>NC_090020.1:57581634-59981634 GCF_036417845.1 Apteryx mantelli
TCTCTTATTTTAGTAATTGGTCCTATCAATGAAATGAAGAGCTAACAGCAGTGATTTTTTTCCTACATTAATTTTTAAGTGTTGTATAGAGAATTAAACAAATAAAATATAAGCTTCAGTTTCCTGAAGAATGCTTCTAGCCTGTGTGTTGACAGAAATAGCATTCCCAAATAGTCGTAAGAAAACATTCTACTTGTCTAAAAGCTATGATGCGGCATGCGTCAGTTTAGCTTTCTGTGGCTTTCTTCTTTCTTCCCTTAGTTTCTTGTAGTACAGCAACATTTAGGAGAGGCAAAATCAGCTATATCTCTTATCTTCTGGTTTTTGAACTAGATTTGCAGCATAGTTTAAGTAATCTGTGAAAGGCATGCCACAAAATCCCTCTTTCTACAAAAAGGGGCCTGTTGTAAGCAGCCCTGTACTGAGTGTGCCTACACCCAGCACTCATGAAGCCTACCCCTAGTGTCTGCGGCAGGCCTGGAGTTAAGATGGAATGGGAGTTGGCCTGTGAATGTCCCTTGTTCTCTTTTGGTGGAACTTGGTCTCAAAACCTTGTATCTGGGCAGGACATAAACATAAATAAACAGATCATGAGTGCTTGGATTTGGGGAATGCATTCTGGAAGTGAATTGGCTGTACGTGCAGTGCTCTACTGTGAGCAGCCTCCACCCATGCCACCATTAGGGTGCTTTAGAAAGCCAAGGTGAGAGGCAGGTGGGAGTTGCACATCTGTAGGATTTGCTATAGATAAGACAACATGACTGGAGATAAGGTGCCTCTCATACGTCTGGGTGTGCAGAGGAGGAAATAGCAGCTGGGCTGTACCAAGCAGCAGTTGACTAGCATGGGGCTTTTGCCCCTCCTTCAAAACCACATTACAGGAAATATGTGATCCTGATGATAACAGTCAGGATCATCTTTCTGTGCACCAACAGGGTCTTCACCACCTGTTTATGGAGGTAGGGATTGTATGGTATGGGCTTTATGAAGAGATCCTTGTTTTTCCATTGTTGGCCATAACAGATGTGGGTGCTGAAATAAGTTCTTGTGATTCTTAGGAGGCCTTAATAAAAGGCCTAGTAGAAGGTAAAAGCTCAGAAGTCCAGTCAGACTGCTCACCATCAAGACGCACTACTCCCATGGGGCTTAAATGCAGTCCCAATGAGTGACGTCATCGAGCAATGACAAGCTACTTAAAAGCATCTTTTATGAAAGGTGTTTTTTCTGGTTTGTGGTTATTGCATGTCCAGAGAGAGTTGGGGAAATTGCAGAGTTCTCATTAGAAATATTTTCTAAAGATAGACTCCATGAGGCCACATGTAAAACTTTTTGTCAGACTTTTTTTACTTTTATCCTAGCAAGGCTTACTTATCTCTAGCTATTCTTTTTTTTCATTTTGACATTTCTAGGGATGAAAAGAAACTGCATAGCCTAACAGAGAACAGCGCAGAGATTAATTTGTTTCCAAGTGCATCTCTTTATCTGTTGCAAATTCTTGATTGATGCACTCACAGGCTTAGCTACCTTTTGGTGTCCCTTATACTGTTTTAAAGGGCATTTCATTTTGGGTTTTGAGCCTCTGTCACTTTCTTTGGGTTGGAAGACAGCTGAGTTCCTTGGGTTTAGGTTGCAGTGCAGGAAGGCTTAAGTTCTCTTGAAGAGATAGCAATGAAGAACCATTGACTAGCCATCTCCTAAAAGCAAGGACATTCTTACTTAGGTCAAAAACATCACAAAGAGAACACATTACAAAACAATGAGCAGCTTTTAACCATGCTGATCTTGCTAGAGTTGTCCGAGTTTCACATTGAACTTGACAGATCTTTACCTCAAGTTTGCTTGTTCAGTTATTATTCCAGTACATGCACCTTTTTCCCTCTATATAATTGTCATTTTACAGTTGAGGACTCTTCTTACTGGTCTTCTGACTAGTAAGACTAGTCTAGTCTTTCTGGCTAGTCAAAGCTAGTCAATATGCTTTACCTCCAGGGACCAATCTTCAATGGACTGGATAGCTGCATAACCTAGTACTGGAAATTTGTATTTCTCACACTGAAGTGTGATTAAAGTCCTTCCAGTTTCCATGTGGAATCAGCTTGTTAATCAAGGATCGCATCACACTTAGGGATATGATAGCCTACGAATATACCACTGTGTTCTGAATATCTATGTCTACTATATTAGCACAAATTTACCTCAGTAGAGTCAATCTGAAGAGCTACACAGTGGATGTTGTAGTCCCTATGTTTACAATGTATGGGATTCAGAGTTTTTACTTTGCACTAGATTTTTGTCTGGTCCCCTGAACTGAACGTCCTTAGTGTATATGAAGTTTGAAGCTACCTGAGATTTAGACCCTTATGTCCCATTAAGGGTGGAGTGCATTCTCCAAAGCTGAGAGCAGAGCTTCACATTTACTTTCCTCTGAGTAGAATCTAATTTATCCACCAAAACTGCTCTGCAACCTAAAGCAACGTGTGGTTAGTGAGAATGCTTGGGGGACTTGCTTCAAAACAGCGCAGCTCCTTTGAACCATAACACTAAAGCAGATGCAGCGAATGTCTATCCTGTCTTCTTTGAATTAGTTTTGGAATCAGGAAATTTCAGAAGGACTGTTGTCACAGGGACACTTATTTCTTCGCAGTATTTTTAAAATCTATCTATTCCTCTGCATTACTGTTTCCAGGTTTACTTCCTAAAATACTGCAGCCTTCTACTTTTGGCCTATGTGACTTGTGCTTTGCACCTCAGCATTGCCGCAACACTAGTGTAGTATTCTTTTCTGCTGCTGTAACCGCAGTATTTGCTCTTTGAACTCCATCTGGTACCTCCTTCCGTATCTCGCATAGTCTGTCTGTCTTGACTGTAATGTCTTAAATGCTGCAGAATGTTGTGTGTCATCCTGTGGTTCTTGCTCAGGGGCTGTACTCCACCTTGTGTACATTCCTTTTTCTTACATCTGAAGGTGCCTGTGCATCATTTCTTATGTTTATTGTGTTTTATCATTCCTTCTCGTATCTTATAAAGTAATAATATATATTTTTTAACTTAAGCCTGGTAGTCTCTCTTCATTTATGAAATTTATACTTTCTTTTCTCTTTTATTCAAATTATATAGTGTCTTTGTCAACTTTCCTATGAACTTCATATGAGCAATGGCTCTTTTTTCCCCTGTTCTTGCTTTTGCATTATGTGAGATGGCATATAGAAGGCATAATTTAGATCTGAAAAGGACATTTTATTATTTAAGACAGGAATTTTTTACATGTACAAAGAGCAGCCTTGGCTGTGATTTACAGTTTCTAATTGACTTAAAATAGATGGGTAATTTTGAGCTACATGAATTAATTTTATACTGTGAGCCTCTGTTTTTGTATTTTATTTTCCTCTGATGCTGTGTTTTTTTTCCTGAATGAATCCAGGTTGCTGGGAACAAGGAGTTAAGAGGCCATGCTATGTTCTTTCTGAAATCCAGGCTTTTTTTGCATTTGGCCTCATAGTTTGTTGTTGTTCTCTGACAGAACATGCTTTCAAAGACACGCAAGATTGGTTCCAATTTTCTGCAGTTTTTTAAGTCTATAGAGATATGTGAGACTACTCTTACATAGTTTTCCACTGCAGGTGTTCCTGCAGGTGATGCACATAGTGCTAGTGCTACTTGAGTTTGATGTTCCATCAGTTTACTTAACAGTAGGTTTAGTTTTGCTGTTAAGAAAGTAGCTCTTGGACCAGTGGATTATGAGAATTACTACTTTATAATGGATAAAGCTCATAAACTCTAGTTTGAATGGACATGCATTTTATTTCAATATACATTATTATTATACCAACTTTCCAGAGACATAGGCCTGGAAAAAACCTTATTCATGTCTGTGGACTTTACAAGATGAAGTTTGGTATGTTGGTAATATGCTGGTAATTAACTAAACCTTATAAGCTGTTTCTGACCTTTAATGTCTGCATCCTCAGCTCATTAATCAGACTAGTTTGATGATGTTTAGGGCAGCATAAAACAGAAATTTGACTAGCATATTAAATCCTGTCCAAAGACATTCCTTAAATTTTGTTTACAAGTAGAGCTTAGGTCTCCTAATGTTATTTTAAAAGCATGTTTTCTGTAAAGAAAATTTTGAGTTTAATCAAAAAATGTCAGAAGTTTAAGCACTGTTACGATGCTATGGTTGTTTACCTACAGAGTAAGTGGGAGAAATATCCCAGGGAAGGGAGGTACAAAGAGCAGATCTGAAAACTTATTTAGGAAGGTTTTGTTTCTTGTGGCTTGCCATTAAAATTTTTTTCTTACATTTTGCTACATTATAAGTATTCACTTTAAATTTAATGTAGTTCCTAAATGTGAAGAATAACATTTATAATAAAGGCAAGCCAGTACAGTCCAAGGAGACTCAGAATGCCTTATAAATAGTAAAACTGATAACTGATTTTAATACTAAAAATTTGTAGAATGCCAACTACTCTGAAAACGTGAATGTTGACATTCAGCTAACATACAGTACTATTTCCCAAGTGTACATTTAAAAGCTTTTTTTCCCTCACAAATGAGGGAATAATGAAATACATGATTTTCCTAAAATTCTCAGTACCTATTGAGCAAGAAAGAGATTTTATGTAATTTTTGCCAAGAAGTCTCATTAAATAGAGTACTTCTAAGACTCTCCAACCTCTGTGTGAGCAGAGAAATATGGAAATAGTTGTGTAGGCTTTTCAGCATCCAGTTTTATCTGTATGGGAGCACCATGGCATGGAGCTTCTGGCTCTGGAGATTATTTTGCGTGTGCAGTGCTATGAACTGCAAGTTACTGAAGGAAGCAGTGAAGACTTCTCAAACAGTGGGGAAAAAACAAAAGCTGACTATAGCTCAATGTTGAGGCAATGAAGATGCCTATGACTTTCATAAATACTATATGGGTGACAATCTGTCATCTTACCTATGTACCTGAAATAGCGTGTACAGGTCACAGAGTTAGGAAGTGGGATTTTCAGAAGAATTTAGCATCTGACCTAGCTGCTGCTAAGAAGTCAGTATTACAATTTGCCTTCAGTTCATTGGTGAGAGAATTCTAAGACAGAGTCTGCTTGGGTAATACCTCATTTGCTCACAAAATTGGGTAGTTAAATGCCCAAAATCAAAACCTAGATTTATCTAACAGTTGAATGACACAGGGATAAAATGCTTCTTTTTGTGCTATGTAAACATGATTCTAGTTTCATTTACAGGGGAATCTCACCATTTCACATTAATTTCTGGGAAATCCATTGCATATTACTGGATTTTGCAGTAAATGATAGGCTATACTATGTGGTTGTGTTTTATATCACAAAATGTGTATTACTGTTAAGTTCTTATAAAGCAGGTTTAGTTCTTAATGCAACAGTGAAAATATTGCAGAATATTTTGTGTGTAAATAAAGATCTGTGTAATGCCAGCCCCCTCATGCTTTATAGTAAAGGTATATTTATAAATTGTTTATAGGGAGTGAATAAATAAATAATGTCTGTTATTTAATAAGTTACAGGCATGAATAGTATGTATTATATATGGCAGTAAGCACACCAGTAGAAGGTGTTATGGATAGTATTTTGACTAACTGTGCTGTACTAAAATCTGTAACAAATGCTTATTTGTTAAAATATTTACTAAACATTTAATACAGATTTATAAATACTTTTTATCTAATATTAAATGTAATCTCAGGACTTGACTACAGCCTTACAATAAAACACTGCTGAGAAGGGAATGAAACAGGGTACACTTTTGGATAGTGAAATCCAGAACTGTGAAGGCCTAGTGCTGTGCTGACAAGCTGTCTTCTTGTAATATAGTAATAAAAGGAAACTTAAAAATTTAATTAATATGTTTTCTAAATACACACAGAACTAAGTCAAGCATCAGTAATTGGTAGGGTATATGATACCTTGTGTGCAAAGCTATATTCAGATTTGGAGCCCAAAATAGTATTCCTAACCAAAATTAATTTCTGTATTTAAGCAGGCAGTTATGGTTTGTTTATTTCTTTGGTTTTAATGCAACAGATTTGTGTATATATGCGCTTTTTCTCATGAGCTCTATTTTTTATTTTTTCTTCTTCTTTCAAGGAAGAGAATGTTTGCAGATACATTTTATGCCGTATTAAATTGATATGGTATAGTTACCATGAAGCATTTTCTCCTGGTCATGGGAGAGGTGGCTCTTCACCCCCCAGCCCTCCCCCAGTCTGTTTCCTTTCTGTGCTGAGAAGAAAGAGAGGCTGGTATTTCCTGGGCTAACGGTAATGGGCACCAATTGCTTCTGTTCCTTTCAGGCAGAGTCCCATCCTTTCCTCTGTTTAAGCTGGCCTGTCCCTTCTAACCTTGAGACAGATCTGAAAGATACTCAGAGCTTAGCCTTTTAGGAAACCCTTTTCCAGTGTGTATTCAGGAAGAGGTTTGCAGCAGCTGTTCAATGGAAGAACAGATTTGAGCTTCTTCTCTGATGTAATCCCACCATTATCTCCTCTAAAATGACTTCCCTTCTCTTTTTATTGAAATAGCTCTATAGTGAAACTTCTTCATGCTTACTATTTCTCTCCTATTAATAATAATTTTATATTTAGGAGCAAAAATGCCAAGCCAGACGCTACATTCAGAAGCAGGACCCTATTGCACTAGGAAATGTATTATGACAGATTGATCCCATTATGCTAGGTAATCTCTGGACACATAGGGAACTTTAAGGGTTTGTTCTGTGCAAGATGGAAGGGATGTATTGGCTTTTGGTGTGGAGCGGGACAGGACATTGAACAAAATGAATGTGACAATGCAGTTTATTGGGGAAGATTGTGCAAATGTGTTCTTTGGAAACAGTTCATAATATCATAGAAATGTTGGTTAGATGGGATCTCTGAAGGTCATCTAGTCCAAATTTCTGCTTGAAGTGGGACCATCATGAGCAAGTAGTTCAGGTCAACCACGGCGTTGTCTAGCTGAGCTGTCTTGAAAGCCTCCAAGGGTGGAGATTCCTCAACCTTTACAGATAACCTTTTGCTGTGTTGCACCCTCCTGCTTGCCTTGTTTTGCTTAGTGTATTTTATAGTACTGGAAAAAAGCAGAGATGGCATACAACTTGCTCATTCTAGAGAGAAATTGGGCAAAAATACTCACAGTGGAATTATTTTTGTCGGTCGTCTGTGTTCAGTCTCAAGTATTCATGGTTTATACAGGGCCCAGGATAATAAACTGAAAATAAGATGGATTATTTTTATATGTCTTGTATGAGATCACTATGTGCAGAGGTTGATTTCCTCCCTATGTTGCTAAATCTCACTGGAATTTAAGGGTGGAAGGGAAGAAACTTTGTTGTAACCATTAGCCATGTTCTGGTGTGACTCGTACAAAATTCTCATCCAAACAATAAAGATTTTTACTAACAGTCTGTTTCATAACCAGGATTTGACTGTCATTTTGCCAAGAAAGTATGGCTATTTGTAAGCCCACTGATTTAAACTGTGTTTGCAATGAGGACTGAAACATTTTTGAGTCCCATTTAGGGACTCAAGGAAACATTTAATACAGAATACCGGAGACTTTACTAATGAATCAGAAGTGACCTTTTCTATTGTCTTTCTTTCCTTTTTAATGCTGTTGATTGCAAGTTTAATATAATTTTCTTCACTCATAATTTGCAGTTGTTCAGAAACTTGAATTAACATTTATTTGGGAAAAGCATATACATGCTGAGTTTATAGCTTAATATATAATTTTTTAATTTAGCATTTAAAATTTTTGTATAACATAAGATTGTAATTTCATATTTGCTTGATCATGATGCATTGTCAAATTCAAGTGGTTGTGAAAAATCCCTATGCATCCAACCTTTCTGGATAATTATGTGTGTAAGACATGAAAACAGGGAAGTATAGTTTTTTGGGTTTTGTTTTTTTAATGTAAAATGGTAAAGAGAAGAATGTAGTTTGGTGGAAAGAGTAAAAGACGTCCTAGCTTTCTCTGTCAGACAGTACTTGAAGAAGCTTGTACGATACCTCTCGAGGAGTCTTCAAGCCTTTTTTCTTCCTGGTAGTACTAACTTTTCATTGCAACTTAGTATAGATAAATGCTGGTAGTCTGGAGAAGAGACAGTCATAAACAGTGTCTCTCTCTTCCCTTGCTTCTGCAGGTGCAGTTCAAAAAATTAAAGTTTAGGTGTCTTCTAAGTCTTATTTTGAATAAAATTCAGCAAGGCAGATCTTCTGCTCTCATTCAGAGTCCTCTTATGCTGAGCAGACTGTTGCTTACTTTGGAATCTGCTCCTAAGAGTTCAAGATGAATTCAAGATGAATTTTTTGTCCTGGTAACAAACAGAGAAAATGAAGCAAGGATGATGAAGATAATACATGGAACATGTAGTAGCAAAACCATTGCAGTGTGTATGTGCATAGCTTTCTGGCTTAAGATCAGATCTTTTTAATACCATAAAAATAACTCAGGTCTATTTCTCTATTTCAAGTAGTGTGTCAACAGCTTCTTAAAGACAAATATTTGCTGAATATTAATATCCATGTTTAACTGAGAAATGAAAAATATGTGAAAGTTGTATAAGTCTTTTTATTCAACTTTTTTGTGTTCTGAAGAACTCATTTGATCAAAATCCTTTAAAATGTCACTGAGAAGAAATTAAAAATACTGCTCAAACAGTGGTTTGAACCTGAGCAGTGGGGAAGTAGTATTTGTATTTAAATAAACTATTCTTGAGTGCATCTGAAAACAGAATGTTAAATTTGTTTCATGCTATTATTACAGAGGATGTTTAAATAAAATGCCTTAGCACTGATCAAGTCTTGGAAAATGTGTTCTGCAACTCTCCTTAGCAAAACTACCTCCACCTCTAAAGTTCTTGCAAAAAGCTTGCCAGTATTTTTTAAATCTAATGCTTTGAGTCCACTAAGGTGTCTTCAGTGTCCTATTCCTTTTGGTCACAAGCGAACTGTAGTACTTCTTTGCTGCACTTGGTATGCCACTTTTGGTAATCCCAGTGGGATTTAGTGTTTTTAAATGCGCTTCCATAGCGGGTCAGGTGTAGACTCATTCAGGTGTATTAATAGCCGTGCAGTGTTGGGGTGCATCAGCCTATTGGAGCAGAAGCCTTGATGCTAACTTCTGGAAGTTTAAATTGTTTTGCTGCCAGGACCCCATCTGTTCCCCTCCTCCCCCTTTCTGGGACTGATGCCAAGTCCTGGCACCTTAAAACCTGACCGTGGCCTATTGGAGTCTTCTGTTTCATTGTTGACTATTCTGATGCTTTGGGTACGTGCTGCAGCGTTGCATCTTGGCTTTATGACATTGGCTTACAGTCTGCATCTCCTGAGCTGCCTGCATGTTAAGTGTCAATAAGTTAACTTGTAAAATGAATTGGTTTATGCCATCAAAAGGCAACAGGGTTTCTAGTAGGGGAACAATCCCTACTTACAAAACTGAGAAAATACAATTTGGGGACCTAGGCACGCAAAAAAGTAACATTTAAAATAACTTCTTCCAAATTGAAAAGGTGCTATATGGAATTGCATTTGTAACTGGTAACAGTAAAATAATGAATCTGAATTGCCTCCTACACGTGGTAGAATTTCAGTCTTTTTGATGCTTAGATCCTTTAAATTTTGGTTTAGAAATAAGAAGTGATTAGCCAGAGGTTGTCCCATAACTGGTTTGCTTGGTTTTCTTCGTATTAATTATGAAAAGAATACTATTATCAGTTCTTCCACCAAACATTAGCCATCAGTATCAAATCAAATACTGTCATTCCTGTTGGCCAGTATCTGTTTTCTTCCTCTGGAAGACCGGCAAGTAGAAGCAATTTGGTCAGGCAGCATTAAAGTCCTCTAGCCACACTCTTAGTAGTATGGCTTCACAGCTGCAAGTTTTCTATTGTTACTATTTTGTTTTTTTGTGGAACAACTCTTTGTTAGCCAGATTTTCAAATATCTTCCATCTACGGATGAAATTCTTTTTGTCTGGAAGGTATTCTCATAAAAAAAAATTCTGTGGTAAGATTTAAACTAGTATATTTCTAATGACTTTTCAAAAGAAAATATTTTCTGTAAATTCCAGTTTGGAGTCTAAGCAATTTATCTGCAAGACTGTAAAATATGTGTGTTTGGGTCGTATGCTATGCCTTGAGCAGTTTGAGAGGAGACTTGAAGCTCAACAAACTTGTCATGCATGGACTGCAGCTTACAGCTGGGTGCTTGAGCTTATCTGGAGTTGTAACCGAGTGGAGATGTTGTGAGTAAGATGGGGATCTTGGCTAATCCTTCTTGGCCTTGATCCAGCATGGGGAGCAGCAAGAGAATACCCCCAGCTGTTTACTCAGCATGTCTCTATCAGCCAAAGGGAGAAATTGCAGGCAAATGCTTATAGCCTCCAGCAGGTTAGCCAGATGTGTAAGAATTCAGCAGACAGGTGTAACAGGGCTGGCAGCCATATGCCAGCTGGTAGGTCTGATAATATCAAATTGTGTGCACTTGACCCATGGGTGGAAATTGCAGTGATCTGGGGAGGAATACTGTGCATGAAGTTTTGCAAGATCAAGTTTCATGTGCTCAAATTTTCTGTACCTATACTCTAGAGTACCTGTTTGTTGTTGTTTTTTAGGTAAATGCCTTGAGTTCTTTCACTTTGGTCCCCTGTACAGAACTTCTCGCCCAAAATGAATAGCAGACTTAAAAGCAATGGGGTGATTTTTCCCAAGGGTCAGCATAATAGCATTTTGGAAGGGAAACTTTCCAATTCAAACAGATGCTTAGTTTTCACCTTATTGGACCACAAAGTTTAGAAAGGTGAAAGTAATAGCACGCCTTTTATAGTAGCTTTTCTTGGCCTCAGTGCTGTGATGTTAATTGAGTCTGCCCCATTCAGTGAGTGCACTGTTAAGCAGGCAAGGGATGTTCATGATCTCTGCAGAGCAAGTGACAGAGGAAGAACAGAAGCACTGCATAAAAGTTAATGTCATAGCTGACTGTGTGTTATCTGCAGCTCTGGAATCGGGAAGTATTTAAAGACAATGGCCCAGCCCCCAAAATAAATAAAGGAAAGCCATTCTGAACTGGGAGGGGGTGGGAGAGGACTTTAGAAAAAGCTGAGTGTTTCTCACACGTGCATTGGCAAGACGTTCAGAAATACAGGCTCCAGCTTTTGCAAAGCAGTGGCATTGGACAAGTAATGAATCTACTGCTGACTCCATGCTGATATCCAAACTGACACCTCCTGGTGTCAGCAGATTGATCACAGTCTCTGCCAATGCTCAAACTGCCCTTAGCACCAAAGCAGGCCTCAAACTTTGGGCACCTTAATGTTGCAGCCAGAGCAGCCACCCTGGTTGGATGCCACCCTTCCTGGAGGCTGGGATGGTTTACGCTGAGGGCACGCTTCCTAGCCTGACTGCCGTCCAGGTCTGCTTTCCCCATTTCTAACAATACCAGTTGTTCTATTAGACAATGAAATTATATTTTATTAAAGTAGAATTAATGTGATCAGTTCCTAAAAAACAGAGCCAATGTTACGTTTATGGCTTGTCTGATCCTAAAAAGCGAAACTTTGTGGTGATAAGGATTATTTCTGAGTATTCTGTAAATCCATGGGCTGTTTCTTTTTCCCTTTTCAAAAGATGTGTACTAGACTTATCTATCTTCAGTTCTTCCAGGTTCAGAAAATACTTCAGCTTGTTTACCTTAGCACTGTTGAGGGAAGGTCTTCAAGCCCTCCCACCTGTAGTACAACCGTCTTACTAAAATATTCTTTAACCTGGTGTTTCCTATTACTGTTTGTATTCCTGTTGTATTTAAATAATGATCCTTTTTTTTTCCTACTTTGTGAAGGGGGAAACAAAGCAGGCACTCAGATTTCAGATTTCTCTACATTCTCTTTCCTGTATGCTTTTTTTCCCATTTCATAATAGAACTCCATCTATTTGATGATATTAAGTGTGTTCTTGCTACCTTATTAATGTCCTTTGCACTTTATCCTTTTTGATTTTGTCACTACATGCTTGTGGTGTTCCTTAATACACAGTTATATGTTTTCTTTCTTGTTGTTACTTCTTTTTCTTGGATTACTGAGGAAATTTGAATGCAGCCAAAGTAGTCTCTTATTATACTTCCTATTTTTCTTCCATGTGATATTTGCCATTGCGTTTTTTTTCATATAGTCTGAATCACTTAATGTTTGTCTTGTACTTTTTTTCTTCAGGTTATTTATTTTTTGAAGAAACTCTTTCTACCTGTTCCCTGAATTTGTTTGATTTCCAGAATCTGTTAGCCTTCTCCTGATGCTTTCAGAACTTCCTCTCTCTAGAAGGGAATGCTCTCGTTTCATAATCATTCACAGAAATTGCTTCAGCCATTACTTTTTATGTAGATATGCAGGGAAAACTTCTGTACTGTGGGGGTAACAGAGCACTGGAACAGGTTGCCTGGGGAGGTTGTGAAGTCTCCATCCTTGGAGATATTCAGAAGCTGTCTGGACATAATCCTGTGCAAGGTGCTCTGGGTGACCCTGCTTGAGCAGGGGGGTTGAACTAAATGATCTCCAGAGGTCCCTTCCAACCTCAACCATTCTGTGATTCTGCGTGACTGTTGAAAGCAAGATAGGCAGTTTGACTCCTAGAGTTCTTGTCTTCCAGTTCTTCACTTCACGCAGTGACAACTCAGATATTAGTCTCTTGCTGCCTCACTGTACAGCTTTGAAGAGAGGAGAGGAGGTTTCATGGTAGTGATTCCTGGCAGTCCTTGTTGTTGTGGACCCACCATGTTTAGTAAAGGTATTAAACCTACACTTCCTGAAAAGAGCAGAGAAAACTACTGCCAAAAACATGGATTCTTCTAGGAGCCAGATACTGAATGAAATCAAGTTATGTCCTACTTGCCTTGTGAAGAAAATGGGACTGATTCACATGGCAGTTTCCAGGCAGCTCTGATTTGAGATGAATCTAATTTATTTGTGGGGAACTGTCTGTATACATTCATGCTTCCTCCCTTGTCCCTGCCTTTTCTGGTACTGCTGAAAGCAAAATGGAAGGTCTTTCTGCTGTAGGGTGGGCAATTGCTTTAGGAACAGCTGTAATATTTTAAGATAGTATTACTCTACTGCTCGAAGTTATTACTGCAACTGAGCCACAGTAACCCCTCATTGGCATGTTTGCAATATAAGCTGTCTTGGTCGCAGTTGCTGCTGCAGGTGATCAAAGCTAACCTGGCTGACTTTGCACTGAAGCAGGCTGGAAGCTCCTGCAGTACTCACTAATGCATCATGCCATGGGGAGGGGGGGCTATCCCATCTAACAGACTGCAGTAAAGAGTTGAGAGCAGGAGCTTCTCAAGCCTTTCTATCTTGAGAAGGCATCATCTGTCTGTGCTTAGGCAGGATGCTGAAGCACTAGGCATACAACAGCTTTGTTCTCAACAGCCTGTGCACACTATGAAGGGATTAGTTAGAAGGCAATCATTATTTTTCTGTTGGTGTATAAATGCAAAGGTATCTTTTCTTCATACACAATTTAAAAATGTATCATTTAATTTACTGACAAATTTTGCAAATTAATTTTTCCTTTGTATGTAGTAAGTGACAAGTGACAGGTAGTGAGCAACAAAATCCAGTGTTTTCAATGTCATGGATCAGTGTCAGCCTTGGTTTCTGTTGATAAAGGATTCTAAAGCAACCTTTTGTCATATGTAACAAGTGGTTAGGTCTACAAAGAAATGTCATATGCTAGCTGCTGAGTTAGATACCACCTACTGGTAATCCTGGAGCAAATGTATAGCTTTAAAGTTTGTAGGTTTCTAAGGGCTGTGTTTGTGCTTTACTCTCTGTGAGTGGCTCTTCCTAAGACAGTTACATGCTGTTAGCTCTGCTTACTGCTAGGGCAGGATGCATTGCATTAAACTCTTTAACTATAGTAAATTACATACTAGGGAAAAAATAGCATGTAAAAACCTGTTACTATCCCATTTGAAAGCAGCAGGGAAGACCAAGGTTAGCACCTTTATTACCAGAAAGAGGTGGAACCTCATGTATTTATAAAGGTGTTGAATTCTCTTTACTTTCATTTTAAAACATGTTTTGTTGTTTAACATTTTTTTAGCCACCATTTAGCAAATCTTATAGTTATGACAGCTTGAATAGTTTATGATGTGTTTAACTGAAACATGGATAAAGGAAGAATCCCAAGGAACTACTTTGAGATTACCTTAAAATTTTGTTTATTTTTAGAAAATGGGAAGTCTGAGATGCTAGCCACAAGGAAGAATTGAAGGTGTGGGCAGAGGTGGGCTGGCAGTTCTGCACTGCCAAAATGACTGCTCCTGCTTGCTTTGTGGCAGCTCTAGCATTTGTCTGACTTCTAACACGCTGATTCAGCTCACTAACCAAGCAGAAAACTATTCACTTTTTTTTTTTTTTTTTCTGGCTGGGTTAGTTTTCTAACCACCTAGCTGGAAATGGGAGAAAAAATGAGGGAGTAGTGGGAAGCAAAGGCTTGCTCTTCAGTGTCAGCGAGTGGATGAACTCAGCCTTCTCTTCTGACCATAAAGGAAGAAATAGGCCTGTTTCAGGGTAAATATCATATCCTCAAGGAAGAAAAGCATGAAGAGCAAAGACCGCATCAGCAGCAGACTGTCTTGGTGTTGGACAGCCCTGAGAATTATATGATAAAGGCATTTTATTATGCATGGTCTCTGCAAGTCATCAGAGCACCCAAAGAGCTTGACTTGTTTCCTCCGCTATAGCAAAATCGTCCTTGATGACAAAACGTCCAACAGAGACAGTTTGGCTAGTCTAGATTAAGCCTCAGACAGTTTCTGCTTCCTACCGCTTTGAGCCCAAGGGTGAAGGAAGAGGATGCAGTCTTTCAGCCAGTATAAAGAATTATTTGCAATGTGGTGTCAGGAATGCTATATTTAAATGATTTAGCTTTCTAGACTAGTGACATTAAGTTGGAGGGGAAGCAAGAAGGTGGGAGAGGCAGCTGCAGAAAAAAATAATCTGTTAAGCAGAGGTAGTGACAACTGAATAAACAGAAAGAACAGGACAGTTAAAAGGTACAGAAGAAACACTCAGAAAATACAAAGTCAACTGGAATTAATTCCAGCACGTTTCACTCTTTATCTGCATCTATCATTTGCAAATGAAAGTAAAGGTAGCCTTATTTCTGACAATTGCAGTTGTTGATGCACTTGAGATGTTTAACAATTTTCACGTAGCCATATTGTAGGAATTGTAGCTGTAATCGCCTAAGAGAACAAGGCCTGTAGAAAGATATGCTGTATTTTGTTACACCATCAGATAGAGCTGGAAGAAGCAGGCAAACTTCCAGGTGCATGAGCCCTACTTCTTTTTTAACCATGGAATTGGAAGCCTGTGAAACTCTACTGGCAAGCTTTTCGAGGAATAGATGTGCAAAACATAGGTACAAAAAGAACAAAGGTTGTGATTTGAATCCCTAGAGGTCATCAAGAAAATCTACTTTTTGATGAGGCATTTAGAATTTGGGAAATTTGGGAATTCCCATTTGGGAATGAAAATTATCCTGTTCAAAATAAAGTCTACAGAAGAATGTTTTAATAGTGCAATATTTTAGATCTGCAGTAATTTCTACAAGCTGAGACGTGAGAGAAAAATGAATTTGAAACTTGATCAGAGTCAAATGAAAATAATATTTGGAACACTGTGCATTGTGACATTTTAGCACAAACGAAGACATCTTTAGCAGATGAGAGTATGTAAAACCATGGTCAGTTAAATGCTTGTGGGAGAGACTGCAAACATCACCAGAAGATGTATCTCTGATTTTTTCAGAAGATCAGTGGACACCAGATACTTATTCAAGTTTCAGGTGGATACTGGGGCAGAAGTTAATGTGTTGCTGGAAGCAGTTTTGTTAGCACCTGAAATCCATAGATAGAGGGAGATTAAGTAGTAAACTCATGTGAAATTATCCCCACAAAAAGAATTTGTGAGTTTAAGTGTATGGCTAAACTGAAAAGAAAAACATTATTTCTAATAGCACCAGAGTAAGAGGGCACTTACTAGGTTTCAGCTGCTTTTAGCATTTGGAGTCGTATATACAATCAAGGAGAGTAAGACCAAAATTAATGAGGTATGGTTTCAGGATGTCTTCCAAGCAATCAAGTAAAATAGAGAATAGAAGTGAAAGTGCCTCCCCAGAATCATGCTATTGGAAGCCTTGCACTCTCTATAAAACCGGAATAAAAGGAGGATCAGTTATTCCTTTTTTAGCATAAGCCTAATAGAAGGCACTGAGTCCATTGGTTATTATACCATCAAGTATAAGCCGCAAATAGTTAAATATGTACAGGGAGAACACTTTCTGCAATCTACAAAGAGAGAGAGAGAAATAAGTGGAAATGGATAATGTCAGATACATACATTTTTATGCTACCTGTGTTTGTAGGGTTGTGATAGGATCACTCAGGAAAAGCAGTGTACATAGTCGAACAAACATTTAGTATCACCTTTGGGACATACTGTTTCCTCAGACCAATGTTTGTGTTTTGTTTAATACCCAGGTATTTCTCAGAAAACCCATCACATCGTTGGTGGGATAGAGTACTAAGATTAACATAGATAACATTTTGAGCTGGAGAAACACGTGACATGATTAGAGGCTCTTGAAAAGAGCAGTCTGCTGGCCTCAAGCTAAACAAACAAAAATGTAAATTATGTGTAGGTGAAACGGGATGCCTGGGTGAGCTAATGCACTAAGGTATGTGTACAAATAAATCACTGTAAAGTTGAGGCTGTCATTAATGCACTTGCCTAAGCAAATGAAGAAGTGTAAGCGAATTCTTGGGTATAGTTTGAGTTTGATGCTGCATCTAAACAAATTGATCTTTCCACTGTACAAAGAAGCTGAGTCAAGAATGGTGCACAGATGAATATGCAGTGTTGACTTTGTGCAGCAAAGCGTTTCTGCACCCAGCACAGCCTATATCATCCATTATCCCAATCCTCTATTCTGATGGACAGTTGAGAGTTGACTGAATCATCTTAATCACAGGTACTAGGAAAACGATTGTCAGTATGATCAAATAGGAGAGAAAGGATGGTTTGGCCCTGGCATACATGACTGTTCAAAATATGAAACATTGTAAAAAACTGTTTACCCTTGTTAGCTGAAACTGACCCAAACCAGCTTGCAATCAAGAGCTTCAAATCAGTTTTCAAACCGCTGAAGTGATGGGTTTGAGAAAGTTTGTTCAAAAACCTTAAATTTGAAAAATTTTTTTAGCTGACGTATTATATTTTAAATATGGGCCAGTGCTACTGTCTCTTACTTTAGAGAATGAGATTTATATGTTAGATATTAAATCAGTGAGATTCCTAGGAATCTCAGGATCTGAAATGCCTTTTTTTGAAACAAAACAAAAGAAATGCTGCTTCTCTGTATGGGTCAAAGGTAGTGATTTTGTAATTCTCCAAGTCTCCTGAAACACAGAAAGAAACATTTAAGATTTTTTCTATGGAACTACTTTTAAATATTGCTCAGCTGCTTCACTCTTCTACACACAAACTAAAGAATACTTATGGATATTGATTTATTAGTTTTCAATGTAATTTTTATTATTTTAATATTAAGCATTTTATGGGCTGTATGTTGACTGCAGAACTTTCTATACACAATTAGCTTTAAAAAGTCTATTAACAATCCAAAAATGCTAAATTTATTTCTGCAGTACTCAGATCCAGAGCATTTTAGCTATATATATATATATGATTTCTTTTTTTATAATGTAGCGTCAGATGTTAACAGCATAATGGCTATTGCTGGCGAAGGAGGTGCTAACATTTAGGGAATAAGCTGACGTATTTCTGCAGTCGCACTAATTCACCATCATGGACTTTGTAAAAAAGGCAACAGTTGCTTAGCACAGTAGGTGCTGAAGATATCAGAAGGTAAGTATAGTACTTAGACCATGCTTTGACACACTGCCAAATTTGGGGAGCTGGAGGCTTTCACTCTTACCACACTGATTTTATGACTTTCTGCATAATGGTTGTATACAACTGTACCTTCAGTTAAAATATATATGTTTTAGTTATGGCATGTGGCTAATAAAACAATGTAAGTAACTATACTTTTTCTCAACTCTATGAAACTCTGTAAAATAGTTGCCTGCTTCTGGCAGGTCTATTGGGCAGTTTTTGAGAGAAAGCAGGAGCTAACTTACTGCAATTCCTTATGCTTCTGAGCCCAGCTTTTGAACTTTGCTTGTTCTCTGTCTCTTTAAACAATAACTATAAGCCAGACTTGGTGCCTGTAGGGTGAAACAGAAAGGACATGGTGGGATAGCCTTTCTGAACACTAACGCTCTGTCTTGGATTGAGAGACAGAAACTTTCTTTAAATAGTCATCTTCTGATGGAACGAAACAAAGATGCTACCATTTTCCCCTTTACAAATAATTTTTTCCTCAAAGACTTCTTGCTAATAACTTGAGCCCTTGATACAGCCTTCATGCCAGTGGATGTGTCACTGTACTCTTACCTAAGGATCAGGTTTTTCTTTTTGGTCTGGTGTTCAGGTGTTTACCAGACAGAAATGTAGGTGTGCAAGTAGGACATAGTTATTATCCACAATACCTTCTGTAGGCAACTGGCATACGTTCATTTGAACAGCCAGATTAGTAGCCTACGTACAGTCAATGAAGTTTACTAGAGTTGTGCAGGGAATGTGACTCAGAGCATGTAAGTTAGATACTGAAAATACACACAGTGAATGTCTTCATGAGGCTTTCAGGTTTTCACTAATGCCTTTTATAGAAAGTTAGGTGTCGTCTTAATCTTTTGACTTGAAATTGAAGAAGTTTACCATCTAATTTTAATCAGTGAACACACTGCTGAAATGCTTTGCAGTTAGCTTAATGAGATCCATCTTAACATCTAACAAATCATTTCCACAGCATGCTAACAGTGATTATTTTTTATTTCCTGGTAATATTCTGATAACTGATTGACTTAGACCCCTTGGTGGTTCTTCGCTTTGGAATTCAGAGGCTATTTCATTTGTAAAACATATGAATAGGTTCTCAGATAAGAGCAGAAAGGTCAGGAAGAACAGACCAACTTAGCACAATTGCAGCACTGTAGCAACAAGACCCAGGCAGTAACTTTTTTGTAGAGCAAATGTATCGAGTCATGTGGGAGAGTGCAATATATCTGTCCTTGGAGCTGGGTAACTTTGGCCCATGGCCTGTCTAACAAAAATTGCTGCAGAATTCACATAAATTAATTAGCAATATTTGTTTCTCAGATTACTCATAGCATGTCAAGAAGTATGTAAATACGAAAATTTAACGTACGTCTACTTGCTGCTTTTACATTCAGTTTCTCGCACCAGTTTATTGAGTAAATATTCTCTTTGAAAATACCACTTTGAACCCAAGTCCTTGGTGATGAAGACTATCTTATTATTATTTTCTTAGACTTCTGCTCAGATGTGAAATAGTGTATTCCTATGTTAATTTTATATGCTTGGACTGTGGCCATTTTTATCTTATTCTAGTCTTTCTTATGCCATAGTTAAAGTTACTATATCCATTAATCTCCCTTGTTACACTGTGTTGCATCTTTTTTAATTTCTTTGCTATCTTTCCTCAGAGCATCAGTTTTCATTGATCAGTTTGCTGTGACTAATGCAGTAAAACAGTAGTATCTTTCTTTTGATCTCTGTGGCAAATGCATTTATTTCTGAATGAAACAATAATGTTGTTAACTTCTGTAAAGACTTCCTGACAGAATAATAACTGGGGATGGACAAGCAATTTAGATCTAATATGAACCAATCAGCTTAGTTTATGCTGTGCGTCTGTCTTGCATCTGTTCGTGGAAGGTGGTCCTGGCTTTCCTGTCAGAGGAGTAAGGCAAGTCCTTTGCCACTGTGGGCCCAGCCACAGTTTACCACAGCTGGATCACCTTGGAAAGCTGAAACTTGGAATATTTGTCTCTTCCTAAAGTCGTCTCCTCTCCCCCTTAATAAACAAAGTTGTTTCACCATTTCATTTCACAGTTAGTATACTTAAACCAATGTAGTAATGTATGCCAAAGAGTAGGAGATACTGTGATAATTTTAATTACAGCTTAATTGGCACATTCTATATATTTATATTGAACTTTTAGGGCTGTCTTTTTCGTTGTTTTAAAAATCTTGGGTTTTTTAAATGCTCACGTTCTAAGATGCACACACAGCAATGATAATGCTATACTGGAGCATTGCTGGCATGTGCTGTTTTGTGCCAGGAGTCCTTAGATGAGACTTACAAAGCTTCTTAGAATTAAAGTATTGTGCTGTTGATTTGGGTATCATGGTACAGTATTTGCTAAAGCTTTCAACAGATGGCAGACTTATGAAGGTGGTGTAACTGCAATAAACTCCTTGTTCATTTGCTTTTTGCTTTCATTTGCGGGTTAGAAAGGATATGATCACACAAATCCTTTTATCTGGACTGCATGCTTCATGTTTTGATAAGAACAAAAAAATTGTGTATCTCAGAAGACATGAAATGTTTTAAAGTATTGCTAGGTATATAAATCATCTTGGTTACTGTAGAAACAGTTTCTCTTCTGTGCCTTTGACATCTTTCTGATCTTAGATTTTGTCTACAACCATTTATTGTTTAAAAACTTAATGACAGTTCAACTGGAAAGAATTAAGTCAACAAGATTTGACTTTCTTTTTGGCAGGTGCAGTTGTACTTTTGGGAAGAGAGACTCCAGTATAAGTGATTGTCTCTCTCACCAGTACTTACAGCAGGCATTCACTGTATCATACCTGAGCTGTGTGGCACTTGAGCACTGAACAGTACCGTGCTCCATTAGAATAACTTTTCTCCTTATCACACTGTGAGATTTGTATTTATTAATATGGCTGAATAAAATTAATATACAACTGTTTTGTAAAATATAAGAATTAAACAGTGGGTATGGTCCCTTTCAAGCTTCAAACTAATAATAATCATATGTTTAAATAGTAAACTTTATTTTTTATTATAGGAAAAAACACAGTTTTGCTTTCAATGTTGGAGAGAGAGTAAAATAGTGTGAGCATTGTATGTACAAAGTATGAACAAATAATGAAAACAATTTTTATGCAATATCTCTCCTAGATTTTAAAATTTCACACTTTCAGACTATTTCACACTAAGCTGCTACAATAGTTACTATTCTGTCATTGCCATTATGACAGTTATCCTATCTAATATTGCTTAACCTTTTGAGAAGTAACAGGAATATAGAAATTCTCGACTTCTCTACTTTGTTTAGTTAAACTACATATTTTTGAACGTGAATAGTGAAGTGTTTCAAATAGGAATATCAGTATATCACAAAGTCCACTCTAACAGATTTAACTTCTCAAAAGCAATTCAACTAGCAGTTTTAAAAGAAATGCAGTCTGACTTTCTTTTCTTTCTTGAACTGAAATGTTTTGTATGCAATTTTTAAGTATCATTATTAAATCATTATTTTTAAAAGAGATGCAAATCTCAGTAAATGAGAGACTTTCAAGAGACTTTAAACAAGCAGTCAGGCAGGAACTTCTCTAGAGAACCAGTGGCAGAGCAGGAAGTGCTTCGTCTTTAGTTTGCTCATTCAAATCTAGTCTATATTAACAGCAACTGTTTGTTGTTGCTGCTTAGCTCTTCTTGGGTTTTTGAAAGGGCCTTCTCAGTCCATGTTGTAGCGCACAGGTATTTAGAGTGTGATTCTCCTTTCTGCAGTAAGATCCTTGCGCAATTCTGTTGAGTTATTTGGAGATGTGCCTGGCTGCTGAAGATCACTTTTTGTGAAGATCCTTTTGGAACTGTGGCAATAATTTGTAGCTGGGTGGTCATGCTCAGAGATGCACGTGTCTGAATAAATCTAAGAATCTGTTTACGCTTTGTTTAAGAGATGTGGCTGTACTACAATAGTGCCGTGGATTCTGTTATTACTTTTTCTATGCAGCTTGAAGTTTGTGTGTTCTTTGAATAAACACAGGCTATTGTTCAGATGAGCTAACAGCATGACACACTCCACGTATGAAAATTTTGATGTGAAAAAATAATCAGTGTATGGATATATTATATTTACTGTAAGCATGGTATAGTGTGGGCAAATACGGAGCAGCTGTAGGTCTGTTGTTAGCTGACTGGGCATCTGTCCAATTATCATTAAAAATATTGACATTAAGTAATTTGGGGTTTTAATAATAATTAATTAACTACTATTTAAACACCTCTGCTCAGATTGACCTAGATGTTCTAGTTTTAAAAGTTCAGTACAGATAACAGATTTGACATGTGTAGTGCATAGTGTTTTCTGAAAGGAAATAGTCTGCAGCTCTAAGTTCTGAAATCCTTTGGTTCTAAAAAGAGGAACAAACAAATGCACAATACTTAATATTGTCTTATTTGTTTTTCAGATTAGCGTTGTACGTATATGAATATCTGCTCCATGTAGGAGCACAGAAATCTGCCCAGACATTTTTATCAGAGGTATGTTTTCTCCATCTTTTTTTTCTTTTTCCTTCCACAATTTGTAAGTGTGTGCAAGTAAAATGCATGTAAAATAAATGTAAGTTGATTTAAAATAAACATCAGTGATGACCCTGAGTATGAGTTTACGTTGATCAGCGTAGACTTCTGAATCTGCAAAAGCTGCTTTGCCAAGTCATTTTACATGCCATAGTATAATTACTTTTGCTGTGATTTGTTCCCCACTGTTCTCTGATTTGCTGCTACGTTGAGAAAGATTCTGTTTTCTCTAATAAGTACACATATTAGAGAATGCATTGATGGTACTCCTTTTTGATAATCTTCTAACTTATTGTTGATACCTCCAATTGTGAATAATGTACCATCCTAAATAAACAGCAATCAAGTATTTTACATCCCATCATCATATACTTGCAGTTCTTATTTTCTTAACCAGTGCTGATTTCAATATATATTCTTTCCATCCTTCTAACCACTTCGCTTCTTTTCATCTGGTGAATCAATTATGACTATAACTATTCAGAGCCTATTTCTTAAGCACTTTTTAACTGCTAATGGATTTTTTTTCTGCATTAAACAATAGCTATTATTTTTCATAGTCTTTTAAAGACTTGTATACATCTTTTGAAAACTGAAAAAAAATTATCGTTCTTCAAGCATTCTGTTTTTATTCTGGGATACAGAAATACCTGTGTGTCAAACATATTGAAGTCTTTTTGGTTTATTATTGTTTTTAATCTTTCTTTGATGTGATGATAATAACTGGGTAGTGAGCAGAAGTGAGGAAAAAAAAGGCAACATGTTATACTTAGAAAATTTGCTGCTTCAACTGAGTCCTTCAAAAGCTAACAGAATTACTATCCTAGTGATGACTTTTTGGAGGTGGGAGAGGAGAGGACGAGAACAGGAGGGTTGTTTGTGGTAGCTATCATAGAAAATTCACATAACACAGACAGGCAAAGGGGATAAAATTGTGGTAGTATCAATTTATGTTTATATTAAAATGTGTTTTTTGACGGTTGTTTTCTCTCTTGGTAAAGCAATGGGAAAATACGAGAGAAAAAAAATCAGAGAGTAATCTTGGCTTTTGCAAAACAGCAGTCACTTGTAAATGATACACAGTACAAGATTCTTTTTGCTCATTTTTATGATTTATTTGCAAAATGAGCAGCTGACAAGAGTGTAACTGGTGTAACATTTGGATTTCAAGAAAACATTCAAGAAAACAGTGTCTTTGAACTTTGCTCTAAAAGCTAATTTAAACTTGGATTATAGAGAAACTCTCAGATTTGAATTAATATAATCTGAGAATGTATCAAAACCTTCAAATTCAGACTACTACTAGCCAAAAGATAAGGAGTAGGGCATAGCGATAAATAATAAGGTATTGAATGGGTATGAGGTGTCTGTTAGATTTCACACAGAGCTATGAGCCTATTTACTCCATTCATTAACAGTGCAGAAGGGCAAATACTATGCTGATAATGTTTGTAAATGCTTGTAGGTTGGAACAAATGGCAGTGAAACCAAGGAACCTGGAAAAAATTGCTGTTTGGGCTGAAAGTCATAAAATGAGGTTCAGATTGCAAAAGCCGGACACTAATACAGTTTGGATGAAATAATCTAAAACACACAAGTTAGTGGTAAAAGCAGCAGAAAAGAATGGTAGTGGCTCATGGAGTAGACAGGCCTTTACATTGTAATGCCCATTCAATCCTGGGCTGTAAACCACAGTCATATAAAGACTGTTTAAGCGTTTCATTAAAATAATGCTACTTTCATCTGTCATTATTTCTGTCTCTAGGGCAGAATACGGTAAGTGTTTAAACAATTATTTTTTTACAAATTTGGGCAGGAGATAATGCTATGTGTAGTAGCAACTGGAGGAGTTTGGAATATATGCAGTGCCCTGCTTTACACCCCATTTTAAAGTGAGCCGGTCTTCCTAACAGTGTTGTTTGGATTTCTACAGAATCTTGAGTTATTTTTTACAGAGTTCCTTAAAAAATTATACTGGATTTGTTATAGTCCAAACTCTTTAGTTTTGTAGTTAAGAATAAGCTGATAACTACAGTGTTAATAAAATGATTGTATGGTATTGTTAAGATTTGTAAAGTACTGCAAAGGGCCAGAATTCTTTCACAGTGTGTTATGTTGTCTAACAAATTAGCTGATCCACAATTAAAGTGTGAAGTCAAGGGTACAAATTTTTAAACTGCCTTTCTTTTGAAAACGGTGTTAAGTAAACCAGACTTCTTAGGTAGGAAAGCAAGCTTAGATAGTATATCTCTATTCAAGAGAGTTTGCCAATGCAGACATACCAGGTCAAACTAGTTTTTCATTTTCATTGAATCATGGGAGAAGGGGTTATAACTCTGATGTTACTTATATTTGTGACATTACCTCTAACAGTAAAGTACTCCTTGAGTATTCTACAACACTGGCTCACTTTGGTTGTGGAGGGAAGACTGCCACCTGCTGAATCAGTCACATTTGTTCTGTATCTCATATGTTTTTCTTAGGGCAAATTGGAAAATCTTTTAGATAACTTTTAGAGGTATTTTTTGACCAATTTTTTGTGATGCACGTTTTTGAGCTTAAATAGATGCCTGCCTTAATGGTGGAGAGATACAAAATGTGTCCTTAATAAAATTATATTCAAAATCTCTAAAAAGAAATTCTAAAATATATTTTGCTAAAATAAGAGGTATCAGTTACACTAGTATGTGTGATAAAGTGAGCAATATGGCCATCCAGATTGATAAAGAAGCCTTTCATAGCTATAAAATCTTTTATTCTTCCCTTTTTTCTATCTGAATAAATTAAGTAATATTTTTTAGTCACAGTGATCACAGAGTTTTTATTGTTTCTTTTTAGATAAGATGGGAAAAAAACATCACACTGGGGGAGCCCCCGGGATTCTTGCACTCCTGGTGGTGGTAAGTGTCA
The DNA here is from genome assembly GCF_036417845.1 of Apteryx mantelli. Classification (NCBI taxonomy): domain Eukaryota; kingdom Metazoa; phylum Chordata; class Aves; order Apterygiformes; family Apterygidae; genus Apteryx; species Apteryx mantelli. The sequence goes on from NC_090020.1 coordinate 57,607,114, forward strand.
ATTTTCTTTTTCTCTGGTTTTTAGAATATGCCAGTTATGAATTTTAATGGCTGGAGGCAAGAAGTTCAGGTGAACATTGTGAAAAGGATGTGAAGACAAGGATCAAAAACTATTTTCTTGGAAAGTGATGAAAGAAATAAATTAGATATTATATGCTTTAAAATAATTATGAAGTATTATGTTATTTACAATTTTATTTATCAGGTCCATATTTAATAAAAAAAAATGGACTCTTTTGCTCTTTTTTTTTTTTAATTTATTTTTCCATCACTGGACAAAAAGAAATACTGTATAGCAGATCGATAACACAGCAGCTTTGAAAGAAGATGGCATGCATTTCTTTGTTCACCATCTTCCAGTAGATTGTGCCTTTAAGAGATCATTCTCCATGTCCTAAACAACTGCATTTGAAAAAATGTGTTTGTGTGTGTGTGTGTATACACACACACACACACACACACATATATATATAATATATTATATAATATATATAATATATGCAGAGACTCTGCAAATAGATGTGAGCTTCCTCAGTCTTTAGTCCACATTCTAGTCACGGGAATAGCATATGAAAGCAATTAGTGGAGCCAAAGCTACCAGCCTTTTTGAGAGGCAGTATATGATAGCATGGGCTTGGTGTTGCAGTAGCTGCATTTGCATAGTTTCTCTCAGTTTAGAATATGGGTAGGACACAGAGCTCACTTGTAATTTTTTATGCATGGTGCCACTTGCTTATATATATTGGTGTGCAGAGATATATTTCTATATATAAAATTCCCAAGGAAAAGAGTGTTCATAGGCACTGCTGTTTAGCCATATTGAGTGATGGAAGCCCAAGAAGGTGAACTTGTTCTTTGTATCTCTGATATCAGCATTATTGTTAATTTTGTTTTTTTGCAGCAGAGTGATCAAATTTTCCACAATTCTGAACTACGGTGCTGGGCTGAGTTACAGAGGATTATGTCTAAAACAATAAAGAAACCAAATGAATCTCTAACAAATTTTATTCTTTTAATTGTTCTAGCATAGTGATAATTTTATTCTAGAAACTTTGTGGCTGACATTACTATCATAGCTAAGTATCTTACATACTATTTCTTAACAGTTCAGAGATACTTGTAGTGTGCTAGAGTTGATTCATGTATAACTGTTTGAAAGGCAGGGGAAAAAAGATTTATCCGGAGTATCGTAATTTCCTTTCTCTCTTTATAACCCAAGAGCTTTAAGATGGCATACCCTTCTATTTCCTACTCTTATCCATACACTTGTTTCTCTAGGAGCTTTTGTTTAAAGGACAGTATTGGACCCTGGAAGAACTCCCAGCATTCTCATCATTTTCTTGCCTTTTCGCCATATTATCATATGAATCTGTCCCTTCCAGTGCTTTGTGGTAGTAAATTGCAGCAGTCACAGAGGTATGAAGCTAAATGCAGAGCTGTAGTAATTTGCTTTATACTCCAAAAGCTTGTATATTAGACTTGCTTCTGAGTTTACACTACTGCAGTTTTAAAGGAATACAGCACTGCTTGCCTCAGAAAATCAGATAATAGGACTTTATTCCTCACAGGCATTTTACAAAGTTAAATTCTTTCATAGAGGTAAGTGTTTGCAGCTCTTGACTAGAAAGTGATATGTCTATTTCTATTTATACACATGTATGTGTGGTTTGTGTACTGCATAAAGTCTATATGGTGAGAAAATCATTATAGTTCTCATATCTGTAACTTCTTAACTTGCAGTGTATTTTGGGATCTCTACTGTGCAGCTCCAGAAAGACGAGAAACATGTGAGCATTCAAGTGAAGCAAAAGCCTTTCATGACTATGTAAGTTTTGTATATCTTTACCATGTTTTAATTAATTGTTATGTATGAATGTGATAGAGAAGTATTTCTGTAGGGCAGTGACTCAAAAACGCAGAAGTCTGTCATATGTAAGTAACTCTTGTTTGCTTCCAGGGTGCCTTAGAATTAGGACTGTCTAATCCTTTGATTACTCAGTGCCATACAGGAAACTCTTGGAATCCATATCACAGGTCATGTTTGGAGCCCATGTCACAAGTCATGTTTTGAAGCTTTACCAACACTGGGTAAAGCTTCAGAGTGCTGTCCCACATATTTATACAGAACAAAGAACATCCTACTCTCTCTCCCCCATGGACTCATCAGCTTGACCTCAGTCGCAAAGGCTCAGGCCAAATGCAGACACAGATATGTGTTGTCTGGATAACTATTCCCTGTCAATGCTAAAGAAAAAGCAGTTCAGTAGAACTGATCCCATGGCTTCTGGCAGAACCATACTGCCTTAATATGTGATTGTTCTTCAGATATTTTTGTATCCTGAAATAAGTATTTTTTGTCATGGTAATAAACACTTACACTCACTCGTGGAACAAGTAAAATGTAAAATCATCTGGTCCAAGAGAACAGCAGAAATAGAGGGGAAGGAACAGAAGTATTATGCCAGTTTTGACCCCATTGAGTCCCAGTTCAAAACACAGCAGGGAATTTGGTGGTGCCTTGCCTGCAAGGTCTGAAGAAGTGCTCTAGAAACTAGGGACCACAACACTGCAATAATCAATTCCTTTTTCTCCACTACCATAATATAAACGGAGAACTTCAGAACTTACCTGCATTCCAGAGTTGGAATGGAATTTGGGATACGTTTACTATGCCAGCTTTTTTCCATCTGGTGATTTCCTTTCTATTGACGAAATCCGCAGGAGGCTGACTGAGCTGGGTTTATCATTCCTTTCGGCCATTTGTATAATATAAAAGGAGAGCATAACTTTACCCCATGATATAATCTGAAAACTTTTCCCTTGAGTGTTTTCCAAGTCTGTCTTATAAATATTTTGTAGCTATTGCAGAAAAATATTTCTACACATAAAATTAAAATTAGACTGCCATTCCACAGTGTCTTACGAACACAAATTTGGAAAAGCTTAGATGAAAGAGCTAAGTGTTCATTTTCCATAAATGTATTTGATTTCAGGTTATTTACCCAAATTGTCATAATCTGATGACTGCTCAGCATCCTATAGTATGTGACCTATACGATCTTGCCTTATTTGTAGTTAACAGAGATTATGTTACAAATGCACCATCAACGCAGTTAGAACTATTCAGCGTATTCTACTTACAGACCAATGAAACTTTAAAACCCTGTCCTTGGTGGTTAGATTTTGAGGCTGCCTGGTGGAGGAGCTTGGATAACTTTGCACAGTAGTGTCCATGCTACATTGATCACTCATAATTGTCATAATCAGTGAAAAAATGTGTGAGAGAGGAGAAGATGGGAAAAAACTATGAGGAAGTTTTCCATCCACAGAAGTATTAAGGTCAACCAACTTGGTAAAGTGTGTTCCTCAAATCAAAACCAATATATTGCAAGTAAGATTTCTGCAGTCTTTTATCCCTTTTCTGCTTTAAATATACACTTGTGGAAAAAATAGAGTATTTCAACAGCTTTGCTGTTGTTTTGAATGCTTGTTTTTAGAGCAAGGTTCAATTCCCCCACTGAAGGAGGAATAGTTTTACAGTAGGGAATGACTGCAGTGAAGTAAATTTGTGGAGATCAGAATGCACGGTATGACAGTTGACTTCAGCAGAGTATTGTTCCCTCACGATATAGGGTGTATCACAAAAGGCAAAAACTTATGGAATCTGTAAAAGTTGTTGTGAAATCATTTTGAAATAAAATTAGCAGTGAGAGGATATTTTAAATGACAGAAGTACTTGAAAATCAAAGAAGGGGTGGAGTCCACACTCCTTTAAACTCATCAGAGTTTCCTTGATCAGTGAGTTCACTATTAAATGTAAATTTTGAGGTAAACTAAGAATTTGAGCAGCTGAATCAAAATTATATTTAATAAAAAAAATGTTGTCTTAGCATCACTTTTAAAGTGTTTATGACTTCTACAACTCTTGGTTTATTGCATGGTCTTATTGCTCAATTCAGTCTCCTATGTATTGTCATAATTCAAAAAAACTGGGAAAATACTCCTATGACTTCTGTGTGTGATACAATTGTGTGCTTGTGTGAGTGTTTAAATTACTATAGAGAGACTTGTTTGATGAAGAATAAATGAGGTCATGATAGGCTTCTGTATATACATCAGTCTGCATAAGGGAGGATGAATGTTCATTTTAAAATAATTTGGTTTATACATTTACTGAGTATTTCTATAACCTACACTTTATCAATCTTTTGAGGTGACAGGAAAAACTAGCTGTTGCATAGTTTTTGTCACAGATGAAATAAACTTTTCTGATATCTAGCAAAACTGATGCTGTTGCTTACTGTTGTGTGGTTTTTGCATAGCGAAATAATCTGCATCGTGAAAAGTGCGTGCTTTTGAAATGTTATGTTTATTTAATATGAGTGTATTGTACATTCATATTAAAGCACAGGACAAGTAGTTATATAATACAGTCAAGCGTATTTCAGAGTAGTTGAACATAAACATTTATTAAATGCTTTGTGAAATCCTGACCCATGTAGAGTTTTGCCATTGACTCCAGAGAGGTCAAAATTCCATCATCAATGAAGACCGTCATACAGCCAGTCACCAACGTCTAGCTTCTAAGTCACGTTGAGGGGTTTGATGATATCAAAACACTGCGGGTAGATTGCAGATCAAGTAATAGAGCATTTGTAGTTGTACCGACATATTTAAAAACTGTAATTGTCAAGTACAAAAAACACAGAAGGCTTGTTTATTATTTCATACTAACAATTCAGAATTTTTTTTATTAAGTATGTGTTCTCTTCACCTAAGAAAATTATTCCTGGTGAATGTGTGAGTGGTTCCTAGTTCTTACACCAGACAAGTCATGTTTAGCACTAAGTATGCTGAATTAGCTGACCCAGTATCTCTTCTGTCTTTGTTTCTGTGAGAAAAAGAAAGGTATAAAAATGTTTGATGGAGGAGGGGAGAACTTGGGCATGATTTAATGATTTCCGAGGAACTGCTGCCTCAAACAACTTAGTTACTGGTCAGTCTGAAATGCACACGGGTTGACTCATAAAATGATCAGATAAAGAGTTGATTACTTTTCTATGTTAAGTTTCACAGTATCTTAACTGCAATAGGAAAAAATTATGCCAGGTGAATTCTTTTTTCTTTTTTCATTCTTTGGAAAAAAAATGTTGAGTTATGAGATTTATTTCATTATTTAATTTGTCATAAAATTTCAACATGTGCTTTGCTTGTCGTTGAATACAGCTAAATAACTGCAGCTGGACTTGATACATCTGTAGTATACTTGGCAGGGGGAAGACTAGGAGAATCCTTCTTAGTATCTATGTATAGTGTTATCTCAAAAAACAGTGTGTATTAAGTTTTCTCTAACATCAACTCTGCCTAATGAAGCAAACTAAGGCTTGCCTGTGTGTACCTGTCAGTTTATGCCACTAAATTTGTTCATGACTTTGTGTTAGAACAGTTAAAACAAAACTCCTTTAGATAACTGTTATTTATATTTTCAGTTATATGTGTGTATATACATGTTTCTCTATACAGTAGCATCCCTATTCCACAAAGAAAATGCTTGGAAGTACTATTTCCTTGTCTTTGGATTGTACTAATACAACTTTTGATTTTATCAAGCTGGTGAGAGGAGAAAAATCTTTCATGGCTGACAGCAAGAACATGAAGTGACTCTCAAGGTGGAGGCTGTAACTGCCTGCAATACTAACAACGTTCATCTTAGTAGAGATCAAATAAATAGGAAAGCAGAGGCCTATTCTGGCTTTAAAACGAAGATAATGTATGTTCATACTGAGTATAAATTTTTACAGTACATCCATATTATCTAAAAGGGATTCTAGTTTTATCTTCTGTTGAGATTTGCAGTTGGAAATGTTTTTCTGAGTGAACAAGGTTCTAAACTCATTAGGTACATTTACATAAATATATTTCAGGCTTGAAAAGACAAATTATGTCTTGAAAGTACATATGCTGAATCAGAGAAATAGGTTTTGCCCTTGAACTTTAACGTAAATATTTTAGAATTAGAGTTAGAAATACCTTGTTTATGTATCGGGTAACTCAGGAAAGAAAGCTGGTGCTCACCTAGCCTGTTAATATTGCAGACATTTCAGTAAGAATAGCTTATCTGAAGCAGAAAAGCCCCAATGTTTCTTTTCCGGGTACCTGTTACTTTTGCTAGAGGAAAATCTCTATGTGCTTTGGAAATCTTGTGAAAAGAGTAATCATTTATATGGACACTCTGAGGCAAAATTTAGTCTTTGCTGTAGAAAGGGTTTTCCTTTCTTCAGTGTCCTAAGGAGACCTCTTCATCTCTCTAGTTAAGGTCTTGTCTCTCTCGGTTTTCAACTGAGTTGTTTTGCTGAGAGAAGCAAGTTCCAATGTGAATGTTGTTCCTTTCTCCTTTCCATTTGTTTACAAAATGAATTTAAAACTTACTGTATCAAAAGGGAAAATAAAATGTAAATCTTGTGATTCCTCAGAGGACACTGTTGGTTTTTAGAGCCATCCCTGCCAATGAGTTTCTGACTGCCAGAAGTGGCCACTCTCCTATTCGTTGACCGTTCATTTGGATCTCAGGACTCTGGATTTGGAAGGCTGGTACCTGAAAAGTTCTTTCTTGCAAGTTGGTATCTTTACATAATGGTTAAAATCTTTTTACAGTCCAGAATTTTTTATGGCTCCCTCCCATATTAGAATGGAAGTTCTTCCACCTGGTGCTGATGTAAAGAGGGACCTATTAATTCTCACAGGTAGCTATTGTAAAATCCTGATTATTTTCTGGGTTAGGTTTTATTAGTGTCTTCTCCACAGCTCTTTGAAAGATCACATTTGGTATGAGTAAGGGTCTCTTATTTAGTTTCATGGCTCCCAAAAGAATGTCAAGTAATTTACAGGTTAAGAAAAAGACACATCCACTGCCCCAGAGACTCTACAGTCTCATAAACTAGTATCACATTTCCACCTGATTTGTTAGCATGTTTTAATAGTAAGCTAAATGACAGGGAGTTTAGCTATACTTGAAGGTTGTAGAGTATGTTAAAGACTATGCTATGATGAATTCCATACTGATTATTCCTTTTGAAGATCTTAGTGATATAAATCAAACTTCTCTAGAGTTATTGGGCATAGTGCTTGGGCATTTTAGATGGCTGATCAATCTCTTTATGTTAGTATTTCATACAAACAATTTGGGTGTCTGGATTTATTCCTATATTTTATGGGGAAAAAAACCATTTTTTTCCCTCTTTGTGCCCAGACTCCTTCAGTATAATGAAGCAGCATTTCCTTGCCATAAATGCCCAAAAGACCATAACTGGTCATTAGTAGTACAGGGAATTTGAGGGCCTGTGAATATTTTTACATCTTTTTGAAGCCTGAAGTTTACTATGAAAGGTCTATGAGAAAATGTTTTCTGAATTCATCAGTGAATGTTTGTTGGAAGTGACCATAAATCTCAAGCCCTTTGTCCCACAGCACAGTGAGACTGTATTCTGCAATGAGGACTGCTTTATTCTGTTTTCATGAAACTACCCTTTTTTACCACTGAAGTTTTTGCTGACCTAATACCCAGGAAATGTTATTCTTTTCCATGATAAATTTTGAAAATGGATTTTTTTTCTTGTGTCTCCAGGTGGTCTAACTCCATGATTTAACAGCAGTTGTGTTGTTTTCAAGACAGTCCATCACAGAACCTCCTTCTGTGCCTCTCGTGTATCAGGGAAGAATTCATAGCTAATTTAAGCTGTTCATTTTCTTGACTTCCCTAGCTCTTGCTGCTGCGGTCTTCTGCAGGCTGCCTAGCTAGCCAGCTTGCACTTCTGCGTTCTCCCTGGTTTCTTGCTGAAAATTGGATTCTAGGTCAGGCTTCCAGCTGTCTAGTTCCATGGAACAGAGGATGGAGAATGCATATTTACTCCTTCTGGTTTTATTAAAATTAAAAAAAAAAAAAATGGAGAGCAAGAGGCAAGTCCAGGCAGAGAGAGAACAAGTCAGAGAGAATCTACAAAATGCTGAGTTCATTGTCATTGTGTCATTCATTAGGAGAATGCCAAATTCAATCACCATGGAATCATGAAATATTTAGATCCATGCCTGAGATGAAGAGAACAGTTTGCCACTCTGTGAGCTGTTGGTTGGCCCTCCTGCAAACTCAGGGAAACCTCTCTCCATTGCTTTATTCTCTGTTTGCATTTTTGAGGTTCTCCATGTCACCACGGGCTCTAATTAAAAGCTGAGAATCCCAAACACAATTCTGTGGTTAGGTGTGATTTCTTTTGACTGTGGAGTATGTGCAATGCCCTGCGTATTTTGCACTTGGTCTGCCTTGTCCAGTAATGCTTAAGGACTGTTCTACCAAAAGAAATGCTTTTGTTCTAAGTTATTTGATAATCCCCTATGGTAGTTCTGCAGAACTTGCGCAAGGACATTTACATGTTTACTGGTCATCACTGTATCTGTAGTTTCGCCTTTTGAGTAAGTTCTTGAGACATACAATTGTCTTGAATTAAAGTTATACTATGTAGATCCTGCTCTTGTCCACCTAGAGAATAGGTTATTTCTTAAACTGGAAAATACCATTTTTTAAAGATGTCATAACATTCCTGCACAATATATGCTGACCTCTTAATGAAAAGCATCCCTTTCCATATAGTCACTGTTAAAATAGTATACTTCAGGGTTTTTTGTATAAACAGTGTTTGTTTTTAAATATGAATGAAAAGCCTTTCTTTCCTGCTATCTTATTCCACAGAGATATATCTCACCTCCCAGTGCTTATATATATTTATAGTACAATACATTCTTAGATATGAAAGCTGGAAGGAGACTAAGGAAGTCTGGCATTTACTCTGAAATTTCATATTGGAATGCATTATATAAATCCATATGGTTAAAGACGACCCTGGTCCATTAGAAAAATAAAATGAACAATTAAGAAATCATATTCAATATAGAATACTTCAAGTAACCTGTCTTACATGGTGATGTGTCTTTGGTTTACTACATGCACAAATAAAAATCTGTTAGGCTCAAAGGTAGAGAAATGCTATTGTCAGTGCCTGACCGATATTTTGTATGAATGACCTTTAGTATTAGAAGGCAAGCAACAGATCTTCAGTTAGTAAACTGTTTTGCAAAATGTGGTAAACGTTTAGAATTCTTTGTCTTCCTTCCAGCTGTAAATTGCACAGGAACACTAGTATGAAATGAGGTGCGTGGCCTCATGGAAGGGTAGCGGGGGGGTTGGGAAGGTGTGGAGAGGGCGGTGTAGTATTCACAGTTTGGGACTCTTCCTGTGTGATTGGCAGAATTGTGCACATGCAAGCTTAACACTTCCAGTCTCTTCAACTGCTTAATTTTGTTAACATAGTGTATGTTCTTTAGTGCAGTTGTTTGGAATGGAATAACTGAAAAGCATGCTCCAGCCCTCAGTCAAAGTAAGCAACACTTACTGCAGTAAAGCTGCACTGACTTGTATCAGGATTTGGTCCACGTATTTATAGATATATCTCAAGTAGCACAAAACAATGTTGTAGTGTTATCTGCAAGATCTATGAAACTGTTTTGTTTGCTCTTCAGAAATTTGCCAAGTTGAGAAACTGATACTTTCCTTCGACTGTAGGGACCCCTTTTGCAGGAAAACACTCATTTATTATCTTTCTGTTTCATGTTAAGAAACTCCCCAATAATTCTTCTTCTCACATTTCCCTGTAGAAAGATGTGCCCTTTCTGCCCCTACCTTCCTTCATCATTCCCTCCCATAAATTATTGGATATCATAATGACTTAGATTTCAGGTGCCCCATGTCACAAATGTTAATTGTAAGCTTTGATAAAGAAATGTATTGTTTTTTACAGTCCACATAAGTTTTTTCTCTTTATAGAGATAGTTTCATAGGTAAGCTTGTGCTGTGCTTTTAATATGAGGATTAAACTATTTGTTGCAGGTAGAAAAATAGAATATAGCCTCCCTGAAATTTCAACACTTATCTTTTAAGTGCAGATCTAATTTTCTCAGGATTTAGAAGTAAAATGGTTAAATCTTGACAGTATGAGGAACTGCCATCTCCCCTAAGGGCAGCTAAACTGCCCTTTCATTGATCCCAAGGAGATGCAGTGGACATGTTGAAAAAGTGCCTCTTTTCTAAGAATGTTATATGTGTCATTTTCATTGAGAACAACAGGAGATAACAGCCTTTCTAATGAGGAGAGACTTTCATGGAATGTTCTGTAGCAAAATTAGTGTATGTTCATAACAGAATATTAAAAAGATTTATATACACTATATATATTTAAAACCATGCCAAATTTACAAAATAGGTAGGACAAAAGAGGAAGCTTTTTGTTTTCTTTTGCTTGGAGGTAAGGAGGCGTGTGTAAGCTTTCAACAGGTTATGGGAGAAGTGAGTGATAGGTCTAAGAGATAAGGTGGAGAGAAGATTGGGGAAAGTGGCTGAAATGCTCAGGCTGCTTTGCAACCTTCCAAAATATTTAGTCTCTAGAATATACAGGTAAAATCTGGTTGTAAAATGTATTTTTTTAAAATGTTGATAGACACACTTAAATTATTAGAATCTTTTGCTAGTAACAGATTTCTTCATGAGTTTGCTTTTCTGTGTTCTGAAGTCTGACACTTTCTTCATAGTTAAAATAAATACAAGGTAACTGTTCTAAAGTTATGACGTGTTATTGTCTGGAAGAAGGCTTTAACCATTTTTCAGAGCTATGTTGCTCAATATATCTTACTTGAAAATTTCAAGCCACTAACTCCTGACATTTTGGAATAGAACTGCGTTTATTCAAATTTCAATTTTTGGTTTTAATATGCTATAATGGAGTATTTATGCTACTACAGCAGAGCTTGTATTATAATTTAAAACTTGGACTTAATGATTTGGAGTGAACTCCAGGTCTTTTTAATCAAGGTTTCAATGAAGAGAGGATATATATTTTTTACAATTAAAATTCTTTATATACATACATTTCATAATACACATTTTACTCATTTAAAGCATGAAAGGATGAACCATTTAGTTTTAGATATTCCCTCAGAAGTTGTAGAAATTTGGCTTGTTTTTCATTTGTTTTGCTTTTAAGAATGAGCATATACATGTTACCCTGAGTTTAAACAGTGTGCATTAAGAAATGGCCTGTTGCTAGAACCGTGTTTTAGTAACTGCATTTAAAAACATTATAATTACCACTGTTCACATAAGGATCTATTCCTATTCATTGCGTAGTGTGAACAGTATATTTTTACAGTGCTCTAGAAAGTTATTAAAGGAGGTTAAGCTGTAGCTTGGTAACATTGGGAATATTGAATTTGCTAACAAATGGTCTGAATTTAGGGTTAAAGACCCTCTGACATGAATATTTAACATTTATTGTACATCATGCTTTACATCAATAAAGTACTGAACAAACATTTGATCAATAGAGAACAAATGTTGTATTAAAACCTTGCAATAACCCACTTCCTGTGCATGCTCCCCCCCCCCCCCGCCCCTCTTCTCCCCTCTTGGTATTCTTTCTTCTGATGTTTTATTTTCCATATCACCGTTTCATTTCCAGTTTATTATTCTAAATGAGAATAAAGATTTAGGCTGCCTTCTGTTAAATGTTTTCATTTAGAAGTTCCAATTTAGCTAGTGAAATGTCTCTATTAGATAATTACAAGCAGTTATTTTGAGAGCTTTGCATAGGTGTGTGCATCCATGTGTGGAGCTGTATGTAGGGATATATTCTTATCTACTGGAGTAATAAAGGACAGCCAGTACTACTTTGATGTAAAGAATTTTTGTTTTCCTGATAACAGTATTTGGCTATATTTGAGGCACTTTGCTTAAATATGTTCTTCTTTAGCTTCATAAAAAGTAAAAGTGAAAGTGAGAGTCTTATTTCTGAATGCCAAACAGATTTTGCAGTAAGCTCGACTGCTCTGTTAATACCTCTAAGTGACTCATTTCAGACTTGCTTAACACATGCCTGGAAAAACCAAAGACTTATAATATCCATCTGCTCTCTAATATGATGAAAGATGAATCCTGAAGATCACAAATTGTGGGAGACACACAGCTCTTAATAAGAACAGCTGAACAACAAATGTCTTATGAGAGGTGGTGAAAAATGAAGTAATGAGGAGGAAAGGCAGGCAAGCCTCTTGAGGGAACATGGATATCCATGGCTGACTAGAACTGTCACATCCAAACATTACACTAAATATGAAATGCACATTATATAACACAAGTCACAGGGAACAGATAATAGTCTGTTTAATTTTTCTATCAAATTAATGCCCTGATATTACAAGTAATTGTGCTAACGTGGATACTTGAGTTTGCACAGGATCTGTTTTACTTAAGAAGAAATGTGGTACAGATCTCCGTATTAGGATATCTGTTTTCAAAATGGGCTTTTGAAATCTTGGTTATTTTAATCCCCACATTAATATCATTCCAAACAATGTATTTTTTTTTAACTTAGCCGTTGAAAATACGTAAAACTTTAATGCATACAAATAAAGCATTTAATTTCCATGTATAGTATTGCAGAAAAAATCGTAAGTGCATACATGTGCACTTAGAGCAAAATGAAGATTGTGGCATAATCAAGAATGAAGATTAAGCCTGACTTAAGGTGAAACTCTGCTTTGCTCTTTGTCATTCTAGGCTGTTTAAATGTGGCCCCTCCTTAACTTAGATGGGCAACTCCGTAGTGCTGTCACAGTAAAGTATACAAACTAGATTTATGCCAGTTAGCAAGGGTACCAATAACAAAACTCAGATGCAGCAGCCTGTAACCCATCAGAGGCTAATTCACCCTGCCAAGAAAATAGTACTCTGCATAATTCACACCAAAAGAGGAGCATGACCTGTCTAATTTACTCTGACATAGGAAGAAGAAGACAAAACTCATTATAAGATATATGATAAATATTATGTTCTGAATGATGGAGAATCTTGAAAACATTTTCCAATTCTGCTTTGGAAAAGCAGAAACTGAAATTTTAGCCTATGAAATGTACAAAGTTCTTAACCATAAAATAGTTAAGGTGAGTCTTATGAGGTGAGTTTCCATTTTAAGAGAGGGGGAAAAAGTATACAGGTAGCATATGTAATTGTAGTGGAGTATCGTGTTACACCATGTAAATCAATTTTACATAAATAAGATTTGCAGTGAGATTGGTAAAGAGGGACACCAGCGTCCCTGTGGAGCATGACCTCATTGACTTTATCACAGATCAACACAGATGTTGTGATCTGCCTGTACAGATCTGATGGCAGGATGAGGGTCTTTGGCCATAATCTGGCAAACAATTTCATGGTTGAGTAGCACTGTAAGTGTGAATACTCATTAAACTCCATGTATGTTTGCAGTATCAAGATCATATGAAACAATATGAACGCAATGGGTCATTTTTATTTACTGTCCAGTTTTAGTTATTTCTCAATATAGAAACCAGCTCTTTAGTTACTTATTCTGGATTTTTTCTGAATATTCATTTGCAAAGGGACCTTGTTCTGATTCCCTCTGTTGTGAAGAAAGACTCTAAATTTCTGTTTATAAGAAGGACAAAACACTGTTGAGGAGAGGTCCCCCGGAGAACTCTTGTGTAACATTGCAGAAGGATTTTACTCAGTCCCAACAGTTCATTTATCACATTTTGTTTATATCCCACTATTTTTATGGTTTTACATTCTTCCATTCTGTGTACACCAGCACAGTGTTTTCTGAATCCTATTGCCAAATGCTTTATATTTCTTGCTTCAGTTGCTTTTCCGCCGTTGTTATATGGAGGTCACGTGATGGGTTGGGGAATGATGGATCACAAGAGTATAGTTCCTACTACTCCTAAGTCAGATACAGCTGCTCTCTTGGCTTTCGCTCATTTAGAATAGTTTACTTTCTGCTAGTTAGATAGTTTAATTTAGCATTTCCAGTAACTGCCCTCCTCCCTTGAAAGATAAACAAAATTAAAAATAAACAGTCTCCTACCAACTGTTCTTTCTCTCTGTGTGATGGCCATCCCTTGAGGGTTTGTGGCATCTTCCTTGACGCTGGAAAGAAGGAAGGCTTCCTTTGGCCGTCTTCTGGGAAACTTTCTCCTTTAGCATTAAAAAGGAAGTTCCTGTTCAGTCAGCATCTCAGGTTTCTGTATTCCCTTTGTCAGCAGCCTTTCTCAATGCTCGGCTGTGTAGTTCTCTTGGAACTGGACAACTTCCGGTTACTGACTGAATACTGTTAATTCTTAGGTAGTTAAAACTGTGCATTCTCTATACCTTCATGAACATTCAGTCCAGACTTTGAAACAAAGCCTCTTCTGGTTCGCTCAGGTTTGAGATTTAATCCCATGCCTTTCCAACAGAGAGAGACACACAGGAAAATTACCTTTTCACTTTTCTCTTAATAGGAAGAAGGAAGCTCCTTGATATCCTTACTTTCTTTCCTGATAATTTGTAGAATCTTCCTGGAAGAAAATTGGTACTGTAAATTCTTGTTGCAGCTCTATAATATGTGGAGGGTTTTGCTGACATCTCTGTTCCCTAAATCATGTTCCTTAAGCTGTTTGAGGAACTCAGCTTTTATTATTTTTTAAAAAATACCTTTCTTAGCCTGCTTGATTGCTTAGAAAACATGACCTGAGTGAAAGATGGAAAATGATTAGGTGCTGAAAAAAGAAATTTCCCTCGTAAAATTTACACTCTTTATATTCAGTTTCTTGAAATCCAAATTACTATAAGAAAATGGTATTAAAGGAGTAGCAAAGAGAGTGATTTCAAAAGAGGGCTTTACTATGTTTTTTACACTTTACCCTGTTATTAGGTGTTGTCTTATCCCATGCAGGTAATTACAGTACCTTTATAATTAATAAATACACATCTTTTTATGAGCATTAAAAGAAGCATGCCAACAAATATAAACATAACTTTCCATTTTCTTATAATATGTATAATTTATGAAATGGAATCTATAGATTAAGATTCTTTTAAAAGTCTATTTTAGTTGCTTTCAATTATGTTAAACTTCAGAAGTTCCAGCTGAAATTGTCTATTCAAGGTGTCTGCTTCAGGCTGAATTCTTTTCTCCTGGTAACTTTTAGCAAAAGCGGTTCTCAAAGGATTTATAGAGATCTAGATAGATGGATAAAATGCAACTGTTCTTCCTTTTGGTGGAACCGTTGTGTTTTGTTAGGGGAGAAAGAAAGGGGTTGAGGTAACTCAGCCACTGTGGCCAAAATAATCTATGACAATATGACTTTTCTATATACTGGAAGCATTATTAGAGGCTGGGAGCATTGTTTTGTAAATACGCTAAATACTTTATTTGTAAATATTGTCCTTGCACTCAGTCTGCTTCTGCCTTACCACGCTTAGGTGTTACAAAATTTATGTTGGAGGAGTGTGCAGTCCAGTCCATCCTGTGCCGTAACGGTCCCACAGAAAAAAGCTATGCACCCTTATGTAATTGAAGTGTCACCATGCTTACAGGGAAGGGGCTAGAGTTAAAGTTTTACAAGTCAGGGCGGTCTCAGAAGTGGGAGATGGGAGTTTGACAGCCCCAGGCTTAAGAGTTTGTGAGCCCACATGCTTCACTTCTTCAGTGATTGCTGTGCTCCTAACTGATGGTTTGATTTTGTTATTTTTAAAGGGGAGAGGGTGCATGTAATGTCACCAGCAGTAGTTTGAGAAAACAGTGGTCATGGCTACGCCTTCCTTAAAGCTCTGTCTTCAGAACAAGCGTTTGTTTGTCTGAAGGAGGTCCACTGGCAATAGCTGGCTTGTGGAGCTGTGGTGAGAGCCCCAGTACTGCACTGCAAAGCCTGTAAAAAATGGTACTTCTGGAGAGAAGTGGGAAGTTTAAATAACCAGGAATTTGGTTTAAAAAAGGGCGGGGGGAAGGCATGATAGCAATTAGATATCTCTGAAGTTAGGTGTCAGCAGAAATGGGTATTTCTAGAAGTTCTTTTTTATTAAAAGGCTAGGTCTTATTTACATCCAATGTTAAGCATGCAAATTCTTTTGGATGGAACCCTCATGTCCTAATACAAGACCCCCTCTGACTCTACAGGAGTCTTTAAAGGGTTCTTCAATGACAGTCTGAACTAGTTCACATTTCTGCAAGATTAGACAACCCTAACAACTGGTGTATTTACAACCAGGAGGCTTGAGACTTCAAAGTACATGGAAGAGAAAAATTGCCATCTTGATATATTTATTTTGTTATTTCTTTTTAATTTGTCAGCTACCCAAAATGCAAAATAAATCAATCTCAAAAAAAAAAAGAAAAAAACACTGAATAACACTATTTCAGTGCATTTTAACTGTCCTAGCTATTCTGTTCTTGTGAAACAGCAGGGGATTGATATTAACAAGATTCCTGCTCTCTCGTTCTTGGAGAGGAGGATTTTTGTGTAACTCAGTTCCCCGCTGGTTCAAAAATGGGGCTGGCAGAAGGAGCAGAGGATGATTTGTTAATAATGTTAAATGGGCATGTCCCAATTAACATTATTAAGATTATTACCATCGAGCCTACATTTGCATGATTGTTAAAACCTCCATTTTTGTTATCTACAATGTGTTCAAGACTGTCTGCCTTAAAAATTTATTTAAAACTAGCAGGAGCTGAAGGAGCCAGTAGTTTGAGCCATGGTGATTTGGACACAATGAATTAAACTTCAGCTATGGGTGCCTAAAGATTGGCTCCAAAGTTCATGCAAATATAGGTAGCCCCCTTTTTTTTTTTAATCTCTGAGTACGCAGCAGCTTTTTATTGAAGTCAGATGAATTCCAGAGGTGCTCAGACTGTAGTAAATTGGGCTACCTATCTAAGAGGCTGAGTGCACGTATAGTCACTTGGTTACTTTTGCTTGTATATCTTGGGGTTTCAAACTATGGCTCAGTTTTATACATGTTTCAGTAATATAATTTTTTTTAACAAATAAACATTTCTTGACACAGGGGTAATACTAGATGAACTGAAGGGATTTAGTAAACTGGTCACATAAAAGACTTGGTATACCCTGGTTCTGTCAGGAATTTTCTGGTTTAAAAATTTATAGTAAAACATAACAGTTTGAATACCTGTTCTATTTTGTTTTCAGATTACTCACAGTTTTCAGAATTTCAGAGTAAGATCAAAGAAAATATTTCAAGAAATAGATCGTAAAGCACTTATGTATTGGATTTCATATTTATTAGTGACTAGAAGCCGTGTCAGAAAAAGTGTTCTAACTTTATTAAACAGGGCCTGACAAATGTTGCAGCTGTTGAGATACTGCCTTGATAACATCAGAAATTGAATTATTATTTCTGTGCTTATTGTACGCAATTACACACAACCATTACCTAAATGTGTGTATTATGTGTTCTCCTGCAAAAAGAATTCTGTCAAGTGAATATTGCTTTTTTGATAGTCATTTCTATGTTATGTTTTTGCTGAATAAGCAAATCATGCAGCTATTGAAGTTTCAAAATTGTAAAATGCCTCAATTTTTTGTACAATGGAGAACACACCTTATTTGAACTTTTAAAACATCATGCAGTTCCACAGTCCTGATATAATTCTCCAAACTGGTTGTTATTTTTGTTTCCCATGACATTGAATCTGTCAATCCTTAAACTTTCTTTGAGATGAGCTCTAACTCTTTCCTTGGCCAAAAGAATGTAATCTACTACTCTTTTGTAGACATGAGACCTTGTAGTCCAGGTGCCTTTTGCTCTTATGACCTATGCTGACACTTCATATTCTCACTGTCAGAAGCACAGGTTTTTTTCTGGTTTACAGTTCATCTCTTCAGGGATGCTTGATGTATGGACTCTGAACTGGTTTCAGAAAATAACAAGCTTTTAACTGGTGCAGGAAATATATAGATATAGACAAAAATAAACAGCTTTCATTCTCCTTCCTCAGTTTCTTTAATTCTGGAGCATTCTGTGCACTAAGGATCCTTTACCTTTCACCTGATTTCCCCATCCAACCAGAGGGTGTGCTCTCTTTCTAATACGTAGCTGGTTTTCTTCTTCATCTGTTCCCCTTCTCAAACAGCATGTCTTTGCTGTGAGTGTATTTTTGGTTCTTTTTTATCAACTTTCTTGCATCTTTGAGTCTCCTTCATTTACTCCTCAGATTTCTAAGCCTGATTTTATTGTCTGTTTGGCTTTTTTCTGAGGCCCAATGGTAACAATTGATTTCTCTGTTTGTCTTCAGTGCAAATTCTGCTGCCCCAAGGGACAAAATACCATTTCTTTGCTGGAAGTCAAATAGGCATTTGGCTGCTCTGTAAAAGTATATGTTCCCATACTATTTAATTGTTATTGTACAAACTGCAAGAGTAAAATGGAATAAATTAATTGTTGAATGTCTAAACTTGATGTTCTGATTTTTAAATATTCTATATATTTATAATATTTTAGAACAACTTTGGCAGAATATCATTATGAATAGCTTTTGAGAATAAGTGCTTAACTGACTCACTATAGATCACAGCACAGAGCCATCTAGAACATAGCTAGTGAATGAGTTAGTTTGACATCAGGAGATCTGAATGAAGAAAAAGCAGAGAGATTCGAAGGGTTGCAATTATTTATCATGTGTCAATTTTCTCTGTTTACCTTTTTCAACATGTTACTTTTGGAAGTGTCTCCTTTGTGAGGTCATTAAAATAAAAAACCTCAAGAAGAAAACTTCTGCAATATACTGTTTAAACGTTGTGCTCTAAATTGTTTCTTTGGGTATTACCTATTAATGTAAACCTGGAGGTGTTTCATTATCTAGTGTTTCCTTTCCTGGTGTGAATTAGTGAGCACATGGCCTAGTTACTTAACCCCTGAACCTTTCCTTACCAGGGGAATTCTTTGGCTGCTAGACTTGCATACGGTAACTGAGTGTAGATTCTAGTCTTCCCTTGGCAACTACTGTCACTCTGACATCTTGCTTCTTTTGGGGAAATCAATCAAACGTCTGTCTCTAAAGAAGTCATTTTTGTGTTGCTTTATGGATCATGTAGCAGAGGTGGTGGAAATCACAAATACCTCTTACTTTTAGGTTTGCAAAATATGCCATTTTCAATAACCTAGAATCTGTAAGCTTCTGACCTCCTGCTCCACCCAGATGTGTATTATTGGAAAGTCCATTAGCAGAGTTTTCCATTAACCACTCACTTTAGCCTGGTTTAACTTTTTGTTGTGTCAGTCTGTTATCAGAAAAAATAACTGTATGACAAATTACATCAATGTAAACATTCAAACACATTTTCACATTTAAAAAGTGTTGAGGACAATGATGCACTGAGCAAAAGATTTCAAGTGTGTTAGTACACAGGTGTTTCAGTAACAGTTCCAACCTTTAGCCCAGCAGTCCTACTTCAGATCCTTTTTCCTTTAAAAGATACATTTTCTATGAAATACCCTTTCAAATGTATGGTGCAGGAACACAAAAGATGGCTCTATCACCCTAACAGAAAAAGTATTTTTCATTCTAAATCTGATTAGCTTTAAAATTAAATAGAAAGTAATGATTAAAACAAAATTACACTTGCCTACTGTTAATGTTACTGTGAAAAATGCTAGCACTTAAAATTTATACAACAGCTCAGGAATTAAACTAGTAGTTCTGATTTAACTAAGCACAAGTTACTTGAGGTTTTTTTTTTTTTTCACAGAGTCTAGTGAAATACTGAAGCATAATGATTTCATCTGTGCATTATTCCAGTGAAAAAGACATTTCAAATAATGCTTGGGAATATAAAGACTGGGTAACCACCCTGAGCATTTTTTCTTGTGTGTGTACCTACTAAATTAGCCAAAGCACAGAATCTTCTTTTAACTGTATTTTTTTGAATATTTAACAGCATTAGATATCTGTGTTTATTTCCATTTAAACTGTATCTTAATTTTGACCTTTCTGAAACTATATTGAAGTACATACTTCAAATCAATTCATACATCATGACAGTTTTTCTGTGTGTGGGCCAATGCCTCATCGTACTATTGAGTGATGTAACCAACCCTTTTTTCATAAACTATCTAGTATCAATCAGGCAGATGATACCAGCTTGCAGGCACTACTAACATTACTCAAGTTGAATCTGTGCTCTTGGGGCTGTGCACAACAGTATAAATCCTTTGAGCTCTTGATTTTGTTTTTAAAATTGTATTTTCACTTTCTGTAAAGGTATTTAGTATCCTGTATTAAAAAATGATAAAAAAAGACTGAACGGCTGCTCTCTTTAGCAGTCTCAAATGTCCATCTCAAAACTGGAGATCAGCCTTGACGAAATATGCAAATTTTCCTGCTTGTCTCATCCTTTCCTCCTTTTCTCAACCCACTGTGCCTGTTCTTCTGGTACTCCCCCACTGCTAAATGATTAGGCTTTTTTTTCTTTTTTTTAATTAGGACTTCTTTAACATTCCCTTTTGGTTTACAACTGCTATAGGCAAAGATGCAACCCTGCATATTTCTTCACATGAGAGACCTTGTGATGTGTTATGTCTTCCCTCTGAACCTCTTCTAGCATTACTGACTGTTTCAGAAAACAACTTCAATTCCTGACACGCCAAGACCTCTGCTTTAATTTTTAATTCTGACCTGACAGGCATTCAGATTCATTGCCTGTAACTCCACTAGAATCAACATATTATTGCATATGTTTGATGAACCATAGAATTGGTTCAAGTCTCGTTTCCAGTTACTTGGTTTCTAAATGTACTCTTTTGGGACCTAAACACTGTTGTCAATATTCTTTGTTCTAGCTGCTCAGAAGTTTGCAGTTTAATATTGTCGAGGGGCTTTTGTATTACAGCAGCTGCCTTAGTTAAACCTTTGTTATGGAATGGAAGAAATTTAGAAATGGGCCCTGTATCAAGTGTCATACTATGGAAAATGTTTTTCTTCTCATTTCTACGTGAGGTATAGATTAAATAAAAGCATATTTTTCATAACTTGTTGTTAACTGTGAACTTTGTAGTAGTTCTTTAATTAAACATCCAGTCAAAAACTAATCAATTCACCATGAAATCCAGAAAGTTGTATCATTGTATCTGCTGTTTGAAGATTTGGTATTTTTTTCTGTATTTAAGTTCTTTCAGTGTTTTTTTTTTTTCTTTTATTTCTGAAGATAGGCAATTAACACACACCTTTTTTTTGAATACAAAGCAAAACACTGAATTGTAGTTCGGTGCTGCGTTGCTTCTGTATTGAGTTCTGGAACCAAGCTTTCATCTACTATTCAGTACAAAATCCCCTTTTGCTTGCTAAATTATTCTCTATATGTATCTATTCCTGAAACTGTGTTCATAATATGAAATCTAACATGTAATAAATTTTAAATCTGTTGCTCTCCAGAAAAATCTCACTTTATATATTCTGGCAAAATTCTTGGGAATTTCAGGAGGATTAGGAGGTAAATAAAGACTAAAGTTGTCTAGATTTGCTCTTAATTTGCATATCTGCTAATTTCATACCAATATAATGAGGATTTGAAGATAGATCCGCTGCAAGGTTTTTTGATGGTTGGGAGGTTTCAGAAAAGAATGCAGTTTAGGCTCCTAATACAATTAGTGAAGCTCTAAGATAATCTTTTCCACAGAATGAGTAATAATAATATGTATCCTTCTTGAAAAAATGAGCATGGCTACACATAAACTTGAATTTTCAAGGTACAGCAGATGATTGCTGAAACAAGAAATCTTTGGGGTAGTTCTTTAGAAACTTTTTGGGGTTTTTTAAGATAGGGCTGACTGCTGGATTGTACTACAGTGAAACTGGTATTAGATTTGCAAGATGTATAAACATGTATGTTTATACATCTGATGAATGCTGGTATTATAATCTGTATGTCTCAAAATGGAGCTATCTAATTTCAAGACATAATTGGTGAAATAATGTCATGCATATATTTTTCAGCAGTAATACTTATGTTAATAACAATTACATGTTGCAGAGTTCATATTATACTACCGTTCCTAATAATGAGTGAAGAAGTAGGCATATATTTAAGTCTTCACCTATGTGATTGACGTGAGCAGGATCTACTTGAGTGTTGATATGCTGTTATGAAAAAACAGAGATTGAAAATCACTACTCATACTGAGAACTTGTTATAATGAGTACTGGATCAAAACTACTCCTAGATCAAGGGATCTGTAACTTAGGCATGCAGTAGCATCTCATAAACCGCTAGTTCTGCATACATACGCTCCTGTGCTGTTGGGTAGCTGGGATTCCCCAAGTCAAAGGGAGATTTCCTGGAGATAATTAATATTTTAAGGTAATTAACTTTTCAGTTTTCTGAATGCTCACCAATCATTTCCATGTTTTTCAGTGTGAGAGCAAGACTAAACCTGACAAATAAGCTCTGAGGATTTTGTACAGCCCCTGCAAATTCTGTTCTGCAGGAGCAAACACTGCGGGTCCTGACCTCTGTTTGTTCTAACTTTTGAGTTTGTCCTGTCCTAACCATATATTAGAACAGAGCTTTTAGGTGAACTAGATTCTCCCCTTTTTCTCCTACCAAATCCTGGCTGTCTCCCAGCATCCGCTTCCTGCTCTCATGTAGCACAGTATCTCTAGCGGAAATCCTGTGACCAGCCCGACTTCCTTTTGCTGCAGATTTGTCTCCGCTTCTTCAGCTCTGCCATCTTCATAGCTGAACAGCTTTATACTCGGACATAATCAGATTCCATTACTTGCGATCTCAGTTGTCTCTTTTCCACTTCTGAATTACTGCTCAAGTCTTTGACTCCTCCCGCCCTTCTCTATCCATGTGGGATCTCACTGACTTCTTAAAAAAAATAACAACATATAGTGTGACCTTTCCCCTTCCCTGGTTTGCCTTTCCTTCCACCTTTTCTTGGTCAGTTTTCTTCTCATTCTGTCACAGATTCAGGAGGGGGTTATAGCTCTCCTTCAATAATCCTTGCACTTGCTCCAAGGTTTCAGCCCCCCTCATCTCTTACTTTCTTTTTATAAATACTTTCCCTTTCTCTGTTCTTAATCTCCATTCCCATCTCACATTTAACTTTAAAGAACAATTTTTTCCCCAGTCGCTCTCATCTTTAGAAACAAGACAAAGATCTTGACTCCATTTTCCTTTAGTTACACAGTCTCCCACCAGCTTTTCTTCTCTCACGTGACTGAGTGTGCTGTTCACATGTAGAGCGTCCCCCTCCTCCACAGGGAGCAGAGACCTTTCCCAATCCAGATCCCACCTGTTGCTTGAACTCTTGTCCCCTTCTTGTCTGCTGTCACCCTGTCCCAGCTCCAGTGCCATACTTCCCGAGGCTCATTCACCTCCTGTGTTTCTAGAAATTATTACAGTGTATCCTATGGTGGCTTTTCCTCAGCTTCTTGCCACCTCTTTCTCCTTTCTACCAGCTTTCTGCCCTTTTTTCTCTCCATATAGTCTTCAATTCCTTTCAATCTCACTTTGACTAAAATGGGGTCTTGGAGTATCTTCTGTCTCTCTCTGCCATCTCCTTCTTTGCTTGCATAGAGCAATATACTTTCTGCTTGGCCCTCAGGCTTGTAAATTGGGTATCATATTTGTCTTATTTTTCTTAACCAGCTATGTTTCGAGACATGCATGCATTTTCTAATTATCATACATATATATATACACATATATGTTATGTATGTGTGTGTATATATATCATATATGTGTTTTTTATTTCTTTAGCTCCTGTAGAGCTAAAACTGTTTTCTGTATGCTTAACCAATACCTGGGTTATTGAATTAGACTTTTCTCTGCCTTGAAAAATTATATTTTGCCATACCAGTATTCATCCAGAATACTTCTGCAAAGATTCTTTTTCTAACTTGTTGCTCGCTTTCTGTGCTTTGCACTACTGGTTGTCAAATCTTTGTTTCTTTCCAAGCCCCTTCATAGATCATATTCTTCTGTTATCTCTTATTCATCAAAAGTTCATCATCACCTGCCATTATTCTGTTTTCCAACATCCCAGCATAGATTTTCAAACAAGCACTCTAGTGCTTTTCCCTTGTGTTGAAGAGGAGCTCTCTGAACGTTCTCAGACATACATTATTACCATCTGTCAGATTCATCCCTAAAACTTTGCTTTGGTGTGAGACCTGTAAAAACCTGGGAAATTAACTGCTGCTTTGGTGTGTCCACTGCCTAGGTGGTGGCCAATATTGTCACATTGTTTCCTTGAGACCTGCTGGTTCTCTGTATCCGTTTACTCTTACCTGATACTTAGAATCTAAGTTGTTTGGGACTGGGGGGGGTTCTGTGCTGAAAATAGAGCTTTGTACAATCAAGTCTGAATCCATGATTAGAAGTCGTAGGTGTTACAGTTACCAGAAAACTAATACTAATGGTATATATTCAACCCTGTAATTAGTTTTGCCTTATCTTTGGAAGACCCATTTTGGAATTCTTTTAGAGATAATCATGCTTGGGCACTGGAAGGAAAGTAAGGTAGTGGGCAAGAATAACATATAGGAAAAACATGTCTTGTTTGGTCTTTTTTGTGGCAAAAAAAATTTCTAGTCTTAACTTGAAGAGGACCTGATACGACAAACTCTCTTTCCAGACCTCTAGTTCAAAGTAACCTCTGTTCCACATTAGCTTCTCAGCTGCTGCAGTTTTGGCCCCCTAGGATACGCTTTATACAGATACCTTAACATTCCCTACTGTCAGACACACTCTTTAATAAAAGACAGTGTGGAGAGGGACAGGTCTTAAAGAGATTTGAGATATGTTGTGTCCCAACATAGAGTAAATAGCCAAGCATCCCTCCCTCATTTTGCCATCTGCATTGACTGAGCTCAACATAATAGAAAAGTTCACAAACATGCTAACATGCTCCTTTTGTTCTCTGTCCTTCATATCTATAAATTGGCAAAGACAAGCTGCTTTTTTTTTTTTTTAATGTATCTGGTTTAATTTCTTGAATGTAATTTTCCTCTTTCCTATGCAAGCTGAGATAAATGAAACTACATGTGAGAAATCTGATATGAGAATTAAGTTCGGCACTTGTTATTAGATGCAAGATGACTTACACACACACGTGTATCTTGATATCTACTGATTACAGGCCAAGTGAAGTCAGCCTTGTTGCCAGAAATATTAGCAGTCTCAAGGCTATTCTATAATATCTGTACATATTTGTAGGCAAAATTCTGGTTTAGTTATTTATTTTACACTTCTGAGCTATTATCTGCCCCAAACGCTTTCCCTAAATATTAAATATGTCAGATGTGGGTTAGAGAGATGTAAAAACAACAGAGAAAAACTGATTAAGTAAAAATTGATGATTGTTTGGGGAGGGTCAAGCAATAATAGCAAGGCCAAAACTTATGGCTGTAATTGTAGATAATTAAGCTTTCTTTATATTTAAACCAGAAGAGTATGAATTCTTTTCCATTTATGCAGGAAAAATATGTATTTCTCCAGGTATACATAGCTATGCTACTTGCACGTATTCAGGTCTGGTAAATGACAATGTCATAGGTAGTAGATACTGGGAGAGAGATTTTTTGTGTTTAATATTGCAGCTCCTTAGACTAGAGAATAAATGAAGCCTGATGACTAAAGATGATCAATAGAATATGGAAGTATAGCTCACTGTACCAGTAAGTTGGTTCAAAATAAATCATTGTGGTCAAAGGCATACCCCATTATATTACTATATTGTTTAGAAAAATACTGAATTCCCAAATAACTAATCTTCAGAAGTAGATGTGTTATCAGTAGTGTCTTTAATTGTGTGAATTATAGTTTTGAATGAGGAAAAAATTAAAAGTATAAATTATAGGGTCAGAATTGAGGCTGCTATGGAGAGAGATTTGAAAGAATGATACAAACCCAAATGGAGATGATTTTATGAGTACTGTCATACTTGAATTTGAGCAATTTTAGCTGTTATTCAGTATGCTGTTTGTGTTAGGAAACTCTTTACCAATTTACTGCAGTAGTATGGTATGTGGTTCATATATGATAGCAAAATTGTTTTGAAATTTTAGAATAAATTTCTGTTGATGGTTTACTCTTTAGTCTTCCCTTCTTAATAAGATGTTAAATATTTTCAGACTTCTCAGAGGAAACCTTGTTAGTTATCCTTAATATTGCAATTAGAGAATATGAAGATTATTATTAAACATATTAGTTGTCTTTCTGAAATTTATTGCATTTAAATTCAACTGTCTTTCAATTCATTCTTTGCAGTTTCAAATGCTCTGATTAAAAAGTCGTTCAATCAGCCTTACCTTGGAGAAAAGAACTGTCTTTCTCCTCTCTCTCCTCTGGCCTTTGCCTGCCACTTTTATACCAATTCCCATAGAGGAAACAAGTAGATTCCCTTATCTCCTGGGAATGCAAACAACCCCCCAATCAACCTGTGTTGTCTCCCTCCAAACTAAACTTCAGTGTGTCCAAAACCCCACTGTGTCATATTACAAAATGCCACACAACTTAAGTTTAGTTTGATTGTCCTTGTCTTTCAGCAAGGATGTTGATAACAAGACATCAAGACATAATCCCTGTTAGAAAGGAAAGTTGGAAAAGAGTATTTTTTTAATTTACAGTTGAAGCTCTTCCTCTAGCAAGCCCAAAGATCAAAGAAAAATAAAAAAAAACCTAAAACGTAAAAAAGCAAGAGTATGTGTGTCTCTTCCTCCCTCATCAGCAGGAGAAAAAGAGTTCTCAGAATTGGATCTGGATAGATCTAAGGAAGAAAATCAGGAAGGATTATTCCCCTAGGGTGTGTATGTTTGTTTTTTGAAACAATGATTGAGTTATTTTAATACCCTGGATATTCATCCTCATGTACAGTACAGGAAAAAAAGAATAAACAAACGAGAAAATATTTTCCACTCAGCAGCATGAAAAAATATTTTATTCCTCTCTGTGCAGATTTGGAAGACCTCACCTGGGTAGAATAGTAACACAATAATAATAGCAAAATCCAGACTTCTTTATGTTCAAAAACAAATCGTCGTTTGAAGGTAACTTTAACCTCTTCAATTAACAATGATAAAATCTGAATGTAAATTCTCTCCCAGAGTTTCAACTAGCAGATAGTTGTGCCTAAAAAGTATTGCTAAGTTGAAGTGACAATTCCCATATCCTCTTTAATGGTAATTTAATGCTAACCAGAGATCTCAAGAAAAGTGGTACTTCAAGAAGAGAGACTTGAACATGTATTTTTTTTTTTTTCTTGTTATTCCCTGTAAACAGTTGCACTAGTCAGGCTGTTGCAGTCAGTTCTGTGTCCTGGAGGTCAGAGGAACCTTGGTATTTAGAAAATGATTCTGTTGCAGCTAGCGCTGAGCCTGGCATGTTGAGGCCAGGAAGAGAATCCCAGGCAGAACTGGTGTGTGCAGTTTCTATATATTCTGTCGGAGAGCTACAAACTATTAGATGCAATTTGAGCTTTTATTTTAAAAGCTGTGAAGCAGTGAAGAAATAACTGTGTTTTTTCTAAAGAATAAAGCAAAAATAAATAACAGGTTTTGTGCTTTCTATTCAGCTTTAGAAGTGGATCATGGGCACAGCAGTGGCGGTATGTAAAAGAGAGTAGGAGGTTCCTTTTGGTCCCTTACGAACAGCCCACTATATGCACGGCTTAAGGTTTGTCATGGCAGAATTGAGTACTCAGTTTCCTAACAGTAGTCTGAGAGTGAGTATCAGCAGCCCAAGATAAATGCGCAGAAGAAATTCTATTTTATGAATCATTGAATAAATTAAATGCTAGATCTTAAATAATTTCATGTTCTTATCAATGTTTTTTCTGATGAGATATTCTTCATCCTATTACTATGGTCATTTCTAGTATGTTCCACTCCCCTTTGCCAAGGCAAAACCTACCTAAATAATAACAAACTCTCATAGTTTTACTTTTTTGCTGCACTGCAGAGGGAAATAAACTTCTAGATATTCTTCTAATTACTGTTCTACAACAGCGATAGGGCTGAAGTATACTTTTCACGTGTTACGTAAGGAAGCAGTTAACCTGACTATAGGACACAAATAAAAACTTTTCCACATTTGTGTATAAATTTTTAAAAGCTGGTGTTTATCAGTATTTTACTGCAAAGAGATTGGGATATCAAAATGATAAGCTAACATAGATATGCAAATGTAAATTAAATGCAGCGTGTAGTTTCACAGGACCAATTTTATGAGCGTAAAGTAGAGCTTTAAAATGAGAAAATATGGGAGAAGTCATATGGTTGTTTCTTTTATGATAGTTACTACTTGGGGAGGTACACCTGTGTTGAATAACTGGTGATTCACAGTCCTTCTGGGTTACCTGGATTGCACAGAGATTTATAAAATCCTCAGTGAACGAAGCGCTGGCACTGCCAGTGATAGAATGGTTTACAGTTTTCAAAATCCATGTCTCCTCTGTGTGCATACGCGTGTGTCTGTGTGCATGTGTGGCTGATTTCCTTTTAATAACAAATGAGCTGACTTTTAAGTCTCAACATTGCTATATTTCTTGTATTAAAGAACATATATGTGTCAGCATATAAAATAAAAACCACAAAGTACTGCATATCTAACATTTATTTAATGGAAGAAATAAATCCAGACAGTTAATAAAGGAAGTGAAAGTTATCACTGTTCTTTAAAAGTAGTCTGAGTGTTGGAGTTTCATTAAGTTTCTGTGGCAAACTTCTACATGTTATAAGCCATAAAGGAGGATACTGAGCTGTCGCTATGCATTATTTTCAGTTCTCATATATGTTAATGCACTCCTTTCCAGTCACTCGAAACTGCTGATGAAAGACATTGATCTCCTGCATTAAGTGATCGTATGCATACCTGTATTCTGCTTGATTCTGCTTTTATTTTTTCTGGCGTTTCATTTCTTCTATCTCAAATATCCAGCATATTAGCTAAATGTAGTAAAAATACCACAAACAATTATCGCTTATTTAACAAAGATGGTAAACATGTCTAATATATAGGAAATCCAGTTTGACTCCTGTTTTAGGATAGATCACCATGGAACATTAAACCACTTGGTACACAAAAGACAGAGATAAAGAGGGGACTCTCAACCATTTGCTGTTATTCCCTCCCTTCAGATCCAGAAAGAAAGGATAGTCATGTAGTTAAAAATATGTACATGCACATATGTATAAAATGGATTGAGGAAAATACACAGCTTTGTGGCAGACTTCCTTTATGAAGACCATTTAACTTCTCTGCCTCAGTTCCTCATCTGTAAACTGGACATAATTGTCCTTTTCTTACATCTCTTGTCTCTATTTAAACTGTAAATTATTTGTGGTAAAGATTGTCTCCTGCTTTTTGTTTATAGAGTGTCTGCCATAATCAAATTCTGACTTGACTGAGGCTTTTTTTTATTAAAGTACAAACAATAAGTAATAATAGGCATGGGATCTCCTTGCAAATTAAAAAAGCCTTAGGGTAGGCTGGAATTTATCAGCCTCTGGAGGCAAAGATTGCCACGGTATACTAGTTTTTGGCCATATTTTCAGACATGGTGTGCATTTCTGTGTGAAAATGAGGGATGGCAGTACTATAGGTCTGGCAATGGCAATTTTATTTGATTTCCACTGATTCCTTTACACAGGTGTTGTTAACTTATGGGTTTAAAGCCATTTTTTTTGCTTTTCACCCCCAATTGAAAGCACTGAAATACGCTGCATAATCAAACATCAGTCAAGAGAAGGATACTGGGTTCACAACAGAGGGAGCTGAAGAGTCTGTGAAAGCTGACTAAATTATACTGTATAATGCAAGACTTATAATAATGCAGGACTTCAGTTAAAAGTAAATTGGTCAAATAGCACAAAATATTAGGTATACTTTTTAGCACATTAAAGAACTGTTTTTCAGAACAGTTAGTTGCAGAACCCACATTATTCTCAATTTAATATTTAAGAGCAAACTGAAGTTAATTTAAGACAGAATAGCTGAGCCACCACATTAATAATAATTGCAGTATAATTAAGTTCAACATCCTAGGGGGAGGTACAGAACCAAGAAGCAACATGGAGTGAGACTAAACCTTAGAGGAAGTGATTTCAGTAAAATGAAATGGTACTCAAAGAGGCCCTGAGGTTAAAAGTTAAAAAAGGAAGAACTGGAGAGATGGTCTGAACATTACTTAGGAGAACAACAGTTCCTTAGAAGCCAGTGTGCCATTGAAGTAGGAGGTAAGGAAAACCAGGAGAGTTAACCAGTATAGTTTAAAATCCCATTCAAAACAAAGAAAAACCCATGGAAATTTGGAAAATTTTAGTGAAGAACACATAGAAAGGAACATAAATTTCAGCAAGGAATGTTCAAGGGGAAATGAGAAGGGGGGTTTTCAAGAGTGTGTGGGCAAAAGTGCAGAACTAAACCAATTCTTGAAGTTTATTAAAAACAGAAAGTCTGCAGAAGAATTAGGAGGGCTAAGAAAGCTAAATTGAGAAATATTCCATTGTTTAGAAATTAGGACTAATCCGTATAGTACTTAACTGTCATAACAAGCTAGAACAATGGAGGAAAGGGTCTGGACCATTGTAGGTAGTCAGTGAAGACCTCTGGTGAGTGTGTAATTGTGGTCCAGAAAACTGATTAAGATAAAATTAAAAGCAGAAGGGAAGATTAGATGGATTAATCTGACTTCCTGTCTGTCTCAGACCATAAAGTTTCACCCAAGATCTCTGTATCAAGTCAAAAAACTTTAGTTAGGCTACATGATTTGTCCCTTAAATAAGAAAATGGGTCATGGTAGAGACCAGGGGACTTCCAGTGCTGAAGGGTTTTGATCAGGTAAGACATTCTCAGAGGATTGTAGTAGAAAAAACATGTCTTGTGCTCCAGAAAGTAATGAAAAATACCCTTGTTCTGTGTCATCTGTCCTGAAAAAATTCTGTCTGAACCCTTAATCTGCTATTGTGTGATTTGAACATGTAAACAAGCCACACTAGCAAGCTTCTGAAAAGGATAGCATGTGTTACTTCAGAGCACTGGTCCTCAGTACCTTATCATGTGCCAGCCTCTCATACTTCAGTGAAAAGGAAAAAACAAAAAACATAAGCCAAACCTGTATTCTTTATTACTTCTGGACCCTAAAAGACAACCAACTAAAGCCATTAAGCATAATATTTTATTATGATTGGTCCCATAACACAGGGCTACAAGTGTTGTAAGCATGTTGAGGGCAATGCAAGCAGTCCAGTTCTCCCTAGGGCCAAGTAAAGGAAGGAAAGAAACAGAGGAACTCAGGCTCCAGTGCACACAAGCTGACTAATTTCTTTCTAAGGTAAGAGCATAGCTTTAAAAAAAACCACAGTCTCACCTTAAAGACTGCTAGCCAGTAGAAAGTCCATGACCTGTCTTGATGAGTGAATTCAGAGTTTTATAACTGACTTCTGAAAACTAGCATTTAGTGGTGAATACTGTTCAGTTTTAACAATATAATTTTTGTGTGTCCAATGACTCAGTCACTTTTTGTAATTATCCTTGGAAACTCCACTCTTTCAAGAACTGAGTGCAGTATTCTAATTGCAAATATGCCACTGTTTGTTTTGCACATTTATCACTCAAATTTGTAATCCTTCTTAATATATAAACAAATAAATCTGTATTATTATAATTAACACAGAAATTAATATACACATAAATAGAAAAGAACAGGTTTGTTTGACAGAACACACCATCCTTGAAAAACACCACTTACATATTCATGTGATATACAAGATCCAGGGATCAAACATACCAGCTTTTCTGACACAGGTGCTTTGTATTTAAACTGCTCCTGTTGTTGGGAGTTCTGGCTTTTGATGGCTTATTTTGGTTTCAGTTTACAGTATTTGTGAAATTATGAATTAAGGAAGTTTGCTAGCCAAAAAATATTCCCCATCTGAAATTATTTGTGATAACACAGGAAGATAAGCTTGTGTAAAACATGCAAAATAAACAAGGTAGAAAACAGTATGGAAAATATATAAACTTACAAAAAAATGTGACATGGTATGGCCTCATCTAGCTACTGTGTGCGATAATGGTCACCTCAGCTTCAAAAAAATCATGTGAATAGGAAGTTCAAAAAGATGACAAGAATGATGAAGGACATGGAAAACTTAAAATAAGTAACATGAAAGATATTAGAGCTAATTACACAACTAGTTTGCTTTCACTTCTCAACCCATGCTCTCTCCAAAACTGTCCTATTCCTATATTTTGATTCACAGAAACAAGGGAAGTAGTAAGCCTATAAAACCATCAGTGTTGTTTCATAGCTGGACTTTATAGAATTCAACTTTTCTGAAAATTGAAAATAAGTGGTTAAAATGAAAATTTGTTCTTGATTACCAATGTGTTTACATTTACTCAATAGTCAATGATAGGAAAGAGAATCAGTCCTTTGGTTTCAAGGGGGTTGAATTTGTGGGGAAGGGGATGGGAAGAGACTGAAGTTGGTCATAAATGATAATCAGTGAGTTTGGACAAGAGAGGCTGCTGCTTTGTAGGAGAAGAGCAATGCAGGAACCCATGTTCCTCAACTAAAATAGATGATTTTCAAGGCTATTCATAGCAAAAGACAGTGAATAAAATTAAAAAGTAGTGAAGACAGAATTTGTTAAAGGAAAAAAGTTTCTCACTGTGTGTATTTAGGTTGTAGTATTCCCTGCCATTTAAGGAGTGAAAGTTAGAGCGCAAGATATCAAAAGGATTCAATGTTTGTGTGGATAACGGCGACAACCAGAATGGTATCAAAATATTTGAAAGTACATTTAAATCTGCTATTTCAGAGATTAAGCAAACATCTAGCATTGGAGACTGGGATCAAGCACAATGCCACGATCAAATTATCTTACCTGTGCTTTCAGCTTTTTCTCAAGTTTTTCATAAGTAGAGTCAGGTACTAGAAGACTCTCATGTCCAGCTCAGATCAGAAATTATTTTGTTCCCCAGCAGTATTGTTAGGGGGCATAAGGCTAAAATCTGGCTAATTACTGTTATTTCAGGGTCACAACAAAGTGTTTTTTTTGTCTTGTAATGTATGTGTTGAAAGATTCTGTGTGTCTTGGTCTGACTCTTCTTGAAATGGCACTTCTCAGCTATGACTGATGAAAATGTCATTTTAACACGATGGTTTTTCTTTTTTTTTTTTCTTCTCTTGAGTCCTTATTTTTCTGTTTACTCTCTTGTTATGAAAACTTCATTTCTCCTTTTCCTTCTATTCCCTGTTTACCACTTGGCCTTTCTCCTGGCTACGCTTTCTGTCATTTCTTTTATCTTCAGTCACTTGCATCTTTCCAAAGTCTTGTCCTATATCCTATCGTTGCTCTTTTCATCAGGTGCTTATCAGTCATCCCCTATCCTACAAAATCTCTTTTTGGCTAAACAATCTTACTACCACAAGACAATGTTTTAAGTACTTTGCTCCTTGATTAGTTTTCTAGTAGTAGAAAGCTTTTTTTTAAAAAGATCTTGGAATATGGCACTTAATTTTAACAGACACTCTGGAGTGCATGTTTGGTTTGTTGCTTCTATTATTATACTTAAAATTTTCAAAAGAGCTGAATCTGGTCAATGAGTATTCCATTAATATTATCTAAATGTTGTTATACTTTGGCTTTGTGTACTATTGAAGCATTAAGGACTCATTTTAAGATGTGTGGTATAACTCCACTTGTTTTATAGGAGTTAAGTTTGTTGCGTCACGATCACTGCAGTTTATCTGTGGATAAGTGCTGTTTCCAAACCTTCGCTGCTGCAGGTTTGAATTACCAGCGATTTTTGATAGTACCTAGAGTTCTCACTCACTACACTAGAACTGTATTCTATTTCATACAAAAGAAATAATTTTAAAATAAAACATAAATAATACATACAAAATAATCAAATAACTTGTATAAAATATTATATTATTATATGAAATAATAAATATGGATTTCAACATCTGATTCAAATAATATATTGTTTGTTTGAAAACATTTCTGTTGTTGGCATCTTAATTCAAAAATGTGAAGGCTTATTGTTTTGAGAGTAAAATAGGCTTGCTAATTATGATTAATTATCAGTACAGTTATTCTGAACAAAGTGGTTGTTCCTTTTTTTCCTGAAGCAGATTTTACAGGAAAGTGTTTTTTAAGTACATGCTAGCCTTCTGCAATGTTGCTGTCAATTTTGATCACTTTTACTACAGAAACAGTTTTTCAAAAAGGAAAAAAAATTTATTTCAGAGAAGATTGTGGTGGAAGAATATGCCTTTTTAATTTCAAGATACACTTTGTTATTTATTTTGATCTTTCTATGCTATTTAACTTATTTTATTATAATATTATTTCATGGTTGAGCCATATCGAATGCTGTTAAAATCCATCATCCTAAAAATTCAGTTTTCACCTTTTCTAATAAATCGTATCCAAACTACCTATAGATAGCACTTTTATAAAACACACAAGTGACATTGGTCTACCAGTTACATACAGAGTTATGGAAATCAAATACAAAGCTTTTATAATGAAGGAATAAAAGGTACTCTGTTGTTAAGTTTTAGTCTGACATGGATTTATAGTATATAAGCAATATGAATGGTTTTGTTCATTTTCTTATTAAGCCTTTTCCAAGTAAGGTCCTCAAGAATTATAATGAAGAAAATGTTTTCTGTGGAAAATATTGAAAAACATTTGGTCCCTTGCTGACATACTGTGTTTACAGTAAGTAATGATGAAGAAGGTCAAATAAAAGATATCTCTGAAGTCTTTGTCGATGGCAGCAGCATGTGCTCTCTGGAATTTTCTTCTACTTCCTCCTTCAAGAGAAGAAAAAGCCAGTACTTAGTAGAGTTTCGAGATAAGTATGAATGCAAATGTTAGATAAACATCTAACATTAATGCTGTTGGTAACACTAATACAGGAAGCACATTTCCCTTGTTTCAAAAACAAGATTTCTGGTATGGCCATCAAACATTCATTTTCCTCTGTCCAACTTTCTCATACATACCCTTATTGATAAAATCAAGTGTTCTCTGCAGTTGTTTTGTTTTTGTTTTTTTTTTCCCCCAGAAAAGATGCTAACCAGCTATTCCAAATAGTATATTTATTATGGGAAAAATATTATCCAGTGAGCTAAATTTTCTAATATTAGATGTGATAAAGCAGGGTTTTTTTAAAATAGAGTAATTTTGATGTTTAGGAGAATAAATAGTGAAGGAGAAGGTTGATTTTCTAGAAAATGTACCTGCAGTGCTTGATAGTGGTGGTAGCTTAGCCTGTTAAATTATTGACGGTTAGAAGGCTTGAGTATACTCAGAGCTGAGGTCGGCTTGTGTGCGCACTACTAGATGGTCTTCTGTGGAGAACCTAACCTAGGAAAAGACGTGGAAGGGTTCTGATACCAGAGTATGGTCATCTAATTTTAGTGTAAGATGCATTTTTAATGCCCACTGAAGAAAAATAAATTTCCTAGTTTTACTGAGCAAAAATTTTTCATTTAACCCCTTCATTGATCAGTTGTACATGCCAACAGTTGATATCTCTTAAATTTTATATTTTATAATATTTTCTCATCAAACAAAATCATTTCCTGACATATGACAGCAGTGCATCAGATTTTGGCTTCACTGTCTAAAGAACTAGTATGTGATCATTTTGTTTATAAATGAAACATTTGTACTTTTAAATATTTCTGCATTTTAAAATATTCTTTTATATTTAATACTTGCAGCTTGCTTTTATATAAAATAGTTATTGAGATATTTTCATGTTGTTCTAAGGCAGTATTGATGCACAGAGCCTGTGCATAATTACAATGTAGTGTTTAATGTAACTGCAGTCTCTTTGAGAGTAAAACTCTTCCAGAAAGGGGAAGGGGATGGGGGGAGTAGAGGTACTGTTTTGTGTCTCATGTTTGAGATTTAAGTAGTAATATATGCCATCCCACTTTATTCTTTTATTAGATTTTATTTTCTGTTAATTTGTAAAATACTCATTTTTAAGGTAGAATTAATTTATTATGATTTCAAGCATTAGCCTTTAATCTTTTTTACCAAATCATGTTGTAGATTTATACTGGAATAAAACTTAAAGGACATTCTCTAAATTTTGTAACCTGACTGTTTTTAAGCTACTATCTTTGTCTGAAATTGAATTCTCCCCTTCTATATATGCAGTTCTTACACATCTAGAACGTCTTTATTCTAAAATACTTTCCATTGACCTGCATAACAGCAGTCACACTAAAAGGACCAGATTTCATCCGTCAGCATGGTAGATGAAATGTGGCAACAGGATAAATGCTAATTATTGCTGAAAGTATATTTTCCTTTTTTTTCAGTTTTGTTCAGGTACAGTTTGTTCTTGTAGATCCTTCAAATCTAACAGAGGTTAGGTTTCAACAAAACAAAACAAATATAATAAGCTATCCTACTTACGTGTCTGTTGCAGCTATATTTGATCATGACAATAAGCAGGTAATTACAGTGTACTTAGGTTTCAAGTGTGTTTGATCATCCAGTAGAGTTTATATTTTGATACCTACTACTTAAATGTTGTATCAGCTAGATTTTGACCATTTGTTTATAGTAGGCTCCAAGCCAAAGCAGCAAACAGATTACATGACCCAAGCCTCTGTACAACACCTTAAAACAATTACCATGTTGCCTGGATTTATCTACTGAATACACATGGTGTAGATTTAAAAATCATGTAAGTGACTGTACATGATTTATCAGATCATGACTGATCAGAATTAAATAGGAAAAGATTTACATATGTTATTTTATTACAAAGCTGTAACAACACTGGTTTAAACAACAAAGCTAGGAGCTTGGCATCTTGCAATTCTTACTGATAAAAATACTTGTGCATTCAACGTACAGTTTCACAAAGAGATAATGTTGGAAGGAGGATTGGATACTGGACTGGGAGTTTTGGAATTCCATGTCTACTCCTCACATTGCAACTGATCTGCTATCTGGTCTTTTTTTCCCAAACATGCTGTATCTTTGTCCTTCTGTAAAACGAAGGAAGTGAAAATGATCACCTTCAAAAGTACTTGGAATTTTTTACTGATCTTAAACATTAAAGAACATACATTATTAGCATTATATGTAAGCATTAATGGAAACAATCCAGTTTGAGTACTAACTTGCAAGAAAAGACACTTGGTTTAATTGTACAAAGAACACCTGATCTGAGTTGTCTATCTTGTTTCCTTCTGCCTGTTCTGTGCTACTTGAGCCAGGTTTTGACATTAATGTTTCGGGGCAGCTTTTCAGCTAAGGTGAGTCATTATAGCTTGATCAAAGTCAAAAGTACATCAATATTTACAGTTCTGTTTGGTGGGGATTTATTTTGAGTTATTTTGGACATAAGAGACTATGACTATGTTGCACAGACTGTTATGAAACAGCATAGTATGTGAACACAGGCACAAGCAGCTTGAACGTTTTTTCCAGCATTTTAGGAACATGGAACATATGAAGGAAACAGTCACTGATTTTACACTTTAATACAGAAATATGGGAGCTGGAACAAATCTTTCCTTCTTTAGTATAATTTATTTCTTTTCATTTAAATTGCTGATTTTGTAATGTGGTTTAGTGAACCTATTGTCAAAAAACATGAAGAAAAGAGACTGCATGTGGAAGACAGTCATGTTAATGGTTGTTATTTTAATTTTATGCAGATGTTTTGTTCTGTAGCTTCAGAAGATGCCAAACTAAGAAGAATATACTCCATCTTAAAATCAGTTCTTCCAGTATTCCTAATTTACAGCATGAAGATAATCATGGTCAATAAATGGCTTTATAAGCCTGATCAGTTCTTCACCACCAATAATGGTCAAACCTCTTCCCAATGTCCTGGTTGTCGTACTAGTTTTTCTCTAATTCTGTTCCTTAAAATGAATGATCAGAGTTTTCGTGGTACTTTAGATGAGATCTAACCAATGCTTTTGGATTGACATTAGTATTTTCCTATTCTTATCAGTATTATATTCTTTAGAACATTTTAGAATTACATTTACTTTCATGAGCTCGTTTATCATTATATATTTATCTTGTGATAGACTAATAACTGTTTTTTATAATTAAATCCTATTAATTTATAAGTGTGCTATGCTTCTTGTAGTTTGCATTTTTTAAGTTTAATCATACCCATTCACCTTGAAGGTTAGGATCCATCCATTTCCTTACTGACTGTATTCTGAGCCTCCACTTCTGACACCTCTCAACTTTATGTCATTGCAAAATGTTACTGGCGCACTCCTACTACAAAAAGATTTCAGTAAACTTAGTATGGTGCTCAGTATTCACAGAGATGAGCTTTACATGCATTGTCAACTTCAATATAAAAATTCCACCTAATTTCCTGTTTATATAAGTACTTCTTCATAGGCAGACTGCGGGTTTTTTTGTATTAGGAAATAATATATCACTTCTCACTTTTATGTTGTCCTCTCCAGACTTCTAATTACCCTGTGTTTTCTAGTGTCCTAAAGGGTTTGCACAGGTGATCTCTCACTGAGCTAATGTGGGCTTTATTGCCTTAGTTCACAGAGGCTTGGATAGAAAGAGTTGTTGCAATTATTTAACTTTTTTTAAAGTTATTTAATAAACTACTTTTTGAGTTTAATAACTTAAAATTTAATGGGCAGATAAAATAATCAGTATTTTTCAAAGCTGAAAGGTATAGTGAATAAAATAGAAGAATAGAATTTTGACCAGGGCAGTGCTTAGAGCTTTGTCCCTTTCTACAGGTTGACTGAGTCAGTAAAGTTTCCTCACTGTAACTTACTACTTCTGCTTTAGGGAGAGGGGACTCACTCCTCTGTGTGACAAAGACAAAAATGAGTTGAAAGACCTTTGATGGCTGATTTTGGTGAAACTCCTGTTAGAATATAAATTATCATCTTTCTCTAAAATTGATCACATCCTCCTCCTTTATAGTTTTTAACCATAATACAGACTAGCTCCTTAGTATCTCAGTAAACCTTATTCTTTATAGCATGAATTATCTATTTTATTCATAAAACATTTCATTGTGGAAATATTTCCTTAGGGAAATTTGAGTATAGTATAGCTTTAAAAATCTGTGTATTTAGAATTTTGCCAGAAAAACACTTGTTTCTGTTGTAGATTTTACTTTTTAATTCAGTTTGGCCTAATATTTACATATAAAAACAAAAGAAAGGTTTGCCAATTTTGGCATCTATATCTGTCTATCTACCAGATGTTTATATTGAACCTACCTCTAAGTTTCTGTGTAGCATTCATCTGCAAGACTTTCACTCAAGGTAGATTATAGCACAGAAACAAGAGATGAAATCTTGGCCAAGATGACTTCAGAACTTCCACTTACTTCTGTGAAGCCAGAATTCGTAAGGATTTTTTACTGAATTCTTATTTTCCTCTTCAGCTTATGTAGTAAACTCCTTAAACAAATCTAGTAAGTTACATGGTTTTGGAAATGTTCCTTTATGATAAATTTTAATTTCAAGAGCCATTTAATCAGTTCCTTTCGCTTAAATATGTAAAAGCTAAAATAACGTAAATGTGTCTTTGAAGATGATAAAAAGATAATTCCACTTAATGCCTGCAGATTGTAGGAGGTGTAATGGCTAGTGAGATCTCAGTGTCAGATCAGCTGCACTGACAATAGTTGCCTTGGAATGGCTGCCAACACTGACATATGGTACGACAACAGGAATCATTACAGGGCATTAAAGCTTCTCAGGAGCATGGCCGTTGAAGGGGTTTGTGTGTGCTTGGTTTTTTCTCCCCTCCCCCTTTATTTTTTTACTTATACAAGTTTTTTGCAGTTCAAATCTGTTTTTCCTCTCTGTACAATAATTAGTAATTTTATTTCTTTAAGTTTTATAAAGGAAAATAAGATACTTTAGTTCAGCAGTGAATTTCCTTAAGAAATTACATTTGTTAATTATTTAATTTGGAGCTATAAATCTTAATAGATGTTTTTACCTAGCTCTTTTCTTTCCAGTGAAGCAGGATTTTAAATTCAACTTACTGTAGCTCAAAGGGAATTTTTACAGTTAAAGTCTTCTTTTAGTTGCATGAAAAATTGAAATTTATGAAATGGGTTTGTTATACCTTAACAGTCAGAAACTATCCCTCTGTTATGATTGCTAGTCAGATAATATAAAGTTCGATATTTTATTCAAATGAAGTCAGGAAAAAAAAATCAGCATGAACTTTAAAAAAAAATCAAACCCCAAACTTAATTCTGCTGTTCTGTGACTGAATTTGGGACTTGAATTCACAGAACATGTTTCAAATATTGTACCATTTCAGAAGGGACATTCTGGCTCCAAAACACAGCCTGATACATCTGGCTAGTATCGTCTTCTGTCTGGACAGGAGCAGTTATAGCAGTCAGTGACTGGGTCACCAGTTTATCTACATTGCCACAGACTGACCCTCCAGGATGTTCCACTTTTGCTGAAAACACCTAGATGGTTGCAGTGCTTTTTCCATCTCAGGAAAATTACATTTTAATTTTAATTTGGGGTTTAGCAGCACTATTAAACTTTTTTTTTCTGATTTTCTTTTCATGTCAGGTTTTTTAGCTATTTTTAGCTACAGTATTGAAAACCTCATAAGACTGCTTTGAAATGGCAGCAAATGATAGCAAGCAAAGAAAAATGCATTAAACTTTCTGCAGTATCTACTTCAGTCTGGCAGTGGAGGGTAGCTCCTTTTCCTTAAATACTGAATGATTCTAAATAGAGGGAATTGTTTTTTACATTTCCATCATTTTCTCCATAAGAGCGAATATAAAGCTTCCCAGATTCTTCAGATATGCAGATGGCTCTGTGTTCTTTGCTCATACACTTGATTTGTCAACTTACATATTGAGTTTACAAGTATATTCTTACAATTAATTACCTCCTCTGATTTAAAAAAAAAACACACAGCAAATGAGAAAATGCACAGAGAGTATGTTGCACATACTTGCAGCTAGTACAACTAGTGAAAATTAAATGGGAAAATTATTTGTATCATTAGTTCTACTAGATGAATTGACTTGAATAAGGTCTGTTTGGAACACAGGAAATTCCAATTAGATATAAGGAAAATCTTTTCCACAATTGATATGGCAAAACACTGGAACAGATTGCCCAGAGAAGTTGTGGAATCTCATTTTCTGAGATATTCAAAACTTGTCTGGACAAGTCTCTGATGTAGTTGGACTAGCTTTGAGAAGAGGGTTGGACTGGATGACCTCCACAAGTCTCTTCCAAACGAAATTATTATGTGATTCTAAAATAGTCTTAAAATGAGGATATTTCTTCTCACTCCCAAAAATGTTACTAGCACTGCAAGCATTGCTGGAATGAAAGCTCTGCAGATATTCAGGATGAGAAGAAAACTGAATAAAAGAAATTGGTGATACTAATCCAAGTCATACAGAATTTATGGCATCAAATGGAGCAAGTTATAATATACTATTGAATATTAAAAGAAAAATGTTTTAGAAGTGGATAATCCATATAATGTAGATTGGACTCAGTAACGTTTTAGCTTAGGAAAAGATACAACTAGATATTACATTTATATATTTTACTGTATTTAGTTCATTGTATGTATTTCATTTCCAGGAAAACTAAGATGGCCTGTTCATAAAGCAAAAATGCATAACTATGTAGATATGTTGCTGAATAGCTGCAGCACAGCTACAGGATAAGAAATTCTTCCTATAATTTTGATAACTCTTAGGTCAAATAAAATGTTACCTTGGTTGCTACGTGTAGCATAAAGAAAAGCAGTCTTGAGGAAGGCATCCCGTGTATTAGATTCATGGCTCTGTTCTCATTTATCAGTATATCTGTGTAATACAAGATCCATGACTCAAATCCTTCAAGGAAGACTTACGAGAGGGTATTCTGAGCAATCTCCTGCATTCGAGTGCGTGAATTGTACTTCCAGTTTATAGTCCAGACATACAGAGAAGGAAAGGGCATATTCTCTAATTATACAATTCCCTTCTGTATAACATCTTGAAAGAATTACATTTAGTACTGCATAATCTCCAGTCCGCTCGGGCTGCTTGACGCCGACCAAACCAGTGATTCTCAGCAAATGTCCTGTTTGTGCGATAACTGTTGAAGTACTATATACGTGTGGGCAAGGACTCCATGAAATCCCTTGCAGCAGCTTCCTTGCCGTAGTCCTTTCCAGCTTGCTCCGGTCACTGTTCCTAGAGCTGTAGAGAGATGCTAACCCTGCAGAGGGCCG
Organism: Apteryx mantelli; assembly: GCF_036417845.1. Classification (NCBI taxonomy): domain Eukaryota; kingdom Metazoa; phylum Chordata; class Aves; order Apterygiformes; family Apterygidae; genus Apteryx; species Apteryx mantelli. Next base: position 57,649,295 of record NC_090020.1, read on the forward strand.
TCACAGTTGAGAATGTGTCAGCATTGCCCCCACAGTTTTGCTGGCAGAAGGCATTACCAGTGTAGTTTAAGCAGTTGATGAAAGTGAATTGACCTAACCTGGCTGCTTTTGCATGATTTTACATGATTTATTTTGCCATCTCTAAGACCAGTAACAGGCAGTTGGTGGGAAGTAACAAGAGTTTGGAGCAGTGGATCCTGAAATGGGTATCTGTGCAGGGCTTTGGGATTGACTACACAGGAAAGTCCTCTAGCAAGAGAATAAATGGTATTTCTGTTGGGCATGATTCTTTGTTTCCACACAAATTTGTAATTTGCTTTTACTTTTAAGAAACTTACTAAATGAGATAAACAAGTTTGGGGGTTCAGTGTTTCAGATGGCTCTCTCTTGTCTTTTTGTTTGATATTTACTTTGAACCACTGCTTCATCTATGACTTTTTTACAGTTTATCTTACATATGAAAAACAACTACGATAGGAAAATTCTAGCTCTTAAGAATTTCCTTCACAGACAATTATTACTAATTTTCAATATAGTGTGTGTTATGATAAAGCATAATGTAATACTGAAGTGTTGATAGTTCTTATGTATAACTTATAAAATGAATTAGTTGTGGATGTATAAGTGTCTAGATATGCATTGTGAATCATAGTCATATAAAATGAAAATATGTGCCCACAGCTCATAACATAATGTTTTATGTCAGAATGACAAACCCTAATTAAGGTTACTGCAAATATTTATATTAATATTTCCTGCTGTGATCTGCTTATAATCTCTAACTCTCATGAATTATTCTGTTTTAGCTATGATATTCCTCACCTGTGTTCTATGCAGTTATTTTTCTTTTGGTTCAACCTTTTCTGAGTTGAGAAGTAGAAAATTATGCTGGTATTAAAAAGACCCAAAAACTTGATTTCAGCAACTCAGGATTTCTATTTGTAGAAATCTGAACTTTGGCAAAGTGTGCCAAAAGCACTGAGATACCTTGGTTTCATCAAAGTTTCTTGCTTTAAAAAAATCCATGATGTTCCACTTGCTTAGGTAGCAAATTTTAACAAAAGTAACAGCATGTTATGGATCTATAGGATCCTAACCGTGAAACTTATTTCTGGTACTACTGTAAAAATACAGCTATTATATTGCGTTTACAGAAGTAGGAATTTTTAGAATCCTTGAAACTACATATATCTGTCAAAAACTTACATTTAACTAAAAGCAAAGCTCAAACACGGAGAATTTTCCTCCAGTTTAAATTCATGGAAATTTAGAGGGAGCAGAAGTGACAGCATCTGGATGCTGTTTGTATGAGCAGCAGAGAAGCAACGTATTTCTTCCTCTGTGCTAAATGTGTTTGGAACTTGCTTAATTCCCCTATTTTGTACTCTGACTGGTGAAATCAAAGATGGAGTAGGTCCACTTTGAAGTCGCACTGAAAAAAAAGGGGCTTTTATGTGTTTCCAGCTTACTATGAGCCTGGCTAATGTGATTTTGAAACAGTATAAAAAGAATGACAGATATCTTACACCACTGCATTCAGCTGAGTGACTCCATATGAAATCATTGCGGACATCAGAACAACAAGCCCGAAATGGTTAAAAGTATCAGCAGGAATTTGCTTGCTGAGCCAATCTTCTACTCATTCTTGAAGGAAAATATACCTACCATGTTTATTTTGAAACAGAATTATAAATTGTCAAAGTAATCATTTATTATGGAAGTACATCTAATCCCTTAGAAAAAGCTGTCGTAAAGAGAACTGCTATAACTTTCTGGGCTGGAAAAAAGCATCACTTGCAGTTACATATTCTATTATTTCTTATAATCTTTTTTATCATTTTCATCCTATTTTATCTCAGTGTATGTCCTTCATTTTAAAATATAAAGTTTACAGACGCAATTTTCTTTGAACATCACCAGAGGTTCAAACTTTAGAATAAATTGGACATAGACAGCACTGATGTAATTAATTTGAACTTCAGATTCTTCAAAATTAACATTTTTTGGATGCCATCAATAATAATATGCTGGGAATGTGATTAATGCTCTAAGAATCATTTACATCTGACAGTTATTGTTGGTCTACATCTCCTACCATGTATTTCAGTCTTCTTTTTAATTCAGTTGTCTCTTAGCCCTTTTTAGATAGTAAGGCACTTCTAATATTTGGATGGTATGAATTCTGATTTCACTTAGCTAAACCCTCTAGCTGATAAATATATGATTGCACTGCACTGATAAAAATGGAGTGCAAAGATGTAAAAATTCTGAAGATATTACATTTCTCATAGACCAAGGTTTTAGCATGCAAAAGGGATTTACCATGGCAGTAAGAAAGATATCTGCCTGATGATTGAAGACCATGGGATGATCAGAAATTGCTAATATATTCCTGCTCTATTTTAGTTGTGTTGAAGTGGAAGTAACCAAGAAAACTACACTGCTTACAACCTAGGTAGTTTCAGCTGAGGCTTAAAAAAGTTGGCAAAAATTGCCTGGCATTCAATAATTAGTGGTGAGGTCATATCTGGAGTGCTGTGTCCAGTTCTTGTCTCCCCAGTACAAGAAAGACAGGGACAAACTGGAATGAGTCCAGTGAAGGGCCATGAAAATGATTAAGGGACTGGAACATCTGTTGTAGGAGGAGAGGCTGAGAAAGCTGAGACTGTTCAGCCTGGAGAGGACAAGGCTAAAGGGGGGATCTGATCAATGTGTATAAATACCCGCTTGGGTCAGGGGGAGTAAAGAAGACAGAGCCTGCCTCTTCTCAGTGGTCTCAGTGAAAGGACAAGAGGCAATGGGCACAAGCCCAATTCAGGAAATCCTGTTAAAACTTAAGAAGAAACCTTTTTACTGTAAGGGTGGTACCCTGGAACAGGTTGCCCAGGGTAGAGGCCGTCCTTGGAGATATTCAAAACCCAAGTGGACCTGTGTCCCTGAGCAACCTGCTGTATTTGACCCTACTTTGAGCAAGGGGATTGGACTAGGTGATCTTCAGAGGTCCCTTCCAACCTCTACCTTTTTGTGATTCTGTTTCTGAACAACTTTAATTTTGCCTTAGTCTAGATGGCACTGAATTGTCAATCTGTCAGTTTATCTAAATAACACCGCATACTTTGAAGTTTTATCAGCAGGTATAGAAGTCTGAAAATGTAGTATTTTAAAGGAATATGACTTGATATTCTCTGTAAATAGGTAGTATTATTCATCAGTGACATTTGAAAATTTCCTTTTCTACTTTTGCAAAGTGGAAAGAGGACTTTCTATACTTTTCCAATCTACTGGGCAAAGGGTAGTACACCCATGCAGTTAGCCTGGGACAAAAAAGTGCAACACAAACCAGCTAGGAAGAAATTTGAAAGATGGAATCAAAAGCAGAAGACAAAAATAAATATGATACATATTTATGTCAAGCGCTTAAATAAAAGTAGAAATGATGTCAGAGGAATCTTAATGCATCTAATTGCCATTGGTGCTCCCTTTGCTCCGGATAATTCTCTGCTTTTCTCTCTCTAATTCTCTTTTATTCATTGCTTTTGCTGAATTTGTGGGGAAATGGCACTATTTTGAAATGGTTGTTATTCAGTATTAACTTTTCATAGAGCTGTTACTTTGCAATGCTTGGTATACAGTTGTAAAAGATAAGTGTACTAAATAGAGCTGAGCAAACAGTGACATCGTTGTTGTTTTGGCATTAATATAAAATTGGTAGAATGTTGTTTTTCCCAAGAACATAGTAACAATGGGTCAGTACTATGCAAGTACGAGCTTAATTCTCAGCAAGCTGTAGATTCTAATCCATGTAAATGGTGCTGTCTACTAATTGTGTTCAAGTGTTGCTTTAATATAGGAATAGATTTTTAACACACAGTTAATGATTTTGCATGCCTCATATTGTGGCTGCCTAATTCAGAAAAAATAAACAAAGTTATTTATCTCTTCCTTTTCCAAAAGACCATAGTAGTTTTTAACTACTGGGAAATCCTGAGTTGAAACAGCGTTTTCCATAACACTAAGAACTTTAAAGTGTGGATTATCTAACTTATTTTAATAACCTTTAAATAAAATAAATGAAGGATTCTGAAAAGAAATAGATGTAATTTGTTTAGATAATACAGTTCCCCAAAGAACATCCAGGTGGTCTGTTAACAACCAAGAATACTTACTGCTTTGTTAGTTGTAGTATTAGTAAGTATATCTCAAATCAAGAATGGAAATTCCTTTGAGTGAATCATCACAGAAATTAAAAACTCAGTAGTAATCATGGGTAAAATTTTAAGTTCCAAGCCATTCTAAGACGGCTTGTGAAATTGCAGACTATGTGAAAGAACAGGTTTTTGTTTTGTTACCTTTGAAGCATCATAAGCAAGACTGTTAAATGGCATATATAGTTTGTTTGGATTTGATATATCCTATAGTTTAAAAATGTTATTAGTGTCGCAAAGGTCAGCTTTTGACAAAGGACTATGTAAGGCTTTCATCTTTAAATATACTTAAAATGACTTTCTGTTTCTGTTCTCACCAAGTATCTAAAATGTATAAAGAAAAAGTAAAACCATGCCCACAAAGTATGCCATTTTAAAACCTCATTTGGGGTTTTTTAAATATCTGTAGAAAGGGAGGATACTGTGGAACAGAAAAACACTGTGATAATTATTCATCATGATAACTATAGCTATTTTAAAAGATGTTGTACAGAGTGTCTGTATATAGTGAACACCTTTCATAAATCCTCATCATAAATTGAAATATGCTCTAATTTTTTCTTCTGGTCTTAGAGTAGTTCTCTTGATCTGACTCAAATTTTAAGCGTGATACTTATGTTAGATATTTTTTTTAGAGTATCCGTAACTCCAGTGCACTAGAAGGTGTGCTCTTCTCACTCAGCAGCATAGCTCAGTTCCTCTGGCTGGGTTACCAGTGGTGGAAGCCACTACGTTCACCTTATGCTTAGCATTTGCTGACCATGAGATTGAGGTACCAGAACTTGATATTCAGAACAGGTGATCTGCTGAAATCATAAAGAGAGCTTGATGCCATTAGGCTATTTCAAGATGATTTTAAAAGCAGTACACTTTATAAAATTATTGGCTTGAATTTCTGCCATATTTTTAACTTTGAACTAGTGGTTCAAATTCATCTCCAAATTAATAACAGGCATTGCCATGTCTTGATTATTCATTTCTGAGTAAACAGACGGCAGTATAACAAAATCAGTGTATCACTTCTGGCACTAATTGTCTATACTATCAGGGAGAAGCAGAGTGAAATATTCATAACCTAGGAATGAGCCTGAGTTTTCTTCCCAATTGTACCAGCTAATAACTTTATTTTTATAAAATAGGTAAAGTTCTGTGTGACCATGGAAACTGAACTCTTCTCAACATCAGGTTGATTTTCCCCTTTGCAGCATTATTGGCAGAGATGTTTGAACCACTGTGAAAAGCTCCAGATGCAACACAGATTATCAAAATAAACTACACTCAAATATATTAATATTTCTGTTGGATAAAAAGACTTCCTTTTCCAGCGTTGTCTATCCAGTGTATTTCACAATGATGCATAAGTATTCTAGAAACATAAACTGTTGACTTTTTCATGGAGCAGCAAACACAGGCATGTATTGACATGACTAATGGATTCACCTGCCACAAACTCCAAGAGAAAGACCTTCCAGCAAATATATTTCCAGTGCACTAATTCTTTTTCCACTAGTCTCCTACATCTAGTTGCTGTGTGTATGATCAAAAGGGGTTACTAGTATATCTCTGGTAAACTCTCCTAATTCATCTTCACATACTTAAAAAAATGCTTCTGCTGGCATAATTTATAGAAACTTAAAATAAGTTGGTGGTTCTTCATCAGATGGATGACCCCTGGGAGGATGCATAGTGTGTTCTGTGAGGAGCAAGCTTGAGGAAAAATGACAAACACATGGGTGACAGGAGAGAATTTCTTGTCAGCCAGCCATGACAGGGCAACGGCGAAGGAGCACTGATTACAAACAGGTGGAAGCTGTGCGTGTGGTAGCATCAGGGCCAGCCAGGAGAGAAGCTGCAAAGGGAGGAAGAAACAGCGAGTGAGAATGTGGGAAACAGACAGGGGAGAAGTGCTGGGGAGCGCATGACGGAGGGGAAGTCGGGCAAGGAGGGGAATGCAACAGGAAACAGAGACAAAACAAAAATTCTTCTGCAAAGTTATATATTGAGTTGTCCCATGCAAAGTCACCATAAGTCCAAGTGCACTTTGTCAGGCTTCTGGTGTCATTAGCTAACACGGTCATTGACAAGTCTAAAAAGGATCGAGATTGTGGGGCCGTTTCCCTTCCCACACTTTTCAGACAGCAGTTAGTATAGTTCAGCACTGTACACGTTAATTTTCTTTTCACTCGGGTGTTCTTTGCATGGTGCTCTATGCTGATTTTCTGTTAGTACACCTCAGTGGTTTTCTATGCCTCTATTTTTATTTTGCCCATCTTAGTTGTTTAGCAGCAGTTTTCCATAGTTCTTGTCCTCATTGAGTACTTTGAAAGTACTGGTCCTTTGAAAGAATATTTTTGGAGATTCTTTCTCCTTGAGTTGGAAGTCAAATTAACAAGTATTTTCCACATTCAATAAGTTCTTAATAAATACTTTGGTGCATGAGTGTATATTATTGAAACGTTCTGTAATCAAAATCTTTGTGGCAGCTTCTTTTTATCTGTTCAATAATCAGACCTGACTTATTTTTCATTAGCCTATTTTTCTATTTAACCATGATTTAGAAGCCAATCCACCTAAATCCAGAATGCTTTCTGACTTCTTTCTTTCAATGCTACAATGGTGCATGTAGTGTCAGACATATGAGCTAGGATAAATGTGAAGTCGGATGTCATGTGCTGGCCAAGAAGTACCCTCACATTTAATGCAGGATAATATTATGGATAAGAATTTAGGCATAGCTGTTTCATTTCAGTTGATAAGTAGTACCTTCTGACTGAGACTGCACTTGATGATAGGCGATTATATTGCTCCAGTTTTATGTAATCACCACCATTACTACAAACATTGCCCTTTTGTATAGTCTTTCTTCTTAAATGAATAGAAAGAATAACTTCCTTTTGGGGTTGATATCGCAAGATTTGATCAAGCTTCTGTGGATTTCAATTCATTCATTTTCAGTGGTATTTGAAGGATGCTGAGGACTTCGTAGGAGTACTGGGTTCTTTGCAAACTGGATCCCATAATGAATACAAAGATAGTTCATCTCAGGCTCTGCAGAAATAGAATACCAAATTATTTTTGTAATTGCAGTATCCAGAAGGATCTCCATCTCACGCTCAGGTGAAGAGACCATATGCTTCCGAACTAGATTCCTAGATTTGCTTACTGACTTACTTTGTGATGCTTGGAAAAGCAACAAATTCTTTCATGCTTTAGTTTGGCTACGTGGACAATCAGGACAAAGCCAGATACTAGAAAAGTTAGTGGTTAAAACACTTCAATATACATGATATCCCGATAAAAACTACATATTACATTACCTTTATATGTATATTAGGGTGTTCGTGAGTGTGTGCACATGTATAAATGTTCAGTGCTGTTGCTGGCAGGGGCCAGAGAAGCTCCTGTCCTGAGCACCCCTCAGAGCAAATGCCAACTCTGTCTGAGTCCTGCTGACTGCTCCTGCCCCAGGAAGCAAGGTGGCAGGTCCAGAGAGCTGTGGGAGCTGGACCTCTGCCTCTGGTCAGAACAGTCCTGGGCAAAGAGAGCTGAAGAGCTCACTCATAGCAAGAAACTGGTAAGTAGGTGAAATACCAGGGTAGAAGGATAGCATGAGGTATCTACAACTGACCCACATACAACAGCATCTTGTTATAGATCTGCAGGTAAAGATCAGGCTGTGTTTATAGCTAAGTCTAGCTGACATGATTACTGTTACATTCTATCTTACATTCTATCTTCATTTACATCCCATTTTAAATGTGATTGTAAGAGCTAAAGAGATGGTTTCAGTTTTTGTGTTCATGCAATGAAGTTCTAGTGAAATAAATAATAAGCATAATTTGCTCAAAAATATAATTGTAGTGAACATCTCAATATAGGGAACTTTCTCTATAGAGATATGATCACTGTTAAAGCTCTCCAACTTTTGTTTTCATGTATTTAAAGATTTTGAACTCAGAACAAAAAATATGTTATAGTGTATAGTGAACCTACAGCATTTTAGGTCCAGAAATGAATCAGAATAGTATATGCATTTAAAAGTGCTGGAAAATTAGCCACAAGGCTAGCAAAAAATCTCTGATTCTTTTAAAAAGCATTTTGTGATTTTCAGTAACTTGGTGTTCTCTGACTCTTTCTGCAATTTGCCATTCATCTTCACATGGGCTTGAAGATTTTACAACTTAACATGTTAGCAAAACTTGTAATTTAAAAATAACATTCCTTAACATTACCTAATACTGTGTTTAAAAAAAATTAAGCTCTTTTTAGGGATGTTGAATGGTGGCTGCATTCAGTGTGGTGTGTGACATGTGGCAAAGAATTTAAGTTGTCTCTACTGTTAAAGGAAATATGGATACAAGTATAATTTGGATGTAGCAAAATGCAGTATACCTTTGGGATAGACTGGTTTCCATGACAACGTTTTCTTTTGTATTTTTGAGGCTAAAAAATGATGGGCAGAAGCTGTTTTATTCAGCAGTGATTAGGTCAATCTTTGGTTTTGGTGAATAAAAGAATGCAAGCACGTGCAGTATGGCAAAATAAATGTTAACCCGTTCTGACTGCACTCATGTTACTGCCTTACATATGCAGCGTTATTGCTCATACCTTAAAAGAAGCAGAAATGTTTTGAAATCTATTAAAGCCCAATTTATAAAGCAACTTTGTTTGAATTTTGTAACTCATGTTCATACAGCATAGATAGTGCCACATTGGAATGCTCATAATCTGTTTCTAAACTATATTATAATTTCATAAAATAACCACACTGTGAAACATGTTCAGTCCACCAAAAAAACATTTAGACTTGCTTCTGTGTGTGTAAAACAGTGCACACAGAAGAAAGTACAACAGCTTTTGTCTTTTAAAGTCTGTTAAGTATGCCACCTGTGCTGGAGAACCAGTCTGCTAGTCTTATATGTTATCCAGGACTTTTGATTTTCTAATCATTGCTTGATTAGAAATGTAACGTCTTCTACAAGAAACTCTGTTAATCAGAATCATCACCATAATTGTCTTTGCTTTTAACCATCAGCACAGCCAATATCAGGGAAGTGGTTACGTTGTATCAAAAGGTTAAAACCCCCGTGTCACCTCTGAAGCTGAAAACTGAAACTCAAAAGCTACCAGATTGTGGGAGACTGATTTTTAAGAGAGACCTCTTTCTGAAATCCACTGTTTTTTTAATGAGAAGAATAATATTGAAGGAGCAAAGTACTTTACAAGTGCAGCTCAAGACATATTTTACTTCCGGGGAAGTGCAGGGAGGAGGATAAGGCACAGGACATTGAATTACTTCTTTACATCATTCTCTGAGCATTTTTACTCATTCAGCCACTCTTCTACTGACACTGTGTGAAAACGCCTGTTTAAAAAGGCTGGGACTAGTATCATTGCATTTAGAAGTTAAAATGGTAAATGAGTTATGAAATGAGGAAAGCAATTCTTAACTTTCACTGATGAACAAAATTTAGAAATAGTTTTCATTTCCTATCCCCTCAGAAATACAAAGCAAAACAAAGCAAAACCCCAGATTTTTACAAGAGAAAAAGAAAACCTAAATCTGGTTGCCTGATACCCTCCATTTAAGCAGGCTGCAGTAGACTGGTAGGATGGAAGAGTCCAATCGTATGAGGAACTGATTAACTGCTGGCATATTTTGCATTGATTATTATTGAGCTTGGAAACAAACTGATAATCTTTTCTTTCTAGTTCTGGGCTCCTCTGATCCATCTTTTTGATGCAACAGCTAACATCAAACAGCTTCAGGTAGTCCAGTTGCTTTAAAGCAAAGTTTGAGCCTGGGCTTTTGATTTGAAAATGACCAATATTTCTTTTTAATCTTTTGCTCATCTACTGAAACGTGTGAGTTGTTTCCACATCCTTTCACAAAAGATATGTGCAGATGTTGCAAAATAAAATGGCTAACATGGAAAATTCTCTGAAACCTCTTTGAAGTATAAAAATAAGTTTTTTCATATATATCTGTAAAATATAATCAATGCAGTAGTGCAAATGACCTCATGGTAGGAGAAGGACAGCAATTTTATATATCGGTTTAGAGGTAGACAGCTACTTTTACCACATCTCAGAATGAAGACTTCCATCTAGTTTAGCTTCCTACAGATCCATAATCACTGCGGCTACAGAAACTCTACACCACATGCACAAGAGTGACTCTGCAGAGTGTCATTGTACAAGATTCCTTCCAGTAAGAAACCAAATTTTTTTTGTGTATTCTTTAGCATTATGAAGTCTCTCCTGATCTTGTTAATGTTTGTATGATTTTGAGCTGGAATCACACTACAGCATCTTTTTTATTGATTTGATTGTGGAAGATGTGAATTGCAGACATACTTTTAAAAATGCTTGTTCAAATGAAAAAAGTACCTTTTAGATTTAATAGATTCTATCATTGATTTTTCAAATTGTTTTCATACAGCTATTAGCAGACCATCTAAGCTGGGTAATGTTCATTATAGCTAATGTTTTAGAATCAGGTAAAGCCTTCATTTTTATCTGGGAATTGTATGCTTTCATATACTTGTATATACTTTTACAGGCTGTGAGGAATCAGGGGAGTAGGTGATAACTGGAAGTCCATTTTCTAAATAGCCTAAAAAGAAAAACAATATAATGTTTTCTGATTCTATTTTTAGTACTTGCTTTGCGTGCGTCCACTTCTGTCCCTGTTCAGTTAAGGACTTAACCACATCTTTAAATTGAACTACTAGATTAAACTTAATTATAAAGGAAAGATGCTATTCATGATGTAATAATTTTGGGCTTTCTCATATTCAGAATCACAGAATGGTTGAGGTTGGAATGGACCTCGGGAGATCATCTAGTCCAACCCCCCTGCTCAAGCAGGGTCACCTAGAGCACATTGCCCAGGATCGCGTCCAGGGGGGTTTTGAATATCTCCAGAGAAGGAGACTCCACAACCTCTCTGGGCAACCTGTTCCAGTGCTCTGTCACCCTCACGGTGAAGTTTTTTAAGCTTGCTTATACTTTGCTTTTTACTTTGTGATTTATACCTCTATGGAGTTTTTCCTTCCTTTGTCTTTTTTGGCATTGGTTAAGAATTTCTTCTCATCTTGTTTTCAAGCTTAAGTAAACTTCATACCTCTACAAGACTGTTACTTTCTGGAAAATATTTTTATTCACTTGTTTTTTTCTCTCTTCTGTGTTTAGATCATCACTAAACACACTAAACACCTCATAACATCACATTGGTCCTCTAAATTGAACTGGAACTTCACCAAGGAGAGATCTTCTTAAAAATTGATATTCGATATATTTCTACTCAAAGTCTGATGAAAAATCATCTCTTTTCAGAACTCTACTTGTCTGGTACCTATCACCCAAAGAAACTCTGAAGTACTGTGTTTTCTTTACAAGTTGTGACCACTCTCTTACACGAGTGTTTAAGAAGACAGCCACTCGTGTAGAATACCATAGTTTGACTTAATTTTTTTAAATGATACCACATAGTGAGATACCTTTTGAAACTTAGCAGGAGTCATTGTGCAGTGCTTACATCATTTTCATGCATGTCTGTTTTAACTTGAATATTGAGCACAAATTAATACAAGCTTTTCCTACTTGAGATGAATTAATATATACATGGGTACAAACTAAAAAAAAAAAAGAACACTTTTTTACTGTGAGAGTGGCAAAAATTAGAACAGGTTGCCCAAAGAGACTGTGGTGTCTCCATTCTTGGAGATATTCAAAACGTGACTGGACACACTGCTGCTCTAGCTAACCCTGATTTGAGTAAAGGGATTGGACTAGACAGTCTCTAGAGGTTCCTTCCAACCTCAGCAAATCTGTGATTTTGTTCCAAACCTTATTTAATAGACTCAGTTTTCTTGGTAGTTGGATTTTCAGCTTTTGTGTTACTACTTTAAAAAGCTGATGACTTCTAACATAAACTTGGCTGTCTTTCTTTTTCCGTAACAGTTCTGTTTTACTGCAGAGAAGAGCAGCTAAAAGACTAGAAAATAATTTTGTTTTCTGAGGTTGTTTTAAGACTCTCCTTTTTCTTCCCACAGATCATTTTGTAAGAAATAGAAAGCCCAGTTTTTAACCTGTCCAGCTTTTATTTTGATTTTTGAATTGTTTGCATCTCATTACAGAAGCCACGATGTATCTTGGCAAAAGCAGTCCATGCAGAATATATGGCCCTTCCTGGACTCAGACTCATAGATGGTTGGTGGGGAGGCACTACCTTTTCTAGAAAATTAATCTAAAGTGTGCAAGTCCTGCTGACTGTTTCCTTCAGCAAAACAAAGAGATCCTTTTACATTTTCAAACATTGATTTATGACTTTTTGCATTCTGAGAAGTTATGGAAAAGTAATAGTTGTCTTCAAAGCACTCAAGACTGCAGTTTCATAAAAACAAAGATGCCACTGACACTTTCTTCAGAACCAATATCGTAGTCTTGAGAAGGTGGAGCAAAAAAGATTTTAGTGGTTCAGAATCTTTTAAAAACCCTTTACTCTAAAGCTACAAAGAATGTTTTCCTGTGTTTTTCTTTATTAACATACAGTAAGTGATTTCTGCTTATTCTATTAAACTCATGTATGCCCTAAAGGAAAATAGTGTAACATTAGCTATTTGCTGCACAATACAATTAATAATTAATGCAGTTTCAAATCTGGTGTTGTTGGTACACTTAGGACTGAAGACCTCAGACAGAACTATACTGTGTTTCTCTTTACAGTTTTTCTCTCCACAAGTGGGAAGTTTGCGTAGTAGAATAGAAAGTTTATTATCCTGTATTGTTATATGTACATACCTTTCATAGGTATATTGCTTCCCAAATAGTCTTTATTGTTTGCCCTCTCTGTGTTCCTGAGATTTGCGCTATTTAAAAAGTTCGTGAGCCACTATATTTATATATATATATATAAAATAATATACATATATATATAGATGTATATATAAAGTCTCTTTTGAAGAAGATGTAAGTTATGCTTTCAAACATGTATCATAGTTTGGTGAAAGATGATGACAAGGATCCTAAAAAGTGGCTGATTTTTGCTGCTGTGGTGTTTATTTTAGGACATCATTAGGGATTTTTCCAAGTGAGTCTTCATCACTTTCTGAAAATCCACTTTGTTTTCAGGTCTCTCAAGTTATACGTTAGATTCAAGAAGGTTACCAGTCATGTTTTTAAAATCTGTGTTATTTTTCCAGGGTAGATTGTTTCAAGGATGATATTTCTTTCCAGGTTACTTAGCTATTTTTGATCTAATCATCTTAATGCTAGAACTGTAGTTTTACATTTCTTTTGTATTTCTGTGGGATGGAGAAGTCTAATTCCAGGAATTTTGCTGCTTGAGGTGATGCTCACATAACGAATAAAGCCCTCAGCTTGGTATAGAACAAAAAAAGATTTGCTCCATCCCTAAATCTAGAGCACAGACTGGGAGATGACATTTCTGGATGCAGACAGACTGCATTTGTATTGTATTTTCACTATGGCTTCTCCTCAGCAAAGTCAGTTTTTAAGTGTGATCAGAACTTAATAGGAACCCCACTTCTAAAGAGCATTGTAGAAGTTCACTGGATCAATATAGTCGTAGTGCACTGATCATACTTCATCTTTGCTAGTTCTTCTTGTCCCCATTGTGAGGTAGCAACAACTGCTTGTCTTGCTCTGCAAATTTTATGCCTGTAGGCACCTTTCATCCTTATTTACATTTATGGAAATCAGTAGAAGTTAAGTGTGACTTAAACACTGCCTGCTTTCACTAAAGTAGGCTGAAGATCCTGCTTAAGTAGGATGTTCATTTATTCTGTGAGTGTTGGCTGAACTGCACGTTAGCTGAATGCTTCTTCCAGAAGATGAGAAAGAGCGTCTGTTGTGGTGATCAACCTGAATCAAATTTTGGTAAAATCCTGCTTCATCTTCTTATTTTGTCATTTTAATCCTTGAAGTGTATCCCTAAATCCTCTCACATGAGGCTACATTAGTTTCTTTAAGAAAAATCTGGAGATACCTCTGTAGGATGTGCAGTGTCTTTTAATACTTAGAAAGAACTTCATGTTCTCATTGATTCTGAAGAGAAAACCCTTAAGGGTTGATGGTTCTTAAAGTAGGGAATGGCCCCAGATGTCAGCCCCTCCAACTGAAGGTAGGCTTTTGTGGTGTAAAGTTACATGGTACAGCAATTTTATTCTTTCCATGAACAAAGACTTCAAGCAAATGTCTTTGAAACAAATGCAATCTTTAAAGCTCTCTTGAAATTCAGGAGCCTGTTGCGAAAGGAGATTTCTCTGAACATGTTATGAAACCAGCACAGGCTTGGATGCCTGTGAAGGTCTGTCATAGACAGATTATCATTTGTTAAAACTAGAAAAGTTAAACCAAGAAATGAACTTGCTGAACAGAAGACGTTGCTCTAAGAGAATTCAGAGTCACTCTTTGGACCTTTCTAAAATTACCTTTTAAACTCTTAATTTCTCTCTTACTTCAGAGAAAATGTAGTAACTTAGGCCAACTGAGGATCTGTTGCTCTCTATTGTCAGTTTTGTCTGCGTAGGACCTAGGACCCCAGTAACTGACTGACTTGTAACTCTCAAATTAAATTATTTCAGAGTGAGAAGTTCCTTTTCCAATATAACTTAATTGGGACTGAAATTGACTTAAATCCTGTTGAGTGAGATTTAGCTGGCGCAGATGTAAAGACCATGCGTGGCAGGAATTGCATTCTCTGCCCTCAAATGCTGGGAAGGTTTTAACTTTTCAAGTTACTCCATTTCTTAGGAATAACTTTATCTCAAGTTTTCTTTCCTTCTGTTAGTTACCAGGCGGTACAAAAAGTCCATCCTTATATATTTATATTTATGTGATGCATACATTTACTTCACTTTTCTCCTGCTGTGTCAGTCAGCAAGCCAATAGTTAAAGGGTTTCTTTATTTTTCCCTCTCTTGGATAATCTCTGATACAGATTTTCTTTTATCATCTCTGTGATCCCTAACATTTGTTTGTAAGACATTTAAGTAATGTCCCACCCTTAATGCTTCCTTCCCTGCTGCTAAGGGAAGAGGAAGGAGTTGACAGTTTACACACAAGGCCTCCTTGGTCTCTAGAGAAGTTATATCCTGCTTGGGCTAACTTTTTTGCAAGTGCAGACTCCTGATTTATAATAAGATACTCCTCATTGTTGTTACTACACCAAAGGAACACTTATTTCTTTAAATACATAAGAGGTGTGTAAGATTATAGTTGTTAAAAACATATAATTACAAGGTAACTTCTCACTGAAGCATGTTTTACTTTTTTGGAAAACATTTATACGTCAAGGAAGGCTGTAATTTCACTTTGGCAATTTTTTTTATCTTGGATATAGCATGCCATTGCTATTATATGTTACTGCCTTATAGTATTGGTAACATATTTAACTTTAAAACAAACCTGTAGAAACAGACAATATCAGTGGTAAATGTTAGGATTTTCTGTTTTGATAATATTGTTTAAAGTCTTGACTGTAGTCGTTAGGCTCAATTGACTCAATTTCTCAGGACTGTTACATCTCTTGGTTTTAAAAATTTAGTCCAGAAGGTTTTTGCTGAATCATATGAATCTGAGTCACTGATATAGTGCTACATAAATGTCCTGTTTATGCTTTATAAAGCTGTTAAAGTGCTATAGAAGGAGTGAGTCTGCCCTTGAGATGGAGCAAGAAATATGAGACTGACCTGAAAATCACTTTAAATAAGGGTTAAAAATATTTTCTGAGCTTTGATGAAATCACTGGGTAGTCTGAAATAAAACAGTGCACTCAGAAATTTGGAAATCCAAAAACAGCCAGCTCTGGAGTTCAAACTGTACAACGGGAATGAAACATTACTATCTTTAGGCTTGATGTGGGAGGCATTATTTGAATATTTACATCTTAATTTCAAAGATATTGAATACCTAAAGATAAGAAGGTTTCTGTGCCCAGCACTTTTGAGATCTCCAGGTGAACAGAAGGTTGTTCTTTGTATGAGTATTAAGTGATAGTGCCAGTAAAATAGGCCAAACATTGAAAAATCTTGCTGAGTTCAAATGGATTTTGTAGTAATTCTGAATTTTTAGCATACTGGAACAGCTTTCTCAATAAAAAACATGACAAAGCATGTAAAATGAATCACAAAATAAGGGTGTGAGAGTAATTGCTGCTTCATTACTTCGTTATTAGGAAGTCCTTTCTTTCAAGGAAAAATACAGGTCGTGTCAGAATAAAGTTTTCTCACTGTCTTTGTTCCTCATCTCTAAAATACTTACAATTTCTCTATATCTATTGCCCAAACTTTATGTTTGAGCTTGCTTTTAGAACTTTAACAGACCAATAAATGTATGGTATTTTCAAAGAGGTGATATATGTAAAGAATTAGCTTGCTTTGACCCATTTCTGGATGTCTGCTGCTGCCATGTGCTGATGGAGTGTCCTTCAGTCTTTTCTTCACATGTCCATCTCCATAGAGGAAGTTCATATAGATTTCCCAACTTTGATTTTTAGTTGATCAGGCTATTAGAAAAGTGCCAAATACTGAAATGGATGGTTCCATCCTCACAAATTCAAGTAGTTTTCTCCTACTTTCTTTGAAACCCGTATTTCTCTGGAGCATGTTCTCAGGCCTCAGTAGCCCTCCTGTCCTTTGTAGGGCCTCAGCCTTGGCCTTCCTAGGCCTCTTTGTCCCCCCTTCTTGCTTTTGGCAAAGCTCTACTTGGCTATATTTTCTTTGCCAGCAACCACTTAAATTCTAAGAAAATTCATACGATCTGGGAACTATTCCAGTTTCCTAAAGATTAGGTTGCTCACAAGGCAGCCTTTCTCAGCAGAGAAACAGCTACTCTCACATGAACTCGGTTTACTGGGCTCAAAGCAGGCCCAGAGAGCTGCACCTAACCTACCTGCAGGAAAGGCAAGGGGTGCCCTCTGGAGAGCACTTAATAGTCAAAATTGCCGAGGTTATCTAGTTACCTGTCTTATCTGGGGATAATCTTTGGTCCCTTTTGCTGACTTTGCAACAGCTTATTAGAAAAAACAAAGTGTAATGTTTTAATAACTTAATGTTTTAATGGAATGTTATTGGCTTTTGCATGAAGAAAAAATGCTAGTTAGGTAGTGGCGTAACAATTTGGGAGTTTATGTGAGTTTAAATTTTGTTTTTCTCTGAGAAAAGTATTTGCAGTATGTAGTCTTCTGTGTATTTACAGTTTACATTGGTATTAAGATTATATACTGGTATCAGAAACCATGGATTTAATGACTGTTATATAGAAGTTATAAACTGCTAGATGTACGGCAGATGATTAATGGCAAGCTTTCTGAAGAGTAAAGAAGACATGCTCAACGAGATATTGTCATGCACAAAAACGGTGGATAAAGCTTGAGTATATAATATTTGAGTGTGGCAAACATAAAAGAGGCAGTCTGTTTTGGAAAAAAAAATCATTTATACTTTCAGGTTAATTTAGCATTAATTCCTTGTAGAGATATGCGGTTTTTCCCTGGAATTAACAAGTCCTGAAGTTTAACAGTTCACTAACATTTAATTTGTGCAGAGTAAGAGAAATGAAAGGCTCAGTACACATATGTACTTTTATTTTGCTGGGAGTGATTTATTGATTCTTTCCATCCACACTGCAGTGTCTGAAGGCGTTCTGGTCTGAAAGGTTGTAGCTTAGGTAGGGTCATTGCGAACAAAATCTGGTTAAAGCTGACTAGTAGTTCTGGCCTCAGTCCAGCTTGTCTTTCTGCTCAGTGGAAGAATTCTCTTCAATAATTTAAACTTGTTTTATTGTTAAAAACGCTATTAGGTATGTTCAGAATTGTTGTAGCCAAAGGCTGCTGGTTTTGGCTTGGAATAACAGCTGTGCTTTTTGGATGGGTAAACAGATTGGAAAGGAAGATTTTATTTATTTTTGCCTTTTGAGTAGTTCACATTTGCATCAATATTACAGTGTTTGTCTGAAATGAGTAGCAAGGGAATTTAATCAAAACACATTGGCTGACACGTTTTTGTTGTTTTAAACAGGTATAGAGACTTTGGGGTGATTTCTCTTTAAAAAATAAGGTCCTGTAATTAAATCTTTAGACTCAACAGCCTCTGTGTCATATTGGCATATTGCCGTGTCTTAATTTCCTTGGAAGACGAAAAGCCAAGTGTCTCAGCTACTGGTGAAATGTTAAGATTGCAGCATGAGACACACTCTAAAATGTCTTAGTGTGATTATGAAATGGCCCTATTTTATATTATCAGTACAATAAAATACTGCATGTATTGTAACACCATGAAGATGATGTGTAAAATTAAAATGATCTAAGTTAAGCTCTTAATTACTTTGTTTTCTAGATTTTAGGTGTTGTTTGAAATTAAAGCTATCTAAATGACATGTAAAATAATTCTTACTCAGCTTTTAAATAAGGAAGAAGTCATATAATACAAATACTAGGAGAAGCTATGGCAAGCAGTTGCTGCCTCTTTATTAATTTTCTCTTATGAGGGCTGTGTGCTTTTCTGTGTATGATCCACACTTTGTACCAATCGGTACAATTCTCTTCCCCACTCTTTTTTCCAGTTAGAGTTAAACTCAAAAGTTTGATTAATTTTTTTAGTGTCATATTAAATCTCAGAAACGAGACTAAATCAGAAGAGTTTAAAGGTAGTAGTGGATCAGGGGACGATGAGGAGCTTAAACAAAGAAGTCAAGGAAACAGGCAATATATCAACGAGAGAAAAGGAAAGAAGTGAGAACAGAAACAATAGGCAAAAGCAGAAAGAGCGAATTTTTCGGGTGCTGTCTGTCTTGAAAACCTTGGATTAAAAAAAGGACAAAATGCTGTTGTACAATCGGCCCCAGCTATATGTCATTCTGTATGATCTGAAATGCCCTACAGCATGTGGGGCTTCATCCTGTAAACATATACATAACTTTCATGAGTGGTCATACTGAAGTAGTCAAAAAAGTTACTTCTGTGAATAGCTATAAACATGCATATTTTGTGTGTTTGTGATCAAGCCACTATTGAAAGACTACCCCTTCTCTACAGAGAAGGTTTGGGCAGTGATCCTGTGAAGATTTTAAACAGCTGCCAAACTTCACTCTTGTGTATTTTACTGGCTTCAGAAGGTTTTTGCTTACATTTTTTGCAGAATCACACCTTAAAATTACTTGAGAGTGACTTGATTTGAAAGAAGAATGAATTGAAGTAACAACAATACAAATATGTTATACAGATTAACTACGTGGAAAACTTGATGATTTTGAGTTAATTCTTAATATCATTTCTTTAACGTAGATCAATATTTACATATTTACATTATGTTCATGAAAAAGTTATTGCATTTTTTAAAGCTAAATAATGCTGAATGTTAATGATATGTCACAATTAATTTGTTTCCTCAGGGTCAGTCATTGATCCTCCATACATTTGGCATTTGATATTTTGTTTATTTTTCAGATTTTGGATATTTCCCAGATTGGGAAATTCTTCAGTCTAAGGAATATCCAAAATCTACAAAATTAACCAAACAATAAAAGCCGAGGTTTGGAGTTTTACTAAACAGAGTTAAATTCAAAATAATAAAACAAATAAATAGAGTAACTCATAAGTAAGTGCATGGAAAAAACTCCTTACAAGGAGTTGCTTTATAGCTTGGAATATTCTCCCAGAGGAAGTGATGAAAGCATCATCACTTTTGAGTCATTTAAAAGCAGAATGGACAAAGCACTCAGAATACGTTATAACACAGTGTAATCATGTTGCATTAGAGTAACTGACCTAGTATACCTTTACCATCCAGAAGCTGTATGTAGTTGTAATCATACAGTAGGCTCTGGTTTTGGTTACTTGCGTATCATCATTCTTTATATTAATGTGCTTCTCCTTTATTCAGGAAGTGTCTAATGGCATTTGGGGGAGGGGAAACTCATTAGCTTCCTTCCTGAGTAATGTAATTTTTATTTCCTGTTGTAACAGAGGCCTCAGCCAAAACCAACAATGTATAAAAGGGGATGGGGAGGGGGAAGGGTTGCCTGTGCAAAACATTTGCTTGTCTGAAGTGAGATACTGGTTACAAGAAAATTATGAGACAAACAAGCAGTTTAAAAAATCCTTTGTAATATGATACTTACAGGGGATTTTGAACTCTATGTCCTGCCTTGTAATTTTATTTTATTCTTCTTTAATTTTGAGGACTTGAGGTGATCTCTGTATATTATACGGATTGTTTGCCTTTACCATCCTTGCCATCAATCCTAGAATGCTTTACCATATTCCATTCTCCTTGATGGACCATAGAAGTCAGCCAGTCAACCAAGATAAACCTTCTTCCAGTCTTCAGGTACAGTTCTTTAGCTTTGGGGCAGATGAAGGGAGAGCTGCTGTCTGTTCTTTGTGCATAGATTTGAGCAGCATCCATTGAAACCAGTGGAGAATTCTGCAACAGCTGAAGAAAGGTACCCTGAGTTCAGGACACTGAATATGTTCCATGTCTTCCTACTGGCATACATCTTTTGCTTAGTGTGCTGACTGAGTCACAAGTTAAATGTGAAAATGTGAAACAGCCCACCCTTGTGTCTGGTAATTTTGTACTGGCAGTATATCCTGACAGAACCACTTCCTACTTTTTACTTTAAAAACTTTTTTATTCTGAAAATAACCCATATACTTAGTATTAGATTGCTTAACAAACATTACAGCAAATGGGCACCAGTACTCTTGAGGATAAGAAGATGAAAAGTTTTTAAAAATGGTTATACTGAGTCAAGTAATAAAACGTGGACTTTTTTTTTAAGGTGCTTTATCAAGTGCATATATATCATTGTCATGCTAAAATTGCACACTGTTTCAGGCATAAAGGAGGATTTTAAAAAATAATTGGAAGACTATATTAGTTCATTACTGTGGCTTATAAAAATTGTGACAATGTTACCTCAAACAGTCTGAGAAGTTAAGTATTTTGTCCAAGCTTCATATCCATATTTAAACCCAGCTTTTCCTTAACTTTTACACAATTGCTACTATATTTTGAGCTGCTTTTTACTCTGAAAATTTCATATTGGTTCATTCAGTCTAGCTATAAATACACATTCACTGGTTTGAAATACTTGTGCTAAAGGAATACGGTGTCAGTCTTGCTACATTGCATGAATTTGGCACTAGTATATTATATGCCACAAACACTTACAAGAGCCCCTATTTATTGATGTATGAAGCTATCCAAATATTAAAGTACAAATGTTTCTCCACTTAGTGTGCTGTCTGTACTGGACTAACACCAAGCTAAGTCCACTAAGAGAAACAAAATAAACTTCTGGTTATCCTTGTGCTATATACAAACCGTGCACCTTTTCTCTTGAATTTCAGGGCTGGAAGGCTGGCTAGTTTCATTAGGCTGCAGCTGAACTATACCTGAGCAGGAATTATATATTCCTAACAGTTTAAACTTCATTATTTAGTATGACTTGAAACTGCTTATTACAAGATATTAAGAATTTCCTAAATTGTTTGTTTTGTTTGTCCAGCTCATCTGTTCTGACAGTTTTTGTTGTTTCCATTAATAGTTGTGATATTGTGCTCATTCACACCTCAATACTGGTATGAAAGGGCTAATAGCACAATAGAAGTAAGAAAAAGCTTGTAATAAAACAGTATTTGTTGCTTACAAACTGTGAAGTATTTTCCTCCATTCTGTACTATATAGTCAGCTTTGAGAATGAAAACTTTCTTCTTCCTGTTGTTGTGGTTGTTTTTTTTTAAAGAAGTAGTAAATTGAGTGGTTAGAAAATACGGATAACTACCTTTTCCTGCATATAATCTTGATTAGCCAAATATTAATGAGAACAGTAAACACAGAAATGCACAGTATAGCTTACAGGCACCAGGGATTGAAACCCTGTTTTAGATAACAGATTCTGAAAAGTCATTAGACTCTGTATGCACAACTGTTTACAATTTGAGTTCCCTAACAGATTTCATGAAACAAACATACATTGGTGCATTGCATCAGTAGGGAAGATTGTTCACAAGGAAAATTAAACGCAGCAGCTCTTCATTTTACATGAACTAAGGGGAATGAAGAACTTCAGGCTTGCAGGTTAGCAGGGTTAAGTTTTTCTGTAGCAATGAAATAATTTGCAAAAGGAACTGACATAACAGTCCCAGAAATCTAGGTCTTTTCCTTTCATCAACTGTTACTATGTAAAGATCAGGCTACTAGGGTAAATTAAACAGTTAAATGATATACTACTTCTATGGAGCTTAATTATCTGCTGTTACCTGACACAATTGCAGTTTTGTCAACTTTTCCTTTGTACTAAACATGATATCCCTCCCTTGGGAACTTTGTAGTGTCTGTGGAGACCCTTTACCCGCAGAAACTTGGTAATTTTTGAGAAAACAGCTGAACTCCCTAGAGAACAAAAAGCCTAGAGTTGTTTCTAGAGATTTGCAAACTTAGAAATGGAAGCAAAGAAGAAGAAGTGATAGGATAGATTAGCTTTAAAGTTCTGTATCTTGGCTGTCGCTCAGAGGAAGTCCCAGTAAATGTTGCATTTCCCTCATTCCTTTAACAAAATATCACTTGGATGTAAACCTGATATGTGGCAGCTCAGCTGCTGTCTCTTACAAGTGGGTCTTATTTTGTCAAACTTCCTCAGTTTAAGATTTAAAGAAGAAGAATGTCAGCTCTCCAATACTGTATTGATGTGAATCTTATCAGTAGATAGTGAGAGCTGTATAATTTCCCATCAAAAGTCTGTATCACCACTGCCAGCTTCCGCAACATAATACAGGCTATTTACCTGATGGTAGGGGGCAGAGCTAGAGAGCTGGGTTGTTTTAGCAGTTCATAACTTGTATTATACCCTTGTAGCACAGCACTTTGGGGCCAGCCAGCTCTATATAATTAACCAATCTTGCTGGGAAATTTTATGTTTTTTCTATCAGGATGAACAGAAATGGTATCGTAGAATAGGCTGTGGTTGGGAGGACTGAAGGGAAAATGCCTCTGGCTGTGATAGTTTAGTTAGTTTAGGATGAATATAAGACTTCAGTTTTGGGGGGGGGCGGGGGGAGTTGTGGTGCTCAAGTCTTGCTCTCAGAAGAGATCTGGGTTGGTCATATTGAGTCCTTTCTCAGTTGAGAAAATAGGCCAGGTACCTTATGTTCAAACAGGCAGCACATTACAGAGACTGTCTCTGTTACCAGCCTGTACACTATGTAGTTCTTAGACTGCTGTAGTTTAACCTGAGTTTAAACTAACTTAACAGCTTTATGGGGTGGTAAGTATTAAGGTGGCACGTTGGTGACTTCCGTTGCTCTCTTCCGCTTTAGATAATTTTCTTCACTGAGCAGAGCTAAACTAGATCTGTTACCTTGCGTCATACAAGCTTTTCAGTGTTAGGTGAGAGGAGGAAACCAGCTTTTTAAGTATAGTGAAACATGGATTGTTTTAACTATCTATCACTTGTATTTATCACTAGTCTTTTGGATTAACTTGGACACTGTCCTGAAGTGCAGCTGGCTATGACAATTAGGTTTGTACTAATATACATAGTTAGGAGGGCTTGAGGAAAAATGTGCTTGTTTTTGTTTAGGATCATCTTTATGTGACCTGACTTTGTTTTGATATCTGTGTTACTTTAAAAAATACTTCCCTGTAGTATATCCATCTTCAGTGATGATATATGTGATATGTATATAATCTGCATTTAAAAGCAGTCTATATGTAATGATACAAGTATAAATGTATATCATAGGCAAGTTTGGATAGTACCGTCTTTTATGACAGTTATCTTTTATGATAGTTGCCTGACTGTTTCCAGTTGCTTGTAATACTGCCAGTTTGGCATCTTTCATAACGTATTCCTGGTTTGGGCTGATATTTTTTTCAAAGAGTGCAATGAAGGATTGTATGGTGAAGCAGAAGTTTTGGCAGTCTTAATTCTGGCAATCTTAATTCAGCTAGGTTTTCTCTCTTTCATAAGATTCATTTATTGGAGTTCCTTATATAACATATGTATTTAAAGATAAGAAGATCTATCCCCATATCTTATCAGTTAGACCTGTTTGTCTCTCAGCATGTCAAGAGTAGGTTCACATTAAAGGTCCTAAGAGAGCAGTGGATTTTAGGAGCAGCCAAAAGCGTTGTTAGGGAAAAGACTGACTGTAGGGCTGCCTACATAGGTACTGTGTGTATAATTCAATTTTTTGAAAGGAATCTTAAAAAGATTTTTGTTTTACTATCAATATTACCATCTTCCCCTCCGATAGCTCCCCATATTGTGGCCCAGTGGTCCACAGAAGGGCAGGACAGGAGAGAAAGCCCAGTGGGGTTGCTGTTTGCATGAGGGGGTGGTGTGTGTGGCTCCTCATTCATACAAAACAGGAGATACCGTGACTCCGCTCTTTATGGCTGGAGCTACATGCTGGCCGTGCGGAGGAATGGCCGTAACTGCCCTGAGCGTTAGAGCCGTGGTGGACCCAGCTCTTTGAGTAAGCTTCCTTCTTCCAGATGGCAGTGGGTACAATGCCACTGTGAGGTTTTCCCTAATTTGGAATAGGAAAAGCAATGCATCCGTTAAGTTTGTGTGTTTACCTTCACATTAATGTTTTAGAAGTCTTTAAAATGAAGGCAAGGACTGCTTTTTCCTGTATTATACCACACCAATATTTGTGTGGATGTTACTTAATAATAAAATAAGCAAAAATCTGCATAAAGATTAAAGATTTAAAAATATTTTTAAGAGCTTTAGTATATAGTTAACCCTGAAATACTCAAGTTCTCATTATCACAGGTATGGATTTTCTGTCACCATAGGGTATAAAATAATTGGTGCCCTGAGGGAGAAGTATCCTGAGTAGATAACCACTCGAGTTTTACACCGTTTGCAATGTAACTGTGGGACCAAGCTAGTTTACTTGTAGCTAAAATCAAGGACTTTGCTAGTGAGGCTGTCCATCATAAGGGAGCTGTAAGGAGAATGCTAGTCACTAACAGAATTTATTTTCTCGCAGGAGGCGCTGTACTTAATTCCCAAAGAAATGAGAGTTTTCAGCATTTTTAGTCTTATTTATCTTTGGTAAACCATTTGTGTTTAACTCTATGGGCACTGTCATTTTATCTGGCTTTTTGGTGGGGTGGTAGAAGAACTACTAGGATGCAGACTGACTGGGGGGCCAAATCTCCTGAGAAGGCAAGTTGTTTCTGACCCGACCATCTCTACTAGATGTTTTATGCATTCTGTACACAGTAGGACAGAGCCATTCAGAGGACAGTAGACAAAAATTGATTTACAGTCTCATTTCTCTTTAGTAATTTGAGTTCTAAATGCTATTTATTAGAAAACGTAAGAAAGAATTTTTGGTTGCTGTTTTAAAGTATCCTAAATTTAAAAAGTGTCTCTGTGGTACCTCAGACTATCATTCCAGGTGGAAAGTATCTTAGATAAGGCACAATATTTCAGATACTGAAGTCCTTAGAAGAACATCTAAAAAGCCTTGCACAGCCATGTCCTCTGAGGGCTGAGCCTGCTCCCTCTGCTGTCTTTTGAGTGTGGGACTGATCTCTCTCCCTCTTGAGTTCTGCTATCCCATGAGGTAGCATGCTGGACTCCTGTTATTGTTAGGCTATCCAAGACAATTACTTTATAACAAACAACTGTTATCACAAAAATGTTAGGTCTTCATAGATTTTAATTCTGTTCTAACACTTAGAGATGTTAACTCCGTCCTCAACAAATTTCGTTTATCCAGAGGAAAATGTTCAGATAATGTGAAAAAAATTAGATGTTTTACAGGCTAGCTTTTAATTAGTTTTAACTTTATCAATTTTTTTTTCTAATCAGCAAGGCTTTCCTCAGGCTGAAATATTAAAGCTTAAACATTCTAGCTGCTCTAGAAAACCCAAGTTACAGATAGATGTCTCAAAAATCTTACTTAGTGGACTCAATTTCATTATAAATGCTGCAGTCCATGCATTGCATGTAACATTTCAGTTAAACTAAAAATGCTTGAATACACAGAGGATTTTCACAAACGCTAACTTCAGTCATGGTGAGGCTGGTCTCCCTTCACATCCTTTGTAGTTGGTGGAAAAAGATACACTCCTCCAGAGGATGACTCAGAGCAGCTTTCTCTTTGTGTTGGCTATAGAGGCAGCCTGAGGAGATGAGCCTCGCTGGGCTAGTTAGTCTTGCATGGTAGGGAAGGTATTCATAAAGGCTTTATTCAGTGTTATAAGTAAATTGAGATATTTCAGCATATATCTTTAATTTTCAGATGCTTGTTATTTTCATGAAAATGTTGGCTTTGTGCAGACATTTCTGCTTGTGAAATTAACTTCAGGAAGTTTAAGGAACAGCTTCATTCTTGAGAAAAACAGAGAAATCTCTTTAAAAAAATAATAATCTAGGGGGTTTTGTGTTTTTTTTTTTTAATTCCAGTTTCTCAGTGGCTTGAAATAATCACATACTTGATATGGAATTAAGGATTTATCCTTGAGCACCCATATACATGAGAAATATCACTGATTTTAGAACTGCAAAATTCACTCTTGAGGCTGTAAGGTAAAGGATGTATTGTGTTACATGCCAATAATTCTATCAAGAATGGAGCTGATTTCAGAAAAAAAATGGCTTCTTCAGCATATTCTGTGAAAACTGGATGTCAATATTAAAATATCTGTGAAGTCATACTTTTAGGACAGAGCAATAATATTTACAGCATGATTTTGAGAAGTACAAGGTATATCTGTAGTCTGTATTTTAGTAGGAGTAACGCATACCAAGATATGAGGGTCCAAACAAGAACCCCTTCCTTAAGCAGAGGAGCAATTTCATGATATAAATTCTGCAGTTCAGCTCTTTCTGAAATAGTGTTTGGTTTTCTGTCTGTATACTTTCTTTTCAACCTAAAATCCAATCTGGGTGGAGAAGGAATTATTGAAGGTTTTTTTTTGGAAGGTGTGCAGATAATGCCAAGACTGCTGAATCATTCCCAGGCGACCTGGGAATAACACCAAACCTCTCTAATTTCCATTTCATATTCAGAAGTCACTCTTTCAGCCTACTTTTTCCACATAATAACTGATAGCATGTTTGTTCTTTTATGCTTCATAACTTGGAGAAAACATAGAGATCTAGAGAAACTTACCATTATTAATGACTGTCTTTATTTTTAAAATGGGAAAGCATTTAACTATTGTGTGGCATGCAGTGGTATGAAAATGGGAATACATAGCATGGCAGTCTTAAAATCTTTGAAACTAAAGTGTGTTTAATAATTGTATTAATTAGATGATTTAAAGACTCTGTGGCAAATAACTTAATTAAATGGGAAAATGAGGCTATAAGATAGGTTTCACTAGCATAATTGTACCAAGTATAAATTTTCTATAGAGGATCATCAGAGAACAGAATGGAGCATATTTGGAGCAGGAGGAAAAAACTAGCAATAATCAGCCAGCTTTGTGCAGTCTATGGTGGCTTAAACACAGTGCTAGTTAGTTGTAGTATTACTCAAAACTCATAGGTGGACTAAGCTAAGTACCTGCAAAAATTAGTTTTAGATATCTGCCTTTGACCTGATTGGAGAATGGATGCAAAATGATTGGTCACCATTTAAAATTATTTGGAATAATGGTTTCAGGACTTAGCCATGTTTGAGTGTGCATATTAAAAATGTGTAAAAAAAGGATAATATGTCACTTTTTGCAGTCATTTTATCATGACTGTAAAAGCTGTTGAAAAAAATACCGAGAAAAGACCATAGAAGCAATTTTGTATTTCAGCAATTTTATATGTAAAATTAATGTTTCTGATCTTACAAGGCCGATGAAAAAATTCAGTGCAGTGCATGTAATATGTGTCACATTATATGTGTTAAATAATTTTTTCTATCATTTCCCTGTTAACAGCATTTTAAGAGAAGCATCTTCAAACTGTATTCAAATTCCTAATGATTGAGAAGGTAGTGGGTTAAAACTGTGGTCTGCAATGTCAGTTATTCAAAAAAGACGTGATCTGGAAGTGCAGCTTGGAAAAATATCACATTGAGTATTTTGTGGTTGTTAAGCCAGCAGACCGAAGCAATCTTGGGCTCCAGGGAATCTGGAGGAGGGGTGTAAGTGTCACTTCTGGAAAGAAGTCATTTCATTGAAATATCACTGCAACTCGGCTCCAAGCTGCAACAACAGTGTGTGTGTCCTCAAGTGCCTTTAACTTGTCAGTAACATGGTTATTACTGATGAATCTGAAATACTGTTGCATCCTAACAAAAGTGCAACATAACTCAGTTGGCTCACATTTAGTACTTTGATTCTGTACCTAGATATACATTATTAAGTAACAGAGTGCTTGGAATTAAGCTGAAATAAATGTCCTTACTTCAGTAGCAAACTGTCTGGAAACATTATTTGAAGTATTACTCTTCTTTTTTTGTATCTTCATAAGGAAATAGGAAAAAACCAAATATTCAGCTTCTAAGTATAGTTTTATTGCTTTGAAATAGAAAATAGGCAATAATTTGGTAGACTTTATATTTAACACACGTTATTTTTGCACTTTTCCTCATTTTTATGAAACGGTGAGCATTCTATTGATACCTTTGTGTACCTTTGACTACCTTTGTGTAGTGGTGATTTTTAATAACTTCCAGGGAATAATAGTTTATTTTTAAGAAAATCTTTTCTTTATAACCATACTTTAGAGAAATCCTTCCCTGGGAATATAAATAATCCAAGGGAAGATGAGCTAAGAGACAGAATTGAAATGTTGCCTTTGGACAAGAGTTTGAAATCCTTTCATTCATTCATAGCAAAGGTTTCTTTAGAAAACCTTTCTGTTATACTTAATGATATATTTCCAAACTAATATATAGTTTTCAGTTCTGTAATAGAATTTCACTATCTCAGCTAAGTAGAATGAAAACCCCAGATTGGACACTGGGATACAGTGAAGCAGACTGTAATCCTACTTCAGATACAGTGAAGCTCTGCTTACTATGAGGTCGTTTCGGGGTTAGGATTACTACATGTGGAGAGAAGAATTATCTTTTAGGCAGATGGACTTCCAGTGTATCCCATCTTGGTGAACAGCTCTGCTACCTTTGAGTAAACTGAGTCAAACCAATTTTTTTTTTTCAGAAGAATAAATGTGAATTTTTTCTTCTGATAACAGACCTATAACTTGGCTATTAATAGAATTACTCCTATAGTTCATTATATATTGTTTATCACTTATAATAGCATATAAGATAGAGTGAACAGAACTACAATTTCAAAATTCAAGTCAAACTGTAAGGAGTTGCAATTTGATAAAAACTGAGAAGTTACAAGAATAGCATTATGACCCTTTACAGTTACACTTTCCAGATTGTTACTGCCATGTGAATGCCTTTCTATTACAGAACAGAAATTAAACATTTTAGGTAAATATATATGAGTGAACCTGTACCAAAGATTTAATTGGGTTTTGTGAGCCAGATTTTTCAAAGGGCTTCCTTGTGTGAAACTGAGGAATCTACCTTTTCGGGCAAGATCTTTAACTGATTGTAAATGGACCATGCCACTCATTCCAAATCTAGATGCATTTCTTGTGTGTACAAGTGAATGTCCAAAGGCTCTACAGAAGGAATATTAATTTATTGCCAATTTTTTTTTTAATTTGTTCAGAATGGTGAGTAGATCTTAAAGAAAATGAGAAGGTTTATAGTGGTGAATTAATGTACTTTTTAATAGTCATTCTCTGATTTGTGGTAGGTAGAAAATAATGAAGCACTATTACTGTAACTTGCTAATAGCTTAGATATACTTGATAAGTTACAGGTTGAAGTGTCTACAAAAGGAAATTTGCTGATCTTGTTACAATATTGACTACAGTATGTCTGGCAGTTTGAAGCTGACAATGGACAGAAATCAAGCACACGGTAAATGAGATTGGAAATAATAATCATTGATCATTTCCAGAAAAAAAAAGATTTAAATTCCCTAGTCATGAACTTGAAAAAATAGTACTGCAGACTTATCCTATGTCATTCAGGAAAAAAAAAGAAAGAAAGAAAGAAAGGACAATTTTTTGAAAGTTCTCCTAAAGAAGACAACATATTTATGTCAGAAATATTCTGTATAATATACTTAACGTGTACTTTAATATGTACTTAATATGTACTTTTTGCATGTGTGTCTGTTCCATTGTTTTTTTTGTTTGTTTGCATAAAGCTGGAGAATGCATGAAATTCTGTGAATTAGAAGGTATTCTTTAAGACAAACAGTAACAAGTAGGTAAAAAGGTAATAAGTAGTTAGATTTTTGGTGCATTACACATATCCATCCTTTCATAACACAACGATCAGTGCTTAACTCAACAAATGTTGGAAAAAGGAGCATATGAGAAAGTAATGACAATAGACAGTTGGCTTTTGGATTATATTTTGCTCTTACATTGCTCTTTTGGTGCATCAGACTGGTCACAGCAAAACATGATGGCCCCTACTAGACTTCTATTCCTATGTTTATTTACTCTTCTCTTAATTGTTGTCTCTAGATGTGATGAATTAAGCAATACTGATTTGGAAAGATACTTGACTTTCATATGACTTACTTGCATATTCATCTCAGAGCTGTCAAGTGACTAGCAAAGTCCTATTTATACTTGGTATCAATATGAGTTTTAAACATGGGGTTCAAGGAGCTATCTACCAGAAATTAAGTATTTTCTGCTTTTCCTGTCAACAGTATGCTGCTGTCATCAGTGTTTCAAACTGAGTACCAACAGCAGCTGTCCTTTCCCTGTGCTCTCCTTTGCACCACTCCTTACGGGTCTCTGCTTTTATCAAGGTGTTTGAGAAAAGCAGGACAAGATCAAGCCACCTGCAATGCCAAGGCTACTGTTTTCTATGCTAACCAGAGTTTCCCCTCTTGGTACTTTGCCCATGACTTAAATTGTGAACTTTTCAGTCAAGGATCATTTCTTTGTTCTACATTTCTTTGTTCTTTTCTTACAAAGCAGAGGCCAGTGAGGTCCTAGTCTATCACTGGGTATCCCTGCTTACCAGGAGACTTATGAATAATAACAGCAGCACATAAAACAAACGGTAGGTTGTGTTGTGAAATGAAGTTACAACACAGTCTTAAGGAGTTCATGTTCCTTGTTTGGTTTGTGTGAATTATCTCTGTGTTAATGACGTCACATGTACATAAACAGCACTAGTGTGGAATGTTGAAACATTGCTTCTGTTATTTTGATTGAACCGATGGTATTAATATCCTCCCTGTGAGAATTCTTTTAGTCTGGTTACTGTGTATTTTGGTTGTATATGTTTATATGACAAAGTTGTGTTAATATTTCTATACCATAATTTGAAAAAGACATCTAAATTCATTTAGGTTATAAAGCTCAGTGATTTTAAAAGAATAATTGGTTTATTTATTACAATATCAAAATGATCCTTAACACTAGGTAAAGTGCCAATTGTATCTACATTTGAGTGCTTGAGCTTGAGGAGTGAATTATGTCTTAGTCACATTAATGTTTAGATGAAATGTAAAATGATACTGCATATATAATCCAGCTGGCTTTCTGGATTTATCTACAGTAGATTTGTTATGAAAATATCACTCTTGATGAAAAAATCTGAATTTCAGAAAAACTGATTTAAGTGTTATTATTTCTAAAGATCTTGCCAAAATTCTCATGACCTAACTTCTCTCTGAAGCAGGATTCAGAAAGAGGAAAGAAAGCTAAAGTATGTCAGGCATTACTTAACAGTGGTTTGAAGTACCTCAACATCTTTGTCTGCTTCTCATTCAAAATCAGATGTGAAATTTTGGAAAAATCAAAGAAAAGCTTTCAAATTTATCATTAAAGTGAACAGAGTATCAGAAAAAGAATACAAGTAGCAGGAGTGCCTACTCCATAGAATATTTTCAGTAGATGCTGCTAAGACCTCAGAGTTCTGAGATCTATAATAAACACAAAGTTTCTTGGGCTTTTCTGTTGGTTTGTTTTTCCTTGACCTTGACTTCATAAAATTGGTGTATACAATTTATTAATACAGATTGCAGCCAGTTTTGCAGTTGGATATTTTTGATTAGTTCATTCAGGTTGTAGGACCTTCACAAAAGCAGGTTAGGAGTTTTTTCTTCCAGAATGCCTTCTAAACCACATTTGTGCTACAAAATGTTACTAGCATGTAAAATTTTACATACCTTTGCTGATACTGGTAATTCACTTTAATATCTTCACCTTGGGCTGCCTTTACTAATGCCATGTGTTCATGGTGCATCATATTCTCAGTGTACCAGGTTGTACAGCAAAAATATGATTTTACCCTAGTATTAGGGGGATAAGTACCATCCGACAGAGGCTCTGTCAGCTAGAAAACTGCAGATGGGAATATCAACAGGCTATTGTTTCCAGAAATATAAAAAAGAAGCATGGCTCCAGGTGACAGTAAAACATTCTCAGCCACACTTCACTTGTGTATGCTATGTGATATAAGATAATGTGCAGGATGTTGTATCCAATGTGCAAATAGCTAGAAAAAATATCTTTAAAAGAAAAAAAGGTCTTTTTAGCAGTTTTAGGCCCTTTGTACAGAAATAATCCTTTTTCTTTTGGGAGGAGTGAATAAAACTAACTCACTTGACAACACTGGCAATCATCTATGTCTTATCAGTTCCACATCTACACCTCCTTCAAGCCAGAGTTGTTGATGCAGCCACTTCCTCCTCCTGACACTGTTGCCATGTTCTCAGTAAACTACTGGTCCCCCTTGATCTTTGATGCCAGTTTTAGCACCGTTGAATCTTTGACAGTGACTTGAACTTGCCTGCGTCAGGCACTCTGTTGCTCGTAGTTTCAATGCAATCTGGAGGCACTAGCTTGTCCCTGCCTGGAGTACAGCATGGACTTTTGCTTGCTGGGGTTGCACAGCACAGCTCACCGGTAATGTGCTCACACTTTACCGCAGAAGCACAGAGGACAAGGCCACTGCCTCTGAATAAGTCAGTAGCAGGGGGTTGCTTGACACTTGATGCAGCTGATGAAGAAGTGGGTATCAGCCACCTGCAGGAATTCAGCAGGAACTCGTCCTGTCCAGCTAAAGGAGCAGAATTAGAGCTGATGTGGAGGAGGTTTGTGAAAGAGGCCAGATGATGAGGGAATTGAGTGGGTAAGAATGACCATAGATCTGCCTTATATGTGAGGTCCAACTACTCTCACCCATTCCAAATAGAAGTTTAAAAAAATGGAGATTGCCTTTTTGTGGAAATAGTAACACCTGTTAAACTTCTTCCTTTGGGTAAAAATAAGGAAGTCTTGCTCTAAACAAAATACCTAAAATTAAATGCCCAGACTAGTGAAAGAGCCAAAGTAGGATTTTTATGGATGAACTCAAGTCCTTTCTTCGTAAAATATTTTGATCACATACAGAATTCTGTCACAAACCATTTAGTATGATAGCTTCAGAAAATGACCTGTGTATTGCAAGTTGCTCTGCAGATTTTTATATGTGGTTCCAGTATTTGCAGATACTAAATTAATGGAATAACTGACCTATTTGTATTTTTATTTGTTATTTATTTTGTAATTTCTTTATTGATAAAAAACAGTCTGAACCTTGGCTATTAGTAGCTACTGATCAGAGACTAGTTTTAATATTTTGATATAATCATCTGTTTTTGCATTGTCTAGGGTTGCTTGGGTAAAATAATAAAAGTTCTTGATAGTTTTTATTCAAGTAGACCATTTTAATTAACAATTGTGAAAAGATATCTCAGTATTTTAGATACAAAATCAAATAAAGTTTTCCATTTTTAAGGAGGTGAAATCTTGTAAGAAGCGATTAAACAATTTAAATTTTCCTATTTCATCTTTTTATGAAAAGCAGGGGAAGCAAATTGCAAATATTTAAAATGTCAAACTAATGGAAATATGAATGATGAACAACTTGTAATGCATGTGAAAAGAAGCTATGGTTTGCAGTTGGACTGTGAAAGGAGAACTGAATAATTCATCAGAATAGACTAAATAAGAATATTTCAGTGCAGCTGTTGCAGGTTTGTTTATTGATCTACCTAGCATTAGTTTTAAAAATGTTCATCATACAGTGTAGACTAGAAAACATAATTACCTAAAATGCTGAAGATGCTTTATTTCTCTTCCTGAGACTTCATTGCCCATAGGGGAAAAAATCCCAAACCTAAAAACATGAAAACAGAAACAAACCCAGTACATTACATAATGAAAGGTAGAAATTGTAGGTTCAGCAGCACCTAAGGCTGAATTGTTGTGGAAAGCCCACAGCTGCAAAATTCTTACAATTACCAAGGCAGTGCTTAATTGCCACTGTTTAACAGCGGTGTGGCAAAACTGGCTTACTGTTTGGCAATGCAAACTTCGTATCATTCTGTCCTCCTTCCCACCCCCAGAAACATAGGTGAGAGGTGGTTCTACATATGTCTGTAAACTAAACAATGTAATCAAGTCTCAGATAATTTCGGCTAATTAAAATGAACAGTACCTCCCTGAAACATCACGGTCTGCAATCAAAAAATGACTAACATCAATAGAATAGATTAATTTCAATGTTAGTAACTAGCATGAAGCAAAGAACTGGTTCCCTTCTAATTACGGTCCTTTCTCCAGAAACCACTAGAACTGAGATTAATTAAATAATTCAGTCTGGATCACTTGCAGTGTAATCACTTCCACAAGGTCCTGCTTTACTTCCCCTTTCATCATCACAAAGAATTCCCTTTGGCCAACCTCGGTTTTATCTGAGGTGTGATAGGGCTGTTCAGGTCTCTTGGCCGCCTTCAGAGCACCTCTTCAAAATGGCACTTCAATCCTCAAGCTTTCAGAGGAGGCCATAGAAGCTGTCCAACCCCACATATTTGCTTCATCAGGCACCTCTCTCTGTCTTCTCAGTT
Source organism: Apteryx mantelli (assembly GCF_036417845.1). Taxonomy (NCBI): domain Eukaryota; kingdom Metazoa; phylum Chordata; class Aves; order Apterygiformes; family Apterygidae; genus Apteryx; species Apteryx mantelli. The sequence continues at coordinate 57,684,443 of NC_090020.1, forward strand.
AATAAAGTCATACAAAAAACATTCCTCCTAAAACTCGTTTACTTTAGAGCCATACCCCTTTCATAGGAATCAATAATGGCAGCATCTCCAAAAGTAATACATTTCTTGACATCTAGAAATGTGTGAGATGATAGAATTAGGTTCATTCATTACTATGTCTTTAGATCTGGAGACAAAGAATTGTTCTGCATGACTTCCACTATTACAGCAGCCATTTTAGCAGGCCCTGAGAGTCATGTGCGATTCCCTCAGATTCACTGAAGAATGAAGCTGGATTCCTCTGGTATTGTTGCTAAGTCAGATTTTAAACAACTGTGATCAAAATATATTTTAAAAATATTGAGACTTAATTACCAAAATGTTATCTGTAGGCATCTTTTAAAATAAAGCCTTGTTAGGAAGGTTTAATGGCTAACAGAAATCTTACATATATAATTACCTTCTTCCTCCTCCCCCCCCCCCCAGTTTGGAATAATAACAATCATCTCCTTCTCTCCCCCTTTTCTTTACTGTTAAGTACCTTTAACCATTTTTCTTTTACTCTGTTCTGTTCCATCCCTTTTGAAATGATCTGTGAAGTGTGGAAAACAAGAGTGAGCTCTGCTGGGGCAGATCCCCTCACCCCCATAGGAACACTATATTGCGAGAAGTCACTCTCTCCTTCTCTTACAAATATTGTTTCATAACCTGCAGAGTCTGGCGGAGGCCGCAGTTGAGAAGGACATCTGAGAACCATTTCCCAGTTGGCATTAAGGCACTCTGATATGCATTAATGCCTGATCTAATCTAGTTTCAATAATGCAAGCAAGAATGTGGTACTTGGGGTGGGAGGCTTCTGAAAACTGGTCGTATATCAAAGGAGATGCTGCTTAGTTCTTTTTTGTGCAATCTCTCCATTTACAGCATTTGATATATCTGACTTAATACTGTTGAGATGTGTTTGTCCAGCAATTTGTTTTAGTGTCTTCAAATGCTTTTATTCTGTAACATCAACTGTGTTGGATGTGCTACAGTGCTTTGCACATGACCACCAGGTCATGCAGACACAGCTGAGGTGGCATAAGGACAAGAAGGCATTAGGATGCGAGGAGGGGTGATGTTGTAATCAGGTTCATCATTATTAGCGCCTTGTTAATGGGCTGCTCCCTCTTAGTCTGAGACTGCACTGCAGAGTATTTTGGACATTTTAAGGTGCTCAGACTTTTAACATCATTAATTTTCTCCATCAGTGATGTTACCGTTGTCATTCTTTATCTAGAAAACCCTTATATCTGGAAGCAGGATCCAACATACTTCACTCAAACTGTTTCTGCACCTGTTCATGGTTTTACTTGACATTATGATCTGATGCTTGGTTTCACCGAGTCCATTTTTTGCCTAAAATGCCTCCAGACTTGCTCATCCACTCTCCTTTGGAAATGTAGCTATTCTGAAAGTAATTAGTAGATATACACAGAAGCTATGGAAAAGAGAAGATAACAAAATTATATTGTACTTCAGGAATTATTTCTCTGCATTCACACCACTTTCTTATTTTCCTCTCTGTCTGGGAGTCCAAGTCAGTGCCACAGATCTGGGAGAAGGACCAGAGATGTTCCATCTGGTAGTATGCTTTCCCATGCAGTCAAGCTCCATGGTACTCCAGTCCCATGAACCTCAGGCAGTGCTCAAGGAATAGCCATTACTAGCAGATAACCATCTTTATTTGCTGCAGCTTTACAGAATAGCTTCATTCATTTATGGTAGTCCCTCACAAAAAGGTATTATGATTCAAATGTGGTTGCTACCTCCAATTCATGTGACTGACTTTTTCTGTCAATTGCAATTATATAATATTTTAACACTGATCCTAAAAAACAGATCTTTGCATAAATAAGAATGTCCTTTATTACACTAATGATATCTGTTTTCTAGGGAATCAAACGCTTGAAACCAGTTCTGAAGACAGTACTTTTTACAATCTTCATACTTTTATAGTGCATTCTGGACTTCTGTTTGAAAAGAAAATACAGTGTAGATGCTAAATATATTGCTGGTAGTTGTTCAAAAAATTGATTCTAAAGCACGGTTTAAGCCATTGAAAAATCTGTGGTAATTAACTGAATATTTCCTTTTTGCTTGGTTTAAAAAGGTCAGTCCGTCTTTGTGCCAGTTTTCAAATCTTTCCAGCATTATTCTTTAGTTTCCTAGACTGTGTGCCAAACACCTGGGAATATAATTTACAGATCAGCATCTTTTGGATAGCAAGTGTGAGAGTACAATGAAGTGATCAGTTAATGAACGTACGTCATTCATATTCTGTAGGGCAGATATTGGCAGATCATTAGTCAACTGCAAGTGTCTCTCTTTGCATTGTGTGTGCATGAATACTTTCACAAATATTGTAAGTCTTTATAAGTCATTCAGCCTTATGCCCTAACAGAAACATATTGCAGGAAGAAAGGCTGCTAGAAATTGTAAGTAATTGAGGTTCCAATACATGGCAACAATAACAGTTTGGCTTCCCTTTTTGTGATGATCTCCTGCTTATAAATTGCCAGGAGCGATATTCTTTACTTGCTTATTCCAACTGAAGGATTTGCAAAGGTAACTAATTTCATCCTCTGATTCACTTCTTAGAAATCCCTTTTTTCTTTTCCTTTCCAAAAATGTAACCTGAATTCTTCTAATTTGTCATGGTGGTTATTTTGGGGGTTGGTAGAATCGTGAACATTACCCGTAGAATCGTGAGCATTCCTTTTTGTACTGCTTGTAACAGAACCTTGTTTTGAAGCTCGATATAATTCTGAAAGAATATTACAGTCTGCTGAAATAATCTTTAAAGTGCTTGGAAATTGCTGGTAAAATGCATAAATTAGTTTCTTTATCCTACATATATATCGGTGTGCATGAGTGGGGATGTTTGTACTCACATAATAAAAGCAAAAGTGTGCAAGTTACATACTCATTTGTGTGTATATAAACATACATTCTCAGATAATTTTTTTTATTTAGTCAAGATCTATCTAATTGATGCATATCTGTATATCCATGCAATCTCTAGCATCCTTCCCCTCAATGTATAGTTATGATCTTTAACAAATCGCTACGCTTGTATAAAATAAGACTAAACATTATACAATTTTCAGTTACCTTTGGATGAAACAGTGATATTATGCCATATCCAGAGAATTGCTTTCTGCATTTTGGTCACAGCAGGTTTTGGGGTTTTTTTTTGGCGGGGGGTTTTGTGCCTACCATGCAATGACAAAGGTTTATTTTCCCTTTGTTCTTTTCAGAGTGCTGCAGCAGCTCCCAGTCCAGTGCTAGGAAACATTCCCCCAGGAGATGGCATGCCAGTAGGTCCTGTACCACCGGGTTTTTTTCAGGTATTCAGAAAAATTATGATTACAGGAATTTTAGGATAGAAAATCCTCCGTAATACTGTTTAAAAATCTGTAGAAAAGGTCCTGTTCTAAACTATATTTCACTATATGGTACAATACTTGAGAGTTATTTTTTAACAAAGGAAATAGATGGAAAGGAAGGGATCTCTCTGACTAACAAGTATTCCATTTGTGAAATAGAACAGCATAACTCATTTCAAAATTTCAGGGATACAAAATGGTGCCGGTTTATAGTCTGAGCTTGAAAATACTTGAATATAATTTTATAACAATTTCTTATGATAAAATATTAGAACTGCATTGGTCTTTTAAAGTAAGAATTCTGTTGGTCATGTTTAGCTCTGTGTTAGAGCCACAAGACAAATTTTTAAGATACTCAAATTTCAATGGGAATTAGGCCTAGACAATTAACAATATCCTGCTGAGCATCTGTTTGCATTGAAGATCCCAAATCCAATGTCTAAAAAACAAGCCAAGGATTTAGAGCATGCATTGCCTCTCACAAGGTCATAAATGGAATTAAATACCCAGTTAACACTTTGGACATGAACAATACAGAGTACTAGGATGCAAAAAATTGCAATTTATAATGCAAGGCCGAACTAACAATTTTAGTCCAAGGTTGAATTGGTCATATGAGTGAGCTTGTATCTCCACTTGATCAAAGCTCAGTTCTTTTTCTCTTCACTGGCAAACTGTTGCTGTGCAGCATTAGATGTGAATGCTCTAGAATTGAAACAGTTCTTTAAGATGGGGCAAAACAGAAATTTCCACTTCACATACTTGATCTCATGATGTGAAAGGAAAAATCCAGATTTCCAGGATTGTAATGGGGGGAAAAGTTCCTGACAGGAAGCTTCAGTTCCATGAAAACCAAGCACTGAAATCCAGGTTGATACAGAGTAGCATCTTTTCTCTTCTTCTATGAGATATATAGACAAAAGAGAAACAGATTTCATCTGAAAATGAAGAGATATTTTACTGTCTTACCTCTTTACAGCTCTTTGCTCTCTTATCAAAATGGTGGTTGTAGAAAAATGGCAGGATATTTTTTTAGCTCTCTAAAAACTTATCAGTAGTCTCTATTTCATGTACTGTTCTGAATATAAGCGACAACAGATTATTTGCATAGCGTTCCTTTTCCCACAGTCACAGAGGGAAAGAGTGCTATATGCAGTATTGATACCTACCTAGAGAAATCCTGAACCTGGCATGAGCATGCTGTTTCCTTGATTGACTCAGAATCTGAGGCAAGGTTTTAAATACATGAATGAAAGATATTTTGCAAGTGAAGCACAAGATATCATATAGCTGCCAGTCACAATATCTTCAGAAATTGGCAGAAGTAATTCATTGTTTTAGTTCTGATTTTCCTGTTGGCTAGGTAGATTTTTTTTAACATTTTTTTTCTTAATTTTTGATATTGTGTAAATATTTCCCTTTTTCTTACTTTGGCTACTCATTCTAGCCATACTGTCAAAAGAATTACAATTTAAAGTTTACTTTTATTTTCTTAAAATAAAGAAGGGAAAGGGCACAGGAAGGACAAGTGTGTGAAGTATAGAGGAGAGAATAAGTATTTTAAAGGTTTTGCAGGAGAAGGGTGTGGAGGTTTTGTTTTTAGCTACATAAGCGCCAAAAAGCTTCTCTCCATTCTAAATGCTGGGGGATGTAAGAAAGACAAGATGATATAAATTTAGAGTTAAGTACGGGTAAGCTTAATTTTTCTCATCTGAAACTAAAGATTTGCTCGGAGTAGTTTACCTCAGTGATGTGCTCTTTCCTAAGACTGTGGGGACAATAGAAAGGAAAAATAAAGATTCCTCCATAGGGAAAAGTCTTTCCTTTTCTGTTCCACTAAAGTTTCCATTCTCTTCCCCAAAAAACCTCCCAGTACTGGCTTTTTATCTCAGAAAAAAAAGAGATCCTTGTTTATCAGTGTCTGAATTCAGTCTTATTTGAAGCCTGCTCTTTTGCCAAGGCCTGGGATTGAAAATAAACTGAGGAAAATTCATTTTCACTGTAAGACAGTTGGTAACATTAATCAGAGCCATAATCAACTCAACAATGTGTCTGATGAATCTTCTGCAAGACAGGTTCCAAGAACTGATCTGCACAGTCCAATTAGTTTGGACTCCTCCAGAGATTACCATTCACCTTTTCTTAAAACTGCTGAGTCCTTGTCATCATGTATCTCTATAACATGCAAGACTCATTTTGTGTCCTTTGTAGTTGATAGAGATCTACTTTCCTCGGTCAAACAGCCTAGTTAACAAAACAAATATTTTTCAAGAGATGATTCATTTTCTCTGTAGTTTTTGTCTGTTTAAGAATATATACAAAGAAATAACATTTTAGTTAGCAAACCCAACTGTAAGTTTGATGGCAAATGCATTGATATGATTGGGAACAATCTCAACAAAAGGGAGCTAAGCCAAAATGAAGGCAGGTTCATATCAGTGTGCTGAAACTATTATGTGTGTATAAAGCATGTATGTACAGACATTCCATGATAATGTACTGTGGTGTTGGGGAAAGTGTCTTTTAGTCAAGAAGCAGCTAATATCTGATTGAAATGCCTTCAGAACTGAATCTTACCAATGTCAATTTATCTGAGGACAAGAAAATATATTTGCAGACATCAGCCCTGAGTGTGAACCCTGAAAACTGAGGGGCATCATCCATTGCCTTAAAAAGTAGATGAAAAGGCAAGCAAGAAAGAGAAGATCATGGGCAAAACTTCCTACTTCTTTAATAAATGCTTTCTTTCTGGTGCAACCTAACTAGTAAACCAGTTTCTACTCTTCCACGGATCCTGACTGATCACCAGAGTAACCAAATCACAGAAAACACGTTCATCTGTGAATGCTGAGGAACTCCAGTCCCTTCTCTATCAGTTACCAGTCTTCTTTCACTGAGGAACAGGAACGTACGCTTGGATGTGTCACAGACTTCTAGATTGTGCAAGTGAGCAGTTGCGTTTTCTTAAGAGTCAGAAAATTATAGAAACAGTGGTAGAATGGTATTTCTATCTCTATTTAGTTCTCACTAAGACTTTCCATTACAAAAACATTGTAACAGCTCAGCATTTTGCAACCTAAAATTTATCAGTAGGATCATCCTGGAATTTATAAAATTGCCTTTCATTGCATTCAAGAAAATGTTTGGATTGGAACAAGTTGGTCCAGCTCTGCTGGGCTAACTCAGAATTGACAGAGTTGCTTCTCATCACCAATTCAGGGAAAGGCAGTAACTTAGATGGGGACTGTACTGGGAACCAAGAAACATTACACAAGTTCCAGTTTTGCTGGAACTGTTGACCCCTGCTGTTAATTCTGTGTCCTTTAAAAGTATTTTCTTTCTTTAAAGGATCTAGTTCACTAGTATGATACACCCACGTAGGCAAAATCTGGGAGCAGTATGATTTCTCAGAAAGAATCTGCCAAAAGCTTTACCCTGTTCTTTGTAAAATGAGGTATTCATGTATATGTAGTAGACCACTGCCACTGACATTAAGCAGCAGTCTCTGGAGTTTTATACCTGGTGTCTCAATTTCATCTACTGGTGCGTATTACTATATAGCTTCTAATTTCATAGCTGGATTTTTTGTGTACACAGGACCTCATCTCCTTTCAGTACACAGGACAGGCAATACTCTGGAAATAAAATGGGGTTATACAGTAACTGCATCTGCTCCATAGAGTAACTGAGTCTGCTCCTGCTTCATATGCTGCAAAACTGAATGTGCAGGACTACAGGAAGAGGGAATAGAATAGTTTTGTGATATAAGGCTATTAAATCCCAAATAGGAGAACCAAAACAAATTTTAGAGTTGACTTTGTATGAGGCTGATATAGTGAGACATCGGGTGAAATCTGCTCAGTGGCTGGGATATCTGGATCATCAGCACATCTGACAATAAGTTGCTTTCTTAGAAAGGGGGCCTCAGAGAAGGATAATGGTTAGGAACTGGAGTGCTGGACTGGATCTTAAAAAAGTCTATGTGCAATTCTTTCCAAAGTTACCCACATTTTTCCTTTACCCAAGGTAAGTCATTTCATTTCTATTTGTTCTTGTTTCTCCACCTATAAAAAGGAAGCTCATAAGGGAAAATCCTTTTAAAAGTTTATGAATTGCTTGGGCAATAGAAATCATAAGCCTATCTTGGGTTCCATAATGATAAGATGACTATATACGTGTCTGAAATTCTCATCTAAAATAATCTTGCTTCCAGTCAGAGTCTCGGAAATAGATCATCATTTGCCACTTTTCCTCTCTTAACCACATTCATTATATTGAGGACCTATGCTGTATATGGAGCTAAGATGTGAGGAAAGCACTTAGCTACTATGTTAATAAACTAAAATCATTTAGGACATTTTCTGGGCCATTTTCATGCCTAAGAGTGGGTCGTTTGTAAATTTCTTGGTATGGCAGCCCACAGAGAGCAGCATGGCCTAGCTTCAGCCCTGTTGCCGGAGCCCCATCTAAGACTGAAAGATGTAGGAATGCTAGAGGAGTGAAGTAGGATTGTAGTAATGTAGTATTTACCTTTGGGTTTAAACATTAGGGGTTGCATATAATGTCAGCAGCCAAAGTTTTATACAAGGCTGTAATAAAATCATCTAAGATGAAGTAAACTCATCCTCTTCTGATCAGAAGGGATTAGGTCATAGAATTCAAAGAGGCTATGATTTTACCAACCAAATTTATTTCCAGTTTTTGGTCTGAGGATGGCGTTTCTCACAAGAGTTAGTTCTGTACAATACAGAAGTGGTATTTTTTAAAGTTCTGTTAGATACAGGCATAGGGAGATCTTCCAAGTATTAAGTACTAGCCTCACTCTGTTCTTCCTGGGGACGATGAGATCTGAAGAAATTCATACTTACCTATCATGATTTGGTAGGAATTAAAAAATAATGACATGACCATTTAGATGTATTGTCATGGAAATTTTGAAGTCCAGGTGCGCCTCTATTCCATGATACGTGCCAGTGTACCCATTTGAAGTGCAAGAATTGCATTCAGGTGCATACTAGTACTCTTCAGGTAGTACAGTGCTAGCCCATTTACATCTATCTCTATTGATCTTTAAATCAGCTAAAAAATTTGAGATACATTAAATTCATCTTTTCACAAAATATTTCTGTCTCTCTGTTTATATGATCAGCTTTACTAAATAAATAAACAAAGGCCAGAGGAAGGTTTTAGAGCTTGTGTTCAGTGAAGTATTTTGAATTTTTAAAAAGCATGAGAAGCATTGGTTTCATGGGATTTTATTTGCCTTTTAGTTATTTTTTCAAACAGCTAAATATAAAGTTCTAGGTTCTAGTCCAGTGGAATCCATTGTCTTTCTCCAAGTTAGTGACAATTTGCACTGCTGCAAAGCTGATCCAAGTTGCTTGATTTTGCAGTACAATTATGGGAAACATTTAAATGCATATTTAATTAAACCCCAGTGATCCTCACCTCTTTTATTACTTGGTTGACCAACATTTTGCCATGTCTGCATCTATATAAAAGAAACTTTCTTTTTTTAAAGGCACTCAGGCAGATAACAACATTGAGTTTGTACTTAGCTCACCTGGGAGACACTGCTGAGTAGTTAACTCATCAAGCGCCAACTGAGATTTGGAGGAAATAGGTTGTTTGAAATTCACAATTCACTTTTTTAGTTTGTTAGATTTTTTAACATTAAATTCTGCCATTGACTACACCTTTTGCACATATAAGTAAAGTGGTTTTTTTTTAATTCATTACTGTTTCATAGCAAATTTGTTAACATTTGTTTTAGTTGAGCTTACCTCTAAACCTTATTTTTAAGCAGTGTATATAATCTAAAGAAATTGTCATGTATTTTGCTTCATTCACTGATAGGTGATAATCAGAAATACTTGGATAGGCATGGGAAAAATGTGTTGACAGCATGTTTGAAATACAAATGTTACATATTGCTCTTATATAAAGCAAAAAAAGAAAAAAAACAAACCTCAACCCACCAAAGGAATATAAGGCTGTCATGCCATCTAGTGGCAGTTGTTCATTCTCAGATTAGCTCAATCCATATTATGCTAACGTATTATTTTTAGCCTTGTTGTGCTTTAGTAGAGCTGACCTAATGCTCTGGTAGAGCATTCTTACAGTAAGACAGATGAGCAAAAAGAACTTTTCCATTTCTCTTCCTGCCTAGCATTACTGTTGTCTATAAAAAAACTGAGTTTAAATAGCACTTAGGTAGTGAAAATAACCAAAATAGATTAGTGAATTAAAAATCAATAACAACACACACCTCTTTGCATTTCAAAGCAGAAATAGTGAACTATTTGTATATAAAAGAAAATGTTTTTGTAAGCTTCTGTGGAAGTATATAAAATGTCTGTTCTTTTTTAAAGTCACTGATCAGTGAAGTCTCCTAAATAAATACAGATGGCACCTTTACATCTCTTCTGATTCCCAGACAGCTGGGAGTGAAACCAGCCCATTTACAGGTTCACTCAGTCCTGGCAATCACTTAATCTAGCTCACATGGGTTAGTCTCCTGGAAACTATTCTACTGGCTAGGGATCTGCTGGGTATGTGATCTGCTCTGTCAGCCCCCTGACACTCACAGAACATCCTCCCAAATTGCTAATTTCAACAAGCATCCAACAGTAAGGAATATGAGGAGGGAGAAATCCTCTGGTGTCCCTTTAAATCCATTTTGAAGTCACTGTGTTGTTTCTGTGATTTGTCCACTGAAGGGTCGTTGTTTGTACATGGAATGAAGATTCCTCATTCTGGCACCTAAATTACCTGACTAAAGTTAAATGATACAGATGTCCCTCAGATTGATCTTTGCAGCTCCATAGTGTGTATCTACAGTGATTTTGAAAATATTCTGCTTCTTTTCAAACTGCTTTGAACTGTTTCAGCTATTGTCTTCCTCTAATCCTCATGTAGTTTCCTGGTTTTCCCGGGCATTACCATTTTTTATCCCCATCTGATTTTTCTTTCAAGCAGCCACACTTAGTTTAACAATGGCAGCATCCTGCTTAGTCACTTATCTTTCATTGCTGGTCTTCATGTTTTCCCCACTTTCACAGCATTGCCTGTCTGCTTACCCTTCCTGAGAACAATTATAAACTTGTTCACAGGAAACAATTTATGGGTGGTAGTTGGAAAATCTATATTCTCCTTGATGCAAAATCTGCAGTCTGCCTTCTTTTTGGTAAAGATTGAAAGAATCAGCTGTTCCATATTTTTCAGTTTTGAATCATGGAAATCTCAAGTTCCTAGTAAAATTTACCCATGACACAGATGAAACTGTATTTGATACAGGAAGGCCTTCATTTTTGCTTAGGAAAGCGAGGAGATACTTATTATTCAGACTGTAGAGATAAAGTCTCAAGTTTCTCTGGAAAAATCAAAAAGCTACTGTGCTATATTTTCTGCTAAAATATAAATATACACGTCATTAAAAATGAACTGGCACATGACTGCAGAATTAGCCGCACGTGCTACATGCTCCCCCCTATGCTAAATGCCAAACAATGGAGCAAAGGAGGTAATAAGTGTAGGTGCAAAAAGTGAAATGTTGAAGAATTGGATCCTGAGTAGAGCAGATACATTGAAGTCCCAGAAGTTTTCAAAAGCGTCATGGATTGTTCAATGTTACTGTAAGCAACTGAAACATCATCAAAGCTGCAAATATAGCTTCTAAGTAAAGCTAGCAGCTTTGGTAGGCCTCAAAAAGCTTTGAAAATATGAAAGTGGATTTTGAAGACGATCTCTCCCCCCTCCGCCACCCGGTCTATATAATTAATGCTAGTAAGGAGAAATTTATTGTACCTTTGGAATCTCCACTGTCTGTAAATGCATCCACCCTGGTAGTGCAGACTTGCACCCACTGGGAATACTCAAGTGCATACAAATATTTGTATGTTTAATTCTTTGCAGAATTGGGGTCTGTGCAGTTTTGCCCTTGTCAGTATTGCATTATAATTTAAAATACCTTAATAATTAATTTGACTTTTTAGACTAAGTGGGAGGGGATTAGCATCTAAAGAGATCTGTAAGTAGTTTGTGTTTGTTCCTCTTTTTTCTTTCGTTTTCTCTAAATAACAGAAATAAAGTCAACTTTAAAAAGATAAAGGTGTCTGACATCTGCTGGCTTTGATAATTCTGTCCTGCAGTTGTGGTAATGGTTTTACTGCTCATAACTGTTAGAACAAATTAAAACTGCTCAGCTTGAGTAACTAAATAAGCTTTGAGCCCACACTTCCCCCGCCTCCCTTCCACACGCACAGCTCAGGCAGCCGCAGAGCTGCTGCTGGCTGTGGCTTAGAGCGAAGGCGAGGAGGGGGGGATTGGGGATAAATCACGCACCTGGGGGATCCGTTCTCTCCTTTCAGAATCCTCTCCAGAAAATCAGTTTGTCGTTTGTGATGTGCTGACCGTGCACCAAACCTGGCATTGCGCTTAACTTCTGGAGCGGGCTAAGAAGTGGGGGGAGGGGCTGACATTTATATATGTTTCCTTCTGTTGAGGTTAATTCAGTTCCTGTCATAGCTTGACTGTTACTCTTTACATGAGCCACAAGTGCTTGGTTTTTAAACCAAAATCTTCGGAGGAAGATAACGCATGTAGCTTCACAATAATATATTTATTAAATGTAACAGCAGTAATTATTTTTAACAAACCCTGGTTTGTCATTTTCAAAGTTGTTCCAAAGGATCAATCATACGTCATAGTCCGGGGTAACTAGCAGGATTGCTGCATTGGAGAAAATAGTTCTTCATGCTTAGTGAGCTGTGTGTAAAGTGTCTGAATTATGAAAATATGGTTTATTTTTTTAAAAAGGGTGATACTTCCTGACCTTCCAGTTTTAGCTTTAATAAGATTTTGAAGAGATTAGTTCTATTTTCTGTAATATTTTAATTTAATAAAAATAAAAATTGAAATTATTAACCTGGTTTAAAATACATGTATTTCATAGCCTTTTTAAAATTGTGCTGCTTTTGAAATCTCTTTTAAATATCATGTGCATAATTTAGCCTCTTTCTCTCCCACTTGCTAAATCTTCGTGAGCATGAGATAATGGTATTTCCCATAAAGTGACACAGATGCAATAACAGTGCAATTCCTAAAGATCATCTATCATCAAAATGAGTGTTACTTACTTTCTCAAATTTTCTAGCCAGTAACCTGGCTAGCAGGAAGATCCTGCTTCTAAAATCCCAGGGAGATGTTTAGCTAGGGACAAAGGATTTTTGTTTGAGTTTTTTTCTGAGGTTTTATTCTTCATTTTTGGATGCAGAGTGTACAAGGTATACTCTCCCTTGCAGAAGTATATTCATAGCACTGCAGTATTCCTTCATATTGCAGAACAAGTCCAGTATTTCTTGGTGAGGGATAAAGCATTCGTTTCAATGGAAGGGATAGTATTGTTGGGGTTATAACTTTCAGAATCTTAAATGGTGGCAACACGAAGGTCTGTGGAAGGCTTTTCAATCTTTTTTTTTTTTAATTGTGCCCTACACTCTAAATTAAATCAGACCTCTTGCTGTTGCTATATATAGGTTGCCAGACCACGTCAGGCAGCTCTTAGAAAACCATAAATACGGAAATGATTTTTATGGGGATCCTCATCAGCAGTGCAAAGAAGTACTTGTTCATGAAAATAGATTTGGTGATCAGAAAAGGCCAGCATAAAGAGAAATGCTTCACTTCTCTGTGCTGAGGATCTAACACAAACAATTTTATGTGAAATAGTGCAGATGAGAAACAGATCATTTGATTTATATACTTGTAGATTACAAGATATGCAGTAAAGTATTGGGTAAAATATAAAAGAAAGACCTCTAACATCCTAGCAGCCTTTTGGGGGGTGAAGGAGGACAAGAGGGTTATATAATTAACAGTGAAATGCAATTGAATAGAAAAGTAATTTTTGTTAAGCATTGATGATAGCCTGTCTGAGCTTCAAAGAAGATAAGTTACATGTTTATGCCTATCAGCAAACTGTGCCAGCACAAGTGTGTCATTTTGAGAGCTAAATTAGTTTAGTGATGGTTAGAATTAAAATGTGTTAATCAAGAGTGACACTCTGTGGTACACTGTGGTGACCAGGACTACTGATGGAGATGTCCACAAAAGAGAGGAAACTAAATAAATGAAAATACATGAATTATTAATACTTGGATAAATTCAGTTCACGCATATTTTATTGCTCATCACTGTACTCCTTAAGACCAAAAAAACATTTCATGGCTAATGGAAGCACTTACACCAATGGTAGTTGTCAACCATCTCTAAATCATTTTATAAAATATCAAAGTCTTAAGGAGATATATTAAAATGTTGCTTTCTAATATTTTTTCAGTACTGATACCATAATGAGAAAATGAAAGAAAATTATCAAGTAAGCATTTCTTACCATTTGGACTGTAAATAATTAAATAATGCCAATCATTTTAATCAGGAATAGAGTTTGAAGATGAAAAAGAATATGAGTCATATTTTCAGAGACAGAATATATAACTTGGCAATTAAATTCATTTTTTTTTTTTACTGGAGGAGAGAAGAACAAAGATTTTTGTTTGTTTTGTTTTTCATTTATCTAAACTATATGCAGTTCATATAGAACTTGAGTAAATGAAGAGATTTGCTCTTTATGAAAATTCATATCTGACTTATGACCTAGAAGGTAGTAAATTGGACCCCCCTAGCATACCCGCTTATCAAGTAGCAGCACGATTCGTTTAAAATATTATGTCACAGTGTGTGTACTAGTTAAGGCTGCGGTTCCATTTTACAGCTTCTGGTGATAAATAGTATTTAGACTTTATTTGTGCTGATTATGGTGACTGAATCATACAAACCAGTTAGAACTATTCTAGTCCTTTTCTCTACTGAGTGCTAAACTGTGTTTCATCTTGTGTTATTTAATTTGTTGTATGCTCTGTCATTTCCCTAAGAGACATTCTCTAGTTAGGAATATCATCAGCCTCTCAAAGTGGTTAAATGTACAATATAAGAAGATTATTCTAAATTGATGGTGCATTTAAAAAGACAGTATGCTAAAAAGCAGTTCACATTTGTTTTTGTTTGCTTTAAAAATCTGAATTTAGAAAAGGTTTTGGGAAGCCTGCAGTGCACTGTCTGCGCTAGAGCTGGAATTAAGCAGTGCTGAGAGTTCAGCTGCCTCCTGCACTGCAGAGCCACGAAGCCTGTTTCCTGCCCCCTAATGTAATATGCGTTGTTAATGGCTCCTCCGCCAGTGCACTCTGTCCACACGCGCAACTGCTTTCTAAAGACATTTCTGCATTCTGGTGCAAGCAGGACCCAACCCATTCCTCTACTTTCCCAAGCCATATAAAATGCAGCTAAGAGTACGGAGCAGGCGTCCTCTGCCACATGGAGATGTTAGGAGCTGTTAGAGCAGTAGCCTCCATCTCCCAGCGCTGAACACTGCAGGGGGTAGTTCCTGCCCCCGTGTCGTGTCAGGATGCAGGATGAGGGTCGGTGCCCGTCTCTACTGCAACACGGAGCTGCCCGGGTGAACGCGCACACCGGCGGCTGGCCTGCCTCCATGGCCTTGTGCTGAAGCGCATGCAAATGCAAACCCATCCCCTTTCCTGGGGTCTCCGCGGGAACACTTACCTCTGGCAGAACAGTACGGCCACTGGAAGGGAAGAGCTGGGTGTGCAACATCTTCAATGGCTTTAGCCATTTGCAGAGTGAATGTGCATCAAGTTCCTAAGCCTTTCGTGCTTGCTACTTAGTAAGTAACCCTAATACAAACCAGTCGGCCCCAGAGCTCATCTTCTGGGCAGCTGAGACTGGTTAAAGTACTGCTCTGACTGTGCTAAGCTTAAATGCATTCATTTAAAACAGGTCAGTGATGTGTTTTAAAAACATATCTTTCATCCTGCTTTGATCAGACATCTGTATTTTCTCCTGAGTTAAAACAAACCTCTTAATATAGCTAGCTAGGAAGATGTTAATGTGAATATAGATTAATGTTGTTATTTTAAGCTACCTGACTGAAAAAGTATTTTTTTCATACCATGTAGACAAGGTTCTCCTGTTCAGGCATTATTCATTCCATTTTATTCTCCTCAGGGAAACAGCCCTAGCTTTGTTCACTGTTATTTTGTCTCTTGGTATTTTTATGTTAGCAGATGTGTACAGCGTCACCATTACTCAGGCCCAGTAACTATAATAATTCTTTTTGAACTACATTTATTTGTTACCCTGCGATTGTTTGTTACATGAAGTTCTCCTATCCAGGATAACACATCAGAGGATATCGTGTAATATATAGATATTGGGATAGATTCGGATATTTACTTTAAATTCTATCTCATTAAGCAAGAAATAGGAATTCAAATGTGAGCAATATTCAAGATTAGTTATTTGAATGTGGATTATTGAAAATTTTGCAATTTATGTGGAAAAAATTGGAGTAATTAAGTGTATGAGTATGAGTAAAGAAAGAATTAAAAACATCAGTGCAAAAAGCTAATTTAGCTGTATTTGGAAGCAGACACATTACATTCCCAACTTTTAGAAAGAAAGTAATTTTAAAGAAAAATACATTTCTTGAAATTTGTGGTACTTACTGGAATACCATATTTAAAATTCATTTATTCTTCCAGTGCTAGGTACTAGAAAACTAAAACACGTCATATTCTAGAGTAGCCTAAACAACTAAAAAAAGACAGAGTAAAATTTACACAACTGGCAGAGAAGCAGGCTGGCATCTGTGTGTTTATGTCATCAGCTTCCTGGTGGATATTTTTTAGTGGGATGTCATTTTTATAATTTGTCGGGAAACCATTTTTCTTGAATATCAGAACCAGAAAGTAGGCAGTAAAACTACCGACACTTCAGCCTTGCATCTTCAAAGAGTTCCCTACTGGAAACTTATTGTCTGCTTGTCCCTTTGTGTTCCCAGGGGTTAAGAATAGTATCTTACAAGATTTTTACATTGTACGTGCACACAGACACACACATATGCACACATACCTTGGAAAATTGTATTAAATACACAGCTTATAAAATACCCTTTACTCTCTCTGTACACTTTTAGGATTCTTTCTTTAGCAGGAAGGTAACAGAAAATACTAGAACTTGTGGCACCATCACTAAAGTTCTTGGATATTTCTTCTACTCGAGCCTTTTTAATACTTTGCTATAATAGGACTTGATGAGAGCAGGAGCTAACTAAATTTGACACTTCACATCTTGACTTTATTTTATGTACTATCAGTTCTTTAATATTTTATTTACTGTAAAGTGATGAATATATATTTTCTGTGGTGTCCGTACAAAAGTTTTTTCCTATCCCACGTCTTTTTCTCCCAGTTTAGTAGAAGCTTCTTCTTATATTCCTTTGGTCTTGGCTGCATGACAACAGCTTTCAAGATGCTGTTTGTGAAACCAAATTATTGAATTTTATACCTAACGGCAGTAATTACAATATACTAGAGTCTGCAGGTGTCTTTAGCAAGCTGTTTCCAAAACCACTTCTGGTGCTGCTGCAACTTCTGTGACACGCATGTTTGCAAATGTTGGTGGCACCTCCACCTAGAGACGTGTTTTCAGCCGTGCCTTAGATAAGGCATTCTGGGCTACGCTTTTTGTTTTCTTCATGTTCTTTTCTTTTTTGTTTTGTTTTGTTTTTTTGCTTTTCGTAATAAATTAGTGAAGTTATGTGGCAGTTCCTGAATTCCATTTGAGGAGTTAGTTGTAGTTTAGGGTGGTGTGCAAAATCATTGTCTTTACCTCCTCTTACTCAGTATAATGTCCCTGTTGCAGATTAGAGCAACCTGAAGGCTGCAGTAGTTACTAAAAACCCTGGAGGGCTCTTTCAGTATCTGAAAATTAGTGGGGAATGGAACCACTCTGGTTATATCCCTTTTCTCAGTCAGAGCTACTCCTTGAGAGATTGTATACTCAAATACGTTGCTCAAGGTTTCCCTTAGACAAGATCTCGCTAAGCAAGATTTGGCCCTCAAATGCCAGATATATGTTGGTTGAAGAGCATCCTACATCCTCATGCATAAAGAAAGTTCCAGGGAGATATGTCCTTTGCCCCCCTGTCTTCTTCAGACCTGATAGCTAAATCTGTTGCTGTATTATTAAATTGTGGTACCTATCTTTTGTCATATTTTTCTACTTTAATTATTTTTTTTCTATTTTTACCTTTATTATTTTTGACTAGTTATATATTTGTAATCCTTTCTGACTATATATGTTGAGGAAATTCTCTTGTAATCTATGCATTGCAGATAGCTCTCTCATTTCTTGCTAGCTGGGGTAAACAGGGAAGTGTTTGATTCATTGATTTGGCACCTAACCAGTCCCCTTAGTTGAACTCTGGGACAAATAAGAAGGCTGTCTTGCTGTGAATTTAGTGTCGGCATCCATTAAAGGTTTAGACTATCAAGATGCTGAATTCTGAATTGACACAAGGCTGAGTAAGCAGAGAGAGATGTCTGACTGGCTTCAACGTACAAAGAATTTATTCTTTGCCTTCAAAAGACAAGAGCTACATAGAGTGATTTAAAGTCTATGGTCTCTGTTTTTAAATTATTGCTTATGTTTTGAACCCGTTACTTTTTGTGATATATATGCTGCAATATCTTTAAGAGAAGACAAGGAAAAAGTTTGCAAGAACTCAAGGCAAGAGAGCGCTACAAACTGTCAGAAACAAAAGTCCACAGTAGGTCCTCCGTAAACTATGCTCATTCCAGCTACTCTTTAACACTAAAGTAAAACTAGATAAGGGACTAAATGTCAGCTGTTGATTACAAGGAAGTGGCAAAATGCCATTTGTGACGATGAGTGCCTCCTTCTTGGAATGTCTAGAGCTTAATGACAGCATACGTGTGTCAGGCTTGAGGGTGACCGAGAAGGTGTTCCTAATCACTTAATTGGCTGAAAAGCTCTTCGTATTGAATACATTTTCATTAAAATATTTGGCAGAATTTCTCTGGAGTCTTGCAAGGACTTTTGGGGGACAAACACCACATTGATGGTGGAGAAGGAGAAGTTGAAAAAGTAACATGACAATTAAAATGTTTAAGTTTTTCTTTTGGTGATAGAAGTTTTGTGGTAACCTTGAATACTAAATACTGCTTCAAAACAGCTTAAAATCTTTTAGAGTTGTCCTTGAACATCACTATCTCACCATTTTATATAATGCTATATGGCATTTCTTTGGTACTTTTTTATATATATTATATACTTTATATTGGATACTTTATTGGTACAGTATGTATATTGGTACTTTATATTCTGCAAAACATTAACTGTGATTCCCAGTTGTTTATATGTTTTCTTGCCTGTTCTACAGAACTGTAAAGTGTTCATATCCAGGGATCATCAGGAGCTATAATATCTATCTGAAATTTAGCAGATTAAGTCATTCATTTCAGTTCCACTTATATTGAATTGCTTAAAGAATATGAGAAGTTTTAAACATTTCCACAAATAAATTTAAGGGAAATATATAAATATTTACAGTATATTAAACTTCTTTTAAGACAGAGTTGTATCAGAGAGGCTCCTATAGTTATTCCATGCAATGAACTAACAAATCAGACAAGAATATAAGCACTGGCTCCCAAATCAAAGTCTGCCTAAATGCCTGCTTAAGAAACAATGCCTCCAAAGAAACTATTGGTAACTTGTTATATCATGTCAGAGAAGGCTTACTCTGTGAGCCTTTTATTAAATAGACTTGGTACCTACCTATATCCAGATCTACTCAGATATCCAGAGCAGCTACTGATGTCGGGAGTACTGCAAACCAAAAAATAAGGATTCTAATTGTTAGGCATTGGAAAAGTTTTGAAAAATAAAATTGTAATTTTGTATGAACAACCTGTTGCTCTGGTTAATGCAAAATGTATCTGTTTCCGAACTTTGTGCTCTTTTATTTTTTGCAGCATTGGACATGTAAAGCACTTTTTATATACTTTTGTTGCTATACAAAAGTATGTTAAGATCATTTTTTAGGATTTTTATAAAATGGATAGAAAGATGAACCCATTGGGAGAACAGGGGACATAAGTAGATTAAAGGTGATAAAATGGTTTCCATCCTGCTTGAAAGAAAATCTGAAAGTTGAAAGAGTAGACATTCTGTGAGTAACGCACTAATGTATTACTAGTAATGCAATACTGTGTTAAAATATGGTTGACTTGACAGACATTATTCTGTTCTTTTTATGAGATGTACAAGTGTAAATAAATGTAAGGTCTTGTTTGCTGAATATAGTAAACCAAATACACAATATTCACTAGAGTTTGCCGCACTCCACAGAATGCAATTGATTGACCTTTAAGGAAACTGTTTTCTAGTTTCCTCCTACTTTTACTTCTTCACAAGCATCTTAATGTTTACAGCCTTTGCCACATGCACAACTCTTCTCTTTCTCACCCTCACCCTCATAGATATGCCCTCATGGATAGAAGACATGAATAAGCCTCCCTCTTTTATAATGCATAATTTCAGATGCTCTTTTTACTTATGCAGTCTTTTCATAATTGTCATTTAACTTTTCTTCTCCAGTTTGTAAAGCCTCTGTATTTTAAATTGCTTTCTAGTATCTGTTTAGAGCATGTGTTTATGTAGCAGATTATTACTACAGCTTTCATCTGATTCTGAGAAGTGAAGGGTTCAGTTAATTTTTTTCTGCAGATCACATGAAAAATATGATTACTAATTATTAGTAATGTAATTGTGTTGCTAATTATTTCTAATAATATTACATATCTTACTGATAATGATGATCACTGGCATTTTAGTTTAAAACACATTACAACTGACAGAGCCCAAATATGCCATTCATTCATGAAAGGATGATGTCAACCACAGAGTTTTAGTGAACTGTCTGTGGTCATTAGCTATAGCAGACTAGATGATTCCTGTGTAAGTATTTTTTTTTCCAAGAGGCCTCAAAGTGTGGGTTTGTGCAATACCTTATTTGTCATGAGATATTCCTCTTGGGAAGTTCCATGGGAACATCCTTTCTTTTATATCTCTCACTTCTCCTATGACGCCCAGGGCAGTGTCGTGAACAGAAGTGAGTTTCTGTTTCATAACACATAGTTGCATGGCATTTTTGCTTTGCCAGTGCCTGACAATTTAGGCACAGGAGAGAAGATGCTAGTATATTAGTAGAAGGTTTGAGAGGAAACCTCATGGAAGGAAAGATTTTTTTCCTTCAACTCTTAAAAGAATCTTAAAAGTCTTTTTTGTCTCCATGTTCACAGTCAAAGTATACTTTTAGCTCTTCATTTTCTTCTGGAGTTATAGGTACATTTGCTTGCCAAAATAATCCTCTTCATCATCTGTCTAGTCAGATGTTTGTGCCTTTTTCCTGTGGATCTCAAACTTGCCACTAATCTTGCCGTCACATTTGGAGGTGGAACAAGTAGAGATGTTAAATTTATTTGCTGATGCTAGTATTCATTTATCATTCATTTCTGGTCTTAATGTAAGGGTCTGACTTTTTTTCTTGGCTACGAAGTAGTATAGTAGTAGCCAAAAGCCACTAGAACGCATATAGTGCATCATAGAGTGCAGGATGGGATGACAGAATTGAGCGGATCCTTGGTTTTGAGAGAGGAGGAGTTGTACTGAGCATGGAGTTATGTATGAAGGGATGGGAGGGGTACAACATCAAGTTAATACAGCTCATATAAACCACCAAAGTTTTAGATATTTATGACAAACTTGAAATCTGTGTCCTCACAGGTTAAATCTTGTATTGTACTTTATTATATTACTATGAAAAAGTGAAGGGAAAGTATTTGCAAATTATTATGCTGTTATTTACTTCTTGACTCTTCCAAGAACATTTTTCTTTCATATTCCAGGGTTCTTATCTCTCCCCTTTAACCAGTGAAAAGATTAGATGTGTGATTTTGTGGTCTGAATAGTTTATTATTCTTCATAGATCATGCATTAAGTTGTTTATACTCTGCTTTCACAATAGCTTTAGCAAAATTTTAAATAGTGTATCTTCATAGCTACATTCACTAAGGATCTTTAAATTTATTTAGTCCTGCTAAATATTGCAGAATAATGTACTGAGCTATTGCAAAATAATGTGCTCTGTGGAAGTATGTAAGCTGGATTCCTGCAATGTGAGCATGACACAAGCCATATGCCCAATGACTCAATACAGTATTTACAAGCTAATTTGAATTATTCAGCAGTGTTTCTTTTTTCCTAGCCTTTCATGTCCCCTCGGTACCCTGGAGGTCCAAGGCCACCTTTAAGAATACCCAATCAGGTAAGAACTTATCACTGATGCACATTTGTGTTCCAAGGACATGCGACAGTGTTGAGAACAGGGAATGTTCTCTTGCTGCCTCTAACATACCAATTTCTCTAACGTACAAAACTCACTTAGTTTCTCTCCACCCCATTTCATCTGACCATTAAAAGGCTATTTTGATATGGTGCATGACAGATACGCCATTCCACTTTCAGCTCATGCTTACACTTAATTGGTGTCTACGCCTCAAAATTTATTGTGCATTAAGCCTGTCTATAGAGAGAGAATATTGTTGGCTTGTGCACGGCTCTGCTAAGCTCAGCCAATTGATGCTGTCTCCTCTGAGAAGGTGGTAGAAAGTCTGCATAGTTGCTATATTCTGTAAACTTCCCTAACCACATTAAGCAGTTAGCTCTGAGAGTTATTTTACTGAATTCTACATATAATGCATCACTCCCTCCTATTCCTTCTTAGATGCGTAAAGTATTTTTATTCACAGTTATGGAGATCATCGGTGAGGTACAGCTATCTTAAAGCACACTGTGCCTCTTGCAGGCACTCTGAGGAGTTTATGAAAGCATCGAATTCCCAATTTCTCTCATCTCCATCAAAGGATATGCATGCTTGTGTAACAAGAATGAGTAATGAGCTGCTGTTCGTCAGCAGAGACCTTTATTGGCCCATCTGTGAAAAGATGGTTCTGGAAGCAGATAATGTTTGTATTTTTAAGTTCTCTACTCCTTAAGTGTAAATAGAGGAGGAGAAAGCAGTTGTCAGCAGATGAAAAGTTAGAGATAAGCAGACAGAAAAATATCAGCTGAGCTCTGAAAGAGAAACTGGGTGATTTATAAGATTGGAAAAGGTTGATAGGATAGTGGAATAGTTTTTTTGTGCAACTTAGCCTTCCAGAACTGTCTTTCTTTTGGTCACAGCTTGATGAGGAGACTTCCGCTCCAGCTTCAGCTATGGCTGTTTTTTATGTCTCTATGACACAGTGTCAATAAACTGGTCTTGAGCACTGCACATTGTTGCCAGAAAGTTGAAGTTTAAATTTTAGTAAGCTGGAAACTTCAGGCTGCAAGACTTTTTCAAATGTTCCTTTTGATGATGTTAGAGAGCAGGTAAAGTTATATACAGCATAGCTACTTTCGCAAAAGGGAAATGAGTGACTTAATTAACATTCCTGAAGTGATCATCAACGGACAATACAAGAGTGCAGTTTAATTAGTGCTTTAGTTACATATTTGTTACAGATATATTGTAACTCTGTACAAAACACCTTCCTGCTTTTTTCACCTTTCAATAATACATTAGCCAAAGATACACCAGCATTTGGCTTTCACTTATTCTTTTATTTCTCTTTCTGCGTTTCTGAATTATGTAAATACTGGCAGGTAAAAACTGGATGTGGTGAACGCTATAAAAGTACTGCCAACCTGCAGTTTTAGTTTCAAA
Organism: Apteryx mantelli; assembly: GCF_036417845.1. NCBI lineage: Eukaryota > Metazoa > Chordata > Aves > Apterygiformes > Apterygidae > Apteryx > Apteryx mantelli. Next base: position 57,707,558 of record NC_090020.1, read on the forward strand.
AGCTATTTTTGTCTGAACATTACATTATTTTCAGTTTAGAGCTGTGGCGTAATCTTAGTGAATTACAGCTCTTGTGATTCATTTACATTATGCTGTATTCATGAATTACTGCTTTTGGCAACACTGCCATACTGTAAGTTACAGTATATATGGGCAGTATGTGGAAGTAATAAACTATTGTAATGCAGCTTTAAGGTTGAAGTTTTGATTACATGAAAGTCAGTAAAAATCACAGTTAAAATTCCCATTGTAAATATAATTCTATCCATCAATACATTGCAATAGGGATTGTATTTCTTAGGCAAGGAAGTGTAACACAGGGCGTGCGTACATAGCGCAGTGCAGTGCTGTGTAAGGATGCTGGGAAAGTTAGCAAATACTGAGTGCCACACTAGTGTGCCTGAGATCCCTCTTGTACTTGAACATCTCGTCCTACAAGAGCATTCGCTCTTGGCAATGCATTGTGCTATGCAGATATACTCAGTTTTCTTGAAAAGTAATACGGTACATTGGAAAGGAACTGCAGTCCCTTACGTAACTATCCACACTCGAGTTGCTGCCTAAGTGTTCGGTCAGTGTGCTCAGAGCAGCTCCTCCCTCCTCTGCCTTATTTGCCACCTGTCATCTCTGACAGAAATGACCAGTTCTGCTTCGCTAGTATTCGACATTTCTCTGTGTATTTCATGTGTTGTTCTTACATATCATCCTGACTTTTAAGATGCTGAAATCAGTGTAAAACTCTGATTTAAATGATGTAGTCTCTGATTATATATATTCCATAAATCTTAAAATAGAGTGCCTTTTAACTAGGTGTTAAATGAGGTAACAATGTGGATCTTAGTTTTGAATTTCATGCCTCCTGTGGAAATAAACCTTAGAATATATGCAGGTAGGTTCCCTTTTGTATGTGTCCCTAACCACCACAGTATTTCCAAGTCAAGAGTAACTGATGCATTCCCTCAGTAAGCAACACCTGTGTTGCCTGAATACATCACTTTCATAATAGCAGATTTACTCACTCCAGATAGTTTTTTCCTGAAAACGTGTTGCTGTTTTGAAATGTTAAATAGTACTTTGTGGGCGAGTCACAAAGATCCATTTATAACAACATTTTCCTAGCTGACTAACTTTAGGTAAGAGGCTACAGAAATTAGCCTTAAACCTAAATCACTTACTATAAACCCAAAGGGCAGATAAAAATTTGGGGGGTTAAAATAATATGTTTGATTTGGACCGGAGGCGAAGTAACAACACAATGTATCTTCGTGCTTGAAGGCAAGATTTAGGAGTAGGCTTTGTGACTTCTGTATCTTCTGTAGATGGATAAATGGCTTATCTTGGCATTAATGCCCTTACAACAGTAAAGCAGAGTGGAAGCTAAAATATCCACCACATCACAGCCCTGCTGCACCTTACCCTCTGGATGCTGTGTGGTTGGCTCTGTTATGGCTCAGTCTCAGAGACAATCATAGTCTCCACATTTGGCCTCTTAAAGAAAGATGTTAAAATAATGGTTAAGAGGGAAAACTCTGTAAAAATTTAAGCTTAGGATAAATTGCCAGGTAACTGAGAAATAGGCAGTATTCTGAGGTTAAAAAATAGTAAGGTAAAGTGAAGGAAGAACTGGGGAAAAAAGAAAGAAAATTAGCCAAGGGAGATTTTTGGAAATTTATTTATCCCTAATTCCATGGAAGCCCAAGAGCTTGTCTGTGCAAATCCATAGTCAGAGTCTTAGGCATTTAGGAGAGTTATCTCTTAGGTATTACTCTTCACTTAGAAGAACCATCTCAGAATTAAAAACAAAATACCTGTATTTGTATTTAACATAAATTACAGTGGATTATCTCCTTTTAAAACAATTTTCTATGTCTGCAGGCACTTGGAGGTGTCCCAGGAAGTCAGCCATTATTGCCTAGTGGGATGGACCCAACACGGCAGCAGGGTAAAGTACCTTTATAAAATAATTATGTAGAATGCTCAAAAGTACTGTGATCTCAAACTTTAGTCTTTCTCTCTACGTTTCAAAGTTTACTGAAGCTTTGTAAGCTCTTCATTAAACTAAGAAAGAATGATTTGTTAAAGTTGTTTCAGAAGGTGCTCCTATATTGCATGGTTGTTCAAAATACTTAATTTTCTTTTCAGGGCATCCAAACATGGGTGGGCCAATGCAGAGAATGACTCCTCCAAGAGGAATGGTTCCTTTAGGACCACAGGTACCTTCCACAGATATGTATCTGTTTGTTTTGACAGGACCTACTGCTTTAGCTTTTTTGGAGTTGAAGGCTGAATGTGCCAGAACCTGTTCGTCTAATCCCATTTTTAAATAAATTTTATCTCTTTTATAAAAGTAAATTCTGAGTTGCAGCTCTACAGAGTCTCAAATTCAAAAATCAGTTATTTTAATTAACAGTTGAAATTAAAATGAATCCCTTAACTTGCTTATTTCAGAAAAGTTATGTTTGTCCCACAGCCCATGTATGTTGTAATCAAAGGCTAAAATTTGTAAAGGAGCCCAGGGATTGAGTAGATGTTTCCTTCTCTTCCCAGTCTAATTAATTTCACTGTTTGGGAGGGAAAAATCAATTTCATAATACAACTAAATTAGTCAAACTCCTTGTAGCAAAAAAATTCCCCAAAATTCCTGCAAAGATTTTTCTTCATCTGCTAGAATTTTGGTGAGTGCCAGAGATATTTTGGTGTAAAATGTAAAGTTCATGCTGCCATTTCTTCTCCTTATCAATCACAAGCATCCCTCTAGCTCTGTTTTCAAGGAGTGAAGCAAACCTGAATTGCAAGAATCAACCTTCCCCATAGTGCTGACCTATTTGTAGTTGTATATAGGCTCTTTCTTTGAAAGTGTAAAAATATTAGTGGATATCTGTCATTGTTACATTTTAATAATAAATTAAGATAAAAAATAAATTAACACTAATGTATACCTGAAAAATGAATCCAAAAGATTATTTTGGTTTTTGTCAATTCTCTCAGTGAAAGAAAACTTTGATGGTGGTGTTTTTTACAGGTCTTGCTAGTATTTTATTCTCCACTGTGCTCATTGTGCCCACACTTAAATTTTTACTTCCCCATTTCAGATAATCTCTCTAGTGACTTCTTTGTTCCTTGGAATAGCAATTGAATTTTAAATGATTAAATAGCTTTACCTTTTAAATCTGTTCTTAACTGTCTTTACAGTTTTGGGTCTTCTTGATAGAAACTAATTGTGCAGTTCTACACAACATCTGTTGTGTGACCAACAAACTGTTATTAAATACATTTGTTGGCTTTTCTGTAGCATTGAAGTATATTTACCACTTGCCTTTTGGAGGTAGAAAGCGAAGCGTTGCAATGCTGCCATATGAGGTTGAGCTGATACTTTATGCAGCACCATTAGTCACACAGCAGGCAAATCTCATGCCAGTTTTTTTAAGGATGACTTTTCCATTTTTGCTGTCTCTTAAAATCCGGTGTTTTTATAAGGTTTTTCTTTCTTTTGCTGAACAGCATCTTAAAATGGGGAAAAATACAGCTAGTCTACCCAAAATTTAAGTTCCCAAATTAATCTTTTCTACAGATGCATCATCATCTCTCCTTGTACCTTGCTTTTAGGATCTTCTCAGAAAGCCATTCAAAAAAACAAACTGATAGGATCTTTCACACCTATTTTCAGGTCCTCCTGCTACAGCACTGTAAAGTTAACTTAGGTGTTAACTAGGAAGCTCTGCTCCCTTGCTGCACAGGCAGAAGAATTGGGAAACTCTTAGTGTACCGGTATAGAAATGGTTATGTCAAGTATAGCATGTATTCGTTTGTTTCCCAGCTGTTATAAACTTTTATCCATGGGAACACTTCTATGCCCATATGACTGTGTCTATACTATATACTTATAGCAGTAAAAATCAGGACGGTAAACAATTTTTTTCATTATAAAGTCATACCTCATATAGTGTGACTGAAGTCCCCCCAAAACAGAAGAGTTACCTCAGTTTTATATTTTTCAGGGCTAGACTTTATCGAAATAAACAACGCGAAGCAAAAAGCAGTATACAATCATAAATGCTTGAGTCTGTCAAAAGCTCCAAAGGATGTGGTTCAGGCTTTTTCAAGCAGCAGTTATGCCAGCTGAACAGGCTACTACCTCAGATCTGTGCCTGGCTATTTATTCCCAGTCTCTCATATTAGCTGCTGAGCTTCACACATGCTTCCTAATGCATTCGAGTCAAGAAGAAATGGGTTAACTTAAATATTTAAAAAATAAGTATTGGCTGATCTGGCTTATTTTGACGACCAGAAGTTAGGGAGCACTCCTGTAAACAGCTCAGCCACTAGATAAGCAGTGGTGATGGTGACTTCTAGTAAAAAACTGTAAGAAGCAAATTAGGGCAATAATCTCTGCAGAGAGCGTAGCTGCAGCTGAAAGAGCCTGTGTGTCAACGGTCTTAATGAAAATGCTCTTACTTTAGGAGCAAGAAGTTTTTCCAGTCCTGCAGGATTCTGTAAAGAAGTTTAACCCAGGTCCACACAAATGATTCTTGAACTAAAAATTAAGAGAGGAGATATCCAACAGATCAAATAAGGAGAATAGCTTAGCCCTCCAAATCAAGATGAAAAAAAAGAAATAAAAAGGTTACAGAACTACTGCTTTGTTACAGTAAGACTGTGTCCCCTTCCAGATCCACTAGTGCCAACTGAAGCCATTACTGTGCCCAGCTGCTTCTCACTACCCACCACTTACTGCCCTACAGTTCTGACAGAGGAGTTGTTAGTGTGAGCATCCTCTAATCTATGCCAGGCAAAATTATCTGGGATAACTCAGGTTAAATAAGTGGTTTGAGTTAATCTGGCTGACTTTTGCCTGAGCGTGCACACCAGTCAGTCTGCTGGCAGTACAAGAAAAGGCAGGAATGAATAGTGGCTGATGGCCAGCGACTATTGACTAATACTATCTTCAGATGACACTGTTGGATCTGGAAGAGGACATCTGTTTGCAGCCTTTGGACCTGTTCTTGCAAACCAGCTAACTATGGGACACTTTGGGGAGTGTCAAGGAAGAATTAGAATTATGGGCTTTTTGTTTCCAGCAGCAGAACCTCGTCTCATGGTTCTAGATCAGCTCTAGGTAAATGGCTTGTATCACTCAACATATATGCAGCGCCAGGCCAACACTGTGAATCTCATTATCGCATTTCTCCCAGATCTTCCTGACTTCATGTTAGCATGTACTTGTGAATCCGATCAATACAGAAAACACCCATAAGTTTGAGTCATGTAGTTTATGTAGTTTATAGTTTGGAGATATAGTTTATAGTATAACTAGAACATATTAGAGTTTTATTACTGAAAAATAGACAGCAACAATGGCTTAGAACTTTTCTTAAGTAAATAATTTTTTTGCCCCCTTTCAAAGTGCACAGCTGTTCATTTTAGAGCATATGCTATTATTCATTCCTTTGGAATGTCAGAAAAATATAGCAGGATTAATACAAATTACAGTGTGAATTATTGTTATGAGGTGAGGCAGATTGTTCTGTTTGCATTCATTTAAATACAAAATAGATATAATTTAGTTTTTCTTGTAAATAGTAAAATTGCTAGGCTTTTGTCATAAAATCATCAGAGCATGAACTCTGATTTTATAGGCCTTGGGCAATTCATTTGTTGGCATTGTTATGACATTCAATACCATATTAAATAATTTTCATATTAGTTACCTTAAACTGATTAGGATAGGCTTGTTAGAAGAGATATGTACTGGTTATTTTATATGTTATAAAAGTGATATCATATATTGTAATTTCATAGAACCATTTATTGATGCCCTGTTCATTAATAAAATCTAATTAAAAAATAATTCTATTTAAATTCCATAATGTAGAAATCTCAGAAAAGTCCACATTTCTGATTTTGAATGAGCTTCCCTGGTATAAAAGTTGAATACAGTATAAAACCTGCCCTTCAGTGGCCATTGACTTTACCTCTATATGTGTAAGTAATTTCTCCTGACAGACATTTTAAGTATTCTTAGCGTGTTTTTATTGTTTGAGTAGAACATGCAATTCTTTTTTCTTGGGGATAACAATATTACTTTTTAAGTCAAGAATGGAAACTCCTGAAACAATGAATTACATTGGCCTATCCAGTCAGCAGTTATGTAGGGATATCATTAACCTGCTGTCCTTTCTTTCCCCCTCCTCTTTGGTTTTGTTTTTTTGTTTTGTGGTAGTCTGACCCTTGGTTATCATTGCAGAACTATGGAGGTGCAATGAGACCCCCACTGAATGCTTTAGGTGGCCCGGGGATGCCTGGAATGAACATGTAAGCACAACAATAAAATCTTATAATATTTAGAAAAATCATTATTTCATTGTAGAAGTAACATCTGTGATACATAAGACAAGGGAGAACATGTTTTGGTTAGTAACATGGTTTTTTTGGCTAATAACTGCGATTAAAAAGAGGTGAACCTACAGCAGTTTCATTCTTCTGCATGCATCTCTTACAGGCTCCTTTGTTTCCCTCCAAGTATGTACAAATACTGAGGTTTTTCTACAGGTCAAAGTTCAAATATTGGGAATATTTTGTCAGTATAGTCACCAATATTCACTTGTATGTATTTTTCTAAATGATGTTGTTTACATTATGTTCTTGTTTTGCTGATTAAATATTTTGCCATGAGTGGTACAAGTATTCTTCCTTTCTGCAAAATACATTAAAATGACTAATGTAAAAGTTATTATTATTTTTGCTGCTGTAGACAACCCAGCCTTTCTAAGCATATAGAAAATTTCAGATCTAAAATTACCATATCTAGAGTAGACTAGATTTAAGCTCAGGATTTTAGCATAGCAAATGGCCCAAAATGAGAAATTTTCTGCACTTTTAAAAAATCCTTCAGTGGCTTTCAGTGGAAAAATAAGTTGTCCGTTGTATTATTTAGATTTCTCTCTTAATAGATTCACAGGTTTTAAGGGGCTGTTATAATTGCCTTCAGCATAATACAGACCAGACATTATCCAGACATTCTTGTATCTTCGCCCTACCTCTATGTAAACTACTGTGATTCTTAACCAGCATTTTGCAACCTCTGGTTGGATAGCAGAAGGTAGTATGGCAGTCAGGGTATCAAGACACTAAAATGTTATTACAATCTAAAGCAGAGAACACTTTCTTTTCTTACCACTTTTATACCTTTGTTTTTCAAGAATGAGTGTGCAGCAGATTGACACAGAAAATACAGTCAAGATTTATACAAGCTTGTTATCATAGCTAACCGTTTTTACTCTTATATTTATAGGAAATATAAACAATAGATGATAATTTTCATTTCAAATAAAGAAGTACCAACCTCAAGAAGTTAAAGAGGTATTGAGTTAGATAATACTTTCAGAAAAGCATCTAATCCAGCATATCCTTAATTTCTTCTGATTTCCAGACATACCTTGAATTCTTGAAGCAAATAAAATAAAATCTAAAGTTGGGTGTTACTCTATCATAGACATCATATATTGGACTCAAGACAATTCTAGGAATCTTCCCAAGGGTAGGCATTTCTTCTTTTAAATAAAATTGATGTAGAGAAAATATTTACATATTTGAAATTCAGTGCAAGTATAATATAAGCAGTACATAGACTTCCTTAGGAGGAAATTTAATGATAAGAAAAGAAAATGTAACTTTCTAAAATACAATGTTCTGGAAGTAAAATTCAGGATAGGTAAGATATTTTGAGGATATTTATCCACATAAATGAGAATTTATATATAAAAGATAAGCAAACAGGTTCCTGGATTAAAAAAAAGAGCTCTTCATCTTCCAAAGAGCAGAGAAGGATATGGTTATGGGTTGAAATACTAATATTTCCACATTGCAGCATTAGATAAGCATATTTTATCTTGTGTTTAGTAAACATACATAGGTGGTGTTCTTTTAATTCAGTGATGTGGGAAGTGCATTTTCCTTTGAACTTCTGTGTTCTGTTGAAGTGGGTGCCATGAATTGCAGTCCTTTACTTGGGGAATTCATGAGCTTTGATACAGGGTATGATTTCTTCAGAGAGCCACGATGTAAAATAGTAATTATCAAGTAGTTAACCATAGCTATCTGTATGTCTGTCAGGCATATGCTGCACTCCTGAACATTTCTTAGGAGCTCATCTTTACTCCAGTTCAGCTGCAGGCAGGAACTCAAAGTTGGTTCCTGGTTTTGAACAAGACTTCACACTGTCCTGTGCCATAAAATGCACTTTGAAGGCTTAAGAGAGTACGGAGTACTAGTTCTAGAGTATTGGGCTGGAGCCCAACATACTGATCTGTGTTACATGCTGAGTCAGAGACCTTTGGAAGCAGTGCCATTATTTCATGCCTTCTACGTGAATAATTCTTCAAAACATACTTTTTTAGGGTCAAACTGATCATTTTTTTCGTCTGATAAATAGAGTGGCATATGCTCATCAAAAGGAGGATAAAGGTTTAATGGTGGTTTGGCAGCACAAGCCTTTTTTCTTAAACATCAGCTTGGTTTCTTACTGTAAGTTGATGCTGTCAATTTTGCCTGAAATCTGATGGTACTAAGTTCTTACACTGTGAAATCTTGCTAAAGACTTGGTTCAGACTCAGTCAGAGTGCATCTAAGGATAACCCATGGGCAGTAGCAATAATGGAGCCAAATGTGCTAGAATTCATTATATTATCCCGTACAATTTATGTAATGCACAATACTAAGAAATATCAGTGTAAGTCATTTACTGTACTTAAATTTCTACGCAAGATGATGACTTCCCTCTTGCATGTATTATGTAGAGTGCATATTAATTTACATATGCCTGCACACAGACATTTCTTCTTCTTATATTTTCCTGTGTTGTACTCAGTGTTTTTGGATTTCTGTCTATGTTAAAATATAAAAATATGTATACTCTACAAAACCAGTTGCCATTTTAAAATCCAGCCTTTTCTCCTGGGAAAGCTCACAAGGAAGCTGTTTTTTGTTTAAGAGCAAAATATCTGCCAAATATAATTTTATGTTTTTCTAGATGAAAAAGTGTTCTCTATTGTCGAAAATGGCAACAACCAACCAGAGAGCTGTATTTCAGTCCAGGAGCACATACTCCTTAAATGTAGTACTGCTAAATAGTTGCTTGCTCCATCCTAACTAATATGTATCAGACCACTGTTTGAAACAGCTGATATATATCCTGTGTCTTTTTAAAAATAAAGTTATTTTAGCTATAAGGTTTTAAGCTGAACTTTGGTGTAGCAGTTGTTAGTAAGATGTTATTTCTTCATGGAAGAATGCCCTCTTTGGGAACAATATAGTAAATTTCAGGGAGCTGTGTTAAATTTCACTGGCACTTTTTAATGGCCTGTGTGACCTGCAGTGCTGTATAAAGCACTAAGAATATCTCAGTCATGCCTGGGGGGGGGAAGACATTTTATTTTTTAACTTCAATTCACAAACTTATGTCTGGATATTTAATTTCCTGGTAGAATATGTTCACCCATTAGGAAACTGAAATACTTTATTTTTTCCAAATACTGGTATCAAGGGTATAGGACTTACTTTAAGAGTGGAATGCAGCTGTAATTAGTCATAACAGTGGATCCTTTGTAAATTACTCTATTTTGGAACTGGTACCTTCATATAATGTTTTATGACTCTGTTGATGCTTCCAAAATAAACATTTAATAAAAGGGACAAACACTGCTTGCATTGCTTTGAAAAAAATTTGCGGAAAGCTTTTTTGTGTGTGCTTTAAAAGCCAACAACATTCAGCTCTGTATAAACCATATGGCTTTCAAGCAGAATATGCTACAGAGTTTTCTAAGTCTATACTTAGAGCTGTCCATGACTTCCAGCAAATTTGCAAATTCCAACAGCTTTTTATATGAAGGGTGAGCTTCCTCTTAGGAGTGTCTTTAGTGCAGCCTGCAGGAGAATGTAGGCTTTAAGCCAGTCTAGCTTTTAACAAAACTTGCATGCTTAACAAAAGCACCATGAAGCTGACAGCAATTCGTGTTGCAGTCTTCTCTACCTAGATTTCAATGTTGCTGTGGCTAACCTTATTGTGTATCTGAGTTAGCTTCTTCATATCGCTGTACTTCACAGTAATCTGCATGCCAGTCATGGCATTATTCGATTTGATGCTTTATACCAGGTAGGTTTGTATTACTTAATATCATACAGACAACTGCAGAGTTTGGGGATGAAAACAAACTTCCAGTATTGTTGCATGTATTCCTGATTTCTCAGAAGAAGAAGATCCATCAAGCCAAATATTGTACATGATAGAAAAGAAAGAAAAAACATCAAATATCCCACCTCTAATTTTTAGCAGCAGAGAAATTGCTGAATATTTGTCCTGAGCATCATGTCTGCAAAAATTACTGGCGCCTGGTGTTTCTTGCATGAGTACTGTGAGTGCCTTTCCCTGCTTTATCTCCCCTTCTCCCATAGCTGGATTAGGCAGCTGCCACTCATTGTTAAAATCCTTCCTGGAGGTATCTTCCAACAAATATGCTATGCAAAGTATCATATGTAGAGCTGTTGGAATGATAGATTTTTAGCATTCATGGAAGAACTATTTAATCCAAGAAGGAACACGTCTGGGGTTCACTCAAAAACGTTTGCCTTTTCTGACAGGGGAAGAGTTTTAGCAAAAAGACCCTTTCCCACATTTCTGTCTTTCCAACCTTCCAAAAATAATTTAGCAGCATAAATGAAATGATTTATTTAATTTTCACTTTATTTATTTCAGTTGATTGTTTTAGTCAACTTCTTTGTATTTTTTTAATAATGTGCGAAAAAATAAGAAAGATTCAATGTTAAATCCCCAATGCAACATACCCACTGAATAGTTTTTAGTTTTGCAAAACTTTAGATAGAAAACTGCCTGAACTCCTTAATAAAGCCTGCTTTTCTCCCTGTATTTAAATTGCTCTGCCATGCTGGGTACACAGTGGTGGGTAATGGAGCTTTTCTGAAGCCAGTAAGGCCAAAATCCTGTTTTAAGAGCAAAAGTTTTGTCATCTGCTCTGCCTTTACATTGTCAAGGCCTTCAAAAAGTGATTTCATCCTATTTATAAATAGCTAGGAATGCCTAATGCTACCAGGAATAATTATAGTTATTCATATGTTATGACTATGAACACTGAGATTTTACCTTCCATATGGTTTAGTTCCCTCAAGACTGTTAAAAGAAGAAGCCTAACCACCAAACTATTCTACTGAAATCAGTTAAAATTGAGAAAGCTAAGATAACAGCAAGAGTTGTGAGAAAAGAAGTGCTCTGTCAGGAAAGGAGTTCTTCCTTTTTCCTTTTCTCCATTCTGCTTTTAGGGTCTGTCTGATGTTCAGTCTGAGTTAGCTTTATCAAAGACTCCTTTTGCCTGTTATACTCCCATCCCTGCTGCTAGGACACTGCCACTTAGTCAAAAAGATCCCATTTGGGCAAGGTGGAACGGAAGAATGTTGGACAAGTTTGAAAGCTCCGTTTTGCTGGGTGTATGGTCAATGTCATGTTTCTGTGATTTCTGTGGAGATAATGTACCTTTAGTCAAGTAGCAAACTATTCTTAGATATATATCTAAATGTATGTCAAAATCTATGTATAAAATGGCATGTTTTCAATTTTTAATATATGAAATATGTAAATTTATATATAATTGTTATGCTCCTTAGATACATATTGTAGCAATACAATGTACAAAGTACATGTTTTCTACTGAGAATGGCTTGTTTTTCTAAAAAATTGTTTAAATCAAAACATTTACAAGGAACTAGCATTACCTGTACTAATGAAACCTTACTCTGCTTGCAGTGTTCTAGATCTATAATTAATAAATGTTTTTACAGTCCTTCAGGAAGGTATTTAATTATGTAAGCAAGAGTACAGATTCTGTGACTGAAATTGTATTTAGTACCTTTCTGCTTTGACCCATACTATAAACAGACTTTTGCAGAACATGTGATACTTCCTCCAAATATTTTAATAAGTGCAAACAAACAAAGTGCAAAGAAAAACACTACTCATGAGAACTTAAAGAATTTTGGAACTTGTTTTTCACTCTCTTTAAAAATTCTGTGCCACAATAAAATGTCACATTTATGTAACATGGAGTTAAATTCTCCCTGGACAAGAGGAAAGCACTATAGGAGACACAAATTTGCAGTGGCTTTCAAATCATTCTATCAAGAACACAATAGGAGAAGGTCTGATGCTTCCTAAATTTGCAAGTGTTCTGAGACGCGTGCAAAACACTGTCGTCTCCACAATAGCCTCTGTGGCCATGGAGGAAGGACTTGATGTGATACACTTGTAGCAGGTAGTGTCCTGAAAATACAGAAATCCGCAGAATGAGTTAGGAACTGAGATGTCTTAAATATAAATGGGAGGGTCACATTTTTTTTCACATTTTTCACATCACATTTTTTTGCAATTAAAAAAAGCTGTCTCCTAACTTGCTTTGGGAAGAGATTACTTTGAAACATTTGCTTCTTTGTAACTAGTCAGAAGCCAGGGGGGTTGTTCTATTTCATTTTGTTTTTTGAAATAAACTCTCATCTTTCATCTTCTGTTACAGGGGTCCAGGGGGTGGTAGACCTTGGCCAAACCCAACCAATGCCAATTCTGTAAGTAAATATTCAAATATATTAGATATAGTCTTATATTTAAGGAATTATTTCTCATCTGTGCACCAAACAACAATAAAAAAATCCAGTTCGCTCAACAAATAGTGTACTACTATAAGGCCTGCTTTGTGTTTTTTTCCCATGTTAGTATGTTCCTGTCAACCTTAATGCAATGTAGGTGCACTGAGGACCACATCTTAACAGAGACTTCATTAACCATTTTTGTCCACACATATTTAGTTCATAATCGTGTAACACCTCTGCATCTCTACATCATTTGCATAACTTCCTTAAGAAAAAAGTCATCCTGGGTTATATTTAAAATATATTTTAGCTTTCTTTAGTGCAAGGCAGAAAAGTTAGGTCAGTGCTATCTGACCAGTCAGCTCTACAGAAATCACAGCTTGAGAAGATATTCCTTAATGTGTGCTCACATATTTTGCATAGACAGAACCACATTTGTTCTTGTTGACTAGGGATCATGGAATCATAAAGCAAATGCTTATAAGGCACCAGCCATTTAGATATCCTTTTTGTAAAAAGCAATGCACTCTCTGGAATTTTGTTCCAATAACTACAAAAAGAGGTTATTTAATAGCAGCTTAAAGAAAGAAGCAGTCAGTAAGCCATACCACATGAATAGCATTGGCTGCTTTTTCTTCAGAAAGCCCATAGGTAAAGTTTGCATTTTACTTCAATGGACATATATCATTAGTATTAAAATGTGTCCCTTTCTAGCATTTACAGTTGGATAAGATGGATCTGACTTGCCAGAGGATATCAGCTCTTTTTGTTGTTCTCAGTTTTGATTTTTTATTTCTACTGAATTCCAGTTAGGGAAAAAAAAGAGCTGAAAATCTTCCTCTGTCTACTTTTGTTTGCTTACTAATCTACTAAAATAGACACTAGGATATTTTTCAACCAAAAATTGAAATGTTTTCATTCTATGAAGTTAATTGAGAAGTCCAGTACTAGATACCTTTGTAAAAATTAGCTGTCTGACAAGTTGTCTACAATCTCGTAAGATGCTTATTCTACAAAATAATTTTGTAGTTTCTTAATTCAGTTTTTTAATTCTTACCCCATCCTACTATAATGGTATTGCTCCCTGCTCCTCCAGAGAGAATCTTCACAAAAGCTCTTGCATAAAGAAGAAAACTGGATTATTCACAGGCAACTGGATTTCTCCACATATCCTCTGTAACAAATGCCACAATTGAATTTGAAATGAAATTAGGACACAGTCCTTTTGTAAAAAGACAGAGTAATGCAAAGAGATAAAATGGGTATCTTCTAGGCTGAAAGAATGGAGTGATGCTTTTCTTTTTATCATCTGGATTTTAATAAAGGTTCAGTACATATAGGAACAAACAAATTTAGTTCCTGTTCCAGATGACTTTGAAGTCCAGTGAGTAAAATGCAAGCATGTGCTGCTAAAGTTTACACTTCATAATGCATAATACCTTAATAATCTTACAGCTGAACCTTTTACTAGAGATTGTAGATCTTTACAGAGCTTATTGTGGTTCCCACAGTAAGAATCATAAAATTCTTGTGACAGGTGCAAGGACAAGATTTGGTACTAGAGTTTTTAACTTGGTATCTTGAAAGAGTGATGCTGGCCGTTCAGTGCGCATGCATCGCTTATTATGAAACGATAGAGAGTAGATATCAGACTTCAACCTGCAGACATTTAAATATGTGCATTATATTGTTCCTATTGATTTCAGTAGAGTGGCTACCAGGACACAGTAATCTTAAAATGGAAATCTTTTGATTTGAAATATTTGATACTAAATTCCGTTTGTGTCTAAACTGCAAGTTTTGGTCTTGAACGTATTTGCAATGAAGAGTTGTTGATTTGGAGTTTTGTGCTTGTTAACAATAGCATTTTCCCCATAATCTTTTAATTTCTCTTGAAAATGAATTATACAAATATGCTTTAGCATACAACTGCCAATAAATGTAGGTATGAATTCCATCTCGATGCTGAAGAAATTACTGTTTTATTTCTGTTGATATTACAGATACCTTATTCTTCAGCATCTCCTGGGAACTATGTAGTAAGTACACTTGTACGTGTTTGCTCATTAGAATAGATGTTACATTTTATTTAGGGAAAGAAATAGTTGTCCAGATGTTAAGAAGAACCCTTGTGTATTGGTTGAGAACTGAACATCTGATCTGCAGTTAGTTGTTTTGTCTGCCATCTATGGTGCATATGTTGATGTTCATTACTAGAATCATTATCAGTCTGGTCAAAGTTGCTCTGAGTGCTGTATTTTATTTCGGCATATGTTTCTTTAACCAATACAATATCTTGTGTTCAATAATAAAGGACAAAAATCCCCAGCTTTTTGGTGAAATAATATTGTATGAACTTCTGAACTTCTTCAGGAAAAAAAAGTATTTGAAAAATTAGAAGAAGATTTTCTCTCACCAAGGATGTATAAAAGAGTCCCCATAGCTAACATTGTAAGGGATATTTTTATTCTTTCTTCTAACAATTACCTTCTGGAGACATGAAAACACTTTTTTCCCCATAGCCTTTATTTCACGGTCATTGTCTTAGTTTATTACGGATTAGTTGATATCATTGTATTTTCTTGGTATCTACTTTAGAATGAACTAGTTCACACTTCAGAATAGTATCCCACACTGATTTCTCATTCAGAAGAGCACAAAATGCTAATAGTCTCTCTGAAATCTCAGAAAGACATTTTACCTATCAAAAAATAGTTTCTGTTGGAGTACATACTGCTGGTTTTTGTCTCTACCCCAAGAGATTGTTTTATTCCTTCTTTTAACTTTTTTTTTTTTTGTGGTTATTCTTGTACTTGGATTATTTGTACTTCTGATATACCTTTTCTAAGGAATATTGTTTCATGTTTGTATCACATGGTTAGGACTGGAGTCAAGATGTAAGGGGGGAGAATTGTATCTTCCCCTCTGAAGACATTTGACATTTGTCGTTTTAGTTTGCTAGTTGTTGGATTCCAAACTTTGTGGGTCAGATTCCAGTAGACTTTTCTTTTGATTTTTCATGTTTTATCACCTGAAGATTAGACAACTGCACTGTAAGGCTTAAATCAGCATAAAACCTGAAGCTAGTCCAGAATGTTGAAATAGCAGGCCTTTCACCAAGAGGGCAATATACCAGTGTTTTTGATCTATCTGGGCTACTTACAGTTTTCTTTTACTTTCAGTCTATATCAGAGAGGTGATCCTGTACAGCTAGTGCTGAATTGAGATAACGTTTTCGAGGATGACCTTGTCTTATTTAAATAGCCATTTCTTTTGTCTCTTATTCACACAGTTAGCTACTAAAAGGGTTGCATTTCTCATAGGTGTCCATAGTTCTAGAACTCATTTGCCTCATGTTTAGTGGAAACAGTCTAAATCTGCTGATCTTCAAACCAGTTATTTTAATGAAGAACTTTGGAAAGGTCTCGCTGCTGGGAGAAGAATATTCTTTGTTGGTTTTGCCACAGACATTAATGATCAGTTATTACTGCAGATTTTGAACGTATTTTTTAGAATGTTTGACTTCATATTCTAGTTTTTTGAGAATTATGAGGGCCTGAGAAATTAGAAAAAGAGACACTACAGAAATTTATTTGAAAGAAGCAAACCTAAGTAAAGTGTGTGTTGTAGTGGAGGACTCTGTTGGTGTTTTCACATCAAGCGAAAAGGCAGCCAGGATAAATGATTGTGACAAAAAGGGCATTGCCATATTTGAATGTAGAGATAGGGGAGGAGGAGTAAGAGTAAAGAGGTAATTTTACCTTTTCCAGGGACAATGATGAGCCTCATACTGGAATATTGCATCTAACTGGAACTTTGAAAGGAAAGTAAAATATATCCAAAGATGTGAAGGAGACACACAAAAGGTTCAAATACCAGAGAAAATGCCTGAGCCTCTGAACAGATATGCTCTGTGAGCTCCAGCTCCATAGGAGGAGAGAGGGGGACATTTCTGTCTAATTTCTTATCCCCACTCTTCTACTGAAGTTTACCACTCCATCAGATCTGCCAGTGGAGTTGCTTGGATGAGTGACCCTTGTCGTTCAAAAAAATTGAAGTTGATGTAAGCAGTTGGAGAACTGGGTCCTTGCTCGAGTGGTTTAGTTTGCCTGCACTAGGTTAAGGGACGTTCACACATGCCGCTCCAAGCAGAGCTGAGGCTGCCTTTAGCAGGGCCTAATGATGGAGCAGCTGGGGTAGGACAGGGTTTGAAAACTTCTTTTGCCAGCATAGATGCTTGCACAGCACATATCTTGCCTGCACTCTCGCAGTGAGAGTAGTCTGGCTTAAAAAAGGCTCACCACTTTTTTGGAAAATGGAAGACATGAATGCCAGCCACGCAAACGGTTAAATAAGCAAAGCTGAGGGGCAGTCACTTCCAACAAAGGGAGCAGGAGCAAGGGTTTGGGGGCAGACTATGGGCTGGGGAACTCCAGGATCAGCCTTTCAGCCAAAGGATCCATGATATAGAACTACATGCTTAGAAAGCTTAATCTGATTAGTTTATCAGACAGGTTTTTGAGAAATGATTTAGTTGCATATAAATACATTCTCAGGGAAAATATACTTGATACCAAGAGGCTTACTAACAGAGGAATGACAGTTAATATAAATTAAAAATTAGATGCAAACATTAATAGTGCAGATAATTAGCCTTTGCAATAAATCACTAGTTAGTGGTTTCTACATCTCTTGGTATCATTCTGGAAAATATATATAAACCTAGCAAACTTAAGTTAGTAAGCTTAGTGCACAAGTACCTGGATAAAATGTCATAGCCTGTGATACCCAAAAGGTCAGAATATGTGATCTAAAGGTCCCTTTTGAATTTAGAGACTGTAACTCTACAGAGATAGAAATGGAGAAATTTTTCATTGCTGAGTGCTGAATAGGCCTTTCAAACACTTTTGGCAAAAGCAATCTTAACATGTTTATTACTGATCCAATTATAATTTTGGGGGAAAAAATACTATGGAGCTTCTGGCAGTATGAAATGAAGTTGTGACTATGCCTTGACTTGTATAACGTGATCTGTGAGTTGCAAGGTGGAGCAAGCCTTATTTCTAACGTATTTTAAAAGGGACACTCAGTGATCTTGCTTAGTTCACAGTAAAGGGGAAGCACAAGATGAAGAACTGGTAGGTGGTGTAATGTATAAGGGTGTAGAGGTGTATACTTGTTGATTGACTGCTGATCCTGCTGCTGGGTAAAAGATTTCTCTTTTATCTACAATTAACTGATAGTTAATCACTGACTGGGAGACAGGGGTGCTTCCCCCTGAAGTGTTATATATTTTACTTGCATGAACCTGGGGAGGAGTGCTATCAGTCAGAAAGTTGCTACAATACTGATTTCAATTGTCTGAAAATAATGTTCACTAGTGTATTATTGCTAAATGTTTTGTAAGAAATGTTATTTTTAGTAGGCCATTGAGAAGCAGTGTCTATTGTTTTAATTCCAAAACTTCTCTGCCTCCATCCAGAATATTTCTGTGAATATATATCATGGCAAATCTCAGCAATATCCTTTTAAACATACAGGAATAATCAAACCTTTATATTTAGTGCTATTGAAAAAACCCTCCCTGTTTGAAAAAATAAATCTGCAATGTTTAAATAAGACAAAAGATGTAAAATATAATAAAAGTCATATAGCAATGAAAATCTTCTTTTGTTAGTGAACTGCATAATTTCTATTATGGAAAATGTGGGGGGGATCAGTTTATTTATTGACATTAGAACATTTTTATCAAATTGTAAGAAGGTAGTTTTTCCTGTTACTTAAAAATGTTCATGTATCTACAAATGTAGGAAGCAAGAAATTATGATTCAATTCTTACTAAGCTATTAAGATGTTTAGAATAAAATTATTTGAGGCATTTTTAAAGAACCTTAAAAATCTTGTTTCACAACCAGAGCAGTCTGTGTACAATGTTTATCCATAAACAGATTTGTAACACAGAAATACCGGAAACTGATTTTTTTTGTTTGTTTTTTGTTTTCTATGATTTAGCACTGTAGGCAAGTGATATGACTGTATCCAAATTTGGCATCTGGCATCATCCTGACACTTTTTTATTCTTTTGTCATTAATTTGTGAACGAATTATATCTACAGATACTATGAGAAAGAATTGTAGAATCTTATACAGACTGAATTAAGATTGCCGGGGCATCAAGATACCAAGTCTGCCTAAAAGAGAAAACTTTCTTTAGATGACTAGTCTCTTCTGTACCCATAAGACATGTCTTTATTTTATGCTTTGCAAGCACTGTTATGCTGCCATTAATGTGTGGACAGAGGAAAATGACTGCTAACAGAAGTGGCTTGAGGGAATTAAATACAATTGTCTTATGCCCTTATCCAAGTGTTATTTTTTTCTGACTCATGGCATGATGCAACATTCTTGACTAATGGATCTTCTTGGATCCATAGATCTACATATACCAGAACTCTGTGCCAGAGCCTGCTGACCCGCAACATTGTCTTAATCTTTTAATGGATTGTTTTGTTAGCTTATCAGAAAATGTGCATGTTTTTACTAGAGTAACTCATGACATTTATGATGCTTTTTTTTTCATTTGTACTGTATTCACTCTTGACTGTGGTATTTTTTTTCCTTTCATGCTAACTGGTATTTTCTACCCACTCTAGGGTCCTCCGGGAGGTGGAGGGCCGCCAGGAACACCCATCATGCCTAGTCCAGCAGGTATTGAAATATATTCAGAAAAAAATAAAAGCAAATTATTAAGGGCTTTAGGAAGTACACAGATTCCTTTTTTTCAGATTTTTCTATACTATTAATGCAGACAAATGCATAAATCCAATTTATATACATTTTTCAGCAAGCAGCAGCTAATGAAAAGGTATTAGTTTTGTACTTTCTGTGTCAGTTTTTCTTAATGCTCTTTCACTCTCTTTCTCTCTCTGCTCTGTTGCAGAGATATAAAGCATTGTACTGAATCTCTACAATTCAAAGCAATTCATATCTCTGGCTCTTGAGCCCATCTTTTCTTGCATTATTTTAGCAATAGCAAGGAAAAAAAGAAAGAAAAAAAGAAAGAAGACAGAATATGTATTTGTTTCTGCTCATATCCTTTAGGGCAATTCTACCAGTTCGGAAATCAGGAAATTTCTGAATCCTGTGCACGTTCCACTGTAATATCCTATGGGATAGACCTGATCAATGTATAGCTCTTGAGTACATATGAATCACAAGCATGACTGCATCCTCTGGCTATGTCATCTGACTGACAGCAGGGTAGTACTGGACAATTGCTCTGCTCTGTCCTGCAATGGAGAAGTAAGGCCCCAGAGGAACGATTGTCATGTCCTGTTTGTGATCTGTTCCAGCACTTCACTGCTGCATTGTTTCTCCCAGTTTCATGATCTGTATCTTGGAATTCTGGCCACAGGGAGAATTTGGCCATCCAGAAGATTGGCCACCATTCCTATTCAAGTTTAAAGAATCAAGGAGGAGGATGGGAGGATTCAAGACGGTTAACTAGATTCTCAAGGCTCAGAGTTGGGCAGCTAGATGCAAGTATCTCCCTCCATCAGTGTTCTGCAACATATCTGACATGAAGGAGGAACTGCAAGATTGGGAGGATGCTCTTCTCCCATGGATAGCATCAGAAATGTGTTGAAAAGAAACTAATTACATCTTACGAAACCCAGTATTCAGTAAATATTTGGGCTCCTTTTGGCCAACATCTGTCTCTGTAACACACTTTCACCAGCTAACAGGGACTTTTTCACCTCAGTGATGCTATAAGTCCTCAGTCCTACATGTTGTTGTGGTCCTTTGCAGCACAAGAGGGTAGGGGAAGTTTCCTAACTTCCTATGAAAACTTCTTGCACCACTGTAGAATCTTCATTAAATACAATTCCAGAGCTTTAAAAATGCAGCTTGAGATAAAGAGTAGGGCTTCCTTGTTCACATAATTAGTGAAAAAGATGATCAATGTGAGCTGGCAGTTAAAAGCTAAAATCTCTTTTGACATAGAAACAAACCCATAGAGAGCCTGCACTTTTAAAAACAATCAGCACTGCAGTTATGTCATGTGTAAGTTGTCTCTGTGTGCTCTGAATAAAGCTTCTGTTGAGGAATTGTTTCTATTTTCAATTAAAGAAACGCTAAGGTGTTTTAAGGCTTCTGTTTTCCAAAATATAAGAACACTTACACATTGGTCACCTGAGAATTTTGCAAAGGTACTCACTCACCTCTGAAAAAAAGCCCTTCCAGCTCTGAATGTTTCCATGGCCCAATCAACCCATATGTATTCTTTATGAAAGCCAACAGAACACAGGGATGCGTTTCTCTGTGGAGAGCCAGGGTTGTTTGATTCAAAGGGATCTGGTAGTCAAATAACTTGTTGTCTACCACCTCGAACGTCAAAAATAAATTTTATCTGCTAATTTTAGTTTTTCTAACTTTAGGCTGAAAGCTTTTGGTTTCCTTCTTCTTCAAACAGTATATTTGAATGTTGCAGGGATGCATAGTTGTCTGTGTATAGTGGAATTATGTACTCACCACAGTTAATGCTTAGAAAACTATATCAGAAGGGTAAAGGAGTAGTCAATGACCATTATTTTAACTGCCCTGTGAATGCACAAATACATTCTTGCATGCAGTCAGGCTGCAATCCCACTTCCAACACACTTCAGTCTGATCTAGGTTTTCTTGCTTTCACTAGTTCTGACTCAAAATTCCCCCATCACCTTGTCTTGGAAAAAGATTTACAGCTCAGGAGTGTTTTGTGCATTGTTAAGCTCAAAACTCATGGTTCAAACAGATGGAATGGTCTTTTGGAGATACTAGATATTGAGCTACTTGCCTGTTCTTTTACTCTTTTTGCAGACACTATAGAGGTACTGTTTTTCCAGAGTTGCCTATAATTTTTAAAGATACACGGTCCCCTTAGGGATTTATTTAAACTTTTCTGAGGTCATTTTCTGCTCAGTGAACTTTGTTGTTACATGGCCTATCTCTTGTCAAGTTCCCTTGTGAAAGGTTTTTTGCCTAATATGTCTACTGATCTGCTGCATTTTTTGCCTTCTCCTTCTTACAAATATTGATGAGGGATATTAAGACTTCGTGTGTGTTAGCAGCAGGCATTGTTTTTTTCTGTTTTCAACTAGGAGAGTTCAGTGAGTTGTATTCTGTATGTCTTGTTAGTTAAATCTTGCATTTCAACTCTGGAGGTGCTCCAATTTGAAAGTTCACATACACTGATTGGAGAAAAAAGGCATATCTCTCCTCTGGTTCTATGATGTGAGCTAATCCCAGACTAAGAAGCAATATAGCTCTGTCAATGTCTGGTAAGGCCCAGTAAAACTCTTGGCAGAATTTATTAGCTTAGACATCACACTGTGCCAACATGATTTTGTTGGTTTTGGACTCAGGCCAGTTTTGAAGTATTGCGCCACTCTGTACCATGAAGATATATCAGCTAAAGCTGTCCTTTGCACAGTATTCCACTGAAGAGTTAGATATATCCAAAATCTAATAGGCTGACACAGATGAGGACAAAAGATTTTTATTGGCTATGCAGACGTGAAGTCTGTATAATGAGAAGCTATTTAATGATTATTACAGATGGAAAACAAATTACAGGAAGTATTTATATGACAGAAACTCCTGTTTTATAGAGAATGTTGAAGATGAGTGAAGTAATTTAGAACTCCAGGAAAAAGGGTTTAAGGAATTAAATAGTTACAGATACTTGGTGATTTATAAACCTTTTAACAGTCAAGCATAAAACTAGAGTCTAGAAGTAGTCACCTAGGGACCATTGCAATTATTTCTTTTCATAGTTCTGTTGTGTGGTAGTAATAGATAGCAAGGGAATGAAATCTTCCATTATATT
Organism: Apteryx mantelli; assembly: GCF_036417845.1. Classification (NCBI taxonomy): domain Eukaryota; kingdom Metazoa; phylum Chordata; class Aves; order Apterygiformes; family Apterygidae; genus Apteryx; species Apteryx mantelli. The sequence goes on from NC_090020.1 coordinate 57,730,074, forward strand.
GCCACTGTGTATCAGTGATTCAGGCATAGAAATAATATGAACAAAATGACAGGAAATGTATTAGGTGAGTAGTTTTATTGAAAGGTATATATTAGCACTTAAAATAATCTCTTATTACAGATTCAACCAACTCTGGAGACAACATGTACACTTTAATGAATGCAGTACCACCTGGACCCAACAGACCTAATGTAAATATAAATCTAGTTATATTTTTTTGAATTATACAGCCTTGTTTTATCCAAACTTCTACATTCCCATGACATATGATTAATACCAAGTTTTCCATTTTAATGGGTGACACATAAGTTGCTTACCCCCATCGTGTCCTTTTTAGTGCTTTTAATGTTTTGCAAATCAGTCATGCCAATACATACAAAGTAATCATTGGGGCCTATTTTTCTACAAGGCAAAGACCTTAAAAGCATGTGCATGTGAATCTTGGAGATGACTTAGTTTGTCACACTGCGGTGCAGTAGACTTCTGTACAGTATGACCATCCCAGGAGCTGCCATCAAACGTTAGTTTCTGCAGGATTTAAACTTTCATTATAAAAAAGTCTCTACTGCTGGGGAGGGAGATGCAAACCATTGAAAGTGACCCAGTGTTACGTTGCCCAACCACTCCATGAAAAGTGATAGAATCAATACCTTTAAGAAGAAATAAACTTCCCTATTCATCTAAGTAGGGTGTTAAGAATGAAAAATAATAACATTTAAGTATTTGCCTCATTAACTACTCTACTGGTGACTACTTTAACCCAAACTTCAGCAGTTCTATAACTGACAAAAATCTTGATTTGTAGAACTTGTTTCTTTTCTCATTTTTTTCTATGCCTTCAGTTTAGTTGTATTTTTCTGATTACTACCATACTTTGCCTAACTACAGTCCATGTTTTGCGCCTTTTGAAAAAAGGCCAGTAGAACTTTAAGAATCTGGATATCTGGATATTGCTAAATCAGTGAATTTAGCCAATGCACTGTAATGCTAATGCCTTAAAGTTTTTGAACAACTGGATTTAAGGTTAATATCTGAAATCTGACAGAAACTGTTCATACTGCAAAGGTAATGCAGAGTACTCTCAGTATAGGCAGGGTGGGATTTGAAAAATGTTAATTAATCACCTACTCATAGAAGTGAGTAGTAAAATTCTCTTTAATTTCAATGGAAGTATAGGTAAGTCAGCACTAACATATTTGAAAATCACACACAAAGTATTAAGGTATATCATAAATCATTCCTAAGTCATATGCCAGCATATACAGATGAGTTTCTCCAAAAATCATGAGGATAACATTGGAAAAAGTAAACAAAAACAATAACAGTTTTTGCAGTCTTCACTTTCACTTCACTTTCACATACAGAGATGGAGCTGTGCATTTTTCCTTTGCTATTTTTTCTGAGAAATATTTTCTTTTTATTAGATTATCTACAATAAATTTGTACAGTAACACCAGTTTTTAATGTCTGATCCTTTTATAGTTTCCAATGGGGCCAGGGTCAGATGGACCTATGAGTGGACTGGGTGGAATGGATTCACATCATATGAATGGATCATTAGGTAATGATAGTAAATATTATGAACATTGTGAATTTTCAATGATCAGTGACATTTTCTATGACTAGTTCTCTGAATTATGTGGAAGACTATGTAAAAATCTTTTAGGCACTAAAAAGCTTTATATACATCAAAAAGAAATATTAAGATACTTTTTAAGCATATGAATTGGCATATATAATGCATCTCTGGAAGAAAATTACTGAATGTTATTTATATAACAGAGTATAATTTTAAACCAGTTGACTAAAACTGCTCTAAAGCTATACCATCACAATAACGTAGAAGTGATGGCATAAGATCCTTTTCTCCTTGCCTCTCTCTCTTCCTCCTTCAAAAACTTGAGAAGGTGTCTTTGTGACATGCTGGTGCAAGTTCTAACCAAGTACATGGAAGTAAATTATTACATATATTGATCTATGTGTTAGGCTGTTGTAATCCCAACAGTCTAATGTCACTTGTTCTAACATTAGTCTTCTGTCTCTTAAGTGTTAGTTTTATTATTCCCTCCCCATAAGCAGCTTCAGACGTGGTTATTTAACACACCAAGAAAGAAGATGCATTCTTGTCAGGGTATGCAGAGGCAGGAAGAAGACTGTGCTGTTTGACTTTTGACACTATGATTTTTGAAGGACTCCTACCTAAGGGAGAAGCCTTTCACAGTTCTACAAAACATGCACTGCTTTATCCTCTGACTAGCCTAGTAAACTTTTTTTCTTACTCTTTGCTGGAAGGATGATAGACACTTGAAAGGGATTTGAGCGACAAGCTGCAGCTCAATAAATTGCATTTAAGCCTTCCTCTTGCTTACCGACAGGATAAATAAATACTTTGTATTTGTTTGTGCTTATAGCATAACACCAGGCCAGTAACTTTGAATACAGCTTCCATGTTCTGTTCTTTACTTCTACCTGCACCAAGGAGTGTGGGTCATACAGGCAACAGCAAGGGGAAACTTAGTCTGCAAAGACTTCTGACCTCTTTCCTCTTCTATCTCCATTTCCCACCAGCAAGGTTCTCTTTTACATCTGGGAGCTGGCCTTATGCATCCACAGGGCACCAGCAACACTCTGCTGAGTAGCGTTTTCCTTTATGGGGAAAAACTCAAGCAAGCTACTACATATGTAACAGGCATGCACAAGCCAAGCTGTCACAGTTCCCCCTGCTTCTATCCCTGAAGAAAAGCTCTATCATCTTCCCAGCACAGACAGAGATCAACGTTAATCCTTGCTACAGTTAACACCTTTTCATTCCATACTGCCATGCTGGGTGAAAAGTTACCACAGTTATAGCTCAGAAGTTGGAGATTATGAGACAAGATGTATGATCAGGTAAGAGCAAGGGAGAAACTGGAAAAGGCTATGACAAGATGAGAAAAAAAATAAACTTTAAGGGGAGACCATCAAACCTCATTTAACAGATGTATTCTGAGCAAGAGAACAGTCTTCCTTCTGGGAAAACAGGTCTCTGAAATTCCTAGATTACTTTGGTAAGGCCATCTTGTGACCTTATAGCCTTTCTTATTACATATTATAATCCTAAAACAGGTTGCTGCTTTAATTAATAATGATGCACATCATTATTTTGAAGCAAATGAAAAACTTTGTAAAAGTTAATCACATCTTTTTTTGTCACTTCTTATAGCCTGAGAATTATTTCTTAGCTAAAGGAAAAATTACAATTGAAACAGTTACAGAAGGATTCTATGTCTACCTAGCATTTGGTTAGCTATTTTCTTTAGTGAAAATAATTACATGTTTAGTCAAATTAATTACAGCTATTTCATAAGGTTAATTTCATTTCTAGAATGGAACCTGAGTTCTTTTAGGGGTATAGGACTGGGAGAGATCTCCTGCATTTCATTTTGTGCTATAGTAGGCAGCTGTGTCACATAATCACAAGCACAAATTGGTCAAGCTCCATCTTGAACACTTTCCTAGCTTCTTTGCCCACAACCCTTCTACTGGTTATCTGTTCACAGCTTTTATGGATAGAAAGAAATCTTTCTCTTATTTCCACCAAAAATTATCCATTTGTCCATGACAAAATGACTCTTCCTCTTCCTAGTGTTTATGTATCTGGAGCACTTATAGAGAGATATCATATTCCTTCTCAGCTTTAATTTGCCTTGCTAAGTATACCAAGCTATTTCAGTCTCCTCCCACAACTCCATTTTCTTGATTGTTTTTCTCTGACACTCTTCCAGTTTGAATTTGTCTTCCCTGAAAATAAGTGACCAGAATTGTTTACTGTCTGTTGCTGCTAGAAATGCTTTTCTTGATACATCCATCCGAAAATTATATTTCCTTCATTCTTGGCTTCACCCAAGTGAAAGCTACAGCATATGAGAAAAATTCTTTTTGCTAGTCTTGCACACATTATATTGAGTTTTATTTGGTTCCTATTACTCTGTTCCTTTTTAGAATTACCTACTTTCTTCCAAAAGAAATTATTTTCAATCATCAGTATTTGTACTGCATCCAAAACTGATGTCATTTCAGCCAATTTCAGTAGTAGGCTTCTGCTTTTGGGGGCAAAGACAATGGTGAAATACCCCCTCTCCCCCCAGCTGATCCTGGAGATACTCCACTAGCGATCTTCTAGGGAGTTTTGGATAGCTAAAGTTCAGTAAAAATGGTGGTTATTTTTCTCTGGAACATTATCTTTTATTAGTTATCCATGATTTTACTTTTTTTCTCAACTGAAGCAATGTTTCCCTCAGGTGTATGTACCCCAAATGAAATGCAGTAGCTGTTCCCTACCATGGCTAAAGAGAACAGGGAGGTTGGACATATCCTTTTTTGAGCCATGCCAGGCTGTCTCATCCTAAAGGATGCCATTGAAGGACCTGATACAGATCAGAACTGTATCCTTCATTCTTTTCCCCCTTTTTGCACTAGGTGTGTACACAGAGAAGGAACTACCATTTTTCAATACTGACTGTAAACCCTTCCTGAGAGAGACAGTGGGATGGGAGAGTTCAAGCATGGTTATGTTTTAACATATTGCTGTTAAACCATATTTTTTAATATGATAATATCATAGATATCATAGATTAATTTCAGCTCAAAACTAATTGAATAATTATCTATTTTAATTTAAGGCTCAGGAGACATGGACAGTATTTCCAAAGTGAGTATCTAATAAAATATTCAGAATTTTTAGAATGATATTTCACTCTAAACACATCTTCTCATTGTCTTTGTTAAACTTTTTGTTATGTATCTACATTTTCTGCTTGTGTATGCTCTGGAGGCTGTGCAGACAGAATTAACATTAATTGAAAGTTTAAAAACAATATCTATAATCAATAGGGTGTATAAGTAGACTTATTTCCTATTGCATAATGGTGTGTGTTAATGAATGTGATTAATATATGTCCAGTTCACACTCTGGTTGGTCATGTTATACTCTTCCATACTGGTAAGACAAATGAATATCGGTCTAATGATCAATTCTAGTTAAATGTAAATTTGGAAAATGTCATGAGGATGTTACTTTTATGCGCTGCATGATTGCATTTGTCACCTCTGTAAGGCAATGTTAATATCTTAATCACTAAGTCCCTAAAAGCAAGATTAAAAAGTAGTTGCAGAAGAAGCACTGTTTTGCTATCACAACCATTAAATAGTATATGCAATGTGAGTTTAACCTGCAGGGGGTTGCATCTATAAAAATCATATCATGCTTGAATGTGTCATTTCTTTCATAAAAATAAAAGCCTACTACATCTGTGATCATTATTAATTTAGGGACTTACTCAAATAAGGAATTAATGAGCTTATTCGGTGTTGACAAATTGGTAGAAATCTGTCCCTGTACAAGACTGTGTTTTGTACTCAGCATCTGCAGATGTAACTGATGGAAACTAGCAAAAATACCACTAAAACCATCTCCCTGCACTTCTGTGCTTTTGATCTGTAAATACAGAAATTGATGAAGGGGTTGTTACAGTTAAAATTTTATAACTCATTCATTTGAAATTACTGTAACAAAATTCTGATCAATTTCCAAAAGACAAACACGATGTTTTGTTCTGAACGAATTACCTGCTGAAGTTTCTTGGGTGAGCCAGGACTAGGCAGCACAGCGCTCTGGCTACACTTCTCTTGGGACAGACTTTGCCACTTCCCATCTGCCTAAGGCCTGCGTGCACATGCTCTGGTCACACGAAGGATGTTACTGTAGATACACTCTGAGGCTCGCACTGAGATACGGTGAGATAAAAACATATATGTCAACAGGGAACAAAATATTTACCGAAAATCTATAGATTAAAATAGAAGATTGTAGTATGAATCTATTTAAAACACACTTTCAAATGTTCAAAAGGCAGCAATCAATCTTCAATTAGTGATACATATTTGTATATCCAAGGTGGAGGAGGAGGAGAACCTTACACTGTTCCCCAATTTGGTGGGGAGATGGGAGAGAGGTGTAGCTTATAAAGTGCGCTTGTGTACATGTGGTGTTATGCTGTGTTGTTTGTAATGAGTTTGCAGTCACTGCCAGTATAGAAGACATAATCTGGCATCAGAAGAAATTCATCATAGGGCAACACAGTCCTTTTAAAATTTGATAGGTGATTTACAGCCTCAGAACAACTTTCCCTGGCCTTCCCTGGAGAGCAGGACCACAGCAGTATGTCTCCTAGCTCATTTGGGGGCTATGAAGGAGCAATATCTATAGCAATGCTACATTTTTTAAGTTTTGAAGATCCGTAACATGTTCAGGCCCTGTGAAGAGTAAGAAGAAGTGAAGAGGGGTGAAATGATCATGTTGCCTTAGCTGTGCTCTGCTTAGGTGTGCAGTGATTGATGCAATATAAAACTTCAATGAGATAATAAACATACAGCACATTTTTAATAATGTCCATACTTTTTCTTCAGCTATTTATTTTCTTGCAAAATGCAGCATTTTCTCTTAGCTTGTCACTAAAATTATTTTTAAAAACCTGTATTCAACCGACTGATATTAAGCATCAGCATACGTGCCTACTATGAGTATCAGGAACTCTAAAACCTGGATCCAAAAATTTACCTGAAAGTCTCGTAATTTGTTAACCTTAATAAGTATATCATGGAAATCACATTTGATGCAAGTCTTTTTCAAATAATTAAAAAAAAAGTGATGTTTGCTTGGGCAGTAACAGTACTGTGTTGTTATACTATTATACATAATAGCTTTTAAATATCTTTTTCTGAGTAGCACTCTGCCCAGTATGCAGCCATCATTAATGCTGGTAGGAGTGTTTGGGCAGAGTTTTGTAGATAGCATTGGCAATTTCAGGTAGGTAATAGTACTTAGTGCTTTTACAACTTGATTGGAAAAGTTCTGCGTGCAAGGAATAGCAGATTTCTGGGGTTTGATGCATGCACAATTAATATGTGGCTGCCTTCCAATTTTGTGCAGTTACCAGGATTGTACTTGCTCAGTCTCCCTTTATACATCACCAGCTAGTTGTGCAACTGGCTTTTTCACAAGTAGATTTTCAGATTACTAATTAATGTGGCACAAATTTTTCACTGAAATTAATACAGTTTGGGGCATGTGGTGCTAGACATTCAGATGCAGGCACAGGATCTTGATGGAGTAAAATACATGTTAAGAGGAGCTGATCATCTATCCCCATGAAATGTAGAAAATTAATCCAGTCTTGGTAGAATCAGTACAGCTCACAGAATTCATAGCTACATTTTGCAGAGGAGATTTTAATCTAATTGGCAGAATGGCAAAACATGAAGTTTTCATGAAATAGATTGAGATGGGGGGGGTGAATGAACTGAAATTATGCATGTTAAATAAACATTAATAACCAGTGTTTCTTGCAATGCCCATGGAATTTGTGCAGTCATCAAAGAAATACTTGCTCTGAAACAACTCAGCTAGTGCTACAATGCTAGACCCCATACTGACCATAAAAATAGCCCAGGAGAATTGCTATAAAAGCGTTTATGTCAGGAATTTGAACCTTTGGGGTGCCACACTGTAACGATTGCAGAATTTCAAAGCTTAGTACTACACAGAGCAAGATAAAATAGGGGTAAATCCCCAAGAAATGAAAAAAAGTGGGGGACCATCATATAAAATAACTGTGACAAGGCCTTAGCAGTTTTTAAATTATATTATATATTCATAGATTTTAAGGCCAGAAGGGACTGATGTGATTGTCTAGTATAATCTCCTGCATAACACAGGCAACAGGACTTCCCTGAGTTAATTCCTTCTTCAGGTGCAATAGTTGTGGTTGAACTAAAGCAGCAGTTGTCAACCTTTTCCAAGTTGTGGATCCCTGAATATGTGCTATACTAACTTTGTTGTATAGCAGACTTAATTTTCTGATACTAATTAGCTAGCTAATTCTTTTAGTTGCCTTTGATGGACCCCTCACGTGTTTTGCAGTGATTCATGGAGATCTGAGGATCACAGTTTGAAAATGAGTGAACTAGACTGTGAAGAAAACCAAAGGGCTAAGGGAGGGATCTTGACCCTGCTCCATAAGCTATGTTTCAGGTGCTAATTAAACCACTTATGCCTGCATGGGGTTATGTAATTAATTCTACATTTCATCTATACCTGAAAATAAATACATTAAGATGAACCCAGAAACATATTTGCTAATTCCGGTGAAAATGGTGATTTTCCTTTCGGGGGAATATGGTCAAAACTTAACAGCAGCCTTTCAGTATCCATGCAAAATTCTTCACTCAAAGTTTATCCTCTTGCAGCCTTAGTTGTACTAAATGAAGACAGCATGCATTTATTTTCTAAGGGTAGTATGTTTGTTTTTTTAAGAAGCTTCATAAATCTCTATGCTAACAGAAATACTGTGTTAGCATTGTAACTGAGAATTAACATAAGAAAAAGGACAAATTGACTTACGGTTCTTGCAGCTGTTCTCATTTGATCTCTCTGATCAAAAGTACTACTTTGAGTTGCATTTCGTTAGCTTGCATATTGGTGATACTAGCTTTGTGTTAAGTTTATTATGACATATCAAACTTTAAGCCTGCTGCATTTGTATATGTAAAATCTCAACAGCAATATTATGTTTAAATTTTCTGTATCACAAAAATTCAAGGGAAGAACTGTGGTAGATGTAGTAAATGTTTTAGATGAAGTTCATGATTTCACTCCTCCCTTTCCCTGGCCATTCCTTTTGCACCACAAAACTTACATTAATAGGAGTCTAACACTGATGGAAAGGGAATTATCCATGCTCCAGGCATGGTAGGGTACCACAAATCAATTTTGTACACACCTAACTAATTATAGTGTCTACAATGATCATCTATTAGCTATTGACTCTGAGTATTTTCTGGGACACTTACCTAATTTTACTCTTTCTATAACTAACTGAATCTTGAAAATGTTTTCTGAACATTGTAGAGGTGGTGGTGCAGGAGCATTTCCAGCAGAAAAGAATTTATCTTCATAAAACTTTTTATTGTCCTTATTTATTAGCATTTCAGTTGCACCTAGTTGCCCAATCCAGTGGCTGGCTGCTATTCAAACATCTTTTATCTAAATCTCTGTTAACTCTTTGTATCTATAAATTCTGTGTATAACTGCTCTTGGTGATTTAGCAGCTCAAAATTTGAACTAGAAGCTATTTCAACAAACCAGACACCATGAACAAAGACTCCAAATACAGGCCTTGATTTGCAAAGTTCCATGTGGCCTGTATCTGTCCACATGTCTACCTTAAAGTATATAATCTGAGTTCACATATATCAGACACATGCTCGTGGTCTTCACTGAATTTGACTGTAGTGATTTAATGTAGTTAGAGAGCTAACTCTTATTCCTACAATGCCATTTGTAGTTTATCCTGACTGCAGTAGTAGTAGATGCTGGCTATAACCTGAAAGCAATAATTAAAGGTAAACAGTTGTTACTTCAGGGGAGAAAACACAGGTTAAAATTAGTAATTGAAGCATAGAGAACTCTGCAGAGGCTTATCTTTCCTCTTCAGAAATCCCAGTGCATTGTATGGACACACTGATGCTTTGACACACTTGATGAAGCTGGGAAAGGAACTAAAATCTTCAACATTTAATCTGTGTTTTAAAATCTTGTTTAACAGAACTCTCCCAGTAATATGAGCATGAGCAATCAGCCTGGCACTCCCAGGGATGATGGTGAGATGGGTGGAAACTTCCTAAACCCTTTTCAGAGTGAGAGCGTGAGTATTTCTTTAAGCAGTTTTTTACCTGGCAAATCTTTAATCTCTGGATGTTTATTTAAAAAAAGAAAAATAACAGAACAAACAATTTGGTAATATACCTTTAATGCAGAGTTTTGCCTTACATGTTTTTTACTAGCTCCTAAAATTATGGTATTGATTCACTAAAAAATTGTGCCAAATACTGTTAGAAGTTGAGCTGTAATAGCAGAATGGGAGAGGTGTAGATTTACTGCAGAAACTCTTCTTTTAGATTAAGAGGTCAGTTGTCAATGAAAGGTGTCAAGTAGTAATGATTACACCATACATACTCAGCAATGCGCAATGGGCAGTATGTGAGCAGCCTAGATATGCGTAATTGGTGGATCTTTACATTTGAGTGTTTCAACTTGTAGTTGCTCAGCCTTTGACTCCTGAACAAGGCATTTTGCAGGACAAAAATGTCCTTTAGAATGGGATTCACACTGAAGTGTATAATTAGAGGTCCAGGAGATCTCATATTGAGAAGATGCAGCCTGCTTTTAGAACCAGAAAAAGCAAAGATGCCCTCTAGTGTTCATTATGAGACAAATGGCATTTTAAAAAATGGAGAATGAGGCAGCAAAACATGGTATAAAATACATTACAGAACAAGACTAGTGTTTTCATACTCTTGTGCCTGAAGTTGGGTTTCTAAATCCACATTTAGGTTCCTAAATAGAAGTGGCCTGATTTTTCAGAAGTGCTGAGTGACTTCAACACTTCTATTCTTATTGGAATTCACTGCTCTCAGAAGTGAGTGCAACTTCATTAATTATGCCAGTGGTGAATTTTAGCTCAGAAATTATGAAGAATAAACAGTTTCTCTTAGATTATACCACAGTCAAATTGCATGGCAAATTTCATGGAAATCAGATTTATTTTTGGTTTTGGTTTGCTTCTTAAACTAGTGAAAAGAAAGAGGGAGCATTTTGCATGTTAGCTTTCTGTGTAAGGGCATGTGTTCAGATTGTTTGGAGTATCGGAGAAAATTGGTTTGTACAAAGCAAAAAGACTGATGTTTCAAAATCTGCAATAAAGCAGTAACCACAAAACCACCATTAAATGTGATCCTTGGTCATGGTAGTCCTTGACTCTCAGTTCAGCGTGCTTTATTTGTACTGAGGACAGACAGTCTGATTCTGATTGCAGGCCAGTTCACCAAACCAAACTCATTAAAAGAAGGGCATCAGTTGTACTCAAAAGACAATTCGTTTTCTCAGATATTTACTGGATTCTGGATGCTCCTAGGTGTTGTTTGCCTACCTGAATAAATCTGGGACTTAATTTTCTCAAAATTTTGCTATGCCTTCTGTATACTTCTAGGTATCAGTTCCTCTCCAGCACAAGTCACATTTCAGTTCTTGGGAACTGTCTTGCTTTCTGATTCATGTTTTCTTACTCAGCTACTTAGAGTAGGTATTATTATGAAGTAATTTCGCAGGCAAATTTCTGATCCAGTTCACCAGGAGTTTTGCCCGGGGTGGAAGGGGGAAAGAACTTGATTAATAATAAGTTAAAAATCACAAATAAACACTGGTTTATCTGCACTGGGTTGTCTTTACAGAACACAATATAAAAAATGTCGCATATTCCTTGTCCAAAGTGACTACCCAGGAATCGATAATTTTGGCTCTGATAAGGAAATCATTTGGACAGGTGCTTAATTTTAAGCATTGGAGTTGATCTCCCTCATTGGCTAAAGATAAGCACACTCTTGCTAGCTTTGCTGGCTCAGTATGAGAGGGCTGAGCACATGATGGGGGTAAGCTCTAAAGCAGGCAAACCATCAGAGACATGACAGGGGGCAAAATGGATTTTACCCAGGTGGTCCATTCTATGTAGCTTATGTGAGAGAGAAGATCCGTCTAATATGCTCTTTCTGAATATGCTTGGGCACTTAGAAATGGCCAGCTCCAAACTCTAGCTCTGGCAGTTTTTTATTACATATCTGGTTTTTGCAAAGGCAAATTAATATCATTCTGTTTCTTGTATCAGTTTTCATCACACGAATACTTTTTGCATTTGAACATTTTCCTCTACTTAGAAGATTTCAGGCCAATTAAATATTTCTGCAGCCTGCAACTTTCAATTAAAATAAGAATTAAAATAATATACGTGTACATTGTGGTGTCCCATTGATTATTTGTAATGAAGTATTGCTAACTTGAGGGCAACTGTAGCTTGTTTAAGGGCTGCAGTTCAATTTGTGTTACAGCAATAGTGTAATGTGGTGACTGGATTTTCAGTTCACATAAAGAAGAATGACCACTGATGCTTGATTCAGCTTGCCTCCTAAAATCTATAATACAGAATTTAAAACTAAGCCAAAAGCCTGGTTTAATTCCAGCCAGATATATCTTCACTCCCTTTTCCCATCAAAAAATAAAAAGCCCTCCAAAATAGTTATGTGGTTCAAGTGACCATAAATATAGCTGGTCAACTTGAGACTAGCTGTTTGCCCAACTAAATCCCCCCAGTAGTCAACACTGACAAGTAAAAGGTGCGAAAAGCATCAGTGAAATATTGACTCACCTCAATACCCAGGTTGCAGTACCCAGCACTGAAACTGCATTCAAGCGAATTGATTTCATCACTAATAGCTGTATTTTTACGTAATGATAGAAGTATAACAGAAGTTATGATACCACAAATTGAACTACAGCTTTAGCACATGCGATAGTACAAATTAAGGAGAAAATTCAAATAGCGTGTTGACATTTAAACTCATTGCTGTGCTCCAGAAGTGGTTTTAGTAACCTGGGAAAGACTGTTGTTAAAATGTGGATTCCTCTTTTTTCAGTACTCCCCTAGCATGACAATGAGTGTGTGATCCGTTACCAAGTCTCCTAATGAAGACCACAGTGAGTTGGCCCTCTTCAGAGAGCTACTACAGAAGAAAATTATTCGTCCCAGTGTACAGTTTAACAAAAGGATCTCAGATACAATCAGACCCACCATTTTTTTTCTACCATCTCCCCAGTTTTGTCAAGAAAGTGGGTCCCAAACATGATTGAGACAACTGTAAAGAGTGGCATAACAGAACTGCCCAAGATGGAACTGCAAACAATTATCTGTGTATGTACATGTATGGGTTGGTGTATATGTATGTGTGTGTGTGATATAGAAATACACACATACATATATATAGGCCTGCAGGACATTGTAAAATATTATCACATGGCATCTTAAGTAGAAATGAGAAGTAGGGACTTCTATTCCATCTTTTTTTTCACGTTTACATTTTAATTATTAAAATTTGCTTTCCCTCTCCCCTCCTGAACTGTTTTATGTTGCATATATCACTGCTTTATAAGTTATTTTTTAAGGTGAACTCAAATGATAAATTCTTCTGATTTTGTAAATGTCTGCCATTATGGATAGGAATAAAATTGCTTATAAGAGCTTTCATTAACTTGTGTTTGATACTAGTTACCCTGTGAATCACAAACTGTACTGTCTCAAGAAATAGAAGAAAGCTCATGTTAATTTTTTGGAGAAATTTAATAATTCTCACCTAGTTTGGTGATTTTTTTTTATACTTTGCCTTTAAAAAAGAAGCACTGAAGGTTATTTTTCTTCTTTAATTGAAGCCTAATATCTGCAATATCTATTTTAAATGGAAGCCTGAATTTGATACAAGCTTCTCAGTTTATATAGAGTACTATAAGGTTACTGTAAGTGAGCTCCAATTGCTATAGAATCTAGCAATAAAGTGTCAGGGCTTCTTCTGCCCTTGGAAAAGAGTTTTCTATTTAGCATGATCTTCCATAGGGGTGGTAGTTAGTGGAAATACAGTAGAGTCCTTATTACTGAAACCTTTTCTAACAATTTACCATTATGTTTCCCCTTTTTTAATGATTCTCAGCTAAATCATAACAATCCATAGTCCTGATTATAAACAGCACCTCCCAAGCCCCTGCATAAAATCAGATCACCCTGGTACTTTGCTATGTATTTTTATTAAGTTTACCAGAATGAACTCCCCCAAAACTTTTCAGTAAGCAGTCATTTTTGTGAACCAGATTGACTGTGTGCACATTTTATGACTACTAACCTTCAGAAGGTCCTATCTTTTGCCACAGATTGAAGGGAAACAAAGGTCTGAGCCATTTTATAAAGAGGTCAGTGTATTGGACATGAAAGCTTGGGACAGAATTGAGAAAAGGCATATGGCCCCAAAAAAAGGCTTCAAGAAGCAGTCCCCGCTCTCCTCTAGCAAAGCTCGAAAACCCATATTACAGTAAATTTAGTTTCTAATGACTTCTAGCTCCCCCAAGAAAATGAAAGTTTGCAGTTGTGTAGTGGTCAAAAGGTTGATGATCAGCACTGTGAGTACAAAGTGACTGAACTAAAATTCATGCCACAGACAAAGAGTAAAGTTCTTACCTTGGACTTTGCATACAGAAGAGCCACTTATATAGAGGAAACAGTTCTGAGATATGGTATGTCCATGCAGTCTAAGGAAATTTTTTTCATAAAATTGTGATGAAGAAGTTCATGCAATGAGCTAATTGTGAAAGTAGATGCACATAACTGAATGTGTAAGGAGTACTACAATCTCCTCACTCATTTTTATTTTTATATATAATATAAAATATATATGAAAATAAAAAGATGTAATACTTTCTATTCTCTTGTTAGGACTATTCAAAGATGAAACTCTTGGAGACAGAAACTTACTTAAAATTATGTTAGAATGTCAAAGATTTTGGTAACATTACTTTTTGTTAATAATAACTACTTTGATCAATTGTAATCATAAACTAAATAGTCATTATATGGTTTTTTTGACTTTGTTCCCAGTGATTATGAAGGTTGAATTCATTTGCATATCGTTGGAAAACAGTTTGTTGCTGTTTCAAGACATGACAGAAGCCCCTACTATTGATTTGATTGATAAAAAGATAAAATCAGATCTCAGTTCCTGAGATCCTGGACTTGACTGTCGTCACTAATACCATTGGTTTCAGTGGTTATGTCTCCAGTACACTCCAGCTTCTTTCATGAATAGTGCAAAGTTCAGGTGTCCTTGCAGCCTACATTTGGCATGTATATTATCCTTGTTCATAGCCTTCTAAGAAGGACCTCAGGACTCTTTTCTGCCCAGTTTCAGTCACATGATGTCATTGCAACTGGACTAAGATAGATGAATATGTCTGGACTATGCATCAGGTGCTAAAGCCCGTTCACACACCAGGTAAGTGTGCCCTTGAGTGAGCTCTTAAACTGTAAGTGTGTCTTGGGTCTGTTGTGTCCTTAGGGGAACACCCTGCACTGTCCCAAGCCAAGCCAGGGCACTCCTGCAGACACACAGCATGGCCAGGGACCACGTGGCAACTGGCCTTGATGGCATCACTGAGGGCCCTCTTACATGACAGCCTTCATGCAGCCTCTGGAGCTTCTCACTCTGGCAAAATTAAGCAGAAACAGGGTTTAGTATCAACTAGAAACTGTTTTTTTTTCTTTTTGAATTCAACATCTGCCATAGTTTAGCTTATAGGCATCTGTTAAGGAAAAAGTGTGACCATTAAATTAAAAACTGTGCAAATAAGAGTTCAGAAATAAGAGTCCCTTTAAATGGAACTGCCAACACATAATTGAATATTATTATCAAAATATGTTATCCTAATTTAAGTACTCCTTTCAGGTGCATAATTTTTCTTCTGTGATTCTTTTGAACTCCCCTCTATGTAATTTTTCTTACTGCCAGCATATCTTTGTTTCCCCTTTCTATTTCCTTTTCAAAACATTTATATTCAATTAAACATGGTTGCATTGATCTTGCAGTGTTAACCTCAGCAAAAATGTTTCTGGCTTTAAAAGGAACAGTGTTGGGCCCTGCTTCTTGTAGGCTATCGTTCTATGCCCTGATATTGCAAGTTACTATATACGTCCAGTACTTTACATACCTAGGTAGCCCCACAGACTAGTGGGATAAATATGTGCAAGTTTGCAAAATCTTAGATTTGGGAGATCTGCTTGAATACTCAGTGCATATCTTATTATTAGAAATTTTATCAGATAAAGGTAAATCTAATCACCTTGCTTTTTGTAGGGAATGAACCTGTGCTTACATACATCGGTAAAGTGATTTACATGCACAATGGTAAGATCGGGTAACTAACCATATGTAGGTTCTGCAGCTGAACCAGAGAAAACAATCTTACATGCTAAATATTGAACTTACTATGAGTATTCCTTTAGTTTTTAAATTTGTATGAAGCCTTTTGTTTGTTCATTTGTTTTCTTTCTTTTGCCTATAAATTCTTACAGGATTTTTATCATATATAGGAGTATTAGTACGGAAAGAAAGATTATTTGCAAACACTAAATTTTTATTCCCACTTGTGTTTCTATTGCACTAGGTATCAATGTGTAATGTAACTGCTATTTACTTCCGTGCTTATGCAACAGCATTATTGATAATATCAGAACTTGTCCAGCTCTGGGAGAAATATTAACATAAGTGGTGCAGGATAGTTTTTCCACAGTGGGTTTTTAGATAGATTTCTCTCTTTAATATAGAAATAAATAGATCGTGATCCTCTAAGTGGATCTTTCAAGCAAATTTAAAGTAAGGCTTTTTAAAACAGAAGTGATAAAGTCTTAGAGTAGCAGAAATAGCAGAATAATGGATCTCTCTTACTGTAAGAACTCTGGCAAAAATTCTGGCTTTGTAGAAATCAGCTGAAGTTCTGATGCACTTCAGTGAAACAAGTATTTTACTTCCTGCATAAACCCATGAAAAGGAGTATTCATACCTGGATTTTATTTCCATATGTAAGTCTTGTAGAGACAAGAACAGGGGGTAGGGCAAGCAAAAAGCTGTATGAATCACAAATATAACATGTGGCCTGACATGTGCATTAAAAAAATACTTTGATATTTGTATGTATAGGTTGCATTATTTTATTAATTGCTTGAGCATGTGGAAGAACTGCAGTTGAACACGGTGTTCTCTGCCCTTCATTGCAGAGTGAATTTGGTGCATGTGAAAAACATTGCAATAACCTTGAGTCTAGTCTTTGACCCACCTTTCACTGTCCAGTGGACTGTGCCTCAAGCTTGCCTCGCAGTGACTGGCTTTTCAGAGTGACAGAACAGGTCAGCGTCCAGATCAGTAAGTTGTCATTCAGTCTGCTGAATGCCACTATTGCCAATTTTTATTTAGAGGCTTTCTGATTAGAGCCTAGACCACCTACGTATTATGTATTCAGATATAATAACAACTATCAGACTTACCAGCCTGCTCCCATTTTGATTTACAAAATACAAGGTTAAAAGCACCATATCCCATGAATAGTTGCATGAAGACATCCAGCCATCACTCTCCCTTTAAAACACAATGGGAAGTATGTAGACCGATTATTTAATTTAAATAATTCAAATTAGGAAGTGAATGGAAGCTTGCTTCTTTATGGATAGCAATTTAGAATCTCTGCATCAGAAGGATAGCTTCTTGAATTGGCTAAAAATCATTTGAATTTTCCCCTGCTCTGTGGTTAGCAAATGAAATACTGCATGTAAAGCAGATTTGGAATTAGATGGGTAATTTAATGAGGGACCAGCTGTTACAATATTCAGTGTTGTACATTTTATTCTTTTTTCCTTTACTAGTTAAAATGAATTTTCAGCTGATAAATGTTGCATTGATTTCTATTTCTCAGATCAGTTAATTATTTTTAAGTATTATCTCCTGCTCCTAGACATCTCTTGTTCTTTGTTGTTGTTGTTGTTGTTGTTGTTGTTGTTGCTAAATATGGGCTGAATTTTTCAAGATTTGACCCTACACATTTGCATTTGGAGAATATCATAAAATAGAGTTTAATGATTAGAAAAAGATCGGTATAGGTAAATTTATTTTTCTTTAATTCACTGTAAGCGATGGTACCGGGCTCCTGTTCCAAACAGGCTTGGGTTTGGGTGGGCCCCAAGGATGGGGATTTTGATGAAGCGCGTCTTTCAAATAAAACCCAAAAAACTCTTACTACAGTGACAGCTCATTTCTTTTCAAACAAACTGATCACACTAAGGATCTAATTCAGGATTTAATGGTATGAAACAACTATAAAAATTCAGTGCACTCAAATATAAATGAGATAGATGATAGATTTAAAATTTAAGTGTGCAGCTTCCTCTGCTTTCCAGACATTATTGGCTCAGTCCTATAAGCTGCTGTTCATACCAGTTGTCCTACTGAAACTTTGATGAAACCACTAGCATAAGGTCATTGCTTGCAGGATTTCACCCTGAACTGGACAAAATAGTATATTTGAAGTGTGACTTTATTGGCAGATGTGTACACTATAGACTAAAACACAAAAGGTGTGTTGAAATTTAAAAAATTATGTTTCAACCTGAAAAACAGAGGGAAAAAGTCGCAACTGATCTAAAATATTGCTTTGAATGCATGCATGCAAATTATCTGCCAGTGCTGTCATCTTGGAAACAAATTACGGCAACAAATTTAGAGTACATAAATGGACCATCTACTCAGACGGCGCATTGAAACACATTCATGTTTGTTTGAAATAAAGCTTATACATGTTTAATTTTAAGCATATTTTAAGAACAAGTAGTTTTTTTCAGAACAGTGGGACTGCTAATATGCTTAAACAGTATTTGAGCATGGACAGTCTAGAAGCTCAAATTAAGTCTTCCCTAAACAGACATTTTGTTTTATTTTATTTTATTTTATTTTTAAGATTTTACCAGTGCAGGAGCATCTTTATGTATTGATAGTATTGATATGTGGAACAGATTTGGCTTTCTTCTGTTTCTTATTTTGTTAGAGCATTGTTCACTATTACATGAACTATTTTTGTGAACTTGTCCTTCATCTTATTTTAAATTGTGCAGTCATAGTTTCCCTCAACATAGCTAATGGCATTGCAATCTTAGTCCAAACTTCTGTTTGGTCACTGTTCTTCATTTAAGCTTAAAATATGTAAGGAAGCCTCTCATATAATGGGAAAACTTGCCATAAAAATGTATAAAGGTTTTCTTGGGTACATGTTTTCACATTTAATAAAAATACAATTTTCATTTATAATTTGAAATGGTCACTTTCTAGCCACTATTTAAGTTCTATATGCAAAAGAAGTTGAGAAAACAAATACCTTTTTGTCATTTGGATTCAGCATCATAAATATTTGCTGAAAGACATGCTTTTGGGGAAATCAGATCAAAACAAGATTTACTACATCCTTGCTATGAATAGTACAACTGGACTTTATGTTGAAAGCTCCTTCCACATCCCAAAAAGTGGATTTCCTAACATCTGATACGTGCGACTTTGTAAGAGCTCAATTCACAAATTTCCTTCGTGTGCTCTGTGTTTTCACTGTATCTAATGGATGGCTCACTGTGCCCCTTAGCTGTGTAAGAGGCTGCGCTTGTGTCTCGCAGAGGCGTAACCGAGTGGTCCAGCAGGCTTGTTCACAGAGTCTGGTAATGAAGTACTGGATAATATATCTGCAAAGTGCACCCAACTCTTCATTCTGTAACAAGATATTCTTACGCTATGTCACTATTCTCTTAAGAAGTTTTACAGTCTGCTTTCTTGCAGTTAGGTCTGGGGACTCCCCTAAGATTTTACAATGCCAGAACATGAGGCTTAATTTTACTGACAAAAATTCTGGCAGTATAGCATTAGTTTTCATAGGGAATCAGCTGAAAATATGGGGTTTTTGAAAGACTGCACATTTTTTCAATCCCCTGGTGTACTAGAAAAGAAATGATACAATTTAAAAGTTTGGTCTGTTACAGACATATTTACAGTTCCTCAGAATAGGAGGGAATTTTAACAGTAACCATGACCAAAACCATGTTTGTCCTTATCAACTAAAATCATCAATAATCATTTTGGATATGAACAGTTTTTACTACAGAATGCTGCTCTGATCAGTGAGGAGCCAAATTATCAACTGGATAAACTGGATATTTGTAGGCTTTATTTCTGTTGTTTAATCTTGGTGTTTTCTTCTCTCTCATTTGGATTTTCTCATTAATTGTACTATGCCAGATGTTTGCACAAAAATAAGAAGTTTTCCCAGTAAACATACGAAAAGTTGTTCCCATCCATAAATAGAGTCTTACTATAGAGAGTTTATTTCATTAGAGACATTGTGCATAATAACAAACAAGGCGTGGCTGTGCAAGATCCTGAGAGTCCTCAGTGTTAGAGATGAGGAAAGTTAGCATCTCGGAGGCTTATGCATTAGATGAGATGATTTGTAAATCGCATAAAATCACTTGAAACAAAAGCTGATATTTGCCATGCAGAATGGAAGAAAATAAAATCCAAATAAAGCATACTTAGTTGAAGTAGAAATTTACTAAAGATATAATTTACTACGAGAATTTGAAAAGCATGTAATCAATGATAAGTTCATTAGCAGCAGACAGCAACAAAACTGATGGCTACGATTCAGTAGCTACTCTCTTTTTTAATGTGGAGGTGCAGCCTGCAGTCTTACACCCCAGCAGAGAGACGGCATGAGGGTTAGGTTTCTTGGTCTAGAGAGAAGGTTATAGACAAGGGGCTGTAATATCCACAGGCTGCACCTTTTGTTACAGATGGGTAAAGTCCAAGTGCCTGTCCAGCTGACGTCAAAGTCCATCTCCAATAAGAACACACAGCACATTGAATTGTTTAGCGAAAATGGAAAGCAAGTGTTTTTTTAAAATACCAGCTACAAACATGACCTTTAAAAGTGTTTGCAAACTGTTCCCAGCTCTATTCTCATTTTCTAACTAACTTCTAGTTTTTGTTTGATTTGCATTTACATTGACGGTTAAGGAGAGTAATATAAATTCCTAAACAAGGCCTGAAAGACAGACTTGAACAGTGGCATGAGCAAAGTGGAAGCTGGAGCACTCTATTATTTGAGAATGAAGTAACATTTTTCTTTCAGGACAAAAATAAAAAATAATCCTTAGAAGAAACATTTTAGCCTTGTGGTGGCTATTAGAGAAATGTAAATCAAAATGCTGCATATGTCTAAAGACCAGTTTGGAGGACTTTTTTGTGGCAAGTATCCCTGTGCAGAAATATTGTGGTGCATCTATTTTGTGCATGTTTGCCCAAAACCACAAAAACAAAACAACTTTTTACGACCTGCTATACATGCATCTGGCAAACACTCATTTCTGGTGGGGAGAGGAGGAAGATTTGATAGTTGGTGGGGTTATTGTATTTATCTGAATTACTTAAAGCATTGGTAAACTATTGTCAATTTTGTTCACACTGCACAAGATATTCTATGTAGAGATGTATTTTTTTTCTTTACTGCTGGCATTATAATTTCAGTGATCCATGCATATTCTGTAAATTCCTGTAGGTTTTGTGTAAGAAACCTTGTCACCATTGCTTAATACTGTAAATTCTTGTTTTGAAGCAAGGGGTGGCTTTTGATTGTACAGCCATGTGTATTATATACTACAATAATACTTGTTCTGTCATCAAAACTTGCTGTTCACATATAGTTAAAGCCTTGCTAAGCACGCTTAGTGGTTTCAGAATTTATTTCAAACAGCAAATATATAAGCCATTTACAGGAATATCAACTGTAACATAAGAGAATTCAACCCGGTTCATATCTTTTGGAGAGCTTGGGGTTAGATTTTAGCTGCAGTTTAGCACGTTTCATGACCCAGTGCAGGGTGTGCAATGTGGCCTTTCAGCCTACAAGGTGCCCATGCAAAGCCTGACTCTGTGCAGGGAATTACACGAGGGAGAGTCTTTCCTCCAAGTGTCCCCAGCCCAAGGCAGGCTACGGGACCTCAGCAGCCTGTCTCAGAGAGATTTTCCAGTCCACAGGCTTCCTTGCACTAAGTATAGCTGCACTAGCTTCTCCTCTGGTGTCTCTTCTTTGCACTTCTGTGTTGATGCCAGAACAGAAACCCAGCTCCGGGGTATGGAGGAGGTACAGAAGCACTTTCTCTATATTGTGCCCTTGTCCCCAGCTCCCACAAGCTTTATGTGAGGCAGTGTCTTTAGGAGAATTTCATTCTTTGTCTGTTTACTGAGGAAGAGGAAAAAAAAACCAACTCTGAACTCCACCATTTATATTGCTATTTTATGATATACAACAAAGACCTGAAAATATGTATGTGTTCTTTGCTTGTTCCTGACATCAGAAACTCAAATCCTGTCTAGACTGAAAGACTTTATGACTGGAAAACAGTAAAAAAGCTGGCAACATGACTTGAGAAAGTTGAAAGGGATTCTTACGTAGATCATTTTAAATTGTGTTCTATTCGTTTTTGTTGATAGTTTAAATGACTAGGTTAACCTTTTGAATAAAGGCAGTCTTTGTTAGTGACTTCGCACCTTCACCCTTTCACATAAAACTCTGGGTACTTGCAATAAATATTCCTCAAACCTCCAAGCCAGATTGTAGATAAACTCCTTGTATTGCTGAAGTCAAAAAAATGTTTCTGCAGATTACTTCAGTCCTTTACAGAGAGCAACAGACCAATAATCCCAATTAAAGAGAAGTATTTGCAGGTCACATTTGAATAATTAGGTAAGTATGTTTTAGACAAAGAATGACTTTAAACATCGTAAGTGGAACTAGTGTTCAAACTCTAGTCTTTAATTAAAGAAAACCTCAGTAATATTCCAAATCAGCAGGAATTAAATGTCAATATAAATATTAATGTAGAAAATATAGAGAAATCTTGATACTGCCTCTGACCTTAAGCATTAATATTGATAATACCGGGAGTCTTGTAAACTTTGTGTATTTCAGAACAGCTGTACCTCTCCTCAGAGAGGGCTTGATCTTTATTATTGACAGCTACTGCGAAGAGCCAATCCATGTTATACTGAAAGAGTTCAAAAGCATGGCAATAGAGAATTCCCCCAGTCTCATAAATATGCAGCCATGTGGTGTCTTATGTTAGGATGAATAATCATTCCAACTGCAAACTTCTCCAGACCTTGTTTGTAACTTTTAAAAACACCCTCATAAATCATTTCAGAAGGGCAGCAGTCTGTGTTGATGAGAGAGCCAACAAGCTGCCTGACAAGGATCGCTTTCCAAATGACTTAGAGTCTTGCTTCGGGGTGTATTCATTCTCTTAGCTGCAACCCTTCAAAGGAGTTGCACCATGAATACAACTTTACTTGAAGCCCTTTGACTGCATCAGAAAACAGACCTTCCACTGAAGGCTTCCCTTTCCTAAAAATCCTTTTTGAAATAATACAGCTACTTCCCACAGCAGTTGAAGTGCTGAGAGGTTTGGTGGTATTAGTTTTCTTGTGCCAAAATACAGCTCTGATGTTGCATTTGTACATTGAGAAATCCTCCCCCGCAGAAAGTGCCTCTGAAGGCCCACGTAGCACAACTCCTGGGGTTCTCTGTGTTCAAAGAAGCCTCCTTGTCTAAGGACCAAACATGGGAAATTCACATAAAGGTCATAAAATCAAGTTTCATTGTTTCATTTTGAAAAAGTTCCTGGCAAGACTGGAGAGTTGCAAAGACATGGATCATATGGGTCATTTACTACAAAGCATAGGTGGGCTGGAGCTTCAGACATTAATGTTATTACAGACTATGTTTTGTAATGATATTATCATACCACTAGACCATATTTGTTTGTATTCCACCCTGTGGCCTGATTCATCCTACCCTAACTTTAGCAGCCTTAAAATTAGCAGCCTAGGTTTCCTCAGCAAGTCACTGGAGGACAGAAAAAAAGATGCCTCCAGAAGATCATATTATGGCATCAATTGCTCTCTCAGTTGATGAATCCTGCATGGTTGTAAGGGCCTAAAATTAGGTGGGATGAATTCAAGGGTTTATGTTTAGCCTTACTTCCCTGTATACAAAAGTCTATTTATTGGAGCCTCATATGAGCATGGACAAGAATAACACAACCTTTAAGAATTTGTGTGTGTGTGACTTCCAGATTATTTTCTGAATCCCTCAATCTAAAACATAAGATTTCTGCCCCATAGTTTGCTATTCTCTTCTTTACTTCCTTTTTATAAACAGGTGTAACTTGAATTCACTTGTTTGAACATTTCTGGGACATTTACCCCTGCCTAGAAGTTCTAGCCTTTGTTTGTTAAATGGGCTCTCTCACTCCTTGACAGCACAAAGAGATCCATTCATTTAAAGCAGCATATGAAGAAACCATTGCATAGATGAATCAACACCAGCAATAGCATATGCTGCCCTTAAATTCAGCTATGAGGTCGTAACTCAAGTATTAATGTATGTACTTTCTAGGGATGGCTAAACATTCCTTTCCTAAGAGCTGTAAAGAATAAATCTAGCAGCTCGTAATTTAGGATTGTGAGAAATGTCAGTTTACGTTTTTTTGTGAGCTTTCTGTATATTATTTCACATCCTGGTTTGGAGATGAGGAAGTACCCAGTTTTAGATAGACCAGCTCCCTGCAGACAGTGTTACTGTCTAGGATGAGTAAACCCCATTTATAGGGGGTTCTACCTCAGGCTTGCACCATACACATACCTTGTTCTAGTTCAACTTGCTATTCTTCTTCATTAACTGTTGGTACCAAATCATAGCAATGATTGTACCAATTCTTGTTGCAAGCTGAGAAACACCTGAGGTTAAAAAATATGAATGTTGTAATTTGCACCTTTTCACCTTTATAAAGTGTCCACATTCTCTCAGCTGGGCCTGAGACAGGCTGCCTCCATAGTTGCTGTGTTACTTCATCACACAAGAGTAGGTGTAATTTTCTTTCGCAAGTCTAACAGCAGCAGTATTGCTATGTTTGCTTTATTTTCTGAGTTGTGAGTCATTTGGTGATGAAAATGATATGCATCTTGTGTAGCTATGAATAGAAAAATTGAGAAATGCTTTTTATGATATGCTAGTACAATCTCTGCTCTGCTCTGCTCAATACTTTAAGTGCTAAACTTCACCAAAATATTATGTTCAAAAATTATTTTTGCAACGTCCTTGCATGAAAATGGATATGAATTTCCTGTTACTGTTTCTGGGTCTCAGTGGATTCTGAGCCAAAGGTAAAGCTGTTGCAGTGGGCAAGATTGCTCTGGTAGCCACTTACTGACTACTTTTCAGATGCATAAAACCATTCTGTCTATTGGCTGGTATTCTTTCAGTTTTCTTGGTAGATCACCATATTCTTGAATTTCTTAATGGGCTTTGTCAGCCAACAGAGGAGAGGTGGACATGCTTACCACCCAGGAACTGCAGAAATGTAGCAATTAATCAATTATCTTCTCCATCAATCATTTATTTTTAATGCTTAACTTTGAATTAACATATTTTCAGTTATTATTTTATCATTCAATATCTAGAGGTAGTTTGAGCAAAAATATATGAATATATATAATTTATAAGAAATATAGGCTTGTATTGTGCCTTTGTAATTCTCTTCAGCTTCAATATCTATAAGCTATGAACAGACAAACTTCTTCCCTCTTTTGGGATATTCTTTGCTACCTAGTGACTGATGGCTTCATTAATACAGGATATTTGAGTCTTCTGGGGCTAACATGTATATTTTCCCAGGTGAAAATGCCATAGTATTCTCCACCAGACATAAGCACAATGACATATCACTGCAGTGCATGCCATCTTTATCTTTTCTCTCTCTCTACCTACGATTGCATGTTGAAAATTTAGAAATGCTGCTGTATAAATTGCTACATTGTTTACCCAATATAGGTGTTCATCTGCATCCCTTGTTGGCTCAAAACTCCCATTAACTTGAATGTTATTGGTGGCTTGAAAGGGAGTTTTGGAAGCACAAAGGGTACAGGGAGCAACTCTTCAGTAGTTTACAGGCTGCTGTAAATTAATGTCTTTTCAGCAATGAAATGTAGCATTTTAGCAGTGACTTCCTAGTGAAAACACTGAGCGTGCTTATCAGTTAAGATTCTAAGATAAAGTGTCAGGCTGTGTAATTGTATCTCATCTAATTTTGACACTTAACCAGTAACATTTTATGAGGTATAAATCTCAGTTGTATCTACATGTTTGATTATGATACAGCAACCAATGCAAAACTGAAAGGTGAACAGCCATGTTTTAGTATCACAGCTACACAAGAAATCACAGTTTTCAAGAGATTGTTTTTAAATTTTGTTTCACTATTTCTAAAACATTTTCACCACTGAAGTATTTTTCTATACAGTTACCTGAGGCTTGGCTTCCTTTCACCAACCAAAATAGTCTGTAGCCTTCTACACTGTGAAAGGCAAGCTCTGTGGAGAAACATGGGCTTTGCGCTTGCCCGACAAATTAGCAGAAATTTCATCCAAGCCATAAAAGCCTTTTATGTTATTCTGTGTTTATGTAATCAAAGCAATTAGGGATAGGAGCTTCAGGAATAAAGAGGTCTCTCTATCCATCATTTTACTCTCTCTAATTCATAGGGATTTAAGAGTTCTTTTTTGAAGGCTCAGCTGTATCTCTTTAAAACAGCACAGTCTAAGAAGCGCGTGAGATGCAGTTTATGCAGATAGCATTGGAGGGAAAGATTTACTTTTAATAGCAAGTAGTAACATATGTCCCTTTGGACATGGACACTTGCAAACAAGTCTGATACCAAGAATAAAAAAGCAAGATGGTACCAGTACATCAGACTCTGTGCTACAGTGGTTTTTTTAGCTTTTGTCATTTCTATTTTATTTTGCGGGAGAGGAGTTGGGGAATCTCAGATCATACGGGGAATTTTAGAAGTCTGTCACTCAACAATCATTTTATAAAGTCTAACTTCAAAATGCACTATGATTTATTACAAAAATATATTTTCTTCTGTTTGCCGACATGGTTGTTCCATTTTGTGATAAGTTAAACTAAGCAGTTAATTTGTTGCACTGCCTAGCTGCATGAATTCATCCAGTGTACATATGTACCTGTGCAGCATTACTTTGGGTTTTGTATTTGAATTTGCAGTATTGATTATTTTTGTATTTTACTTTGCCTCTGTTATTGGAACTGTAGTAAACATAATTTATACATATGATTTTACAACTGTTTTGCAACTGAAAAGTCTTCTTTAAATTGTAAAGTTTTATTGATGGATACTCATTAAAATGGTATAAGAATTATATTAACAATTGTTTTGTGTTTTGATGCTCTCTGTACATAAATATATGTCTATTTATCTGTTTAATGGTGCTTGTGTCTTGCAATTTTGGATACATTTTAGAATAAAGTTTCATTTTGCAAGAAATAGTTGTATTTTCAAAAGCTGTGTCAAAAAAACCCACCTTCTTTCCAGGAATAACGAGGGTTATGACAGAAATATTAACCTCCAAAATATTTACAGCTTCAGGCAGTAATACATTTGTTTCAAGAATATAGACATGTATAATCTATAAAGATGCACAGCTACATATTCTGGTCGATTTACTTTAACTGACATCTACATTTAAGACATTACCCAGAAGAACCATTTTGGAGGCATGTGCTACAGCTCCACTGGTAAGAAAAGTTTTGTAAACACCTTTTATACATGTTACAATGTCACAATTAAAACATGTAATTTTCCAAGGCACACTAAAAAGTCTCCAGTCTTACATCTGTTCAAATACCAAAGCCTTGGTAGAAGCCTAAAACACAATTCTAGATTACAGGCTTCTTCTTAATGTTGGGGAAAATGTGGTTCTAAATCAGAACTCTTTTGCTAGCCCCTTGTTCTTTAATAGTTCTTAGAATAAATTCTAATTTGGCTGAAATTCTGGTCTGGAGCAGTTATGTTGTTAGTGGAGCTGGTTGCTAGCTGTCTACCTGCTGTACATCTGAGTAGTACTTGCTAGCTCTAATAGCTTTACTTTACAGAATATTTGTCCACATCTAATACTGAATTCATCTTTTATTAATGAAGTGCCTTACCTCTTCTGGCACAATTTCTCTAAAGACATTGTGCTGTGTCTTGTACTTCACAGCACTCATGAGAGATGCTATTGTGCTGCACAAAGCTTTTAAAATCATGTTACTTCAGTTACAAATGCATGTTATCAGGAGATGAAAATCTAATATCCATCCTCTTTTTTCTTTATAAATGTATTTAAAACAATGCTGCACCTGTTTTTGTTGTTGTTTTCATCAGAAGCTTCAAGCCATTAAGTGAGAATCATTTATTGACACCAACTTTTTAAAATTGCATTAGGAAAGAACCAGTTCTGAAGGGAAGCCAATTTCTTAATCAGCTAACCAAACTTTTGAAGTTGAGCTCACCCTAATTCACCACCAGTTCTCATTTCAAAAGAACAATTTTACTGAAGACTGTAACTCAGTGACATAAGGGTTTGGATGTAGGGCATCTTCAACCTGCCTTTGACCGTTTGTGCCTCTCCCCACAACAGAGATCAACAAGAAATCTGCAGGCTCACCAAGATGCTTCCCAGAGCCTGCCTCAGCCACACAGTGTTGGTCCAGCCTCCTCCTTCTGCGTGGTGACATCCAGAGGTTCTGGTATAGGCTGCTGTGCCACATAGGCACTTTTCAACTGGGAAATCGTTAATTTGTGGACCAGAACTCCTGTGTTAACCTGGGCTAGTAACTTCCTTCTGACCTTCTACAAGTAAAAGTCCTTCTACACAGCCTAAGAGAAGTCTTCTGACCATTCACTCCAAGCATGTACTACTCTAGGTATTTCTGAAAGGTTTAGATGTGAGCAGAGTTAGATTTTATATTTACCTGTGATGCTAACAGCTTTGTTGCTCCTACTCGCACAGCAGACAACGGGTACATATGGGCCAAATACCTGAGCAGTGGGACTAGGCTGAAAGGAGGTGAAAGTTACCTGTGAGAGAAAAACACATAAGCGTAATCTTAGAGAAAGCCTAGGTAATAAGAGTGGCAAGATAAACTTGAAAACAAATTTACAGATTACTGGTGTAGGCAGGCAAAAGACAAGTTTTGTTGTTGTTTTTTTAAGTGAATGTTTAGTTCAGTTTAAAGACTCTCCCTTCTGAGATCCAGGATCCATGATGTGAGAAGCTGATACCTGACTTCTTCTCATCTGGACTGAGAAGATGAGGAAGGAAAAAGGTAGCAAGACTGAGCTATGCCACTGCCACTTTTGAGTCTGTTTCTTTCCTTCACAGAGGCCAGTCAAAAAGGGAAAGAAAATTCTGCACAAACTTTGTTTAGAGGCAACAGGATAGAAGTAAATTTAAGGAACAGTAAAGAGTGCTGATTTTCAGAGCCAGCATCCTCTGGAACGTATCTGGTGTGATGGTACAGCCATGCTGTTGCTTGCTAGAAGAGTATGTGACAAAGAAACAGAGATCTTGCTATAGTGTAATGATAGTAACAGACCATTTGGGAAGAAAATCCCTACTGCACTGAGAAACTCTATCTTGGCAAGGCAAGTTGGTTAAAATTCAGATTTTCCCTGCTGTTATGAGTTAAAGCTGGATCTTTAACGATGTTCAAATGAACATTCATGGTACAAGTTCATTTCTGTATGTTTTTAATAAACATGGGAAGTCTGTGGCTGGAGTAGTGGAGAAGGAGTCTTATCTAGATCATAAAAAGGAAAGGCTATAATGAAAGGCTACAGAAAACCAATGGTGAGGCTTACTGCTCTGTTGAAAACCATGCTGATTTACACCATCCAGGAAATAAATTAGCTTGGAGTCAAATGTAAGCTTTGCATTCCTTCCTTAAAGGCCATTTCCAGGCTGTCGGTGCCGCTACACCGAGACGCACGACGCCTGCACTGGCGGCAGCGCCAGCCCCGCCGCTGGCCAGCCCAGGCGGGAGCCCCTCCGCGCTGCCTCCGCGCCTGGCCGACGCTTCCGAGCTGCTGTGATACAGCAACCGCGGCCCAAACGCGGCAGCCAGGGCACTATTCAACCAAACGGTGAACTTCCCGACCAATTCAAAAGCACGTGCTGTACTTTTCCTCAGCAGTGCTTGTACTTCCCTAGTGCGTAGCAGCAGCAGCAGCGTCCCGTGGCGCTTGGACGAGCCCCGTGGAAAGCCTGCGGTTATCGCGACCGCGCGGCGCAGGTCACGGCCGCCGAGGTGGGTGTCAAAGCAGGCGCATCCGGGCCGACAGCGGTTCCCAGGCGGAGGCACCTCCCCGCCGGGTTCTCAAACGTCTGGGGAGCGGGAGCGTATCTCGCGCCCATCTGCCAGGCTGTCAAGGCTGTGACAATCCGAATAAGCAAGAGCTCCAGAAAGATCTGAGCTGCTTTATAAATATTTCAGTGGCAACACACATGCCAGAGCCCCGCGGCGGCCCCAGCAAGCGCTCCCCGCGGCGGGGCCGGCGCTGCGCCCTCCGCCGCCTCCCCCCGCGGCCCCGGCCCCGGCCCCGGCGCGCCCGCCGTTACACATTAGCCCGGGGCGTCGGGGCGGGCGCGGCGTGCCGGGCCGGGCAGAGGCCGCGCCGTGCCGCGCCGGGCCAGCGCTGCCTGCCGGCGCCCAGCGGAGCCGCCGCCGCCGGCTGGGGCATGGAGCGGCGCGGGGCGGCGGCGGGCGGCGGCGTGCAGATGTGCCAGACCGTCTTCCCGGGACACGCCAACCACCGCGGCGAGCTCAGCGCCGGGCAGCTCCTCAAGTGGATCGACGCCACCGCCTGCCTCGCAGGTACCGCGGCGGCGGCCCGCGGGGGGACCCGGCCCCGCTCGCGGCGCGGCGCGGCCTGGCCGCCATTTGCGCTGCGGCGGCGCGAGGCGCGCGGCCCCTCGAGGGGCTCCTCGCAGCCGCCGCCTCGCCTGCACTCCTTCTCTTCAAAATGGTGGCCCCCGGCCCAGCGCCTGCAGCTGCCCGGGGCAGGGCGTTACGCTTCGGCCCCGTCGGGCCGGGTCGCTGAGGCCGTTGCGCCCGGGAGAGGCTGGAGGAGGGCTCGCACCGGCTTGCAGGGCGCAGGCAGGAAAGGGAGCATGATAGTGCCCCTTTCCAGGGAAGAGGAAAGCTCGTGGTCTCGGAGAGGGAGGGTTGCGTCCCAGAGAGGACGGCGCGCTCAGGGTGAGCAGAAGGGTGATGGTAATGACGGTGAGAATTAAAAAAGAGAAGAGCCGAGGAGAAAAGGAAGGAAAATCGGAGGTACAGTAGCAGAAAGGAGAGAAAAGCACTAATTGAAGACTGACAACATGTGGAAAAACCAACCAGTATAGTGTGCTTTGCGTTTGGTATAATTCAGCTCTGAAAATTTCAGAAATTCCCGAGCTAACTTTCAGAAGTTCAAGCTACATGTAAAACACTAAGAAAAATCAAGATTCTGCTCTCTCTGTTGTCAATGAACTTCATTTCCAAGTACAGCTGCATATATTAGCAGTCCATAATAAGCCTTGTGGAGATTAGCAGATATATTTGGGGAACTCATGTCTGGATGGCATCTCCATATGATGCAGTGACCGTAGTATTCTCACTGTGTAGGTGTTTGCAGCACTCGGTGATTTGCAGCTTTATTTAATATACTCTTCCTATATAGAAGGAGTTAGGATCCTGGAGAACTGGTCCCACACAGTAACCTGTACATACGTGACTCCAGCACATAGCAGCTTTCAAGTAAAATCGCACACTTCTACAGATTTGTTTTAGCACAAAGGAATCATTTCTTCTAATGAATAGCGATTTCAGCCATATATTCACTCCTTAGCAGCACTTTTTACAGACCGAATCTGCTCTAATCGTGGCAGCCCATTAACTTGATTCCCTGCTCTGAAGTGGCAGAGCCCAGCTGTTACGGTTTGCCGTAGCTCCCTTGACTTCAATTAAGCTATGATCTTCATCAGCTGTGAATCTGCCACCATAGCTCACTTTCAGTCCACCTTTTGTAATCACCTTTGCTAAATTACTCTTAGGACAGCACCATTAATTCATGCCACAGGGTTAATCCTGTCACACACTAAGGATATTTTAACATCTTCCCTAGCTTTGCTTTTGGTATCACAGCAAACTCCAAAAGCTAGGCAGGGATTTGTTTGGCTTTAGCACCTTTCCCCCACACTAGCACCAGCTGGTGCAGTTGCAGGGGCCTGGGCTTTGCACCTCCCTCATTTCATATCCTGCTGCTTCAGACATGATCCCCCTCCTGGCTGCTTGCTCCACTTTCGAGGCTATTTATGATCTATCACCTTCCTACTCATCATCTTGTATTACCTGTCAAAGCAGTGATTCCAGTCTCTTAGTGGTTAGTGACCCCTTCCCTTCATCACGGTTTGTTGTGTTTCCGAGACATGCCTGCCTGCGTTTGCCCCTCATACTTTAAAAGGGAGCTCCTTGGATTTCAATAGAACTCATGCGCCTTTCTCCTTCTAATTCCTCTCAATGCTTACAAAAAATATTGTTGAGCTGCTTTGGTTTGTGAACTCCTGCCTCCTGGGCAGATTGGTTTGGTCCACGTTTCCTTGTACTCCTCTTTTTTAACCTGTCCCACTCAGGAAATGTTTCTGGAGTAGGAGGTTCCCAGTGTTTATACATCTCTTGTTGTGGTGGGGATTTGGCCCATGACTTGGAACTCTAGGTGCTATGGTCATATAAATAATAAATCACAATAACTTGATGTAAAAAGATAACTACTGGAATATTAAATATTAACAGTAAAGGAGACGTTTACCTTTTCAAAATTAACTTTCCTAATTAAAGCAAATAAGATGTGCTATTTTTCACAATCAAATGTATCCTAGGGAGTTAAAGAGTGTAGTACAAACTTTGGTACAAATATTTTACAATTTTTACAATCAGTAAATTTTTAATTTTTAAAATCTTGTTAGTGTGTGTATATATATTTTTTTATTACATTTAATCCCTGCCTTTTTATTACAACACTGAGGGCATGTACTCTTCTGCTTTCTACTGCTGTGACAACCCTAGCAAGCCAGTAGATCTTACTCCTTGGAAAATAATTCCTGTGTCTGAGAATCCTTAAGTGACATAAAGCTTTCACATTGGTTTAATGTAGTCACTATTCACAGCATACAGGTATGAGGGGGTTACAGAGATTTCTGTGACTCTTTTTGTCCTGCACCATACTTGCTTTCTCTCTCTTACCAATTGTTCATTTTAGAGAAAGATCTTAAATAGTCAGAGCTTTTAAAACTCAGTAGAATCATTATGATCATCTCATCTCATATATTACCCTTATTTCCTATTTATGTTCATTTTTAGAGAAAGACCTTAAATATTCAGAGCTTTTAAAACTCAATAGAGTCATGATCATCTGATAGCATTAAGATATTACTCTTATTTCATGGTAAATATTGACTTTAATCTTATTTAGCTCTTTTTTAAAGGGTCCACTATGGACTTGCACTGGGGCGATCAAAAGAAGAATTGGAACCTGCTGTGTTTTGTCTCTGTCTCTCATGCACAATTATACAGATGAATAGCTTGCTGCAAGCACAACATAGTAATTCTGTGTCTATGTGTCTCTTTTGAAGCTGAGAAACATGCTGGTGTGTCTTGTGTGACGGCATCTATGGATGACATACAGTTTGAAGAGACTGCCAGGTACAAAACCAGCTAGTAATACTCAAATGTTTTCTTTTTGGAGATTCTTATTTGGCAGAGAGAAACTGAGGCTTTATAAAATCTAAGATAATGGGCCAATGACCTCCTCAGAGTCTTAGGACTAAGTCTCATAATTGGTCTTGTGTATTGGTGATAGCTTGACCCCCCTAGAAAACAGATCAATTTCACAAGTCTAAAATAAACTGTAGTTGCTTTGACCCAGCAAACTAGATGCCAGGTGAGAAACTGATGGCCTAATGATCTTTGGCCCTAGTTAAAGTGAATGCTATGGTTCATTACTTATCTCTGTTAAATAAGGAATACAAACCGGCAACAGTTATCGTATGAATTCTTTATCACTGCAAGTGCTCTTTCAGTTTATTTCTAACCATATCATTCTTTCAGCTCTTAAAAAAGTTCATATAACAAAATAGAAATGTTTTGCATTTGTGAACATTGACTATTTAGTGAATCTGCAAGATAATACAGGACCTTAAAAGCTTAAACTTTTGTTTTAACTGTTTTTCATGATTTCCTGAGGGATATAAGACACTCTGGAAGGAAATGGCGTGTTTTAATCTGAATGTTATCTTAACAGAAACTGGAAACCATTACCTTGTAGTTAATGCTGAGTTTAAGTGTTTATTTAAAAGCCATGGTTTGCTGGCATTTAAGTAAAGCTACGCATAATAAGTTTGTTATGTTACAGAACCTGGTTTGCTGCCCCAGTGGGACACAAGCAAAAGAGGAAAAGATGTCTGACAAATTTTCTCCCCCCTCCCCCCCACCTTACAAACTGGAAATGAGTGAATGTTTAGATGACTGCATAGATGGGATGGACCTGGTTTCACAGAGAGGGGAAACATGTCAGAATTGTGAACCAAGCAACATTGGCTGTGAGGTGCAGAAGTGATGTCAATTTAAAACTGTTTGCAATACATGAGTGTAAAATAAGTGTGCTCACACTTCTGAACAGCAGGATTGTTAGACTGGTGGCCACTGAAATGAGAACTGGGACCAATAAGAAAAGTAAGTGAACATGGTCACGCTGAATCTAGAAATCACAAGAAGTTCTTAGTTTCAAAAAACTCAAAATGAGTTTTGAAGTTTTATTGTGACTATAGTTGTTCTGCATTTTTAATTTTGTCCTTAGGAAAAAATCCTCTCTGTGAAAACTGTAATCACAGGGTCCTACAAATGAAATCAGAGTAATGCTTGTCTTTCAGGCATAAGACCTCAGTAACTTCAGAGCAATTTACTCTCTTGTTTGAGGGCAGAACTGAGCATCTAAAATGTAATGAAAATACTTTTTCATCTAAATCTGTTTCTAAATATGTCTCTAGTTCTACTTTCACTTCTGGTGCCAATGTTTCATTATTAACAAGAAGTTAGGGTACAAGATATAACTATGAAGAGTTTTTAGTAATTATTTTTCAGCCTCAGGTCAGCTTTAACATCCTGTTTGTAACTTACTGCATAATTTCCTAAACTTTGCCAAATCTTGTTGATTATACAAACATCTTGCATAAATAACAGAGAGCTCTTATATCTCATTATAGTACATAAGAAAGTACATAAGAAAGATGTTTTGTAAGTTACCTGCTGTAAGGTTTCATTCTCCTACCTCAGGTTACTGTAAGTTTTATTATTAACTGCTTGGATTAACTATTTGGTACTTTTCAGTTGAAAAAGATTTTTTTCAAGTATCTTTCCAGTTGACATGGAAAACAGAAGTTCCCCCAATACCACTAGATATTCCCACTGAAATTCCCACAATACCGCTATATATTGCAAAACTCAGTTTTATGCCATGATAACAAATAAATCCCTTTTCCTTGTCTTAATGTGCAACAGTTCTGTGGTAGTAAGAACATTATCTGATTTTAAAATACATTTATATGAATTTTGTCAGTGCTCCATATGTAAGTCATATTCAGTTTGTCCTTCTGCCAGTTACAAATGGAAGTGCCACGTTCTGTGACTCCTGTCCTTAAATATCTATTTAAATGCCCAGGCTGATTGGCTTCCTTGGCTTAAATCAGTTTGTTCAAAGTCAGAATACATGACAGAATGTAAAACATTTCATTTTGAAATAGCTCCCAAAAGTATCTGAAAAGACATTTCCCTGTCATTTTGTCTTACAGTCTCAGTTCTGACATCTTTATTTTCTGCTATGGCCAAGAACCCCATAGGACTGTACTTTATACAGTGAAATGGGAATCTAGCTGCATAGGCTGTAGGGAGTCTAATTAATCTGAAGTTCAAAGCCACCTTATTGCGGGACTGACTTCTTGGAGTGAAATCGCGTCCAGCCCCTTTCTGATGTTCTCAGCCTGTAGTTTCCTGAACCTCTTGGACAGACCTGGGCTTACCTCTGTCAACCTCTTTTGTGCAGCGCTCTCACAAAGAGGAAGAGCAGTCACCAGGGAAGTGTCATGGAGAAAGGCCAAATAGACGATCTTTGTATGGAAGAATAGTGGCCTGCCAGTCAGCCTGAGGTAGAGCCCTTTGCGGTCCCAGCTGTGGAGGGGACCTCATGAATAGTCTGGCATCACCGTGTATTTGACAGATTGGTCATGACGTCCTCTGCAAACATCCATAGGGACTCAGAATTCTCTCTCTTTTAAGGAAAGCCTCGCGCTCTGCTATCAGTGTGTCTTGTTCAATCATGGAATTTATCTACTGAATATGATTCTGTCTTTCTTCACCCAGTATTTGTCATTACCTGTACTGTGGTGCTAACTGTAATTCCCTTGGGAGTTGAGTGGCAGATACAGAATCTTCAGGGATGTTTCAGGGTACTTGTTGAGTTCTGTTTCTAATTTTTCTAAGGGCTTTTTTAAAGGACCATAGCTTTAATTTCTTTTCCAAGCCTGAAAATAAACGTTGCATTGTTGTTCTGAGCACCCTCTCCTTTCTGCACATGGGCTGGTGGTTCCCTTAGCTGCGTATCTTAGAATTATTATGTTAATGCTCATGGTTTTTCTTTGCAATCAGTGGTGGAGAAACTCCTCATGAATATGTTCTTCAAAAGGCAGTGAGGACTGTGTATCTGCAGATGGTCATTAATCTTTCCTCTAACCAATTTTTTTTACTGCTGTCTACTCAAAGGCTTCCGCTTGCATTTCTGAGTGAGAACAAGAAAGGAAAAGTTTCTGTGTGTTTGATAGTAACTATTTGAGATTCTGGCCATCAGAGGAGCAATTTAAGAAAAGCGCTACCTTAAACATAAAAATCATATTCATTAAATTAAAAAAAAAATAATAAAGAGAACAGTTTTAGAAACTGGGGTCATACAGTGCCAAATCCTCAGCTGCTGTAAATTTGTCCATTTCATAGATATTCAAGTAGTTTGAATTATATTTTATTGTTGTGGATATAGCTTGCTGCACTTTGCCTGCTTTGGGACTGATCCTTAGCACTCTAAGTCAGTAGCTGAAGTCAGTGGCCTGATGCCCAGTTATTTGGGCTGTGGTTCTGACTTACCATGCCCATCATGTCCTTTTATTGTTCCAGTTAATAAGCCTACCTTAGGGGAGCTGCCTTCTTCCCACCTTTTTAGCATTGCTTTGTGTTAGGTTATTTGCAAGGTCTAGAGTTTTGAAAACATGGGTAACTCTTGTTATCAGCACATAGTGTGCATTTTGGAAATTCAGGAGGAAAGAGACAAAGAATTTTCTCAGCCATTTAATTCTATGTAGGTTAATATATGTAATTCTACATAGGTATTCTGTGTAGGTAAGTGGGAAAGCCAGTAGCTGTTGTTCAGAACTGTGCTACTATTAGGACAGAATGGGCATGCTGCAACCCTGTTTGCGGCCAAAACTTGGAAAATAAACTTCTTCTCAGCTTTCAAAGAGGTCAAAGAGCAACTTTTGTTCTGGCGATACTTCCTACTGTGTATGCATCTGTACACTAGAGAAGACATGCGGAGTGTATCTTGTGCAGTCTTGCAACTAGATGCGCTCAGTGTTTTGGTGTAACTCATGGCAAGATGGGTCTGAGCAAAAGCAAAGTCTAGACCAAAATTTCTTGGGGGACCTAGGGCCTGTAGCATATCTGATGTCATACAGCTCGCAGCAAGGTGAAGGAATGCTACTATTAAGCTTACGCAGTTTTTCAAATAATCTCTAGTCTTTACCGAGCATCGGTGAAGCCTGCCCTGTGAAGAACTGTGCTAAACCTTTTTCAGTGCATTTTCAGTAGAATAGGGCAGACACAAACTGATCACAGCTAATGAGATTCTCTCCCAGAGAGCGCGCTTTTCTTACAAATACCTTGAGAGCCAGGTCCAAACCCTTATTAAGCTGTGTGATTACATACCATAAGAAGATGTTACTCTTCTTAACAGGGTTGGACAAATTATTACCATCAAAGCAAAAGTGAACAGAGCATTCAGTACCAGCATGGAGGTAAGAGATCATCACTCTTATTCCTAACAATGTTTAAAGAATAGAGGAGGAAGGTGGGAAGGGAACAATGCAACGATGCTCTAGTGCTTATTAATTTCAGAAGGAGCTTTGTGCAGATATCTAAACAATATTACCCCCTAATGAAACTCTGGTTTCGTTTTATGTTTGCATACTATCTGTTAGATAATCTGTGTCAGAATGGTAACTGGACCCTGAAGACTTAACATCTTTAGCAGGTATAGTATATAGGATGAGATAGTTGGTGTTGGTCAGTCCAAAGCTATTGACCAGTGTTTGAGCAGTGTTTGGAGCAGAGCCCAGAGTCCACTGAATAGGTGGTGTTCTAAGGATTTTTGAAACTTCTGATAGAAAGGTATTTATCTCAGGTGTGTACGTGTTCTCACTGCTTATATTGTAACAGACATGGCAATGCATTGCCCAATCACTTACTTGAAATCAGAATTGAACCATAAGGGGTCTTTCTCCACTTTGCATCCATCTCCAGTTTCCATAAGTATTAATGGGAGTGATGTGAGCATGTCTCCAGGAGATTGTATTCCAAAAGATTCTAAAAATTAAAAAAAGAGAAGCTCTGATTCCTGTCAGGACTGTTTTACAGGAGACAATATAGTTACGTTCAGGTGTTTCATTGTGCTTTATAGGCATATCCAGATTTTTTGCTCATGCAAGTCTTAAAGATTCAGATGGGGAATCCAAATGGCATCCATAAAACCAAATCTAAGTGTGTGTCCTGTTTTATATTTTACCTTACAAGTAAAACTAAACATCAACCTACACCTGTTGTACTAATGAGCTTTTCAGGGCTCAAAGGATCTTGTGATGTTCCAAAATGTTCGGGGATATATTGGTGATAGCAGAGCAGTCTTGTCTTTTTTTTTTCTTTTTTTTTCCCTCCTTTTTTTTTTAGGTATTAGAGACAAGCCATGATTAATTTGATAAACACTGCATTGCTTTCTCTCAACTCAGCCAACAATGTTGTAATATTTTTTCTTTTTGTCCCCTTCTCCCACTACCTCCTTCCTTATAGGTTGGCATCAAGGTTACGGTACAGGATACTTTGGCTAATATAGAAAAACTTGTGAGTGTGGCATATGCAACATATGTAGCCAAACCAGTTGGTGCTGGAAAGGTATTATTTCTGTTTTGTTTTATGCTTAAAGTTACTGGGACTGCGTTTCTGTGAAATAAGCCAACTTTTCTGATTGTGAAACACAAGAAAATGTTGATATCTCTTTTTTTTCAGATCAATAATAGAAAAACAGTATGAAGTCCAGACTATAGAGAATTGTTTTTTGTTTTTTTTTCCAATTTCTGATCTGAAATTGTTAAGCTTTTTTATTGTTTGCGCTTTCTCCTGCACATTTACTAGCAATAGAATTGGTGTCTTTATAGGGATTGTAATGTTGACAAAGGCAGGGCAACAGCACTGGAAGAGAGATTCCTGTGAGTCTGCAAGACCTCTTTTCCAAAACTGATCTACCCACATGTTGAAAGCTGCTGGGGTTTTTTTGTTTATTTGTTTTAATCCTTCACTCTCCCTTTTGAGGCGGCTGTTCCAAGGCATCGCTATTCAGATAGGAAATGTTATTTTTAAGCTAGCTTCCAATCTAAATTAATTCATTGCCATTTATGTTGATTAGTTTTCATGCTGATGTTGTTTTTTCTCCTTAGCGTTTGCCTCCCTGGAGGTGTTTGTAGAAAGCAGTCATAGTATTGTTTGGCCTTCATATTGCTGTGCCAAATAGGCCCAGTTCTTTTAAAGTTTTCTTATGAGAAAGGCCATATATTCCTCAGATCCTCTTAATAAACTCCCTTTGTATCTAGCACTCTACTTTCTTGAACATGAGTGACTAGAATCGTATATCACGTCTCACTTTCCTGTCTCGTTTTACGTGTGATGAAAGCACATCTGCCCTTTTAACATCCACTGCAGATTGGCAGACAACAACCATCCCATGAGCAATTAATATATTCAACCATTTCTGCTTTCTCTTCTGCAATGATGTATTACAGTTTGCAGAAGAAACAGATCAGAACATTTTTTCTAAAACTAAAGCACAGTCTGTTTGTGACAAGGTAGTGGCTAAATTGGTTAACCTGAGAGCACTAAAATACTATGAAGTAAGAATTATTTATTACTGGTTTGACATTGTATCCATGACATTGCCCATTTACCTTTTGTCCAGATTTCCAGGGAGGTTATTTCAGTATTACATTGTTGACAGTTAACTAAGGCTTAAAACAGACACGCCCAAAGGAAATTTGAGACCAGTTCAAAATCCATGGGAAATTAAAATCTTGGAGAAATTAACACTTTTTTCAAACCCACTTTTCTGAATGAATATCACCAACATTGTGCACAGAGCAACAGTGTACTTTCACCATCTTTTAGCTGAGCCGGCTGGAAAAAGCTAGGAAGCTCATGAGCAGGGGCAGAGATGGGGCAAAGAAACTGAAAGAGGTTTTGCGTGAAGACTCAAAGGCTGAGATATGATCGCAGCACCGCTGCAGGACACAAAAGGTTGGGTTTTGTGTGTGTTGCAGTTCTTGTGCTATATTGCAAAGTTCTGAGAGAAGACCTCACAGATAAATCACAAAAGTGGCTGTTCACTGGCCCCTCTGCAGTATTTATCTAAATATAATACTTTTCAGAATCCAGTGTGGGATTCGATTCAGTTTGGCCCTGAACTGACATGCCTGGGAATTTGCACTTAAGAAGCAGAAGACCTTATCCTGGCAAAAGAAAAATGTGCATCTGGGCATTTAGGGCATAAGTCTGTAATGTCAGAAGTTGCACCAGCTACTGCATGTTTGTGCATCCCCCAACCCCCACCTCAGAAAACCAACATTCCTTTGAAAATAAGTCCTCAGACAGTCAGGGATAGATGCAATAGGCTGTGTGGATATGGAGTGAATTATAAGAGTGAGAGGGAGTAGGCTGTTTGTGTAGTGAGTGAGAGTGGGCTCTGGGGTACACTTCCCCACACACTGCACCACTGCTCAGTATGGCTGGATTTCTTTTGCTGATGTGAAAATTTTATGCTCCCACCTTTCAAATTAAGGTTTATTTCCCTTCTTTTTTTTTTTCCTTAAATGAGAACTGTTTTAAACAGTGTGTGCTTTCATGCATCTGTGCTTCAAAGTAAAAGCACTTTGTCTTTGAGTTTTAACAAATAATCATGTTACAAAACTGGAAAGGGGAAAAAAGATAATGCAGAATCTCTTGAACTTTAACTCTGCCATTATCGGTATTAACAGAACTCAACATCTTGGACAGTTGATAGCAAAGGATTGTAGAAAATGCTAGTGCAAATACTCTTTTATTCAAATTGTATCTGAAGAGCCATTTTGAGTTCAGAGTGCACCTTGTTATGATTATGCAATTAAGATGGTTTCTTCTTTTTTCTTTTTTTTATTTGCATAGATTGAATTGAAACCTGTAAAACTTCTGTCTAGACAAGACCACCTGGAACATAGCCTGGCTACTGAGAGAAGAAGAATCCGACTGGACTATGAACAAGTCTTTCAGAACCTAATGCAGGAGAGTGATAAAGAAGATGGTTACTGTGGTCAGTATAGAACATGCAACAAATAATAGTTTATGGGTAGCTAAAAGGGAGGAAAAAAGCGGTCAAACCACCTGAAGAGTATGGCTCCTTGAGGTAGTAGTCTCAGGTGGGAAGGGGTGTGCTAGGTTTGTGAGGATGTGTAAGACAATTATTCTAATACAGTAGTATTTCTTCCTATTTCAGAAATTCCAGATTTAAAATGCAGGATTGAAGGCAAAA
The DNA here is from genome assembly GCF_036417845.1 of Apteryx mantelli. Lineage (NCBI taxonomy): Eukaryota > Metazoa > Chordata > Aves > Apterygiformes > Apterygidae > Apteryx > Apteryx mantelli. Next base: position 57,771,485 of record NC_090020.1, read on the forward strand.
CACGCATTAAATGTGAAATACAGATCTTCATATAGGTTATATGTATAGCATTTAACAGTTCAAGCAGAATCTTGCAATACAAAAATGAAGTCCAATAACATTAGTTGTAATGTAGGTAGAAGGATAAAATCCAGGATAAATAGAAAGGGTTTATGACTGTTTCTTTGCAAGAAAACATTGAGAACTACTTTCATGCCATGAGATCATTCTCAGCAAGCAGGAGAAACTCAATTACATGGTGATCAAAACAGGCAGAAAAAACTTAAAACCTCCTCAGGACCAAATTAGAAAAGTTGAGGAGAAACATGTTTGTCTTTATTTCTGATGGTAATCTCTGTTCTTAAAAACAATTGTACTTAAAGTTGTTGTGCTCCTCTACAAAAAAAATTCTTCACAAATGTTTAAGAAATCTGATATTTGCAGTATCTGAGGCATAACTCTGTATAAACAACAGACATTATATGTTTTTACTGAGGAAAGATAAAACCTGTTGTAAATATAAATTCTAGTTTTAACAATTTAATAAGATTGTGTAGAACAGAAGAGACTGCTGCAAGAAAGCAAGTATTTGTCCTCATGGTAGCTGTCTCACAGGAAATGGCTTAATACCATCAAAGTCAAATCAGAGACTGATGATTTTGGTTTTCGCTGCCTTGCCTGGAAATTTCTTGGAAGGATCCTGCTATCGCTAACACTAATTCCTGGAGGACACAGAACAAGCAAAATAGGAGAAGGAGAGAGAGGAAAATACTATAGAGGCTTTCAGGTAGCAAATATGTATAAATCACATCAATAAAGTGAAGTTTGTCTTTCGAGTCCATGTTATGCAACAATTTGAATAGGTCTAAAGTGCAAGTGAGTCAGATGTGTCCACACACACACAGACACACACACACAGACTCCTAAGGTTAGTTAGGGCAAAAATCAAAAGTACATTTCAGGTCAAGTAGCACGTAGCACAGGTGGGCACTTTTTAAGTGATTGATACCATCTCATGCTTGAACCTATTGTAGCAAAAAATGTAACTGAAAAAAGAAAGGTTGCAGTGAGAATGTATGGCTAAGCATTCGAAAGTGGAATCAGAATAGTTCAGATAATGGAACATGGTTACTAATTTAGGTCAATATTTATCTCTTTAGCGTGTGTGCGTGTTCTATATTGTCTCTAATAATCACAAGATTTGTAAGTAGCAGGTTATAAAACAATCGTCATACTCTAACCTTAATTAGACACATTAGCAGAGGTGCAGGTCATACATGGGGGTCAAAGTCTATGAAAGGCATTTGAATAAAGATAAAGAGTAAACTGCTCTAACAACGTCCATTACAGGTCATGCTGGCAGCCATGAATAATCACAAATGCATGCTGAGATGGGTGGCCTGCCTTTGTTCTCAGCTAGCTGAGTTTCAGTTACTGCTTCTGACACAGCTTGTCTAAGGACAGGGGGATGGCTAGGAAGGATCACCATGCTGTGATATACCCAGGCGTGGTCCATACCCACCTCTTCTTGGAAGAACAGAGCAAATTTTCAGCTTCTTGCTGCCCTTGGAAAGGACAGAGGCATGCCATGTCTTTCTTTTTAAGTATTTTTCTTTTCATCATGCCTGATGGAAATGGTACCCTTCAGTAATGGGGAATTGCTGTTTTCTTCTTGGCTATGTGGCTTACCAGCTGATCTGAAATAAACCATTAATACATTGCTGCCATATTTCAGATACTCTTAAAGAAGAAGATGCAGTTTCAACTGACCTTACTCATGTGCAGAGTATTGAGCTTGTCTTGCCTCCTCATGCAAACCATCATGAAAATGCTTTTGGTGGTCAGATCATGGCTTGGATGGAGACAGTGGCTAGTATTTCAGCAAGGTACTTCTCTGTGTCGTAGTCTTTGTATATGGTTCTGAGTGGATGTGTACCTCGATTTTAATGTTAAGGGCTTCACCAGGATTTATTTTAAATTAACAATATAGACCCAAATCTTTGTGACTTCTCTTCCTCCTAAGATTGCAAGTCTTTCCCCTATTTATTTGGTACATTTCCTATGGCATCCATTCCTATGGCACCCCTGCCAGTGTGGGGGGTGAAATACTGTTTTCTCCGTGTTACACGTGGTGGCCCTGTGGCAAAAGAGGCTACATTATTTGCCTGAGACTCCCTGCAGACAGTCATCATCAAAAATAGGAATGGAAGCCAGGCATCCTCATGGTTGGTACAGTGTTTTAAAATCAGAAGTAATCTTCAAGTCAAGATAAAACTGATATGGACCCTATATTAATTGATACCTAAAAATGGATATGAATGAATTCTAAATAATATTCTGCAGATCCTTACGGCAGAGGTAAGAATAAGTCATGGAGAAAGAATCTGAAGAAACAGGTTCTGTTCTGCTGGTGCTGACACAGAATGGGTGTATAACCTTGGGGAAGTCATGTAACCTCTCAGTCCCTCAGAGTCCCGCATTCTGTGGGTTGTAATGTTTTTAGCAATTTAAAGGGCTTTGACATCTTCAGGTGAAAAGTGCAAAATATTTTTGCGACACTTTCTAGCATTGCTAGTCATTATAGCTGAGGCATATAATCATTTAATTTCTTTCTCTGAAATCGAACAGTTGCTTTTCTCCCTCCTTGCTCTTGGGCTCTGTAGAAAGCTTCTTTATAAGCAAGACTTGAGTTTCAATTTGACTTCTCCTTGCATACCAAGTGACCTAATTCACTGCAGGGATTTTAGACATGTTTTCATTTTTTAACTTTAATAATTAAATGACTTTCCCATTCATTATTCATGTAGTTTTGATTTGTAGCTAGTAGTTGTACTGATAACAACACAGATTTTCTGTAGTGGTTGGATAAACAGCTCTTGTTATTAACAATAGAATGCACTGACCACTGACGCCAGTGTGTAATTTCACTGACTTCAAAGGGATTGTTTCTGATTTGGGCCATAATCTGATCCATAATAATTACCTGTTTTCATTTGATAAATTTGACCTAGTGAGAGTCACTTTTAGGTTTAAAAACAGAAAGGAAACATCACAAACCAGATAGTGAAAATATTTTCTTTGGAACTATGAATGTCAAACATGATTTGTCATGTTGAAAATATCAGGAATAATAGCTGATGGCATGGGCTGGATGAAAACAGATTCTGTATTTTAGGCTTGAGAAATAGCTAGTTTCACTACAAACCTTTTTTGAAGCCACTCACAATTAGGTCTGACCTTTGAAGGTGCCAATTAGGAGTTGCTATGGCCACAGATTCTGATGAAGAATGGTGGAGGAGGGGTAATTCTTGAAAGATATATTTCTAAGAGTATTTTAAAGGTTATTTTCCCACCCCCCCCACCCCCCCCACACTTTTTAAGCTGGACGGTAGTTGAACATCTTACAGATAGCAGTAAAGCCATTCGAATATCTATTTGAACTGGATCTGCCCTTTCTTGATGTTTTACACTTCCAGTAAAAGTATTCAGAGCTTAGTTTTCCAGGAAAAAATGTGCTTAATGTTTAGGCTAAACTTCCCTTTTGTTCCTCTCTTATTTTCAATCGTATTGTGTTTGCATCTTTATCGTGAATGTTGTAAATGAGGTCAACATTTAGCATTTTAAATAAGAAGAGCAAATTATTCTTAATGAAATTACAAAGTCGTTTGAATGTATTAGTCTATTAAAAAGATGTACCAGTCAATTAATTAACAACAGATAATTGTGCACATTTAACAATACCGGTACATTAGTTTACAGAATGCAATTGAGTTAGAAGCTAAGAACACCACAAAACTGTATTTTCAAGTTTAAAAAGTGCACAATGAAAATCTTTTCAGATGTGCATATGCGATTCTTAGACTTTTGCTCACATGCATGAAGATAAGACGTAATTTTTCAAAGACTAAAAATAATGTGATGCATATGTGATGCATAGAGATCCCAATTAAGAGTGTGGCTTTAATTACACTTAAGTTGTGCCCACTCCAAAGAGTTTGCAAACTAGATCCCAATTCCACAAACTCTTAAGCTGTACCTACACTGCAGATATTTTCTGTCAGGGCTATAAAGGTCAGAGAAGTGGTGAGTCAGTGGAATTCCCTAGTGTAGATGCCGTAACATTGCAGAATTATTCTTTTAGCGGTGTAGTTGGGTTTGATCAGGTGTGCGTCTGTTTTCTTCTACTGCGCTGCTCCAAAGAGCAGCTTTGCTAGTACAGTCTTGGAAAGGGCACTCTCCTGGCAGAAGAAATCATTTGTACTAGTCCAGCAAAGTCTTGACAGAGTAGCTACAGCCTATATCACAGGCAATTCAAAGAGATCCAGTAGGATAACTGCTGAACCTGACTGCATGTGATTGAATGCCGTACAGGATCAGCTCTGAAATAAGAGACAGGTGAGTGAATGCAATATGCAATTGGAAGGACAAAGGAAACAGAAGTATTAAAATTTGTTTATATTTAATGCACTACTTTGTCCTGATCTTCTAAAATTTAGTCAACAATTCTGGGTTTCTAGATTGATAAGGGATCACTTCAACATCTTCCCGTTCCTTTGTGTGTTCAGAGATGAATTTCCGAGCTCAGCACCAGTAACTGTGTATAATTCAGAAAACCAGAAACGATTTGACGAACAAGCAGAAAATTACAAAATATTAAGAAGAATTGACAGATTGAAATTTCTGTTGCTTGAACACAATTTCTGGTGCTGAACTTTTCTGCTCAGCTTTCTTTAATTGTATAAAGGCTTTATGATCTGGCATCTTTATGTATTGAGCAATATCCTGCTCCCCATGCAGTCATATGGAAATTAATGAAACTCTTTGTGAAGTAAGTAGTTACTCTATAGGTAAGGGATTCATGATCTGGCTCCAAAAGAAGGTAATAACAATCAGTGAGAATTAATTAGTCAGTGTTTGTAAAGTGTGTTGAAGATGAAACAGCATGACATAAGTGGTATTGTTATGTTTGAGGCCCAAATTATATGCTGATCTTGGTTGTGCAAAACTTGTTGCTGCAATCACTACCTACTGCCAACCTAACAAAGGAGTTACTTTTACAAAGCTGTGTTTTGCTCTGTGTCTCTTCTGCTTTCTTCTTCAGCCGCCTTTGTCGTTCATATCCCATCTTGAAATCAGTTGATATGTTTAAATTCCGGGGACCATCCATCGTGGGTGACCGCCTTGTCTTCAATGCAATTGTGAACAATACATTTCAGAACAGGTAAAGCTACTCGTATGCATGTGTTCCTTGACTTCTTCAACACCAGCTTAACTGCATGTTTTAGGTTTCAGCCATCAGTGGGATTTGCTTTATTGAATGAAAGATTTTTGCAATTTTTTTAAACTTTTCTGAGTGAAAATTTTCTAAAATTTATTTTGACTTTCATTCTCAAAAAGATTTAAAGATTTTTAAAGATTTAAAGATTTTTCATAGCCAAATCCCAGTCCTGCAAATTCTGACCTGTAAGCATCACTCTGAACTTCAGGGATTTTCAAGGGTTGTTTTGGTCTCAGGGCCTTGATCAATCAGAAGATTCCAACTTGCTGCCAGGCTCTTCCTGTTTTGGCATTTGTTGCCAGTTTTGGGTTCCAGTTATTGCTAACGGCTGGCAAAATTCATATTTTGTTTTGTTTTTTCTTCTTCCCAAGAGTGGTTTGGGTGCACACAGGGGTGGGGTTTTACCAGTTGCAGTTTGGAATAAATGGCTACAGCCTGAAGTGAACCTTTACCTTTGTCACAAAGGCAGGGTGGAGTATAGGGTCATTGTAAGAGTGAAACATGCATTTGGGCACACTAAACACCTGCTTCTGGGATTCAGTTGTGTGACTTTTTACCAGTCTTCTGCAGATCCTGCTGGCTAATGGATACTCTCTTTTTCTCTTTCCCATGCATGCACTGTCTCCTCTGCAGATTTAAGACTCCTGTTGTGTTTGCACCACAGAGAATGACTCCCCTCTGAACTTTGGCAAAGGGATTGTGGCTTGACACCTCTCTGCTAGGCTGGTTTCCCCATCCACAGGAATGATTCTTTGGGCCAAAGGACCTTTGGGTCAGCACCAGGGGTGTGATACAACTTACGTTGATCCCTCTTCCATCAGCCGGGCCCTTATCCAGACCAGCAGAATCTAGTCACACAGGGCAGATCACGAGATGTAGAAAGACTAGCCACAGAGGGCAGAAGCTAAAGTAATCCCTCCTCCAACTTTTGTGGGACAAATGCTGTCCTGGCACAGCTGTTTTGTAGCTGCTTTCATTGTAGGTGTATTTGGTCCTGACAGAGTGCTAGCAGGGCACCTTCATGCTATGCATCTGCTGAATGTCAAATCAATACCATATTGCTCACTTTTGCTGTCTCTTCTCAATCTGCTCATTGGTGTTTACATTTTGCTACTTAGCTCACTTTCTTTTTTTTTGCTAGTGCTATTTATCTAGTGCCACCTTTTATTTCATTTCTGAAATGTGTCTGTCTGGACTGAGTCATTTATTTTCTATGCTACAGAATGTACTTGAGTCAGACTTCCTGCACCCATGAAGTCTGCAGCAGTCCTCCTTACTATGTCTCAGGGCTACTTCTGCATCACTTATAGTAGTTCAATAATTAATTTAAACTCTTATTTCAGTGTGGAGGTTGGTGTCCGTGTTGAGGCTTATAACTGTGAAGAATGGATCAAGGACCAAGCACGGCATATTAACAGCGCTTTTCTCATTTTTAATGCTGTAAATGACAAAGGAGAGCTGCTTGCCTTCCCCAGAGTTAAACCTACTACAAAGGTCAGCTCTCATTCTCAGGAGTAGGGTGAATGTGTATGTGGGATTATATGGTCCAGCCCAGCACACTGCATGTCACTCAGCCAGCTACTGACAGCCTTCCAGGAAAAGCAAGGACTAAACAAAGCAGAGCACTGAAATTCATCTTCCTGGGGAAGAGAAAGCCTCAGTTACAGGGCTGAGAAAGCATCTAAATGAAATGTTTGCCTTTGAGTGAGAAATTCATCAGACTTCAGCCATCTGAATCTGAGAAGTCTAGTGGAGGATAGTCTGTAGTTGATGGAGGGAGGATGAATCTGCCTTTTGGAAGCACCTATCTGTACAGGTCTTGTACAATTTCCACTGGCTGTAGAAATGCCAAGACAGCAAGAAACTGACTGAAGCTCTTAAGCATTAAATGGATAAAGTTACTTTTATAAACTCATAATGAAGACAAGAAATAGAGTTAGTAAAGAAGTCGGTGGGAATCAACTCCCATGACCTGGGTGGGCTGTCCATTTCCTTTGACATGGAGATTTCAGCAAATGTTTCCCTGCAAATGGTTCAGTAAGCGCTCAGAGCAGTGCAAATACTGTTGTTCAATTGTTTGCTGTTTTGTCACCTGTCATTAACTTACTGGTCCAATTATGTGATTTTTTTGAGAGCCTGCATAGACAGGAATTAAATGATTATTTAACAGCAGTGAACTTACATTTTGTAGGATAGCAATTGGACAAATAAATCAAGGTGTCGTATGTACCAAGTGAGGCAGTAAGGTTCATGAGAGCCCACTAAAAATTGTTGCGAGAGGAAACATTGACTTTCTCTTTTCAAAAGTTAAAAAAAAAAAAAAAAGTCACAGCAGCTTAGCTTCCACCAGAAAAACAGTGCATCCCTTAGAGTAGAAAAGAGTAGAAAAAATTACACTCTGAGTAGAGTAATAAAAAAGGACAGGAAGGACTTGTCACCTTGAAGGGCAGATCACATCCATTTGCATCATGCTTGCTTCTAATTTTCAATGTCCATATTGCTCTGTGCCCCAGATCAATGTGCACTAAAACAGAACTAAAACAGTCCAGACTTCCCTTATACTTTGAACACTAGAAAATGGTAAATTGGATTAATAGTTTATCTGGTTGGTGGCATATTTGAGAAGAACAGAATGTCCTGTGCAGCACTGCACTGCCCAGCTCTCCCTGGACTAGGACTAAAGTGCTAGGAGTATGCTGCTGTGAGGATATTTTTTTATTGAATTGGTTTTGCCAACTTAAGGGGATGTTGTCAAGTGAAAAGTAAATCACTGACTCAGGCTAAACAGGGGAAAGTCCAATGTACAGTGTACAGTTTATCTTTAATACATCTCTGGTATTTGTCCACCTAGAAGAAATATTTTTTAGTTGTTTAGTTGCACAAAATTGTCAAAATAAAATGTGCCCTAATTGAATCAGCTTTATCGCTGTGTGGTTTACTTTTTGCAAAGGATGGTGTGAGACGGTATCATGGAGCTATTGCACGAAGGAGAATTCGACTAGCCAGGTATGGCTGGGTTACAAGGAGAACTTGATTTTGAAAACTCTTTAATTTTTAATATGTTCTGTGGAAAAGCAGTTGTTTGCTAAGTGGTAAAAATCTTCTCAAACATAACTTGCACTGCTTAATTTTCCAGATTTTTTTGCCTGAGTTGCACTGAAATCATTAGGGGCTATTCCTCTCATAATAGTAAATAGTTAGCTCTTTAATGTATTTTGATTCCCCATCGTTCTTGGGAAGAGAAAGGATGTATTGCATACCTGTCTTGCAACTGAAGATTGATTAAATATTTCTAAAGTATTTAGAAGACACTTAAGCCTATAGAAGTGATTGTTATTAGCACGTGTTGAAGTGCAAGAACCAATTCATGCTACTATTTTCTTTTGAACTTTGTTTTAGAAAGTATATACTTTCTGCTAAGGAAGATGAACCTTCTGATCCCTGGAAGAGAAGCAACCAGGTAATCTTTAGGTCATGTCCTATTGTCTACCTGCATAAAATGGTGTATTCATACACTTTTTGGATTTGTACAACAGTTGTACAGACCTTGGCAATTTCCATACTGGACCTGCTGTACTTAAGTATTGTGGTAATTGTGGAAGAATGGATAAATGCGTAATTAGATAATTTTTTTTTCTTCTGAGAGAAAAAACAGAGTAGATACTTCAATATCAGTTTGAGTTTCATACAGAGCTTAAAAAAATGACTCTAAGATGGAATCTGCAAATTGTTTTAACAAGTTGTCCCATAAGCAGCAGAGCTAAAGAAGACAGGTTTCCTGCAGATTTATGTCCTGGTGTCCTGTCTTTCCCTTTCCCTGTGACATTACAGAATCACAGAATGGTTGAGGTTGGAAGGGACCTCTGGAGATCATCTAGTCCAACCCCCCTGCTCAAGCAGGGTCACCTAGAGCACCTTGCACAGGATCGCTTCCAGGCAGGTTTTGAATATCTCCAGAGAAGGAGACTCCACCACCTCTCTGGACAACCTGTTCCAGTGCTCTGTCACCCTCACAGTGAAGAAGTTTTTCCTCATGTTCAGATGGAAGCGTCTGTGTTTCAGTTTGTGCCTGTTGCCTCACATCCTGTCGCTGGGCACCACTGAAAAGAGTCTGGCCCCATCCTCTCGACACCCTCCCTTCAGATACTTGTACACGTTGATAAGATCTCCTCTCAGCCTTCTCTTCTCCAAGCTAAACAGGCCCAGCTCTCTCAGTCTTTCCTCATAAGAGAGATGCTCCAGTCCCCTAATCATCTTCGTAGCCCTTCACTGGACTTGCTCCAGTAGTGCCACATCCCTCTTGTACTGGGGAGCCCAGAACTGGATGCAGTACTTCAGATGGGGCCTCAGCAGGGCTGAGTAGAGGGGGAGGATCACCTCCCTCGACCTGCTGGCAACACTCTTCCTGATGCACCCCAGGATACCATTGGCCTTCTTGGCCGCAAGGGCACATTGCTGCCTCATGCTTAACTTGGTGTCCACCAGCACTCCCAGGTCCTTCTCCGCAGAGCTGCTTTCCAGCAGGTCAACCCCCAACCTGTACTGGTGCAGGGGGTTATTCCTCCATAGGTGCAGGACCCTGCACTTGCCTTTGTTGAACTTCAGGAGGTTCCTCTCCGCCCATCTCTCCAGCATTAATTCCAGTGCCCATCCCTCTTCTGTCCTTTATTGCTTTGTCACTGGGCAAGGCAAAGTGCATGGACTGACTAGTTCAGAGTTGTGTGTGCGCTGATTCGCCAGTCGGATATTGCTAACCAGAATGTTTTAACAGATGGATTTTGCAGTAGAGAAGCTGATTTGGGTCTTCCTCCTTTTCCCAGCCACTAATTTTCATAAAACTTGTAGGGGTTTTATTATCTCGTGATATTTCAATCTCCATTTCAAAATTGAATTTGAAATGTTAAAAGTGTGTGGGCAATAGGCATGGCCGTACCAACAGACATGATCAGTGAAATAGCATAAACTTTATTTCGGTGGAAAACAAAAGTGAAAACATACGTTCATTCCTAGATGCACTGCATCGAGTAGTGCGTGTTTCTAGCTTGGATATGCTAGGCCATAGAATGTGCCCATGTCATAAAGTAAATAGCCATGAACCTGAACCTAGGTGCATTTATGCACACCCTAAATGTTGTTTCAGTGCTGAATTTTTGTCATTAAAGTTTCATTGTAGCTAAGCTCTCAGTGGCTCCCAGAAATTTTACTGGACCTTTTTCTATTACTTCCAAAAGTAAGTAAATAATAGTTGGAGTTTTATAATGCAGGAGGTGATTTGCTATTAATAGTGGCATCACCATTAGGGTTTTAATCCTGTGAACATGGAATTTCTTTTCTGCCAGAAAATAAATATAAATAGGAACACAATGTTAAAAATGAATTACTCTAATTTATTTAATATTAAATGGAAATATGTCATTTAAGACTTCTTAAGCTGTACATTCTTTTTGTACAACATTTAAATTAGAACTCCATCCATGGTAGTCAAGCATAAACGAGGTATATTTGCACTCTCTGTGCTCTGAGCCTTCTGTGTAAAGCAACTGCCAAGGTAGACCACAGCTTGATAGCAATGGAGAGGTTAATTTTCTAGTCGATTTTAATTACTTATGAGGAAAATGGACAAAACCATGAGTTTAGTGGCCTCAGAGGTTACCTGTATTATCTCTCTGGTGGTCACAGTTTTTCTGCTCTGCTTTATAATCAGAGAAGCCCAAATTAGAATTTCATTGTTGTTGTTTAATTAGGGTTGTTTTGCCATCAGCCATGTGAGCACATAATCTAGCTATTGGAAGTATTTAATTCAGAAACTACTGGACTGTGTTTTCTGGAAGGAAAACACTTATGGGAAAATACACATTTATTTGTGATTCAGGGGTAATGGTAGAAAAAGAGCATCTCATTTCTGGAATGTTTAGTAAAATGTACCTTTACCCCTTTGTTTTCAGCAATATTTCTTGCATTTCAGGTGTATTTGAGTTACAGCAATATAGCCACACTGACACACCTGGCAGCAAAACCTGGATGGGAAATAACCAGTACGCTGGATGATGTAAGTGCAGAATTGTGGAATAACTGCATTGCCACTTTAGTTATGTTTCACCGTAAGAAATGGGTGAAGAAAAGCAACATTTTACATCTGTAAATAAATTAATTGGCTTGGCAGTGTTTGGTTTATTGTGGCTAGGACTGAAAAGCAGAACTCATAGAATTTCCCTGGAAGGTTGTAAAGCACTCTGCAGCTGGAAGTCATGGAGGCCCTCGGAGACAGTCCCAAATGGCTGGTAGAATGTAGTGCCCCAGGATCCCAGGAGGCCGGGGATCCCAGCAACTCCTCAGTTGGGCTTTTTGAGCAGCCACACAGGACAGTGTAAAATGCAAACAAACAAGCAAAATCCCACCTCATTTCTGTGAAAGCTTTGGCAAAATTGAAGTGCTTCTGACTTTTTGCCAAATCGTTTGCACTGAAACACCAAACTTAGACATCTCTGCCTAGGCAGTGAGATCTGTTGGGTGTCCCATGTCACTGTGATAAACAAAATGTGTGTGGCAGTCTGCAATGTACTGCCTTTATCAGCTTTACAGAATAGGAGATGTTTCTAAGCAGTAGGCATTATCTTGTGATAGTTTTAAGTGGATACAAGCCATTTGTATGCTATCTTTTTTCAGTCTCTGTCTTCTCAGAAGACTGCTTGACTCTTTTCTTTCTATGCATATTTTTCCTTTCCAAAGCCTGGAGGCAAAACACCTCTCTGTTCATGGATCAATGTTACAAGCTCAAAATCCCTGAGAAATCATACATGAGGCAGTTTTAAGATATGCAGATGTTGTTATAAAAAACAGTAGCAAGAAAATTTTAAAAACTGAGAAAAATCAATTTTAACCCAGTTACAGTGCATGTTTTCCAGACTTTAAAGAGAAATCTGTTAAGCTTTGGGTTCTGAAATTTATTTAGTGGCTGGCAGATTACTTTAAGGTCACATAGATTCAGAGATTTTAGGGGGACTAGAAGAGACTTAAGATCTTTTAGTCTGATCTCCTGCATATCACAGGCTGTAAAACTCCACCTACTGATTCTTGCATCTAGTCAATAAACTACTTAAGTTAGAGCACATATACAGAAAAGACCTGAATTCATAAGGAATCCTGATGATGGCAAATCTGTCAGTTCCATGAGTAGGTTATTCCAGTGGTTAAATACTTTCACTGAATGCTTGTGCCTTCTTTCTTTCTTGACTGTCAGTCCTCAGCTCAACCCCTGTTCTTGTTGATACTATTTTCTGCTAGATACGAGAGTAATCTAGATGGACAAGGAGCTGGGTAGTCTGTACATTAACAAGTATAGTATCAGCCAGTGGGCCCTTTCCTAGCTCTTTCCTGTTCCTTGTCCTTCCATATTGTCTTGCTTCCTGTCATCCTGATCCAAATAAATGACAGAGAGCCCTCATGGTGGGAAGAGAAAGCTTAAACAGTCAGGAACAGTCAGCAACATTGAACATTATCTTCAAGCTTCTACCAAGGCTTTATCATTCATTGTCCATGTCAAACTTCCTTTCTACTTCCACTGGAACTGCCCCAATCCAAATTTCTTTCTCAATCTTAAGTGCTTGAAACCTGTAATGGAACCAGCACCAAATGTTGTGAAGAAATTACTTCATTCAAAAAAATCATGCATGTTCTGGAAGACTTTCTAAACAGCATCATGTGTTTTCTCTCTCTCAGCAAGCCACCAACTACCTTCTTGCATTAGTGGAGTTTGGTACTTTCCCCCATTTTGAATATCTTAAAACAGTGTTCATATAAGACCTGGCTCTAAGCCACTCAGTTCTTATCTGCTAGAAGATCTTGAGCAGGTGTTCCCAGCTGCACTAGTTCATCTAATTGAAACAGGTATCTTAAATCCACCAAATCTCCACTCAGGCAGGGCATAGGATGCAAATCACATTGATGCTGTCAGCGGATGGAGAGTAGCCATCCATTCCCATTCTGCTGGACCTTTCTGCACAATCTGACATTGTCAGTTGTTAGCTATTTCTTAAAGAAATGGCAGGAATCCAGGGTAGTACACTACTTTTATTCCTGGAAGGATGTACGCAGTGATCCACAGTGCAGATGTCGGCAGTAGACAGAGTATACACCTGTCCCTTGCCATATGAGACTATATGATTACCACCAAGTTAACCCACTAGATAGATGAAATTTGCTCTTTGGCAAAGAAAATGAGAGCAAAACCAGTCTTGGACAGAGTGGAGCTTCTGTTTATGGACAGAAAGGAATAGTTTCAGTCTCCTGTGGCTTTACCTGTCCAGCACCTCCAGCCAAATTTACACATGTCCTTGGATCACTAAATGCTAGTAAAGATGCAGCCCCAAGGAATGCTTTCTGCTATCTCCACTTAATGGAACTTACTGCCTTGGCAAATGTTGGTCTGTCTCACTTTTCACTGGTTCTTACTCATTTTTGTCACCCCCTACTGAAGTATAGTAAACATGGGCACAAAGGAAAGTCCCTTAAGAAACTGTTATCTACTACATTTTGTCATGTTTCCTTGTCAGTTCAGGCCACCACACCTCATACCTGTCCTCTGTTCTCTGCACTGCTGTTGTCTCACTGCAGACTGGGTCATGTACAAAGTCTTGATCCTTATATTTAGGGTATTCAGTGGCGAAGGCACAGAACAACTACTTTGCCTTCTCTGATACAAATGTATAGCAGCATCTACACTGAAACAAAACTTTTCAGTGTCCGTGAAATGGTTTATTGGGGAGAGGATGAAAAAACAAACAGTAGGAGTTGGATAGTAGCACTCATCAGTGTGCTGCCTGAAGGCAGTCATCCTGTGGGAAAAGAGATTGTCAAAGACTTTAGACTGAACATTATTTGGGGATGAATTATTCTAGTATGTAGAGTTTACAAAGCAGCATGTGCTTCTCCATATGCAGAGGATTTGTGCCCTTTTCCCTGGAATTAGAATGACCCCGAGTTGACTGAACTATTTTGAAGGTAGAAGGTGGCACTATGAGCTTTTTGAATTAGAGCTATGAGACTTGTAGGCCTATATAATAACCTAACTTTGCCTGTGTTCACATACTAGATATTGTAACAGCTGCATTTCCTACTTCATTTTGTGATTTCTGAGACTGCTAGACTCTTAAAAGAACACTGTTGTATGGTTGTTTGGAATATTGATCTATGCATCCTGTATCTGGTTTCTGGAGAGCTTAACTTGTTTGTTTTCCCAAAATCTTCATTTCAGCAAGATGCATGCTGGAATATGATTTTTTTTTCCTGTTCTAAAACATGAAAATATATATGTGTTCAAAATCTATGTTGTTGCATAAGTGCTCGGTAAACCAAAAGATGATTAATTTTTGATATAGCAAAAAAGAACAACAAGATGATGATGCTCATGAATCTTGTATCACTTAGAAATGAAAATTGATTAAATCTTTTTAGGACGTGAGAAGCAAATTAGCACGTCAGATTAAAATTTGAGTCCATTAATTCTAAGCGCTTTCTTCTACCTATCTTTTTTCATTATACAAGGTTTATGAAACATGCCAAGCCCTTTTCTTGCCAGAATTGTGTACTTTGTTATGTACAGGTTATCTCTTTTGAATTCTCTGTTGTGGGGTTCAGGCCTAAGGCTAGAAATATACCCCAAATAATCAAGACAAGATATTGCAAGTATGGGACAGTTCAGCAGTGTAAGTTTACTGAAATCTCTAACAATAGAGGCAGAAATACATTTTGAAGTAATTTTTCAGTCCATTATGAAACAGAGCACCCAGAGTTAACAATAAAGACTGGGGGGAAAAAGTTATTTTGGAAGGAGAAATGTTCACCCATTTTAGGGAGAGGGAGTGTAGGCCAATGTGTGACCGATATACGTGGAGAAAGGGAGTTAAAGAAGTTAAATTCTATCATGTGCCTATTCCAACATCTTTGTATCTTTTAAACACAAGCTCCTGGACTGCATAGCTTTGGGGAGGGGGGGTGTTCAGTGAGTGAATCCGTATGTCATCTATAATCATCCCTCTTAAACCTTGGCTAGCACTTTTTAAAAAAAATCTGGTCCCCTTTGGATGTCTCTAGTTAAGCTCCCAAAGCCTGCAGTGCCCAGCACTGCTGGATATGTTCCACAAGCCTGATGGTAGGGATGGCAGTCGGTTTGGTTTGGTTTTGTTCTGCTTGAGTCTGTACTGCCTCACCATGGCCTCACTCCAGCTCCTTCCCGCTCACCACTGCCACATCCAGTGGATTCTGCTCGGAAATTCTAAATTTCTGGAAAGCTTCAAGTAACCATCACTTCAGATGAGCCCACCTTAGAAAAATGTCCTCCTTTCCTTTCTAAAAGTTGTAGTTTTACCTTCCCTTGCATTCCTGTATTTAGGTAACTTCACCTGCTTGAGGGTCAGGTTATAAAAAGGTAGGATTCTGCACGAGTACCTACCTAGGTTTAAAGTCTAATCTCTTGCACCAATCACTGCTGCCAAATTTACAAAAAACAGTGCAAGAGGTGGTCAGGTTTTCCCCTTACCTTTTAGAGTCAGTGGACTGAGGCCTTTATAAGACTTTCTATAGCAGGGCTGAGAAGAGTCATTTACTTAATTCCTAAATGGATCTGCTGTTGTTTATGGAAGTTACTACATGGTCCTGGCTTTCCAGACAGAAGAAAAATACACTGAAATAACTCTCAAATCTTTCTGAGACATCTGCAGTGTGAAAGGTATTTACAGAGCATATATACAAGGAATGAGAAAGAGGTCATAGTGGCCTTTCAGCCTTGTTTGTCTCCGCTCAGGAGCTGAGTGGAGCTCAGCTAACCTCACCACGTGCAAGTAAAACTGTGTGATCTCACAATGCTATCAGTGTATTTGATTTCACATTGTGCTATATTTTAATGTAAAACTAATCTTGAATACTCATCTGCCTTTCATCTGTCAGATGTAGTTTCACATGTACTCTTGAGAAAATCTGCCTAAGCCATAAATGTATAATGTTTATAAATGTTAAAATGTTTATAGTCATCATTCTTTGTTTTTAATATGCTGTTCATTTATTTCAGATAAAAATATGGACTCATGAGGAGGGTGATGTCTTATCATTCAAAGTAGAAATGCAAGTGAAGATCCCATCAGATCTAGCTTTCTCCCTTTTGTCTGACTTCACACGCCGCCAACAATGGGACAAATATTACTTGTAAGAAGAACTTACCTTTTCTTTAAGACTGTTTGAATCCACTGACAACTAACCTTTCTGATACAAGTGTTTTTTGAGATGTTTACACTTTTCTACCTAATTAAGAAGAAATTGCTGTAAGAAGTTGACATTAAAGATTCATTAGTCAAAGTGTGGATGGGTTTTTCCCTTAACAATAAAATCTAATTTCTCCTAAACCTGCTTTAAAAACAAGGTTGCCCTGGACTGTCAAAAGAGAGAGCTGCAACCATTTTAATACCCTGTATTAAAATGAAAAAGATTTCTTGCCTAAACATATGTATGTTAAAAGGGTTAACTTTAGTAGATTGTATATAACTTAAGCTGGATATATTGTCAGTGCTCTGTGTAAGAAATAAGGCAGAGCTTGAGTCCTTCCTGTTAGTGTCCTTTGACTGTGATAGAGCTAAGCATCAGCATCCCAAAGTGAAAAATCAAGAAATGGGGATCTTCAATATTCACTTTTTAAGAAAATTAACATCTTGTAAAGTGTACTTGAGTTGGAATAGATTTTAGAATTGCTACTAAAGATGGCTTTTAATTTGCTTTATATGGTGTAGATTAATGACTAGTGAGAGTTGATATAAATTTGATTGAGGTGATACAAATTTGTCTAGGTAAATAGTCTCTTCAAGGAGAATCTTTGTCAGTTATTCATTGCATCTTGAAAGATTTTTTGTCAGAGGGTGAGAGTAAATGGAAGCTTAAGGGAATTTGAAAACTTACAGCCTCTGCTGAATTTAAGGCTTATAAAAAAATAATAATAAAATAAATAAGGAGTCTGAAGAAATGTTATGTTGCTTTTTCATATCTAGATTTCTTATGACTAGCATGAAGCCCGGTTAACTGGTCAGAATGGCATTTCATCTTAGCAATGCCTATTGCTGAGACACTAGAAGCCGAAATTAAATAAATCAATTATGGCTGGTGTAAAGGGAAATTCTGAGTTATGCTTTTTGTAGTGAAAACTAAGACAGCAGTCACTGCCTCCAACAGAGGGAAAGAGCATGTCCTGCCTGGCTGGCCCTTCCTGAACAGAGCAGAATATAACTTTGAATAAAATTTAATGAAAATGCTTAAGATGAGGAAAACAATGTTTCAACCATTTGAACAAACATTTCATAACTGTCTTTCCTGTGGTATGTCAGATAGACAAATTTGGTCATTTGGCAAGTATTGGAGGCAGGCTAATGTCATTCCAAACAGGAATGGGCAGTAGGCAAAGAACATGCTGTTAGTAGTTGGCTCCAACACCTTGCAGGCCTTTTTAAAAATTTTGTGGGACAAAGAGGTGTTATCAGATGAAGCACTGCAGTAAAGCTCAGTCTTTCACTCTCTGTTCCACTCTCTTGCTCAATGCCTCAACATGAAGAAAAGCTGTGGGCTTAATGTTAGGATGGAATTTCATACTGTTTTTTGTAAGAGAAGCTATTGCACATGTCAGGTACTGCATGAGCATGTCAAATATATTTGCAGAACTTGTGAGGTCCTGCAGGCTGTGAATGAAGATGAGAAAATTTATTATGTTACGTCTCCATCCATGACTGGCTATAAACCCAAAGACTTTGTAGTTCTTGTGTCTCGAAGGCAACCCTGTCAGCCCAGGTGAGTGTGCAGTTTCAAGCTTAACTGTGAGCACTTTGGAGCCACGGTTTTGATTACTGTTGACCTTTATCTTGGGCCTGTTCTTGGGTGGCAAAGATGTTATTTTATTCCTTAAGAAGTTGGATTAGGAAGTGATTTTATGTTACACAATGTTGATGCCTGAATCTGCAGAAACAGATTTGCTTTGTGATGTGAATATGTGATGAAGTGAATTAAGAGCATTATGTATTTGTATCATAGTTCAGTATTGCTTCTTTGATAGTGACTCTTCAGGAGTGGTATATCATCAGGATAAAAATAGGCCAGAGTGTCTTCAAACCAGCAATTTGGAAAAAAATACATGTCCTAGACAGGGAGAGCCTGTCGGTGTGCATATGTTTGGGAGTTTAATTACTTTTTAATCCCATTTAATGTAATTCTGGATGTTTTCTTATTCAAGGGAATGCTTGGCCTTTCTTGAAACCTCAGTGTGATATATTTATTGTGTCGGTAAATTTCACCACTGAATTTGGTTTAGAAAGTTCCTTGATCAGTTTAATGTATATTGATTTTACTTTTTCTTTCGATATCAGTTTGTTCTTGCATAACAAAATACAGATAAATAGGACCATTTGGTCTACCTTGTGCTTACTCTTTTTTCTTACTTTCTTTTCTCTTACTCTTTGCATTTTCAGACTTCAGCCTATTAACAGAACACTGGTCTTAGGCAGTATTCTGCACTGTGCTTGCTTTTTTCCCCCGCCTCTGAGAACTGGATTGTGTCTACCTTTGCTGAGGCCATCTGCTAAGGCTTCTTAGTAAGGCCCTGAGTCTGTAGACCTGGTTCATGGAGAGCAGATAAATAAAGGGGATGGTGCAGCTATACAAGTGCAGAAGACAAAATCTACTGTCTTTTTTTTTTTTTTTTTGCCTCCCCACATGCTTTATCTTCACTAACACCTTCCTCTGGCCCTTTTTAATTCTGTGCACCACTCCATGTCTCTTTAGGGTACTCATATCACATCTTACCACTTGACTCCAGCCCATTATGTCAGCCTGGGCCATGCCTGCTCAACAGCATTAGGGAGGTGCTGTACGTGGGTGATCATTCTGTGGCTTTCCATAGAAGTCTCCCTGATTGCAGTCAGTGATAAAAGCCTTATGAGAGTAGTTGTGTCTTTAAACATACAGGAGTTTGTTTGCCTTCATATGAAAATGACATCTTTAGTATAGCTATTCATGTATTTCAAAGAAAAGAAATTGCATATTCTGTAGTTTTAGTCCTTTACATGTATTTTTTTTAACGTCTTGTTGAAGAGATGTTTGATTCTTGCGCTTGCCCTGCAGTGAACCCTACATAGTAGCTGTGAAGTCAGTTACCCTGACATCTATGCCACCTTCTTCAGAGTACTGCAGAAGTGAAATCCTTTGCGCTGGATTCCAGATCTATAGTGACAGCAGCAGCTCCTGTACTGTGAGTAGCTCAGCAGGCCTCAGCAGTGTCTCCTTTCCTGTGGTGTTACACACTCATACTCTCTCATTTGAGCTGACACTCTGGTGCAGAAAACAGTAATGCAGCAGAAGAAATGAGTCAGTTTCCCCAGACTTCAGTGTGGTTATTAAGACGTTCTGTATCCCACAAGGTGAAATTTATCTTGCCCAACTTTGGCCATCTGCAAGTTAGGGATGATGACTGAACTAGATACTGGAGAGAGACAGGCACCTCCACAGGGTAGCTCATTCAATCCTAAATAATGCTTCTAAAAGGTGTGCATTAAACCGGTCTCTGGTGGTGCCTGTGTCTCTTCACTGACTGCAGAGAAAGCCCAAGGGATTAGTTCAGACTAAATGCTTCTTTTATGTGTCAAAAATTATGCAAGCAGAATCCCATTCCTGGACAATTAGTGTTCCTCCCTTCTGTGCTCTTTTTCAATGGTAATCACAGAATCACAGAATGGTTGAGGTTGGAAGGGACCTCTGGAGATCATCTAGTCCAACCCCCCTGCTCAAGCAGGGTCACCTAGAGCACCTTGCACAGGATCGCTTCCAGGCAGGTTTTGAATATCTCCAGAGAAGGAGACTCCACAACCTCTCTGGACAACCTGTTCCAGTGCTCTGTCACCCTCACAGTGAAGAAGTTTTTCCTCATGTTCAGATGGAAGCGTCTGTGTTTCAGTTTGTGCCCGTTGCCTCACATCCTGTCGCTGGGCACCACTGAAAAGAGTCTGGCCCCATCCTCTCGACACCCTCCCTTCAGATACTTGTACACGTTGATAAGATCTCCTCTCAGCCTTCTCTTCTCCAGGCTGAACAGGCCCAGCTCTCTCAGTCTTTCCTCATAAGAGAGATGCTCCAGTCCCCTAATCATCTTCGTAGCCCTTCGCTGGACTTGCTCCAGTAGTGCCACATCCCTCTTGTACTGGGGAGCCCAGAACTGGACGCAGTGCTCCAGATGTGGCCTCAGCAGGGCTGAGTAGAGGGGGAGGATCACCTCCCTCGACCTGCTGGCAACACTCTTCCTGATGCACCCCAGGATACCATTGGCCTTCTTGGCCACAAGGGCACATTGCTGCCTCATGCTTAACTTGGTGTCCACCAGCACTCCCAGGTCCTTCTCCGCAGAGCTGCTTTCCAGCAGGTCAACCCCCAACCTGTACTGGTGCAGGGGGTTATTCCTCCATAGGTGCAGGACCCTGCACTTGCCTTTGTTGAACTTCAGGAGGTTCCTCTCCGCCCACCTCTCCAGCCTGTCCAGGTCTCTCTGAATGGCAGCACAGCCCTCTGGCGTATCGGCCACTCCTCCCAGTTTTGTATCGTCAGCAAACTTGCTGAGGGTGCACTCTGTGCCTTCATCCAGGTCATTGATGAAGAAGCCGAACAAGACTGGACCCAGCACTGACCCCTGGGGGACACCGCTAGCTAAGTTCTAACCTTTTCATTTAAGAAAATGTACTTCTGAAAATACTCAGCAACTCCCAATGGCTGTGATTCTACAGGCAACATCTTTGTTTGTAAAGCACATGTAGACTTAAATGTTTTTTGCTGCACTGCTGCATGCAATTACCTACATGCTTGAGGACCTCGCAGTAGTGAGGACACTAAGATACTAAAGTAGTGTAAAAAAGTAATAGCCTTTCTGCTAATTCTTTCCTCCAGTTTCACAGTGCTTTTATTCTCATCCCAAAATACTTTGATACTCATCCAGGTGCTGCAAAAAATAGCTAACTATTGCCATCTGTGTGCTTTTTAGTTTCATTTATTTTTGTTTAAACAGGTGTGTTACTTCAATCAAGTGACATTGGATGTTCTGCCTCACTTAGCTGCAAATCTCACTGGCTCATCAAAATCCATTGAAGACACTGCTTTGGCGTGTATCAAGTTTTTGGAGCTGGAAGGCAAAAAGTACTGAAGTCTAGAGCCCTCTTCAGAAATTTGTTTCTGAGATTATCAAGCAGTACTGGTTTCAGTTCCTGTATATGTGTTGATCATTGTTCTACAGGCTAGTTACTTTGGGTCATGTAGCTAATTTTCAGTGTGAGCCTCAGAATATCTAGCACCTGCAATTCCTATTGATTTAGGATTTGGCCTTAGGCTCAAAATTCAAATTTTTAATTTTAGAAAGACAGAGATTCTGCTCTTAATTGCATTAATTTATTTTGTATAAAAAGAAGCAGACTTTGGCCCAATAGGTCTGTATGTCATGAGACTATGTCATCATCATAATGTTGTATTGAACATAATGAAATCCAGTTAGTGGTTAGACAGAAAGGTAGTTACTGATTTAAGTTAACAAAGAACTGGTACAACTACACAACTTACCAGTGCCCTGGCCTGGCTGCTCAGGACCTTGCACAGGCATTATGTAAGTATATTAGACTACAGTAAGTGAAAGTTCTTAGTCTCACCTCAGAGCCATTCTTTACAGGTGTAAATAACTAGGCAAGGTGGCAGCTTTACCACTGTCTGATGTGTTATAAGCCTGATACTTTACAAGCAGAGAAAAACAAATGAAGAATAGCACTTTATTCCTTACCTATTAATGTTTATTTTATCTGTGACTTCCAATAAATCATTGTTTCTCAGGTTACAAATCCATCATAATTTCTACTACAAATCTCTCTGGAAGGGCTTCAGCCTTGGTTCCAGAAAGACTATTCTGAAGTGATGTTGGGGTAGTTGGCCGCCTATAAAAGTTCTCCTATAAATGAGTAAATGCTGGCAAGTTCTGTGCAAGAATGCAATGCTAGCATTGAATGAATATAGAATAGTAATAACCTTAGATATGTTCATGCACAGCTGAAAAGGTTTCAGAGTGATTTCAGAGGTTTTATTGTGGTGCATCATTTGTTTTTGCTCAAAAGTGCCCTATTTAAAAACCAGGTAAGATTGTCAGCAGTTAGATCATAACATGAATTGCAGGGGGCTAGGGGAAGTGAAAGAATCAGAGCATGGGAACTGTGGCAGTGACCTTACTATAGTCTCCTAAGTAATACAGCCAGAGCTCTAGGGGTCTGAATCAGTTCCCACTAAAGCAAATAGATTTTTAATTTAACCTGGAACTGAATCTAAGCTCTGCTAATGATTTACAGGTTCCAGTATACCTCAATTTTGCACATGACTTGTCTACCAAGTGCAGTAGAAGAGACACCAGCTGCGTCCTGGAAGCCATCTAGGTGTATTAGCACAATGAGTCACCTGGCCTCTCAGCAAGACTAATTTAGCTTTAGTACAGCATTGCATTGAACCAAAGCATTAGTGAAATCAGGACCTGTCTTCTCTGGCTCCTGGTGAAGACTGGCCACTGCATACCATACAACTCAAGGCTATATTGCACTTGCTAAAAAGCAAGCAGGTCAGACCCTGATCTTTGGCTCTGAAGGGGAGACGTTGGGTCTAGATCCTAACTGTGGAGCATGGCATGGCTTTTATCACATGCTTAAAATGCAATACCTAAGTCTAGGCAGGGAGGACTGCAGCCCTGCCAAAGCAGAAAGACTGCTGAGCCCCTCCTGCGAGCTCGGCTGGCAGTATAGGAACAGTCCTGGCCTGTAACAGCTGCAGGTCCAGGAACTGAGCTCTCACTCCTACTCAGCATGCTTTAACCCTTGTTGCATGCAGATGGTGGCAGACAGGTGCACCCAAGAGACAGGTAAGTCTCTATGGTCCCAAGTTTTAGTGAACAGAGACACCTAATGTTCAGCTCTGAATACATGCACAAAGCTTCAAGGAAGTGCCCAAACTCAGTCTGTGCCAAACATTCCCTATCATGAGCCGAGTGACTTCCTGCACAGCACGTCAGTTCATAACCTGCCCTTTAGTTACACACTGGTTTTGGGCTACCACAAGGGCTATCTAGGTAATAGGGTTGGGGGGGGGGGTTAGCATTTTTGAGATAGGTGGCCTGGATCCTATGTATTTCTAATCTTCCAACATAATAGTGTCCCCTCCTTTGGTGCTGGGGATAGAGGACCAATGCACACTAACCCTGTTCAGTCGGGGCTGCTTGATCATCATCATTAGGCCAGTTACCATGTTATATTCAGTGGTAAGGGCAGGGGCTTGGGCGAAGTGCAAGGTCAATGGGACACCGTTCTTTGTGCTCAACATCCCATGAGCTCCTACTTCCAACTGAATCTGGCTGCTCTCAGATGGCATTTTCTGTTTCTGAAAGGGAAAAGCTGTAGGCTGGGAGCTATGCGTCAGCAGAATACCAAGATCACCAGGAAACCACAGTTGCCTAATTCTGGCCTGCAGCTTCAGCCCTCTGACCCTGACACATAGGCATTAGACCTCCTTGTGAATGCAGCTACAGACCTATGGGTAAATATCTTTTCTACATAGCCTAAAGACTCTACAACAAATGCTAGCCACTGTCTAAGACAAGGAGATTCAGGAGGCTTCTGCTAGCACAAGGTTTTCCTTAAATCCTATTTGTCTAACTTTTGAATTTGCTTGCAGGTACAAGCATATCTTTACATGCAGCACCTTTTACAATAGCTTTTCAAATAGCCTTCTTGTAACTATAAATAGCTTTGTGCAGTCACTTAAAGAGACTATTTATTAGTGGATGCATTTAACAAACAGTTCTGTCTAACACTTACTGGAGTCTGTTAACTGATGTTATACAGAGCGCAGTGCAAACCTTTTCAGTACGTCCTTTTCCTCAGCAATCACTGAAGCAGAGAACAGGAGTAAAAGGGAGACTTAGACTTACCCAGTCCATGCAAGCACACGTGTTGTGATTACCTGAAAACAGCTGTTCCTCTGATACTGAACATCTCATGGAGCCCTATCATGGTTTTGCAAGGCTGAGGAAGCCTATTACCGCTTTGCAGACAACAGCAGAACAGTAGTTAGCTGCAGGAGCTTGACAAGTGGTGTAGAGTGTAAGGTGGAGCAAAGCAGCAGGTATGAAACCGATGGCTGTCATACCCAGTGACTGGCACTAGGCTCACTGACCTCCAGAACAGCACTACAAGGAAGACTGCAACCCCGTGCTGAAGGGAGGGCCTACTTTTGGCACTCTCCCTTTAGACAACTGGAAGTCACAGTGATCAGCTGTAGGAGGGTAAACAGTAAGTTTTCTCCCCCAAGCTATATGAAGCACACCATGTAACTTACCAGTTTGTGAAAGGGACATTTCTGCCTCAGTTTGCAACAGTGCAGCCATGTATTACTCAGAACCATAGGCCTGCACCAGGTTGCAGGCTGCTCGCTGAAACAACAGTTTGCACACCATGCTCTCCCTGTGTCTGGGAAGTGTTTGTTACCATTACAAAATTCAAAGTGCATGGTTTCAGGTGAAAAAGCTCCAAGTAAAAGAACACATTACAACATCAGGGAGTTTTTAAACACAGAAAGTAACCTGAAAAGACAGTGGTTCTCTTATAAGAGGAGATGCCTTTTTTTTTTTTTTTTTGAATATAGGTATTTATATAATATCAATGGAAACATCTTTTAAGCTAGGATCCAGGCCTGTTGCAAAAGATGCATTCATATTAAAAGTGCTATTACTTTGAACGTTAATCTAACAGTTGAATTAAAGCTCTGTAATTAATCCTTGATTTCATCCATATCCCCTCCCCTCATTTAAATGTGTGCTCCAATTATTATAAACTGAATATACATATCCTAGCTTAGCCAACTTAAGTGCCTTTGTATCCAGAGCAGAGCCAGGAAACCTAAAGTAAGAGCACTAACTAACTATTGTATTTATCAGCATTTTATTTAAAAAAAGTACAAATACGAAAAGACAATTGAATCCCTGTATTTGATCTTTGCATTCCAAACCCATAGCTTCAGTGCCTGTTCCTAAGCCTCTCAAAACCCAGTCCTGAACTCAGTTTACTATCTGGTATTACTTCCATGTTCTCAGCAAGGCCAACTATGGACACTTAACACCTTCATTTAAAAGACAAAGTAATTCTGTTCAAGCAGTAGCTTTATCACTGTGTGCTTTCCATCAAGTACTGTTGCTTGTTATTGGATCAGGCAAGGTAAATTTTTAGAAGGCACACATTTAAGATTTTGGGGGCACAGAAGTGCCATATTTGTCCCATGGCAACCACAGCAGTAATACAACACTAAAAAGCTTGATTTTTCAGGTATGTGGCACGTGTCTACACGGCACAGAGAAGCACTGTACAGATATCCTAAACAGCACCTACCAATGCTGGTCAGTGTTGTGCCAAGACACCATTCAGGCTGAAACGCAGCAAGTGAGGTTAGCTTAGGTGCACCTCTCTAGTAACAGTGTCCTTTGTTTAAGAAAATTCATTCTGAGATGATTAGACACAAATAAAAGACTATCACTGGTGGCTGCATTGCCTGAATTACTACAGTATTTGGAGACCTATTGCAGGAACTTCATTTTTAGTTGGCTTGAGTAATTTTGGTAATATTTAATCAGTTTTTCAAATACAATCTGCAGGCTCCATTTAAAAATAAATCTGCCATTAAGCAGATGTGTATGGGTAGTACAAAGCAAAGTTTACTCCCAAACCCCCAAGGGACAGCAATACTGAAGAACAAGATTTTTGAGCTCTTTCCCTGAAGAAAGGAGAGGAAACAACCAAGCAGCTCACTTGCTCTCCAACTATTTTCAGCTGTATTTCACTATGGATATCAAAGGAAGGGCACGCTTGTGCTCCTGTTGGTGAGCAAATACTCAACTGACTCAAGATACATAAACTGTGTGATTAATCAGCTCACGTACTGAGCTGATCTATCATGAAGGGCAGGAATTGCACCCCCAAGCTCTCTAGACAAAAGGAAAAGTCATACAGGCTGTATGACAGCCTGTACGTACAGGCTGTAGGGTTTACCTGATAACTTTGATATTTACTGCTCAAGCTTGCACATCAAGAGCAAGAAATCCTTCTTTCTAAAAGCAGAAGGCAAAAACAAACAAACAAAAAAACCAGAACCCAACACAGTGTTTAGGAAATACCCAAGATCCTTTTCACAAAAATGTAGACAGACTCTTAATAAAGTCAGCATGATTGCTTCCCTTCCCCAGTATGCGAGCAGTACTCTAAGGCAACACTACTGACCACCTAAATCCATTGGTCATAAACCCCTGTGATAAACTGCATATACCCCGTTTGGTTATTGCAAGCAGATCCCTGTGTCAAGAAGAATCTGATTTCCCTCTTCAGAGGGCTGGTAGTGAGAGGGAGCACCGTTCAGGGGGAAAGCTGTATTTCTGCATAAATATACAAAAATAAAATACCTGCTTGCTGCGTATCTGTTGCTTTCAGCTTTTCAGTCAGCTGAGTGAGTGTGGGAGGCAAAGTGGAAAAGTTAGGGACACAGAAAAAAAATTTAGCAGCAGCGGTCTGGTCGATTTACTGGATCCAGCAATCCACCCTGTGTGGTCACTACTCAGAAGTGAACCAGTGCAGGGTTACTGCAGTTTGGTGCGTAAGAGAGGCCTTCAAAAATTAACAATTTTAGGTTCTTTCACTTTTGGTTTTTGCAGCTTTGGTGTTTCTATAATTTCTTCATAATCTGCACTCATTCCACTGGCCCATCGCCCAACGGTAACATGCTCTGTAGAATAAAAGACACAAAGTTATGGAAAGGCTAAGCACTACTGTCATATAAAACTTCCTAGTTTGAGAGAGATCTGACCTACTGGGGCCTGACACTAGTTCACCAGAGATGTATCAGTTTAGTTCCAGCTCTGAAGCCAACTCTCCTTAGATGACTTTTTTAAATTTGTCTTTTGCAAGCTCACTTTCTTCCCCAGCTTTTCAAGGCTCAGAAATCATTACTATGTGTTTTTTCCTATTTGACTCTCCAAAGAGACATGCAAAGAGTGTGTAAAAGATAAACTCTTACATAACTCCTAATAACCCTTATGATGAAGATTTCAGAGTATTTCAAGCATCTCTGAATATAAAGGAAGAACAAATAATATAATTCATCCAAATTATACGGATGAAGAAACTAAGCTTGAAGAGGCACAACAGAGCAAAATTTACACATCTCCACTTACAACCCTGCATATCAATCAACACCATCCTTTTGCTGTTTAAATACTAATTAGACCAGTTAACACACCTCTCCTAACAAAATCGCCACCTATGCGGTGGTTATCAACCAGCCTGTGTTTCTTTTCTGAATGGCAATTTAATTTTGAGGGCAACAAATCAAATCATACCAAGAATATCATCAAATGGATAAATCATTGTTTATCTGGATTCACTTCTGTAGATTAAAGCAACCAAGTAATTCCACCTGAAAAATGATAAACTTTAGTGCCTCGGCATCTTTGCTGGCTATCAGTTATCTTCACCTAGTCTACTTAAAAGTACTTTGCAAGATGCAAACTGATTTCAAAGAGTATTACAATTCTTACCAATGGTATCTTAGCTCCAATTAATTCAATTATTTTTAACTAGCAATATTAGTTTTGAAACATCAGTGTAAAGACTAAGATGTTTCCTGGAAAGTTAAACTGCAGCTGTCAATCTTCACCATGGATGTAAATTTTTTTTTTTTCTCCCTTTTTGGAAAAGATTCCAGTTCTGCTTAACATATAATTTAGAGCTCTATTCCAGATAGTAGAATGACTTGCATTTTCTTGGCTTGTCTACACAAAGGACCTGCCTTTACAAATTGGCATTTGCTGGTTTCCATTACCTGTCATACACATGCACACCAGTAATTCAGAAAAGCCTGATTGCTAACCTCTGGCTCATAGGCCTGGCACATCTTTTACAGTGCAGAGGTAGGACTAAGCAAGTACGACTGCACCCTTCCACGCGAGGGAGCAACCTGCTTGAGGGTTGCTTCCCTGTCTCCTTACATGCCAAATCTGGTCTTCATTTAGCTAAACAGAACTATCAACCAAAGACTCCCTTTCAGTGATATTTGCTGGTCCCACTTTGAGCAATGCTGTTTCCTACAAATGTTTCCTTTCTCCTATCGCATCTGTACAGCTTTCAACTTACAAAAAGTATTAATCACACAGAGGTAGTTTGCCATAAACATGGCCTGCAGAAATCCAGCAAGGTCACCCACAGGTTCTGAACATGGAAGCATGCACCCACTCTAATGGGCACCACTAAAAATCCCTTAAGTCTTCAAACAGAAAACTTTACAGAAACACTTGCTAAGACCATGCACAGCAGAAATCAAGACTAAACACCATCATCATGATGCTGTATACAAAAACACAAAGCTTAAGTTCTTAACCTAATGTCTAAAGACACCAGAATATCCCTACTAACAAGTTTATCAAGTTACCCATGAAGAAATGGCATAAACAGATGGAAAATAAAGTGCTCCAAAGAAACTGAGTAACAATTAAGACTAGGCAAGTTGTTATTCAAGAAGCACAAAAGCACTCAAAAAAAAAAACAGCACTGCACATGTAGGTCAAAATAGCTATTCAAAAAGTCAGCTTCCCTCTTCTGTTCTTTCCTCTGCTGCCCTCCTGCAAAAGTCAATATAAACTGTGTTTTCAATAGTACTGTCTGGCCTCTGTGTTTACTCTGGAATGGGCTCTGCTTCACCCAAGCCTCCTTGTAATCCATTTACAGAGTAGTACTGCTGGAGTCACTCCAAATTGGGCCACGTTCTGATTTAATCCTGGGTAGTTTGAAACATTTCAAATCTTACTGTTTGAATTTGATTCCTAGGAAATTTGCAGATTCTCTCGTAGGGCTTTCAAGTCTTGAGCAGTAATTTAAGTGGGCACTGCCCAACAATCTACCATGGCCAAGGAGATCTGGGAAAATTTTAAAGAGCAGCCATTGCCTTTTCATATCAGAAGCCCTTGTCAGACCAGTTAAGACTCAATCTCACTTGTTCTAAACAAGGAAACCAGCATACATCTAGAATGTTGCAGACGCTCTGTAACACAATTGAGACATCCTAGATATAGGATGAGATACAGAATCACAGAATGGTTGAGGTTGGAAGGGACCTCTGGAGATCATCTAGTCCAACCCCCCTGCTCAAGCAGGGTCACCTAGAGCACCTTGCACAGGATCGCTTCCAGGCAGGTTTTGAATATCTCCAGAGAAGAAGACTCCACAACCTCTCTGGGCAACCTGTTCCAGTGCTCTGTCACCCTCACAGTGAAGAAGTTTTTCCTCATGTTCAGATGGAAGCGTCTGTGTTTCAGTTTGTGCCCATTGCCTCACATCCTGTCGCTGGGCACCACTGAAAAGAGTCTGGTCCCATCCTCTCGACACCCTCCCTTCAGATACTTGTACACGTTGATAAGATCTCCTCTCAGCCTTCTCTTCTCCAGGCTGAACAGGCCCAGCTCTCTCAGTCTTTCCTCATAAGAGAGATGCTCCAGTCCCCTAAACATCTTCGTAGCCCTTCGCTGGACTTGCTCCAGTAGTGCCACATCCCTCTTGTACTGGGGAGCCCAGAACTGGACGCAGTGCTCCAGATGTGGCCTCAGCAGGGCTGAGTAGAGGGGGAGGATCACCTCCCTCGACCTGCTGGCAACACTCTTCCTGATGCACCCCAGGATACCATTGGCCTTCTTGGCCACAAGGGCACATTGCTGCCTCATGCTTAACTTGGTGTCCACCAGCACTCCCAGGTCCTTCTCCGCAGAGCTGCTTTCCAGCAGGTCAACCCCCAACCTGTACTGGTGCAGGGGGTTATTCCTCCATAGGTGCAGGACCCTGCACTTGCCTTTGTTGAACTTCAGGAGGTTCCTCTCCGCCCACCTCTCCAGCCTGTCCAGGTCTCTCTGAATGGCAGCACAGCCCTCTGGCGTATCGGCCACTCCTCCCAGTTTTGTATCGTCAGCAAACTTGCTGAGGGTGCACTCTGTGCCTTCATCCAGGTCATTGATGAAGAAGCCGAACAAGACTGGACCCAGCACTGACCCCTGGGGGACACCGCTGGCTACAGGCCTCCAACTAGACTCTGCGCCACTGATCACAACTCTCTGAGCTCTGCCATTCAGCCAGTTCTCAATCCACCTCACTGTCCACTCATCTAACCCACACTTCCTGAGCTTGTCTATGAGGATGCTATGGGAGACAGTGTCAAAAGCCTTGCTGAAGTCTAGGTAGACAACATCCACTGCTCTCCCCTCATCTACCCAGCCAGTCATTCCATCATAGAAGGCTATCAGATTGGTTAGGCATGATTTCCCCTTGGTGAAGCCATGCTGACTACTCCTGATCACCTTCTTGTCCTCCACATGCTTGGAGATGGCCTCCAGAATGAGCTGCTCCATCACCTTTCCAGGGACGGAGGTGAGGCTGACTGGCCTGTAGTTCCCTGGGTCCTCCTTCTTGCCCTTTTTGAAGACTGGGGTGACATTGGCTTTCTTCCAGTCCTCAGGCACCTCTCCTGTTCTCCATGACCTTTCAAAGATGATGGAGAGTGGCTTAGCAATGACATCCACCAGCTCCCTCAGCACTCGTGGGTGCGTCCCATCAGGGCCCATGGATTTGTGGGTGTCAAGTTTGCTTAAATGATCTCTAACCCACTCCTCCTCCACCAAGGGAAAGTCTTCCTTCCTCCAGACTTTCTCTCTTGCCTCCAGGGTCTGGGGTTCCTGAGGGCTGGCCTGAGCAGTAAAGACTGAAGCAAAGAAGGCATTCAGTAACTCTGCCTTCTCTGCATCCTTTGTCACCAGGGCACCCACCCCATTCAGCAACGGGCCCACGTTTTCCCTAGTCTTCCAATACATAGTAGCAAGAGGAAGAAGCCCTTCTTGTTGTCCTCGACATCTCTTGCCAGATTTAATTCCAAACAGGCCTTAGCCTTCCTCATCGCATCCCTGCATACTCTGACAACGTTCCTAAATTCCTCCCACAACATTCCTATATTCCTCTATATTCCTACGTACAATGGCTAAAGCATATGCTTGTCACCTACCTAAATAATTCTTATATAAATTCTACAAAGGTTTGTGGCATATTATTAATCCAAAAGTTCTATAAACTATACAAAGGAAGTAAGGAGAAAAAAAACAAAACCAAAAACAACCATTTCATCACTTCAGTACCAGCATCATTTTTCAAAATTCTTGTTCTGTGTTTTTGCCATCCTCAGCAGTTTTATATTTTTTATATTAAAGCTATATAGAGTAAGTATTTATGTGGATGCAAGTACAGATTTCTCCTCTCTCTGAAAGCAATGACACAGGGAAAAAAAAAAGCCCTTAGTCCATAATGGTGATCTGCAAATCACATCACCCTTTCACAAATCAATGCCTTACAAAGAAGTGTTATCACGTGTAACAAGCGCTGCTGAATTCAGTGCAAGCTGAGACGTAAGTGGGAAGAAAAAAAAAAATACATATTTCATCCAGAATAATCAGTGAACAATGGAAGCAGCTTTTTCAAACCAATCACCTTCTATAAAAGGCATTACTTGAAGCTAGGGCTCATATAAAACCATATGTTTTATTCAGAGAACTGAGCTTAATCAGCCAGGCAAATTTATAAAGTATTTTTCCACCCACACAGGTAACAGAAGAACATGTAAGCAAGCAGCTTATCATTAGCTGGTGGATCTTTCCTATCAGCCTGACATAGGACTAAGCGACTGATTATTTTGGTTACTGCAAAAAAGTTTCTTCCCTTCTCTATTGACAACTACATTAAATACATTAATCTTTCCACCACCCTCTGTCCTAGATGCATTAGGGTAGGACAAATCTCTAATCTCCTCTTCCTCCACCTCTGTCTTGAATAATACTTTCCTACCACATGAAGCTTTTCCCAGCCACCACTACCACATTGCAACTGATATTATTTTCAGTTCCATCACTTTCCAAATAAATCATCATCAAAAGAAGCAATCGGTTTTGTAAGTTTTCTTCTGTAGCTGCTAAAGTTGCAAACAGCAGTAAAAATACTGGCTAACAAATACACACTAGCTTGTATTATCTTCAGAAACACACAGGCTAGTTTTTTTTTAATGTGAAGTTTAAGTTTTGCATAGCAACCTATTTCCCCTCCATCACCTTATTGTACGTACACATTCCCAAAGGAAAGTCATCTTTGCTACTTTCAAGCACACTTCTTATACCTCTTTTTTCCTGACCAGTCAGGCAAAGCAGTAAATGCAAATTACTCAGCTGTGCATTCAAACTCCATTGTGCAACATTCCCTTGCATCTCACCTGAGTTCTGATTTTCTGGACAGTCCTTCCTGAAGTGCTCCACAGAGCCACAAAGTCTGCAGCAGCCACCTTTTAAAAGAGGAAGTTTTCATTCATCCAGGGGGAAATTTGTTTTACTCCTATTCGTATGTTGTAAAGTCTTGCTTTACTCTTTTGTAGCGACAAATTCTGTACATACCAAGATAAGTACACATCAAGATAAAGAACTGTCCCTTCAGATAGGTCTGTATTCCTAGGTACTATAATATGACACTGGGGAGCAGATAAGCAGTCAGCTTAGGAGCCTGCACACACAGCTTCCTCTGTATCAGTGTCTTTGTCTCAGACAGAGCCATTACTAATCACAGTGCTCTGTAAAGCACCAAATACTACAAATTTCAATCACCACGTACTGAATACTTCACATTTGTCTGAAGCTCTCTTTTTGAGAAAAGAAGCTGAATTCTGCTGAAATACAATCATTCAAAGTAACTTTTGAAATTAATAGGAGCTGCTGACAGGTAGGTAATCCAAATAGAGGTACTGAAATATGAATTCTACTCATGATCCAAACATTTAAAGAAGTGCAAAGTCTCTAAATTGATTATTCCTCCAATTTAATGGTGTTATAAAATCACCTTTTTCAGTTTGTGAGACCCCAAGTTTGTACTGCCCTTCCCCACTTGTAACATGTAAAATCTAGTTAGCCATGCTTTGCTCCCCTCTTGAAATTGCAAGGACAAGTAAATTCACATACTTTGAATGCGAGCTGCTTGTTTAAGCTTACAACTAAAATAGAAATTCCTAGGTAATGAAGATTAACATTGGATTCCCCAGAATTGCCATCTACTTTTACCTACAGTAAAAGATACTGGGAAATTCTTTTTAGTAGGATCCCCCATTCACTTGCAGTACTGTACATGGACCTGTTCCTTTGTTCTTTGTTAAATAAGTGTAAAATAAGTGTTTCTGTTGCAATAAATTGTTATACTCACCTTTAGCATATAATCCTTTGGGATTATCTGGACACGACCTTGAAAGATGCCCCATCTCACCACAGATAAAACATTTTGCGTATGGAAATGCCCCTGTAAAATCCCATAAAATTTATGATGCATATTAAAAACTTTACAAAGTCACAATTTTTCCCCTGAGAATACACTATAATTATACTAACTTGCTATACACTGTAATATTCATTGTTATAATCATGTATTCCTTGAAACGTGTCAACTTACGTCCCCAGAATAGTTAACTTACTAAAAAACAAAGCCTGTATTTCAGTAGTCAGAAAACCCAGACAAAACACTGAGAAATACAAATTTCTGAATCTTACCAACAGCTGGATCTATTTTTGCTTTGCATTTGGTGATTTCATGTTCTGTGGATCCACATCGGTAACAGATTCCTGTACCCATATCTTGGCTTTCAAGTACAGCTGGGCAATCAGCAATCCCATGGCCAGGTTCTCTACAGTGGAAACACACCTTTGAAAATAAAAATTAAGTTACATACATTTTCACAGCAGGTTCACAAAACAGAACATGGCACTTATATATGGCATTACTAAAGAATTAACTTACTCCTAATATCTAATTAGCACTTACATTGAGCAGGTTTTCACCAGACTATTATTCCTCTTGGTTGAGACCTTGAGAGCATTACCAGATACATATCTCTAGTACTGAGAACTGAGATAGTTTTAATGTGAAAAGCTACCTTAAATAGTAAGATTTCATGAATGGCCCTCAAAGACCAGAAACTCCTAGCATATTAAGGCCTTCGGGCTTTTTAGAAGGCAGAAATATCCCAGGGATTTTCTCTCATGGAGAAACTACATTAAGTAGTTAGACAAAAGAGACAGTGCAGCATGTCACAAACCAGCTGTCAGTGGTCACTAAACCACACTATTAGAGGTACTTGTTTCCTTTCATCCACAGTACAGATAGAAATTTCATATTGGGCATCCACTCATCAATAACTGAATTCCCTAGCTGAATGATGATACTTGACTCCAATTACAGCACAGTTCCCAAAGTTCTTTAAGTACTACTGCAATAAGTGCTGAAAGTAAACACAAGCAATGTTGCACCAGTCCTACAACTTATTTATAAGCAAAAACTTCCATAGCTCAGATAAATTAGTAGACTCTCTTCACTATTGTTCACATGCAGCAAGTTATACACGTAACTGCTTTTACACAGTGTCAGAGTTAGCTAGAAAACACATTCCAATTCTCAAGCAGAGAATACTGCAGAAAGAGGCCCCAGAACAGCAAGAAAATACAAAGGTACACAGGAATATTGTGCTGATGAATTATATAAGGAGATGCCCTGAACTAGATTCACCTAGGGAACAAGAAGGGTTTGGGCATCCCTTCAAGCGCAGCAAGAAGAGAGCAGCCAGAAGAGCCATCCTTTAGGTTAAGGCTTAAGTTGAAATTCACTATTTGTTTTACAGCTGAGACACTTAAATTCACTTTATTAATTCAAAACATCATGTAGCATGTGGTCTGCTTCTAGCAGATAAGGGACTTCATCTTTTTACATAATCTTCTCCTGACACTATCAACAGACAATAAGGAACGTGCATTTTTCACATGAGCTTTATTTCCTAGTTTTTAAAAAGCTATGGATAGAAAACTACACATAGCCCAAAAGAAAACTCACCATGGCATTTTTCTTTGCTTCTTGCCTCTTCAGTTTTCTTCCCTCACGACGCTTGTCCTTCTTCAAGGCTAATGCTACTTCCTCCCTCACCTCAGTGCTGTCAGCTTCTATCACCTCCCCCTTAGGCACAGCCTGTGAAGCCTGTTTTAAGTATTCCATAAATCCATTAACATCTTCGTTCAGATAGTCTTTTTTCTTTTTATTGGTCTTTTTCTTCTTCTCTTGCTCTTTCTTTAAAGAAAGAGAATTTGAGTTACTTTTCTCTTTACCCTTTGCTTTATGCCTGGAGGATCCATTTACCATTTCTTCCCAAGGTGTAGCATCCAGCGCTTTTTCGCCGTGAGCAGCATTTTTACGAGCCCATCTAGTCATGACTGTCCCGGGAGCAGCTTAGAAAGCTTTTTAAAAAAAAAAAGCATTAAGTTTAACATAAGTACCTAGAGACACTCCAAGGAAGAAGAAAAGCACAACACAGCCCCTGTTTCTACACGGAGCCGATTCTCTACGGGGCAGAATCAACAGTAAAGTCGTCCACAAGAGCGGCACAAGCATACGACGGCGCAACAAGGCAAAGGGCCGGCGCGGCCCGGCGCGCGACCGTTGGCGGGGCCGCGCGCGGCCGTTGGCGGGGCCTCGCGCCCGCCACCCCCGCCCGGGCCGACACCGGGGCGGCCAGGGCTGCCAGGCGCCCCCCAGGGCCGCGGCGCTGCCAGGGGCCGGCGTGCAGAGCCGCGGCAGCACTGCCGGGGCGCGGCCGATCCCCACAGGCGCCCGCGGGGCTCGGGGGCGGCGTGGCGGAGCCCTTCCCCCTCCTCCCCGGAGCAGCTTCGCAGACCCCGCTCACCCGCAACGCAGGCGGAGTCCGCCGCGGCAGTAGAGACTTTCTAACAGAGCGGCCGCCCGGCGACTTGCCTTGCCGCGCACCGGAAGTGGAGCTGGGTCGCCGGAGCCGGCCGCCGGCGGGGGCGGGTGTCTCGCGGGCCTCGCGCACACGTCACGTCCCTTCCCTGTCCCCGCGTGCTGCACCTCGGGCGCGCCCGGGCGCCATGTTGCGGCGGGGCAAGAGCAGCCCGCGGCCGCGCTGCGAGTACCCTGCCGGAAGCGAAACGAAGACGTTGCTGTGCTAGAGAATTGCTCTTTTCGCGTAGAGGCGAGGGAGGCTGCAGGTGCTTGCTCTCGGCATCACATAGTGGCCACGGCGTCTTTACGGGTTCCTGGAGCTCTTGTCCTTCGTGATTGCGCCCCCAAAACTGTTTCCGTGTTGCTTTCATTTGTTAATTGAAAGAGTAAAGTTTGCATAAGTTTCTCTGTTGGCTCACTGAAACAAAGGTGCCACTAGAGGGAGCATGCATCTGTAGTTTGCAAAGATAGTGTGAAAAGACTCTTTAGCGAAGACAGCTCTTCCCAGCTGGCCGTTACAGAGAAGTCGTGTTTAACTTTTCATTGCAACGGTGAAAAGATGAAAGGCCAACATGCTTTGCTCGGCGTGGGATGCCGAGTCAGTCCAGTGGGAGCGGGAGCTCCTTGCAAGCCCGCAGGAGGTCCAGCAGCCACCTGCACCTGCAAAGGCAGCCAGGCAGCAGGGAGCCGCTCAGAGGGGACGGGCGGCAGCAGGCCGCTCTGGCTCCTGCGCTCTCCCCTTGGGAACGGTGTCTGACAAGTTACCTCGCTGTGCTGAGTGGCTCCAGCCTGGACCGAGAAGCATGGAAGTGTAGCCGGTTCCCATCTCCCTTGTCCCTGGGCTGCCTCTGATGCTGGGAGAGGGCTCTGCTCTTTGCTAGGAGCTCTGCTAGCTTGGCTTAGGCCAAGCCAGCCAAGTTGCTTTTTTATTCACCTATGCTCTCTCCCAGTCTGAAAAGGAACCACTCAGCAGTGACGTTGCCCCTTCCCTGCTCTCTGACAGATACTGATAGCAGAAGGGAATAAGCAACTTCTGAAGCAAAGAGACTCCCAGGGTTTGAAAAGTCCGGGAAGCTTTACCAGTTACACAGCATAACTGTGCACATAAAAGCCACTATACTTGTGCAGATACCTTTTCCTTGCGCACTCTTCCCACGAAGCTACCTCCTACCATCAGCTTCACAAAATGGAAGTGGATGAACGGGCACCAGCAGGTCGTGCCAGTCTGAGCTGGTGAGTTCCCATACTGCGGTGCTTACGGGAGAACTGCTCCAGCCCAAAGCAGCACAACACAAGTGCCTGTGTCACTGAGCCGTGCCTCTTGATCCCAGCGCAGGGTGCGACAGAGCGGTGAAGGAAGGGGAACCTATAAAGGCTCAGGCACAGTTCCTAGTGCATCAAGTGACCGAGCATGCATCAGTCCTAACATTTGGGCCATGGTCTTTGGAAACTCCTCTGCTAAATCCACGCTGGACACGGCTGTGCTCTCCTGGTTCTTGCACACTTCACATTTTTATACCAGACTCTCTTTGCAGATGGTGAATTGAGCTGGTGCAATTATGTCAAATTAAATGCACGCACCCTTTAGTAAAGTCATTCTCATTTAGATTGTGCTCATCTTTCATCAAGACCAATGCTGGGACATCAGAGTGTTCCCTACCTCCATCACGTAGCAGTGAGGCCAATTCAAACCTTTCTGCTGAAAAATTCACAGGGGGTATCTCAAGGAGCACAGCTTTTTGAGACATAATTTTTGACATATTTCTCTCTTCAAACCACCCCTTTTCACAAGGTTCACAAAGTAAATCTTCAGGACTATATTGTTAGAAGTC
This sequence comes from Apteryx mantelli, assembly GCF_036417845.1. NCBI lineage: Eukaryota > Metazoa > Chordata > Aves > Apterygiformes > Apterygidae > Apteryx > Apteryx mantelli. Next base: position 57,809,536 of record NC_090020.1, read on the forward strand.
CCTGCCTAGGAATGGAATACATGTTTATAAATACAATAAGAATTTCTTCTCAATTACTCTCAATCCAGTGTCCTGTTCCATGTAATTTTAGCATTTCACTAGATCTCCATTACTTTTTCTGGGCAGGTAGAGATGATGTTATAAAAGCAGCTGAACACCATTCCTTCTTTATTAGTTATCTTTAATATTTGTGTCTCTAGAGAAATTACCTTGCTGTATTTTGCTCATTTTCTGGGGCTTTGCGTCCGCTAGAGGGAGGTGTGCACAAAGAGTACATTGATTTTGCTATTAAACTCCATCACTGCCGGTAAGAACCAGCACAAATTTAGAAATAATTAGAATACATTTATTGCAGGTAAAAATAATCAGTGAACACCATTGAAGATTCACTTTTAATAAGATGGGAAATAAAACCAGAGAGACTCAGATTTTCATTTTTAAACTAAAAATAACAAAAGTGCTGATGAAGTTATAGCTCAACCACAGCACCAGGATCTAGTTGTTCCTGCAACATCCTGCCAGTGAGCCAGTAGATTAAAAATCGTGGCCAAAGCTGATTCATACAGGCAGAAAGGGCTGCAAGAAACAGGCAGCACTGACCCAAGGATAAAGATAAAGGCAAGTCGGGATCCCCTGGGCACTCACACACATCACAGCAATTTCAGATAGTATGTGTGCTATGTATGGATGAGACGGTGTTTTATGAGTAGCCATGTACTGGCAAGTTATAAGATTTTAAAATGCTTGTTAGGCTTAATTCTTTTTAAAGAGCTGGGGTGAAGTGCCTGCTAATCTGTATGGAGCAGACATTGCCAGATTAATTTTATGTATTGCAGTGGGTAAGAGTAGACATTAGCCAAATGAAGAGAAAAAACACACATGCACATGTGCACACACACACATAAACACATACGTAGTTATATCTGCCTATCTACCTGTTCTCACTAGGTCAAGACAACAGCGTACCTTCTCCTGGTGCATACAGCCTGCTTGCTGTTTTTGCGTCAGTACAGCTTTTCACTTGGCTGCAGCTTCTGGTTTCATTCTCACTCTGTTGACAACAGAGATAACTTCAGTTGCCTACTGAATGCACAAATGGGTATATAGAAAAGCTGAGGAACTGCGTAAGCAAGACCAACAAAGAGAGGCTTGCTTTCTTTTCTTTCTGTTCTACAAAAATATTAAATGTTGCCTTTTCTGCAGTCTGCAAAAGTTTCTGTGTGTGTGCGTGTGTTTGTGCACATCTAGGCTTCTGGGCAGGATGGGTGCTGCCTGGCATTCCCCATCAGTAATACAGGGAGTGGAAAAGGCTGTTTAATACCTTTCCACCGTAACAGTATTTTCCCCACACATATCACTTTTTTGATATTGATCACATTTTGCACCTGTTTAGATTTGTTTTGATTTGACACTAGTCACCTGGGAGCTCTGCTGTTCACAGGTAGCAAGTGAAAAATTAGCGTGACAACAGTTGCACACATCATTGAGAAATTTTGTTGCTTTTTTTTTTTTTAACATTTTACTATGTTCACCATGCTAGGAGATATCAAATTGCTTGTCCACAGCACAGTGTTGGAAACAGCATAGTCTAGAGCCTCACTTACCAGATTTGTTTTTTCATGCTCACCAACCCATCACAGAAATAAATGCTCTGGAGATTTGAGGCAATAGGGATGAGAAACCAGGCCAGCAGATCCTGTGGCTTCTTTGGTAGCTCAGGATGAAATCTGCTGAGTACTGTGGTTTGAATCACTTGATATTAGCAGCCTGAGAGAGAAAGCAAAGCACTGATGAATCCTCTTCCCTCCTTCAAAGGCTTTTCTCTATTTTTTAGGTCACCAGTTATTATATTAAATAGTGTAATTCAAGGCCTGACTCGGTGTGCTTATCTGTCACTTACAGAGCTGATTCCTCACTCCATGGCAAGGAGGGAAGGACACCACAACGTGCCATCAGCCGTGGCCATCACCCGAGGAAGCGTGTTGGTGCCGATGGCCAAGGGACCCAGGCAGGACTGTAGTAAATTGGAAAAGGTATATAAAGACGTTCCCTGTGGGCTGGGATGTGACAGCAGCAAGGCTGTGAAGCTGATGTGTCACAGCATCAAGTTCTTCTGAAAGTTTGACAAGTGACTTTGCTTTTGTTCTGGCTGATAATATTTATAATCTGTAAACCCCCAAAAGAGAAGGTTTGTCTGCTGAAAAAGTGCCAGAGGCATCAGTTGTACTTGTGTATGATTGATGGTATCCTCATTCACTCTTTTTTGCCTGTGATCGTTGAATAGTTACTATTGCTTGCCAGAGAGTCAGGATGACATTTTTCTAATTGTTGTTATTTTGATTTAAGCCTGGGTAGAGAAAGGAACAGGTAAGGCCTGTTATTGCATAAATGCTTTTGTATCTGCAGTATTCTGAGGGCTCCTGTACAGGGATTTATTTCGCTGGTATTTTTTTTAACCATAAACTGAGCAGATTACTGATCCTTTTCTTTTTGGCTTTCTTGTCTGTCTGTGGTAAATGGTAAATACATATTCTGTATTTAATGTCAACTATTTATGTATTTTAATTGTTACATGCAAGGATGCGCAGTCTTCAGTAAGCCTGCTCAGCTGACCATAACCCTGTATTAATTCCATCAGGTGATGTTCCCCATGACTCGAATTCTTCAAGACATTTAAACAAGTGCTTAAATGTGTTGCTAGGTCAACTCATATATTTAAAGGTTTATTTTTAGGCAAGTGCTTAAATGCCTGGATGAACTGAGACCTCTAATGGTTAGCCTGCAGTTGGCTATTTTATTTAGTTACTCTATACAGTGAACATACACTGCTCTTTAATATTTCTGTATCCAAATGAAAAATTGGAAGACATCATTCAGGTGAAGAAGGATTATTAGACACATGCTATCATGATAGAAAAAGAATTTTCCTTGTTAATTTTGATAGCTTCCTGTTAAGGAAACATTGTTTTCTTGTAGGATAACAATTTTTGATTTTTCAGAAACACACAGGTATATAACTTTAAACTTAAATAGCACAGTACTACACTTTAGCTAGTCACTTAACATTATAGAATAGATTTAATTTCTACAGTTGTTGAGGTACTGTACACACACAAGAGTGCATTATCCTCTGCAAGCCACTGGCACCTGTTTGGATGTAATGCACTCTTTCTTCTACAGTACTGACTGTATTTAAAATAAAGCTTCTGTGTTTCACAGAATAAAAGAAAACAAGTCTAAAACATCAAGCAGAAATAAATACATAAGTATAGATTCCTTAGGCATGCTGAGCAGTAAGAGAGAGCTCTACATGCTGCTGCTGATCATTACAGTATGACTCATATCCCTTATTTCTGTTCATCAAGAAGATACAGCTCACCTCATTTCTTCAGAGGAAAGTCAAAGTGCCAGCATCTCTGCAGTCATTTGCCAAGTATCAGGCCAATGATCATTGTGTGATAGCAAATATCCAAATGCCCAAAGGCATTTGGATAACCAGCTCTCGTTTAGGCGTCTACTATTTGACTTCAGTTGGAGTTAGGCACCCAGATATATTTTCAAGATTTGCCACTAACAGCTTGTGGAATTAGTAATTTATCTTTGCTTTATTGAATGGTTTGGCTTGAGAAGGTGTTCTGGCTTTGAGGAGGGAAGTCCACCTCAGTAGACAGTCAAAATATAGTCACAGCTTGAATATGTATAATATATATAATCCATTTATATGTGTGTGTGTGTGTGTGTGTGTGTGTGTGTGTGTACATACACATATGTATATATACATACACATAGGTGTATGTTTTATAATACAGGCATATATTTGGTGATAGATTTAGATAGCTATCTAGTCTCAGCAACATATAGGTCTTTTTAAGCTTAAAAATACATATATTAATTGTTTTCAAATGTGGTTGTTTCTCCTGTCCATAGGTACTCAAATTTTCCTGATAACACTATACATCTCACTGATGTCAAATGGTTCGGTCAATATAACCGAGAAGAAAACCTGGTTCAGAAAGCATAGTTACAAAAAGACCTGCTTGGCCGGAATGAAAGCTAGACAGATATCTAGACTGAGACAGAAAACCTATGGACAACATTATCATTTCAAATGAGAATGTACAAGTGCAAAAAATTAACTAAAATAATCTGACATCATAAGTCATAGACTGTTTTTTTCTTTGTCTAGGAAACTCTTGGAACTGTGTGAGTTCACAGAAAAATGGATAGGTGAACAAAATTCATTTATTACCCTTCTTTACTGATAATCTTATTACTGTAATATAGTATTTTTCCATTAAGAACCCAATCTTCTTCCTTAATAATTTATTCTGAGAGAATTAAAAATGCAGTGTCAATCAGCAGCAATGTGCTATGCAATAGACGACCTTTTGGAAGACTCGATTTAATAGGATTTTGTACTATACCTAATGCACTTCAGTGCATGTCATGTTTTCAAGCATCTTTGCAGGCAAAAGAAACAGCTGTTTAGACTCTTTAATCTTTTAATTAGGCCTTAAGCTGAAAGTAAACTGTAAAAGGAATTACAGTAGAAAAAGATGAATATTAATTATTTGACAAGTCTTGAATTACATTCCAACAAGTCATATTAGTAAAATAATTCTGCATATAAATATTAGCTGTAATTCATTCCCTATGTTATCTGTTGCCTTTTTGGATAATATTTCCACAGAAAAATGACATCAGGTCTATTCAAATGTATATTAGTCTTGTAAGAGTGACAGTTTCATGAGCTTTTTAAGTCTGTCTAGTCAGTTCCTGTTAGGTCAGCGCACGATCTTAGGTGTAAGGTGTCAGGAGTGAAATCAATTACAACTGTCATAGCTACAGGCTTGGCTGTTAAGCTTTTAAAACAGACTTCAGAAAATAAGTCAGTTCTGTGCACCTGGTCCCCCCACCAAAGTCTTAATTACAGGGAACCTTTCTAGTGAAGTATGAATTTTGTTTGCTCTTTCCATGAGTTATGTAAACACCAGTGCATGGAATAAAGCCAAAATTCAAAGATATCCCAGTGGGTCAGTCTTCAACCACTTTGAGCAGTGTATCAGCCTCTACACTCAAGCTGTTGCTAGAGCTAACATTGTGTTATAGTTCCCAGAAAAAAAAGTGATACAGTACATCTCCTATTGTTATGCAGTTTTTCGCTGCTAACAACTCATATTCAGCCATCTAGTGATGGACAGACCTCATAACTTATCAGAAGACTGAAGCGCTCCAGACGGTGCATGTTTGTTCAATAGTTTATTCAGTAGTTAAGATCGTAAGGCATATGAGACCGGCCTGGTAACGCATGGAAATTTATAAATTGCATGATATGACTCAGGAGCCCAGTTACCAAGTACAGGCAAGCTTGAGTTCACTTTTTGAAGGTATTTATGTGCGTGTTTCTGTCTCTTTGGATCCGCTGGCTTCCTGCAGCCCTTGCCCGCGCCCCGACACGGTGCCCTCCCTGCATAACTGCCAGCAGCAGCTGAGCTCTTGCAGGGTGTCAGCTGGGAATATGGCTGTAATCACCGGCTGCTGCACTGCCACGGTGCAGCCCTGTACGCTCTCAAGTATAAATAAGTGTTATAACAAGTTTTCATCCCTTCCCTGCCTCTCTCCTGCCAAACAAGTGCTTGGGACCCTCTCTGAATCCCATCATGAATGCCCAGCTGAGCCATAACCCTCAGTTTCTGGGTCACGATTGAAACACTCAGTTCATTTGTTCAAACACTCCCATATTTTGTGGCAAATCTGACTCAGGTTACCAAACTGCAGCGAGACCCGCAGCAACCAGGCCTGTCAGCCTGACTGGTGGGGCACCTCACATGCCTGAGGCGATCTTACCGGGTATCCTGGGCTGCTTCTGCTGCCACGGCCCTGTCTTTGAGCCTGACTCATTCTTCCTTCTCCTGAGGCAGCTCCGCGCCTGCTGCTCCTTGCCCTGGGCTCTGTCTTGTACCAGGGACTTCCTGGCTCCCACTCCTGGTGCAGTCTCTGACCCAGGTCCTGGCTTGACTTCTCCCAGCCACCTCTTGACTTCCCAGTTCCTTGCCAATGCTCCTTAGCCAGACCCTCGGCTTGTTCCAAGGGCTTGTTCCAAGGGCTGGCTTTTCTAGGGGCCAATCTCAGTATGCATTAACTTCAACATATGGCTCCAAACCTGGCTCAGGCCTGGCACAAATAATTGAGCTTAAGCATCCAGGCATCCCAATAGATGTAATCATGCTCCCAGGTGGCTAAGAACTGTATATCTATCTTCTGTTTTCCTTGACTCTCTTCTTCCATGTTTTCAGCCTGTGTTTCTCTCATTCACTGTTCTGCCTCTTCTTTCACCCTGTAAGTGCCTTCAAAAAGTAGGTCTGTCATTACCCAGTGGTGCACAGGACAAAGGAATTGCAGCTTCCTGACGGCCTTTGGTGCCCCTCTGCAAATCAACAGTGTGTGCCTATCGCACTGGCCATTTAGACAACGTATTTATTGTTAGAACAATATTTGTATGGCAATTTCAACAGACAAGAATGCATTCACTATTATAACCAGACAATTCTCAAAAAGTCATTGCCCATTTCCCGGTAGAGCTGAGAGAATTGTGCCAACTTTTCCCTTGTCCTCCAGTGGCCAATTCCTCTCCAGTTCTCACCCTGTATGAACTGCCTGATGGCCTGCTGATGGGCTCTCGTTGAGCATGACCTGCAGGTTTACTATTGCTGATCCCTAGGCACTGATGTGTTAGTCACAGAGGTTATAAAAGTACTTGAGGCATGGCATATAGCCCTTCTTGGAGTACTTATGAATAGCAATTCAAATAAATTCCAAGGATTTATAGAGAATAAATATTTGAATCTATCAGGACAGAGTTCTATAGGCAGAAAAGGATCTCAGCAGTGCAAACTTGGTGGCATGGGAAAACTGAATATAAGAAGAAGGTGCAAAGTAACACCATTGGTCTAGGGCTAGTGCAGCAATCCAACTTTTTAACCTTTAATATTTTCTTATTGAATCAGAATCTGTATGGTTCTCTTTCTTGTTTGGTAACTCTACAGGTGCTTTATTTCCTGCTGCAGCCATTCACCAGAGTATGTCCTCTGGAAACAGTGCAGCAGCAGCATTGCTCCCTTCAAGCTGTCAGAAAAGGCTGTAGAGCAGGAACATGTCCCCACCCCAAATGCCAGGATGTACTCCACTTGGAGATAAACAGTGTCCAGGTGGACAGCAAACTGGCGTGAGGACACTAGGGTTGGGTGAAAATGTCCAGCATAGTGCTAGTAAGTATGTGACTGGCTGAGTTTCATTTAAAATATTAAATAGTGACCTAGAAAGAATGAAAATAAATTACTTATATTTATCAGCTGAGTTGTTCTTGCTGACAGTATAAATGTCACAGAGAGTGAGAAAGACCACACAAGTGAAATATGTAAGTAAGTGGCAAATAATAAGCCTTTACAAAATAATCCATACGAGAATATTTTATTTGTGAAGGACACACTTGGAAGCCACCAGCACAGAGAAAGCTGCAGTTTAATAATAGCAGACAGTAAATTAGATAAAGGTATCCATGTTTGTGCAGGCTTACAGTTCCATGTCTGGTGAGGGCACAAGAAAGCCAGAGCATTTCTCTGGCTTATTTCCTCATCTGCAGGCACTTTGCAATAAGTCCAGTCACAGGATCACAAAATCATGTAGGTTGGAGGTCTGGCAGTCAGGAGATGTGGAGGCAACCTCGTCCAACTCCTGACTCAAAGGAGGAACAACTTAGACCAGATTGCTCAGGGCCTTGTTCAGTCAAGTTCTGAGTATCTCCAAGGATGGAGATTTTACAACCTGTCTGGGCAATCTGTTCCAATTTTTGACCACCCTCACAGTGCAAATGGTTTCCCTAATACCTAATCAGAAATTCCAATTTGTGTCCGATGCCTCTCATCCTGTCGCTGTGCACCTCCAAGAAGTCTTGAGTTTTTCTTCTCTAAACCCTCCAGGTAAGCAGTTGTAGGCAGCAATAAGATGCCTTCTCTTCTCCAGACTGAACAAACACATTACCTCGTACATCATGTGCTCCAGCCTCCTGACCATCCTGGTGGCCCTGCACTGGACTTGCTCCAGTTTGTCACCGTCTTTTCTGTACTGGGGAGCCCAAAACTGGACACAATACTCCAGATGTGGTCTCACAAGTGCCATCTAGAGGGGAATAATCACTTCCATCAATCTGCTGGCTACACTCATGTGCAATACAGCCCAGCATAGGCATACTGCTGACTAATGTTCAACTTGCTGTTCAGCAGGACTCTTAAGTCCTTGCAAAGCTGCTTTCTGTCCAGTTGTCTGCAAGTTTGTGCTGTTGCATGGAGTTACTCCATCCCAGGTGCAGCATGTTGCATTTGCCTTTGTTGAACTTTGTGAGATTTCTGTCAGCCCATATCTACAGTCAAACTCCCTCTGAATAGCAGCCTTGCTCTCCAGTGTATCAGCCGCTCCCTCTCATTTAGCACCATCAGTGGACTTGCTGAGCATTTAATGCACCCCATCATCCAGGTCATTAATGAAGACGTTAAACAGTATCACCAGCTCCAGCATTGACCCCTGAGGAATGCTACTAGTAGCAGGCTGCCAGCTGGACGTCGTAACACTGCCTACCAGCAGTTTGCAAGTCAGCAGAAGGAAAGCAAGTAGAGGCTATAATCTGAGTGCGTATAGGTTCACAGTAGAATTTTGTGCTGATCTGAAGGTTTTGGAGGGCTGGTAGTGAAGCATTTCCAGTTTTACTTGTTTGCTTTCTATGTGATATCAGCAAGAGTCTCTTTCCCTCAAAGTGCCACCATGACTGCTAGAGAACTGTGAACAGCTTGGTATGCTTTAGTTCTAGATGATGGTGGGAAAACCCAGGGACAGGGGAGAGTAGGAATGGAATGGACAAAAGCAGGTCTGAATGCCATAGATGGCACTTCAGGTACATCTACGCAGTTCAATCCAGCCATGTTAGAGATCTCTGGATAAGTGTGTGCAGAGCAACTAGCTGAGGTGCTGAAAGCAGTATGAGCACATCAGCTCAGGGCTGCATACTGTCTGCTCAGCCCAGCTACCTAGTCCTGGTGCATGGCCACACTGATAAAGTTACATTGTGTGAGGTGCTGTAACGAGCTCCAAGGTGCTAGTCCAGGGGATTACTGGACTGCACGCTCTAGACGTGTTCGTACCTACAGTAGCAATGGGCCCTCTGGCAGTATCCTTTGGCTGCCCTTGTAAATCTGAAATGTATTCTGCTGATACTACTCCCAGCTCAACAGCAACACAGCATATTCATGAGGGCATGTTTTGATTTTTTTTTTTTTTCTGGGAAGAACTGGTGTTTTGAATGTGGTTACTGCGAAACACTGAATATGTTGCAATATGCAGAAGAAAAGCAATGGGACCGTTACCATCTGCTATTTTTTCTTTCTACCAAGCTGCTCACCACATGGAATAGTAGTGAGCCCAGAAATGGTTTTATTCAGAGTGTCAATACATCCTAGGCACTTTGATGACTGACAGTGAGCTGCAGCCTGTGCCCCATTACCTGGGACCTGAAAGCTGCAGACTTGAATAGGCCATGCTAGGCAGGTTTATGTTGGATACAGAAGAGCAGCAAACTGGTTTGCTTGCTGATTTTTTTTGGGCCAGCTTGCTGCAGCCACAGGCCAGAAGTGGCGGTTGAGGAATGACCTGGTGAATTCTTCAGGGCTAAAAAAGTCTGAGAGTTTGGGATGACATAGTAAAGAAGATTGTATGCAGACCAAAGGAGAGACAGCTTCCATAGAGCGGCACCAGTGAGTTCCAGATGACAGGTTAAGCAATGGACTTCTGAGACTGAAGCCATGTGCAACTGCCTACTCTAATGAACTGTTGAACTTACCATGGTGTTGAATGTCAAAAACATAATGAGCATTTTGCAGCACCTGCCCATCAGGCTGACAGACTTCAGCTGCCTGGACAGTCACTGGAAAGAAGTGGTTCTGTGAATGACAATCAGGTGCTCATAGAAGACCGTATAAATATGGCCTTAAGTGCAAATCCAAGCTAGAATTAAAATATTTCTGGTTTTTGCATTATTCAAGTAATACTTTCCTTATCACCAGCCAAGAAAGGGTCAAAGCCTAGGTAAAGCTTGCTTAGATGCAAGCAGAAGAGGGAAGCAATCCCCACAAAAGAGTATACCAAGGTGCTTGTGGGTGGGTACATCCTACTAAAGCTGCAGTAAGAATATTTTCTTGCCAGTGTAACCAGGCATCTAAAGAGACATTAGGTATCAGGTAGAGTTTTATTACACAAGATATTTATACAGAGATATACAGAGGTGCCTTTCTGTTAGAATGGCAGCCATATTTACCATCAGTTACCAGTCTTCGGTAGCAAGGTCACTTCCTGCCAAACTGAGGCAACGGTGGTGGTACTTTGATGTCTTGACCTCTTTCCAGTTTCTTCTCACAATCAACTAGATAATTGACCCCATCAATGACAATCTGAACTAGCTCTACCTGCAACAACAACAACAAAAATAAAAAATATTTAGATAATGCTGTTAATGGAGGAAGGAAAAATTGGCTTGTGCTGCAAAGACAGCAAGTAAAACCAGACACAAGGAAGGTCACATCCTAGAGATCACACACTCTGTGGCACAGGCAGTGTGGGTCATGAACTGGTCCAGTGGAAGCCCACAGTAATTCCTTTCTCCCTATCCCTTCTTCTTTTTGCCCTGTGTCAGAGTTTTTGGCCTTCTGATAGCGTAAAATTTCAAACAGACCCCTAAAGCTATTTCCACCAAATTCTGCTCCTATACATATTCCTATGATAAAAAAAAAAAGTGCTTAAATAAAATGCTTAAATAAAATGATTAGGCAAAATTTTAAAGGCCTATTTCAAACATGACCATTCTGAGGACATAAGAGCCTCTCAAGACATTTGCTTGGCACAGGCAGGGGCTCCTGTCTGTTGTGTTTTCAACATTCACATATCAGGATGAAGAAACTGAAAAGCAGTGCCGTGCATGCTCAGAGTCACCAGGCAGCTCTCTCTGAAGTGGCAAATGTCAGTGTAAGTAAAGAGGCTCTGGTATTTCGCCAGTGGCATATTATATGATATTCCCAATACAAATTCTGAAGAGGAAAAAGTGCTTCTTCCCCATTTTCTGGACCCTCAGCAGAAGGCCAGCTCAGCTGCTGTGTGATGGTCACCCGCAGCTGCCAAAAGAGGCAGTCTCACTTGCTGCGTGTTCCCTGTTCCCATGCCTGTACCTCCCCTGTGCTCGCAGGAGCATTTCTGTGAGTCAGCTGAAAACTGACTGGGATGGGGGCACAAGGAGGTGAAGACAGAAGCTTATTTCCCTGATCCAGCAGTACCATGAGCCCGGAGTGCTGCTGGAGGCACGGGGTGGAATAGGAGGGGGTCCTTCACACAGCTGGGTGTGGGAGGACGGTGGGGCTACACTTTTGGCTGCAGCCAGTTACACTGACTGGCTGAAAGGGCTCATCAAACCGGAGTCTTAAACTCCTTCATGGCTCACTCCATCTGCAGGACCATACCTTCCCCTGCAGATGACCATCCCCTACCATGACAATTTGTCAGCTGCCTTTATGCAGGGAAACGTCCTGCTGATTCTGACAGGAGTGTTAGTTTTGGAGGGGCTGTTTCATCAAGCCCAGGATCCTCATTTCTGAAGTAGAAGGACTCATCCTAAACTCATGCTGGCTTTCTGTAATTCCTTTGTTTTCCACTGAGGTACTCTTGATTTACACTGGCACTAGTGGGATTGGATTCAGACCCAGAGCAGCACCAAAATTTGCAGTTCTGTATTGCAGAATGCAGTGGTGTCTTTGTAATCTCTTTCAAAATTACTGAAGACTACAAGGTGTCTTGTCCCCTACAGAGTTCTTCCGCAGGCAGGGACATGCCCCAGGCCCCCAGGTATTGTTAGCTTCACAGTAGACAGCAAGCTATAGTACTAATTTTTTCTTAATCTTCATGAATTGGTTCATTAGCAACCTTTAATGACTCATTTGTTAAAAATGAATGCAGAAACTAAATCCCATTGTCTCTTTATTGTGACAGTGACTGATTTTCAAGGGATTTGTTTTTACTATAAAGCAATTCAGTGGCTTAGCAGTTTATTGTGCTGTCTTTTACAGACCAGAGGTCTGAATATGCAGCCACCAGGAGAAAAGAAATTTCATATTAAGTTTGCATTGACCAGTGACGCAAAGCAAAAATACTAACAATTTTATCTTGCACCTTTGGGAGAATAATTTACTTCTACACACATATTTACCACATAATGGAATTTATTTTATTATGCACCATAATATGTCCTATAATAAAACATTTCTGTACTCTTGAATTTGTCTTGTCTTATTTAGATTTAAAAATCTTCAAGGTAGGGATTGTATCTTATTGGCTTAACTCTTCAAATCCTCACTATATGAGATACTGCTGACAGTGGAAATCCTCATATAAGCAAAAATTTATAGGTTCAAGCCACCTGTCAGTAGAACTTGTATTAATTAATCATGCTGTGTAATCCTTTTAAATTATTAGTGTTATCTTAGTATAAAGCACACATGGTGATGTTTCAGTTATTAATAAATGTCTTGGTTGCATACTGTTTTTGCAAATAATACAGCTTAATAGCTTTTCACTCCTATATGTTTAAGGCTCGAGCCAAAGGAACTTAGCTACCTACTTGCCAGAATAGGCATCAAACTCCAAAATTTAAATTCTCCAAAGCCCTGTCCAAATGCCCTTTGGCTGTGAAAACATTTAAGGGCACGTCCAAATAAGAAAGTGCAAAAGAGCTGAATTTGCTCTGTTCCAGAGGCAGAAAGTGCAGGGTGGCTGGATATGAACCAGTCTGAATCTAGTTGCAGTCTAAGTGCATTATCCCAGGGTTATGTCTCTGTTATGAAAACCTGCCATGAATCAGGCTGAGTTCAGGTGCTGTGCAGCAGTAATAAGGCCAAACTGCACCCACACCTAAGTTGCTAAAGCCTCCCAGCGCTCTGCTGTTCTGTGTATATGTACCTTGACACTACACTCTACTTTGCAATGGCGTTTTAACTTGCAGTGACGTCCCCAAGGTAATTCAAGTTTTGCTGCTAGACAAGCAGGCAGCCCTTCAAATCCTGACACAAACAAGCAGGCTGACATCTGAGACCAAAACCTGTTTTGCACTGTTGAAGGAGTCCAGTGGAGTAAAAGTCCTCAGGAGACATCTATCCCACTAGGGCCTGCCTGACGGACCATAGCTGAGAGGTTAGAGCACTCACATAGGAAGTAAAAAGCATGTTTGACAGAAGATTTGAATCTACATTTCCTATCTACTAGTAGAGTGCTAGAAGCACTGGGCTTACACAGTTTTGCAAGGTTAATTTTTATCTCACTTGTTCTTGATATGGCCAAGGGTGAACTTTCCTCCCTGATCTCAGTGAGGAAAGGGAAGCTGTATAGCTGTGCCACAGGACTTACAGCATGTGACCTGGAGGAAGGACTTGGCTCAGGCAGAGCTAATGGAAGGGGGCTGCAACTCTTTTGCACTGCTGTTTCTTCCCCATCCTCCAGTAGATTTGCTCTTAGGAGCTCTTCTGCTTTATAAAATACTTAAACTGGAATGAGGTCTGGGACCTGGGTCTGCCAGGTGAGAAGCCTCACCATCAGGCTTTAGGGGCATTTCCACTATTTCTGTCCACTGCTTTTGCGTTCAAACTGAAATAGCTTCCAAAGAGGTGTCTGAATCTAACCCATCTTATCTTAGCCTACAGCTCAACAGGGAGGGCTCAGAGATGACAGTTCAAATCTTTGCTCCACTGCAAGCAGAGGGTTGGTTTAAATCCAGCTCTCCTGCATCCTCTACTCAGTGCAACACTGGGCATGGGAACATGGCACCTCCTCCGACTTATCCATTATTTTGATGTAAAAGGATTGGCCTAGTCCTGCTCTCTACCTGTAGAGAAAGTGCATAATGGTGAATCCTAAAAGGAAAACAACACATTAATCCAGTCTTGATTTCAGTGTCTGACTTCCTGGGTGGTTTAGGACTCAATCTCTATCTTTTTCCTCAGCATTTCACACTGGGTGCAGCAAGCACAGTGGCTAGCTTTATGCCCAGCATACAACCTTCAGTGAACTCCATTTTTAGATACCTAACTTATGCCCAGCATCACAGAGAGCCTGGACAGCCAGCTCATAGCTGTGTGCTCCAGCAGGCAGTTGGGTCTATGAGTTCATGCTGTGATGCTGAGAAACATCAGCCCAAGGAAAATCTGTTGCCACAGCCAAATGTTCCCAGTACCTACGCACTCTCAACAGAGTGCCTCAGCACATGGTATAAACAAGTTGCATTTATGGAGCTTGCTCTTTTTTTTTTCCCCCATTGTCATAAAAGGAATATTTGGCAAACACTTCATGCATGTTAGTCATTTTCCATTGTGTAAGCATTTTCACTGGATCAGATTCACCAGAAGTAAAAACTGCCATAGCTCTGCTGAAGTCAATGGTGTGACTAAAATCAAAGTGAACCCAAATGGAGGGAAACTGACTCACATAAGTACAGACCTGTGTTTAAAAAAAAAAAAAAGAACAGGTTACCTCTGATCGACCCATACGGTCTAGGTTGGAGATATCATATACATCCGCTACAGCTGCCGTGTCCACGCCACCAGTGCCGCGCTTCTGAAGCCTCAGGTTCTCCAGGATTTTTGGAAACCTGGGATCCTAACAGAAGAAATAGTTTTGCACCTATTGCTTTTTGCCGTACTTATTGTGCTAAGTCCTTGTAATGCTATTATCCATGACTTAATAGAATCCCCCAAAAGGCAGAGATGGATAGTTTCCTCTGTCTTTGGATTACAGCCTGTCTTGGTGGCTGTCTGCTGAGCAGATTAATTTCCAAAACAAATACAATAATTTGCAGAACAAAAGTATGCTCCATTACTCATGCATTATCTCTAGGACCTTGCTGTTACACACCATGCCAACGTGCGATCACTGT
Organism: Apteryx mantelli; assembly: GCF_036417845.1. Lineage (NCBI taxonomy): Eukaryota > Metazoa > Chordata > Aves > Apterygiformes > Apterygidae > Apteryx > Apteryx mantelli. Next base: position 57,824,549 of record NC_090020.1, read on the forward strand.
AAGCTGTCATTTTTCATTTGTTCCCTTATAAATCAGATGAAGGGTTGACTTATGTCACTGGCCTTTTAAATGACTTATATACCTTGCTAAGCTTTGGCAGCTTAACATGGACTCCAGCGCGTAAACCCGTTCCCAGGTTGGAAGGACAAGTCAGAACATATCCAAGACGTTCGTTCCACATGAACTCCCAGCCTCGTTCTTTAATTAATCTTTCAACCTGTGAGGGTAGAAAAAGACAGGGATGCATACAAATGTCTCATCCTCTGACATTTGTTTGTAACTGAAATTCTTTTCACCTTGTATTTATGTTGATGATGAACTTCACTAACAGCAATGGAGGTGCATAAATATAAGCCTGAGCAGAGTCTGGCTTGGATCTGATGCAAATCTTTGCGCCCATCAGGCACCAAGGTCCCCAGTGAATATTACAAGGACCTCTTCTCATCTGCTTACTACCACTAGCTTGCAGATTCTTTGTCACTTTACCACAAGTCTCCCTGTCATGATGGTTTTGTATAGCCCTAGCCAGGAAGACATATTTTTACATAAGAAGTACTTATCTAGAATATAAATTAGTTTGTAGCCTTGGTGTTTTGGGAGTGATGTTGCAAAGCACAAGCCCCAAAGTCTCCAACACTACGGAGCAAACAAAAGGCGCTGAAGTGCAGTTTCATGTAATTTTCAAGGTGATCACATTATTCTAAGGGGCAGGAAACTTGATTTCTAAATGCCTAAATTTAACAGCCCTGCTTCCATTGTAAGATGACTATATAGCACCTACATAATGATTTTCATTAGTAGATCTCCAGCCCAATTAGAAAAGGAGACTGAAATCATTATCCTCAGAAATATCATAAAGGTCCACTGACCTCTGAATAGGCCACTATTCTGTCCACTCAGCTACACACCCCAGACTTACTTCTGTGATCCCACTACAGTTGCAGTTCAGTAAATTCACTGACAGAAGACAATCAGATACTTATCCAGATACTCAGGACCTCTGCAATATAGGAAATACTTGCATTTTGCAGAAAGATACAAAATAAAGGACTATTTTAACATCATTTGCATAGTCTGTAAGGACACCAGAATTGATGGTGAGAAACTAGATCTGACTTCCTGCCTCAAGGCATCTGCTTTGGACAGTACCCAGAGCTGTCTGACCACTTCTCACAGCAAGGGCCATAGGTCCACTTCTGTTGAACATGAGCTAACCACAGTAGCAGAGGCAAACCTGGGAACAACATCCACAAGCCGTGTCACTTAGGCTGTAATCCTGTACACTGTTCAGTGTTATGGGCATCCCCGAGAAGCATAAAAGATCCCAGTGAACCACCCAGGTGCCAAAGAAGCATCCATTAGGTGCTTTTGTATTTCCATGTTCCCAAACCCACTACCTACTCAAACTTTCTTAGGGATGCTCTGAAGTTACCTTCTTCTGGTCCTCAGGGACCACATCCACAATCAGAGGTTGTAGTTCCCTGCTCTGCCCACTTTGCCTTGTACTTTCTTCAGGCCAGGGGCTGCACTGGTGGCTGTGAAGTGATATGGAAGGAGGTACACTGCATTGGCTCTACAACATTCAGGGGTTTCCTGAGACAGAGCAATCTCTAGAAAGTCAGAGAAGCTGGAGTGAAGGCTGTTTTGCCATGGCGGAGAGGAATGAAGTGGTCCTGAGCTGGCCCAATATGCATTTCCAGACTGAGGAACAAAAGCAGTATGATGGATATAAACACTGTTCCTCTACAGTGCAGGTGAACTGAGCACGTCAAGGACCCCAGTGGGGAAAAATAATTGTTTTATATAGCCTGATTATTCTTACAGTCTTGGAGACAACTTGAAGCCAGTTTCAACCTTACATAACTTAACCTCTAGGGTATCATCTATCATGGCAACCCATCTAAGGATGATGTGGACAAGAAGAGTGGAGAAAGTTCTGACATGTCACCTACCCTGCTGTGCCTTTTTTGCTAGTATTGCATGTGGAACAGAATAGAATCTTCTTTCTCTGTTAAAGCACTTTTTCTGTGCCAGAGCAGTACACAGGGCTGCCCTGGGCCCATAGCCAAACTGCAATCATACCTGGATTGTCTAGACAAAACAGTTATAACCCAAACATCATTCTATGAGTTTTGTTTTTCTTTATGAATAGCTGTACCAGAATAAAATCCAGGAGCCCTCCCAATCAATCCTTAGTATTTTAATCACAAAACCCAGTATCCTCCCAAAGTAGTCAGAGGCCAGAAGTCCTACCTCCTGAGTCCTGTGTACAACCTCAGCAACGTCCACTCCACTCCCAGAATCAGGGGTTAGAACCAGCAGGCTGGTCTTCCAAAATAAAATGCTTTATTTATGAATTTTCACAGCCTTCAGACACAAGGTGGCAAGGAAGGGATATTTCTTTAGCCAGCCAGTGCTGAAGATGGTAATACAAAAGCTACAAAGACATTTTGTCTATTTTTCCCTACAATTCAGCTAATGATTTGCCCTTGTTTCCTTCTTTAATTGCCATTAATGTGGGTTGCTCTTTGGACTGGTGTTACTTTATTTTGTTGCTCCTGGAGATGTCAGTTCAGTGTTAACCACAGTAAGCAGTGCTGACAAGAGCCCGGCAATAAACAAACAGGAGTAATAACCTCATTGATTTACTACCTCTTTTAAACCACGGCAAAATCTTTCAAACACCCGTTTCATGTTGCCACCCTTTTCCATGGATATCACCCTGGTGTGGTCCTCTTCATTAATCCAGATAAGAAATGTCTTGTCATTGTTATGCCTGGTTGAGAGAAAAATGAGTAGCTTTAAAGTACAAGCCCTGAAAAATAATTCTCAGTATCCTTAGTTTTATCAGAGTCTTTCAGGACTGTGAAGACATTAAGCACTGCAAAATAATACTGCTCTCCAGCGTTAGGGTATGAGCTACTTTCACAGTTTGATCCCCCATGCCAATGCAATTATGCAAGTTTTTCAGGTCACAGCGACAAGAGTAGTTTTCTCTGATCACATCATGCCCTGATGCTGAGCTAGGAGGAACACGTTGTCTCCTAACATGGCCACAGCTGGGAGGTACAGCTGCTAAAGGAACAGGCAAGTTTGGCATCTTCAGTCACTGGGGATGTTTGCCATTTTTCTTAAAAAATTGTGCAGCTAGAAAAAAACCTAATGTTTACACACTGCTGGGGGCCGAGCAATCTAGCTAACTGTATTCTCTTCTGGATCAAATCCCGGTGCCCTTTACATCACTTGGGAACACTGCATTGCCACATCCAGTCAAATTACACGTTTCAGGAAAACAGCTACATGTTGCTTCTGGACAGTGTACTAAAGATGCAGATTTGTCAATTAAGATAAAAATGCCTGAAGAGAAGCTATCCACTCTTCTTCAAACAGATCAGTCATGACTGGGTTTATGAAGTGCTAGGTCAAACCTGAGGTCACTTTTCCTCACTTTTCTCCATTTTTTCTGTCTTTTACAGCAGTCTTTCTACAGAATGTAGAAGGTGATTGATAGGATTAGACTTGTTCATACAAATAGTGGAATATTATCAAGCTTGAAAGACATAAAACCCAAGAGTTAAAGTTCACCTGACTTTCATCTTGTCTTTTACTGCGACTCCCTTTTCACACTTGGAGTTTGTGGGTGCAAAACTGAACAGGTGCAAACATCCTATAGCCTGACATTAGAGTTACAGAGAGGTCCAACTACCTCATTTTCAGTCACGTACAAATATTCAGGGTAGGATTTTTCCAAAGAGATTGATATTGGCCTGACTCAGCACCCCCATTAATTAAATAAGTGTACTCAAGGCAGAGTGACACCACACTGAATACATTTAAATAGCACCATCTCTTTCTATGGAGCGGGTGGGAATTGTCCTGCAGACTTTAACACGGACAGGATTTCCATCCTTGGTGCCTGTGCAGAACACATTTCACAGTGTACTCTGAGACAACAAGTTCTTGTAAAAGAAGGGCAGGTTTTCCAAATCTGGCTCACTGAAATATTTCCAATCACACTAACTCATTTTTTCCATTCTGCCTGATATTTCACAAGTAAAACACACCAAAACCAGATCTGTTTTATTCAGGAGTTCCCTTGATAGTATTTACATTGCTGGCACTTTCTCTGTTTGACTGGAGAGACAATGAATGGGATGCCTCAGATTTATCATTTTTCAGGAACAAATCTCTTGCTCAGATTAAAATGGGCACCATGGAGCTAACCTGAAGCTCACTGAAATAAAAAGTCCTCACAGATTTCCTTTTGATCAGGTTCCACAGTGCTTGTTCGCTGCCAGAGAGCAAGTTTAACTCATCACAATTATAATGCTGCTGAACAGGATCCAGTATCCACACACTGCTTGAAGACCAGATTTTTTTCCACATAAAGACCCATTCTCTCCGAAAGTCTTGAACCTGCCTAGGGCAAGAAGGTAGGCTGGATGATTTCTCAGAATCCTTATTCACATAGTTTTCCAGAATTACAACATCTGGTAACCCCTGGAAATAGATCAGGATGGATGCAGATGCTGCTCACTGCCCAGCTGTCCCCACCACGTGATAGAGGCTGGGCACGCTGTACTGGCAGTGTTCCTGGGGGCTTTTATCCCTTTCTCTCCCCAGAAAATACTCTATTTGGGCACAAAATATACCGGGGTTATAAAAGTAGAAACAGACCTAAAACATAAAGGAAATTCAACTACTTTTGTATCCCCTCTTGTCCAGTTTATTCAGAAAGAAAGGATTACTTTCAATTCAGGCAATTAAAATAACATTCTGTCTGTAGAAAGCGGGGACGGGGGGAAAGGAATTTACAATGTAGTATCCTGCAACTGTATTGCCAATGATTCCTAGCTAATAGCATTACTATAATCCAGTCTTAGACTGCACTTATAACCTCTGCCCTGCTGATTTCATGGTGATTCACTGGCTCTTTCCCAAATCAAATTTTTATCTAGAAATAGAAAAAGCAGTGATAAAAAGCCAAAGAAGGAGTCGTGCTTATGATGCTACACTGTGTTGCTGATATTAACGATGGCTTCTATGAATATAGAGTTCTTACCCACTGTATTATTCATTGTTGGATTTTCTTTTTTTAATTAATCAATCAAGAACATTTTTAAAAACCAAACAGAACATGCTGTGAGTATCAGGACAGAACAACTGCAGGGTTAGGACAAGCAAGGAGACTTGTAATATAATCTTTTAAACATGACACAAGCTTCTACATGTCACACAACATACCAGATTCCTCTGGCATCTGGCCAGTCACGTGCCATCCCAGCACATGTTAGCAAAGGGGACACTGGTTTATCAAAGAGAAAATGATCCTAGACACCAAAAGGGGGCCAGAGAAAGAGAGAGAGGGAAAACAAAACAAAATTCATGTTTATTCAGGGAAGCAATATAACACTTACACATTTAATGGGAAGGTAATCAATACACAAATGAACTGCACAGACCAGCTTGTGAATGTGGTTCCTTCTTGACTGAAAACTAAAAGCACTTTACCCAGGTGATTTTCTCAGAGGGCAAATTCTTGCAGATTCTCACTGACACTGGTAATATGACTACATTTTGCAAAAAAATGTTTTCAAATATAGGAAAGAAGTGGAGGAATGGACCTAGGGACCACATATATGCAACAAAGGGGACTCTGGAGACACATAGCACTATAACTACAGATATGTATCTGCACACAGACAAATTTCAGGGTAGAAGAAGGCAATGAGTCTTTAAAGACAGCAAAATATCCAATGCTAGTTCTGAAAGGAGATTTCTCCAGCACAGAGATTTAGCAATTTATTTTGAGTGTGAAATCATGGTAGGAATTAAAACAGTGCTTGACCTTTTGGAATCACAGAGTTGTTCTGTTCCTCCTCAGAGATTTTATTTCTTATTTAATAAACATAGCATTTGGTGTGCCAGAGACTTGCCACATTCCAAATCATTTAATTTTTTTTTAACTAACTGAGCTGTTTTTTCCCCAAGCAAATAAGTATTTTATTTTCATGTGTATGCTGAAATATTATTAGTTCTTAAATCCTCAAACACTGCCATATCAAATGTTGTAGGTTTTTTTTCCTTTCTAGGGTTTAATTGAGAATAGGGAGGCAAGCTATCCAGTATAAATTTGACATGGTAAGTCAGTCATGGTAAGTTGATAAGCTTTATTTTTTTTTTCTCAATGGAGAATCTTAGGCCTTCATCTTCAAATGGCCTGTGACGGGCATGATACAGCCAGAATATCAACCATACAGAACAAAAAGGTATAGAGGTCTCTCTGCTCATCACAGGGACACAACATGTACTTCCTCAGTTTGCTCCACTCTACACTTTTGTTTGAGAGAAAAATTCCTCCTTTCACAAGAAATCAGCTGAGCCCTATTAGCTTTCCTTGTAAGCCTATGACCCAAATCCACAAAGTACTGAAAGCCTCCCATGTTGAATGTCTCCTTGGTTGAATGCCATTCAAGTCTCACTGATTTGATCTCATAGGGATCAAATGGTGCTTATTAAAGTTTGGCAGAAAGCCTGACATCTTAGAGACTCAAGATCCTAAAATACTGAAGGAAGTAAGTAATGGTATGAGTTAAAGATGGAATCTGAGGTTACAACATTCAATGCCCTGACATTTATAAATTTGCATTACTGTGAAAGCAAACAAATAAGACAAGGCAAAATGCTGAATCAATGAAGCCTGTTTCACTTCCCAAAGAATTTAACCTGTAAATCATGAAGGAATTATGTTCTCTGCAGTCCTATTTTGAGCTGTGCTTCTTGAACGGCTCTCTACTGCTGAAAAAGGCAATGAAATAAAACCTAGAAGAGGTGATCAATGTCTTGCCAATAAACATATTACTAAGGACATTCAATGAAAAAGTTACTGACCTTACATAAATTCTTAACTCCTGGTTAATCCAGGCTGTGACACCTAGTTGCAGGGTTATAAATAGTTATGTTACTTCATCAGTTCCCTTTTGGTTGATGTCATAGATTAATGTGCCATGAATATAGCTAACAGGGTACAGCCATTCCTCTGGATAATTAAAATGCACATTCAAGGTTTGTTTTTAAACAATCTTCTAGATTTTTGTAATTTTTAAAGTCTCAATATGAATCCCTGTTATGGATTTTCAAGATAGTTGACTGTTGTCCATTTTTGTCAGGAAAACACTTGGAAACTTTGACCATCTCAAACATCTCTCTGTAGGAACTGAACAATGAGATGCTCTGACAAAATCCATGATGAAAATCCTTGTGTTTCCATCTGTGTGACAATGAAAACTATTGTTACAGGCCTGATCCTTCAAGTCTTTAAACACAGTTACAGGACTGGTAAAAGGTGACCTGGCTGCAGTTTGCTACAATCACTCTCAAGATCTAGAATTAGTGTAGTTTTGACATAAAGAAGTTATAGCCAAAAAAACCCACCTGAACAGTCTAGAAGATAGATAACATGTAATATTTATCTCAATGTATTATTATTAGTTAAAATGGTTATTCCCATGGAAAATGAGAATCTCTACTCAAGGAAACAATTAAAAAAGAGTCCTGAATTTACTTTATTATTTTGCCAAAGAGGTGGCAACAGCTATATATATTTGATTCGACACAGACCTTCCTACCTGAATACAGCTCCACGTTTTGGACCTGCAAAGTATGTGTTTAGCCAAAATATTAACCCTGGACAATTTGCCACTGTAATAAAAATATTGACAGGCCATTAACTACTGGGTTAATGCTGTAATTATCTTCCTTAGCTACACAGAAAAGCATGTACATCAAAGAAAGACAAAGATAAAAATAAATGAGAGTAAGTGAAGATGGTGTCAGTACTGGAGCTATACTTACATCAATAAGCTGCTGCTGATCCTTCTCAGTCATATTGGTCAAGCTATAGTACTTTCCAGAAAGGTCTCCTTTCAGACCAGCTAGAGCAGTGACCACAACATTTTCCACTTCTCTTCTCTCTGCCCTGGTGCAAGCAGGAGGAAGGCTGAGGCCCCGGATACTACGACCGGTACGTACACGTGACGAGAGGACATAGTGTTCATCAAATTGACCATGGGTGATCTGAAGGAAGAATGTTTCTTATTTTACACACAGTGCCCCATTTCCTACCCCATGTTTAAAAATCTTATCATACAGAAAGAAGGGCATCTTTCTGCCCAGGGATCACGACCTCTCCTAGATATCACAAATACTGAGAATACCAGGAACACCTCAGTATTTCAGATACTAAGAGTTTTTTAGGAACTCCAAGCTTCTTTTGCAGACTGAGTGTGGTGAAGTAACCAGCTGATCCTTCTTAGCTCCAACATGGAATATGAAAGAATCTGAGTGGCCTTTGGAAATTTGGATATTGGCAGAGGCAGAAGGCCAAGCTTGGAAGATCTTTTGGAAGAGGAAAGACCAAGATGATGCTAAACTACACTGTACTTGAACTATGAAGGCAATACTAAGCAGTGGATAAGATTCGATCATGTGCATATGGGTGTGTACTGGAGTCAGCTGCTATGTGGGGAATGCTTTCACTCTAATCCTTAAACATATTTCTATCTTTAAGCTAACGAACAGACGTGCAGTGCCAAGTTAGCCTGTGGCCCAAATGCTTAGTACCAGTTGGGATTGATCCTTTTGCTAAGAACAAGGTAAGGAAGTAACTAACTTGCTGTTAGGACCATGAGTGCACCAATGGGTTCTCCAGTCTCTGTCACCCTCTGCTGCCAGGTTTTAGCTGCCTGTATTCAAGGCCAGCTCTGATATGGCACAGCTGTGTAACCTTGGATCCAACAGCTGTGAAAAAAGCTGTATGAAAAAGACTTGTGAGAATTCCCTTCTGGGGTCTCCAAACCTTCATTTGGAAGATGCATTTAAGCTAAGGCCCTCACTCTCAGTCCTTGCCTGAGCTATGTTGTAGGTGTACCTGTGCCTGGACTTGTACCTTGTTGATCCTGACCCTGCCTTGCTGACCTCAGGCCTGCCTTGCCACTATGGACTTCTCTGGCAATCACTGAACTGTTGGCTGAACCTGGTTACTGTAATTAGACTTGTTCTGCTCTTCTTGCTTGGGGTGTTGTGCCCTTGTCGGTGAGGCCACTGCCCTGCCTGTCTAGCTGTCACCCCTGGCTCCTGGCTTGCTTCTTTTGTGGAGCAGCACATTCAGGCTCCTCCCTGACACTTTTGCATGATGTCAGGGTGGAACCAAACATTTTCACTAGAACAGTCAGGTGAAGGAAGTCCAGTCAAGAGAAGAAATTAGAAGAGGAAAAAAAGGCCATGTAGATGTTGGACTGGTTTGTCCTTCATCGGAGGCTGAAAACCTTAGCAGCACAGCAAACCTAAACTAATCTAAAAACCTTGCAAAAAGAAAGAACAGAATCAGACCTCATTTCATTTAGACATATTCCCTGTAGGATCTGCCATTTCAATCATCTTGGCATCCTGCTTTCTTTAGCCCTAAAATTATTTCCTTTGGAGTTGTATCAGGATAAAAAAAATACAATTACATACAATATCACCATTGTAAGAAGTAGCATTGAATCTTTATTTTCTTATTATTTTATTTAAATCCTACCTTGGATGCATCCAGGTCTGTATGATGCTTCATTGTGCGTGGATCATAGCCATTATGTCTTGTTTTAATGACAGGGTCAAAAATCTCAGCAAATACCTATGGAGTCAAGAGAAACTAGAAAGAGTCTGCAATATCATAGAAACACTTCCATGTGCCAACTTCAGCCACAGGAGAAATCCCTCAACACAGACTCCTGGATGACAGCCATAAAGGGGGCTTTGCAAGTGCTGACGGAGTAAATATGAAGGGAAAGGGCACGTGGGTTAGCTTTGAAACTTGGTCTCTGAAAAACTATCTCTGAAAATATGGTTTATTTTCAATAGGCATTTCCTCTCTATGGCAGAGGGCTACTGGCAACAGTTTGCCATGATCTCAGCATCTGTTGTAGCTCTTTGAAGCAGAGTATGGAATTTCATCCTATGTCTCCTATTGATAAATTGGGAGATTCTAACAAAACAACATTTATGATAATGTTCAGGGACTTGGGCAATCGTTCTCTAGAAACTGGCTAGGGACCAGGAATTCATTTGAGATATGTCACCAAGACCAGCTTTATGTGGCAGTGGATTTCAGTCATTTTGACCTAGACAGTGCTCTGTAGCGGTTCTTCATCTTCACAACAAAAAAGAAGGTGCAGTTGTACCTTAATTTAGTTACAAGCTTACTCTAGTTATCACAGGTACTGGATGTGGTAGCAACCAGATTAGATTTCAGGATGTATTAGCAACCAGGATACACATTCAGAGTCGCCAGGCAGCTTGTGTCCTGTTTTTAGGTCATGTGAGAGTACCTATGTCTTCACTGCCATTGGACACTGGTGATGGTTAGAGCCCTGCAGCACTGGTATGTCCATACCGACCACCATCATTCTGTTGTATAGCAATAACCATGGCAGAGCTTTTCAAGGCAGTCACCATGTCTAAATTAGTAAACCAAATCAGGTTTGCATAGTTTGGACATCAGGGCTGCATAGTTTTGCTACCAACTAGTAGGAAGGCAGGCAGCTGCTGGAGGCAAATTGAGTATTGCTCCCAAGCAGCCTCATTTTATTAACTTTGATTGCAGTAGAGAGGGCACTTTTAGCAATGACTCATGTTCACTGTGTTTTCTAATGTAGAAAAACTTTCAAATCATCATAAAGAGATGGGAAAACACTATCTTTAGGCACTTGACCTGCCCATTATATAATCTCTGGGATACAATTTATCTTAGGAGCGTATATCTTACTGAGAATCTGCATTCATCTAACGAACTCTTGTGCATTACACCATACAAACTGAACCACACATGACAGCACTGAAAAACAGTTTACCTCATAGGATTCTTCATCACCTGCAACCATGCCCACAGTTTTAATGAAAGGATGGCCAGGGTTATCGACCCCAGTTTGGATACACTGGTCCAGGGTGTAGCCATTTGGAGTCATCTTATCCCTTAGTTTAGCATAAATTGCTGGTGTGAGGCACTCAGCCATGCAGTTGTTATGTTTGCGGAGATCAGGATAGTCTGCACTGAAGAGAAAAAAACCACAAGCCCTTAACATCATATCTTTAAACAGTAATCCTTGCTAACTTATGAAACTCTGATCAGGATGTGGAGTACATAGATTGGTTTAAAAGTGTAATTAGTTCTTGGTTTATACATTGCATTGAAATTTAGGAAGGGAGAAACACTCAAGGTACTCCACACTGCACTAATGGGCAACTAAACTAACAGACAATAGCAGATTTCCATTGCTTGGGGCAACCAGAAAAATGAATCCCAATCAATCAGCTTTCAAAGTGTATCAAGCCCCATTAAATCTCTGCTGAGACACTCTTATTCAGAATTAAAAGAGCTCTAACTTTGTTCTGTTCACTGTCTGATTGCTATTAGCTGGGAATCTAACTAACTCTTCAACAATATTTGGGGTTTTAATGGTATTATTATTTACAGAAAGCTGCACAGTATAATAAACCAGGGGAAGTGAAGATGTTACACTTTAGTAAGGCATTTTTGCAAGTGAGTCAGATCACATTTACCATTATGGTAATACTTTGCTTTATGCACAACCCTATTATTTCTATAAGAATTTATTTTAACTAAGATACTATTCACTACTTAAAAAAACAAGTCTGTCAGAGACTGGTCCACATTGTTTCTCACGAATATGGTCAGCAAAGTCAACCTACACATAAGAAGGTCTGTAGTTAGCTTCTACTCATTAACCAACCTGTCTGCAATAGAATTAGGTATATTTCAAGTACAGTAGTTATATAAGAGATTTCTTTACTACTTGCATAATGAAACCACTTTCACAGTTCCTAACAGTAGAATCTATGCAATCAGCCAGTCTGATAGGTGCTGCAAAGCATTCAAGAGCTGATGAGATAAAATAAGGGCTAATTTGATGTTTTGCCTAAAATTTGAAACATTTTTTAGGCTTGTCATTGTTTGGCAATGTTTCTGTGAGAGCACTGATACTATCCCACATCCCTACACTCTGGTCTTGAAAGCCATTGTTGCTGCTACCCAAAATTGTTTTTTAATAAATGATGCTGTTTTTCAGGTCGTCAGGCAACAGCCCATATACAGACACATAGCTGGCATGTTTGCATGAAGGAGTAGGTACTCTGCAGCTTTAATGGAAATCTGCCCTCCCCCAAAGAGTTAAACATTATACCTAGTTATGTTATATTATTATTATTATATTATATTATATTATGTACATTATACCTCAGTTAACCAGGCGTTAAGCTCAGATGACTACTTAACCCAAAGTGCTTACCTTGGAGGGAAGAGTTTTCGTTTTTCTTGTACAGAAGCTTTAACATTTTGCTGATTGAGGAGGTACCCGGTGGTTAGGGCCCCTGTGCCTGCTGCTGCAAAGAGCGCAGCAGCTCCACGGCCAGCCAGGAGACGACAGAAGGTGCTAGCCATTCCTCCTGGAGGATGCAAGGTCTACAGGAGAAGACAACCTGATATCAACCCGTAAGCCCTCATGCAATGTAAATGACAAATAAACTCACTTTTAACTGCAGTCCAATAAAAGAAACAATTCATTCTTATCATTGGTTTGCACAGAAACAGTGTGTTGAAAAAAAAAAGGTTGGTATTTACTATATTTCTATACATGTACCTTTGGTAGTCTCGGAAATCGATTGATTCTTAGTGCTGTATTGAGTACACAATTCTTAACCCAGCATTCAGAATATTTTAATTCTTTTGATGTTTTTAGGGCCATAATTGAATCCTTTCGCTTGCTTCATAGCAACAATACATTACACAAAGACATCTTTTCAGCAACCAGAATGGTACAATCCCAGAGTGAAAAAAACACAGACAAAAATATTCAAAGTGATATGGGCTATTTTGGGTAATAGGAAAGGAGGCTGAAATCTTGTGGTGGTTTTGAGTCTGACTAAAGTATTTTACAGTATAATCAATTACACAACAGTGACTATAGGTTACAGGGTTTTGTGGCAAGGGGTGGGATAAGGCATCCCGCAGAGTCTGAAGTTTTAGGTCTATACTTTTACTGAAAATGCTTCCAGGTGACTCAGCTGTAAGTGGCTGTCCAGTCAGAAAAGTCAAATGTGTCTGGATGTGGCATTACGTAGGTCATTCTTTTCAGTGCTATCAACCTTTTTCATGCTAGCCTGACATGTTAAGTACTTTGTCCTTTTTTTCTATATGAATAAAAATGATTTAGAACTCATCAGCATGGAAAAGAGAAAGTTTGGAGGGGGAATATGGTAGGGACCTAAAAATCCTGAATGGCATAGGAAAAATGGATAGAGATAACTCTTCACTGCCTTTTCCAATATAAGAATACAGTCCACCAAACGGAGCTAGTGGAAGCAAAGTTCAAAACAGACAAAGGTAGGTGGCTATGTAGGGTATAGAAGTATAAAGTCCAGTTACTTTGCACCTGTCAGGCAACTATACAGACAGCTTTCAGAACAGCAAATACCACTGGAGAAAGCAAAGCAAAATGACTTCTTCAAGCCACAAGGTGTCACTTAGCAGAGGTACATTATAACTGTCAGTTTCTAACTCTCAGCCTTGAGGTACCAAACTAAGATTATGTTTTTCTCTGAAGAAAAGATCTTTCCCTCTTCCAGATAAAGAAATAATCTCATTTGCATTTATACCACATGTACTTTGCAAAGAAACCTTAAAATAAGAATGAACATAATGGATACCAAATTTAGAGGCCTTGCTGCAATTCAAGAATGGTCTTAGTGTGAGGAGCAGGCTTGTGGGGAGGAGGGGAAGCTCTTTTAAAGGTGGAAGTGTGTAGAGGTCTGTTGCATGACAGTGTTCCTGGAAAATTCCTGTGGTATGGATTTTCAGAGAGCTAGGGAAGAAAAGAGCTAGGTGTTTGGAGAGGGGAAGTCATTCTGGGCAACACTCCTTGGGAAGGACAAACCAGGCTCTTTCCAGATTTGCAGTGTGGAAGCATGGAGGCTCTGCTTTCTGCCAGCCAACCAGGTCACGGTCAGGGAGAGAAGGCAATGTATATTCTGCCCCTTCCCTTGTAACAGCAGTGACTCCATGAGGGACAGGGATGAAGTCTGGGAAAGGATCTGGCCTCTAAAGTGAGGAGTCCCGTGGGCCTCTTGAATAAAAGAGGAGAAGCGTTGGATTAAAAGAACCTTTACCACAGAGAAGGAATAAACACGTAGGTCTTTACAAAGCAGAGGAATATATGTTTTAAATATTTCAGTCTTAGAAAATATCACTTTAATGAAGAAGAGTGGAAATGTATCTCTAGGACAATAGGATGTGAGCATGTTGTAAACCCTCTTCCATCTTTTGCATGTGTTGGTCAATAAATAATTCCTCCGGTACTCCTGAGTCATATCATGGTTACAGAGCGTCTTTGCAAATACAGAAGGATTCCTGAACAGTGGCCCACTGTTCAGGAGAGAGACAGTAACACCAACAAGACTGAAATACCGCCTAGGAATTTATATGCTTTATTAATTATTCCCAGCTGTATGTCTGAGTGCAGCTATGGTTTTGGATTATGTCTAGAGTACAGGAGATCTCTGAGTCTAGCAGAGAAAATGGCATGTTCTGTGAAAGCCTGAAGAAGAGAATGCATATTTTTTCTCCTCCAGAATCAGAATTTGACTGGTTTTGCTCATGATCCCACAAGCAAAGAAAGATACGTGTCTTTTTTAAATAAACGACACAAATTCCAATTTGTGTCACTGGAGCAAGATTATTCTTAACACTGGGATCTGACAAATCAGATTTGGAAAATGGACATGGAAGAGTTACAACAAAATATGAATCTTCCCCAAAGGTACGCTGCTTCAGTTGTTTCTTCAAGCTTTTCAGAATTATGTTTCTTTGTGTAATCTCTTCATCACTCTTTCAAAGTTTAAATAAAACACCTCAAAGCATTTGATTTTCCTTTCAGTGAACAAAATGTTCTAGTTTCCAATAATTTTCATGAAGATCTGGGTTAGTCAAGCCAATATGCAGTCACTCTTTGCCTTTTCCACTCCTGACTAAAGAGAATTGCTATGTTGCATCTGTCTTTTCACTTCACAGGTCTTCTGATTTGCTTGCATAATCTTCTGTTGCAAAGCTGTAGCTACTTTGTGCTTTAATCACACGATCCTTTCACAGGAGATGTGACATGAGAATCACATGAGACATGTTTCAAGTTCGAGGGTCATTGTTTCATGTCCTCTATCTTGTTTCCATAATTTTATACCTGAATTTTGTTATCCTACATAGCTATTTGGCAGAGGGATATTTAAAATCCTCAGCTGTCTCCTCCATGCCCTCAACACACAATATACACCTATCTAACTTTCCTTCCAGAGAAAGGTGATGACTGATTGAAAGAAGATTCAATATTCTTTCATTGAAAGAATCTCCCGAAAACAGAAATGGTGAAGAGATCACAAAGGGAGGGCATTTTTTTTCCCCCCATTAGGAATAGACTGTGATTTCCTCAGCTATGCCAAGTCCTTGAGAATTAACTGCACAGCACTAAAATATAATGAGATATGTACTGATACAGAAATGGGGCAGGAGGCAGATCATTCCATCTTGGCTCAGCAATATAACTTTATCTTATCCCAGGGAATGGTTCCACTCCATCAATGAATTAGTTTAGGTAAGTCAGAATTACTCTCATAACTAGAATGGGATTTTTCCCTCCCAAAATGTAATGAGAGAATGTTTGACTTGAAATCAAAATCAAGTATTGATTTTGTGATAGAGACTTTTGTTCTCCTTTCTTTTCTCCTTATTTAACAGATGGTCCTCTTGCCTTTCCACACTACAGCATCCCCATCCTACACTCTGGAAATATTTGCTCATGACTAATCTGTGGAGCACTCTTATTGTTATATCTAAGTGTCTCTGAAACAGTGGATGTATTTTCATAACAGCTCTGTGTATTTATAGTTCTGTTTTGCTCGTCACCATCTTTACTGCAGGGAGTTGGTTGACAAGCAAAATCCTGTTCTGAAAACTAAAAGCCTTATCAAAATCCCCTTGCAGATGACGACTTCAGCTACCCCAGGCACTCATCGGAGTTTCTGCCAGCTTGGATTCTTGGTAACTTCTGAATCCTGTGTTACTTTAAGGGACAAATCTGGTTCATGTATCTGATTAAACTAGAGGAATTGTGCACAATATATCTTTAGAAAGCCGTGCGAGGCACCGTAGTGTAATTATAATGCTTCAAAAACAACCAGAGCATTGTACATTTTGACTCCAGAATGTACTATGGCATAACAGGTAACGTACAGCCTTAGACAGGGCATTATATTTAGCTAGCTTTAGTTATTTCACATGTTATCTGCCTGCAAGGATGCATTGTGTTGACAGCTGTTTTCACCTAACCTCCGTTCCTTATATTAATGAGATGTGACACAAAAGTCCTGTGCTTTGTACCAGCAGCTTGATTGACTGACTGCATATTTTTCTACTTTGGAGCCTTTTCCAATGATCAAGTATGCACCAGAGACGGAGGCAACATTCCAACAGGAAAGTCACTACCCTTTGGTGTTGTGGTCTGAGACTGCAAGCTAATCACAGGGTGTTTTTGGCTATGTACTTGGAATTCATCTATTCTTGAGCAGCTGAGCACTACACAGGAGCTCTGTGAGTGTGAAGTATGCCAGAAGTTGCTCTCTAATTTCACTGGGGGACAAACCATGCTCACTGAAATCATTAAAAGCTAAAGGTACTTCAGCTGCTGATTCTGTGCCTCTGCTCTTATATTCTTCACTTTGCCCTTGCAACATCTATTAGATAAATGAGAACCTGATCCTGAGAGCAACAGAGCAGAGCTAAACCTTCCAGAATTTGGTGTGCAAACAATACCCGATGTGGCTGCGGATAGCTGGCATCCTTGACTTTCAGGTTGAACTACACTGTGTTCCTGAGGTGTACTGTAGTCACAGAAATCACAGTCTGTGAACAGAAAGAAAAATAAACCACCTGGAAAAAGTAAGGGAAAATGGACTAGTTTAAAAACAGACACCTTCTTTGTAACTCAAGTGGTGGAGGCTTTGTGCCATAGCTGATCTAGGAAATACAGAGAAGTTGTACCACTTGGTTGAACCTTGCTCCTTCTGCAGAAAGCATATAAGGACCCTCTCCTCAATCTTCGTTATGCTTATGTTTGATTAGATGTCCAATGAAAAGCTTTAACCTCTGAGACAGATCCTCTCAAACAGTGACAGTTTTCTTGTCACCATCTCTCTTATTCAGGCGGCAGCAGCAGTTTTCTCATCTGTTGTTTCAGGGTCCAATACATTAAGTGGGTCTGTAACTTTGGGAACAGCATTTTGGACACCTGTTCAAAGGCAGATTTTATGCCATTAAAATGTTTTCCTTTTTTAATTTTAAAAAAAAAGTCCCAAGTATATTTCTTGTTGGTGGTGTTACCCTCCATTGTGCTTACACGCCCTGTCCTGCAGGATACTCTTGCCTTGCTGAATCACAGAAAAGACTTCCCCTACCTGAAGGCAGGCACTACTTTACCTGACAGACGCTTGTCTATGAGCTCTTGACAGTCTCCGGCACTGGAGATTCCACAGTCTGTGTAGGTTAACTACCTAAAAATAAAATAAAAATTGGAGAGTAAGACAGACTTTTTTTTTAACTAATGTCTGACTAAAAGTCTTGCTACAATCTAAACCCAACACTCCTCATCCTATAATTTCCTTCCCCAAACTTCAAAATTCTGAGAGCAGAAATTTAGTTTCTGTCTTTACTAATACGTGCATCAGCTTTGTAAACTGAGTCACTCTTGTAGAAAAGGTGACTCTGCTAAGTGATCTGACAAGCACCAGTCATAGCATCACGCAGTTGATGCCTGCAGGAACTGCAAGATGAAAGCTGGCTTGATCTTTTGCTCCTTAGGCAGGAACTTCTCATTGCAGTTTGGCACAGCAGTCTTAGGGACCATCATTTATTGCTGTCAAATGCAAAGGGTCTAGGGGGAACATGACAGTTAGAATATGTGAAGAAAAAAAGATCACATTTGGATTGCTGTGCAAAGGGGTTTGTTATATTTCTGTCAAAATGGTGTTACTCCTATTTTAATAAACACCTCTTGCCACAAGGGTGCGCTATAGTTCTGAATATAAATGTACACAGTACTGCAGCACAAACTGAGTGCATGTTATTGCATCACACAGGTAGTCCGCATACAATCAAAACAGCACAAAATAAATAGACTTGCACAAAACCCTGAGTTTTTTAGTTCAGCAACCAAAACAAAGAACTTTTAAATAATTAGGGTTGGTAATGAACAAGACACTTTTTCTGACAGGAAATAAGACTTTTATTTCATTTTTCAAATTTTTTTTCTCCTCTAAAAAATAGATTTTTAAACAAAGCATTGCTTCAAAACAAAAATTCTAAAACATTCATTCTGAAAGCGTCTGAGTGGAATGGTCTCAACCTAAAAAATTCTACTCAAAACTACCTGTCAAATCTGACCTCAAATCATGAAGAGATTCAGTTATTTTTTTCCCATAGAAAATGTCAAACTGCATTAACAATAAATTCACACCATCACCACCACTGTGGATTCAGAGAATGGTAATTATCCCAGGCAAAGGCATAGTCAAAATGCACAAGGTTTTGGAAGAACACTTTATCAGAAACACCAGGCTGTGATTCAGATTTCTCTGCAGACTATCACTAGGCATCCACTGTAAGGATTTCACTTTTATCCACAAACATTTACCACTGTACAGCCTTAAAAACAAAATAATACATTTTTTTTTTCTATAGGAGTTCACTAAGGGTCTTGCCGAGTGCTTATGATGAGAGAAAATCCATTTTCTCATAGACACCTATAATGCTATCAGGACAGCTAGGAAGAAGAAAGAATAGATTCTCAAAATGAGAAGAACTTTTATGATTATCAGCTTTAACCCCCTGAAAAAGAATCCAGAGTTTGATCTGGAGCAGCCAATGGAGTTTCAGAGATTAATCAACCCCTGAGTTAAAAAATTAATAAAAAAATCTTACTTTATTTCTTGTCTGCATGCATTTGTCTTCAACTTTGAATCACTGGTGTTTGTTAAAACTTTATCAGTTTATTGTAGAAATTTCTACTTGTTATCTGTTCTGCATCTGGCTATTTAATGACTAGCTCTTTTTTATATCTCTATCACTTTTTTATCATATTTTCAAATTTATCAGTCACTCTTTGGTTCTTTCCCGAGCTCTTTCCATTTTGTTTTCATCCCCAACATCCTCCTGATTTCAGAATGGTCGATTCCAGTAATGGTTGTGCCAGGTCCTCAAAATAGAAGCAGCAGAACATCTGTACATCTACTAAATAATTTATGGAATCAAATAGCATATTAGCCCTTTGGGGCCACAGCAGTTCCCTAGAAGCTCATGCTCTGTGAATTGTCTGCAATGTTTTGGCCCCTTCTCAGAGGTGCCGTTCCCCACAATTCTCCAAACGTCAAATACAGAGAGATGACTGCAGTCCTCAGCAAAGTCTCACTAGGGAGAGCTTTCTGATCAGAGAAGTAAGGGAACTATTTCTAATACGGAAATGGATACACTTCCAAATAAGATTATGTGATATGGTTGTCTGCAATAGCGGCGTCCTGATTAGTCACTATCAGTCCCATCAATTTTTTACAGCTACTTTCACTTTCCTGTTAAACTGCAATGCTTCATAATAGCCAGAAAAGCTTTTTCCTCAGTTGTGGGATTTTGGACACACTAGTAAAATATTCTTAAATGGTTCCCAAGTATCATTTCCATTTTTCTACTTAAAAAATGGTTTATAATGGCATCAACCTTTGAAGAAATGAGCTCTTTCAATGCAGTACAAGTTACGTACGCATTTGGACTTTATTTTGGCTACATGTAAGACAGAATCAGTTGCATGAAACCAGCGCAGATTTGTAGTTCTGTGAACACCTCTTCTTTAGTTGCCCAAATGGGATCTAATTTCCATGGTATTGGACACAATATTTTTTTGAGGTACGAAGCTTTGCAATTTTACTTTGCATATTTTAAGGACATTTTTAGGATTCATAGCATGAGACCTCAAGCATATATCACTCAGGTGATACTTCATAGTAATAAAACTATTTTTCCAAAACATTATGGATAGGTGCTTTAAGCGTGAGACAGCTGCTTCTTTACTAATTTGATGACATCAGTATTTTCAGCTAGTAAGCCATTTTACACATGGTTTTATTTGAAATATTTGGGGAAGTGATCTATCATGAACTGTTTCAGTGTAAGGCTGTGATGAATCAAGACCACTATATGCATTCTGAATGCAGATCAGTGGGAGTGAATACATC
This sequence comes from Apteryx mantelli, assembly GCF_036417845.1. Taxonomy (NCBI): domain Eukaryota; kingdom Metazoa; phylum Chordata; class Aves; order Apterygiformes; family Apterygidae; genus Apteryx; species Apteryx mantelli. Next base: position 57,844,931 of record NC_090020.1, read on the forward strand.
AGGAAACACAGCAGTCCAAAGTGAATAAATGAGAATTGATATTTTGCAGCATGGAGATCTAGATTGGAGCACTAGCTCGGGTCCACATATCAAGACAGCACAGATCTTATTGCAGGCTGATGAAAAGAACAGCAGATAGGGACTACCAGCTAGAGAAAAGCACGAGTTTTTCAACTCCCATAGCAGGTCATGGAAATACGAAAACGCACCTAGCGAGCACTGCTGTGCTGCAGCTGGGAGAGCGCACCTACATTTACTGCACATGGTGTCACTGTTGGGTTTGGCTCACAGACTCTCCAATGCAATGGGCTTGCAAAGGTTGCTGGCCATCATGTGATGGTCCTATTGAAGTCATTAATCTCCTGCTTTTCCTTACCACTGCCAGGGCTGACTGGCCCGTACCCCGGACAGTTGCGCTCTGCTGTCAGCCAGCATCTACAGTATGTCCAGCTGTCTTCCTCTTCCCCTTGCAGACAGCATGGCCTTGGATACACTTCAGCAGCGTCCACAACAGGGCATCCATTAACTGCTGAAGGTGCAGATACACATAATATCAGCTCGAATCCACAGGTGGTTTTCCTGTGGGTAAGGGGAAGGGGGAGGCTTTTCTCTTGTTAGCTAACTGTGCTGCAAGACATCTTGATGTCTTGTCTGGGATTTGAATCTAACTCAGAGCTTTACTAAATGCTTGGACAACTCGTATTACACATTTTGCCCTTTTTATGTCATTCTGCTCATAACTGGGATACTGGCTTTGCCTCATGATAACTAGTTAAGATGTCTTCTGTATCCCTCCAGGATTGCCCATGCCTTTGGCTCAAGGGCAGAGCCTGGAGAACAGATCAACAGTTCTGAGACTGGAATTTGTAACTGGCAACAAGTCCTTTAAAGTTTTATTTGCAAGGTCATTTGCACTTGATCTGTCACTTGGAGAAAGCAAAAATACTGTTCTACACAAGAAAAGAAATGCAGACAATTGGCTCAGTGACAGTATGAGTATCATCTTCCATGCAACAGGTTCACTCCTGCAGCGAACAGTTTTGATTAACTCCTTAAAAACCATTTTGTGGTTCAAGTTAATAGGGAGTGGCCACTTCATGTGAGAAGTGGTTAATTGCGAGGGGAATAAATGCAACATTGACTTAAAGTAACAGTCATTAAGCCACACAACATACAGTACTAAGTGCCTGCAAAAACAAGTTTTCTTCATAGCTGAACACAATTGTTTCTGTTCTCTCATCACATGAGCACCATAAAGGGTAAAGCAAATTCTAGGCCAAATTGGAATAGTCTTTTCCAGAGCAATGTGGATTGCTTTTCCATAAGCTGTGGATGACTTATGGCTCCCAGGGAATCAGTAACAGCTATCTGAAAGGTCACTATCTTAGAGGTCATAGCCTATCTCTTTTCTCGTCCTCAAGAGTTGCTCAGCTACCTGTAACCAACCTTTGGAACAATAACGTTCTGACAGGAGCATCTCGTGTTCTTAGAATTGTATTTTAATACCCCCCAAACCCCCCCAAAAAAATCACCTACCATGCACAAAATGCAAAGACCAAAGCCAGATGTTAAATGTCACTACAGCAGTTATGGTGCTGGCTCAGAAGCCCAAAGGATTCCAAATACCATTTAATGTGAAGCTGCTGTTAGTAGTCATAGTTTGAATCCCAGTATGGAAAAAGACTTGGAGAAAGCCTATTTCTGAGCCTTAAACCAGTTTTCACTCTTTCTTGCTATACCTCTAGATTGAAGCCTCTGTTAAAGGCCAATGTACTCTTCAAAAGAAATATGGCTTTTAGACACCAGGTCCCTCACCAACACTAAAAAGATTCCTCTTTTAATTAATGACTTATGAAAACTCCATTGTACCAAGGTGCAGCAAAACTGCCCCTGCTGCTCTGACCAGAGGGTGCACAGAGGTCTTCGGGACATTTGATTCACAACTACAGCCTTGTTCAGACTTGGTAGTGTCACACTGCACACAGTGATCCTGTGGTCTGCACACAGGTGCAACCGTTCCAACCATTTCTGGAAACTTCAGAGGAGACTGAATCATCATAAATGCACAAACCATCTCTTTACCCTTTAAGGAACCTGCAGTCTTTTACTACTACTTTTAATATAAACAATCTAACTCTTTTGCAATTAGCCCTTTACTTTCTTGAACTTCTTTTACAGAGGAAGTTGTCAGCTCCACTTTCTTAGGTGGGTATTAATGTAGCTGAACATAAATATTGATTATCCTTTATTTTACACTAGGCTGCATATGTGCTTTTGGCTGAGGAGGGAAAAAAGGTACAAGGGTTACAGACTGAACAGTGACATTTCTAGAAATAGAACTAGATTAAATATTTGAACCACGTCATGGGTGGTATTAAGTACCACACCATGTGATCCCGAGCGACATTTTAGAGGAATGGCAGAGTCACAGCTAAAGTTCACACAGACACATAAACACAAATAGTATATCTGCACATTGCAAACTGTTAAGCTGTCTCACTAATTAATGGTAACACAGTAGTGAGCAGAACTTTCCATGTGGTGGAGAAATGGATTACAAAGGATGCTGGTCTTTTATATTTGAGAAATAATTCCTCTACTTTATCCTTAGCTTGATCTAACGTTAAATCCACAATTTCCACTGAAGCCACTAGCATGCCCTTCTGCAGCAGTCATGGGCACCTTAGAGACATCTGCAACAAATGTTGTAAATTACCAACTGCCAGATACACCATTTTCAGAGGCCCAGAAAACAGTTTACATTTTGCTGTATCACTCTACAGGGTCAGAGGATAAGATACAAAATAAAACATTACATCTCATAAAGCAATACTGGTATTTTTTCAATTTCTCATAGCTCAGCCTGAGCAAGATGTGAACCTTTCCAACGATCTGGATTTAAGATAAAAATCTCCAGAATGCAGAAATAATGTTAATGCAGACATCGTTCTAACTATGCCTCAATTGCAGCATGGAATATTTCAAGGAAAAATAAACTAAGATTCAGTTTCTTACTCCTCATAATTTCAGAGGTCAGTGCACGGGTATAAAAAAAATCTAATCCTCTTTTTAAAAAATTTTAAAACAAAAAACCCCAAACTCCTTACTATGAAAGGAGAAGATATGGAAAAGACTGTGATTCTTAACAGGTCAACAAACTACCCTTAGTAACAACATGCTTTTTGATTTCTACCAGCTGAAGATGTGACCCATTACATCTGACCTTGCGAGATTTAGATCCCCAAACTCTCCTACCAAAGCCAGTCAAAGGTGTTTGGAGTGCTTGCCATTCTGAATCGGTCAGATACTATTTTATAATATGAAAAACTCATCTCCACAGTGCAGAGAGCTACAGCCTCTCTAACTCACAACTAACTTCCCAAATTAGAGATGGTTTCTCTTATCTGTTGTTACACATCTGCAAAGGAACTTAGTTTTCCTTTATTTAAACTGTTACTTAAGGGTCAACATTTGAAGCAGTTGAACAGTGGGCTGACACATTTTTCTGCACTTTGTTCACCAAGTAATTATGCAACTCCATAAATTATAACCAAATTACACCACATCCTGTGGCGCTTTGAATTCATTTTTAATAAGCCTCCTATTTGAAATGCCACCATTCGAAGTAAGATAAGCAATAGAGTTAAACTGACCTTGAAGCAGAAGGTAGACACGTCCTGCTGCCTGCAGCGAGCCTAGAGTGTAAAGGGAATAACAAGTTGGTGTGCTGACAGGAGTCCAGGTAACATGAGAGGGGCGAAGGAGGTGGGGGAAGGAAAGCAACTGCTGCAGTGGCCAATCCTATTTCACTCAGTTACATCAATGACATTTGCTCGCACAAGGGTGCCCTTGAGGACATAAGTAGGATGTGGCAGAAGGGGGCCATTTAACAGTTGGGTGATAGCAACATCGTCTTTCAAATACCTCTCAAGGGGAAAGAGATTACATCAGCAAATGATTGGCCAGATGCTTAACTGCAATGAGATGCCCCTGCACTGCTTCGCCCCAAGGGCCCATTTGGTAACAGCTAAAAGAGAAAGGTCATGAGCAAACCTCTTAGAGACACTTAAGAGCAGGAGAAATCCACCTGTACTGACTCCACGTGGAAGCTGGTCAGAGCAGGAAACTGGACCTAGCTGTCAGAAGAACGAGATGAGATGACAGCAGGCCTACCTTTTTTCTTCTTCCTTTTTAATTCACTACATAAATTTTTGACTCCACGTAAGGCAGAGTCCAGAAGCATGGCATGTAAAAGGTGCTGATAGAAATCAACTGCTAGGGTGGTTTTTGTGGCCTCACATTTAGAGTACTATAGCTACATAACAGTAAAGTACTAGAAAAAACAATATGTGTTTGGTGGGAGTGCAAAAAGAATACATAATTTTATTAACCTAGCTCTGCTCCCACTGAAGCTGAAGATTTATCAAGGCTGACAGAAGAACAAAGAGGCAAATACTGAGCAGCTTTTTAAAACTGAAGACTTTAAAACACTTTTTCCTTTGTACACTTAATATTTCTTGACTTATACTTGGCAATTTCCTAACCCCCATCTCAGATTTGTGAAACTTTACAAAACATAAATACGTCTCCCCCAAAGTGTCATGACTTGTTTAGATTAATGAGGGAGCCATGCATACCCACCATAATCAAAAACAAAGCAGCCACCTCAGAGCAATCCATCTGGACTACCTAGTATTTGCAGCATCCCCTCTTTACCGCACCTGTTTTTTAACAACCCAATGCTACATTTTTTGTTTTGATCCAAAAAGCCAACTGAGGAGCTCTGTGAGGTAAATGAGTATAAAAATATGAGCACAACAGCAATATAAAACAAATCTGTCCTGTCAGGAATCAGCAAAGAAAACAGAAGACAGGTTTTCTTTTCATTCTCAGCAAGGGCTACTTCATGATTGTGTGGTATCTTTTGCTTGGGCTACAGGGACCCCATTCTGCATTAGATGCAGAGCTTTGGCTACTAACATTACTTCTGTGCTGGCTGTCAGCATTTTGTTCATAGTGCAGCCCCCACAGTCGGGCTGCAGTTGAGCAACTCATGACTGAGGCTCATACATCATTTTAAATTTTTGACTAAACACATCATTTTTCATAAAGTCCCTGAATCCAAAAAGACCTTCATCTCAGTTAATTTGATGAAAACATGATCTTAAATGCCTTGCTGACTTACAATTAAGCGGATGTTTAAATTATTTGTCAGATCAGAGCCTAGAAGAACAGAAGATGCACATAAAACTCAGTCTGCTAACTAACATCACAAACACCTTGCAAATGGTCTTAGCATGTTCCCTTCTCATTGCTGAAGAACATATCATTAATACTTGAAAAATAACTTGGTCTAACAACTGTTCTTTGATCTTTTTTCTAAGGAACTCAGCTACAGAAACAGTTGGAATGCTAAGAACCATCCACAAATAATGCCCTATTTTCATCTCTATCTAACCTAAATATTTATGTCAAACCTCCCAATTAAAATGCTCTCTTGCTTTCAGTGCTTGTGCTGGGGAGATAGTGGTAGCCGAGAGTTAATTCACTTGCTATTCATATTAGTGCCATCTGTCCCTGCACAGGGAGTTCAGCTACAACTCAGCAATAATTTTTGCCTCATTAGAATTTGTTGTGGATGCTGTTGAAAAGGGAAGTTACCTATACAGACTGCAACTAAGGTCATTTTGTTTTAGCAGAAGGCCTTTCTAATTGGCATGTTTGTTTCAAACAAAAATTCTATAAAGTCCAAGTTCCATATATGGGGGATAATTTATTAGTAATCAAAGAAACCATGAAAGAAATGATAACGCTAGTTACTGTTGTCACTTATTACATGTATCAAATTAGGAATTAGAGGACCCCATCTTTGTTCTGAAGAGCTTGCAAGCAAGCATGTTTAACCATTAGCTTTCCTGCTGTTGGAGCCAGAGCTCTGGTACTGTACAGCTGCAAAGAGCTAATACACAGCCTATCCCTAGAGCAAACAGCCAGCTTGACGCAGATTCCATGGAAATCGGTGGTGTTCAAGTTCAATGGGTCTTTAATTCTTGAGATTCCTGATGACAGACACAGAAAAATACAGGGAAGTATACCATCCTGGGCTGTTTTGGAAGAAATATCATTGGTTACCAAATGGAAAACAACATCAGGAAAACCTTTTATTGAGGTTTCCCTGTGATTGTGGATGCTCAACATCCCGTATAGGCAGTTACTGAGATATCAGACCAGGAAAATACTCTGTTTTGAGGTGGCGCTCCACCACTTACATCCCATCGAAGTTGATGGAACTTAGGCAAGGACTTGCTGCTAAGCATGTGCACAAGTCCTCTGTTGACCAGGTGCGGGAGTGGACCCAGAACAGTCCTCCTACAGTTGTGGGCATCAGATGCCATGTTATGAGAGGTAACCCACAGTAATTTCCCTGCTCTCAGTGTCACTATATGGGAGAAATACTCTAAAGAAAGGTACTTTTTATTGGTAATATATGTCAACTAAATAAAGAGCTGAACTGGATCCAGCCAACCTGTTAAAAATAACCCTAGTTATTTTAAGTTATTGAAGTTGTTCTTCACAGGACATCCACCACATACTGAGGGGAAGGTTTTCTATAATTAGCAGTGCATTTTCAGGCCAAAGGAAGAAAAAGGCCTTTCCTAAACATGTAGCTGACCTAGACTCCCCATGGAAAGGCAGGAATATCCAAAATTCTTACAATAAAATCATGAGGACTTCAAAAAAATTGTCTAGAAAGTGATCACACTATTTTTGCCAGCTGTGTTATAGACTGCACTGTACAGTACTACAATGCATATATTTTTAATTAGCCAGACTGAAGTTAGAAATTGCTTTGTGTAGAATCATGTGCTTGAAAGGGGCAACAATTTTATTTCAGACATTTTCAGCCCTCTGGAAAGTTGTTCTTGCATGATATTTTGATGAAATTTTTGTATCATTAAAAAGATGAAAAAAAAGCATTTGCATTTCACAGAAATGTTTTTTTTCTCAATAACTTATGTTAAGAATATGACTACAAATGAATATTAGTACTTTACGAGAGAAAACTTTGACATCGTCTCCTCTCCAACACAGAAATGAATATTCTTTCTGTTCCTTCTGCTGCTCCAATATGGCCAGCCATTTCTGATGATGGAGGCTCACATTCTAACAGGCCATTAATTTCTCCTCAAAACACACCCTAACTGTGGATTTGAATCTCTAATATTAGACTTTCCACAGGCAGGATTCTTATTTTCCTCATAAAACAGCACCGAAACAATGCTGCAACTGATTTAAAATCTAGGATCTAGAATGGAAAAATAAACCAGTTTCCAATCTGGATAAATTAAGAGATTCCAGTGGACAGTAGCAGGAGAGAACACAAACCTTTAGAAATGAGCAGAGATATTACTTTGTTTCTGACCATCTGGCTAGGCATGTGCACACCATGTGCATCAGTATAGTATACTTCAAAGCGGCTTACAAAGCGAAATTGCTGCCTCTAGGAAAACAGATTTAAAACAGCTTCTACTACCACGCTTATCAACTCATGTATGCAGGGTGGGTTCTGCCAAAGAACTATAATGAACACCAACAATTGTTTCAGTGCCCTTACAAACTGGAAGTTTGAAGCAAAAATCTGCCTTCCTTAAATTTACCTCTCCTAGGTTATAAACAGATAGGACCAAAACATTCAAATACAACTTTCAAGGCATAGCTCAGTCTTAACAATTCTTATTCATTACCTTTGCACAATCAATCAAGACTGACTTCAATTTTCTCTTCACAAAGTGGAGGATTTCAAACAGCATGTACCTGCTAGCTTCCCTCTCTTTCTTCACAAGCAAGATTAAAAAGGGCTGTCTGCTGTCAGCTTTCCTAGAAGGAGATTTGATTGTTTCAGTGAGTCTACTATTTTACAGAGTGTTCTGTGGTTGGTTTTTTGCAACACAGTAAAATATAGAGAACAAAAATCCTTCTGCTAAATACTTGTTAAACAACAGTCCATGATGATGGCATTAGGGGAAAGAGGTGAAACTGGCCAACTCCTTGGCATAAGGTTAATAAAGTGGTAAAAGTGTGGGAAAACAACTTCAAAAGAAAATCATCCTACAATAGTCAGTATTTTATACGAAATAGCTTGGCAGGTAGTTTGATTTCTTTTTCTTACACAGAAAAAAATTGCCACCTTCAGAAGTTGCTTTCTCAGTCAATTGCAGTTATGTGAAATACTAAAAAGTGAAAAAAATTACAGAAAATGTGACTGCAAGGTCACAAAACACCTAATAGGTTCTGATTTTGAGACATGTCACTTGTTTTACCTCCACCCTACACAGACCTGATGTGCCCTTACTGTTTAGTTACTTAAAATATGTTAATTCTTGGCGGAAAAAACAGGTACCTTCGTATCCTCTTAAAAATTAACCTCTTCAACAAAGGAAAGCAGTAAACTTAATGATTAAAGCATATAACAGAAGATGGAGAACCGGTTTTGTAGTCTTAAACTCTGCCATCAACTATTTTGCATCAGCGTGCAAGGTATTTTACCTCTGTGTGCTTTGTTTTTCTATCAGAAGAGGAGGGACATACCATACTTACAAACCTAAAATGTTTTCTGTGTTAATTGGGCAGTCTCATATTAAAAACATGAACTAGTTTCATTGGAAGGACACTCATTCCACCACCTTTAAGAGCAGAGAATCCTAAAGTTACTGAACTACCTTTGAAGTTGATAATCGAAAGGAAGCAACTGTAAATGGAATAGGAAAGAATTGTGTATTCATGAATCTGTAATTATTGGCTCTTAATTCTTATCAAAGATGATAAAGGAAGGCAAGTGAGGAAATTATGTTCTGTTTCTTTAAATCTGGAGCAGAACACCAACCAGGAACAGGCTAGGGGTGTTTAGACAAAAGTCCAACAAGGAAGCAACAAAAGAAAGAAGTTAGGCACAATGTTATTTCTTTCTATCAGTGTAAATCATTGCCTCTTGTTTAAAGAAATATTCTGTTGAAATAGGAAGTCATTAAACACCTTCTGAAATGGTGTTTAAACTCCACCTATTTGTAACTTCCTACAGAAGCATAAAGGGATTAATGGTGAGGAATGGGAGAAGCTTTCCTTAGCATCACTTTTGGCCCACCAAGAATGAGCTGTGCACCTAGTTCTATTTAATCTATGTGATATGTCTTATTTAGTTATTTATGTCATACACTTCGCAATGGATCTCAGCATTTCTAGTTGTGTATGAAGAAGGCTTTGTTCTTTGTTCTAAATTTAAATCAGCATTAATTCCAGTGTTGCCCACAGCAGTTTCAAAGCAGCATAAACGAGCAAAGGATAAAATGCAGGAAGTCAAACAATTCTCTAACAGTAGAAGCAGCCAGAACTTTCTCTGCTTTTGCCTTTTCTGTTAATGGCTTTTCTCCTCCCCTCCCATGTTTCTCTAAAAGATTCAATAATTCAGAAAGAGTGGGTTACAGATCCATCATTTACTCACCATAGTGCGATAAAAAATAAACAGAAGCAAGTAAGAATTCTTGAAATTCAGAAAAAAAAAAAGAATGTTTAATTAGCCAGGCATAACACCCTTCCTGAGATGCCTTACAAACAATACAAAGCAATAATCTCAGGTCAAAAGGTAAGTTACAACACATGCAAAAACATCTGGATATGCACTAAGCAATGAGTTAGATATAGGTACATCTGTCAAACACACATCTGTGCACCTAAAGAATAAAATTTTAGAGACTATTACAAAAGTAAAGGTACAACAAAACAATCATAGGTGAGCAGCATGTTGGACATGAAACATCATACAGAGACATTTGACCTTTGGAGGCAAAAACTGACAGGCAACTAGTCCAGAGCCAAATCCCCAAATCTTTACTTACGGAAAGCTTTCAGTGAAGCCCAAGGTATTATCAGAATGAGGACTGAAGAATTTGACCCTTAATAAATATCAATTTTGACTAGGTTAAATGTCTCTATCAGCGAGAAATTTAAATCACGCAACTATATTTAATGTGGTTGATAACAGTGAAAGAAGGAGAGCCTGAATACTCATACAAATAAAACAATGTTTTAAAAAACTCTTAAAATAAATAATAATCATTAAGGAAAACTTCGGATAATTAACATGTCCTGAAATCAAAACCAACGTGATTAAAGTTAATAAATACTTTAAATAAAGTGTTAAGTTCCTTTTTATCCTAAAAACCAACAATCAGCATTAAGAACTAGGAAAACAGAAAGAGGACAGAGGTGTTTTTCTTACTTTTCAATAATGGTGATCAGTTGCAGCAGAATCCCTCGCTATTAACCTACACATTTGTATGTTACGGGACTGGCTGAAAGAAAGGGACGGAATACACACTTACAGCAACTGTAAATTCAGGAGATTTATTTTCCTTCCCCTTTGTGGCTAATCATGGGCTCAGTCCACTACCTGACATGGAGTGCCACATACAACACAGGTGAATTTAATCAGGGTGAGGGGCAGGGCGTGAGACCTGGGGTGAAGGCAGCTCTAACCCCGTATTAGCGTGTCCAGTGACGTGTGCTCTGTCACATGAAAGGGGAGCGTCTGTGCTGCTGCCCAGGCTCCCCACTAACTACAGCTGAATCCAGTCTGCTGCTTCAGCTTTATTACCGCAAAACTCCCCTCTGACTTCCGTGGCAATGTGCCCACTGCTGAACAGAGGCAGTGGGTGAACTACGCCACCCCTTTTGTAGCTAGCCAGCCCATACTCCCCGAGGCATTTTTGCCCAGAGAGTGCTGAAAGGGAGCAGCCCCCCCCCGAACAGAAGAACTGCTATTGCATCTGACCAGTGCACCAGGGCCGGGGAGCTAAGGCAGGCAGGTAGATAGGCTCTTCAGCCCTTCTCTTCCTTATGACCACAGTCCTCACTGGAAAACACCCCCCCTGAATAACCAGTGGCAAACAGTGCTTGTTTTACAATTAGGATTTGTATCTCTCTATATTATTAGCATGTGGCTGTGGTGGAGGGGTGCAGAGAAGCTGGAGGCAAGGAGCTCCACAAGCCCTGTGCACTGTGCAGGGAGGCCACTGCACCTGTTGGTTATGCTGATGTACCAGGCAAAGCTTCAGCTAAAGCAGGCTGGTGTTGCCTCCCAGCTAGTGCCATTGCTCAAAGACTGCAGCAGCAGGGCAGCAGAGGCACCCAGGCCACAGGTACGTGAATTACACAACCTGATTGTTGGGGGAGACACACCATCCCACGCTTACTCTGTAGGATCTCTGCAGAAAGAACAAGTTTTTCCAGCTTTGATTAGGGTTGGGAGCACTGACTAGAATTACAGATAAGACGATGTATGCTCATATTTTTGAGCAGTCATCTCCTGTATTTTAAGGAACACATTGCATCCACAGCCCAAACAGATTAACATGATAGTCATCAGCAAACCAAACAGATTCGTGTGGCCATAGCAATTTTTTTTTTGTTCTGAACACAGATCAAGCATCTAGTTACTCTGGCAATTCTAACATAAATTCTGCCACTGACCCAATATGTAAGTTTTGGCATATAATTAGGATATGTTTTTCCAGAAGGGCTGAACCACCCCATTGTCTACTGATTTTAAGATACAAATACATAGCACATTTGAAAAAAATCATCCTTAATCCTTTGTCTTCCCGTCTCTCCATCAGTAATGCTGTAGCCCTACCCTAGTCCAGCATTACCCTTCTGTATTGCAAGGGCTAACTAATGCATTAAACGTTTTGAAACTCTGAAGAACCAATATATGTACATAATGTACAAAACAACAAACTGACTATAAAATAAGTAAGATGAAGAATTGTATCCTGTAACCCTAAGAACAGCAAGGAAGTTTGATAAAATGGGATACAGGAAGATAAAGCAGCAGTTAACAGCATACAACAGAGAGGCCAGTTAAGACATTGACAGTTGTTATACATTTTTTTTTTTGTGAACAGAGAAACAATAAAACCAAGTTAAGAACTCACTTTTTGGACCACTTTTTTTCCCATTTCTTCATGACCTTAATGCGTTTTATGCAATTGACACCCGGTAACTGTTTTTGTACAGAAAATACACAATAAGTTGGTTTAGTGGTCCAAATAAACCATGCTTTTCTTTTACTCATGCACTGGGATGCAATCAGCTTCCTGTCAGTCATTAATGAAAAGAACAAGCAAGTTTCTGATAATAAAAAGCTTTCATAAATAGTATTTTCCATGTCCACTTCTGCAGCATTAATTAGTCAGAACTATTTAAAATGTTTCTGGAATTTCCTTTTTTTGTTGCTGTCTGCTTTTCTAATTGAGGAATTTTCCAGTATTTGTGAATTTTACCCATGCATTTATTTACAACGAGATGGTCCTTGTGATGAGGAACCTTAATGAAATTTACAGTTGCTAAGGTGCATTTATAAATGCTAGCATTTACACTCAGACAGAACAAATGGAATTTATTGTGCAGCTCTTGGCTGGGCTAACAATGTAATTAAAGTGCAAATAAAGACAAAAACCACAAGCCAGGCAGATTTATTTTTCATTTTTAGCATTAAGAAGCATCATGACTGTGGTAAGAAATGTCAGATCAAATAGGCCCAGGTCAAAATCTATTTTAAACACTTGTCTCCCTGAGAGGATTTAAGGGAGGTAAACAGTGATATAGCCCTATTTCTTCAACTGGCTGATTATCATTGGAAAAGTAAGGACGCTTTTCCAGCCAAGTTATTCAACAGTGCTAATACCTGCATTTTATAATACGATGTACTTTATAGCATGCATTTGAGCTCATCTTCCATGCAGCTGCAACAGGCCACTCTTGATCAGGAAATTCTGGGAAGTACCAACTAGCTGTAGAAATGAAAACTATCTACCTGGTTTCTCACAAAAGCATAGGCTTTACAACAGTTACAAACAGCACATTTTCTTAAACATATGCTCATATGCAAATGCTAGTTACTAGTTCAAATAAAAATGGAAAGTTTGTGTTTGTGCACATTCAAAGTTTGTCACTGATGTAAAAGAGCTGAGTCAGTGCTGAATGACTGAGCAAAAATCAGACTTTTTTAAACCATTAATTTCATGTAAAATGAAACAGTCATTCCAACTCCTAGTGTTCATTGCTGACCACTACCCACTGCCAGACCAGAATCCATTTCTCTCAACAGTGTGTCCAGAAAGTGCTTTGTAGCCTGACTTTTCAGGGAAGCTGCAGGTGCAGAAAATTAAAGTGCCTTTTTCAGGGCTGTGTGCAACATGGTTAATCATCCCATTCACTGTATGTTCAGATTTCTTGACTCTGCTTGCAAGGCTGGCAACTATTTACAACTATTCAACTATAGTTCATTTACTTTCCATGCTGTAAATATTCTCATTGCATATTAATGAAAAATATTTACAAAGATTAGTTCATTTATTTGTGAAATCTGTTATCTTAGAACAGGCTAATAAGACATTTAAAGAAGGTAACATTTTATAAAGGGAAGCATTAACTGTATAACAAACGTTCTGAATAACTGTAGATCTGAAGTTACTAGATATTACCCTGATGCCTCTCCAGACTAGTAGATGACTCTCAAAATCCTAATTTTCCAGCAAATATAATATGATATGAGAACACCACTACCACTACTGCCTCAGTGAATGCATAGTTAGCAATCAACTCAGGCCACATCAGTGCCATCTCATTTTGCCCAATCACCTTAATATAACTGCCTAAGGTACTACCATTTACAGCTGTCCCCCTACTTTGTCATATCAAGATGGCTACAATGAGCACCTGTTCACAGGAAAGCCTCCTGTTTTCCATTAGATGCATAATCCCTATTGCAAACATTATCATTGCAAAGTAGTAATCACTTAACCCAGACATGAAGCATCTTTATCTTCCACCTCCAACAGCTGATTTTCCTTGACTGAGAGGGTAATGCTGTGAGGCTCTGTGTCTCTCACTGGAAAAGAGAGCTTGCATTCTTCTCAATATTTCCCTTGCTGTCTTTAGGACGTGGCATGCATAACTTTGTTCATTATTCTAAAGCTTTCTGTAGACTCTGAGGCAAAGCTGGCTTTTCAGGCAGGGAGTCTGGGTTCAATCTTTAGGGAAAGTTCATACAGAGTATCTTCATCTATGATGAGTGTCTTGTCAAGTAAATAGTGAGTGACCTGAAATGCAGAAAACATAGCTGAACAGACGGTATGCTACTTTCAAGTAAATTCCTTAGCTTTCCTGTTCCTCCCTCAGCTCATTCCAGAGGCTGTTTGAGATCCTCTCAAGTTGTGTTTTCTCAGAGAAACAAAAAAGTTCATTCAAATAGTGTAAAGCTATCCCAGCAGTGTCCTAGGAATCAAGTAAACTCTCTCAGGAAAGGGCAAAACCTTAGCCAAGTTACCTAAGCCCATGTTGCTCTTCTGGACTCTGGGATGAAAAGAATTTTTTCTTTCAAGGAACAGACTGACTTTGGACAAATTTCCACAGCTTCCATAAAGGAAAAGGGGAAAAGAATTGCAGTCCTCTCCCCTAATCCCACTATTCTGGCATCCCCTGCGGAATTATGCTCTAAACTGGGCAGGGAATGTACAGTTCCCTTGGAACCCACTCCCTTATACACCACAGACACACTGGTTCAAAACCCAAGAGAGTTCCAAAATTTGCTTCTATATACAGTGCTGAGAAGACAATTTCTACCATCAGGCTATTACAACACAGAAATCCCTGCCCACATTTCTGTCTGTCCTCTCCTCTGTGTGTGTGGGAGCAGAATACATTAATTTTTCCTTTCAACAATGGCTGTATCTTGCAACTAATTGCTACAGCATCTTTCATTTCATTAATACCTAACAGCATCTAAGAAAAGCCTTACCTTCTGCTGATATTCTATGCGGTAGGAGGTCTGCTGGAACTGGCGTATTTCCCTGATAATATGCGAGATCTAACAAAAGAATGCATGTATATAAGTAAGTACAACTGCATTTTGACTTCAGTTAGGCCACATAAGGCAAGAATTTTGCACCAAATTATGCAATTTTTCCTGGGAGAAGGGAAGGAACCTGCACAGATTATCTCCTAATGGCTTCTAAGAGTTTCACTTTCCTAAATTAGCCATCTATTGCTAAGGCAGTCTCAAACAGGCCACTGTGTCTCTCCTGATAACCATTTTTCTCTTCTCTTGAGTGACTGCTGCAATGCGTAGTCGTAAGACAGGCATTAACTTGAGATCAGATGAGCAGCTTCCGTGCTTCTCTCTGAGGAGCTTCACAACAGTATATGTGGAGAAAATCATCTTTAAAATGCTTTTTTACATAGACCCTAGCACACCTGAAAAAGATTGTCAGTACCACTTTCTGGTGAATCATTCTTTGAATTTTGATTATCCTCAGTAAAACTCTTGTTGCTCCTTCACAAGCCTAGGGCAGCTGCTTTTTGTCTCTGTGACTTCTCAAAGACCAAACTGAATGCAAAATTCACACTGTAAAACTCCTCAGGTTACCAGAAGGTGGTGATAGAAGACTGGGTTCAAGTAATTGCTTTCAAATAGCTGTGTATTGTGCATGATGCAAATGTATTTGCAAGTTTTAGAAGATAAATTCAAAGCAGTTGTAATTAAATCAATCATTAACTCATGTAATTAAACACCTGTGGGGAAAGCACATAAGAAAATTAAAATTACCATTCTCATTTTGGAAAAATTGACAAGGCCTTCTTCAGTGAAGTTTGGTGTTCCTTCTTCAATAAATGCTAGATCTGTCAAGTACATTCCAAGGTAGGGAACTGCAGGTGGGTTACAACTGTAGGACATGAAATTAGCATATGTGACTATGACTAAATTTACAAACTAACATTTCTATAAGTCACACATAGTCTTTATTACTTAAAGTACTTTTAAACAATGGACCATATTCATCTGTTAGAATAAACAGCTTCTCTGACTTCACCTGAGTTTCACCTGCTTTGCCAGTGACAAATTATTAATATTAAAGGCAGATGACCTTTAACAAAAGCTAGAATGATAATATGATGGAGCAAGAGGAAGGGCTGATACACTCTGGAATCAGAGAACACCTTCTGGCATATTTCAAACCTGGCTGACAAGCAATCTCAGAAACAGATCCTACGCACAAGCTAAAAATGCATCTGGACATGCTTCTGTGTGGTTGGTGTTCTTCTGCAGTAGTGTAAGCATTCTAGTATCAGCAAAGACACACACATACATATATATATATGTGTGTGTACTTGTGTGTGTATATAAATATACATACATATATATATGCACACACACACACATGTGTGTGTGTACTCACATATATATATATATATATATAAATTTGTAAAATTTCCATTCAGTCAGAGTCTATTCAGGCCTTCTCAACAGTGCACACAGAAAGGAAAGAGGAAGATGGAGAAGTAGCAAAGCTGATCTGGAAAACCAGGACTACAGACTCTAGAGAACTGGGGTTTGCTCTTCTGGGGGAGACAGGAGGAGTGGGGTGATGATTGTTGCTTCTGTAATCGAGTCACTCTTTCTCCCAAAGCAATATTTGCCACTCCACGCTTGCTGATTCTTGCCTCAGTAGCAACAGCAGCAAAGCTAGTTTTCTGAAGCTCTGGCATAAGAAAAGTAAAGAGCAAGGCCATGGCTGTACTGTTAACTTAGGCACTCTGCCGACTGTGTTTAGAAGTGCACATCATTCTAGTCATTCATTGTATTATGAGGGTATTTGCTGTATAGAGGAAAGCAATATATTAACTTAAAGGTATAAAAATACTTGCCCATATATCATGAATAAAACCATTTTTAAAAAAGTGATTCGTTCCCCAACAGTAATTTTTTGACTAAAAATTGACTAACTTGAACCATGTCTGTTTTTAAATATTCAGTAACTACTTTAAAAGTTCAATTCTTTGCTTCTCTCAAGATGATTTAAAGTAGTTCTGTCACTCAACTCTGGAAAGCCTACTTCTAAATTCAGACTTGCAAAGAGCTAAAGTATGGGTTTTGTATGCAAGCAGTTGCAGACAATACACACATAAACTGTAGAACCCTTGCCACAGGATATTTTGGATACCAAAATTACTTAAGGTCAAACACAATTTGGCAAATCAATGAAAGAAAAAAAATTTTTCAAGGACTATTATAGAAAGATACAAACTCTTTTCATGAATTCCCAAATGGCAGACTAGAAGAGGCTGGGAGGCTACGGGAGAGGAACTATCACTCTATGTTTGTCCTGTTCCTCTTACGTTCCTAAGTATCATCTATCAGCTGCTGTCAGAGACAAGAAAAAGGGGTGAAAGGATCTTTGATCTAACTCATGGATATTCTTAAGTTCTAAACTTCTTATCTGGAACAAGAACTCTACAGAATCATTGGACTGAACTCTCTAAGATGTTTTTGAATATGAACCTTTAGTTATAAACCTGGTCCTACACTTACTGAGAAAGTTTATCAGTGTAAGTAAAACCCCCAACTGGGAATATTTCACACAGAATAACAGTTCAGTTTGTTTCAGTAATTCTCCAGAGACATTATATTTACCTATCAGAGGTACTAAATCACAGGATATTCAGCAAAACAATAATCCCAAATAGAATAAAACTAGATTTTAAAAGGTTATTAGGTAAAAATATTATCCAAGATTATATTAATTATTAAAGCTTACTCAAAGCCAACTCATCTTTAACATGTACTAACCACTGTTGATAACAAAATACAATTGTATTATGCAGGGAAACATACTTTTTCAGTGTTTCTCTGAGATTTTTAAATCTTCCTTCAGATGATACAGTCTTCTGAAGCTTGTCCATGAGAGCTTTTGTCTAGAAAGAGAACACATTACAAATGTCATTGCTGTTGCAAATGAATGATTGGGATTAGATTTTTAAAAAGACATAATTCACTTAGCATCTTCATCCCATTTTCAAAAATAATAATGTAGGCATTAGGAACTTAGCTTCACTGTAGTTTCTAATATATTTCTGAAAATGGAGATTAGGCAGCACTGAAAATCTTCCTTTCAGTGATACAAAGAAATTGTATCTACACTAATATTATTAGCTAGCAAGTTCAGGAAAAAAGGCAAGCTCATTAAACTAATGGTCAGAAATTCATTTTACTGTGTTTACAAGGATATTTGAGACCTTATCGTACATGTTGCTAAGAATCCTCAGCTGAATTTACTGAAATTAATGAGAGTAAAGGATGTCCACTGTCTCACAGCTTGCACTAAGCTGGCTGAAGTTCTTAAAAACGATTTTGCCTCCAAGTTTCCCATAAAAGCTGAATACACATGGGCAAAGATATTACTATCTTATAATTATTTTCAATGGATATCATAATGGCTTGGTTGCTTAGTAAGTGAAAAAAATAGCTTTTCATCACTTATTTATGCTATAGATTTGAGAAAGCATGAAGAATCATGAGAAATTTGTCATATTTGAAACTGCATTTCCATTCAGAAAAAGAGAAAGCTGTAGGCAGAAAAAGACACATTCTTTTTCTTCTATGGTAACAGGCTGATAAAATATTCAGATAATGTTTCCAGTAAGCACTGGAGAGGTGTAAAACAACATTAATCTGTTTTTTAAAATGTTTAATGCTAGAGTTCAAAAAAATCAAACAAATCCTAAACATAAAACACTTTCATGGCAAACTCTTAAAAGAGTTTGTATTGAAAGGATTTTTATTTTTTTTTAATAAAAGAAAGTAGCACCAGCTATAAAGCACCTGTGAACAAGCTGACTAGAGAATGCAGTAACTCAGAACATATTCTGAGTAGATTTCATTTCTGGGGCTGCTTAAGCGTTTTGCAAACACTGAAGCTGCAGAAATAGCCAGAGGAGGAAATGAACTAATAAAAGCCCACCTTCTTGCAGGTCAATTAGTCTGATATAGAAGGGTTAACCTGAAATCTTCCAATTGGCTGGAGTAAACTCTGTATCCAAATACTGCCTACATTACAAGTGATTGGTTCTGTCCTACTGACCCCATTGCTCTGTTATTCCACCATGCTAAAATATTCATATATTTTTAAATGATAGAAAGTTGAGATTTATATCTTTTAAACATTTTCTTCCAAACTGTTTAAAACACAGAACATTAAAGACTGGATAGTCTTCAACTTGGCTAGGTGTTTTTGTCTTTATTTTTCTTTGTTATTGGAAATCCTCCTGGCAGTCTCAACCATGCTGCTGACAGTCTCAGCTGCAAGGCAAGGATTAAGAGGAGATATGCACTGCATCTAAACTCAGGACCTAAATGAGAAAGAGGTCTGGTTATCTAAGGTTTCTTACCGGTCAGCAAAGAACTCAGCACCTTGAGAGGAAGTGCTGACCTCTGTAGTGACTTGCTGCACAGGCAGGGAAATAAGGCTCCTACTTTAAGAACCTGAGGTGACTACAGTTAATGGAGCCAGTCCTCCAATGTGTAAATTGTGTATATCTAAATGTATCTAATAAATAACAACAAAATTTAGTTTTCTCAGACATTTCAATACTTTAAGCTCAAGCCTTAGACTTAGGCACCTCCTACTTCCATTGAATTCAGTGTGTTGTTACTAATATTTAATTAATGATACAAAAAATAAGATAAATTAAATACAAAATACCTTGAAGTGAAATGCCAGCAGCAGCTGACACCTCCAGCAAATAGAGTATTTTCAAAGTAGAACTATTTATGGGAAGAATATGTATTTCAACACCTTTTTCCCTGGAC
The DNA here is from genome assembly GCF_036417845.1 of Apteryx mantelli. NCBI lineage: Eukaryota > Metazoa > Chordata > Aves > Apterygiformes > Apterygidae > Apteryx > Apteryx mantelli. Next base: position 57,864,636 of record NC_090020.1, read on the forward strand.
AACATACTGACCAATGAAATCTACGCACCATATTTGTATTCACGTCTTTCTTACCTGCTTGGATACTTTAGCCCACGTTTTCTTCAGTCTGTAGATTGCACTTCTGTTCAAGGCTGATGTGATTTCTAACACACCATTATAATTGTGCATACATCGACAAATATCTGCTACTGCTACCCACTTCTCAATTGAGTTAGCCCGGGAGCTGACATCAGTGTAATTCATGATTTGGGAGGCAACAAGGTTACTCATCTGGCCAAATAAAGAGGAAGAAGTTTATGACATTTAAATATAAACACTTTCAAAACATCATTATTTAATGAACAAAGCAGAAAATAGCACTAATGCACAGCAAAATTTATGGCTTTTAATAAAACCATAAAAAGTATGTTGAGAACAGCGTTGCTGGGCAGCATGAGAGAATTATGATATAAAAGAAGGGTATCAAAAGCAATGGGGAATATCACCAAGCCAACAGTACTAACATGATCAGAAAGTCTCTCAGCAAAATGTAAGGAAAATGGGTAAAGAGCAAACATAGGGATGGAGATTCAAAGGGCATTCATTAAACAGAGTGAGTTTTATATATTTTGTCTCTGAAGAACAAACTTAATTTCTTCTGTAAGCAATGAGTCATGTTAATACAGTTCGAAAGGTTCTAATCTATTAAATTGTCATTGAACTGCTGAGCAGCAATTCATAAAAATTAGAATCTTTATATACTTTGATTTAAAAGGTTAATCATAAAAAGGTTGTAACATTCAGTCACTACTAGGTAAGAAATTATATCACATTGTACAAAAAGACATTTACATTCCAGAGGTCATAGAAAGTGTCAAGAGAGTGCCTAAAAGGCAATCTGTATTTCTGTGAGTACTTACATCATTAAAGTGTTGACTAGTTTTCATGATATAGGGTGTTCTCTCATTTTTATCCAGTTTCATCCAGCCCTGCCCAAGAAACTCTCTGGAAATTGGGGGGTGAGAAAACAAACAAACCAAAATGTCACTAATAAGCATAGTAGAAAGAGACTCTGTCTGTAACTGTAGCCTAAGTGGATTTCAAGTATACTCTTAAAAGCTAATAACAGAGCTTTACACTAATTCCAACATTTCACTGTACCATTACTAATACTGTCCAAAGCAGTAAATGTTGTAAAGAATTTTGTTGAATCCCTTCCCCAATTTCCCTGTCTTAATTTTCAGAGTCGTGACCTTATCTTAAATTGTTCTTGTCAGCTTACATGGTTATATTAATGGCAAACTGCTGTATGAATGAAGTTGATTTGACACTCCCTCTCCAGAGACTCAGCACTTCCCTACTACGTTCACCCATCACCAGCCCAGAGCCTTAGACCACGGATTTTTTTTTAGCAACAGACTGAACAAACTCAATCTTTCAAAACATGGCTAGATTATGAAGCATTATAAGCAAAGACGAAAATAGCCGAAGGACATTATTCTGTTATGTATGCAAACCATTTTGCCTGAATGTCAGTAACACAAATTAGTGTAGTGGATAAAACCTCCAGTCAGTAACTCATCCAAAGTACTCACTTCAATCAATCGTAGAAGAACACTTACTCATAGGGTATGCTTCTGAAAACTACGTGATCTAAAAGAGTTATTTGCTCTGCAAGCTCCATGGCTGACAAAGTCTCAAAGCACTCTGGTTTTGGACATTCTGACTGCAAAAAAATAAGAAGACTTAATGATTTCTCTTATTATCAAAGAACATTTCAAAGTACAAGGTATTAAGAACTTCATATGCACTTTCAACACAGAATTGTAATTAACTTCTTTGTTACAAAGACATAAGAATTGAGCAAAAAATTGTAACGACATCAGGCTGGAAACTGGCAGGAAAACATGCACATAGCTTGTGCTAAGTTATGAGTATGTATGTAGACAAATTAAAGTTTTTGTATTCTACATTACTTTCTACTCTCACCCTTCACCTAGTTCATTGTCCACCTTTCTTTGGATTAATTAATGCACTTGAGGTGATGGTGACCACACTTCAAAGGATGGGCCTTGTCAATGAAGGCCAACTACTGGTTTTGATGGCTGCTTTACTGTGCAGAGGTGACCACTATCATTTCATATATACTCATGTCTTACTCATTTTTTTTGCATCACGATTTAAAATCAAATCCTAAAATTTTGACTTGTTCATCTTTGATATGGGCTCCAAATTCTTACTTTCTCTAAACTGAAATGTACATTCCTATTATAAAACAACAGTATTTCTACCCAGAGTCACAAAGCTGCAGTTGCGATACATTTTAGTGACTTAAACATACCACAAATCTATAGGAATATTCATGTATAAACTTCAAGATGAACTTACCATCTGAATGATATCCTCTATTTTTAAGTGGGTATCATCTTGATCATCCTGAGAAAGGGCCCTGAAAAATTAAGTGGCAGAACATCCTATATGAATAATAACATCAATGGTTATGAGAAAATCTTATCACAGTTCAGCAATCATGCTTATCTAAATTAAATCCTAAGACTGCAAATGAAGAACTAAGGGAAAAAAAGAACTTTATTTTAAACCAGAAATTAGTTTTTAGATACAATAAAGTTCTTGTGAAAGTGTATAAAATGGTACAGTATCAGAGTCATGTAAGCTAAAATACTGGTCTTGGAGGCTTAAAATCACTGCCCTAAGAACAGCATATACCGCAGAATGGTCAGTGACAACACAGTGCTGTTAACTATTGTACTAATTTGGTGATTATCGTCATAAGGTTTCTGCATCTATCCAACTTTGACTTCACTGAGGAGAATGTGATGGACAAAAATAAACTCTCTTTTTAAGAACTGGACTGGCACTACAAAATCAGAAAGAACACAATAATAAAAATATTTGCTCTCTTAATGTTGAATAATCCTAGGAAACCTAAAGGAAAAAAATACATCTCAAAGCCTTTTCTCTGAGTCTTAAACTCTGTACTACATGATATCTTTGGGAAATGTTTGAAAAAAGAACATTTGAGAAGACAAGACAGCATAATAAGCATGCAAAAAAGAATGCTTCTCTGGAAGTGTTCCTTTTTATTGGCACTTCACCATCCTGTTCACTGACCCACACAAACAACTCTGAGTGTGGACATAGAAAACCAATCGCCAGTAGATTTCACTTGCAGCCAGCGCATGCTCTGCTTTCAGCAATATAAGTGTTGATCCATGCTTTCAATTCTTCTGTAGTAAACCTGTGATTATTAGGGTTATTTCAGAGTGCTGGGTCAAAAATGAACCCAGCAGAAGTAATTAGCATTCCACTGAATCCTAATCAGTCTGATGTAGTACCGTGGCACATAATTCTAAGATCTTACCCCCTCATTTTCTGCCTGCCAATTAGCCTGCAAATGAAAGCTCTCAATATTGAGCATTTAGCTCAATGAGTCCTCAGTCCTGGGAGGGTCCTGTCCTATAGGATTTCTGAGAATTCACATTATAATGTAATGCTGTAGGAAAAAAAGACTGGTGACACCTTAGGTTGCAGTAAAAGTATATTCTATGTAAAGCACAGGTAATAATATAATTCTGCTCCATTGACATCCTAAGATTTCAGCGGGAGTACTATGTCTGGTCTGAGCACCACCATATGACAAATACAAACTGGTATGATTCCAAGTAAACAAGTAGGATAAAGGATTTGGAAAATGCAGACTAGAAGAAAAGCTTCAATAGACTGGATTTATATAATTAAGAAAAGATTTAGGGAGAGATAACAATACGTAAAAGACTGTGTATAAAAAGAACACCAGTGATGGGGCAAGGAGTCACTGGACTGATTTGCATCAAGGGAGATTTAGTTTAAACACTAAGTTCAACTATCAAACTGCAAAAGAACGGGTATGCACTGAAACAGGTTTTCTGCAGAAGCTGTGGAATATCTATCAGTGGAATTTTCAAGGAAAAGTTTAGGTGACCATTTTCAAAGAGGACCCACTTCTACTGATCTTGCCAGAAAGCAGAGCAACTGGACTAAGTGTTTTCTTGTGGTCACTTCAATTCTTTATTTTTGCACTCTGTAGAAACAGACTTTCCATGTACCAGTTGGGAAAAGGGTTAAAAGAAAAGGATTTACATTGCCTGGAGACTTTAGCTATGAGTGTAAGAGATGGAATCTGTACTATGTGGGTGGGAAGGAAGCGTTAATGCTTAGTACACTAGGTTCTTCTGTTGTGGGCTGTTGTTGTTTCTTTTTGATTTGCCAAATTGGAGATGGTCTAGGTTAAAACCAAATGCAGATACACAAAGAATCTAAGAATCCTCCTTGCCTTCATTTTCAGCCTGTCAAATCCACACAAAAAGCCCCTTTCTTCACAGGAGTTGGAAATGCCTTATGCCTCATAGGCATGCCATGCAGTCTTCAATGTTTTATTCTTCAGGAGAACCCTCAGTGTCTTCTCCAGAGAACAAGTGTGCTGCCTCAGTAACTGTAAATAGATTGGCAATCTGTCTTTCCTTAGCAGCTTATTTTGTGCTGGATCTCATGACTGATTGCCTGCAGAAAGATAACGCTCATCATATGATAAGAGCATGTGCTTTCCTGGCAATTAAAAAAGAGAGGGTTTGTCCTTCTGCCCCGAGTACTTCCAGTAATCTCATAAACTCATTTTTTGAGTTCCTTATATAAATATAAATATATAAAACTCTATGTAGGCTGGAGTTTTTATCTTAGATACAGAAAAGATTGTACTTGCTTAATACCAAATAAAATAGGAAAGACAGGATTCTTAAAAGGCTCTAAGTACTTGACTTTCCCCCATCTTTTGCTTCCTGATACTCTCTAACATGGCATGTGTCATATAACACATAAATAGTCTTTCCTCAATTCATTTAGAATCCCTCATTCTAACTTTCCTCAATTCATTTAGAATCCCTCATTCTAAACAGATATCTTGTGCTTTTCCTCTGACATAACATTCTCATGAAAAAGCTTCTCCTTTTATCCATATATGCTCTAAGTTTAAATCTTCAGAGAGCAGTACACTTCTCTGAACTGGATAAAATTACTTTCTGGCAGCATCAGTAGCAGCTTCCACTTCAATCTGCACTGTTGCTGGCCTTAGGGTACTTTGTTTCAATAGAGGTCTAGGAAGATGTAGCCAGCTTCTCATTTCTGCTTGAGCAGTTCCCACTAGAATCCCTGAACAGCCTCCTGCAAGCTGGGTAAGAAGCTCAGGTCCAAGTGAAAAGAGGTATGAGAGAAAGGAAAGGGTAAGGAAAGATTCTGGATGACTGTTAAACAGTTCACCTCACAGTGAGGACAGAATGGCATGCCACCTCTGTGGTTATCCTTACACATGAAGGAAGTGACCGTATTTGAAATAACTTTCTAATTCTTAGAGTTATCAGCTAACCTTAGAGCTGTCTTTCTCATTTAAGCTATTCTTCATGCTTGAACAATCCAAATATTAAAACTACTTTCTAGCAGAAAAAATTAAAATCTGACCCAAACTAGCTGTCTCCTCATTCTCTTACTATATATAAAATATTTTAAAAGCTGGTGTCAGTTATATAGCCTGAAATGTATTGTCTGGTGAGATCATACAGGGTAGAAAATTGGTCATCCATCAAATACCTCTGCATATCCCTGGATTTCATTTATATCTGTTTTGAGGAAGGAGGAGTAGAAAACTTTTCTTGAACCATTTTTTTTCCAGGTGGGAGTATTCATGAGCCAAAGTTATTCACTGCAGTTCAGTTTGAACTATAAATCTTCCTGGTTCAGTGTTTGGAGCCTGTTTCTGCCTCAGTGACAGAAATTTTATTTAGATTTCAGAGTTTACTAAATAAGGCTGATCAAATCTCAAATAAAACATACTTCAGTAGGCTTGTCTGGCTTTCAGGAATAATACTGAATAAAAAGAAAAAGAAGCTTTTCTGCCTTGATACTCTGTCAGTCCATTGAACAAAAATCTCATCATGTGAGAAATACCAGCTGTTCTGTTTGATGACTCAAGGAGCCAGGAAGCGGTTCAGCATCTCTCAAAAACACTTTCTTTGCCCGTTTCTATACTGTGTCTTTCCCAGAGCTGACCATAATATTTTTGGAATACAAACCCACCTTTCCTCCTCCTCTAATCTCTGCTAACAAAGATGATTGAAAGGGATTGATTTCCCAAGAAATTTATATGCATGTATACATGCATACACACAAAGGCTGTGGCAGTTTCTAAAGAGAGACATTAGTATTCAACAACCTTCAAGGAGATAGTCCATGGAATATGCTTGTACAGAGCCTCAAACTTCAAAACCCTCCAGAAAGCAATAACTAACTTTCATGAATGTGTGAACATGGAGCATGCAAGAAGAAATACTTAATACCTAACCTCACTCCGAGTTCCTCTCCTCTTCAGAATCTAGAGTAGCCTGTGAAAACTGAAAGGTAGGGAAATCAAAACCTATAGTAAGGGCTGACTGGTGGAAAAGAATTCTGATTCACTACATATTTGGATATGTCAAGGCCTTTCTGATGTAAAGTTAGACAGCAAGCACCTCTAACAACTACAAAGCCAATTTTATGGTGCTTACCTAACAATTGATCAATGACTATTTTCATGAGGGGCACTTTAACTGGCTCACCCCTTTTCCTGTTTTCATCCTGGCCAGAGAAACCCTCTGAAGGGAAGCGTCATCAAAAGTTTCAGTACTGACAAACCTGTGCTTTCACATAATAATAAAAAAAAAGTTGTCAAAAATCTTAAAGGAAATTGATTTGTAATAACAGTCAAAAACTCTTCAGTTATAGGGGGTTAATTTATACTCCTCCTCTAAGTAATGTCAGGTGAGAGCTCTCCATCTAGGAGAAATCCAAACGGATAGCAGCTTTCCAGGCAGGTGGATATGTGGTGGTGATGGATTTCTCCAAACCAGACACTGAAACTTGAGCCAAAAGAGGAACAAAATACCTGGAAGCAGCTCTACACCTTTCTGTAACAAGACAGACTAGATACTCTGCCTTTAGGACTTCTAGGGTGGGATCCAGATCCTCCTCAAGTCAATACTTATACTCCTTAATTGTCATAAAAAGGAAGATGTCTTTGACGATCTCCAGAAGAATAGTCGGTCTGCCTAATTTTAGACAAGTTGGGTGGACAGACTCTCCTTCTGACTGGATAAGCAATTAGTCTGAGAGGAGTGCTTCTCTAGCTGTCTACAGTTTGTTATTAAGTTAGGTGCTTCAGTTAGACAGAGTGGGTCCTGCTACGGAGTTTTTTCTAGATCTATGCTGAGAGGAACTCTTTCTCCTGACCCTGGCATTATAACTTACAGAGAGTTCAAGGAACTTAAGAAATCATTTTATTCCATTACATGCCTCCTTTTAACATTAACATTTAACAGAATACTGAATATCATCTGCCATGTTAGTGAATGACAGAAAATCTGTAATATGATGCAGTGATCATTTGAGGGATGAACTATGGTAGATCATGTTGACTTCTTACAAAGTCTTGGTGCAGTTTGGGAGCGTCTGCTTAAAACTTACCAGTTCTTGGCAAGGAGGAACACCACCTTGGTTGTCGTTGTTGCAAGGAACAGTAATCTACATAGGCAAGCAATAGAGAAAACTCTCCCAGTTTAGGGAAGAACATGTTACATGTTTCCTTTGACCTAGTTCCAGAACTAGACATAGATCTAGGAGAGGCATCTGTAAAGAATGCCAGGCAAAAGAACCATTTCTGTGTTATCATGTCCCCTTTTTGCACCAGAAGCACTATCTTTTTTTTCAGTGGTCACTGCAAAGATAAAGAAAACTTTGTACTTCTGGCCCTAGAAAACCTGGGTGCCTCTTTGGTTCATAAGATTGATTAGATAGAATTTAGGCATGTGGATGCCATTTCTTCTGTTTCTGTTGGTTTCTCATTGTTCATTAAATCAGTTCCAAAACTGAGCAAGTACTGTTTTCAGCCTACCAGAAAAGCCAAACCCTCCTGATACAAACTATTTCTCAGTGTTAGATTTTGGGTTATTGAAAAGCTAAGTTTTCAAAGAACAGTTTATAGTTGGTTCCACTTCTGAATTCACTAACAAGCTGAGAAGTTAGAGGGCCAGAGGGAGTCCTGTCTTGCTGCTCCAGCAGCTGAGATTGTGCCTGAGATCACACCTCCAGAGCTGGCCAGAAGTGTGTGTTCACAACCTTACAGGGGACAATAGGTCACTGCTTAGGACTAGTGAAGAGATCTGTCTTTTTTAAAGCTTATAAATAGTATTATTTTAATAACATGTAATAAAAATGAAGGCTTGTGGAAGAGTAAAGGAATGCAATTAGCACTGCTCCGTAATCAAACACATAGAAGTTCATTGAATTACAAATTATCTCTGAAGTTCTATTATTTTCTCTTCTGAGTTAACTACATAGTCTTGTTGAGAATATGCCTTTGGGAGTAACTACAGTGCTTTTTGAAAGCTTGGAAACTGCTCTTAATTGGTAGTCAACCCATTTTCCTGAGGTGATTTAACAGAGTTCCTCCCTTCAGTGAAGGGGTGAGATACATGACCTATCTTTGTATTTCACCCTGGTTGAATGATTTCTGGCCACAATCAGAATTGATCCAATACTCTTTCTCACAGTTCAGACTCCTGGAGAATTAATTTCTCCTAACCAGCTGATGGTTAACAAATTTGATATGTCTAGCAAATAACTGTCTCCTGAGTAGCTGGAGAGAGAGCTCAAGAGCTTCAGATTACACAGTTTGCTCAGTATAAGACCTTGAGGCAGCTTGTTTTATGTGATAACATCTTTAACTTACATATCCTGATTGTTCTATTGACTACAGCTTAACAACAATTTAAATTATGAAAGTAATACTTATGCAACAACTTCTATCTGAAAGTTTATGAGTAGTCTAAATAAATAATAATAATAAGCAGTCTAAATAAATAAATAATAAACATATACAGGATAGGAGTAATTTCAGCTGCTACTGGAATATGGTCAGAAAATGAAACATAGCAACTGTTCAAACCCTTGGAACAATACTGTGTCATTGGTGTTTATTGGACTTTAAATAGGTATTGTGGAAATATTCAACATACATAATGGCCAGGATGCATATAGATTAGCAGAATTGCCAGAGTCATGGAAAGTAATGCTTTTTTTTTTAATAACCACAGTTAGCCAAGGCTTTGATTTCATACTTCATTTTGAAAGAAAGGAACATTTATGCAGCATTCAGTCAAAAGGACTAGTTTTGCATACTGAGCAACCAATGGCTCTTTTTCCAGTGCCACTTTGTGGGATATAACCAAATACTTACGACTTTATACAACCAAATCTGTAATGAAAGTATGTTGCTTGAAAGATCTGACAGGATCAGGGTATACAGCTGCAACCCCTGATAAAAGGTAGCTTTGCTGTGGACCATATCCCAGGAAATTTTCATTCTCTACTTGATTCCAACAGAAACTCCCATTGAGAACTCGGATAAGGCACTTTATTTGTGCTTTACTTGCCTGCTTGCAAAGTAAAGGGCCATAATAGTTCCCAAAATACTGCGAGGATATGGTGGCTATGAAAGAAGAATTTAAAAAAATGCAATCTGTTTCTACAAAGTATTTCAAATGAGCTAATTTTTAATTATTATTTTTAGTTCAACTTCTGTGTGTACATTTTTTCATTTTTAATAAAATTTTAATTTCACAAAATCTTTTAGTTTTTTGTTTTAGTACTCCTTCCTTTTTCTTTTGTTTCTCCTCATTTCTCAGTATTTAAAAATAGAACATAGAACTTTTTCAGAATTTTCCTTCTTCTCAAGAAATTTCTTTTTTTTTCTTTGTGCCAAAAGAAAAACTGTGTGAAAATTCACAATACGGCCAAAAAATCAGTCTTCATTGAAAAAGTTTAATGGAAATATCTGATCAACTATATTAACTAGCATATACAATACTTTTAGATACTAAAGTAGTAAGTGCTAGAAGGAAAGAGTGGAAAAACAAAGCTACCATTTCATGGAGTAACAGTAAAAAGATGCTCAAATAAGGGAGGAACTCACATAATTACACATAATTACTGAGGTCTCGTTTTTGGATGTAACAGCTAATGGTTTCTACAGGAAATTGATAAACTTTTATGTTTAAAGACATACAAATCTATTCCACTTCTCTGCCAGGAATAGATATGTTTCTTTCAGACTCCTATTTTTTTTTAACAAGCTAAAGGTCTTATGGTAATTTTTCTCACTATGAGCAATCTGACATAACCTTTGCTATCAGACATATTATTAAAACTCATTATGCAACAATATATGTAATCTTTTTTGTTTATACTTCATGATCTTCTTGCTTGCTCTTTCTTCCAAAGACATACAAGAAACATACTTTTTTTTTTAATTTTCAATAATAGCACATGAATATAATATAGTTAAAAAAGAGACTTATTTATATTAATGGAAAAATTAAGTAGAGTCCCATTGACATGAAGGACTCATTTTAAGAACTTATTTATGTGAACTTGTTTTTTATCCTTTATTTGACCTTTTTTCCCCTAGGTGAACAACCTCCCCCTCATTTTTCTGACATTCTTTTTCACATAAATATCTGATGGGGAAACCTGTCAACTGTTCTTAGAAAATTCAGACACACTGTATTTATTGCACCCTTCTTGGCTTTCCAGCAGAATATTTACAAAAATACTAACACAGCATGTCATAGATTAATCTGTGCATTTAAACTGTATCTTGTTTTACCCATTGCTAGTCTTAATTCTTTATTGCTCCTTATTAATGTAAAACAATATACATGAAAATCAAACACTGTACTTGCCTATAAAATACTCACACTCGCTGGTCTGAATTATTCTCACTGATATATGCATACAAAGATTTGTCTCTCTCCTGGTATGATCAGGCAGTCAGCTATGTAATATCAGCCCTAAGTAACAGAATAAGGTGTTTTAACCCTAAGTAGCCAATACTCCTAGTTATGCAGAAACTTTAAGGCCTTTCATTTTATCCCACTAATGAAACAATAATTCCTCTCTGTAAGATATCCGAAGAATTTTAGACATGGCTGTCAACAAAAAGGAAACTGCAAGTATGGTCTTATACCATGACATACTAGGCTTAGCAGGGCGGATTGCTCACGCCTGAGACAGGATGTCTCCAAGGTAGTCTAATGAGTGGTCATTTTCCCCTATTGCGCAAAGATTGAACCAATGGCTGGCAAATGTTCTGAAGTGAAATTTTGAAGTGGTATGTATTTATGAACAAAATTTAAAACACACATTCTGACATCTGATGGTTGCCTAGAATCACCAAATTCCAAATGAATTTTAGCTCACTGCAAATAGTATGCATTGCTAAGTTTTTCTCAATCCGTTCTGCTGATACTGAAATTATTCTTTGGTTAATTATTCTTTATTTCCTGTCATGCAGTGTTGCTGTATTTTTAACCACAATCACTACAAATTAACCTGAGAGCTGCCCATATTTTGCTACTGAATGAAGAATTCCACATCTGGCCTGTTTTATAGTTAATAAAGCACATAATAATCCTGCAAAATTAAATACTCCAGATAAAAACAAACTCTGTGATTTCTATACTATATATTACCATATCTATTTCACATGATATAGTTTACAATTACAGTAAATAACTAGAAACCTATTTACCTCAGTATATTTGCAGTAGCCTTCCTTTCTTGTGGTAGAAGGTCTGGGTCTCTCAAAACTTCTTCCAGCAAATTTAACACATTCATTTTCAGCTCATTGTTCAGGTCAAAATCCTACAAAGGAAAATAATTTTATTTCTTTTTGTTTTAGAAATGTTGATCAAGATATATTTCTTTGATTTCTTCCCTTTTCTTTTTTTGTTCTATTAGGTATAAAACACTTAGAGACATTGTAGATCTCCTACAGTGAACAGGCCACAGAACTGGGAGCCTGAAAGGCTACAAGTTATCCCCTTTTCTGACCTTTATTTGTTGTGTGGAGCCATGCAAATCATTTAACCTTTCTGTTTTGAAGTAAGAACAGCATCTCACAAATATCCATAAAACACTTTATCCTCTCTTTTCCTGTGATCACCATAAAAACTCAAAAACAGTTGAACTGTTGTGTTGAGACTATTGCCTAGCAAGGCTGGCCACTGTTTTTTTACTGTTTTATTGAGTTTCTCAATTTATCTGTCTGCATCACTGATATTTTTCATCTGAAACTCACCTTTTTGGAAAAGTCTGCCTTTTGTTCCACATAGTGGAGTACTCAACCTAATAAGCTCGATAAATCAGACTAGTGCTCTACAAGTACTGTGCTAAAGCGTTTCAGCATTTTAATTCATTCTAAGGCAGGCTGGTATCTTACATAGGACTGCAATTTAAGAACAGGAACACACAGAAACAATCTCTGTTGATATCTGATATTAAAGATATCAAAGAATAAAACAATGTACCAACTTTAAGGTGGGAACTTACAGGTAAATCTTGAAGTAGACTCCGAAAATGTTTGTATTTAGCATAAAGCTAGCATCTGGATAAGAAAACTAAAACCAAAATCTTCACTCATCCAGTGTATCTGTAGATCTTCCTTTATAATACATTGTTACTTGCAAACAAGTTTGTTACCATGTTTATGTCAATCCACCACTTGTTTCCATGGGAACAGAAGAACAAAGTTACTGAAATTGGGAAATGTTTGGCACCTTTGTGTAGGAGCTGTATATGCCACTTTTCCAAAGAACTAGTTACAGCCCTTTCTGTTGCAATGGGCTCCTAAATGGCCATGATTTTAGGAATTCACCCCCTTGCCCTGGAAGGGAGACAGATAAATGGCTCTGGGGAGAATCACCCTTAGTACTAAGACACACGTCCTCACACCATGCTTTTCACTTGAAGGGATGTGGGAGTATCAAAAGGCACCTGGAGTTACAAGGGGAGGTGATATTTAGTTCATAGAGGGCTGAAATATTTAGAATATGGGGAGGATACATGTTCTTTAGAGAATGTGGTGTCATGACTGAGGTTAGCACCGTCTGAGGAAGCTTACTGTCAGCACCATACGACAGGTTAGACTTCATTTGTGCTCGGAAATACCTTGTTGTCACTCGCCATCAAAACCTTGGACACTTCCCTCTTGCTACAGGCGTCCTGCCCTTATTCTTCAAAAGTTCTCTCTTTGGCCAGAGCAAATTCACATTTTGAAACCAACTAATACCTGTGAATTAGTATTTTGCAATGTTTGTCCATATTAGTAGGATATTAGAGAACTAGATGCATGCAGTATCAGGCTTTGAATGGGATACCAGACATATATCTCAGAAACAGAACAAAAAATAATTTTGGATACTGCATTTTGTTGGTTTTATAAAATAAGTTTTCTGTTCTAGATAGCCTTTGTTCAAAATGCCTCCTTTAGAACTATTTTAGCCTGTTTGCAAAGGGAGACAGAAGAGGGTGGGTTTTTTTGTTTTTTTTGTTTTTTAAGGGCATGGAAACAGTGCTAATATGAAAGCATGAGGAATATAATACATGAGAATCCTGTTCACTCCAGTGCCTTTTAAAAGAAAAATAGAGTTTTGCATCCCAAAAGGTTAACTGAAGGAGAAACTTGGAAAGGTTCTGCATAGATTTAAGCTTTCAGCAACCAGTGTAATTAATATTGGCATTTTCTGTTCTACAGCTAAATGGTGGACACTGTATATGAGAAGCTGGGTATGCAAAGCATCTTTAGTAGTCATGCTGCAAAAATATCAACCCTAAACAGAAAAGGTATCCAAGAACTGACAAATCTAACATCCTCATTTAGCATGTTGAGTAAAATTCTGACCTGTCACTGTAAATGGGCAGATCACAACAACAGGATTAGGATTTCAACTCCAAATATGTTTTTAAAACCATAATCAGTTGATTATTTTCACTATAGGGTATTTTTTCTACAGAAGGCTTGCAGCTAAAATTATAATAAAAAGAGACTAGATTTTTTATAGTTATTTCATTTATGAATTGGGATGGGAAAGCTTTACTTCTGAATATCAGATTCAGCAAAAAATCAGGCACTCTCTCAGTTTTTGCATGTTTACAACTTAATTCTCAGGTATAATATATGCTAAGAGCAAAATATGTTTGCAGGTATCAGAGTAATCTCCACAAGATAGTAGTCCTGTAATTGCTGGTCAAATTTTTCTTTTTCTTTTTCTTTTTCTTTTTCTTTTCCTTTTCCTTTTTTTTTTTTTTTTTTTTTTTGGTGGCAAACTGTATGAACGCTTAGCTCTTAGGGGTAGGACTATCTTTTGCTTCAATTCCACTGGCTTTGGAGGAAATGTCATGGTGGAAAAAAACACGTTTCTAATCTCAGACAACCAGAAATCCCAGATCCTTTATCAGCACAGCCAGCTCAAACTATCATAGATGACACAGACTGATCAGGGATTATAACTAGAGGATATATTGGTTTGTGTGATTCTTTCAGTAGAATCTGCCAGTAACACTTCCAACCCAGCCTGACCTCAGCTTGAAGATGTCACCTCACAGCACAGACTTCCCATAGGCCAGACCAGGCCCCTATATACAGGCCACTTGTGCAGCTATTCTGCCCAACATCTCTTTTTTTGTGCCTGGAAGTTTTCTTTTTTATAACAGTGTGCCAGCTGTTCCTTATAATCTGTAGGGAGGAAAAGAATGAAAAAAGGTAGAATTCAGAAGAAAACTGGACAGCTGATCTATTTTTGTGTCGAAGTTAATGATCTGGGGGGTGTTGAGATGCCAGTGTGATGAGCAATATGTAAAATATATATATATACAAAAATCCAGACAGATCATTTCATGTACTTATATCTATGTAGAAAGGTGAATATCAAAATTACACAAACATGCCACTAGAAATCGCTAACTACCATTTCCAAATATAATTATACCTACTATATCTATACATTATAATTTATATGTCTATATATTAAAATATATATTAAAAATTATCTTGGACGATTCCTGTGACATTTTACCTATTTTACCACCTTTTAATATATTTCATTATTCTTCAGCGTTTCTGATCTGAAACTCTCCATCTCACCAGCAGTTGGAAGCAGTAGCAACAACCGCTACCATCCTCAGCACAAGACAGAGTGCTGCACCTAGCAGGCCTGGCAGAATGAAACAGGCTCCCTACCTCCTGCTGAGCAGAAGTGAAGGCTGGTAAACCTGAGTAGACCTGCTATACTGATTTGCATTTAGCTACATGTGTCAGAATTAAGACTCTCCCAACATTTGAAGAGACCCTTCATTGAAATTTACCCATCACAGAAGGAGCACAGTCAGTTGGAAAAGAATTGCTAACTGAAGTTCTGAATTTTCCAAAAGACAGATTTCAAATTTTACAGTGATTTAATTCTTCATGAGTGGAAACACATCTCTAACATATTTTAGAGCCCCTATTAACCTGAAGTTTTATGTTTTTAATTCAGATTTTAATTTGTCTCAAGCAGAGAAATTAACTAAGATTTCCTAGCAAAATTTCAACTTTTTTTTAAATTAAGTCCAATATCAACAGTAGTTTTGTGGGAAAAGCTATTTCTTCCTTATTTATTTAATACTTAATATTATTTAATTAATATTTACACTACAGAACTACTTATGAAATGTGCAGCTATAGAGAGAATGACAGTTGATGAGTTAAACAAGTGAGCTGCCCTGGAGTCGCATAGTATAAAAATAGGATGTATGCAGTTCTTAACTGATCAAAAGCACTGTGCACAAGGTCCACCATCAGCGACCTAAGTGTCCAGCAGTAGAAGACTGAGAAAACAGAAGCCTGTTAATTTTGTTGTCACGCACACGCATTACAAAAGCTCCTCACAAGATACGGAGCACTGAAGCCAGTATGATTACATTTTAAGTAGACTCACAACCAGCAGGTTGATCTATACCACGCAGAGCTCTAGCCGTCAATGTTCTCTTTAGAATTTGGATGCATGTTCCCTTGCCAAGGAGGAGCAGGAGAAGATGTGCAGCAGTATGAGAAGTGCCTCATACATTGCTCAAAAGAAATCTATTCAAGTGAGTCAAAAGAAAGAGGGGGTGAGGGATTTGGAATCACTGCCCAGAAGAAAATGGAGTGTAAAAAAGGCAGCAGGAAGCAAGGAAAAGAACACTTAGCTGTGCTGGTGAGGTACAATTAGAAATATGTAGATTTATTACAGGTGTTTTTTATACAAAATATTATACAGAGCAGATGAAGATCATATAACTTCCAAGTTTCAACATGGGCTCAGTGAAACCACAAACACTTTTCCTCCCTTCTTTCTTCAAACCTTCCTAAGCGAGAGGAAACATTCTTATTTTAAACAATGTGAGGAAACCTTGAATAACACAGACAAACAGAAGGGAGTTAAAACCTGAGAACCTAAATTATTTTTGAAAACATCTGGGTACATCAGTAATAAAGACTAGAAAACAGTGAGAGAGGGAGGGAAGGGGCAGAGAGAGGACAAAAAATTTATATGGAGAACTTGCAAAGAAATTCTACAGGGAACCCTTTTGCTGAATTGCATTATTCAACTTCAACATAACACTACAGGCTTCATGTAAAAATAATCTCACCTCAGTTCAGCTCTCAAAAATAGAGCCAACTTTCTAACTATTCCTCAGGCATCCGCTTATAAGGCAAAAAAGCCAACTGGCAGACTGGCTTCAGAGTCCTGAGATTGCCATGTGAAGAGGAGGAGGAGTAGTACAATTTGTCAGGATAAATGTAACACTACTCACTCATGACTGTCTTTGCTGAATACATTTGGACTCATGTTATTAGTTTCTCCTTTTTTATTCTAATTTTCTGTTACATAACATTATGCTCAGAGGAGACTCAAGAATGGAAAGTTCTTCCAGAAGTTCTGGCAAGCACAAATGACTCAGAGAAAACGGGCCACTGCTGGAGCATCACATCCAAAGCTTTTAGGGCACTGTGCTCACCTTAGACTGAGGGACAGCTCTAATCAAGTGACCTAGAATGCCTTCCAAGTTGGAAGCTTTTTTCCAGGCAGGGAAGAAAGCAAGCTGACTGCTTTCCAATTCAGTTGCTTTGGAAGATTCCTAACTTTGGCACATACAGCCCACCCTAATTCCACAGACGCTCACAGATGCAGTTGGTATTATCACTATAAGCAACAAGATTCAATGAACTGAAATCTCTTCCTAGCCATGTCTCTTTATCCTACATATAACTACATAATGAAGATCTTGCAGTCCATAAGTCACAAACAAGTGAAACTGAAGACAAATCTGTCGGAAGGAAATAGGGAGAAGTAAAAGGATAGAAAAGAGAGCCATGTGGAAAGAACAAGAGTGGTGACAGTTCTGAAACAGAAGGTGAAGTAACCAGAAAGACACCAAGTAGGAAGGAATGCCAGGCAAAGACAGAGGTCAGTGGGACTTTCACATAATGGCAGTGAGATGGGAAAGTTTTAAAGCTTGGCACCTGGAAGAGAAAATGCTCAGATGGAGATGAAGGAAGAGTTTTTAATCAGTAAAAGAGGAAGAAAAATCTAATGAAGGTTTTAAATATCAGATATGAAAGGGAAGGAAAACTGCAAGTAAAGCTAGAGTCAATCTTTGGTTGTCTCTATGAGTACACATACAAAGTGGCGAAATGGCGTGCAGACCCATTTTCCTTTGCCCCCAGCTGCAGAAGCAATCTGAAAATAGCAGATGGGCACAGACACTGAGAAAGACTAGCACTGCTGCTGGCTGTAACTGATTACTCTAGAGTGAAGGGCTAAAGATAAAATCCTGCTGAAAGCCCAGAATATGACATATCCAGGAGGGCAGAGAGATTACTGAATGATTGTTTTCAAGGAAGTTGGTATATTTTAAAATAGATGGCCTACAATTTTAATATATATATCCACTCTCATGCCAAAGTGTAAATACATAGTCGTTTCAATGAAATCAGTGGAATAACTCAATCTTTTACACAGAAGATCAAACTTTGTCACAATTAACTGGAACTACTCCAGTGATGTAGTCCTCTAAAATAATATTTCATTTTCCAGCATAAAAGCACACTTCAATATCACATATGCTTGTGCTGAGGGAAATTTTCATAAATTCACCTGCACCAAGATATTTACAAATTTGGAAAAGAGATAAAAGATCTTATAATTCATCATCAGGAAAATTCAGCCCTGAATTATCACTGGCTTATTTCAAAAAGCAAGCAAAGGATGATTGCTTTGTCTTCATTCAGTTTCAAGCGCAAAGAAAGAATCATCATTTGGGGAGAACGCCAGTCCTGCTTCTAAAGCATCAGTTTTAGCCTGTCATTCCTGATGGAATATAATTAGTTTAAAAGTAAAAGCTGTATTAATAACATGACTGAATAGTTCTCATCCCATACCGTACAAACCTTTCATTCTCCAGGCACTATATAACCTGGTAGTACCTAGAAAGCTTGAAAGAAGAATCTAGCCACTAGGTATTGTCAGATTAAAGTTTTCAGTGCAGATAAGAAATGTGACATCTCTGGCCTTAAGTTCTCGGACTTAATACATTTAAGAGCTTCGCAAAAAGAACTCACTGAAGAAGGATCTGTCAGGCTCCAGCAGAAGCGAGTGCAGTGTACCTCTAATTAGTTTGACTGCCTGTATGCTTGGCTAGCATTGGGAGGGTGATTCATGTTCCCTGAAGGGTCATGGAATATCAAACCCATATGTTTCTGCAGTATTTGGACAGAGCATAGCCACAATTAAGTATATTACTATTGAACACATAACTTTATTCTGTAAATGATGTAAGTTTATGCAAACATGATTTCTTTCCTCAGTGACTAATGGTATGTTAGCATGTTCACTTATGGTTCCCATGATCTGGGCTAACATTCTGTGGAAACCTTTCTTTTACACTTCACAGTTTGCATTGATCAGTTCACAGTTTGCATTGATATATGTGTTTATGTCAGAAAGAACTCTACAAATTTCTGTTCTGTTTCAAGATAGAGGTTTCGGATCCTTAGGGATCATTTGAAAAATAGTTGAAATATAGCATATCTTGCTATCACATGGTAAGTCTGGTGTCTAATTTGTTCCAGTTAACATGCCATAACTTTGCCAGGCATCATATATCATTACTTTATACTTTTAAACATGAGCCAAGTGGGGCTCATATGAATGAATTTTCATGTCATTGTTTGTTCCAATGTACTGAAAACAAAATGGAATTGGCCATGTGCAACATGTGCAAACATACACTGAAACTACTGGTACCTAACTAAAATCATCTTTGCTTAGATAATTCTCTGTATGCAGGTGTCTTCCTTCCCTAGTCATTATGTGGTATCGATAACTACATTCGCAAAACCTTCTGTTGAAAACCCAGCACAGCTTAGTCAGCACAAACAAGAAAATGGCTTGCAGTAGATTTTTTCACAGTTGAAGTAAGACGGGAATCAGGCACCGAATCAAGACCTACACTCTCAAAATTCAAGTCTTGGTCTACTCCCAGGTCTCGTGGTAACTTCATAAGCCACTGACGCTGTCTGGCAGCCATTTAGTTAGTAACAGAGTTAAGATTTGCCTATTCATTTCAGCCAAGATCTTCAAAGAAGCCAATGGGAAGAAGCACCCAACTGTCATTGAGAACCGGGAAACCTGGAGAAGCCCAGCCTCTCTTTCTTTATCAGCAGAAGCAAAATCTTTCTCCTTGGACAAGCTCCATTTCAGTCTGCCTGCCACAGAAGTAGAAAAACTTAATCTTGTAACTTGAAGCATTTAGATAAAAAACAAAACAGTCCTGTTAAACAAAGAAAATGAGACCGCAAGACTTCATTAGGATAATGAAAATCATACAAAGACTCTATCCTCTGCCTCCTTTTCCCGTCCTATTTTTCCCTTCTCTGACAGGAGTCAGTGGGAGTTTTGTCCTCACAAGCCCTTTCCATTCTCATGAAGTCAGCAAAGCTCTTGTCTTCACAATGACTGTCTGCCTCAGCATTTGTGTTGCCATTGTTTACAATGGGAAAATCCTACACTGTTCCTCTCAATTACATTTTAAAAACAAAATGCAAACATGATTATTCTGCTGTTATTTTGGGCAAAAAAAGCTTTGTTGGCTTGTAGGTGGCTGAATGACAGACAGAGAAGAGCAGGGTAAAAAGAGGAGGGAAAGAATGAAAAGAACAAAATGCAAATAAATCCCTGGAAAACCTAAATGATTTATCTTTCATGCACAAATGAATAATTAGCAATATAGGTCTGACTCCTTTTGCTCAGTGTGGTAAAAACAAAAAGTATGTGTCATGTTATGTTCCTGAATGTTTTTTCCAAACTTGCATCTGTGCCTTAGAAGCTCCTGCAGACATTAATTAGTTCCTTCTGTCTTCTTGAAAGAGCTGCAGATGTGGCATTATCAATATACACTTACAAAGAATTTAAGTCAGGCCCCAACAGTGTATGACCTGAGTTTTAAAAATAACGAAGGATCCTTTTCCTAAGCTTTATTTTTTATGATTTCAAGATAACAAAACTGCTTTGTTAATGTACATCCTAACCGAATAGGCTCAACTGTTAATTTTAATGATTCTGCTTTCTGCCCACAGACATTTTAGATTTAGATTACATATTAAATACTGTCCATGTTCAGACAACAAAGTAAAAATATCACAGCTTTTTAAAAAAATACATAAAACAGCCACAACCATGGTCTTCACATAGTTGTAAGACGCTGTAGAAAGCTAATTCATTTCATAGCCCAGCAGAGGAAAGACCGTCCAAGCCACAGCCAAGAATTTTAAGTCAAGGCTAGAAAAAAGTAGGGAAACACAATGCTTTGAACCATGTTTTTGGATGCTTTTTCTATCCTTTGGTTCACATACTAACCCTGACCCATGCTATTAGGTACTAGACAGAGGTACACTGAAGCAAGTCAAGGGGACCCAAAAGGAGGGATGGGGGCTAAGGAATAAAAAATTTGGATGATACATGTTTTTGGTACTTTTCATTAGTCTCTTTACATTACAAATGTTTCTGCACATAGCCTGCACACTCTTTTGTGTTTGTATAGCACCTCGCACACTCTGAGCACTAGAACACTATAAATCACTATGATAATTTGGGCAGACAAATAACTTGTAGAGAATTGATTGCTACTAGTGGATCAGAGAGAATCAAAACATAATTACTGTTATGCTCTCAAAGCTATTCACACACTGCAACACTAAGCACTTCTGTCTGTCCAGACTCCTAAAAAGAGAACTAAACAAAGCTCCACATATTACCCATATAATGCTTTTGCTTCTCTTTTAATCTAGTAATAAGGAAATAGCATTTTCACAGAAAAAAAACATATAGTAGGTCACCTCTTACAGTGGCATAGGCTAGCAATGACCACAAGAATCTCAGGCACATCAAGGGCAAGAAATTCTACAGGGCAGTGAGAGAAGCTGCTCCCACAGAGGAGAGAAATTGAGTATTTGGTGTTGGGAACGTTTGCAGAAAGAGTAAGGCAAAGCTCAAAGCCAAATGGAAAGAGATATTTGCAAATATTAACTTACTTTAACTTTTTTTTTTTTTTTTTTTTAAGAGAATAAAATCCACCCTTGGCTTCTGATGAAGGTGAAGAACATCAGATGCACTGAGTGGTCAGAGAATGACGTAAATACCTCAAAATGCAATAAAGTTTTAGGCAGGTTTGTTGATCTTACTAAATTTTACATTGTTTTGTCATTTTGCAAATCTAATAAGCATTTCTTCACCAAACACTGGTGGCTAAGGGTTCTCTGGTTTGCAGTTTGCATTGTTACTGTAAAATAAGGCTCTGAGCTATTGCTCTCCCAGGACTATAGATCTTTACTGCCAACATTTTATACTGTTTGGCCAGACAGTAATTCTTCACTTGCTTCCTTATAGCAGTCCTGGTCCTATTTCGGCAGAAACTAGTCAGTCATTTCTGTTTTGTTTTGGTCTTGTGCCCTTCCTCTGTCCCTAGTCTCTCAAGTAAACAACACAAAAAGCTGATTACATGCTCTGTTGGTGCAGCATTCGTTACTTACTTTACCAAAGCCCTTGCATGTAAAAATATTTGCTATATTGGAATACTAGATTAAGAGAGGTAGAGAATTAAAATTTGCCACCCCTGCCATGGCAAAAAGTAAAGGGCAGTGAGTGACTAGGGAGTCCAAATAATAGCTTTGAAAAAGCACAGTGTTGGTCTTGAAATGATTCTATCTCCTTACCCCATTCCCTTAGTCTTCTTTATATTAAAAAAAAAATTGTAAAACGTTAGGTAAAAATAAGTGCAAAGATATACAGAGCAGTATTATATATTTTTGCATAGCATGAGTACTCTTGAAATGGAAACACAGATAACACTGTATTTTTAAAGAAACAAAGCACATTTTTGGCAAAATGCTGCAATGAGAGAGTATGCTTACACTCCTTTCAGTTGGTTCGTGTTTACGCTACAGAATCATCACAACACAAACCAGGTCAGTCAAGAAACAAAATCCAGTTTAACTAGTTGTAGAGAGTTGTTTAATGTAGATAAAGGTCTGATGATTCATAGCATTTTCACAATTGCATCAATTAACAATCTTTCAATTGGTATAAAGGGTCAACTCAACTCACAGCACTATTAAATATTATTTGTAGCAGAGACATAGTCACTGTGTAGAGTACACTACTGTAATACAGAACAGTAATAATAGACTTCTGCCATTCCACTACAGCTCAAGATTTTGGCATGCAATGATTTTCATTTAACAGGTAGCCAAAGAAAACGTGGTGTATCTACCAGCAGAGCTAAACTCTCAAGGTTGCTTGCAATAATTCAAAATCATTCCCATGATACTAAGAGAGATTTTATTAATCTCTCGTGGGCTGTTAGCTTTTCAAACACAACAAATTTTCCCACTTAGGCATTCTTATTGGCTTCATTGTCTAGCAAACTTAACCTCTATGAAAATTAAACCCATTTCACGGAAATAAAGAAACTCAGTTTGACATGGAAACTGCTGCAGCCAGCTGTGCAATAGAACATCTTCCAGATCAAGTTTTCCTGATTATTAGCAAGGACTGACAAAGCAGTCTATAACTGCCATGAAGTATCATTTATCCAAGGCTCACAGAAATCTTTCATGTGCTCCCATAGTTCTCTCTCTCTCTTTCCTTCTCTCTTTCTTTCTCTCTCTTTCTTTTGATCAATTTGCCTGGTAGTTTTCTACATGCACACCAAAATCTAAAACCATTCATTTCACCTTGGCAACTTAAAGGATGCTGCTATACATGAATTTCTACTAGCTACTCAGATTCTTTTTCCCTCAGTCAACACAGTTTTATGAGTACATATCACACCCACAGCCTGTAACAGGTCGTAGAAGGAACCTCCATGGAGGAGTGGTGCTTCTTTTTGCATATGCTTCACAATAAATACATGAGTATGTAAGCACAGGTATTTTAATACATTCAGTCAAAGTAACAGAACCAAACTGTCTGCAGTATCAACACTGACAATCTGAAAGATAAATACAACCTGCTCATAAGTAGAGTCCCATCTTCAATAGATAAAGCAGACACAACACTTTATAACATTAGGGGCCAGGGAATCCTAGATCTTAATACAATTTTGCATGATTGGATTATGGACTTATTTGCCTTCCACTGAAGCACCAGGTGTTGTGAAGCAATATATATTTTCAGGCAGGATATCAGACTAATGGAACATGATCAGTATGTGTATAGATAGTACTGCATTCTGAACTTAACTTCTGAACTGAATTTGTGGTTTAATTTTTACAATAAATACAGCTGCAATCCAGATGTTCTTTAGTGCATTTCTCATATATATATTTCAACATGCAGTAAAGCAGTCAAACAAAATATTACAAGAAATATTGGCTATTTTCATAGAGTTTTGCAAGACTAGATGAAGGATTCTTTATTTATAAAACAGTATGTTTTAATAGGCAAATCTTCCTTATTATTTTTACAGCACTGACTTTTCAAGCAGTTTGATCTCTGCTACATTATATAGCACCACCACTTCATAATATGTTTTGGATAGAACCAAAGTGGTATGAATTCCGTGACTGAACTGAGGTCAGCTCACATCCTTCTACAGACCAGCTACAGACAGACAGCACAAGAGTGGAACAGAAGAATACCTGAGAATGCTTGGAGACCCAGTGACGCAAGACGTTCAGGACACGATTAGTGGCTGCTCTGCGTATTATGAACTCTTTGTCGCACATGCGTTCAGAGTTGTTAAATCCTGTAAAGAAAAAAAAAATCTCACTGGAATTAAAGTCTACAGAGGCACCAAAAAGATCTTTCAAATATAGTATTTATAAAGTTGGTAAATTGAAAGTACACAGAACATGTATGTGTAATAAAAGGAAAGAAGCCTACACAGATGACATTCAAATATGATCATTTAGGCTACTGAAATTCTGCAAGAGAGTAGAATACAACCTTGTCCATTATAACTAACACAGACACCTACTTGGGTCAGTATTTAGTTTTAAGAAGATGAAGGATATTGTCTGACTTAATAACATAAGATAGGTCTCCTTGCTGTACGGAAGAGAAGAAGAGCAAAAGACAGGGCCAAACAAAAATTTGCAGTGCCTATAATCAAGATTACAGAAGGAAAGTGAATATGATTTAGAAGGAGAAGACAACAGTGGCAAAGAAATAGGGGAGGATAGTAGTTCAAAGACAGAGGGGAAGGTCAACAGAAGAAATATTTCTTTTTAAAAGCAATATGGTACAGTACAGTATGGCACTTTCTCTACTGTAATTTTACATTTTTGTTACATTTGATCTCACACTGTGCTGCTTTTGATATCACTTACTGCAGAGTCCAGGGAACAACTGGAAATTCCCTTCCATATGACCACCACTTAACAATTTTTTGGCATAAAAGCTGCTCTAAAGCCTTTGCATTGTTATAAATAGCAAAGACAGATTAAACTTCTATTTATTCTGTTAAAAAACCATTAGATGTATTTTTAGAAAAAACAGTATTTGTTTTGTTCCGTTTTTATTAAAGATGTATTTATTAAAAGATGATCCAAAAACATCCAGACTGCTGCTCTACAGTTTTGGAAAGATAAGCAGGAAAAAAAAAGTTTAACTGCAGTCATGCATCCTTTACCACAGGTTGGACCCCAAGCCCCAAATTGATTTTCTGCACTTATGGCTCATGGAAGTTTTTTTTTTTAACTGAGGCATATTACCCTGTAGTTGACATATAAAACATTAACAGAAGTTTCATATCAAAACATCTTCAGGAGTTTCACTGCTCATAAACAGTAAAGTAAACAAAATATCAGAGGCTTTACTCAAGGAAAGATAACCTAGATAACATTTTGTATGTTAATTTTCTATGCCTTTCACAGTTAACCTCTTGCAGAAGCAATTAGGCATACATATTATAAACTGTACAGCTAGCCACTTAACTGCAGCAATGAAAGTCACAATGAAAATTATATATTCAAGCAGTAGAGTCTTTATCAAAAAAACATTAAGGAAAAGAAGTTTTGCTAAGCTGGAAGGAAAATAGAAAGAAACCTACAGAGACAGTTTTCAGTTAGCTGCAGAAAAAATAAAAAAAAGGAAAAATGAAAAAGGAAAAAATTCCAGGGACCACTCCAGCAAACTTCTGCTGGTCTCTGAATTTCATCAGTTTTTAAACAGTAATTAGTTTGTTGCAGAGACTAAGCAAAATATTCGCTCACATGCACATTGTCAGTAGTTAATGTTGATGCCTTGAATCTACAAATAGAGATCTCCAATTGTATAACAAAAGAACTTAGTAGAACACAGATGTACAGGTGT
This sequence comes from Apteryx mantelli, assembly GCF_036417845.1. Taxonomy (NCBI): domain Eukaryota; kingdom Metazoa; phylum Chordata; class Aves; order Apterygiformes; family Apterygidae; genus Apteryx; species Apteryx mantelli. The sequence goes on from NC_090020.1 coordinate 57,890,411, forward strand.
AGATGTGAATTTAAATACCAAACAAATCAGAAATCCAGGATGTGTTTCCTTCTTTATGCAACATTTATAATTAAAAAAAAAAATCCTCAAGCAACACTCACGATCCAAAAAATACACCTGCAGATTGATTCCTGAGAAAATCTTGTTTATGTCATACTCCTGTGGATCCTTAAAAAAAATTTAACTGTAAACGCTATCTCACAGTTCCCATTAACGTCACCAGTCACAGTGGAACACTGTCATCTTTGAACTGAGTCCATAAAGTCATACAGTAAAAATCATTACCCAACTTTTCTGGTCTGTCCCTTGCTTAGGGTAGTTACCTAGCAGTCTCTCTGACTTTTCAAGACTCTCAGAAATTTTGGTATAAAATGTGAACTTGGCTTGGGGAAGGGACAGATTACTGCTCTTCATTATTCATCTTTGTACTAATCAGTTTATGGTACTGAATGTACCTTTCCTTTACTTAGGTACTTGTTCTCGCTCTCTTTTTTTTTTTTAACTATTCCCAAGCAAGTAATTCAAATTTTAAAAACAGATATGTAAAATTTTTCAAAGAATCTTGTTATATGGAGTTAATGGCTCAGTGGTATCCAGGAAAAGAACATTTGTTATAAACATCTCAAAACCAGGTTCAAAGTGCACTGGGGTGTACTGGATCTCCTCTGGTCCCATTCCCCACTTTCCACTCCCCAAACAGGAAATTATAAGGAGTAAATTATAGGGTGAAAATTCTGTTCTCACCCCAGTACTCAAAAGTCAGTATTGTCACTCCTACTTGTATACAGGCTTAGCCTCCTTCTATTTGGATGCCTGGCTTTAGCTCAGGGTTTTCCCTCAGAACTTGCTTTGAGTAAAGTAGGCTTTATCAAGGCTCCACACTCAGTAGCTTTGACAGCTGCATGGCAGAGCCAAGCCTTCAGCCAGGCATGCTGCACAGTACATGGAGTCTTTGGACCTCCCTCAAGCAATGCGGGCTGGAGCAGGACAAAGGGTTCTGGGACTTGTTCAGCAAAAGAAGCCCCTGTCCAGCAGTTCCTCTTGGGCAATGCACCATAAAGGCATGATCTACTGTGCTGTACCCAAGCAGATGCTTCTGCAAGCATATGAAGGGGACCTGACACAATACACATCAAAGGGATCAGTTACAGTCCTGCTTCAAATGGCGATGACGATATTCAGGGCAATCCCTGGGGACTTGCACTATAACAGAGATATAGATGAAGAACTGCCCCTCACAAAGACAGAGATGGAAGTCATCAGTGACCAGTGTGGAGAGGCCTGCATAAGCAAGGCAGATGATCTCCTTTGGTCTGTCATCAGGAGACAGTGCAAAGTGAGAACCTTTTGAATGGGATTTAGCACATTTCTGGCTTGTGGCTGTTCAGTCCTGAACTGACTAGCAACTGAACAGTGGGAGCCAGGGACTGCCAGCATTGTGGTAAAAATCGTTACTATCCAGACTTCTCATATCATTAAAATGCCCATCAGGAATAGATGAATTAGATTAGCCTCAAAATTAGAATTTATTTGAAAACTGTTCACTAAATAAGCTTAAGTGGATTTATACATGTGACTTTTTCATTAAAATTCTAGACAACTGCCACTATCTTTTAATCCATCCACCTATATATCAGAAGACTCCATCAGTGTAAAGTTTTATCTAGATACATACCAGTGAATCTATTTAAAACTAAAGTGACAGCTCCTTTCCAGCCAGTATAGCAACTGCTAAAAATACCCACCATTCAAAGTGCTGGAATGTATCATTGCCGATACCAAGAGAATTCTGGCGCATTATTAATCTAGAGAAAAGTTAGTGAATATTGACTGTAAAAGCAAAAGAAACTTCACAAGTTCTTACAGTCATGAAACAGGTCTTTTCATTAACCAAAAGGTGAAAATGCATAAGAGAAGAGATATTCAAGAACATTCAAATTGTATAGAAGAGTGCTATTAATTTCAGGAATCTCATAGAACTCAGAAAAATAGCAAAGATGTCATCCGGAAACAAGTAAGATCAGTGAGCATTGTTACTTCCTGGTTTTTTTCACCTTTGAAAATAGGAAAGGTTTCAACTTTAACAGTAAAAAAAAAACAACAACAACAACAACAACAAAAGAATTTTTTTTTTACCACAACAGCATTAATATAAATGGAAAAACATGCAAAACCAAGTCCCTGGCTAGCATTGCTCTTGTTCTTCCTAACTTTCAAAGCCATGTGGACTTTGGGAAAGAAACTCCAAAGGGGAGAAAACCACTGACTATAATCTGATGCAACAACTACAGAAGCAATCTAAGCAGGGAATCAGTGAACTTTGATGGTGCCATGACAGTGCTTTCTGCACTTTTCGTGATATAAATTTCTTCTAAAACATCAGCTTCACTGCTGCTAGTTACTTCCTCCTCTCTTTTTCTGCCCACCTAATCCTATCCTAATGTAACTCCAAAGAAAACCCTAAGCCAACAGGACAATTGCAACAGTTCCATATGCATAGCTTACATGTTTATGCACATTTTAAGGAGTCCACTATATAGCTTGATCTGGTTCTGCAATTCATACTAACCCAAATCTCTGCTGCTGTCTATACTGTAAACAGGTCAAACCCAGGCTATCCTCCAGTCATGACTACTTTTGCAACTGGTGACAGTGGTGCCATTCAAAGAGGCACTCCAAGCTATCTTGTTTACTGAAAAAAACAGATGACATTCATGGACCTGGATGAACCACACATCACCTGCTCTGCCCATCCATATGCAATTATATTGGACCTGCACAAGGTGACTGTGCAGAGTACAGAGTAAGAAATTCTGAACTAGAACCCCATAGTGGAAGACAGTGTTCATGGGAAAAAAAAGTGATTCCAACTCCAAAGAGCTTGCAGTCTAAGCATGTTACTAATCCAAAGCAAGTACTGGATATAGATAAATAGGAGAGTACAATGGGATTGAGGGACAATACTGATCAGACTGACAGGCAGGGTCTTGCCTCAAAAGCAGGCCTATAGACCGCCCAGCATAAATGAGACACTTCTGTGCCTTAGTTAAGAAACAAAGAAAAAACAAAGGTATGTGGCCAATCAACATAGGAATGTGGTGCACAATCTCACACTGCAAGACTTGTCTACTCCTAGTGAAGTCAACAGCAAAATCAGATCATAACTTTATTAGGTCCCTTTGCTTATTAATCACTTAGTAGCACAGGCCCTTTACTCTGCTAATGCAAAACAAATGCATGAGATACCGGGGGAGATGATCAGCCTCCTTTAAACATTGCCTGGGTTTCATGACAGAGAAGTTTTATAGGTCAGCAGATGTACCAGCTAGAAGGAAGGATGTTGACCAACAGACTAAAACTGGGAACCAAGACAGACTTCAGGTCAGATGTTGAGCTGCAAGGATCAAGGCTTTAATTACACCTCGAAGCCATACCTGCGTTCTACAAAATACACGTATCTACATTGTATGCATCTAGCATTCTACAAAACAGTTGCGAAAAGCCTTTTAGCATTGCTGCATCCTTCCTGGGATTCTCCATATACTTCTCCTACCTGTTCTTCAGGCTAGGAACAGTTCTTAATTCTGTGATTGTACAGCCCCTAGAAGAATACTGTATCCATCCATGACTTGGACTCTCAGGCACTGCTAAAAGTTTACATGGGCTGAAAGAGGACCAAAAATAACCATACTTCGTCAGCTGAGGTTTTATCTAGCTCAGTATCCAGTAGCAAATGCTTAAGGAAAGAATATTAAAAAGGCAGTTTTAGAGCAATCCTTCCCACAATGTGCTCTCCTCAGCATTCAGCATTTTAGGGGCTAACTACACATACTCCACTCAGATCAGTCAGAAAGTATGTATGCTTTCTTCTAAGCTCATATTCGCTGAGGCTCCAGGAGAGGAGAGAGATGCAGGGTCCCTGCTAGCAGGACCCCAACATTTGCAATGTTCTTGTATTGGATGGGCAGGTTCTGGATTGAACTGCCCAGCCCAGACTTACCTACATCAAAACTTCATAGTGAAATAACGAATTCCAAAAGAGGAATCACATGGAGATTTGCTTTCTTTGAGTCCTCCCCTACCAGTTTCTCTCCTGAAGGCAGCAATCTTCCTAACATTAAAAATATCAGCAATATTTCTAACCAGCAATACTCTTAGTGAGCAGCTGCTTCAGTGTGAGTTACTTTCAAGTAACATTTTTTCCCCAGTATTCATCTGTTGAGATGAAAATAAACTGTTTCTCCAAATAGTCTCTTCATATAATGATGATGCAGAACTTTTACCACAGGCTGTCAAACACAGTGTTAACCTGCCAGCACATTCAACCATTGCTAGCTCCAGTGAATTACTTCTTTCAATTTAATTTAATCACTCTGTTCATGTACTTGTCTTCAGACTATGTTATACAAAATCCAGTTTTGTCTTCAGATATTTTTCTTATGTGCACCACAATCAAAACTACCACTTTTGAGGCTTCCACTATCATCAAAGAAAAGAAAAAAGAGGTGCTGAATAGACTTAACTCTCAATACCTGAAAACACAAACAGATTAAATTACAATAATACCTGGTACTTAGATAGCTCTTTCTATCTGAAAGTCTAAAGCACTTTTCAGTGGTAGATGTAAATCTCTATCATAATTCATAATTATCTAATTCATATCTCTAATTCATAAAGGGAAAAAGGCACAAGCAATCAAGGCCTGCAGGTACCACGTATCAATGATTCCACATTTGGAACTGCCACACTTGGGACCAGCTCTGAAGATGCCATGCCATGCCACTGTGACATGGGGAACAGATCCTTCTTCAGAAGTCCCTGTTGCAAAGTTCTTTTACACTTTTTCTTGTTCTACTAAGTAAACCTGACTCTATCAGCAATTCATGTTATTTCCTGTTTAAAATTTTTCTCCCAAGAGGAACATTTATAATATGTTAAATTCTGCATTATATATGCTAAAAAATTAAAAGATGTAAACTTGCTTTTCTATTTTACTTAAGATGTCAGAAACCTGAGTCAAGTTACAACTGTATGCTCTGCATATTGTTCTTCTACATTATTATAGTGGCACACGATTCCTGACCACAGTAATTAATTTGTCAAAAATTTTGACAAAAAATTATCTGTTTTCAAGGGTTTATCTATATGAAAATTAATTTCAGTTCACAAGATTTAGGGGCAATTTGTTTAAAGTTATGAAAGTAATTTCAACATGTTTCTGGTGTTTTTCCTAACAAAAAAAAATCTATTTTAGAAAGAGATTTTACACGTTAATCTCCCTGAAATACTCTGGAATCACATACTGAAGCTGCATTAGTACCTAACACAGCCGAAAACTGTACTCTACCTGTGAGGAGGTCATAGCAACTGCCCCCTCTCTCCCCGCCCCAGTCCACCCAGTGAGGTAGAAGGGAAACATTCACAGCTCAAAAAACCAGAAGGCAAATACCACCCCCCTGCATCCCCCTCACCCACAAGTTTCAAATATAGCTGTTCTCTCTCACGTGCTTTTTTCATTCTTCTGGTAAATGCGCTCATGAGTTGTAAGCCAGCTTCATGATTTGGCCTGGCTCACATCCTTGAAAGTTTAGGCTTGGCAAACATCAGTGTTACTTTCTGAACCAGATAAAGAATACAAACCCCAGGCCTGGAGCAGGTCAATATTCATCCACGGATTAAAAATGAAAAAGCCTTTCCCATATATGCAATATGAAAAAACTAATTACAAAAAGTTTTCCTTCGCATACCTAAAAATGTTTGTGTGATAGTTTAAAGATACACATCTTTAACAGTCGGGCATTCTCAAGGAAATAATCGAGTTCCACACATTTTCACAGAAGAGTGTCAGAGAGCAATCAGTCTGATATTGGTAAGAATCTAAACCGCCAAAGATCCTGCCCTCCTTTTCACTTCTTTAATTATGATATCAGGTTTCCACACACTAGCCTGCTGAAGAATGGCAGAGTTGGTAGAGAAAACCATTCATATTAACTAAGATGAAAAGAAGCATAAAGATGATGAACTCCCACTCACTGCATACAGAACAGCATATTTGATCAATATGCTATTCCAGTTGGTATTCCTTTTTCCTTAGTAACCAGCAAATGCACACATTCAATGTTATAATGGAATGGTTCATACGGGCAGTGTGAGGCTTGAAAGCAGGAATTATCAAGTCTAGCCATGGTCTTTGGCTAGCCCAGTTTAAAAGGGAGGTATATTTAATCATTCACTATGCCAATGTTTGAGTTCGTTTCATAAATGGTTGCCAACTCATACGGCATCAGAAGAAGTGACTATTAAAAAGCAGCCAAAATCAAGTACCCCATGCCTTTCAAGCTTTTAATTTCACTTTCACTGGTCCTTGCAACATATGAAATCATTTTGTTCTAAGAAATATGCTGCTGAAACATCCATGGTGTAGCCACCCACGTCAGAAATAATTCCAAGTATGCATCTGAATCTTTGCCTGAAGCCTCCACTGCAAATACAATCTAACTATCAAATCAAGTCAAGCGATTATAGTTTTAGTAAGGTAAATCCTATGGGAATCACGTGCACCAGCTGATGCACAATAGTGTAACACAGATAGAGCTATAGTGATTGTGTTGAATTTCTGCAAAATATTTAAGGGAATGGACAGTAAACTATTTTGAAGTGACTCTGCTTTAGAAAGGATTTTTCTAATCACAGAAATTTAAACAACAGAACATTAAGATAAGAAAGTCAATATTTTTTGCCATGATTTTGCTCTAAATTCAAACTAAATCCAGAAGTCTAAAAATATATCTGTCCAATGAAAAAAACTTTTGTTTAATGGAATGGAGAAAAATATAAGTGTCTAAAGAATATATTTAAGATCAAGATACTATTCTAAGTCCTAATCATAACACTAAGGTTGCCCTGAGAATTATAATAATCTAGAAGATTATATTGTTAAAACATGGGTACCACCAAGGCTGAAAATATTTCTTTAAATGAAAAGAACTGTTCAAATTTGAAAATTTGTCATTTAAAAATCCTTAAAAACAGGGTTACTGCTATAGCTATGACTAGCATATACTGTTTGGGGGGGGGGTTAATAGAGATGTTCTCTTAGGAGAGCATGTCAGAGTCACACTTGAAAAGAAGATTTAAAGTTACTAAACACTGAAAATATACTCATAGTTATAACTTAAATAACTTGTTATTAAACATCCATAAATCACCTTTGGAAGTTAAAAAAAAAAAAATCTGCAGTTTATTTTTGCACTAAACTTCAGCAGCTATACAAGATTGTATTTTCATTTTCAGCATATTGTGATAAAAATGTGGATTCAGAGAAAATAACATTGTTCACTCCTCTACTAAAGAGAGAAAAATAAACATGATATATGTATTGCATTTGCATATGTTGCAACAATATAGAGAATATCTATATCTAACTTTAAAATACTGCATTTACTAGGATATATTTTCTACAAATTTAAGTAGCAGTAATTCCATTACCACTGGACAGCACCCTAATCTTTCTTCTTTTGGCAACAGCAGGAAAAGCCAACAAAGAGTTAATGCCATCACCAAAATCTAATGCTAAGTTGTGGTGTACCTGCACACACCTTCAAATCACACTGGTTTCCACAAAAGGAGGGTACATGTGTGCTTGCATGTGTAACATTCTAGTTCAAGCTTTTAGTGAAACTGTAAACCAAATCATCCAAATCTGGTGCCCTAAGACAGGTTATTTATAAATATCTCTCTCAAAAAATATTGAATTTTGAAGACATTGAACAGAGTAACTATGGATTCTGGAAATGCTCTAATGACAGACACAGGCTGACACGATTCTTGTAAAGAAATTAGTGAATATGAGGGCAGAAAGTATATGCTATGTGAAAACAAGTTTAGAAACCCGACGTTATTTGTTGAAATAATTGTTGAATAATTAATTGTTGAATATTTCAACACTGCTGGATTATATGCACTATACTGAAATGTGAATGAAGATTGCTCTCACAAGTGTACAAAACCAGAATATGTCTGAATTATAAGTATTTTTTTCCTTCCTTTAACTTTATTTTCTAAATATACCATCATTTTAAAGTTTTCTAAAAGGTATTTGTGCCATATATATGTTTGGGAACTTGTAAGAGAGAGCACTGAACATTTTCTTCTTATTATTTTGGATACAAGACGCTTATTTCCAGTACTTCATGGGAAAAAAAGTCAAAAAAATTCTCTGGTCAACAGAATGTGACTTGGGTTGTACACAGATAAATGTGTTTCCTTTTGTTTCTATGAGGAAAAAGCCCTGTTGCCATTAATTGTCATTTGTGTTTACACATTGTAGAGTATCATGTCAAATGTGCCATGTGACAGGAGAATTTTTTCTTATGGCTTATTTTTATATAAAAGAGCTATAGGGAACAGTGACAAAGAAAAAAAGCCTTTTTGGTGGTCACAATATCTGAACAATTTTATTTGTGATTGTTTTTGTACATCTTAGATACTTTTTTGACTGCACTAATATTTGAATTATCCTCTGTGAATAATCACAAGAATTACAACATTACAAGTAGTTGATGTTTCTCTGAATTTGCACTGCAAGCCAGGCGTGTTTGCCTGTGTTCCTGCTGCATCTCTTAGGCTTCAGGGAATATCTAAGCAATTTTTACCTGCTGAAGTGTTTCAGCATTTCAAGGGATTTTCAGCTGATTTTTTTAAAATTACACACTGCCCATGTCTATCAGTAATCTTAGAGCATAGCAAATATTACAATAACCTTCTCTGCATACCTTTACAGTCTTCTCAGGAACTACTCAAAGTAAGCTTTCAGTCCTTTAAAATGTAAAGTCTGCCTTCCCACAAAACAAAGGTTAAAATAAATTCTATGACAACACATAGCTAGAAAAGGAGATCATATGGAAGACTGCAAAAAAAGCTGTTGGATTTTTTTTCCATTAGCTGGTCTGGGCTTTTTACATGAGCTAAAGGAAGTATTTAACAAAATTTTTCAGCCTTTTTTATGACAATAGGAGTAAAGGCTAAATGGGGAGGAGGCAATAATTGTAAAGAGCCAAATGTAACATTTTTGAGACCATCTGCGAACGGATACTTGACTGTCATGCAAAACAAAAATTGGCAGGTTGCATATCAGTCAACAAAATTCTCTGAACAAAATGTCCATCTTAGAAGCAGCTCCCAGACCGTTTATGACTGGGCAACAAATAAAGCAATTCAACAGTAGCATAAACAAACATTAATTATATAAGCAACACATAGGCTAGAAAAAATACAAAAAAAAGTTCTCTCCCTGTCTCACAAAGCTCACATACCTATTTGGGTGCCCCAGATGTGAGGAAGATACTAGGTAATCTAAAAAAACCCACACTCATTATAGGCCCAGATTATTTAGTCAAACTCTGAACCCGTAATTTCAACATACTATGGGCTTATTTCTAGCATGCAAAGGTCAAAGCTCCATTCAAGTTTCTTCTCCTCCTCAGCTTAGGAGAGCAGAAGGAGATACCACCTACCTAAAAGCTTACCACAAAAGCTCAAGTAAACCACTGGAAAACATAAATCCAACACCTCCCATCCAGCTAATCACAGTAGGACCCAGACTGGGGGAGTAGGAGCAGGCATTGTACTAATATCCTGTCCAAGATGAAGAAACTGTCAATGCCAGTTTGCTTGCACATATCTATGAAACAGGGAGTTTTCCCTGTAGCTGCTCTGAACTTTGTGTGATAGGTCGCGAAATATATGGTTCAAAGTGTCATAATTCAGCAAATGTCCAGTACCAATACTTATTGCTGAGAGGGTCAGCTTCTCTGATAAACCTGAAGAAGAAGTTAATTTGGGAGGGGTAGGGGGGCATAAGAAATGGGTTCCTAAATTTCTGGCAAAGTGAAAAAAATTCTTATGCTCCCCTGGATCTTAATTCTCAGAAAGACAGCAAGGATCACTTGAGACAAAACTGAACTTCATCTTAAAGTGATCATTTTAATTCAAAGCTATTGCTCTACCAAAGCTGCAAGGGGAGGTTCAACTTAGTTTGAATACGGATGTTTAGCCAGTTATCTAAAATTGCTAAGCAACTATTTTGTTAAATTCAAAGGGCTCCTAATTCAGGAACATAAACAGAAGTCTAATCAAATTCACTATGGAGTAGGTGAATATTGAGAGGAAAGGAATAACATTCAGGGTTATTGAATTAGAAGGCAGATTCCAAACAAATTAGTTTTAATCTCTATTTTCATCTCACTACTGATTTACCAGTAAAATATCCTCTGGCAGGAGAAAACATACACAAACGTCTGATAAAAATAGTCTGGTGAATAAGCATTAAAAATGCAGCCTGTAATAGAAAAGACGTTTGCATCTCAGCTGTGGCAGCATCATCAGCCCCCGGTGCCCCCCCAGAAAACACACATTGTGCACTGCAGCTGCCTGGAAGGTCTGGTGGCAACATCTAACTTTGGTAATGGCATCCGGGCAACTCCTAACAACTCTCCAGCCATAAGGAAGAAAAGTTGGTTGATCCTTGCCACTGATTTTCACACAACTTTTTCTGATGAAGAAAACTGTCAGCTGTAGAATTAGTCAGTAAGTATTTCCCAGCCAGCTCCATCTGGAGTTTTTAACTGAAATGCTGAACTCCAAGGAAACTTAGTGTTCCGGTCTCACTGCTTATCAAAGCTTCCTAAGTCTGCACAATTGGACTGGAAATCTCATAAAACATGTTCCCAAGAGTACTAGTACTCACTTTTCTGGTTCCTGGCTACAGCTATTAGCAAAACAAAATACAACAAGCAAATAAAACTTGGTTGTCCTGAGTAAGGGATCAGGGGAGGATAACAGTTCCTAAATGAACTCCTTTCTTTCCTGGAACAAAATATTTTAGATCCCTAGCAGAAAGCAGGGAGGAAAAAAAAAAAAAAAGAGTTTGCCAAGAGGTGAACTGTCTCTTAAACAATGATTTGTCTGATTTGATGATGTTGCACACCTATAACAGTAGGTTAGACTCATGCAAATTCAACCTGGATGTTCCATTTGGGAACCTATGAGATAAACAAGTACAGATAAAATAAAGGTCTACTTCCAACTTGTCAGAAACAGACTCTATGATATGTGTGACCCAGTTGTGCCACTTTGTTCCTGCAAACAACAGTCCCACTGGGTCAAGCTGCAGAACTCAAAAAAAGAAAAAAGAAATATTTGCAACTTGAGTATTTATTGGGATATAGTTGTCAACATTTTTTTCTTTCAGGTCTGGACTCATAAGGAACAAGTTCCATATAATTTTTCAAGTATAGGGAATAAGCTATTAGAATCCAGCAAATAACATTTTGAGTGCCAAAATTACTATAATTGCTACTAATAGCAATGTTTATCCCAACATATTGAAAACCAACTGGAAAAAGGCATACATTTTCTTGTTTTGCTTCAGACATGGATATTTTTGTACAGAGCCTGAAAGAAACACCTACCTTTCAAGGTTAGCTTGTATCCACTAATGTAACGAGAAGCATTTAGTGCACTCTCACGCAAAAGTCTGTTAGGCAGCTATCCACCTAATGTAAAACCCATCTCAAGGTCCCTATTAGATACCATTCCTCTTCATGTAACATTCAGCAGAGCAAGCAAATCTCTCTCTGCCTGACTTCTAACAATGGAAAAAGGAAGTAACAATTTACATGTCTCCCTTACTAACCTCCCTCACTGCTAATTTCCCCATACTAATTTCCTTACTAACTTAACTGCCTACTCCAGGATACTTCATGAAACATAATGGTGCAATACCAAATTTTTATTCCTCTCTTCAGAATCAGGCAGATGCTCCCCTAGCATTTCCTGAACTGCCTCCCCACACGCACACACCTGCAACAACCCCTCAAGCTTGACAACCCTACAGAAAAATTGAGCTTTCTGGCTATTTATAGCTGATATCCTTCAACATGGAACTATGTATTCTTATCAGTCTGTGTGCAAGATAATAACAACTGAGGAAATGCTACATATAATTAAAGCATAATGTATGTTCCTACATGTTTTTCCATTTCAGGGTTCAATGGGATGCACTGGGAGTGCACACCTACATTATTCTGTACAGTACATCTCAAAGTCACATGGAAGCACTCTAAAAGTGCTAAAAGAAGAAACTGCTTGCATTTAGCAATTTAGCGGATTTAGCAAAGTAATGCAGCAGGTTTCATGCTTGCTCTGGTGAACATCTGCTGTAGCTGCAAAGGATTGTCTGATCACTTCTACAGACAGACTGTAAGAGTTATGGAAAAGTGGATGACACCGGAAAACTGATAAAGAGGCTGACCAGTTTTGCTAAACCAAAACCAAGGGCAATTCCGATTAAGATTGCTTCTCCAAACCATTAATGTACAGTTGGGAAAAGTTAAGGAGCCAGTTGTAGTTCCTCTGCATAAAAAAGGATTTGCAGGCTGACTGAGAGATCTTTTAAAATGTACTTTGATGGACATGGTACAAGCTGCAAAATGGAGAGGCTTTAGAAGTTCCCTCTCCTGAAAAACACTCAGGTAAATGACTCAGGCCAATGGTAATTTAGCACCAGAGACATAGGCAGGCAATTAATTGAAAGGGATAGTATGTGAGTAATTCTTTCTTTGTGCAGACTCTTAGTTTCAAGCTGTTATTTTAATTACGCTTTTTAAAATCACTAGAAGAAGAGAGAATAAAGCCATTATATCATACATCTTATCTCTTTGTGAGCACAGGAACCATTTTCCCACATGCAAATCATATTTTGTCAGAAATACTCCCCCAAACACTTTTTTTTTTCCATTTCTCACTCTCTCCTCTCCCTTTCATATTCACTTTAAAAAACAAATGCTCATACTAAAGAAGCCAGTCCTTCCTGCCAACCACAGGCTTCCTTCCCACTCCTACCCGCTCTCATAATATGTCACCTTGTTCTTGTGAAAAATGGTACATTCTCTACAGCACAGATCAGCATTCTGTAGGAGGGGAAAGGCAGCTTTGTAGCACACAGCACTTTGGAAATAACAAAGTACACAACTCTAATGGGGATGAAAGAGAGTTCTTGAAAATAAAGTGACCACATTCATGAAGGAACAATGTATACATCATTTTGTTTGGGAATAAATAAATTCTTGTCTAACATTTATTTTCCATGCTAGGAGATTTTTGGTGTCTCTGGCTTAATTTGAGGAAGAAATAAGCTTCTCAAAATGTTCTTAGTATTTCTGTTAAGAGTATAAAACATCTAAAGGGTATATGAGATCAATTTAGAGCTCAAATTTAGGTTTTGTCAAAACAATCTCCCTATAGCCCATGTTCAGTAAAAGTGTTTCAAAATAATAATAATAATAATAATAATAATAATAATAATAAAAATCATTTCAACATTAACTGTTTCTCTCTAAAGTTGTGTTAGACTTTCTTAGCAGAGCACAAGTTTCTATATTTGCTAAGCTTATATAAGTGTTTTCAATTTTATTTATTATTTATAAAAGTAACATTGCATTATTTGGCTACTTTGCCTTTGTCCATACCACTATTCAGAGACTTTAAAGTTTGAATCTCTTCTAGTCACAGAGAGCATTTTCATAGTTTATGAGTATTAACAAGTGTGAGGACTTGCATGTAGAGCTAGCAGCTTCAATAAATGAATATCAAAATATGTTTTTTCTTTAAAAATCAGTGCATGATATTGTTACTGATCCTGAGACAGTGATCTGACTCTGTGCACAATAAGAAAAATAACACCAAAATGTAAAGAAGAAGAAAAATCAATAACATGATTAAAAGAATTCTACGAAGATCAATCAGGGAAATTCAAAAGTTCTAAAAGTCATAAATGAAAGAAATATGTTTCCATAAAATAAATTGGTTTTATATAGTGCTATGGTTTGTATGGGTGCTGTATAGATTATACAGCTGTTGCTTAATCTCTGTAAAATCTGCAGGATTTTTACTGCAAAACTACAATTGATCTGTAAGTATTTTAAAAAAAGGGAAGTTTCTCAGTGGCATTACCAGTCTCACTCCTTTTTGTTACACTGTCAACACAAAAGAGATTCTCAGGAGGAGTGAAGGAAATCACTCCTGAAGAGATACAGGGCTCACTGCTGCTCACCGGAGTTCCGCTTAAAGACGACCTAACTCTTACTGCAAAGCTAAAAGAAGGAGTAGCCTGACATTCATTAGGATGTGACTGTTAACCTTTAAAGCAGGAATTTTCCCGTATGAAAAGAAAATAATGCAGACAGCAGATCAGAGCTGCTAGACGACGTCTGTGCTGTTTATGGAATCTGTCACCGATTGTAGCAGAAATCAAGAACCAATTGTCTAGAGGTATGATCAGGAGAAAAGAAACAGTTCAGGTAACTGATGCCACTGAGTAGGCACATATTCATGATTGCTCAGGGCTTATCTGCCCCTCTGAGAAGCACATAGCTGAACAAAATTCATCAGGTGTAACAACAGATGAGTCATGAGAAAAGGGAGATGACAACTTAGAATAAGGCAAGAATACATTTACCTATATCAACAATTTGAGTTTATACTAGTTTATATCCAGTTGTGAAAACTGCATGCCTTTCACTGTTCTGGAGAAAGATGCCTGCATAACTTTCAAGGGAGTTCTCCTCCCCTGTTGAAAAATGAGGTTTATTGCAATGAAAGAAAGCTGTAAGACTGGAGAATAGAGATGTCTTTGACCTGCCCATTTCTATGATAGAATATGTTAGTACTATTATCCTAATTTTATAAATTGGGAGAAGAATGAAGATGGGCGGCAACCTAGTAATGGTGACAGACAAAGCACTACAATTGCAGTAACCTATGAACCACACAGCCATCTCCTTCCCATCTCTTAAAAGAGAAAGGATATGTAAAGGAATCAGCTCGCTCTATCTGTCCCTACTGTGCATACTATCATTCATTCAGGCACCAAGCTGTGCACCTGGGGTGCCTTATTTAACTTTCTTCTACTTTCACTTCATATTTCTATTTGAACACCTCTCATGATGTGAAAATAAACAAGTAATAGAAGTAATATGGTAATTTACTGGAAGAGTATACACAAAACCATGTTTAAGATATATAGAGATCAATATTTAACTAGACACATGGACAAACAATAGGATGACTAGTACAGCTTGCTATCATAAAAGCAGCTACCTGTAAAAAGATGAAATTAACGGCAACAAAACCAATAAATAGATTATAAGGAACTGCTGAAGAACATAATAACCTGAACCATCCTGCTTCAGACTAAGGTTCCATCCACTACAGGAGCTTTTGCATGCTGTAGATCAACGTGGTGGTGTCCAGCACTTCCTTCTCAGCAGCTCATAAACTAGTGCAGCATACAATATGGTGGGGAGACCCAAGCACGAGCTGTCCGCAGGGCCCTGCTGACCCTGCATGTGCACGTCATGCACCCAGACAACAAAGGCACCCAACAGCTGAGGGTGTCCTGACAACACTAGCAAGGTCCCTGAGGCACAGCACTGATCACAAAGGGGGGCAGCCTGAGGACGCTGCCACCTGCACTGCAGACTCACATACCATCCAAAGGAGCAAGTTCACCAATACCTAAAGAAGTCTGAAGTACTCAAATGACCTTCACCTTTGACTTCCCACCAAGGCACTTGCTTCAAGCCTGCAGACTGAACCAACATGGGCCACTTTCCCTGGGTGTCTATCTAAAGATAACCATATGCTCTGGGAGAGCTGTTCTGAGCTTCACATGCTCATCCGTATATAACCTTATCATTGCATGGTGATAGCAATCATAAAATGTTACATCCAGTACTCTGAAGAGTAGATGATTAAATACTCTTACAAATGGTTCTGGTGGAATGTGTGTCTACATGTTTTTTCTATGTGTATATTAGCCTGTTTGCCTTGATACTCCCCTGAGCAGTCAGAACTGGAAGATGGAAAGTTGAAACGAGCTAAGAGATCTTACCCTGGGAAAAACAAACAAAACAAACCAGCCAGAAACAGACTTCAGGGAACAGTGAAAACAGAAGAAGCATAGACGATACTTGTCTCCTAATAATAATACTCTCCCACAATGTCCAACTGCTTTCAGCTCCTGAACCTTTTCTACTTTGCCTGTCTAGTAACTGACAATGGCTCTCACTTCCGTGTAGTTGTGCAGTTTTTGAACCTGTGTAAATCTCCTGCATCCATAAGGTCCTTCAGTGGTCCCACAGGCCTACTATCCATTGCACAAAGAAACACAAACTTATCTTTGTTTTGAACATTGCTCACATGAGCTTCATCTGATGCCTCCTGCCTCTTGCATCAGAGGCCTCATAGCCTATCAGCTCTCCCTATCGACATCCATGATTTTGTAGATCTTAATCATCAACCCTGTAAGTCATCTTTTTTCTAAACTCCAAATGCAAGGAAGCTGTTTGATACTTTTAATCATCCTGGATTGCCTTCTCTGAACTTTTTCTAGTTGTCATCCTCCAGTCTCAAACAGGATACATCACAACTGCATGTAGTTTTCAGCATGCACACAAATTCTGTATTTATACTGTGTTACCAAAATTGTCTTCTCTGTTCTGTTCCCTGTTCCTTTCCTAACCATTCTAACGGTTTCCTTTCCTCTTTTGGCTGCTGCTGAGCACTGAGATGGTTTCACGGAACTATCTCTTTTAAACTTCGGATCTTAATCCCAAGCAGTAATAACACCCAGCACAGAGCCCATCCTCTCACATGTAAAGCTTGGGCTGTTTTTCCTCATGTGCATCACTTTGTATTTAACAATAATGAATTTTATCCTTTTTTTTTTTTAAATTCATATAGGAATATCTTAAATGGTACAGGCTCTGGCACAGACTCCTGTGGAACTCCTCTGGTGAGACTGCTCTGTTTCCTCTACCCTTTGTTTCCTCTTTTAACTTCTGCTTCCTTTTTCCATGTAGCTTTTTTTTTTTTTTTTTAATATGGGACTACCACAAGACATTTCACTGAAGCTTATTACAAAATCAACTAGAAACACCCCCTGCACCACACACAAACATGGAGGTAGACTGATTCAGAGGAGTGAGTGGGTAGAAGATTTCCTGGATTATGAATAGTAACAGTATCCAAGCTAGAACTACTTATAAAATGCCTGGGATTCTAACTTATAGGCATGTCCTACTGTTTAAAACTATGTCCAAAGCTAGCTTCTGTGTGTACTTATGTAATGCTTGAGCAAAAAATCCTGTAAGATTTCATACCACTGACCAGAGCAACAAACTCTTCTGCCATGAGAACAGTATGAACACAAGCCTGCAAGGTGAAAAATAATTCAACTTAGCTCACCTTTAATGGAAGCTAGAAGTTTCCAGTGTCTTCCAGTGTTTTTTTTTTTGTCTTACAGTTCCTTAAGATAAACAGGAGTTTCTGCATTTTTAGGTTGCAAAACAGGGATTTTTGTTGATTGTGGGTTTTAGGGGTTAGTTTATACAGTGAGCACTATCACTTCCATGGTTATCCTATTTTTCACATACTGCTCTATTACTTCACAATATCTGCAGCAATGAGGGACCAGGGAGCAACCAAAAAGAGAACAAAAAAAACCCAACAAACCCATAAATCTCATTCACTACCAAGACCTGACTCAGAGAAAGATCTTGTCCATTCTATGCAGTGAATGAGACAGAAGACCACTGGGGGGAAAAAGAAAGATGCCCTTAAAAAAACCCACATAATTATGATAATACATATAAGGGAAGAAATAAAATTAACTGAACTGCCCAAATTTAAACTACATGACTCTGCAACTTTAACACCATCTCTAATCTGTACAAAAAAAATTGAACATTAACCTTCCAAACTCTACACTACCATGATTAATTGCTATCAGAAGGTTCAAATTGCAAAAAGGTGATTCAGCTGTTCAGACTGTGGTTTGCAGCCTTGAATTCTCATATTGATTCCAGAGAGAAAGCTCTGTTTCAACTCATTCTCCTGAGATCCCGTATGACTCTTTTCTGGTCAGTTTTGCTGCAGAAACTTCTTGTTCTTTTTTACATCAGTCAGGAGAATGGCCATTTTTACAGAACTTGCTTATACAGAAACACAAAAAGCACTTAAAAAGAGTATTCAAGATGTTATGTCTTCCTTTTTCAGCATCCCTGCGCTTTGAGATTCCTTCATTTGATTACATACTTGTAGCTCTTATTTTCTCTTAGTCTTATGTTAAGAATATTAAAAAGCTGTGCTTTTAACAAAACAAAAGCAACAAACTTTTATTTAATTGGTCCTTTAATTGCTTCCTTAGCAGTGCCTGGTTCCAAAATGCAGACAATATTCATCATTCTAAAAGATTTACTAAGTACCTGTTTGGTTCAGGTTCATAAAGGTCATGAAACTGAGCACAGCTTTCTTGTGATCTTCTAAAAATCACAGGAACACACAAATGTAATATAGCACTCACTGATCCGTGCATGACACCTACTCACTCATCAAGCAGATGACCGCAACTTTAGACATAGTGGATATAAAATCCACAGAAATCAGTGGTAACAATATTACTGACTTAAATAGGATTCCCCTACAGCTTTTGAAGTTAGGGTCTTCAAAGCAGTTTCTTGATGTTTCAACACTTCTCAGAAAGAGGTAGGTATTAACTTACAGTCGGATTACACTTTGGCATAACAAAAATAAACTGTAGTTTTGTGTACATCAATGCAAAGTGAAAGTGACTATACAGACTTTAAAGGAGTTGTTTTGTATTGGTGGCAGGATCTAGGACAGGGCTTAGTTCATGGAAAATCTGAGCAGTGTGTCAAGGGATACATAGCAAGGCAGCAAGAGAATTCAAAATTCAAATACAGTATTGTAAATTGCACTAAATCCCTCCAGTCACTACACCACATAGCTACTTTCCAAGGAGAATACAGTACATACTCGTAATAACTTAAGTATAGCTGTTCTTATAAACATATCCTTCAGACAAAAAATGGCTCAGCCATTTCAAAATAAAAAAATTTCATAATAAAATCTTACAATGTAAGATTACCAACAAGAAAGATACGATGGAGAAGTTTACCAGAATACATATATAAAATATTAACCTTTCAGTAATAGGCTTGACTAGAAATATTAGCGAATGAATACAAGAATTCAACTGATAGATTATGAAATTAAAAAGAGGGCTGATAAATATAATTCCGATTTCAGACAGGAAGAAAAACTAACATCAGTTTGATCATGATAGTCCAAAATCTTCCTGGATACTTTGGCAATCTTCTTAAATTCCACAAGAACAAAGGCACCAAGCTCATACCAGTTTCTTTAAGGTATGTGATACAGTAGGAAGCCCCCAACTGTTGGTTCTCATGTTTTCCCTTAAAAGACATTCCTCACTCTCTTCTCATCCTTTCCTTCTTTCATGCAGACATGATGAAAGTGGCTGGCAAATCCCCAGAACAGGGTGGTATATTAACAGCCTAAAAGTTGTTTTTACTATTTGGCTACATAAACTGCTTCATCAGCCAAAATTTCCAGTCTACCACAGCAGAAAATGCGGCAGGGTGTATGTACCAGAGCACCCTGTTCTAAGCCGTTTATTCTTTTTAGTTATTTTTATTTGTCAGTTTCATGGAGGCCTGTTGACTTGCAGTAAATATATGTTTTCCACTAAATCTAGAAATGCTTTTTACTAAGCAGTAGGTTATGATATATAAGGACTTCAGCAACAGTAGAGGTTAAAACTATTTTTTTTATTAAGCGAGAATTTGGTAAATGGAATTCCTTACTTTTTTCTTCATTGTAATTTATTTCAAGTTGCTTTTGAATGCAACTCAACGATATATTCAAATGAACACAATAACATACTCAAAATTCCAGAATTTTACATTGTTTTTGTCAGATACAACCGGTGTTTGAATTCCTCCAATAGGAAACATTCAGTGACAAATATTTTTTTTATTAATTTAAATGATCTAATATAGTATTTTTTACTTTAATACAGGTTATCGTGATTTCAAACAATTTTAAGAAATATCTTTAAATTAAAAGAATTATATTTAAAATATTTTTGTACTGACCTCATAATTGGAAGCCAACGCTCCAGTTATGTATGGAGGCTGTACTGCAGTGCCCACAAAAGGGAAGATTCCAGAGTCAAAACACCATTAGATTAAAAAAACAAATCAGTGGCTACTTAGGATTCAGAAATATTTACTTGCTGAGACAGAGATATCTTATTGTTACCTCTCTTTTGTACAGTAAAATTTCTCTCACCTGGTGGACTCCCATGCCCTGCTGCAGCTGTAGCAATTGCAAAAGCAGAAGCAGGAGAAACAGAACAGTGGCTGTTGTCAGCAGTTTGTACTGTAAAATGAACAGAGAGAGAAAGGTTAAAACTTAGACATGGTTTTAATTTTTTCAGTCTAAACAACAATGATACTTGAAATCTTTACTAATGTTCCTATTTAGTGAACATTTTATATTTTCTTTGTCATAGAATTCCATACTGGGGGAAGGGAAAATATCACGATGATATTTGTGATTTGAGATTTTTTCTAGGTTAGTATAATTAAGACTGCTGTGGAACAAAATTCTTAAGACTGCCAAGACAAGGAATAAGCATTGATCAAACAGACTAAGAAAACAGTGACAAACTACTAAAAAAAATGGTGCAGAATATTAACCTATGCAAACTTTACTGATGATAAGATTTACAAATTTTCCTAGGTTACTGCCTAAGATGAGTACAGCTTTGCAATATTTACCAAACTTTCCCTAACGGGAGTTCTGTGAACACTGCTTCTGACTAGTCTTGGATAATCTGGCATTGTTCCCCCCAGCTTCCAAACCCCAAATCTTGCCATCTCACCATAAACATTCCCAATAACAAAAAACCACTAGTGGTTTAATATGGAAGTGTTTCAGTAACTTATTAAGGGTTGAGAAGATTCTGCTCTCTTTTTGTTGTTTTAATCCCAGGCCTGAAATAACTGGCTTGAAATTTGGCTTGCATGATATGGCAGCATTTTAAACATTCATGGACATAGCTCACAGCTCTGTTAGTGATTTCAAGGAGCCATGTGAGAGCTATTCAAGGAGATTCAGCTCTCACTTTTCCTCTTGAATTGAGCAATTTATTCAAATTCTGGAGCGAATAATATGACACCATCTGTAAATGTTCAGTGCCACACAAAGAAACAGACACAGTCACTCCTCATGGACAATAACGAGTGTTGTGTATTTCATGATTACATATGGTGCCCAAAATATGTCCCATTGGTAGCTGAAAAAATCTGTCAAGGTCTTGAGAATTTTGTGAGAATAGAACTGATTCAGTATTAGTCTTGAACTACAGTACACTCTGTTCCAGCTATTAAAGAACATTTCAGCACATCCGAACTTCCCAAATGCTTCTAAGTCTCGTTATTAGTATACTAATTAACCAGAGTAACATTATTCACACTCTGATGCCTTTTTTATATCCAAAAAATAAGCAAAATACAAGTAAAACACATTATTCAGAGATTATTCTCTTTTAATACCCTGCAGAGATTACAACTACAATATTTAATCTCTTTAAAGTGACTGATAAAGGTGAGAAACATCAGTGTCTTACCTCCTGACTGACGGTAGCGGAGATGACGTGGTGTTGAAGGGGACCTACATGGGGAAAGCTCCGGGGTATCCACTGCTGAGGTGCTTTCAGGAATTGTCCTGTCCACTGACACAGATTCTAAAACTGCTGCTTTAAAAGAGTACAAATGTTAATACCAGGGTGATTATTCATAATTTACAACTCATTAAAAAGTATAAATATTATTTCAAATCATATTCAAATAATGAGATCATAGGTATGTGATCTTAACACAGATATGTGACTTAAAGATGTAAAGCTACATCTTTCCAGTCTTTTCACCAAAAGGCTCTTTTTTAAAGCACAGAATGTAGCCAGATTAGCTCATCTTAAATAGGAACATGAAGTGGCTCTGCAGAGAATATATAGTAATTCAGGGTGATTCAGGGCTCTAAATTTATGAACAGCAATCAGCAAGTGATCAGCTTCAAATGAAGCTGTACTGTACCGCAGTAATAAGAAGAGTATACATGACAAAAAGGGCTTCATTCAAAGGTATTGTTTAAAAATGGTCATTAATTAACAGCACTTTATCTCAGTGTTTCTATACCAAGCCTAGTATCCTTGCATACCATTTAACATCTAAAATTGTTTACATCTAATCTGTTTCTTATAGTTTTTTTGTAAATGGTACTGCTTTTGGAAATTGCCATGTCTTTTGCATTAAGAAGACTGAGCGATAATTATCCTCTGGATATAAGTAAAGAACTGGGAAAGTTTTGTACCAATGATGTAACCACACAAAAGCTCATAAATAAAATACTTGATGAAAACCAGCAAGTTGTCAGTTTTAAAAATAGCTTGGTTACAACTGCACCTTAAGTTAAGAGAACACGTATTGGAATGCATATGTAATATGGATACCTGAACTCACAGGTTTCATATAAGAACTTGGAGAAAAGAATCCTTGTTGAATGACTATGTATAGTTACAAAACCTTCCAATAAAACTGCCAAGCAACACTGGAGAGCTGATTACTCTATGGAGGAGCACTTCTATCAGAAGAATAATAAAGGAATGGTCATAACTACAAATTAGCAGAAAGACTACTTCCCAAATGAGGAAAAACAAACCTTTTCAGAAAGCTGATAAAATATTCTACATTGAATGATATCATAACAGTGCCTGTAGAGTAAGAAATATTTATATATATGTGTATATACACATACACACACATATATATATGCACGCATTTTAAAAAGAAATTGTCTACAAGAATCTGCAGAAGTATGAGGGAAAGAACATTGGAAGTAGAGGTAGGAGAAAATTCCTTTCCAGAACACAAATGGCCCATATTCAAGAAGAATGACAACAATCATAACAACATGTTCTCGAAAACCGACTTCATACAGTCATACTGGATTTAGACTAAGCCATCTTTCTTTTTCCTTGGAAATCTGGCAAGAGCAGATCAACGATATTAAACCAGGTTGTGGTTCCTGGTAGGACCGGTTTTCTTACCCAGAAAACTTCAGAAACAAGAATCCACATTATGTATGATGAAAAAAGTATAAATCAGCATTTGATATTTCTCCTAATACCCACTTCCACTCTCCTTGTGAGACTTTTCCTTAATTTACTCCCCTTCCTCAACCATGCTATATACAGCCCTCTGACAAAATGAGTTTCCCCTGGAGAACAGAGCTAGCTAGCTGCAAATCCCTCCATGCTCTGAGAGTGCAAACCCTTCAGCAGGATGATTCCCAAAGGGTCTGGAGACACTGCACATGCAGCAATTTAACATTTATATGAGGTTCCTGCCATTCCCAAAAGCTGTCTAGATGACACTTCAAGCTCTAATAGACTAGAATGCAAAATCTGAACTCCTCTGCAACAATGCCCGGTACTATCACTTGGCCAGAATAACCTATTCTTTACCAGCTTAATTTACAAGTATAACAAAAAAAATGTTACAGTTAAGATTGCAGTTACCTGTCTACAGCTCATTTTAATGCAAGATTTATATTTTGGGACATGCTGCGCAATCACATTGATTTCATTTGAGTTACACTGGTGTAAAAGAAAAATTTGCCCAACTCGACATAGTAAATACTATAGTTACATATCTTGAATGTATAGTTATGCAATTCTTTTTAAAGCATCCAGCATACAAAATCTCAACAGAAAATTATGGTCTAATATAACCATCAACTAGCATTTTGTTAAAGAATAAAACATGGGCAAGCATATATTCCTGCAATGCTAAGCTGGCTAACTTGTCAGTTTAAAAGATTTCTTGTTAAATATTACACTACATCTTGTAAAGACAATCTTCCTGCATAAGACAACACCAAATGTCCTACTAGGGAATATATTTCAAATCATCAGTAGAGAGAAAACGTAAAGCTTCAATCATATTTTTGTTATTTTATATTTGGTAATATTTTTTCTTCTTTTTTGGTTCTACCAATTTTTGTTGTTACAGTGTTTTTAAGTAAAATTGAGCTACATTCTGCTTAGATTTACAGTTCAAATACCTCAGGTTGTAAATCAGGCCATGCAGGACCATTTCTAAACAAGTATTTTTGAAACAAAGCAGCATTTTTGCATTCCCTCATCTTCTGTTTAATGTAACAAAAAAAATTACAATTCACTTGTATTCCAATTCAGAAAACGACTTGGGCTTGATCTCAATATGCCCAAAGAGCAATGAGAACCAAGTACATGCTTATGTATCCTTTCAGATTACAGCTATTTTCTTGCTTTGGCACCTACATGTACAATGCTTCTATTCTAGATGCCTGCAGCAAGGTTTATCTCATCTAACTTTGGCCCTCTAAAAGTAGACACCTATTTTAAGGTGCTTTACACAGTCCATAGAAGAAAACAGATGTTTTCACAGGAGCAGTTCATCTAACTTTTGGAATGATACAGTCAGGTGACATGAATGCCACCAAGGTACCAAAACCATCACATAAATTATTTGTTTGGGTTAGTGACAAAATCTTTCTGGAAAACTAGCTCCACTACAAAAATGCATTAAAGCTTTACATTCCCATTTCTTTTTAACTGAATATTTTACTTCATGTAAGGGGCATCCCACTGATGATTTTAGTATCTTGGAGGACAGAATATTTCCATCTGCCTTTCTTCTTGTCACTCTGCTGCAGCGGAAACAGACAACACCATACTGCTATTCCTGCTAAAATACACATGTGGCAGCAGCAAAGCCGTTGAACCGTACAATGCATCACAGCCTCTACTGCAATGGAGAGAGAGGACAGAGTATTGGATTTCTCAGCACAGCTTATTGTGATCAGGAAAAAAAGAAAGACAAGAGAAACAACTACTTAGCAGTAATCTGATAAAAGTCAGGTTTACATTGGTGACTACTGTATTTGCCAAAAGTATCGGTCAATATTCTGCAGTTATATAATACCTCTTCGAATGCTTCTCCTCAGCTTGTTACAGAGGTCAATGCGAGGGTTGTCTAAGCTGTCCTCTGTGGAGCCAGGGCTTTGCTCAGGGGAGGAGGGCCCTTTGCTAAGGTCCAGAGGTACTTTGCTACTCGTTGGCGGAGGGGAGGTGGCCGGGCTATAGGTTGAGGTAGGACTGCTTGCAGTGGAGGAAGCAGAAAGATCAAGGGCACCTATTCTTGAATTCAGTGGTGAAGTCAGTGACAATTTTCGTGTTCTGACAGGTGAGGAAGTTCTGGAGAGGGACAATGGAGGAGGAGAAGAAAATTTGCGACAAAGATGTGGTGACTTCCCATCAGCTAGGTATTCTCCTCTATTGTTTTGACTGGTAGCAAAAAATAATTCCAAAGACCTGAGAGTAAGGAAGAAAAAAGCAACATGATAATAATGCCAAACAGATTTAAGTGAAAACATTTACAAACATATTTTGTGCATTCAAGATCTGTATGTCCTTAGCCCTCAAAGCCAGGGCAGAAAACTGAGATAGACTTATCTAAAAACTAGCATCCTATTTTACAAAAAAAGAGGTTTCTTCTTAAATCATTTATACAATAAAAACATTACTGATTAAAAAAAAAAAAAAAAAGCAAGCAAAGTCCAGATAATTCCGTTACGAATTATTGACAGAAGAAAAAAGAGCTTACCTGACTGGAATGGAAGTGAAAGGCCTTCTGTATATGTCTGAAAGTTTTTCCAGTACAACTGCTGCAGTAGTAAATATGCGGTAAGTATGTAGGAAAGTATTCAGGAAATCAATACTTAGAAATCGCAAGTCTGTTAACCTCTCCAAAAGGCGTTCCACACTTGCATAACGAATTTGGGGTACTTTACAAGAATTTAATG
Source organism: Apteryx mantelli (assembly GCF_036417845.1). Lineage (NCBI taxonomy): Eukaryota > Metazoa > Chordata > Aves > Apterygiformes > Apterygidae > Apteryx > Apteryx mantelli. The sequence continues at coordinate 57,916,265 of NC_090020.1, forward strand.
TTTTGCTGAAGCAGATATCAATGTCATCTCTATGAAGGCGAGCATCAGATCTACACAAAAATTAAATTAAAAATTAAAATTAAATTCAGAACATTTCATTAAAGAGGAAGAATGATTATGGTCCAGTAGTTAAATCATTTCAGCTGCTTCTGTCATCACAGAAGCAGGAAACACATACTGCATTTCTGTACTTTATCAATACAAGAAACCTCTTAATTTGTAAAGAAACCTACTTCCATTTAATTATAATTTATGTCATAAATAGGGTCATTTTAATTTTAATGTTGGAAAATAATCCGTTTGCTGAAAAATGCAGTTTTGGTCAATATGTTGATTGACCAGATTTGATCCACATCTACAAAGTAATTCAAAAAGACAAACAACTTTACAAATCTAAAAATCAATTCAAAATCTAAAAAAACATTAATGAAGCCTAAATTTCTTCAGTGAGAAAAAGGAGGCAGAAGTGTTCATTCCCTTTTGCCTCTTTCAGGATGATGTGGCCTATAGACCTATAGTTAGAGAAACTCTCTATAGAGTAGTTGTGGACTGTTCACAGTTTCTTCTGCTGTGATTTTGCTTTATGTAAAATAAACAAACAGAGCCCAGCAAGAAACAGCAAAATTAGCCTCTTAGCTAAGCTTAAGGCTCATTGGCAAGGTAACACCTGCATTCAGGCTCCAAGAATTACTTAAAAACCTCTCACGATGTGTTTTTTCCCAAATTCAGTTTTGCTTAATTTTATCTAGTTAAAAGCTCAGTTTTTAGAAAAATAGAATGGAAACTAAGTAAAGCATCTTTTAATACTGCCTGAGCTTTTCAGGACGAAAGATCAGATTTTCTTAAGATACAGCATCAAGACATTCCACCTACTTCTACACTTCATCAAACTGAAAACAGTTCTTCTTTCTTAAGTTGGCCCCTCAGAAAAGTGGCAACAAATTTGTTTGGCTTATCCAAATACATTCATCTAAACCCATCTGACTTACTAACATATTTTAAAAGTTAATACATGATAAAATCAAACAGATGAGTAAAATCTCTGAAACAGAACACTAAATTTGTGTACGTTCTTAACAGCCTATATGGCTTTTTGAGGATTAGGATTGCATTAGGACCTTGCTGTACTCTGCATTTTGAAAACTAACGAACATTCTGTTCGCATTCAGCAGGTAATGGATGCATCTACTGACTAAAAAGTTCCTGGAATAAAACTGAAGACAACAAAATGCCTTTTTTCTAGGGATCAAAGGTATCTACCCTAACACTGTATGCACAGATATGTATTAGGCAAAAAGGTCTGTTTCTCTATTTCATTTCTAAATGACAGAAAGGAGATACAATAATCGTAAAAAAGACATCTGAGAAACCTTCCTGTACAGAGTACATCCAAGAGGGAGAAATGGCCTAGCGACAGATAACAGTGAGAAAGCAAATAGTTATGCCTTGTTCTATTCCTTAACTTTTATACTGGATAACAGTAGAAAACTCAAGTAAATGCAGAACTGCAGAGGATCCCAGAGGTACTCCTGTGTTGGAAATTTGGAATCAAGTACCACAAACTGCTGCCTACGAACAAAAATGACATTTCTAGGAAAATAAATGATGAAAAGAGAGTCCAAGGGTGAAGGAAGTAGGTTTTTGAATAATGATATTACCTTCACGTGATCAGCTAAAATTATGGAATCTCGGAAATGAGAGAAACAAGGAAAAGAAAAATTTTGGCTGAATCAATAAAGTACTTCAAAAAACGATACACTTTTATACTCTCTTGAATTTTGTAGACATCTAAAAATCTAATAAAATTATAAGTGGTATCACAAAGAATAAAAATTCACTTATATGAACTTCTAGGTCAACAGAGATAAAATTAGTCATCTGAAGCACAACTGAAGGCAATGTCACAAAAAACTGAAAATCAAAGCTATGAGCCCATACAGTCCAGTACTGTGGATTGAGAGTTTACAATTCTGAGTCATCCCTACCAATTCCAAAAAGAGATTAATAGCCATTGGGAAGTAGAATTAATTCCATTCAAGAGAACTTAAAAAATATATATTAAAAGGTTGCAATTTCCAATTACACATTTTTCTTTTGTAAACTTTTAATAAAGCCAAAACAAGCTACTTTATTTCCTGGGAAAAAAATGCTGCACTTACTTGATCATATGTGGCACAGTGACTTTAGAGTTTTCTTCGAACACTATGGTCATTAAGCCATTGCACCTAATATTATCAATGCACTGTGAAAATGAAGATTGAAAACCATTAGAACAAAAACACAGCATAAAAGGACTTACTCCCACACTTTTCCACATCACTGTAAGCCTAAAACATAGTTTTCAGAGAGCATGAACTGATTGGTAAAAGAATTTTTATAAAATAAAAACAAATGATGATGCAGGAATTATAGTGGACATGATTCTCTAGTTTTATACCTTTGATTTGCACATCCAGAAAGTCAATGGATCTTTACCAGCACACTCATGGTATTCAGCTCGGCATCTTTTTTCCACATGACTAAGTATTTTGAGTTGGAACTGAAACTTCCTTTGGAGTTTCTTTGAAGCTGAATAAAATTATATACCTCTTATAGACTTCTGTTAATTGTTGGCCCCAAATCTCTGCAGAATAACCCTGTCTTCAAAAGCTGGGAGATCTCCCCTGCCTCAAAGAGGGATCAAGAAAGAAGTTTCCTACTATTTTTCCCTGGCACTCTCACTAACCCTTTCACAGAGACATTTATCTCTGCTTTATTAGGCCACTTGCAAGCTTTCCCTAACACCACAGCAGTGGCTGCTTGGAGTCTGTCTCAGCACAAAAGGTCTGACATTTGGAGCCAGATCCAAATTCTAATCTTTATTCTGCTTAGACTGCAGATGACTTTCTCATTAAAAATCATTCTTACTCAAGCCAAGAATGGACTTATTCCTGGGTGTCCCATGTTCCAAGCCAGTTTTTAAAGGGTCTTTCTTCCCCAGCAGATCATTCTAACACATTAAGTGTCAATGGAACAACATAATTCACTGAAATTTCATATAGTTAAAAATGTTCCAACCACATCTGCCTGTGAGATCCGTATCTACGGAGCTGCAGTGAAACCAAGGCTCTCAACTCATGCTATATTTTGAAAATTTTATCTCTATCTTTTTTCCTTTAGAACAGTTAGTCCAGAAGAAAACAACTCAGAATACCTATTTTAAAGCAATTTCTATTCATTATGATGATAATCCATCCGGAGATGTTGCCAGCAGTGTTAGCACACACAAAAACTCATCAAATACTAGGCTGGCATTTGTCTAATCAATTACTTCTCTTGAAATTAACAGAGGACAGGACTCAAATTCAAAAATATGACAGATCTATGTACTCATTAATTGCATACATAAACAAACAAGCAAATCCTTAATCTAAATTCAGATCTGGTACTTGAAAGTTCAGATCTTTCACAGTGCATTCAACCTCTTTCCCCAAATAGATTCTGATAAATGTTTGTCCACTACATTTTCAGACAAAAACACCCCCCCCAAAAATTTTTTTTTACCTCTGCCATTAAATATTTTAAATTATTTTTACTTTCCTTCATCTACAGTAGAGTTCCCAGCGCACTGCCAGAATGTTTCTTTATTGTGTATGATAATGGTTTGCTAGCATTCTTTTAGGTAGAAAAAAGAGCTAATCACATTTCCTGACTGTGTGGGATATGATATTGATATGAGATGGAAATCATTTTCACTCTCACTCAGGAATTTCAGATGTTTTTTGATCTGTATGAAAGTGACAGATGAGTAAGTACTATCCTTTCTAAACCAAAATACATATCTGGATGAGCTTTTCTTAGACACAAAAAAGACTGACATTAGTATTAATTATTAGTTAATTATTAGCATTATGTTAGTCAACTGACTAGTCAATGTATTTTATAACCCACCTCTCTCATTGAAAAACACATTTCACTGACAACTCAAATTAAAAGGTAAAGTTTTTTGTGAAAATGGGTAACCTTAATGGTTTTTGATACACATCACAGCAAATCAGCACTCAAAAAAATCAACAGACCTATCTTGGATTAGTTTCAGAAACACAGAATAAAATAAGATCTCGTAACAAATAAGATAAAGAACAGAGTAGGCTACCTGGCTTATATCACTTGTCCACGCAGCTTTCTCCTGTCGTGAAGGGGCTAAAAGGACAACAGTAAATGGAGGAGCATCTGTAGGTTCAACTACAAGCTTGAAATCAAGGTGTCCAAACACCTGCCCAGAACCTTTTGCTTTATAGTCAGAGACAAAAAAAAAAAAAAAAAAGAGAATGTGAGATTTCAAACTATGGGTCAGAGAAAACAGTGATTTCATTTACAATGGAAATTACTTTAAACATCTCTCTGACAAAGAACAAATACAACTAGGGATCCAAAAGAGGGATTCCATTTTTCACATGCACCAAATGCAAAACAAAGTAATAGAACATACAATTGTGGGGGTCATGAGAAATTACTTTTAAAGATGCCAAATAAGACTCAAGTCCTTTGAAAACTTCTATGTGCACTGTTGATATTCTCACAGCGTATCAGAAGCATCACAGAACTTAATGGAACTATTTTCACAGTTCAAGTGCAATACATGCCTAAAACTGTGGGATGGAAGCCAAAATGAATAAACAACAAAATCAGCTTGGGAATGTATTTTGTTATTTCATTGGAATAAGATTGCAGTCAAGAATTGTAGGGAGCCCAAGAGAAAAAAAAAAAAATCTTTCCACTAATTCTGCCAACTCTCTCAACCCCCATGTAGTTAAGAAACCCAATTAGCTGTTTCTTCTTTCAAGACATACATATTTTTTTCTTTCTAAGATCCTCACAGTGAATTTCTATATAAAAGTCAGCAAATAATTTGTTACATTGCTTCAGCCAGGGTACCTGAAAATCCTATGTGGGATGTCAACATCAAGAGCAAACATAACAAAACAAACCTTTATCCAAGCCAGTACACAAACTTTTAAAATACCTATACTACTGAATGAGTTTTTAACAGTGTATTTCTCTGGTTTCATGAAAGAGTACAAAACTATATAAAGACTATAAAAGAGTAGCAATTTTAAGAATCTACTTAGAACTGTAATTACTGCAAATGGTTTAATGTAACTTACAATCATCATCACTTGCATCTGTCTCCTCAATCAGTGTGCACTCTATTAAAGATAGAACACCTCCTGTCTATGAAAATAAAGCACATTTTTCAAAAAAATTAGACTTTTTTTCCATTTCTCACTACAGCTGTTTTTAAATTTCGATATATTTTAGTCTGAGATTTTACATTACTACGAGCTTTTAGGAAGATATATCAATTTCACAATGCACATTTTCCCTCAAGAAATAAAAACTGATATATATGATATATTGTAGCATTTTTCTTTAAAAAAAAATTCAATAATATACTTACCTGTGCAAAATTTCTTTCATTTTTACCACACTACAGTTTAGCTCACATATAGAGACTTGTTCACAAGTCTCAAAAAGGTAACTAGAATTTTAGCATCTTCTCCTAAATTTAAATCAAATTAATACAAGATCTTTGTAAAGGTTCAGTTACATTTACTTTACTTTGCAAAATATTTAAGCTATTTAAAAGGTACAAAGTGAGAAAGCATGTAAACTGTACTGAAAGAGACTCTCTAAGCAATTGATTCTGTCTCACCTAATATAATTAGAATTTTCTTAGAAGAACTTTCAGTTTAAGAGAATATGCTGATCAGGAAAATAGAACTGACCTTTTTAATTAGTTTTATTACAGATCTGAAAAATATCCCTTGGTAATTCCATTGAGTTGGACTGGCTGACTTATGCACTGAAAGCTCACTTGCATTCAGTGCTAGCTCATACAGATATAGACACCAATGTCCTGTTTCTAACCCCCAGAATATTAGAATGCCACAGTTCTACAAAAAAATTTTAGTTAGTAAGAATTTTGGCTGAATTCTGTTTTTTGCTACTCATGTAACAATGAGAGAATACAGCAGTCAATTACTGTGCATCATCTCACTTCTGTTTATAAGAGACATGAAAATCTCAGGTTAAAAACATAAAATAATACAATATTGAAATTTCACATAAGTTACCAATAAATTATTTATTGGGCTGAAATTTTCTATTTTCATTTCGTAAACACAGTCATAATGTAAAATCTGTACCTTGAGCAGATGCAGTTTTCCTCCTGAACTTCTCGTACAAATTAAAAAGTGTTTTGTAAATAAGAAGCACTGCCTTTCTCCTTCTTTTTTCAAAGATAATGATCCCAGGCGAACTTTACTAAGTTTTCCCCTCTCAACTGAAGGGACTTGAATAAGGGAACCTGATAATAATAAAGGTGAAAAATACGCTGTAACTATAAAAATATTCACTAGGCAGTGCTTAAAGTGTTAACGTATTGAATATCATGGCTTTGCCATGATATTCATGCATATTCATGCAATTTTTCATTCTAGTAAGTATCAATATATATCAGCATTTCTTTTAAGCACAAGTCCTTCATCTTTTTTGCACTAGTTTGTTTTTTCTTTAGGTCAAGTTCAGGACAACAGATTTGTACTTTTAATGGAACTAATAAATCTGACTTTACAACAACAGACTTTGACTCAGGCAAGCACAGTCCAGACAAATACTTGTGCACATGCCAGGACTAGATCTTGGGCAAATTCATACGCAATTTAAGCATACCATGAGAACGTTCGTCAGAAAATGAAACAAAGCAGCAAACTCCATTTGCACCACTTCTTTAGACAGCTACTAGATTTGAAAAAGGTACATGACATTCAAGCCAAAGAGACAGAGGATAAAAAGAACAGGTTTGCAGGAAAAGGGTTTGTGTATGTGTGTCTGTGTGCGAGAACGATGGTAACGAAGCAGGTTTCTTCTTCTTCTTCTTAGCTTGTACAATTTCAGTGCCCTACAGCTCATCTAAAACGTGTTACCAGCAGAACACTTCTGAACTAAATTGAATCTGGTTACATAAGTCTGAATTTGTGCTCTGCAGAACTCCAGACCGAGGAAAGCTATACTGTTTTATATCTCAAAACCAATCTCTGACCAACTTTTGCAGATTGATACCACCATGAATACCACTTCTAATTTTGGATATGGAGTCACATGGATACTGAACTACGATTCCTCTATATATCAAAGGGAAAGATTTGATGACAGAACTTGCTGTTACCAGAAAGTACAGCCAGGACCTCCTAATCTTATTCCCACACATCCGTCTTTACTCTCTGCCTTACATTGGCTCTCATCTGACTCCAACATTAGCTAGTTAATAGAACTAAACCAGCAGAAAACGAATGCTACAAAAAAGTAGCTGGCTGAGCTCCCGGATATGGCTCAGTGCATGGTCATACAAGCACCAGTGATGGTGCAAAGTAAGTAATGGCAATGCAGAACAAGCAGGGGGGGTAGGGAAATTGGCCTGCCCCTTTTGGGTACAGCAAGATATTGGATTGTCAGCCATATCAAAGCTGAAGCTAGCAGCAGCATCTTGAAACAGTGCAAGCCTGAAAGAATCTTCCATGTAGTTAATTATTAGCTTAGCCATTCTCACCCTATGCTGTCAAAAAATTCTTTGGTTCAAAGTTCACACACACAATCTTAAACAAAGTAGTACAGAGATATTTAAGATACTGAGAAAGCAACTGTTTATCTACATAATATTTTTCTCCATACTCATCTCCCTTGAACATATACATATAATTAATATTAAGCTATTGTTATATATATAAAATTTACACTGTCCGGCATAGCAAAATACACACTGGTAAGAGAGAATTACAACAGTGTAGTGTTCTTTAACAGCCTATTTACATTCAAACTAAATGCGTACGACATAATTTGTGTCTGCAACAGAATAGCAGAGAACAGAGTAGTTCTACTGCAGAAAATTGCAAAGGTGTGGAACATTCTTTAGATTCCTTTAAATTCTGACCAGAAAAAACAGTTATTGGTTGTTGTACATTTCCCCTGGACAAAACAGCCTACCTGCCTCAACTGTAAAAGACCTCAAAAAATCATCCCCACACATTGAAACTGACTTTTCTATGTGACATTGATAGCTCACAGTGCAAGGCCAAGCAGTACGTTAAAAAAAATTCTTGAGCAACAATTCTTAGCATCATCTTATCTCCTGAAAGTCCTCTACACAATTAAGGTAACAGGACTCTAATTGTACTTCTAGCTTCTACTTTGCTTCTTTAAATAAACACATCTATAAATACAATATGCATACAGATATATCTTTGGAACTCACCTTTTTTTGGTTTTCATTAGAATGCTTTCAGGAATACCACATTGTGTTCTGCCAAAATGGGCTGAAGGTTAAATGCTATGCTTGTAGGGAGCTGAAATGTTACTGTTTAATAAGGCAAACCAAAAGAAACTACAGTTTTTAAGTGCAGAAAAAAAGAGATGGTGTGATGTCTCTTTGATATTCAACATACTATTTACAGAGAGAAACAGATCTCCTGTATGTGCTGCATGGGTGACATCTAGCAAGGAGGTTGTTGTATATTCCTGTCAAGCTTTTGTGATTAATGAAACTGAGCAATTGCCTGTCATAAATTCTACTACACATTTCCTCTTAAGGGAAAAAAATGAGTATGACTGGCCAATTTACATTTGTAATAAGCAAGTGAGGCTAATTTTAGAACATTCATTAATAGCATGGTTTGTACAATCAGCATAATCTCAGGAATTTTTATCCAGCTACAAACCTAAGTACTTTCAGTACTTCAATACTGCCAGAATAATCACTCCATTAGCCTTTGTTCAAATATAAGAAATACAAAGGGTTGTATTTTAAAAATGCATTTTTATGCCTACAGGAAACTACCTGATTTATCAATTTGGCTTTCTCCATTCTGGAGAATTTTTAATATTACTGTGAGGGTGACTGAACACTAGAAGAGGCTGCCCACAGAGACTGTGGAGTCTTTATTTCTGCAGATAACTCATCACTGAGCAACCTGCTCCAGCTGACCCTGATTTGAGCAGGGGGGGTTAGACTACATTTCCACAAGTCCCTTCCGACCTCAGCTATTCTTTGATTTTGTAAATTGTGATATAATTGCCAGTAGGGGTAAATTTAGAGCAACTGATGGTTGGACTTCAGGCAGAGTATCTGGAATCCCTTGAAGGGCTCATGAAAGTTGTTGGAAGTTTTCCAGGCATTACTCTACGGGGGATTGCAGATTGAGTGTTCTAACCTTTAGATTATTGAGGACAATGTTTCTTAACTGTTTGCCCTGACTTATAGTGCACTTGACAATGAAGTTTGTATCAAGATAAAAGGTAGAGAAAATGAAACCCCAGCAAATCTGAAGGGGGATCCACAGTTACATTGCAGAGCACTGCCACAGACAGTTCCTACGGTCTCAAGATCCATAGCAAAATCACAGAATCAATCTCTTCTTCGCAAAATAAAGTATATAACATATGTAACATGCCAAGGTTGAAATTAATCTTGATAGAAAAAGGCCTGAACAAAGGTAAATGGACTTCTCTCATTTTATGTGCCGCAAAGAGGTTTCCTGTACCAATCCACACTGATCAACATGAAGAATAGGAGCCTAATTAAAATCAGAGGAGAGGAACATCACTCTTAAAGTAAGTGACCCTACAGACAAGTGGGAGGAGAAGGGGTTAGAGGAGAGGAAAATGGGCTTGATATTATTTTATTGGCTCAGTTCAGATTTCTGCAATTCAGATTTTCATATGCAATGGATGTTCCAAAAGATAAACTGTGATACAAGCTTCCACAGTATAAAGCCTTGTCCAGTGTCCTTTGATAGTATGTGGTTCTCCAGAAGCAAATATAAATTTCATTTACTTAAACTGTGGATTTGACTTGATCTAACTGAAACGCCCCAACAGTAAGTCTTATTAAGACTGCTTTCCAAAGAAAAAGTAATAGTTTTATTGACGAACCTCTAGGTATAGAGACAAATTATACTAGCCTATTTTAAGAAAAAAAATAAAACAACAAATATATAAATCCAAAATATTATAATCATATTGAAAAAAATGTCTACTGTGTAGTTAAACTGCACGGTACAAGTCAGTCGAGGAGAATTACAGCCCACTAATTTTTTGGCCATGGATACAACACAATAACCTGCACAACAGTTTCGTAGTTTTCTTGAAGCCACTTTCATATCTTTTCACATACCTCACTTACAACAAACAATTTAACAAAGAATCAAGTAATTTAAATGTGACCATTGTACAACAATCTTGGAAGTTATGGAATGCTTTGTAGTTGTTCTGGGCACATGACTACAGAAACATCACAGAATAGATTTCAAAATGTATACAAAATCTACTAAATGATCCACTTTGCATGTGGCTGTATTCAAATAGCATATGTTCTGCTGACATTATCATACTTAGTCTACAAAAGGCCTCATGAATGGCTGCACTTAAATTACATTCCCAACCTTCTCTAAATACATCTAACACTTTTCAGCCACAAAGAAGGTTGCACCTACAAGCCAAAACCCTACGCTACATATCTGTAGACACTGCATACAAATCTACTAACTTGTTACAAAAGATTCAGAAGTAAATTCTTACAAAAATGCAGGAAAAATAAGCTTCCGTTACCAAGTTTTCCCAGGTTTTCACTTTTGCTATTTTACCATTAAGGTTAAGGTTGTTTCACCACTAGATAAGTACTGCAACCTGATATTACATTTACTCGGTAAAAGGTGACATTCATTTTAAACGGAAAGTCATTTCATCATAATTTTGTGGAATTTAACAACAAATTCCATCAAATACATAAACTTCAGTGGAAAAATGTTTCCAAAAACAAGAATAGAAAAAAAAATACTGTATGCCTCTTCCTTTCTCTTTTTGCTAACTGTATTATATTACAAGTGGTTCTACATTTCTGGCAGAACAGGATGCCTTTTCTTCATGACTTTTTGCAGGAGCGCTTTTTCTATCCATCCTAACTTCTGCTGAAGCCCAAAAATGCATCTCCAAAGAGAAATAGTGAATATGCTCAGATATTCAAAACATAGCATATAATATCTATTCCAGCACCATCAATGGTAGCATTTTGAGACTTCCCCAAAGCACAGAGGAAAATGGGAACAATTGACAGCTGTTTTCTTTCCTTCCAATCACTACCACTTGAGAAAGCTTCAAGCTTCTCCTAAGCTTTTGCCCAAATGTTGGCCTGAACTGGGATTGCAATGTTAACTGGGCAGGCAGTCCTGTTCTCCGTGGAGCTGTAGGTAATTTCTGTTCCACTGAAGATGACAGTCCAGACAATAGTACATTACTGTCCCGTGGGTGCTTTACTATTATTGTGCTGCTGTTTTTCATGGCACCTAAAAAAAACCAGCACAGAAGTGGAGCTCAACTATAGGCCAAAATTAATTGTCATCAGGGGTATTTTGGGACTTATCGTTCATGGACAAGGAGTCTTAAATGTTAGCTGTGCCCAGTGGTATAATCTTCCTAATGATGCCAACATGAACCCTGCCATTTTTAACGTAATTTTTCATTATTATATAGCTAGCTTTAAAGAAGAATGTCTTACCTTGGCGTATAAAAGTCTGGCTGGTATCTAGTAATATATCACAGCCTTCTACTATCATTCTTTCTATGGCTAGATTCTTCCGGATGTTTTCTGTGTCACTCACTTCATCATGCATCACCCTGTCAGACACAATACAAGATGGACTTTAAATTCCCTGAAATGTATCTTGCACTTGTTTGTGTCTATTGTTCACTTCTGCCCATACTCTGTAGACATAGATAGGTAATATCCTTTAGCACCTGCTACAAAACAGATATATTGCAGCACATGATTATTTTAGAACAAGTTTCTGGCCAGCCAAAAGGAATCAAAGTAGTTCTTGATACAATCAAAAAGTTTTACAAGCTTTTTTTTTTTTTTTCCCCTTTCAAATCATTCTTGCCATCTTAACTACTTAATTTCCACCAGTGGAACCAATTTTGTCAGACTTGGTTTTATGCTTTTCCTGGACAAATCTGATAGATGCCACCAAACTGAAAGTTCTTTACAGCTACTAGAACAGTCCTTCTTGACCATTAATCAGATTAGTTTACCACAAAACTGGAAGTGTTTCCTAGCTCTTTGTAATAGTTACATTACATTTTAGAGTCCCTGCCCTTGATTTTAAGTTCCCACTCTGTTCTGCTTCAGTTTACATCTGAATGTACCATTCTCTTCCTCATCACTTCCTATATAACAATCACAGCCTCAACGGCTCATCTCTTACTTTCTTCCACTTCTTTTCATAGGCATCCTCCCCTTACACAGAGAAATATAGATTTTTTTCATGGATGAACTCAACAGAGAGGTTTACATGTTGTCATGATCTATATTTTCCTGAACTGGGGCCAGACTGCAGGATCTGAATGTTCCTCTTCCCCCAGAACTACATTAAAGGGATGGAAATGAAACACAAAGTTTTTATTCTCATGGTCTATACCACCTGCCTTGTGAGCAGAGGAGGATCAATCAACTCTGACTGATGAGATGAAGCAGAGCCAAAGCTGCTTGGGCACATAACCCTAGCCAAAGGAAATTGCGTGCTTTGCCTGAATGGAAAGGAGACTTCTTCTCTAGTTCAAATGGCCTCAGAACAGGAAAGAACTTGCTAGACACTGAAGGAATCAGAAGGAGACACATCTCTAAGAGGTATCACCTGCCCAACTCTTTGAGACGCTAGAGCTTGAAGAAGTGGCAGATCATGACCTGTATATGACTCAGAAAGCTGCCTGTGGAAAAGATAGAGCAGGACAGAAAAGGGAAAAATAATAAGCTCCAAATCAATGGGTAGTGCCCATAGCTACCTCAACTGAACAGCAAAAGAAAACTTAGCAGTCAAGAGCATCCAATTAACAAAAGCTATAAAGCAATCACTCTCTTACAATACATTTTACAAGTACTTCTTTGGTGAAGTATCAATACTTCAGAAATTCAAGACAAATGTCATAATTTTAGAGTTTGTGCAGCATTTCTTTGCTCACAGCAGAAAGCTCTGTTTCATAGAGATAATGAACAAATTTATTCCTGGCCTGACACAGGGAAAGTCTGAGAAGGGTCTGGAAGTTCAGGAAAGAAATTCATTTCGCAGGTTTCTACAGGTAGCACCAATTTTGAAAATATATATAAACAGTGGGGGTTACCAGGATCTTTAGCGCCTATGTATTTACCATTATTTAAAGTATATGTGAAAATCAATTATTTCATTAATGCATGTGAACTATATCACAGATTAACAACTGAGTACTGTTCTAGATCCTGACTGCCTCTTGTTGTCATGGGGTATCAGAAATGCCCTTTTTCCTTTTTTTAAACTGTGGGAATAAAAATATTTCTCTATTTAAAGAAAACTGCTTTGCTCATACCCAGGGGTAGGTGGTTTCTATAGCAACTCTTTTCCCCTGTCCAAAATACAGGGAGACACTTGTAAATTTATGTTGGGGGGTGGGGGGGGGAATGACACAGATGAGCCAAAATGTTAGTGTTTGTCTTATTCTTTCATTTTGTTTGTTTCAGTTTGGTTTTGTTCTTCTTTTTAAAGGATAAGGTCATTCTTAAAAAAAAAAGGGGGGGGGAACAAACCAAAACAATGTTTTTTTTCATTTCAGATCCTTTGATACAAGATTATCATACAAAAGGGAGAAAATCTTACCTTGAAAGTTCTTCTAGTTTAGATTTAGCAAATTCAAGGCTTTTTCGCTCAACATGTTCATGTGGTGTGTGAGCCAGAAGTTCATGAAGTGTTATAATATATCTAGGGATCTTAAAACAAATTAGATACAGCATCAGCAAATCATTTTAAGCAATAATTACAATATCTCTCATTTTCTTTTATCCTGGTCAAAAAAGATTCACAGTCTTTTTTAAAAGGATAACAACAGTTAAATTGATAAATATATTCTAGATATAACTACTGTCAAAAATACTGAACTTTTCTGTGATAGAGACTGCATATGCATGTTTTCAGTTTCATGAAGGTTCTATTTATCACATTTTAAGAAAAAGATCAGATCAGATCAGAGGCAGTCACAATTATGTTATTAAGTTTCATTGTTTCATGCTGCTATCTAAGTGCCATAGAGAAAATTTTCAAGACTTTCTTGGAGATCAACATATACCTTCCCTCAATTTTAACAGGAGACACGCATCTAGATTTCTTGTGACTTTGAAAATGCCAGCTGACCTGTTTGTATATGCGTAAAACTCGCATTGTACTTCTGGACATTAAAAAATAAGCACTATCTGATTATTAATTGCCAAGTGGCAGCACAAGGACCCTGCTCCATTTATTACCACTCAAAGCAATCTCACAGCTGTTGAACAGAATCACATGATACTGCAGTATTCTATAACATACAATAACTTATCCATACAGAGTCAAAGCTATTTAGGAAATGGAGACGTGCCTTCTTATTATGCTGAAGTCAAAAATCATGAGCAATGAAAAGTTCCACCATATATGAGGAGGACTTTCTCTCCACCTTCTAAAGATCACATGATCTTTTTTCAGCTCAACCAAAACATCCAAAAGCTTTACAAAACACAAGCTCAAAGCTGAGCAAATGTATTGCTGCAGACGGTAGAGGTCACTCAGGTTAATATGGCTAACTAGCACAAACAGAAGTGTCAAGAAGCCCTTTTTATTGGCTACACGTGGTTTGGCATTAAGTGAACAAACTGAGGAGGGTTCACCATTGTCCTGATGAGTAAATTACTATGCCAAATGTAAAAGCCACAAAATCATCAGACCAGTGTTTCACAAACCTGTTAAAAGAGCTGAAAACAATTAATCCAATCAGATCAAGAGAAAATACCAAAAGGATAATAAAGTTTTTAAAATCTCTTCCAATAAAATTTTTATTTCTAAATCCCTCAAACCAGGTCGCTGGAGAACAGGGCAGGAGGAAGGTTCCAAAGCATATTCCCAGCAAAAAGCCTGTGGCTGCTCTAACTTGCTACATCAGGTACATTAGTACCCTAGATTGCTTCATATTCCTGGAGCAGATCAGAAGTAGAAAATTTGTTTTTCAGCTTTTCTTTCTTTTTTTGTTTTGGCACAAGTCCTCATCCCACATTCCCCTTGAACATATGCAAGATTCTGAATAGAGCTGAATCAGTGTAGTGGGAGAAAAGGTCTCTACAGATAAAGAGTCGTCGTTCCCCCCCCCCGCCCGACATAAATTTACAAGTGTCTCCCTGTATTTTGGACAGGGGAAAAGAGTTGCTATAGAAGCCACCTACCCCTGGGTATGAACAAAGAGATAAACATGAAATAAATGAAAAACTAAGTTAATCTTAATGAGAGTATTTTTAATTAAGCAAGCAGCATCTCCAATCAATCATAATTTCAGTAACACAAAACAATTCAACTGAACATTAAAAATAAATGGTCACAAAAAATTTACAGAGACTACCTGAAACATGGGGTAAGTAAGGAAAGTTTCCAGCATTCGCCCCTCACATGCTGGGTTGGCTTCATATTGCTTCAAGAGTTTGTCAAAATCTCTGTTTTGCTTACAGTTTGCCAGTACTTGCAGACTATACTGATGATTCCGAACAAATTCTTGATATATGTTCAGCATTGGCAGCAGAATGTCAAATAAGTCAGCTAGAAAAAGTCAAGAAATGCTTTTTTTTTTTCCCAGCTACCCATCTCTTGAAATATCTCTTTTAAAAAACTACTACGTTCTATGGAAGTAAATTATTATAATCTGTTCTGCTTCCATTATACTGAGATTTTAGAAACATTAAACTTGGTTCTTTTACCTGACAAAACATCATTATTCTGATTAGGTGGTAGTCAGATAATACCACTGAAAATTCAGGGCCCATGCCTAGGTGAAGCTTAGGGCAAAAGTTAACCCAAAGGTATTTTCATACATGGATTTAAAGAGAGCCATATTACTGCCAACATGGAATGCCCACTATACAACATGACATGGTGTTAGTTCTCGAAATGAGTTCCATTCAAAATGAACAATGTCTTTAAAAACTAAAAATCACTGTAATTGCAAAATAAATATGAAAGTAGTACCAGCAGAGAAATTACAGTAACTTACCTAAAATTAAGGTAGGCCAATTAGCTATTCTTGCTTTTAAACCTTGGTGAAATATTTCATGAAGAAACATGATTGTTTCACTGAAAAACAAGTATTTAAACAAACAAAAGGACAATTCAAGTTTTATTTTCTAATTAATAATTCACTGAGAAACATCCCTTCTGGTTATTAATACATTTTGCACTTTGCTAGAAAAAACAGAAGATACTCATTATTATGGAAATCAATGCTTCTATTTGACTGTATTGTTTAAATTTTTAGCATAGCATCTTAGAAAATATATAGCATTTGGTGTATAAATATATTCTAACCATTCAATTCTTTTAAATAAAAGCATCTATTAAATAATATGTTCCACAGTTCACCAAATGTGTTCCAAAAATATCCTTGACAATACATTCAGTTGTTTAAGAGGATCAATAAGGTGCAGAAACCTCAGTCAGTGGTTGTCATCTGTATTCTCACTGGCTGCTCTTGAAGATTTGAATGCAGCTTATACTATTCTATAACATGAACCTTAATACTGTACTTTATCTCATGAAGTCAACAGAAACAGCATTTGAGACATTTAGTTGTAAGTGAAACCATCAAGAGTACAGCAATCTTAATGAGTTATTATGAAAGGGAAACCTCTTTCATAATTGAAGGAAAGTATTTTTTTCCTAGAAGTTTGGGGCAGACATGACCAATCCTATATAGAATTCCAGAAGTCTGCATTTTTACATAAACATTACAATAGGATTTGGGTGTGTAATGCAAAGAACCATCCTTATTTGAAAGATGTGAAAAGAGAAGCAAGAGAGAGAAGGGGGTTCCTTAGGCAGATATAAGAAGAAAATTTGGCATATTCATCCACGGGGTCTTATCAAGATCATATGAGGCCACTAAGTCCAATTTTGCTCTCTTAAGAGAAGAGGAAATAGAAAAGATGACAGTAAATTTGAGAACTGCCCTATGAGGCATGATTTGTCCTTTCCCTCCTATAGCAAAGGAAGAAACAGAATGTAAAGATGCAAAAACTGGCTTTGAACAGCATCACAGACTGCACCTTGCCTTTTACCCAAGGAAACATGGTTTACCTCAGTGATAATCAGTTACGTCAGAATAAAAAAAGCAGGTGCCAAACTTTACTACTGTAAATTAAAGCAAAATGGGAAGGAGCAGGAAAAAAAAGACAAAAGTAAACAAAAAACAAGATACCTGTTGAGGAAAATGCTACTAACATCATCATGACGGATAGGTGGCTTCTTTGAACTTGCAGCCATTCTTAAGGGCCTCAGAAAACAGTTCACAAGAACATAAAGTTGATGCACATATTCAGATTCAGCCTCAACCATGTTAAAAACTATCTGGTTCCTTTTTCTCATACTTTCTGCGTGGGGAGAACAAATATAATCTTGGACAATAGACTTCCATTTTCTTCTACATAACCAGCCCCGCATAAAGCTCTGAACCTAAAATGGACCAAACAGAAATGAAGAATGAGAAAAAAATATATTACATGATTTATGACAAGCTTTTCGTTGTGGAAATAACCTTTTAAATGAAATGTATTTATTAAAAAACAATGCTTGCTGCCCAGTATCCTCTAAAAGATTATTTCTCCATAATTGTTGCCTGCATTTTTTTTTCAGATTTCTATTTATTAACAGAAGCTCCACAAGCACTTGCTAATATTTGCTGCCAGAAAAGAGGATGGAAAGACATACATATCAAGGTCCCTCTTACTTCAAACTCAAATGTTGTATCTTTGTACATATTCTCCCTGACAGCACAACTGTTGTGCACACAATGCTATTTTTTTTAACTCCTTTTACTTCCCATTAAACATTTCTCATCTTCTAACCCCCCTCCCCAACTTATTGTGTCAAGTTCTCACATATGACATCTCAAGGCTTTTTTTGATATCAGTACTGACATAATTCTGAAATAGCTGTTAAGCTCAGTTTGCTTTCTGTTCTTTAGAGGTATCATTTAGCACATGTATTTAGAGCTACGCTGCTTAACATCAGTGACCTAGACCAGCAATACTATTTTTCAGAAAAGACAGATTTTTGCTCTTCTTAAAAGGTGTCTCTATGCAATAGAAAAATGTACTCAAGTGTAATATCCATTTGAGTTACAAGTGGATTAAAGATTACAGGAAGGGTCTACTTCTGGTCACAGAAAAGTTCAGTATGTCTTTGCCCTATTTGTGATGTGCAAATCATTCATCTTGAAAGAGAAATGCAAAATCTCGCTGGTAACATATTATTCTAAATAAACAACTTTAAAAATGGGCCCAAATGATCACAACTCTCAAGATACAGAATGCAACAAATTATACACAGAAGCAGAACTCTCCTTGTACTAAAAGGAGATGTTTCTGGCTTCTATTACAACATTCTATTTATACGAAAAGGAAAATTCCCACAAGAGTACCAGCTCAGGAGTGACCCACAGTCAGACAGTGCCACCCAGAAAACGTGACTGAAACTAAATTCACATAACATAGAGGCTATTATGTAATTGAAGAGCTTTAGCACTATGAGGATGGGACCACATCTTGAAGCAAGAGTTCCATTTATGCCCGTTCATTAGGATTTGTAGGGGCTAGCTATGGGCACAGTTCTGGAGGGTGGTTATCTCCAGTCCTAAGCAACATTACCAAAATTGCACATGTAAATACAGTACAGATTAGGTTCTTTCCCTATTATTACAAACACTGGCCATAGAATCCTAGAACAATCATCATCAAACAGACTAAAAGACAACCTAAAATAATACTACTCTCTGCATTTTCAGTATTTGTATTCCAGCCACAGTGATGGGATGTAAGTCATTCTCTTATATCTTTATAAGCATTTTTGTAAGAAAAGAGAATAAAGTCACTATACCCTTGATTCCCACAGGAAATAGTCCATGGCTTAGTTTCAATGTTTCCAAGCAATTGAAGGCAATGTGCAAGCTTTATTAAAAAACTGAATATATACATTGCAAGTAAAGATGAATATTTAAATACCAAATATACCACAGGATAAATATGCCACTGAAACATACAAAGCTGATGCAATTTAAGTGGTTTAAACAGGGATAGGGCAAAAGGAATCTTGATATTTGAGTGTACTTAATGGAACGATAATTGAAGACAAAATTCAACAAACTAAAATATACTAGTACTTCTCCTGTCCCACCTTTCTCCTTTCAGGCACAGAATATGGCAGGTTTACCTTTTTAATTTTTTTAATATCTGGATCTTCATCTTCCTGGTTGCCTTGATAAGGTCGCATTCTTTCTTTTGTTTTATTGAGAGCTATAATCTGACAAAAATAACAATTCATTAAATGCTTTTTCAAGTTGATGAAACAGTTATAGAACAAACATAAATAACATCTCCTTCTTTGAAGGCTCTTAGAGTCCATTAAAGCTGCATGGAATGACAAGCACAGAGGCATGAACACAGTTCTCTCCAAACCAACAAGGATCTTAATACAGATGGAGGAAGAACAAGAACAGAGCTGTTTCTCCTCTCAAAACGAAGTGTGCCTTTCGTACCCTAACAGGTCAGGACTTTTAACAAAATTTTTAACATTCAATGAAATAGTCCACAATACTGTCATAACCAAAGACTGTGTGTCAAGGATGAAACAAATGCTTTAAACTCCATGTGTGAAGACAGGTAGGAAATAATACAATCAGTTGTATCCACATTACAAAGTAATGTGCCATCTTAAATTCTCTGACAGTGATGTAATCCAATAAGCTGAACAGTCACCAATACTTCTAAGAAAACCATTTGGCCAAGTGTTCCTAGGAGGACTATTACAGCTTTTATTGCTGGGTTCTGTTATTTTCACAAATATTACAGCAATATAGACAATGATTGCAATATAGACAGAAAAACATTAGAATTCAATGCCTGCCTGATGACTGTGTCACATACCTCAGATTTAAGTCTTTCAATTTCTGTGTCTTGATCTTCAAGTTGATGTCGAAGCTGATTGGCTGCAATCTTTTCGGTCTCCACAATCTGGACGAGATGAATGTACTTCTGCATTAACACCTCCCTTTCAATCAGAATATCTGAGTAACTGCAATGAAAAACATTTAAGCTAGCAAAAATAGCAAATGTTGACTTCCATATCCTCTTATGAGATACTGACAGAATAAACATTACACCAATGACAAGTAAAAGAAATTTTCAAAATTGTGTTTTCCTTAATATATGATGAATAGCTTTATCATAAATCATCCAAACCTATAGAGTGTTCAACATTCTCTTTTTAGACACAAGAATTGCCCCATCCCAAAGCACTGATCATTTATTTTATTTATTCTCAGGTTAAGCTGAAAACTTTATTCATTCAATCTTATTTATTTATTTTTCATTAAGGGCTGCATTTTTTTCCTCTTTTTACCAACATCTGACTCTTAATCAGAACTATTTCTAACACTCTGTAGCTGTCAGATCTCTTTATGGAAGAATCCCCATCCTAACCATCAACACTGTTATTTTGGTTTTCTATTACCTATTTTATTGTTCAGGTCAGTTTGAGATTACTCAAACTGTATATTCTAATTAATAACAGAAACTATGTTATCAGCCCTTTCTTTTAGCTCTTTGCTGACAGCTTGTCATTCGTACATATTTCCCTTACAAAGGACAGTATCTCTAGTCCAGCTAAGTGTCACAACCAGAGCAGTGATGAGCATCATACTGGAAATATGGTACTCATCTTCAGATAAAGGAGACCATTAATGTTCAGGTTATCATATCTTTAAATTAGTTCTTCCTATGCAACATCTTCATCTGACCGTTCTTTTGTGTAATTCAATCTCTTTCATATGGATAATTTAAATGTGCAGAAAAAGTCTATGTACACCTAGAGTAACTGAGAATAGGCTAGCCATTTTTCTTCTCAAAACTGCTGCTTGCTCAGGAAAAGGAACATTACATGACTTTGGAATAATCTTCCCCCAATTTATCTCCGACTGGATCCCCATTCATTTAAAGTAGAGATTTGGTGCTGTCAAGAGAGAGGAATCAGAGAGAGTACAGGAGTGCTGTAGCTTATTTCAAGAGTTCATCCATGAATCTAACAGTTTCCCTTAGCTTTGACACCCAACTCTAAATCTTAAATTAAAAGGGCCTGCCCCACTTCTTTCTAAACAGGCAGAGCATTACCAGCTCCATACATTAAAAAATTATGAAACTGGGCCCCAAAATTTTTGGCTATTATACTTGTTCATTTTCAAAGATTTATATTCTTAGTCTGTCTTGATTTTGACCTCTTCTCTGCCCTGGTCCAGTGCACACACAGCAGTTACATTCCAGCTCTCCAAATTTTAGGGAGTAAAGATGTTCTTGCTGCAAGACTTCAAGACCTGGCTGTGATCAAATTGCAAGAACTTTGTTTGAACACACATGATTTGAAGAAGAGTAAAAGAGAAGGAAATCCTAACGAAGATTTAAGATTGCCAGAATCTGATTCTCTGGTGGAAAAGAATGGCATGTACCAAGTATTTCAGTGCATGATCTCCTGCTCCATATTCCCATACTTATGGGCTGAAATCAGGCTTGGTGGGTTTCCATCTTTCTGCTTAAAGCAATTGCAACACTTCCAACAGCCCCTTTCATCCTCAGTATTTATGAATTCACAGAATCACATAATAGTTGGGGTTGGAAGGCACCTCTGGTTACCCCCCTGCACAAGAAGGGTCAGCTAAAGCAGGCTGCCCAGAACCCTGCCCAGTTGGGTTTTGAGCATTTCCAAGAACAGAGACTTCACAACCTCTCTGGGCAGCCAGTTTCAGTGTTCAACCACCCTCACTCACAGTGAAGAGGTGTTTCCTTATGTTCAGATGGAATTTCCTGTGTTTCAGTTTGTGCTTCTTGTCCTGTCACTGGGCACCACTGAGAAGAGTCTGACCCCATCTTCTTTACACCCTCCCTTCACATATTTATAAACACTGATCAGATCCCCCCTCAGCCTTCATCTCTGTGGCCCTTCGCTGGACTTACTCCAGTACATCCATGTTTCTCATGTCCTGGGGAGCCCAGAACTGGACCCAGCACTCCAGGTGTGGCCTCACCAGGGCTGAGTAGAGGGGAAGGATCACCTCTCTCAGTCTGCTGGCAATGCTCTTCCTAATGCAGCCCAGGATACCACTGGCCTTCTTTGCCAGGAGGGCGTATTGTTGGCCCATGTTCAACTTGGTGTCCACCAGGACCCCCACATCCTTTTCTTTAAAACTGCTTTCCAGCCCCAGGTTGCACTAATGCCTGGGTTTTTTTCCAGCCACAGGCTGCACTACGCCTGCGGGTTTTCCTCCCCAGGTGCAGAACTTTGCATTTCCCTTTATTGAACTTCTTGAGGTTCCTCTCTGCCCATTTCTCCAGCCTGTCAAGGTCCCTCTGAATGGCAGCACAACCATCAAGTGTATTAGCCACTCCCCCCAATTTTGTATCATCTGCAAACTTGCTCAGGGTGCATTTGGTCCCATCATCCAGGTCACTAATGAACTTATTAAACAGTAATGGCCACA
Organism: Apteryx mantelli; assembly: GCF_036417845.1. Taxonomy (NCBI): domain Eukaryota; kingdom Metazoa; phylum Chordata; class Aves; order Apterygiformes; family Apterygidae; genus Apteryx; species Apteryx mantelli. Next base: position 57,938,915 of record NC_090020.1, read on the forward strand.
GTATCCACCCCTGCTGGACACCACTAGTGACCGGCCTCCAGCTGGACTTTGTACCACTGATCACCACCCCCTGAGCCTGACAGTTCAGCCAGTTTTCAGCCTATCTAACCACCTGTGACCACTTATTTAGCTTGTACTTCATCAGCTTTTCTATGAGGATTTTATGGGAGACAGTGCCAAAAGCCTTGCTAAGTCAACGTAAACAACATCCACTGCTCTCCCCTCATCTACCCAGCTAGTCAGCCCATCACAGAAGGCCATCAGGTTGGTCAAGCACATAAATCATAAATCTATGTTGACTACTCCTGATCACCTTCCTGTCCTTTATGTATCTGGAAGTAATATCCAGGATTATTGTTCCATCATCTTCCCAGGTGAGGTGAGGCTGACAGGCCTATAGTTCACTGGACCCTCCTTCTTTTCCCTTTTTAAAGATAGAGGTGATATTTGCTTTCTTCCAGTCCTCTGGAACTTCTCCTGATCACCATGACCTTTCAAAGATAATCAAGAGTGGCTTCACAATGACATCAATCGGCTCCCTCAGAACTCACGGGTGAATCCCATCAGGGCCCATAGACTTGTACATGTCCAGTCTGTTTAAGTGTTCCCTAACTGATCTTCTCCACTGACAGTAAGTCTTCCTTGCTTCAGACTACTCCCCTCTGGTCTCAGGGGCCTAGGATTCCTGAAGGCCAGTGTTACCAGTGAAGATGAGGCAAAGAAGGCATTCAGTACCTCTGCCTTTTCTGTGTCCTTTGTGACCAGGGCCCATGCCCCATTTAGCAGCAGGCCCACATCTTCCTTTTGCTGCTTATGTACTTACAGAGTTAGAGATTATCATGCCTACACTGTTTGTCTGTACATCCAGCATACTCCCAGCAGCCTTTCAGGAGGGCATGGTTTCAATACTGAATCAGCAGACTTGCAATTATTACATATGTATTCAAAATCCTTTATTAAAGTGTCCAAATGTCAAAGGAAGATGAAAAAGTCTTAACCTGTAAGCAACCAAACTAGCTCTAGTTCTCTGGCTTCGATATCATTTACCAGAAGGAAGCAACTGCTGCAAACTACAGATTTCTATGAAGTAGTATTATATTTTATTAAGAGAAGCAATTCTATAAATTTATAATAATAGGCAATAAGAATCATAAAGACAGAACATCCTGAGAGAAGAGGCTATACCGACCTCTTATTATCTTCTGTACAGACAGCTAAGACTCAAAACAGATCTTTCAATAACCTTAAGCTCTGATTGATCACTGACTACCACATGCAGATGGAACATCTTCAGTAAAATGATGCATCATTTAGGCCCCAGGAGAGTTGGCATGCTCAGAAAACGTAGGAAAATTGGAGAAAATTTTGTCATTACCTCATTATTAGGGACTCTCCATTGTGATGGCACATCAAGATAAAGGCTCCTGCAGTGCTATCAGCAAATGTAATTGATTTTCATATTCAATTTAGACCAGAGTTATGGTTCATTCAGTCACTCTACCCCAACTGTACTAAAGCTCCCCAGGCAGCTGAAAGCACCCTGTAGCGAACCTCGCCAGAATTGTTTATAGTGATATCAAATCACCCAAGTCTTGAAACACAAAACAAACAACCTAACTCTTTATAAAAATCAGACAACACAGCTCTGGGGTTTTAGAATGCAAAAGAAATTGCAGACACATCCGCCCATACTAATTGCCTTCAAGTAGCTATAGGACTCTTCACCAAAGGAGGAATAGTCTCCAGACAAATTTTAAAGTCTAGTATCACCTTGATAGCACATTAGGGATGGAAAGACTAAATGTTACAATAGAACTTATGCAATCCATCCATACAACTCTAATTAATATGACTTCGGACACCACCTGCACAGAAGTGTAACTATCCCTTAATGAACTCCCTCCCATAAGATATGGCATATCAGAGAACATCTATGGCTGCTAGGCTTACAGGACCATGCCTTACAGGAAGATATAAAATAAGAGGGCCTTTCAGACACACATGGACTAGTATTTAGAAAGGCTGTAAAGGATGTGTCTGCAAATTTTGAGTCAAACAGGTGGGAAATGGCACTTGGACTAATGCAGAACTACTGCAACTGGAATTGGGGGAAGGGGGTGTTGGGGACTGGGTGATACATGGGGAAGTATGGGAAGTCCACGCACCAAATCAGTCAAGATTTTTAGTATAAGACCATTTTAATTGTGATCAGAAAATAAGAAGTAAGAATTAGAACAGGGTTCCACTCTTTTGGAAGGGTGGCACTGACAACCACTGGAGTTTTCACACACCCAGACCATTCCAGCTGGGGCATGGCTTGCTCTTGGACCATGGGTATGTTGGGAGGGCAATGTTACACTCGTAATGGAGAATGGGACAGTCCCCAAAACATATCTCATTAACTATTGTGTTACCCATCAAACTCAGAAACATGGGACACACTTGCAACTCATACTAAAAGTGCAACTTTTTCAATTGTCCTGGCCCTCATTTATCCAGGAAAATCTAACTATGGGAATTGATCTATCAACAAATTAGAGCAGTGAGGAACCCTACTCCATTATGCAAAACTGGGACAGAATTCAACAGCAGCTACAAAGCATTGACTAAAACCCAAGAGAAGGGGCACTCCTCGCCGTACAAGTTGAGGCTTCACAGAGCTATTATGAACTCGTACCAGCTATTTCTGGAAAGTGCAATTAGAAGGATTTTGAGTGTTACCTTAGAAAATGACTACCACACCAACCATCTGGACAGTCATAACTATCAATATAATCATCATTCCCTTTAGACTTTTGTGTCTAAAATATCTAGCTGGGCTGGAGACAAGAGAAAAGGGAGAAACAGCATGAATGTATCCATCAAGACCTATGAGCCCCATTAAGGAGTACCTTGCAGCAGCACCAAGACATCTGCTCCAGCAGCACAGCCTTACAAGGTGATAAAACAGATTTTTATGAAGTGCTGTGCAAGGAGAGATGATGGTGTGGTTCTCTCTGGTTTTGTTTTTAAGGGTGGGAATGTCAGGTATGTGATAAAAGGCTGATCTTCACAAACACAAAGGAACACAGAGGAACAATGACTGCTGGGGAACTTAAATAACCTAATCAGTGAAATAAGCCCTCTGACGCGGCTACTCCTAGGGCTATCACAGAACACCGATCAATCCGTAAAATGCTCTTCTCCACAAACATGAAGGAGCATGGAGAAACAATGGCAGGCAAGGGAACTCCAATAACCCACTGAGAGAAATGGAGCCCCCTGCCCTAGCCCCTCATAGTGCAATCAGGAGATAGGGATCACCCCCACGGTCCAGGGGTGAAACCTATCAAGATGAGTCAACGGAAAGGTTCTCCAGAGCACCTTGCAGTGCTCTGAGAAGCCCTATTGCCTGCAGCAGGAGGAAACTGATTATGGGAGGCAGGGAAGGACATTTGGGGATTGTACCAGACCTACCATGGGATAGGTCTACTAGGGGAGGTACCAAAGGCAGGGAAAGGGAGGCATCAAGGAAGCTTGGGGAAGAACAAGCGTGGGATAATAGAGGGATAGGGGATAAAGGAGCTGGTCGTGTATAAACAGGTTGCTGGTCAGTATGCTTGTCTGGCCATGCCCTGCGCCTGATCACCACAGCCTGCCCTGTCTGCTCCTTAAACTCATTTTTAACTATTCTCCTGGGCAGGGGAACTCTCTAGTCTGTGTGCACGTGTGTGCATGTGTGTGCATGGAGGTTTAAGTGCCAGCAACTGGAGTGCAGGTCCCTGCAGGTCACAGGGGCCCGTGTGTCTGTGGTGCCAGCTACTGAAGCAAGTCAGGGTACATATGGGATGGCTACAGAGTATCAAGTCGGATTAGCTGGCAAGTAGGGAAAGTGGCCTGGGAGCCAGGTATGGAAGCAGCTATAAGCCTGGGCTGGATAGGGGTGCCTCTGAGTGAGACAGCTGAAGGAACTGGCTACTGGAGGGCCCAGGAGGTTCAAGCCCGCTATTAAGATGACCGTGAGGTTTTGGGGTTCACCAAGAAACTCATTTGCATGTGCGTGTGTCTCTGAGTTAGGCAGCTGAAGATGAGAATATCCAAGGGCCAGCTACCAGACAGGCTGAGAGTCTAAGGCCAGTTACTGGAGGGATCCATAGCGCATGTGGCAGGAGGAGGGCCTGTTTACCAATTACCAGGGAAACCACAGTGCATATGTGTGTGTGCCAGTGTGCAGTGGGGTAACTGGAAAGCCAGTGAGTCCAGGGCCACCTACTGGATAGACTGTCTAAGGCCAGTTACTGGAGGATCCACAGTGTGCCAGAGGATCGGGGCGGGGAAGTGCATGTGCATCTGTAACTGTGGGGGTCTTGACTACCAGCAACTGGAGTGAGGCCACGCACCTCAGGGGCTTGCATGTTCATGTGCATTAGGCAGCCTTGAAGACCAAGGCTCCATAGATAGATACTGCATAGACTGCATGCCTAAGCCATTTACTGGTGTGATCAACATTGTATATATGTATACAATTATGTATACAGCTCCCACTAACGGACCTTCATCCTGATCAGCCAGAGAGGGGAAAGGATGATGCCACTGATGCTGTTTGGGTTTGAGCAAGTGCTGAGTGTATCCTTCCAAACCGATCTGTACAGCCAGCTGTGTGTATATATATATACACACATGTTGTATCCATGCGTTTGCTTGTGTGCATGTTGGGAATACATGCTCAGCCCCGCTACTGGTTTGAGCTATGTAAAGGGAGCAGCAGCAGCCTCACCGCTATCAGGCTACCAGATTCAGCAACCCCTAAATGCTTTGTTCTGTGATTCTAGCTAGACATTATTTTGAAGGTAGATAGGAGTTTGCTTTGTTTGTGTTCTGAGCATTACTCAAGTTCTCTCAGCCCTATCCCTAGCCAACTGGAAACCACAAAATTGTGGTTATTAGAGCAGCAAGCCTCAGCTAGTATATTCTCTCCATCAGTAAGGCTTCAGCAGCAGCAGGGCACTTGCTCCCAGCTTCCAGGCAGCTCCAAGATAGCATACTGAGTTTACAACTGCCTACAAAATCTTACATGAAATACCCCCTACATTTGCAAGCAAAACGTGCCAACAAAATTGAAGGGCAAGCCTTTTCTTGAGAATTGCTGGTTGGAGGGCAGTAGCTTCGCATATGCTTTAGACAGTAATCTAGCTGAAAGCAGCACTCCCATCTTTCTACCCCACATAGCACTCTCCCATATCCCACCCATGTGCTGCCCTTTCCCTTGTGCAGTGAACACAGGTGTTTTGCATGGATACGCAGTGAAAAGATCCAGAGAACTGAGATGGATTAATTAGGTGGCAAAAGATAAACAAAATATAATTCATTTTAATGCAATTCAGTTTCCCAATTAAGTTCACACTCATGTCAGCATGCGGGAAGGCATGGTAAAGGTGTGGGAATGAATGGCTGACTTACAAGAATGACAGCTGTTTCTTTCAGCAGCAATGTCGGGTTATGAAGGTCTAAAGCATACATGAAACTACAGCCAGAAGCACTTAACTTAAGACTTTCCAGTAAGCTAAAGTAGAAAAGGCCAAGATATTTGTTCAGTACTGCACCAATGTAAAAATATGAAACAAATAAAGAATTGTTCAGTTGTGTGCAAGAAAAAAAAAATCATAAAAACACAGAATAATTTGTAAGAGAAGGTAAAAAATTAGCCTCAGAATATTGGAAGTGAAACAGAGTTCTTCAGAAGAGACCAAGGTCTGGAACAAAAGTCCAAAACAGAACCTTCAGTCATTGACTGAGGAATTAGGATTTGCCAAGAATGAGTCCACCAATCCAGAATGGCATAAGAACTAAATCTTACTCTGCCACTCTGGATATTACTGAGAACTCAAAACACTGAGAATTCAAATAAAATGGAAAAGCATGCAAAGTAGGGACGCATGTGGAGTTCATAATGGAGTTCCGTAAAAATATATTGAATTACATATTCCATTGCAAACTCTGCGAGCCAAATAATGTCTCATGGAAGGGAACATGAGCACTGCAGTGTTTAGCCTCAGCATACAAGAGCCTGTCAGCTCCTGAAGAACATGCACAGTATGTCCCAAATGATTAGCAGCAGCATCCCACCCAAAGGGAAATCTTCCAAGAAGCAATGGACAAGGCCACAACAGAAAATGCTTTAACTATGAATTTGCAACCAAATAAAACATCTGTTTACTAGAGTGGGACACAGTACACAGTGGGACTCTAGGGGTTGTTTTTCAACTATATGACTTTCAAATTAAATAAAACATGGAAGAGATTTTGATGGTTTCAAACACATCTTTGGCCAAAAAAAAAAAAAAAAAGGTGAAAAGCAATCCAAAATTAGATTTTGGATATGTCAATCCAAGAAAAGCAAAAGACAACAACAACCCCCCCCCCCAAATGCTCAAAGAAGAGCCACCCTCAACTGCTTTGTCTCAGATAAAACATGGATTACCATAGCTACTAATGAAGATGAGATCCTCCAGAAAGCAATTAAGTATTTCTACTTCACAAACTCCAACATATTCACATAGAACAAGATGTTCTCATCCCTATTTTCAGTTTAAGGGTAGGGGGAACGTTCTCAATACCGCCTGGAATTTTTACCCAAAGACATCTGAGATGTGAAAAAAAGTGTCTTCAAAAGGCTAGACAAATAGCCATTTAGTAATACAAACCAAAAACCTGAGAGAGGGGTCAGAGTTGTATTATGCTAGCCTCAAATGAACAATGACACTGAAGAAGTTACTAGAGTTTGTCACATATGCCAAGAATACAGACCAACTCAAGCAAAAAAGTCTAAATTGGTGGTAAAGGCAAAATTTAATCCCTGAAGCAAAATTGTTGTAGTTTTATTTTGTTTAGTTAAGTTGCCAAGAAAAATCTTATGCAATAGTCTAAAACTATTGTTTTCACTTCTTTGATACATCTTTGATAAAAGACCCAACAGTTAAGTAACTAATTATCCATTTCCAAGTTGTTTTTGCTAGATGCAACACAAAGCAAATAAAAGCAGTTTACACTGACATAGAGAAGCATCAGAATAATGAGGCAACCACAGTAATGTGCCACACTATATACATAGCAACTAGATCACAGAATGGTTGTCTGTCACTTGTCGATATTTTACTCATGAAAATAATATTAGAACAAGAAAAGCAATGCCCAAGTCCCTGGAGACCAAGGAATTTAGAGACCTATGTAGAAAAGTACGTTAAAAATAAAAAAGCCCAACCTCAAACGACTGAGAGGCCTTAGAATATCCCTCACAATGGCGTCTGTAGTTCAACACATTATGGTCAGTTCAGATGGGCACACAAATAAAAGGCAAAAGCCAAACAGCAGGGAAGGAGGGAAGATAAGCAGACTGATACTTTGCTGTGATAGCCCAAAAGAGGTGCTGACAACATCAGCTTAGAAGAATGGAGACCCAGTTTTCTTCTGAAAGCTGCAGTGGTAATATTCTGAGGGAGGCCAAATTCATCCACCCCCAACCTTGAACCTCAAGACTATGTTATTCTTAGCAAGTTTAAGTTGTCAGTATTTTCAGCTTTGTGTTGTTTCATGTTGGCTTAAGCGTTTTTTGTTAAGTTCTGGCTTGGAAATTAATACCTGGTACTGGTGACTACCTTTATGGACTGAACTTCCTCCAGAGAAATTCTCCCTCAGTGCTGTGAAGCTCATCTTCCTTACATGCATTTTACACCAGGCAATGGGTAAGAAACATTATCCTGAGAACTGGAACCAGACTGTGGGATCTTGCTTCCCCTAAATGCCCTTTACCATAAGGCAGAAAAGTTAGATTCCTTTTTTCATTTGCTTTCTGTCTTACTTAATGACAGAAATCGGCCCAGATTCAGTAAGAAGGTGAAGGGTTCTTTCTCATCCCCTCAGTGATATTGGACTGCCTGCTGGTGAACATACAGTCCTGGGGTGTGTTCAGAGTACGAAGCCTCATAGCTTCTCAGTTCCTGAAACAATGTGTTAACCTGAGAGAGCTACCACGCAAAATGTGGCTAATCTAATACCAGAACCCAGCAGGTGTTTCCCAAGAAAGGATGAGACCTGCTCAGCCAGGCACCTATACTCAAAAGAGGGTAAGGATACAAAGACTGGATGCTTAGAGGACAGAAGGCTCAGAGCTTCAAGGCATAATTTCAGAGGATCTAAACTAAAAACTACTAGCTGGTATTGTTCACTTTTGATTCTAAAGCAAAATCACTTCTGTTTACATGGTTCAGGTCCTAAGCAACTCAGAAACTGCCTCTTTCCTTGTGCGTTACCATGGTAGTGTGGATTAGCTGAGGTTAGAGAACACGAGAGGAGGCTGGAGGAACTGCATTTCAAAGACATTTGCCTCTGCTACCCATTTCCTAAAGCTTGGGTTATATGATTTCCATTGACATTATACTGTAAGCCTTGCTTATCCACCACTTCGACCTTTTCTCCGTGAAGGAGTATGGCATTGCTGAAGTCCTATCATGTCACTGTTTACAAGACCTACCCTTTTAATATTGAACATTGTTCACAATTTCAGTTTGGAGATGGCATTTTACTTGGGGCATTTTATCATAATTACAGTTTGACCTCCTCCTCACACTTATTTCTACATGAAGTCTTTTTAAGAAACATTCATTTACTCATTTTTGTGGCGGGTAACTTATTTCTTCATACACGTAACACACTTCCTTTAAAAGAGAACTAATCCTAGCAGTTCTGTTTCCAACAGAAGTATACTTTTCTTGAAGAAATTTCAACTAGAACACAATCGTTTGTGAATGATAAAATACAGTGTTACAAGCATGAACTGATAAAGGCAATTTTTCTATAGCATACCTATGGATCACAAACAGTACCTATCTAATGCACTGTAATATGTTTCTTCTTAGAGAGGATTTAGATTTTCAAATTATTATCAATTTATCAACAGTAAAATGGAGTTGAGCATAAATGAGCAGACTTCATACCTAGCTTGGTGAATAGCTTCTACCCATTCATCTCCGTCAACTTCATCCTCACAACGGAGCTCTAGTGGCTTCTGCCCTTCATGGCCAAAAAGAACAGTAAAGTAGTGCTGCAAATTAAAACAAGAAAAAAAATGTTTAGAAACTCTTTTAAATAAAACAGATATACAACAAGCCAAAGAACTGAATTTTTAACACAGCCTAAACCATTACCAGCCTTGGAGGATGTGATTTAAAGTATCAGTTGTGAAATGTGGATTGAAGTTGAAACTATATCCTTAACATATTCCCCTGGGTATTGGGGTAAAAGCTTTCATGATACTTATAATAAGTTATTGTTCTTAAGTTCTCACATACAAGACAACATTATATAATTTCCTTAGCTTCTACCATTGAATACAATAGGGTGACCATAGTGGGACATCTGTAGTTCTCTCTCTTTTTGCATTTTTCACCTAAGATTTTTCTCAGACGCCAGCATAGAGCTCTCGTGTGGAAGTTATAGTTGAAATAACTTCCAAATCAGGTACTGCCACCACATCTTCACAGGAAGAATGCAGAAGGTGAGTTCCACTCCACTGAATCTAGCTTATTTCTTCACCATTCCAACAGAACAAGTGTCCCCTCTCCCTCATCACACTCCAGAACAATGCTTTCTTTTTCTTTTTTTAAAAAAGAAACCTCCAACATAGTTTTCATTGCAACAGATCTCTGTCATCACAACAAAATACAATTTACACAAGAAGTGTCATATTCTTTGATGTCATTTTTTACATAAAAGTACTTAGTCTACAGCGTGTTCTGTAGAACACACAATTTCAGGCAAGCTTTTGCTATAGTCAGAATCGTTAACGTAGTAGTAAGTACAAGAGGAGAAAAAAGTATCTAGTGGGGAGGGGGAACCGCCGGTCAGCTACTTTAAAATTCATTTTACAAGCCTGGTTACTTACAACCCTGTATTACATAGCCTGCATATTAACTTACAGCCAGGTAGCAAACAGTATTCTTTTAACTTAGATGCAAAACAGGTGTGAAGACAGTCTTACTAAACATTCTTACTAAACACCAAAAATTTCCATAGGTACCTGAAGTGCACCAGTTAGTAAATCAGCAGTTTCACAGGCAGAGGGACCTGTGAGGGAGCGGCCTAGACATGGAACCATCTAGTTATTAGGCCAGGTGTGATTAAGGAGGTCTAAGAGCGAAGGTCTCTGCAGCAAATCATTCATTCTTCTTCACTGCTTAGAATTCCTCAACCCCTGTTCCACCTCTACCCCACTTAACAGGGAAATGACTATAACCGCACGGCAGCAATTATTTTCTGGGATCTAAATGCAAATTCCACACTCACTCTAGTCAACCAGTGAGGTGTATAATTTGCTCTCTCCTGCTCCATTAGCCATTGTTTACTCCAGTTAGCAACCCAAAGTGATGTCAATCCACATTCTGCTTTCTCTGTCAAACCCACAGCTTGGCTGGAAGAGCCTCTCTGAGCCAAATACAATGCTGGAGATCAAGCAAATATAAAACATCTCAGAATTAAAAGCTATTTCCAAAGCAGGAGGAACACAAGCATAAACAGAAACAGAAAAGATGAAATTTTACCTACAGAGATTTGGCTGCAGATACTGTCAATGTTTATAATGAATGTTGTCCATGTAAAGAGAGAGGATTCTAGCCACTTATTGACCCCTTCTGAAACATCTGGCAGCCTGCTGTGCACAAGTAACACACAAGTCAGCTGCAGAGTAAGTATAGAGCAGGCTCAATACACCACAGATAGGGTTCGTTACAATGGTGCTGATACTATGTGTGCACCTGTACTTGTACCTACGTTTGTATCTGGGGACCTTGCATCTACCAAATCCAGCCGCCTCTGTGCTTCTGAGTATACTCACGTGTTTGGTCTCATTTCAGGTAACATAAGGCCATATGATGGCATTTCATAAAGAGGAAACTATTCATTTGTCAATAATATTAATTTAATACAAATTGTTAAGCATATACAAAAGACTTCTCATGCAGAAGTCCACAAACACCCCAAGTGCAGCAACTGACAAACAAAACAGAAACGAGGCAAAAGAAACATTAAAAAATTCACATTCAGTAGCCTACACAAAGAAAGTGCAGCCTCAGATCCATTAAGTTTCAGAAACAAAACCATTCCAGTGTGCACAAAAGGATCAATAAATCATTCAAAGGACAATCCTATAAAACAGTGGTCTTTCAACAATGCGTATCACTTAAAGCTGAATAACATAAAAACTTTTAATGAGGTTCATAGGATTCTCTATAATAGTGTTGGATAAAAACCTTTATAACAGCACAGGTCAGTTGAAAATAACCTGTAAGATGAACAAAATTGCTGTAAGAATACACATAGGCGTACTTCGTTTATAGACTGCGACAGCCTATTTTAACAAGTATATTCAAAGATAAACTGCATCTATCAGAGCTGGTTTTTTTAATATAACAAGTTATTTGAGTTTCACAAAGCTGCTAACTGAAATATAAAATGAGAATAAAGACAAGTATATACAAGCACTGGATTTACTCTCATTCTGTAGAAATTAAAGGTAAAGGGAGATGCAGTATTACAGTCCTCTCTACTACTTCTTTTAAAGTGAGATAACTCAAACTTCATTTGAGCAACACTTGCAAACTTCATTTGAGCAACAGTGATTTTGTGTCTCACAATTTAGACTTTTAGAGATACGTAGTTACTATGGTGACAGGCATGATCTAAATGCCTAGTTAGACCAAGAAAATGCATAAATTCAAAGCTGGAGGGCTGCTAGAGTAAGACTGAACACAGTGGAAACAAAAATTAAATTATAAAAGGCATTTAGTTTCAGAAGCTGTTTTAAAAACTCATCTCACTCCCCCATTCCCCACAAACATGCACATCGCACTCCAACACCAGGATCAAGTACCGCATTGTTTGTCCAGAAACTTGTATTTAGAAGAAGCGGTCAACTCTGGGGTAAACAAAGTGCAAGCAAAGTATCATAACATAGCTCTAAAAAGAATCTCGAAGTCATCAATGAATCCTTACCACATTTTTTAAATAAATATTGCTCATTTACAAAACTAATTTACTATAAGAGAATAACATAGCATCTGTGATGCATTATTAGATTTTCAAACTGATGATGTATGTGAGTGGGCATACATGTATAATTTTAGCACTACCATTCAATCTGCTACACAGCTCAGTTTCCACATCACTGCAATTTATACAGTAACAAATAAAACCACCTTTCTGTATACACACTATTAGTGTTTCTGAAGTGACAACAGTAAATATTTATGAACTATAGGAAAGATTTATATCAAATTCCATCTTTCATCATGTCTGTTGGACTAGCAGGTAGGCATTTATGTTTTGGATTAAGCCCATGGTTTAGCTGATTTTTTTTAATTGTTTCTTCTGAAAATATTCAGTCTCAAAAGATAAAATGAACATTCTGTATTTTGATAAAAAGCAAATACAGTCATGTCATTTTAATGTGTCTTTTCAGTATTCAAGTATGCAGAAGCAAAATTATAAGTCTTGATTTTAATATAAACACCTTTGATAGGAAAGTTCTCCAAAATAAAGTCTAAAAAAAGGTGGGAAACTTGCATACAACTCGCATAGTTGTGAAGGCAATATCTTTCTTAACAGTCAAGGAAAGATAAATACAATCGAGATTCATCAAAGAATATTATTATGTATCACTTCTTCCACTTGTACCTAGCACTAACCAAACGTTTCTTTCTATGATATAGAGAAAGTACTACAGAATAAACTGATTGGCACCTCTGCTTAGGAGAAATGATTGGAACAAGATTAAGAACTTGATTCAAAGGAGTATTTTACTAAAACATTTAAATGCCACTCATGATTACAGTGGGCTCCCCACTGACAACAGTTCACACAATAACTTTGTCATTTAAAACTGCCAAGATAATCGCTGTATTCAACAGAAGGTGGCAAAAGCTCTAAAGTTGCCATGCTCTCCAAGTAAAAAACAAGCATTATTCTGGGGGCGGGGGAACCACACACACCCTTTAACAGAAACAACACTTTTATGGCATACTGAGGTAGAGTTTCCATCAATACAAACACCCCTAGGACTAGATCAGTTACCAAGTTTCTCTACAACAGAATGTTGTTTTCTTTGTGACTGACAAGAGCATTTGCTGTTTATGAAGTGAGAGTCGCACCACCACAGACACAGCACTCTTCCAGTAAACAGGCACCTTCCCACAGCTCATTCTTTTCTCTGCATCTGACACGGAATTTAGAAAGGACTTCTCCACCCTGTCCCCTAGTTACTTATCAGAATCTTTATTCCATCTGGTTACTCCTTTTCATCCCCTAGTAATTCCTTCCATGATCCAATCCCAGAAAGTAATTTGATATGTCTTTTCCATTTGGAAGAGTGGTGATCTTTGCAAAAGGAAGCAACAATTCAAAGTTACTGAAGTACTGGAGGACCAAGGGGAAAGAGCACTAATCTTCGTACAGTGGTGCTGTTACACTTCACTGGCAGAAATGTTACTACCATACATCGTAACATTGCTTGACAATTCTAATTACATGCTCATGCTCTCAGCTGCTTGTAGATTTAGTCAGCTTTCAATGTCTGGATGGAAAAATTCATGCCAAAGAGATGATGCACATGTCAACACTGTTTACATTATCTTACCTTTTCAACAGCATGGTATATAAACATTTAAATTATGTTTCAAAGGACTCCAAGGTGACTACCAGATTTTGTATGGGGTATTGTCAGCCTGTAAATGATTACAGTGTGGTAGTAGTTACTTGCCTATGCAGTGCTTTTCCCCAAATTTTTCCTACTAAATATAATACAAAATTAATTTTCTTCATAATCTACTATAAAAACATAATTTTTAGAGTTTAAGTCTGGAGCGACCTAACTAGATGCTATTTCGTGATCGGAAAATGACTTAATGCATGGCCTTGGTCTGATCTTTCAAGCTAGAATTTTGAGAAGAATTTGAAAAGAAAATTCCAACCATCAGTATTGAAGAGAATGGGAACTATAAATGCAAAACAGCTGTGAAAAATTTATACCTAAAATTAAGAGCTTTAAGAGAAGTCTACCTTCAATGAGAGGCATGAAGAAGTTCAGTCATCCGCTGTATCTTTCAGGGTTATACTCACTACCTGATGTTTGCAAAGTCACTTTAAAAATCCTTTGAGAGAAAAAAGAAGTGGGAGGGGCAATTCATTAAAATTAAAGATGACAAGCTGAAAATATTTCTCCTTCTTGACTTCTAAAGACACTTTCAGTTCAAAACCCTGGAAATCTGTATGCAATCTCAAGCACCAGTAAATTACTGGGCAGAAGAGGACAATCACTGCAGCACTCCAAAATTCCTCAATATCCTTGAAGGAAAAGCAGCAAACTGCAGTCTTTAATTAAAGGAACATGTATCATTCAAGGATTTGTTAACTCATGAAGTTTCCAGCTGTGTTCCACTGCCAATATTTTGTCCAGTTTTTCAAATACAAAACATTACGTGTCTTCTGTTTTTCATAGATCCTGTGGAAAGGCAAGGAGAGGAAGGGTATATTTCTGGAAGAATGCGCCATCTTTTGACAGATTTTTAAGGAAACTAAGCATCTAGGACTTACAAGAAGTGTCCCTACATGGGTAAAAATAAAAAAAATCTGATTAAAAGTTAGGAAACAGCTGGAATACAGGACCATTTGTTAGTTCTTGCAATGGAACAAGGTCAAAGGAATTCCTCAGGTAATTGTGCTAGGGCCTGGAAAAGGGGAATACAGATGACAAAGTTTGTTAATTATTCCAGATAGTAAGGACAAGAGAAGTTCTTCTTATTAAGAACTGCAGGCTCAACAAGTCTGAGTTACCAGACAATAAAATGACAGATGACATTCAGTGTGCATAAAATGTAAAATGACATACATGAGGAAAAACATTCCAAGCTCACATGTGAAAGGATGGGCTCTGTGCTGGATATTACCACTCAGGAATAAGACCCTGGGATTGTAACACCAGCTCACTGCACAGCAGCTGCCAAAAAGAAAAGCAAATCAGAATGCTAGGAATGATTAGGAAAGAAACAGAGAACAAAGCAGAAAAGACCATTATGTTATAAAATACCTTGAATACCATGAGTTATCCTCAGAGAAAGGGCAACATCAGGCGGGAAAGGTTCAGAAAAAGAGCAGAATTATCAGAGGATAAAGAGCAGAGGATTATCAGAAGTATGGGAAGGTTTCCATGTGTCCATATCAGATAGCCACAAAAGGAAAAAAAATAACAAAGCTTAGACTGTTCAGCACAAAGAAAGATACAACTTTGGGGGATATGACATGGGTCTACAAAATCTTGAGAAATACGGAATGGATCAGTAAGGATCCACTGTTCAATTCCTCTTCCAATAAAGAAAAACAAAAACAAAAAAAAAGATTCAAAATGTCACAGGAACCAGATTCAAAACAAACAAAAGAAGGTGGTTCTTCATACAGCGGGTGTTAAACTGGTGGAGTTCTTTGTCAAAGAAAGCTGTAGATGCAGGAAGTTTTCATGCTTTTGCGGGGAAATTAGATGATTTCATTGAAAAGAAACTGGGGGTTACTAAATACACAGAATTCACATATGACTTTGAAAAGTCCTAAAGCTGAAAATAACTGGAGGCTCAAAGATTTCTCAGAGAAGAGGGAAAGGAAAAGAAATATTTTAGGTACTTAAGTGAATGCCTTCCCTGGCATGTCTTCATGGCCACAGTGTGAGACAGGACACTAGACTAGTTGGACTTTTCGTCCATTCAAGTAAAGCCTTTCTTATAGTCTTATAGGAGTGACCTAAAACTTCCCTTGGTGGTTCCTGAGCCTTTTCCATCTCTAATTGCTCCACACTCATAACAAAGAAACACTGGGCATTTTCATGAAGCTCTGGCTCTCACTAATTGCCTGGGCTTTTTTCTTACATGTTTTGGTTTTGATTTTGATTCTTCAAAAAATAAAGAGGAAACAGGCAAAACTGGTGGAGAGCCTTTATAATATTTTAGCTCTGTGTCTCTTTTTGATGGCACAGTTTTGCTCAAGGGATTTTTTATATTACGTTTTAATGTTATTTCGTCACAACTGGTGGATAGAAAGCTGGCACTGAACAGGACCAGAGAGCAAGCTTCTAGAAGTAAATGTGACCAGGGCTTTTATCTGCCAAATCACTGGCTCATTAGAAGGCATTATTTTGGAATCTCATCTCCCTCACTGAGCAGATTCAGAGATGGGCTGAATTAAAGGTAAACTGTAGTGTCTATTTTGGCTTTTGGTTAACTACTGGCCAAACATCCACTGCTACTCTATCCAAGACACAAGCTATTGCACAGTAAATAAGACGGGTGGCTGCCTTCTCTCTGTAACAAATATTGGATTAATATTGGATTAATAAAGTTACAACCTGCTGCAGAAAATCTATTCTGGCTCCTGGGAAAAGCTCTAGCTAGGAGTGGCTGCTGCTAATGAGCTCTCTTGGTTGCCCCTGGCCAGAGGGAGTTGGGGCCTTTGATCCCAGTGGCCCTTAATTAGGGCGGGTCAAGCAGCCTGGGAGTAAGTGCTAGGGAGAGGCCTATATAAGAGCCAGGCCTAGAGCACAGCAAACAGAGGCAGCAGTTCGTGCAGAAGGGCGCGTGAAGGGACCTTCGTTTCTGATCCCTGTGGTGTACGCTTCCTCAAGTATGGTCGTGACACACTGCACAGCACGTTCCCCAGTGGCTGTTGGAGCTGCTGTGTCAGAGGCTGGGACCCAGACTGACCCTCTGACAGCAGATGCAGCTCTACAGGTCTCAGGCTGCAGGGAGTGCTTGGGGCCTCTCCGGGAGGCCTGGGCTGGCAGCCAGCTCTCCTGCAGGAGGTGTGCTGCTGTTGTCGAGTTGTGTCGTCAGGTAAGGGAGTTAAGGGAGGAGGTCAGTAGGCTGCGCAGCATCCGGGAAGATGAGCAAGAGATAGACAGGGTATTCTTGGAGACTGTGCAGCTTCAGGAGTCCCAACCCCCTGCAGCAGTGGAGTTGCCAGAGGGCTCTGTGCCGTGTGACACGGTACATCATAACATCACAGAAGAAGGCTGGAAACTGGTCACTGCTCATGGGAGGAGAAAGGCTCCTACTCCTCCCGAAGACCTGAAGCTGAAGAACAGGTTTAGTGCCCTCCAGGATGAGGAGGAGATGGGCATGGCTGCAAGGGAAGTGCCTGGGACAACAGACCCTGTGCCCTGCCGGAACGCCCGGAAAAAGCGGCGGGTGATTGTTGTGGGGGACTCCCTGCTGCAGGGGACGGAGGCATCTATCTGCCGACCTGACCTCTTGTCTAGAGAGGTTTGTGGCCTGCCGGGGGCTCGTGTGAGAAATGTCATGCAAAGACTGCCAAGGCTCGTCCACGCTTAGGACTATTACCCACTGCTGCTCTTCCATGTGGGCGCCAATGACACCAAGGGCAAACTGGAGACCATCAAGCAGGATTTCAGAGCTCTGGGGATGGTGGTCAAGGGTCTGGGAGCCCAGGTCATCTTCTCCTCAATCCTGCCAGTGAGGGGGATGGATGAGAGGAGGAGGAGACGGACTTTCCAGCTTAACGACTGGCTGCGCCGCTGGTGTTGGCAACAGGGTTTTGGTTTCTACGACCATGGGACCCTGTTTGAAGATCAACAACTGATGGCGAGAGATGGGATCCACCTCACGAGGCGGGGCACGCGGGTCTTTGCCAACAGGTTGGCCAACCTGGTAAGGAGGGCTTTAAACTAGGAAAGACGGGGGAAGGGGAGAGTTATAGTGACAGGGTAGTTGGCAAAAGACTGCTCAAGTCAGGATGCCTCCAACAGGTGAATGCAGCCAGGGAAGTGCGCGTGGGATGTGGCTATGGAGGACCCTCTTTTACCCCTCCTGGGAAACCTGCATGCTCGATCACCTCCCTGAAATGCCTGTACACCAATGCACGCAGCTTGGGGAACAAACAGGAAGAACTAGAGATGTGTGTGTGGTCGCAGGGCCATGATCTCATTGCCATTACAGAGACATGGTGGGATAGCTCGCATGACTGGAGTGCTGTCATGGATGGCTACGTGCTTTTTAGGAAAGACAGGCCAGGAAAGCGAGGTGGTGGAGTTGCTCTTTATGTGACAGAGCAACTGGAATGTATTGAGCTGTGCCTTGGGGTGGATGAAGAGCGAGTCGAGAGCTTATGGGTAAGGATTAAAGGGCAGGCTAGCATGGGGGACACTGCTGTGGGTGTTTACTACAGGCCACCTGATCAGGAAGAGGAAGTCAATGAGGCCTTCTACAGAAAGCTGGAAGTAGCCTCACGATCCCAGGCCCTGGTTCTCATGGGGGACTTCAACCACTCCGATATCTGCTGGAAAGACAACACAGCTAGGCACAAACAGTCCCGGAGGTTCCTGCAGAGCATTGGTGACAACTTTTCGACACAGGTGGTGGAGGAGCCAACAAGGAGAGGTGTGCTGCTGGACCTCGTACTAACAAACAAAGAAGGACTGGTGGAAGATGTGAAGATTGGGGGCAGCCTTGGCTGCGGTGACCATGAGATGGTGGAGTTCAGGATCCTGCGAGGAGGCAGCAGGGCACTAAGTAGGATCGCAACCCTGGACTTCAGGAGAGCAAACTTTGGCCTCTTCAGGGACCTACTTGGAGGAATCCCATGGGTTAGGGCCCTAGAAGGAAGGAGTGTTCAAGAGAGCTGGTTAATATTCAAACATCACTTCCTCCAAGCTCAAGATCGGAGCATCCCTATGAGTACAAAGTCAAGCAAAGGAGGCAGGAGACCTGCATGGATGAGCAAGGAGCTCCTGGCAGAACTCAACCAGAAGAAGGAAGTATACAGAAAGTGGAAAGGGGGACAGGCCACTTGGGAGGAATATAGGAACGTTGTCAGAGTATGCAGGGATGCATCGAGGAAGGCTAAGGCCCATTTGGAATTAAATCTGGCAAGGCATGTCAAGGACAGCAAGAAGGGCTTCTTCAAATACATCAGCAGCAAGAGGAAGACTAGGGAAAATGTGGGCTCTTTGCTGAACGGGGTGGGTGCCCTGGTGACGAAGGATGCAGAGAAGGCAGAGTTACTGAATGCCTTCTTTGCTTCAGTCTTTACTGCTCAGGCCAGCCCTCAGGAACCCCAGACCCTGGCGGCAAGAGAGAAAGTCTGGAGGAAGGAAGACTTTCCCTTGGTGGAGGAGGAGTGGGTTAGAGATCATTTAAGCAAACTTGACACCCACAAATCCATGGGCCCTGATGGGATGCACCCA
Organism: Apteryx mantelli; assembly: GCF_036417845.1. Classification (NCBI taxonomy): domain Eukaryota; kingdom Metazoa; phylum Chordata; class Aves; order Apterygiformes; family Apterygidae; genus Apteryx; species Apteryx mantelli. Next base: position 57,958,185 of record NC_090020.1, read on the forward strand.
CGAGTGCTGAGGGAGCTGGTGGATGTCATTGCTAAGCCACTCTCCATCATCTTTGAAAGGTCATGGAGAACAGGAGAGGTGCCTGAGGACTGGAAGAAAGCCAATGTCACCCCAGTCTTCAAAAAGGGCAAGAAGGAGGACCCAGGGAACTACAGGCCAGTCAGCCTCACCTGCATCCCTGGAAAGGTGATGGAGCAGCTCATCCTGGAGGCCATCTCCAAGCATGTGGAGGACAAGAAGGTGATCAGGAGTAGTCAGCATGGCTTCACCAAGGGGAAATCATGCCTAACCAATCTGATAGCCTTCTATGATGGAATGACTGGCTGGGTAGATGAGGGGAGAGCAGTGGATGTTGTCTACCTAGACTTCAGCAAGGCTTTTGACACTGTCTCCCATAGCATCCTCATAGACAAGCTCAGGAAGTGTGGGTTAGATAAGTGGACAGTGAGGTGGATTGAGAACTGGCTGAATGGCAGAGCTCCGAGGGTTGTGATCAGTGGCGCAGAGTCTAGTTGGAGGCCTGTAGCCAGCGGTGTCCCCCAGGGGTCAGTACTGGGTCTAGTCTTGTTCAGCTTATTCATCAATGACCTGGATGAAGGGACAGAGTGCACCCTCAGCAAGTTTGCTGACGATGCAAAACTGGGAGGAGTGGCCGATACACCAGAGGGCTGTGCTGCCATTCAGAGAGACCTGGACAGGCTGGAGAGGTGGGCAGAGAGGAACCTCATGAAGTTCAACAAAGGGAAGTGCAGGGTCCTGCACCTGGGGAGGAATAACCCCATGTACCAGTACAGGTTGGGGGTTGACCTGCTGGAAAGCAGCTCTGGGGAGAAGGACCTGGGAGTGCTGGTGGACACCAAGTTAAGCATGAGGCAGCAGTGTGCCCTTGTGGCCAAGAAGGCCAATGGTATCCTGGGGTGCATCAGGAAGAGTGTTGCCAGCAGGTCGAGGGAGGTGATCCTCCCCCTCTACTCAGCCCTGCTGAGGCCACATCTGGAGTACTGCGTCCAGTTCTGGGATCCCCAATACAAGAGGGATGTGGCACTACTGGAGCAAGTCCAGCGAAGGGCTACGAAGATGATTAGGGGACTGGAGCATCTCTCTTATGAGGAAAGACTGAGAGAGCTGGGCCTGTTCAGCCTGGAGAAGAGAAGGCTGAGAGGAGATCTTATCAACGTGTACAAGTATCTGAAGGGAGGGTGTCAAGAGGATGGAGCCAGACTCTTTTCAGTGGTGCCCAGCGACAGGATGTGAGGCAACAGGCACAAACTGAAACACAGACACTTCCATCTGAACATGAGGAAAAACTTCTTCACTGTGAGGGTGACAGAGCACTGGAACAGGTTGCCCAGAGAGACTGTGGAGTCTCCTTCTCTGGAGATATTCAAAACCCGCCTGGATGCGATCCTAGGCAATGTGCTCTAGGTGACCCTGCTTGAGCAGGGGGGTTGGACTAGATGATCTCCAGAGGTCCCTTCCAACCTCAACCATTCTGTGATTCTGTGATCTGTCAGTGAATCATCTTACTGAGATATTCTGCAAATACTGTTTGGGCCAAGAGCAAGAGCATTCTGAGGTTGATGTATTTAAATATGCAATCAGCAGTTTTGCACTTAGGGAAAATATACACAAATCTACCCTAATTTATAAATCCTTACTATACTGATAAAAAGAAAAATCTTATATACACAGTTTGCATGTAAAACAAAAAACTCAGGGAAAACACAAAAGTCCCTACAGATCTTAATTCTCCTGCAACTATTGACTTGAACCAAAATTATGCCAAAATTATAATGGCTATGGCATTTGTCTTCAGGGATGAGAGAATAAGGCTAACACGGCCCCATCTGCTAAATTTTCAGTGTACCATTTGTACTTTAGCAATAGTTTATCACCAGGGAAAAATTTCTACCACACAAAGGGAAATATCAAAATGTAAAGATTACAGGAACTGATAAAACACAGTAAGTGCTGCTAAATTACTCACTAATAATAAAACAGAACATGGGTACCATCCTTTCAAAATGCATTTGACACCATCCAGTGGGAAATTCCTGTCAGCAAATACAAGCTGGTTGCCTAGAGGGTTGTGCATAACCTCAGAGCAAGACCTTTTCCTTCTTTTCCCAACATCCATTTCTCTACTGCTGCCGTCCCCCGTGCTACCAAAGACGGCATATAACAAAGGTATGGACTGAAATTCAGAACAGTCAGGTTGGGCTTCTGTTTTTGTCTGAAACTCTGTATATGACATGGGCCTCCTAAAAGAAAAAGGCATCCCCCCCCCCCCATCTCATTGTTTCACTGTTCCTGGCCATACCCTAACCTTTCTCTGTGTACTGACAGCCTTTCTCTCCTTCTCCTACCAACAACTGCATCACCTGTTATCTATTTTTTTGTCTGAAATCTGATAATAATGCAGCTCTTTGTCATCAATTAAGCTATAAATCATCTCAGTTTTTGTTTTGTCCCACAGAAGAAATTCCTGTCTTTTAATTAAAGATCAGATTTTAAAGGCCAGGAGGGACCATTATAATCTTCTAGTCTGACCACTTGTATAATACAGGCCAAAAAAATCTCATTAGACAGCTCCTGCATGAAACATACAGGGTCAGGGCGAGCCAGAGACCCTCTTTAGCCAATCATGAGATATAAAAAGTAATGAAAAATCTACTAGAGCCCAAGTTTAGTTGTTCCAGATGTTAAATTACCCTCACTATTAAAAACGCGCACCTTAATTCTAAATAACAAGTAAAGTGGTAAATAACAAAATTACACAACGGGCCTCTGTTTTCAGGGCTGTGCCCAAACAGAGTGTATTGCAAGAGTGGAGCTTGGGTTTCCTAGCAGACGCTATCACGTGTGTGCATATATATATCTATATCAATACTGATATAGTATCTAGCCCAAATTGTGGGCATTTATAATTTCTATAGAGTGAGTAATTTTGAACAATTAATTTCTAGGAAGCAGGTTAGTCTTCTAGCTGACTTTCTAATTATATTTTAAAGATAGGCAAACATAGGATTTGTCATTTTTAAAACTCTTTACAGAAAGTAGCTAATGTAACTCCTGTACAAGGAAAGAATTATGATGCCCATTTTAGACAAGGATATGCAGAAAGATGCCCAAATACAGATCTGCTACAAGTGAGTTCAACTCAGATTGCTATAAACAGAGCTTCTCTCCCTGAGGTGTGCCAACATATGACAAGCAGAGCAAGAATCAGAAGTCAGCTTGTCCTGGACCTTGTTACATCTCTGTTATATAACCATTTCTATCTATAAAGTTCTAGAAAAACAAATGCTCCAAATTTCAAGCAACAGCAGTGATGAGGAACAAGATTGGTACACTCTATGCTCTATGACTGGAGATTGTCATGGCTCAGACGAAAGATAAAGAACCATTACAAATAGCCACATACAATGTTTTCAAAACTGGCTATCAAAGTTGAATGACTTTATGATATGGAAAAATGTCTTTTTGGGGCCACCATGCTAACTGATAGCTTTACTCTGTAATTAACTTGTCATAAGGGGTTGGAGCATGGGGTTGGAAATAACCTAGTAAAAATCTGTGGAAAAAAAAGGTGACAGTCTAGTTTTAAGCAAGAAAAGGTTACTCCAACACCAGAAGCATGCTCTGTTACCTAGACAGCCACCTTACATTTGCTCATACTCCAACAAAAGGAGTACTGGCTCATCTACTCACCTGATCTGAACACCAAGGAATGGCATTTAAAAATTCTGTGAACTCCACAGAGCTGAAAACTGTGCTTCTCTAACAGTGATTCACATAGAAACAAACTCTTCACTAAGCTTACATTTCCCTACCTCATCCCTAAAGAGTATAAGTAGAAAAATAGCACTCCCCCATTTGGAGGGAACTAAAATTAAGTCTATTAAAACACCTTGGCATTCAAGACCACCATGACAATGGTTTGGACTGCTATGTCTCAAAATACCCTGGGTATGTGGGGTATCCTCAGATAAATACAGCAAGAAAATGCTTACCCAGTCTCAGGACACTGAGATCCACTGTTTGAATCCTGTCATAACTGACCCACTAAGCAAGGTTTGGATCAAATTTATGTTACATCTCTGTACATGTTTTTATAACAGCTATCCTTGAAATTCTCCAAGTTTACATTAATGACACACAAAAAAAAATCTAACATGCTTCACATTGGCTGAGCAACAATTAAGATGACTGAGTCTACAAGATAATCTTTCACTAATCCTCAGTAGTACTACTGCAGCTGCAGACTATTCACTGGCAACACCTGTTTTTATACAAGGATTCACTGAAATTTACTTAAGCTGATGAGGCTGTTTAGACATACTGTTCCAGTAAACCAGAAATACCCTAACCAACTGACCCACCTTGCATTTATAAACAAGAACATCACATTGATAAGAGTGTCGCATCCTGTAACAATTTATATGAAGGGGAGAACTGAATTCTATCACAGAACTGGTGAGCCTACAATAGCTTTTTAAAACTTGACTCGAGATCACACAAACACATCCACAGTTTTCAAGCTATAAAACCAACAGAATGAGAGAGATGGAATCCACGTTTTATAACACTGCATATCAAAGACCCACTTAAGCAGACATTCAGCTTTTAACAGTTTGCCTAACTGCAACTATAATAAATATTTTCTGTTCAGGTTTTTACTAAGACCTCTCAAATCATGAGAGCTGTCATACATTCAATAGTTTGTTCTTTAGTAACCAAGGTATGGGACTTCGTGCAATGTGAAGTACTTAAAACTCTCATAAGTCATACTTGACCTCTCACCCTCACGAAAGTCATGCATATAGCAAAGGACATGATGAAGTTTGTTTTTAAGTAACTCAACAATTAGCGATATTCTCTGATAATAGCATAGAAACATTTCACACCTTTTAGAGAAGGCCTGGATTCTGGTTCCCCTAAAAATTGGTTATGAAGGTTGGTTTTAATCACACTTGTCATTCCTCCACTCTTAATCGAACAACAGTTTGTACAGTCAGAGCAATAGAAAGTTATTTGTTAGTGACCATAATCTATTTCTTACTATTTAAACCATACAGGGGGAAAAAACACCACATTTCTATTTACACATGGCCCCAGATTTTGCTGGAATATTGTTAACATTCATTGGCAGGCCTCCCACCCATTCAAATGCCAAGAAAACCTTAACTGAACATCTGAAAGCAAGAAAGCATTTTTTCTTTCCTCCACTCCAAAGCTGAGTGTTTCAAAGACACTTCAGCAAAAGAATTGCCTTACCAAGGGAAACGAGTATGCGAAGACTGTCCCAGTTGACCCCCAGTTGCTCTCCCTCTTTGGAGCTACAAGTTAACTACATTAAGGAAGTTCACACCCAGAGCTTAAGTTTATTAATGCAGGGGTCAAGCTTCCTCAGGTTGCTTTCAGGGAGTTTATATAGAGGAGAACAGCCCTAGAAAATCTTTTGTGAGAGAAAGATTGTGGAGGCATCATGTTCTTTACTGCATAAAAGTACTGCAAGATATGTACACTCTGACAAAACACCTCAAAGAGATGCAAACCAAATTATTTGTCTTACTGCCTCTCTTTAGCTACAGGCACTGATTTTAATCATTTCATTATTAATATCTCCTCTTCAGGAAAAGGGAGCTTACATCACTTATTCTAAATGTTGTCTATATCTGGTTGTGTAATATGATGGTGTGCATTTTCCCCCTTTTATTTTTTTAGTTTGTGAAGAAATGAAATGGGCTTAAAGCAAATATTTCCAAGAGTAGCTACATAACTACTTTTTTCCTCCTTATCGATAATTTACTTCCATCAACTCTTTTTCTACAGGAACTACGTCAACTCAAGGTGTCAAGCAAATGGGTGTGATTCTTTTTGTGTGTGTGTTGACCCTAGGCTTTACAATAGAAAAGGTGAAGAATCTTTATATTCATGCTAGGCATGAGTTTCTTTCCATCTGGCACTATATTGGTTAATACAGAGCTTTGAATGTGCCTTTCCAATATGGATACATTTCCAGATGTTCTACAACTCCTCGGATCACATCCACACTTCAGAGGTTGTCTCAGATATTAACATCACTTGCTCTTCTTCGATCATACTCCATTTTGCTACTCAGAAAATGAATATGCTGCATGCAGCATGGTTTTATTCTCTACTAAACAATGCTGTTTGTTAGGGCATTTCATCTCACATATTTAAATTAATACCATTTTCTCTCACAGACTTTCTGAAACAAAATCTGACTTTGCTCTCTCTCTTAAAAAGACTGGCCCTTTCTGATTTGCTTTCACAGCAAGATTTCCAAGAGTCCAGCAGAATTCAGCAGCTACCTGTGCATACACTTACAAAGCTGTCAAGGGCAGAGCAGAACTCTGCTTCAGAGTCATAAGTACTTCCCAGGCTCGGGGACTGTGGCCATGTCACCTCAATCCACCCACCTACTCTGATATCAGGCTATCCTGCAAATGCTCTGGGTTGCAGCAGAGGCTTATTCTGCTGCCCACAGACACACAGCTTAAATTCCAAACCATACACAGGACTGCTGGGCATATGTCACTTCCCTGAGGGGAGTGAGTGACAGTGAGAACCGATAGCAATTCCAAATTGACATCATCAGTTTGGAGGAGACAGAGTCACAAAACGATTGAGGGAGAGGAGGGAGAAAAGCACAGACATTGCCTTCACTCTCCCAGAAACTAACTGCAGTTGTACACAGAATAATAGGGTTTTCTGCTTGTTTTCCACCCAGAGAATATTTTGTGTTTCTTCTTCTTAAGCAACCTCAAATTTTGTTTCCTATGCCTAGCTGCATCCCCAGGAGGGGCAGACTCTGCAAGCCAACAAGCAGAATAAACAAGGAGATCTGAAGTTCCTGAGGAGGACTGTCTTTGAACAGTAAAATCTTTGCATGATGGTATGGTGCCACTATCACACAATAAATACTCTTGGCTTGGCAAATGCAAAACAGCATCCTGATCTTTCCTTTGCAGCTAGGCTAATCACCAAGTGTTACAGATTTCTTGCCAGTTTGACAGCAATATGAATGCTCAAGGGAACCTCCTTGGCAGTTCATTATGTCTTGAACTTGCCATACTTATCCAAAGAAACCTTTTTTAAAAGTAAATCTGTGTTCTACTGTGTTTTCTTGGCAACACTTCTAGTAATAAATTGCTGAAAGATCTAAGATGGCATATAAAGTAAAGCAAACAAAGCAAACTTCAGTTTGAATAGAAACAGAATTATTTCAACTGCCAATATTGAGCTTTAGAAGTTATGATCCCTGCTATACTCCTAGAGTTTTTCAAAACTATACTCATGATTCACATTTTTAATGCAATATAATGGTAAGCCCTGAATCATCAGAGAAGTATTAACATGGCAAATATTGAAATTCAGTTTGCTGCTTCTTTTTTTCATTGGATCATAACTGTCTCCAGTACATTTTTGATTGCAATTCTCCCCATCCCAAAATATAAATTTTTTAATTTAACCAAAGTTGATCCATTTTTTAACCATGCATACAGAAAAAAAATCTACACTACATCTTTAAACTATCAATTCCAACTGAAACATTTGACAACCAGTTAATCACCAATAGCTGCACCTAAAAACGAAAAAACAACATAAACTATTTGTATTTAACTCACTGGAATCTAAATGGTTTCACCACAGATTGTGGGTGGACTATACCTCAAGTAAAATTTCTCTACTTGCAGTTCTCCCATGTTTGTAGCCCAAGTGAGTGTTATCCTTTTTAAAGGTACAGAAACATATTCAACAGTTTATAAGGAACTCAACAGATGAACTGAAAAGCTACCCAGTTTTGCCACTGATAACACAATGAGAGGCATTCCCTTTACAAACAAAATTATAAAGAACATAATACAACAGGCATACAAGGCACAACTTTAAAATACAGGAGGTATCAACTACAGCTTTCAGGTCACTTACAAACCTCACTCACTTTCCTTTCCTACTGAAAACTTGTCAAAACATTTTTGTGCAGCAACAAACAAAACATTCTTTATGCCATTTTTTGTTGAAGTACATTTCCAATAAGAGGAAAAAAATGCTGTTTACATTTTCTACTTTGACCCACATCACAGTTGGGTGGCGGGGGGGGGGGGGTGGAGTGGGGGAGGGAACAAAACAAAAAAACTCTTTCTATTCCAATGGAAATTCTAATGTTTCAGTATGTCAAAGTTATTTAGAAATGTATAATCAAAACAAAAAAAATTTAAAAAAGCTTTTAGCACTTTGTGTTAAATCGGTCAACTGCGATGGACCAACCGAAAAAACACTTTGTTTCAAGCCTGTTTCACACTAACCTATGTATGCCTAAAGGAACTGTAATGCCCCAGAATACTTTACTTCTTACTCAGGCTACATTTCCATGGTGGGCCTATGGTCATATGACTTGCAGGACACATGATTCTCAGTGCAGTGAAAGCAGTGGGGAGTCAAGGTCTACAAAAAGGTGAGAGGCATGTGAAATACAGCTGCTTTGAGCCTTTACAGCAGATGAGCCTTTGAGCCTTTATAGGCAGATGCAGTTTAAGATGACTCAGTTCAAAGCCAAACATTTCACTGTGGGTCAGCAGACTAAGTATTTACCAAATGAAACCAGAAAAACAAACAAACAAATGAAACCACTCAACCACAGGGGAAGAAATTGGGCTAAACTGAATGTAGGTTTTTCAAGTCTTTCAAAACTTTTTCAATGCAAAATAATTTTAACATAAAGTTGAAGGCCAACATCCACTGAAACCCTCCTGGATTCCCATCCTACTTGCTTTCCTTCTTACAGTTCCATTTCTGACATCTCCTCTCCAACTTCTGTAACGCAAAAAATAAAGAACTTTCTTTGTTCCACCAGTTTCATAAAAACAGGATGCTGCTTCTACTGAAGCATAAAAAGGTAGTATTAATTATGGTGATTGCCATCCTATACATACCATCAGAAAGATAACCTCATTCAGGTTGCCTAAGGGGGGGGGGGGGGGGAAAGACGCATAACAATCCCTGTAAAGCCTTCTGAACTATCATCTCCAAAGAAAAAACAATGTAAAAGGAGCCCACTGATTTTTAAAGCTAAAGTTCAGTTTCAAAGTTCACATTTTGAATACAATTGGGAAAACATTTATTTTTTCAGTAACATATACTGATATTTACAGTGCATTCTTGCATATTCCAGATGCATCACAGTTCTTCATTCCCATATAAAAGATACAGCATAAAAACAGAAAGACTTCACCTGCCTGCTACAGAAACATGAATGACTTAGCCAATTAGAGTACAGAAAGAGAGAATACTGCTCATCAACGTTCCAGCTTCAAAGTGACATTCCTATTACTAGGGTCATAGTTATACAAAAATTTCCATCAAGAAATTTGTGAAGTTTTGCAGAAACTGACCTTGAACAACACTACTCAAAGCAAAGGTACCACTCCAGTTTTGGCAACTACTCTTGTACAACACTTGTTTTTAGGGAATGCAATGTTTAATTCCTTCTTAACTCTTCATCACTGAAATACAGACACAGGAGTCATTTTAGCAATCTTCATCACACTACAGAGTTGGAGGGTTAGTGTATGCATAGAGCTGACAGCATGCAAGAGCCCACAGTTCTCCATTATGACTGGACTGGTGGGTTTCAGTGAACCTTTGCTTTTTGCTCATCAGAGAAGTTAGAGATTGTGGATGGAGGGATGCAAATTTTTTATGTAGCTGGGAACACAATGCTATAAACAAACAGCTCCAGTGTAAACTGAGACATTTTAAAGGTTGCTTGAAAGTTTGCACCTCAAAGGTTATTTAAAGTGGAATCAATAACCACACAACCTGGTTTAAATTCTGTCAAGACGACCCACTGGATGATTTCTTTCTGCTTCAACTCCATTTCTTTATAACAAAGCATTGTTGGCTCTTTGAAACTAGGTTAGGCTCAAAGGAAACTGATGTCTCTGAAAAATTGTTGAGTAAAAAGATGAAATATAACAGTGCAATAAAATCATTTCCTTAGAAAAAATAGATATAGCTCTGTAAGTGTAGCAGGCAGTTACACTTCATGGTTATAGATTCTGCCATCCTGGCTCAAATTAGCCACCTATCTATTAATCTGTCTGTGACCACAGCTTAAATGCTTCAGAGAAAAGGGGGAGAAAAAATTGTTCCCTGAAATGAACATTACAATTACCAAAACACACTTTTTAGGGTCTGCCATTAGTGACTGCTGTTGGTGGCTATTGTGTGATTGAGATGTGAGAGTTTATACCTCTTATTCATTTTAAACAGAAAGGCAAGTGCTATTACAAGACAGAGTATGTTCTGTCTTACAAAAAGACAGATGATTCTTTTCTTAAAAGGTATGTACATATTTTTTCTTTCAGCACAACTAACCATGTTTACCTCTCAATCATTAAAAAGGCAGTGATTATCTGTTTATGTTTGAGTTACAACAGTGGCCTGGATTGTTGAACAAACCTAACCAATTAAAAGCACCACCACAGCTCTCTGAATTTTTAAAGGTTTGCTTTTTAGATATTTCAAGTTACTATTGAGATATCTCTCTTGTAAATATTTATATCAGATCATTTTTTCAAACTTTCACAACATAGGTACCAATCTAAACAATTGCTCCAGCTAAAGCACCACTATTTAGATTTGAAACACCAAAGAGCAATTTATTTCTGTTCTCCTAAAGTATATAGCACAGCAATCCTAATGTCATTAAGCTACAGTAGCTATATCAGAGTTCTAATAAAACAAGTTGGAGGCAAGTTTGCAGTATAACAAGGTGACAGATGTCCCAGCATAATTTGGGGCTTGCATACAGGAAACACCATGTCCTACTAAGAAGGTCAGTGATCCAAACACAGCTATTTACATAGATAGCGAGTTAGGATGAAGATTTTCAAAGTATCTATATAAAACACCAATCACACAGCACTTTAGCACTATTGGAACAGTTAAGAATAGAAGGTGTTTAACTCTTAAATATCTGGGCCTGTTTAGCCTGTAGAAGGGAAGACTGAGAGGGGATCTTATCAATATATACAAATATCTAAGCAGGAGGTGTCAAGAGGATGGGGCAAGACTAATTTCCGTGGAGCCCCGTGACAGGCCAAGAGGCAATGGGCACAAACTGAAACACAGACACTTCCATCTGAACATGAGGAAAAACTTCTTCACTGTGAGGGTGACAGAGCACTGGAACAGGTTGCCCAGAGAGACTGTGGAGTCTCCTTCTCTGGAGATATTCAAAACCCGCCTGGACGCGATCCTGGGCAATGTGCTCTAGGTGACCCTGCTTGAGCAGGGGGGTTGGACTAGATGATCTCCAGAGGTCCCTTCCAACCTCAGCCATTCTGTGATTCTGTGATCTGTACTCTTACTTAACCGCCTGAATTAGGACTGCATTACTGAAATCTTACCATCACCAAAATGAATGGCAAACTCCAACTAAATGCAGAGAAGCTCTGGGGCTTTAAAACTGATTCCGATTTCTCTTATACTGAGGTAAAACTGATGCAATTCCAATTAACATTGCCTAATACTTCTTCCTGTTCTTTCTACATCAACTCCTGAACAGATTTCTAGATAGCTGAACGTCTATCACATGTTGAAGGTCACAGCAAACAAAATAATTGAAGGGGTTGAGCAAAAGAAAACAATGTACCACTCCCACTCCATGTTGTCCTCATCTCAACAAAGGTTTTGGAATGACCAGAATGCAGATTTAAAGAGCAGACCATAGAGCTACTGGCTCATATCACTTGCTCAACTGCAAAGGCTCAAAAGAAACTGTGAAAACTGAAAATCCATTATTTATTCAGTGTGGAAAAGAGGACACCCATTATTCAAAGGTGCTAAAGATTTTATTTATTGCATCTAGAAAAAAGAGAGAGAGAACCCCATAATTTAAAACAAGCAGTAACACAAAACAATAAAGACATATTGTATAATTATGAAGCAATCTTCATGTAACTTAAAGAAAAGAAACTTTATATCTTACATCTGCTATAATCATTGATTTTTTTTTTGGCCTTGAATATTATAGAAGCTAAATACTATATGCTACATATTAAGTGGTCTTATAAAACAAATCTGGGATCAAAAAAACGAAAAAAAATCAGTTGGTATTAATTTCTAAAGACTTTTGTAAACACAAAAAGCATCAGAACTTTTTAAAAACAAGACAGGGAAACATCCTAAGAGTGGACCAAGTACCATCTAACTTAGTAATTAAATGACCATTCATCTAGCTAGATTCATCTAGCTCATTAACCCATCTCCAACAGTGGCTAATAGCGATTCATAAATCGAAATATCAGAACAGAATGAGCATCAGACATTTTGCAGTCAACTGGACCCACCACTGCATTCACCATGATGCCAAATCCTGGAGCAATCAGCAATGGTGGTCTCAGCAAATTCTGCAACTTCCTCTCCTCCTGTTGCTTAGAATTCATTTTACTTGGCACTTCCCAGACCTACCAGGCCTTGCTAGTCACATGGCACAGCCTCTGCAAAGGGACTATTTATGAGCAACTTGTGAAGTAAGAAGCACCTAGACCCTTGCTCAGCCATTCCTAGCCCATTAGAACCCACACACGAGTCAGTATTGCTAAAGCACAGGACATGCACTAACTGAACATGGACCGGACACAGTCATATCACAATAGTTTAAAACACTTTTGCACACCTCATGCCATTGCAAAAAGGAATGCTGTTCCATGCAGGTGTGCAGAACATCAGAGCTTAGAGAATGCAACAACTGTTATGGGGGACAACCACAGCTTCTGATGCTACTAGCGTGGCAAAACCTTCTCCTTCACTGACACAGCCTTGACCCCAAAGACATTGTGAAAATGAGGTCATTTCAAGTTAACTTGACATAAAATTCTTATCGCAGGTTATTTAAACAAAACAAATGAACAAAAACAAACCTGGCTATTCCTGAGTAGGCTGTTGTAAATTTTTAGCTAACATTGGTCCAAATTTAGCAAGTTCCTCACTATTCATGTAGAACAAAGCTTTTTGCTATTTGTATACTTAAATGAACATAAATGATGACCTGAGGCTTTGGGCTTGTGTTACTTAAATCATATTATATCATCTGTCAGACTGATAATGATTACTGTTAAGACTCAGCATTCAAGCTAATGAACTGTTTCTGACACAGGATCACCACCACTTCAGTGTTTGTATACATGTGACTATTATTCAGAATTGTAATGATATACACAAGATTTTCAGTCAGTTATCTGAGTCAGATATATTGTACAAAATTCAAATACGTCAGTTTTACAAACAAGTCTTTTCTCACACCTTGACTTAAATGTACAAAATAATAACAAAAGTGGACATTCATTGTTGAGGTAAAAACATTTCTTGTGTATGCATAAGATGCTTTGAACATTTCTTATTTAAAAATGCACAGAAAACTACGTGCAAGTGGCTTTCACAGTGGGATTTTTATTTGGTTGTTCAAGACTTTTTTACAGTTGACTTTTGCAAAATTTTGTTATGAATTCTAAAAACAACAGAAAGTATATTCAAAACAGTCATCTAGAATAAAAGTAAATAAGCATATATCTACAATGAATGAATACGCAGGCAGTTAGTCACACAAAATCTAGTATTGTCATGACTAGACTGCTACCTGAACCAAAATTACTACATGAACAATTTGATATATTAATCTTCAATTATAGAGGTGACTGAAAAGTAGATGTATCATAAGCTTATGCTGATGTTAGTGGTGGACAAATCTGTATTAAACATAATAATTACATTTTAATTATATTGCAATACATTTTCTTAACATCTAGATCATCTTTCCTTTCCAAGAAAAAAAAATAAAAATAAATCTTACGCCCAAAGCAATGTCTTCTTGCCAGACTAAAATGTTCCAGGTAGCAGAGAAAAAGACTGCCTCTAAAGACCCACAGGAAATTTTTTTAGTAATCATCAATGGAGTGTTAAAACAGCAGTTGAAATTCAATATAAATAAATGGGAAATGAAGTATATGATAAAAGACAATTCTGACTTTACATGCATGGTAACAAGCCCTGAGCTGACTATTCACTGCTCAGACCCTGGGGTTGTAACAAAAAGGTCTCTGAAAACATCAGGTCTATGGTTCAGTACTGATCAAAAAGACAAACAGAATGCTAGGAACAGAATGGGAACAAAACAGTGGCCTTATGCCACAATGGATATGAATGGTCAAACCACTTTTTCAATGCTAGCTACATGCTGGCCTCTCCAACTCAGAAAGAATAGGGCAGAACTGTAAGAGCTGCAGAGAAAGGCAATGAAACAAATTCAACGGTATGGAATGGCTCCTGTGTAAGACTATGATTATACAAACCAGGATTCTTCAGCCTGGAAAATAATGGAGGGGGTAAGATGAGAGAATCTGTAAAATCAAGAGCTGACTGGCAACACAAAGAGGGGAGCATTTGCTACCACTTCCAGCAAGCAGAGCTGGCACCTCCTAGGCTCATCTCCACACTCACAGAGGGGCACAGAGAAACAATGACAGGTGGAGGAACCTGAATAATACCATGCCCTGGCCACTCACAGGGCTATCAGGAGAGAGGGATCACCCCCACGGTCCAGGGGTGAAACCCATCAAGATGAGTCAATGGAAAGGTTAGAACAGGGTTCCACTCTTTTGGAAGGGTGGCACTGACAACCACTGGAGTTTTCACACACCCAGACCATTCCAGCTGGGGCATGGCTTGCTCTTGGACCATGGGTATGTTGGGAGGGCAATGTTACACTCGTAATGGAGAATGGGACAGTCCCCAAAACATATCTCATTAACTATTGTGTTACCCATCAAACTCAGAAACATGGGACACACTTGCAACTCATACTAAAAGTGCAACTTTTTCAATTGTCCTGGCCCTCATTTATCCAGGAAAATCTAACTATGGGAATTGATCTATCAACAAATTAGAGCAGTGAGGAACCCTACTCCATTATGCAAAACTGGGACAGAATTCAACAGCAGCTACAAAGCATTGACTAAAACCCAAGAGAAGGGGCACTCCTCGCCGTACAAGTTGAGGCTTCACAGAGCTATTATGAACTCGTACCAGCTATTTCTGGAAAGTGCAATTAGAAGGATTTTGAGTGTTACCTTAGAAAATGACTACCACACCAACCATCTGGACAGTCATAACTATCAATATAATCATCATTCCCTTTAGACTTTTGTGTCTAAAATATCTAGCTGGGCTGGAGACAAGAGAAAAGGGAGAAACAGCATGAATGTATCCATCAAGACCTATGAGCCCCATTAAGGAGTACCTTGCAGCAGCACCAAGACATCTGCTCCAGCAGCACAGCCTTACAAGGTGATAAAACAGATTTTTATGAAGTGCTGTGCAAGGAGAGATGATGGTGTGGTTCTCTCTGGTTTTGTTTTTAAGGGTGGGAATGTCAGGTATGTGATAAAAGGCTGATCTTCACAAACACAAAGGAACACAGAGGAACAATGACTGCTGGGGAACTTAAATAACCTAATCAGTGAAATAAGCCCTCTGACGCGGCTACTCCTAGGGCTATCACAGAACACCGATCAATCCGTAAAATGCTCTTCTCCACAAACATGAAGGAGCATGGAGAAACAATGGCAGGCAAGGGAACTCCAATAACCCACTGAGAGAAATGGAGCCCCCTGCCCTAGCCCCTCATAGTGCAATCAGGAGATAGGGATCACCCCCACGGTCCAGGGGTGAAACCTATCAAGATGAGTCAACGGAAAGGTTCTCCAGAGCACCTTGCAGAGCCAGCAAGGGAGACCATAGGGCCTGAGAATTGACTGGTTTGTATGTGCATCTGAGGCTCCGAGTGAGGCAACTGGAGGTGAGAGGATCCAAGGGCCAGTTACTGGATAGACTGAGTGTCTAGACTATTTACTTGAGTGATCCACATTGTATATACATATAATTTTCCACAAACAGACCTTTATCCTGATCAGCCAGAGGTGAACAGAATGAGGCTGTTGGCGCCATTCATGTTTGCATGAGTGCTGTTTCTGTGTTGATCCGTGTAGCCAGTCATGTTTATATGTCTAACATATACCTGTGCTTTGTGTGTGTGCTGACTGGGAACACTTGCTCAGCCTCGGTACTGGTTGGACAAGGGGGCATGGAGCTGCAGCAGCCTCAGTTCTATTGGGCTGCCAGATTTCAGCAACCCCTAACAGTGCCAAATTAAACTAACAGGTGTTGATTAAAAAACAAAGCATATTTCCTTACAATAATGCACACTGTGCCCTCAAACTTCTTGCTACAGGCACTGGAGACTTTAGAAGCATGCACTGATTGAAAAGGCACTTCGCAAATTCATAGAAGAAAAATACAGATGCCTGTTAACTGAAAAGGCACAAACCTCAACTCAGGATATCAGAGTTGCAAGAGTCTAGGAGGGCATGTGTAACACTTTCCACAAATACTCTATTATGATGCACTTAGACAGGCATCAATTGTTGGGCACAGTGAAAGACCGCAGCCTGGGCTATATGGACTTTTGATCTAATGCGATCAATCTTATACTGACTATTATAACATAATCAATACTCAACTCTCACTGGTATTATAGGGGAAGCTGGCATTCTGGAAAATGAATTATGTAATGATTACGAATGACATAAGTCAGATGAATATCACTACTGAATTATGTAGGAAGCTCAGGTTTGACACTTGAAAGTTATAACATCTCTTCAGAAGTTGTTTAGTGTCCTCAATTCCTAAACATTTTTAAGAATGTACTCCATGCATCGTATCCATAAATCTTAGTCCACAGAGCTAAACTAAACACACTATGTTTTGCCTTAAGCCATGTAAACACAACTGAGCTGCATCACATTGTTGATATTTTTGACCTCACTCATCATTCAGACTATGGAATTAAGATGTAAACATTATCTGGTAACCACAAATTGCATCTCAGGGCTTCATTACAGAAACATTGTAATCCCTTTGTTACAATGAAAAATATTCTGAATTGAAAGGTCTCTAGCCATACCCAACCCTCAGCATTTAAAGGCTTTTAAATAAATAGTAGATATGGATCTTAAAGGCCAGGATATCCACAGTTTCTGAAGAAAACAATGAGGTTTCACAATGAACAGATTAACTAAGAGAAGGTAGCAGGGTTTTTCCATGTCAGTACAAAAAATACATCACTAGAATACTGAAAACCCGGAAGAGGGACCTCAAAGATATTTTATTGTGAAACATTCATCTAGGTAAGAGTACCATAACTGTCAGTTATCCAGTATTCTGCAACCATTAGAACATCTCAGGCAACGCACCAGACATCAAATTCCAGATCTGAGTGGAGGTGTGTGACTAGGAAACCAATTTTAATGCAGGCTTTCAAGGCTTTTATTATTATTTTTAAATACAATAGATAGTATACCCTTAAAGCAATGGCTTTATAAATATATAAATGCTATGGCTGGCTGCCAACTGGTTCTGGCAAAACTAGTTGGCTTGCTAGTTGTGTGGCTAACTATAAAGTGATAAACAAGCATTATGATTAAAAGACTTTTCCTGTGTTAGGGATAGAAAAATTACATAGTATTTAAAAAAAAACACTGAGCAATTCTGAGTGTGTGATGGGTACCAGATGCAATAAGGAGGAATTATTACTACTATATTTGGAAGTCTCTGAAGATAGGAGCTATTCAGGAAAAACTTCTTATGGCAAATTTCAGGATGGCAAGAAGGAGCTATTTTAAGTGATGAGAGAGTGTAAGAAATCCTGTATGTAGGAACCACAAGTTATGGATTTTCCAAAACTTTTGGTTTTACTGCCATGCTTTAGGTATATTAAATGTACAAAATGAAATTTTGAAAACACATGAATCCACCTAAAGATCCCAGCTTGTTCCCACTACAGAAACAAATTAAACTGAATATTGGCAAGTATTTCCAAAAGCAAAGAATTATTCCATCGCTTAACTAGTACATTAGAACAATTAATTCAGCATAATTTTTTAAAACAAGTATTTCAAAAGGTAAATTTAAGGACATTCTCAGAGCAGTTTTCACTAACAGCAAAAAAAGAAAAAAACATCTGTCCATGTTTCTAAGTCCATATTGCATATTTTGTTCTACAGATCACAAGAACTTTTGTTATCTACTTTGTGTCTATTATGCTAAAGGATGCCAGCACTTCCATTTAATCCAATCTGGAATGTCTACCTTATCTTACTGTGCCTTCCTGTGTCTATGAATGGTAAACTAAGCATTCCTAGCTCTAAGACACCTACATCCACTTACAAAGCAGTATTTGTATCTTCTAATTTAGCTTGTCTGAGTATGCAACAGAGGCCACTAAAACTGACTAAGGCTTCTTGTATACCCAAATGGCTGTTACAGGTTTAAGTATACCAGTTCTGCTAAATAAGTTTTCTATTATTATCTGACAATAACAGATTATTTGTAAGGGAATTTTGATATTTTTGATGATGTACATACAAACACACAGTTCCCTTGCTTCCTCACCTCACCCCACATCACAACACGGAGTAACAAGGCTCAGACCAACACACATGAATTAATTCATCTCAAAACAGCTTACAATATTGTACACTTTTTCAATTATTTTGTGAGAGCATTCTAGAGGACATGGCTTTAGCAACAGATAATGCCATCTACATAAAAAATTCTGCAATTACTGTTTCCTATCAAATAGTACTTTATTATGCCAGTGACAGATCAAGGATTTCTAGTACAGCTAACTGATAGAGAAAAGGGGGGGGGGGGGACAGAAAGAGAGGAAAGACTGTAGGAATTGAGATTGGTTAGTGCCAGTCTTGATCTCTTGGCAGCAAGGCAAAGGAAGTTGCTTGTTTTTTTTTAAATAGTGTGGTGACAGCTAGAACTATAAAAGTTTGTGCCAGTTGTTGTTCAGCCTAAAAACCGTAAACAAATACGCCCATCCTTAGGGACAGAATAGGTTTCAAGTATCTTGCTAAATTAGTTATTCCCTTTTAAGTCCTTACCTATAAAAAAAAAGAAAAACACCCAAGAAGTTGTGTTATTTCATGTTCTATTGTGTCACATTCTGCTCCCAAAATTAAAAATGAGAGGAGGTACCAACAATTCTAAGCTGAAATTCTCCATATTATTAACTAGTAGCTGTATACTAATCCCAAGCAGTTCCGGGAAAACTGCAGGTGTTTTAAGTAGCATACTCCAGTATCCCAAACAGTGACTAAAAATTAACACAAACTGACATTTTTAAGCCATGAGTATTCCATAATAAAAGCTGCAGGTTATATATATACAATACACACAGAATTGAATACTATCAGTAGTATAATTATTACTCAGAGATAATTAAGTAACTTGCTATGGCTACATTTAGGGGGTTTTGAGGGAGTAAGGGGGGTTGACTTGACTCAGAGAAGCATACTTAATAAAATGAGTTAATTACCTTTGCTTGCACTTCACTGAAACTGCTTTGGAAGCTACCAAAACTCTTCCAAAAATGTCTTCCATTCATTGTCCATATTTCCCATAGCACTCCACCCGACTTGTATCCTTCCTGAACTGAGTTACTTAAAAATAACCTTGAATCAAGAAAGAAAATCAGGAAATTTAAATGGAAATGGTAACTGATCAACCCCTAATAAATGGTACATGGTCTTAAAGAAGATCGGGCACCTCGTCCCATTTGGTATATTGAGAAGTCTAAAGTCACTCCTGCATTTTTATAAAATTAAGCAGAGTAGAGGAACAAACCTTTAAAATGCTTAGCTTTGCTGAAGTATGATGTTCCAGTTTTATATATTATGCAGCTTCACAAACGGTTAAGTATTCCCTGAATATATCCTTGGGACTGAAAAATTAAAAAAAAACAAAAAAACAGCTGAATAAATAATACTGATAACTAAAGGATGAGGGGAAACTCAGGAATAAAAAGGGTAACAAATAAAAACCTACTAGAGCCAACACTAGGCCTTCTGACAGCTTTTTTGAATATACTGAAGCTGAACACTCACTTTCCCTCTGTCTCTATAATAAATACAGCCTGAATTAGATCCAAAGTTATGTTGCGCTTCCCAGAGTAACAAAACTAAGTATTTTGTAAATATTATTACTGCTCAGCACTAACAGAAAATAAAAGCAGAAAAATGCTCAATTATGGATATATTCCAAGTTCCCCAAGAAAAGGAACAAAGGCTTCAGCTTAAGTTTGCAGAAGTTACATCACGTTCTCCTCGTTAGTGCAAAAGGTTTAAAGTTAACTTTATTCAAGTAGCACAACATTTTTTTCCTGCTACAACTTAAATCCTCACCAAACTAGAATAACTACTTCAAATTTAAATCAGATGGGAAATGGTTAAGAAGAAAACAACCTCCCTCACTCCCCCAGAAAACAGAAAAAGACTGAAGTAGAAAATATATGCCACATATAAGCTGCATTAATGTGCAGGGAAAAGAAAGCACATCACAGAAACAGAAAAAGCTGGAAAGAATTTTCCTCTCTTTACTTTTCATAAAGTTATTAACAATTCTGAATTTGAATTTGTATTACGCTTCTCAGTAACGCATCAGCTAAGATGCTGAGCCAATTGTAAATTTCTTCCAGAGGAAGAAAAAGAAAAGCAAAACTGATCTCTGTACAGCAAGTTAAAACATCTTGGCATAGATATCCCTTTTCACCCTTGACTTTACTTCCTGACAACAAGCAGAGAGAAAAGAGTAAGAAAATTGAATGAAAAGTCTTGCAGTTCTTCCCTTACCAAAAAAAAAAAAAATCCTATCACTTGGGCCAAAGGTTCTGTCTTAGGACTGAATGTACTGGGTGACCATTCAACATCATCTTTCTCTTGCACCTATATTAACAGACTGTGTCCTGAACTGTAATTTTACAAATAGACCTTATTTTTAAAAAGTGTGAGGTAGGTAGAGCAGATTCAGAGGGCACATGTATATCACAAAGTTAAGATATATTAGAAGAAAGGTGTAAACGGTTAGATATTGACCATCTACCAAATCTACATATTGTTTGTTCTTCACAAAAAACAAACAATTTTCTATTCTAGCTGTTATAAATAATAGTGAATTCTTTCCTCTGCTACACAAAGCAGTAGAGTAGTCCCTTATCCATTCTACAGAAGCATAAAGACACAAAGGAAGCTCAGCATATATTAAATATACCAAGTGTGGGCACCCATGGCCTGCCAAAATACTTCATTTACAGTCCAGCCTACTCCTGACCATGCTGACAACCATGCAATTCCAGGCTCATCTTGCTATTATCGTTATCTGTCACACAACCAAAATGCAAACACACTTATTTCATAATTATTTCAGTTCTTCATCTGAATGTACACGTGTGTATCAGGAACAAATATATGCAGAACACATTAACTGATACTTGTCATGTGGCAGACTTACCTCTAGTCATGTCACAGGGAAAGGATACAGTCTACGATCTTCGATCCTACAGGAGGGGATGTGTGGTTCATCTGAGCAAAAAATTTGGATACCACTGGACTGCATAAAGACACCATTAAAGACTGTGGATGGATTCAAAGTCAACGAGACTTGTGTCCCTGAGTCACTCAAGAATTTAGAAAATTCCAAATTTTTAAATTAAACTGGAGTAAGTTATAGGGAAGATGTTTTATTTTACTGCATATAACTGCCAAATCATCAGAAATGAAGACATTACAATAAGAAGGCAAAATCCAAACATCTTAATGGATTAGGAAAGATGAAAAAAAAAAAATTCAAAAGACGAGATGCCCTGGATGATGGATGTTGTTGCTGTTCTTACTTAACAGATCTCACGAGCCACTGAGGAGATCAAAAAGCACCACTAAAGACAGAAATCAAAATTGCTTTAAAAATTATTTGGAATTGCTATGTGACCTTTGCAAAGCATATCATTAGAGCTCCTTCTGGACATTTGGATTCCTCTACAAGCAACCTAAAAGCAGACTCAACAGTTATTGTTGTAATATACTTGTCAAGTAGCAGATTCACTAGGACTCCACCCAAGGTCTTGCACAGTCCTCAAGTCTTAGAAACCAAGCACCTTTCTCAGAAAATTAAAGGCAAGGAAATAGCGTGTTTGGAAATCTGGCAATAGCAAGAACAAGTATCTGAGACATGAGATAAAGAATGATGCTGAACCGCAAAGTGGATTGTGGCTGCAAGGGTCCCTACTACAGAAAAACATCCTGCAAGGATAAGATAGGTGAGGAGCCAAGCGAAAGCAAAGACCAAGGGCTCCCAGTGAGATTACAAATACTACAGTCGTTCTCTACAAGAGGGAAGCTATTTAGGACTTATCCAGCCAAGTGGCTCCTATGTCAGCAGTACATCCTTCTAAGCAGTTGCATGAAAGCAGTGAATGAATACAATACATGAACTTTGAACTTTTTTTTTTTTTAAAGTAACCTCCTGTACACCATTGCCAGAATAAAAAGACTTGGTTCTTTACACTTCTCCACCCCCCCTCCCTAAAAAAAGGTAGTAGAAAGCTAGGGTCTCACAGTAGACCAGGAAACAAATTATTCTTGCTCTGGGAAGCTACTGAACCAACTGGACACAATGTATATTAGGAAGGCTGGAGAAAGGACACAAGTCTTACACAGTTACTTGCTTTTGGTCATGTGTCCCTCTTGCTAGCCCTATGAAGCATTTTCTAGGATGATCTGAGTGAGAGGAGTAAAGAGACAAAACAAGCTCATATGGCATTCCCAGCACTACGCATTCAAGACCAATCAGAAGCACTGCATTAAGATTTGTGGGGAAGAAGTCAGACTGGGAAGACAAAGCAAGCAGTTTGAAATTTAAGCAAGACAAAGCAGTCGCCAATGAAAAAGACTCAAAAAGGACGACACTCAGAAGATGAAGTAAATGTGTATACAACAATATCATATTAATTAAAAAAAAAAGTAACGAATTTTAATGATTACAAAAATCAGTCTTGACAGAGAACAGACATCCTGCTAGCTTAAGTGCCATTAAGAGGACTTGCTGTAATTACAAAGAACTGATTTCCTTATGAACCATTGTCTCAAGTTACCCTTTCACAAAAAAAAAAAAAAGAAAGAAGGAAAGTCTTTCCAACTCCAGCAGTTAAGTGCATCAAAATCAAACTGCTTGCAACAGGAGGTATAAGAGTATTTTTCCCAGTAATAAGAATCTGTAAGATGATCCCAACAGATCTGAGTGGAAGAGTGAACTACAATCATTAACTTCTACAGGAATGCCCCAGCTGTAGGACTTGTGATTAGGCCCTTCTCAGGCCTGATCTGGCGTTTCTCCTGTATGCAGAAACATGGACATGTTACCTTATGACTAACTTGTTAACAACTTTTACATTCACCCATTAAACCACAGATGAACACCCTAAAATACTGCAAGGATAAACAAACATCTCCATGCAGATGGTGTTACCCATATATAACAGATGGGAAGTACTATTAGGCCTGTTTTAAGGAAGGCAGTCAAGAAACTGATTTGCCAGGAGGCCATATGGAATGAGCGGCTTAGGAAGTGCATGCACTCAGATCTCACATATCCCAAACGGCCATCCTACTATGAATCACCCAGGCTGTGAATATACAT
Organism: Apteryx mantelli; assembly: GCF_036417845.1. Lineage (NCBI taxonomy): Eukaryota > Metazoa > Chordata > Aves > Apterygiformes > Apterygidae > Apteryx > Apteryx mantelli. Next base: position 57,981,813 of record NC_090020.1, read on the forward strand.
ACCTACACACATATTTAGATATCTTCAAAAAAAGTAAAAAGCAAACAAAGATAGATAGATAGATAGATAGATTTAAAAAAAAAAAACACGAAGTGACATTTGCAGAAAGTCAATGAACTTTAAGAAAACCTATTTGAGAGCCAAGAAGATATTTCCATTTTTTTAGTCCTCTATGAAAGGTAAATCTATTTCATACAGAACCATTTGGCATTCCTTTAAATTATCAGCAGAATGTACATTTGAATGGTTGCCTTTACTTGGTTCACTTTGCTGGCATGCAGCCAAGATATCTGCTGCTAAGCTACAAGAATGCAGTACAGCATTAAGGGAAGAATCTCTCTTTAAAGCATTTTAATATTAGTATATGGGGTGCAGGCATGATTTCTCTGTAGGTCTGTAGCAGATTTCATACTGCTGATTTTGGAGCTCTCTCAGGTCGCTGCACATTTTGGACCTTATAATACTGGACACCAGCTAACTAGGCTTTCCCTCAGGCCACCAAGTAATGCACTTATGAAACTTCCATCTGCAGCAGGCAGCACAAATATGAAAACAATTAATCTGTGACCTGCAAGCTCAAACCCATTACAGTAACAAATCTGCACCAAAATGAATTGTTTCTATCTAGTTTTTTCCATAACATCAATCATCTGGGTCAAAAAGCATTATTTTTTATATACATTTATATCTGAATTTCATATTTGACTTTTTTTTGGCTTTAAATTACAAAGTCAAGTGCACAGAGGTTAGGAGGAGCCACATCTGAGGCTGCCCTGTGCATTCGTAATTCAGTCCCATGTGTGCAAGTATAGTGCCTTTTATTACATGATTCTTCTTCCAGAAAATCCTAATTCAGTTATTCCATGCAAATAAGACATTTCATGTTTTGCTTTATTTATATTCTTGAATGCATGGCTCCATAACTTATTTATTACACACTAATCAGAGTTCAGAACTTCTTCATATGCTTTTGTATGACACTCTTCATTGCATCATTCAGATGCTCCCTTAGAATTAACGCATTTATTTTAACAACAACCTGTAAGGCAAGAAGGAATTACTGCAAACAGTCTACAAAATTACAAAAAAAATCTACAATCTACAAAAAAGATCTGTTTCGGAAGCAACAACTCAATTTGGATGCCAGATCTGAAAAACTATTGGCCTTTAGCATTTACATGGTAGTTTTATTTCGTTTAGTCACAATTCGCACAGAGATCAGTCCTATCTTTAAGTGCTTAGCTCTTGTGTCAAGTTGGGCCCCCAAAACCAGGAACAACTAATAACCACTTGTAAAACATCTCATGTAGGTGACTTGTGAATCCTTTCATAGGGATTCTATGAAAAAGGCAGAATCCAGTTCCCACAAGTGATACTCTGACTCTACCATGAAACCATCTTTCTCCTCCTACAGCCTCATGCCTCACATACTACAAATGCTCAGAGAAGGAAGGAAAAGAAAAAAAAGAAAAAAAAACACAAACAAAAACAAAACAGAAAAGTCCTACAGACAATGGCCTCCTTCAGGACATAATCCCAAATATTCTTTTGAATATTTATGAAAGAGGAGTGGCAGGAAAGAAACAAGCTCATGGAACTGCAGTCACATCATAACAGACAAGGAAGTGTGAGAATTAGGCTGCTTTTTCTGACTCCTGGGTGTTGGACCTTGCATCCCTAAAGCTTGTTCGCATACTCTGTGCATACAACTCCTTGTATTGCATAGAAAAGCCAAACAAGAGAGGCTGAACAGGACTACACTTCACACAAACATACACTAACAGAACAGCATCAGTATCAGAGATTCAGCTCCAGCACTTGGACCTGTAAACTGCGCTGACAGTGTGACAGCAGTAGCTGACTACTATCCTGAACTGGGATAACCACTAGAGGGAGAGGAGGCTTGTAACACACAAGTGAACTTTACGCTTTGGATCTGCTGTCGGAAGAACACTGAGTTTCAAGATTCGTAAGTTCTAGCGCCAGTTTTGAACTAAATATAATCATTACAAGCCTCTTCTGGCCCAGCTTGTTTAGCCAGACATTAGTATCAAGCTAGATGCAGTCTCTTCTATTCTCAGTCTTCATTATTACTTAAAATTTTAGGTGGAGTGGGGAAGTTGACTGCTCAGGAAAGAGACAGACAGAGCTTTAGCCACAATTATGGCCCTGCTTGCACTCAAAACACACAACAGACTGATTCCACTTGTGACCGTAACCAGGTCTCATCAGCATGTAGCTTGGGCAAGAGAAAAGGGTAAGGAAAGAGTCTGGAAGCATGAATTAATCTGTATCTTTTATGTTCTTTCTCCTTCACAGCTTGTGTTCCCCCTTCAATCATCATGTACTTCTTATGGCAAGAAAGCTACAACTTGTAGACCTCACAGTCACAAAAACAATAAATATACCTGGCAAATTAAACATATATGGCTGAGTACCATCCCAGGAATATTATTCCAGTCTCCTTTGCCTGATGTTCCTGGTCAAGCTCTAGAAACAGGTCGTTACTTCTGGCATTAAATGCAACAGCAATATTATCACCTCAATACAGTCCTTAGTGCTGTTCTTCATCTCTACATACAGTTTTTCTTTCTTTTTCCTCCTGAAAGAGTTTTGGAGCTGACCCACAAATTTTAAATTCTCGCCAACATATTTATTAGGAAGAAACATTTTAAATACTTCTCTAAAACTGTTCTGTGTGTGCCAAATGGAAGAGAACATGATTAGCATAAAAGAAAGCTGCAGTTCTCTTGTCAAGCTTGAAAATCCACGCATGCATAGGGTTAAAAACAAATTTTCGATTTCATTTTAGAGGAGAAGATCAGATTCTGCGTAGAAGATCAGATTCATGTCTGAACATGACCTCTATGATTCCAGAGAAGAATATAGAATCTTTGGCATTTCTGAAACAAATTTGTATAAAGGAAGGGAAGAGAACAGAATGCAGAGAGAAAAAGAACTAACAGTCAGATGCAATCATTCTAAACTTCTAACATGTGAAGATCCACCATATAACAAAAATATCAAAGAGAAAACAGCAATAACATACTAGGTTTGAGGACCAACATGGGAGTTTCAGAACTTTATCTGCAACCACAAACACTCAAGGGTAATGGTTGGCTGGCTGAAAAAAAATTGGCAGATGTTCCCAAAGACAGCAGCAGAACATTTACTATCCTGAGGTACCTAGGATACAGGTATCTACAAGTGTGCCAGATGTCCGAGTTCCCATTACAGTCAACCAAGATTCAGTCACTACAGTCATTGGGGTCTGTTCAGTCTAACCAATGCAGGTGCCCAGTTCAGGATGGGATGAATAGCTCTCTAGACTTTACTAACTGTATTGACTAAAACTCCATTGACTGCAGTGGGATCTAGATCACGCATGGGGCACTTGAAGTTACATGAGCAGCATCCTACTCTTCATTCTACTACTGTATGTAGACATTTCCAGAGTTTATAATTTATGAGGCATGACATTTTAAAAGAGCCATACAGTGGTCTTGCAGGGTTGAAGAGATTATAGAGGACACTATCATTGTAATGCAATGCAAATCCTGCAGTAATTTAGAACTTGAATTATACTAGGTCAAAACTGCAGAATGATTAAGAAACAGATAATGAAACTTCCAAGAAGAAAGGGGAAAACTGTAAGAGGGAGACAGAATATAATCCCAGATTCCTTTCAGTACTTACAGCATTTAAATTTTAAGACAAAAAACATTTTCAGGGGATACAGTGGAACTTATTAGAGCATTAAAATAGGAAAAATAAAATCACATAAGACAGTATTGCTCAACTCAGAATTGAGAGTTTATAAGCACTTACTGATGAAACCCTTAACTTGTTCTGAATGTATCACTCATGGAAAATATAATACATATATTGAAATAGCTGGACTGAACTGGAGAAGCCTCTACTTTTTTATATAATGATGTTAATCTGACTTTTTAGCTTTTCAAAGACTAGAGTCTTTGAACTCCTGTAGGTCCATGGATTATGCCTTAAGGATTTGTGAAAGGTAGCTAAGAAAGGAAGCCTGTCATCATAATCTTATATTTGTACCTCAAACAGAAAACCTTATGGGACTGGCAAGCCAAAACACATTGGAAGCCAGATTTGTAATCATATATTCATAGGTATCTAGTGCAGAGGTACAGTGCTAAAACAAGCCTGTCCCTCATCAGTTTTCTGTATCAGTAATGGCTGGTAAACAGAAAAAGAGACAAGAGGTACTAGGTGAAATCTCATTTCCTTCAATGATATGAACAGGCTGATGAGAATGTCTTTCTGAATTGCTGTGGCTCATGATTGTGGCCAGTTAGAAATCAGGCAAAAACCAAACACTGGCATTGTCATCAGTCCAAACAAAAACTAACACCTCCCCTCCCATAATCTATGGAAGAGCCATTGTATCTAAATGTGGCCAGTCCATTACCACTTACAAAGCACAAAATGACAAAGCTCAGAACATTCATATTGAAAAAGGGGCTTGTGCTGACTCAGATTCATCAGCAGCCATGGCATCAAACTTGCTTTGAAGCTGTGGATCTAGAGAACTACACTATGGCTAGCAGTAAAATCTGTTGCCAAGAATGGCTAAAAGTGGTGGATTGGTATTTTCAGATATTACTATCTTCATCAGGTGCATGAGGTGCATACATTAAAGATTTACTGCACTGGAGGTGCAAATCTGCACTTTTTGGTGCAAATCTGCTCTGCATCTGTATGTGGAGTCTTAGAGAACAAAGTCAAGAGCACTACTGGAGCGCTCCAAGTGGTCTCCCTCCAGGTGAAACCAAGGTTGAAGTCAAACAGTAGGACACTATCTATAGAGCCCCACTTGCAAGGTGGGCACAAGGTTCTCCAGCAATTAGCTTTCTCTATATACATGAAGCACTACTGGCAACTGCAGTAGACTTCATTGCTAGCAAAACACAATATTGACATACGGGCCTGAAATTATAATAAACTGCGCCAAAACAAACCCTGTCGTTTCTGTCTTTGAACAAACCACTCAGCAATGTAGACATACTGCAAGTGACAAAATGAGACTGGTAATTATAATATACATGGCCAAACTGAGCAACCACAACAATTTTTATTGTACACACAGGTTCTTATGATAGAAAATTCTCAGCAAGCTTATCAAAAAATGCTGCTACATCACTAATAATGACATTGCAATATATAATATATGTATATATAAAGACTCTAATGATGTTATCAGATTACTACAGAAACAGAAGACACTCTGCCTGGATCTTCTGTTCTAGGTACACAGTGAGAATAAGGGTGGCACGTGACCGGAAAATGAAGCTACGTCCCTTCTGAGTCTACTTGGATGAGAACAAAGAAGAAAAAACAAATAGATTATAAGAATTAAACAATATTAAAATGCAAATGAAGATGAATGGAGCATAATTATCCAGTAGCTTAGGGACTGACTTACCACTTCTTGTGCTCGAAGTTTTTTTTTTTTTTTGCTTTCTACAAACTTCATCTTACCCTTGAGGAATTAAACTGATCAAGCAATTTGAGTGCAATACTACTAACACAAAGAAACTAAATGAAAAAAAGTACTAAGACAGGTGGAAGAATGAAGTTCATATTCTACTGTTATGAAACCTTATTCTAAATGTATACTGAATATTTGTATTGCCAATGTAAGCTACACTGCTGTACATAGGTTTTGTTCACTTAGTGAGCTATTGAGAAGGTTAGGAAGATGCAACACACATTCCTACATGCTAAAATATTTGTGTGATATTTTTGGTCTTTGTGCTTTGGGATGAAGTTCTACTTGATAAGCTTCCATCCTTTCACTACTTGACATTTCACCTGTTAGCTAAATGGAATTCCTAGCAACTCCACAAATAAGCCTTTGCCAAATGGCATTCATCTTGGGATATAACTATTTTTCCAATAAATTCATTAAGGAGGATGCACTCCATTAAAGCATATTGTAATTATTCCAGGATCTTACAATACTTCACAAAGAAATGTGAAAGACTTCACCCTCTGGTTTCTTTTCAATAATACTTTGTCTCCACAAAATCTGGACCTGCTACACTCACCCACCATGTTCTTCTACTTATTTTTTATACCAAGATATTCAAGTGATGTCTTTTGTTGCCTTTTGCCCTCAAGTGTAATACTCAAGAATATAAACAACCAAACAGTCTCAGGTTGCTGACCTGTCACTTGACATGGATTAAGATAGCCAAAATTTAAATATTAAATTATTCAGTGGCATCAATATTCTCCAATTTATGCATATGTGGATTTAATTAATTTTTAAAGAGGAAGACATTTCAAAAATGAGTTATTTCTGCTATAATTCATTTCTCTGCTATGTACATTTCCCAGTATGTATTTTGTGTAATTCTCCAGTGCATATATATTTTGCGTAATTACAAACAGACCATTTCATAACACTAACACAAATATGCATTTTCAAGAGTCAGCAGTAAATGTTTAAGAATCATTTAAATTTTGGCAAAATAGCAATAAATTTGGCCACGATTTTTTTTATTCATTTTTATATCCCCAAATATGCTCACTGCTAAGCAAAGAGGTAAACACTAAATTACAAAACATGTCTCAAGGAGCAAAGTTTAGTCCACAGAGAGATCACATGGATTATACTTTTCTATTTATATATGCCTGTTGCCTTAAGGCCAAAAAGCATACCATAAACTCACTTCACAATTCTGTATGAAGGGCCAGAGGCATCCTCCTCAATGCAGCTTGCCTTAAATGGAAAGCAATGTCAGCAACCAGTTTTTAGGTTATTCCTTAGACGTATCTCAAAACAGCTTAAATCAATGTATTTTGTGAACTTATGTCCACAAACTAAATTGTCTCATGACAGTCACCAAATGACACTGGGGGATGGGGATCACCAGGGAAAGTAAGCAAGAACCAGTTGCCCCAAGGCTGTCTTCATACAAGAATCCTACTCACTGAAAGAATCTTTATGAGAAGGTCTTACAGAAACTCATCCCAAAAGTGCTAATATTTCACTTTCCCACTGGCCACCTTTTTGAATTAACGCTTTCTTTTTTTAAGGCTAGTCCATCAAAAAAAAAAAGGGGGGGGGGGAAAACTTTCCATTACAAGAATGTTTTTATTTAAAGCAGTATCGCTATTAATATTCTATGTTACCTATTACAGAAGAACCATGATCATCAGAATGACCCAGACACTGACAAGACTAATTCTTCTCTTTTTTGAAATGCAACAGGAAATTTCTAAAGCATGGCATCTGTGTCTGACCTACGCACTAGAACATCCCAGGCAGTTAATTGCCAACATGCAGGCAATGAGATTTATGGACCATGCTACACCTGAAGCTGGCAAGCTATCTTGCAGAAATCTCAGCCACCTACTATGTCTATCAGACATAGGATACTGGCCCAGCAAAAGTGGCCTAGTTTTGGTTTGGCCCATTAAAGTGAAGAGATTAACTTCTAACTGGTTATGAAACCTTCAGACAAAATGACCCTTTAAGTGTTGCTACAAGGTCTTACACTTACATAATTAGCAGAGAGGTACAGTAAAATTTGTTGCTGGCATGTGTCTTCCTTATCCCTTCAAGGAATGTACGTAAAATGAAGAGGGTTAAAACACTGTAAAATCACTATGTCCTTTATAAAATAAATATAGAGCTACAGCAAGCTGTAAAAACTCAAATAATTGGATTTTGTTAATCAGTGGAGACACAGACTTAATATTGCATTTAATTTTGCTAAGTGGGAGGAAGATTATTGCTGGCAAGATACAAAGAAAGAATAGTCTCTGCTCAAATTGTATAAAAATTTAGAAGTTTAAATACCATGAGACAATTTTTCCCATAATAGCTGTAGTTGAACATATTGGTGTTTTCAGTATACAATTATGAAAGAAACTACACATACAGGCCTCCTCCCAATACAGATAAAAATAATAATAAATTTATATTCCACTACATACATGCTTCCAATAGTTAAGAAAAAAAAAAAACTTGCTAGTTAACAATACCCACACTCCTATGAAGCACTGCAGAAAGCACAATTTTTAGGCATTTTATTTTTCTTTGAAAGAGACTAGCCACTCACTGATAAAAACCCATTTTCTTTCCAGAAATTCTAAAACAAAAGTTGATATTCATTCTCAAAAACTCTGTCATAGTGGAGTACTTGTTGGGAGCTGCAGCTGGTTACAGTCTATGGTTCATGCGGGGAGAAACATTTTAACTAATATCAGAATTTAAACTTTTCAAAGTGCAATGTTTTCATGCCTAAATCCGTTGTTTTGAAAATAAGCTATTTCCACATTGTTTTCTTTCAATAAACCTGTTTTTTTCTGAAATTATCTTGAAATAAGATCACAGTGGATAGCCACAACTGTTTGCCATTTATAAAAAAAAAAAAAAAACTCTTCTAAAATTTGAGGGAGACCAAAATACTTTTCTTTAAACATTAATAGCTCTTCCTAAAAATAATGAATATCTATAACACATTTGGTCTGATGCCATATTCCCAGAACATCAACTGATTCATGTTATGCAGTTCCTTAATATTAAGAAAGATACTGCAATTTTAAAAGAATTTTGTTTGAAACAGAAGAAAAAAATACTAATATTTCAAGGTAAAAGAGAAAAAAGTACATTTTCATCGTCATTTTTTAAGCTCTTTATATATTAATGCAACAAACATTTTACAAAGTCATTTGGTATCTTCTATAAAAGGGTAAAATAGTTTCTGTACTTTTGTAATGTTTCTTCATGACAGACTGTTGGAAGAGCATAACAGCACCAGTAGCAGTTAAAATGTGAAATCATTAAGCTGCTGCATTTGTTGGGAGTTATATATCTAAACATATTTGTTGACTGAAAGAATCTCCTGTATACTGAAGTACATCTCCAACAGTCTCCCCATTGAATTCTAAAAATCTTTGAACAGAATTCTCATCTGACATACAATTTGACAAACAATACTTAACCAATTCAAATTAAAATGAAAAGGATCTACAAACTATGGAAAATAACACCTATTTTTTTCTGTATGCATCTTCCATAATCTTCAGTTACATAACTTAAACAAAATTCATTACTTTTTCAAATACTCATTCAAAGGAAGCTGATGAAACTCTCTTCTGTGATTAACTGTTGAAAACTGAACAAAGTGCTGTGCACATCATGCATAATTCTCATTTTTCTGGCTGGTTGTTTCCTACTTATTTCAATGGAATACAGAAGGAAATAACTTAAAAAGAAAATTCTTCTTCAGCAGCAACAAAACAATTCATAAAGTCTCCAAATTGTTATCCTGAACTATAGTCTCCTTAAGCTGCTCCAGCAACTTCAGTTCTGATGCGCTATGCTGTATTTATCATGCCATTCTAATGCTGCAGATTTTTCCTGTCATATACCGCAGCTACTGAAATGTTTTACCCCTAAGCTACCCAGTAAAATAAAATCTAAGCCAAATAAACCAAAACTTAACTACAAGATAATGATGAATGAATCCTGAACGCAGACCTGTCACCACACCCCTTTCTCTCATTTGTTTAATTGTATAGTAGGTATCACTACAGTACCTAAACTTCCCAGGTAGTTAAAACACCTTATTTTTACTTCTCTCTCTTTTGAAGAAGAGACACCTAATTCAAGAAATTCTTTAAGAATTAACATACAACTTCCTATCTACTTGTTTTTTCATTGCATTAATACATATTTGTGGTTAAATCAAGGCAAATTAAATCTAGCACTATTTTATACTGTCAGTAGTTAACATGTATAATGCTGAATTTCCATTATCATCTGATTAAGATAACTTTGTCTTCCTCTGTTATTAGACTGAAGATTCACATTTTATTACTTTATGCCTGTAAGGATATGAGCACATTTCTGTTTAGAAAGGAAAACAAGCAAGTTTTACACTGATTACTTGTCAAATACTTTCATTTTTGTTGTTATTGATTAGTTTTACTCTCTGAGGGATGTTTCTGTACACCTTAGCAAATGTGTCTAGTTGAACATAAAAGCAAGGGTGTGCTTTTATTAAAGAGTTACCATCCATAAAAATTATTAACACTGAATATTATTATTCTGTATCAAGTGAAAGGTGATTTTACAGGGGAAAAAAGATGTTTTTAAATGGTCTACCTCGAACATCCAACTGCCTTGAACATTCAAACTAGGATCTCAGGAAAAAAAATTGAAGTGTTCTTCCTCTTTAATAGCAGTCGGCTATTTAAAAAAAAAAATGTAAACTTAGTCAATGTTTAAAGCAAAGCAAAATTCGGCTTGCTCTTCTGTAATTATTTTGTCTCTGCACCACTAAATGTAATTACAAACAACTCAAACGTTCATCACTACAAAAGCACTATGTAAGATTCCCAAAGAACAGATATGGAAAAGCACTGTTTTCACACAGTTCTCTCAGTATCTTAACAACACTAGCAATAAACAAGCATACTGAGTCCATATAAAGGGGACAGGGAAATATTCATGTTTATTTCGACCTAAGGAATCTCCTCTATTTCATTTATCAATGCTTACAAAAAGGCATGCCTCAAAGCAACAAGCAGGAATGTGACGGATGACTATAACATAAGTGCAATCATCCCAACATTCAGAAGTTCATTTGCTTAACTGTGTATCATTTCAAGCTGTGTAGGTACCCAAGTATTTGTTCTAAATGAACAACAACAAAAACAACAAAAAAAGTAGAAACATAAAGATCTGAGCTCTCCTAAAAAAGTTATCACTCTAGCCCAACATATAGATGTGATCATTTTCATGAACTGAGCTAGGTATGTCCCTCTCTTATAATCAGCAGGAAATCCCTGCAAGCCACTTGAAGCCACTCAGAATTATCCAAACTTTTCCAAACCAGTTTGACACCTGTTTGCTTTCTTCTAGTTAGAAGAGAGTTAGAACATGCCAGCTACAGATTCACCCAGATTATAACAGAGCAGTAAAGAAGATCAAGAATTTACATTAGGTAATAAGAGGCCTGTGGTAAGATACCTGATCTGTACCTATACCAAATAACTACAGTGTCCTTTTCTTCACAGCTACGCAATACACAGTATATAACAACTTGCTTGACCCCATATGTATGTCAAATGCAGCAGCTTTATCGGTGGGTATTCTGCAGTTCATGCATTAAGAACTGTCATCCCTTACAAGGTGGAATTCCATCCAAACCCTTGATATTCTTTGCTTGAAGAAAGCTATGCAAGATTTAACTTGATTATTCATTTCATCACCATTTCTAACACAAATATGATCAGCCTCAGAACATCTGACCAGCGAAAGACCCACTGTCTTTTGTTGGATCGTGCGGCTTGTAAATGGAGGCACACTTTCACCCTGTCCCTGAGCACCTGTATGTCCTGGCTCCCTCAGGAGTTCCCAGAACCGTGTTTAAAGCCCACAGCAGCTCCGAGAGGCAGCAGCCCCACAGCTGCCCCTGGATGGACCACACTGCTCATCAGTAACATTTCGAGTTCCAACACACTGTTTCAGTACACTTGAAACTCAGCAAGTAGAGGTTTTGAGGGCATTTGACAAGCGTAGTTGCATCACAGAAGTGACAGCATCAAAATGACTCAACAACAGGATTTCGTTAGTTCATGAAATGTTACTGTCCAGACGCCCCACTGAATGTGCAATACTAGGAGAAAAGTCGAGGAAGGAAAAGGTCTTTCTACTAGTTTATGCGGGCACGGAAAACAGCTGGCCTGGCCACCTCCTGAGCGGTCGTGGCTGATTTGAGGAGCCCGGGAGCGATACGAGCCTCCCCGCCCGCGGCAGGGGCAGTCACCTGCATCCCCCCACGCGGGCGCGAGTCTAGGGCCGAGGCGAGGCGGCCCGAGGCCCCGAGCGCCCGGGCTCCGGCAGCGCCTCCCGCCTCCTCTCACCACAGACGCGGCAAGGGCCGTTGCGCAGGGCCCCGCCGCCCTTATCCCCTGCTCCCCCCTCAAAACACATCTCCCCTTGGCTGCCTCCATGCCCCCGCCCGCCGGGCGCCGCTGCCGCTCTGCAGCGGGGCCGGGGCGGGACGGAGAGGGGAGGAGCGGGCGTCCCCGCCGCGCGCGGGGAGCGAGCGAGCGAGCGGGCGCGAGGGGCGACCCTTGGGCGGCCGTTGGGCTGCGCGCGGCGAGGCGCGCCGCGGCGGTACCTGCTTGTCCAGCGCGGCGTCCTTGGCGCTGCCGGCGGCGGCGGCCTTGGGGGCCGGCACCCGCTCGCAGTTGCAGCCCTCCAGCATGTACATGCCGGCGGGGCGGGCGCTCTGCTCGCTCTCGAAGTAGAAAAGGACGTTTTGGTAGAGCGCGAACCACTTCTCGTGCCAGCGGCTGGTCTCGGCCGTCTTCTTGCTCAGGTAGCCGCGCTTGGTGCCCTCCTTGCGGGCCAGCAGCGCCAGGTACAGGGCGTGCCCCTCGTTGCACCGCACGCTCTTCTGCATGGCGCCCCGCAGCGCGGCGGCCCCCGCCGCCGTCCTCCGCCCGCGCCGCCCCCCTCCGGCGGGGCGCTCACAGCCCGCTCGCCCCGCCTGCCATGGGGCAGCGTCCGCGGGCGCTCAGCGCGCCAGCATCGGCTGCGCCGCGCCGCGGCAGCGCTTCGCGGGCGCTGGCACGCACCGACGGGCGGCACTCCGCCCCGAGCTCCGCCCGCCGCGGGGCTCGGCGCTGCGCCTCGCCCAGCGCGGATCCCGCCCCGCCCCGCTCCCCTCCGCCCCGCTCCCCTCCGCTCCGCGCGGCCGGCGCGGCCGGGCTCCCCGCTCCCTCAGCGGCGGGGTGTCTCCGCCGCCCGCCTCCCTCCGGCGGCGGCTGCCGCGGCGGGGTTCCGCCGCCCGCGTTGAGCCCTCCGCCGCCTCCCCCGGGCCGGAACGGCTCGCGCCTCCGTGCGCCACGGCCCCCAAGTTGGGGTCGCCGCGGCCCCGCCGGAGGGAGAGGTGCGCGGCGGCGAGCGGCCCCCGAGCAACTCCGCCGGGAGGCAGGAGGGGAGGCGTCACGTGGGAGATCAGCCGTAATCCGCTTTGAGACCGATTTAAAGAGCAAAGTCGCCGCCACGGCGCCCGGTCCCTCCCTCTGAGCGGGAGCGGGGCCGCCTCCCGCTCGCCCTCCCGCCGGCGGGGTTGCTCGTGGCCAGGCGGGGGGGCAGCGCAGCCGGCGGGGGACGGGACCTGCCTGCGGACCTGGCGGCGGCGGCGGCGCGGCTGCCTCCCGCCTGCGGCGGGACGAGGCCAGGCCAGGCACGTCCCCCCGCTGCCGGCCGCGGTAGCTACGGGCACGAACGGCCGCTGGCTTGGTTCTTCTCTTTTATTCTCCCACATAGTTTCAGCTTTTTTCATTCTTTCAGTAAAAATCTTCAACAGGTACAGGACTAGATTAGAACATCTGTAAAGTCGGGTAAGTTTGATTTCGAGCTGCATGGCAAATTAAAGCAAAAGTGAGAAGTGAACCAGTAGCTGGTTACTTTTAACCAGATATTCATGTTTGCTAACAGCAAAAAAGAGGAGGTGAATGGTTTTGAGAAGTCTCACCTCTGAGAACTACATGCCTCCACCTTCCCAGGCATAAGTGTTGTGAACACACACCTGGCAAGGCCTGCAGAAAGCACACTGCATATAGAGCATGCTCACTGCACACAGGAACGATTTATGAACCCTAACTCACACTGCCCTTGTTTAACACCACTTGCTGCACAGGACAGCATCACTGGCAGGTGCAGGCTCCGGCTCCTGCAGATGCGGAAGGCTAACTGTACGGGGACAGTTGAGAGAGGAGGGTGGTCCATCACACCCTAAAAAGCAATCTGCATGTGCTGCGCTTGGAGGCTTCAGTTTTATTTTTACACTGAGTTTAGCAGGACTAACAGCAGGCATAATTTTGTTTCCACAATCAGGACAGTGGAGAAAGGGAGGGACAGACCTTAATCATAAAAAATCCGCTCTGACAAAGGGACTGGTATCAGGGATTGTTTTACATTAAACATAAGAAAGCATTTTCTATAGCAATATGGAAATTTCTACCAACTAAGGGGTAAACTTTAGTTAGCAAATTATTTAAACCTTTTCATTTATTTGGCTTGCATTTCTTTGTACAACCAATTTTGGGGGACCTGCTAAAAATAGGAATATAGTAATTTTTCTCTATACATCTGCCACAATTTTAAAGGACACCGCTGTTTTCAATCCTTAAAAATAATGAAAACATAAAGGAGTTAAAAGCAGCTTCAAACACTATGCCTACTTGTTTATCAAATTCATGGTTTAATAAAAACATTTCTTTTTAGAATTCTTCACAAAAAAGCGTTTAAAAGGTGTTCATTTAAAAATGTGTCTAATTTAAAAATGCATTTTATATATGTAGCTTTCTATCTCTTGTGCTTTACTAAAAGTCCCACAAATAAAACAAATTGATTCTCTAACTGATTGTCTGAAGAAAAATATGAAAATTATAAAACACAATGTTCTGTATAATGCACAAAATGAACTAGAAAATATTACCTGACTAATCTCTCTCAGTGCTTATGATTTTAAATGTTATTTACAAGAACTTTAGACCAATGTGGAATTTTAAGGCCTTCATTCTCCAAACATACAACTTCTGTATTAGAAGAAATAAACACTACAAGAAATCCTGCTGACAATGACTAGTTTCCCTTGTGGTTTCAAATCATGCCATTTTAGATTTATACATAACTTCCAGAGGTCTAGTTTTTTTGTACAGGGAATTAAGGTAATTTAGATGACTTACATGTGTGAAATAACTCATACTCATGTGTCTTGATGACTGGGCCCTTACTTGGCTATGAACCTTTAACTCAGTTTCACAGTTCAGCTCTGTGTATTCAATTCAGTATTAATCCTGTGTGTGAAAATTCATGGAATATCATATTCCTTGATGTAAGTAAAAGGCAAAGCAGCAAGATTTAAGGGAAAGAAGCAGGTTGAAATTCAAAAAAGTTTTAAAATATTTCACTCTAAGTGAATAGTGCTTTCCAAAACAAACACATCATATATCTTGACCAACTGCTATAGTAGGACCCCATATTTGCCAAAATAAGGTTTCAATTTTTTGTCCTATCTCATGTAATTAATACTTTAATAAGCCTTTTGCATAAATCAGAAATGATTATGCACCATGTATTCTACCAGGAAACCTTAGACATACAATTAAACAAACAAACAAAAAGAAGACAAATAGCTGTTATTTTAACTACAAAAACAAGAAAGAGACAGTTTCCTTTTACTACATTATTGTCTTCTAGACACACAGCCATTTTTCCTAAACTGGAAGTATTGAATATGTCATTGCACAGCAATCCATAGGTATTATGAGCCACCTAAAGTTCTTGTTCACCACACTAAGATTGTGTAACCAACAGTTTGTTGTGAAGTCCTATACTTTACTGTTCAAACTATGACTTACTTCTCTCAATGATATTTTCTTTATTACTTGATCATTCTTATAAAAGCACAGTCTAGTTTGTATTGCTTTAAATATCTAATATGTTGAATACTTATATATCTATGTATCTAATACATCTAAACACATGTAGGTAAATACACATACACATTTTTTTAAAACTTCCAACAGTAAAGAGGTGGGTTGTCTGTGATTTAAAAAAAAACACTCTAGGCCAAATTTACATATACAAATAAGATAAAGTTATATGTTCAAAGAGAGATGTAAGGGAATCTATTGATGTAATTTATATCATAAGGTTCTGAAGAAAGGATATACAGATAAGCATGTTGTTCTACCTTATTTTAATTTACATCTTCCTTAACTTTCCCTTTTTTATGTATTTTCATTCCAGAGGATTAATTTATAAAACCACATTCCTCAGTGTTGTGTCATTATAGGCCTGAAGGAGCTTTTTCTCAAACTGTGGTGGTAAGCTGGAAAGTTGTGGTCCAATATCGACTGGGAGAACTTCACTCTGTTTAGTCTAGAGTTACCTTGTAATTTCCATTGGATAAGTAACTTATCATATGTTGTTCTAAGTTGTCATAAATAGCATAAGATATGGCATTGTATGACACCTGATGCAATTCTAACCAGAAGTGGCCATGAAAGCTTGGGGTGCAAATCAGTGAGTTGTCACTCTTCTGAAAAATAGGTGACAGGAAAATCTATTTCAAAAGATAATTTTGGCCTCAGTTCCAAAAAACACCTTGGGAAAAGGAAAATTATAATTAATGATAATAAAAATATTGATTAAAATAATGGAAAAGTGTTGTTGTGCTAACATTTTTATGTCTGATTTTGTATTTTTTTGCTATATTCTGTTGTACATTTGGAATGGTTTCTGTTCACTTTTCATTAAATTGTGATAGTAAATCATTCTTTACCTTTACATGTCCAGGTAATATATCAAATATAATGTAATTTTGTAAAGCTGGAAGAAATTAAGTTTCATTTAGAATATGCATATATATCCCTCTTTACATATTGTCTGAAAAGTAGAACTGAACCAGTATCTTCTTTATAATTTTACTTGACAATTTTGCTGACATTAATGGTTTACTTTTTTAGGCACAGACCATGGTTTGGCTATTCAAAAGGTATTTATAATATTCAGCTAAGATTTAGAGTTATCCTATAATGCAGAAGAATTTGCAGGAATATTACATGATACATCGCAGGTATAGTAAATCTTAAATATTTTCGAGTCCCTTGAAAATAACGTGATATGCCTATGTGTAGAGAAACTTCATTACATCATTTACTTTTAAATGATTATAAACACTTTTGTGCTTGTTGAACCTATCTATTGATGTCATTTGAGAAGATTTACTTTTCTTATTTAATCTAGACATTTTGGGGAATTGTCTTGGATAACCAACTTTAAATCACTATGCATATCAGGCCATATTAATTCATTCCTCATAGTTACTTATTTTTTAGCAACTGGAAGCAAATGTTTGGGACCTTGTAGGTCAGCCTTTCTGTGTAAGAGGCATGACTACACATACACATCAATCCTGTAGAAAAGGTGGTGAAACAAGTGTTCTTGAGATTCTCTCTTTCAGAAATCTCAGTCCAATCCCCATGCCGAGTTTCCACAAAGAAATAATGAGCATAGTTACACAGTGAATCTACACAAAGCATGAATAACACCTCTGATGCTGCTGCAAGTCTTTCCAAGGATAAATACTTGCTTTCATTTTAATAAAAAAAAGAGCATGGAAGTTCCCTATGTAACAGAAACATCTAGTTAAACATACAGAAATGCTGTCGGACCTTTTTGCAGCTCCACACCCTATGACCCACGTGACCGGAACACTCTGGGAGAAGGACATTTACTGCCACATTGAAGAGTAATAAAGAGGCCACTTCTTTTCTTGGAAAGTTTCAATAGAAGGTGCATAACTGTGGGGCATTTATCTATTATGCAAGTGAGTATATTAGTGTAGGGGTTTAATGCCTTAGCACCTTTTTGCTAAATTCTGCATAAACATAAGAAGAAAAGAATCTATGCCAGGAACAAATTGAAGGCTAAGCAGAAGATTAAATAGGTAGTCAGACAAATAGGAAAGTACAAGCATTAGCAACTGTACTCCTAGTGTGATAGGCAGTGCTCTCAGCATACCATTTGAGTATTTGCTGAAATTTTGGGAGGATGATAGCAAAGAAAATTTAGAGAAAACTTTTGAAAGGAACAATTAGGTGTGTCTGTAGAGGTTGTTGGGGAGTTCTTGCCTGTGGTCAGGGACAGTGTGGAAAAATATGAAAGACTTGGGTAAAAAAATGAGAAAGATGCATGGTGGAAGCTATCTCACAGTCAGGCTGGAGGAAATGAAAAGCAACAAAAAAATAGCTGGAAGCAGGGGACTCAATTAAATTGAAGAAATAACACTATTTAGGCAGGAGGCAAAAACAAGTGAGTAGTGTAAGAATTCAGCCTGGCTGGAGGACTGCTGATAATCACTGCAGTGTAGATAAAGAACAGAATCAGAGGGAGGCAATGTAAACTAAGGCAAAGAGTGGCTGAGAAACTGCAGAAGACAGCATAAGGATCATGACAGTGAAGAACAGGGGAATGGGTTAGTCAGAAGTGCTGAGGGAGAGAGAGTCACAAAGAAGAGAAAAAGTTAGGAGTGACAGAGCGTGAGAGTCGTGCCTGCTGGGTAACCCTGAAAAAACAGGTGATTGCTAAAGAGGTGGAATTCAGAGATCTTGAGGATAAGAGGGAGGCTCTGAAATAGGAAGAAATAGGAAGAAAGGAGATGAATAAACTGGAGGCAGATACAGGAAGTTAGATGATAATGTGGGAATGGAAGAGGAGAGTCAGGTAGGGTCAGTTCAACACAGCGCATGAACTCAAAGGGTTAGAGTAAGGGTAACACTGAAAGAAAGTAGTATTTGTAGTACGGAAAAGCTGATAGTCCAGGGAGAAAATCAAACAGAACAAAAAGAGAGACCACTTTTCTCCTTAAGTGTGTTTTCAGCTAGTTCCTGTGGCTGCTACAAAGACAGCAAAGATTCCCTAGCTGAGAATAAAACTGAAGAGCCAGCATTCAGCTTGTTGACAAAAGCTTTAAATATATGCAAACATACATGGGGTGGTTTTCATAGTCAGTTAATTAGAAGCTCCAGAAGCATTTTGTATAATACAGATAAAACAGACAAACTAAGCTCTAGATTTATGATTCAAAGCATAGTGAAAATAATGTATTTTTGAACTTTCTTCACATTGTTAAACTTTGCATATGGAGGCACTCAGTGCGAATACGACTGTCAGAGCTCAGCCCTGATTTTTAAAGTTAGTAAAGATTACTCCCTTTGTCGTTATTTTAAGAACAGTGTAATAAGAATTTCACAGACCCTATGATTAGTTCAGAACCCTTAAAAAGAGTATTGTCCTACAGCTCACAAATAGCCAAAGCATGAAACTGTCTCGACATTCTTGGGAGATAGTTTAAATTAGCTCTTTAAATGTTCCAAAGGCATTGGCATGTCATAACACAGATTTCATAATGTTCTCCAAATGTGAGTCAAGAGAGACAGTCTGAGGACTGAACTCTTAAGTAAAGGGTTCAGCAGACACTAGGCTATGAGTGCTCTAAGTATCAGAAAGTCCTTGGTAACAGGGACAACAGCTTTAGAATTGAAATGACTTATTAGGATAAAATTTCTATTTTTTCTTTATTTAATATGAACTGATCATAAATGCAATTTTTTTTCTGTCAAAATCTTCTCTTTTACATATTGGCAAAAAATAGGAAAAAATGGGTAAGAAATTGAAAGCATTCTCATTTCTTGGGGAAAGTAAGCCCCACACATCAGAGGAAAGATATAGACAGCATAGTGAATGCCATCTGGAATAAGTAACCAACCCTGGGAAGAATTTGTGATGTTTACAAGGCTGAATACTGATACAGATAATTCTATCCATCTGGCATAAAGCCTGCAAATAATCTACCTCAGGGGTACATAATTCAATAGAAACAGGTTTGATAAACTAGAAGTAACATTCCCCATAGTCACCTTGAAAGAAGCATTTAATGTATTATGCAGCTGAGTACCTTTCAGAAATAGAGCAGTAGAGTTTTCAAAATTTACTTTATAGGCAGGCAGACCTATATACTATAAAATCAAATTTATGGGAAATGGAATCCACTATTCTCTTAACAGAAATCAAACACTTTGGGGTACCCACCCCATCTCAAGATCATGTGAAATTTCTGAGACAGTGCTGTTTTGTGAGAACACTGCATTTATATTTGATATAGATGCAATATATTGGAAATCATTTTAATGAATGCATTCAGATGCAGCTGGAACTGTACAAATGCCTGGAGAAAATGTGTGTAACCACAGAAAAAAATCTTAAAAGGCTGCAGGCAGAGCAGCCCTGACAGCAGTGATCTGAGCCAATGTTATCACCCCACACATGATCTACTCGCAGGCAAAATGATACCAAACAATAGTCTTGCTTAACAAGAGCAAAGAAATAAAGCTTAACATCACTCACTGGTCTGGAGATTTCTGGTCAGGTGGGAAGTGGATAGCAGGTACCTATTTGCACTTTTTGATCCACTGTTGCTACTGTTGCTAACTTGCACATTCCTCCCACTCCAGATTTTTGTTGTTCTGGTTTTCAACTGATATCTTTTGTAGATGTTTGGGAGCTACAGAAGATATTTTTCAGGTGGAAAAGAGGAAAAGAACAAAGGAGATAAAATAACTCAGAGAACTATAATAAAAATTTTAAGAAAACAGTATCTAGCTACAATTATGTTCAACATAACATCAACAATTTGTAACTTTTTAATCAGTAGAATGTTTTCCAAAGTAGACATATATACTTCATATTAATTCATTTTTAAAACAAAATACAAAATTAACATTTATTCCACATGTCACAAAACTTTTGCTGTTGCATGTTAAAGTGAATAGAGGCCTGAATCTACACAAAACTACCCTGCTCTTCTTAGTGCAGAAACTGTCATGCCATCTCATGAATAGTTTCCTCTCAAATGTATAATGAGAAAGTAAATGAAAAATAGTTTTACCAATTTTTTTTAAGAAAATGTCTTTTCACTTATTTATACTATTATTAACGTATTTTTTGTTTGTCCTTTGGGGTCAGTTGATTATTATGCTGCATATCAATACGACTTTTTATTTTCTCTGCTTATAGAACTGATCAAATTCTAGTGGCTGCAAGGGTGGGGAACTGAAAGGTATATTTGTTCCAACTTTATATCCTATTTTCTTGTTATTGGTAATCTTGCACAGATTTAAAATATTAAGAATTCTGTATAAGATTATTTCTTATTTCAATGTTGTTGTTGTTTTTAACCAAAGAAAGAGGCAAAATACAAACATTTCTTTTGTTGATTTACACTGTTTCCATTTTTTGCTGTGGTATGTAATGGATTTGGAGAAATAATTATTAGTTTCTGACATATGTGATATAGATCAGATACAGCTATATCATAATAGTTTTAGTCATGTATTAGGTAGGGCTTATTAGATAATGCTTTAGACTGTTCTTCAGGAAGAGAGCCAAATATTTGGAATTAACACATCCTATGGACACGTTGTAGGTTTCATAACCTTACTTTACCTATACTGCAGTCTAATGTAAGACTAGGTGAGAAATATTTTGCTGATTTTAAGATTTCAAAAAATGTATCTAGCCTAAATTATGCTCAAGGTGAAAATCTCCAAAAAGGCTACACACCAAAAATCTGGGGAAGAAATAGGTTAGACAAAATACATTGTTCCACCATTTAAACAGACTGGAAAAATCAGATTTTTGTTGTTGTTTTGGGAAAGTCAAAGGGTCTTGCGTATTTGAAAAGTCCGAGATCAACTATTTGTCACACACCATCCTTTCCTCATAATGTTTACTGCTAGTCAAACAGAATTTTTCGTGACCCATACCACTGAAAAATCACAGCCAGTTCTAGCATAGAGAACTCAGGACACCTTGGTTCTCCTCCAAAATGGAAGGCACTGACCTTAGAGATATTACCACATTTCCTTGTGCTTTAGTTTCAGTTAAGTGGGAATAAACACATTGAACTTATTTATAAGGCACTTTGAGATATGCCAGTGACAAATTACTAGAAAAGCTACATTGTTATTCTTAATATTTTGAAGTCAGTTCTTCAGATTGAAGGTTCAAATTTTACCAGGCTGCAGAAGGAAAATGTATCCCTGTACTACATCATGGCATCTAAGCTGTTTTGACTTCTGAGAAAGATTAAGTTGTATCCCAAAGAAACAAGTTCTGAGTTTTTTGAAAGTTTTCTGTAATGTATATGTGCATTAGATATGCTCTCTTAATATGGATTGTAATTCACTTTCTTATTTACATATACATTTCTATTTTAAATATTACTATCATTGGATTTAAGGAGAATTGTACAATACTATAGTTGTTATCACTTATTGATGTAATTATTATGTATGATTAAGCTTGTTGCCTTTACATCCTTTACAGATGAAAAAATTTCTTCTGGAGGGTATGTCTTTATGTTTCTGTGTTACTCACCTGTAATGCAAGTTGACAATTAGTGTAATTGAAAGAAAGTAAAATGAGATGGCTATATTACAGATTGCTTTCCTGACAGACACAGAAGGTACTGAAATTGCGTTGGTAAGAGTTTTGATAAGTGTTTGCGGGTTGGGCTGAGGTAGAATCAGAGGAAGAAGGTATCTTCAGCAGCTCATCTGCATACAGTTTGGGGACTGTACAGAAAAGGAGAATAACTCAAAGTTATTCTTCTCAGTCACTCTTTACATACTGATAGTTTTCCAATCTTTTTTTTCAGAAAAGCTCTTAAAATGCTCCTAAGTGAGGTGACTGAGTGGCTCATAGAATTAGTAATGGGATACAGAGCTTTATGCCCTCAGGTCACTGGTTCATATTCAGTAAAAGACAGTAATTAGGACAAATCGTGCTCTAAGTCATGGAATTTCCACTAGAGTAAGTGATCACTTCTTAATCTATGAATTATTATCTGGTATCTGATCAGCACCCTGTGTAAATGAGTGAACACTGTCTGTCCAAGTTTTAATAAATGCAGTAACACATGCAGCTGTAGGAAGGACCAAGAGAAATAGGACAAAATAGGTCAGCATGCTCCGTATATCTACTGAGTCACATTTCCTCCCATTTACAGCTGTCTTCCTCTGGTGTGAAGCTCAAACAAGGGGAGAAACTCCCCCCGGGGAATCCTCCAAGTGTGAACAGGCTCAGACTGATGCATTTATCATCTCACTGCCCCTCCTCCAGCCAGTCTAGTGGTATTAGTGGCAGTACTTAAACGACACAGAATATGCTGACTGTTTTCCTGCTGATTTTTGCTCCTTACTCTGCAGGTAGTAATGAAATTAATCCTACATAATTAATCCTACCTACATGCTTGCAGAAGCTTTAGGCACCCATCACAGTTGAACTAATTTTATCATGTTGCTGTTGCCTCTTGAGCTATGACTGTAAGAATGTATTTTATTACTGTGATAAATGACTGACTCACATTTGGATATGTCATATATATATATATATATATATATACACATACACAGACAGTTATATATAAGACTGTAGTTTTAATGTTCTATTTCAGTGTCCTTCTTCATCAAAATTCCCTTCTTCTGTAACACTTAAAAGGTGTTAAATTGCCTAAAATCAGACCCATCAGATATGAGTGAAATGGGGTTATTACATAAACATTGATATGAATTATAGATGAAATTTATATAATTTATATAAAAAGTACTGTTCTGATTTCATTTCACTTTGCACCATTTGTATGTTGCTTGCTTTCCTGAATTATTGCAGTAACTTGAATTGAGCTTTGAGTAGTACAGTGTCAGCCTTACTGGGATGTACTGTCCGAATTATATACATCTATTAACATATATGCATCAGAATAGCTGTTAAAATTAGAAGTACTAACATAATTGAGGAACAAAAGAAAGAAAAAGAAAGGAGATAGATAGGAAATGAAGAAAAGATAATAAAGTATCAGCTTGCTGGTTTCATTTGGGCTTCTAATATTATTCACTGCTGTAGTTATCTTAGCTGTTTCCCTCTCAGATACAGCAAAACATTTCATAAAAGAAAATATTCATGAATGATAATAGAATCTCAAAGTGCCTGTTTATTCTATTACTTCTTTTCTGAACTAATCTTTCTCATTAATCAAACAAAAGTACAACTATGCACAGATTTCCTATAGTGCTCATCTACCTGGAAAAACTGAGTAGGAAAATGAATGTATCTGCATTACAAGCAAGTAATTCCCCCAATACATTTTTCATTATAATCAATTATATTGGAAGTTTTGGCTAAAAGTAGACTTTGTGGAAAAGGTAATCACGTACTAAAAATAAAACTACTTCAAAAAAACAAAGTCAGTGGAGATGCAGTGTCATAATGCAGCAAAGCATATCACATATGAGTAGAAGAGTTACAGCTCCTCCCTGCCTTCCCCTCAGTGTATCAATCAGGATATAACAGCTCTTAGACACGTGGCCACAAAACATGTAGAAACTCGATAATGACTTTTTTCTTTATCTTGAAGGTGTTTGTTTTTTAAAGAGACCTTAAAGACTCAATGGGTCTAGAAAACAAGATTCTTCTTTTGATACAGTGCATTTATATGTATAAGTATATAGATATTTTGATATAGTGTATTTATAAGGTTGCATAGTATAGTTAGACCATAGACATCCTTGTGGTGAAAGGCAGTGCCACGTATTTATCCTTCTGCAAGTGGAGGTAACCAAACTGGCAAATGCACTCACTGGAGGTGGCAGCACCACCAACTCTCTTCTACAAAAACAGCACCTGCAGTGGTATCTCCTTAGTATCTGCACATTACAAGCTTGCACAAGCAACTCTGCCATGGCTTACTTGGCTGACTCTCTATATAGTAGCCCCTAAAAAGCCCTGTTCACCAACCTAATACAAAGCAGATTGGCTGATGCAGACTCTGTCTGAGCAACATTCACTGAGCCCGTCTCATGTGGACTCACTATTGTCATAGCATTTGCAAGCTAAGTGCACATTCATGGTGCAATACCATCTGCAACTGCGAGACTTTAATTAAGCTCTGCTTGTCCTCCTCTCTTTGCTATCTTTCAAAAAGCATAAAATTCATTAACAAAAATGTTGAAACAGAGCACTTTGCCCCCCCCCCCCCCGAGCCCCCTCTGCTTCAAATTCTTGAGAGCTGACTGAAACTTGTGCTGAAAAGACCCGGGTAACTGTTAGTTCAGAAGACAGTTTATTATTTAGGAAACGTGATAAGAGACAGAAAGGAGATACATCATCAAATTCATGTTGTACAAGCATGAACATTCTCTGATCTTTTTTTTTCTTTAAGCCTTTCCAAAACTGTTACTGTAACAAAACAAACACACACACACTCATATTCTCTAGCATTTGAGAAACAGTTTTCCAGGAAACCAATCTTTCCTAACTGTTGAAATCATGGAACTTGTTACTATAGTCACAAACACACACACAGAGACACTAGTACATAATGCAGGAATATATTATCCATTCATTCACGTGTATATAAAAACACACAAATACACACTGACTGGAATACCATAAACTTAGAAAGCTTGGAGGCTCTAAAAAAGCCAACTCTCCTCCGTTCCTGAGACAGAATCAGCAAATACAGTCTCATTCCCAGGTGATGTGTGTCTCCCCAAATACTTGGAATTCTCCACAAATTCTCCACACAGCCTATTCAAGTGATTACCTAACCTTACCTTCACAAGTTTTCCCTTAAAGTGTAACCTGAGTTTTCTTTCCTGCAGTATTAAGCCTCTGTCTCGCCCTGTCCTCATGGGACATGCAGAACAGGCTAGTCCTTTTTGCAACTACCTTTTACCTTTTGGAAGACCGTCACCATGTCTTTCCTCAGCCTTCCTTTCTCAGACTTTCGTTCTCTAGGTTAAACCACTTCAATTCCCTCCGTCTTTCCTCGGCCCTGTTTCCAGATCTCTCATCACTTATCACTGCTCTTTCCTTGTCTCGCTCCAGTAAGTCCACGTCTCTCTTGATATGGTGCCCACAACTGAACAAAGCTTTTCCTCCAAGTCCTCACCAGCTCTGAAATGAACAGGAGGGTGCCATCACCTCTCTTGCAGGATATGCTCCTGATTACAGAGCTTCATCTAATGTCTGCCTTTTTCACAACAGCATGATACTGTTGACTCATATTCAGTTTATGATTGATGACTAGCTCCAGATCTTTTTCTGCAAACTGCTACCTAAATCAGATTATGGGATAAACTGTTGCTGCAACATCAGAAAGAAAACTTCCAAGCTGTCCAGTTTCAGGGACATGCGATTCGTTCCCCTGTACTCTGTGCCAAACAAATGTTTGGCCATTCCAAGGGAGGAAACAGCACAGAGGACAGTAGGACCAGCTCTCTTGGCAGCACAGGTATTTTTCTGGCATAATGTGCTTGTGGAACTAGAGCCTTGCTTTGCAGATCACTTAAAGTGCAATGTTTCAATCAGCATAACTTGATCGAATACTGTACTGTCTTTGAAAAGAGTGGTTCCACCCTCATTTTAGCCCACCTCCTCTCCCCTACTCCATCTACCCATTCTCACTGCTTCCTTTGTTTAGGTGTTAGCAATCCTATGGTTGTATGGTAAGTTGGTCCAGTTTGCTCATCTGCCTGAAAATTAAACCAACGATAAAACTGTTAACAGTTCTCACCTTATGGCCACTCAATTGTTAACACAGCCCAGGGCTGAGGTAGAAGGATGACACTACCTTTTATCAGCAGCAACATATCTTAGATCACTAAGCCAACCGTGAAACAGCACCTTTTCTGAAGTAGGAGCAGCACATTTCTAGAGAGGACACAATTGCACTTCTTAATGAAACAAAATCCTTATCTGCCTAAATTACCAACAAAATCTTTCTGCCAAATTTTAATTTAAAAAACACTGGAAGACTCACCACACTTCATCTGCAGAATATGTAAGGCTGAATCACTTGTCCTGCAATTCCAAAGCTGACCTTATGGTATCTGTTCCTTCTGATCTTCATGGTATTTGAATATGACTAGCTGCACAGCCTTAAACTTGAAATGTGAACTTCTGTTCAGAAATCTCAGTGAATTCAGCTCACAAGACATATCTTAAGCTTAATAACTCTTTTCCAGGAGACATAGTTTCCTATTTCTCCTCCAGGCCTGAGAATAGGAAATTGTCAAATTATAGATAGAGTGGGGTTTATTTATTCAGTCATTTTTCATTAGTAAATTAAAATAGCACTTTGAGCAGCAAGAGGAATCTATATCTAAGTATTATGGTTAATAACCATTACTTATGGAATCATATTTATTTATTTAACTGTTTAAGATGTCATGTCTTCATGGAACTAAATGGTAAATATCTTAATATATGATAAATTAAACTTCAAATGTGCATTTTAATGACTAAAGACCAAATAACACTACATACAATTCTGCAGAAGCTTTGGTAAATATTTGCAGACGAAAACATTGCATTTGTTAATTTTTAGTCAGCTAATTACCTGCTTAAAAAGAGAAAAAGAATAAAGGAAAGGGACCTCAGACACCTGAAAAATCAGAAGATGACAATAGAATGATTTGTCCCTTCTTTTCCCCAACATGTTTTTGGCAATGCTGAAGACAGACAGAGGAGGTGTGAAAAGTTACTCCCAAAAATCAATCCAAAGAACCTTAGTAATGCAAATTAGACAGAAACAATGGATGAGCTTTGTTTTGCAAGGAGTCGCAGGCAGGCTGGACTGGCTGGTCTCTGGCCCAGAACTCCTTCCAGAGAATTCTTGGGTCTTACTGAATACATGGCTTCTACGTGGGCCTTACTAGGACACACCAAGCATTAGCATGGGCCACCTTGTCATCTGGTGGCATTAGGGGCCTTTAGAAGGGAGATGGATACTCCGCTGCATTATGCACACAGTTTCTCTCTTCTCCCAGGAGCAATGCAGAGACCCTCGTGACTCAGTTAATGCCAACTGGCAAGGATGGAAAGTCAGGGACAGGCAGGAGCAGCTTGGTGGTGCTCTCAACTCCACGCTCCAACAGATTCTCTTCCCCTTCCTAGTTCCCTGTGAAAAGCTCCCTAAACATACCAGCAGGTTTTGAATAACTGAATTAAAAAACTAAATGGCCTTAGTGCTCCTTTTGTGACTTGCCTTCTTAGACATTTTGCATATCTGATGATCATTAGTAGTTGCCTCTTATCTAGTCTGTACAATATTCTTTCCTTCACTTTCTGTTATTCTTAATAACGAGAATGGAAATTCTAATTACTAATATGCTTTCTTCATGAAATAAGAAAAGACTTGTGCCACTATGTTATTTACTTGTTTTTATACTGGTAAGCAGAGAGAAAAGGTTTACACAGTCTAGTGTTACTGTCAGCCAGAGGGTCCCTCCCCACAGGGAAATGAGAAGATGAGGCAACCAGAGAGCACAATGTTGCTGGTTTATGCTTTATGCACTGAGTCATACCCTGCAAATCAAAAGATGTTTTGCACTGTGCAGCTAACAAATTCTTTCTGTGACCTTTTATCTGCTGGGGACCGCACAAAAAAGACACAAGTCCTTCATGCTTCTGCAATGAGTCTAATAGGTGCTCTATCAGATCTTCTGTAGGCATAGTCCCCCTCCTAGGTGCTCTGCTGCCGCTAGACAGTGTAGAGGAGAGGATTTAGTGTAACCCACGCTATAATTACTTCCATGCAGACATTTTGTCTGAAGTATGGCAAAGTACCATGGGTAGCATCACTAAAAACAGCAAATGATTTCCTCCAGGAATGCCTCAGGACAAAAGTAAGCAGGGAAACACTTGTGCATTTGGGCTGCTGAGGGCAGTTTCACACCCTTTGAGACCCCATGGAAAAGAGCCAGAACAAAATCTCCCATTGCTTTACAAAGCACAGGGTACACCTTGTCCCCAGGCCACAATCTGCAATTTCAGTTTGGGAAAATCTAAGGGAGGAAGTGTTGTTTGCGCAACTTATCTGAACCTATTTCCCTACAATAACTATTGTTCACTCTAGCAACTTGACATACTATAATTTATTTTGTGAAAAATAAATTTAATTTGCAGTCTGTAACTGTAATGAGATACACTGTGGTTTTATTAGCAAGAGTAGATGGATTTTTTTCATTGTTTCTGAAAGAAATCAACATGATTCTACTTGCAGAAAGCATTAAAAACTCATCTTGACTCCCTTGAGATGGTTTTGCATCAGTCAATTTCAGTTCTTAACAACTTTAGCTGAGTTATAAGATGCTGCTGTTTCCATGTGCTGAAGAAAACAATTAATATCCCCTTCTTTTCTGTGAAAACTACCCCATGATTCAGTAATATCAAGAAATCTTTCTGCACCCTGCTTCACTTTGCTAGCTGAAGCGGTAAGATTCTGCTTTGAAACCAGGAGAAACAGAGAGAGTAATTTTGTCATTTGTGACCTTTATAATGAATCCCTTTATTGTGTCTTTTGCTGAAATAACCCATCTGTGGATCTTTTGAACAAGTTAAACAAACTTATCTGTTAATTGGGGGCATGTGGTTTTGGTGTCTGACAATCTGAGAACGAGAGCTGTGGTGATGGAAAAATCCAGAAAAGTGAAAAACAAAAATGTCAGCATATATTCTCACAGCAGAGTTTACACTGTATTGTGAGTGTTTATTTTTGTCTTTCAGTTGCTACAGAAGTTTTCCACCATGAGTGCTGTGGACTATTTAAACCACATATAATCTCACCTACTTTTGTCCATATGTAGCTTCTACCTTATCCCTTCTCCACCTATTGTATATTTTTCTTGTCATTGATTTTATCTGTATTTTTATATCACAATTACGATTCTGCAGAAAAAAACAGTGTGATAACAGATTATTAGATATGTGTTTTATAATGCAGCAGTTCATCACCCATTTAGTGTAGAAATGTTACCTTTTGCAATGAACTGTGTCTAGGTCTCAATAAAATACAGTGGCTAAAGAAGGCAGTCAGCAACATTTTCAGTATTTCCCCATCCCATTTTAATATTTTCAGCATTGTGTCAAATTAATTAACAGATCCTGGCATCTCAAATTTTAGGATTATTCCAAGGAATATTATCATAAGCCAGTATAAACTCTTAAATACCGCACTCCAGAAGACTACCTGGATTTTAATTTGTCTCTTTTGCACAAGCATCCGCCCATACATAAAAAATAGCCAGCAATGGAGAATCCAGAACCCTTAGTAATTCCTGTTGCTTCTTATCTTCATTATTTAAGAAGATGCACCTTATAACAGTCCAAATTATTTAACTTTAACTTCTAGTGACTTGTTTTACCTTTGTCTTTTATCCAAGCCCAGACACAGGTCAGAGAGTTCTGCTCGGCAGCAGGTACTCATAAGCACAGCCACAATATAAGCAGCACAAGCCTTGAAGGAGATGGAGAGAGGCAGTTGTTCTGTGCAAGTAAAAATAAATTCTAACCATTGCAAAAGAAAATAAAATCTCCCAAATATATCAGCAAAGACAATGTCTTTTCCTCTAAATACATGACAATAGGAGGCTGAGGCACAATAAATAAGAGTTACAGGTTCCCTTTTTCGATGCTGTTTTGATAACATAGTTTAGTATTTCTGCTGGGAAGAACAGGACTGTTCTATCCAGCTCATCCTGCACAAATCCTTCCCATCTTACTTGTTAGTAGTTGTCCTGAGCCTTAAAGAACTGTCCATAAAAAGAAAGCTGATCATCCTCTCACGAATGCCATTTCTTTCCTTGGAAATTTAGTCACATATAATTTCTCAGAACAGCTTGTTTAAAGACAGTATTTTTCACTGTGGGCCTAAGTTCACTCAGACTGCAGTTATTTTCTCTTAGTGGTAAGAGCTGTCTATTTCCTGATTTACACAGCACCTATCGCAATTCCTGACCCAGGGCTGGGGAAAAGCCACTAGGTCTTATTATTAGCTATTGCCTTGAAAAGCTGCTTCTTTATGTCCTCACCTCTCCACAGATCCAGAGAAGTGACTTCATTCCCAAGAATACAAAAATGGCTTCTTTTTTTTTCTTTTTTTAAATGGAGACAGGCCTTCCTTCATTCACATATATAACAGCATAAATAATAGCCAGGCCCTCAGGAATGCTAAGTGCAAAACAGATCATACCTCTAATTATGCAAATTAGAAAACTAATAAGGTATCCCTTTGATCTATGAAAAAAGGGACATTTTTCCTCATGTAGAAATATGTAAAATAATGAGATAACAAGGTTAATATTAATTTCTCCTTTGCAGCAGTACAGAGCTGCTGTTCCAAAAACACAGCTGCCAGCAGGACCCTTTAAGCAGTACTCTGAGCCCTCCAAACACCTTGTTTCACCATCACTGCCCAGATACATGTCCCAAAGTGACCAGGCATTGCCTTACCTTCTCCTCTGGCTTGAAGCAGCAGCTCCCCAGGTCTGACAGAAACAAAGCACCCACTATGCCACCAAGAGCCCTTGGATCTGAAGGGCTGTTGGGATGTCCTTTGGGCTAAACAGGCTAGAGCATGGTTTACCAGAAAAAGAAACATGCTCTGCTTAGGCAGCCCACCAGACAATACCAGGGAGGATGCTTCAGCAGCAGTAGTAACATCTACCAGTCCTTCCTCACCACCTCACTGGGACCAAACCAAGTCGGTGACCCTGAGTTACAACTGGACGCTTGGTTTCAAGTCTCAGCTGAACTGGATTTTCTTCCTACATTACTTTGTCTATGTTCATGCATTCCTGCTGGCACAAAAATCACTCAACACAAACTACTTGTTGCATATCATCGACTCTTGCCAAAAGCGCTGCACCAAGGGGAGACTCCTGACCCAATGGCAGAACCAGTCTGAAGAATTTGAGGCTGCCTTGTGTCAGTCATGAATAGCCACACACCCCTGAACACCCTACCTCTTTTAAATACCTTAGTGTTTGCTTAAAAGAAGTTCAAAAAGAGACAGAAGAGACAGAACTTCAAGGCAGGCAACATGCGAGTTTCTTCTCACGTGCTACAGAAACTGTATTTTACCTTGCTCCTATTTTGAGTTCGCTTTACACTACTGGAGCAGACCACTGACCTTCTTGCCTGTTAGACTGGCCAAGGTGCACTGCATTGCTGCACTTGCTGGTGAGAGGAGAAACGTTCTACTAGAACAAATAACAATTTACTTCTAGGAGAGACTAGATTAGAGAAATGTATTTGGGCCTTTTACTCTTCCACACATTAGCCTTCATGCAAAGGAGGCCTCTTTGACTTAAACCCACACTTCAGTGTGTAAATCTTGTCCCAGTCCTCTATCATTCAGTACACAAAATACTATGTGGAAAAATTAGACCAAAGATGAACGTGCAAAGTATTCATCTGTATAACATGCTTTTACCTATCCTAAATCCAGTTGAAAATAATTACCTGATTAACTTCAATCCATGCACTCTACTGTCTTTATAAGTTTCTTTTTTCCACTTCACAAAACATGTCACAAGAACGGACATATTAAACATTCATTGCATTGCCACCCTGAATTAGGATTGCACTACCTTAATTTCTGAAGAGGGAGGAGATGAAGCCATAGGCAAGCCAAAATGAATGAGCAGTTAAAAGCAATGCTGGAAAGGGAATCTAGATTCCTGATGGCAAATGCTATTTCTAAGCTCTAAACAGTGGATAATACTGTTGCTTACATGAATGTTTAAAATATTCATTCTGCGCACCTAGAAGAGATTTACCCTGACAAGTTTGCACAAATATAAAATTGCTGCCAATGCTATCCAAACAATATCTGCTCTTAAAGCAGATGATGGACAGATTGTTAGCTACTATTTATTTCTAAGGTGAAGGCTTCTGCCAACAGTTAACTGCAGCAATACATAAACAATCCTCGGATGAAAGTTGTATACACTGATCTTACATTTTCTGTGGAGGTCGTATTAAAGTGCCCTCATAAAAGCTTGTATTTTGTACATAGCAACAGACTGCTTACCATTCAGAATAAAAAAAATCCTTGAACTATATTTTGTTTATAGTGCAATATGAATTCCTGGTGAACGGGAAGAAAAAGCAGCCTTGGTAACAATCAGAATAGACAAGCAACCTTTCAGTGGGAATTACTGTTAGTCTTGCTCAGGGAGCAGTAGGGATCTTGAGTCTCTAAAGCCACAGAGCGGATATTGTCCATGATATGGCTTAAAGCAGGCAGCAATGCTCAAAAATATTATGCACCTATCTGCCACACACTGAATCTACTTAGGAGCTTAAAGAGGCAGGGACACATTTAATACGACAGGAAAATTTGCTTACCTGGAGGAATGTTGAATGTAAAAGGACACTTAAGCCTAGCCGACATGCCTGGAATGTACTTGAAAAATGTGGATGACTATAAATCCTTGACACCTCTGGCTGATGTGAGATGTTACAACATTAAAAAAAACCTGCAAGTCTTGTGGACTGAGTATGAATTTTGCTGCATAATAAACCCCTCAGTGCAGCTTTTTCACAGGGATGTCTACTTTTTGAGAAACATGAACCATGGTAATGTAGGTATTAGAAAGAAGAGTCAGTCTTAAAAACATTTTTGTGAGAGCTTCTTTGAGTTCGGATGGCTGTGATCCAAAGTACTGCCCTTCTGGTACAGTAGCCTGAAGGAGGTTAGAGTTGGTCAGCGCCGAGTAAAAGGAGATCTGCCACAACGACGCTGCAGCAAGGTGCCTAAGCAAACGGTGACCAGCTGCTCAGTCAAGCAAAGAGCTGACATGACCAGGGAAACAATCAGGCAATCGAGTGGCAGGCAAGACATTACCTGTTGTCTCTTTGGGCTTAATTCACTCGCCCAAACATACGCAACCACAGAACTGCCTACTGCTATGTGAAATGCCCCAGGTAAAACCCGTGTGGGTCATCCCTATATGCTATGTCATATCTGCCAACTTCGTGACCGTCTCACAGCTATCCTAGGGCACTTCAGACGGCATTAGTTGTCCATGCTCAGGTGGCTGACTCATGCCCTTCGCTTCTGCCAAAAACGGTGCATGACATTTTCCAGGAGAAAAAAAAAAAAAAAGGTTGAACTGGACTCACACATGCTGTAGCTTTTGCAGTGCTAGGAAACTCAGTAGGAATTTTTAAATGGTTGTATATAGATAGAATATAACTTTATTGGAACAATGTGTACTTTCAACATAATTGCTTTTAACAGAGGTGAGAGCATAGGTTTCAGAAGGTATATAAGCAGTACACTGAAGTGATTATACAAACTTTTGTCATCTAACAGCATCCCTGTGCTTACAGGAAAAACATCTACCATGTTGCTCCATGACCAGGGAAGAAGAGCACCTGCCCTCCTCCAGCCTCCACCCCGTGGGGCCCCCGTGCGTGGCTGGCTCTGCCGGTGGGG
This sequence comes from Apteryx mantelli, assembly GCF_036417845.1. NCBI lineage: Eukaryota > Metazoa > Chordata > Aves > Apterygiformes > Apterygidae > Apteryx > Apteryx mantelli. The sequence goes on from NC_090020.1 coordinate 58,015,733, forward strand.
TGGCTGCCGCAGCAGGGCCACACAAGAGGGGGCAACGCCTGCACGCCCTGCAGCACCTGCTGGCAGCGGCCTCGCAGGAGGAGCACGGCCCGCGTCCGCCTGCTCCTCCTTCCACAGGTCCCGGGCTCTTTCAGACTCATTCGGCCCTTCCCCTCCGGCCAGCTCCCCAGCTCCTGCAGGTGCCGTTGGGGAGCCCAGCTTTGAGACATGGGCTGAAACTGGCCAGGGCTCCAAAAATATTCAGGGCCTGGACGGGAAAGGTGCAGGCCAGACATGGGAGGGAACATGATTGAACCCATCTCTTTCCCACAGGGTTAAAGCAGGTTCACACATATTTTCCTAGTGGTGGGAGACCACCACAGAGGCCCTAAATTACAGTAGTTTGTCTGTGATGAATGAATGAGTGTCAAAACATTGACCTAAGCCAAAAATTATCATTGCCTGGCCTTATCTTTAAGGCAGGTAACTAACAGATACAACAGGAATATTCTGGTTTTGGTGGCTCCTTAGCGGCAATTGTTGATAATGTTGCATCCCCCTTAAAGACAAAAGGGTCTAAATCTGTCCTCGGCTCTTTTATAATTCCATTTATTTCAGGAGAATCACTTCTGGTGGCAAAACTGTAAACTCCAAAGTAGTTTGAACTCTTACCTAAATATCAGTTTCTTCTTAACTGTAATATGGACCAAAGTCAAAACCAGTTACAGTGCTGGTTTTGGAGTAGTCACAAGGCATGTACAAAACATACAGTCCTCAGCTTCTAAAAGAAAAATGGAGTCAGACAACAAAAAATGCACTCTTCCCTCCAATTTAGGTATGTCAATAACTTTCTTTGAAATACCTTGTAAATCTGGAAGGCAAGTACTGACCAGTTGATACATGGTTTAGTTTGTAACCTGTGACAAGACCACTTTGACATTAGCACAAGACCAGTATTTGTTCTTGCAAAAATGCATCTGCTATCTCTGTTCAGAACATATAACTATCCTGACACTTCTGCTTCATGTTGCCAGCAAAGAAGAGGTTAAAATATCATCTTGGGTCCTTTAACAAGCAATTTAATTTTCATTTGGAAACCCAGGCTGCATGTAATACATGAAGCTTTTATTAGGATATATAATCTTAATCGGGAAAAACTTATCTTCCACATGCAAGGAGTTATGAGTGAACGCGCTGCAAATCTAGTAAGGGAGAGATGGGGGTTTAGCAACCTCATCTGAATTTGCATTACTTATCTCTACCACAGCCATCTCCTCTCCTCCAACACTGCTGCTGTATCCAAGTCTAGTGAATACACATAGAAAGCTTTGGAGTAATGCCCCGTTTGCTAACACAACTCTAGCGTGCTCCATCAGCTCAGGAATTTCTTTGCTCCTTTTTCACCGCAGCACTGAGCTTCCTGTTGTCCAGCCAATTCCCTCTGTAACGCCCAGCATTTACGCTAGTACGTTAATACACAGCTTCACTGTAAGGTGTTACAGCAGCCCAGTGAGATGATAAACAGAATAACAACTTCAAAACATCTACTTTCAGTACACACTTGACAAGGCAGCTGTCTGTGAGGCAGAGAAGATGATGGTACACACATTGCACTGTCTTGTCCCTTTTACACTGGAACACGGATGAGGAATTGAAAGGCAAAATTTGGAAAGCTTAACAGTGATCACAGAGATCTGTCAAGTCAACTAAGGGAAACTGATGCAATATTCCGGGCTACTTGCTATCAAATTGCCATAAGAGTTAGTGGATCTCAAACTGAGACACCAAATGAGGTTGGGACTTGGAAGTATAGGTGAGGGATCTTGCACTGAGGAGTTTTTTACTAGCGAAAGTTGAAAGCAGCATTTCAAATACTCCTTTATTGCAATACCATAGGGATAGGCAATCTATTAAGGACTATGGTATAAAGGTGGAGAAAGTCAAAGTCCCTTTTCCCTTCCCTACTCCTTTCTCCTACCTACCTTTCAAAAATATGGAAGAGAAGGATGACATTATTAAACATGTAAGCTAAAAACAAAGCTACACAGATAATGCTAGCTGAGATTTTGTGACACACAGGGGAAATAACAAACCAGTTTCTAATCTAGAACATAAATCAACTCTCACTAAAGTCCTGGAGAACCTTTTTGACAGGCCCTGAAGACTGAAGATTAAGCTTTTAGAACTCGGGCTCTGCTAAGAAAACCCAGAGAGAAATAAACTTACACTGGTAAGAAGAAAACTCACGCGTGGTCCCACATTTGCCAAGCCGCAGTGAAGAGACGCTTGCAGCAGAACAGCTTGCTTAACACTGTGCCTGGTCTCATCAGCCCCAGATCTGATTATGAAGCATGTGGACAGGTCTTTGCAGAAACTGGGAGAGAGTAAGAGACTGTGGGATAACTGGCCTAAGGAGCTGCAGAACGCAGAAGCTCCTTGAAGCATTTTCATATTGAAACCTTGGGAATAAAAAATCCAGCGCACTTCCTAGAGCCTTCTCTGAAATGCCTTCAGCTAGGTTATGAGAGATACAACAACTCAGATTGCTGTACAGAGGAACATTAAAATAAAAAGTGTTCTTGATCCTAAATTTATTGGTGAAGGAACAGCCTCCACCTTTATCAGAAAGGAACAAAATTGCTGGCAATGACAGCTGAGACTGTTGTAGGGAGTATACCAGCTGAGAACCAACGGATGGATATGAGCACGCTATGAAGTCTGTCAGAGCCATTAAAAAGGGGAGTAAAACTGTGTCCTAAGGAAATTAGGCAGCTAAGATAGAGAGGATACTCTGATGCAAAGGTGACTTGGAGAGAGCCGGAGAGGAACCAGGCGCTCCTGTATGCAGCCCTGAGGGGATGGATATGTGCGTGCAGCTGTGGGCCCAGCTGTCTGCATGCTGCAGATGTGCTACACACATCACACGGGAAACAGGCGGAAATTTCTTCTGTCCTGCTAGGGACAGAGGGGGAAGGAAAGCTCGGTTCCTCTAACCTGTTGAACACAACACATAGTATCAGACAAAATGCATCGCTGCTCACTGGCTTGAGCTTAATGTTTAAGACTTAACTGCTTCTCCAAAAAAAGTGTCAAAGGCTTACATTGCTTTAGTTTGCAAATTTAATTAAACAATTAGCAAAGTTTTCTTTTCCTATTAAGAATAGGAAATCGCATAGAGAATTAGGTCATTTAATACACCTACTTACTGCATAAATATAGTGCTTGCTTAAACAGAGTACAATATTTCACTTTATATAGAAATAGTTGCATAGCGAGCCGCAACGAAGTGAGATTAACACAAAGTGTGCATCAGACGTACTCAGTGAGAATATAACCACCACAGATACCAGCCAGCTGGGGAAGAGGGTGGTACCACCGGGCACCGTACTGCTTGCAGTGTGATGGCCTGTCAAAATAGCTGGGAATAGCCTTGGACTGCACAGAAAAAACAGCTCAGTGTACTTTGGTATTATGTACTTATTACAAGTTATGTATTTATTTTGAGATCACTTGTGAAAAAAAATCCAAATTGCGATTCCCATCATTCCCTGGTGATGCACAAGCTGACTTAAATCAAGACAAAAATGCTGTTTTGAGACATTCCCTGCAAGCATCCCTCCTCTCCCCTTTTTCATTTCTCTCACTTAAGCACTTGTTTTTCCAGAGCTTAAGTGAGCTGTTTTAGGCACACAGGGGGGTTGACAGCTGCCCAGGTTAGCACATCCAAGCACAGATCTAGGGAATGCTCTTTAGCCTTTCCACTGCAAAACACTTATTTGCCCTGCGCACCCCATCCACGGTTTTGCCCCCTGTGGCGGATCAGCTCAGAGCAGACCCTTCCCTCCACCCTCCCTGCCCAGCAGCAGGAACCACAGCTGCCTAAACAAGCCCCCCCGCACGATACGGTCAGCAAATCTGCCGCTACCAATTAGCACTGCGGCACTGCGGGTTTTTTCCCCTCCGAACGCAAACTATAAATATGTGCTCATAAAATACATGAGACATTCTGAAATGCTCTAAAGCTGATATTCAATTTCTAATGCTCTATGCCGAGAGGGAGACGCAAAGAGAAATATTTCACTATGTAGGCAGAAGGAAAAGATACTTGCCTGAAACTTTTATTTTGTGCTACATAAGAGACAATTATCTCTAGTAATCTTCTTGGTATTCAGGACGCTGAGTTTTAAGTCACCCTAGATATTTGGATTATTATGAGTAAAAAACAACATTGATTTCTACTTCATTATTACAGATTGTACATTTAAAATGTGCCAAGCATTTCGTCTTCTGACCTCTTCTTTTCCTGGAATTGGCCTTTTTCTTGTAAAATATTGCAAAGTCATAAAAACTGACTGCTTAAAAAAGGGGTAAAAAAATTACATTAAAAATAAGAAATATTTTGGATGATTATTGCAGTTATTGGTACTTGAAATAAAAATCACCTTATTTTGTAATGGATGAAAAAATATTTTTACTCTCCAGCAAACTTTGGAAGGAGGGCAGTCAAAATGTTATTACGGATTTATTGCAAGTTCAAAAAAATGCAAATATTTAAAAAACATGTTTCTAACAGGAATTATTTTGTATGCATGTATTTAAAAGACTGGCTAATTTCTAAGATTAGAATCTGAGATTTCAGAGATTTTAAAATCCATTCTCTGCTGAGCCTGTCTGGGGTTGAGAACAGGGCAAGAACTCTTTCTCCTTCCTGAGCAATGAGTAGCACCAGGCGCGTATGTGGCCCACGAAGCGGAGGGAGACAGGGCCATTGCACTTACCTCCGGGCATATTACACAGCGCAGCGCGCGAGTTAGGTGACAAGCTGGATTCACGCGTTGACGAGCGAGTACCAACTGATGAAAGGCTCTTGCTGCAAAAAGCAGCAATGTGCCCCATGCCTCAGCCTCCGCTCCTTCTGCACGACTTGGGCTGCAACGACAGGGATCTCACGAGCAGGCACCACCTCTGCCTCCCTAGGACTACTGGGGCGAGCTGCTCTTGGCCACATTGGTCTAAAAGACCGATACCGTACATACCAAGCGCTGGACATTCAGGACTCACTGCAGAATACAGCCTCAGACAAAGTTTCCTCAGCTTATATGCTGTACTGTACCTGCTGGCTAGCAATATTGTAGCCAAAATATCAATCAAATGGGTGCCTGCTGCTTCTTTAACAAATCCTGACACCACGTAGGATGAAACCGTCCTGTTTCCCAATGCCATTATTCTTAGAACAGCTAATTATTCCTAGACTGTTATATCTGGCTTTATCTAGTTCACCCTTTATTTTCCTTGAACAGTATCTTAGGCATTGCCTCCTTTTCTCTGCAGCTCACTTCGAAACCAGCTTAGTCTCAGATAAAGACACCATTTTATTGCTAACAGCACGGGCCTGCAAGAATCCATCTTGCAACACAAGGCTACTGATTCAGAAAATGTTTTTTTTAAGATTTTTGAGACTAAGAGATTAACAATACATACATCACTTTCTTCTCATCTCTATGGCTAGGCAAGGAGAAAAATTTATAACGTAGTTAAGGAAGTCATCAAGTTCATGTGCCTGGTAGCTGACAAAGAAGAAAATGGATGTTTAAATGCCATCCTGTCCCAGAGATCTACCACTGCAAGCAGGGCGACGATTTCCACACTGAGTTTGCTTAGCCATATTACAACAGCACACAGAGCATCACTAAGGTAAGCAAGAACTTATAGTTGTGGCAACACAATATTTGTAGCACAGGACTCTACTAGCCTGGGCAAATCCAAGGCTGCCCCGCCAAGAGCTGCAAGACAAGAACAGTCAACAGCGCCGGACTGACACAGGCCAAAGAACCAGATAACTGATCTCCAAACTGCATTCACCGTTACTTACCAGCCTGATTTACAATCTGGAATTCATCCTTATTCAGCTGTAAAATCCCAATCCCTTCTTCTTGGGCTCTGGACCTACGCTTTGTTCCAAGTCTTCATTCAGGTGTGCAGACTACAAATTTGTCCCCCAGAACTGAACTCAGATTTAACAAATATGGGATCCGGTTTTGACTGCCAGACAGATTTTGTAGGGGGAAAGGGAAAGTTTTGAAGACAGACCAGAAAATTATGCTGTAAGAGACTGTAAATTTCCTCTTGCTTTGGCCTTTGTGGTTCCCAGCACTTAAAAGGTGATGGGAACTGTCCGCTCCCTTCCTACGCTCCAAAATCTGAAACAGGGAAAGGAGACAGGCTGCTCGAACTTGCTTTTCAGATCATTGCCCAAGACTTGGGGAAGCGGTGCCAGGATTGCAGAGGCAAGTGCAGTGACCACCCTGAGCAATGTTTGGGAGAGCCTCCAACAACCTGAAGTGCGAGCCAGGTGCCTGGAACAGAGTCCTGCTTTCCTCCGTATGGTGCAATCTGCCAAGTCTGTACTTCCACTGAAAAATGCGCTTACATCAGAACTAAGCAGAAGTCAAAAAATTGAGTTACATTCTCACTAAATTCTACATACAGTAGAAATATTTGAACAATATAGTTTCCAATAGGTTTCAATAAATAAATATTGTTTCCAAGACTCATTGCAATAACCGACTTAGCTGACGTTTCAGTGATTAAATTCATTTATACATGTTGTAAACTCATATACGTAGGTAAATTCATCTAATTTCTATAAATACTTCTGGGAAACTTTACAATACAAAAAAAACCCCCTTGAGAATTACTTCAGTGAAAGATGTATGCCAATAAGAAAGATAATTGCTACTGATAACATATTTTACTTCATATATTCTATAATAAAGTTCTTATATAACCAAATATAAAAAGGCAGTGACAGTGGATCCAATCCTCTCTCCTTCTCTTCCATCACAATATTCTACCAGTTTTTGTTGCTAACCCGTGGCACTGTTATTCTTAAAGCACTATATTCAAGACAAGATGCACAAAGGCATTTATATTTTTATGTTAAGAACAGGGAAGTAAGAACAATGAAGCAGCTTAAGAAAGTGATAATCTTTAGAAAATAGATAAAAGCTGTAAAGTGCAAAAGTTTTTCAAGGAGACTACCTTTATGTACAGCCCAAAGCTATATTTTTCGACACCAATATTAAATTTTAATGATGTCAGTAACACCTTGGCACAGAAAGGAGACAATACTCTGCTAAAGTAAAATTTATGTTTTCAGGAATATTAATGTTTAGACAAAGAGATTTAGATGCTGGTTTCTTGAAAGTCAACTCAAGACTGACACGAATTTCCACTATAACCAAGATCTATCTAAGTACAGGGGACTCTTCTTCAGCCTAATCTCCTTTACACAACAGCCAGCAGTACACAGGTCACACTTTCAGCTCAGCATACAGCCAGCCTGTGACTACTCTGGTTTAAAAATGGAGCACATCTCTGGTATAAATGCCGCTACCAAAATTGTATTTCAAATTACCTTTTAGGATGAAGGTAATCAAGAACTCAAGATATAGAAAACACAAGGCTTTTGGCTACCCACAGGATACCACTTTCTCTTCTTTCTGTCTTTTAGAAAGGCTCCTGCTGACAGCCAAAGTCGTCCCAACTCACCACAGCAAAAGAAAAGAACAAAAACCTCCTACAAAATGAATGTCTTCCTCCGTTTTCCAGCTGGTCTCTGTTTCCTTATATCCTTCTTATACTGTAAGCTACCAGGGGCCAAGGAACGTCTGTCTAGTTGCCTCTCTAGACTGTGTCTAATCTAGCGCTCTGCAAACATACCCAACCGAGCTCTTAGCTCGTCTCGGCCCCGGCCGGCTGCCCGCACACAGGGCCCTGCTCGGCAGCGAGCTCCACTCCTCCACCTCGGCGGCACGACGAGCTCCGAGCTCCATTTAAATCTGCACTGTACTATGTGGCACATTGCAGACTTATCCTAAAAGCAGCAGTAAAAACATCTATCTAACAACAGGGTGCCTCTCCCCACAGGGCATTCCCAAATGGCCATTCAAGCTTTTACCTGTCTGCTAGGAATGCTAATAATTAGCAGGGAATAAAGCTATGGCTTTAATAATTAGCTTGCATATCTACAGGAAACCTTAGTGGGATCACCTTATTCGGATAGCAAGATAACCTCCCTTCTTGAACTGAACAGGGCTAAAATCAAAAGTCATTTCCACCACAATCACAGCCCTTAAGAGAAAAACTTGCCCTGGCTGCTTTGTACTTGGTGGCACAAGCAGGTCAGTAACACCTCATCCACTTGCCCTTTCTTAATTGCACCCCCCCTCCCCCCCCCAGTGCATCCAGGTGTTTTTTCTCATCAAAGCACAGTCTGAATGCTCCCTTGAGGGCAGAGAGTCCTTCTGGGAGCATATTTAGCACGTATGGGAATTTAGTGCTGGTTCATTTAATCTCTTTGAAGATTATGGTAAGAGGTCTTTAGATCAAATGCACTGGTTCTGTGTGCATCAGTAATGGAGAATTACATTCACTGTGCTTCACAACGTATTGCATGGGCAAACACGTATCTGTTTCACACTTCGAAAGACTAGTTTTCTTCTTCAGCTCTTCCAGTTTAGATAAATATACTGTAGACTCAAAGGAAATGCTCATTTTGATGGCTGCTATTTGAGTGGCAGACAAACTATTTGTTTAAAGGATGCTCTGCAATCTGAAGGAGAATTTCAACAAAAATCTTTGGTGAAGGTTAGCAATTGTTTATGACAAGTAAAAAAGTATATCATTTTTTGCAGAAGAGTTCTTTACATTGGAAAGGTTAGATCAACCACTGATACCACGATATCATTTCATGTTCATCTGACATGCATTACTTATCAGAAAACAAAAACATACCCTCATATTTACTGAAACAAAACAATCAGAAAGGCTGAACTGTCTCAAAGATGACAAAACTCCATTTTATTCTTTTCCTTAGAGCAAAAAAACAAGATATTTTATTTCACTGAACTTCTTCCCATACAGTAAAGTATTTTTTAATTATAACAAACAATCTTGCTGTGTTTCAAGTATTTGAACATCATTGTTCTTTTTCTTAGCAAGATATTCCACTTACTTTTATAAAGGAACACTGATTTGGAAATCACATTCCCATTTGAAATTTGAACTTGATCATTGCAAGTAAAAAATTAAAAAATACATCTCTCTCTATTCCAGGTTTACTCCGCACTTGGCAGAGCTTTGGGGATTACCAATTGCATAGTTTGAATTGATGAGTCACCTGTTTTACCTGATGCTACCTTATTCCAACATGACTTAGAGTAAGTCTTTCTCCAGACTCTGCCAGAGAGGACCCAAATCAGGAGTAAAGCTGAAGCTGAAAAGGAAGCAGGCGTTTATGAGACTGAAGAAGGAAAAGGAAGAGGAAAGCCAGTCTATGCATGTTTTCTGCTCCTGCTTTACAAACTACTAGTTGCACCACTATTAATCTCATCAGTAGAGCAGAGACTCTCCTATCCAGCCACACAACCCTCACTTTCCTAAATTCTCTCTGTACATAAAATTTAGCAGGTGCTCTACCAAAACAGAGAATTTTAAAATGCATTAATACTAGAACAAAACATAATGTCTCTTTATGGTATTCACTCTTATAGGTTGCGCAGCAGTATAACACAGATAGTCAATGAAGACTCAGCTACATTTTTCCCAAAGCAGAGAAATATTTCTTTAGAAATCAAAGTACAATAAAGTTAAAAGACAATATTTTATTCATAAAAGTATTATCTAATAATTTAGCAACATAATTTTCATGTTTCCTAAACATATTTTAAACTTAATCCAATGCTAATAGACATTTTGCAATTCAGCAAAAGGGTGGGAAAACACTTTGGAAAAGTAATGTGAAAGGAGAAAATTACATATGATTAGGAAGTGGATGCTAGGCTTCGTATCACAACGCTCTTATCGCTCAAAAGGTAGAAAAGTCAACTCAATGCATCTAGAACCTATCTTCCATTTTTAAGCAGGATGTAAAGGATTAAAAACTGTCCCTTCTTTCATCTTCAGGTTCACACGCACTTATCCATTTCTGTAGTTCCCGAGAATCATTTATCTTCCATACTTCAGCAAAAGACTTTAGTTTTTTTCTGAAAAAAAAAAAAAAATCAAAACAAGGTCAGTTTTGTAATTTAAATGCATCAAACCTTGAAAGCCCTACAGTCATTTGCAAAATTTTATACACAGTCAAAAACAGCAGTATGCATAGCTCAAAGCATTATGTGAGCCATAAATACAGTAAACAATCAGGTAACATTTTCTTCTATATGTATTACAGCTCTAGGATAGTCAACAATGTAATTTTACAAATAACCTGTAGTACCAGAAGCATCAACAAAACGAAACAGAAGACTGAGCAGAAATAAAACAAGAAAGCAAATAAACAGTATTGTAGTTTGTACAGATACAGATGTTCAGCATTCAGTTCCTACGAATTTGCACTTGTAGAATCCATAAGAGAATGAAGGGAAATTGCATTTTCAAGATCAGTTAGTGCACACTTGCTTCCTATGTTCTTTTTAATGTGTTTAGATTGAAGAAAGACTGATAAGAGTTGTAATAAATAACAGCAAGACATTTAAAATGGGTTAGCACACATTCCTGATGAGAAAAGATGTCAAGGCTGGATGAAATTACCCAGGGGATTTTCTTAAATAATATGAAAGTGATTAAAAAAAAGTGACAAGGTAGCTGGCCTGTGGGTATCATGACAGCACAGTATACTGCTAGGTACAGGTCTGAGCTTGGTTCCCAAGATCGCATCTGTATTTCTAGACAGGAAGCCATTAAGTTCCCATGGCAAGGAAGGAATTTTTGTCTGTGGAACTTGACCTTGCCTGCGCAGGCTAGATGCTCACTGTTTAGGCTCAATGGTAAAGTACATATTTTGTTCTATCTTACGTAAGAAATAATTTTATCAGCCCAGAAGGCAAGTGCTTTTCTTCTTTAATAAAACATGCAATTGTAAAATGCTGTGAAGCAAGAGAACTATTGCAATATACTAGAGTCAGCCTAACAACAATTCTGTCCTGAAAACACAGCAAAATACAAAATAAAACTGCAGATTAATAAAAACATAATCTTTTTTTAATAATTTTTATTTATTATCACAGATACACCACAACAAAGCTCATATGCATTTTAAAATTGGTTAATGCCTCTTTTGGGTAAGAGCTACAGAAAAATACTTTGATGTTTAGATCACGCTCCGACAACAAAGGAAATAAAGAGGAATACAGGAAAGAAAATACTTTTGTCATGAGCTGCACAGAAGAACTGGAAGAACTAAAAATGATGTAATAGAAAAACTCATGCACTGTGAAGTCATCAGACACATCTGATACTTTGTAGTTTTTCACGGACTCAAGCTCGAGGTGCTTATATATGTGCACGAAGGTAGCTACAAAGCGCACGCAAGAGATTTACAGTGAAGGACTGACCTGGCGCAGTGACGTAACGCACAGGACTGGCAGCTCCCGCGTGGCTGGTGCCGCCGTCCCTGACCCTCCACAGCCCTGTCTCCTGCTACGCGGAGGCGCAAGCGGCACGCGCTCTAAAGGGAGGCTGGTGTGGTGGGCGATGCTGCAGCTTCGCAGCTACCTGAACTCTGTCCAAGCACCAGCCGCTGCCCGAACGAAGGGTCTCCTCTCCCTCCCGCCCTTGCCTTTTCCGAGTGGCGCTGCCCTGCTCCCGGAGGGAAGGCCAGTGAGCCCCTTCCCGCAGCAGCCGCAGGCCCGAGCTTGCCAGAAGGCTCCCGACCACCTCCTCTCCCAGCCGCAGCGCTCCCGCAGCCCAGGCGGAGCAAACTGTTAGGTACTGGGGATTTCAGTCTTTGTGATAAGTCCTGTATCCTGACTCATCACTGTTGTAGATTAAACGTTTGTTCTCTTCTCACTTTACAAATACAAGCACACTACATACCAAAAGCTAAAATACAGATGGTAGCTTATGTAGTCAAAAGCTGGAAAATGCACAAGTCCCACAAGTAACATTTCCCAGTCAGCCCGAGCTCTGCCCCTCTGTGCGCACTGCAAAACAGTCTAAGTACATGATCATGTACTAGATTTATTGCAAATAGGTTTTGTATGCGATAAACTCTCTTTTAGCAATGGATGCATTCTAGAACTCTATTTGTGCCACAGCCAGGCAATATCCTAACACGGGTTTGTCAGATCAAAGGAAGATAAACCAAATGGACATATTTTATTATTTCACATGTCAATTTGATTACACAAAAACTCCAGCTTTCCGGTTCATATTGTCACTTTTCTGGAGAACGACTTTTTCTTATTTTCAGAACCCCATGTATCTTAAAACAACAGAGTTAAGACCTTGCTAATAATTCTTTGTTTTACTTTTGTAAATTATGGACCATTATTTCTGAGGAACATAAACCTCCATGTTATTTTCCATAAGCTGTCATGTATCTTCAATATAGCGTTCCTGGCTTTGCTTTCTTAAAGAGTTAATAATTGGCTTTAAGCTCTACGCAATGTTATACTTCAGACGAACTGTTTGCACCGACAAATAATCAGTATTTAAAATCTCTTACACAATACTTCTGCTAGGATTATTTGTGGCTATCAGGCAAGAAAGGTCTTGATTTACTATACTCCTAAAGAGCTACCTGAATTTTATGCATAGGGCTACCACTAAAAATAACAGCAATAAAAAATTCAGCGGAAACGCATATGAGTACTAAGCTTTTGACATCTAAATTGTGTACATAATGTTACAGGACGTATAAAAGTGATGCTATTTGATACACAAGGGAATTTTCATTACCAGTCTGATATTTAAGGTATATATGCCCCTAAATGAAAACTGGTTATCAGAAAAGTATTAAAAACCCCAGACTTCCAGTAAAATTTTGTATGTGTGCGGGGCAATCAAAGTCTGCTATAAATATTTAAAGTTAAACCAGAAGCAAAATTATCAGCATTCCCCTCTACACTATAGTCTGCAAATACAATTTCAAATTCCAAAGCAAGTAATACACTTTCTAAATTAAACCTATTAATATTTTTACTATCACTGGTAAGAACAAAAATAAGCATTAGATGATACAGTCATACAAAATTATTTCAATAATTTAATCTAAAGCTTTCATTGAAATGGATAGCACAATTTCTTAAATATTTTTTGAAGATTTTGTTTCATTTTCTCTTCCCTAAAGTGCTGAAGGATATCTGAAGCAGCTCTTTTTTTTCAAACGCCCAGTGTGAAATGCTCCTCTATTCACATCTGCAAGTTTCATTGGAAAAAAGAAAATCACAATTGTTCTGACCTTTTCACATTCACTAATTCCTCCAACTCCTTTGATTTGTGAGCTGCCTTCTTCAAGATTTCTTCAGGAACATCTGCCAGTTTGGCAACATTTAGCCCATAACTCCTTGCGCTGACTCCTTTAGTTATTTGATAAAGAAAAGTGATAAATTCAGGATTCTCTTCATCTTCAGATCCTAAAGAATAAAACCAAAATAAAAAAAACTCTATTAATAAAATGTAATGACCTGAACACTGAAATGATTGAGACTGTGGTCTCACTATCATTCATAGTTCCCATGAGATTAATTCCACTGAAGAAATATAAAATTAGAAAAACATTTCCTTGAGTCCACACATTTTACCTGCATATTGTCAGACTGATAAAATGCTTTACTGTAGTTTTACCTGGAGTCTTATTACACAAGAGCGTGTGCATGTGCATGTGAGTGCATGCATGCGCAAAAGCTATATACATGGGTTCTTATCCCTGAGGCTGACAAGGCTGTTAACAACTTAAGAGTCTTTATAGGCCAAATTGATTATTTGTGCTGTAACCAGGGTACTGCATCTCACGTCTGCCCAGCAATTACAGAATAAAGGAGGCATCAGTAATCCTGCAATTAAGAAGCCTTTAACTATAGCAAAACAAAAAGCTTCTGGCTGTCAGGAAAAAGAAAATGCTCAGGAAAAACAGAGGTGAGGATGGTGACTCTTCAGTTATGGAACCTGCCTTCTTTTTCTTTTCCATGACAATAAGATGGACAGCTGTCATTATAAATGTAAGAGCTGTAACATAAGAGCTGTCATTATAAATGTGATGACTCCTTCTTCTTCCTCTTTAGACATTCTTGCTACATCCTCCACTACCAAGGATTTTTGTTGACAGCAGACCAACCATGGCCTCATTCACTGCCATTCATTCTTCTGTCCTGTCTTTAAAAAATGCAGTTTTTTGGGAAACAATAGAGATTTCCATACATGCTGATGACTCAAGTTAACTTGGTCCAAATGATTTAAGTCAAAGTTTGGAAAAAAAACCACCATAAAATTCACGTTAATTAAAACGATTCAAATGTTAAGACAACAGACACAGGAGATAAAAATACAGGCAAAGTAAGAAATGTAGATATGCTGTTGCTCCCAGGCTGTGGTACAAGGCTGAAAGGACCATGTCCATTGTGCTTACCGTAGCAAAAGAGCAAAGACTGCACGTGGCCTGAAGGTTCAGGCCAACTAACATTGAAAGTGCTGATACAGCACATTGAAACACAGAAGTGTATAGGGTTTCATGGAGCCAATATCTGAGGAAGAATAAATATTGAATAACATTCTCATCTCTATGACATTTCAGTATCTGATATCAACAGTTCAATCACTGAACTCTGTGTCCAAAGGACAGGCTGATGTTCAGGCAGGTGATGCTCTGAACTGGGAACGGCAATGTGGCTAGACAGTGGTCACCTAGACACAACATTACATTAAGCCACTAGTGCTCAAAGTTAACACACATTTCAGGGATTCCTGCTTCTAAAATTAAACAGAACACAACTCTCCCTCCACCAAACCTCCATCTGAAGTTTATGAGCGCATTGCTTATCTGAATGTGTGAAGATGATAAGCACTGTACAAAATTAGGTTACGGCATGGAAAGGATGAACAGGGATTAGTTTTCTGCCTCTTCTGATTCAAGAACTGGGACTATCAAATGAAGGTATGTGTTGTTTCAAAACAGTTTCAAAACAAACAAAAGGAGGTGGTTCTTCAGACAACACAGAATTAAATTTTGGAGCTCCTTGAGACAATATGATGAAGATGCTGAAAGTGTGCATGCATCCACGGGGAAAACTAACAACCTCATGGAAGAGAAATCTATTGAAGATTATTAAAAAGCAGAAATCCCATCTGAGTATTGAGGCCCCCTGAACAGCAAGTGTTTGGAGACAATGAAATCTTTTAGAAAAAGAATCACCGTATGTTTGATATATTTATACTGTACCTTTTTGTTCACCACTTTCCTCCTCATTCACCAAGAAAGCCATGTGGTAATTGCCAACTTCTTCTGGATACACCTTTTCTAGCTCACAAACTGAGGGATAGTGAGTAACAAACAGTGTCAGTGATTCCACCTACAACAATGAGATAGACACATATGAGGATCTGGTTTTTAGTTTTCTAAACATACCAGCAGAACACTGGTATCCTTTCTCCACAGTTCTTCACTCTGAGTTCAGACATGTCACACCTCTGCGGAAAGGAAACCTACCCCATGTCAAAGTTAACCTACCAACACATACAGGCTAAGAATGCATTTACAAGCATCTGTCAGACTTGATACTTACATCTCTAATAAAATGTTCAAGTGTAGCATAAGCAATAGCAATTCCATCATGAGTGCTAGTTCCTCTTCCCAGTTCATCCAAAATTACTAGTGATCTTGAGGTTGCTTTTCTTATTATCTCAGCAGTATCTGTCAGTTCCTCCATAAAGGTACTTTGGCCTTTGTAAATGTTGTCTGCTGCCCCCATTCTGTATTAGGATAGAAAGCAGATTAATTTATTAAGTTCAAATAAAGTCCAGAGGAAGCAACTCATGTACCGTTAAACAAGGGCTTGCATGCGTTCCCCAAGACAACAGGGTATACTGACCCTGGGGGCACCTGGGGAAGGTTAGGCTTTAGGGACAGCAGAGAACTCTTCTGCACCAGCAATAACCTAGTCCCAAGGTAAATCCAGCAACCCATGTCAACTAAAGGAGTCAAGAAAAAGGAGCTAGACAAGGAGGTTTTCCAGCTTGACAAACTGTACAAGGACCCTAGGAACTCAGACCAGCCAGCTATCTAGCACAGATAGCTGTGAAAAGGAATGATTTTATTTTACTTTTTGTTCAGTCTGAGTTTAGTCTGTTGTTTTTTTTTAAATGCTAATGTCACCTGCTAGTATCAGGTATTAGCATTTCCATGCAGAAATACAGTGTGAGCTCATGTGACTGGGCATTGTACATCCAGATACACGTTAGTTCTTTCAGGAAGTAACAAAACGACAGTGATTTCTTCCCATTATAAAGGTATACAATCTCACTAGTATGCCTAAAGATAATTTTAAGAGAAAGATTTAACTCTCCTCATCCTCTTTACACAACCGTACTTGAACTTACCAACCTCCATGCTCTTAGGGATTCTCCTCTACTCTATGCACACACACGCGCACGCACACACACACAAATTCTTTCATGTTTCATACAAGTCTTCTAAGACTGTTCTAGATTCATTCAACCTTCAGCCCTCATGTCCCATTTCAAATGGTGAAATTGCAGTTTTAATCTCAGAAACCTGTTGGTAATTAACCATATTTTTCTTTTGCAGCTTTCTTTGCCTATCTAATAAAATACTCTTTCTACCTGGAAGAAAGAACATTTCCTTCTTCCATATATGCTTTTCAATTATATTAATTATGTTACAATATCACTTTTGAGATAAGTTATCGTTAGCAGGCCACTGAGCATGGCTGTAAAAATGGATTTGTTCACTCTCATCAGCCAACAACATAATTACGTACAAGTTGCATCGATTTAACGGAAATTGACTCCTAGGCTTAGTATATTATATTCTCAAATAGAACAGCAGGCCACAATAGTATTTAAAGCCAATCAAACCTTTAAAGAGAATCCCAATATAGCTTTTTTCTCCGAGCCTTTTGCTGCGTCTCTAATGCAGCCATGTCCATTGCCTACGGAAGCACCAGCAAGATTCTCATCGTTTTACAAGGATCTTACAATTGTCAAGTGTAAGCGATTACCAACACCAAAAACTAGCTTCCTGGACACAGTAGAATTATGTTTTCTATACGTTCTCCAGTTCCTGCCCTGAACACTTGCTATAGTGGCACACATAACTTAACAATACACAAGCCTTCAAGTACAAACAAACCAAGTTTGGCTGGAGATGGGCATTACGATACAAGGAGCAGGGCAAGTGTTTATGTAAATCACTTCTTTGAACATGTAGGTATTTGCATACACACACAGCGGGGATGCTCCAAAATGCTCTGAAACAAAGGTGATTTTGCACATAAACTAATTAAACTTTACATTAGTTTCACTGAATATATAACTCTAGATATCGAGACATTCTGAAATTAACATTTTATTAAGCCACTCACTACCATAATCATTTTAAATGCCTTAAATATGTACTGGGTTGTTAAGAACTATGAACACATCACTGAGTTTCTTAAAGTGTTTTCCCCTGCCCCATTTCCTAGTGTGCTTCAGCCAACATCATGTACTACTGCAAAATTAAACAATGACTCTTTATTGCAATATTGTACAAATCTACATATAAATTAGACCTGTCTTTAATGCTACTAACTACAAAAAAATTTTCCAGAATGACAATAATTTTTATGTCTAAGCAATCTTTGGCTCCATAACAGGCAGCTTTAACCTTAGTTTCCAAACCTAGGACTATTAATTAGTATTACTATTTTATCTTTTTTATTTGGCTTTTCATATTGGGATAGCATCTAAACAAGCAGGCAGTCTGTTCTGTACAAATGATGATCACACTGAGAATTCTCAGATCTGTTTTTCTCTTGGATTGCATCATTTCCATAGAGCCCTCAAAATCATTTAGCCATTTTGAATCTAATTGCAATCACAGAAATAGTTGTCAGAACTTCCTCACTAAATGATCAAGATACAAGCAGAAACAAGTATCATCCTCCTCTTGTTGTTAACAACAGCTGTAAAACAAGCCTTTCTTTTCAGCATCTTAAACATTCAAATCCAGCTCAAATTCAAATCCAGGCTTATCTACAGATTAGGAAAAAAACCTTGTATATTTTTAAATGCTATAAAAACTCTTGAATGTCATTCGCAAAAAAGGATAAAATTGCTCTTTCTGCCTCTGCCCTTGAGAATCCTGTAAGAATCATACTTCTTTAAAATTTAAGTGATAAGCAGTACCATCCCAGAAATAAGTAGAGACAACTGTTTTACATGGATGATTGCATTTATAATACTAATAGCTAATATGCAGCAAGGCACTGTTTCCTCAGTGTATGCTATATAATTAATGATACAATAAAGTATTTGAGTCAAAACACCTATGGCTTAAACAACTGTTTTTATTAGAGTTTAAATCAGTAGTAGTAATAATAATAATAATAATAATAATAATAATAAAAATAAAGACACTAAACTTCCAAAAGGTACAATCACTTTGAATTTACATTTTAATGTGTTTTGCCTCCCAAATATTTTTATACATGAAAATATTAGGTCTTTTTCTATAATATTTAATAGAATACAGATTATTTATCATTGCTATCAGCTGCTCTATAGGTAACACTTGGGATGCTATCCTCATGAAACTGTGCAGAAAAAAATGTTATATATATTCATCCTGGTCTTAATGCTGCCAGCCCTTAAGCCACCTACTTACCTTTTTACACATGGTCCTCATAAAGTCTCCAAGACTCTAATTATTTAGTAAGATGCCTACAATGAGATCAGTTTTTTTTTTAAATTTTATATGTAAACAAAAATAACTGTTTGATTAGATTTCAATACTGCATTCACCACCACAGCAGAGACTATAGCATGAAATATGCCAAGAGGAACCAGTGATCCCACAACAGATGGATGCAGGCATGTTATGCTCTACCCACATTCCTTTTTCTTCCCTCTGTTAATTAAAAAACAATGATAAAAAAGCCAGGAAAAAAGGTTGCAGCAGAAGAGGACAGGCACAACAGGAAACCATTAGAGCAGGAACAAGGCCACTCAAGTCTCCACCTCTACTCGTTGCAACACCAGCTGTTGAAAGAAGCAACGCAGTTAATATAAAAACTTCCATTTCTGCTTTGGAATTTCTAATGTCTACATTCAGGAGGATTATTGCATTCTGCCCACGAGGAGCGTGCAGACATCCAATGTGAAGAGTGCCTCTTTAGTGCTGGCAAGAGACCCATCACTCATCAGCAACTGCAATTTGGCTAGAAACCACTTATTATAATATCTCTTTGACAGCCAACCTAATTTCATACAATTAAAAGCTCTTCATCTTATAATATTCAACACATTTACTACGTAAAGAAAAATGAATTTAGGAAGCATTACCTCTTTTTAGTGCTAGATATCAAAGGCAGAGATTCTTGTCTATAACCTCAGCAAGAAAACAACAAAGATGCAGTGTTTTCATAAGCTAATTCTGGAGGATAAGCTAGATGATGTGCAGCAGTAGCTAGCTTTATGTAAATCAGTTAGCACTACATGCTCAACTTTCATGTGTTCCCCTTGGAGAAAAGGCACAGATTTCTTTATTCTGCACTAGCAGCGCTCAGATGGCTGGTTTTTTAACCTGCTTTCCAGGGTCAATGCAGCCACATAGCTCCAACCTTTTTCAATGCAAGTGTTCACTGTTCTGGGAAGGTATCCTATGATATTTTGTCCTACTACTGCACTCTCTAAATCCTGGGAATTTTCTAATGATATAAGATGTGATAGCACCCAGAAACCACTAGAATGAAAAGTAGCATAACTTTTCTCCTTGTAGTCCAAGAATTTTTAGGAAGCCAGCACCAGTTTAAAACTGCTCTCAGCAGGCATGAACTAACATTGCTATATTCTGTGGTCCTGAGAGTTTCCTCAAAGTCTGGTGCTTTTAAGCTTTTGATGGGTTGGACAGGTCTGAGGGCTTTGACAGTCACCCACATGTGGACGTCCACACAAGCCTTCCACTTGTGTGGAAGGAGGCAATGAAATTGAGGCCAAGGAGTGGCACTTGGTGCTCTTTCGCTCAGCAAGCTGTTATTACTGCTCTCAAAAAACAAAGCATCTTGAGGAAGAGGGCAGACCTGCAGACCAGGGATGCCCAACAGCGGCAGAGGAACAACAGAGTAACACAACTCACTAACTTGGAAGGGAGCAGAGAGGCCACCAGAGGAAAAAGCCCCAGCGGCCCTGTGCTAGCAGGCTAATGAGGAAAGCAACAACACAGAAGTTAAAACAGGGACCACCCCAGCATGACAGAAAGCAACAGAAAACTGAACTTTTTCCAGCAGAACCTCCCCCTGAAATCCAGGAGCTTCTACTTGATTTTTTTTCCATGCTGTCTTTCAGAGAAAGTTATCCAACATGCTGTTAGTCAGTTTGGGTACAAAACAAAGAGCATTGTGTGGACCTCAGGTATTTTATTACATTTTATTAGCAGGAAGCCCTACCACTACCTGCAAAGATACCCAAGCAGCTTGAATGCTCCCAGTGGTAAACAAAAACTAACTACACAGCACTGAACAAATCCTAGAGAACCAGACTACAAGCACATTTTCCAAAAGCCTTATTTTCAGACAGCTGTGAACATCATGATGTTACGTATTCATTCCTATTTTATACAACACCACACTGAAAAAGCATTAATGAAATTTAAGATTTTTCACCTTGGTTTTAGAAAGATGCACTTGATTTTGAAAGTCCCTTTAACTAAATACTGGATAAATGAAACCTAGTGCCTGTTACAGAGGAATAAATCTAATTAGCATGGAGTCTCTACAGACTCCCTTTGCAGCGATTGCAGCGTTGTCAAGAGAAGACATTCACACTTCCAGGTACGGTTTGACTTCCCAGGCACTGGAATTAAAGCCAGACTTCTTCACAGAACATACTTACAATCAAAGTGTTTATTCATCAAAAACATTTAAAACAAAATCCTTTTTTTCTGTGAGCACATCCCTATCGTAATACACAGAGTACTGCTCTCCCAACAACAAAGATTCCTTCTCTGATTCAAAAAGAACACTGACAAAAATACAAAAATATATTCATAACGTAACTTTACAATTTCACTCACTCCCTCTCATGCAAAACTCCTTCAAAATGTCATTTCAAAGCTCACTGTATTTAAACAGGACTTACTTAAATTAGAACAACTAGTTTACAAAAAGAAAAGACTAGATGGGGTCTTGCTTTATAGTTTCTCTCTGTTCTGGTATGGGACTGTTCTATACAACATGTTCATATTTTTAAGGAAGATTTCATAACAACTGCTTCTTATCCTCTTATTCTTTTGCAGAAAGCAGCCTTTCCAGGTAAAGTTTCACATGTGGTCTCAGCAGAAAAGAAATGGTTGGAGAAGTGGGGGCATTAACTGAAGATCTTTATGAGAATAGAAAAACTTGCTACTGATCCTGACATGAGTGGAAGAACACAAACACAGTATTATTTCAACACTTAGATACATCTTCTCCCTTTAATCTATGCTATTAAACTTTCTGTTAGGCACCTAGCTGTAAATTTAGTCAATCACAGTCTTAAGAGATTCATTAATGGTTTAATGTCATTATATAAATAAGAGCTCATTCCCAACCTTTCCATAATCCTCAACCAGGTACTATTAAAAAAAAAAAAAAGAAAGAAAGAAAACCACAATCCTGTCCTCTTCACATCAAACACCACATACTTAGACTTCAGTTAAAAATCAAAAGTAGTTTGCAAATGGGTCTACCAAGAAAATGAAAACAGAAACACTAAACCGAGGACTGACAGGCGGACTATTGCACATCCTCTCCTACCATAGTCTCAAGTATCCAAAAACCTCTAACTAGATCAATCATTCAGTTTTACCTGCGAAAGTGGTTTAAAACCCCAAATATTTTAGAAACAAACACTCAGACAGCTAAGGAAAATTTCACAGTGGTTAGTCTAAAAGTAGCCTGAGTTGGATATTCTAATCCTGGCTACTTTCCATATGCAATGAAAATTTATTGAGTAATTCTTTAGAAGATAGCATCTGCAATAATCCCCCACTGAATACTGGTGAATCATTTACTTTATTTCTACCAAATAATTCTAATACTGATTCAAACCAGAAGCCGATAAAAAGAAAAATAATTCACAGAAACTGCAATTACAGAATTCAAAAAAGTAACTCTTTGCTTAAATATGTCTGAATGCATTGTTATTGGGGTAGGCAGTATTTTTGCATTGTGCATGAGCAGCTTCCAAAAACTAAACGTGTACAAGCTTACATGGTTGACAACAGCAGGAAATAAGAGGACGCTTATAATACAAACCTATTTATAGTCAACATGCACACATTCATTCAACTATTTCTACAACTGTTTTATTTGCAAATTATAAATGAAGAAATACCCATGGCATGTTACCTAATTTAAAAGAACAGT
This sequence comes from Apteryx mantelli, assembly GCF_036417845.1. Classification (NCBI taxonomy): domain Eukaryota; kingdom Metazoa; phylum Chordata; class Aves; order Apterygiformes; family Apterygidae; genus Apteryx; species Apteryx mantelli. The sequence goes on from NC_090020.1 coordinate 58,038,115, forward strand.
TGTTGAAAAGCCTGACAGGATGCATTAAACATTTAGTGTAAACTACCTTTTTATTCTGTAAATTATTATAGACATACTATATTCTCAGTCACTGAGAACTTAATGAAACTAGTAAAACCAAACACCACTAGGGGATATATACTTTGCATAATCCTGGGGAAAAAAAGTGGTAAAGCACATCCAAAGTGATATTAATACTCATTTCCCTAAACTTGCCTTTTGCCAGTTTCTTTTCCATATCACCAGGTAATTGAAATAGCCAGAACAAGTCATCACTTAAATCCTTATTACCTTATCGACCTGGCCAACAGAGGCATGCTGCATGCACCAATACCCCAGTACATTAAGAGAAACTTTTCTAACAGATCAGCTTTCACGATGTGAACTGCATTGATTTTTTGCTGAAAGCCAGAGGAAACAACAAAAACATCTGTGGTTTGCAGTGAATACTCAATACTTTAAAAGCTTCACCTGAACTGACAGAACCAGGGGGACAGAGCTCAGAGCACAAGATACCAGTCTAGGCAACGCAGGCCCTGAACGACAGCGAGTTACCCACGGACGCTGCTTCCCAGCGCCCTGTAAGGCGCAAGGAGCTCGGCCGCTCTCCCAAAGCCTTGCCCTCCCTTACGCAGGGAGGCTCACCTCAGTAAGCCCTTCTCTCAAGCCCAGCCACGATGCCTGCACCACGACAACCGCTCGCTCCTAACAATATTTGTTACGTCTCCTCGGGCAAACGCGTCATGCGCTGACAAAATAACTCGATCGAGTTCTGGTTCGTTCCAAAATTTTCCATCGTATTTTAAAACTGAACTTGCTCGCGTCTAACCTCCTCTCCCTCCATTCGATGTAGCTCCCGACTCTCCCCAGGGACCGCTGGCTGCCTGCGCGCGGGCCGAGCGCTGGGAGGACGCGGGGAGGAGGGCCGGGGCAGCCCCGGGCCCTGCCACTGGCCGGGCTCCGGAAAGAAAACTGGCAGCAAGTCTGAAGATGGACACGTGGGCTGGGGAGCGGATCGACACGCTCACGGTTCCCTTGCCAGACTCCCGTCACGGCAGACCGGAAACGCCTTGTTCTGACTCTTGGGGTTTTATAGTAGATTAGGCAAGTAATCAGCAGTGGATCTCCTTCCTTTTAAACATACAGAGAAACGTGACTTTGGTACGGCCATGCACCCGCTGATACCAAATCGAACCCTAGCAGACACTTTTTCACTATGATTAAGCACAGTCACTATCCAAAAAAGGGGACCGTGTTTACTGATACTGTATTTCTGTCAAAATGGACATTCTGTGACTTCTGGAATCTTCCAGAACTAAAAAGTCTTGGGGGCTGGAAGTTTTAGAAGTATTTTTAAAACATTCATCAAGTTGCTCAACAGGAGCAAATGCAACAACGCAGACACAAAAGTAGAATTAGAACAAGCAACTATGAGAACATATTTAGGAACATAGCTTTTTATGTATATATGCAAATTATCCAAAGCTGTGTTTCACACTTAGGATTCTGGGATTTATATTCATATACATTTGTATAGTATCCTGAGGAGTATTTGATGAGAGCAAATTAACCCACATTCCTCCAAGAACTACGGAGAGTAACGTGAAGATGTGGTACACATGCAATAGCCTCAATTCAGTGTTAGAACACCCAAAGGATATTACAACCAATATGTCAATAGATTGCTCTGCACAGGTCTATCAGTTTTCATGTTTACTTTAACACAAAACTAAACATTTCTCTTTCCTGCCCTGTGTGAGAAAGTTGTGATTTGTCCCTGTACAGAGCTACAGACCTGAGGTTTCCATTGCAATGCCCGCCGACCGAGACACCGGCCAGTGCAGGCAGGGTGTGCTGAAACGCTGGTACAAGATGGAAAAACAGCTTTACAAAGGCTCCATGAAGCAGCTGAAGCTCCAAAGACATGCTCGTACCCTGATTTCTCTCTAGGAAACAGTTAAGGCTGTTTAAATTTTATTGACGGTCAGGAGAAGGAACAGATTAAAAGTACAATCATTTTGCTGAAGTGAGAAGAGCAGATACTCAAACGTGGGTATTCACTAGTGAGCCGTCAATATTGGCCTGAAGAAGGCGACACCTGAAGGCAAAAGACCCAATCCCCAAACGTGCGCAGGTTCACACTTCTCCCTTGGGGATTCCAGGGAGGAGGCGACTCGAGGGAATTAAGTTAAATTAATGTGCATATGTAGCTGAAGGATTGAGGCCAAGGGGGGATTAAAAAGCAGAAACTATAGCAACAGACTAAGGACAATAGCTGGAGCATTCAGTGTAAGTGAACTTTTCCCCTTTAAACCTGTGGACACTACAGAAAATCCAATCCAAACTGTGGCTAGGTTAAATCATAGCATGGAACAGTTTTAGAAAGGTAAATACCACCATTTGATTTAAGAGTTTCAACCTTGCTGTAAAAAAACTGGTCAGCTCTGCAGACAAGCTTTTTTTTTTTTTTTTAATAACTTTAAATATATTTTTAGTATACAAGGTTTTCAATCCCTTCTCAGGAATCCTGCAATATGCAGCAGAAATTGTTATAAAACTTTCTGTATATGGAAGCAACTATGGGTTTTAGAGATTCCGTACTGAATGAATTTTCATTTAGGATTCTCATTTAAATCCCTGCAAACAAACCAGAAGTTTTTATTTAGTTTTACTTGATTTTACCAAATGCCTTATGCAAAAGCCATAGACTGTTTAGTTAAATATATTATTATACGTACATGAGATATAGCCCTACTACTGCACATGCTTGTTACTAGAAATAACACAGACATGAAGCTAAACTAGCTACAAACGCATGCATAGCATAGTTTCAGTTCTTTCTGCAGAGTTACAGAATACTGTCAGAAATCCCATTACAGTCAAAATGCATTGTGATATGTTCAAGATGAAATTTCTCTAGAAAAACAGAACAAAAACATTTCCAATTCAACACTAACTATAACTTTTACTCATTCTCCTCCTTTTCAAAAAGAACCTTCCTACATGATAGAAAATAGGTATGGGCAATTTAATCTACCCCCCTTTTCTTTTCTCTGGAAGACTGAGAATAACTTATCCCAGCAATGTAATTATATGACGATTACCATAAATGAAAGGTTTAAATCATTTTTGCTACTCCAGCAATAAACACAAATACAACAAACACAAATATAGTAAGCAAGAACAAAATGATACAAATTACTGCGCCATAAAGAAGTTGTATTTCTGAAAATTACTGCTGGGTCTTGACAGTGAACTAGTTGTGTTTGTCTGACTGCCATTGTTGCTTTCCAAAGTAATAAAAGCATTAAAACATACTTGTTTAGCGAACCAGTATACAGAATTCCAATATGGACCTGCCAGGAATTTGAGATTGCATATTAAGAATAGTTCCCTACTTTTCTGCACAATATACAAATTAATGTGTAAGGCAAAAATAATAAGCATCACCACATGTAAATAGAATATAAAAAGGTGTGAGCAAACACTTTTGCTTTGAAATTTTCTGGGCCTGATCTTTCAGAGGCTAACTGCACAGGCAAATCCAGACAATCTAGTTTTCCACAAAGGAAAATCAGAATTGCTTAGATTTAAACATTTATTTTCAGACGTAAAAGCCTAAAAAAACCAAACCAAAACAAAACAAAAAAAAAACCCACCCACCTAATAAGGCATCAAACAATGTTTCGGCCAAAACCAGGTAATACACAGACAAGCTGCTATGCTAAAATAAACTCCTCTACAGCTTCTATTCAGCATTCTCTCAAGGCAATTTCTAAATTACACAAGATGTATTCGGACTACTCCGCCGACCACTGCTGTCACCTCAGGAGTGGAATTTGGAGCTTGGATTTTATGATAAAGTTATTAAGCAGCTGAGCAGCTGAATCTTCATGCCAGGTTTTGTGATTTAACAAACTGATATTTCTAGGACAGACAGGACAACTAATCTTCATAATCCTACCACATAAGCCTCAGAGACATTGATAAAGCTTAATAAAGCAACAATGGAACCAAGGAATTTATAAGTTGGGTAACTGCTCTTTTCTAAAAACACCAAAGTTCATATGTGATATATAAATGAGAGGCTATTTGCTATTCTGGCAAAATACTGTAGAGATGACTATAAAGGACAACTGATTATTGCTAAGTACAGGAACGCACAAAGTCTGTGCCAGCCCAGTCCAGTGATCTGACTAATTTCTGAGGTTGAAAGGCACAGGACTCCTGTACCAAGACTGATGTTGTAACTTCAGAGAAAGATCTTTTGGAAAAGATAAAACAACAACAAAAAAAAGTCATATACATGATCGCATGCATAATTCTAAATGTAGTATTTTTTTTGTTTAATATTTATTCAAGGAAAAAAAATCTGCCCCCAGGGTGAGAAGCAGTATCATCATATTCCAGTCATAGAATAAAGGATTAAAAACAAGATGGGAGGGGCACATTTAAAACATAAAAGCTCCCCAAGTCTTTCCTGCATGCTAGTAACCATTTTAAAATGTCATCAGCATCCTCCCCTCTCAGTAAGCAAGGTTAAATACACAGGGTAATTTTGGGTGGAGAATGTCCATTTCTTCATCACACTTAGTGAAATCATGGTGCAGGAAGAGTCTTCTAGTAAAGAAAATTTCTAAAGCCTTTTCAAGCTGGTGAGATCCTGAGCAGCCTCCTTGCAAATAAAGCTTGCCTGTGAACTGATCAATGTATAAAGTAGCAAAGGATGTAACAAACTGGATTCTTATTATACAAACTGCTCTATTTTCCAACCTCAGCTTGCATATTGCTGTGCAAATACCAACTTCTCAGCAGTGAAGCTCCAAATAATGAAGCTTGTTATTTATTTTTTCAAATAAGCATCAATGATTTTTCCCATGTCCTGCTCCAGGCCTTCTCCTTTCCACTGATCAACTGATAAAACTGGAATGAAATAAGGACAAGGCCAGAGCTTCATTCAGCTGTATTGTTTCTCCTAAACTCTTCTAATGTAAATGTCCCTAAATATCTGCACTTATGTCCTGTTTCTTCATCTGATTCACCAGCGGAGAAGAAAAATGTTGTGGCTTGGTAGGTAGAGCTCAACCTATTACTCAGTCGATAAAACATTATTTGCCGTGTTACAAAAGGCTGGAAGTTTTTGTCATCAGCAGTTAGACCAATGCAACACATTTCCATTAATATTTACAGCCACTATTCTGTTTTTATTCTTAAGTGATTTACCCTGGATTTCAATTTATTTTATTTGAGGTAAAAAGAGAAAAACACCTGGAAAGCTTCTTCCATTCAATTTCTATTCTGATATGAACATCCTTTTTTTCTGCTTCAAATACCATTCCATTCTGTGCTTACCAATTTTCTCAAAACTTCTTGTAAAATGTACTTCTATCAAGCCTTGCAACATTTTAATCTGTTAATGTAAATCATGCAATTTTAAATACCTTTCAAATTTTAATGAGTGACATTCCAATGAAGCAAAGAGAAAAATAAATACAGAAACATCCAAAACTGATTGCACAAATGTTTTCAGCTGCTAACACAATATTCACTTTCCACCGTGGTTTTTAATCAGTACTAAAATTTGTACTGATGCCATAAATATGCATATTTTATGCAGTAATTATGTTTGTCTAGAGAGAGAATGGAAAGGGAGGTTTGTCTACAAGTTCCTTTAGGTCTACACACTCTTGACAAAACAGCAATATGAGTTTGTCAAGTTGTCAAAATTAAATAGGTATTTAGGGAGTTAATGCCAAAAATTATCTACTGTAAGACCTGACCTTTTTCAAAGTCATTTAGAGACCAGACAAACAGACATTTTGAATAAAATATACAGAAGCAAGAATTGTGGCATGTTTGATGTTGATCCTTCAAAGAAATGTGGTTTGAAAGGCTGTGTTCTGTTTTGTTCTTTTAAGTTTACTTTGAAGAAATGCTCCATCCCTAAACCTCCTTCTAAGCTTTAACATCATTTCTTCCCAGATTATCATATCCTCCCCACTAGAGCATGCCAAAACAAGGTAAGGATGAGAGACTTTAAGACAATTTCAGTTGTCCCTGAAGGTCATTTGATTTTGTTAAATGTAAAAAATTGCTACACCTAAACACAGTTTTGCTTTTTTAGTACACTTGTAGGTGGAATAAACTTGTTATTCTCTTACCCAGGAGGGCGATATGCCGGTAGCTGGCTCCTGTTTGTTTTTTCCCTCTGAAGAAGAATGACCATGCTCTGCTGTCCTGAGTGACAGGACTTGACAGAAAGATCATATTACCTACACCCTCTGGAGTCCTCTACATGTCAAATCTGTGCTCGTCAGCTGACGACAGTGCCATTGACAATACATGAGATCCTTCCAGTGCAAGGAGAAAACCAATGAGTTTACACCAGTGGGAAAGGGCTTCTCATATGCACCCTGCAGTAACAGATATTTGCAGTCTTTGCGGGGGTTGCACAGATGGATTAAGTGAACAGGCCAAGGGCCACAGGCCTCCAGCATTCTTCCACAAGCCCACAGACAGAGAGGAACAGTCAAACACCTCCCCTAATTCCTGGTCAATAAATCCAGTTTTAGGATTTCTCTCTCAAGGCAGAGAAATAAGATGTGTGAAAGGATCCTTGATGGCTGCAGTATTTCAAACAAAAAAATGTATATTTCAGTACAAGTACACAACCTTTCCTCTTCAATTATTGGGAGTATGGATCCTACTGCAGGTGACTGATGTGTCTTTCTGCTCACAGGATGATGGAAATGAGGAGTGCCAGTCACATCAGTCAAGCAGAGATGCAAATGCTGCTCTTTCAGATCTAACATCAGGCTCAAACTCACGTGAGTGTACAATGCTCTACAAACACAAGCGGAATAGCCCACATCTCAGCTTTGCAGATTTCAGGATCAATGGAAGATGCTACCTAAGCAGTAGCACAGCAAACCTTGACAGGCAGCAGGGGAGGTACAGCCACCACCTCACAGAGCAAAATGTCACACCGACTTATCCACTTAGAGTGGATCTGTGATGAAATGTCCTGGTCTTTAAGCGCAGCCTCCTACTGACAAAGAGAGACTTAATCTCATCAGTGTCACCATGTTAAGCCAAGTATACATATGAATGATGTCATTTCTTCTTTGGACTGGAATGCCTAATATAAGTTTACTGGCTGACTTGGGCAAAGGGTTTAAAATACAGCTAGGTGGTCACTGCAAATACAGCAGGAGCTTTTTTTGCACCTATTTTATTTCTTACAAAAGGGAGGAGAAAGGTTATCTGGCCAGCACTACTGGGGTGAATGTAAGACAGAGAGCCAGTCTGAACCAATGAGAAATTGGGACCCAACTGAGATAATACAGCCAAGCTGGAGTGATGTGCTGGTCTGGGAGAGACTGATAATATCTTGCTCACTGACAGTCCTGTAGTAAACTGGTAATGCATGTTCCTAGGATGCCTTTTCAAGAGTAAGTACAGCCTGTTCAGAGAAGATGTTTTGTTAGAATCTAGAAAGACTTGGCAGGTGAGGGTGCATGTAGAGTCCTCTGAACAGTGTCACTGTGAGGACACGGTTCATAGTGACATTGGTAGGCCCTTCAATACAAGTTTCAATAGCAGGAGGTGATCTTCAGTTGGCAAATCTGTCAGGAGCATAATTCTTCCTGGCAGTGATCACATTTCCTTCCCTTTATAGAACTCGTTGCTAAACTCCAAATCGCCCTTCCTCGGCCAGCGACATGCTTGGAACCGTAGCTCAGATCCTGGAGTTGAAATAAAATGACCCACCTGAGACCAGTGGCAAGGGAGATGAACCTCATCATTTCAACATTGGATGAGGCTGTCAGTGCTCAACCAATGCAGACGGCACCCTTTCCTCTCCTCTACTTCTCCCTTTCCTTATGGGCAGTTTCTTGTGTCCCAAGGGCAATGAGGTCTCTGCAGTGGGGTCTGAAGACCACCTTCATGGACAACTTCAAGAAGCACAGCCAGAACCTGATGCTCTCTCAGCTTCCACATGCAGGAGGACACAAGCAGACCGCAAGCATGCCAGAGACATAGGCAGGCACCTCAGCGAGACACAGCTTCTGCTGCATCAATTGTAAGTATCAGGTCACTGTACCACAACTAGAGCTTAAAGTCAGGTGGCCTGATTTAAATGGCTATGCAGCTTTGTCATGCCAAACAGGTATGAGAGGATCAGCTGCCTGAAGATTTCTGCACTCTAGTTTTACTTGCATGAGCAACTATACTATACTTTTTCAAAATTATTATGAAAGGAAAAGAGCGGGAAAGAGAGAGCAGGAAAATCAAAATAGGTAGGTAACTCAAACCCCAGAACATATTCAACACATTCAGGGTTCCAGTTTGTGGCCATGTCTATCTAAAAGACTCTGTTTATAGGCACGTAAGCACCAGCTCAAAGAACAAAACCATCCCTCCTGAACCAATGTGAGCAATCACCTTCTGTTTTCACAAGGTTTTACAATCCACAGTGTAATCTGAACTAAAAGCAGGTCTTCTAAGTACACACTTAGCAATCAGAAACGCCTTCCATGTTAAAAATGCATCTAAATCATGTGTTGCAGGGATAAAATTTAGGACAAAGTTCTATACACCTAAATACAGATCATGTGATGCTCAGACTCCTGCTTATTCAGGTAACATACCACAACTACCTATTAACCTGTATTGCCAACCTCCTCCCCTCTTTGGTTTTCTCAATATACCTTCTCAGATAGTTTCTTTGCATCATGATGATTCCATTTCTTTGCACAATGATGATTACAGACAAGCCGAGATTCAAGGAACAGAAAGATAACTCTTTTGAAAGAGAGGAAGTGTATGAGAAGGGACCTACATGTACCTCACTGATGCTTTCTTTTTATTCATTTCACCTTTGAACATGAAGCTACATAACCTGCAAGAGGCAGTTTTGAAATGCAATTGGAGCACAGTGCAACATCATTAGTTAAGGCAACTGAAGCTGCACCTTTAACAGTACGTCCAGTTTGGCTAATAGTACAAACCCTCACTGGAATATATATGTCATTATACCGTAACTGTCCATACTTATGTCTGATCACTGAAATAGCTTTTATTTCAACACCAGAAAAAAAGGCTAGGTAGTTAAGTCCTCTAGAAAGGAAATTCTTCTTTATTCCTTTACCAGATCCTAGAGTTGTCTGTTCCATTTACAGTATTCTTCCTACTGGTAGGTTGTGACTTCAAGAAATAGACTCTTAAGATTTGGAATCCAGGGCATTCAAGTAATTTCAACTATTAATTAGCCTGTTGATTTGAACATATTTTACCTTTAAATTGTTACAGCAGTCTCTCACAGTTTCGAAAACTGACTTTTATGATGAGCTACTGGGGACTTACTAATGGATTGAAGGTTTCGCTTTTGTGTTGTAGCTGAAAGGAACAGTATCAAGAACAGATCTTAAGTGGGACCTCTTTAAAGGTTAACTCCCCTCAGCAGCTAAACACAGAGATGATGGGACAGTGCTATGAACCTTACAGTAACGTATGTTGCTTACTCTGCATTGCCTCTTCTGAATGCACTATTAGGTCAAGCAGAATTGCTTTCATTAGTACCTCCAGATGTGCATGTGCACACTTGCTTTGTCTTTCTATGTGCATGCAGAGAAACATTATATTAATTTAAATGCCCAAATAACTGAATTAGAAGAAGAACTAACACAAATTGAAGATTTGTTTAAAGCGAAAATTGAACCCATTTACTGCAAGGACAACCTTGGATGGGAATTTTTAAACCCATCAGAGAATTAAACACTCAAATCTCATTGAAAGCCAATATAGTTTGGGCACTGATCTTTCCAAAACTCTTCTAAAATTCCTAACTTTAATGAAACTGATTTAGTTACAATTTTAAAGCAAAGGTTGCATGAAAACTTCATCCTTCATTGACAAAAAAGAAAAAGAAAATACCAATCAGCAGAACATCCTCAAAACACTGTGTACTTGTTCCTCATTAAATAAGCTATGCCCATCAATTTAAGGGATGGCTAAGGTCCTAAAAGTCCTAAAACTTGCATGTACAGAAACTGTTTACACATCCATTGACTCATGAAAAAATTGAATAGGGGTATGTGCAATTTCAAGTGAGAAATTTATACACTTTATTAATACAATGTAGAAATCTCTTCTAGAAATAGCTTTAAATAAAAATTCCCAAATACAGAGTAGTTTAGTGTCTCTTTAGTCTCCGATGTTGTGAAACTGTAGCCACATAACAATAAAGCAAACCTTTTATACTCTATTTCACAACCGCATACAGATGTAAGGACCAAACCCCAGCACTGGAAACAGCAAGGGCTCTCTGTGTAGGGGAGGGGGTGGGATTTGGGGAGAGTTCACGGGAGCACTCAGAAACTTCCACAAGAAGGGGGCAATGCAAGCAGGGGACTGGAGGAAATGTCTCTTGTCCCCCAAAATTTTCAGCTTTATAGACTCATAATAGGACATCATCTGGGCTTAGAGATTTTACCCAGTGAAAAAATTTCTCTCTTTCTCCTCTTCCTCTTTTCTGATGAAATCATCAACGCTATTCTGAAATGCTTGGACTAGCCTTAGCACTATACTGTGTCTACACATCTAATAATGAAGATGAACCATTCCTATTTTCACTGTACCTGTAAGCAAGACATTTCCTTTAATATACAACTCTTTCGCAGCTTTAAAATGTTTAATACTATGCAGTATTTAAAATCAATTTAGAGAAGCTATAATACATAAACACTAAATATATCCAATGGAATAACCATAGTAGCAGCCTTTCAATTTCCATGGAAACACCACTGAGACCACAAGATAGAAATCCTAGACAAGTGTTAATCTCTTAAACCTATATAAATTCACACTTTGAAAATGCAGTAATGCAATCTTAAAAATAAACAAAACAAAAAAAAACCCCACCCAAAACTGTTGGCTCTTCTCATACACAAATCTCTTCATACAGTCATCCCATAAAGCACCCCTCAAAGCAGGGGTGCTAAAGGCAGTATCTAAAAAACAACACACCATGGTAGGGATGAAAATAACTTGGAAACTGACGTCTTTCCATGCAGTGTTTTTAAGAGATTAAAAATACACCAAAGTTAACAACAAAATCCCATATTGCCAGCAAAACATCTGTGGCTTGGGATGGCAGTGCAGAAAGGAGGTCTGCATAGCTGCATCATGTAAAAAAACAGCAGATGAGGAGAAGAAAAGAAGCTGGGGGGGCAGAGAGGGAAGGCTGAGCTGGGAGAAGAGGATGAACTGAAATCTTCGATCTCTTAAGCTTATTCCCAAACAGAAGAGAGCTCCTGGCAAAAGCTGAGACTGTGCAGCCAGACAGAGCCTTAAAGAAACAATACAGGACAAATCAGGTGGCAGCCAAAGTTATTGTTTCTCTTCTCCAAGCAGGCATTAAAATCTATTACATGGATAACTTCTCAAGGCTCAGAAAAACCCTGAATATAAAACCAGATTAATCTGGCCTGACAAATGTGCATACTTTGACACCTCTTCCAGAACCCAACAAAGCCCCCAAAACATACATGGCTGCTTCCTTTACAGTCTTGGTACACCTTGGGCACTCTGAGTTTCAGAAAATAGTAAGTTATTCCTTTTCGAATTAGAGACGGTGAAGCTCATGATTTGGGCAAGGTGAAAAGGGAGGAAGAGTCAGGCAAAGACCAGACTAGGCACAAAGGACTGCTCTGCAGCTACTGCAGACCAAGTACAGAAGGACTGAGAAAAGCATCAGGAACTCTCCTATTTGGGGAGCATAACGGATCATTATTTGGAAATGCCCAGGAAGGAAGTCCATCTACTCCACAGGCAAAATCATGATGCAAACTTTATCCTAAACACTTGTATTGCAAAGAAAGCTACAACTGAGTCAAGATCTAATACCTTATAAACCCAGAGCAAATGGCTAGTGCCTGCCCCAGCAACATAATTGATTCCCTGAAATTACATTATACAGAAGATGGAGGTTTAATCATATGCACCACCAAGAAGTTCCACTGATTATGGTTCACAAATTGAAGTGACCATTCTGGATTTCTGAAGGTATGCAATTCAGCTTTTTTGCTTCTTGTTACTCTTCTGTTAACCTTTTGGTTAGCGCATGATTATTTCTCACTAGGAATATTTCAGTAATGTATTTTAAAATTTCTTCTTGATTAATTTTGAGCCAATTGGTTCACTCTTAATTATCAGTGCAAAGACAAGAATTTAAATAGTTCTTTAGAACAGTCATCTGGTGTTCATATTTCAAGTTTTGACACATTTTGGATTAACTGAAGAATGTCGTATCCGGCTGAGCTTCCACAGCTAATCTAGACAGGAAAAAAATAATCCCCTGGGTTAGAATCTGATTGGGCCCCAAATTAACATGTGTAAAACCTCATCACCACTAAGTGACATACCCTGATCCTGCTTGGCTTGAGATCTAAAAGCGCAAGGTAGCATGGTTAAAGGTAAAACCATTATCAGAACAGGTGCTAAAATATATACAATGTAGAAAAAGGCTATGTGGAATGAGAGAGGGACAGATGAAACACAGATATATTGAATTCAAAGATTTCAGACTATAGAGGACAAAGAACAGTTTGTTGACTTGCTAGTGGGCACCTAACAAAACAGCACTCCCAGGGACCGGGTCACAGTTCTCAATCTTCCTGCAGAAACATCCTGTTGCAACGACAGTCAAACAGTAGAGGAAAGGGGTGTTGGCATAAGAAAAATAGGCTTATACACTTATGGTTAGAAATTAAGTCAGTGTGAATACAAGAAAGGTGATCTATGTTCACCTAGGAAATACAGAGGAAGACAAAAATAATCTTCAAATTGTTAGTAACCTTAGAATGTTGTTCTCTGTGAATATATTACATCTTATGTATCTCTACTTCCCCTCAACAAATGCTCATTCAATAAACCAGTCAATTACTTTCCATACAGGGTAGGGAAAAAAGATAACTATTTTGAATTTTCAGTTCCAATTAACTTTGGAAAGATAATACAAATGGCTTTCCAATTTGTTCAATTGCTTAGCACTGAAGTGCATCAAAGTGCAATTTTGTTTATTTTTGTCATGACACAATGAGGCATAAGAACACAACATCTTTATATGATGAAGCAATCCCAAATGAGCAATATTTCAGATTTTCTGATAAAAGTTAACTCTAAAATGCACTCTGCCACTACAAAACTAGAATTTCAGAAAAGATAATTCTACCATAGATAAACCATCTTTGCATGATCTTAAAACTATCAGTTATCCAACTCAGATCACATCAGTAACACAGAACTTTTGATGATTAAAAAACAGAAAAAGATGAAGGGGAAAACAGCTAGATAATCCTCAGCAACTATTCAAGCTATAAAACCCACCACTTTTCACTTTGTTAATAATTTTTACAATTTATTCAGCACTCTTTTAAAAATAAAACTGAGACACTGAATGAACTGAACTGTAATTATACATTCTTTAGAAGTCATCCAGTAAGGTATGCTTAAGACTGATAGTACCAGAAAGAATAGGAAAACAACATACACCAGCCAAAATTCTTAATCTCAAATATTGTGGCTATGTATAACTGTGCCGCACAGCAGAAAAAGTTGCATGATTTTCAGAAGGGAGGCATTCATTTCAGGAAAGCAGCATTTGGCTATAACCCAGTAGAATATTTGGCTGAGATGTTCATTTGGGCAGATGAAGTTAGACATCTGGGTTTTTATCAAGACAGACACAAACATCCTTTAAAGATTCAGATGTTTAATTTCATGAATCCAAACCAGGTACTTCAGTCAAACAGCTTACCAGAAAATAAGGAATCAAAACCAAACAACCAATTCATGTATTTAAAAATGAAAAAGAAAACTGTAAGTATAACTCGAAAGTTCTAAATGAAAAATGAAATTATACTTTGCTACATACATACATCTAAACAGACATATATACACACACACATATACATATGCGTGTGTGTACATATATGTGTGTATATATGTATGTGAATATATATAGATACACACACACACACATATATACACATATATACATGTATATGTATGTATACACACACACACCTGCCAAACCCTGCCACAATGTGTTCCTAAACATACAGCAAGTTTTAAAAGATTACCTGGTAAAAATACCATCCACAACACCAATTGTTGACTCCTCTGCGGGAACGTAGGAACCGATCTGTGCCATGACTGTGATCAATGCAACTTGCTTTATATAGGAGCTCTTACCTCCCATGTTGGGTCCAGTTATTATCATGACCCTTTCACCATCTCCCTGGAAATGCAAAACAGTGGTTAAATATACTGTCCTGCATGCGGTCCTTATATAATACATTTTGATGTGTATATGTGTCTTAGAAGGACAAAGGACATGTTCCCAGGATTATACATTCTGCTTCCAAGTGAACACCTTGCTTCATTCTTGGAGATAATTTTATTCACTTCTCAAGATATTTTGAAGCCTCAGACCCATAAATCTTCCCAAGACCCTTCCGGGTTGGTGAAAGAGAATCATCACTGTCAACATTAAATACTCTTGAGCAAAATGGGCAGAAAGAGGAGAAAACTTCCCTTTCTCCATCAAGGAGCCAAGAAAGCACTTTGAGAACTTTCTATGTAGTTTCCTTTGGGAGAAAGGAAAAATTCAGAATAGCCAATGCTGTCCATAATTTGGTTGTGATCTGGACTCCTCTGGTTAAAGTTCTCATTGATAAATAGGGAGAAGATCTGGCAGACAAAGATCTGACCTAGATTTTACACCCATTCCTATTGTTTTTGCCTTAGTATAACACAGTCACATCCAAACAGACTGGCTGTTACAAGAAATCAAGACATTAGAGTTCAATACTTGACTGCAACACAGATATTGTGAGCAGACTGTATCCAGTCTCCGATTATCACTGTATCTAATCTCTGCAATCCTATGAAAATGAAATCAAATGTAAGAGCTCATCTCAGCCCCAAGACTCCCCAGAGCACTGAAAACTCTCTAGGGCTCCAGGATAAAACTTTCTTCCTCTGGTGCAAGACAACTGCTAATAAAACTTTAAAACTCACCTATGAAGCAATAAAATTTTCTCAGGGCCTGAATCAAGGCTAGGAAATTAAGGTACAGAAGGACAATCAAACTATAGACGATTAGACTTTTCCTTTCTACTGTGTACACATACAACAAAATCCAACAAGTTATAAACTAATCAAAAGGCAACACATTCCACTGCCCCATGGGAGGAGCACGGAAAAAAGGACAAGCTGAGTGTAACAAACATTAGCCACATTACTTAGGAAACTTGGAAGTGATCAGGCACTATGACAACAAGAACAATGTAAGAATCTCCATGGAATAAACCTCATGATCTTTACAGATCTACTTTTCCATTGTGTTTCCATTCTGTTAATAAGGAGGCAAATAAAATTAACATAAGACTGTCAATTTTATATCATAATTCAGATCATACAGAACATACATGCAATCGGTACCTATTATATGCAAATAGCTGTTTAGCTTTTGCTAAGGAAACCCTGTCAATAAGAAACTAACAATATAGCCAAAACGCAGACAACACCATTATCAGGAAGAAAGGAGGGATGTAACGAAATACATATGACTACAGGGAGAAGAGAGTTTATAACATTCCAGTCCTCAGGATATGGTTTCAATACTACTACTAAAATTTTGTCAGGGCCACCATTTGGCTTAACACAACAGAATTACAGATAGTTAAAACTAGAGCGAGTTCATCTGTTAAAATCCACAGAACAGACTTTGCTTGCATGCAGGCAGCCCAAGGATTTGTGAGGCTCAACCCACAAATTTCTTGCATGTGTTTGGTATTCCTCCAGGGTCCTTCCAAGCATGTTCTGTGGCTGGTGGCAGGTTTGCTAAACCAGAAAGAACATATGCTGCAGCACCAGACCAGAAAACCCATCTACCCTTACAATTACATGAAACCACAAGCCAACATCTTATTGGAATTTGTGGCTAAAGTTACTAGTAATAAAAGAATCCATGAATACTTTTGGGGGTGGAAGGAAAGAACAAGTTGTTTATGTCAGGGCATGTAAGAAAGCTCTTCCCGAAGTTAGATATTTTACAACATTTCAGCTGAAAACATGACAGGAGATGCATTTTCCTGCTGATTAAAACACTTCAGTTTAAAACTAGAGGCATTTTAACAAACTGGATTCCCACCTACCTCTCACAGAAAAGAGAGAACTCAAACCGACAGTAGAAGCAAAGTTGATTTTACTAAGATTACTTGATTTTGTAATATTTAAGACGTGGAAATCTAACATTAGAATGCGGATAACAGGAGAAAGTGCATGATGATTACTGAATGAAATGCTGGATTTTTTGTAAATGCCATCTGTTGCTTGTTCTGACTTGATGAATAATTTTTAAAATGTTTACTTTTCACTGAAGTATTGCACAATATCTGTACCATCATTCGGCATTTCAAAATATGTCAAGATAAATATATACAAACTTGAATGGAGTTTATCACAGCAATATTCCACATTGATGTCTGCTACCTCTTCTAAGTTCACACAGTAGTACAAAAAGGCAGTTAGCATTCAGAAGTAAGTTGCAAGCACATTTTTACATTCATTAAGAACAGAAATCTAATATTAAAAAAAACAAACAGATGAATATTTAATGAAAAAAATCTCAAGATGACAGTAGTTTAAAAGAGAGATTTCAGTTCTTCAGGAAAAAAGCAAACAAACTAAAATATGCTCATCAGAAACAGATATACAGAATAAAATAAGGTAATGTTTTCAACCTCAGGTAACTGCATATGAATAGCAATTTTAAGTAATTTAGGTCATACAATTTAGGTAATACCGAATAGAAAGTGTTAACAAGGGTCCCCACACACACACTTTGACCTGTTGACAACAATACCAAGCAAGTAATAGTCTTCCTACTTCTCAAGATCATGCTACTTAATTCTCTAGAGCAGAAAACAATAGTCAGGGGACTTATGGCCTACAAACTACACATTAGGAAGACTTATCATATGTTAATGTAAATGGCTTCTTACAACTAATGTGCAGTCTACAAAATACGCATGATACTACATCATGAACAGTCAGAGAGCCAGAGCTACACTGCAAGATTAATAAGTGCTGTATGATTTTAATAATTGCAGAAATAATGGAAAACACATAGTAGAGAATTACCTAAATCTGAGATACCGCAGAAGTAAATCGGAAAACTGAGCCTATATAGGTGACAAAGAAACTGAAATTGCTGCTATTTTGTATATTATATACCCATAGAGAAGCAACTAGGAAAAAACTCCATGAACTTGAGATTAAAGTTACTGACAATATGCAGTCTTCCACGATGACTTTATTTAAAAAAAAAAAAAAATATATATATATATATATATACACAAAACTCATTTACCTTTCATAAAATAACTATTTAAACTTTCATTTTCCTAATTTTGAGATTGCCTTTCTTTTCATTTGTTTATGACATTAAGTCTGAACAAGTCTGCAGAATGTACCTGGCTACATGTCATGTCTAGCAACACTCTTCTAAAATGCAAGCAAGCAGCCAGTTGTATGATTAAATTATTTATTTTAATATTCTGGCCCAGAAGCAAATCCTGGAGTCCTTCCCTTGAATGATTTTGAAGCTCAGATGATATCTCAGTACTTACTGAAAGGTTAGTGGTGTTTGGAACATACTGATCCTGTTCCCCCAGTAGCACATCAATCACAGGGTGCCTGCCATTTTTTATGATGATTTCTCTCCGATTATCTTGCACAACCGGTCTGCAAAAAGGAAGAGATGTAAATTTCAATGTTTATTCTATCTGATAATTTAGAACTACTGCAATTAAAACCTATGAGGTACAGTCTAAGCTGCAGATTTTTGTGAAAAATTACAAATGAAACAAAAAAGTATTCTTCCAATCAAGTTTCCTCAGTTTCATTCAGTTACAAAAAAAAAAAAATTAGAAGATTGGATAAAGATTTTTTAGAGTATTTCCATAATTTTTTCTTTACTTAGGGAAGGCTTTCAGTCACTTATGTATATTCTAAAGAACTAGGAAGATCTACAAAATGAGCAAGTAAGAGCAAAACCACTATCTTCCCACAGCCACTGCACCAGCTCTTCAAAGTTCCACCATTTGCAGGTACATTTAATAATTTCAGAATTGATTCCTCTGATGAACTAGGCTAGCCTGCCACTTCATCAAGCCTTGGCTGGAGCGTGGGGAGTAAGAAAAATTGTCCAACTACAGATATCACAACCAATAACACATTAACCTACACAAATCAAAGACTACAGCATGACAGAGTTGCAGTCTTCTTATGAACATTAGCAGCATTCATATCTGACAACAACTCCCAAACATGTTTAAGAGTCATCACAATAACTGTCAGCAGAAGGAGCTTGCTACCTAGGCTGACACACTGAAATGACAGTATTGTTTAAGAATCAAATATGCAAACTGTATCTGTTCTACCTACTTTTTCTCATCCCCAAACCACATAAAAAAAAAAAAAACCTACTTCAAATGGTTCCACCTTTCGTAGCTGCAAATCTATCTACATTCAAGGATGTTACTAATAGAACATGTATAATTCAATGCTACGTATCACCTAAAAGCTGTATATTCTTCACAGAGCAAAAAACAGAAAACAGCATGTTCCACTAAATTACGACTATGGTATTTTTTTATTCTCTGCAATGTATTTTTTTCTTTTTCAGTATAACTGAAATGCAACATTCACTGGGAGGTAAATTTGGTTTCACGGCTCAGCAACAGCATTCTCCAAGACTAGAAGTACAGGCACTCTACAATAAGAGCACTACCTTAGGAAAAGCAGCAGTAGCTGAGGAAAGAGAACACTGGAATAAAACCACATAGTTTTTGGACTGGAAGTTGAGTAACACTTTGGGTAGGCTTTAGAGGGAAAAGAAAATGTAGGGAACGTGGTTTTCCTTGGATAGAAGAATGACTATATGATTAGAAAGGAAAACAGAAAAAAATAAATAAATGGCATATTAGGAACATGAATCACTGAGGAAAGAGATACAAGTTGAAAATGCCATGTTTTTTAGCACAAAGAGATTTCCAGGTGAAACCAATTAGGACAGAGCCTTAGGGTTTGGGGACAAAACAAGGAAATTTCACCCCCTCTCTCAGTGGATATGTAACTTGCTTGGAGCTGTAATGTGATGGACCAAAAAGGGAAGAGCACACACCTAGCTGCACTTACTCCTGTACCTCTCCACTTCGTAACTGGGAGAGGGAGATGCCAGCTAAATGACCCATTTGCTAGTTTAAACTTCTGCCCTCATCTTTGAAAATCATTTCCTTTTTTTAACTGCTCAGGTCTCCTTTGTGAGAGACTTGTAATTGTGAGAGAGGATGTAGCTTCAGGATGCCATGAGCCTGGCCGACTGCCTGTTCTGGTTCCAGACAATAGAGCTGGCAGGAGCAGGGGCTCAGACACAAGCATTCAAAAGATCCTTCCTGCCCTGTGTTCCCACAGCGTGTCATGAAGTTTTCTAAAAAAACTAGTAAGTTGCTGTGGAATGCAGTAACATGTCATTTAGTTATATAACACCTTTTCAACTGCATTCCTTAAAGATAATGAATCCACAAGTCTGCAAAGTGGCTGCACAAATCTCAGATGATGATGATGCTTGGGCTACCTATATCATCATCTTTATGTAACTAACTTTGCTGTGTAAGAGCCTTGGCTTTGTACGCTGTCCATGTAAAGAACGAGTGTCCCAACACAGGGGTCCCAAGATGGCCCGCAGAGGCTGCCGGAGGTGCTTACCTCTCCCCAGCAACTGTGTGGGGCATCCATGTTCCTAACTTGTCTAGAGAGGTTTGTGGCCTGCCGGGGGCTCGTGTGAGAGATGTCATGGGAAGACTGCCAAGGCTCATCCATTCTTCTGACTATTACCCACTGCTGCTCTTCCATGTGGGCGCCAATGACACCAAGGGCAAACTGGAGACCATCAAGCAGGATTTCAGAGCTCTGGGGATGGTGGTCAAGGGTCTGGGAGCCCAGGTCATCTTCTTCTCAATCCTGCCAGTGAGGGGGATGGATGAGAGGAGGAGGAGACGGACTTTCCAGCTTAACGACTGGCTGCGCCGCTGGTGTTGGCAACAGGGTTTTGGTTTCTACAACCATGGGACCCTGTTTGAAGATCGACAACTGATGGCGAGAGATGGGATCCACCTCACGAGGCGGGGCACGTGGGTCTTTGCCAACAGGTTGGCCAACCTGGTAAGGAAGGCTTTAAACTAGGAAAGACGGGGGAAGGGGAGAGTTATAGTGACAGGGTAGTTGGCAAAAGACTGCTCAAGTCAGGATGCCTCCAACAGGTGAATGCAGCCAGGGAAGTGCGCATGGGATGTGGCTATGGAGGACCCTCTTGTACCCCTCCTGGGAAACCTGCATGCTCGATCACCTCCCTGAAATGCCTGTACACCAATGCACGCAGCTTGGGGAACAAACAGGAAGAACTAGAGATGTGTGTGTGGTCGCAGGGCCATGATCTCATTGCCATTACAGAGACATGGTGGGATAGCTCGCATGACTGGAGTGCTGTCATGGATGGCTACGTGCTTTTTAGGAAAGACAGGCCAGGAAAGCGAGGTGGTGGAGTTGCTCTTTATGTGACAGAGCAACTGGAATGTATTGAGCTGTGCCTTGGGGTGGATGAAGAGCGAGTCGAGAGCTTATGGGTAAGGATTAAAGGGCAGGCTAGCATGGGGGACACTGCTGTGGGTGTTTACTATAGGCCACCTGATCAGGAAGAGGAAGTCAATGAGGCCTTCTACAGACAGCTGGAAGTAGCCTCACGATCCCAGGCCCTGGTTCTCATGGGGGACTTCAACCACCCTGATATCTGCTGGAAAGACAACACAGCTAGGCACAAACAGTCCCGGAGGTTCCTGCAGAGCATTGGTGACAACTTTTCGACACAGGTGGTGGAGGAGCCAACAAGGAGAGGTGTGCTGCTGGACCTCGTACTAACAAACAAAGAAGGACTGGTGGAAGATGTGAAGATTGGGGGCAGCCTTGGCTGCGGTGACCATGAGATGGTGGAGTTCAGGATCCTGCGAGGAGGCAGCAGGGCACCAAGTAGGATCGCAACCCTGGACTTCAGGAGAGCAAACTTTGGCCTCTTCAGGGACCTACTTGGAGGAATCCCATGGGTTAGGGCCCTAGAAGGAAGGGGTGTTCAAGAGAGCTGGTTAATATTCAAACATCACTTCCTCCAGGCTCAAGAGCGGTGCATCCCTATGAGTAGGAAGTCAAGCAAAGGAGGCAGGAGACCTGCATGGATGAGCAAGGAGCTCCTGGCAAAACTCAACCAGAAGAAGGAAGCATACAGAAAGTGGAAAGGGGGACAGGCCACTTGGGAGGAATATAGGAACGTTGTCAGAGTATGCAGGGATGCAACGAGGAAGGCTAAGGCCCGTTTGGAATTAAATCTGGCAAGGCATGTCAAGGACAGCAAGAAGGGCTTCTTCAAATACATCAGTAGCAAGAGGAAGACTAGGGAAAACGTGGGCTCTTTGCTGAACGGGGTGGGTGCCCTGGTGACGAAGGATGCAGAGAAGGCAGAGTTACTGAATGCCTTCTTTGCTTCAGTCTTTACTGCTCAGGCCAGCCCTCAGGAACCCCAGACCCTGGAGGCAAGAGAGAAAGTCTGGAGGAAGGAAGACTTTCCCTTGGTGGAGGAGGAGTGGGTTAGAGATCATTTAAGCAAACTTGACACCCACAAATCCATGGGCCCTGATGGGACGCACCCACGAGTGCTGAGGGAGCTGGTGGATGTCATTGCTAAGCCACTCTCCATCATCTTTGAAAGGTCATGGAGAACAGGAGAGGTGCCTGAGGACTGGAAGAAAGCCAATGTCACCCCAGTCTTCAAAAAGGGCAAGAAGGAGGACCCAGGGAACTACAGGCCAGTCAGCCTCACCTCCGTCCCTGGAAAGGTGATGGAGCAGCTCATTCTGGAGGCCATCTCCAAGCATGTGGAGGACAAGAAGGTGATCAGGAGTAGTCAGCATGGCTTCACCAAGGGGAAATCATGCCTAACCAATCTGATAGCCTTCTATGATGGAATGACTGGCTGGGTAGATGAGGGGAGAGCAGTGGATGTTGTCTACCTAGACTTCAGCAAGGCTTTCGACACTGTCTCCCATAGCATCCTCATAGACAAGCTCAGGAAGTGTGGGTTAGATGAGTGGACAGTGAGGTGGATTGAGAACTGGCTGAATGGCAGAGCTCAGAGAGTTGTGATCAGTGGCGCAGAGTCTAGTTGGAGGCCTGTAGCCAGCGGTGTCCCCCAGGGGTCAGTACTGGGTCCAGTCTTGTTCAACTTCTTCATCAATGACTTGGATGAAGGGACAGAGTGCACCCTCAGCAAGTTTGCTGACGATACAAAACTGGGAGGAGTGGCAGATACACCAGAGGGCTATGCTGCCATTCAGAGAGACTTGGACAGGCTGGAGAGGTGGGCAGAGAGGAACCTCATGAAGTTCAACAAAGGGAAGTGCAGGGTCCTGCACCTGGGGAGGAATAACCCTATGCACCAGTACAGGTTGGGGGTTGACCTGCTGGAAAGCAGCTCTGCCGAGAAGGACCTGGGAGTGCTGGTGGACACCAAGTTAAGCAT
Source organism: Apteryx mantelli (assembly GCF_036417845.1). Classification (NCBI taxonomy): domain Eukaryota; kingdom Metazoa; phylum Chordata; class Aves; order Apterygiformes; family Apterygidae; genus Apteryx; species Apteryx mantelli. The sequence goes on from NC_090020.1 coordinate 58,060,814, forward strand.
GAGGCAGCAATGGGCCCTTGTGGCCAAGAAGGCCAATGGTATCCTGGGGTGCATCAGGAAGAGTGTTGCCAGCAGGTCAAGGGAGGTGATTCTCCCCCTCTACTCAGCCCTGCTGAGGCCACATCTGGAGTACTGCGTCCAGTTCTGGGATCCCCAATACAAGAGGGATGTGGCACTACTGGAGCAAGTCCAGCGAAGGGCTACAAAGATGATTAGGGGACTGAAGCATCTCTCTTATGAGGAAAGGCTGAGAGAGCTTGGCCTGTTCAGCCTGGAGAAGAGAAGGCTGAGAGGAGATCTTATCAATGTGTACAAGTATCTGAAGGGAGGGTGTCGAGAGGATGGGACCAGTCTCTTTTCAGTGGTGCCAAGCGACAGGACGCGAGGCAACGGGCACAAACTGAAACACAGACACTTCCATCTGAACATGAGGAAAACTGCACAACTCAGTTAAATGCCTCTTGGTAGGGTGGTATGAAATAACCCTCATTTAATCCAAAAAGGTTCAAGCTCAAAAATACTTAAATCAGCTAATATGGAAGTCCAATCTTTCTTTTAGTGGCCCTCCAAAATTAATTATTGACATCTTCCCTGAGGCTTAACACATTAAAGAACTGTAGTAATTCCTTCTGAAGTTTAACTGAGAAGTCTCCTCCCTGCCAATTTAAAAGCTCTAAGCCACTCTTTAATATTCAGTGAATTATTTAAAATCCCCATAGTGAACTAATCATATTTCAGTTTGTTTTCTCATCTGAGTATATAGAAATAAGCTAGCAATTACTTTCAAAAAGATTTTGATAGAGGCACACAAGATCTCAAGGGTCCGGAAGTGATCGATATTATCTATAATGCAGTATAAAAACAAAGCATAAATTGGTTGATTTCCCTTCTACCATATATATTTAATACATAATCTGCTGGATTTCCAAGGGTCTCAAATTTTACTAATTTAGATGGTTGTTCCTAAACAATTGTGGCACAGCCCCACAATGAAAACATTTTAAAAGTTAAACATAGCACTTATCAAAATAGGGTGCATGGAACAGACGGAAGGGGAGGGCTGTCGACTGGAAACCAACCCTTTCTACCGTAAACCCCTGGCACTAGTAACTGCTGGCTTCTGGGCCCGCACTCAGCAAGCTGAAGCGGTGGCTCAGCAGCTCGCCTCGTTGCAGGACGGCCAAACTGTGGGAGCAGCCCAGGCCGGCCTCTGGGGCTGCAGTGCCTGCAGGCTCGCGTCTCTCCGCTGCAGAGCGTGGAGTGCAGTGCGCGGGGCAGAGCCTCGGCGCTGCCAGCCTCCCAGCCCGTGAGCCCGGCCTGCGCCGCTGCATCTCGGCAGGGGAGGCGCACAGCTGATCAGACCTGAACGCGTTGTCCTAGGTGAGGCATCGTCACTGCTCTGCAGGGTCCCACTAATATTTACCTATCTTCACAAGAAGTACATTTTTGAAATACATGTCATACACCTTAGAAACTTAGATATTAGAAAGACATTATAAATTCAGACCTTCCTGGGAAAAAAAGTAAAAGTATAGACATTATTTTCATCCACAATCTAACAGATACTTACATACATGTGAGACATTATCTATCAGACTCAAGTCAAACAACAGACAGACCAGAACAAACCGTCAAATTTAAACTGTATTGTTTACGGATTTGGATTAAGCCTAGAAGCGCTGCTTTGCAAAAACAGATTAAGTTGAAACTACTGTAAACAATTTTAGTAATACATTTTATTATACTATACATATTCAAATGAATTTTATTTTAAATATTTATTTTACAATTCCCTACAAAATCCTAAATAAAAATTAAAATTTGATTACCTGCAATAGTCTCCTTGTTTAGCCACCTGGGCCAATGAGAACAGACAGTCAATAGTTGCTAGGTGACCAATCGCTTTAGACACAGGGTGATAATGTTCACTAAAATGACTACAGCAAAACAGGGAAAAATAAAAGGAGAAGAAAACAAATTAATTTCATATGGATACATATGCATTGTCAAGATACACCCCATGCATGTTTCTCACAGGGTTCTTACCCTGTTCTTCCAATCTCCCAGCAATGTATTAAGTTATAATATGAGGACACAACCTTAATTAAGACAGACTTCAGGTTCATGATTTTTTTTTAAAAAGCAGGGAAAATGAAATTAATTAGCTTGTATTTAAAGACTCTGCAGTTGAACCTTGCTGCCTAATGAGGTCTATAATATGTCACTGTTTATGACAGTGGCAACTGAATCCATCCCAACTGCCCATTTACTTCTACTATAAATTACAGTGTAAAAAAAAAAAAAGTGCCTGAACACAGGAGTTGTCTAGAATTTCAGTAAAATATGGTTATTACAATAGAAAACTCAAGAATTCATTTTCAATTTATGGTACTATTTCCCCCAGTACAATAATGAAGTTACCAAGAGAACAGTTTTCAGTAGACTTCAGTCTCTTAGCCTTCACGAATTTCTTTTCTCCTCTCCTAGTCTCAAAGTTACAACAGGGAAATATAAAATTACAAACTCTAAAGTGGGAAACATAAGAGAAATAGAAGCCATACCAAAGTAGCAAAACTAAAAAGAACAAAAAAGTAGTAGGGTGGGGAAGAAGCAAGCTCTCCCACAGACAGGTTTTTCATTCCCAGCACAGAAAACAGCAAAGTAAATATGAAAATTAGCAGATTGAAGTGAGGAAAGGTTAACATATATCTATTCAAATTTACATGACTAATTTAGTAACAAGAGTTATTTAATGAAACTATTTTTTATAGTTTTGCAAAGCCAACACAGCCACAGAAGAGTGAACTGGAATGTTTTTCTAGTTCCTATCAAATTAACAGAATAGCTAGGTTCCTACTAAAGCGCAAAATCTCAGCCTCAGTTATATCCATGTCACTGCATTCAACATGAGCTGGGCACCAATGAAAGGGACGGGAACACACAGCTCTGCACCACATGCGGGGCCTGTAGTCTTTACAGAACTGATGGCAACACATGAGCCACAAAAGATGGAGCTTGACTTCTATACCTCATGAAGATTTTGAAGGCTTGACAGTAAGAAGACGCATCTTAACACTTACAAAGACAGAAAATCTAATACAGCAGTCAGCAACTAATCCTCATAGGTCACTTTTAGAGTGCAAAAATCACTTTCAAACAGTAATATTTCAAAACATTGCTAATGTCTAGAACAGGACTGGCTAAACTGCGGTTCTAGAGCTGCACACAGATCGCAAATACTTCAAGAGCAGCTCCAGGCCACTGCTACATCATGACTGCCAGCAGGACTACGCTGATGGTTAATCAGAGATTGTCACTGAACACAGAAAAGAATTAACAGAGGCTACTGAGGGCACACTTGCACATGACAGCTAAGTTGCCTGCAGTTAGAGAGGTCTTACTCACATTACTGTCCCCTCCTCTGGCCCCAACCACATGTATCCAACCTCTCTGTCCTCAGCAACTGATGCTCCAGCAGTGAAGCCTCTTCAGGGAGCTAAGTCAAATAAAATGTACTTGTGTTTTTGTAGGGTCAGCTTAATTCCCACTCTGCTCAATCTCTGACCACAGAGATACCAATGTCTGCGCACGAAAGAGGGCAGGGGAGGGGAGCAGGACTGCTGATTTTGGCAGCAGTGAGTCTCTATGTCAACATAGATGTAATAGGACCCAGGGACTCACACCCTTAAAGGCATACATATGTCTAGCCAGATCCCATCCTGCAACAGAGAGGTGGGACACTGAGGGAAAACCATTATCTTCTGCCATCCATGAATCAATGTGAGAGCAGCCAGCCCCCACCTTGGATGTCAGAGGGGCTGGGCTGCATCTTCTAGAAGTCCATCATATGAAGATTTTGGAGTGTTGGAGTGTTGGAGGAATTTTGACCACTCCTTTCTAAGAGGTACATGACAGACTCACTTTGTCCGTCCAGCATTTCATTTGGTAAACAGAGTAGAACTGATGTTAATAAAAATGCAGTCTTTTTTGAAGACGATAACTACAGGCAAGATCATTAACATATGAGATATACAGCAATTAGAAGGTGAGGAGCAGACTTTGGCACAGTAACATTTATCTGCAGAAATTTAATGTGTTAGTAGATCAGAGGGTTTCAGCAGCACCATTTTGAAGATCCTTTGGCTAAAAAGTCAAATAATTTCTTTTGAAACTCTGACGTGATACAAAAGTTCTCACATGCCGGTTGTGAGGGACAATAATACTTTGGTTACCTTCTAGCAAACAGATTAACAGGCTAGCAGGGTTAGCATATAAAATACAGGGCTATAGAGAATCATATTCGCCCAAGAGATTGCCTGAATATTTTATTTTTATTTAATCTTTTTTAAAAACAATGGTACACTTAACAGGGAAGCCACATTGTATTTCAACCAATATTAAAAATGAATTTGATTAACTTGTATAATGAATTCTCTTTTCTTCTCATTTATCTCGTATTTGAATAATAAAACCGCTGGATACAATATCACGCATTTATAGTCAGTTGCATTTTCAGGTTCTTAGTGCTGTGATACTAGTTTTCAAATTTAGAGAGGCATTTTATCTATTTAATACTGTATTTTCATCAGAATTTCAAAGTCTTGTGGAGATATCCCTTCTGGCCTCTGTCTGCAAGGGTCTTAACTTCAAATACTTTAACTTCAAGGACAGTATTCTAATTTACCATATCTTTCAATTAACTTGTCTACAACAAACCTAATTATCAACTTTAATATTCCTTCCTAGACAAATATCTTTCTTTTTCTGTGCATGTAGCAATAAAATAAATAACTAAATAAAATGATGAAACCTGAATCTACTTTTAAACTCACTCTAGAAAATTTAGCCATTCAGCGCTGCAGTCAAGGACTAGCTGCTCCCGGAGCTGATTCAGATGTCTGTAATTTTCTATAATAAAAGGAGAGTGGAAACGGCTGACAGCTTTTGTGCTGGAAGAGAGAAAAAAAGCCAAATAGGAAATCAAGGTTACTAAGCAATCAGTTATGCCATCTACATGGAAAATTAGACTAGTTTTCTTATTCTCTGTGAGCCTTGAAATGGATGTAAAAAAGGAATGTTCTTTTATTGTGGTACCAAACTCTAATATTCTGTATTGTGAATAAAGTGCTTGGTTACTGCAGCACGACCAATTCAGAAAGCTCTGAAAATGCTTTTCACAATGTAGCATATATCACTGAAGTATATAGCTCACAAAACTCTGTTCAGCAATATGCTGCACAAATGGATGACCTTTTTTGTGACTGGGTGACATATACAATAAACTCCAAGAAAAATTTTCCCGAAGATGACTTTAAAGAGGAAAATTTACCAATAGCCTGACATAAACTTAGTAATTACAGACTGTCTTGCATGGATACTAGCTTCCATTTGGGGCACTTGCTATTTATTTATATATTTTTATTAAAGGCCCTTTTTGGCATTCCCAGACATTCTTTTACAAGATCCAGATTAGCTGTAATTTGCCCTTCATGGTCTTAGTTCTGGATAATCTATGTGCTTTTAATATTAAACTTTTGCATAAGTCAAGAGAATAGTATAAGTCAACAGAATAATATTTCAGAGTTCACTTTTCTGGGGGTTAGATAATACTAAGGAGTCTCCTTGGCTCTCTGAGACCTAAATAATGGTGCTAGCTGTCTGTGGTCATGCATTATAACATTAAGGTATTGTTTAAGTAATAAAATAAAAGACTAAGAAAAAAAGCCAATTACATAATTCAGTCCATCTCTGTTTCATTTACTGTTAAAAGTCTATCTAAAAATTACGCTTACATAACACTAATCACAAAAACAAGCAAAGCCTGTGCATACGAGAGTAAAACGACATCTTATAGACACTATGTTTATTGAGATGCACAAACACATTTTTGCACAGCTACCTTTACATTTCAGAATAAATGTAAGAACAGCTATGATTTTATGAGATGGGAGGCTTGTACCTACAAATTATAGGTGCAACTGAATCAAGACCATAGTCTTGACACCAACACATATCATTTGAAAGACCAAGCAAGTGAAATTGCATTAAGTATCTACTGTGTTAAAACAAATGTTTCAAGAACCCCATTTTTTTCTGTTTGCTTTTAAATAAAACTTATTAGGACAACAAATTAAGATGACAATTTTGTTTGGTTGATTTTCAGTTTAAAAATAAGAAACACATGGAGAAAGCAGAATATATATGGAATTAGCTTTAATACTAAAAGACACATTTTATTTTTGCTTATGTATTAGAATACAAAGACATTTCACATACCTGCTAACCATCACCCAGGTAGATGGCACAGAGGATACAAGGGAATTCTTGACTTCTATCATAAACTGAAATAAACAGAAACATAGTATCACACATCACAGTTAATTAGGGAGACTACAGAAATGTATTCTTTAGGTATGAAGAAGTCTGCATGTATCAGAGGAAAACCACATTCAACCAGCCTGAAGAGACTGTGCAGGCCACAAGCTGACAAAGTTCTTTGTCCGCCCAAAGTGAGTTATGACATACACCACATTTCTACTGAAAGAGCAGCTCCTCTCCTGAGCTGCTCTCTGTCCTGCTGTGCTGCTGCACCTCTTCTCTGCCCTTCTATTCCTCCAACCACTAACATGCTCTCTTCATCTCCCTCCTACCAAGCCAAAAAGAGACTAAAACCAGACCAAAACTACTAAGTCTTGCTTACCTGATCCTGACCTGGCCTTGTATAGAATCAGCATACAACTCATCTACCCAGACTCTACACTATACGCCACCTGTACTGAGGCTACTCCTTATCAGTGAGATGTGCCTTGCTGGCTAGGGATCAGTGATTCATCCTCAGCCATAGTTACTCATGACATTTCACAAACAAGAACTCAAAACCTCAAATGCTAGCACTGTATCTAAAGTACATTATTTCTAATTTAGATCCACTGGGGTCAGGAAGGGAAGGAACAGGGGAAAACAGTAGTAACGATAAGAGGCTTAGAGCACTGAAAACTATATAATGTGCTTATTGCAGTGTCTTACATGATTCATGTCAGTTATCTTTATAACATTAGCCTGAGGTGTTAAGGCTTGAAAGAACTGAGGCATTCTCAAATAAAAGAATTCAGCTGCAAAATGAATTCCTACCAGAGATTAGATTAACCCAGAACCAAATCACCTTCACAGCAAACCATCAGGCTCTCATCTAACAAAATTTTTCTATTACAGTCAGTATGACTTAGATGAAACCTTCCCCACATCAACAGCATTGCCAGTAATCACCTTCAGGTACAAACAAGAAGAAAAATCCCAACATGAGCACAAGACTCCACAAAGGACATAATACACTAGTTCACCTAAGAAGCCCTTAAAATACTTGATACAGTGGAAACCCTGAAATTGCATAATACATATTAGATAAAAAGGCTGAAAATAGGTAGAAGCAGAGATCTGCAAAGATTTGAAAAATGAGAAGAGCTAATCACTGCCATGACTAGTATTGTTGCTGCTGTGTTGATATTACAGCTTTTCTAAAGTTCATTCCCAGACAATTATATATGCTGTGTTGATAAAGGGGAAGAAAGCAGATCACACCATGTTTATGTCTATCCTGGATGCCTGACTGAACTCAAACCAGCCTAAATTAACACATCCAGTACAATTGTCTACTTAGTTTGTACAGCTAGTGAGGAACAAGCAAGAGACTGCAATCTCCTTCAAACCAATGAAAGCATTAGCTTTTTCATCCTTTAATTCTTATCTCTATTAGATAAATAATTGCTGTGTTTAATGAATTTGAACCAAAGCACTGCTAGTGCCATGCACAAAGCAAACATTTGCCAAGTATAGCAATTTCTCTCTAATCCCTGCCTGAAATATAGCAATGCTATCACTAACTGGACGGCTCTCTGTCCTGTTTAGTGGCTACAACGAATTACATTACAGGTCTGGAAACAAAAGATAAGACAGATATGGGTGTAACCTTGTATTTTGGAAAGAAGGTATGTGTCAACTGGAGCTTCATCAGATCTCCAACAGGAACTTTATACCAAATATAAGCTAACAACCTGCGGGCTGACTCTCAAAATCTAACCACGTATTCATAATTGTGGGCTTGGGGGCACACATTAAGCACCTAATAATTTAATTTTGGTTCTCTCCAGGGAGGCCTTTTCCCTAAATACATGTTCTGAGTGGGGAGATATATAGAAAAAGTTTCCCTGCAGCTTCTCTCTCTTCCAGAACTAATAGACCATAAACCTGCTTCTGCACAAGTCTGTTCTGAAGAAGTGTTTGAATACTACAAGAACTTGAGAAGAATATACCATACAGATCTGAAAGAGAACTCAACTCAAAGAGCTTTTTGCTATATCTATGCTCTGCTCTTCCCATACAATTCCCTTACCATCACTTCCACTCCCTTTGTGCCTTTCCTTACCTCATGGTCCATCTTCTGCAACCCTTCCTGTACTGCCTCTTTTGAGGTCTCTGAAACACCCATACCAGATGTAATCAGATAATAGTATCCATAATCTCTTCAGCTCCTTTTAAGCATATACCAAGATAGATCTCTGTCTACAATGGTTTCTGAGCCGTCCACTACTACAAAGGCCCCCTCTCTAAAAAATCTCCACAGTGAATGGTAGTTTCTAAATATTCTCCAGCACAGTTCACATCTATCTGCCTGCCCCCACTCTCTTCCTCCTTCCTCCGCAAAGGTGTCTTCATCCCCCTCTCAAACCTTCTTCTCTACGAGGAACCTTTCAACTCCTTGCTCTTCTCCTCCTCACACAATACTCTAATACATACTTCCATGCTTCCTCTCAGACTTCAGCTTCCATGCTGACAAGTCTACCCAACCCATTAGCTACATGTTTCCTCGCTGCTCAATTTCACCATCAAGAGGACTATTCACCTGAAGTCTTTCTCAAATGCTGCTACGTCTAATTCCTCCATTACTGCATTCTTTCTCACTTTTAGTATTGCCTTTCTGCCCCCTGCCATGTCTCTTTGGCCTTTCTCAGCCTTCTAGTTTGCCAGCACGACAGGAGGCTGCTGACAGCTCCTTCCATCCTCATCATCACTCTTTTACCTCAAACACTCATTCTATTTCCTCACTCCTTCTCAGTCTCCAATTCTGTTCTCTAGTCTATGGGTTTTCCCCAAGATTTCTTCCTCTCAGTTTCAAAATGACAATGCTGAACAATGTTACCTCATGGCTCCTTTCAACTCCCCCACAAACCTGTGTGGATCTGTCATCTCTTTGTTTTGTGCTGAGCTTGTCAGCTCAGTGGAGCACAGCCTGTCCACACTTGCATAGCATCTGGCACACAAACGCTCCAGTCCGCAACCAGTGCTTTTAAGAATTAAAAGTAGTAAAATAACACTTATCATTCTTTAATACTGTTCCTCTTCTCTTCCATCTTTCAAATTACAGTCTTAATTACTGCTCAGAAAATCATTCTACCATTCTTCAAATTAACCTAATGCTATGTTTCCTCAAGATTCGCCAAAGATATTTCAGCACATAATAGCCACATAATTAACTTTGCAAGTATACATGTGTTTTTATAGATACAGAAAAAGCATTACTGAACCAAACTCAATTGCAATAAGTGTTTTTATTCTTTAGATCACTAAAATAACAGAGTAAAACAAATAAAAAAGTGACACTGTCAGAATAATGTTATTCAAAGTTGTACAAGAGTGTATTTTCAAATGACCTCAGTTATCATGCTACATGAAAAGACTCCTAGCAAGCCTAAATCTTAAGCTAATTTCCAGGCGTGCAAGGATACAACTGTACAAAATAGACAACATATTACCTCTTGACCAGAAACTGTAACATACTCTGCAGAAGGATTCTTTATCTGTTTACGGATTTCCAGCAGATGTAACTGGATTTTAGAAAGCACATCCAAGATCTCCTCTTTCTTCTTTCTGATGACAGGGAAGTCTGTAAGGTCTTTGAACAGTTGAGTTTTATCTCCAGACCTATCCATAGAAAATATAAGATAAAATAATAATAAAAGCAAAGATATATTCCCTAATTCTACTGTGGTTTTATTCATTACTCTCACCTAACACTAGCTTTATTCCCTTCTATATACAATTTTTCTGGTATTTGATTGTGTGTACAGCACATGTATCAAAAGCTGCCATACACATTCAGTATATAGCAAGGCTACACAAGACCAAAAAAAAAGCAGTTATTCAAGACTAACCCATATCTCTGTTCCTTCCTTTCTACTCTACCAGATTACATTCCTTATTCTCTTCCAAATCCTGCCAAGTCTTCTTCTTGTCTCATCTCAACTTGAATCCTTCAGCTTTCTGTTTGTTCTCCCCCGGCCAAGCACGACAAAGAAAGCACAAGACGGACAGATTCTTTCTCTCTTGGTCTGTAATTCTGTAATGCAATTGCTGCCCCAACCTGGAGCATCCCAAGTGCACACAAAATCTTGATCACTATTAAATGTGAAGCTCTAGATAATCTCTATAAAACATGTGAACAGAGATTTTCCAGATTTAGAATCTGGCCAAATTTGAGGCAAATTTTCATGAGACTGGTAGAGAAAAATCCCTCCCCACAAGGCCTTTGTCAAAGCAGAATGTCATCGAGAGTTTCTCAGAGTAGCTTCTTTCTTTTCTCAAGAAAAGACTAACAAGAATATTTTTTAATACATGCAAAACAATGCTCTTTTCTAGTCTTGGAGAATGTCAGAGAATGACAGAATTGTTTTGGCTGTGCTATCTCAGCTCAGGATTGAAACCTGGAATAGAAAATGCCATTCAAATGTTTAAAATTGGGAAGTCAAAAAAGCTATTAAAAATAAGGTTGTCACCAAAACCAACAAAAATTTAACTTATTTAAATAAGCATCAGGTAAACAATAAAAAGTAGCCATCAGCTTTAAGTTAATCCAAAAATACATTTGCATTTTAGAGCAGGTACAAAAATGTATCACTTAATTACATAATTATTATGAAATCTATTATTTGGAGAGCAAGTAATTAGCAAACTGAAAGTCATAAAATATGGAGGTAATAAGGTCCTGTGTTGCACCTAGTTCCATACCCTTTGGCCTGAGAGCGAAACTACGACTGGAACCAGTGAACAGACAGATAACACAGAGCTAAGCTTTGATTTCTAATTACACGGACACAATCATTATGTAAGTGACAGCAGAGTCACCATTTTAAAATACAGTAATAATTTTTAGAAACGATTTCGTGCTAATTAGACCTGTTTCCATGGGAATGGGAGGAAAAAGATAGCTAGTAGCCAGAAGCTGATTGTGAAGACTCTGTCACTCCCATGTGATAACTGCCTACCAAAATCTAAAAGTTGACAGCTTAAAAAAATAAAATAAAACAAAACACCAACCTCCCACGAAAACTCTGGAGCAGAGAGATATTCTTGAAAAGCACTACCGTTTTTTATGAAATTAACACATGATGCAGTGTGTGTGTGTGTATACATATATATGTTCATGTCTACATATATATGTATATATATCTAAAAATTGTCATCAGAATTATGCTAAAGAAAGGTTTTTCAGCACAATAATATTGCCACACAAGTCTGAGACACATAAAGGCCAAAAGGTAGGTTATTCAAAGTCATCTCAAACAAATTCAAGTAAAATCTCTTCATTCTGCAGATTAAAATATGTTCTATTTATACTATTATATCCTCTATTAAAAGCATATTCTAGTCATCATTAATACGATAGAAAAATAAATTTTTAAACCTACCTACAGTAAATCTGGTATCATTAAGATAAAGTCTGCTTTGTCATAACCTGCCACAATTATAATTGGATACCACATATCAGTAGAAATCTTATAATCCCACCTGTCGAATGAGACAAAGCAAATATTTCTACTCTTTTCAACTTCAAAATTAATAGACTTCACATCTGTCTTTGATTCAGAAGAGAATAAAGGAAGTTCTAGACTTAACATCTGTGAATCTATCTCAGCTGGAGAAAGATAAAAAGATCTTACAAATAAAATATAAGTTTATTTTTAATCTGTTAGAAAAGAAAACCCGATCAATGACTTTGCTGCCTCAGTATAAATATACATTAAACCCTTATATTGCATCTTTCATCAAAAAACCTCCAAGTATATCACAGTAATTAAATCTCATATTACATGTACAGAAGTAATCAGGAGAGTTAAATGAAACTTGCTCACAGCAGGAAAGCTTGGGAGATCTCAATATAAAGCTCATGACATTCATTTTGTGTTCAGAATGTCCTTTCAACGTGTTATATAAACAAAACTACACTGAAAAGAGATCAAAAACCTGCAAAGTCAAGTACTCAGAAAGGTTGGCTGTGCAAGCCAGACATGCTTCCCCTGTGCACAGCACCATGAAAGAACCTTTTATTAGATGATTTTATACTATTTCTTCTGAAAGACTGTGACTTTTACTGGCCCCAAGATCCTCCTCTTAAATCCTGTCCCTCACAGGCTTTTATACATCTCTCCTTTACTGAACTCATGTTCTTGCTTTATCGTTCTGCATCTTTTCCCTCTTGCCTTATTCTTCCTGGGCTTAGAAGTAGGATCCAGGGATACTAAAGGAGGCAGTAGTTCTTCAGAAGAAACAGTATATAACAAATTACTCAAAGACATTATGCTTTATAATATATTTTTATTCTAATCTAGCATCCTCTTTCTTTCTGTACCAATTTTTTCTTGGAATAAGAAAAGACAGAAATAAGATGACAGGGCACACAAACGCCATACTTTCAGTTCTCCCATCCAAGATCATAAGCATCCTCTTGCTCAAAAGAAGATTGGGCAGACAGCACCGGGCAAAATATTTTCCTCCATTGTTTAACTTTAAAAAAATAATACAAACTGCAGAAAACAACAGCCTCTGCTTTAACTATAAGCAACTGTACATATTTAAATATAAAACCCAAAATATAAAACTAAGATGTATTAAAACAAGATGCGTAATTTGTATAACACTGAGTACATTCAGTCAGAATGCTTATGAGGCATGGAAGATTCATCTATTTTCTCTACTTACTTGGCTGCTTCTTCATTAAGTATCTTCAAATAATGTTTTATGGGGGAGAGAAGTTCTGGGATTTCCAACAGCGTGTTTTGTAAAAGAGGAGTTTTCACATGAGAATGTATGACTGGAACAAGAGCTTGAATTTCCAACTCCAGACGAGACAGGGTGCTGACTATCAAGAAGAACTCTTGGGTTGAACACTGAGAAGGGAAACAATGTCTAAATCATTACAATGTATTATATTTTCATTAAATCCTACAGTTTTTTTTTTTTTTTTTTAAATCAGACAAAATATATCTAAAGCATACACACTGTAATGCAGCTAGACAATCTGACCACATTCAGAAGGCTAACAGAGTGTGCTAATCGTTTTAGTCATTGTCCTTAGGAATCAACTGAGGATAGATCTCTGTTATTCATGGTGCTGGATGAATACGCAGATAGCAGGCAAAATAAAGAGCAGAAGAATGGGCTAATAATGCGCGAACAGCAAGTAAGCAGGTTGAGCAACTGCCTGAGTGCCACAACTTGTCCATGAGGGCCTGTGCATCTGTGTGCTCTCATCTGAATCCTCAGGCTGCAGTTTTGGCAAGAGAGCGTTTGGAAAGGCAAAGGTAGGGACAGGGAGGGAGAGTTTTGGAACAACAACACAAGAAAAGAGAAAAAACTACAGAAAGAGGAATCCAGCAGTCGCTGCTTAAAGTGCTTGTTGTTATTGTCAGCTTCAGTCTCTGGCTGGTTACACCCAAGTCTATGGAATGAGATGGACCCTATCACAGGGATCCTAGTACCTCCATGGGATGGGGTCCCATCTGCACATTTCTGGATAAGGAATTGAGCATAAAGAACTCACTAACCCTGTCTTCATCTTTCATCTTCTCCTATCTCCTTTATGCAGTTGGCTGGGGTATCACCGAAAAGGAATCCCCCAGAGCACTCCTCAGAGCCAAGTGAAATAATTCACAGTGCTTTCATGGATTGCTTCCTGATGCCCACAGAGTAGGAAAAACAAATATGGGTTCCTTTAAAGCAGCGACTTGTCAGAGAGAAACAACTTATGAACTCTTCTCTCTCTCTCTTTTTTCTTTTTAAACCATTAACATTATTTCTGATGCAGCTCAAATATTTTGCTATCAGATTCTACTCCTCACTGTCAGCAGAGGCTGTTACCTTTGGCTCATTTTCAAGAATTAGCCATCAGGGTCAGGATTTTGCCAGTAGTTAACAACCCTACAACAAAACAACTTACCCCTGCTACATTCCTACCTCTCCCTTTCTGTTTTCCCATTCAACATTCAGTTACCTAAATTCCTCATGCCTCACTTGGAAGTTGGATAATACTGATTCTCTCTCTGAAATTGCTTTTACAGAAGGAAGTTAGCATTTGTGCAACACTGTATTTGCATGCCAAATGAAAACCTAGCCCTCTGAGACACCTTCAAACCCTGCTGACTTCAGCTGGATTCCAGGACATTCAGCAGGTTTGGAAAAAATTGTCCATAAATAATTATGCTGATATTTTTTCATAGGTTACTGATCTGTAGAAACAGTTTGCGTTCAGACCTCTGAATTTTTCTATTGGCTGATTGACAACACTGAAAAAAACAGTTTATTTTCCTCACCTGCCCATAGGATGCAAGGAAGAGAACAGGATATACTGAACACAAAGGTACCTTTATTCTATGCTCTCTGTAAGCCACATTTGTTGCCTCTTTCTCTTTCTACATTTTTCTTTCTCCTTCCTAGGCAACCTACAGTCTGGAATTTGATTTCTGGTCAGTATTTTGTGATAATAATTACATCACTGATCACAGCACATGTAGGCTTCAGTGAATCAGCATTTCATAAAACACATGTAATTTTTCATTTCATCATCCCTTCTCTTAATTTGCTCTCCAAAAGTAAATTTCTGTTTCTCTTTCCTGCCCATGCCCTTATGTAAGAACTAAAGTAATTCTCCCATCTATTATGTTGTAGCTAACTCCTCCTGAACAACTTCTCTTCCCACACATTGGAAGCAAGTATTAGGAAAAAAACTGGGTTGGAAATAAACACTAACTCTCCCTCCCCAAATATGTTAATCCTGAGATAAATTTGCTCAGTGATGCCTACTAGCCCTGCAGAACATGAAGACTGGCTAAACCCAACCCTCTGAAAAAACATAAAATGTAGAATTCAAGTACACTGCAGTTACAGCCTTAACTCTGTTCTCATTAAACACACACCAATGTTGTGACGGAAGAGTGGCCCCTGTACAGTATGAACACAGAATAAAAAGACTCATAAACCTGCAGCCCTGGCAATCTACTACAGATACTGGAAGTTGTAAGCAACTGTCAACAATAGGCTAGAAAGAAAAATTCTAAGGTTAATTGCAGTGTTCACTTACGCTTGTTCTATCATAAAGGCTATGAAACAAAAATCAAAGAAAAATCATTCCCGACCATTTAAAATATATTCTGTCACACAGGTCAGTAAACGCATCAGAAGTTACCATAAAGCCAAAGGTCTTTTAGATACTGTCCAACAAACCTGAAACACAGTTGCATGTTACAGAACAGAATTCATTACCACCAACCAGGCAAGGTTGAGAGAGACTTACTAGAGAAATATGCAATTTAATCATGACACTTCAGAAGGTCAGAAAGCGAAGATTACATTCTGAAAGTTTTTGGAAAACATAAGATCATCATTCCTTCAGATCCATGGAGGTTAAAGACAGAAGAGACCCATCAGATGGTCTCCCTGCAACTGCTCAGTTGTTCTGTATGAGTTTTCTGTTGTCGAGTCTTGGGTTTTTAATATCCCAAGAAACTATGTGCTTACCACTTCCATTCAGGAACTAATGCACAAAGCACTAAATCTCATCACATAAAAGTTCTGTCTGATAGCCTAAATTTTCCTTCCATTATATTAAACCCAATACCTTCAGTTTTACTCTTTTGTATTACACTAAGTAATTCCACTCCCTCTTTGCTGTTAACACTCTTCAGACATCTCTAAACCTTCTGTTCTCCTTTTAATCATCAGTTTAACTAAACTATAATCTTTTAATCTTTCTTCATAAATCAATCCATTACTCAGCCTCATAAAAACTTTTGTTCTCCCCTGTGCTTGCTGCAGTTTATCAACATCTTTCTGATAATCTGGAACTTACTTAATCTATCCTATAAAAGCTCTGACAACAAAATAAAACAAAATAAAGTAGCTGTAAATCTGTCAATAGCATTTGAAGTCAAAGCACACAGGAAAGGTCTGAAAGACTACGCAATGATAAATCCAGGCTTGTACACCAAGTCAAAGTAAAATATGGTATGACTGACTGCATCATCATGATCAACCTTGATACAGATAAAAGATAAAATTCTGCAAGACTTCCCTTGACTACAAAATGCACTCAAGGACACAAAGGCTGAATCCCTGCCATGCAAACCGCATGGTAGGTTCTTGACAGACAGTATGAAGTGAATCATAGGAGAATAATGACAAGAGAAGACACATGAGCAAATACGGACAGTAAGAAATAAATCAATTGAATGGGTGTTCCTCCCTGTTCAAAGACACCTGAAATAACCCTGAAAGTTATCTTGAGATTTCTCAAAAGATGCTTAATGAACATGTTGAAGTATCTCACAGCAACTCTAGCCTGGCTACACACCAGAAGGATCATCTAAGAATTAAACCTATCTGCTTATATTAAAAGCTACAGCCTATAGTATCTTTGGAGAATGGGAAATTCATGCTTTACTGAAAACAAGTTTGTTGAACACATACTTCCTTAGAAAGAGGATGAACACATTCCTTGTGCATGTTCAGAGTATTTCCGTTTCCTCTGGCTTGATTTTAGTAACACTGCAGGACTCTGCATCTACAGTTTAATGGCTCCGCTGCCGAATTCATTAACTAAGCAAATAGATAACTTGGAACAGATGCATAAAAATAACACTGTAAAGCTAGGCTGCCTTAAAGTGGGACTGGTTCAGTTTAAATCCTAAGTAACTTTACAGAAGAGATATGTAACTCCATTATAAATTAGAAGCTTGAAAACACAGTAAAATGGTTTACATAAAGCAGGATTAGTAGTCTTGCATTCACTAAAAACTCTCACAAGCTTATTCAATGCTGTTTTTAAAAGCTAATTTTGAAATGACCTTAATGATACCTAGAGCTTCACTGGCACCAGAAAAATAACCTCAGAGTTGACAGAGGTGACAAAACAGTTCAAGCAGCAGTTTCTCAAACAGTACTGAAAATGGTACAGCTGCCACTGAAGAGAATGCATGAAAGATGCACAGCAGCGTGCCAAGTCTAGCCCCCCTCCTCCAGCAACACCCCAAGCAGTTTGAGCTTGTTTGCATTAGAACAGATCTAAAAGGGGGCCACAGAGACCCACAGCTGACAGTGTCCATTTCAAGTTACAAGCATTAAAAAAAAAAAAAAAAAAAAAGTTGAAATGCTGCTTGTATTTATCACCCTTTTCAAGCTGGAATTACCATCTTTGTGTTTTTAGTATGGTGAGGACACTATTTTTGGTTTAGGAAAAAACAAGGTATTTCATTTTAAGGTTACTATGTCCCCTTTTTATGAGATTATTTATATTAATCAGCTTAACAGGGAACAATTTGTTCAAATCAGCATTTAGCATTGTAAGTCTAAAAATATCTGTGATGCTATTTCTTTAAAAGAGTATAAATGCATCTTATTTCAAGTTACTAGTGTGCATACTGGCATGGTGGAAGAAAAAAATGTTGAAAATTAAGACACGTTAGCTGAAGCTATGGGGAGAATTTATTTCAAACATTCTATATGAATGGTAACTAATTTCATGGGAATACATAACAGGTATTGATTTAATAAAATAAAATACAACATTTGTTTTCTGGAAGCATCATGATGTTAGGATCTTCTGAAATCACAACAGTTTATTCAATGAAATATCAAACATATCTTCCAGGGAGGGCTTCTTTCCAGCATCATTCCAGTCGACAAGCTTATGTGAAAACTTTTAAACACTTAGCACATAGTTGAACAGCACCTTTCTCCTGTGATGAGTCACAGCACGACGGTGAAGTCCTCACCGGAAAGCTAATAGACAAATCTCACAGGGAGGCTGGAGACAGCCAACCAGCAAACACCCGCCTCGTAACAGCTACTTGCTTTATTTTGCACTGGTGAGAAAGCACAGGCACAGCCTGCTAAGCGTGCAGCAAAGTGTTAGAGACCATCGAGGAACTGATTCACAGCCCAATAGGTTTTCGTTTCCAGCTGCAGCAAGTTGCAAGGAACTCCAAGTCAGGGACACCCTATCGCTGTGGCTAGAAGCAGAACATACTGAAATGACATTTTATTACGCACCCTGGCAAGGTTTGATTACTGACATCACCCATTGTGTAAGAATTTAATGAATGAATTTTACTTTAATGTCTTCTGTAATTTAAAGGCCTTTTATTACAATGATTCTTGTCCACTGCTTTGGTGACAGTTTTTTTCAAAAAATAATATTTATTGAGCAAAGGGTACAAATAAGATAAACATTCATGGATCAAGTCTGTATAAATATCTTCTGAAACACCACAGCCTGAAACCAGCAAGCAACATCTGAATGGCCCTGTAGGACATGCTTCTAAAAGCGCTGATGGCATGTTTATCCTGTGCTGGTTTTTAGACCTGTTCAAGCATAGGACCTCTGACCGCTTTCTTGCCATTCTGCATTCCAAGGCAAAGGTAAGGAGCCATCATTGTAACTGAGAGAAAAAGCAGGATCCTGCCGGCCTCTTTTTTCACTGTCCTGAGATGCAGGATGCAAAATGAAATGCACAATAAAAAAATTTTATGGCATTTTTAGTGGCTCTCTCCAGGGGCTGGAGGACATGGCTGAACTGGTTACAGCAAATAGAAACATTGAGACAACGTGCCTTCTAGAAAAAACGTACTTCTGCATCAGCTCCAGGCACTGTTTAGACAGAGCTCTTGGCAATTCCCTGTCTCTCAGTCCTGCCTTTTGAGTTGCCTTCTGAATGCCACCAAGAGCTCTCCAAACACCTCAGCTCCAGCCTTCCTTTTCTCGCCCTGGACATGGGCAAAGCCGTTCTGCAGTTGATAATGTTTGTCTGGGGTGGGTTGGGGCTATAAGGTACTGAAGCTACAGGAACTGAGAAGAACAACTAGTTCTTGTATTAATTCCAGTCGCCATAGCAACAGTAATGTTGCTCTTGTCTCAAAACCATTCCCATAGCCCCTTTCCTGGATGGGGCAGACTTGGAGCTGGTAGTGCAACACCCGACTTCCCCCTTTACTCCCCCTTCATGCAAGAATGCTGCTCTAAGCCTAGATTGCTGGTAGCTGATCAGCTCTGTGTTTTGGTGGTTTGGGTCAGGATAACGGGAGCTTGCGAAGGGCCAGCTGAGCAATTGCAAGTCTAGATGATGCCACCAAATAAGAATCAATGGACTTATTCAAAAAGTTAACAGTCAGACCAGGAAAACATACAGTGATGGTATTCACCACAACAGTTCCCATAAAGATGCTTTGCCTTGCAAAACCAGTTCCAAAACACAGCACTGTTTTTGCCTTCTTAGTATACTGGTGCAAAGGTTGCTGCAAAGGTTGCTGCGCAATAAAAGCTCTGCAAGCAGCTGATTTGAATGAAAGATGTTTAAAATGACTGAAAGCCAACCTAGCCATCGTTGTGCATGTCAGAGGTCTCCCTTTGTAAAACACACCACATCAAATACTAACATCACTGAAATCTCAAGAGCCTGAAAAATGAAATACTTTTCACATTCACCTATTTTTCCTACAGCTGACACTGAATTAACAAGCCTGGATTAGGGTATATAAATCACCAGGGTTAGAACGCCTTTAGTTAAACCATCACTGTGCTCAGCTGAGAGTTTTGGATCCCTTAAAGGGAATGAAAATGCAAAAATATGTGAAAGAGGGTAGTGTGAACCTCATTTTGAGCATGTGGGAGATGGACATCTGGAGTTAACAGAATTGGAAAGGCTCCTTGTGGGAATGGAAATGGCAGCATTCACTGGATATCCTAAAGAAAAATTCATGAAAGCCAGCTATTTAGTTTTCTTGAAAACATATACCTACCTACCTATATATATATATATATATATATATATATATATACACACACATACTTTGCAGGGACCTTTTTCCCCAAAACTCGTTCACTGTCTGTCTAGACATCAAAAGCTGTTTCCCAGCATCCGCTTTCGATTCTTCATTTGAAACAGACCCTGTCTTTCAGGGACAGTGTCATCTCCTCAGAGTCCTGAGGAAGTACAGGGATTATTCAGCGCTTTGGGCACTGTTCACAGCATCCTACAGTGGATAACAAATTAGTTTTTACCAAGGGAAGCTAATGCATCAAAGGAAGATTGGATGCTTTGAGCAAGAGAACTCCTTCTCCCCCCACCCCATTTATCCTTCCTAAGGATCCTGCTGGAGCATCTCTCCTGCAGCTTCTTTCCAACATCTGTTTCACTACACAAGTACATATTTTCATGTTACAGTGGCTGTTGTTAAGATAGACTATGTTGTCTCCTCATTCCAAAATCACAAGAAAATCCAAGACCTCTGAATGTCTCCACTTACACAGCAGCTGTAAAGCTGAGAAAGGCAGACGGCCCTACAACAGGCAGAGACTCCTCAATAACCGGACAGGTACAGCTTCGCATAGAAAAAGGCAGCACGAGATAGCAGTGGAGGATTGCCAGGACAGTGTGAAATGCAGATACAGCCCTACAAACCTTATGTCATATCACTCAACCTGAAATGAGCTAAACCATTAAAAAGTGAATTATCTAATTCCTGGCCAATTATTTTGAAAGTGCAATTGTATCATGTGGATAGAGCATTTTTTAGCATCTTTTCATACATTTCATTATGGCTGGATCTCTGTAACAACTCATCGAAGTTTGTAAGTCTCTCCATGTGCATAACACTAACACATTAGGGCGCTAAAACTTATTCAAAAACTGAGTTTCAGACTTTCAGACAGATGAAGCTTTGTGCTATACCATCCAAATAAATTACAACTTTGCTCGCCTTCTACTCACTTATTCCTTTATCTAAAACAAACTGTCAAAATCTCTAAATATAACAGTGAAATAAAAGAACATGAAGTACAGCACAGGTGCTATTAGCACATTAATCTGCTTCAGCTAAGAATTGCCAGTGTCTCATTACAAGTAATTCTTACTAAAATGTGCGAGATACAAATTACCAAATTTTTAAGCAAATTAACATTCATCCAAAAACACCTAACTACAGCCAAGTGGTTTCACTTGCAAGTGTGATTTTAGGTAAGCATACAGAATGTAATGGACTGTTTTAAAGGGAAATTATTGATGGCATGTGGCCCTATTGCATCATTCCATTTCATTGAATCCAGTGACTGAAGCATGAGCACCTTAAAGATGTTTTTTCTGTTAGCATTAGCAACAAAGTGAATCTATTCTCTAAACCTAATCAGACACTTCTTCAAACAATGTATCACTGATACAAGTACCATAAAGAAAAAATCATTTTTGATTTAAAAGAACATCAATTCCTTTACTGTGTAAGCTTTAGTCTTGCTGATGTTAAGAACAAAATATTTTAAATAAACACGCAAAAACTATGAAATTTCATTTAGAAAGAATGACCACATTTAGAAAACAGTTATTTTCATAATTATTTATATACCTTTTTGTGAAAAACACTGCAGAGTCCTCTCTCTATATCTGGCAGCTTACAAAGAAGATTTTGAATCTGACCAAACACACTGGATTCTGAGAGGAGAATTTCAGACACAGCATCAAGCCGGGCATTTATGTCACTGCAAAAGAATAACCATAAGATCAGTAAATAAAACTTTTGTTTCTCTGAAGGCAAGGCTTTTTTTTTTCTTTTTTCTTTTTTCTTTTTTCTTTTAACTTTTACTAAGCCCATATTCTCATTAATATGTAAGTAAAAGAGTTAAGAAATTACTGTATTTAAGCATGATTTAAAGGATGAAAAAAACTGAACATATTCTGGGAAAAAAATCATCCCATACCTCACTGGCTGCCATTGTTGCAGGCATTTACAGCTGCCATCGCCCTGTATGGATCAAGTGGAAAGAGTGAAAGAAGAACATCCTCATGCTTTTTGTGTTCCAAGGCAAGCTATGCCAGGTAATTCTGTAAGCCATGCTCGCAGCCTGACAAGTCTACAACTGACTCCAGCAAGACGAGAAATTAAGGTTTTAAGGCACCTGTATGCTCCGCAGAGTGATCAGAGTATCCTGGGTTTTCCCTCTCCATGCTCAAAACAACCCTATGTACACTACAGTGCCCATGTCTACATATTCTTCTAGTGGTGCATACAGTGAGCAATGCTGAAATCTGAATATCCTACCCTAAATTTTCAGGCAAGTACCTGAGGGTTAAAAAAAAGGTTACATTTTAACAATACATAGCATGTTTTCTTCCAACAAGGTATAAATATTTATTAGCATTTAGTCCCTCTAGATTTTTATCCAGATCAGCAATTGATAATTACATGGATCAGAATCACGTTGGGTTTTTGGCTTTTTTCTTGCAAAACTGTAAGATTAATCTTCATATATCAGGACTGAAGTCAGTCAATGGGGAAACGCTTATTTGAACAAATAATTCCATAGTTGGAATCTGAATTGTGATGTTCCATCAAACTATAAAACTTCAAGACATTCCACTCCTCATTTTAAAATCTTTATATTTGATCCATAATAATAATAAAACCTGAACACAACATTCTCCTCTGGAGACTAGAAAGTTCAAAGATCACCAGATTCACCATGCTGCTGATCTGTGTGTGTCCCCGTCCATGCAGCCATCCTTGTAGGTTAGGGAGAAAGCAGTCATTTGATACTGCCACATCATACACTGGCAAGGTGTGTGCAAGGCAGATACAGCTTGGCCCATGTCTATTCTCACAAACCAGTGAGATGGTTAGATTTCAGCCACCACAGGGAAATGAAAAGTAAACACATAATAAAAATGCAAGACACTGGGGAAGAGTGCCAGCCTTGTTTGTCAAGCATAATGTCCCGTAGTTATTACTGCAGAACTGTCCTGCCACTTGCCCCTGTAACTGCTAACAAATACTACATGTGAAGAATTCAACAAAATTAGGCAGCTCCACAGGTTTCAGACATTACAACAGACTAGCAATCAGTGGCCTATGGCCTTGAAGACAGCTAAATCTAAGAGTCCTTAAGACTTCATTATGCCATATGCGAAAGGGAGAACATCAGGACTCAATGTGCACTCAGATACACATAAATCTAATGGCATTAAAGTGCCAGGAGTTTGCAGTGACATATTACTCTACATTAAAACATGAAAACCATTGTCCCATCCATCACAAATGACACACTCATTCATCCCTGGAGCAGCCCTGCCATACAATGCCAGGAATTGCAATGCCTCACCTGCCACCACCTACGTGGAGTGCAGAGAACATGGTCTCACTCCTCCATGACCACCGTATGAATCAGGGACCAACTCTCTGCCATCTTTACCTTTGGGCTACTTGGGTAAATTAGTTACCTCTGAACCAGATAGCAGGCTCTCAGATCATGCCACAGGCCCCAAAGTATTCCACTATCCTAAGAGACGTTTTTTTCCCAGCACAGAAGAATAGAGAAACACCAGATTTTGCAGGCTCTGCTTAGCAGTTCTGTTACACGTCAAGTGGCAAGAATGCCATCTTCTTCTAGACCAGCATTCAATCCTCTTATGTCACTATCACATAATAAAGCATTTCTCTTGTTCTTCTGGGCAGTCAGTCAATCCACAAACAGCAGTGGTAGGAGGGAGCTACCATCAGTGCAACTGCTCTTGGTACATGGGTACCATTTTCAGCACAGGACATATCCCAGCATTTTAAATCCGATCCTTAAGAGCCACAATCAAGTATCTAGTGTAGACTGGCAGGGTTACTAAAGGTTATGCAACCAAATAACCAAAGAGCAAGCTGTTGGCATCCACACAGCATATTCAAGACAGCAGAGATTTAAGCTTTGTGCATCAATTAGTGAGGCTCTCTGAACTACAGCTGCAAAACAGAAAGGAAATTGATAAGGATTAATATCAGTGATGAAGAAATCAAATACTCTGAAGTATGCAGCTTTCAAGCTAGCAAATTGTTATACTGAACTTCTACAAGGTCAGTATGTATCATCAACCACAATTCCATTTTAATAGAGAATTTTAAAACTGCTATACTTAGGACCTTGGAATATACTTCTGCACAGAAGATTATTAGACTGCAATATAATGCGTTAAATTATAAACACATGTAGCTTGAAGAAGAAAATAATCTGTATTTTTATTATAAAAAGCACATGTAAGCAGCAGAATTATGTTTCAAAGCAGTCACTTCATTTAGCAGCATGATTATATCTATTTGACCAATAGAAAACAATGATATGTAAAATAGATGCAGATATTCAAAAACTCCTCCCTTCAAAGCTTAATCTGCACTTTAATCATCCTCACATATGGCTATGTTACTGTAGCTCCAGTAATCTAAAACTAAGCATCCACACAGTTTTTCTGCTTTAATCAACAAATAAGAAAAGGTCAGGAGAACAGCATCCAGTATCAAATGACCCATTTTTTCCACCTGTAAACAAAACATCCTGGGATACCTATTTCAAAAGTCAGAAAGTACAGTTCTGTGAAGAACTATGTACAGCTACATATGTATGGAGAAGGAAGGGCAGGGAAGAGAAATGTTAAAAAATATCTGAGAATGGATATCAAAGTATGCTTTTAAACTTGAATATTTATATTTAACCTAATAAACACTTTGCCAAGCACCAATATGTTACACTGATCAGACATTAAAACACCTCAAAACAAATTTGTGCTGCACAGTTACTCAGCACATCCGACGTACAGTTTGGGGTTTTTAATCTTTGCATCATTTGGAAAAAAAATTTACCACTGGAAAATCTGAATCTAACACTGTACAAAGAAAATCAGTTTATGATAAGAAAGTGTCTTGCATTTTATAAACTGGTTACTATCTCATTCTTTATTTAGGTTCAATATTAGCCTATTCTTTCCCATCAGTATAAACTGTGTCAGCAATCCGAATTCTATCCAAGTTCCCAAACAATCTTCTCTGAAATAAAGCAATGTGAAAAGTCAGTCGATTAAAAGAAACACTCTGACCTCTGCAATATTCTCCATCTAAGAGCAGCATCACTAATACAATACCAAAATTACTTTGCAATGTATTTAAACATTAACAAATTTAAGCAAAATCTGACTCACTACAAGATTTTAGATTCTAGTAGTTTAAGGGAACTACTTGAAATTAAATCCTGAGATGCCAACCTCTTTTATTCTACTGCCAGATATGCAAAAAATACAGAAAAATCAGCAAATAGGAAAATATTTGAATCCTGAACCAAAAATTATTTTGACATAATAGAAGGCAGCAGAAAGGAATGTGCTGCACTGAATTAACACCTTACTGTCTTAAACTAAATGGCACACTAGCAAACAGCAACCCTAACAGATCTGCTTCCAGCTCTCTCTCACAAGGAGGAAAACATAACATTTTTAGATGTGATAACTTTAAATTATAGTGAGTTTGATTATGAAGCTACAATACAAGAAACTACAAAATTTTCAGTTATAAGGTTTTCTTTTTATACAAGTTAAATATTTTGAACACAAAGTTATCAGAAATCTCTTAACTTATGCTAAATGCTAAAAATACAGGTTCATTCATTGTAGCAAGGATATAGATCAAGTACAGTGAATGCAAAATATTGAAACTCATTTTAATAGATCCATTTAGAGACCAAAACAATAAATAAAACTACCAGTCACAAGAATTTAATTCCTGAAAAATATAAAGAAGGTTCAAAACATCAAAAGTAGTTTTCTGTGAACCCTGTTATCCAGACCAAAGTCTAGCAGCCTCTTCCCTAAATACATCACGTCAAACAAAGAAAACAAATTACTTAAACTCTGGAAATACCCAGCACAGACTAGAGAGGCGAGGGCATCAGCTGGGCCTGCGGAAGCCCCTGAACAGCAAACTGCTGCAAGCACATTCAGGGGAAGTAACTTTGCCCATCTGCCCTGTTCTCTGCTTTCAAACACAGGACAACAACAAGGCTACACTGACTTCTGCTGCTTTGTATTTTCTCTCATTCATACCTTCTGCCTTTTGCTTGACCTTTCTTCAGAACAGAGTTTACAGAACAAAATTTCCTAGTAGTTTGTGATGTTAGAGAGGACGGGATACTATCCCCTCTGCTTTAAAACAAACTCTCGCTCATAAAGAGCAATTACTGCTATCAAAAACCAAAGCCATGGTGGAATTACCACTAAGCAAGCAGTAAACTATATATGTAGCTGTTTTTTTCGTTTGTTTGGGCTTTTTGAACAGTGTATCTCTGCCTTTCTACTTAGGTGGTTCTTTTTAGAATCCAGGTACCTTTATGGGGTAAATTTTGAACTGTTAAGCTGTGCAGTGACCAATGCAATTATATGCATTTGCAACAATTAAAAAGAACAAACAAGTGTAATTATCTGAAAATTACTATGGTGAAATCCAAATGAAACCTAACAAATTAACATCCTTCTGGATCTGTTCACTTGTTTTTCTACATACAGGAGAAACAGAGTAACTTACTCTCAAATTCATAATGTCTCCTTCCCCTTTACAGAGGTCCAATTTTCCCCTAAATAAACATGCAGCCACGAGAAGACAATATTCATGAATGGATCTCAAAAAGCAATATACAAGTGCTATAAACTTTGTCTTCACATCTGTTAAAAGAATGTCTCAAATACGCAGATGGCAATCAAGCACTTTTGTTTATGTTCACACACAATATATTTCTGCCATTTATGCCAAAAAAGGGAACTGTTAGCTACTTTAGCCTACATGAATGAATGCCTGATTACTACATTTACACGGAGTTAGAGACAGCATACAATGGTACCAAAGCACAGCTAGCAGAATCAATGAATACATGTGATGATGCTGCAATTTTTTTCTCTACTACAACAATTTTGAGATTTCAAGCATACGTTATAACCTGTATTTGTGCATTTTATATTGGCACTGATGCTGTAAAATCTTTATGCCCAGGAGGAAAAACTAGCCCATCAAATTCTACTGTATGATGGATGGATTTTATTTCTAAACCAACTCCGCAAAGAAAATCCTAATCTAGCTCTGGATGCTGATGATATCATATGGTAACCAATTTAGCTCTGAATTAAGACAGGTTCCTTTAAAGACCCTTAGGTAGCTTGTTTTACTGTCTTTACTGTCTTTTAGTTATGGAAACAAGGACAAAGTCAAACTTCAAAGACTTTCCTTTAGGACTCTACTTTGTGTATAGAAGTATATATAAAATGGGACTCTATATTCAAAATGAGAGGAATTAGATCACTCTATTCTTATATTAGGAAAGATGCTTAATTTCTGAAGTTCCTTATAAAGGGAACCTCTTCTTCCCAATTCTACAGCACATCTCCTCCAAATAAAAGCATCTTGCACCAATAACACCAATTTCACTTTTCCTCCCCTTTAGTGGTAGGGCAGGAACTGTCTACAGTACTGAATTTGCTAAAGCTGTGGTCATTCTGTGCTCTTGCAGGCAAAGTATATTCAGACTAATAGAAAGAAATTATTAGTATCATCCTACAAGGCACTGATTCAACCTCAGTAAAAGCATCATGTGCAGCTCTGGTCACGTTCAAAAAAAGAAATTTAAACTGGAAAACATAGGGCACTACAAAGGCTGCTAGAATCATCAAGAAAATTGAAATCTTTTTTTGAAAGGTAATTAAGAATTTGGTTTGTCTAGCCTAGAGAAAAAGGTTAAAAGGTTGTTTGTCAACTCTCTAAATATATACAATTATTTTCCCCTCCTTGAGATATAAACATCAGCTTTAACTAAAAAAAAAAAAAATTGATTGCAAACAAATACAGGCAAGAAATTACATGAAGGTTTCCAACCACTGAAGTCCTATAATAACCTCTCACAACCAGTGGGTCTTGGAGACAAGAATATGGAATTGTGCCCCAATAAAGCAGGAATACATTGACAAGACAGGGTGAATCTGGGCTAGAAATGCAAGCTCATCATAAAGAGGCTGCAAGTGTTTGATTTGTTGATATCCCCTTGGGGCACCCAAAAATAGAGGCTGGATCAGCATGTATTTGATGTGTTCTAGAATACTATTTAGCAAATGAATTCCATGCTTCAGCCTGCAGGAATCAGGAGAGCTGCTTCTATCCCCCCCAGGCTTTTTCCCCCTGCGGCAGAGAGAGCAGGCAGGATGCCGGGATGCTTAGCAGGCGCAGGAAAGCGCTGAGCTACGTGCTCTCGCTACTCCTTGCCTGCAGGCTCGGGATCACGCACAGAAAGCGGGGACAGGGACCTTGGACCTCCCGCTGCAGTGGGCACTGCTCACTTTCATCTAACAAATTCCCCGTGATGGCAAAGGCCCAAAACATTGGTGAAACCTTTGCTCTCTTCTCTCGTCCTGTGACACTGTGTACTCTAAGTTTACTCCAGCACAGTAAGAGTGTTCTGTGGCTTGCTCTACACCAGAAGTGACACATGTATCCCTAAAGCATGGATGTTAAATTGGGGGTGATCGCACCGGTGATTTTAGGACAGAAGATCTATTTCAGCACAGGCTGACAAGGACAAAGTCTATTAGCTCCCCAAGCTCTGAGCAAGCTTTCAGTGCTGACAGCTGCATCACTTCCAAATGCAGCATTCAGGACATTCTGCTCTCCATAATCTGCAAGCTTTATACCTCACTCCCTGAGCTTATCAGTAGCCTTGTTACATGAACTTCTACACATCACATATATAATATACTGAAAAACTAAGAGAGTCAACAAAACATTAAAGAAATACAACTGTGAATCACTCAGTCTGTTTAAGCTACTTCAAACCATAAACACCCTCAAAAAACTGGATATTGCTCCAGAGGAAACCAGAGCATTTTGCAAACTAATGTGCTCACATGTCATATACATGCCAAACATTTTATCACTTCTGTTTGCCTACCCACCCCACCCTACCTTTTCAAGTTTTGCACTATGAATATTTCCACAACCTGTAAACTAAACACTTTCGCAGCACAGACAAACAATAGCAATTTCTAGATTATTTTCCACTTAAACAACAAAGTCTCTACTTTCCCCTTGGCTGCAGTACTAGAAATGCCACTTCATGATGTCTGCCCACTGATATTCAAGAGATATTCTAACTTTGCAGGAATAGACAAGGAAACAAAACAAAACAAATAAAAAAACAAAAAAAACCCCAACCCCCCCACTCTTATGCAATGCTTTCTACACATATGAGCCACAGAGTTCTCTGCAAGGGAATGAAATTCTACAGAAACTCCCTATAATGGCTAGAAAGTGCTTTGTATTATGCATCCGTCATTTATCTCAAGTTCTACTTTAAGCACCTAGGCACAACTTTATTAGCTTTACAGCCTGGTTTATTATGGAAATAACAAACCTTCAAGGAATCATGCTACCCATTGGCATTTTTCAGTTTGAACCCTTTGTTCAATTCCAACCAACTTTAACAAGTGGACTAAGCTGTTACTTTGGTCACAAGGAAACAAAATTTCTACTAACTGCGCAAGAATCAAAAGCTGGGCAAGGCACACAGACCCAAATTAACACCCAGCGAGGGAGAAGATGCAATATTAGTTCAGCAGTTACCTGTTCTGTTTTCTCTCCTGCCTGGCCAAGCCACAGAGCTGTGGTTTGGAGCCAGCCATGGCACTTGACTTAGGGAACAGGAGGGGGAGATGCAGGAACCAAGGATGGGAGGGAGTAACCATGGGCATAACAGAGAGACAGGAGAAGACACATTTTACAGAGATAAGGCTTCAGTCCATGTATAGAGGAACAACTTTTTTTATACTTTCCTATACTGCAGCTATAAAGCAACACATGCATTGTATACAACAACAAAGCAAATGAAAACAGGCTAACCAGATCGTAGGCCTACAACAGGCTTCTCTTTCCCCTCTTCCTGTAGCTATCCAAAAAGCCCTGACTGTTTCATGTCACTTCAGAGATTCTGAGATTCATGTAAGTTTTGCATTAGAAAAAAATAACTTTTACATGTTGCGCACATATGTGTTTCCTGAGACCAGTGCCTTAGGCTATCAAATATAATAATATACATCTCTCCTCCTCCTGCTGAAAGCCCATGGCCTTACAAGGAAACAGCATGTTTTATTCAATTAAAAATGTTCCAACCAACTCAGCTTACTATCTCTTTTTCTTTCCATTCCCCTTACAGAAGTTAGGCAAAAGAGGAACTCAATGGAATTCACATTTCAAAAGCAAGACAGACAAGGCAAGATAACTTTTCCGTAGTTTACACAAACCACTACAACAACAAAATTCCTGATTCCTCATAAAAACCTCAGTCCTCCTTGACTAATACATTCTTACCTCTGTCATCTTTGTGTAACAAGGTGAATAAATGAGAATATTGCACTTCCCTTGGTTAAGCCAAATTTTTTCAGAATTGCACATGCCTAACGTTTAAAACCTCTTCTTGGAATCTCAAAATATGTAACATCACTGATGACCACTGATGGATATCTTTAAGTTTGCCCAAATAAGACGTTTGTACACATTTTACCTCTTACTTGAACCTGGCTTATTGTTTCTCCCCTGGAAATCTAGTCGTCATCCCAAGTGATTTTCAACTACCAGGTACAAAGCAGTAATTACACCCTCTCACTTTCGATACGCCAAGGGAAATGCATCCGCCCACTGCCTGGAACAGCGGCACTACAGAAACGCTACCGCCACGGCAAAAGGCACTCCAGGAGGCACAGGTGTATTGCAATTACTGAATGCTCCCTACCTGCATCCCTGCACATTACGGGAAACGATACTGCCAAATGTCTGATGCACTTAAGCACATGAAATTACAACCTATAGTCAGAAATTGAGAAACACACAGAATCAAGGTACTTTTTAGCTCCAACTAAGGAGTATTATTTTATCTTTAACCACAGAATTTCCTTCCATACTGAGAAATAAGGCTCAAAAAGGAGAGTATCAATTCCCTAATGGTAACAAAGAGCAGAGGGGAAAGAGGAGGAGCCAAAACTGCAAACTTCTAAAGCTGGCTTTGCGTGGAGACCAAGAACTTTAATTAAATTTACTGGTTAAGAGAAAAAGCCTGAAGTCCCCCAAAAGCAGCTTTCTGTCCTCTGTGACCAGATAAGGATTCCGTCTGTTTTGTGGTTGAACTGTATTTCACCTGGGGCACCACATCGGCGATCACTGGCAGAACGCTTGGAGGCTGTTCTTCCTTTTCCAGGCCCTGTCCTCCGCCACGCTCCCGTATCCGACCCGAGCCAGAGCTCTGGCTCCCCCCACCGACAACTTTATACAAACAGTTCCCAAAAGGCGGTAGGGTCCCTCAACTGCTGAAAAAGAAACGTTTCAAAATTACGTAGGCAAAGTGGCCCAGAAATTTCATCCGGCCACCTAAGAAACTTCCAAAAAGCCTAGTACAATTTGGGAAAGGTACATCGGAAACATTTGTTTAAAGTAGGTAAAAAAGTGTTCAAGTGATCTTGTGCAATACAAGCTACTGTCAGAAGGAAAAAAAAAAAAAAAAAGAAGGACTGAAATCTACATATTAAATCCCTGCCAGAAGCTGCACCCTGATACTTCCTAACTACCATAGCTCCTACCAAGGAAAAGGTGACTCCAGTAGTCTACAACAATAAAATAGGAGGAACAAAAGAGTTAGTTTTGTGCTTTTTTTTTTTTTCTCCTTACACTAGTGACAAAGATCCCTACAAAAAGGCTAATAAAAAAAAAAAAATAGCCATGGTTCAGAAATACAGTGCTGTAAGATATTAAAATTAGTCAAGACAAAAAATGCTTCTGTAGAAATATTCATTGATTACCAGCAACAGCAAGAAGCTAAACATTAGGATAGCTCACTGTTTATCTAAAATCTGCCTTTTAGCAAATCAAAAACAAACGCAAAACAGAGGGGAACAAACTATTCTGGTTAACCAAACCAAGAGGAATTTCTTTACGAAACAGCTGAAGTGAGCGACACAACAACTGAGTAAATTCTTCATCAACAGTTCTCAGGGAATGCACATTCGAAGGAAGAGATCCAAAAACTTAAAATATAGGCCACAAACATCACACAGAAAGACTCTAATACTGTTATTTATTACATATTCAAGTTCAAGACTCCAACAGAGACTGCAAAGAGAAATCAGAAAAGACAGAGACTGTTTCAAGCCAGAGACAAGTAAAGACAAACATGATAGTTATTACAGAATAAATCATTTCTGAAGCATTACATAATAAGCACAGCTCAAAATACAAGAGTGAGCAAACAATTAGCACACTGCAAAACTAATAAAAGGAAATAACTTTCATATGTAACAGGCTGCATACAGGAAGAATAGAAACATCCACAACTACATTACAAAAAATAAAACAGATTAAGGATGTAAATCTTTCTGCAGCAAGAGAGACCTCAAACACTGACTAGCAAGTTCAGGAATAAAACACTGGCCACCAGGAGGTCATCCTCAACCGCTGCCAGGAGGAGGATGCTGGATCAGACTGGTACCCCATCAGATTCTGCATAGCAATTTCTAACCTGCTCCAACACTACTGTTACTGAATTCCTTAGATGCTCTGCAGCCAAATAGAGAGGTCTAACTCTTTCAGACCTTTACACACAACCACTACATCTTCTGCTGCTTCATTTCCTCTGTAAACTCTGCTGTGGTTCTCCAACCTTAGAGAAAAATAAATACATTGGCCATATTCAACTTCATAATTTTAAAATATCTATTTAATATGAGGTAAAGAGATATTTCACCTGGATTTCATAAGAGGCTGGGTTACCCATTTCTTCAGTCTCCGACGTCCAAAGGAAGTTTTAGTATGATCCAAGACCCAGAGCAGGCTTCCTTTTGTTTTCATATCAGTCTAAAATAATAAAAATAGTCTTGCTATTTTTAACTGAACAATCAATCATGTATCTATAGGATCTTCGCAATACCACTTAAACATGCTTTTTAGGCTTTAAGATATTGCAACTACAACATGTTCCTCTACTCATCTTTTTTCCACAAATAATGCCTTATGTAAGCATCTTCAGCAGTCATAAGCTACTTGAGTACATTTTTACTCTAGCCAGAAAATGTTTTCACAA
Organism: Apteryx mantelli; assembly: GCF_036417845.1. Classification (NCBI taxonomy): domain Eukaryota; kingdom Metazoa; phylum Chordata; class Aves; order Apterygiformes; family Apterygidae; genus Apteryx; species Apteryx mantelli. Next base: position 58,094,088 of record NC_090020.1, read on the forward strand.
AATAACTGGAATAAATTCCAAAAGTTAAATTAAATCTGTGCATAAACCAGCAGCACAGAATGAAAACAAACCCTACTGCAGTCAGATCACTTGACTGCAGTTGCTCAAGAACTTTCAAATTATAGGAAAGCTCTTTGCTAGTCAAAGTACAGTAAGGCTCCTAATTCATACTAAAAATCAGTAGAGATTAACTGTCATTTATGCATCTGAAAAAGCACTCCTCCTCCAGTTCGATCCCATCTAAAATAATTTAAACTTTCTGAGTTAGATTTTCAAGCTAACTTAATTAACTTCATTGGGAACAATATGTCAAACAGCTCTGGAAATATCAGTACGCATTAATAAATCATTACACTTGTCCTTACCTGATTCTGTAAAATTTCAAGATTTTTCATTGTTGTCGCATTAATTGTCATGTATTCAGTTTCATTTGACAACCGTTTGAAATTACTGGGCGGGGGGAGAATTTCAGATATTAGATTTCAAATATGGGAACAGACATAACAGTGAAACACTATCCAGTCTTTCACATTAGAGAATTCATCAACCATATGAACCAAAAAGAGACCAAGTAAGAAATTAGAATCTAGTCAAATAAATAAAACAATTGAACACTAATAACATCTTTTATTTTACTGTTTGGGAAAATGAGATTTGAAGAATCATTTGCCCAACTTTCTACAATGACTCTGACAAAGCTCAGAACGAAATCCAGCTCTCCTCTCATCTTCTAATCCTGACCCACTAAATGGTTAAGGAAGCATCCCTTCTTCAGTTTATGAAGCAACTGAAGAAGTACACACTTTTGCTAGTGTTCTGTTATGGTCACTGTACTTACAGTATTAGAAGCAGGGCTAGGATTAAGAATTTACACTTCGAGAGTCAAGCAGATTTTAATACAACTCAAAAGACCATATCAAAATACATATTCATATATTTTACAACTAATAATAATTTAAACTGTCTGTTAGTATAATTATTGAGGAAAATAAAAATATACTCTATTTAAACTATTTCCTCTTATCTTTACTGTGACATAACCATGACCAAAATGACTTGCCTTTTTGACATTAGCTAACAGAACTGGAAAAGATCAGCTCAGCAAAAGCTGTGATTTCCACATATACATATAGCTAGAGCAAAACACAGAATATAACCAAGCTTAATAAAACAATGGTATTAGATGTGAAAATTATCTCAGCGTCAGACATACACATGTGGTAGTTGGGACAGGAAAGGGAAGTACAAGATACTAACTGAATGATTCTGACTAATGAAGTCATGATTGTCTAGGTTAATCATACTGCTGACTCCTCTTTGCACAAAATCTAGGACACACTTTCTTTAGTTGTCTTAGCCTGAAAAAAATGACTTGCTGGGTAGGAGTTAAAACTGTTTTCTTGATTTTTCAAAAAATAAAAATAAATAAATAAATCAGTGCACTGGACTGTAAGGTCTCTGAGGCAGGGCTGCTCAAATTTTTGTTAGGCACACAGCTGCATTATTACTACATTAAAAAAAAAAAAAAAAAAAAGCACTAAAACTTACAGAAACATGAAATATCCAGAGACTAATGTTACATGTTCATGTTGCATGCACCTGTTCAGACCTGCTAGTAATTTTGTTCCTAAATAATGGGCCAAATTTTCTGCAGAAATTAAAGACAAAAGTAAGTTTAACTGAGTGCCCTCAAGAAGTTCTGGAGCAGTTTGAAAGCACGGCTGACTCAGAACGGTACCCCATAGACAGCATTATTCTGCTCTAGTGTGCCATCCCAACAATCAGCAAAGCTGACCGCAAAACAAAACCTTAGAGGCAAAAGCAGCAGCGCTTTCCAAAGTACACAATATTATGAGCAACAAAACAATATTCTCTTTTATTATCTTCAGTCACAGCTGCTAGTACTGGCAAAGACTAAATAGGAACGATTTCTGCTTGGCTCTGAATCCCTATAAGCAACACTGAATCCTACCTACCCTGCCAAAGCACCTCTTTAACCTCTAGGACTTACCTAACTCAGAGTTTCCTCAGCTGCTGCATTTTTGATTTGCCACTACTCAATTCTGTCATCTCTTAAACCCAGTCGGGTCAGAACTATGTCTTTTTTACTTCTTCCTAAAAGCAAAAAAGATGCTTTTGGCTGTTTCTATCAACTCTCAATTATCCATGAGCAAGTTTCAAGATCATGGATTTACTGGCTCCTGTCTTTGCACTCTTCACCCAGCTGAGGCCCAGTGCTTCAGAACATTTAGCCCAGAACATGCTCCATTCACAGCAAGCTTGCTCTCTGATGGCATTTAAAGACAACTACCTCTGCTCCACAGCAAGATCTGTTTACTAGTCTTTCAAAAGCAAATATGCTAAGGTTGTTCTCACAACATAAATTATGTATGCTTTAAATTATCCAGACGTTTGCTTTCTCTGACTTACTCCACTTTGCTATTAACCCTAGTAATCAAGAGCTAAGAGCACGTGAATAGCAGCCAAGATCAACTGCAGAATATGCCTAGCCAACAATTCTAGATGTCATAGCACAGAACTTGTTTTGCTTCCCACACCTTCATCTTCCTTCAGCTTGGGTCAGAACTTGATAAAAATGTGAAAGAAAGACTTTTCGTAGGGAATTTAGGGACTGAAATAGCATGAGAAGAAGCCTCAAAACAAGTATTAAGTCAGTGTTGGTTTTGCAGCAAGGGTATCAGCAAAAATCCTTTCAAGAAATTCTGATGTGCTGCTATCAGGTATCCTCCGCATTAGTGAAAACGACCCTTCAGAATCACTTCATCCAGAGCACAAGGCAATAATTCCTTTTATAGATAACAAAGGTGTGGCCTGAGCTGCAAAGAACAGACTTACAACTCTCTCAAGTACTTAAACAGCACAAAACAGGAGTGATGGAACCAGCTGGTAATTCCACCACTGAAGAGTAAGCCAAGGTAGGATCCTGCCATCTGGGCTGAGAAAATGAAAGAGGAAACAAAAAGAAATACAAGTTTCTAGTAAGATTAAGGAGACATTTGGGGAATACCCATGAGAAAGTGGTTCCTGCTCCTAAAATAATTTTTCATATGGTAGAACCATACTTGAGTATTAAAAGGTTATTATGATTGCTTTAGGACAGCAAGCTGCATCCTCAAACTTTGATTCTTACATGTTACCTGCAAAACTATCTTCTTGGTCATTCTGCATCCTAAGAGGCTTACAGTGGAGAGCATTTTTCATTTACTCACTATTCATTCCACCAGAGATTTTATATATAATTTCATAGTCACCAACTCATCCTAAATGAATGCAAATTATTCAGAACAGTAGTTTTCAACTATTTTAATTTTGTAAATCTCTGAAAAACTTTCCAGTGAAGCTGCAGGGCACTCTAATGAGAGCCTACTAAGCAGCAGATTTTCTTTGCTCAATTACCTTTCACAGACCTCTAGAGTCCATGTCTTACAGACTTCTAAGGGTGAATGAACCACAGAACAAAATCATGTATTTAGACAAGAGTTGCAGGAATCTACATTTAGCTATAAGGAGTAAAAATATGTCTCCCTTCATTTCTCAGAAGCACTAACTTTAGGTATGAAAGACATTTACCAGTGTCTAAGTAGTCCAGGCTTGAGTTGCATGTCAGTACAATGGAAGTGTTTCTCTTATATTTCCTGCAGAATCACAGAGAATCCTCGAATCTGATACCCTTTGCTTAAAAGGCTTTCCCTTTTCAGGACTTATATAATATTTCATTGACATTAGAAAAAGTATTGAAGTTGAGTTTGGCCCAGTATTTTCATATATGCGACACACTAAAAACTGCAAGTAGAATTCAAGAACCTATCAGAGAGCCAAAGCAGTAAAGGCTCCAGAAATAAATATAGTAGAATTCAAGTTTCTAAGTGCAGGAGCTAAGTTGCCTCAAAGTATATATATCTTATTTCTTTATAGCATATAACCAGAATATCAAAAAGTTCATTGCCCCTCCACTCGGATGCTCTTCTTGCTCATACATTCACATCAAGTCTATTAGAGCAACCTCTAGCAGGCAAATGTCAACTATAAGATTTAGTGCTTTTCCTTCCCAGTCTGTAAGAGTACTTGATTTTAGGCTGCACCTATTACAAGTGTCAGCTGTTATATAAGCCCTCATGTAACGATGTTGCTCGTCTGCTACTGGATTACTTCTACATGAAACAATAATTTTGTATTTTCCCCCCACCTGAAAGAACACCTTCTTAATGTGTGACTGCACATAAGATACTGTCACAACAGTGATCTATAAGTGCAGCCATGGAAGGGACTTTGCTTTGGAGTTCACTTTCTTCTTCAGAAGCTCTCACAACAAGATTTCTCCAGACACAGCTCCCACCTCTCCACCAAGTATTTTCCATAACACTTGTAAGAGGATGAGCTGGAAGACCACAGTGCTGGAAGACCACAGATTAGAGTGCTCCTTGAGGGACAGTAGAGCGGGAGGCTTAAAAGATGCCACAGGATTTTTTCCTCTCAAAGGACCTATGAGCCCAGTGAAGTTTATGTTAACATTTTAATGATATTTGGATTGTGGGGGGTGGGGGGGGGAAATAAATAAATAAAAGGAGAATTGGGGGAGAAAAGCCATTCAAAAAATCCAGAAAACCGAGGTGTATATGTTGTAATTTTTAAATATTTCAGCAGATATTTGAAAAGAGTTTAAGGTTGACATCTGCAGTCACTTTTTAATGCAGTTGCATTAAAAAACAAACAAACAAAAAAAACCCCGAACAGCACTCTTAATGTAGGAGCCCATCAAAATGAGGTTTGATACTGTAAGAATCTCATTTAACATACGGATTATCTACAACTGACACTAAATATTTGTAGGTTTCTAGTTAGCAGTCAGGCTTGCTTTATTAAAGCCTACCTGCCCACAGGACAGAGGAATACTGAGACAGCCAAGAGAGTATTTTGCACAGGACCCATTACAAATAAAGCTGAGTATAATAAAGCATTTAACAAACCCTAATGGCATTTTTAAACCTATGCCAAGCAGGATAACCATCCTTTATAACTGTGCAGAATGATTTAAAAAAAATGTTTGAGTGGTTATATCTTTCCATTTTCTTTGAACACATCTGCATAATCCCATTAGGAATTTTTAGTACCCATCTGCACACATCTAATAACCCCGAGAGTTCAGATTACTTCAGGGAAGACAGGTTTTTTCCATGGCTACATGTTTTTCAGGTATACCAGTAGTGAAGGCCTTTCCACAATCTTTTTTATTAATTGTTCCCCCATCCCTAGGTACCACTGAACCAACCCAAGGAATTTTTCTAAGGGCTAGAATGTTACACAGATCTATTTTCTTTTTAATTGGTAACTCGATTCACTGACTCAAACAGACCTGCTGAGTACTGTCTGAACATTACAACACATTAGCATTTATACATGCTTCCAGAGCTACAGAAAATGATTAACACACCTCTGCAGCAAAATAAAATAACACCTGCAAAGCTAAACTACAGCATAAAAATCTTTAAAAAGCAACTGCCCCAAATTTTGGTCACAAAATGAAACAGAAGCTGAGGTTAAGATATGATGACTGGGATTTATTAACAAACTTTAAAAAAAAAATCCCTTCCTAGAATCTATAAGTTTTTGCACTTTGTTTTTAATAACCCTTGGCAGTAGTGCAAGTTCATTTATATTACTGATAGTAAAGATCAGAAGAACAAACATTCTAAAGATTTTCACTAAACATCACTTAAAGAAAAAAGCATTTGATTCTTTTGGTTCTCATTATGAGCTTAAATGTAAAATACCATTTTTACAAAGACTATGTGTATCACTTCAGCAGGTGGGCTCATTTCATCGAAAGGAAGTTGTCTGCTGAATTAACAAGATGTCCCTGGTTATTGGTGTTTTGCATTTGAGATTTATGTAAGGCAACTTACCTTGGATTGTAAAGCATCTTTTCCAAATTAAATTCTTTGAGGTATGCAATTATTGCTGCCAGAGAGCAAATAACAGGCTTATCCAAGCTTAGTATTACAGACAGTTTTTGAGGACCTAAAAAAAAAATATATTTCCTTTTTAAAATCACTGTTTACTACTTCTACACTTTAGAAACAACACAATCTATTTTTCAATTCAATCAAATAGAAATCAGATCTATTATTATGTGTACAGTGTTTTGCTGTCTATAAATCAACAAAAAGTGAGCTTCTAAAGTAACATTTATGGATCCAAAGACTGTAGATCATTACAATAATGCAAAAACATTATGAAATATAAAATATTGTACTCCACAGGCTTTTCCTCATAAAGGTGACTGATTTTTGGCAGAAGTAATTTCTAAACATACAAACTAAGAACTGGATTCTGAAATCTCCATTATTGCTGGCAACATCTATGTTAGTTAAGAGGAACAAACAGGCCTTAGCACATGTACTGATGATTTAGCTACCTCAGTCAGACTGCAGAATATCTTCCCATCTTTATAAAACAGCTATTTAGATTTGATAGTATTTCTCTTCACTACTCTAATACTGTCCCTGTTTCAGCTGCAACAATAGGAAAATTCACTCCATGATAACTTAACTTAAAAGGGTGGGGGAGGGGGGTTAAACTTAAAAGTTTTGTCAAACCTTACTGCAAAAAAATAAAAACTAGCCCTCCCCAAAACAAAATAAACTGGGCCAAACATAGAAACACTTTTTAAAGCTGTTCTTTTATTCTTAGAGTGTTAACTCATACAGGAACTTGAAGAAACATTTCAGATGTTGCATAATTTCCCTCACTTGCAAATACAATGTGTGAATTTAAATTTGTCTAAATATACACCTTCAAGATGTGGGAAAATAAGGGATGCTAGCCCTGTATTCATTTCTTTCTAAATAATATTGATTTTCAAGGATCAACTTCTCCAAACTCAAAAACGGCCCCAACGTGCAGAAAATTAAGCAAAGGTGGCAGGAGGCCTGCATGGATGAACAAGGAGCTCCTGACTAAAGTCAAACAAAAAAAGAAGTGTACAAGAGGTAGAAGCAAGGACAGGTGAACCAGGAAGAATTCAGAGACACTGTCTGAGCATGCAGGCAGAGGGTTAGGAAAGCTAAAGCTCATCTGGAGTTGAGCCTGGCAAGTGATGTAAAGGGCAACAAGAAGGGCTTCTACAGATGTATCAGCAGTGAAAGAAAGACAAGGGAAAATGTGCGCCTGCTGATGAATGGGGGGACCTGGTGACAAAAGACATGGAAAAGGCAGAGGTACTCAACGCCTTCTTCAATGCAGTCTTTACTGTTAAGATTTGCCTTCAGCAATCCCAGGCTCCTGAGACCAGTAGGAAAGCCTGGAGCAAGGAAGTCTCCTCCTCAAAAGAGAAGGATCAAGTTAGGGAACACATAAACAATTTGGACACACACAAGTCCATGGGACCTGATGGGATGCACCAGCGAGTGCTGAGGGAGAGGGCTGATGTCATTGCCAGGCCACTCTCAATCATCTTCAAAAGGTCATGGCAATAGGGGGAGGTTCCTGAAGACCGGAAGAAAAAAAACCATCACCCCTATCTTCAAGAAAAGCAAGGAGGAGAATTTGGGGAACTACAGACCAGTCAGCCTCACCTCAATCCCTGGGTCAGTGACAGAGCAATAATCCTGGAAACCATTTCTAGGCATGCAAAGAACAAGAAGGTGATTGGGAATAGTCAGCATGGATTTATGAAGGGGAAATCATGCCTGACCAACCTGAAAGCCTTCTACAGTGAAATGACTAGCAGAATGGATGAGTAGAGAGCAGCAGATGCTGTTTATCTTGACTTTAGCAAGGCTTTTGACACTATCTTCCATAACATCCTCATAGGCAAGCTCAGGAAGGGCAGGCTAGATAAGTGGACAGTGAGGTGGAAGTGGACTGAAAACTTGCTGAACTGCTGGGTTCATGGTACTGTGATCGGTGGTTCCAAGCCCAGCTGGAAGCCAGTCATTAGTGGCGTCCCACAGGGGTGGATACTGTGGCCATTACTGTTTAACATCTTCATTAATGACCTGGATGATGGGACCAAATGCACCCTGAGCAAGTTTGCAGATGGCACAAAGTTGGGAGGAATGGCTGATACACCTGATGGTTGTGCTGCCATTCAGAGGGACCTCAACAGGCTGGAGAAACAGGCTGAAAGGAATCTCATGAAGTTCAACATAAGGAAATGCAAAGTCCTGCACCTGGAAGGAATAACCTCAGGTACCAGTACAGGCTGGAGGCTGTCCAGTTGGAAAGTAACTTTGCAGAAAAGGACCTCAGGGTCCTGGTGGACACAAAGTTGAGCACAAGACACAAATTATTATTTATGCAAGATCAAACAATTTTATTAACTGTAAAGAAATATGTACAAAATGACCCGTTTCTTATCTATGTAAAAGCTAATTGGATGCAAATTTCAAAGATATTCTGAATGACATACCTGTAATCTCAGGCACTTCTCTGGCATAAAAATCAGTAATCAGCTGAAAAGCATGGCTGTATTCAAAATGGAGGTTTTCCATCCTTTCTATTCTAATTCTGTCATCTCGTAACCTGCAAAGAAAAAAATTGATTGGTCTTTAATACTTACGCTCCCTTCTTGAAGAACACTTAGATAGTGCCAAAAGTGGACTTCCTTTTCACTTCATATTGTTAAGAGAATGTGTAAAGAATGAAGAGATTAGCTACTGGGTTAGGCTGAAAATGTTTCTAAGTCTTTTTGCCCTCGCCCCCCTTTTTTCTTTTTAAAAGAAAAACAACTTTCTTCTTTCCACTGCAGCAAAAAAAAGAGAAACAGAAAACCAAACAGGAAGAGCAAACAAGCCTGAAAAGGATCTCAAGAGGTTGTTTAGTAGACACCTCATCTACCTTGTCTAGTGCAAGGTAGATAAAAAAATATTTACACATTTACATCAATCCTGATAAATATTTGCCTTATCTGTTCTTAAACTCCTATGATGGTGATTAAGCAATCCTGCTAGGTAATCTATTACCATGTTTAATTATTCTTTATCTTTAAAGGGTTTTTCTCCTGCTGTACAACTTGTTGCAACTGTAACCTATTGCATCTTTTCCTATCTACAGCAGAAATAAAGTATTTGTCTCCTTTTCCTTTATTTCTTAAGTATTCGAAGTGTCTTCCATTCTCTGTGCTAAAGGACTCAGCTTCTTTTAACCTTTTTGCAGAGATCATATTTGAGGCCTCTCTGCATTCCCACTATTGTCTTCTCACTCCACTTCATTTATCAGTATCTCTGAAGTTTCCAAACCTGGAAACAAAACTCTGAGTTAGCACAACCCTCAGCGGTAAGTAGAAGGAACATAGTTTTTTCAAACAACGTGACATTGATGACCTCTGTCCAGCTTGAAATCTTTTAAACCTGCATTTCTGTAAAACTGCTCCTTTGTATACTGCTCACTATTCTGTATTTGCAAAGTTGACTGTGGCTGCATACATTCAGCATCTCGCACTTATCCCTACAGAAACTCATTGTGTTTTGTCATACCACTCGTCCAGTTTGTCAAGGATGTTTTGAATGAAAATCCTGTCCTCCCAACACACTTGCAGTTCCTCCCGGCTTAGCAGCATCAGCAAAGGTAGCAAACACACTCTGTTCCACTAGTAAGCCAGACGAGCTCTATTCAGTGCATCCTTCCAGTCCGACAGCAAGTAATTGAGAACTACACCGGAACAGGAGTCGGAGCAGTTTTGCAATCCATCAGAATTTCATCCAGCCTATTTCATTTGGTCCCTGCTACCGCAGCCTGCTTATGCAAGATGATGGCAAAAATATTTACTCATTGCAATGCTCATGAGATCAACAGCTTTCCTTACATGTTGAGGAACTGACCAGAGCTTTTCTTAATGCTCCTGTTGCTATTAATACACTAACACAATGTTTTCTGAATACCAGGCGCAGCAGAGAATAACAGTACGTTTATTTCCCTAGTCATTTAGGCAGTGAAAAGCCATTCACTATGTGAATTCAGGCAGCAACTAGTACATCCAAGATGCCAAAATCTCAGTCAGAGAAGAATGGGGGGGAAGGGGAGGTCACAAGATACAACCTTTCTACACTGGCTTTTTTTCTAAACTGATCACTGAAATTAAAACTGGATGCCACAGTATCAATTCTGTTTGTACAGCTGTTAATACAGCATTATAAACTCATGTTGATTGAAAAAAAATAATTATGACAACCTTTGAGCATAAATACATACAAAATGAGTACCAAAGAAGAGGCCAGTAGAAAACCACCAGTAAAAGATACATGTAAAATTTACTTGGCTTCAGAGTATCCAAGTGCCAATCTCATACTACCCTGGGACATAAATTAACAGAATACTCCTAGAACATTGGAATTGTGACAATGGGCACAATTGAATTAATATCTTTTTTAACGTCACAAAAACAACAACAAAAAAAGCCAAGCAGATAGGTTTTCTGCATCACACTGCACATATTCCCCACTGAAAGGATCAGTGCCTCTCTGAGGGCCAACTCTCTCAAAAACAAGAGTTATTTTCCTATAATACATGTCAAACTACCTCAGTCTCACAGCTCTGTTCACAGCACATACTAGATGATCCCCTGCTTATTTTGAGTGCCTTAGTTTTAACTGACTGATTTAATCAAATTTTCAGTCTTCAGACCCACTGGGCTTCGCCTCTGCCCCAGCCCTACTCAGAACATACAAACGTTTTTAAGGCAAATGGATTTCCGTGAAAGACGATCAGTCTGCGTTTCTCAACCTTTGCCAGCAGTCAGCTATTTTCTTTCGTGCTTCTTTCACTTGCTCCAGCCTTCACTAATGACCTGCTCTAACACGGCCACCTGTTTTACTAGGGGGCCTAAATTAGCATGCGTAGTCACTACAACATTTTGCAAGAACGTCACTTCAGCATTCAACTTTTCTAAATGTGTTGAATGTTATCTGGAGCAGGGCAGAGTATAAGCCTTTCAGTCAGTCCTGCATGGCAGCGGTTCTTTAGTTTTGACAGTGGGTAAATAGGGGAAATCCTTTTAAAGCACCATTTTCTTTTCAGTTTCTACTTATACAAGAGGCAGTGTTTTCATAACATCGCCTTCAAAACAGTAAGCCTTAGCAAGGTCTGCAGAGTTCATCTTTCAGAACCAAAGTCAAAATGGGAGTTTTCAGGGGTAGTTCACTGGATGATCCTCGTCCTACCTGCCGTCTTTTAAAATAATAGTTAATGGGTGCCTTTTTCTTTAATGAACCTGTGGCTTTCCTTCATAATCCTTTAACCAAATTTATCCAGCTCTCTAGCATAAATTCTGGCAAATGATAGCAATAATTAGCATAGCTTGAGTGACTCCTTACAGTAGTACTTTTGTTCATAAATTATGTTGATGAGAGATACTTCAAGATAGAATTAGTATTTAAATGAGATAATAATTCAGTGCTTTGTAAACATCCTCACCATACCATAATTTTTATATTTTAGATCTGCTCATTCTCAAACAAATATCTGATACCTTGTCTATCCAAAAGTAGGCATCAGATGTTCTGGATAAAGACGAAAAAGTGGAAGGTTATATGTATCTACACAACCTATGAAAAAATTTGGATTTTAATCAAAATGTATGAAAGCAAAATTTGCTGCAGAAGGTTTTTATGTCTGCCCTTTATTTAGCCACATGACCACTAATGGGCCATTTTTCTGATTATAGCCAAAACAGATAAGTTGATGCTGTCTCTCTCCAGCTACCAATGCCTGTTAAATCAGAAATCAATTTACAATCAACTTTTGTAAACATCATTCTTGTCAGAACATCTACAATGAAGTGCTGTGCAACCCATCCAATATTTTACTGATAATCTTTCAAGTGCTTCTGAAATGAAGCATTCCTTCTGATCTCATGACACTGATGAGGCTAGTCAAAGATGTCCACAAACAGATGCATAATGGATGGAATCCTAACATATTCGTATATATTTATACACATATATATACATTTATACACACACACACATTTATGTGTATATAATATAATATATTAGGTGCCTTCCAACCTAAATTGTTCTACAGTTCTGTTACTGCAGGTATTAATTTGTCCATCACCATACTGGGAAAACGCAAAAATCATCAAGATCATTGTTTTTTATCCCTCCATTTATCTGACAACTCAAAGCAACCACCTTAAAGATTCATTGCTTATCAAGTGTAATGATTTATTTTAAATATTTTCCCTACAACATTTTGGGAGGAAAAAATGCTTTTAAGGAAAGAAAAAACTTAATGCTAGCAGCTGAAGAAAAATTATGATAAACAGCATAAACAAACCTCACTTAAAGAAACTGAACCATTTAAAAAACAAAAATAAAAACATTCATTGTAAGGAAGACACCACATATAAAGACAAGAGCTCACCACAATGTGCTGAATGAAACAGGAATCACTTCATTGTTGCTCTACAACTCACAAATAAACATGCATAAAGTGCTAATACTGTTAAAGACTTCCTCAATAACATAAACACATCAAAACTGACTTTTCAGTAAAGCTTGGGAGGCCCTCCTAAGAAAAGCTGATTGTTCCAGTATTTTACCTTTCAGCTGCTACTCTGCCCTGCCCTACTCATTCCACTGTAGGGCTATTCAAATGCACAGAAGCAGGTGCCACTACCTGATCGTACATCCATATGTCATAACACAAGTTCATAAATGATACAGACTCTGGTAAGGGGGATCTCTGCTCCTAAAATTTAGTAAGGAATTTTTATTACCAATGGCAGGCACAGATTTATAAAGCACCAACAACTGTTATTTAAGTTTTCCCATACTTCAAACCGCTATTTTCTCTGCATCTGTCACAGACCACCCTGCTAGGATCATCAGTGTGCCACTGGGGGGAAAAAATGCCTATGTTACACATTAAGCGAGGTAACCTGGATGTGTTAATCCTTTCAGATAACAAAGTACCTTGGTACAGCCTTTTCTTACTAAGATGTAGCATGGCTTAGCAGAAACATAATAGCCTTTTCCTTTGTTTTTCATCATTGTGATTCTTTTATTACATAATTTGCTCCTAGCTCAGGGACCTGAGTTTTGAACTGATTTGTGAGAACTGGAGAACATTCTTCCTTTTTTTGGTTAATCTTGGCATGGAGTTTCACTAGCTTCTCTGGCAAAGCCTCAATGACATTTCCAGGCAGCTGTTCTTTTGGCACTGAGCATATATGTTTTTGAAAGCGTGGCTTTTTCCTCCAGACACAGTAAAGCACTTTCTTACATTTGCTCTCAACAATCTTCAGAGATACCAGAGACAGAGACAATATTGTTGCAAAGAAATTGGCAGCAAAGTCACCTTCTCTAAGCATCTGTCAATCTCAAAATAATATAAATCACTGCTGTCTGTAATAACAAAACAGTAATTACCACACATGTGCTATCCATATACTACATCCAACACCACCTCACAAAACCTCCCTTCCCCAAATCCTAACTATGCTGGGAGCTGCTGGAAAGCCCGAAAGCAATTCTGACACACTTTAACATATACAAAGATGCATACAGAAAAACTTGGGGAAAACTCCTTGCTTGTCTTCTGTCATCCATGAATGATCTACATTCCTCAATGCATTTGTCTTGATTCCTTTCCAGTCCCCTTAGCAGAGCTACGGATGAGCAGAACCCCAGACATACCCACAGACCAAGAGCCTGGGCCCAAAGGATGTAAGAAAACATTATTTGAGCTTTAAGAACTCAGAGCTGTTAAGGAAGTAGAGCAAAGAGGCTATCAGAGAAGCAAAGGACAGAGGGGTGTGTAGGCACAGTATGCCTTCTGCGAGAGCAGAATTAGGTACTACAGAACAAAACACATAGTTGCACTCCAGCAGCTACCACACCCACAAATAGGCACAAAACTTCTTTTCCTGGATCTTTCCATCTGCCTATCTGAAGAATGGGATGAGATGTACCATATTCTTTTCATGGAAAGCCGGTAGAAAAGATGAACTTCTGCAGAACTATTTATAAGCACCTACAAGAAAACAATATGAACAGCAGCAAGCATGGGTTTGTCAAGAGAAATAAAAACCCACCAAATCAGTTTAATTTCCTTCTACAGCAGAGGAACAGACAGAGGAGAAGCAGATGATTTCCTACATGCCTGATTTCAGTAAGGTTATTTTGTACCATTTCACATGGTGTTCTCATAACCAACCTACAGAAACATGATTTACAATAAACTACCATAAGAGTTGGTACAAAAATAGCTGGAGAACAATACTCAGAATGGTATTAGTGGTTCACTGTCAAAATGAAAGAATGCGTTCAGTGAAGTTCCATAAAGCTCAATCCTGCATCTGGTAGTATTCAGTATTTTCAACAGAAAGAAAGAACACTCCAGTCAAATTGCAAACGGTATGAAGCTGAAGATACTACAAAGAATGTTAGAAGACCAGACTAGAACTCAAAACAGTCTTGGTATGCTGAAAAAATTATCTGAAAAAATATAAATTCTCTCCAACACGTATGAGCGTGAATAAACAACAAATGCACAAATAGGATGGGGAACAAATAAGTCAAAGCTCTAACTTCTAATGTAGTAGGAATTCATTTCAATTAAACATACAAAGCAAATACAATTTACTTGTGAAAAATGACAACACAGAGCATTTTGTCATCCTACGTACAGCACTATTAAAGTGATTTTCAATACCTCGTGTAGTTGTGTACCAGCTTGTATAATTGCTGTACAAGTCAGCAGAGTTTCTTCTCTATGCTTCCAACGATATTTCCCTCCATGTTTTGCATGTACTATGTAGAACATGATACTGGGAGGATGTAAGAAACTAAAGAAAAAAATCCCACAAACTAAACCAAACAGAAGTCATCCCCCCCACAAACAAAACCAAATCAAAACAAAAAGAAGTACCCATCCCCCCCCAATATCTCCCATACTACATTAACAGTAATGAAATACTCGCCCAGTAACAGCCTACCATGGAAAATATCTCTTTCTGAAGCAAGGTGTGTGCGAGGACAGAATCAAGACACACATCCAATCAATTGCTCATGACAGCCTGTGATGACCACTGTATGTCTTGTCTCTCTTCTGCACACCATCCAGTCCTCCATAGCTGGACATGCTTTGCGGTCCTGTTTAACTGCTTTGTGACCATTTTTGCCTTAGATTTTCTGACATTAATTATATAAATTTAAGGATGTAATTTTCCAACCAAATTAGCACATACTTCTTTAGAAAGATGATTTCATTTTGGTACATTTCTGTCAGAGGACTGTTCAACAAATTCCAGATGCTGCATGCTATTCTACAATTCTTGAAAGACTCTGAGTTCAAGCATACGGCAGCATGCCAAAGAGTTTACCAGCTAATAGTCACCAGAAATTTCTCCATAAAGACCCCAGTATTTCTGGACCCTAAAATAATCCATGCAGCTTATCATCCCCTTCTTCCTTACACAGGAGAATGTGGTAAGCTGCTGCATCCTGCCAGAGCAGCCCAGTGACCCAGCATGAAGGACCTTGAAGGAACTGAACACTTGGATGCTGGTAAGTCAGCTTGAAACCAACCTTAACTCAAGCTGGGTGGACCAGAGAAGGTAAAAGCAAATCCAAGTATTTCTAAAACCCCACATGGACAATACAGTTACAAAGACAAATAATGCAAAGGTGACAGAAGTGAAAGAAATTCCACATTTATGCTACATGTCCTAAAATCAGATGTGGAAGACTCTTTTCCATGTCTTCTTTCTCTGTACCTAGCTGACAGGCTGTGAAACAACTACCAGGAGCTGAATGCCAAAGTTTTCTAGTACATGACACGTACTAGAAACATGCAGAAAATTGTTGTCCCTGGAAAGTACAACAAAATCAATGTTTAGGGAAAACACATTTAATGTAGAGAAGCAACATCAGGGTCAAAATGAAAAGTCCCATCTACAAAACAATTTGGAAAAGAAACCAGAAATGTAATTCAGGAATTTATATAATCATTTTAATCTGCTTTTCATATATTTCTTCTAGAAGCTAGCTATAATCCATCCCAACAGATTTACTTTTACAAAGATGATGTTCTGCTGCAATACACTGTTGAATCTGTTCATACAAAGAAATACTTGAGATAATTTATACTCAACCATAAAATCTACAGTGACCACTTAAGAATCTTTATATCATAACATATTTTGTAACTATTTTATATTATTTTGTAACATAGAGATAACTGGCCCTCAGAACTCTCAAGAAAACCACTGCCTTTTTTTTTTTTTTTTAACCAAAAGGAACTTGTAAAAGAAAGTCTACATTGCCAGGCACAGGGTGGAGGACAGAAACTGAGCTCCGCAGTACATGTTCTGTCATTGAAAATATTGCAACCTTTCCTCAAATGATTTAAAAAAAAAAATTCAAATGCTTCATAAAAGTTAGCAATAAATAAAATAACAAAAAGAGAGCCACTAGAACCAAAAGACACCAAAGAATTCTGTACAGGCAGAGTGTAGGAAAAAGATGACAGATGGACCTTGAAATAAAATGAGCTTTGTACCTCTAATACAAATGCGTATGGTGAATTTTGGACTATCATCTTGTTTTAAAGGGTAGCATTTCTAATACTCGTTGACAACCCCCACACCTCTTTCACACTATTACATACTTTTCAAAAGTGAACATACTGCTTTTTGGTCCAGAAGGTCACATCTTATCAGATCATACTTGTTTTGATTGACAGGAACATGAAACTTTGCCCATTTTGAACAGGAGAACCTTTTGAGCACAAAGCACTTTTCTTTGTTTCAGTTCTTCTAAAGCAAGTTGCCCTCTAATCTTTTTGGAACAGCCTCCCACCTACCAGATCTTGCAGTGAAATTATAACCATTGTTCTTCTGTCAAAGCACTGCCTACTGTCATTAAAACTCACTATTACGACCTCATTCTAGGCTCAAGCTGACAGAGAAAAACAGTTTGGTGTGCATCTTATTCAAACATGTATATTCACTAGCACCAAAAGTAATGGACCAAATTCAATTTGAACAAAATCAAGTACAGTGCTTAACAATGTTTCCCATCCCATTTTAATAATACCCCTTTCAGAGCTGAGCATGAGCAAAAATCTCCTAAGCATTTATTACTTAATATATTTGAAACTTCACTGGCCATCAAAACATTCAAAATTATCTGGAACCTATACTCACATATGCAAAACATTTAGTACTTTCTCCAAGAAAGGAAACTGTTTCCTAGGTGAGGCTGTTAAAATAAGTAAAATTGAAAGCAGATGGCTACAATATAACATATTTCTGGAAAGAATCTCAGATTCAAGTTAGTAACTTCTTCATGGGATTAAAAAAAAAAAAAAAAATGTTAAAGCTGAATATTGAATATTTGAACTAACTTCCCACACTTCTACCACAACCCTACCTGTCAAGGACTGTCAAAAACATAAATGCTGTTTTTGAATCAGCATGAGAATTGCTGTGGAAATGTACTGGGAGCACTGAACATTCAAAATTGACCACACTGAGAAAGTATGTCACTTCTGCAAGCAGCAAGGCCATACACACATTTTTCATCCAGGAGTATAAAAAAATCCATTTAGGCTAATGGCTCCTAAGAAGGGATCTAGCTCTATTCAGGCTTTTACACATCCTCCTGTTGTCTGTGAAGACATGGCATGCTTGGTTTTCAACTTTGTTTAAGGAAAGCTCAGAACCTTTTATAATAAATAAATACTTACATATATACTAACAATAAAACAAAAGGGAAATCATGAGAAGATAATCTAGTTGCTTTGTCAGGCTGGACTGCTATACTGGAGAAAGAGAGAAAATGTGGAGCTCCCCCAGGGACAGCCTGACGCAGGGAGAAGGTCAGGGAGCAGATGGTTGTACTTTCCACACAGATGACGTGGGAATGGAAGAGCTGAAAGACCTCCAGGAAGAATCTGTCTATGCCTTGTCTACATTACAGAAACTAATATTCTGACCCCTATCTGGAAACTGATCAGCACTCAAAATTAGCTACATAGTAACAAATTTTGCACTTTGATCCATCAATTTGTGTTTGCAGCTGGAGAACCCCTGATACTCCAAAGAAACTGTAGAAATGGGAAATTTTACTCTTCCAATTTACTACAAGTGCATATCACAGTTTAAGAGCAAAAACAACTGCCTAAAATTCCTCCTGTGCACGCCTCTACCAAGTTCTGTCAGAAGAAACTCAATTGGTTCTCAAATTGGCAGATGTCACCTAGCAAATATGCATCCAAAGAAAACCTCGCACTTAATGAAGGCTGACTCGTCTTGACAGTTACTATATATGACCCTGCAGAATTACAGACAAACTTAAAAAAAATTTAACAGAAAAAAATGAAAGTTCAAAATAAAGCCCAAAACATCTCACTTAAATTTAAATTTGAAAGGAAGTTATATGCATTACGGTTTTCAAATTATGCTGAAAGATCATTATACCTGGCACTCAGGCAGAAAATCTGCAATCATTCCTGAATTCCTTGTCTAAGACACCACATTATTCTAACGAGTTATAAGAAAAAGAAGGAAAGAAAACAAAAAAGGAGCAAAATACCAGTCTTCAGCAGTTGAATAATTTCATCTGGATATTTTTGCCCAAGACTTGATGTTCTTAATTAATATTATTTATTATTAACTAATTGAAAAATGCAAAATAGTGTTTAGTTTATATCCTGACCTGAAACCTTTGGGTAGTGATTCCTCCAGGTATTACCCATCACTAAAAAAGGCAGGAAATCTATTCAAGCCAAGCTGCAGAGGAAAAGAAAACCAACAGCACATCGTTTACATACAGCACAAGACTCCATACTCAGCCAACAAGCAGGGCAGCGTTGGAGTTTGGGGGGGTTAAGAAGAAAAGCCCTTTACCTTTTGTTCCAGCCACCTTAAACAAGTGGCTGGTTTACAGTAAAGACCTGAGCGCTGCCAGTACCAGTCAGTGGAGTTTCGGGGACATTCAATAATTTTGCAACTCAAGTCGTTTCTATCTGGGCTTTAACACAGGTGAGAGAACTGCTAATTTTAAGTGCGTGCCTGTGTGCGCGCAGGGCCTCCGCCGTCAGCTTGCCTCCCCGCCACTCACCTCAGCAGCGCGCAGTCTCTGTACTGACAACAGTTGTACAAATCTCCAATTTACACAAGCCTGGCTGATATAACCACCCATTCTATCATGTAATCTCGAGCCAACCTCAGAGAAGCTCACAGCACATGTTAGCAGCACTCGCAGGAAGCAAACAACCCTGAAAGGTCAGGGTGCTTGCTTAATGCACAAGCTCAGGAGTCTCCCAACACACGTAACTTTTATACTAGCTTATCAGCAAAGCAAACTTCCATTAGTAAATATTCACTTCTGAGAATGATACCTACATTATCTGAAAACTGGAAATTAAGTTATTAATGTGATTTATATCAGAATAACAATGCCATTTTGGTTTCTCTAATCAGAACAGTGACCTCCATCTCAAGTTCAAAAAATTTCAAATGTAAATGAAAATTGTATCTTCAAATTAGTAGTTATTAAAGTTAGAAATTTATTACTACCAAGTCACGTAATTGTAAAGAAAATAATTGTAGTGCATTATCTGGGGAAAATTAATTATTAGTAATTCTGTTTGCTGCCATCTCTTTTCCTAATAGCCTGAAACACACCAACCTGATGGTGCTATCTCCTGGAAAGAAGGAGGTGCAGAGCCCTTAGAGTCCCATCCAGCCCCATTTTCATAATTTTGAGCTTCAGCATCCTTCTCTGGTTGAGAAACTTCCACAGCTGCAGTGAGAACTCAGCAGTATATAAATATAGACTGAGAGAAACAAGAAAGCCACAGTGTACCAACCAGAAAGGACGCAAAGCAGCAGAACTACTTACAGGTCACCTTCTCTTGCTGCAGTTTCTGACCTATCCTATAATAATAAACGAAGGGGCAGACACCAGAGGTGGCAGGCAGCAACGTTAAAAGAGACATGCTTTTCTTCCCGTACAGTGGATCCTACATAGAGGGAAGTAATATGAGAAGCAAAGCCATCAGATAATGATGCAGAAGGCAAGGAAAATGACCACACTGCAATTTTATATATTTGCAAAGATACACTTTTGCAAATATACTTTACTTCAGCCCTCACTTCTTGTAGGAAGCAAACAATTCATTCCTGACAAACACAATCTCTCGTTTCTCTCTACTATCATGAGCAAGGCTGCAGTTTTAGCATGGTATTTACCAAAAATTTTTGTATAAGAAGGCATGAGGGGAAAATAATATTTATGGAAAGGTTGTCAATTTAGCAGGTTTCCACTAAACCAATATACATGGAGCTTTTAAATAGTAAAGCAATTATGAGTATTAGTGATAGGCATATTTGCCAATTAAAATCATCCAGCTTCTGAAAAAACTTAACTTTAATATCTAACAATAAACAACATAGGTTGAATTTGCAAATAGAGTTTGCCTTTATTATGAAACATATCATGCACACCGTAAATTTGTTATTCTTCATTTTAAGTTTTCCTCTTTCAAAGAGATGATACAATCACACTGTTGGCCATATCAAAATTCATAAACACTTAAAAGAACATCTCATTGCAAACGGCACAGATAAAACCACCAAATTCAGTGTCTGTCAACACACACTGTCTTCAAACATGCAAATATATATATATATATATATATATATATATATATATTGTTGCAAAGACAAAATGCTGGGTTTGACTTGGCTAAAAAAGGGCCCACAGCATGAAAAGAGAAAAAGTTTTAATTTTCTTGCTTCTTTCAATAAAGTGGGGTTTTTTTATTAAAAAGTTAAGGTTTTTGACTGTAAAAATTTGCAGTCATCAATATCAGTCTAATCATTTAATAATTTCTGGCTTAACTGCTGAAAAAAGAACATGAATATTGCTAATCAGTGCAAGAAGACCACAAATATAGATGCTGAACACAACACATTTTCCATGCAGCTTGCAATCATGTGGAAAATAATGCACCCCCAAATCAGGTGTGAATTACTGGGGAAGCTCACCATTACAGGCATCCTCCCTTTTGCCAGGAGGAATTTATAAAACCACACCTGCTGGGCAGAGCCAGCAAAGCCTAGCTGCTACTACAACAAATAATGTTAACTTTTTTTCAATCTAATATATCACGTAGGTTGGGAAATGTGCTCGGAGAGCAAGCTCCCCTGCGTTCAGATACAGTGCTTTGTGACTTCCTCCCCATGTTCTACCCGCGACAGTTCTGCACACATGACAAACCAGTAATTTCATCCAGAGGATGCCATATGCCTGTCTTGTTTCCCAAACTGTCACGGGCAGTAAGGCAGGCAGTGGTGAAAGTAGTAGTCTTTACACACAAGCAACTTGTCAGAAGAGATTTAAGCCCCACATTCCCTCGTGTGCAATGCCATAGAAGACAATAAAGAACTACAATATTGAGAACAGCATCTGTTTCACAACTGCAACAAGATCTATTAGAAAAAATTGTCCAACAATTCTTTCAGGTCATTACACAATTTGGTAAACGCTGGCTTTTTTCTATCTATTCCAAACAAGCGAGCTCTAACATGACCAATATTCTTCAAAGAGCTCTCCATACAGCTGAGTTGTCCAGGACATGAATTGGCAGTGCAAAGAGCCTCCTTAGTCAGTAAACATCTGTTCAGTGACGCATTTGTTTTTTGAATTTACAGCAAATAGCTCACACTGCTTTTAGACGTTGTTTTTTCCTGCTGCAAATTCAACTGCTTGTAGCTTCCATTACGCAAAACATTCTCAAGCTGTTTGTCACAGCTTGCCTTTCACTTAAAAATCCATGGGAATACTACAAACTATACAAACTATGAAACCACTTGGTTTTTATGATTACCCTCCCTTTAGATACTTTTAAATCCTCTGTTCAGCCATTTCATTTGCAATGCTGTTTACTCTTGCTGTAACCTTTTGGTATCTTGTTTCTGTCTCAACACAGCCTTCCCCTCCTTGCTCACCTACAAATCTCACCAGCTGAGCCACATAAATATATGCACATGCCTGCTTCCTGTTTTAAAAAATTCTCAAAATTAAGTGTATAAAAGCATCCTCTGAACCACCATCAGCCATATATAAAGATCCACAAAATCAGACACATTTTATATTCACTTCGAAGGTTTCAGAGAGCTCATTCCAGCTGAGTTCCTACTCCTTCATTACTGACATACCAAATCCATAACTCCATCCATGAGAACAATTAGCAGTGAATAGCACTATTGACCCATTCATGTAATAAATTGGCTATAGTTCACTTCTATACCCATCACCAGTTAATTTACAGAGATAATTGTACTTCCCATTTCAGGGAAGCCTGAGCAGAGTTCTGTTCTACTCTGGCAACATGCAACTTAGAAATAAAAGGGCAGAGAAGTCTCTTCCTTGATTTCTGCTAACCTACAATTGGTGGACAAAATCCTGCCAGGATGATAAGAAACAAACAGCAGTCAAGATTACCACCTACCGAGCCAGCGCTAAGGCTTTGGGTTGGTACGCAATCATGACAGCTGAATCTGGAGAATAAAACACACGTGGAACAGCAGAGGTACCCAAGAAATCACAACTGACACAAAGTTAAAGGCAGAGGATACTGATAAATCAGAAGGGATACTCAGCACTTCACTGACTTAGTGTAAGCAGAAAGAGCTTGAAGCTTGAAGTCCTTAAACACAAAAAGAAAGCAAGCTTGTGTTGCATGTAATGATGGGAAATCAGTTATTCAAGGGATTCAGCCCTGGGGTGATCTGATCATATCAGCAAGCTGGGAGGATGCTTTTAGCATCGAAGCTCTCAATGGATTTGAGACACAAGGAAATTCCAGGACACAAACTCCAGGCCAAAGACAATACAACATATTCAAGCAAAAAGAGAAACATGAATGCCATAATCAGAAGGAAAAATCTTAGACATATTACAGAGGAACAAACAGCAAATCTAGCTGCAGCCTAATAAAGCAGCGTATGATTGAAGGCTGAGTCAAAAATGCCTCAGAGATTACAGGCCCAAGTCACTAGGAAGACAACATTACGGTCTGCAAACAGAGTAAAATGAAAAATCTGTGGGCATAGACAGGAAGTTAGTTATCGCATCATCTTGATTTTAAATTATTGGCTGGACATCTAACAAAGTATGTAAAAAAAACAAAAACCAAAACACAATAACACAATGCAAACTTGGGTGAAATGATAATTTGGAGTTGAAAGCGAAATATTTGTGAACCACATGTTTTTACATGGTGTTGAAGCAATGCTACAGAATGAAAAATTACCAGTGTTTGCATAAAAAAAAGCAAATAGAAAGAACCGTAAGGAGCATCACTGGGGCACTCTTAACATGTGTTGGAGGGGAGTAACATAATTTCCAATGAAATAAAAAAGGGGCACATGTGAAGAACAAGAATAACCAAAAGGGAAAGGAGCCTCAAAAATTATTTCAGGAAAAACAGTACAGCCCAACTTTTAAAGCAACCAATATGTCAAGAAGGATGGGTATTAAGCCTGGATCAGGAAGAGGCTTGAGGTCCAAAACACAGCGTTCTCCTGTAAGAACAAATACGTCTTGCAGGAAATAACATTTTCATAGTCTCCTAGACAAAAAGAAACCAAAAGCATTACAGGATTTTCCTTGAGCCAGGCCAACACTTCCAGCAGATGTTACTAACTCTTCAGGACCAGAAGTGCACCTGCCGGAACAGTTTGTTCTGAACCAGTTTCCATAATCTACTTTTAACTTATGCTTTGCTTTTAAAGGAAAGCTCTCCACCATAGCTGACCTCCAGTTCAGCGTCCTTGAACAGTACTTTTTAGTTATTAATTCTTACGGACAGGGTCTGTCATGACACTGGCAATAGGACCATTTCATTTACCACCAGAAACAGCAACATGCTGGAAGAAAATGAACATGAAAACCAAGTCACATCAGTTGTGACACACATTTCTGTACATTTGCTTCCATGAGTTTTAGAGATAATTACCAAGGGGAAAAGTACCCAGAAAAATATTTTGTTACACAAATCTGCACCACAGGGCACAGATCTTCCAAAGCTTACTTAAGCTGGAAAATGAACACTGCAGTTTAATCCAAATGGTTAAGTAAAATCTTTATAAAAAGATGGATGAGTCTGGCTTCATTTAAATCAATGGTAAAATGCCTATTGATTCAGAAGGCTTGGATTTTTTTCTCTAAGATGCAGTTTAACTAAACTGGCTTCATATGACCAAAAAAAAAAAAGAAAAACAAAAAAAAAATTAAATTTCCAGCCAATGCACAAATCATATGAACAGTTAAGTAATCTTATTACAGTAGCACTTATCTTCATTTACTGTTCATTACATTAACGTCCATGCCTAAATTTAGACAGGGAACACTTAAGAAATGCGATCAGCTCTTCCGCTTATTCTGCAAGCCATATACTTCTTTCTTGCTTACTATAAAAGCTGCCTCATTCTACCTATTGTGAGACACTGCTTTCAGCCACATACAACTGTGCCAAACAACTTTCTGCACTCGTCTGCGACATGATCTAACTTTTTATCATCACTGTACTGCATATAACTTCAAAAGTGAAGAAAAAGACCATTTTCCATTATATATTTTATCTGCACTTTCATTTCTGACTCAAAATTCTTAACAATTATTTTACATTAGTCCACAGAAATAATTTTTACTATCATAAAGTTCTCCAAATTCGGCTGTGAAAACGTACACAATACCAAATGACAAGCACCAGTAAATACTGTGAATGGCATTACTGAGCCTGGACATACCTGTGGTGGCAAGAAAAAGAGAAGAATACATAACTCTATAAGAAGGAAATTAGTATAAAAAAATAAAACATACATAATACACATAAGAAAGAGGCAAGTACACACTATTCTGATTTGGTCTTTGTATTAAAAACAAAAACCAAAAAAACCCCAAAAAACCCCCAAGGAAATCACACAGATACTTTCAACTCTGTCAGTGTAACCAGGCATTAAACCAGACTATGTCTGCTCTCCTACAGCTGTGATAATTTATTTTAACTAATTATTATTTAAATAGCTTAATTATCAGCACACAGTGACGTAGCCCACGCCACCCCCGAGTTACTCGGGCATCCACTGGAGAAGTTCTCACACGACGCTTGCCGGGTCTGTCTGCTGACTGGACATACTGCTGCCAACCGCTCCAACCCGTACATCTCCTGGCATTAGTTTTCTCTCCCATCTGTACCCTGTTTTCATAAATGCAGTGCTTTCCACTCCAATATGCCTGCACAAAGGGACGATGAGCCTTCATGAAACAGAAGATCCTAGTTCCCATGGTTTTAGCCAGAAAGGTCTTTGAAGAATTATGTAACGAAACCTCTCTAAGCTAAGGGATGTGTCTCACCAAAAGTTATTAGAAAAGATGAAGTCAAAGAACGTGATAGGTAATGCATAACAACCAAAAAGGAGTACTTTAGTCCACTCAGTAGGTATGAGAATAAAATTACTGCCAGCATCAAAACAATTATAAAAAAACGGAGCCTAGTTAAAAATACAGAAAAGGAGCATATTGGAACCACTTAAATTAATATTAAATACTGCAAGGCCCTCTAGTGGTTAAATCTTTAACACAAGAAAATCCATAAGCAGTTGTTTTTGAAATGAGGCTACTGAAGTGTACTGAAGTTAAGGCATTTAATTTCTGTCATTTCCAAGTAATTAAGGACACGTAGACTAAAGAGCTGCTTAATTAATTTTCTCTGGGTAGTTAACAGAATGGGCAAAGAAAGAAAAAGAAAAATTAACATCTGTTCACAAAATCAGCTAATATATAGGTATTTTTTGTTCCTAACAGAAATGAGGAGATACTTATTAATGTATCAGCTGTGCACAAGCAAAAAAAAAAAAACAAAAAAAACCCACACCTGCTCTCTCAAACCTGTATCAAAACAGCTTTATTGCACAACTAAAATACTCGTTTCTGAAAAATGAGCTTACTTTGTCCATTTATTATATAGTTTTGATTTCCTCAAAATTTGACAAAACTCCTATCAGTGCACAACACTAACTTTCTTTTCAGTCTGGAGTATTTAGTTTTTCTTCATGTATAAAATCAGTACTAAAATGAATGCTCATGTTGAAGAATTTAGTTAAGAAGTTGTCATGGCACAGCTGAAAGGAACAAGCAAATTAGCGGTAAAGAAAAAAAGAACAATTTTTTTCTTCATCATGGTAAATTTAGAGGTATTTTTGTGCATACTCCTATAGAACTGATTTGTAAAAGAGAAAAAGTTATTAAAGTAACAGGATTATGGAGGTAAAAATTTATGTCTGTTGACAAGTGGAAAACATTTGTTACTTCCTAATCTGATATTTTATTTGCCCAAGTCTTAACAAACCATTTTACTGCAAGGAAACACATTGACTTTGCTTGCTCAATACTCAGTCTAATTAGAGGAGACTTTTTAACTCCTTCCGGCTCTGCAGTCTGTGAAGGAGCTGTGGGAAAGAGGGACCTGGTATGACCAGGAGCACACTTCACACAAGCTTTGGCATCACAACTCCACTGCTCAGCTCAACAGCGTTGAGCACACCGCTTGAATACAAGCTACTTTTTCTGAAGATCCCTAAAACAGAATCAGAAGTTTCCACTTTTCCCTTTTTTCAGTCTTGCCTCTCATACACACTTGCCCTTGAAAGCTCGACAGCCGAGTGCAGCAGCATCTATACGAGCTCCTATAATGTGCCAGGAAATCAGCTTTCCCTGATGAGATGGCTGCCTCCCCAGTACGTCACGTCAACTTTTTTTCCTTTGCAGAGGGGGCAAGAAAGATTACACTGGCAGCTGGGGAAGACAACACTCATGGACCAGACCGGTTAAGCAGCTCAGCAGTCGGGAGCATTCCAGGAAGCCCAAGATGATGGCACGGGCAGAGTCAAATGAGCCGGTCAAAGGTGAAGAGGTGACAATCTGTCACCCACACGACAATGATGCAGTTGTCTAGTTTTACAGTGTGGGAAGTGCCGATACCTCTACTCCCCGGCAAAATTTTGCCTACATAATACAAACATTTTTCCTTGGCTTCTTTTAGCTCCGGTCTTGTCAACAGGCAGAAGGAAAAATGTTCTTCTTTTCAATTATTCACTCAAAATGGACAAGCCAAGCTCTTAGCCAGTTCTCTACAGTCCAGAGCTGGATGTTTAAAAAAAAAAAAAGTGAAAAACTACTATTTTCTCACAAAAATTTCATCTGCAAGATTTTGCAAGTCCACCACATATGTTCAGAAGACTGCTTTAGTCCCTTAATCTATCATCCTACAAATTATGGCCTATTCTGGTTTTATTCCACTGTAAAACTGACATTGAAAATATGTAACTTTACCCTTGAAATACACAAACAGAACTCAAAATATAAATGGAAGATCAGCCATAATACTTCAAATCTTATCCAAATTTAAGATAGTCTAATAGGACAAATAGGTATAAAAAAACATTTGTAACTGGTATTTCATTCCATCTACATTAAAGTAAAAAAAAAAAAAAAAAAAAAACCCTCCCACACATAGAAAAGAGTTCCATGCCATTTAGAGATTTTAAGGCTATGACAAAAAATAACAGCAGCCACAAAACACCACTTTCAGATCCCAAAGATACATGCATCAGCACTGAAATAAATCCAACAGATCACAGGACTGGAGGGGAGGGGAGGTGTGCAAGATAATCCAAATAAGAACAGATGTCCAGGCACATAAATCTTTTGCAGGCCTGAGACAGAAGCTGTGAATTTCTGTCTAGATACAAATCAACACTGAGCGCTCACAACTCAGGGGTTTGGGGAACTTTCAACCCAGGAGCAAACTGCAGATGTTCCCAAAAGGGCCTTTACAGAACTATGCATCAGTGCTTGCTTCTACACCTAAATCTCAATAATAGCTATGCTGCAATTAAAAACAAAGGCAAAAAACAAACAACAACAAAATCCCCACAGAACATACCTCATGGAGGTTATACTGTTGACAAGCTTTTCAGATTGATCTGACAAGCTGGATGGAAGTATTAGTTCAACTGGCTGCAGGCGCAAAACCCGACTTTCTAATTCTAAGCGAGATGCGCAGTCCCGAAAACTGTCAAAAATGACTTCTCCAGTAGTTGGTTGGACTGCCTGTCAAATAAAATAATATATACACATTGAGTACTTAAAGTTTCAAGGAGAGCTTCAGTGACTCAAACTGTGAAACCAGAAAGAAAATTTGTGGTGTATAGTACAAAAATGATAGACCCCATCACCCACACACTTAGCAAAAGTGGCAGACAAAAATATGATTGTTTTCCATATAGTAATAACTTTGAAAGACTACCAAAATTTTGTATTTGTAGATGATAACAATACCTTAAAAAATGTTAACATGCTCTTGTTATCATCAGTCCATCATTGCTCAGATTATATTACTATTAAAAACTATGCAAATCTCCATATCTGGATGTCTGTGAAAGGCATATGAAGTTCTGTGTGGAAACCAATTGCCTTCCTAGCACATGCTTCCCCCCCCCCACAACTGCAGTGTGACATTCAAATACAAGCACAATCAAGATGCTTGCAAATTAATGAATTAAGACAGGGCTCTAGTTATTACTGTACTTATTTCATTTTATTTTGCCTGTTTCACATTTTTTAGTTTTTAATGTTCGCTATTAAAGAGAATATAAATCTACAGTGTAAGCAGTAATGACTGCATCAGTCTCTTCCTCTAAAGATATTTTGTAGAGAAAAAAAGTGCTTGCATGTTTTAAAATACCATCCCTACAAATGCTTAAACTTTAACAGTAATAAAGCACCTGAACTAACAGTTTTCCTGTATTTAGTTAAAACACAGCTATGCTTTCAAGAGATTATGGCAGAGGAAAAAAACAAAACAAAACAAAACAGAAATACCCAACTATCAACTCCAAACCTTTTCAAAAGTTTTCAGATATTAAGCTACCACAGTACACTCCTGGATGATTTCTTATAAACTAGACCTCTTACCAAAGAAAAAAAAAATCCTGAAAGAGAAAAGATTCAAGAATGGAAGAAGATAACCACCCACCTCTCAAAAAAAAAAAAAAAAAAAAATTCAAACCCTAAAACGCCAGTTCTTCTGTGAAACTAACTTACCATAATGCCTATAACAATGTCACCTTTCTTCCTGTCTTTTAAGTTTTCTCCATTTTCACAGATACAGAGGAGGTAGTTATCAGGGACGTCCATTGTTGTTACCTCTTCGACATCTACAGAATCATCTAGCTTCAGCAAAGGGTTCACATGTAACAAGTGTTAAAAAAAAAAAAAAGTAACTTATAGCACACACAGATTTTGGTGGATTTTTCATAGGTCCTTCTAGACTTATGTCCTTCTCAACTAGATTCTGCATTGGTCCTTCCAGACTAAAGGTCTGTTTGACTGAGACACATCCTTTTTCTGTATCAGTTTGATTCCTAGTATGATCCCAGTGAACTTCAGATGACTGTCAGCACCAGGACTGAACTCAGTGGCTGTCTTCATGTTACAGCCAGGTGCAAGATGCACAGATTTCTGCTATGTCTGCGGGTCTCCTAATTCAATGCAAGAATAGTTATGCCAAAACTTAAACTGCCTACTGTCAATTTAAATGACTTACTCCACAAGTGTCACCTTGACTTAATAGCCACAAACCACATATACCTAACCAGAAAAAGCAGGCAATATCTTGATTCAAGCAAAAGTCTACGTCTTAGCAGGAGCGGCAGGTTAATCTCACTGAAAACTTGCTGCGTATCAGTCCATCAGCCTGGGTCATACTGCTGAAACTGCTTTCATCCAACTTGGCAATCACCACAAGAGAATCTGTATGCACACTAGAAATTCTAAAATAAAAACCCAGGATTGTGTTATATTGCCTTTTTCTACAAAGTACTGAGGAGCAACCTGCTTCTCTGATGTATGGGAAAAACTCTATCCCTAAGTACAACCTCAAAGTCATTAATCTGACAAACGAATGGGAAACACGTGATATTTAACATTCCTTTTCCCCTTCCCTGGTAGGACTTTGGAACCAGCAGCAAACCTGAACATTGTTTTAAAGCCCACAAAAAGCAGCTGAGAAAGGGATTTGGCACAAGAAAGGAGAACTTGATGAGAACCCCAATGTAAGGCTGGACAAAAGCTACTGATAGCTCACAGTAAGCTCAAAGCAATTCAGTTTAGCTCAAGTTTTCTTTTTAGATCTTGGTACCTAGCAAGTACTAGTCTGAGAAATTAAAGAAAAAACAGTAGGGAATAAGACAGGAAACAGAAAAACAAAGATTGGAAGGAAAGAAATTAAGAAAACAACTTCACTAATCAAAAGCTCTTTTCATCTGTTTCTTACATTTCCTTTGTTACAAGACTTAGGAGTGAAATTTCCTAGCCAGATTTTAATAGTCCATTGGTTTTAGTACCTTCTTTTCACTTAAAGCAAATTGTTGACACTAAGAAGTCAAATCTTCCTTCAAGCCCTCTTGAATCACTAATGCTATACACTCTCAACCTAGTCAAATACCTAGTTGAAAGCAAGACCCACAGAACACAGCAGACTTGAGAAATCCACTCCAGCTTAGGAAAATGACTTAGGCAAATAACTGCAGGAAACTCAAACTCTACAGTTTTGCAACAAACCTAGCGCCCTGAAAAGATTAAATTCTTTATAAAGTCTGGGTGATGTTTTATCACAATATAAAACTAAAGGAACTTCATTTCCTGCTGCCAGGTCAATTATTCTTATGTCACCTGCCAGCCACTAAATCCTATAATACTAGAATTGTCTTTTAGGTGGAACATGAGTATCTCATACACCAAAGCTTAGAGTCTGAAGCCAAACTCAGGTGAAAAGGATATCTTCTCCAATAAGTGTAGATTTCGTATAGAGAGCAGTCAGTTTCCGGCTGAAGAGAGAGCTTTTATTTTCTCCAGCAGCTTTCAGGGCTGCAGTTTCCATCTGTTTTATTACTCCAACCTACAGGCAGACACACAGACAAGAAGTAGTGTTAGCTCCCAGATAAAAGATAACTTTATTTTGACAAATGTGGTGATCTCCTACGAAATGCAAACAGCAAGTGTACCATTAAAGCTGAACAGGGAGAGCAAAGGCTAACATCAATCCTACTAACAGAGACTAATAAGCCACAGCTTTTCCTTCTCTGTTCTTTTCAAACTACCCTCTCAACTGCCCCTGTGCTTCTTGTCCTACTTTGAAACAATTTTAGCTAGAGTTCATCACTTGTCAAAGTAAGGCTGCTGCAATCAATTTAAATGCAACAAGTCCTTTTCTTGTAAGCAGTAAAATTCAACATCACGAAACAACAGGTATCAACAAAAAGCCACAGACCTATAGGGAGAGATCAACAACAGGCAAGAGAAGAGGGGGAAAAAGTATCAGCTGGGATACAAAATAGAAGTGTTTGAGGAAGGACGAAAAAGAACGGGGGACAGATAGATTTCTCTTTATCAAATGCAAAGGCTTGATATAAAAGTCACTGAGAGAAAGAACTGTTACAGAAAATATGAAGCTATTTTTCTGTAAGAACAACAGAGGAAGATTGAATCTACTTAAATCCATGACACTCCCTGAACAGAAAAATTGAAACAAAGGTAAGTTAACATTTTAATTGCAAAAACAGTTGATAATGAGTTTCACACTTGTCAATTCAAATGAGACTCTAGTACAGTAAGTGCAAATCATTTCAGTGCTATCCTGTACTAAATAGCATTTAATAAAAGCCAGAGAGGACCTTATATCCTTTTGCTACAAGTCTCCGCACATGGACAAACAGTCTGTGGCTTGGTATACTGGCAGTCATAAAGTTATGATCTGGATGACAATAAATGTTTAGTTCTCTAGCTGCAATCTGCAAAGTACAAAAAGAAGAGTTAGTTGATAATTCAGGTGATCTACACTAACTACAGTTACAACAGAACTTCTACAAGCACAAACACATCAAAATGCCATTCAGATGTTCACCTATGTTACAATATTGATTCACAACTATGATTAAAAGTCCAGTAACAAAACTAAAACATTACAGGACAAAGCCCAAAACAAGAGCTGGGCCTCTCCACCCTCCAGTCCCAGCATCCTGTCACAAACAGGGGGCTCCAGGATCACGGACTTCACAGGTCAAATTATTTCACTGCACCTTGATCTTAACCACGGTGATGGAAGACATCTACACAGAGCACACGTGCTTTCTGCAACAGAACTCAAAAAAGGACCAACCAATTTCCTCAAAACCCAAAATGCAGACAGAAGGAAGTTATTTTCCTTGGGGTTATAAAGGTGATGTATCTTAGCCAGTTAATCAATCAAATACTGAATTTTCAATATCAAATAGCTGTAGAAGCTGAATACTTCTTTGAAAAAGAATGACAACATTTGTTAAAATATAACATTATAGTGTATAATTTGTATTTGCTTTTCTACCCTAGACAAGAAGGTGGATGTTCATTAACTAGAGAAAGTGGTTCCTTAAATAGGAACTACAGTGAAACACTGAATTATGCATCTGGATAATATATTTCTACTTCTGGACTGTAAGTGTAGTAGCAAATGAGTAGATAAAATAAACAGTACAAAGTTGATTGGGAAAATGAATTCCCAGTAACTAAATAGTAATAAGCTTCTCATCAGTCTTAAGTGTGGAAATAGCTCAGATCAAAGGCTGAATTGGTGGTGATGATTTTGGGTCAGAGGATGAAAAAGCTCTTTATGAAACATTTTGAACTAAATTCTAAGTGATGTTTCCTGGAGAGTACTTCCCCGTTCTTAGAGATCTGGCATATTTAGATGCAACGTCTGAACACACTTCATAACTGAATACATGCAGTTTCATCTGTTATTTTCCATATGAATGTGAGAAGAATATCTAAGATGCTCTCTGCACCCAGGGTACACCATTTCACCTACTTTTACACCACTTTCTTGCTCCACTGTCTTCCAAGCTGAAATATTCCTAGCAGAGATAGTTTTGTGCCTTGGTACAGAATACATCTTTAAAAGTGTTTCAACTTTAACTCTGACAAGCAATTACTGTTGCACCTGCAGAATTTCTTTTGTTCTCAATACTTAGGGTAGCAATCACTACCCTATAAAATAATAAATATGATTTTGATAAAAAGTGTATTTGTAATGGATAGTCTTTAAGCATGCAAAGGTTTCACACCTTGATTATTAAGAAAAGGTAAAGAAATTATCTTATTAGAAAACATAAATTTCATGCCCTAGAAACTTGCCTCCTGGAAGTGGCCATACTCCTGGTAACACAATAACATAATGCAAGTCCTTCCATAATCCTGGCAAAAATTACCTCTGCATCTTCTCCAAAGAAGCGATATTTGTATCCACATTCCACACACAAAACAGCATCTTTATACTGTTTCTTCATTTCTATGACCTGAAGTTCTAGTGGAGTGTAAATGCTCTTGGTTCTCTTATTAAGATTTACATCTGAAGTATTTTGAGTATTTTCATAACTCTTAAGAGATGCAGAAAACTGACTAAGATCACAGTGTGACTCCTCCTGTAAATAAGAGGAAAAAGAATAGTTAAGAACCATCATACAAATCAATCACTCCTGCAGACTGACTTATAATCCCCATACAGCTAAGCACTGTTCTTGCAGTAAATGGCCCCAGAAACTGCAGCAAAACTATTAAAGTAGGAAATACAGACTACAGTCTATTTGGAATTAATACAATAGGAAATACAGACTACAATCTATTTGGAATTAAAAGGAATTAAAAGTTATTAAGATTAAAGAATTTACATCAATTATTTTACTTGCACTGCAACAGTCCTTAGAAGTCTCAACTGAAATCAAATCCTTATTGTATCATGAGTTCTCAAAACATACAGCAAGAGACATCCAGGCTGCAAAGACTGGGCAGTCTAAACTGGCCAGACAAAAAGTGAAAGGATGAATTACCACCCTAATTTACAGATGAGAAATTGAAGTGTAGAGATTAATGATGTTCCAAAAACCCACAGTAAATCAAGAACTAAACCAATACGAGTCTCAGTTCACTGTCTTAAGCATGAACCATATTTCTTTTCCAGTCTGCCCTTCCTACATAAGCCCAGCACACATGCCAAAATAATTTATTTGCTCTTAAACACAGAAGGTCTGTATTATAGTTTCTAAAATCCATAGCAGTTAAGGGTTTTAGATGTTCATCATTCATGATGACATTATGTAGCCTATACCAGCCAACCAACTTCACCTCTACAACCTTTGTTTTGTTCTGTATTGTAGATGTGATGACGGTGTGCCATAGATGCTCCATTCAGTCTTCTACAACTGCAGTGAAGAACACTGATAAGGAGAGCTTCACTTACCTCAAAATTCCTCATAACTTACATCACAATATCATGTATTGATAAGATTGTTTAAAAAAGAAAAAAAATACACAGACAACCCCACACACATTTTTTAAGTGTACAGCTGTACAAAACATGATTGATTGTCTTGTGCTGTGAGTTTCTGTATCTGCAAATAAAGCTGGTAAGCTTCAGTTTCTAACCAATACATCTAGATTACACAGAACAATGATGGCTGGGTGTTTAGCCGGTGGGAGCAACGGTTAACTCCGAAAAAACACATGGACAGTACAAATCATGTACACTAGGTCATGGAAATGTATAAAGAATGCAGCGAGAAAATGACAGAAAAAAAAAAAACCATTTAGCTGTACTGCTAACTAGAAGGTGCAGAGATGCCAACAATCAAGGCATGATCCATTTGATAAGCAGACAGTGTAGCCGAGCACAAACAATGCTGTACCATGTCCAGGACTCATATGGCCCCAGGAGCTTGGATGGCTCTGTTGCAATCCTCTAGCCAGGGATTCAGCTGTCTTGGACCCAAGCTTTAGCCTAGGCCAGCTCAGCAGTATGACCTCGGCTCGTTTTTACTATGAAAACTGTTATCTAAGAGTGAGAAAGCACATGACTTAAGGCCATGAGAGTAAGAAAAGTAAAAACACAGATGGAAGTTTAATTGTTGAGATGGTAATAAGTGAGCAGCCCAAAGAATTTGGAGGAAAAATATTAACATAAAAAGGTTAGAAACTCCAAGGAAAAAAGCAAAGGATCAGAAGACAGAAACACCTAAGATGGGCCATTCCAAGGAGCTGAACAGGCCTGCCCTTTCCCACCTGGCTGCCTGATCAGTACAGACTCAGTAGGTGTCTTATAGGGAAAGATGAACATACTGATATTTTGTCAAGTAGGTCACAAGTCCTCGCTATCTACTGAGTATATTAAGTAATAAGTTATTGCTGTTTACTTTTACTTTGCATACATCCTGCTTGCAGAGACTCCCTACACATGCTAAAAGCAGTGAAATAAAGGCAAATTAACTGCAGTGCAATTAATATCCAACTGGATTAGCACACAGATAATCAATAATTGGCTGGATCCAACAGTGGTTTTGTGTTGTTTGGCTACAAGCCTCCAAGGATGCGAATGCAAGTTCTGCAGGAACATCCACCTTAGGCCCACAGCCTGGTGGCAGGAGTCCACAGGCCTTTTTCACCAGACATACACTTCTGCTGTGGTTACTGCCAAACTATGCCAGGCACATGCCATCTCCAATATTACTGAAGAGAAAGTCACTAAGATAAAAGGAAGAACATTCTCGATGCACGTTTTATGTACATGCATGTATAAAATACATACACTTTAGAGTCTCAGCATCCAGAATGTGCTCTCACACACCTGTGAGACGTATCATTTATTGATTAAACTAACAAAGGCAGCATTTGGTGTCAATGTAACTGGATACAGAAAGGGTCAGAAAACTAATAAATTCAAGACAGACAAGAGTTTGAAAAAGAGGGACAGGGAAGGACCTACTTTTCTTTATTCTCCATCTAACCACACAGCTATATATTCCCAGTCCTTCCTCACAACAAAAATTTTTTGCCAAATACTGTTCATTTCACTCCTACCCTTTCCATCGTATGTTCACACAACCCAGACACTCTGATTTAAGATCATAACCTTCAGACAAAGTAAAATTAATTATACAACCTTCCATACATTTGCCTTCCTGTGAAGAGCAAGATGTAAAGTCTCCCTTTTGTTAAAGAATAGCTGAATCCCAGTGTAAAAAGAAGACAGTACCCATGATATGCCTTTTAGGACTTCAGCTGTGCAAGGTGACCCCAAAAAAACAATCAATGCATCAAACACTTAAAAAGTTCCCCTGAACAAGATGGAATTCAACCCCCCCAGAATTAAAGGGGAAGCAAGGTACTATGAAAATCTTTATTGACTTATGTCATAGGTATCATTACAATAATTTTTTTTTATGAGAGCTACCTATATCTTCTGCAGATGAAAAGAAACAGAGATATATACTTAGTAGGTAGAGACACTAGCTTCAACTGCATTTGGATTGAGCTACATTTCAGTAATAAATTTCTAACAGCTTTTGTTTTCAAAAATATGATTTGAAATTTTCAGCCCTCATCAAAAGAAAGAAGGCCACACTAAAGATCTGGTATTATGTAAATTGATTCATTCATAATCCCAAAACACACTGCCAATGTTTCTGCACGCTAATCACCACTTAATAAAACAAAGCACCATTTAATGATATGAACTATCCTGTTCGCTATGGTAAGAGTCCAAGAAAACACCCATATATGAATACTGGTCTATTGTGTAGCACTGCACTATTTCATGAGAGAACACAAGATATTAAAAACATAAAAGGCTACAGATATACAGATATTATACAGATATACAGATATTAAAAACATAAAAGGAATCCTGTCCCCAAGTTTGCTTTTTCAAACTGTAAAAATTAATCTACACAGCACTGGACCAGAAGCTCTACGTACCTTCTGAGCAACCTTTGGGCTAGTGTCCCACGACAGAAGAGGGCTTTCCATTTCTGTACTTCTCCCCATAATAGTGGAGCATTTTTCCAAACTCATAGATTGTTTCTCCTGAAAACTATCCTCCCGGACTTTGTTACATAGCTGGTCTGAATCACTGGAGAATTCTCTCAGTCTGTCTAGAGTTTGCAAACATATACGGGGCTTTTCACACTTCTGAGGTTCTTCTTAGGTAAAAATATACAACAAAAACATATTAGCAAATTATTTTCTAAAGCAGAACTTCTATTAAAATGACTTCAGTCAGCAGGGAACTCAGGCACTTTGCCCAGTCTCCTTCTTCCCTATCTTCCTTCTTTCCCACTGCATTCATTCTACCAGTGTGACAGAATCATGTATGTAATCAGCTTGGTTATCTCCCCAAAAAGTCAATGTTCCTTAATTATATGCTTCTTCATACATGGGAAAAGAAACACAATTATTTTCTGGACTGATAATTACAAAGCCACAAAATCAACAAGGATATTGGGAGATGGGTGGTATTTTTTTCAGAGTAGTTTTTAAGCAGACAGTGTTTCTAGCTGATGGTCTCCCTTAATGATTTTTCAAGCCATCACATTTACAAAACTGTCATTACATCATCAATATAATCCCACTTAAAAATTATGGGGAAGAATTGTTTACAGTAAAACACACGTGTAATCAACCTTATATTCACTGACTTATTTTTCTATTACCATCATTAATTTGTTAAATTCTTGGTTCAAGGCCAGATGGAGCACAGGCATATTCAATGTAATTAAGCAGCTGTAATATCGCAATTAAGAGCACTGCATCTGAACTATTTATTCTGAGGTAGTCCTTAGGTATCCCAGTCATGGCCAGACTGCACTGAGTTGTCATGCTTCAGCCTGTATTTAAAAGTCAGACTGCCAAATCAACAGCACATGAAAAAGGCACTTGTAGCATTCCTGCCTGGGCACCCGGACTCCATGGCCTGAACAACCTGTTAAAGTTGAGTCAGCTGAAGGGGATTTGCAGAGTAAATCCAGAGCAAGGCTCACACTAGCTTCAGAGTGACAGAAAGGTGCTTTAACAATACTGCTAACATGCTCAGAATGGCTCTTCAAAGATACATCTTACATTCAAGAAATATTTCCTAAAGCATCTGCTAATAAAGCTTTTACATTTGACAGTGAAAAAAATATATTGGGTTTAAGTGCTTGAAGGTTTGTTTACAGTCAACCCACTTTTATCCAGAGTCTTCAGCGGGTTACAGATGTCTTCCACAGTGCTTTGTAGTGCCTCAGTCTTCTTTTCACAGGGCTCATTGTTTTCAGATGACGTTCTCCTTTTTGTGCCAAATTCAGAAGTCTGAAACATTAGTTAAACAAAAGAGTTCAGTTCTTTTTTTCCTCTTTGCCATCCTCTGTGAAAGTCAACAATGAATCTGAGGAATTCATAAAGAATAATGCAAAATGCAAATTTAATTTATAATATATATATAATTCTTAACTATTTTAAGTATCTACTTATTTATTTATAAAATAGTTCTAACACTCAAGGCTACAAGAGGAAGAGAAGTAAGTGCATTCTGTAAAAAAGTTTGTCACTACGCTAGAAAAAAAAGCACCTGCAGCTGCCATGGCTTCAAAGGGCAGCTCAGAGCTATCTCTGGGCCAGAAAACAGAACCAGCACTTAACTAACTTGCCTCTCATCCCATACTACCATACTGTGTCTGAAACAGATCTTCTTTCATCCCTGCAAATCCTGATTTCCGCAATTCAGACCTCTCTTCTTGCTAGGAGCTGGCTACTCATCTCCAAGAGACAGTACTTCCAAAGGCCTCCATCCAGATGATGGAAAAATACCTTCACTACACCATCTTGGAAGTGTTAATTCCAAATTTAAAATATTTTCCTAAACTATCTGTAAACGTATAGCATCCTCCTAGGTTTGTATAAAATACAGTACTTTCAACTACTGCTCTTTAGACACACACTTTTAACACTCCAATCAGAAAACTGATCAGTTCATGTTGTTTCACCATTGATGCACTCTGACTGACAGAAGGCAAGAAGTACACCAAAATATAAAGTAACTTTACAACTACAACAACATATGTACACTATCATTTCACTTTGAAGAAAAGCACACAACAGGTGCTTTTAGCAGTTAGTTCACATTTCAGATGGTAATCTTAAGAATATTATTGGGGATACCCAAACTTCTTGGCAGTAACTAGGACCTCCAGGGCCTCAGCAACTGAGCCTGAAAGCACCACATATCTATATGCAGAGTCCACTCGAGTAGCAAAGAAGTTTCCCTTTCTTTATACTGCTTTCCCATTTCACTTACAATTATCTAAACAGAAATCTCAAATCTGTCTACCTCAAGAGCACAAAGTCAAGATTTGCAAGGTGAGAAAAGGAATCAGAGAGATTGGTATGAATTTAGATCCCATTTTTGGTATAAAGTCCAGGTCATTCATTTAAAATCCATCATTCACTCATTCTGTCCATTGATGCAAGTCTGATTTCAAAAGCTCTTTAGTAACAAAAAAATTGTTGTTTCTTCAAAAGCTAAGAAGGCAAGTCCAGCCTGTCATACTGCTAGATTAACACTACCTGGGAAGCAAGTTTTCTACGGACAGAAAGTGACAATCGCACCTTTCAAAATACACTAGGATGAAAGATAACAAAAAAAGATTGACTTGAGGCGAAAAACATACACCTTTCCGGGGTCAGAAAAGGCTAGAGACATAACTACAGAGAGAGCCCAAAATACAAACACAGAGTGAAATCCAACTGCTCAAAGATGGAAAACTCTCCCCAAACAGTGACGCGGATCACGGCAGGCTGCATCACGGCAGGCTGCCTTGGCCTGCTGCGGCACGGCTAAGAGTTGTCAGTGATCCCCCATCCGAGCCATGAGATTAAGCAGTCTCCCGCCAGGAGACAAAATTAGCGGCAGAAGGTCCGCAGCACCGCCAAAGAGCGAGGCCTCTGCGAGGCGGACCAGCACGCCAGCTTTGCCAGGCTCTGTCCAGCTTTGGCTCCTACAGTGCTTGCAGCCAAAAACCGGGCACGTTGCGGCCGTGTCCCAAAGACGGGCTGCCGCCGCGCGGCGCGGCACAAAGCAGGCACCGGAGCCAGCTCCCGCGGCGCTGGGCCCCGCGTGGGCAGCGCACAGCCGCAGCGGCCCTTCCCTCCCCAGGCCCCGGCCCGCCCCGCGCACCGTCTGCCGGGCGGCGCCGCGCTGCCCGCCGCTGCCCGCCGCTGCGAAGAACCGGCTCAGCACCAGCTGCCCGCCGCCGCCACCGCGCTCCCGCCGCCGCCCGCGCGGCATGGCGGCGCCGCGGCCACGCCACGCCGCGCCGCGCCGCGCCCAGGCCGCAGGCACCGGCAGCGCCGCCGGATGAGACGGAGGGCGCACGGCGCACGGCGGGGCGGGGCGGCGAAGGCGTCTCTGCACCTCCGCGGCTCGGTGACGGCGGGCGCGGCGGGCTGGGCCGGGCCGGGCCGGGCCGGGCCCGCCCCGCCGCTGCTGCTCGGCGGCACTAGACAGCCTAGAGCTGCCCCGGCGCGGCCCGTCCCGGTCCACGGCCCCACGCCCTCGCGGTCGCCGCCTCGCCCCGCCCCGGGCCCGCCCGCGCCGCTGCGCGCTAAGTCCGAAGTGCGGAGCGGCGGGCAGCAGCCGCCATGGTGCGCTCGCTCAACTCCATCGTGGCTGTGTGCCAGAACATGGGCATCGGGAAGGACGGGAGCCTGCCCTGGCCGCCGCTCAGGTACCGCGGGCTCAGGAGAACTACAAGTCCCGGCGTGCAACGCTGCGCGGTGCCCGCCGGCGGGCGGCGTGGGGGCCGCGCGTTGCGCGCAGGGGCTCGTAGTCGGGGGAGGGGCGGGCAGGGCGGGAAAGCTGCCGGCGGGGCGGTTGGCGGGGCCCGGCCCGGGAGCGGCGGCCGGGAGCGGCGGCCCCGGGGCGCAGGGGGTGTCGGCGGGCTCGGGCGCGGCGCCAGGCCGTGAGTTTTCCCCTGCAGACTCGGGGCCGAAAGGTCACGTTTCAGGCATGGCACTGAGCCGGGCCGCGCTGGCCCCAGCGAGCCTCCCCTCCCGGGGCGCTGGCAGCGCTTACGTTATGGTTTTTTACAACCAGAGAAACAAAAATTATTCATAAACGACGTTGTAATTTTTTTTCCGTGTTTTGTTTCTAGGAATGAGTATAAGTATTTCCAGAGAATGACTAGCACATCCCATGTGAAAGGTAACGTTTTATGTGTTGCCTTAGTATGACACTTAAAATAGTTCATATTGTAGCAGTCACAAAAGAGATCAGTAACTTCCTTTTTCCAAAATTTCAAAGTCCTTTTTCCCCAGACAGACTGCCCTTCTCCCCCTCCCAGGCCTCATCAACCTCAAAATGTTCCCTAGCTTTTTCTGTTTGCTCATTAGTAAAAGACAACATGGAATTATATAATGTATTGCTATTTCTTCTTTTAATATTTTATGCTTTAAACAAAATCATTTGTATTTTTGTATAAATCAGACAAAGGACTCTTTACTGAAGGTCCAAAAAGTATTTAACCCCTTTATAAGTATATAATCTGCCAGTTAAGTTAGAGGAAGAAATTGGAGATGACTCAGATGTTTCTTTGCTGCAATTACTTTGTAAACAAACAGAATTTCAAAATTTTGTCTCCCAAGTGACTAGAAAACAGCATCTTTACCTACAACTCCAAATGAACAAGTTATGAAATCATCGTTTTTTCTGTGTGTTGGTTTATTAACAG
Source organism: Apteryx mantelli (assembly GCF_036417845.1). Lineage (NCBI taxonomy): Eukaryota > Metazoa > Chordata > Aves > Apterygiformes > Apterygidae > Apteryx > Apteryx mantelli. Next base: position 58,135,759 of record NC_090020.1, read on the forward strand.
TTTTTTTTTCTCAGTCTGTGTTAGCTTATCTAACTCTTTTGTGTACTCCATGCTTGGCCGTTCATTCCCCCCTCTGGCTCCTGTGACAACAAGTTGATGTGTTTGTTTGGGTGCTGAGCCATCCCAGTGTGCTCCATGGGCCAACAAAAAGCCCTAACCAGACTGATTATATGCAGCAATAATTTTCAGGCTTAATGCCTTTGCAACAAAGTAACATGATAGGTTTTATCTCATCAAGTCAATAGAAACTGTTACTGCCATGTCAAAAAAAATCACGGGATCAGCATAAGTAAGCAGGGACAGGAATACAAGAGATGGGATGGGTCAGCTAATTTGTTCTGACTGGGTACTTTCCGCTGCAAAATAAACAGGTCTTGCTGCCTTGCCCTGTTCCTCTTTTGCCCTGGCTTTACTGTTTGTTTGACTCTTCATTAAGCTGTTTAATTCTGTAACCTAGCAGACTACTGTCTGGGCTTCCCTTGGGACTGCCAGCACAAGTTCATGGTGGGAGTGGGCAGCCAGGGAAGGAGGCCCTGGGAGAGGAGAAGTAGGACCTCCCTGACTGGCTTATTGCATCTGGTGCAGTCATAGCCACCATGGCCAGGATGGTTTATCCTCAGCTTTCTGCTGCTTCTCTGTTTTCCAGTGTGATTATTCTCTTTTTTTCTTTTTTTTCCCAAGCCCCCTGCTCAAACATTGTCTAGCAAAACTCATCTGTTCGCTAAGATTTCTGAGCAGCCTAACATGTATCATTGTTTTGATCAAGGGACATATTCCTATGTTCTGCTTTGAAGGTCTGTTCTATATTCCATAAGGAATGTTTAATCTCATTTTAACAGTAGTCTTAAGTGAAGGATGTTAGTTGTGTTTTGGAGATTTAACTCAGCCTATTGCAACCTGGTGTACAGAAAAAGCAGAACACAAATGTGTACGTCTGCAAATTCCATCTTATATGACACCAATAACCCATAACCAACAACAGATGTTTTAAAAATAAATAATAAAAAAGTTTGCTCTGTCCTGCATGTAAATCTCTTGATAAGCTATGATGTTAGATGCCAAACAGTGAAGCTGCTTCATAAACAGAGCTCCTGATGGATTATGCTTCCATAAAACTTAACAGCAGGGCTACCGCATTTGGCTCAAAAAAGTCCCAGTCACAGATTTTTGAAAGTGGGAAGAATACCGTGGAGAAGCATTACCTGATCTTGCCTTTGTTCTGCTTGCATAACTGCAGTGGCCACTGCTGAAAAAATAGATATTGGTCTAAATGGACCTTTGTTCTGGTCCAGTATGCATCCCACTATGGATCTTCAGTAAGAAAAAGCATACTTTCCTAAACAGTTTGTGCCTCGCCTCTGACAGTGATGCCAATGGTCTGTGCTAATGCATCTAAACTGACAGTGCAGTAAATCTCTTGGGAAGAGAAGCTTAGGAAACACTCTCATGAAGCTTAGGAATAGAGCACGCTATCTACAGGAAAAGTGTTAAGGCAGTTCTCATACACATTTGAAACATGAGTTCTCTGGTGTGATACAATAGATTCAGCATCTCTCAGACCAAACCAGAAAAGACCTCTCAGACCAAAGCAGGAAGAGTAGCTGTGAACAAATCTCATTCTTCTTTCCAAAATCCCTCCTACTGCATTAAGAAACTTTCTGCGTTACCTTGTATGAGTTGCTTACTCTCCATGTTCATTTCTCTGTCTACTCTACTCTATCTGATCATAAAGGGAAATGCTGATAACCTCCTTCTCATCAGGAGATATATATGAGAAATAATCAGCTTATGAATGTTGGATTTTATCAGAAATAATATTTATGGGTGAATTCTAGAATATGTTTGAACATCTGTTGCACCTCTGCTTTTGGATTAAATTCAGCTGATTTTTCTTCTAAAAGTTGTCCTTAAAGCTGAGGCAATTATTCCTGATCATGTAAATAGAATGACAAAACATACAAACACAAAACAGACTATTCCATGCTGCTTTGGGATTTATGCAGAGAACAAGAATGTTTATTTACACTCTGAGAACTACTTTGAGGATGTGAGTTGGTCTCACACACTGGGATGAATTTGTCCCCATAGACATAGTTGAGCCAATGACAGTGTAATGCATGTAACATAACTTTTTGATACTCTTTCAATTGAAAGTTTACAGCTGTGCATAAGACTACTTTGGTTTGTTGTCAGCTGCCTACCAAGGCTTTCAGGCACAAACATGTTCTTCTATGCATGTGAGTAACTTCAGAATCAGAGCCTAAACTTGTGCTTTTGATAACCACTGAAATTGAGCTCAGAAGGAGGAGGTAAAGTCCAGTAGATGTCACTAAACTACCAAAACAAGTTTAGTACAGCAAAGAAATTCCCTTTAAATAAATGTTTTCTCTCTTACTCAGGTAAACAGAATGCACTGATAATGGGTAAAAAAACCTGGTTTTCCATTCCTGAGAAGAATCGTCCTTTAAAAGACAGAGTTAATATAGTGCTCAGCAGAGAGCTCAGGTATGTATGTGAAGAGTTATGAGCCTGTAAAACAAATAACAAATCTAAACGAAAAAATATGGATAGCATGACTTTATAAAGTAATTCTAAATGTAATGTTTTTATATCTGTTTAGAAAATATCTCTCCTGTTGTTTCTGAGTGATATCATTACTTTATTCTTCTTTGCATAAAATAAATACTAGTACTGGATCTACATAGAAACCACCATGTCAGTAGTCCTTATGACTCATGTATTTAATTCTATTTCTCTAGTTTCTGGTTACTGACTTAATTATTCACTTTTCTTGAGGCTTACTTTTATTAGCATTTAAGGGAAAAGAACATGTCCTTTTTCGGAGCTTTTTTTCTTGAATGCATCACCCACAGTTACCCAGGCATTCTTAAATAAAAATGTTTGCTTATAGTGGTTTATTGCTTTGGAAAGTGTTGGTGGGGTTTTTGGCTGAATATGAGGTGTGGGGGATTAGAGGCTTTCTTTGACAAGTTTTATTGGGAAAATATTAATGTTTTAGAATTGGGTAGAAGTCTATATTTGGTTAGATATATAGATATTTAAGTTCCTCCATTATGCTTTTTTCCCATCTGATACAAAACTTCAGATCTATAACTTATAATGCTTCTTAAGTCACACTTATGATTGAATTCTAATTTATTAAGCATCCTACAGTCAGATGAGAATTCTAACATGATTTAACAATAATAAGCATTTCAAAACAGTAAACTATTGTGAAAGATTTAATCACTTGTAAATTCAGCAAAATACATTATATGTCTAGATTGTATTGATTATCATGATGAATGTCCTTTAAGTTAAGTAATAAAACTTTGTTTTTCTAGGGAAACCCCAAAGGGAGCACATTATCTCTCCAAAAGTCTGGATGATGCTTTAGCTCTTCTGGATTCACCGGAATTAAAAAGCAAAGTAGACATGGTTTGGATTGTCGGAGGCACTTCAGTTTATAAGGTGCATTTAGAGTGAATACTCTTAAATTACTCATTTTCTGCAGATGGGAGAACGATGGCTCAAGTTCCTGTTACTCCCGCTTTAGGAAGTTCAGGGACAAGCTTTTGCCTCATTATGACCCAGCAAACTCCAGTGATGCCAATAGGTCAAGTCTTGGAGAATAAAATTCCTATTGGCAAGTTTAAAATATCTGTCCAGGTGACCAGATGTAGCTCTTGCTAACCATCAAGTGTCTTACAGTCCTGGTGCTTTTGAGAGCTTTTCTTAAATATCTAAATTGCTAGCTTACTTTTACATATATTGCTACATTTAGTCTACTAAGGCAATAGACTGGCTCTGCAGAGGATGTGGACATAAGGAAAAATGGTCCAACATTTTCGCCAAAGTATGACACTTTATACAGGTATACAAGTAGGAAAAGAGGATTTGGAGAACCAGGCAGGTAATGGTGTCAGCAATGGGAGGAGATAATCATAAGGGAAAATGTAGAACTGACTCTGCTTTTTCATATCCAGCAACCAGACATCCCTGCTGTTCCCACTCCCCAGGTTTCTCTTGTTATCCTGGGTGTCTCAGTGTCTCTAGTGTCCATTTGTATGCCAAAAAGATGGCGCATGCCACTTCCTTCTTAGGAGCATCTTTGCACACTCAAAGCCCTGTATAAACTGTCCTTTTTGCCTTTGGGATTCCTCACAAATGGAGCACTCCTTTCCTTAGCTAAGCTATTAGCTATGCAGCCATGAAGAATATTATAAAAGCTCTCTTTTCCCAACCCTGTGTTTCCTCAATCTTCTTTTTCCCCTCCCTCAATCCCTTCTTCTTGTCTTCCTTTTGTGTATATATACAAAGTTTAGTCATCTCTTGTTGCCTCTATTCACTTCTCTAGAGTCGTCCTTTCAGCCTTACACACTCCAGGTACTGCCATTTAACACTTAATTAATTTTGTCTTCATTTGTATGTTCTCATATAATTTTCGTTTGTTGTCAAACAGTACCACATTAAATATGATGGTAATAGACCCTAGTTCCTATCGCATCAATCGGGAGGACGTGGAATATGGAAGACCATAAGCATTCTTTCTCCTAATAAAAATATCTTAATTAAAAAAATTATAAAGCATACCCTTTATCAGTGGTAAAGGAAAAGGCTGTCCTGTTGCTGTCCTTTAGCCATTCCAGGTATGCTGAAAATATACTCCACTTGTTTAGCACTTGAACTACAGGGCTGTGATCAAAATACCATCATGCTCCTAGCAGCAGATTAGGCTAGTAGTATTTTTTGTATATGGAGTGGTAAAATACATGTTCTGATATTTCTTGCCTTTGCAGTTTATGCCTTGCAGAGAGGTATGTTTCATGAATCTCTTCTCTGTAACTTAGGGAATGTGTCTTTTACAGGAAAAAAAACCCAAAGGTAACTAGGTATTACTAAGGCTGTAAGAAAAATATGATGCAGATGCAAATAGCCTTTAAAACAACAGTTCCTCTACCTTTTTTTTTTAATTTGTAGTCTTATAATCACCTTTAGGTGTGCTGAAGTCTTCTCACCATGTATTTGATGTCCAAATCCATTCACTCTAAAATCAGGTATTATCATAAAGAAATAACCTATACTTCATTCTCAACCATTAAAATGTCTGCTTCCTGGTAGCAAGTGGCAGGTTTATTTTTGGAGGCAGATTCTCTTCAGATTAGGCATAACTGCCCAACAGGAGCAAGAGATTGGATTTGGCTTCTGCCTACAATTCTGCAGGATACACGGTATGAGCAGAAGCAATTACCTCTTATGCCCGAACAGTCATCTAGTGCTGCAAAGACTGATAATTTTTGCTTGTTCTTACAGGAAATTCTATATCGTAGGCTTCTAATTTCACTATTTTCTCCTGCGTCAGTTGATATTTCATAGAAAACAATGCCATTTTTAAGACCATTACTCACCAGTACTTAGAAAGATTATAAATATGCAGTCTTGATCAAGAGAATTTTTGCAGCATATTGCTGTACTGGTCAGCATAAGGACTCTGACTTAAAATTTGAACTGTTTTCCCTCTTTCAAGCTTCTAATCAAGATGTTTCAAAGGAATTTGTAATTCACCAGGGAGAAATATGACAGTTTCATACAGATTCTTGTATCTAAACTACCATTATGATCTTAATTAAAAGGGTTTGATAGAAGCTGTACACCTTTATCAAAACTGGAGGTAATATTTTTAGTGCCTGTATTAAAGATGCACAAAGGATTACTGGAATATTACCATTAGACCATGTAGTAATGTGTGGGAAGTAAAATATCAATTGGTAATTGAGTGAATCATTTTATTCAGTAATAGTAGGTATTTGCTTTTAAAGCCTTATTTTGATCTTACTACTTTGTATGGCTTAAAGGTTTAGGACAGACTGTTTATTCGGTATAAGCCTGTTATGGAGAAAGTGGCTGTAACTACTTTGGTAAGTAGATGCAACAGGAGCGGTTTGAAACAGGTAGTGTTGAGTATGTGACATTTTCACTGTTAGCACTTTGAAGGTTTAAACCCAAAGTTCAAATCCTTTGAACCAGGGAGAGCTTTATGAGGACAAACTTTGATGAGGAAAGCGGGTCACTCTGGAAAGCATCAAACTTTACTTTCATCTGTCTCCTGCAGATGATGGTCCCTTCTCCAACCATCATCAAGCCTTTTCTATTCCTGATCCTGTACCTGGCTTGCTTCTGTTCCTTCTCATTCACAAGTCACACTGTGGTGCCTGCTGAGTAAATTCTCTCCTGCATTTGAGTGTGGCCACACAAGATGCAATGGAGAGGGAACAGCAAGCTCATGCATATGCTCACGGCACTTACTTTGGGAGGACTCCCTTGACTGCCTGTTACAGACTGCTGCAGACTTCTCGAGGACTGAGTAGAAAGATGGGGATAATGCCATTTCTGGAGTCTTCACCACTGCAGGTGCTCTGTTGATAAGAGGTCCTCGGCACAACAGATGAGCTCAGGCTGGTAGGATCTCATTGTTCTGGGGATTCTGGAGAATAAGAAGTGTATGTAGTAGATGTGAAGGTGCACAACTGAGGCCATCTGCCAAGAGTTTGCACTACAGCTCTGCCACTGCCAGACATCACTTCCAGAATTCATACCTTTCTTCTGCCAAGAAGAGAGAAGTAAGCCTGCCAGCTGCTGAACACCTACAGTGCAACTCTCTATTGCTTATGGCCTTCTTGCCCACAGCTCCTAGGTTCTCAAGCACAGTTTTCTCCACAGTAGTGGAAAGCACTGGCATAAGCTGCTTCTGCCTCAAGTACCTTGAAGATCAGAGGAAGGTGAGCTTTGAACAGGGTGGCTGTCAAAGTCCACTGGTATGTTACCTCATGCCTTGTTCAACAGCATACTGTGGGAGACTGTCTCAGTTGGGACCTTGTTGACCAGGGGAAGGCAGAGCAGCTAGACATGGTAGGTATTTTGGTAGGGGACAGGGAGGGCTGAGCAGAGTATTGGTGTTAGGAAGTGAGAGCAGAAAGGATAGAAAACAGCTGCCACAATCCATTGAATAGAGACTGGTTCAATAATCTCATTCTGCTTCAAAGTGTCCTCAGGGGTAAACTTTTGAGGCTGGTTGTTGTCTGAGGTTTTGCTAAAAGCAACCTTCATCTTCTTAAATTTGATTTGATACTGCTCACCTCATGAGATTTGTAATCTTGTGCTACAGCCACAAGGTAGTAATCTTGCCTGCAAGGAAATTTTTGGACTTCTCACAGTACAGGTTTACAAGCAGCATCCTTGAATCCCAATGTGACACCATGCTGGATCGTCAGCACTCTATATGATCTGCTGAGTTGGAGGAGTTGATATTACTATTGACTGTGTGGATGAGGATGGAGAAATAGAGCGGCCCAGGGAAGGCCAGTAGATCACAGCAAATATGAAGGTGTTATGCAACATGAGAGGCACTCCATGATGTTGCATGAGCACTTGAGGTTCTGAGAGCCTTCTGCTGGCTCTTGAGTGCTTGCTATGTGCTGGAAAACTTGTGGTGGTGTGACTCACTCATTTGTTCTGTCCTTTGAGTCCCTATCAGAGGTTGGAGCATATCAGACATGCTCCTGAAACAGATTTTTTGTTTGGTTTCATCCCAAATAAATTCAGTTCATGAACGCCAAGATTGCTCCCCACTGCAACCAAAGTATGGTAAGTGGGGACAATTGGAAGACTCACTTCAAAACCACATTTCTGATCTGAGCTAAGACAGTAATGTAGGTGGACTCTGTATGGAGGTAGTCTCTTAACTGAGAGGTTCAGATCTTGGCTTTCATTCTGAAAAACAGTGCTACCTGGAGATCCTAAGGGAGTTTGGTGAATATAAATTACGTCAACCTTTTTAGCAGATTTAAACTGTGTGTTTTAAATTGATTAAAAACAACATTCAGATTTTACTAGAAATCGGAACCGAAAGTCTAGTCACATCCCCAATATTGAACAGAGGCTTTATGATGGAACTTTTTAAAAAACAGGCATAGGTTTACTTATGTGGAGGGAACAGTCTTACAGTAATGTTGTTTGTTGAGTGTTTAATATAAATCTTGCTTTGTAAAAATAAGCAAGCACACATCCCTAGCAATGAACTTAACCAGTGGAAAAGAAAACTAGCAACAAAACTTAAAAAAAAATAAAATAAAAATTTGAACAATATATGACTCAGGTCCTCATAACCAAGGCCTCTTTAGTAAAACTAAAACAGGCTATAGGTCAAACAAGTTTTCACCTTGATAAAGCAGTTTTCTTTAAACTTCTATTTTATATGTTCCTACTCAGATTGTTGCTTTCTCAATGCCACAGAAGCAAACAATGACATTCAAGGTCACATTGCTGAAGTACAGAATTGCATTCAGGTATTAAATTTGGAGAACAAACTTGTAATTTTGTAACAGAACAAGAAGTTCTTTTTCCTTCATAAGAAGTTTTGTTATTTTTGCCATTTAGTTAATATCTAGGCTGGGAATAACAGAAAACAGATGCTTTTGATAAATAGCATTTGGGGAAATTCTTCAAAGAGGCTTGAGCTGGAAAATTAAATTTCCAGTGATCTCCAAGGGAAAACTTTATCTAATTTTCATGCTCAGGTGTCTTCCTATGTATTAATATTTGACAGCTTGAATACCTTATTTTGTGTTCGGTAATCTCCTATTCCCTTTCATTCTTCAAAGTTACTGAATTGTAAAGTTGCTATTCATATTTACTGCAGCAAGTCTCTTGCAGATGATTAATTACCCTCTTAACTAGAATTTATTGACTAAGCATATAAGCCTCACTGGGTTATGAATAACCTGAGTGGGTTGGGAATGCTGCGTTTGCTAAGCTTCAAATCTTTGCTATACCATAAGGGTGACTCCTTTAAGAGAGAAGTATTAATAAATGGCGTCACTAGTTTTGTTGTGGGTTTTATTGTTTTTTTTTTTTTTTCTCAAGCCTGCCAAAACTTTACCAGCTAATACTTGATACACTTTTTAAAGATTACATTTTACTTAGAATGTCTGGATTTCCTATAGGCTATAAAAGAAGTAGTAATTTCTCTCCCTTCCCTGCATGTAAGACAAAATGGTTTTAAACTGTGTACCTATTAGAATAGAGACTGACATGTATATGCTGCTTTTTGTTTTTAAAGAGTTACAGTCAGAAATGTGACCAGGGACTGAGATTCAATTATGAGAGAGCTGGGCAGAAAGCTCATTTTTCCTTGCTCACCCACTGTATTCTTGTGGGTTGGCAGCGCTGCTGTTCTCTTGGAACATAGCTGGCAAAGAACATGTTGCAAAGAGCAAGTTCCTCTGAGCGGGGCGAAGCCAGTGACACAGAGGGTGTCACACTGCAGGCCAGAAGCATTACTCTGCTCTGTGAGGAGTCAGTGCAAAAAGCATAGCACTGCATTGGTTTCATTGTTAGTTCTGTTTCAGAGTAAACTAATCAGCATGGCTTAAACCTATTAAAATTTTTTGAAAACCAGTAACATTACTTTGTGTAAAGTGAAGACTCAAAACTAATCACAGAGGACAGGGTCTTCAAAACCACAGCTTTGTGTGAAAACTAAATTCAGTATCCTTTGCTATGCAGGGTGTCACACTGGATGATTAGGATAGTTCTCCTGGCCTATGGAAGGAACATCTTAGTGTGCAGCTGGCTGTGACAATGCAGGGAAATTTGAGGGAGAAAGTGATTGTTTTGGTGGCACAGTTGCTATGTTGTTTCCCTGTCCCACCAAACTCATGTTAGTCTTATTCTATTATGCAAGTATTGATGGTCCTAAGCACTTGCGTATCCAAGGAAGATTGCTGTCTTCCCAGCATATAAGCAAATGGAATGCTTATATTTTATTATTGCAGTGCCATTGAATCCTTCTTTATGGAAGAATTTTCCCACATGACTTTGTGTAGCTGTTTGAACAGGAAGACAGCAATGGGAAGAAAATTTGGCCTCTATTCCTATGGCCTTTTAGGATCAGAGGAATCCTTTCTGAGAAGGATTAGAGCCATCTTAATGCAATTCTCTAACATCTCGTTTACATAAAAGTGACAGGGTCACAGCACTGCTGTTAACAGCACTGCAAGCCCCCCTCTCCCCGAGATTCATGTATTGTAAAAATATATCCATAACTAATGTAGTTTATGCCTCAGGCAGCCAATGCTGCTTGTTCTTACCTAGTCATAAATAAGATTAGATGAAGCAGAACTACAATACTAGCAATGGACTAGTGGGTTTAACTAATAATTTCTTTTAAGAGTTGAAGAACTCTCTTTGATGTATGAGTCTGTTTAACTAAGATCCTTGGAGATATGTGAAAACATGAAGGTACTAATTTAAAACCTATTTGAGAAGGACACAGCTAGCCTTTCCAGTACACTCTTCAAAATAAAGTCAAAGGATTTTTTTAATATGGGAAAGGAAGGTATAATACTCCTATTACTCTCAACCAAGCTGCCTGTCCTTATTCTTATGAACAAACATATTGATTTGACATTCCTTTGGGAAAAAATAATTACTAAAAAAGGTTAACGTATGAATCAGAGATGCAGTCACAAATCATGCAGCTATGAAAGGCTGTTGCTTTTTAAGTTCTCGCTGAGCTAATGGTAAAAGGAAAGGTTTAAAAGGCCCTCCTTTTAGAGTAACACATGGAGAAGTCTAGCAAGTAAAGTGTAACTGTTTCTGCAGGGGCAGGGTTTTCAGTAAAGCTGATGGAAGATTTTGGTTATGAAAGGTGCAGTTAATTTGCAATTGATGTGGCAGGATGCTGCTGCACCTGCCATTGTCTGTGGCAGAGAACAGGTGATGGGAACTATTGCAGTATTCCCTCCCTCCCTCCCTCCTGAAGTTTAGCCTTAGCAGCTTGGGAAGGAAGGATTTTTCAAAGGTGCTAATTTTCATGGTTATCATTGCGACTGACCTAAAACTTTGAGAGATTTTTAACTCTGAGATTTTTATATATATAATTACTTTAATACTCTTGTGACTTCAAAATACAGTTTGCATATGTGATCCAAATACATTTTAAGACTTGAAAACAGAATGCAAATGAAAAGAATGTTTCTCTTGAAATTTTTTCTTTTATAGTGTTCTCTTATTTTGTTTGGATTAGCAATGCTGTTGTCTAGTAGCAGAAAGACACTTGAAAAATAAGGGCCTCACATGGTTGCTTTGTCTACTGTATTTATTTTATGTAATGAGTAGAAGACAGGAAGGTAGAAGCACTGTGTGTTCCTTCTAAAACCTGAGAATCTTTAAATGACTAGAGGTAATTTGTCCCTTCTGCAGCAATCAGTTGCTATGCCTGCTAGATTACAGTGATTTGGTGATAAATCTATAAAAGATTAATTTTCTATATAGTACTTCTGAAACTGCTTGTAATGTGCAATCACTGTTTGCTGCAGAGCTTTAGGGTATGTTTTACCCTGCATTCTACAAAGAGAAACTACCCCAAGGTGATGATCCTATAAGTGCAGACGTAATCTAATCTTACGTGGCTGTCAGTCCAATATGGTTGGAGAATATGAGGAAGGTCACCTCCTTTTTGCTTCATGATTCAGAGATGGGCCCACTGAGGGGTGTTTAGAAGACAGCAAAAGGACCAGGGTATGCTGAAGATCCCTGGATAATAAAGGACTCCGAATCATACAGAGGGTGACTTACCTAGGATAACAGGGGTCCTGATGCCCCAGCTCTCCTGTCCTTCCTCTCTTGTGGAATGTCATCTGGGTTTGAGGAGTGGTTGTGCTGTTTCTGAAGGAACAGCTCAACAGCCACAGTTTTTTGATATACTGTGCTCTAAAGTGAACTTAGATCAGATTTGCTTTTCCCTAGTATATCAGGCTGTAGTATCTTACAGGGTTCAGTAGCTACTATATAAGCAGGTAAGCCTGTAGGCAGAGCAAACAGATGTGCCCATCCCAGGAAAACCAGTACATGTACAAATAGAATCCTAGGAGAATTAAGTGGCTAACAGAAAAAAAACAAAAATAAAACAGGTAATACTGAACTCATTTCCTACTTCCTGGAAATGGTTTGTCTGTTGAGTATCATACTAGCTTACCACAGTATTGCATCGTCATTGGAACTATGTATTAGTTACTGCATATTCTATTTAAATATGTCCAAGGTCTACTTACATATTCTATACCATGATATGTTCTATATGTCGTGTTAAAATTAAGTAGTATTTGCCTTATTCTGTTCATTACAATAAATATACATCATGTATAATTCCTTTATTAAACTCAGACTAAGTATTTCAAAATTCTATCAGATCAGCACTATGCATCCTGGAACATATTTCCATTACCAAGAAAAGGTAGTGAAATTCATAGGGTGAATTGGACAAGGCAAGCGTGAATAGAAATTGAATGTCAGTGAGGAACTACCTTAATCCTCGTGTAAATTTGCAGAGTTGTCCCTTCCTCTCCTGCCAGTTTCAGTAAGTCCACAGCAATAGTTTGCAGAGGAGGTGTCAGAGTCCAATGCTCTCTGACCAGGTTCTTTTAGATACCCCCCACACATGGAAGGTTTAACGTTTAGTACAAAGTTTACCTATTTGAAGTTACTGTCAGGGATCAAGGGCCACTGCTCCCCAAGGGACAGGAAGCCAGAAGCAGTAATCTGTTTGGTAAGGCAGGGGCTGTACCAGCTAGGGCTCATGGCTCATGGCGATGAGACAGGCCCGAGGTCAAGCCAGGAAGTCAGTCTGCATGGCAGGAACAATGTCTGGTGAGTGTAACCAGGGTCAGGTACAGCCTGGGCAGAGCTGAGGCTGGGCAGTCAGCCGCGGTTTGGGGTTGGGGCGACCCTGGGCTGGGCTGAAATGGGGTCCTGGGCCTGGGCAGGGTAGGGGAGGCTGGTCATTGCTATTAAGGCCCATTAATGCCCTCAGGGCCCTTACTGTTACATAGGACTTTGATTTAGCAGACTGACGGAGCAATGTAGTTAAAACAAAATACAGGTACAAATTTTACTTAGCAGAGTATAGCAGTTGTAATATGCAGTTGAATCACAATACAAATGTGATTCTCCTTATGGATCTCTACCATATGCTAAACATCACAACACTGGGCATTCCCACTTGACGGGAAGGAATACATGGGCTGACACCAGCTCGAGCTCATTGTTCTCCTTCAAGCTCTTTCTGTTCATTGTTTGGTTTCTATAGGCTATTAGGCTTACGCAAACCTAACGACTTCCTGCAGCTTGTCTGACTGCACATGGACATATGCTGCACCATGGTAAATTTCAGATGTATGATGGTTCAAGTAGGTCTGCAGCAGAAACAGAGGAAATATAATTCTGTTAGAGAAACTTCTATTGCTGTCCAATATGTATTATCAAAAAAAACACAAAACAATTATTCAGCATTTAAACTTTAGTTCCCCATTTGATTTACTGCCTCCAAAACTTTCACAAGCTTATTAATAGTCTTCTAATTCACCTAACTGGTCACCTGAGGTTGTTTTCTGAGGTTTAAACCCTGGTTGTCATCTTTGGACTTATGGTATTTGTTTTGGAGAAAGGTGTAGAGATAAAAGTTAACATGGCTAAGGATGCTTAACAAGTCGAAACACATCATACAGGATTATGAATCAAGACTTAATTACATTTCCAGTTTCCATAACAGGCCATGACTGTGCCTGAGTTTTTTTTCCAATAAAACAGTAGGACATCTCTTGGAGAGAAAATGGGCAACAGTATTGACCTATCTTGACAGTACAGGGTTCTTGCTGAAGCACTGGAAAAATTCCCAATAAGCAAGATAGGAGCTTGATTGACTCCTCTACTACAAAACAAAAGTATCTCTGTTTACAGAACACAGCATGTTTTTATTAGTGAAGCAAGTTATTCTTACATTATTCTGTATATGAATGTTTCTCCTCTTACCTCACCCCCTTATTTAAAAAAAAACTTGGTATTTATAATACAAACTAGATGAACACCAGTTCAGTGCTGATGGATGTCAGTGTGCAATGACTTACCTTTTTCATTTTAAGGCATTCACTAGTAATAGAGCTGTTTTTCTAGAAACCAACTTCCCAGCAATTCTACCTATTAATTTTACCGGATTAAATTTGCATTTACTAGGCTACTGTAGTTGTTAAAGTAGTACCTAATAGCATACTGCATGGTGAATCACCTTTAACAAAGAACATTGTTCATTGCCGAAATTAGGGAAAGAAAGGCTGTAAGCATTTCAACAACTACATTGTATCCAGGCACCAGTATAGCTTTTAATGGGTTATTTTAATGTCAAGAAGGGCTGGAAGATGTGACTTTCCAATCTGATTTGGAGACCAAACTTCCTTTTTTAACTCCTGATTTTGCATGAATTTGTTAGTGAGGAACTATCCTAACAAATATCTTCATAACCTTTTTCATACAAGGAATCTGGAAAATATTTGTTGTTGTTATATGATGTGTAATTAATATTATCTCTTTGACGTATTCCAGAAATCAAACTCTCACATTAAATTGACAGATAACTTAATCACTGGAGTTGCAAGCTCCTACAGACTAGAAAGCACTTGATGCTTATTGTCTTTCAGAGAGATATGATATAGAAGTTTCTTGTTGAAACTAGGCCATAACACTCCATTCTTCTCACAGAACTAATAGATTTTTCTTAACTTCTGTCAGATGCCCCAAGATCTGAGAGCAGGTCTTGCTGCCACTTAACACATGGAACTGGAACAAGACAAAATTGTCCTTTCAGGAAGTCCTCTTGGGCAAAGTCCAGAAGAGGAGATTGAAAATCCAACTTTCACTGCCTTGCTTAAACCCTGCAATATAAATAAAAGAATAACTAAGCTTCAGTTTTAGATAGCATAAATGTGTATGGTGTGTAAACTATAAGTAGAAAATATCCTAAGGTTCTTATCTCTTGGTTCTTTTTGAATGCTGCAGTGGTGATGTCTGGTGCGGATAGAACAAGAATTTGGAGAAGTGGTAAAGAAAACTAGCATTTCAAACATCTTATATTTAACATTGATGTCTTACAACACAATATTAGAATAATACTTCATGCATAGTTGAGCTGTTTTACAGTGAACAACTCTATTTTTAATCCTTTCTTTTGTTTTTAAAGGCAGCAATGGAGAAGCCAATTAATCATCGACTGTTTGTGACAAGAATTTTGCAGGAATTTGAAAGCGACACATTTTTTCCAGAAATTGACTTCAATGACTACAAACTTCTCTCAGAGTTAGTATAAAGATGCATAACAGTCTTGTGTTCAGATGGCAGAATTCATAGTTTACTTTGAATGTGTAAGGATACTATTAAGGCCACATTCTGTCTTGAGTTAGAGGTGTTCTTCACTATATGTGTTCCCCAGAGTCGCATTTTATACAGAATTTGGAATTCGTCCACTTAGAGCACCCAGAATGGACAGGTTTTTGAAACTTGTGTTCTTCAACCTTCCTGTAACCTTGACAGAGGAGAATTACATTTGTCTGTCAGTTTGCTAGCAAAGCAACTTTGTTACGGTTTCTCACTTAAAAATTATTTAAATATTTACTAAGCTTCATAATTGTCAGTATATTATTAGTCAGTAGGTTATTTTAGTCTCTGTGAACGTCTTTGCGGAATTGTCAAAGACAAATGAAATGGGTTTGAACAGGAAGGGTTGAGCCTGTACATTTTTTTAAGATTATTTCTTTCTCTTAAGCAAATTACTTCTTCCCAGAAAATTTTGTAAGAACCAGTATTAAACTGTAAGTTTCTGCCATTCATTCTGGTTTCTTTTTATGTTGTCCTTATCATATTCCAGTCATTCATTTGTGTTCTCTCTAAAGAGATTACATCCAAAGGGTAGTGGGGTAGTAGCAAAAATTCAAAAGAATTTCTGTCTCAAGAACCAGCACAAGGAAAAAAACTCTTCCTCTTCTTTCTGCTCTCCTTTTTCCTTCCAGCTAGTTACAGATCAGCAGTGGAAGAAATATGAAGTAAGGCAAGTCAGGTGCTGTGCCTGCAACCCCATGACACAGAAATGGATTAGCACTGAAGTGGGGAAGAGTAGGTAGGGGCGGGAAAGGAAGGATGCTGGAGAGACAAACAAGATGAGTGGGAAGGATGAGTCACCTCCTTCAACTCTAACATATTCTGTACTGCTCTGTGCCTTATATCATAAGCCTACTTCAAGATACTGATCTCTGATCCAAAGCTGCCCTCTCTCCCTCTTGGTTGTTTCTCAGGAATACTTTGCTTGGTTTTGGCCAATGAACTGAAATCAGAATTTGGTCTTAAAAAATGAATTTATAAAAAAGCAGACATTTTTTCACCCACTAAAATAGAAACCTATGAGAGGTCTGTCTTTGCAAATAGAATGTTAAATTTCTTCCTCCCTTGAAGTCAGCGTTACTTATACAGAATTTTTATTCTGTTACAGGGAGCTGAAGAGATTTTTAAAGTGTCTATTAATAAAATTGTTTTAGTAAAGCTGGAATAGAGGGAAACACTTTGCAAGGTAGCAGTCACCTGCTTTAAGAAGCTGTCATAGAACTTGTAAGAGGCCTTTACCAATAGCATTTCCTTTAAACCATCTGAGTAAAGCAAAAATGTTTGTGTCTACCTCTGCCTCTACAGACATTTTAAATAATATGGTAGAGGCTTTAATCAAACTGTTAGACTTTTTTTTTTTTTTTACATTGATGTATACTTTCTTGATTTCAAATGGTGTGTATACAGGTTGCTGATAGTAGTTAACATGATTCCTAAAAATAGACATGTAATCAGTATTCCTGTGGTAAGGGTGGTATTTTCATCTCCTTTTTCAAACAACTCTCTTTTCTGATTGATTGGATAAATTACTGGTGACTCATAATGATATTTTTATCTACTCATTGGCTTTTGCTTTTTCCCTTACTCTCTCTCCAGATACCCTGGTGTCCCTGCTGATATCCAAGAAGAAAATGGCATCCAGTACAAATTTGAAGTGTATGAAAAAGCTGTCTTGGCACAATAAATAAGGCTTTCTGTACTTCTACATAAGGGTAGGCATTTCAAATCATAAAGTCTTATTGAGTGTAAATATATATGTATTACATTGTTGCCAGAAAATCCTGCTTGACAGTACAATACTTCAGCAGTGAATGATTCCAAAAAACATCCCCACCACTTTGAATATACATGCTGCAGCAGAAATATGAGTGCAGTCAGCAGCATGAAGGAGGTAGCTCTAAGGAATGCCCCAACTAAGGTTGCATGAGACCTTGTATTGATCTTTACAACCCAAGGCAACATCCGTAACAATTACTTGAGCAATGAAAGCAGGTAGACTGCCGTAAGAACTCTTCTAACTAAAACAGATGATTTGAATAGTGGGGGGTTTTTTTATTTTTTTTTTCTAGTTTGGAGTATCTATTAATTCAAGAAGTCCAACACTGAGAAGGTATCAAAGATCCTGAGCTTGATTGGGATGGTATATACATTTATAACAACCTTTACAATGTGTGGAAGAAAGGGGAAATTAAGTTTGAAAGCATAACAAAAGGATGAGGAGGTGTGAGAGTGCTCAAGTCATGTTGAAATGGAGTCCAGAAGTCTCAGGCAGCAATCCAGGGATACACTGATCCTTCATGGAAGTCCTCTGTCATCATCTTAACCATCCTGGGTACACAGCCTACTTCATTCCTTTTGACTGAAAATACTGTATTACAGCTTAATCTGATAAAGAGGTTTAACTTTTCCATTGACCTAACACTTGTGTAAAGGCTTGCATTACTTTCTTAACAGAATCTGCGTTCTTGTCCCTTCTGAGTTTTATCAAAATGTATAGCGTTAACTTACTTTGTCAGTGTGATTTCAAATATTGCATTTGGCATAGAAATATGGATTATAAACAGATAATGGGTTTATGTTTCGTCTTTGGTTACACATAACTAATACAATAACATTTTGCATAATTATTCCCTAACAGTAGCAAGCAAGATACTGGTACTGTAATAACACTGGGATTCTAAAGGCATACAACACCAAGAGTTACCAAAACTGTTGGGTGCCAATACTATCACAATATCACATTATCAGTAATGCTAGTCTGTTGCTATGTTCTGATCAGCCCCGTCCTACTCCCCGGAAAGGTTGGCAGAGGGTAGAGGAATCCATATGCCAAGAGATATGGGGAGAAGCTGGGATGTACTTTGCCCCGCTATGCTTCCTTGTGCTACAGCTACCACCTTGAGGGGGAGAACATACCAGAAAGGATCCCTGCCTCCCAGTCACTGCAGGTCAACCTGAGAAAGGAGAGTTAAGAAACCGACCCTCAAAAATCTGCTGACTCTTTCCCCATAGCATTTTTAAAGCATCATCACATGAAGCAGTAGTGTGAGAGATTCAAGTGATAATGCCCAACCCTTAATGTTGCACTAAGGCCCAATCCTAATGTCAGTGAGAGCAGCACTGGCTATCAGCATATTTTAAACAGCACATAACTGGGTACAGCAGGAGCATAACAGCATCCAGTTTTTAAGAGAGAGTTGAAACTTGATTTTGCTTGCCTTTTAAAAAAAAAAAAAAAAGAAGAAAAGAAACCTCATTGATAAGGGAAAAACACTTAGAATATCAACTTAGAACAACCATCGAATTTTCCATGACAGTTTGACAACAGTTAACTAATACAAGGAATAATTTTTGCAGTTTCTGTCCTGGGTTGTCTTGATTGTTCTCTGTGTTCTTTTGCAGTCTTAAAAATCTAGGTACTTTCCTTTGTTGGTCTTCTTGTTTCATATGTGCTAACTTGACATCAGTCAATAAAGATTTAAACATCAATATTATATGCTTGTGTGATACAGCAAAAAGCCTACCAAGTTATAATTTGATAAATTTGCCAACATAAAGTAAAAGAGAATGAGGAGAAAGACTGTGTTTTGGGGGGATTTGGGTTTTTGTTTTTTTTAACACCAGTCACAGTCACCCAGATAATTAAGAGAAAATAACTTTCCAAAAGCATGAAACATTTTATATATATGAGTTTACATTAAAATATATATATATAGGACAGGGTTAAAAGTTTTGCACAGCAAGTCTGCAAGGTGCTGTATTTAATGGCACTTGAGTATTTATTAGAAATGGAAGCAAACACTTATGTAATGTTACTGATGTGAACACAGAGCTAGTCAGAAATATTCTGCCTAAGCATATTTTGCAGGAGCTAGTGTTCTCTGAGACCAAAATACTTTGTGGAACCACTCTAGTTTCAAAGAACTTTTTCACTTGGATACAAACAATTCTCTTAGAACCATAGATAGTTACTCTGTCTGTAGACTAACTTATTCCTCTCCAAATTTAGCTAACTGACTGCATTTGTCAGATTTTACAACAAATGAAGTCAATTTATGATTCAAGGCAAAGGGAACTTTTGAAATTGCACTGCAGTTCCCTACTTAAAGCACCAACTTTTCAGAACATACTAATGATGCAGTTTCTTTGGTATGCCACTCAGCTAAAAACAAAGAATTGGTTTCTCTTTGTTGTTGTTGTTTGTTTTTTTAATAAAAACATGCATTTGGACAGAACCTTTTGCATTAGAGGTTTCAATATGCCATATAAATTCTAATTAAGAATTAAGAAAATATATTTGATAGCAGTGAAGTTGGGTCCAAAGGAAGTATGTTCATCTTAAAGACAACCATACCAATCACTACAAGGTTAGATGCTTACTGTTTCAAAAAGATGGACAGGCAGAAGAGGACAAGTCTCTGTATGTTCAGGAAGCATATACAAAGACTTTGCTGACAGATATATTATTTCCAGAGGATGGGAACTTTGCATGTTTTAGAAGTCTGTACCCTTTTAAAGATACCTCAAATTATTCATCCAAAAATTGAGATGAGAAAAATGGATAGCCTCTTTTTGTAAAGGCCAAAGCTACTAGCTGGAATTTTTATGGGCCATTTTTCAAAAGCAATGCTTCACTGGTTGATGGGTTGGCTGAAAAAGCAACAGATGATAAAGTAACAGTGTTTGCCAGCTTCACCTGAACTGGGCATTGCACCTGTTACCTGCTTGAAGAAAAAAAATCTTTTGTTCCAAATACCACTTTTTCCCACGTTTTGTTTACTCCTCTGTCTTGCTGATGTAATGATGCTGTGAAAAGTCACAGATTCTCATTATGTCTAGTACAGTTTCTCCCCAGTTCCATGCAGCTAAGTGCAATGAAGAGCATCATGAGTGACAGCATAATTACCGATCACCAAGAAAAGTATAGTACAGATATAATTTAATCCCACTCATTCATGCTTTCCTAGGAACAAAGTGTTCTCAACAGATTAAAATTTTAATTTTAAAGAATAATAATAGTTTTAACAAGATAGCTAAAATCAGAGGGTCTCCATAAGAGGTAAAAAACAAACCACTAATGTTTCTGTTGCTTGTCTATTATTCATTATCTCTTTTCTCTGACAATGGACAGCAATTTCCATCTGGTAGCAGAAAACTAACATTTTAAGTAGCTCATTAATAGTGTTATGGTCACTGTGTACTGAAGGACAGAATTGGAAACATACCAATAGCCAGTCTCTGCCATGGAAAGTAATTCATGGAGAAGAAATGTACACACTAAATAATACCAGTTTCCTAACTTAGCAAACAGAATATTACTAGAATATATAAAGGACATAAGGGGAAAAACAGGAAGTGGAAAATGGCAGTGATTGATTAGTTTATGCATATAATCTAAGGAAAACATCAAGTGTGTAGGACATGAGCTCTTATTTGGGACCAGAAAACCATGTTGTCTTCATCAGACTACAGCTAATTTGTCAAAGGTTTAAACCTAGTTCCAGCATTATGCTGACCTGTTCAAAAGCTACACCAACAGAAAAGAGAGATAAGAGCAGGCAGCAGTTGATCTGGAGAAGGAAAAAAAAGCTCTGGGAAGGGTTGTTTGTGAACCAGTGCAGAAAATGAGGTAACTAGAATAGAGGAATCTTACCAAAACTTAGCAAGTCTGAAACTGGAACATACTTACCTCATTGTACAGCTGTGCTTTAACTGTCTTTGCTTGCCCAGGAGGATGGTAGGAATGGAGCCTACCAAATCAGGATACACTCACAAAAATCTTCCGAAGAGGTAGGTCCTGGAACAAAAGAGTGGAAATGGGGAAAGAGAGGTGAGAAAAGGAACTTGATATGTTTCCTAGAAGGATTACATAGTTTCATGTGATAGTTTGCCCTGTAACTATAATTACAAAGGAAACATTTTCAAACTGCCCCAGGGTATAACACTTATAAGATGCTATTATAAAGAATTTCAGGAGTGAAGAATTTTCAGGGTTTGGATGTCTAAGTGACAGCTTTTGTCAGCTATGTTGAAATCCTCAGCTACAAGCCCTATCCTATAGTTAAGTGCCTACATTCTGTCTGAAAGCGGGAGTCCGATCCCAGAGTACCCAGAAGCCCAACAGTTAGCATTGTGCCCAGGCAGATTTTCTGTTTCTCTTGGTGGACAGCACACCCTTCTGTGATAGCATGTGAGAAACTTGCTGATTTTTCTCTATCTTCACTTACAAAGACTTGCTTTCTGCTTGCACTGCAGTGAATCATGCATTCTCTCCTGTTTTCTGTCTGCAGATCATTCTGCCCCCTATTGCATATCATCAAAGCAAGGTTTGTAAGGAGAAAGCTTTTATTAAATTAACTAACATAGCTGGGAAAACAGACAAGCTTTCAGGCATACAGTCCTTTTCCAGTTGCATTCTCAAGGCTTTTTTTCAGGTGACTTGAAGAAGGGCTTATGTGCCAACACTTGTTTGTTTATCTCCAATTAAATTGTGTGGTTTAATAAAGTAGATTATGTAGTAGTATGCACTAGTAGATTTAGTATATTAAAGTAGATCTTGCTATGTCAGTCTTGTTTTGCTTATATCTTTTAATGATCTTGGCTACAACATTTGTATATCAATTTTACTCCTCAAGCTATGGCCCTCTAAATTCTATCCATCATCTCTTCAGCTGTCCTGTTGGATTAGAAATTTACAGAAATTTGGAAGATTCTTCTAATCAAGAAAAGTAGATATTTCAAACAGAACATTCCTAAGTATGTGCTTATATCTGAGTCATTAAGTGGAAATAGGTATTCTTCATGAAATTGGGACATGAACTTGCCTGGTTAAGGATACTTTTAGGCATGAACTTGAATATTTTACCAAATTATGGCTACAATGAAAAAAAAAACAAACAGAAAAAAACAAATAGTAAATATAGAACTTGAGAGGTCTGGAATTAGATGGTACACCATTACTAACAGAAATATAAAGCAATGCCTTTTCCTTCAGCAGTACAACTTAATGAGCTCCTAATATCAAACAGAATCTTTTTCAAATAACAAACTATCATATAGAAATCATTTTGACTATAAAGTGGGTCATTTCATTAACAAGGACACTTACACAAAAACAGTGTTTGCTCCTCAGAAGTAACATGCTCTTAATGTTCATCCTTCCTCTGAACTCTGTTTTCCACATAAAAGCCTGCTGGGAACACTCACCCTCTTTTCAAACAGCTGTACTAGTAGATGAATTATTACTAGTCCTCTGCTGGAGATCACTGCTCCACATCTCAGCTGGCTGGAGGGATTATGCAAACACAGCCTAATGTGCTTCCAGCAGAGCCAGATGGGTTCATTTAAATAGCCAGTGAAGAATGATTTCAGCTAAACAAAGTGACTCTGCCTGACAGGAAAAGGAAAAACTCAAGTGATCCCTTACATTGACACAGCTGTGAGGCCAGTAACTCCTCATGATGGACAGTGATGAGCAAACAGGATGTCGTCATTCTCTCCAACTAGACCTAGATGAGAATGTCTGCCAGTGGTCTAATTGAAAAAATCAACCAATACCCATATTACTCAATGGTATAGCTGCACCACCATCACTTCCATAATTATCTGAGAACTATTTAATGTTACAATGGAAAGTGTCATGCTTCTCTCAGCAACTTTAAAACCTCTAGCAATTCAACATGAGCTTTACATGGATGTGCTCCATGGAGGAACATACCTCACAGACCCCAAAATGCATATGTGGAAGATGCCAGTTCTAAGCCATGAGCAGAACATCTCACTGGATTACTACATTTCATGCCCATTCATGCAGTGATTGAAAACAAATATTAAATATCCCTCTCATAAAGAATAAATTACTTAAAACAGAATGGACCAGTTTAACCACTAATTTCACTGAATCATGTGCAGGTGTAATGAGGAGTAGTTTAGTCCAGTAGCTTTCAAACTTTTCTATGGTGTATCAGTAGGTTACTAAACATGGCAACAAAGCTCCTGGAAATTATTTGTGAAATCAGTTCCATCTTCACAAGTGCAAGATGACTCGTTTTAATCTCTATACCTGCTCTTTTTAGTTTTTGTTTAGAGAGGTTAAAATTTAGATGTGGTTTCATCAAGAGTCCTATGTGGAAGCTTATCAATTTAAACATATTCAAGTTCAGAAAAAATCAATGTAAATGTTCCTAATTTTGATTTAGTCATAAACCATATAAAAGCGCATTCAGTAGTGAAGTTATTCTTTTCCTCACTAAATACTTTTGTGTATATTACTCTTTCAGTCAGCTAAAACTGACTTCTTCACAGCATTGAGTCTGTGTTCTTCATCAAAATATGGTTTTCTTTCAAATGGAATCATGTAAAACTGATCTTCCCCTGTTAATTCTGTTCTTTTTATTGTCATAGAGCAGTTACACCACTGTCTACTGCACAACTGAGTATAAATTTTTTCTAGTATATAATTCCAGATTCCTTCAGTAACTCTTATAGTGCAAAAAGGGTACAGAAAAATTTCTGTTATAATTTAAATAATCATTCTTTTCATTCATTATCTTATTTTTCTTCATACGAAAGAAATCCATATCCTTCATCTTATTGGCAGAATAAGTGCTTGGGCTGCTCAGTAAAAATAACCTGTCATGGGCAAAAGACTGCTATATAATAAAATTCTGAGCATATGTTTTTCTTACCAATAACATGAAGGATTCAGACTCTATTGACCAACACTAGTATATGAATTTCACACAAGCCCATAAACAAAGAAAGTAACAGATGATGTCTTAATTTATTATATACTTTTTTATCATCATCCAAAAAAAAAGTGCTTTGATTAGAAATCACTATATAGAAACAAGGCATTATATGGGAGGAAGCATACTTTAGTATCCTCCTACTTTACTAATATGCCTAACATTATAATGTCAAATCATTTAAAAACAACTTGTTTCACAGTCCTTATTTTCAATTTTACTGAACACACATATGAAAAAGAATCAATTCTATTTATTCACATTCTGTGTTAGTAATATCTGAAACACAGTAACAAATAAAAACATTGAGAAAAAGAGTTATGTTATGGGCCTGCTGATTTACAACAGTTAAGAATCTAGCACTCGTGTTTTGCAGTATTGCAAATGGATGTATCGATGGAACAAGACATTTTAGTGTAATATATTCTCTAAAATTGTTTGAAAAACTCTTGTTCCCTCACCAGTCATAATTATTCCTGCAAGTATCACAAGAGTGATTCCCACGCATAGTCTATTTTTTAATTGAAGTAATTAGCCAAAATACACCAAACATTTCAGAGAGCATATTGTTCCAGAAAGAAACCTCCATGTCATAACTAGATAATTAAAATGTGCCTGAAAGAAATCAGGGGAAAATTCAATTCTGGTATTAACTTACTGAAGCCAAATGGTAAATACCAGATCAAGTGTCAAAAGAATCAGTCTCAGAGGTCTTACCTGATGTGATCAATCCAACAGAGTGTGTTAGCAAAGAAAGTAGGTTATAAGTATACATCAAAATAAAAATTATCTGTGTAAACAAACCAATAAAGTAATAAAAGTGTTTTTCTAGATTTTATACTCCATGCAGAGTTGTGGCTTGCTGTGAGATTCCTAATGGAGTCCTATTTTTTTCTACTTGTTTTTTGCTTATTATTTTTAAAACAAACTATAGCTTTTCTTTATATTCTTCCTACCACCTCTGTCTCCTCTGTTCCCTTTTAGACTTCTCCAGTGATGTCTCTAGCTCATTAGCATAATCCAACTTCATTTTTTAAACAAGCAAGCAGCTAACCCTGTTACATTTAATAGAAGTATTTTCATGCATACTATTGTTCACAATGTGTTATTGCATTCCTTTCAGCAAACAGTTCTACTACAGTAAATGTCTGCCTCTACATACAGCATTTTAAATGTACTATTTTAACTACCAAATTACTACATAATAATGTTAACATTAGTTACATATTTTCAGTCATCACAACTCGGCCAAATTAATTATGCTTTTGTATTTTTCCATTTATTCACATTTTAGAAAAAAAAATGCATACCAATGAATACATTATGACTTAATAACTTATTAGTTATAATGACTTGTTATAATGTCATGTTATAATGACTTGTTATAATGTACTGTGTTCAAAGATTTACTCGCTAATACATTAACATAGTAATGATTATATAGAGCAAACAAAAATGTCTCCTTCTCATTTGAATCAGTTTTTGTTAGTGTAGGTTAAAACTGGTCAGTACTAGATGTTTTTGATCAGCATTCCAGATGAGCATGAAACCCAGAATGTTTACAATTTCCCATAGAAAGCAACATCCCCCCCAAAAGTTTGTTTCAGATCAAATCAAAATACTTAATATTGTTTTTTCCATAAACAAAATTGAGCAGCTAACTTCCTCAATTCCAAGGATCCCCAGGGACCCAAGAAAGCCCCCCTGCTGCAGAGGGCAGTGCTCAGACACCCTGACAGCGCCAGGAGAGGCAGGGCTCACCACGTGCAAAGCCTGGAGTTTAAATTCTGGAACCGCTCTCTCAAAACAAGCTCCCAGGCTCAAGGTTTGCAGCCCAGTTCTGGGCTTCCAGCAGCTTGTTGAGCTGGCTAGCAGAAAAACAAGTATGTTTTTAGTTTTATTGTCTGCCTGCCCATATTTGGAGAGAAGTTTATCAAGAATGAGATCTTTGTAGTGAAAATTTTTCATCAATTAAAACAAATATTAGTATTTTTGACCATAAAACTCTTCCCTGGTATATATCTAGCTAGCCCTACTGTCAGTGAAATAGTAAGAAGAGGGGGCTGGATTGATACAGACCCTCAGGAGGCAGAAAGAAGTATAACAGACTGATATGTTACATGCATATGCAAACACCTTTCGTATTTTAGAACAAATCCTGCACTGCACTGATGTATTTCCTATTCTGTTTTCCATCCTCCTTCACTGTTAACATAAAAATTAACTTTTTGATATTGTTATTTTTATAACTAATTAAAAGTAGCCAAAGGAGAGGAAATTGTGACATTTATTTAAAAAAAAACTGTATTTTTAAAAGTGCTCTTCCAAGAACTGGTGAGATATACACTCTTTTTTTAAAACATTCATGCCAGCTATCATAAGCACAACAATGCAGTACAGGCAAGGACGGAAGGTGGAATAACAAGGTGTATGAGAACTGCAGAAATCACCAAAGTAAAGATGCTCTTGGAGCAGAATTGATGAGCCATACACAAGTATACACTGCCTCCATATCTTATATAATTCACACAATAACAGGCCTGAGAAGATCGCTAACCTTCCTGAAGAGTGGGTGTTCAATATATACGACCATCTGAGTCTGTTCAGTAAAGAAAGAGTATTAACAATGTGGGTGGGGTGCAGAGAATAAAAGAAAACAAAGATAATTAGAACCACACTGCAGAAAAAAAAGTCTTTGGGCATTTTCACAACTTAGCTTTTGAAAGAAAAGGTCAAAGAGTAACTGCAAAACCTACCCTTGAGGTACTGCTTGTCTTAGTGACTTATTCATTACAATTCTTAGTCATGCTGCTATCTAACTGATCCCATCATGCACATTAAAAAGTAGAATTGCATAAATCTCCTTCATATTCCTCCTGGAAACTTATCTCCCCTGTGATGCCTGAAAAATCACTCCATAGCACAAGGCAGCTGGCGTACTGTGACTGCTACTTATTATACCAAACATGATTGATTGTTTTGCTGTTACTTTGTCCTCACCTCCCCTACTTGTTTGTTGTATTCACCTGTTGTCTTTTATTATATGCCAAGACTACAAGTTCCTTGAGGCAGCAGCTGCTTTTTCAGGCACTGTAAAGGAGTACAGAACCTTGCACAATAACGGCACTACGCCCTCCGCAATTAACAGTGTGTGTGAGGGGGGCAGTTGCTGCAGCTCCCACAGCTACTCTAATGCCCACTGTCATCTCGGTAAAAAGTAAAAAGTTACTAAGACAAAACACAATCAAAACTTCTGCAAAATATTCTGTAAAAATGTAAGTGTGATTTTATAAGAATCAACATTTCAAGGATATGTCCTTGGAATATCAGGGATATCAGTGGGATATCATGTCATTCTCAGGTAAGTTTAAGAGTACTCCATAAGCATCCTTACAGTCACTAAGCAGCTAAACAAGACAATAAAGTCTTACTAAGGTACAATAAGGTCTCTTAAACTAGCATGAAAACCAGGAAGGTTCTTGCACCATACTTTGAAATTTCATATGCTTTCAGCAGTAACCAGAAAGCCTCCAGCAGCAACGTAAGTCCCATGAGTAGCAAGTTCAGAAAAATGGGACTCAAGGAGCTAAGATAACCTCAGAGAAATACTACATGACAGCTGTGAGAAGAGATTGATGCATTCTACTATTTGACAGGATTTTTTATTTTATAACTTCCTCCAAGTTTGTAATCAAGAACCTACACCTTTGCTGTGTTGGAATAAACTTCTCTTAGTGAAGCTTGTCTGATGTTAGGACTGATTTCAAGCCACTCTGGAACGTAACCTATTTCTCAGGAAACAAATCCATATAAAGTCACGTTACATTACAGTAATATTACAGACAAACTTTCCATGTGCATTCAACCCAAGGAGATCCCAAGAACTGGGACTAACGTGCTACCAGGTTCATTTGGCAGTAGGCAATGCCAAGTATCAAGACAGAGGAAAATGTCTCTCCTGACAGGCTTTAACAACATTACTTTTGGCAAGCAGCAGAGACAATCCATGGTTTCGGGTAATCCTATATTAACACAGGTGCCTTTATCCCCAGTGGGGTCTATAAATACTCCCACAGAACAACAAAAAAAATCATAATAAAAAAATTAAACCATTTGGATGGGTTTAGACTGGTTGAATAATGAAGACAACACATTAGGATCAGGAAAATTGATGAAATTACATACCTCTTACTTCTCCTACAATCAGACAGGACCCAAATCCTTTTTTTCTTTGGCAGTTTTGCTGTCCCGCGTAGCCC
Organism: Apteryx mantelli; assembly: GCF_036417845.1. Lineage (NCBI taxonomy): Eukaryota > Metazoa > Chordata > Aves > Apterygiformes > Apterygidae > Apteryx > Apteryx mantelli. Next base: position 58,164,029 of record NC_090020.1, read on the forward strand.
CAGACTACTGTGGAGCAGAACTTCAGCACATCCGAAGGAAGAATCTCTGCAGACTAGTGAATAAGATAAATTTCACAAGACTTTTGTCGTGGGCCTATGTAATCACTTTTGCCAAAGGAATGAGGCTGTAGGGACAGATTTATAAACTGTGCAAAATGCAAATTCCCTTTAGGCATCAAAAGCAGTGGCCACATTTCAACGTTGGTTCTGATGGGCTGAAAGGCTGGGTCCAAGCTCGATCTGAAAGCTAGCAGGTTCCCTTCCTCCAGTTCATAGGAAATACTGTTAAATTCGTGCATCTTGACGATAGCAACTAGTGAGGTGGATAAGGGTCTTAGGAAGATGACCCCATTAGTTGCTTCTCTTATTTACAACATGGAAAGAAAACTCACGCAACCGAGCTCATCTCCAGTGTTGTCCCGTGCCGGGGCGGTGAGGCCGCAGGTGGCGACGCACTTGCCCAGCGGGGGCCCTGCTGGGGCCCAGCGAGGCCCGGGCTGCCGCGGGCACGGCGGGAGGCGGGCGGGGTCGGCAGCGCGGCCGGCAGGCGTTAGGCGCAGGGTGGCCACCCCTGTGGCAACGGGGGGGCCGCGCTGCTCGCGCCGAGGCGGGAGGCCAACGGCCGCGCGCGGCCGTTGAGCGGGGTGGGGCAGCTCCGCGCGAGGGGAGGGGGCGCGGATGCCTCCTGCGGCGCCGCGGGAGGGAGAGCCGCGCGGGCCCGGCTGGGGGCCCGCGGGACGCCGAGGGGCTGCGGGGAGACTCGCCGCGCAGGGAGGCGGGTCGGCACGGGATGCGCGTCCGCACGGGATGCGCGGCGCGGCGGTGACGGGCGCGGAGCTGCGTGCCCAGCTGCCCCGCAGGAGGGCGGCTCCTGCCCCGCCGGCCGCGGCGCTAGGGGGCGCCGCCGCTAGCCCCGCGCTCCCGCTCCGCCCCGCTCCGCTCCGCCCCGCCCCGCCCCGCCCCGCCCCGCTCCGCTCCGCCCCGCGGACCGGCGCGCCCACGCGGAGCCGCCCGGCCGCAGCGCCGCCGGAGCGGCACCCGCCGCAGGTAGGCGACCGCGCCCGCGCCCTGCCCGCCCCCCCGGGCGGCGCCGCCTCGGGCCAGGCAGCTCCGCTCCGCTCCGCGCTGTTTGCCGTTTTTGTGTCGGTCCTGCGACGGCGCCGATAAGCCTCCGCCGGGTCCCGGCAGCGGCGGCGGGGCTGCCCGGAGAAGCGCGCCTCCGCGGCTCGCCGCCGCTCGCGAGGTGGACGTGCAGCCCGGCAGCTTGACTGGGGGATTTAATGAAAACAGGTCAGTTTATAAAATGAGCTGAACTTCCACCTCTTTCGTTGGCGTTTCGTTGAGTCGAGTTCTGAAGACTGGAAATGCTGTTCAAGGTAGCAGATCGTTCCCCCTGTGCAGGCTGTTAGTGAAAAGAGCATGCTGCGTTAATCCAAATATTCCTGCTGCTGGAGGACCTGCAGGTGCATCACTTTCCTTCTAATAGGAGGTAATGCAGGAGAAGGAGAAACAGTAACAAGTAAAAACTCCTTTCTCGCAATCCCAAATGAGGCACGTGCTTAGTATTCAGTGTGATTCGAGGCTGTGCTGCATTTAGTTTATACTGCAGATTAGGAAGGATAGCACGTTTACAGAAAGTTTGGCCAAAATGCTGAGGAACGGTTTCAGGCTGTACATGTTCTGCCTTGCCATGTTAGCTCAGCTTGCAGCTGTCTGTGTCTGAAGGTTACTGGGATTAAAGAAGATGGATTTCAGCCTCTATGTGGGATGTTTCTCTTGGAAAGTGGTTTTGTTAGGCTCTTCTAAGATTAAGAGCAAATACTGGTCACTTCCCTCTCAATGAATTTTTTATAGAAGAGCTTTTAACATGCTTATTGTTCTAGCCTCCGTTTGTATTTTTCAGGTGTATTCTCTATAGACCTCTGCAGAGAAATTTCTTGTCCCTGTTTTTCCAGATCTCCCTCAGCAAAACCATTAGAGCCATTATGTTGCAAGGCAGGATGCTGTGAGATGAGCACAGGCCACAACAGTCATCTTAATGCAGACCCCCCCCCCGTTTAAACTTTTCTCTCCCAGTATTGCCCACCATGCTTTGACCACTCTCTGATGATAACTATTATTGTAGAAAACCCCTCCAGGTGAGAGAGAATATCTGGGGAGATGATAAATACTGTGAGAGAAAAAGTCACTGAATAAGCTGGCTGGACCTCTCCAAGCTGTCTTCAAAAGTACAAACATGGAACATTGTAAATAAGAAGACTGATTAGAAACATGCAGAAAATTGTGACCATCCTGCAGTTAACCTTGGAAACCAGCAAGGCTGAAGAGACAGAGGCATTGCTATGAAAAGTTGCATGTTACAGGCTAGGATTCTGAAACGGGACCTGACTCTGGCAATTCCTTGAAAAAAGAAGTTTTGGTGGTGATACAATGGCAAGTTTTGAAACAAAAATCCTTTTCGTACCTGAAACATTTTAATGTGTGTACAAGATAGTATAGGAAATTGGAGTTCTCGTTATACTGACCAAGGGAATTTACAGGGTTAAAGTAGTCTTGAAAATCACAAAACTATTTAAAGGTTTATTTTCTTTAACTGCATAAGTGCATCTTTTCAGAGAGATGAGAATTGGTGACTTAATTTTAGTGGAATGATTCTGGACTCCCTAAATACTACTGTGAAAGAGCTTGTTTGCATAATTTGTAGAGTGCTGAGGCATAGAGGGCAGAAAATTTGTCTTTAATTGTGAACAGGCAAGAAGTACCTTGCAAGAACATTGATTCATAGCAGTCCTTTACTTAGTGAAAATGTGATTTGTGTATATATTTGTTTATATGTGGTAACATCAGTGAGCTTTTTTCCCTCAATTTTGTGGTGATTTCCACTGTTACACATAATGAAACACTTCAAGAGTTTCTCCTAGTAAGTAAGTACTGTTTACAAACTAGCAAGCAAGGGTTGCGGGAAAAAAAAGTGGTAAAACTTTAGTTTGGTTTTAATGGCTTTTCCCACTATGATGGCAGTAGATCCTGTATCAGAACAGGACCCTGGGTTATCACTGTCTTACATTTGCCAGCCTGACCTCAGGTTAGGATCCAGCACAAATACACAGATAGTGCCCGTCTGTCTGCTCCTTGGAAACAAACCATCATTGGCTCCAAAACTCACTTGTTTTTCATACTACAAGGTGCTTTATGCTACTTCATCGCAGATCAGTTTCCAGAACAATTCCATTTTTTGAATATAAAATACTAGAAAGAAATAGCATTCCTGGAATACTATTAGTACAAGAACATCAGAAATTTGTGGATAATCTGAAGGACCCATTCACAGTTGGTTATCATTAACTAGGTCACACAGCAGCTCAAAGAATGAGGAACTATATTGGCACAAGTACACTTCCACAGCTGAAAAGCAGCTGTGTCACCTCTGACATTTTGTAAACACAAGTAGTTGTTCCTAACATTGCAGTTAATTAGATTTAGGAATATTTTATAATCCCAATCTGTTTAGCATCAATCTGTTTAGCGTCATTAGTCCAGCTGGGGAATGTATGTTTGCATTGAGCCAGTGTCAGTGTGGATCTCATGGAAGTCCCGCTACCCTTTGTTCCCACAGTGGCAATTTTAGGACGACATAACCCTAAGCATATCTTTGTCAAACAGATTCTCTAGATCAAGTCATAGTTATCTTCATCCAGCATTCAGGAATGTATTCTACGTTATGTTTGTCCTATTACATCTCTGTTACCTTTTCTTTTCATAATGTTGTATCTGAATCTGAAGTACTTGGGCATTTTTATTCCCCTGGATCAAGGTTTACATTGCCTGCTCCACTTTCCTTCCCACCCTTCCCCTCCACTTCCTTTACGGTGCAAAGTGTAGATCAACCTAGAAATAGCGTGCCTGGATCTTAGCAGCCCTCATGCCTACGTTCCTTCTTTCAGGGATGAGCCAGCCTGTTTTACAGATCTGACGGTCCCAACTTGTGGACAGGATGATCAGTTGGGCCTATCAGAGAGGGTTTCGGAAATGAATTTATCAGTACCTACAAACCCCTGGGGGGCTCAGGCATGCTGAAACTGCTAGCTTGCCTATACAACAGCATCGCAGGCTTTCTGCAGCCCAAGCTCATACGGCATCCTGGAAGCACATGCTGCCTGTCCTGTAGTCCCCTCTTTCCCACTCTGAAGGCAGAAATGTTTAAAGATGAACCTTGCCTAGTTTATAGCTGGGAGTGTGTATGTATATAGGTAGATACTTACCTTCAACAGTTGGGGAAAAGGTGTTACTGATGAGGGATTTCCCTTCCAGTACTATGTTCTACATCCTCTCCGTCATTCCCATTGTGTCATTGTGTGCACTTGTGTCATTCCCATTGTAACAGTGTGTAAGCACCTCAGTCTTTTTTGCAGGGTTTTTTTTTTTTTCACAACAATCTTATGTAACAAGGCTCAGATCCTTATTCTAACTTTCACTGATCTCAGTTTAATTAAGGTATTAAAATATATTTAGAAAATGTGCCTTAAATGACCTCAAAGGAAGTATATGGCAGAACTGAGTCTCCCAAACCCAAAGTCTACTCCAGACAGCCTAACACTAACTGTTGGCCTAGACTAGCCTTCTTCTATCCTCAGTCATGTGAATAGTCCAGGTGAAGTCTATAGAGAAAGTAAATTTAAGCATGTAGAGGCATTAGATCAGACACCAGAAAAACAGCCCTGTTCCTAGTTCTAGCATTTACCTGCTCTGTGACTTCAAGCAACATTCTTCTATTTCCATGCCTGTTTAATATTTAATGTGTTTTTAACCAAAAAAGTTATTTCTGTAGATGAAAAAGCTTGTATAAGTGCTACATACCATCAATACAATAAAGCAAGCAGTTAAAAATTGAGTTTTAGATAAATATGAAAGAGATGTAAAATCAGCTATGACTTCCAGATATGTCAAAAATAAGGGAGAATATAGTCAAAATTCCAGCATATGTGCTATCTAAAAGATATTTCTGTTTAATTTGTTTCTGAAAACCTAACTGTACTATTTAATTGGATACTTTTATAAAAGATAATAATCTTGAGTATGTTACTTGTCAGAAATATGCATTTCATAATAATGATTTGTACATCAATGAAAGCTGCAATAGAAAATACTGAATCATGTACTTTCAGTAAAACAGAATGAATCCTTAAAGTAATTTGAATTCAATTACTTTTAAAAAATGTTTTATCAAGACAGAATAAAGAAAATCAACTGAACAAAAGAAGACAGTAGTACCACAGTGGTGTCGCCCCTCTTACCAGTGATCACAAGTGGATGTTTATTCTCTGAGGACAGACAGAGAAATTCTAGCCCTCTTTCATTCCCCTTAATTTCTCAGAAGAGGACTCCAGTCATACATATGTCACAGTCTTTGTGAGGCCAGAAATAAATGCCATCAAAGGTGAAACAGTTCATCTCATGGGTTTATTTCTTGTTTTTTCCTGATATTCCAAATATTGCAAGGTGTCTTATCCAACACATGCTACCTGTGACCATTATTACACCATGTCACCAAATAATGCGTATATTGAATCACCATTTTATTCAACATTTTATCCAATGTTTTATTATTAATGTATATTAAATCAATGTTTTATTAATACAAGTATGAAGCCTTCTAACTACCTTCTAACTAACTGTTCTCCTTGTGTCTGATAAACTTCTGAACGTCACTGCTTAATAAAAGCAAGCACTTGTAGCTGCAGAGCATTCTGCTGTGGAATGAAATAAACTGAGGGGAAAAAAGCAGTGATAAAAATTTCACATGTGTATTTCAACTGACTTTTTTGTTTGTTGGACTTGTGGAACAAACTACAGTGACATCATCCTTTGATTCTGGAATTCAAAGTAAAACTCCAATATCAAAGAAAAAAAGAAGGAAATTATTGCTGTTCAGTTATGTACCAGAAAATTACTAATGTTTTAGATGGTAAATAAAAATAAGTCTGTTAACTTCCATTGCAGTTAAACTAACTAAACATTTTTATTTCTCTAGGAACATATAGTAAACATGTAACTTTCATATTCATGGCTAATCTTGTATTGGAATTACTGCTCTGCCACCTGTTAAATATTGATTTTTCTTTGGCACTAAAGATTTTTCTTCCACATAGTTAAGCAAGCACATAAAAGACAGAAATAAAAGTACTTTAATTTTATTGATTGCATGTATGCATGGGTACATTCATGCAAGACCTTTCATTATTTTATACCACATTAAGCTCTTAATTTTTCATGTGAAACCTTATTTTTTCCCTGATCCTATCAAATGTTTCTTTTCTTTCAGATACTGGACTATTCTCAGCCCCCTGATCTCTACAAAGAGTGGGATAGGCTGTGTATCACTTCATTTATGCTGTTTCACGCTGACTGGTACATTTTCAAAGCAGCATAAGAAAGGTAGTATTCTTCCACAAATATTACTATTTTTATATAGGACATTAATACCTATTGCCCCACTATTTTAACAGTTAACTCGTTATATAAAAATATTTTACCATACTTGCTTTTCTTTCTTATTATGCCCAGGAATTTGTTTTTTTCCTCATTAATTCCTAGATGTTTTGCCTTCTCATTTTATGAAAAAGAATGAGTGAATGTGTCACCATATCTAACATCAATGAAAAAAAAAATACTGCAGTATTCATTCTATTCAACTGATGCAAATCATGAGTAGCACAACCATAGTGGCACCTCTTGTGTGCAGTCAGTGTAAAGCCATTAGTGTTCAGAATGACACTTCCTTTGCAGCTTATTTGGCAGAGTATGATGAAGACCTAAGCAATCAAAAAAACTCAGCTATTCTTTAAGTATGTGTAAATGTTATAATTATATTCAATATTGTTTAAATTTTTTAATGTATTTCTTGAGGTATGGGAGGTGGGAGTGTCTATTTTTTTCTTCATCTGCATACTCTTTTCACAAAGTACTGGGGAATGTACAGGAGAAATTCATGCAATTAAATCTTTGTTTTGTTGGCCTGTTTACTTTCTCTGAAAACCAGGTGTTCTTTTCAGCAGCTAGGAAGGTGCAAGTGAGAGACAAGCACAATGAATGAAACTGTGGAGGTGCCAACGGATGGGAATTCTCTCATAAGAGCTGTCTATCAAAGCCGCCTTCGTCTCACCAGACTGTTACTAGAGGGTGGAGCCTACATTAATGAAAGCAATGACAGAGGTGAAACCCCGTTAATGATTGCTTGTAGGACAAAGCATGTGGACTCCCAGAGTGTCAGCAAGGCAAAAATGGTTCAATATCTACTGGAAAACAAAGCGGATCCAAACATACAGGACAAATCTGGAAAGACAGCCTTGATGCATGCTTGCTTAGAAAAAGCAGGCTCTGAAGTGATTTCTCTGCTACTGAAAAGTGGAGCTGACCCAAGCCTACAAGATCACTCTAACTGCTCTGCTCTTGTATATGCAATAAACTCTGAAGACAAAGAGACCCTGAAAGTTCTTCTTAATGCCTGCAGAGAAAGAGGAAAAGAAGTAATCATCATCACCACAGACAAATCTCCATCTGGAAAGCAGACAACTAAACAGTACTTAAATGTGCCTCCTGCTGACTCTGAGGAATGCCGTTTCCCAAGTACTTGCACTTGCCCATCAGAAATAGAACTGAAAACATCTCCATCCCCACTTTCAAGTTCAAATGAAACTAAAAAAGCAATTTTCAGCTTTAAAGAGCTGGATCATCCAAGAAGCACGGACAACTCATCTGAACCAGTTTCACCTACTAGAAAATCCAATTCAACACATATAGGATCCAAGCTGGCACAAGCACAGCGACTACAGTCTGAGCCTTGGATAAAGAGCTCTCCTTCACTGTTTCACCAGAACAAAGTTGCCTCTTTACAAGAACAACTTCAGGATATAACTCCAGAAGAAGAGCTCTCTTTTAAAATCAATGGCCTTGCCCTATCAAAGAGATTTATCACCAGACACCAAAGTATTGACATAAAAGACACTGCTCATTTTTTGAAAACTTTTGATCAAACTGGATCAAGGAAATTATCATATGATGAAATAAATTCTCACACTCTTTATGCTGAAGGGAAACGGAATCCCAGTGGGATTTCTGTGGGTGAGGATTCTGATTTGGGACAAATCAGCTTCATTTCAACCCTGAGAAGTATTATCCAGAAAAGAAATTTAGGAGCAAATCACTACAGCTCTGATTCTCAGTTAACTACTAGTCTGGGTCCTGCAACTGCAGAAGATACTAAGTCAGTGATAGGAAAGAAAAAGATTCTTTCTCCATCTCCCTCTTTGTTATCAAGTTCTAGGGAATTACTAGAGAACATGCCGCCTATTCCCCTGAGCAGAAGAAATCAAACTTTTCTAGAAAGACGGGGTTCAGGAGCCTTATTGTTGGATCATATTGCTCAAACCAGACCAGGTTTCCTTCCACCTTTAAATGTGAATCCTCACCGCCCAATTTCAGATGTTAGTTTCATAAACAGGGTTTCTGGGATGATTTCTTGTGGACAAAAAAACTTGGTAGCAACAGCACCTGCTTTCCCTAAGGAGATTAAAAATCAGAAAATGCTGGTAAGGAGGCAGTCATTACAAACTGAGCAGATCAAGCAACTAGTAAATTTTTAACAGGAGATTAAAGGGTAACAAAATCTTTACAATATGTACTTAGTCACAGTTCTATCTGATTGTAATGATATACATCACCAAAGATAGATCTGTAATATAAGGCTCTTAACTAGCTCTCTACCTTGGAATTAGTTAAATAGCTTAGATACTACATGAAAAGATACGTTCAGTTAATGATGCTGCTTTCTGCAAACTGATGAATATTTATTAAATTGTTTTCATAATGTTTTCAAATTCAACACTGAAATCTTCCCCATGGTGGGCTGAATCTACAAAGGCTAAATCCTTAGGCATTGCAGTTCTCATTTGTACATTGGAACCACCCTACCTCCAAGTTTTCCCCAAATGTGTACTCTTTTTTCCACCCAGAAATGTTGTACAGGTGGAATTTGGGAACTTCAAACATGTGACTGGGATGCTGGACATCAGACAGTAGCTATGGCCAAGTTGTGTGATATCCAGATATCCCAGATACAACCAGGATAATGCCTGCACACAAAAGGTGGGCAGTGGCAACTGAATATAGGCAGCGTCTTCTGGCTTTAGTGGCTTTATTGCATGTAAACTGATGAGCTGCAGTACACACAGTAAATAAAGTTCATGTTACAGGCTCAGTATTACATGCATAACTATGTCCAGGAAATTCCAGATACAAACTAGGAGCCTATTTTAGACTCCTTGCTGCCCACTGGAAATCACAGTGCGATACACAGGACCCTGGATAACTCAAGTTCACTGTACAGGCACATGGCAATGGTCAGGCACTGAGTCAAGAAGCCAGCACACTGAACAGGAAGTCCTGTCTAATCTCTTGATGACAGCTTTGTGCTTCAGTCAACTTCGGATTCTCAAGCTATTCCCTTCCTGGCATTTGCTCATTTAAAAAAAGGTGGGGGGGGGGGTGAGGGAGCAGAGGCTAAACTGGTGTTCATCAGTCAAGCTGATTTGTCCCACTTCATTTGTATAACTAAACTGGGGTTCATTACTTTGTGGTGTGTCCTACAGTTCTCATCTCTGACTGTCAAAACCAGGAGATCTCTGAACCACGCAGGATCTCCTTCTTCCCATTCACATGCCTGGGTTTCTTTTCAAAACAAGATACAGATGGGGGGGTACATCCAGATGTTGTCTTGGCCTGCCATCAGAATGAGAGGACCCTGCACACACAGGCTTGGGATCAAGGAAGAGCTCTGCCCTTCTGCTCTCCTCTGTATCTAAAACCAACAGCTAGGGTACTCACCTGAGAGATGGAAGACCTATCCTCAAAACCCCATTTTGCCTAATATAAACCAGAGGCCTGAACTTCTAAGAGATCAGAAATATACCTTCATCTCCAAGTTACTGCATATTCTTAAGTATCTCTACCCAGAAAGTAATTTACCTTCCCACTTAGTGTTCTGTGGTTCCAAACATCTACCTTGTATTTGTGCACATTCCATAGATGCTTGACGACTGGTATCACATTTAGCATTTTATAAAACAGCTTCTAAAGATTGAGGCATATTTAATGTGGTCTATTTTGCCTTAATTTACAGACATTAATTGTATTGAAATGGTGGCTGTATAACGTGAATTTTTGTATACTGAAACTAGATATTCTTTTCTGAAAATACTCAGTGGGTGCTGTTTGCCTTCTTGCAGCTTCAGTTAAAATTCACTCAGTATGACAATATGTTTCCTAAGAGATAACTGTGACGTTATTTAGTTTTGCCCTTTCTGTAAAATAATTTCAAATAATTATAACTATACTGTTTCTGTAAGTACCTTTTGATGTAAAAATATAAAAATGTCCTATAGTTTACAATATATGCATTTCAAAGAAGAATGCCATCTGGAAAATAAAGGAGCATGATTTACATTCCTACGCAACACAATTCTATATCAAGCGCTGGACTGAAACTACAAGTTTAAATCTTGAAACTAATTTTGCTACATACTATGTAGGTCTGTAGTGACATGACTGCTTGGAGGCAAATTATGTTACCATTGATTTTTTGTCCAGGCTCTCAAAGGTACCTAGAATAAGCAAAGATGCAAATTGTTATCATTAATGTCAAAATTATTTTTTCCCCACAAAATATGGGTCTTGAAAGTCTTCATTTCCTTTGGTCTCCTCCAGTCACAGCTCCACTGAACCTGATATATGACAGCTGAAAAGGCCCACAATGATCTGCACTATGCTTTCTATCGATCACATTTGACTTACTCAGATATAATTGTCACTCTTGTTTAGCTTCTCACCCAGAGTAACCAATTCCTTTTCACAAAATATTGCAGGTACTTGCAAATTGTTTTTGTTTGTTTGTTTGTTTGTTTGTTTTTAAATTAGAGACAGACTATTATTCCATTGAAAGATTCTTGGTCACTTATGGATTGGCTGACAAAACCTAGTTGTGCACATACACAAAAACAAGAAGTGTTTGTTATGTTAAAAAAAAGGTAAGTTTGCACAGTTAGGTATCCAAAAATGAGAAAGTTCTGAAAATAATAGTTATGTACATTTTAACAGCTAGTAACTACCAGTGGAAGGATGGTGAGGCTCATGGAACATTTGGTTCCATTCAGGTTCTAGATGAAGGACTGCCTTTTATTTCAGTAGATGTTGGGTTAGCATCCACATGTACCAGGTAGAAAACAAGAAAGATTACAGTGAAATTTTTTTATGGCAGAGAAATTATATGAAACAACAGAAGGCAATATTATTAACTAAACACAAGTTATTCCATATAAACACTACATAAAGAAACTATACTTTTCAAGTGTTTTCATGATATTTTAAATGGAAACTGCAATTTTATATTCTGTTCATCTCATAATGAAGTTAAATATCTGAAGTTAAAAATATATCTTTAAGGAATATGAATTCTTGTTTAGAAAATATCAACTAAAGACTAGCTATTCTAATTGGTTTATTTCTGAATGTACAAAACCAGATTTCCCGTCTTGATTTTAAAATTAATTATATATATGAGATTACTGCTCCCTCAATAGAAACACTAATTATTTACAAAAAGCTGAGATCACAGGGGAAAATGGCAAATGTCTCACTTGAGAAGTGAAATTCTTCTGTAGTGTTAGAAGTATTTTGTACTTAATTTTGATAAAGAAGTAATGTGAAAATTTGACATTAATACTTACCATTACCTCAATGTTACAAGTGACCTTCAGAGGAAAAACAATTCAGTTTTGTTCTCTTGCTGTTGTTATGTTGCTTAAATAAAAGTTCATTTTTTTCCCCATTGAGGGAGTATGGAAATAGACACATCCTCTTATTCATCACTTAGGAGATGCTGAACCACTACCAAAGGTACGTGCTTGTAAGTGTTTCTCAGGCTTTCTCTATAAAGGAAAATCAGAATACTTAATTTGATTTAATCCAATATAGCTAAACTAGTACAAACCCTTATGTGTGAGTGATACTCTTCCAGTAAAGTAGGTTATTTTGGTTCTGGGAGATAGATAGATTTCTTTTGTCTTTGAAGTCTTAATCCTACTTGTTCTCCAGCTATGAATAAGGGTTTTTTAAGCAAAGAAAGAGAAGCAAGACCTGAATCTAGTGTTAAATTTCCCCAAGAGCTTGAAAGGTTTAAAAACAACAAAAGGCCTCTCAGGTGTTCTTTATACATCTTGATAAAGAAAAACATCACAAGCTGAATTTTTTTCCTTGCTAGTTTTCCTTTTAAGAGCCATGGTTTCCCATCTTGAGAGAACAGTCTGGCCTAGGTCTCTGTGTTAATTCATATATTCCTGTTAAAACTGTGAGAAGTTACATAGTTTAAAAATAGTTTTCCAGGGAGGTTGCTATCCAAGTGGTCAGCTATGATCTCAATTATCATTCATATTAGAATAGTATTTAAAATATGCTGCTGTTTTTATTAACTGCATGATGACAACACTATAGCTGTCAAACACAGTCTCAGTCACTGTAGGCGAGATCTCAGGATGGAGTAAAGTATCAGTGCTTCAGTGACTACAACTGAACTAAATTAGAATCTGATTCAGCAAACATTTGTGCATATGCTTAACTTCAAGGATGAGAATTACTCCTATTCAAATCACTTGGATCACTAATGTGATCAAAATTAAACATACCCATGTCTGAAACACTGGAAACGTTGCCTTGAGTCAGAACTTGCCCAGTAAATTCTTTGTCAAATTCAGTGACGCCAACTATACTAACTTTGAAACCAATTTACGTAACTGAGTACAAGTGCCTGTATCAACAGCAATATTTGGTTTAAAAATATCTCACATGGATTGCTTGGTGGCCTGGGTACATGCAAACATGTTTTTATATATTTTGACATAGCCATATATAATCATGCATTTTAGAAGAAAGCAAGATATTTATACTTGATGATAGATTTATCCTAGGAAGCAGTATCTCTTGGAAAAAAACTACTTAGGGAGCTGTGGTGAATAATGAGTGAGAGAGCTGAGGAGTGACACCATCTGAAACGTCTACTATATGGCTAAGGAGATGAAGAGAGATATACCAGATAGCAGGAGAGGAGTTAGACACTACCTGAGGCTAGCTCTGGAATCCATACATCAAGACAGATGTTGATAAACTGGAAATGCTATAGGAATTGCTGTGAGAATTAGAAACCAAATTTTATAGGGAAAAAATAGTGAAACTCATCCAATTACCAAAGATTAATGTTATAAATCTTTACACAGTCTTATTTTTAACTATTTAAAATGGAAGTAACATTTCTGTGAGTAAGCATGCTTGTCAAGATAAGTTACATCTTTCAGTAAAATACACCACTTAAGAGATTTTTGATTTTGAATCTGTGTGATAGATTTTTGCAGATCATAGAAGAGTTTAAAAAGGTGAAAATATTTTATCTTTCGTGTTTACTTTCTCTGCAACATGTTGTGGAACCATACAATGAAATTATTCTGCTAGACAAATAGTGGTAGCCTCACAAAAACAGTGATCATCTAAAAACAGGCACTCAACTACTATATTTGATATTTTGGTTTAAGAAGTATGATAGTTAGTTACTGCATAAAAATGCTGTAAAGAAGCAGTGTTTAAGGATATATACTGTGTTCAAAGTATAGTTTGCAAAATATCCTGCCCTGCACTTTTTTTGTTTGTTTATGCTATAAGGTGAAAGAGGCATTTGAAGGCGTTATTTTTCCTTTTACAGTCATGAAAAAGACTGTAGCACTTGCAAAAGAATATTACCATAAATTGATGTAGCTACAAAAGAAAACTATTAAACTAAAACAGTCATTAAATAAATGTATTTTTTTCCTCATCAGTCTTTGATGAGACCTTCATCTTTCTGCATCTGTTAAGCAGTACAGCTAATTATTTTTCCAACCAAAACCAGGTATTTATGTTCAAGGGGATTCTTAAATTAGTAAACCATTACTCCATCAGTTTACTATTCTGTTCATGTAACAAGAGCATGGTTCCTACAGAAAGGTTAATTTTAGTCACAAATAACCATCCTACAAAAACATACTGTAAGTACGAGGGGGACAAGCTTTTTTAACCTTCAAGTTGAAGCGCAGAGTTAGAGGGAAGAATGCCTTTTGTACAGTATTTCCCAAGCAAGCACTTTCTTCTTAAAGTTTAAATATCTACAGGTTCTCCAAAACCTTCAGAGAGATTAGTTTTTATACGGATATATCTTAAGAAAACTGAGGTTTTCTTTGCAGGGTGAAGGAGATAAAATGCCAATTTTTATGACATTACTCAGATAAAATATCCAGCTAATAATCCTTTTGAAAAGATAATAGGCCTTGTACTCTTTTACACAAGCTAACCATGTTTTAAGACAGGAATATTCTGCAAAATTCCTGTTCTTCAGAGAAGGATACCCATTAGCTGATACAGGCGTCTCCTTGGCAGTTGATGTTATAGCTGGTTTAAAGAAAGCACAAATCTCTTAGGAATGTCCTTGGTTTTAACATTTCATGTATTTAAAAATGCAATTAAAACATAAGCATGCCTCTTTGTACAGAATCAGCAACAGAACCTGAGGACTTTGATTAGGGACCTAGTCACTCTGTTGATAGAAGCAGTTAAGTTACTTTGTGCACATCCTTTAAGTTCACGAATTCCTTGTAAATATCTCTTAAAACTCAACAAAGTTTGCAATAACTGAACTACAGGCATTACAAAAGAATTACTTAACACTAATTTTGCATCCATATTAATCCTCTACAGTAGTGTCTACTATGTAGCAGATAAAATGTGTCATTGGATCATGAAAAAAAATTAGGCCAAGGAACCTCTTGCTCAAAGCAGGGCTTACTTCAAAGCTCAATCCTATTGCTCATCTGCTCACCTGGAGTACTAAACACAACACAACGTTCAATCAGTGAGTACTGTAACAAACAGAAACGGAGGATAAATTTAGACAGTTTTTAATTCATCTAAACTGGGATTTGGAAAGACAAGGTGTTAACACTTCAGCACTTAAGAAATTACCACAGGATTCTGAACATCTACATGAAGTCAAAACCACTATTTTAAATTTAATCATAAAGATGGCATCTCCTGTAATGCAGGTCTCTGTCTAGCATCACATTTTACGTCCAGTAATAATTCAGAGATTGTGTCCCAGGTAGGAAAAAAGTGAATTTATGTTCAGCTGGCATTAAGCACTGCTTAAAAACATGCTAAGATCTTAGAATGAACAACGAAGATACTAAAAAAAAAATTGTGTACAGTCCAGGTTATTCCCAAATTTCTGAAAGCCAGGTATATTAGCATGCTGATGGAATGTAATTAACTCTTCTATTCCTTTCCCAAAGCTATTAGCTAGCAATTTTGAATGTATTTACAAGCTGCCACAGATGGCATGAGTTATAACCTTCCCTCTGAAAAGTTGGTCCATTTTAAAACATACACTTGATCTGTACATACATTTTAAAAACACAATAGCTAGAACATCTTTTTAAAACACATTTTAGTTCTGCTTAGACAGATTGCCATTGAGATTACAAATTTGCATATGCATTTTTTTTTATGTTAGAGCAATGAGAGGAATGGCAATTAGGCAGTGAAAGCATCGGCTTTAATGACAGAAGAGTCACTGAAAAATTAAAGGGAACAAAGCCAGAATATAAGGACATTAAAAACAAATCATTGACCAAAAATTCAGATGTTCAAAATTCAGAAGATGACAGAGTACAGTACTTTGAATTTTACTGGAAGCACAATAAAAATAATTCTTTATCATGGGTTTTAATGAATAAGCTCTCCAGTCTAAGATGTTGTTATCCCCAGCTGTCTATTACACCCTTCCGCCAGAAGTTACTGCTCCTGTAGCAAAGCTGGCAGGAGGGAACACATGGGCCTTCCACTCTAGTGCGATTCTGGCACCTGAAATGGAGTGACTGCAGTGTGAAGTGAGTAGCTTCCTCAAAGGTGGTACTAAAAGGGTATTACAGTAATGCAATAACTACAGTAGGCTACAGCAAAAAGACAACTCAGAAATAACAGCAGCTAGAAGAACATAGCACCATCTTACCCCACTTACAGACATATGCCAAAATTCATCTGTTAAAGCCCCAGGAGGGAAGCAGCAATTGAAAGACTGATTTAAGACCTTGACTTGGATTTTATGTAGCAGCCCGTGCTTTTGGCTATAGGTCAGTCAAAGATTTGTAGGTAAAACTCTTACTAAATGTAACAAGTTAATATATAGAGGATCAGGGATCAGGGAATAATATTGCATAAGAAAGATATTCCTGCAACAAAAAATGAACAAACTAAAGTGAGGAAAAAAAGTCTATAGACTTCAAAACAAAACAAAAAATAACAATAATAATAGCTTTTAAATTAAATTTTCAATACTTACTAAAAACATTTTGTATTATGGTACAAAAAAATTCTAATTAACATGGAGCTTAGAAAAAGATGTTTCTTAAAAAAAAAAAAAAAAAAAAGTGTGTCCAAGCACTGGTCTTTTTGTTATATTAATAGCTTTACTGACCCCCTTGAAAAGAAAAACTCTCTGAAAATTGAAGAAATTTTAACTAAATTGATAGAATTCTTTAAAGAACCCTGACATTTAAGGAAGTCCTCCCCTTAATATCGGATATGCTGTTGGATGCAATTCATATTACTCTAATAGTCTCTTCCCAGAGCCTATTCTTTCTTTCAAAAACAAAACAAAACAAAAACCAGCCCAAACATTTTGAATTCCATAATATAGTATTTTTTATAATTCTGCTTAAAGAAAGGACCAGGCCATTTCATCACCAAGTTATTAAATGTCTTATAAAACTACCTGCCTAATTCATCATCTCTAGTCTTTTCAATCACGACTGACAGAAATTCCTGAAGGTAGGTTTTAGAAGTGAAGGTTTATGTAAATCCAATTCTGCACAAGGGGAACTGAAAGGTTCAAATACAGCTTCCTGGGGCTGGTGCACAGTCACTACTGATATGAAAAAGATAACATGCACCACATGCTGGAATCAAATTCTTTAGTCTCCAAACAGAGTGCAATAAAAATCACAAGTGAATGCTGTACAGTGCTTGGGCTCAGTAACACGAAATAGGGTTTAATGGAAAGTGCAGAAATACACATGTAGTAACATTAGCAAAGGGTCTCATCACAGATAGCTGGATGATAAATAAAACATAGAAGGTTTCAATTTAGCATGAAGAAAAAGACTGCTTTTTACACTCGGAGAAGACCGAAACAGAAAAATTCTTCAGATAAATGCTGAAGATGAGCAGAACTATTAAAAAAAAAAAAAAAGTCTTTCGGAGCATTTTCTTTGATTCCACAGCAAACTTAAACAATACAAATCTCAAAAACTTAGCTTCTGTTTTGCCTTCATCATTATACTTGCATCTTACTGCAGGTTATTCTTCAGTATTTATGCAACACTAATGATGTCAACTTTCTTCTGCAACTTGTTATATTATCTATTGAGTAAGTTCCATCAAATTCACATAAAAATACAAAGATTGAATTACACTTTCAGTAAATCAGAAATGTTTTATTACTCTCCTAACTTACCTGGATGTCCTTTTGGAGTTTGAATGCAACTGTTAAACACTCTATGAATGATGCATAGTTCCATTAAAGTCAACCAAATTTGTCCACATAACAAGGAAAAGCAAGTCTAAAAATCTGGCTGAAAGTATCATCAACAGACATGAAACAACACTGTTAAAGAAAATCATTCACAAAGAGGACATAGAACTTACAACACCTAAACAAATCATTAGGTCCAAGGACACAAGATAAAAAAAGACAGCAATGGCTGGGCCAACATAGGACTGTCGTAGATACCCATTTCCAATAGAATAAATAACCGGCTTTCATCTCACCTTTATGATTTCATTGCCAGTCCCCAGGTTAACACATTTGATTTTACAAGGAAAGCATTTATATCAAGACTTGCATGAAAACAGAGAAACAAATTCAGATGTATTTAGTTATGTGCAAATACTACAATACTGCCAAATCCTAAACAAAACAAACCACTTCACAGGAAACTTAATATAATTACTTACTTTTACACAGGTAAAAAAAAGATGCATACAGAAATTCAGATACATAGGATAATCCATGCAGAATAATCAAACTCGCCAGAAAGTCAAACACTTCTGTCACTGCAAGAATGCTTCACAGAATTTATTGGTAGCATTTTGTCTAACCCAGTTACATGTCTTGTTAGCTTATTAATTCTTCTGGTAATCCAGATCATGTCTTTTTTTAATTTTATCTGAATATCCCTGTTTATTCATGTCCACATGTACTAGTCTATGATGTTTCCTCCATGATGTCTGCACCCTTGAAAATACTTTTGGCAATTGCTGATAGTGCTTCCTACTTAATAATATAATCAGTTTTAACAATTCCTAATCCTTCAGATGGGAATTGCTAAGCGGGAAAAGGGTTTCTAAATAGTAGAAAAGCCTGCCAGTGTGGAAGCAAAAAGGCCAAACAAACTTTAAGATGAAATCTGTTAAATCAATACACGTAAGTGCCTGCAACAGCAAGGAGCATAACCTGATCTAGGAGTCCATTCCAGTCCTAAACCCTTATATAAATTGTGTAACAAAAGGATAAGGAGATACTCTTCTCTTTATATCTATTAAAATGAAACATATGGCTAGAGAGCTGCTGTTTCTGAATAGTCAGCAATATCTTGAAAAGAAATCTAGACTAAGCCTAGAACTACTTAAGTGTTTAGAAAGCACAATGCAAGAACTCAATGCTATTTAATGACACCTCGCATTCAGTAAATGAATACTGCTACAGCGATGTCTGCTAAAGCTATTATTTCCTTTATGGCCCTCAAAAGCAAACTCTGTTATTCATACACCTGCCTAATTAATTTTGGCTAATGTAGCTATGTTGCTTTTGGTTCCAAAAGCTGGCTCCTGTCCCCTAAGTGCTTCTTGTTCCATAGCATATTCCAGAGAATATAAACTCTGAGCTATGCTATTTCCTACTAGTTTATTGTATGCTATAGATTCAGAGCAATGTTTGTAACTTTGGTTTAAGTGGGCCACAGTCAGTCATACGTCCTGTTCTCCCTGAAGAGGATTTAAGTGAAAAGGTCATTATCCAGAAAAGAATACCGCTTGATCAGATCTGCTCGCACACCCGTCATGCAATAGCTTCTGAACCCGGCTTAGTCAAAGTGACCTGGGTGAGAAAGGGCTCTCCTATTTAAAGCATTTAAAATACTTTACATAGTTATGACAGGTTAGAAAATACTTAGTCTTTTTCCCATGGTCTAGCAAGGTGTTCATGCAGAGCTAATAGAAACAGATACTTCAGAGAAAAGAGAGGTTAAATCCTTTCAAGTCAAATTGTGTTGTCACACTGAACTAAGAAATACATCACTTCTCCCAATTCATTAAAAAGAATTACACTGCCAAACTTGACCTTTTGAGTGTTAGCGCCATTCACGTTGACTGACTGTGTAAATTAAATGAGGTACTCTGTTTAACTATTCCAGGTACAATGAGATACTTTCTTCCTTTTTTGGAAAAATATCTCCTAGTTTTATCCAACTATATTATAACTGAATACATGACAAAAATGAATCTTGAATTTTAATGATTGCATGAAATCACAGTATTTCAAGATTTAGAACTAATGAATATAACTTAACTTTTCTAACAGAGTTATATTAATACTAAAAATAAAAAGTTGTAAGAACAAAAAAAGTTGTAAGTAATTCTTTAGTACTAACAGCCTGCCCAGGGTTGTGCAAAACATCAAAGATAACAAAATTCCTGTTATCCAAAGATAACAAAAGTCCAAATATTAAATATTTAAAACACTAGAAATCCTAGAAGATTTTGCTTTGGAAGAGTTTGTCTCTCCCTCCTCACCCCCTCAGCCCTTTGTAGTTTTACATGTGACAGCTTTATGAATGAAGCTGGATAAAACTGGTAAGCCTTACAGAAAATGAAGGAAATGAAGAATCTCGTCATTCAGCATTTGAATTCAGTCTGTATCGTCAACTCTAAAGATTTAATTCATCAGAACAATCAAAAGTTTGCTGAAACTATCTACTGAGAATCAAAGAATGTAATAAATTATTACAAGCTGTGTTTGACATATAATGCATATTAAAAAAAAAATCAGATTTGATCTGTGCAGGTATAATCAGAATTTAGATAAACTGAAAATCTAAGGTTTTTTCTAAGATGTGAGAGGAGCGGAAAGAGAAGAGCAAGAAGGTGCCAGGGGAATGCTTCTTCACAGAATTGGCCTTAGTCTAGAAATAAAAATCTCTACTGTCATTGTGAAAAACAAAATTCGCCATGTTAGGCAGAAGACAACAGTACATAGCTTGCATTTTAATCTGCAGAGATTTCAGTGTAAGCATACACTTTAAGAGACAGAAAAGCAACAGAGGCAAGAATGATTAAAATAAAATGGGCAGATAATAAATAGGGTTGCAATGAATTTAGTTCTTCTCAAAGAAAGTTCAGCTTTTCAAAAGTTTTTGAAAAAGTATTACAAGAGTTAAAAACATGTATGATCCAGGAAAATACCAAAAATAAGTGTACAATCACAGAAATGCACAATTATTGCTGTAAACTAATTATTCTATTACTTAGAAAGACTTCAACAGAACATTTTACATAATTCCTGTTATAGTAACATTTAGTTGAAAGAAAAAACAACACTTCCGTCTTACAAGCTCTTCTAATGGTGGGAAGCCATGGTGTGAAATGCACAATGATCACATTTCACAGAACTAATTTAGTTCTAATTCTGTAGAAATAACCATTCCTTCTCTCCTGAATGTGTAGCATTACGGATCCCACTATGAACACCTAGCAAACACTATCTTCTCTTCATAAGGGGTGAGAACTTTATCAATTATGATAGCACTAAAAATGAACTATATTAAGATGAGCTACAAAGTAACTGCTTCAGAAAATATATTGTTCTGTACTTTCTACAGTCTATTTTCCCTGTTTCTCCTTCTGTACAAACAGTAAAAATAAAGTCTTTGGTAGAGATCTAGTGTCCCACAGACTTTGGCTTACACAAAAGCAGTTGGTAGCAAATTACCTTGGTTCACAGGTACCATTTGGGGGCACTCTCCTCTTTATATACTTGCAACATTTTGCAACATGCAAGAACAGTTAGGAAACATGGGTAGTCTTTACTACATGCTGCTGGATGAAGGAGAGGGAACATGCCTATGACGAGCAAATAACAATTCTGATCTATTAAAGAAGGCATTATATTTCTACTTGAAAAGCCTTTAAAAAAAGTGTTACAAAAAACCTTCATTATCCATGGATATTTTCTATACAATTATTTGGGAAAGAAAAGGCATCTCCCTGAACAAGAAACCTTCCCATTAAAGAGGTTAAGTATTATAAGGTCAGAGTTTGCTGGCATCATATTTAATATTCTATTCCTACGGCTTTCTTGAATTCAGAGTTTTGCGGTTCTAAGATATCATAATAGACCCTACTTTTATCAAAGTTCCCTCGTGTATGAAGCAAATCTTCTACAGAATACTCATCTTGCTTTCCTGTCCAAACAGTGAGGCTGTATCTACATAAAAAAAGAAAAAAGAATTTAAACTGATATGCTATTATCTTATTTTAAGGCATATAAGACAGAAAGATATGGCACTAATAAGTTTCTAAAAATAGTCAGGATAGTGTCTTAATTTTGGAATGTAATCACATACCAAACAATCTCCTTTACATTTCAAAGTTAAGCAGTCAAAATTTATGAGCTACCAGCATTAGACTTTTACATGTCCCTGCCCTCCTCAGCTCTCCACATCCCCTCAAGCAGCCTTCCTCCACTCTGTGCTACAAGTAAGAGCCCTAGCAGCATAGAAGAGTCTCTCCCTTCTCATTACCACAGTGACTTCACGTTACTGGGAAAAGCAAACGCTGGATCAAAACGCTACTCCAAAAATGGACATGTTCAAACACATTCCAGTTTGCAGACGGAAACGCTCGGTACAGACAGGCTAGTTTAAGAATAAGACTGCTACCCTCTAAATAAACATCCACTTGACACATGCAAGCTAAAATTTGCAGAGCTCTATTCCTTGATCACATTTGAGTGGGTTTTTTTCTTTTTATAGAGATAACTCAAACAATTTGGCTCCAGTCAAATTTTAAATTTTTTTACTAAAGCTAAACATGCTAGAATTTGCCAAGCAGGACTGCAAAATTTTTTAAGATGGACAACCTCCACCCCCCAACACCATTTATCCCTAGCCTGGTTCTTATGTGAACTGTTCTGCTGAACCTAGCAAGGAAAAACATCCTCGGCAGACAGCCAGCAAAGAAATTTTAGACTGAGCATTTCAAGTTTAGCAACACAATAAACAATTACAAGTAGAGCACTACAACAGACCACATTAGACAACCAGTGATTATATCCAGTGATATTATCACTGTCTCATATTTTGTGTTTGTCACATGCAACGTGTAGCAATGCCATCTGACTCACTGAATGTATCTTCCACACTATCTCACCTATGCTTTTCTCATTAATTGCACAAGTTTTATTGTAACTTTTCCAAAACAGTGAAATACTTCAAACCATTGTTTGAAGTTTAAGAACAATACTCTCCCCAATGTCTACATGACAAATACTTAACTTTTTATCCTTTGTTTTCTTAAAACTGTATTAATTTAAAATCCAGGTAAATCAGAATTTACTTGTATGTCAGCAAAACTGGCTCAATAATTTCTATCTTCTAATCTTGCAGCTAAAGAATTGGGATTTTTATGCTAAGGAAAACAAAATATTTCATAAGGAAATATTTGAGAAGGGCATAATTAACAAAACCTGTTGTTAACATTAAAATATTTTGAAATTACTTTTCTGAAGTTTAAAATGTTTAATCATAATTTCTCTATCAGCTCTCCACTGTAAATGAGAATAACAGCATCTTATTTTTCTACCCCTTCTACTGCCTCTAATTACTTATACATTTTTCTGACAAGTGACTGTCTTGAAGTTTCTGTCTTGGGTTTTGACTGCACACCTGGACTGGTGCTTGAGGAACAACTTTATTAAAGTTTAGATAAGCAGAACAGGTGATAAAGATGAGTAAATTACAAGATGTGTGAAGGTTTTATTCTCATTCTGTTACATATATAAAAATAATTTTCCTATGAAATTATTATGGGCTTCTAAGAACCGTTTAAAAATAGAAACTAAGTCATTTTGGAAACCACAGAATGTATTCAAGTACCTAAGCAAAATTCATTTGGTCTCATAGCAAACCCGTTAACTTCCAATTCAAAAATCACATCTTTGATGTTTCTAAGTCGCATTATTACAAGAAATATAAACGCTAAGTATATAAAAATGTAAGTATTTAAGTTGAATTAATTCCAAAATGCAACAAACTACTTGGTCTATTTGACTATATTGGTCTTAAGAATGTTTGCAATGGAACTGGATCACAAACCTCTACAAGATTCAATACCTATGAAGTAATTTTAAAACATCTTTTTGGAATTTTAATGTTTTACAGAAATGAATAGTCCGCACTTCTGTACACAAAACAATTTAAAAGCTAAAAGAATTAAGGAACTCAAGAAATAAACTAAAAAGGAAAAATATTTTCAATGTAATTGGGATGAGTGTGTACACATAAATGTGCTGTATTTCATATTAACAAATATGTGCCTTTATAATAAAACTGCTAAAAATAACCGCCCTCAAACTTACCTATCCGACTGTTGTAATAACCAGCATAGCTCAGATACCGACTGTCGTACTAATGCCGCTCTTACAGGGAAAGTTACAGGCTGAGAAAGCGTATTGCATATTTGAGACATTTCTTTCACCATCGTCCAGTCATAGCCTACAATAAAGACCATTTGATTAAAAAGAATTCTTCGCAAATACGATTTCTATCAAAAAAAAGACACAATGTTTTGTAGAATAGTTACGTTTTAGGACAAAACTTTAGCAAATGTGAGTGTTGTGAATCATAATTCTAAAAGTGATATTGCCAAATGATTATAAACAAAAAATGTCATCATTCCAGGGAAAAAAGCAATACTAAGAAGGAAAGGGAAACTTATTTTGAAAATCCTTATTTCCAGTAACTAAAGCATTATTTTCAATACAGCTATAGAGTGTGGGGTTTTTTTAAATGTCCAGAGAATTATATCGTTGCTTGCGCTCTAAAAAAAAGACTTGACTTCAATACAGGCTAGTTTTAACTTCGTAGTGGACTTCAAAAACAGAAACACTTCAAAAAAAAAAAAAAAAAGGATTTCAGAATGAATGCAATAAAAGACAAAGTTATACAAAAATGAAGCAGGTAAAATGTTTTCTACTTAAAAAATGCTAAAAGCAAGCAATCCAAAACACTTTATAAGTGTCAGCTTTTAAGATTTTTACAAGCACTATAACTAGTTGAAATTATATTTAACTGCTCTCTTATTTCTACTGGCTATGAAAATCTTAACTTCAGTAATGACAGTTAATCATTTTTTCTGGATTAATCATATGCAACATAGTGACTGAACAGACAAAAAAACATCAAATCTTAAAAAAGGTTTTGCTGGGCAAACAGCAACTTGTAGTTATAATCCATCAAATTACCTGTTTTTCCTGGATCTTACAGTGTAGCCTTAATCAGCATTAACATAAGTTGAAATTTAGAACCAAAATAAAATTACCAACTCTACTAAAACAATTACTTCGTAAAGTATTTCCAGTGCATGTTTTTAGTAACTTTTTACTGTACTCAAAATACTTTGGAGAAAGTATTATATAGTTTAGTAAAATTACTGTATACCATATAACAAAATCATAATTAACACAATACTAAATCTTGCTAATGACTAGTTATCAATTTGAAAAGGTGTCCAATTTTGTTGCTGTAGTCGCAGATAATTTCAGTGGGGACTAGGCTAATGCACACAAATGCCCGTGTGCTGGGCCCCCTAAACCCTGAACACAGCAGCCGTGAGAACTGTGGGAGGGAGTCCGTGAAAGAGACTCTAAAATAGTGATGACATGTTCAGGATCTAAATTCTAGTTAAGGAGTAACAGTAAGAAACTGCAATTAGGTTTTCAAACTGACATTTTAAAAAATTACTAACAGATCAATAAATTGGAATTTTGGGGGGAAAAATTTTCAGTAGAAACAAAACATTAAAAAGTGTTGATGTACAATTTGATTTTAGTCATCTAATGCAAAAGCACTTTGATAGGTTTTAAATTACCAGCTAAAATGCTATTTTTGTTCAGGAAATGTGCCAAAATTCCAATTAACAAACCAAACCTGCTGTAATTCAGGGAGTAGCTATACCTGACAAAGGGCTTAAGCAATGTGGCCCAATAAATTCCTCAGTATGTGAGAATAAGTTAAATAACAAAAATATCCGATCCTTATACAGTTCTGTTGCATTTCAATTAAACACTGAACTAACTGCTATATAACACACATTATCAACTATCCACCAATAAAGAAAATAATTCTTTTTATAATCACTATTATTTTCAAACTGACAAAATGCATACAATTTATTTTGAATCGATTTTGAAAGGAATTTGAACAAAATTGGCTCTGCAGCATAAGTATTATATTTGCCATCTTTACCTTTATTGTGTTTTTCAGGGTGCCAGCCAGTTGACCAACCCAGTGATAAGGTTACATTTGGGAAAAAAGAAGTGACAGTGTCAAGGAATCCCTTCGCTTCCACTACAGCACTGCTTCCATTAGGTCCTGGCAGAATATCTGCATTGATCCAAACGGGTCGTCTCAAATGCGGCTCCACACGCTCGAGAAGCTCCAGAGAAGGCCGCACAGCTTCTAGACTGTACCAGTAACACACGGTCGGTAAGATGCGTTTCTCAGATTAAGAATGGAAAACATACAGTACGTGTACAGATGAATACGCTAAGAAACTGTCCCAGTAAAGCCAGAGAGCATCTGGGCAAACACTGAGGACCCTTTCTACCGTGAGCTGACTGTAACGGCTGGGTAAAGCAAGGCCTGAGCCCCGCATTCCCCTGCGGCCCAGGACGAGCTGCTCCATAGCGATGGGCAGGACTGGGGTAATCTTCCTGAGAAGTTACTTCAGCGCAGCTGGTTGGGGGCACAAACACGGTTCTTCCCTTTTCCTGACGCTTGCTGCTCAGAAAGGCCACGTTCAGCGGCCTGTCCCTCCGGCTCCGCACAGGCACCGCTCACGGAGACACGGGCTCTGCCCTCAGGAGCTGCGTCTCGGAAACCACGTGCAAGGAGAGGCTACGCACAGGCCTCAGCGTTACCACGACAGACCTGGGGAACAGCTTGCATTGCAAATATGCTTGAGCTGGTTGCTACCAACTACGAGATGCAAGAGACAAAAATTAAATGAACTGCTTGACTGATGGATACATTTTACTTGGAAGGGCCTGTATGTCCAGGAACGAGGACTTTTCATACTTGGAAAATGCCGTCGAGATACTGCAACATACAGCTCTAACTGCTGAATACATTTGCATTTACAGAGAATTGTATCTCATGGCTCTTCTAATTTGTGACCTTTTAAGAGTCGGATTTTTTTTTAAAAATAGAAAGCTTGGGATAGATTCTAGTAAAGGAAGCTACAATAGGCTCTGACTAATATTATAGTTTAGATTAAACCACTGAATGGAAGAAACCCCAAAGTCACACACACACTATTATGAATTTAAATATGTTTCTTCTATTTACATATGCCCCTGAAGTTTATATACTATCAAAAGGGTAAAAATAATAGCTTGAGCTAACATTAATGGCCTAAGTATTTTTCACGTTGTCTGCGGCCAGAACAGCTCAAATTTTCCCTGAATTAACACACAATGGACAAAGTCAAAGCCAGTGGAATGTCTTATTTTTCTTTTTTACTACAAAGTATCTGATAAGGTGAAGAGAAAAGAGCCCCCAGTAGCTTCTTCTGAAACAAACAAAACCCCTAGACTACAGCAATGTTCTTACTGCACAGCATTTGGAAAATTCATTTGTGTTGCCTACTCCATATTAAAATGATTCTGGCATTTTTTCAAATGAGCCTCTGAAGTCCTTTTACAGAATACATTCATTTTTGTACGTAAAGCCAGACAACAGGATATGTGATTAGAAGGTCAGTCAAGCAGGGAAGAGTGGAAATACACAAAATATTTCCTTTTAAGCATTGTTGGAATAATCTTTAATATTTCAGCAATGGTATTCAAATACTATCCAAAAGAACATCAAATCCTGTGTTACTCATTTGAGTATATTTGCACTGAGTGCTTGTAATTTTTAAATGCTTTTATACGATTAGACTCAAATAATGCAATATTATTTTAAAAGCTTTTCTAAGTCATTGCACTTGGCTGGAAACTCCTTATGGAAAAATAAGAAGTAGCTGTTTTTAAATGACTTTAAACAATAATTAAAATTAATTAAAAAAATCTACTTCTCCTTTCCCTTCCCCATCCAGGCAGACATCTACAGATTCTGTAACAATAAAAGGATTTAGCCTGTCCACATTTCTTGTATTTTCACACAACTTTAATGTGAAAATTGTAATTATATTATGCAGGACAAAAGGCACAAATCACATTTTACAACTCTATCAATTTTTGCATTTCTGTAGCACACTAAGGCCTTGATCAAGCTCTTTTTAACATGGGGGTGGATACTCCATCTGTTTCAAAAACAGACATTGTACATGCATATGCAGACAAAGCTAAAGTCAGGAATTGCAGAAATGTGTATCTGAAAATCACAGCTCACTTTGAACCCCATTTCAAACTTTTCAAAGCAATCTCATGGGATTTTCAGGTGTATTTACCATTAACACTTATGAAACAGCACGGTTAAAATTCCAACTGAACCTAAAAAATTTAAATTAAAAATTTAGGCCAAAAAACCCCGGAATCTACTTCAACATACATACACTTCAGCATACAAAAAGCAATAAACTTCCTTTCTGTATTAGAATCCACACTGAAAAAATCTGACACCACAGGACAATGATGAGGCATTAGATCAGATATTCAAAGGATTACACTTAATTCTTGAACAGACACACTCCAAAGCATTTGTTAATATTGGAGCTGATCAGGAAATAGAAATCCTTTCTTTAAAAAACAAACGTTCTGGGGAAATAAAAATTCATGCTGGTATTGGCTGATGTTTCTGCATCAATATGAATTTTAGCAGTCCTGGAACAGGATTTTGCTTTTTATCAGAAGCCTTCCCAGAAGGCCCCGATATTTTCATTCCCCTCCCACGGGAGGGAACGACCCCGAGAAAACTCGGTGACCACAGCAGAGACCTGCGCGCTGCCGGGCAGGGGAGACCCAGGGCGCTCAGCTCCCCTTGCAGCCTGGAAGCAGCTCTCCAGTTTCCCAGCTCTAAGACTGTCTTCTACAATTTCTTCATGCAAGCAGAAAAGAAAACTGACACAAGCTTTCCAGACAGGCACTATCATTTCAGTTTTCCCAACAGAAAAACTTTGCTCAGGGCCAATTATATTTCCCATAAAAAAATTCTGTTTTTAAAACAAGGGAAAGAGTTTCAACAGAAAACTTTTAAGCACTTCTATTCATTATTAATCCTTGTGTGGGTCCTAGGAAGGAGCTCACTTTCTACCAGATGGAAAGATGTGGGCAAGACCCTTCACTGCAAGAGTTGAGAACACAAGGAAACCCTAATCCTGAAAGCAGTTTGTGGAAAAAGTTTCTAGATGTATCCTAACTAAAACTGAATTGCTACTAATGGTAACTGTTGAATTATCAAACAGAAATCTCTTCATATAACTCTTAAAGCCAGCTTTATGGAAAGCTGCTGTGTTGTAACAGCTATTTTACTCTGTAACTTCTCTGAAGAAGTCATCTACCCAACATTCAGATTAGCTAAATCTTGGACCCAGGGGTAGAACTTGGTCTTAGTTCTTATAAAAGACTAAGCTGGGGAAAAGAAATAAGCTAATTTGCAGTAACACAGATTAATCATGACAGAACACCAAATTAGCTGTTAATCTTTTTTACTTTTTTGATAACTCAGAGTATGAGAGGAACCAGTAGGAAGGCAAAAAATATTGACAGTACTGTCAGGAAAGAGTGTGACAGTGCTCTTCCCCCCCCCCCCCCAACCTGTCTGTAAACAGCACATAGCCAAGGGCTAATTAAGCATGTGCCCACCCAAATATGACTATGAGTCAACCATCTTACCCCATAAACAGGAGGCAGCCCAGAGCCCGGTGAGCTCTCCTGCATGGCAGCAGGCAGCATGCCAGGATCTCCCCTTGAGGAGGAACACCTCTCAAGGTTACTCCTCAAGGTCAAGAGATTTCTTACCCGCGACAGATCCTCGGTAAGTGACTAATAGTGCGCTGAAACTTTGCAAACTTTGCTAAGTTGCATCTCTGATTGATTGTGCACATAATCCTTTAGACAGAAACCGTTGACCAAGTCTGGGACTAAGACTGGATCCAGCTGCCCCCAGACTCCTCTGAGGAGGAGTCTAGAAAGCAAGGGGGTCCACTCTGAACCTCATGACTCCATGAGAGGGTTTCTTGACAACTTCGTCTGATCCTGCCCTCCATGCAGTAAATAACCGAGTGTACCTTGCCATCAAATCTTGTTAAACCACTGTTTTATCTGCCTTCTAACTTTGTTAAATCACTGTCTTATCTCAATAAAATATATTGCTGCTTCTCTCTTACAAGTGAAGTGCGTCACTCATATGCGACAAAGAGTCAGTCATCAAACCTGAGGTTTTGCTCTTTCTGGAACAAAAAGTCCAAAAAGTTGTTGAAATGCGTAACAGTTTCCTTAAGTTACTTTATTACCCAAAACTGAGTTTTTACGTGACCACGTGAAAATTCTGCTTATCTTATCAGAAAGAGAATTTTTCATGAAATGAGCAACACCAATGTACTGTAATGAAAGATGATCTTCCAAAGATTTCTTCATGGAGTGGAGAAAATATTGCTCCTCTTCTTAGTCATCATGCAGCATAGCACTGGCATCGTTTATCAACACTTGAATAATTTAGTCTTGAGAAAATGGAGAATGATCTTATATGCAAATTCATGGCCACAAGGTCCACAACGTTTATATGCAGCATGGTTTTCTGTGCTGATCACAGACCAAGTTCTCCCAGTCTCAGGGTTGATAGTTCTACCAGAAACTGTAGATATTTTCAGGGAGCTGGGCAGAATGTAAGTAAGCATCTTGAGAGCTGGAAACCATTCTTAGTCCCTTACTAGCCTTCCTACATCCAAATGGAGCTAAATTAATTTGAAATTTTCACTGGGACATGACCGTCCAAACTAAGGGCCCTTAAATTTATCTTTTTGCTTTCTGCAGCCTATCAAATAGGAAGCTGTAAGTCAAACTGTAGCTTACCCATGTCCACCTACGGTGGACTCAGCCAGCTCCCTACTTCCATGATATAACAAAAGCAGAAGACTGCATGAATTTTTCTGTCACAAATTGTCCATGCCTTGTCTTTCCATTTTGGACACTGCTCAACTCCATTTGTGTGTGTGTGGGGGGGGGGGGGGGGGGGGAATCCTAAGGAGTAGATCCACTTGCTATTACATAAACTTTCAAAGTATTCCTGACTGAGAAAGCCATTTCTACTAAATTTAAACTCCTTCTCCTTAAAAGGGAGGCACTGGGGCATCTCACTGAAAGAAACATTAAGAAATGTTCAACACATGCAAATAATCTATTTTTTTCCAATCTCAATTTCAGGGACT
Source organism: Apteryx mantelli (assembly GCF_036417845.1). NCBI lineage: Eukaryota > Metazoa > Chordata > Aves > Apterygiformes > Apterygidae > Apteryx > Apteryx mantelli. Next base: position 58,194,860 of record NC_090020.1, read on the forward strand.
GCTGAATTAGTTTGGCCAAATCACTTAAACAATTCAGCCTGCAATACACTTGGCCTGACAAAAAAAAAAAAAAAAAGAGTTTAAATAGTTACTGCTGGGCAAAGTCACAGGCAAAATTGAACAAAATACTGAATGAAAAGCATGAGATAGTAGAAATGTGTAATTAAAATTAACTCCTCCTATAATAGTTAACAATTACTATATAGCAATTCAGTAACTAGTTCATCGAATATGAAATCATTATTTGTAGTTCAAAATAATTGAAAGTTTTAGAACTAACAGCTTCACTTCATCCCTTAAAAGCAACATATGAATCAAAAATACTCTTCTGGTGAAAAACAATTCACCCAATAATTCATACTGCTTAAAACTATGGATTTATTCTCATAATATATTCAATAACACTGATTATATTTCACTGTATGTTCTGTTCAGTAAAACACTATATTAAATTGCACATTAAAAAAAATTTTGCTCTTTTGTCACCAACAGATAATTAGCACAATCAGTAAAACAGTTAATTAGCACGAATGCAAAGTATATACAATTTTTTTTTTTTTATATACCTCTTAAAATCCAGCTTGATGCCTTTGTTTGTCTTCACAATCTCTTTTAGCCATTCCCACAATGTGTTGTCACTGTCTGTTTCAGGTGGATGAGCCATGATAGGGTCACCATTTCCTCCCTTGTCATCACGAAGAAGAATATCTGCTTCTATCATGTGAACAGCACCTGTTTATTTAAAAAATAAATGCTCTAACACAAGCAAATCCAACAGTTCCAGTGTCTGTTTCAGAATCACAATTACAAGGAAAGTTTTTGTACACGGGACTGTGCACGCTTACTCCACGAAGATCATGTACGAAGCGTGCACTGCTGTTTGAGAAGCAACAGAGAAAGCGTTGCTTCCCATACTTCAGTCACAAAACTCTTTAGAAATCTACAAGCAAGTGAAAACTGATTTTTAAAGGCACATTTGTCAAAGCAATCACAGTAGTTTTTTAGAGGTATAGCTAAATTTCAACTTTTTCTTCTTAATATAAGATTCCAAAGCTTTTAGAGAAAAGGTCATCAGAAAATGTTAACATTGGCAAAGATTGTATTTTCCCCTTGGCTCATTCTCAAAATTGACCAACCCACCAGGGCCAAAATTTAAAAAAGGAAGTCAGCCAACCAGTCACAAAGTTCTGCCACGAAAATGTTAGCTGAAACACAAGAAAAATGATGGAAACCTTAGATATGCTCTAAGTTCTTGAAAACAGCTTCCTATAATGAGAAGCATCTGAACAACCAGGGCAGTGCTACGGTTTTGCAGAGAATTCAAACATATACAGTTACGTAGACTAAAATCCAATAAAAAATAATAATTATACTATCAGTAGAAAACAAATTACATAAGTTACAATCTTCCCAATATTCACATACATCAAATTAACATTCACTGAAATAAACTGGTCACTAATAACTTGAAGTACTTTAATCATCATGAACCAGGAAGGAGGGGGGGAAGCAATAAAATTATCCTGTAGAATCCAAGAAGCATTACCCAGTATGCTCCAATATTTCAGACCATCTTTAAAAAAGCTAAAAGAAGATCTAGCCATTTAAGACCAAAACATTTGGAATCCTTAACTGTTTTGAGAAGATGGACCAAACTTTGCAGTAGAGCCCTGACGAATGCCTGACAGGCATAGCAAGCAACTCTACAGAGAGTTACTTCAGAGGCACCTATCTCCTAGGGAAAAGCACTTCAGCTACTGCTCTACGGGGAACCTCACGAGCAAAGTTACCGCACCTTCTTCACAGGCACATTTGCTCCACAGCACACTGCCCTTTCAGCACTGTCAACACTGAACTTCATCCAGCGGATGGATGAATGGATGGAGTTTTAGTTGGATCATTTCCATTTTCCAATTTTCCGGAGTGGATCTGCAAATGGACGAGTCAGCAGCACCGAAGGGCCAACACATCGTGAGAACAAGCCGGTAAGAACAGGAACAACGTGATCACTGCTGCCAAGAAATGGGCCTATCAGGGAACTAAAATCCAAGCTCAGTAGGACCATGATAACAAGATAATTTTATCTGTAGCATAAGTTTTTGTATTCCTCACTATCTTGGTGGGAACAAAAGACTTAACATTTTGTGTCCTTATCTAAATATATAGGTTGAATGACACCCAGATGAGCTCAGTCAAGTGCATTAAATCAGAACTCCTTAACCACTGCTCTTGACTACCGACAGGTGAGGAGGGTCGCTGTCAATCCCAAGGTCCGACCCGAAAGATGGCCTCCATGCCTCGCAGCCTGCTGTCTTTCTCAAACTGAGCTGGTTGGTCTGGTAAGAGGTATCACCTCTACTTCCCAGCCTCGCCTCGTCCCGCCAACCTTCAGGGCGGCCCCAGCAGGCAGCACACAGGCGTCAAGCCCGGGGGGCCCTTGCCGGAGCGACGGCGACCGGCCCTCGCCTCCTGCCAGCCCACGCCGGCTGTTAACATCGATCTGGGGAAGGCGTAAGGTCGCCACCCGCAGCACCTCAGCAAACGTTAACGAAACACGGGGAAACGCTGGTTTCACGAAAGCGGGAACAACAGTAGGTCTGCTTTTCCATGCATTCGCACTTACTTTTTATGGCCTCTTCCATTCGGGACTTTTTGTTTGCTGCGTGATACCACGTGATTTCTGCCCCATCTCTCGCTTTAATGCGGTTTGACCTCAGGAAATAATCCAATATATTTTCACTCCAAGCTCCTGCGGCAGCAAGGCAAAACCTTCCCTAAACTCCGCGCTTTCGGGCGCGGCCGCTTCCGCGCGACACCCGTGCAGCTGCCGCCAGCGGCACCAGGGCCGAGCCCGCCCCGCCCGGGGGCTCCCCGCCGCCGCCGCCGCCGCCGCCTACCCGCCTACCCGCTTTCTGCCCGGGGCCGGCGGAGGCGGGCGCTTTCTGGGCGCGCTGCGGCCCCCTCCCGCGGCAGCGCCGTGGCTCGCCGGCCCCGTGCCAGCAGCGGGGCGGGGGGGACAAACCCACCGGCGGCGGCGGCGGCTCCGGGCCCCGGCGGGCGGCGCGGCCGCGGAGCTCTTACCCTGCGCCCCGTCCGCCATTGCCATCGCCTCGCCCGCCCCGCCCGCTGTCCGCCATGGCGGGCGGGGCCGCCGCCGCCACCAGGGCGCCGAGGGGAGGCGGCCGCAGGGCGGCCCCCGGGGGAGGGCGGGGGGGAGGCGGCTGCCCCACCGGCCCCGAGGAAGTGAAGGGTTTCGCCTTTTTGGCGTTTTTTTCCACAGCAAATGGTGGGCGCCGGGAGAGCCCTCCCCGCCGGGGTCGCGCTCCCCGCCCCCCGCCCGGGGAAAGCGGCTACCCAGGAGCAACACAAGGGGCGCAGCGCGCGGCCCCAGCGCGGCTCGCAGCCTCCCCCGAGGCGCCGGTAAGCACGGGCGGTCCGTACTCCCGTGGGAGCGCCGGGGCCCCAGGCTGGGGCCTGGCGCACGCGGCCTCTCCGCGCCTGCAGGTCAAGTACCATGCTGCAGCAGCAGCCTCGACGGACCTTCGCTTCAGCAACTCCCTTTCTTTCCTTATTTGTCACTTATGAGGCCGTATACGCGGTCTGCTGTGGATTCAAAGCCTAAAAGTTCCCACCCAGGCAGGCCCTCTAAGCAGGACCACCTCTATTTCCTTTATTCATGTCCATCACACCTACTACCTCTGAGACTTTTACATGTTTAAAACAGTTGCTGCCCTCCAAATACAAATTCTACTATTAAATATTCTGTGGAAATGAACTATCAAGAAATGGATCCAGTTACTAGGCATCACCCTCCCTCAACTGTTCAACACAGTTTCAGAGTTAGAAAAATCCAAAAGAGAGCTATAGAAACAAAACAAACCCAAGAAACATTCACCAAAAAAAGCTTTTTTAAATAGAAGAGGTAAAATAGCAAACATTTTAGTCAATTTTATTTGTTAGTAATCATTATTTAAAATGAGTTAAACCATAGTAAGTGATAAGAGCCAACTGTTCCTTTGGTTACCGCTAAGAAACACAGGTAAAGCTAGTTTGCCCATATGGTATTGGATATCTGTGGTAACACAAAAGAAAGTCACCCCAACCTAGTTACATATCTGGTACAGATACACTTAACAGTGATATCCTCTTAACTACTGTTCACCCTTTCAGTGTCGTTTGCTTGACTCTCTGCTTATGAACTGTTTTCAAGCAACCCCGTTTTATCCATAGTGCATACGTATGGTGTGGTCTTCAGTTTTTCTCCAGGACTACGGTTTCTCTGAAAGAGTTGTATTAATTAGTTCAAGTGCATCCTCAGTTTCCTCCAGCCGAAGATCTTGAAGCCTGAACACTTCTAACACTGGTGTTCCAAAGCAAAGATAACAGCAGCATTGATTAGATTAAGTTACAAATTTTGTTTGCAATACAAAAACAGTGTCCCCTATGAGAATCAAGAAGGCATCAAAGTTTTAATAGTCTCTCATTATAAAACTGTACCAGCATTTTTACTCAAAACAATACAGAGCTTGGATACATTTTTGTTTTGGTTCTGTTCTTGGTAAACAGTTAAGTGACAGTTATCAAACCCTGATTGTGGTTCACTGAACCTCTGTACAAATCACGTGCATTGCAAGTACATAAATAGATCTTAATGACCCAATATCAAAAATACAAGAACCTCAGGTATACTAAAGCAGTCTGTTCATGAAAATTCACACTTAATACATCTGTTCTCCCTGAAAATAAAGGTGGCTGCTAAGAGGTGTCAAAAAGTAGCACAGGGGAGCAGAAAAGATATTACAGGATTCTTATCTGACTTATTGCTACATGTAGATTACTTCAAGGGTAATGAGGCTTCTTAATTATCCTTGGAAGGTCAAATTGTATCAGGACTTTTGAACACAGAGTAAAGGAAAAAATATCAATATTTATAAAAATAGCATCATTTAAGGTAGATAAATCCTTATAAATACAAGAATGAAATCAGTTATTCTATAAAAAAATTAGAAGCGTATGTTCCTGAAGCACCAGCATAATATCCCAATATTAAGTCAGGACTTCTCCAACTACAAAGACTTCATAAACGTACCTGCAAACTTTTCTCCTCTTGCTTATCATACACAAGGTGTCAGGCGGTGTGCACTTAAAATCTGTACTGACACATGATGTTTGCAGTCAACTACTGAAGATCTATTTGAATCTCAGGCGGCAAGAAAACAGTTTTGTGCCAGCTAAGTATACTTCACAAGGTTTATCTCATTCACACATGCAAAGCATGTGCTTCAGATGTAGATTAGATCTAACCATAAGAATTTTTATAACACGTATTTGAGGTTAAGAGGCAGCAGTGCAGATACTATGGCTTAAAGTTACACTACACATAGTAAAATGCTACAATTGTGTAAAGAGGTAACAAAACCCACCCTCTTCTGCAACTGTATTAAGTGTAAAGTTTCAGAACTTTAGGAAATATTAAAAACCAATTCTTTTGTGGTAAAATAACCAGAGAGAGCCTGGAGTTTGTTTGTTTGTTTTTAAACAAAACCCAGTTTGAAAGTTCATTAAAACAAAACTAGTTTTAGTGACATGGATATTTTCAGTGTTTTTAACATTACAACTTCGGTGTTCAGAACCAGCAAATCAGTATATTGTATGTAATATACATCATCCTCATCAAAACAGATGTTCTATAAGGAAAAATATTAACTCCATTTCCAATGGTAAACTTGTAGGATCCGACATCCCACCATGAATCACAGGAATCAGAGCACTGTCCAACTCATTCAGATAGTTCTGTGGAAGAAGCTGACCACCAGACCCTGCCAAGTATTCAACCTAGAAGGAAAAAAAAAAAAAAAAGTTGGTATCAACACTTTTATATTAACAAGATGACACAGAAGTGCAGTATCTTGGAAAAAAGCAGTGTTTCACCTAGTACTGAATGACAAAGGCACTGGGTGGGTTTCCAGGTCAGTCAGTCACTCTAAGGTTTGCCATTGAGAAACATGCAATGTTCCCCTTGGGCTTATAGGGCCACACACCCTCTGCATCCCAGACTGCTCCATACTGGTGTCCAAGAATGATGCGATTACTTCCTAATATCACAGTTACTTATGAGACTAGTTTCAAAACATTGCTGAAAACTAGAAACTAAGTTGATTTACAAGGTTCTCTGAAATAAGATAAGGATGTATGACTGAGAATACCACCTTCAGAAGCAAGGAAGTTTAGATCTTGAGTTCAGATCTTGAGTTCTGTATCCTTTTCAGGGGCATCACCTGCTGGATAGCCTTGCTTTCTCTCTCTCCCATCCTCAGTTGTGCAGACCTGTCCTCTTCTGCTATACAGGCTTTGGTGTGCATACCCCTTACTGAACTAGCTTAGGGAGCTAAAATAGCAGAAAACTGTACTATCTCTATGATTCTCTAAATTGACTCACCTTGGAAGCAAATGAGTGCCAGAGTTAGAACTAGGGAATGACTGGTAACACATTGTAAGCAAGCTATTAGGGAATGGGGCAGAAAAAGAAGCAGGCCCATCCCTTTCGGGGGGAACTGATCATTTGGACGGTTTCTACATGAAATTTCATTCTCAGTCTGGATCTGGGGTATGGTAAAAAAATTTAAAAAATTCAGAAAGGGACCCAAGGTCTTTAAAGCAAAGATTTCAGTTGAAATGTGGCATCTGCAATAAAAGTTGAAAGATTACCATATCTGAGTCAATGGAAATTCTAAGGCCTATCTTATTCATTCCATTATTTTTCAAGGTTTTAAGATGCGGGCAAAGAGCAGTACTGCAAGCAGTAGCAATCTCTTTAGCAAACTGGTGAGGAACAGGACTGGATAGTTCATGGTCCTTTTGAAAATAGTACACCTGAAATTAAAGAAGAGATAAGACAGTTAGTAGCCTGGTTATACTGAAAAGCAAAAGAAAAATAATTCTATGTACACATAATCCAGAAGAGAAAGAGCCATAAATACCAATGCTTGTTTGCTGGCAAAATATTCCAATATTTTATCTGTTCAATCTAAATATGTATTGAGCAACTATGGGAATAGTTGAGTGGCTATAGGATATCTGGATTATATACAGTTATCAAAACTTACAGACATGACTAAATCTCTTTTCAGAAGGAAAATAATGAAAGGTGTGTAAAATGATCAAAGAATTATAGAAAACAGTTGGCATATTGGTATGGCCACATATTAAATAAGTTGATTTGTTTGGTAGCATCTCTATCCACATTACCACCTAATTACTCTAAACAGTGGTAAAAAACACTCAGCTACAATGTAATTTACTAACTTCAGTACACTTCATAATTTTTCCTTCTGCTTCAAAGTCTCCACCTTGTAGTACTTTTTCATTTTGAGTTCCTTCCATTGATTTTCCATCTACTGGGCTTAAAATTCTACAGAAGATAATAACATAGTTAATAATTACACCAACATCTTACTTCATACAAGTTATTCAGCCTAAAACACAATGTTTAAATAACATTTAGGAATGACTAGACAGGTATATAACAAAAATGTAATACACAATTTGCATCATGAAAATACACAGGCTATAAAAACAAATAATCCTAAATAGAAAACAGACACACCACTTATTTAATACCAAACTCATCTTACAGGTTGAAGAAACTAGAAGTCTTCTTAAGTAAAGCCCGTTTGTTCTAATTGATCAGAGAAGCCATAGGAAGGGGCACAGCAAATCAAGCCCTGGCCTGAGAAACAGTGTATTTGATTAAAACGTAGAGGCAATTTTTGAATTAGTGATGGGTAGTTAAATCATAGTTAATGTTTGACTCTGTGTAAACAAGTGTTCAAATCATGGGGTATATGATCATGGGTCTTGCATCCCATTTCACCTTGCTGACTGAATGCTGCATTGTAAGCAATCAGTGGGAAAAGGCAGTGCTATGCACTTCCCAGCCCCTCTCAATGAGTGAGCTTAAAAGGGATTAATTCCATCTTCACACAAATTGATTACGGCTTTGACAGAAAACCACCACCACCACACTGAGGGCTTATAGCCTCTTCCTGTCAACTTCCAGAACAGAGAACAAAAACTATATGACCACCATAAGCAAAATTATTCTGCTAGTGACATCTAGAGGACTGCAGGTAGTTTACTGTCCCATTGTTTTATAGGTTTTAAAAATAAAATTCCTTCTTTCAATAAAAAATATTTTAGATTAATTCCTTGAAATAAAAGGTGGATATTTAAGAGTTGGAAACAAAAGAATTCTATAAAATGTTTTGCTTTCATAATACATTTACCCTTTGTTTGTTTTTTCTTCATTTTCTACCCAGCAAATATCTACATGTTCTTTTAGGTCTCCTGCATCCGTTTTGCCACAAGTTATTTTAAAGTCCTTCTTGTCTCTCAATGCCTGACGTAGGCTTTCCATTGTATCTGGAGTTATTTGTACCATTAGTCCATCTAAAAGAAAATCAGTTAAAACTCTCACTTATCTACAGAAGCAGCAGGAGGGTGTTTTAGTAGAATCTTGGTTTAAATTCTAGTAGAAAGGCCCTTTCCTTAATAAATGCACACAAATCGTAACTTGGACTATGTCCCCCAACTATGGCATTAAACACTACATGAAAGAAAAAGTGTTATGAAAACTTTTCTGGTCAACAGAGCTAGATCGTAGAGGTTTTTGGCATTTATGTATCAAAATATATATTTCATCAATTCATCAATGAAAACAATTTTAGATGTATGCAACTGTAAAGGAAATACTCAGATTGACTGAATTAAGCAAAGAGTTAAAACCCAATATATATTAAAACAAACAGGTGCATCAGCATACATTTTTAATACAGCGTAATTTGCAATAGGTTTTCTACAAAGTTAAAAATCATGAAGAGCTTAGCTTACAGTAGAATAAAGATCTTGCACTAGACTGCTAATCATATATATACTTCATTCTTTAAATAAACCACATAGTGCTAAATTCTTACCTTCAACTATACTGGATTTAGCTAGAAATCCTGAAGATGTTTTCAAGGCTCCATTAAACACCACAAAACTTGCACCTGTGACTATGAAAAGTAGAAATAAAATGAGTACCACCACATATCACCCAAATTTGTAGTCACCGAATTAACAGCCCAGATACACTGCCATGCAGACAGTTGCACTGCATTCGAAACACCCTAAAGCACTGTACTGCTCTTTACTGCACATGTGGTGTTATCAGTTTGCTAGATGTTGTATAGAGATACTCACTGTTAGATATTTTACACACTCAGTTACACAGACCATGTGTCTACATCTATAAATATATTCCCCAATTCACATTAATATTAAATTTGGAAAAAGATAAAGAATCTGATGAAGTATGAAAATGTAAACTAGATTAAAAAAAACTGAAAACAGAAAAAAGTATTAATTTCTATTTAACAGCATTTATAAAAGATACCTAAGTGTTTATATAGAAGTTAACATAATTCTATTTTGCATTTAAATTACTTAGCTTCTAGAATATTGTGCTTTTGTCCAAACTTCTGGAATACATTTTTTTCCTTGCAACCTAAATCACTGAATCTTGCATTTCTGCTCAAGAGATGTGATTACTAGACAGCTTACCTTTCCTAGGATGTCCAGTTGCACTGTTTGCTTGTGTGTGATAGATACCATCCTTACCCTGCACACACACTAAGTGAGAATCTGCTTCAGTATTGAAACTGGCTCCAATGCTAATTACATGCTCATTGGAAGAGTTTATCACCTTCATTACCTGTCAGTACAAAATTTTTTGTCATGAAACTGAGACAAATCTCTGTTTTGCAGAACTCGTGTTAAAAAGACATTTTTCAAAGAAGATCCTATATTAAAAAAAGTTGGTAGCTCTCAAAACAAATCTCAAGAATTATTCACTTCTGTCATTCTAAAGACAGTTTGCACCACAGGATTTGCTGTGATTAGCTGAGGAAAAATTTCTGTGCATGATCAAAAATACTATTTCAATTGACAGGGATAAAGTCAGTCTGAATACCTCTGCACATTAGAATACCAGGGCTGTGGGGATTTTTTGTTCTTGTAAGGCTAAAGCATGCATTAAACCTCATGCATTTTATTATGCAGTTTTGTTAAAGCTGAAGCAAGCAAACTGTAAAAAAAAATACTCTTTGGCAAAAATGATTTTCCTTGAAGTTGTAAGCAGAACACCACCTTTAGGAGATGTGGAAGAGGTCCTCCTTGAAAGTATACTCTAGAAGACTTCAGATAAACTGCTGATTTCTTTCACCATTTAACAGTTATCCTAAAGCCCAACTTGCCACTCAATATCCACCTTCCAAAACATCCAGGAAGAAGAAAAAGGAGTGTTCAGATAATTTCACCCCAGAGATACACACCTACATCAACTTAAAGTTCAAACAGCAAAGTAATCTAGAGAGCTGCAATCAAGTGACAAAGTTACACACAGAACAGCCTAGAAACTGATCACGGAAGTCAAAACAAACTTCTTTCACCCTCTAGTCTAATGTTTTTCCTTTTTTAAAGCACTCAAGTTAAAGATGTTACAAGTATTGTGTGAAAAATAAAGATTAAAGTAGCTTGGATTAGAAAGCTAATGAAGATAGCTATACTCACCTCATTGTATCTCCTTAGAGGTATTTTAATACAGCTTCTACCCATTTCCACATGAACAAATAGGTTATGTATGGTATGCAAAGTATATTGATAGTTTCTAAGGTCCTGTAACAGACAGTCTTTATGTTAACAGATGGCTGAACTCTATGCATCATTTTCTTACTTTTTTTTTTAAGAAATCTCATTTAATCTAAGCATTCAGCATTTTTACATTGATCTCTAACCTTCTAAAGAGTAGTGACATTAGGTGTGGCTAATAATTTACCCTTCATATACATCACAGGAGGAAAAAATAATCAGTATCTGAGTCTAGTACTGACAAAGTAGTTTTAAATATCATTTACCAGTGTACACACAGACTGTTTAGACTACAGCTGCTTTATTCACATAAGGATCTTACGATGTTTCAGATAACAAACAAACTTCAACACCCCTGAGAGAAGAGCAAAGCGTGGAAGCTTCCATCCAGATGAGTTAGTTTATATGCTCATATTCTTTCTCCTGCAGCTACAACCTCTTCTGCATGCTTGAGCACTGTTTATTATACCTTTCCCTGACAAAGGTTATCATCCACCATCACAGCCACTTCTGCAAAATCTCCCTATTGTTTCATTCCAGAACTATTCAGGTGTAATTTGCCTTTACTAGCTCTGTGTACAGAGGACAGACAGGTTAGAGAAGGCTACAGCAGCAGCTGAGCCAGGAAATCTGCATCTTCTTCAACCAGTACAGCTGTAGCAAGAAAGGTATTTATGAACAGATCTCACTGTGTTACAAGTTTCAGTTGAACTGGTACTGTTTTAGCAACGCTAAGATAGGCATGATAGGTTCCCTTTGCTTTCATCATTTATCACTACCTCAGTCATCTGTGTGGTACTCAGTTTTGCATCATCCTTAATTGAGAATTTGCACCACATGTAGATAGAAATGCAACATCAAAAGGGGTAGTCCCACCAGGAAGCACATATTCCCACTGCCTCTTTTGTGCTCACACCAAACACAGGTATGATGGAGAGTCTGAGCAATTCTGTAATCCAGATGAAAAATTCTACAGAAGCACTCTTTGTCAGCAGAATGTTATATTCTGCAAAATCTGAAGGTGCAATTCCACGGTAGGCTAAAAGAATGGGTATACCAGATCTGACTGAAGCTCAGTCCAGCTCAGTATCTTCTAACAGTTATGAAAAGTAGACACTAGTGATTTTATACTGCGTCTTATGTGCCTGCCTGTCTTCCCCAGGCTACTCTTCCAGCCTTCAGCAATCTGTGGTTTAGGCACTTGCTGAGCAAGAAGCTGTGGCTTAAGCCAATTAAATGAGTGTCTCCATCACAGCCTTCTCCCTCACATTGGTACTGGTACTTTGGCAAATCAAGTAGTGAGCTGGCTCATAGACTTAAAATCTAAAGTTATTTTAAGGAAAAAAAAAAAATCACTAGTTTTCAGATGGCTCAACTTGGAGACTGATTCTCTACATAATGACATGAACAGTGTTGGCAAAAATAGGAGAGTGCCACAGAATGCTGTTCCATCTCAGCTGTAATGGGAATATGCATGCATACCTCTACAGGAGGACTTCACGATCACTTGAATAATACATGCAATTCTCTCCATAACCTTTCAGCAATTTTTATCACATTGTCTTCAGCATTAAGAATCAGTTCTACATAAGTGTTAGAAAAGGAAGGTTACTGGTCTGGAATACAGGTTTCCTAGAAGTTTAAATAAAATCAGCTGAGTGACTGAAAAAAAAAACTTCCTCAGAGAGTCGCATAAATCCAGACTTGATTTAATCTGATGATTTTGCCAAAAATCAAAGCTCTTCCCATAACACACAGCACAGATGGGTTAGGTGTGGTAAAGTTACGTTTGTGTGGCAAAGTAATTATGGTTATAACAGGCAGATACTGTGGGCTGATTAAGTCTGTTTTTCCAGACCAAAAAAAAAAAAAAAAATAGAATTCCTGCACCACAGCAATACTGAGAAGAGCAAATAAATAAATAAAAAGAACATCTCAGAATAATGATTACAACCAACTTTAATTAAAATACAAAATTCTTCTCATTCACTTAAAGTTGCTTCCTACCACAAGAAAATATGCTAAAGACAATAGCGTGAAAGGTATAGCTTTCCTAATTCACACACAAATATTCTTGGTTAGGAAAGTTCCAAGTCAAGTATGAAGAATAAAAACGTTAACCCTTTATTTTTGCCAAAACACAATTCAGCTTTAAAGAATATCCGACTTGCAAGGATATTTTACATCGTCTAAATTACAACAGGAAGGGAAGAGAACGAGACATTTACTCACAACAAGCAGATTCATAATTGTGTGTCCTATCTCTCCAAAGAGCGGCTTTCGGTCTCTGAAACTTACTACAGGCGTTGGATACACTAGGGCGGGGAAGAAAAGAAAGAGGATGTTTACCAACTAACAACTGCAGAATTTGCTAATCCAAGTATTTATTTCTATATTCAGCTACAGCTTCCTTTCATTTCAATGAAACCTGACCAGCCATAGGAACTACAGCCACTGCTGGCTTCTCCCCCACGGCCTACCTTTTCACCCACTGCACAATTTCCTCCCCCTCAGTTACATCCTACTGCAGCTCTCTTGGGGCAGAGGGAGGGAAACAGCCTGGGTTCAGCCTTTGGGTCATCAGCTGAGAGGGGTTGCCAGGCTTAGCAATTGCTTGAATAAGAATACCATAAGGGTTAACAATTGCTTCTACATCAATGCTGTAACACATAGCAGAGTATCACAGAGCACTGATAAGCAGGAGTAAAGTGATGAGGAGATCTGTATAAAGCAGCATGCTTTAAAGTGAACAACTGATGACTGGGATAGGAAACACATACAGGTAGAAACAAGGCAAAATAGGGAAATGCAGAAGATCAGAGACCACAATATGAAAAAGCCATTTGAAAACTAAAACTAAAAAACTTAAAAAAAATCAACCCCCACACACATAGCAAAGCCAGGATGGTGAGATCAACCAAAAAAAGATGCAAGAATGGTACAAAAATCACAAGAAGCTTGGGAAGAGAAGAATGACAAAGAAGCTACCATCTTCCTCAACATGCTGACAGAAGCCCATCCAGGGGTACTCTGCTATTGAGCTATGTAAGAAATCCATAAACAACTGAGTGATACATATTTATTGACTTACAACTTATACAATGGTAGGCTTATTTATCAAAACCCACTCGGCTTGGGAAAATTGTGTATGATGCGTTTTTGAAATCCATTCCAACTCTTCTGACTCAGCAACAGTTGGACCATGTGACATCCTATCCAATCTGCTGGTCTTTTTTTTTTTAATATATATATATATGCATACATATATATATACACACACACACACGTGTCCACCTCATTTCGAAAAAGGTAATCTTAATTCAGAAAAATGATTTATCAAAGTTATAAATTAGGCTAGTGAATTTCCCTGCAAAAGTTTCTCCTGTAACAACAACAGAAGTCAGACGCTGACAGCTTATTACTCTCAGTTGTAGTTTCTAGGCCCACCCATCTTCAGCTAAATTGACAAAGAATCAAGAGGGTCCAGCAGCACAGATTGTAAATTCCCATGGGGAGCCACCTGTTAAGACACTTGTATGGAACTTCAGTCTTACACAAGTGTAATATAAAATACTGCCAAGAGTCTTGATGACTTTGAACTTATCACTTGCCTACAAAACATTCTCACAGGTAATTTTACATTTATACAGCTATCTTAAGTGATAAAACTTACCCCCATATTCTGCTCCCAATCTCAACATTAAACGGATTGGAAAAACTTTTGCCCAGGGTATTTCCAACTTATGGATTAGAATGCCACATAGAAAAGGGCTATCTGGTAAAAGCAGATCATCAAGTTTCTGAAAAGTTGGTGAAACAAACAGGAATCCTCCATGGTCTTTGTTACCGAGAAAGTTTTCAGTAAAAGTAAAGTTTTCCATTTTTCTTATTAACCTTCCTGTTGAAAGGGAGACCGATAAAATCTTTGCATGTCAAGAGTAATATGTTAGTATCAAGAAGAAAAATACTAAGTGTTCTAACATCAGTACCTATACGCTTTAAACCATACGTTACATCTCAAGTCTTCCTGAAAATCTTGTGGACATCCAAATCCACAGCCTATCGGTGCTATATAGTCTTATCTATTAACTCAATGACCTTGAATATGAAACTAGATTTTTCCAAACAAATACTAAAAAACTTCTCCAAGGTGTAAACATTCTGGTACACAATGTATTTCACTATATCATTTTACATCTAAGAAAAAGTTTGATAAATATTTGAGTTATGCTGATCAAAAGTTCACACACTTTACTGTACCTCTACAAATGAAGCTCCAGATGTCCTAAACTGGAGACTCAATGATTTATACCCAAAATCTCCCACACAACACAACTAAAGGGCAAACAAAAAGCCAATCAACAGGAGGTTTACAAAAGTATATGAATCAGAAACTTGCTAAATTCTATTTCTCCTGTTGTTTAGGTAGAACCTGAAGTTAATACTGCAAGCTTATTCAACAAAATCATTAGATATCAACAAATAATACAGTAAAAATCAGATTAACTCCCAGCTTTAAAGATAAGCAAGAAGATATTATAACACAGTTAGATATGATGTACCTTTCATTACATCCTTGTAGATATCAATAAATAATTTTAGTATTTCATTAGGAAAAGTCTCTTCATCTGGCAAACACTGCAGTAGGATGATAATTTCTGCCTGACCCAAGCCATGTAGTCCATTTGTCGAGAAGTACCAGCACTTTTCTGAAGAATCTTTAATTAAAAGTAGATACCACAGTGATATTGTTTTATAAAGAGGAAAAGACAGACTGATTTAATAGAAAAGAAAATGTGCACTACTTACATGATATTAACTTGACATTCACAAGGAAGTTTGCATTTAGGATAAAGGTTAATGGATTAGGACCTCCTTCCGCAAGAAGCAAGGTGACCTGCTGGTGAGATGGATGTTCTTCCACTAGAGGATCTAAATAAATTAAGAGTTGATTTAGTTTAACATGTCAGCCAACTATCAAAAAAAAAAAAAAAGTTACAGATCATATATGAAAGACTGCCCCACCGTCCTCTCTTAAAAGGCTGGTGTTCTCAAACTTAGAACGGCTACAGATCAACCAATGAACTTACCCTAGGAGTAAAAGCTTACCCCAAGAGTAAAAGATCATATAAAATAATACAGGATTTGTAATAAGTGTGTAAACTAGGGCTACTGTTTATTTGCTAATTAGTAATCAACTACATATGCTGTCTCCTCATCCATATACTGGTACTGTAACAGCTACAAACAATGAGCACAAGCACTGCTATGAGGCATTAAGTGATGAAGTATTTTCGTAACATACAGATGGATCTTTCTAATAATGCAGGTTCAGTTATCAAACACGATCCAATGTGCAGCACAGATAAATGAAAGTTAAAATTGTATTACAATACACTCTATACACACAGAAGTTCTTATTTAGAAATCTTGCATCAGGTGATACAATGCTAACAATTTACCCAAATTTTACCTTTTCCGTTTTCTCCTGCCACAAGCAAAAGTGGTGGCAGTTTATCACCATCAGGAACTAGGCTGACTTCTTTACTAACACAGTTTTCAAGACCACATAGTGCTCTGTAACTTGAAGGACTAACAGGCAAATCATTTTTAGTCCAATCAGCTGAGCTGGAACCAGCCTTTTCAGCTTCTGTAGGAGTAGAGAATTCCTCAGTTTCTGGAGTTACACATTTATAACTATGCACCATCTCAGTTTGCCTAGGAATGGCCTCTTGCCTATCATCTGAAGGAATAGAAGATTCACAACATAATTCCTCAATTCTTACAATAACATCCATTTCTTCCTTTGGTTTTGGATTTACATCACTTAATGTGTCATCCTCTTCTGGATTTGCAACCTATTAGAAAAAAACGAAAACAAAACCAGCATAGTCTACATTCTAGTCTCACAACAAACTAAGTCTTCTATACTAGCATACTAGAAACAAAAAGCTTAATGAGGAAAAAATATATATTTTCAAATTTTTTGGCAGGTATTTCCTTTAAACAGGCAGAAAGCCACAAATCTCTTCTGGATCTTGCATTTTTTCCATCTTTAAAAGGCATATTAGTCCCTATTTTAGGTTAAGATGCATCATTAATTTATTTGTCCTATAACACAAAATCATCATCAGAGCTGCATGTTAGTCATTTTAGCATATTACAGTCAGATTCAACACAATCAATAAAAACAGGTATCATTTGAGCAATCTGTTTAGCATTACTAATAGCTCTCCCACTCAGGAATATTGTAAGTTGTCATAATTTGAATCAGTAGTTCAGTACTGTAAGTGTATTTCTATTTTTACACAAGGTATTAGCAGCTGAGTCTACCATTTTACAGCATGACTCATTTCTAGTTTGGGGTCAAACCTATGGTCCTCCCTCAGTGAAATGGATATGACAAACTAACAGAGCATAATCATGCTATGATATGAATCATCATCAGAAAACACACCAAGCTGTGAGATATCACCTTTCAAATATGTTAAGTCATCATACCACAAGTCCACATAGACTTGCGCCCTATCTCAACAGGAAAGGTTTTGCATTGCAACAAGAAAAGGCCTAACAGCTCTATGCTTCCCCTATCCTAGTTCTCTTGGTAAGCCCTCAGCCTCCAGCAAAACTCCTGTTAAGAGAATGAATAAGCTACAAGGGGGAAAAAGAAAGAAAGAAAGAAAGAAAAAAAAACAAACCTACAACCACCACCCCAAAAATCACACCCTAAAAACACACATGCAAGCATACAAAACCATGACTAAATTGGCCTTCAGTGGACTTCTTCCCATGAATTTGCTTGATAGTGTTTCATACCACTTTTGGCTTCCACAGCATCCTGTGGCAGTAAGTTCAGGATTATGGGTTGCACAAAAAAGTACCTGCTTCACTTTAGAGCTGCAGTATGGTTTTGTTCGTTGGTGCTTCTGAAGTTACATACAAGAACCACTGACTAATTATCTCCTATTTCTTTATGTCCATGATACTTTAAAATTTAGAGATCTCTTATCTTTTGCAACTGAAAAGGTCCTACCCTCTCCCCAAAACAAAAGATATGTTCTTGTCTTGATTGCTAAGATGGGGAGAGCAAAAGCTGCTAGATTTATTCAAGATCTGGGAAAAACACTGATACATTTGGTTCCGTAATGATTTTCTGTTTCATTTTCTATCTGTTCCCTCCCACTTACTCCTGCCCCCCCCTTTTTTTTTTTTTTTTTTTAAGAAAACAACTGCAAATATTTCTTTAGGCTAATCACTGACCACAAGTTCTTTTTTTTCTTATAAGTGATAAATGTAACATCAATAAGCAGGGTTGAAGCCAGTTTCCACATACATTCCTATTCTACTTTTAATGACATACAATCACATCTGTCATTTTAGCAACCAGCTCATTAATATCTGAGATCTATTTGCCTTCATTGCCTGAATTAATTTTACCTTTTTAATCATCAGCGAGTATGCTGAATAGCACAGAGGCCAGCACACACTACTGTGGGACTCATGTCTTCACACTCCTTCCTCAGCAAAGTTGGCTACGCAGTTCTATCTTTATGATTTCCAAGAGGACCTTTTATTTAATCTTATGACTGCCTAATTTTTAGGAGTCCTTGATGAGCTTCTCTGGAAATACTGGTTCATCAACAATAACAGCATTATCTCTACCACTGCTGACTCGTTTATACTAATAGATGTGTGAGGCATGGTTTTCCTCAGCAAAAAATCTTAATGCTTTCTCCTCCTTAACCCGAACTGATCCTCAGGCCTGCTGACTCTATTAAAGCATCTACAAAAGACAGGAATAATTATAAAAGTTAAGATCCATCTGCAACTTACGGGAGTTCTTGTTCAAATTAACTCACATTCACTAGCATCCATTTTTCAGAAGTAAAGGCTGATTTAAGTGTTATACACAGGTAACATTTCAGACATCTTTGTGTGTGTGAATAAACATGATCTAGTCTTGCCCATTAGCTCTACTAGTTTGTTTTAAAGACTCTTGAACTATGCTACAACTTGAGACAGTGCTTCAGAGCTATGTTTTATTTTAAAAGGCCCGAGTCTGACAGACTCTCCAAGCCCTTCCACAGCAAACTTGTACCATTTCTTTGGACTTTAGTTTCCCTGACAAGTGCATGCATAGTTCAACACTATGAATATGATATTTTATAAAAAGCAAATCCCTCTCCCAGCTCACTATTTGTACCCAGTGGAAGTGGCAAGTGCTGCACCCTATAATGTATTACTTTAGGGCTTTAAGCAACCTCTTGTAGGACCAGTCTAGTTTAATCCAACAGGCAAACTGTAGCAGGCCACTGGGGGGGGGGGGAAGCTTCTACTATAAACTATCATTATTAACATGTTTTCAGAACTATGGCTGCAAATACCTTTACAAAAGTAGTTAATCAAAGGCTGTGCAGAAAAAGATTGATCTGGAGTATTTTCGACTATACCATTTTTAAAGTTCACATATGCCCCAAAGAGAACATGGTTTCCCTTTACGTATGGTCTTAACAACATTTCAATGCAAGGACTTCACAGCCACCCAAAAAAACAGTTTTGGTTCAGGTTCCAAAAGCAGTCAAGCAAAGTTATGTTACTGTAAGGGGTCCCATCAATAAAAAGCAAACAAAGTTATTTCAAGAGATTCATAATTCATGCACCTACACACACTTCTTAATTCATACCATATGCATCTCTGGCAAGTCAGGGTTTACTGGACTTAGGTCCTGTGATGACCTCTTTGCTCCAGATGAAAGTTTTGTTGTATCTGCCGCTTCACCATTTGGCAAAATACCATCTGCAAACCAAACTCTCCTCTGTTCTTTGGGGCATAGCCCTAGGATAGGTTGAAAAAAACAACACCGACTTCATATTATAGCACTGCCCTAATAGCTGAAAGAGATTAAAAAAAAAAAACAAAAACAAAACAAAAACAACCCAGCCACCTCCCCCAAGATTGTTTTTTACTGAGTCACATCCGTACAGTATGGTTACAAGGTTAGCAACCTCTTGCATGTGAAATAACTAAGTACCAGAATAAAGCATTCTCTGTGTATTTCAGAATGATACAAAAATCAATCTGTTTACTGGAATCAAGCACAGGCACATAATTTGACTCCAGACAGTCTCCAGTCAGGCAAATACATGTAAAAAATTCTCATACTTGCAGAGAAAGTTGTCATGCTATAGTTAAACATATCAGTTCCTAGATATGGAGGGATTTCTCAACCATCCCTCTGTAGTAAGACATGGATGAAAAGCATATCATGACTGGAAGATGAAATATACTCCCCCCCCCCCAAAAAAAAAAAAAAAGTTTACTGCACTGTTTTAAAGCTTCTTTTAATTGAAGAAAGTTGGATGTGTTACAAAAGTGGAATAAAGACACTGTTCAGCCACTAATCATTCATCTTTACCCAGAGAATGAATAACTACTTTTGCCTAACAATTTTAATCCAAAACAACTACTTTTTGCTATTACTGTAGCCCTAGCAGTGGCAACACAATTCAGAGATCTCTTGAGCTATATAAGACTGTTGAAAGTTGTACATGCCCTGAAAAAAATTACAATATAAACAGAGAAGACAACTAATAGAAAGAACATCCACATTTCACAAATGAAGACTTAACACAGACTTGGTCAAGCTCATACATTGGAGTCAGAGCTCAGAGCTACAAGCAACTTTCCTTTGAACCCCAGTTCAGAGTTTCAGTTTGAGTCTCCCAGAGAACAGTATACCAAATACGTATCCACAACGCAATAAACAACTCTTTCCAAAAAGATCTCTAAAAAGTGTTAGAAAAATTACACTATATTTAACATACCTTCAATACCTGGTTGTTTAAGTACAGAAATAGGTAACAACACAGAAGATGAAGGAGAGCTAAAACTACCAGATGTCTGGGCTTCCTGCAAAGGTGGAATAGCAGAAGAATATTCAGAGGAGATACTGGAATTCGGGATAGCACCAGTTGGACTCATCATCCTCTCAAATGCCTGTGCTAAAAGAAAAAAATGCTTTTAGTTTTTAAGACGTCGCATCTGAACAAATTTGGTTAGCACTGCAAAGTTATGTTTTTTGCGAGAGTGCACAATAGTTGTGAAAAATGCTCAAGCTATTGTATAAAAGTTTAGAAAATCAATAAATTTAGGTTTTCTGTCTATTTTCTTCCCAACACAGAAAAAACCCACCTTGGCATGTAGCAATGACTCTACACTGGACCATATAATCCTTGTATGTAGGTGCAAATATTTCACAATTATCAAGTCAAATTCCTTTCAGTTGGTAGTTTTTTATCTAATGAATTAAAACAGTAAATTTTCTATTGGTAGACATACTTTGCTGGAATAAGATTCTTCAAGTTAGCTTGTGCTCAAGGAACACGTAGGAATGAAATACAGAGAAATTCCAAGTTCTCCACATTGCTAAGGCACTTCAGTGCTTTACCTGGTACAGCAGGAAGGAAAAAGATTTTTTAAAAAGCACAAAATCCCCAACTGGATAGTGCAGGGAACTGTCATCTAACATATTAAAAAAGCTGGTATGTCTTCAACTTATTTAAATATTAATAATCAGGACTTCAACCTTCTCCTGCTGTTCCCATAAAGCATCCTTGCTTCGCTTTCAGTTAAGAAAAAGCTATATTACAACCCAATTACTGTGGTTCTGTTAAAGTGACTTATAAAAATATTAAGACAAAAAGCTATATAAAATGGGCAAATAACATGTGAGAACTGGCAGAAGTAGAAGCTTTAAACATGCAGAAGGCTATCCTTCAACCACAAAAGAAAAAAAAAAAATTCTATTGCTAGGCTGATGTAACAGATGACCAAATAGCACAGCTTTGTATGCAGCACTATGGAGTCCAAATCTACACACTTGTTTACATATATAGCAACCAGATTGCCAAAGTTTAAAATAAGGACTAAAAAATCTAACTAAAAAGAGATATGACTATCCTCCTCCTCCTCCCTCCAACTCTGAAACAGTAAGTAAATTTAAGCAAGTTAAAGCAATGAAACTTCCCCAAAAGTAAAAAGATGAAAGAGATATTAGCCATACTTATTTTTTTCTTTAATGATTACTGTAATTACTTAAAAAATAAACACTTATCTTTTTACCTTTAATAATAGGGTCATAACAGCCAATACAGACTCTTGCTTCCTTCTCCATGTATTGAAGCTTGCACTTTCGGTTGCAACAGCCACCACAAAAAACCTGAATGAGAACAAGACTGAATTAAATATTATAGGCAAAGCCCCAGTACTTCCTGAATTAAGCTCCTATTATCATTTAGTTACTTATGTACTAAAAGAGATTGAATTATTCAAAGCATACATACACCTTCTTGGGAGTAGGACAGTAGGAAAATACAAAAGGAGTTTTAGCAGAGTTTTAGCACATGTATCTGAAGATATGTTTGGGGAGAAAGGAGGAGAAGGGAATATACTAGAAAGAGGATTTCATTAAGCAGCTCAAAAGTCCCATAAATTGGGCCAGACTTTAAAGTCAGCCAAGCCTGCTTTTGATCAGGAGTTCATCTTATCCTATTTCTCAGGAAGTACACCGCAATTCATCCATACCGTAAGCTTTTTCAATAAGCTATATCCTATTTCACGTCTGAAACACCTATGGATACTGTGTCCTAACACTGCTCCATAGCATTAGCCAGGCTAACACCCTGGGCACAGCATACATCATCGTATGCTAAACAAAGTGCACACATGTCTCACTCCTTACAGGATCCTAATGTTAACAGAAACTTCAAATAGGGAAGACAGCCAAGCCATGCTAACACTCGTGACTCAGTGGAAATCATCAGCTGAAAGCTTCTGGAGATCATCTGAATGCCAAGCAGTGGGAACAAAGCAAGGTGTTTTTGTTCTTTAGCAAGCTGGAGTTTAACATCACTCTCATGACTGCAGAATTGCAGGAACAGCACCTACTGAAACTCTGCACAAAACCTGAGAACACTGCTTGGCATATTTCCCTCAATGTTGCTGTTAAAAGGTAGGCTGCTGAAAATGCAGCAGTACTTGAGAATTTTTAGTAATCCTTTTATGTTTAAGGCTTAATAGTGTTCCAAGCAACTCCCGATCCTGTATAAAAACTTCCTATGGTATTTTCTTAGAAGCTGCAATGGCAGTAAATTTTCTAATATGCTCTATTTTTTCCACAAAAGACTAGAGAACCTTTTCTTCCTTAGGGTTATGGAACAGTTTGTCTGGAATGGAAAATAAAAATGAGAGAACAGACTATATTAGTAGTTTATTACAAGGATGCAGTTGGTATAGAAACAGATACAAGCAGATTCAAGCATAGAAAATACAGAACTATGATCCATACCCTTTTGGTGTTTTCAACTATTCAGCATTGTCTAAAATACACAAGGCTTTTCTGCTGGATCTAAGTATTGCTTAGATGCCTACAAAACTAAGCACCTGCACATGGCCAGAAATGCCCACATTAGGCAGCAAAGCATTTAGCTCCTGCCAATACTCTCTCAGGTACAGATTTTAAGCAGAGCAGCACCTCAAATTTCCTGCTGTGAGCAGATCTAGTTATGCATGGACAGGACACCACAAAGTAACTAAAAATTATTTGTTTTTTTTAGGCATAGCTGGAAGCACGTTTTACAAAACTGCAGAGCGATTAGAAAACTCTTCCAAGAAACACACCTGTTCAACTCCAAACCATCTGCAGTCTAATATTGAAGCCCACACCTTCCATCTCTCACGGCTCACGTTTATGATACGATCTAAAAACCTTCAGAAATTGCAACGAAGAGCAGCAACACAGAGGAGACTAATCTTAAATCATTCTCTTAAAATGCTTAGCTGGGATGATGAGAAGAATTCCAGGTTCCACTGTTTATTCCCAAATTAACTCCTATTTTTTTAATCCCGTAACTGCTTTAGATTAAATAACACAGTGATAGGAAAAAGGGCTGGACCCCAGAACTGGGTCCGATTTGCTTAACTGCCTTAATTTGATCCCTGAGGAGGACTGCTGCCACTTCCCTTTAGGATTCAGATGGTGGCTGAAACCAACCTGCTACGAGCCATTCTTGGCCAGCAGTTCTCGCAGCAGTCATTAAGCACACTGTACGCTGCACCGGGGCTCTGCGCAACAAGCACATCAGTTTGGCATGAAAGTCTGAGCTGCCTCTTCTGCCTCACAGGCAATAATCCAAGCCAGTGCTCATTTTTTTCCAGTGAATTTACTATGTTGGCTCAGTAACCAGGTAGACTCTCATCAAGTGGACTCCCCAACCAACCCTCTGACAGAGATAGTAAGGTTATTTGTCTTCTTGTTACTAGTTCTCCTCAAAGTATTTAAAGAGCATACTGAAGACCACTTTAAAAGAATAGAATATGTTCTTCCACTCATACAGGATATATCTCCTGTCTATTTTTAAAGAGAGATGGGGGAAAAAAGGGGCAACATCTCCAGCTTGGACTACACCTGTGCAATCCTGTTCAATTAATGATGTCTCTAGTAAAACTGTTCTCTACAAGAGTTCTCAGAAACATCGGGTGCTCTACTCAATTTTCCCTTATGTTTTTCAAAGGGAATTTGCAAGTATTCAGAAAATCCTACCATTTTTATCCATATGCAGGCTCTAGAGGCAATATTAGCCTTTGTGAAACATGTCTTTTGAAGCCTCGGCCTCATAGAAAACTTCCACCCCTTACCAGAATTAAGTAAGTGAAGGCAACACTAAGTCTTTTGTTTCTCATAATCATCCACAAGAAAATAAAGGGGATTAAAGGAAAATACTGGCAGGGGGGTGAGGGAGAAGGTGCAGGGAAGAGTAAACAACAGTGACAGAGAAAGAAATTAAATTATTACAAGTGGACTCTTAAGTGAATAGGAAAAAATCACTGTAAAACAATAATACTTGATCAGCACAAAATTAGTCCCCAAAAAAGAAACCATTCCAGGTGCTTCTGCATTAGTGTCACAGGTAGGTTATCTCAACTGAAAATGCACGTGCTCAGCAAAGATGTTAAGAACGTAACTAGAGAAGGTTAGTTGCTAATCAGCTATGATCCACCCTAGGGCTTCAACCGCTGAGCAGTACAATCCTTTGCAATTGGTATTCTCCTCTCAGGCTTGGTGCCACTGGGACCCACAACAGAGGAAGCAGCTTAATCCTAATGCACAGGAGACGAGAGGTGGAGACAGGCAAGGGACAGAGAGTGTAACGGAGGAAAAGAGATAGAGACAAAGCTGCTGAGCAAAGAAACTGATTCTGGTTGTGCAAGCAAGGGGAAGGGTACCACAACAAAAGGCAAGCACCTAGATGATTTAAAAAAAAAGGGGAGAGGGAGAGGGAGAGGGAGAGGGAGAGATGAGATGAGATGAGATGAGAAACTGCTTAGCTCCACAAGTGTTGCAGATGGGACAGAAAGCAGGGACCACTACCTTATTACCTTATCACTTCCAGCACAGAAGCCAGAATTTCCAAGTGTTGCCATTTTCATTGCTAATAAACAGCTATAAAACTACATGAGAACTACACAGTTCTCTTCTAGGACAGTCCATGGAGGACAACCTTGAATTTCTACCAGTTTCTCCTTGAGTCCAAGTGGCTGGAGACACAACCCACAACTGGTCCATTAGACAGGTTGGTTGGTTTGTTTTCAAGCATATGGCATAAGTTAAGCTATTGCACATTCAGAAAAGCTATGATATCAAGCTGCATAGCACTCCATTATCTAAATGTCACAGTTAAGATAATCTGTGCTGCCTTCATTTATTCTCCCAATGCATATGCACTGTGATGCTCCTTTTAATTATGTTGTTCTAAGATGTCCCCTCCCTCCCCCCAGACGTAACACCTCTCTGCTAACACACAGGATGAGCAATGCTAACAGTTGTCTGTTGTAAACAGCAGCATGTAATGAAGGATGTTTTTATTTCCACCTCCAGAAGAGGGGCAAGAAATTGCATGGTGAATGTAAAGAATCATCCTTATGGCTAAAAGGAATGAATGCTACTCTGAAGAACTGCATCTTAAAATGTTACAGAATTTCAACAGGGTATTTTGAGAAGTGATTAAATGCAACTATTCCTAGGTTTTCACAATGAGTTCTCCATTTTCTTGGTGCCCAACTTCAGACCTAAGTTTTAGTTTACATTTACTGCAGTTGAAGTAAGTGGGGACTATGCTTTGAATACACGATGCTAAAAGATGTATTCTGGGAAAAAAATTAGATCTCAAGCCTCTCAAGGTCTCTATCTCAAAACTGTAGATGCAAAAAGCTAGTAAGTACTGACACTAATCTGTGCTATAGCTCCTTATCTATAAAGCTACAATACAACCATCCCCTCAGAGGGGCACTGAAAAACAAGTTCATCAGTATTTGCATTTATGTACTAGCATGACTCTAAGCCACAGCAACCCACAGAGAAAATTGTTTTGGATTAAAAATAAGCTTTGATGCTATTTATTGACTGCAAAAGACCACACAGTGAAAAAGGTTAGATTACTTGCTTAACTAGTAAGATTCACCCTGCAAAATAAGCATACTGTCTTTTCCACACACAATTCCTCTGGAAAATTATACTCTAAATCTGTCTTTCTATGTGTTCAGAAGTATGTACAAGTCCTTTGCACTGGTACTGCTCTTACAGCTCCTGGAAGAACAAGATCTTTCCCCATTTATGGATAGTGTTTTACAGCTAATATAACCACTCACCTTAACTCTGATCATCATCTTAATTTTTTCTTTTAATCTTGGTGTATGAGCACAAAAAAGATTCACTATGACTATTTTGCAGAGCACACTGTCCCATCTTCCTTGTTATATGCAAAAAAGACACAGCAGCCTAGCCAGCAACAGAAGATAAAAAGAACATCTCCCCTCCATCCCTTTATTTTCACAAAAGAAAGTCATACTTAATGAGAACTTTTTCCAAAAAATCTTGAAGTCTCTATGAAATAAAGACAAATTATTATTTTCTTTTTAATAAAACACCTTCTAGAACCTAGAACAATTCCAACAACATTCATTCTCCTTTATATTTTGGTTGTCCCTAAAGCAGAGGGAATTTGCTTTCAGTAACATAGGACCCTTCCCCAGTAACTTACTTTTCCACATGCACGACAATGGTGTCGTCTTTTTGTAAACGTGAACTTGACTTGACAGTTCATGCAGTTGGGTGCCTCTGAATCAGGAACCCATGATGGTTGTTTCTGTCCCAAAATTACAGGTATTTTAAGCGATTCTACTCTTTCAGATGCTTGATTTCCTCCAGCTTCACAACAGCCTTCCCCGGAGTGAGCAGGTTCAGAACTTTTATCAAAACTAACACTGGTGCCTGAGAGGGGAGCTTTTGGGGTTATGGAATTGGCTTCCTGATTTTCTCTCTCAGGTACATTTGTTCTATTCAGCTGTCTTTGACCAACAGCTCTTTGGGGAAGGCCAAGCAACTGTTTTGGTCTTGCACCTTCAGTATGAACAACAGAAACTAGTGCTTCACTATGACTTTCAGTTGTGTCCTGAATATGAGATGTACTCTCTTCCATTGGAGATTCCAATTCACAGTCAGTAACAGACGCTTTAAAATTAATAGTAATGCTAGACATTCCCTCCTGTGTTGTTTGCATATGTTCTTCACTGGCCTCTGTGAAATCCAGGTTTTTCACATTTGTTAAATTTGCTTCATTTGCATCAGGTTCCAATAAATTACTACCGCTATCTAAAGATTTCAGCACACTAGACTGGAGACTTTGTGCATACAAGAAATCATCAAGCTCAGCATCACTTATCAGAACATCACTTTTAATATTATCCTCAACAGTAAATTCAGCTACAACTGGACTAATACTTTCATCGTAGTAAGACTCTATACCAACACCATATGGTTCAGCTTCATATTCTAAAACAGGAAAAGTAGAAGCAATAGCTTTGATTTGCTGAGAATCACCATAATCAATTATATTCTCAGTATCATGCTTCTCTCCACCTATACTTTTTTCCACAAAGCTTTGGCTGATTTTAGGTAAATATCCTTCATGTTCATGCAGGTCAGTCTTTTTGTGGGACTCCTTATCAGACAGATCAGTTTTAGACTTTCCAGCATGAACAGTTAAAATATCACTAATAACCTCTGCCACTTCATTCTGAGGTAGAGGATTAATTTTTTCTTCTGTTACAACTAATGAACCGCATATAGATACAGGAAGTGGAAGACAAGACAGGGAGGTCTGGACATCCTCAACTGAAATACATGAAGTTGAAACACTGTTTAATATTTCATTGCTATTAAGTTCCTCACTACCTACATTTGCTTCCACATTTTCCTTTTCTATTTCTATTCTATCCTCTGTTTGAAATGAGGAGCCTGATAAAACACAACTTCCAGGTAATGTTGCTGCACTATTTTTGTGCAGCTGAGGACTCTTTGGCAGATCTGAAGGCATGGTTTCAACATTATTGTCATCTTTTAAGTCTACGTTTTCCATAGCATTTCTTCCATACATCTCTTTGCTCACTACAGAGCATGCCCTGTCATCTTGTGGCTCACATGGCAGTTTTTCATCAGCTGTCTCATCTTTGGGACTGTGCACACTTGAATTCTGTGACATTACGAAGATACACGCAGTATTAAGGCGAACAGTTTGTTCAAGCTGATCAAAAACCTCATTACCCTTTAAAGATTCTGTCCTGTGTTTATCATCATATGGATCTGAGATCTTTCCTTTAGCATAACTGCTTGATTTTAAAGCTAAATGATTCAACTCTTCTGTTTTAAGAAGTCCTGAATTTTGTAAGATTGAGTCACCATCACTCTGCTGTGTGCACGAAACATCACTGCAACCTACTGATGATCCCCAAACAAGAGTTGATGTGGAAGGCATGCCAAAGCCAATCAAACAGTCTTCACTATACTGAAAGTCATCTGGCTG
Source organism: Apteryx mantelli (assembly GCF_036417845.1). Classification (NCBI taxonomy): domain Eukaryota; kingdom Metazoa; phylum Chordata; class Aves; order Apterygiformes; family Apterygidae; genus Apteryx; species Apteryx mantelli. Next base: position 58,223,465 of record NC_090020.1, read on the forward strand.
CAACTTCTGAATATCTTCACAAGCACCCACTGAATGGATTAAGTTACCTGTGTCATTAACAAGATCACACACAGGTACACTACACCTTCCCAGGCTGGAAGCTTGAATTTCATTTGAGGAACCACCATCCACAGTGGACAAAAGATCAAGTCCAGCAACATTCTTCTCATTTTGTGGCAAATAATTCAGAACTGCTTCACTTGTTCCAACACGGCTGGCTAGAGAAATTTCTTCCGATGCAGTACAACTGTTAGCATCCTCTTGTAGCTTTGGTGTTGGAGATGCATGTTGTAAGCTATCCAAAACTGAAAAAAGTGAATGGTGTTTTGAGTCATATGGATTTTGAGGCGTTCTGTAGCAGTCATATTCATCTGTTTTAAGCAAAAATAGATTAAAGTTTATAAAACTCATTCATTTCCACAGCATACTCCCACCTCATAAAATCCCATCTATTCATTAATAAAAGCATTTACTTAACAGATGTTACTTTCAAATTCTGCAGTAAGTCATTTGATCAGTATTAGTATGCTGTACAACAAGGCAGCACATGAACTAACCTGTATTCTTTTCAAATTCATCAAGTAGTTTGTCCAAGTCACAGACTGCTGCTTTAAAGTAACTGTCCATTCTAGTTACAGTTTTAGTGAAGCCTTATCCCTCTTAAGCCTAGAAAGAAGAATACAGTGTTTCACTCACAGGACTTTGTTATTTACAGAATCATCATGAAAATTCTCATGATTAAAGGCATCTTTTATAAAATATTTTTGTTTTTAATACAATTCTTTCTCTTCTCTCTGTACACACACACAAACACAAGTACACAAAAAGCTGCAGTCCAGCAGCTTCTATACAATATACTCTCAGAAATCCACCTCAAATCAGCCAGGGAATTGAGGCTACCTTATTGAAATCAAATGCATTTGAAAGCACATGCTACAGCATTATAATTTCAACAAGTTTAAAACCAGAAGGGATACTAGGATCACCTAGTTTTTTGTATGATACAACTCACAGGCAAATATGAACTAGGCTACCATTACCCCTACGACACAAGTGAACTGTTTAAATAAATGATGCCTAACTAACCCCAGAATTTTCATGTTCTAATATGCAGCAGGAAGGAGAGGGGGGAAAAAAAAGTCACCTGTAGTGTGCCAGCAAGAAAAAGATATCCTCCTTTAGGAATTCAAATTTGACAGTTGAATACTGAATGTATGAGCAAGACATTTGAAAAAGATATTTGTTTAGTTCCTCAAGTTACCAACCAGCCAATTTCATTTTGCTTTCAGCTACAACCAGATTATTCCATAAGGTTAAACACAGAGTAAAAACTAAAATATATCAGGACATTAAAATAGGTAACCAGCATAAGCATGGAAGCATGAGACATGCATCTTAACACATAGCTGCAGTGTGATAAGGCAAGTTGAGGTCAGTACACCTCCCCCACAATGATCAGTGAGCTGTCTTTAAATCCTCCTGTTCGTTTTCTTCCAAGACCAGGAAAAAAAAAAAAAACAGTATAGTAATTCAGTTCATCTTCTCTGTCCTACCCAGCACACAAAACACATCAGCTTTCTTGGAGACTTGAACTAAACCATTAAATCTAATTTTAGAGACTTAACAATTCATCACAAAACTATTTATTATTCTTATTCCCTATTTTAAAACATCCTGGTTAATTTGCTTAATAAATATTTCCAGCCACTGCATGTTGGTTGTTAAAGCTTTCTGGACTCTGAAGAACCTTCTATTTTTGCATCTTTTTCATGTCTAAATGCCCACAACATGCAGTTACCTATAACAGATAATCAAGACATGACTTATACTTCCCTTAAGCAAACTGAAGGGACTTGGATCCCTTTAGTCTCATGACCGGAAAATAGACCTGCAGAGGTCTTTCTGGTTTTCCTTCTACTCTAAAGAGTGCCCCTTACTCTCTTTGCATTTGATGACTCCACATCCTATCCTAATCAAAGTACTTGGACTAGCCAGCATTGACTCTTCTCTGTGCTTAGTGCCCCAAAAGATACTTAAATCCTCTCGTATCACTCATGCCACCCTGCAGCTACAAATTTATGTTCTTTGTCTTACTTCACTGAAGTGTCCTTCCTCCCACTAAATGATTCAGACCAGCAGCTTTCACTTTTTACCACATCAATATGCATGAATATTTTTTAAATACATAGTTCAAATAGAGATTTGTAAAGCCTAAGAAAGGTGAAACTAGTATTCATCATAACTTAATGGGGTACTCTCTGCCCACATATAAGCAAAAGATAAGAAAAATCTGAATATAGCTAGATCCTCAGCCAGTCACTCCACCAGTCTTCAGCACACTGCATGATAGGTCAAGTCTCACACGGCACGTATGATCACGACAAATAGGAGCAAGCAGATGTTTAATGCCATTTCTTTTACACTCATTTGAGCACAGTTCTCACGCATAGAAATTATTTTATTATGTGACCCCATGGAAGCAATTAAGAGCCTTACAAGGGCAACAGCTTTTGGTGACTCATTAGCAGAAATTAAAGTACAGGTCCCATCCATACTAAAGGATGTATTTATTGACAAGCAACTAAGTAACTTCTGTTTAAAAAACAAAACATCATATAAATTAGAAATATTAAAGGATTATGAGAAAATTGGGGATTGAGAAATACATAATTTTGATAATATTCTCTTCAGGGGTTGTCACACATACTGACCATTCAGGTACAACTTGATGTTACAATTAATAGACTCTTAACAGCTGCTACCAAAAGAGGTGGTCTCAAGCCCCTCGCCACTCTGCAGCACACATTCCCAAGTCATCACTTGTGCTGGCACCCACCCTCATCTAATCCCACAAGAATCCAGATCAAAGAGCTAAAGAGACCGAAAGCCATTTACTTTCCAGGGAGAGCAAAGTTAGCCCTCTGCTGATTCATCTCCCTGAACCAATTTTCCAGAGTCAAAGAGACACACAGCACAAGGTCCTGGCAAGGATCAGTCAATTCAAGCTGCTGCTCTTTATTATCTATATAAAACACTGTCAAAGTTATAGACCTACAATTAAGCTCCCAATTTACTACAACCAGTATTTTGAATATTTCTTTATCTTCAATATTAAAAAAGTCTGTAATTATCAGTGAATCAAACAACCATCTATCACCAATAAACAAGATTTAAAGCCTCCCTCTGAACTGAGTACTGTTTAGATATCTCAATGACTCCAGAAGTAGTTCCCCCTAAAATATTTATTTCAGTTAAAAATATATATATACTGGTGAGACACAAGTAACCATTTTAGGTACTTTCATCTTATCATGAATAATTACTAAGTCTTTTAAAATATATTTTTCATTCTTAGTTGGCATAGGATAAATTTTGATTTATGTACACATGCTCTGTTTGATAGTAATGCTAAATATGTAGATTAGAAAGATGCATTTGCAGTGTACAAAGAACACTGTTGCCCCATCAACCTCCCTAGAAAAGGAAAAAAATGCAAAAAATGCAGAACTGAAACTGCATGTTAACATTAATTTATGTCACAACACAGATACAGATGAAATTATTTCTATAAAAAGCTTAGAAAACTACCATGATACTTCAGTCTATTGGGTCAATAATGGTGTTATAATATCAAAAAACGCGACTAAATTTAGGAAACTGCATACAGGAATTGTATTTACTTAATTCTACATAGTTTTGAAATAAAATGGTTCCATTCAAGATATAGTATTTTGAACACTGACATACAGAACTAATATGTTAGTTATTCAAAATGAAGTCACGACTCTTTCTTGGAATGTTTCACAGATTTTCAGCTTTTTCTTCTGGCTTTCTAGAACAAGTCTTCAAACCTCCACCTCTCCCCCCTGAATCCACATATGAATATTACCACCTAGATGTAAGAAACCAGATGGTTTTTACAGTTAAGATTATCCTTCTGTAACAACACAAAGTTTTACTTTTCAGTCTCTAAAGAATTGACTACAGCTAAGTCCAATATTTACCTTAAACAACAAGCAGATTAGAAGCTATTAAAAAGTTCTAGTGATGTTTTTATTAAACGGCTGCTTGCTTCCTTGAGCAAAAGAAGTTTTTAGGATCCATGTGTTTTAGTGAACTGTATTCATTCTGAATGTTTTTTTTAAAAATTACAAGAATAATACTTTTAACAATCTGAAACCAGCAGCAACATCACCACACTTCTTTTTTAAACTAAGTAGAAATTATAGCAGAAGCCTCTCCCACCACACACACTACAGAGGTATCAAGAAAACAAACAATTAAGACCGGAGAGGGAAGCCATTATTCTGTACAGCGAGGGAAAGCACGTGAATGAGTACGAGCAAGAGTGCTTGGGTGGGGAATAGAGGACTACAGGTGTTCAAGTCTATGGATCTTTTTCTATTGCAGGTTTTAGAGGAGCTGTACTGTAAACAATTTGCCCCTTCACCATTCCTTACATCATGGCAGTTTAATATTCGTGCAGAGTTACATTGTGCACAGAGCAAGAACTGACCCAGTCAAAAAAAAAAAAAAAAAAAAAAAAAAAAGAGAGAGACTTTCCTTAGTTATTTTTCATCCAGATGAGTTCCTCACAGACACACAAACAGGTGTGCCAGCACAGCAGAAGGGGCAGTGCACAGACAGGAAGGAATCACCACTGTAAAGAAAAACACAGGAAGCTCAATTTGTGTGTCTAACAGAGACCCCGACACTTGAACAAGTCCAATGCTTGCTTTTGTCACTTCTTACGTATTTAAAGGCATGTACCTTCTCTTGACTAAACAGCATTAAGTTATCTCTTATGAACATGTTTTCTAGAGCTCTGAATACTCTCACTGTTCTCTTCTGGACTCTCTCCAAGTTGGTTCACTGATTTGTTACTAACTTTTAAAGGACAATGTTCATAACTACTTATCTGAAGATTTATGTCCTTAATGCTACCATGAGACATGCAAATTAAAGCTTTCTACTTTGAAAAATAATATACTGTGGAGTCCATAAGAGCTTCAAGTTTTAAACAGTGTATGTTTAAACTGCTGCCTGCCAAGGACCATACACTTTCATCTTGTAAGTTAAATATCTATGTGCTAAAAGACTGGACTAGAGATATAGCTCTTCTTCTCAAAAAAAAAAAAAAAGTAATCAAAAGATAATAGGACTACAGTACAGCAATACAAGCTAGTCTCTAAAGAGCAAGATCTGAGAAAATTTTATTTCAGACACTCATGTCTAGACTGGGGAATGAAGTTATGATTAAATTAGATAACTTAGTTTAAGACCACCTGATTTAGAAGCAGTCATCTTTACAACATACTTTAAGAAAGTAGTCCTATAAATTACCTATAAATTAACTCTATATTGAGCTAATTAGGTCTGTTATTTCCTTAAAACATTTTACTGCATACTATATGAGTAAACTACAAGGCCTTCATCTCAAGAGAAGTCTTTGGGTAATCACTTATTCCTTATTTCTTCAGCCAGAAATATACCAAAGAAGGTTTTCAAATACTAATGAATAGAAACAGGTAACATTATGAACATTTCACACCATTACAGACCACCAATTCTAATCACACCATCTGTCCTTCAGTATGTCTTGCTTCCTTAACTGGCAGCTAATGTCACCTAAAGAACAGAATACACTGATCACTAGGGTTTCCAAGTATATGGGTTGGCAAAAAGCCTTTTTTCCAGTTAACAATCAAGCCTTCATTTTGCAGACGGAGTATCCTTCAACTTCAAGACAGAGAAAAATACTTTTTGTTAACGTATTACAAAAAGGCACACCAATAGTACTTGACACTTCTTTAGGTAAACATTCAGTCTGTTTTAAACATGCCCGCCATAAAAGTTTCTCATCTTTCAAAGTTTTTCTTTATGCCATGATTTCAGGACTAGCATTCTTTACCGTCTTGCTCAAGTTTATTTAGTGGAAAACTACCAACACTTAATTGCTAGGGCAGGCAGCAATTATCACAGTTAACACAGGAAGTCAGTATCTAGAGTAGCCAACATGAACAGTATTAAAGTAAAGTTATGCCGTGGCAATCTCTGGAAAGAATCTCATCACTTAACATTCAGTACACATCTCAGCACCTGGTTAAACACCCTTGACCACCCTTCTAGGCCTGACAAGTAGCAAGCTTAAGTGGAACAAAAGAGAACAGCAAAAGACTGTGCACATTACTTGCCCAATCAGACAAGGCCTGGTCTCTGACAGGCAAACTCATGATACTGCACTTCACATTGCACAGAGACAGTACCTCACGAAACAGAAGCAAACACTTTACTAAGTAAAAACTGGTATCAAAGAGGAGTGTATATTCTGATTTGGATGACTGTGCACAAAGTGCAACTGTGTCAGTACTTAAAAAAAAAATTTATAAGCCATTTCCTTTATAAGGTATAGTAACATATCCGAACATACTCTGAACAATATTTCAGGGTTCACAGAATACTTTCCCTTAGTGACTTCTCAGTGCATCCTTTTTTTTTAAAAGGGGATGATAATAAAAGTTTGCTAGGCTAGAACACAGCCACAAATGACAGCATGGATAATCAGTTTTTATCAAATATGATGTCTCTCAATGCAGGCAGTTAGTAGTTTTCACTATAACAGCTTGTAAAATAAAACAGATAAATTCATTACTACTTGCTAACCAGTTTAAGTCTGTTGATAAACAGTATTTTAAACACCTAAAAATCTCTGAAAAAATAAAGTCTCAGTAGTGCTGATTTACACAGCCTTTTACCAGATCTCAATCTAGTCACAACTAATCACCACTGCAGAACTCAGGCCTGCATCAGACAGAGCTGAATGCCAAAACATGCTAAACCCACTAAGATCAGGTTTAAAAAACAAAACCAAAAGAACACAAAACTCAAAACACACAAGTCTTCACTCCAAAAAGTTATTCCAAAATTAAGACAGCTATTGCAGTTAGCAGAGAAGTCTTTTTGCTCATTGCAAAGTCACATTACTTCAACTTGATCATCTGTTTAGACATTATACTTGGTCTGAGCAGAGAGCTATACCGAAACTTTTATTTGGTATTGTCACAATAGTCATTTTTCCAGCTTGGCACCTAGAAATTACCATACCTAGAACAAAATCTCTGGTAGAAACACAGCAACTAAGAATTATCTTAAGTTCACAGTGCTGTGGAAATGAAGTTTTGCATCCAGCACAGTATGTAACTTCTTCCTCCCCTTCAATTCTTCTATTACCAGCTTTTCCCCCCTATCCCTACACCATACACCCACACGCCCAACAGAACAGCAGACAAATTCTCTAACAGCTCAGCTGCCCAAGGAGTTAATCAGCAATCAACTTAAGAGGGATGCTCACCACAACTGAGAAAGTGCCTTGAGGGTGGGGGGTGGGGGGAAGAGTAGATGCTGTCAGCTAGAAGCCAAAATGGTTCTTGTTGAGCAATGCAATATATTATGCCACCCAAAACTGCAGCAGTTGCTCCTGCTGCAAATTTACTAGCTGAATCAGGGGATTAAGATAGAAGTTACAAAGATGTTTTCAGACACATAGGAAAAAGTCTACGTGGCACATTATAAAAACTTAGCTGCCTTGCTTAAAAAGCAATATGCTGTCAGTTCAATAGTTTCATATAAAACCATCAACAGCCTTATAAGGTTATGACCAACACTGCAGCTGCAAAGCAAACTACTTTATGTCAACACTATCTTTAGCCTCTTAAGGTTTATTTTTTTAATTAGTCTCCAGTAATTCGTTATTGATCTTCTGAACAGAAAACAGAATCAGGCAAGCCATACAGAGAGAAGAGGTCTGCCAACAATTACAGATTTTCAGCACTGCTCCAACAGCACACCAGCTGTACCATCAACAACAAAGCCCACAACTGAAGAATCCACTTGCTTAACTGAACAAATGCACTTCTCACATACTGCCTACAGCTCCATCATTATTGGCTGTATCAGCTTTTCTTACTCAGCCTTCACAAATGAGTCATGACAATATGATCATTACATCAAGTCTGAAAGATCACTCCTCAGACAATGGAAACCAGTGTTTTTTGATAGTCCAATCTTCTCTGATTTGCATTATTAATAATCCAGTATTCCTAGTAGAAAACTTAAGTAACCCAGCTAGAAGCTAATAGCATCCAGTACTGGCAGCGAACCTGATCCTTTTCTTCACAGTATTAATTTCTCCAGAACATACTAATAATCAGTCCTGTAGCATTATTTTTTTTTTTAATAGACTGAAAAAAGTGTTTCCCAGCTTAGCAAGAAGCATGTATTACAGCATACAAGACCTGGCATTAAGTCCATTGTACTCTGTACCTTATATTAAAGTGAGCTGAACAGAAATAGACAAAAATATCTTTTTACCTCTTCCTAATATCTTCAAGACTGTACATGCAATTCATCCACTTTGTTTAACACACAAAGCATAACACGAAGACTCCTATAATACATAGCAAAAGCACCATGCAGTTAGCATGTCACATTTTGCAAATAAAATACTATTTGCCAAAAATATACGGGTTAGGTTTTGTTTCATTACCATAAGATACTTCATTTTCCGTTTTCAAAGACTACATTCATTGAAGCATTTCAGACTGTAAAATGCTCAGTGCATGAAGTTTCGCTCTTCATCTGTGCATACAAGACCGTATCTGTCCAACGCGAGACTTGCCGCCGTTCCGAAGCACCCAAGCCCCTCTTCAGGCCGGGAATAAACTTCAACGCTGAACACAAGCTTAGGACGCTTTTTCCTCAACCGAGACGTGCGCCTGCTGGATCAGGTGAAAGAAAAGGCGGTTAGCACCTGCGAAACACAACTGTCACAGCGAGGGGAGAGGTAACACACAGCCGTTACCCGAGAGGGAACGGGGCGCACAAGCGGCTCACGGCTATGACGAGCCGCCGAAGAGAAACACTGCTTTTAAGGCACTTTATAGCCTCCACCAGGCTGCCCCGCGCCCGCCTCCACCCAGGAGCGGCTCCCCGACACCACCGCCCCCCGCGAGAGCTCGGGAGGCCCCGGCCGCCTCCCCGCTCCCCGCCGGTAGCCCGAGGCACCCGGGCCGCGCTCCCCCGGCAGCACCGGGCCCGAGGCGGGCGGGAAGGAGGCCAAGGCCGGCGGGGCCGGGCTGCCCGCTCCGCTCTGCTCCCCTCCGCCCGCGCGGGGCCCCGCCGGCCCGCGGAGGCTGCCAGAGCGCGCCCCGCCCCGGGAGCAGGGCCCGGCCCGCGGCGGCGGCAGCGCACCTCCGGGGCGGCCCCCCCGCCGGCAGCTCCGCCGCGGCCGCCGCTTGTTTGTGCTCCCAGCGCCTCGGGCTGCGCGCATGCGCAGCCCCCGGCCCCGCCCCCTCCTACCTCCCCCCCGGCGCCGCGCCTGCGCAGGAGCTCCCGGCCGCGGGGGAGGAGCCTGCCGGGCCCAGGCGCTGCGCTTCCGCGGCGCGAGGCCGGCCGTTGCCAGCCCCGGGCCCGACCGGACCGGCCGCGCCGCCTCAGGGGGGAGCCCCTAAAAATCAGCGTGGGTCACCGCGACGTGACAGAGCAGTGCTACAACCTAACTTCAGAATCGCTTCTCACAACTTGATTTTTCAACTTTAAAAAAACAAACAAAAAAACGCACGAGCTTATCCATTTAACAGCTATGAAGAAAAAGATGATTAAGTATCACCAAGGAACTGAAGATTCGGGGTTTGGGATGTGACAATCCTGTATGATCATTAGAAATCCATCATTTCAGTTGGCTCAATTCTGTATGTTTTAATAGCCCATACTTCCCCCCCCACACACAACTGTACTTCAGTAAGGTGTAGGGATGCAAAAAAGTTACCATAATTAGAGCTAACTGCAAATTGGTTGGAACTGGAGTAAGTCTAGATCAAATATTAAGGGCCTCCATCATGATAATTTAATTACAATATGACAATACACAAAAGCATACAAATGGGTAAGGCCCCACCTAGTTACTACATGCATTTCTTCTACTTAAAAGAAGTTAGATGGAGACGAGCTTCCCAAATCTCTTGGCAGGCTCTTCTTAGTCTCATAAATAATTGTATCTAATGTGTATATATTTACTGCATATTTTTTGATAGTTTGTAGGTATTCACTACCATTATACTTTTAACATGACTTAATAATCATAATTTTTTGTCCTGTAGAGTCAGCAAATTAGTAGGTAAAAGCAAGGGGTCTGAAACTGAAAATTGCTTACCATTACTCTGCTTTGTCTTGACTGTTTCTCCAAAGGAACAGATATTGTACTGTTACAGTATGTACTAAACACAGCATCAACTAATGCGTTGTAGGATGGTCATTTGGCCACTAGTGATTTAAATCACAGAACAGTCACTACACATCCAATTCTCATCTTCATTACTATGACAATTTTCAGTAACTATATACCTGCTATGAATATAAAATCATAACTCGGACCAAGATATCAATCTGCATCAAATTGTTTCTTCTCCCCAACATAAAGCATTATCTGATCTTTGTTTGTGCCCCATATTGTTTATTTATTCATTCCACTGTTTTCATTTTACCTATTTACCCTGGAATGCAATTTACCAAGGGAAAGAACTGCTTTATTTTGGTGTTTTAAACAGCTGCTAGGGCAATGGACTGTTACACTCAGTTAGGGGCACTGATGTTGCTGTTGTAATAATGTTGACCAATATTTTGTCAGATTATTTGTAAGAGAAAGTTCCCAGTTGACACTTCTTTCTGCAGCTCCCCCTTCCACATGACAGCCCCTTTCCCATCCATCTTCTCTTGCAGCTCTAGCATTTCTCTCTCTCCAAACCCTAACCCTAGGTATCACCTGAGTCTTAGCCCAAGAGCTAAATGAATGCTTATTCATTTGTCAAAAAGCAGGCTGACATTATTACAACAACATCAGAGCCCCCAACCAATTCTCTGCCCTAGAATCTATTTAAAACACCATAATAAAGTAGTCCTTTCCCTTAATAATTTACAGTCCAGGATAGCTAGTCAAAATGAATGAATGAATAAAGCAGGGTGCAAACAAAGATCAGGTAACAGAAAAATCAACACACTGTGCTCAGTAAGTCTCCAAGAGTCATTCATCTTGCTGAAATTAAAAATAAGGACACTGAAAATCTTTTCAGGGGTTTTCCTCTTTCTGTAAGTAATGGACCCAGAGGTCCAAAATAAACAAGGAAACTCTTCTTTAAAAGTGTTTCTCTTTCCACTGCTATGTCATACAATCCAGCAGATGGTGTTGGAATGACAGATGTTTTCACTGTTCTCCGCCCATTCCACTGAGATCAAAATTAATGCCACTCCATCTGCCATATCTTCTGCCATTTAACTCATCTCCCTTTAATGCAACTGCACTTAAATAAGAAAAAATATGTTTTGATGTGAACATCAGCAACTTTACAGCAACTAAGTCTTCTGAAAAAGAAAGTGGGTATGCAACAATGATGTCTACTCCTCCTACCTTTTCTTTACTGTGGTATAGAGGGGAAAACAGAGAATAGTTCAAGGCTTCAAGAAGACGTATGTTCAGAATAAAAGCCACAGATGAAGCTTCTTTGTACACTTCAACCCCTATATCAGTCACACTGAATGTGAACTTTCTTTGAAAGGCTCACATCCCTTCTGTCAATAAACTGGCTGAAAACAAACTGACAATGGCAGAACTCCCTGTATTTTGGTTTTGTGCACACAGAACTTGCCACAGGACACATTCCCCAGATCAGGATTAAGATCCAAATAAGCCATTTGAAAATAAAGAAAACAAGACAGTCTTTCCAGATATAAGCATAAACCCACACAGTTTTGTATCTGCAGCCAACCTGTAACCAACACTATCACCTGTTGGACACACAAGGCAGGCAGTAAGAAGACTGGAGCTCAGACCACTCCCCATATCTGAGAACTATTTCTGGAGAACGAGGGAAGGCCAAGAAAGTTTTATCGTTCAAGGCTCTGTATAGCTATGGTATCATCATTCACTGATGCTATAGGTTTTAGGGAAGACTAGAGAACATACTCCTTAAATAATCAATAATCATAAATTTGATGGAAGTGTAAGACATAATAAAATGGAATATATTATGACCTGGTTTTCAGAGCAAACAAATTTTCCTTTGATGTCAATAGCATCATCTTTGCAAGCGAGACCAATACCAGACTGTTTCACTCACCCATGTATGTATTGCTTCTCTTGCAGCAACAGTACTCATAAGGGCATCAAGACGAATCAGCACAAGTCTGGCAGGTATCCTAAGCTCTTCCCTCCAGCTCTGGTAACACATCTTAATGTCCATCTGCACCCATGAGACTGAACACCAAGATGAATTCAAGCTCCACTTTTTGTTCTGTTAAAGAGGCAGAACTAAATGGGTGAACATACCTAAACCTTACAAAGACTAGACTATTCACCAAGTACATTGAGGTGTTGAGCTTTAATTTGGTCAGTTTTTTAGGCAGACAATTCTACCAACTATTCTACCAATAAATTAGAAGCCATCTACTGAAAAAGATTTGGACTTCATGTAAGATCTTCACACTAGATCTTGAACAGAAATTATTAATTATTCCAGATGGTCTTACCTAGTAAAAGAGCTAAAAGTCAGTATGTGGTTCTTTTTATCAGATTCCCGTTTCTCACAAGCATCCTTACTCATCCGTGAACATAAAACTAGCTTGGCAACAACTGTTGTCTTTCCAGCTTCTCTACTGATTAGTGAATGATTAGCTTCTCACCAATTAGTGAATGAACAATTCCATGAGTAGCAGCAAGTCACATTTTCTGGTATTCAACAAGTTCTCTCTTGAAGTAGAATTCATCATATTACACCAAAAGCCTGAAATGAAGCAAAAAAACTTCTAACATTCAAATAACAATATCTGATTAACAGTAAAGCAACGGAAATTTTATTCCAGCAAGACAAAACAAGCTGAAGACAAAACTGAAGTCTCATTCTAGATTGTCTTTGGAATTGTAGGCAAAAAAAATAACCTTAAAGAAAGTTTTTTCTTTAGTTTTAATGACTCAGTAAATAATCAAAAGGCATATAAAAATATAAATAGTCAATCTCTGAAATCACACTCAAATTCAGTCTACTGTTGCAGTCTACAAATGGCAGTCTACTATTTCTTACAAAGTCTTTTGAAATGCATCCAGTGTTAGTGTCATTTTAGGGAACTACAAAATCAGTATAATACAGCACTTTCCTTTCCATACTTTATGTATACCTTCTTTTCAGTACACCCTAAAGATGGAAGACAATACAGGTAACTTTTTAACTTCTCAGTGAACTTTATTTTGGGTATCAGTTGTTGTACGAGGAAAAAAACAAGTAAAAGAATAACCTTTCCTTATAGCAAAAAATCACTAATCTACATTAAGTCATTTTCCTAATTCTGACAAAATTTCTTATCATGACTGTCCCCAGCAGAAGGCACTCAGAGCCAGAGGAAATTGTCAAAACAGAAAAGGCTTTACAATTTGAGAATTATCTTGTTTTTAGCATCAGTGTTGAAATATCTCCAAAAGTAACATTGATAAAATAGGTTTTCCTGTTTTTTCTTATTAGATGCTAATCAAAATTAGGTGCTAATTAGCATTTAATTCCAAGTTTCACAAAGAAAGAGCTCAATTTCTGCAGGCTTCTTTGGTTTCAGGCATTTCCAAAAGATCTTTTAAAAAAAGCTTTATCCCAGCTGATGACTATATTGAGATCACAACAGTTTCATCTGTTTTTCCATACGAATCATTTTCTTCATAGTGCATAGTCTCTGATGGCCAAGAATACGATTTTCGAAGCATTTTTACTGAATTTTCAAATGTTTCTGTATTGGAAATAGGACAAATACTGTTTTGAGAACTGAGGTTTTGGCTGCACGTGTATACAAGATCAGTTGACCCTTGGGATTGCAAGGCTTTATACTGACGATTCCTCAGAGTGTTATTTTCTTTATTTTTTTCTGAAGCATCCTCTTTCATCTCCATTGTGCGAGCTAGCATGTAACTAACTTTTCTCTGATGAGCCAAAGCCTCTTCTTTGTCATTTAGCTGTATTTATTAAAAAAAGAAAGAAAACAATGAAACTAATTTATAAGATAAGAACAAAGCACTCTGTGTAGAACAGTTATATTTCTTCTCCTGAGTACTCATGCTGAACAGTTAAAAAAAATACTAACCAAATCAATTAACATCTTAAGGATTTCATGAGGATTGTCTAGTTCTTCAACTTTCCTACAGTCCACACCTGAAGACAGCAGGCCTGATAATTTTTGTCCCAGACTTTTCTTGTTTCCTTGCAACTTGACATGTCCTAAGAAAAAGAGTTATTTTTTGTCTGAAACACAAATGACATGAACTCCAGTATCGCATAAGAAGAACAAAATTACTTTGGGATAAAATAGACACAAATAAAACAGCATTCTGATCTACCTCCTCTAAAAGGTCAATGCAAGTCATGGCTTCTTCTAGTGTACATAATATCATAATTTGCACACAGCACCACCCTTACCATAACTTAATGACTAAATAATATTTTCACAAATAGGGGCAAATAGAGAAGAAAGTTCTTTTTGCTATATGAAAAATACACTTTGGCTCTAGTGAAGCAATAACTCTTTGTAATCTGTTTTTAAAAACTTGGTAGACAGAAAAAGATTTTTTGATACAAGTTTTTAAAAAGTTTCTAAGATTTCTAAAAAGATTAAAATGCATTCAATTTATGAAATAGACGTATTGGAATATAAAACTTGGAAACAATGACACCAGTATAGGGGAAACAGATATGTATCCTGCTTTAGTATTACTTCCTGAGGGCACTCTAAGGAATCCAGAAGAACCACCAGACTCCTAAGCCTACCACCTCCAGGCCAATGGCTAACACCAGGATATATGGAGGTGGGTTCCATGCCTAATTCTGCTATGGTTTTGACTGTGACATAAACACTAAAGTACTACTCTTAATCTCTCTCTTAAGGAAAGAAAAGGATAATTACAATTCTTCCTCTTTTACAGAGTGCTTTGTAACTCAAAGATGACCATGATAAGTATAATTATTATAAATATATACTATATGTAGGTACATATATAATCAAAAACTAAAAATGTTCTCAAAAAACAGAAAATTTTGTATTCAGCATTTCAGTGAAAGCTTAGTATAGATTTCTTTGCATTTATACTCCTTCCATAAGTCTTATATAGAACTAATCTTTAAATAAAAATATTTAAATTGTTCACAGCATCTAAAACAGCCAGGTTAAACTTGCCCGGACATTAGCTTTTATATGTTGTTTTCATAATAAGCGTCTTTAATATCCAGGATGTTATTGTCATCCTGGATAACAGCTTATCTATTCTAAAATGTTTTTACTCAGATAATATAGTTCATGAATGCGTAATAAAAAAAGGCTACATTAAAAGCCTAGACTGATAACTCCAGTGTCATACATCAGTATTTATATAATGAATACTGTAACATTCCACTTATACACAGATATCCTATATCACATACGTGAAGCTTCTGGCAGAACTGCATGATACACTATTTAACGTATTTCCAGTTTTGACATATCTTTGCTCTTTTCTTGTCTCTTCAGAAGCCTCAGTCAGCAATTAAGCCAAAGCCATACATGTGATACAGCAAGCAAGTCTGCCTGTGCCACTTGTCAGCTAACTTCTCTATTCAACCGTAACAGTTGCACAACATGCCCAGTTACCATCCTCTTTCAGACGTCTCCAGCTTATAAATTTTGTTTCCTTTTTAATCTTATTCACTTCTGCAAGCCTCAGGGCCTGGTCCTTCCTCTGCATTAGCTGCTGCTCAAATGCAATTCTGAAGGCATCTGCCATTATATAAGCTTCATCTTTACTCTTCTTTAGAAGTTCAATCTGGTTATAATTCAGAGAAAAATTGAAGTATATTAAGCAATTTGAAAGCAATAGCAGATTTAAAAGGTAGATTAAGAGACAGGCTGAAGCCATTAACAGAAGTCAGAACTTTTATGTTATCAGATCACCACAGGGATGCTGAAGGCAGGCCTGGACAGGTAAAAGGGGATTGAAGAGAAGCCAAACAAATTTTAAATATATCTCATCAGGGAAGTGGTGGAAACCAAACTAAATGCTTTCTTACTACTTTAAGAAATACGTTTTGAAATGGAAATTGAAGTTCTTACCCTTCCCTTTCTCTGCATGGACACCACAACACCCATCTACACACTGCATTAACTGGCTGCAAGTAGCACTATTTATCTCCCCCTGCGCAGAAAAGCTTGAAAAGATCAGGAATATCCTGTACCAACTGGCCCTATGCACAGGAGCAAAAGAAAGGGATAATAACCTTGGTACAACAGGGACATAACAGTTCTTACTTTCAAAATTAGCATTTCAAGTGGAACTTCTGCATTAGGACCATGAACAAGGAAATCCATAATATCTAAAACTATAAGTTTAACTAAATTCTAAACTTTAAGAGCTTAAAAATCATTTTATTGACTTGAGTGTGATGTAAATAGTTTTTAGCAAGACCGGCTCCATGATCTGGCTGGCTGCTCAGCCTTGTAAATGCTGATGCCGACACAGGGGAAGAGGTGGAACACACTGCCAAGAAAGAAGGGAAGCCATCCCTTCGCTGGGGTAGCCCACACTCAGATTGTAACATTATACCTTTTCAGTGTATTTATTTTTTATATTTGAAAAATATGGGTGGAAGAAAATAGAAAGAGAGTAAGAAAAAAAATGAAAAAGAACTTTTTATAAGTAAAACTGATTTATATGATAGTTCTACATCAGCAAAAGTTAGGGTATTACAAACATTACATATTTCTGAAAAGCATTCTTGTTTTAAAACACATTAATTCACCTAAGCTGCAGGTAGGGTATTTCTGGCTTTATTTGGTTTTGCGCACACACCCCCCTCTGCTTGTTCACATTTAAGTCAGGCAGCATTACCTCTTGCTTGAGCTGTAGAAGTTGCTTTCGAGTTACAGCTGACATTTTAGCACAGGAACAAGGTTGCCCTCCAGAAGCACTGCAGGTGCAGGCTCCAAGAACTGCCAGCTTTAAATCCAAAAACAAATCACCAATTAAATAACTACCTGTACATACAAAACAACCCAAGAGATGCCAGACAGCTACCAACAAAACATCCTGAAACCATAAAGGGAGTGTAAGGGCCAGGAAAACCAAGCCATAAAGATTCAGACGTGATTTCTTTTGACTCAAAATGACAAGCATGAAATGTAGTTTTTAGCGCTAATCTCACATCTATCCCAAACATAGTACTTTTGAGCATACTAATTATGTCTATTATCTGTTCAAATCTAAACTCACTTTCACAAAGGCAGCAAAGGAGACAGGCTTTAAAAATTTCAGTTCCTGTTCATGTGGATAATTTCCATTACCCACATGGAAATGCTCAAGAAAATTGAGATGAAATAAGCAGTGTGCTCACACACACACACAAAAAGCCATGACTACATTCCAGGAAATCTGTATGTAAAGGTATCCCTGTAAATACTGACCCCACCAGCTGTCACTTTGAAGTGAATATCAAAGAAATAACGAAAGTCTTACAGTGTGATCTTGCCAGCTTGAACACTTCCAGAAACATTTATTAACGTTTCTTATGATACAGTCTGCTTTTTATCTTGTAAGCAAAGAAAATTTGGAATACAGACTTCCAAACAGCAGTCTGAAACATAAGACTTTGCAATGTATAAGACGGATTCTTGGTCATCCCCTTATGTTCTTAGGCAGGTCAGTGAGGTTACTAGAGCATTTTCCAGTGACCAGAAACTTGCTGAAATAGAATACTTGCAGTTTACTGGAAAAGATAACCTAAAGGCAAAAATTGTCAGCCTCTTTTGCTGCTCCCTGCAGACCTCATTAGTATTTCTTTTTTTCCACTCATTAAAGAAATGCAGTAGGCAGGGAATTAGGAATTAAAAGATTAGAAAGACATAAATAAGCATGCTGGCCTGTGAAAGATAGCCTGATGCTTCTTCTGTCTACTCTTTCTTTGCAAAATAGAAGTCACAGAGCACCAAAAACTAGAAAACTGATTCACAGGCACACAAGGGCATGTTTTCATTTGCTAGAACCAAGTCCAAAGAAACAGTTAAATAATCAGTAAGCAAAATTTAGCAACACGTATTTTGAATATAAACATTTCTTTGAGCCAGTTGTCATGAAAAACAGACTCCATACTTACTTCAAGACCTGTAACATCTGTAAGGTCACTTTTATTCCAGGACATATTTTGCTGAATAACCTTTTGTTGTTTCACATCAAGCATTGCAAGAAATTCCAAGCACTGCTGATTCAAAACTATGAAATAAAACAATGAAAATAATTAGAAGTTTTCTGTTCTGATCTCTCAATAACTGAGTTTAACTACACCCAAATGAAGCAGTTTTATGGCTCAAGCATCAATTTGGGAATATGATGAGACTACATAGATCTAGAAAATCAGATCCCAGTTGCCTTTCCTTCTGTATTTTCCCAGAGAAGATGACCCATTTACAGAGATACTACCTCATATATTACTTTTCCTCAGTATTATGTGCCCACCTCTTTTTTCACTTACAACTAAGTCATTTGCTCTTTCAGAAAAGCACAATATTAGGAAAATGATTATGTATTTCAGCTTTTTTTAAAGCTATGTGGAAGCTGAAAATAAGGGAAAGGAGCTTGAGCCATGTGACCCAACTAGAACTCTGTACCACCTGCACTTTGAAAAATTCCATTTTAAAGCTGACAAGCTAAATATCTCAAAGTTTATGCTACTGGAATCTTTAAGTGGATATGTTAAAGCCACCTCACGGTAATTTTCATTGTAGCAGGAGCATTCTGTGGCTGTCTTGGCCTAGTGTTCCCTCTTTCCAGAACATTAAGGAACACAGAATGGTTGTTTCTCTTCACACCCAGTGTGTCACCAAGCCAAGGAGATAAGATACGTGTATTTCCTTCAGACCTGATCTACTCTTTAAGCTATGCATACCCAACTTTTGCTAACGTTCTATGAATTTTTTAGTTTGAGTGACAACGTGACAAAGAAAACAGACACTACCTGTCTATTGAAAGGGGATTCCTGCATAGCCATTAATACCAGCTGCCATGAACATAACAGACTTATCCTGATAGAAAGCTGTAGTCACAGTTAAGTTCTCAATTATTGCTGAGAAACAGTATTTTAAGAGGAACAGCTATTGGTGGCTTACTTGCATTTTCAGATTTAAGAGTTTTAACTTCTTCTGTTCTCAGTTTCAATGTTTCCTTAAGAGCTGCATTTTCACAACATATCCTGCAGAAGTTAGAGAAAGGCTGTGTCATCTTTAAAACAATTATTAAAAAGGGCACTCAAATGAAAGAAGCCATTAGCCTGTTAAAACACTGCATCCAATGTTTCTGCAAATTCAAATTAGGATTGTTGAAGATAGAAGAAAAAAAATCAAAACTGAAAAAATTGAGTGTTCAGTTTGACATATGTTTCCTCACTTATAACATTTTTTATGTAAAAATTCGTAAAATTTTTACATATCAGTATCTATGCTAATTATGTATAGATACTGTTATACACAGTCCTGCCAGTCAGGGGTCACTAAACAACCTGAAACTGCTTCTAACTAGCTTTCTGAAAAAATATATATATATACTAGGTAAGAATGAACTTCTGTGCAGCCAGCATTTTTTGATGGGTGATTATGGTAATAGTATTTAAAACATAATCAACTTCCCATCACGAGGGCAAACAGCTGGAAACAATAAAATATTCTGAATAACAAAAAATACAGATCACACAGGAACTGGGGACCGCGATACACCTGCAGGAGTAGCTCTGTGTAGGCTCGGTCTGGCTGGCACTGAGCCAAGGCTAACGACCGAGGCTAGACCATGTCTGCAGAATCACTCCTAAGTTACCCACTCTGCAGATGGCTCCGCGGGAAGAAAATCTGAGAATTGCTGCATTCATATTGTGGTTTCTCTGCAATTCAGATAACACGCGTTGTTCAAACAGGCTGACCATTTTAATTAAAACACACCGTCACACAAACAATTTAAATGTGTCAAAGTACGTTCAAAGGTTTTGCAAGAGAACGTTAAAAAAAATAAAATTATTCATATGTAAACATAGCATACCAAAAACTTCAGAGCTTAACTAAGAGATGAGCTTAAGTATCACACTGCCATTAGAAACTGTTGATAAAATCTGTAATTGTGAACTCCTGAAACACTTGCTAGCAATTTCTTACTTCCATCAAAACATTAGATTGTTATTGAATGTATGACAATATGGCTCTGGTCTTAATTTTAAAAAGTAAATTCCCTGTATCTTTAAATACCATTCTAGTGAACAGCTACACTTTTAAGCTTTACAACATAAGAACATACAATAAACATTTACAATACATTTTTCCTTGGCATTTTGCTATCTCCTTCTTGAATAGAAAAGTGGCAATCTAAAGTCCTCAATGTTGAAGCAATTAAATTTTTTCTTTGTACATCTCTTCAGCTGCCAGTAAACATAGCATACTCTAACTTCAGGGTTTTGTTTAAAACTAACTAGTAACTTGAAATGTTTTCATTTGAACAAATAAAGGGAAATACACATTCTGCCTCATCTTGTTGTCTCAGACATCAAAAAGCAAAGCTGACCGAGCTCACGACTTACTGCTGCTTGCAGTTTTCTAAAGCCATGTTTCAATCTCTAGTTCTCAACAGTTAATACTAGTTTTGTTACTCCAAAAAAACTGGCAACACTTGCTGCTTTTTTAAGTTAGGAGAGCCAAAGGGTTTTTCAAAAGGTATTCTTTGACCATCATAACTAAGTTAAACAGGCAAAAAAGAGACAAAACATCTTCACAAAAATTTTCTTACAAGTGAACAATTTTAAATTATTGTCTTATTCTTTGATTCTATTTGAAAATTTTAAATAAAAATCTCCACTAAAATAACTGTAACTCTGATGGATAGACTTCAGAGAGATCACTTATACCTTTAAATAAGTGCAGCCAGCTGGTCAGTTTTCAATGTCTGTTATTGTATTATTTATTTAGTGCCTCTGGCTTCTTCTGCTTGCCTAACGAGGCAACACCTGCTGTCAGTACAGAAAACTCTTCTTTAAACAAAGAACCAGTTGACCAACCTCTCTCAAAAACATTCCATTTTACCCATGCTCACGCTCATACTTACAATGCAAAAAAATAAATAAATAAAATAAAATGGTATTTCCATGTGCATGCACATACCATTATTTTCTATGCCCCACTTCCATTTAAAGCAAATAAAGACAATCTGGTTCCAACTGGCTAACATAATACGGTAATATGACTGAACTGAAAACTCAGCCTAACAAAGCCAACCTATATACACACTAAAGAACTGAGAGTTATTAATTTTAGTAGTTTTAATTGAAACATATAAATGTGACTAGCATGAAAAATACATACACCTTCCCAAATCCAGAAAGTTAGGAAAACATGAAAAAACAGAAAATCTGATAAAATGAAATGGAGAACATAAGAAAGATAATACATAGCATTCAATGCAATTAAAAACCCCAAACATACATAGCATGAACAAAATACCTGTCATATTTTTCTGTCCATGTCTCTTCTATATTTTTAAATCTATCCTGATCAAACTCAATTTCCCATTGCAAAGTATTTATTTCCTGTGGAGATAAAACAAACGAGCAGCAGTTCATTACAAGCCTGACAATGAAAGTGAGAGATGTGAACTGATAGTCCTGAGTTTCGCACTGACAGAAATTTGGCCAGCCAACAGTGACAACAATCTATATTTATTTATTTATTTTAAATAAACGTGGTACCAAACACCAGAAAAGTTCCCATCACTAGTCTATGAATTCTGCACCACATTGAATGAGCTAACAGCTGCAGTGGCTTATGACAAAAATAAATTCATGCTATCATATTTTCCTATTTTAAAAATGCCTCCCTTGCTGTTCTACGGAAAGGCCACATAAAAAATAAATAAAATATAAATCTGAGATTAACAAAGTAGCTCAGTGTCTTCTTCCTCCTCCTCCCCTTCTTCCCTATTAAAATTGGGTACTCTTTCCTTAGGCTGTTTGGAAGTTTTTAGTTAATAAATTATACTGAGGAAATAAAGCAACTCAATATAAACAAAACACTGTAAAGCTCATAACAAAGACCAATCAAAAATACAGAAAGAACTCAAGGATCTTTCAGGTATTATCTGTACACAGTAGAGGATGAAACCATTCAGATCAGAACAGTGATAAATTAACATTTTCCCTTTCTACCAAAGAGGAATAAGAATACTTTCAAAAAATCCAAAACTAATGTTAGATCCGTATCGATTTAAAAATACAGTACGACCACTCCTTATTCCATAATAAACCAGGTTAGGAGCAATGACCTATTATGATTTTGCATGGAAAAAGGAAACGTTTGCACAGGTGTAAAGAAAACTCTTAACTCTTACCTTTTCTAAAGCTCTCTTTTCTTCCTCAGTTTTTTGAAGCATTGCTTTTGTATGACTAGTGGCTTTATTAAATACTGCCTGTAAAAAAAGCACAAATCTATCAAATACTGTAATTAAGTAAAGCCATATTTTCAATTTTACATCACTGTAAATCAAAGTTCTTGGCTAACCAGGAGTGTGAAGAACTACAAACACTAGCAGTTCACTTCAAAGTCCCAGTGGGTTCTAATTTCAGGACACTAAGTAGCTAAAGTGCATAACAAACTGTGTTTCAATCTCATAGTCTTTTCTATTCAAAAAATTTAGCATAATTTGAAAAGAGATCATGTCTTCTTTAGGGCTCTTCCACATCACAAAATCAGCTCTCAAAAGACTTAGTTACAACATACTTATAGCTTGACCTGGGCATAACTTACTATGAATGTCCGAGGGTAGAAACCAGCAGAACTATAAATGGGTTATGCAAGGAGGTTAAAAAACAGCAATTGATTTCAACATCATTGATCATGATAGTAAACAAAAATACTGTAAACCATGAACTGAAAACATCTCTGCTTTGCAGCAGAATTGCCAGCATTAGAAAATCCATAATGTAAAGGACTGCAAAGAAGGCAGCATTCCTTAAGTCCAACAGCTAGATCCTCAAGGATAAAGTATGAGATTTTGCTACAAAACTGAAGTTTCCTTGAATAACTGCAATGGATCCACACAGAAAAAGTACTAAATCGTAACAGCCAAGTCTGTATACACCTGCAGATTTAATGCTTTAAATTACAGCCCTGGGAAGTATCTAAGCTTTTAAGGAGTGGCAGGAAGACCTTTTTTTGTTTTCTTTCCTTGACCACTAAGTAACCAAATGATTTCAGAACAACTCCTACCACGCTCTGTAGAATTCTTAGGGCTTCATCTTTTCCTTCAAGCTGTCTTTGAGAAGCTTCAAGCTCAACTTTTAAAATTTCAACTTCCTGAGGCAAAATAAAATAGGAACACTGAGTAAAAGCAAAGACAATCCTGTTAAAACATAACAGCAATGTAAAATTTGTCCTCTTCAAGCAACAACCTTCTCTTGTTTGCCTCTTGTATAAGTCTCCTGTAACAGCTTGTGACGAAGAAATATTAGCATTGCATGCTAGAGCAAAATCCTTAGTGAAGAATACTTGTAATTATTATTTTCTGTTCTCTTCAAGCATGTTTGCAAAATAAATTATTAGATATTGCAGCTCTGTCTTGCTAAAGAAACACCTACTCATCTCAGAAAAAAAACCCACAAAAATCCACACAGCATCTTGCGCAGCATTTTCACAAGAGCCTAACTACAATTAAATAAAAGCAATACTAGTCTTTGAACAGTCAATTATGAACTTTCATTTTCTCCTGTCTTGCTTACTTATATGCTTATTTGAGAAAAGGAGGAAAAGAACTGCAATCATTTCACAGACCACCCTCTGATACCTTGCAGATCACAAAAGACAAATCAGTTCCCTGCTCAATGAAGAATTCAAGTACCTTAGTATTAAAATAATATTTTTCTAAAAAAAAACCCAAGACCAAAAAAAACCACTGTTTTTCTTCTTAGTAATTCTAACCCGTGAAATACAAATGCAAACACTATGCACTAGATTTCTACTTTATACTCAGTTTCCAGTGTCAGCATCCTCTAACTCATTTTGTAGAATCTTTTGAGTTATGTGAAGTTTAATTTGAAGGAGTACATAGAAAACTCACAGGACATGGGATCTCATTCTCTCCCAGATGTGCTCTCAAATTCCTGATACAGAGGCCCAGCTCCTTATGCAAGAGAAACTACTGAGAAATTACTTAAGCTAAAGGGAGTTGAACACAGTCAAACTCCTGAAGAGCACTAACTAGACCAAAAGATTGAGCCCAAGTACTCTTATCCATTCACCCTCCTAGAACATCTTTATTTTCTTGTGAAATTATTCTATTATGAAATTAATCTAAGGGCTACTGTTTCATTCCTTGCTTTTTCATATTGATTTGTTTTATCATCTTAAAAAGACGATGCTCAGCTGAAAAGGGCTAGGTTGGGTATTTGGTTTTTTTTAATACGAAATGCAGATTTCAAAAACAGCATACTTGGTGCTGTTACTAACCTCTAGAGCATCTCGAAGTTGTTGCTTTAGTTCTTCATTCGATACTTCAGAATTAGACTCTGTAAGATGGATAAGAGAAACTAAAATATGAGATACTAAAATATTTACAAAAGAAAATATGAAAGTTTGCTTCAGCCTGAAAACAGGGAACATGCAGAGGTGAATTTTCAGCTTTGTGGTTTTTTTCTTCTGGGGCTAATAAGCAGATTTAAGAAATACATAAATAGTAAACTCAAATACATTTTCCTCACATTTAAAGAGCCAAGTTGGGGAAAAAAAAGAAAGATCAGTTATAAAGAGATCTAAAATAAGCAGAATTTTAGGTTTTTCTTCTAAAAAAGGAAAAAACAGAATTGCCATCTTTTCTCCAAAAAAATTTTCTTTTTTTGGGATTCTTTTTTTAATTGTAGCTTTTCAACAATCAAAATCAACACAACAGTAGTTAGCACTGTGTAGAAGTACTCACGATTTTCAAGAGACCAAGATGAAGGACACTGGTGGAATATTCCATAAAATACAGTGCTCCTTTAAATAAATGGCTACCATTGGTACAATTTTTCTCAAACTGAGCATCACAGAGATATATTAACATGCAGTTTCCTACTAAATCAAAGTCAGATTCATGTGGGCTTAAGTCTTGCTTTCATGGAGATTGTAATGCAAAAGACCTAGATCTAAGATAGCATCATACAGAGCACTGACAGAAGTACAGCGAAACCAATTGGAACTACGCTGTCTTTGTAACATCTTCTCAGTAACGCTGCTGAAACCAAAAAAGAATAATTACATGGGTTAGCTTACTGCAGTGGGGGGAGAGGATGGTGGGGACTTGCTGTAACGGAGAGAAATAAACAAATCATATGGAAACACTTTGGTCAAAATACTAAAAGTGTCTAAAAAAAAACTAAAGGGAAGCAGAAAGTTAAATTGTAATGAACAGCACTATCTGTATTTTATTTTATTCATAGTGGTGCTATCCTCACAAAAAATTGAACACCAACATTGAAAGAACAGAGACATGCAGATTATAAGAGTGACTTCTTAACCTCAAAACTATGTCAATCCAAATTTCAACTAAATAGCAAACAAGATTTTAAATACTTGACCATGAACTCGGTTCAGATACTTTCTCAGGGAAACAGACCAGGAAGCCAAACAGGACAGTCCCCCACCATTTCATATATATATGTATATGTATGTATGTATACACACACGTACATATATATACACATTTTATATATATGTATATACGCATACTCACACACACACACAAATATATATGTGGAGGAAAAAAAAACAACTCTGCCTGCCCCCGTCAAAGGATTCTTTGCTAAACGTCACTTTCAAAAGGGCCACAGACTGATGCATTGAAAAGAAAAAGCTAATGTAACGTCCACTTCTACTTTTAACATTTTGGGAGGAAGAGCTAGGAGCGGAGACCACTTTACTGCCTCAGTTGTGTCGAGTATTGCCTAATGTGACACTAAGCACGCAGTGATTCAAAATGAGGCCTTAAGGCTACAGAAGTTAACCTGTAAGACTGCATTAGATCTGAACACAATGCACATTAATATTTCAGAGATTTTAAGTGTTCTTGTGAACAGTTTGAATTCAACTTGATAGCAGCTTGTGAAGTAGCTGAACCGCTCAATTTTGCAAAGAGAGATTTAGAAGATGATGATGAATGGTGAATAATTAACTATAAATTAGTCTTACCACAGCTATTTTGTTGGGTCCAACTAGTGACTACAACTCCAGGCTTTTCGGACGATCCATCATAGGAACTGTTTTGTTTTGAACAGGGAAGAACTGCAGCATCATTTTCATCCCCTCTCTTTGTTGACAAGAGAGAGCTGCAAACCTTTGCAGACCCTTTCCTAGATCTAAGTGGAGAGGAGTTTTGTAAATTTTCCGCTTCATAGATGCCTCCAGGTCTTCTCCCAAGTCCATTCCCCAAGTCTCCACATGCCATGTCATCCTCTTCAGCGTCCTGCATCTCCTCCTCCCCCCCCCCTTTTTTTTGAGGGCACTTCACTTACTGCGAACAATGTCTCTTCCAAAACAACAGATGTTTTATCTAGGAAAAAAAAATCCTTAAGTAAAGCAGCCAGACAACATTAAAATTAAAAATCCAATGCATTTAACACATGGCTGCATCCAGTACACATCCAGGCTCACAGAAAACATCACTGCCACACGCCTGGATGTTAAATATTAAAATATTTAGACTTTCCAGCTGCAGATGAACCCGCTAGCTTTAGGGGACTCGTTCTGGTGACCTGAAGGCAAGAGCAAAGGAAGTGGCGATGGAGGTAAAGCAAATGCAGCCGGAGCAGGACAGCGATGCGGGAACGTCTGTGAGAGCTGGAGCGCCCAGGGCCCCGCCAGCAGGCCGGCGCCTCACCGCCCCACACACCTCCCTGCCCCGCGCCTCACCTTCCCCACACGCACCTCGCAACCCCACTCACACAGCTCAGCCCCGCATCTCACCTCAGCACCCCACACGCACCTTCCCCACGCGCGCCCCTCACAGCCTCGCACCGCACCTCGCCCCGGCCCCGGCCGCGCCTCCCCGCCGCCGCCGCCGCCACCCTTCCCGCCAGGCCGCGCGGTGCCACGCCGGAGGCGGCCGCCTGCCGGGGACGCCGGCCACCCGCCGCCACCGCGCCGCCCGCTCCGCTCCGCGCCGCCCCGCCGCGCCGAGCCCCAGCGCCCCGAGCCACGGCCCCCGCCCGCGGGCCCCGCCGCGCCCTGCCCGGCTCCGGCTCGCCCCGGGGGGCGGGCGACCCGCCCGCGCCGCCCCTTCCGCGGCCCCGGGCGCCGCCCGCCGCCCGCCCCCCGCCGGCCCCAGCCCCAGCCCCGGCCCCGGCCCCTCAGGGGCCGCCAGGGCCTCCCCGCCGGCCCCGGCGCCAACCGACCGACCTGGGCGCCGCCCGGCCGCGCCGCTCACGCCCCTCCCACAGGCCGGGCCGCACCCGGGGGCGGGCTCGCGCCGGGCCGGGCCGCGGCGGAGCGGAGCGGGGCAGGGCAGGGCAGGGCAGGGCAGGGCAGGGCAGGGCAGGGCGGGCAGCGGCGGGCCCGGAGCCCCGGGCGCGTGCGGGGGGCGGGCGCCTCAGCTCAGCCCCGATAAGCGGCGCTATGAAAACCGAGGCGAATCGCTGCGGAGGGGGCAGCTTCGACCTCACGCGGCCGTTCAGAAAGTAAAGGCCAAGCGTTTTTTTTTAAGTAGAGGTTTATCTTCTGCCTGCAAAACAGCTTTTTCAAAAACCGCACACAGCTCTTAGAAACTTTTTTTTTTTTTTACTTTAAGAGACATGGTCAAAGACATTCAAAACATTCTCAAGAGTTGGTACTGTGCAGACACTTCAAACCAGCTAAATGCTACCTAACTTTATCCTCCACCAGGTTTCCCATTCAAGCAATAACCCTGAAAATAGCTATTAAATAATAACACATGTATGCGTGCATTTCCACAATATTTGGTCCCGATTCTGCAATGAGGCTTCAGATTTTCAAGAGTTCCACTTGCAGCCCACTTACAAATGTCACCACATCAGAAATATAACAAGAATTTATACTTTCCCAGAAACTCGATACTCTGCTGTAACTCTCATAAGAAGTTCTACACCAAATTTGGAATAAAAAAATAGAATCTCAAATACGTAACTATAATACTCTTCACAATACAAATTTCAGGTAAATAGTTTCACTATTCAATTTCATGTATATAAAAGTCTATTGGCAAGCACCTTCTACAGGATCTTCTGTAAAGCTTTACGATCCTCCTATTCAGTGAAGCAGGATCACAGAACATGCCCTTCTAGGACTCACACTTCACAAGCCATTAGCACAGATGGCTACCAACCTTTTAAGCATAACCGTGTTTCAGGTCACCCCCGGATTGTTACTATGCAAAACAATATACTACTGCTTCCTTAAGAAACCTACATTGATACCTTCCATGATTGAGATGGGTGATAGGGAACACAGAGAAGAAAAAGGAGAAAGAAAACAGTACAGGTTGGGGGTTGACCTGCTGGAAAGCAGCTCTGCGGAGAAGGACCTGGGAGTGCTGGTGGACACCAAGTTAAGCATGAGGCAGCAATGTGCCCTTGTGGCCAAGAAGGCCTATGGTATGCTGGGGTGCATCAGGAAGAGTGTTGCCAGCAGGTCGAGGGAGGTGATTCTCCCCCTCTACTCAGCCCTGCTGAGGCCACATCTGGAGCACTGCGTCCAGTTCTGGGCTCCCCAGTACAAGAGGGATGTGGCACTACCGGAGAGAGTCCAGCCAAGGGCTACAAAGATGATTGGGGACTGGAGCATCTCCACTATGAGGAAAGGCTGGGAGAGCTGGGCCTGTTCAGCCTGGAGAAGAGAAGACTGAGAGGAGATCTTATCAATGTATACAAATATCTTAGGGGAGGGTGTCAAGAGGATGGAGCCAGACTCTTTTCAGTGGTGCCCAGCAACAGGACGCGAGGCAACAGGCACAAACTGAAACACAGACGCTTCCATCTGAACATGAGGAAAAACTTTTACACTGTGAGGGTGACAGAGCACTGGAACAGGTTGCCCAGAGAGGTTGTGGAGTCTCCTTCTCTGGAGATATTCAAAACACGCCTGGATGCAATCCTGTGCAATGTGCTCTAGGTGACCCTGCTTGAGCAGGGGGGTTGGACTAGATGATCTCCAGAGGTCCCTTCCAACCTCAGCGATTCTGTGATTCTGTGAAAACTTCTTACTCACTCTTCTACCTCAGTGCAGATATAGCTGATGTTTCCTTACACCATGAATAATCCCTTATGTTCTATGATGAAGCATTCAAAAAGAGCTTTCTCACTAGGTCAAATCTTTTACCTCGAATATAAAGTATCCTTAAACTATATAATAAACCCCTCATTCTACATTATCTTCCACATATTTAAGAATATAGCAGAATATAGTAATTTGTAGTCTAATGATTCAGAAGCAGACCATCCCCTTTTCAGTAAACTAATCTAACTTTTAGCAATAAAAGGCTCCTCAATTGTCATCAGCCATTACGATTTTACAGTTTTCTTAGTGGGGAAATAAAAAGGTTTAATTTCAACCATAAGCTCCAAAAAATCCTCAATTATTAAGCTCAGTTCCTGCTACTAAAAGCAACCGTGTCATCTCATCCTGTCATTCACTGCCTAATTCCTATTCTCGAGTCAGTTCTCCTGTGTGCCTACCCCCACTGTTTCAGAGGCTGTTCCAAAGCCTTAGAGCTTTGGCTATTACGAAACCTCTTTTAGTTCCCTGCCAAAACCACAGTGAAATTTATTTTAATTTACCATAAAAGAATTATGAATGTCACTTATTAAGCCCCTCCAGGAAGAGATCCAGCAGAGTTACTTTTCCACCCGATGTCAATTGTTGTCTTTCATCCATTGCTCAATCCATTGCATAATCTGATCCAAATTTCGCTCTAGGTCTTCTGGAGTGTTGCTGGGTAACTGGTGTACAATTTCCTCTCTATAAGATGACATGGCTTCCTCATAAAGAGTCTGAAAAATTTCACACTGAATGTTGTCCTGCAGCTTTTTCCCTTTGTAGCCCCTACAAAACAAGAACAACATGGAAAGCCAGCCATTACCTTGTATATACAGAGAACCATAAAATATTGTATACAGAATCAATAATTTATATTCCAGAAATATCTCTAATGAAGTTATGCAATAGCACTTTACTCCTTATTTACTCCACTGACATACCTGCTTTCTAGTCTGTCGTACAAAACTGAATTTTCTGTACGAAGTACAAATACTACATGAAACCACCTTTCTGGGAAAAAATCGCAGCCATGATAATCGACAATAACTCCACCTTCACTCATTTTGTCTTCTAGTTCATCAATTACCTACAGAAAAAAAACAACAGGCAAATTGACTTGTAATTACAGTAAGTCAAATACAAAAATGCTAGATTCTGAAGTTGGACTTACTCTGTCTTCATCCAAAATCGGACATTCATATTCTTCATCAAAACCTTCATACAGTTCTCCTGCAGCAAAATTAATTTGCACAAGTTTGTGAAATAACAGCAATCAGTATGAAAGCATTTAAATTATTATGCCTATTTTGAGAAGAAGTAAAACAGAAGATACCATACAGAGGAAAGAACTCTTTGTCTAAATGTTCATATAAAAATAAGTGTGTTATTTATTATTTAATGGAAAATAAGCTACCGGTTCATAAAAGCTTCTTTAACCCATCCCATGAAAAATATTTCTGTTACTAGATTCCTTGCATTTTAATTTACTATATAACACACACACTACAAGAACAGTTATATAAAGCAAAAATATTTTAAGTACTTTGATGGACTATTTTTTTGGTTAGTATGGCCTACCTTCTTTTGCCAGATCACCCACGTTAACATAGATCAGCCCTGATCTTGATGCAAGTTCTTTGCCTAGTGCGGTTTTCCCAACACCTGGAGTACCTAAAGACAAAAACCCAGATAAAACAATAAGAGAACAGCATAGAAGTTTCCTTCAAATAATTTTCTAGCAAAAATGAGTCAAAAAGAAGCTTTTTTTAGTCAGCATTAGCAAGTTTACATAAAAAGGGGGTTAAAAAGCAGCATAACAAGAAAAAGCAAATATGAACAATGTCTGCAGATAAAAAAGATGAAGAAAGAACCTATTTTAAGCAGAAGCGTTATTCTAATCAGGGCAACGGAAAGTAAAAATTAATCCCCCCTAACTTTTCTCCAGACAAGGAGAAGCCCCCCAACACCACCAAGTTTTCACTTCCAGCAGCCAGACACCGAGCCCACGGGAGCCCTCACGCTCCAACCCGAGCCCCGGCTGGGCAAGAGCCGCGGCCTGGCCGCGGCGGCGGGCGGCGCAGCCTCCCCGATCTCCCTCCGGGGACTCCCGCCGCCCTCAGCCGGCACCAGGCTGCCACCGGCAGCCCCGCTCCTTCCCAGCCGCGACGGCCCTTGCAGCCTGGCAGGGGCCGCGCGGGCCGGTCTCTCCCGCCGAGCCTCTCTGGGCCCGGCCTGCCGTCACCGGCGGCTCCCCCCGCGCCGCGCCGCGCCGCACCGGTGAGCAGGACGTTGGGCCGCCTCATGCTCCCGGCGGCGGGGCCAACGCTCGTCGCCTAGGAGACACGTGCGCGGGGGCCTCCGCCGGCCTCCGCCGCACGCCCATGGCGTCACCCGCCCCGTCCGCGGCTGCTCGCTGGCCGTGGAGGCGCGCAGGCACGCAGGCGCGCCGCGGACGCCTAAGCGCCTCAGGCGGGGAAGGTCCCCTCGGGAGGGCGGTGGCGTGGCCTGATTCTGCCCGGCTCGCTTCGGCCCGGCCCAGTCCGGTGCCGTCTCTCGCGTGTCGGGGACCGGCCGCCGCCGCCGCCTCGGCCCGCCCAGGCCCTCGTGGGGAGGGGAGCGGCGCGGCGCGGCGCGGCCTCCTCAGGCTGGGCGAGGCCGCGGCAGCGCCGGGCGGGCCGGGCCGGGGCGCCGCGCGCCGCCCCCCCGGGAGCGGGGCTCGGCCCGCGGCCGCGGCGCCGCCCGCCGCCCCCGGCTGCGGGTCGTGGGCCGGCGGTGCGGGGCCGGGCGGCGGATGGGCCCCCGCAGGGCGGAGGATGTCCGGAAGCTCCGCGGGAAGGCAGGCAGCGCCGGCGGAGGTGCGCGGCGCGGCGCGGCGCGGGGGTTCCCGGGCGGCGGGGCAGGGCCGCGACGCGCCGCCTGCCGGTGCCCGCAGCGGCGGCGAGGAGGCGCGAGGCAGAAGTGGGGAGGCAATTGGGGGCTCTTCGGTCTCCTGTGACCGGAGAAGCCGCGGACTCCCTGTAGGGAGCGGGGGGGTCTCCTCAGTCCCTTTTTTTCCATGTGTTAGATGTTTATTTTATTTTTGCTTACTGAGGCATTATGTGCAAAAGAAAAAAAAACGCACATAGTGGTATGGGGTTTGCCGCTAAATATGCGAATTAAACTAAAAACAGTTTCTGTCTGAATAGCGCTAAAAGCTAACTGCGCAAACAGAAATCTTTTCCAGTTGCTGCAGCTTGTCACTGTCAAACTATATCTGCTAATAATATTTTGTATTAACTTACAAGACACATAAACCACAGTATAGTTATAGATCTTTTCAGACAGAGATGACATCGATGAGTGTTCTGTAGCTGCACAGTTTCTCCCATTTTTGTGAAGACCATTTCAGAATGTAATGCATGATAGTCCCTACTCGAAAAGCTTCTCATGTGGTTGTTACAAGCAAACAGTGTGTGGACTACTGCACCGACCATGGGTAGCCTGAAAAGTGGCTCTGGGTGTAAGTTTGTATCTCTGTCATAGCAGACTCTTTCTCAAATCCAAAAATAAATATTGACTCTGCTAGCAGTTTCGACACTCTTCACAGTCAGGCAGGCTTCTTCTACATGTTATAGTTTCCAATTCTAGGTTAGTCCATGGTTCCTCACATAGCAAACAAATACTAATGTTTGATTTTACTGTGCTGCCTAAAACATCTTTTCCCTGTTGCCTATTTCTAACTTTTCAAATACAAATATCTGCATTCTGAATGCAAAAAAAGTGTACTGAAAAACAACACAGAGACAACATAAACTTGACCATAATATAAAAACAATATAAATGATCTCATGCTATTTTTTCATTCTTAACTGAGTTTTAATTTTACTTCTTTAGTTTCAGTATGTTTTGGTAGAGTTTTCAATATGTTCTGGTTTGCCAAATTTGCTGAAAAATATCCAGTCACAAGACTGGAGATCTAACATTTTTTAATGCATAAGAAGTTTGTAGTTTGCAGGTTCAAAAAGAGTAATAAGTGCCAGCGTTTGTTGCTAACTGTGAATGTGGCAATTTAAACAGCCTTTTAATGTTAATGACATTCGGCCATTGCTGTACATTCTGTCATTGTAATGTTAATGCCTAATGTTAATGAAATTTATCTGAAAGATATTCTTGATACACTCATGATACAAATCTCAAATTGTCCAGAGACAATTGCACCCAATTAAAAAGGGGATGAGAGTGCTACATTAAAATCAAGTTGTTTTTTTTTTTGCCAGGTAACAGGTTGGTTGGCACATTCATTTGATGACTTCTTTGGAAACACAAATACTTCTTCCAGCACAGTTCCTATGAATGCACTAGAAGGCAGCACTGGAAGAAACCAGCACCAGAAGAAAAAGGACCTTTCTTTGCCAGCAAGTAGCAAGAACAAGGTTCTGCCCAGAAAAAGGGCAAAATCATCTTCAGTAGATCTATCTTGTAGCCGATCCAGACAGAATCAAAGCCAATCTCAAGATGAGCCATGGGTAGATAAATACAAACCTGAAACTCAGGTATGAGAACCATTCTAAGTGTTAATGTAACCGTAAGATTCCAGTGTAACATAAGCATGTTGTCCTTCCCTTCGTATTCCGTCTTACTCTGTTTCTAAATATATTCTATTTTATTGGGCCAGTGAAGTATTAGTTTGATTTATCTGATGTCTGTAGTGAAGATTTTAATGAGCTAGCTATTTATAGAAGATGCACTTTTACCCGTCTTCCTGAAGAAATAAAGCTAGTGAGATCTTGCTTCCTGTCCATCCACTCCTAACCTTTTGAAGCCATTGTCAAATTTCAGCCAAATCGGACAGCTGCAAGTACATGAAAATCAACAGCTAAATAAAGGAGAGAACTT
The DNA here is from genome assembly GCF_036417845.1 of Apteryx mantelli. Lineage (NCBI taxonomy): Eukaryota > Metazoa > Chordata > Aves > Apterygiformes > Apterygidae > Apteryx > Apteryx mantelli. Next base: position 58,257,710 of record NC_090020.1, read on the forward strand.
CAAGTTAGTGCACTCATTAAGGGAAAGATGACAGAAATTGTCTTGCATGTTATTTGACAGCAGCTAACTGGACTCTAGTACACGCAGGATACTGGACTAATTGCAATGTGTGTTGACTCTTCCTTGCTTAGGTGCCATCTTAGGCACCACAATATGGGTTGAGGTTACTGTGGTACCTTAGACCTTAAAGGAGAAAGAACTCAAACCTACCATAAACTTGGTTTCATTGTTTCTGCTTGTGGAGCAGCTTTTGCACCTTGTGTTTCAAACATATCAACATATGTGCTAAGTGTCTCCTAGAGTTGAGTGCTTAGTCATTTGAGTAAGTTAGTGTAGTAACTTGTATTTTATATTTAATTTTTTTAATAGTTCCTCTGGAGAGGAACTGAGTTACAAGGCTAGAATGCAAGTAAGCTGCATAAAATTTACAGAAGCTCCAAAAATCTATGTAATATTAAAGTCAGTATGGCCTAAAAAGTACAAGCTCCAGCAGTAGCTATAGAGCATACATATAAAATCAAACAGACCTGTATTGTTGCTACTTTAGGAATGATAAATTGCTCGTTATTTCCCTCCTGCAGGCTGTGGAAAATTAGTTGTTTGAGAAAACAGGCTGTAATGATTATGCTTAACTGTTGCACTTACTCCTGAAATAGCATAAATAGGTCTGCTAATGTTTTAGTCAGTATATGTTCTGTTCTTGAATCTTAACATTACAGGCTTAGAAACCAAGAGGTGTGTATATGTGCATAAGCATTTCATATATTTTCATCTGGTTTTAGAATGACCTTGCTGTGCATAAGAAGAAAACTGAAGAAGTTGAAGCCTGGCTAAAAATGCACATATTTCAGAGGCAACCAAAGCAGGTAATCTTGGGAAAATTAGCAGATAGAGGTATAAAACAATATGTAACAAGCTGGATTGAATTTTATTTTAATTTCAGAAAAACCTTTAACTTGTAGATAGTGATTATATGTATTGCAGCATAAGAAATCTCTTAAGAACATAGATTTACATTTCTTTAGAGCTTGTACTACTAAGAAAAGCAGAGCTGGATTCTGTTCTTTGCTCAGCGGTATTGTCTGAATTAACTGTCTAGCATCCAGTCAATTCATACCTGCTCAGCATGTGCTTATAATAACTGAATTTTACCTTCAAAGGATTAAGTAGCTTGGCCAATTTCCAGTTACACTGACTGGAGGTAGTAGGATGTTTTTAACTTCTTGAATGATAAGAGGCATTCTTCTACAAATGCATCATTTAACAGTCTCGACTTGTGTTTTTTAGACCTGATTCTCAAGTTCAATACATATTATATTGGTAGTCTGAATAGTGGGCAATTAACTAAACACATACATTTAAAAAATGGAAACACGGCTTTCAGCTTTCTGATCTAGGTCTTTCTCTCAGAGCACTCAACAGATGAATAACTAATGCAAATTAAGTAATTTTTTTTTAATTGGGAAAGAAAATCACTATCACAGAAAGTACAGAAGAAATTAAACTAAATATTTGTCTTCATTCAACTTGTAGTCTTTATTTATTATGCTTGGGATTTTTTTTTCTGTTACAGGGTGGCTCTGTTTTGCTGTTAACTGGTCCACCTGGTTGTGGAAAGACTGCAACTATACAGATATTAGTGAAAGATCTTGGCATTCAGGTGCAAGAATGGACCAATCCAATATCTTTAGACTTTACAAAAGAAGACTTAAAAAGTGTATTTGGCCATGGTAAGTATTTCGGTTTTTTGTTCATTTTTTTTCAGCTACTTTTGTGGGTTTTGTATTCTGTATTTGGTATTCTTTTGTGTCTCTTATGTATGAAGTCAGAAACACATAAGGATTTCTGAATAGTGTTTGATAAGGATCTTTTATTATTGCTTTTGTCTGAAAAAGGATTTATTTTTTTTAAAGTGATTACTCCAAAACAATATGCAGTTCATGAAAGGCGGGAGAGCTTGTGAAAGAACCTGGGAATCATTTGAATCTGTTAAATAAAAATAAGTAGATCAGTGTGTCTTCGATTTGGTCCTCAGTTGTATTCTACCCTTTAAAAATTTTGTTGTATTCATAACGTTTTTGCCAAAGGGCTTGGCTGCTGGTGTTTAATGGCTATTGTCAGAAAATTGCAAGGGTGGATATTAGTTCTTGTGGGTATTTATATACTACTTGACATAATATAGGATGCATATTTTTAATTAGTTTTCTTTTTCAGACTCAAATTTTCATACATTTCCAAGTCAGGCCCAAGCAGCTCTCTTTCAAGATTTTCTTTTAAGAGCAAATAAGTATAACAAACTTCAGATGCTTGGGGAGTCCTCAGAAAATGATAAAAAGCTTATTCTTATTGAAGTAAGTGAAAACTTCTGAAATCTTGTTTTGAAAACAATAAATTTTATTTTAATATTGACAGGCTAACTATCTAGTGGATTGCAGTTGCTAAAAACTTTTCAACTGCAGAAGAATTCTGTATTTCTGAGTCCACACAGCTGGCTAAAACCCCATTCTATGCATAGTTAAACTATATTAGCTAATTGTCAGGCAGAAATTGGACACTGGTTCATGTACAGAAATAAGAGTGTAAAAAAGTAGATCAAAGCAATTTTGAAAAATCATACTCATGTTTCTGTATGACTAGCTTTTTAGAACTATATATGTATGTTTTAAGGAGACAGGGAAAGGAAAGAAATTATCCTGTTCTTGTTATTTGAGGATGCAAGAAGTTATAGAAGATATCTGAGAATGGGTACAGTCATAATCAAAGCATTTGAAATTCAATATTCTCTGATTTTTTTAGGATGTTCACAGTATGTGTTGTTGGGTGTTTTTTCTTTTGAGAGCACATATGTGAACTCTGAGGGTTCTTAAGCCATAACAGGAGGTCCAAGATGAGACTTTATTTTCACTTATTCAGGAATTTGTTTGACCAGCTTTTCCTGTCTGCTCTTTCATTTTTCTGTTGTCTGTAAACTTTCAAGAAACAGAATAGATGAGATAGAAATTCTAGTTAAGTAATGTTGTAAACTGTAAAACTTAAGAACCATTGTTTTCTGTGACTTCTGTTCATAAAGTCACTTTCCTGTATAGATACTTCCATATCTCAAGTAGTGTATCCTTCTTCAATGAGCATGCTACCTTGAATGTTTCTCCTCTATTCTTCTCCCTATATGAATAAAACTCTGGCTAACAGGAAATGTAATCGCACAAGCTGGTTCCTTAGGAAATGAGGATAGACAGAAAAATCTTCTTTTAGTATTTTCTTCCCATAATAAAGAAATGCCACGATTTTCTTCTTATTTTTTTCTGGTTATCTTTGGTGTTAGCCCCATTCAAATTTGTTTGAAAGCAAGGTACCTAGGAAGAAAAAAATGTATGGCAACATACATAGTGTGTCATAACAATCTATCTGTTGGAGAGAATACATTTGAATGACGGCTGTTTATTTATTTTGAATAGGACATACCTAACCAATTCTATCGAGACCCTAACAGTCTACATGAAATTCTCAGGTGAGTTCTAAATAAGTTTTTAATGATTGTTCTTAGCCACTGTCAGTAAACTGGAGTTTGATTCTTGTTATACTTGCTTATTTTTCAATTTAGGAGATTTGTACGTACGAGTAGATGTCCCCTTATATTCATAATCTCAGATAACTTCAGTGGAGACAGCAACCAGAGGTTACTATTCCCAAAGGAAATTCTAGAAGAGCTGTGTATATCTAATATTAGGTAAGATCTTTTATCTTATTAAAACATGATTGGAATAAATGAGAAATCAGAAACTAATACTTCTTTATTATGAATTCCAACAGTTTCAAGCCTGTTGCACCAACAAATATGATGAGAGTTCTTAATCGAATAGCTACAATAGAAGCTACTATGGTAAGTTGTCAAAACTGGTAACTTCTGTGCAATGCTAGGATCAAGAGACTTCAGGCTTTTATATCTAAAATATTTATTGATAGCATGTTTTGGATCCTTGATAACAAAACAAAGCCCCAAAACCCAAAAGCAGAAAACAAGGAAAAAGCTGGAAAGAAGTCTTTTTTCAAGATTAGTCCCACTTGGTCTGCAAGTAAGGATTTGGTCCAAGTCTTGAAGTTAATTCTGGAAATTCTTCTGCCTATTGCAGAAACCATATATATGAAAGAAGTAATAGGAATAAAAGTCATTTTCAAGGTATCCATCAAAACCAGAAGAGGTCATTAACCTAAACCTTATACTATTCCAAAACTGTTTGATTAGCACCAAATGTAACATTGAGTGAGAGCTTGTAATGAATTCCATGTATTATTCTCTGTAATATTACTATATGGTTATATGCTTAAATGGATTAAATGTTTTAGACCTAGCAATATTAAATGGTTTGAGCACATAGCTGGTGCTAAGGTAGTCTGTTCATGGTCTACATCAGAGGTAGGTCCCCACAGACAACCCAAAAATGACATGGGTGTTTCTAAAGCTTGCCATGTAACAGCACTCCTAAAAGATTACTGATTATGAACTGATACCCTAATGGTTATGAACTACAAGAAACGTCTGTGTTGGAAGCTGGAGTTTGACTAATGTCACAAGAATGAAGATACGTGTGTCTCTTTAGTGACGGTAGTACTGAAGCTGTGGGTATTACTGAAGGATTGGGTTCCAACCATGAGGTTCTAGTACTTCGCTTGATGATGCAGGGAGGGGAATCCTCTAAATTGCCTTAAAGAAAAAGTGGCATTAAGCCTGGTTTTCTTTTATTTCTGCACAGTTGCATCTAAAGATAGCAGTAGTTTCATTAGTATTTGGATTGCAACTGTTTGTCTTTTTTGTGCCTTTTTTTTTTTTTTTTTACTTTAAAATTGTCTAGTGTAAAAGATTTTAGGATGATTGACAAACTGCAAACCTTCCCATTCCCATGGCATCTGATCCTTCCTACAGAGGTATCAGACCAATCTCCTAGAGCCCAGAAACCCAAACTCCAGGATACCCTTCAGGAGGTCACAGGTGCTTGCCCCGTAAACTTCACAGGCTAGTTTGAAAGCTGGCAGTGGGTAGTATCAGCATGAAGGAGATTTCCCTGGGACAAGTGCTAGAGTATCATTGTCCTGCAGGACAGCACTAGGGAGAGTAGTACAGTTTTAGATGAGCTTCAGCAAGTTCGACAGTGTGTTGTGTGTTAACTTCATGCTAGCATCATAGCTAAGTGCACTAAGGTGCAGAATGATTTTCAAATACTCAGATACATACTTTTTTTATTACTTTGGGTGTTGAAAACTATTGCTTTTCCTTGTAGAATAGAGAAAAGAATTATGCTCCTGATAGAACCTCTCTGGAGTCAATTTGCAGAGGTTGTTCAGGTGATATAAGAAGTGCAATAAACAGTCTTCAGTTTTCTTCTGTGAAAGGTAAATACCTATGTTTTTAGTGAAAGTAAATGACATTTTGACAGCTTCTACTGCAAAGGTACTCTGTTCACTGTTGAAGCTCAGTTAAGTGAGCTGTGCAAAAATGTTTCTGACATACTGCTTTGGAGCAGGAATAAAAGGGACAGGTTTTTTTGGGGGGGGGGAGGGGGTGATTTGAAGCTGAATATGTAAGGTTTTATGCCTGTTCATATATAATCTCAAAACTGGCTAATACCAATCTTATATTTTTGCTATGTGTGTATTGATATAATTTAATACAATGCCCTTTTTCTTCTCAATGGCTTAGTTATCAGTGTCTTCACTGATCAAAGCTTTTATAGTGTGACCTTATTTTGAAAGGGATGTTTTTATTGCCCTGTTCTTCTGTATTTCTCTGTGTCCTAATCTCTATACTCACAGTATTTCTGAAACAGCACTTTGACTTTGTGTATGGCATTGCTGAAATGATTGATTTTGGTTTGCAGTGCCTACAGCTGTTAGGAGCAGGTGAATTGAAATGCTGGGAGGTGACGTGACCTACTATGAAGTTATTGAGGGGATTATGGAATAACTTTGTGAAGTCTGGTCTTTTAGTAGCCTTGGAAGTATTTAGGTGGCCAGAGCTCAAATGACACTTAGTTTGGGATTATTATTTTAAATGTTCCAACACAGAAAGAAAACAGGAGACTTATTATCATGTTTTCTATAAACATGGGAAGTCAAAACTTCCTGGGAAACTAATGTATGCAAGTCACATAGCCTCTTCATTGTAAAAGCAAAACTGACGTGTAGCTCATTCTAAGAACCTTTAGATGGTGTCAGCATAACGTTCAACCTAGAAATATGGAAGTAAATTTAGTTGGCTTCTGTGGTATGTCATAAGACTGGTAATGGTGTTATTGCTTTTATTCAGTTACTCTCCTGTCCACCCTGCAAACAGACAATGTGCCATACAGCTCATGGAATCCAGGATTAAATGTTGTTTCCTCTTCTTGTTGTAAGAGGGAGTGGTGTAATTTAGGTTTTAGAATATACTGGAGTGAACTTAGCTGTGCTTGTCATATTTTATGGGTGAGAGACTCATGTTTCTAGATTTAACTTGTAAATGTGGAAATTCAGTTCTTCCAGTTTTGTCTTGCAGTGTACTTAGTTTGCGTTGTTTTGTGTCTATCAAAAAATATAAAATTGTTCTCAGTGAAACTGTTTTGATGTTAGTGCCATCAAATGGGTAAACTGGGGGAATAACTGAGAAGTTCGCTATAGCTTACTAGTAGATGGTAAAAAGTTTGTGTACTGTAGAAAACATAAATAGTCTTAAAATTATCAGTATGTATAATTTTAAATAAATTAGCTTGTCATATGAGAACATGAGTTGTGAAGAAAACTTGAGAGAAAACAAAGGTATAAGGTATGACATCTGTATGCGACATCTCAGAATCACGTACTCATATTGTGCATTCTCTTCTCACATTTTTATCATTTTTCACTTTTTTGGAGATTAATGAGAAGGGCTGTCTTCATGTCGAATAGAAATTGTTCAGTACAGGTATTACAGTTAGACAATAGATTGGTATCCAGTGATATTTTTGTAAATATTGGAGAGACCTTACCTCCATGCTGATTTCCTGAGTGCAATCAGAATGCAGTATTAGTTTTCACATATATATATATATATATATATATATATAAATAATTTTTTCCTCTTCATTTTGTGTGTGTGTGTGCAAGCACAATTGATATATTCATTTTACTAATAATAATGGGAAAAAGGGATCCATGTGGTAAACATGGGAGAAGAGACTGAGAAAAACTTAAAGGATAAGTTCTCTTATTTGGATTAAGAACATTCATGTGCCACTAAATTGAATTCTGTGTTTAAATTTTCAAGTATTAAATCAGAGCAAAACATAAGGGTTTTATTCCTTGGAGTTCTACATCATTGCAGAAATAGTAGGCTGTTGGAAGTCACCTAAGGAAAGCTTTTCTTCCTTTTTTTAAAGAAATTCATGTGCTTTATTCTGATTGTATTGTTGTTTTTATTGGTAGACTGCTCATTGGAGGACAACTTTCGATCGAGTAAAAAAGGGAGCTCCACACTGAAATGTGAAACAGTAGTATCTAAAACAAGAAAAAAAAAAAAATCGGATACTTTAGAAAACCAGGAGATACAAGCAATTGGTGGCAAAGATGCCTCCATTTTTCTTTTCCATGCTCTAGGGAAAATAATTTACTGCAAAAGTAAGAAAATCTTGATTTATTCTTCTTTCTCAATTTTAAAAAAATGTCTACCACTGGTAGCCAGATTTGCTAAAGCAAGGCTTAGACTGACCTCTAATTACATGTTTGGTCATTAATGACAGTATGAAAACAGTAATAAATGCCTGTGGTAACTGAGATTGCAGCTATCTGTATCCATTAGATAAATAATGCACTTTTCATTAAAGATCTACTATATGCATGTAATAAAATGACATGGTTCTAGTTGCATTAGGTTCACATGCTGTCATGCACGCTAACCTACATACGTAGCCACCAGAACCTGAGATGACATTGTTGCTTTGTACAAAAGCAAAATTTGCTTTTCATGCAGAATCATACCCAGAACACAGTTCTGCAGTAATGTGCCTTGCTTGCCTTTCTATTCTTTAAGGTTGCAGAACAGCCCTTCAGCCTCTGAACTACAGCCACTGCTTCCTTTATTTGTGTATATGTTTGGTTCCTTTTGCCATCTTTTCCTCCCTACCTTTTTTCTCAACTAACTGTTCCTCTTTATGGGACGTACTTGCTGTCTCATTTCTGAGCTGAAAGGGTCCTCCACTTTTCTTTACTACCCTGCCTCCCTTTCCGCCTTTCCAAAATACTTTCTACTTTACTACTGTTGAAAATTTTACTTTCTATATGTGAAGGTTCTGTAAGTTTACTTCCTATCTGCCTCATACTTGGTCACAGTACTGCTTTTTATCATTAAAAAAACCCCTATGTTTCATAAGAATTAATGGTTATTATACTGTAGTACCATCTACACTCAGCTAGGGCAGGATATGTTATGCCATTGGCTGTCCAAATTTAAGTAATAATTCATAGTGTCAGTTCCAAAATCAATTGAGGAGAAATAGATGAGAGAATAAGAAAATAATGAGATGAGTTTTGCATCATAATGAGTTTTATGAGTTAAAAGAGAATTTAAATATATATTTAAAATATATATTATAAATAATATACATATTTTAAATATATATTTAAATATATTTGTATTAAATATATATTATTTAAACTATAAAATAGTTAAAACAGTTTTGCAAGCAAAATGTAACTAGTTGTGTGTTCTTTACTATGTAATGTTGACTATATAATTATGTACTTACACTTGCATCAAGAATTTTCTGAGAACTGAAGACAATGTAACCCAGTTGTTAATAGATTCAACAGTAGCTAACGGTTGTTTTCAATATATGTGAAAATTACTGTTCAGGCAGTTCTACATCTCTGTTCTTGCTCTCATCTCATCTACACTCTAAATTTGAATATAACATCCGAAATCTGTGTCATTTTTTTTCTGGCTTTTTGATAGTGTGCAGTAATGTACGTAACATTATTTCTAAAGTTAAAAGATTAAAGATTATAAAATTGCTTCTAGGAGAACCACTGTCAGAATCAGAATTTCCTCAGCTGCCTTCTCACTTATCAGAATACCATCGAGACACCTTGCTTATTCAGCCAGAGGTACATCTTCAATAATTGCTTGGTTCCAGTTTAATTAAAAAAAAAAAAAAAGTCATTAATACAAATTCTTAAGCATAGTAGTTTTGTCATTAGTCTTAATACGTGTATATTAAATCTGTCTAAATTAAAGAGTAATTAAGCTGGATGTGGCCCCAGCAGGCTATATTAAAAGCTAGATCAAGTGTCCAGGCCCTTGATCAGTCAAGTTTTGATTAGCCCCAAGAACAGAGATTTCCCCCATCTGTCTGGACAACTTGTGGTGAAAGGTGGCCTTTTCCCTTGCTGCCACCTGTGACCACCGTTGCCTCTCACCCTTTTGCTGTGTGCTGCTGAGAGGAGTCTAAATTCACCCTTCTGTAACCGTCTGTTGGAGAGTGGAAGACGGCAATGGGTTCTGCCCCCCTTCGCCTGTTCTTCTCTGGAAACAAGGCAGCCTCCCTTGTGTATATGAGCATCTCCTTGTGCATCATCTACACCAGCTCCCTGGCATCTAAATGTATCCTAACTTTTACTGGATATTTTTTCTTTCACAGTGTTTAAAACCCGAGCTGATACTTTTTTTTTTATTATTATTAAATAGGAAATCGTAGAAAAATCACATATGTCTGGAAGCATGTTTAATTTATACCTTCACCAGAACTATGTAGAATTTTTTGCTAATATAGATGATGTTGTGAGAGCCAGTGAATATCTGAGCACTGCTGATGTCCTTTGTAGTAATTGGAATGTAAGTGTCCTTTTTTATACATATATAAATCTTTCATACTCTGAAATTGAACTTCTAGATTTTTCTGTAAGTTTTTATGAATAGTTGAAATCAATTTTTTTATAAAGTAATAAGAATTACGCTATTTGGCTTCAGACTTCTAATATAGTATACGTGACAGTGAATTGTTAATGAATGCTAAACTACATCAAATGTAGGAGCAATGCAGGCCACTTGTGTACAGTTTGTCTAACTTATATCAGCATTTTATTATAATAGATCGTAGTGTTTATAAAATATTTTATAAAGCATTTTTAAGTAGAATAAATTTATACTAAAAATGTATTGAGAACTCCCTGCCTTCTCCCTGAAGTACTTGAGCTAGCTTTTTCATTCAGTTGCTTTGAGGAAAAGTTTCACAGTAATTGAAGTATGTTCTGAGCATGCCTGTGTCACTGCAATTACAGAGTGCGTTTTTGTTCAAATAAGGCGCACAGTGCAGAGCCGATGCGTTCATATAATGCCTGATTTCTCTCTCAGTCACGACCTGTGATGGAAAAATACAGTGCATCTGTGGCTACCCGAGGTGTGATACATTCAAATACAACCAGAGCCTTTGCCCAGTGTCAAGGAGGAATGGGGTTTCGTCCTTTACACAAACCCCAATGGTTCTTTATCAATAAAAAGGTAAATACTTCATGTTTTGAGGAAAGTGTTACACATTACACTTACATTTCTTTGTGAATTCAGTAGTACATGTGAGATTTGCATGTGCTGCTAAACTTGTTAGAGATCCTATTTTAATATAAGCTACTTCTAAACAAAAATAATTGCTTGAAGAGGAAAAATAAATCAGGCGCCTTTAAAAAGATCTGCTTCCTGTGCTCAAGTTAGCATATTTCTGGGAGAGTCCTAAGTCCAAGTTTATAGAGAGAAAATCGATGTTGAAATACTGTAAAGTGTTCCTAAAAGTAAGTTCAAGTTTGTACAGTTTAAAACAGGTTAAACTGTTGTGTAAGGTTAAAAAATTACTGCTCTAAATGTATGTGTTTATCAGAAATAGCTCATTCATGAGACTTCAGAAACTTTTGAAATTTGAATTAATATCTGTCTTGCTGTGTCCATCGACAAAATGTTGGCCTGCATGGGTAGGACATTCTATAATCAAATGATAAAAATTTTCAGGAAACTTAAATGTCCAATGAAAGACAAAAATTAAAGAAATTAACCTTTTTATGATCTGTATATGTTTACCCCAAGTGTTTATCTCTTTTCTGGACTCATTCTTCAGGAGCTTGTGTGTAGTAATCCAGCAGTCAAAACCAAGGTCATAACACTGCTTTTTATGGTGCAGAATATTTATATTAACATTAAGTATAGTTTATCATGCTTTTTTTTTTCCCCCACAACAGTATCAAGAAAATTGCCTTGCAGCAAAATCTCTCTTTTCAAGTTTCAGTTTACCACCAGAGTGTCTTCAGACGGAGCTATTGCCTTATCTTGCTATGCTAACAAATCCAATGAGAAACCAAGGTAATATCAGTGCAACTCTTGCTCTTAGATTCTTTTTATCATTAAAGCATACTGAAAAATGTTTGTAACAGAAAATGTTAATACTATCTATTCTCTTGCCTCACTAAGAAAACACGTATGCCACACACATATAGCCAGTATCTAAATATGTTTTCAGTAACGCAACTAAAATTTGAGCTGTCCTGTTAAGTTTTTAGCAACTTCAAGAACATCTTTAAAACTTATGCAACTGAAAGAATTAAATATGAGTAAACTGGACAGGGTCCTGGGCAGCCTGCTCTAGCTGACCCTGCTTGAGCAGGGAGGTTGGACCAGGTGATCTTTGAAGGTTCCTTTCAACCTGAAATGTTCTGTGATTCTGTGACATCAGGATGAATTCATTTTGTAGTATATGTAAACTGATAACTCTACATCATGAATACATAGTTGATGAATGATAGGGATTTCTTGTTCTGTGCAGGCATGTATAAATATGCTATGGTAATGTAATAAATACACTTTGAATATATATGAACTGTTTTGGTGTCCAAGATAATACAAATATACACAGGACCACTTAAACTTAGAAATTATTTATTTTCCAGTGTCTTTAATTTTATGTGTGTTATGATCTACCCTATATGATACTGGTGATTCTTTGTGTTCTCAGCTCAGATTGCTTTCATCCAGGATGTTGGGAGGCTACCACTGAAAAGACATTTTGGCAGGTAAACTTGATTTTTACTTTCTTAAAAAACACTTTTTATGTTAATATATTTTTTAAAAAACCCTTTCATACTGCCACATCTTTAATGTATGTCTGTGATATGAGATTTTCCCTCACTTGCAGCCTGATCATTTTATATGTTTGGGTGTTGCAACTTTTTCCAATTCAAATCTATTTAGAATGACAATGTTATCAGGAACTAACATTTTAACTATACTCTTGCTTTTAACCCCTTGTTTAGCTTTCTCTTCCCTTGTATCAAATACTAGTTTTCTGTCCTAAACATATGTATGATTTTCCAGTGCATAGTCTGGATAAAACCTTTGCCTTTACAATCAACAAGATTTAAGTGAGAATTAAAGTGAATTTAAACGAAGATTGTAGTATGCTTTGCCTGTTGTTTATCATGACATATAACATTAATCTGGAACTTTGATAAAACATTCTATATTTAGATGTAAAGTAAAAGGAGTAAAAATTATGGTATAATGGGAAATTATTCTTATTTCCTTTGAAGCTGTTGTACATCAATGTAACTATAAAAATATACTAAAGAATGCTTATTCTGAAATTAGATAGCAGCACTGATCTTTACTTTGTGGAATTTTTGCCTGTCAGACTGCTTGGAGTAACTCTTCTTGCTTAGAGGGCAGTTTTCATAAACCGTCGGTAGTGCCTGAACTACAGAGCTACGAAAGCTCCTTTGTGAGATGTGAGGCTACAGTGCTGAAACCATGTTGTTAATCGTTTTCAGCTGCAGGACTGTACTGCTCTACTTGCAGAATGTACAACGCTTTTGGGGTGACGTGGCATTCGCACGCTGTGACTGTGATTTTGTTGAGCCTTCTGAACCACAGGGATTACTTATACTTCCAGAGCCTCAGTGATATTTCTAAAACCTTGATATCTCTAAAATCAGAAAGTATTTTAACTGTGATGGTCTTTTGTGATGAAGGAATGTGATAATTGGAATGAGGCTAACCTTTCCTTAACCAAGAAGGAGTTTGTCAGGGGACAAGCATCTCATATTTATCACTGCACTATTGCTATCTGAGTTTAATTATGAAATACTGGCCTGTAAGATAAAGGCTGTATTACCCAAGAACCATCCTGTTCCCCAACAGATATATTAAAAGCCATTTTGGTTGCTAGTTAGATAAAGAGGAAAGTGTCCCAAACTGGTGTATTTCTTTGCAACCCCCCTAGTCTAAGCCAAAATGTTTGTAACTCTACAAATTAATTGTAGACTTCCTTACAACATTACTTTTTTCTGCAGCATACCTTTAAATACTGATAAAGTTCTTCTGCCTGCGTTAATATGTCAGAGGTGTATCATTTAGAGTTTTACCTGCTGGATAACTTTCTCCTGAAAAGACTGTAATCCCTTTTTATTTGTTCACTATTTTACTGAGCACTCCTTAAAATAACTATAGCTTCACAGATGTACCACTGTTTCAAAGGAAATATTACTTCATTTATTTTCAGTTTTAGTTATCAATGGGATAGGAATACTGCTGTAGTAAGAAACTCATTAGGGAGAGTGTATGGTACTTGAGCAACTGGATTTGGTGTCAGGATGAGTTTTGTTGATAACTTTGGAAATTTTTGTTAATACCATGTAAAGTGGGAAAAATTGTAATGGAACATTCATAGCATCTGGATAAAAAGATGCTAGAAAGATTGAGGAGTCTAAACAGGAAAATAAATACAAAATTAAAGACTCCTTTCCACTCCTTGCCTGTTCTTAGTTCATCTGTCTCAATTTAAATTGCTTCCTGCCCTAAAGGGCTTAAGTTTTTGTTTGGAAAAAGTCTAATACACCACGTGCTGTTGTCAGTAGGTTAATTCTTAAGTGTTCATCCCCTTGATGAAAGCTAAGCAGAAACACTCCCATAAGGAAGAAACTTCAACAACAGATGCTGGGGAGTGAGAGAACATAAACATGATTTGATACTTTGCTGTTGAAAATCTGTCTTGAGGTTATGTAGTGCAGTCCTCTTCCATGAGAGAAACATGTATTTTCTACCTTTTCATGCGAGTTATGTAGTGTTGAGTTCTGGGCACAAATCTCTCTCACTGGAAGATAGGCACAGAGCTGTGAAATGTAATACTAAAGGTAGCGATGTAAGAGTGTGGATAGCTTGGGCTAACTGATGAATGGAGGTTACTACTGTCAAAATATTTGAAAGTTGTTAAGAAGCAGCAAAGGGGAGAGACATATGATACAAGGGCAGTCTTTTCTACTGCAGCCTCTGTGTGAGATAGCATGAAACATTTTCTGTGGTAACTTACTGTTGCAATGATAATTTTGCAGGTTAAAGCTTGAAACACTCACTGATAAAGATTCTGGAATACCAGACTTGTTTGTTAATTATGAGGGGGACCTTGCAGATGTGAATGCTATGGAGACCGCTGTGCAGATGGAGAAAAACAAAACAAACAAGAATGAATCGGATGGATTTCCTCTTTCTTCTAGCCAGTGCAGTGGAAATGAGCTACCTTGCAGTCAGCCTCAGCCTATTGCAGCTCAAGCAATCATGGAGGAAGATGAATTAAAAATAGAGGAATATGATACTGACTGAGTACAACAAAATATCGACCACTGACTTACTCAGATTAATAAGCTACAGAGGCCTTTGCTACAGAGAGCGTAGTCTGTACAAGAGTATTCCTCCAACTACTCACATGGGCTAGAAGGCCAAGTCTAAACATGCTGTGTCGGCATCAAGAAAAGTCTCCTCAGCTTTGCCTTAACTTTGCAGGATCAGACCTGAACTGAATAGTAAATCACAAACTACTCTCTGCCTGTCCTGAGCCATGAAAGTAATCTGCATTGATAAACAGAGATTAATAAATGACAAACTGAAATAGTTTGAAAGAGACTGTAGATAAGCAGTGTGACTCTTAAGTTATTTTTTTACACGTTTTAATTTTTCTTTGTGTATGTACAGTATGTTTTCTGAGAGCACATTTGTTGTCAGCATTTGAAAGTTTTATTAAAAGTTATACCTTCAAAAAATTGCTGTTTGGAAGTTTGAACTTTTTGAAAGAAGAGACTGAAGTGTATATGTAAAAATGTTTGATATCCAGTATTGATGATGTAAATAAAACTCCTAATGTATTAGTCATTACTGTTTTGTACTCTACCACAGATATTTTTATATGTGTTTACAAATTGAAGCATATGTTGTACAATAGATTATTTCAGATTCCTGCTTGGAAAATATTTTCATAACTTATCAAGGAAAATAACATTCAAGTAGGAGTCCTTCTTGTCCTGGTGTAGTGGGTGGCTTTTCTCCTTAAATTGCATTTGTGCTGGAGGAAAGTATAGTCATGTGTTTGGTAAATGACACATTAAGTGTTTTCTATTTGTCTGAACAGACTGTTGTTTAGAGTTTGGGATTGCTCGATGCAAAGCAATCCAGCAAGTCACCAAGGTTAGTGGTAACGCAGGAATATAAGAAGAAAAAGCTTATTTTGAATGTGATTTATTTACATTTCTGTACTGTTAATGTGTAAAGTTTAGTAGATAAAAATACATATTTATCAAGCATAAGCTTGGAATTAATGCTGCTGTTAAGCGGTCTAAATTCCTCCTCAATGAAAGCTGAGGTGTAGTCTTTAAAGCTATGGCTATTGTTTGGTTTTGAAGAGAGAAAATTACATCTTAACCGCTGTTACAGCTACTACAGCGCAGTCGAGAAAGTTCTGGACTGCAGATGCCCCTTGGCCCCTCTCTCCAGGGTGCTCCGGCTCGGGTCGCTTGGCCACCCCCGCTCAGCCTAGCACCGGCTCGCCTCGCCGAAGCCTTCCTGCAGCTTGCTGTGCTCCCAGCTCGCCGGGGCGGCGCAGCGTAGGCCGCAGGCGCTGCGCGGCGGCCGGGCACGGCCCTGTTCTCCAAGGCTGCCTTGCTCCGGCGAGCCAGCGCTTCAGGGGGTTTCCAGTAAACGAAGATTAATTATTTACAGGTGTCTGTTCCCCCCCGCCCCCGCGGCTACTGGGTGCCGGCGGCGGGGCGGGTGCGAGCGCTGCCCATCCCGCCGCCGCCGGGCGAGGTGTCCGCGGCGCGGCGCCGCACCGCCCCCGGGTCCGGGACCGGCCGCAGGTGAGGCCACCTGGGCGGGGCGGCGCATGGGCCGCGGCGGTGGCGGAGGTGAGCGGGGCCGGGGCCGGGGCGGAGCAGGGCGGGCAGGTGCCGCGGGCTCGGCCGCCTCTCGCGGGGCTGCGCGGCCGCGCGCTGGGGGCGGCTCAGCGGGACGGGACGGGACGGGACGGAGCGGAGCGGGGCGGAGCGGGGCGGGGCGGGCGGCGGGAGTCGGCGCTCCCGGGGCGGGGTGCCGCCTCTCGGCCCTGCAGCGCCCTCCTTCCCGCAGGCGCAGGTGAGCCGGGCCGAGGAGCGGCTCGCGCCGGGCGGCGTCGCGGATGGCGGGGAGCGCGGCGGCCGGCGGCTGGCGGCGGCCCGACGAGGAGCCGCTGGACTCGGAGGAGGCGGCAACGCCGCCGCCCGCCGCCTTCCCGCCGCCCCCACTGCCGCTGCAGCCGCCCTGCGGCCCCGGCGACGGCGCCGAGCTCAAGCCCGTGCGGCGGTTCGTGCCGGACTCGTGGAAGAGCTTCTTCAGGGGGAAGCGCCGTGAGAGCCGCGCCTGGGGCAGCGCGGCCTCCGACGTGCTGTACGCCGCGGCGGGGGCGGAGAGCTCCCCGCCGCCCTCGCCCGCCGCGCCGCCCGCCGCCTCGTGGCGGGCCGAGAGCGAGGCCGTGCTGCGCGGCGAGGCCTGCGGCGCGGCTGAGGCGGCCTACGGGCAGCGCTACGCCTACATGAGGTCCTGGGCCGGGCTGCTGCGGGTCCTGTGCGTGGCCGAGCTGCTGCTGGGCGCCGCCGTGTTCGCCTGCGTCTCGGCCTACGTGCACAAGGACAACGAGTGGTACAACATGTTCGGGTACTCGCAGCCCTACGGCTTCGCGGCCGGCGGCGCCTACGGCGGCTACTACTACGGCGGGCCGAAGACGCCGTTCGTCCTGGTGGCGGCGGGAGTGGCGTGGATCGTGACCATCGTGCTGCTGGTGCTCGGCATGTCCGTGTACTACCGGACTATCCTGCTGGATTCAAACTGGTGGCCTCTGACCGAGTTCGGGATTAACGTGGCTTTGTTCTTCTTGTACATGGCGGCTGCGATAGTGTACGTGAACGATATTAATCGCGGGGGACTCTGCTACTACCCGCTATTCAAGACCCCGATAAACGCGTCTTTTTGCCGGGTGGAAGGAGGTCAGACAGCAGCAATAATCTTCCTGTTCGTCACAGTGGTACTCTATTTAATTAGCGCGGTGGTTGCTTTAAAGCTGTGGAGACACGAAGGAGCCAGGAGGCACAGAGAATTAATGGCGCGGGAGGTAAGTCATCAGTCAGTTAATGGCGCGGGGGGTAAGTCGTCCATCGCCGTTCCCCATCTGATGCGCAGGGCGCGATGGGCAGCAGCGGGAGGCTCTTGCTCGCACCACGGACCGAGGCCTGTCGGACGTGTCTGACATGAACTGCGGCAGCTCAGAGCCTCTGAGTGACCGTGTTTACTGGTCTTACTGATAAATTTGAGATCACCGAATGAAACGTTCTTTTTAAGATCTGATGCAAATTCCTGTTGTTTTTTTTGTTGTTGTTAATTGACTTTGGGAAGGAACTGGTTCTGTTCTCTTTGTAATACTCCGTTTTCTTCCTGCATCAGCTGATGACCTGCTTCCTGGCATATATTTCTTAAACAAAGGAAGAAGTGAACAATGTGCTTGTTCAGTTGTTCAGCAGGGTAGGGCCTAATGCCACCTAGCATTTGAAGTCTGTGCTTTCAGCAGGTTAAGTGCTAGTGTGAATGACAATAAAAAGACGAAATAGTGATTTTTATGTTGCAAACAAAACTCTAAGCTACTACTTCATGTCTTTTTAGCTTTCCTCATGATAGTATAGATAATAGTATTAACAAAATGGAAATCTGAGACACCGAAATCTAGCCAGTAAGTTTCTTTTCTCTTTTTTCATCCTAATTATTAAAAAAAACCCTTAAGCTCTAGGAACTGTGTAACTATTATATATGGAATTTGGGGGGGGGGGGGAAAAGGCAGATGATTCTAAGTCCATTTTCATTAGAGTATTTGTGCCAACCTCTAGTGCCTGTCTTGTTTTTCCAAAAGCAAAAAAGGGAGCAAATCTTGATTCTTCATAACAAATTCTTTTAGTAATTGAACAAGGTACATCAAGGGTTTGATATAAAACACCAAGAACAAATATTTTTATGTACTGTCTTTTTTCCTTGTTAAGCTTTTTGCATTTTCTTAAAATTCTGCTTTTGAGATAAATTGATCAGATTGATCAAGAAGAACTTATATATACACAGTTTAAGCACCGTATCTTGCATAAAATGGGGACTCTCCTTTCGAAAAATAAGTTGCAGTTCTGTGAATAAAACTTTTTAAAGCATTTTTTAAACTCATTCAAAAATGAAGTAATTGCTGGAATTACACAGAAAGCACCCAGTCACTCTTCCCTGCTGTTCTCAGTGTTCTTTTATTCCAGTCACTTAAGAATATTTCTAAAGAGAATGCTTTTACAATACAGGTTAGGCTCTAGAGAGTATTGTGCAAAATAGCTGCTGGTTGAGTTACTGGTTAGAGCACTGAAATGTTTTCTAAGCAATGACTTAGGCCTCAGAGTGTCAGTGAGTTAATATATGCTGGAATGTGCAGTAATAAAAGTGACTGGATAGAGTAGTTAATCCGATTTGTTCCTTACAGCTATTAGGGAAGATCCTGTTGTTGTTTTGGGTTGGAGTGTTTTTTTTTTTTTTTTTTTCCTGCCATTCTTAAACAGTTTTTAAACCTACTGATCTGAAAAATATTTCTTATTCTAAATTTATTCATACTTAAATATACATACAAAGTTTAGATTTTAAGAGTCTGTGCTTTTGTGTACTGTTTATGCTGAAAATAAAACTTAAAGGTTGTTTTTTTTTGATAGATGAAAACACAGTCGTCTTTATCAGAAAAGAAGGTAAGAAACAATTTATATTTGTTTCATTACTTGAAGTCCCAAATGCTTATTCTTTTTCTTGTGACTCTCTGTTTCAATTGACCGGTCTAGTTTTTATTCTAGGAAGAGATCAGGTTTAGTTCTTTAATGCAATCCAGACAATGTTCTTCTACCCAGGAGATTCAGAAGGAGCTCAAAGAAATTCCCACTAGTTAGGCTAGGCTTTAAGTTTACAGTGTCAGCAAATCTGATGACTGCCTCTGTGTCTGCTCTTACGTCATTCATTGAACAAGTCCTGCAGCATTCATTGCAGTACGTTGCAGACACGGCTGTAACAGTAGGGCATCTTGCGCATTGTAGGTTTTAGGGATTTTTATTTTTTTTTAAACTCCTGACTGCCTGTTTAAATTGGAGAAGAGGCAGTGAAGCACAGTGATAGGTGCTCATTGAGCTGACAGTTTGCTCCTGTGTCTCTGAGACTGCTCCAAAGCCCACCCTGTGAGCTTTGAAATATCAGCAAATGCCAGAATCTGTCATACTGAAGGAGGATTTTGGTGCTTCCATTGCACAAAGGTGCAAGTGCATACAATATGAAGACTGTGTAGGATCTTAATGCAGCAGATGATGATTCTCAGAGAATTTATGATGCATTTCTTTCAGTCTTAAATGCCTCCCATTAGATACTGTGAGCTTCCTACTACTGTTTTCTCAGTTGCTTACTTCAGTACTGAATCAGGATCCTTTTTTGTAAGCTGTGGCAGAACTCCATGTGTTGTTACTTCTGGGTCCAGGGAGAAATTGTGCAGCAGGGAATGAGGGAAAACTGAGACGTGGAGAACTGAGTGATTTCTGTCCATCAGCAACCAGTCACAGATTAGACAGAAACTCAAGGAAACTTTTTTAAATTACTTTTTTATGGGACAAATCTTTCCAAGAAGTATTTATTTGTCACTGGAACAGCTATTTGGACAAATTTAAGATGGTTATTTTGTGAAAAGCATTACTGTAACGCCTTCCTAATTTTCTAATTATAATAAGAATATATACAATTTGCATGCACTGCTGTTCAGTCCTTGTATCTCTGTCTTCAAATTAGTCAGATATTTTGTAGTTTATGTATATTGTTTTTGAAGTAAAATTGACTTTTAAGGGTTTTTTTTTTGTTTTTTTTTTGCTTTTAAAATTTAGTATGAAAGTGTTGACAGACCAAGAGAAGAGATCACGTATAGGCAGCTTAAATCAGTGGAAGTGAAACCTGAACGACTTAATGGTCATATACCTGCAGGCCACATTCCTAAACCTATAGTAATGCCAGACTACTTAGCGTAAGTGACTTAGCTTTGATAAACTTAATGGAAAATATTTGAATCCTGATTTTCACTCAGTGTTTCTCATATATACATTTCATGGTTTCTTTGCCATTCTTTCTGTGCTGTGGATCTCAGAATCTTGCTGAAGTGAATGTTAAACTAGAGAGGATGGGGGCTGGTGTCAATGGCATAGAAACAGTAATATAAATGAAGAATCTTAAATTAAGAATAAAAAGCTCAAATGTTAAAGCAGACTATTGTAATGTAGCATGTACAATAATTACTGAAGTAAAAGAAGACCATACAGACAAGTTCTTGTCCTTTTAGTCCCTGATTCTATAACATACTTAATTTTAAAGTGGCAAGGCTAGGCCATTTTATGGTGAAGTAGGAGATCATAAAAATAATTTGTATAATACTTGGCATAGATTTTGGTGCTTTATATGCATGCAAATTTCAGCAGGTTATGAGATTAACAAATAATACAGAAATACAGTAGCAAAGTCAAGGGTCTGCGTGTTTGTTGAAGTCCTGTCTCTAATATTAGTCCTTAAAAAACACTTTTTTTTAAAAGGAAATACCCAGCAATTCAAACAAATGAAATGCGAGACCGATACAAAGCGGTATTCAATGATCAGTTTGCTGAATATAAAGAACTGTCAGGGGAAGTTCATGCTGTATTAAGGAAGTTTGATGAGCTGGATGCGTTGATGAGAAAACTGCCCCATAATCCTGGAAGCATACATGTAAGTACCTGTGAAATGGAAAAGCAGCTATGTTATTAGGCAGTTTCTGTCTGTCTTTAGTTATGGCAATGTTTTGTAATGCTGGCAGTGACTTGGTAGGAGAGACAGTTTCCCCAAATCTGTTATTTCTTGTTTAGTTATTAGCTGAGGATGCTAAGTTGCAATTAAATTGTATATATGTTTTTCTGTTTTTTCATGTTAGTAGCTTTCAAGTTTTGTATGAACTACAGTTAAAGTATTTTCACTATTTTTCAAGTACAAAACTAGCAGTTAAAAATATATTAGAATGGATTTGATTAAAGGAGCAATTGACTTTTAACAAGTATTTGGTAAAATTTACATGAAGAAATGGAGTGCACTAATATGGTTAAAAATGCATGGTCTCTCTTACTAGGAACAGGAAAGGATATCAAGAGTTTTGCAAGAATACAAGAAGAAAAAAAATGTGAGTGTTTTCAGGTTTACATTGCTAGTGAATCTAATGAACAGCAAAGAGTGTAAATAGACAGGACTCCTGACACTAGGTACAATATGCTAGCTCAGGGTATGCTTAGCTATTACAGAGCTTTGTATATTTGTCTTTTAAGCTTTGGTAAAGCTAGGACACTACGCACTCTACTCATCATGTCAACAACCTCATTTGGGAATAATGATTCTGTTGGACAGAGTTGGGGGAGGGGGATATTTTAATCTTCTGAGAGCATGTCTCATCTCTAGCATTTTGCTTTCAGAAGATCAGTTACCATTGATTATTTTGGGGATCCAGTTCGTTTGTACTCACTCACAAAGCCAACACAGCTTTTTTTAACAACAGAAAATATACAGTGTTGCCCTTGAAAAGAAATTTTGTATTTTCTTTCTGGCATGGAGCTTACACAGACTGTCAAAAATTAATTCTCTCTGTAGTCCAAGAGATTTTGCTTTGTTGTTTTTAAATGCAGGCAATTAATGTGTACCTTTGTTCCACTAAAAGCATAATACATTACAAATGTCTGTTTTTTGGGTTTTTTAAATTGATTTCAAATTTTGCATCCGTGTTAGTTAAATTTCATTGCTTTTTGGAGAAAGGGATTTATTTGACATGCCAGAACACATCTATTTGTATTTACACATTTATGTTAAGGTTGTTCTGTTTACTAAATAACTAAGGCATATTAAAGCAGAACCTCTCTCTTCAGCCCTTCATGAAAGCAGGGTAAACAGGATAAGGCTGGATGTAAGAAACTGTGACCAAGTAAAAGGAATGTGTTTTTGAAGAATGGATATTTATATGCTGCCCTTAATCTATGGCATCATTGATAATGAGCTATTGTTGGAGGAAACTGAAAGCATAAACATCAATATAAGGGGGTTTTGTATTTTTGGCAGGATCCTGCGTTTCTGGAGAAAAAGGAGCGTTGTGAATACCTGAAGAATAAGCTTTCTCACATAAAACAACGAATTCAGGACTATGATAAAGTTATGAATTGGAATGTACAAGTTTAGCATTGGCTTGACTATTGAGATACTATTTTATATATTTTTTAAATAGAAATGTGTTTTTTTATTTATTTACTTTCAGAATTTCCTGTGGGGAAAACAATTACTTTCTTAGTCACTTTGTCATTTACTTAGATACTGTGCATTTCTGATAGGTTTTGCATACAGATCCAATTTTAAGTCAATATAATGAACTTACCAAATGAATTTAGAAAATCTGTATTAACATTCTGCTTTTATTGGACAGTGCACAGCCAGTCCTCTTACGTATGCATACTTTTCTATTTGCAAATATTGTATTATTGTCTACCAGAGAAAGCAGTTCTAAATACCATGTCAAAAATGTTCACACAAATGCTGTAACAATTTCAGACTTTAATATAGGCCTTATGATATCAAAAAAGAGCTGAGCTGATGTTACTGTCTGGGGTTTGGTAGAGTACTTAATTATTTTGAATAGTTTTGACAAGTCAGAACTGAGTTTAATAAGACTATTTGCATCTTCATATGCTCTGCTGTATGTCAGAAATTATTGGGAATTTTACTTAACAAGAGCTACAAAATAAGTTCCTATTTAAACAAGCATAGCACAGTGGGTTTTTTTGTCTTTGTTGTTTTTAATGCTTCTCTGTAGAGGTGATGTGATGAATTCATATATGACCTTAAAGGAATAGAGATGCAGGATTAGGCCATGTCAGCGTTCCACTAGTTTTGCCAGACTGGTGTGCTCTGCATAGTTTTTTGGATCATCTTAGTGGGAATCTGTGGGCCTAAAAGAAAAACAGTTTTTCTTCTTCATGAGCAAGGAACAGGACTTTTTGTTTAGGACAATT
Source organism: Apteryx mantelli (assembly GCF_036417845.1). NCBI lineage: Eukaryota > Metazoa > Chordata > Aves > Apterygiformes > Apterygidae > Apteryx > Apteryx mantelli. The sequence continues at coordinate 58,281,152 of NC_090020.1, forward strand.
TTAAGATTACCTAATTGCAGCTGATTGTGAACTCAGAGATTAAGTAGAACAAAATGAATTCCCAGTTAAAGTACCAATAAAGGATCTTCTGTAAGGCCAGGCAAAATGTTTTGTTGATAGATATGCTTTCTAGAGATTCTGTATAAATTTGTGTAATATATCTTGGGATAAATAGGTTTGCATGTGCAGATGTTCTCATAGATAAGGAAATTTTCCTGTTATGTCATTTTTCATATCTTTATATTTACATTTTTTTTACTTATTAAAATGGTTGGAAGCATTGGTAGCCATTTCTTTGTACAGTTTTCTACAACTGCTGTTTCACTGGATATTTTGTTCTGAAATATATTTTAATTTCAAATCCTAAGCAGAACCATGTTATTCTCTTTGTTTTTGAAGGCATTTTACTGAGAAAAAGTGTTGTTAAGACTTCAAGACTTTTGTTAGTGATTTTATGTTTTCTTTAGAGGTAAATTTTCAACTTTGGCCTTAATTTAAAGGGAAGAAGTTAGGAAAGGTGTTTCCAGTTTAGAACAATGATGGCATCTGCGGTAGTGCAAATGCAGTACTGTACCTCACCCTGTGAGTTATTTGCCATCTGATTTTTGAGCCCTTACTGTTCACACTGCAATCCTGATGGCTTCAGACTCGCTCTCGTATTTGTCAAAAGTTGACATTCCAATTTAATCAGCCACTTAATTCCAAGAGTTCTAGTGGATGAAGTACATAACAAGAAACTAAGGGAATGCTGAGAGAATTAGAAAACTTGGCACCTTTTCATTTGAAACAGACTTCAGTCTCATCCGTCTGGAAGGTCTCTCAATATCTTTTTCAGTCCGCATCGGGCAAAACTCAGTGCCATCCCTTGTCCTCGCTCTCTTCTCAGTCCTCTCTCTGGCTCAAGTTTCCATTCCTTCCAATGCAAAGGAAACCTCCCTAACTTGTAAGGGAGCTGGGGCCAGGTGTTTTATACCTGTTGTGCTGCAGAAATATTAGAAAAAAAATTTTATAAGACATGTCCTTGTCCAGACCCCTGCAGTTTAAGTGCTCATTCACTGTACACCTAGATTTCCCATTTTTCTCAATGAGAGTTCTGGGCGTTGTCAGGTACCAGAAGAAGATTAATCCAAGTTTAAAGCTCAAGTAAAGTGCTGAAAAGAGAATCTTCTCCCACTCCACCCCCCTCCCCAAGCTTGCTTGTTTGATGTTTTCTCTGGCAGATTTCCAGTCGGTCTCCTGGTGTGGGAAAGGCCTATTAAGACTAGGAAGACCCAGCTCCAGTCTCCCTTTGACAGCAGTCTGCGCTTCTCTCTCTGAGAAGCCAGCTCCCAGCCCCTCGGATAGGCCAGCAACCATCCGGCTTCTCCTTTCTGTCTGAGTTTCCATTAAAGGGGCTTGGAGAAGGAAACACTGTGCCTCTTGTTGGAAGGGGGGAAGGACCCAACGGGAGACACTGCGCGTGGTTCCCTCAGCCTCTCCTGCGAAGGTGCCACGCGTGTGGCTGGGCTGATTTCCTGGGGTCATGGAGAGAAGATGGGCAGGAACACCCTTCTGTGACTGCTAGGGGTTCGGGCAGGATTGGTGCCAGACGTTGCAGCGGCATGTGCTGAGCATCAAACAGCAGGCATGGGCACTTGCTCTGCAGCTTAGGAAGTCCAGCCCGGCAGCACACTGCGGCTGTTAAGGTAAATGACTGGCTTGAACCTGGGTTGTGTTACAGACCTCAACATTGCTAAGCAGGGGGGAGAAGAGGCTGCAGGCTTGGTGTGTACAATTGGCAAGTTGGTTTTACTCTAACCTATGAAGGAAGAACTACTCTAAATATGCAACAATAAAAATATTAGACTAAGAAACACTTTAATCTCTTGGAGGAAGAGATTAATGAAATAAATTAGTGGCTGGGAGTTGAAGCTAGTCAAAGGCAAGACAAATGGGGAGTCAGTTTAGCCAGATTTAGTTGCAATTAGAACTCTCAAGGAAGGGGTCTCCCGATGTCCTGAAAGAACAGAAGGTATACTCTGAACAGAACTGAGGTTAGTTTTGTACTTAATACAAGAGTATCAAAGGCTGGCGAATGTCACCTGGGTCTCTCTGTGTGGTCTCTCTAAACTCTACTCTGTGAATCTGCACTGTTGCATGTAAATGTAAATGTCTGCTATGTGGCCTTACTAGTGTGACTGGGTTTTTGCAGAAGGTAATAATACTCATTTAAAGTTTGCAAATAATATTGCCCTACATCAAAGGGATTAGCATATTATTTCAATTACAGCTTGTCCTCAGCCACTGAGTGTATGTGACAAGGACTTCTTTCCTCCAGTCTTCCTCTTAGGAAATACCCACCTGGCTTGACAGATCCATACAGGCAAATGTCCAAGAGGGACTTACAGATTCCAAGAATACAAGAGTTTTCAAGCCAGACTTGAGTTATGAAAAGGGCTCATTTGTCTTGATAAACAGCTGGATGACTGTGATCAAGATAGCTGTGGCAATATCCTCATATTCCTTGCTACCTTGTGTGTTTATGCAGGGCAAGTAAAGTGTGTAATGAACGTAAGCTGAAGTGTGCATCACATACTAGGGTGGACTAGCTTTAACTCATGAGGGCATATCAACTAAAAATACTGGTGTTAATGAAAAATGTAATAGGTTTAAATTTGTAGAAATACCTATCCAGCTTTTAGTTTATTAATCCCAAAATTGTGTTGGGATTTGAAGCTTTTAGACCAGCATCATCTACAAGATTGTATATCTTATATTCCTCTACAGTATTGCAATTCTTGGCCTTGACAGTAAAAATCATCCCAGTTCTGAAAAAAATCATTTCTCTCTCCTTCTATTACCATTATCAGCTTGAACCCATTTCTCTACTTCCAGTTCTTAGAAATTGGACTTTTCCCTTCTTAAGAAAAGATGGCATGAGAGTAGATCAAACTACAACTCTATTTCAGGTCTTAGAAGCAAATCTTGACTTCTTAAAGAAGTAATTTTTTCCATCATCAGTATTTTTTATTGCTTTCCTCTAGAACATCTGATTTTTCCCAGGGTGTGTTTAAATTCATTTCTTCTGTTTTGCCTATATTTATAGATTGCTGCCGATAAACACAACATTTGCATTTAATTGCTAAGTTTCCCACTCCTATTTAAGGAAATGTATTTCTGTTTAAATGTTTTCTTCCTCATTTCTTGTCTTACTTGAATGCACAGTGACACCCCCTAGAAACAGATGCCTGGCAACTTTCCTGTAATTCAAGAGATTGAACCCAGTCTTGGCGCATTTCCACTGCAGCTGGTAAAGTTCTGATTGCTCTGCAGAGAAATTGGCTAAAACTATCTTAACTCTATTCGCTCTATTGAGTGAATTCTCAGTGTGATGCTTGCGAAATGAAAACTCTCAGTGAGATGAGTCTCCCTACTTATCACAATCCTGATTTAGTAGCATATTAGATACAGCAGATTGGATCAAGCTAATGAATGTAAGCAAAAATGTGTGCCATACTGCTATAGTTTAGCTTTATCACTGATGACAATATATGACGTACTTTGTATTAATGAACTAATCCAGAAAAACCTAAAGGGCTTGCTTGTATTTGTAGAAATAGCTGTTCAGCTTTTAGTATTTTAAATTTGCAAAGGAATTGAATGTTGCATGAGTTGTGATAATTTCTTAATGAGGCACTAAGTCTACATAAGAACTATTTTTTAAGTCTCATAAAAGGAAGCATTATAGGCGAATATGCCTGCATATGCCAGAATATGTTGTGCCTAACACCTAAGAAAGTCAAATCCTTCCATTTTGACTTTAATACTTTAAACTTTACATAGTTTTTAGCGTTCTCTTTCACAATAACCAAGATTCTCAAGAAAGGTCTATTTTAGAATCTCATATACTGACCAGTACTTAAGACTGTTTGTTAGTGGAAGGAACAAGGAACAAATAAACACTGAAAAAGCAAGTTAATATTATTTCAGGTTTTCAAAAATATTTCCTTTAGAATTCTAAATGTATTTAATTTATGTTTTGTTTTTTTTTTACTGACATGGTTTTTAATGAAATGTATTTGAAGCCAAACTTGAAAAGATCCCTTAACTGGTACAATGTTCACTATCCTGAATGGTAAAGTAGTTGTGCTTCTTTCAGAGACTTCATGTTAACTGTGCATGTACATATAAGGACTCCTGCCTGTATTTTCCGCCACTTGTTTTTATTTTGCATTCAGTTTTTGTAGTTCCAGTGAAGCTGAAATGAGAGTATGAGAAGCAGTCTGTTTTTTCATGTTTGAGGTCCCAGTGAACCAAGTGCTTAGCAAAATTTCTGATCTCACACACACAGCTATTTATTGCTATATTGGCTTCTTCTCCATCTGCAGTTAGGTCTCCAGTTCTCACCTTCCTAATGATGGTGGTAGTGCTTGTTTCTGTTTGACTGAACATGTACTCTGAACACAAGACTTACTTCTAACTGAAGGAGAATAATGCTGTAGCAGTTCATTTGTTTCTGACACATCACTTGCATCAGTGTTGAATGTGTATTTTCTCCTTTGTTTGGATACTCATGAAAATTCTATGTCCTGCATTAACTGAGGTACTACTTTAATTAAGTGATTTTGATTATCCTTCCATATTCTCTGGAGTTCATCTGCCATTCAGAATTGATTACACTTTATCTAGTATGATCTGTGGGCTTCTGCACTTAAATTCTCAGTCCCATGTACGCTATGCTTTCTGCAACAATGAAGTAATGTAATTGAAATTCTTACACTTGTCAAATTGAATTGTAGTATTTTTACATAATTCCTCTTTCTCCAAAACTCTTAATGTTGCTCTCTTTTTTTTGCAAAAAAAGGAGACTGACTATATTTAGAAAAGCTTTTATGTTAAAATCAAAGCTACCTCATTCTTTACTGCCTAGAAATATTCTTTAAAACCTTACAGTAGCTGTATTTTCTCTCTTTCTCCTTTGGAAAGACATGAAGTTATGGACAGGGCTGAATATATTTCTTTACTGAGTGCTGCCCCTGCAATGGATCACTGCTGCTCAGAATTATTTTAGGTGGGAGCAAAACATAATCATGCAACATCAAAATACCTGGAACTAATTTGTTACCTCTTTTTGTATTTTGATGTCAATCTAGAAAGATCTCAAACTGCTTCTGCTTTTGAAAGAGTAAGCTTTTGCATAATTGCTTTTTCTTTTTGCTTGCCTTGTGGGAAAGCAAACATTTGCAAGGTTTAAAAACTACATATAATCTTCATTCTAACAAAAATAAATAAAAGTGAAACATAAATGCTTACAGTCCTAGAAGCCCCACCGGTATCCTGTTTAAAGATATTCATAGATCTTCTGGAATTATCAGAGCATGTAAAATGGCTATGATGTATTCTTTTGTCCTGAAAGACTGCTTATTTCCTAATACTCCTAAAATGTGTGCACTTGCTAGTAGTCACTGGCTCTATTCCTCTCTATGTAAAATACAATAATTACAGTAATTTCCCTTGTCTACCACTGCATGTAGTAGTCTGTTCTGGAGATGTATAAAAATTATATAAAAGTATGTGTGAATATAAGTAAAATTTTTCACAACAGATTTCATATTTTGGTAGTTTTTAATGCTCCACAGTTCTGATCCTGTTTTTCTATTAGAGACTTTGTTCTGGTAACAAATTTGTCCTCCCATTCCCTTCCTACTCTTGTATTTGTACCTTTTCCCTGCTGCCCCACCTACATAAAGGCCAATCTATCCGGCTGCAGTGCTCTGTCATCTTCTCAAGTGCTGTGATGCTAATCCATACAACTAAAAATGCTTTTCTTGTATTTAAGCAAATCATCCTCTAGGTTTAGTAATGTGAACTAGCTGGTGTTGTAAACTCATGAATGTAGAGAATGTGCTTCGTTCTGCACTGAATGGTATGATTGCTTGCTGATTTCTGGGCGTAGCCATGTGAAGGTAATAGGATAAAATTACTGTTACAACTGATGATAGTTAAATGTAGTTTTACTCTTTACTACAGTAGTTGTGAAGGGTGATTAGTGAACATCTGCAAATATAATACTGCATTTTCAGTGTGAAAAGTGCAACTTCTACCAGCACATTTGGATAATTGAAATAAATTACAAGTGCTTCATATTTATTTTCTTTAGAGAAAACAATAAAAGTCCCTCTTGGATCTATCTACCAGCCAACAACCCAGTATTTCTACTAGGTGTTTAAACTGTGACTCATTTTTCTCCTTGATGCTTTTCTAGTGTCCAGTCAGAATTTTGTGTGTGTGCAAGCAACTAAAGGTCAGAACTGTAAGGAGAAATAGCCTGTTGCCCAGTTCTGAAAAGTAAATGACAAGGAAAAGCTGGGAATAAGATATATTCAGGAATCTTTTGTCTTTCTGTGTATTTCTGGTATAGACCAGAAAAACCTTTTCAAAGTTGCATTTGGGGTATGTGTGGTTAGAACTCAAACTGCAGTATCTTGACCATCCACTCCTCTACTAAACTAAGCAATATTTCAAAATATCTCTGTGATTAGTAATGTCAAGAACTGCTGGATTTGAAGTACAGAGTACTACTTAGGGCTTTCAGTCTTTTAAATAACTGTTATCCTGGCAGCCTTTAAAAGTAAATTATATGCTTGCAAAGAGACAAATAGTAATTTTATAGACATCTGAAAAATGGTACTTACCATGATATTTAGTGAAAAACTCTTTCATTTGGTCAGAGTAATTACCATACCCCACTCAATGTGAGATGAAACACCCCAACCCTCTTTTTAAATGCAACTGCCAATTAACTGTTCATAGGTTTGTAATGACAGTTTATTAAAAGAAGTTCTAAAATAAAATTATCATAGTGAAACATCTTCCAGCCTGAAAGAGGCAATTCTGAAAGGATTATTCTACATGGTTGTAGAACACATGTTCTATGGGATTAGATATGTTTGAAGAAATAGCTACATTATTCCACTACTCAGTTTGCTCCTGTGAGGGCATTTGCTTAGTCACAGAAAATATAACCTGAACCTGCAGTAATAAATTCTAAGCTGCGTATTTTAGAATAGAGTTAAAGCAGTGTTTTTGTTATTGGGATAAAATACCATTATTTTCATGAAGTAACTGATCATAGCAATTATGCATTAACATGCAATATTATGGTACATGTACGTAATGTTCTGTCCTTTTCCCCGTCCCTTGGGTTCTTCAGTTAATCAGGAAATACAGTCATATAAATACAAATAGTGTTTTAATCTTGTTGAAAATCTTACTTCCTTTATAACACTTCCCCATGCACATTTAGTTTATAGACAATGTATACTCTGGTGAGCTTTATACATTTTGTAAGTCACTGGTATGGGCTTATTTGCAGTAGCTAAAAGGGGGACTACAGCTCCAAAGGGTCTGTGTGAAATAGGTAAGAAACTCGTAGCTGAGGGTTCAGCGCGACAGAAGCTACAGCCACCGTCGCCACCGGAGAAGGCGGCGAGCCGTGTACCGCCCTATCGCCTCTGATCTGCTCGGAAAGCCTTTTGGCTACGCTGCTCCCCTTTCGAATAATATTTTTTTGCGTGTGCGAAAGATATATTGTATTTAACAGCGGCGGTAGCAGCGTTTCCCCGCGTTTGGATACTTCACCTGCGGCCGCGAACGACCTCGCTCGCCTGCTCCCCCTGGGGTCCGTTTTGCCTCTGGCGGTGTCCCGGAGCGCCCCACCGTCCCCTCGGCGGCGGCGCCAGCCTCAGCCGGGCCCTCACCGGCTGGCGGGGCTGCGGCGGGGGCCGGGGCTGCCGCCCGCCTCGGGCCCCGGGGTGAGTCCCGCTACCGGCGGGCGCTGCTCTTCCGCGGGGCGCCGCCTCCAGCGCGGAACGATCGCTCAGCGGCCCGGGCGCCAAAGCCGGGAGCGATTCGCGGCTGCACCGAGGAAGGGGCGGGCAGGCGGGCGCAGGCGCTTCCGGCCGGAGCGGCGGACCGTTGGGACCGTTGGGCAGCCGGTACGGCGGCTCGCGCCTTGTGGGGCTCGCGCGGGCAGGGCGCGCGCCCCCTCCCCCGCCGCGCGGCGGCGTCCTGGGGCCCCCAACCGCCCCCGGCCCGGGCCGCGCGCCGGGGCGTGGTAACCGCCTGTGGCAGCCTCGCAGCCCCCTCCGCCGCCGCTCCGCGCCCTCGGCAGTGGCGGGCGGGGGGTAAGCGGCGCGCGGCTCCATAGCTAGGTTTCCCTCGAAGCGGCGGTCGTGCCGCCCTGTGTGGCGGGGGAGCTGTCCGGCAGCGGCTCAACCGGCGGCGGCGGCGGCGGCGGGGCCGGGCGGCCTGTGGCGTTTGGTGGGGAAGGTTTGGTTACAGGTCTGTCACGGGTGTGCTCCGCAGCAGCGTAGGTAAGAGCAAAGCCACAGACATGGATGACGAGCCTGAAAGAACCAAACGCTGGGAAGGAGGCTACGAAAGAACATGGTAGGCTTTCCTTTGTATTCCTCACCCTAGTCTTCCCGGGGAAAAAAAAAAACAAACTCCTTATATTCAGTAACGTTTTGTTTTATGTAGGGAAGTTCTTAAAGAAGATGAATCTGGATCGCTAAAAGCAACCATTGAGGATATTCTTTTCAAGGCTAAGCGAAAAAGGTATTATGCATCACTACAAGCGTATTTAGGAAATACTGTTTTCATCAACTGTAAGGTCTTTATTTTGAAACTGGATCTTTTAGGTAGATTAAGCTCAGCATGCTTGCAGTATATTTTTGGTCTTTAGTCTTTCAAAACTCTAGATGCAGAACTCTGGCTGCTATTTGTTACTCAAATCGGGGGAGGAGGGGAAAAGATTTATTTTAATCTTGATTTTTTTCTAAGAGTGAGTGATCTATGCTAACCAACGAGTTTAGGTCTTGATCTGATAGGCTGTGTGAAGCAGTGTAATTGCAATAGTTGGACTGTTCAGAGAGAATCCTTTAACAATTTTTTCAAATGTACAAATCCTGCTTTAAACTATTGGCACGACAGCACCAGATTCTTGTTTTATATTGTCAGAAGAATTGCTAGACAGAATTAGTATTTTTTCACATATTACAGTAAAATGTTCAAACTTATGTGAACTTTTAAAGTTTCATTAAACCTAGTCATAAGAACTGTATTTTGTTTTCTGAGTCATTAGATCTGTTTATAGTTGAAGGTTGAGTTTATAATCTCCGCTTTTGTTTCTTTTCAATGAAAGTAAGTTGTGATGTTTATCATGGTTAATGATCATTTCATATGTGCTGAAACTGTGGGATTGGAATCTGTTTTAGGATCAATCATTCATTCATTTGCATCTTACTTAAAACCTTTTGTGTTTTATTAGACTCTGTGAACACCATGGACAAGTTCGACTTGGAATGGTATGTTAATAGCTTACCCTTGGCTGTCCTATGTCCAAAACTGCTTGAATTGAAGTAGTATGCCTAATCTGAAATACACTTTTACTGACTTTGTATGCCTGAGACTGAAGCTTTCTTTTTGCCACCCTGCAGTTTTTTAGACATTTTTTTTTTAGTTTAGTGGCAGTGTGGGATGTGAAACATGAATAGCTTCAGCAGTTGAGCTTTGGTTTGTTTCCTGTATCAGAACATGCTTTGCAGATGCAGTCAGATCATACACATTCTTGCTGTTGTATTTTCTCTATGTGAATAGATGGACATAGTTTAAGTGAGTTGTAAATTGTAATGTTGCTTTATAACATGTTGAGTTCCTCAGATGAAGAGATTAAATAAATGCAAGCTTGCAAGCTATGATTATTTTGTAACTTACTTTGAGAACATAAGAACAGTGAATATTAGTCACAAAAGAGTCTTTTGTTTGATTTTGAAGGAAATGTAGAAAAATACTTGGCTTTTCAGCTGCTTTTTATTGCATAGCATTAAAAACTATGATTTGGTTTAGTATTCTAAATTTTCTTTGTTTGACATAGGAAGTAGTTGCTGTTTTAAATGAAATAATGAACCATTTGTTTAAACAACTGTTCTGTGGGTGATAAAATTTGATCTTTGTCTTAAATTGGGAACTTGATGTAGAATTAGTATTATTATGTTGATACTGCAGATGCGTCACCTTTATGTGGTCATTGATGGATCGAGAACTATGGAGGACCAAGATTTAAAACCCAACAGACTTACTTGCACTTTAAAGGTATTTCTGTACACAAAAGTTTTCTCTTACTAATCTACTGTTCCTCTGTAAATCATTTCTGTGTTGTATTTAGAAGAATGGCAATCTCTTGTGACTAGATTACTTGCATAGCCTCATCTCTCATCTCATCCCTACTTTTTTCCCTTGCTTATGTTGCAATTTTCCTGTAATTTTCCTGGAATAGGTTGGCTTTGTTTTTTGAGTAGTAAAGCCTGTGTAAGATTACTTTGCCTTGCAGAAGTGCTACTGTATAGTGAAAACAGTTCCTAAGGACGTATTATATAAAGGTGATAAATAAGTATGTGGAAATTGAGCTGAAGTGTTGCCCATAATGAGGGATGGGAAGAGAACAAATGTACTTTCTTTACACACATAGCAATGTTTATTTTTTTTATGTTTGTGGTTTCATAAATTCTGATTTGAGTGAATGCTAGACAGGAGTTGCTGTTTCTAAATGTGGAGAAGGGAAACTGAATTCTATAAATCCCACAGGATCTTGCTTATAACATTAAGCATAGAAATCCTGGGTTTTGAATATTTTGTACAGATTAATGCTTTTTGTTGCATCTTAAACCTCTATTTGAATTAACACTAATCTAGAGCTTTAGTATATGAAGTCAGTAAAATGAAATTTCTGAAAGTTACCTTGCATAGATAATACAGGAAGGAGAAGGGTGGAAGGGCTAAGGCTTTCCGGGGCAGAGGGAGGAGAATGAAGTGAAGGCTCACGCTTGCTCTCTCGCTCACGCTTGCTCTCTCGCTCACGCTTGCTCTCTCGCTCACGCTTGCTCTCTCGCTCACGCTTGCTCTCTCGCTCACGCTTGCTCTCTCGCTCACGCTTGCTTGCTCTCTCCCCTCCTCCTTTCCCCATTTTTTAATGGTACTGGATGCTTTGCAAGTATTAACCACTTAATGCGTGTGGAATTAAACTGTTTATATTTTTAACAGTCTTAACTTTTCTTTATAGTTATTGGAGTATTTTGTTGAAGAGTACTTTGACCAAAATCCTATTAGTCAGGTATGTACAACCACTGTTACCACAGCTGATTAAAGAACTGAAACCTATTCTGAAAGTTTAATTTTATTTTTAACGTTATCTAGTAAACTGTTTTCAATTGATATGTTCTTTCCCTCCCTTCCCCATCAGTCTGGTGAAGTTCTTGTTTTTTGCAATAACTAATGAAAATAGGAACACATCTATTCCCTTTTTTTTCTAAATGGGAATTATAACGTAGAAGACTTGATTAGACTTTATTTCAGCATTTAGAATTTAGAAAGAATTGTTTTTGCATTTTGTGACAATGAAGATACAGGAATGTACATTAATTGATGCGTAGCATTGTGCTGCATTTGTTACACTTGCAAGAAAGCCTGTATAGTTAGCTAATTGGTGGTATGTCTTGTCTAATACTTCTTTCTGGATCAAAAATATAAATCAAGTTGATTTTAATTTCTTAAGAAAAATCTTGTCTTTTTTTTTTCTCCTCCAGATTGGCTTAATTGTAACGAAGAGTAAAAGAGCTGAAAAAATGACAGAACTTTCAGGTAGGCGGTTAGCATTCTCTTTAAAATTGGAGTTCTGTTGTCATCTCTTGTAATATAAAGCTTTGATATTACAAATTCCACCTGGATGACTCTACTGATAGTGAACTACCATTAACATAGTATTTTCAACGTAAATGAGAAGTTGCTGCAAGTTACCTGAAATCAGAGTTTTTATTTCAATCTGTTTGGATCCAGAACTGTCATCGTGTGTTTTGTGCCTGATCAAGACTTACCCAGAATTCAAGGGAAATGTGTTTTGTCTCACTTATAATTAATATCTTACCCTGTTTGTTAACTTTGTGTTTGATGACATCCGTGTGTTCTGTGAGATTAGACAAGATGTTAACAAGCAAGATTTCTTGGTTTCCTGTATTCTGCCACTAACAAGTTATGTGGCTTCAGAGAAGTTGTTTAAAATCTTGTCTCTTTACCCACCTGTAAAACTGGAGCAAATTTATTGAGCTTGAGGATCAATCAATGCTTGAACAGTACTTTGAGGATAATGGAGGAAACTAGACGCTATTTCTACTGAAATGCTTTGAGACAGTTCACACTGTTTTTTTTCTTTCATGTTAAGTGCTTAATAATCTACAGTAGTGATTTTCTTTTTGACCTTTTGAGTTTCTAACAATTGCGAGTGTCTGTAGAATAAATGTATTTCTGATAGTAATGCACCGTTTTTCTACGTTCTGACCAAGGGGTCAATTTGTAAGAAGTGGGGACCTACAAGTGTCAGGTTGAAAGCCATTGCTCTACAAGTAAAATTTGTAAAATATGTATTTTAAATATTTGTATTTTTTAACTTGTTATTTCAGGTGAATGTTTTATTCCCTTACAGGTAACTCAAAAAAGCACATAACTGCTCTGAAGAAAGCAGTAGATATGAACTGCCATGGAGAGCCATCTCTATATAATTCCCTAAATTTGGCTATGCAGACTTTAAAGTTAGTATATAAACAGCTTTTGTTTTCTCTGTTTGGTTTCCTTAATCAGTATAATGCTGATTGTAAACTTTTTGGGGAGCAGGGAAGATTGTTTTTACAGGTAGTGTCTTGCATTGTGCTAGCCAGAGTCTTTAAAGAAGGCTTTACATCCTTTTACATGACAAAACTGTAAGAAGCTAACTTCTGCACTGGTGCATGTTTAATATTCTAAGACAAGACACTTCTGTTTAGAGATGTACCTCTTACAAAAAGGAGCATTATTTAAAAAATAGATAATTTTAAATTGTGTATGAATACAGTGATGAAAGACCCTGCAATTAATTTTTACTACAGGGCTAAGGTATGAGAGAGGACAGAGTTGGGAATTAATGATGGTAAGAGAACAGAAAAAGAAACAAAGTTGAATCACGGTTTTCTGGTGAAGTTTTAATATACTGTGGAGAGATAAATTTGGGGTAGGATAGACTTCCTAAAACAGTTTTATAAATTTTTGCCATGCGAGGCATTGAGAGGGTAAAAACATTTGTGGGAGAATTTGCTTAACAAATGGTTATAGCTAGTAACACTAACAGAAAAAAGCTAGTAGTTAATGTCATAGAAAATTATTTGAATGTATAGTTGGAGAGTTTTCAATGAAGAACTGTAAAAGAAAGACAGTAGTTAAAAGTAGTAGATTTACACCTGTCAGCTGATCAGAGGTGGGGGTTTTTTGTTTTGTTTTTCTTCTTCTAAGAAGTTGAGAAGACTTACTGCTAGTCTGAAAGTGAATTTTTACCTGTGAGAGTATGGATAAGGTATGGGTTAACTTAAACATTACAACAAGCAATCGGATGACAGACATAATTAAATATTGTGTGTTAGATACTGGAAAGTTTTGACTTTATGGCAGATGAAATCCTGGTGCTCAGAGAAGGATCTTACCACAGTCTTTCGTAATATGTAGGCATTTTCATATCATGTCTTTTCCTGACTTTAGTACATCACAGTCCTTGAAAACTTTAGCCTATATGTAGCTTAGTGTACATAGGTAGATTAACTGTATACTTTCTTTAGGCACATGCCAGGACATACAAGCAGAGAGGTTTTGATAGTCTTCAGCAGTCTGACAACATGTGATCCAGCCAACATCTATGACCTAATTAAGGTACAGAAGTGAAGTTTGACTACTACTGCAAACCTCCAAACTACTGGATTAAAACCAGACAGTTAAGATGTCATAACCAGTAAATTTTCATTTAAAACTTTGCACCTTTTTACCATTTTCAGTTCTGCTGATGAATTTGAGTATGCTTTCTTTTTCCATGTGAAGTGTTTAAAAGCAGTTAAGATCAGAGTATCTGTCATCGGTCTAAGTGCTGAAGTTCGAGTTTGTACTGTACTTGCCCGAGAAACAGGTGGTATGTATCTGAAGTTTTGTAGTTACACTATTAATACAAGTTTAAATTTGAAATTAAGCAACTAGTTTGTCATATTCCCTTTAATGCATTTTGTTGTTTAAAGATAAATATTCTGTTGTGCTGGCAGAAAATTTAAGGACTTCTGCAAGTTACGAAATGGATAACATTTAGTGAAATAATTATCAGCTTGTAGCTGCTTCTTTGGAAAGAAGAAATATATCTAAAACCTGGTGTTCCACAGATAAAGCTGTATGATGTGGAACTTTAACATGTTAACATCAGTTACTATAATAGTAACTCTTACAATGTAATTACTAGTAATGTTGGAGAAAAAGCTGTAGGCATTCTTATGTAATTATTTAAACATTCTGGTGTATTAATTTTTTATTTTATTTTTAGTGACAGGGTTGGCTACTTTTTGGGGTGTTTTTTTCTTTTTTACTTAACTTGTTGTTCTGTTATTTGGAGAAATATGTTTGTGTTACTTGCCAGGTTATAAATTAATATTCTGAGAGTAGGTCATTCATTTCTTTTTCTGACAGGAACATACCATGTTATTTTAGATGAAAGTCATTATAAGGAACTGCTGTTGCATCATGTTAGTCCACCACCTGCCAGTTCAAGTTCTGAATGCTCCCTTATTCGAATGGGTAGGATATGATTTCGTTAAATTTCAGGTGCAAGATTTAAGAATCTTTTTCTCTCTTTGTATCTTCTGTTTTGAAGTAATACAGATGGTTAGAAGCACTTTAAAGACATTGCACAATTCTTTTTATTTTAACACTTTTATTTTAACAGATAGGTTTCAATTTGCTTAATGTTCCTGCAAAATATTCAACTTTTAAATAAAGTTAAGAATTAAAACAAGTAAGACTCGACACTGAACCGCAGTTGGAAGCAATAAGATGAAATGACATTGCTTGTACAGTAATTGGTGTAAATGTAATATTTAAAAACTGAAGGGTGAAGAACTGTATTTTGTTACTCCCTCTTTATTTATCTCTGTGGAAGGCAATTGTCATAAGCTTCATTTGCTGTAACAGCCTTCTGTTTTGCTGTGTAGTGGGTGTTTGTTTGGAGCACTGTCATGTTTTTTCTTTCAACAAGTGAACTAGGTACCTTTTCTTCTCCTGGTGTAGTTTTCATTAAATTTAAGCCTGAAATTAAACCACAGTAGAAACAGTAATGCTACACTGACTGGAGGTTTTTGTTCTTACTTTCATCCATCTATTTTCATAGATAAGAATGTATATATTTTTATACATAAACTTAAATACTTAAGAGATTTGCTCATTACGGATCAAGCTCGAGCAGCAATAGGGAAAAAAAAATTGCTCACTTGAGATGAGCTGTACAAATAAATGGTGTATAAAGACTGGTGCTGCCTCCGTAAAATGCTATGGTCTTATCTATCGTATACTGCACTTGGAAGGAGAGTACATACTTAGTCTTAATATATAAACATTTTTTTTTCATTAGTTAGAAATCATTGTTCATGAACATTCTTATAGTGCTCTTTCTGCTTTCCTACCATTGCACATCATTTGCTTTTTAATTGTTCTTCAGAAATTGGGTTCCAATGAACTTCTATTCCTGTTAAGTTTCTGAACAGATCTTTTCAGCTAGGGAAAATGAATGAGGTATTTGGTGGTGGATATGTAGAGACTTTTAGGAAGGATTTCATGCTTGGTAAGAGTATATTGCTTCTCGTAATAACAAAACAAAAAAGATAGAAAAAGTTAAAAGTTAACATTTAGAATAGTCTTTGAACTTTTTTGTTCAAATAAGAAACTGAAAGATTACTAGTATGTTTAAAATTGGTAATATGGAATGTTTTTCTCTTAAGGTTTTCCTCAGCATACTATTGCTTCTCTATCTGATCAAGATGCAAAACCATCCTTTAGCATGGCGTAAGTAGAGCTGATTAGAATTTAGTGAGCTGATTAAAATTCAGTATTAGAATTCAGTGATATCAAGTTATACTTAGAAAATCTGCTTTTTGGTGAAAATATGGCAAAATACCATGAAAAAGGACTGGCAACTAATGTGTTGTGACTTCTCATTAGAAATCTTACTTTAACTTGCACTTTCTGTATGTAGTCATAGTTACTTGTGTTCTTCTCTTTTAAATATACTTTTTAAATTTTACATTTTAAAATTTTTGAAGGTAGTGAATGGCTTTTAGATGTATGTTGTGCAGTGGCCAGAACACAAGGGTCCTACAAATTATTACCACCAATTTTTCCAACATTTTTGTATTCAAGTATTTTCTTATCATTATAAAAATATAATCATGATAAAGAAGGGTTATTATCTGGAATTCATTTTCTTTAAATTTATTTATTGCTTTACTAGTGTGTAGTGATATTAAATGGAAGTTTAAAACAGAGCCTTAGTTTAATTAACATAATAGTACTCTTCTCCGTGAAAGGAGTCATAGTCTTCAAGGCTGATAGAGCAGCATGAGTTTTCAGAAGGAAACAGTGTCTGCTGTTTGAGGGAATAAATATTAATGTGCATCATAAAGTCAATACAGAATATTGGGGGGAAGTAGTAATATCAGTACTGATACATTTCATAACTTTATTTTTCTAAAGATAAATTGATTCTCCTTTCCTTTATGTGGGGAGAACTTGTTTTTTGTTCTGCTTTTGTGGGAAAATGTGGTCACTGATGTCTCACCCTATCAGTTGTTTTCTGATACTTCTATATACATAACAGGTACAGAAACTTTTTAAAGAATATTTGTTCTGAGGACTATGTAGTATTACCAGTATTACCTAGTGTTACCAGTTATGTAGTATTACCCATATCACCATTATTAACAGTGATATTTATATAGCTTGACAGCATACCATCATTCAGAAAATGGTACCGTTTTCTTCCTCCAACCTCCTGTCTCTCTCCACTCCAGGCAATTGGAAAACAGCAGTGAGCCAGGTCTTACGCTGGGTGGATATTTCTGTCCCCAGTGCAGAGCCAAATACTGTGAACTTCCTGTGGAATGCAAAATCTGTGGTGAGTAGCAAGAATAGCTGGGCAGATGAATTATGTGTTAGTGATAAGATAGTTAAAGGGCAGGAACACTCAACTTTACTTAGTGATCAAAGGCCAGTTCTGCTTTAAGAAGCCTTCATTCCTGTATCTTGAAATGTCAACTTGGTGCAAGGACTCTCAGGACTCTACCTGTAATGGTAAAGCTATATCATGTTGTTAATTGTAAATAAAGGGTGGGTTTTTGTTGTGTTTGTGTGGGTGTTTTTTTTTGTTTTGTTTTGTCCTGAATTCCTTGGGTATTCAGAACTGTTACTGTCAGGGGAAGGCTTGGGTGGATGGTATAATTATCTTCTGTTCAGTTTCACAGAATACATGTTTGCAATAGTTTTATCAGCGACTTTTCTTACAATGAGAGGATCAAGATGATGATGGAGAAATGCAAGAACACTAGAAGTATTTGCAAATGAGCATATATTGTATGCAAATATAGCAGAGCATAATAAGCTGTAGGCAGTTTGCTATCTTACATCAGGGACTAATACACATGGTTGGTGATTCACCTGAATTGAACAAGTTACTGCCAAGTTGCTGTTCTCTGTTGTGGGAGAGATGAGATTGTTGTGCAAAGGATGTTGAGGAAGGTTCACGTGCAGAAAGACTTATTTGCAGGGTCTGTAAGTGATGGCTTACAGTGGGAAAACTCTCCCCAGTTGCCAGTCAGGAGGAGGAACAGCGTTTTGAGGCAAGTGTCCTTTTCAGGGTGCCTTCTCCAGTGCAGCAGATGGTGCCTGCTAAATGTTGTTTCCATAGTGACTGTATCCCTTCCTCAGTACTCCCTCTATTTCCCTTTGGTTGCCCTTGCTGATTATCCTAGTAGTGCCTGTTGGAGCATGTATTGATTGGGTGCAGATATTGCACTTACTAGTTAGCTTTTAAATTTTGTGCATGCATATTACTGGGTGTCTTGCTGGCTATCTGAATGACTATTATCTGCTAATATGGTTTACTAAGCTCTATTTGTTCCCTAGTACAAGGTGTCATAAACTAAAAGCTATGAAGCAGCATGGGGAAGAAAGGGTGATTCTCAGTGTCAGTGGTAATCTTTTCTTCAAGAATCTCGGCATAACAGGCATAGCAGCATTTCAGATTCCTCAATGTGAGGCCAGGAGGATAAAAGAGTGTTTTGGAGTCCAAGGGTAGAAGTATTGCCCCCACCGCTGTGAGTCTGTAGATGAAAGATTCAAAAGGGAAAGCCCAAGGGCAGACTGACTGCACGGTGACACATGAAAGGCTGCAGAGTTGCGAGTGGAAGGTCTTCAGCCTTGCAAAGATTAAGGGACTGTGCAACATAGGATGCCCCTCCCCCTCTCTTAATGGAGATGGGGGGATTACCTTTTATAGTACAAGTGTTGTGCTAGCTACAGCTTTACTCCTGTTAGCTTCTACATGTACATGACTAATATGTGATAGGTCTTGCCAGGATATGTGCATTTGGCAAGAGAATAAATCATTCTAGTTTTGGGTCACTTTGTCCTAATTCACATCAGATTTTTCATACCAACAGCAGTTTAATTTCAGCAACCTAGTAGTGTAGTTAGAAATCCTGTATGTCAGCAAGCGATTCCCCACAGCTGCAGCTGTCAGCAAAACAAGAGGTTGAAAGTTTATGCTGCACATGAGTGAGTGATGAGGAAGTTTGTGTCAGTCTGTGCTACATCATAAGCCTGCGTTAGCCTAAATAGGCCTGTGGCATGGCTTGGCAGTATTACAGCAGGCTGCAGTAGTATTTGGTAGTGGGGTACCATTTTAGCTGGTGATGAAACATAGCAGAACCACCATTGCCAAAAAGGAGCTGTGTGTTTGGATTTAATTGAAAGATTCTTATATGGTTGCCTTTTTTTTTTTTTTAATGGGATAAGAATGAGAAACTTGCTAATGCTCACGCTGTGCGTTACAAATATACTTCTAAAGGCTGAATTAAATTTCTAATTGCAAACTTAGAAGAAATACATTCATTGCTTGTTTTTATTTTAATTTATATTTGGATTTAATTCTGGAAATGATTACGGGTTTGGATTATGGAAGCTGACAAGCAAATTTTTTTTATTATTAAAAGTTCTGAACCACTGACTTATTAAGCATCACTTTTCCATTTTGCTGCTCAGTTTTGTTTAGGATAGAAAAGCTTTTTAGGAAACTCTGTCTTGTAATAATTTTGATGTCTCGTTATTTGCAGGTCTTACATTAGTGTCTGCGCCTCATCTGGCTCGGTCTTACCATCACTTGTTTCCTTTGGATGCCTTTCAGGAAGTTCCCCTCAAAGAATATCAAGGGGAACGGTATGTAAATCATATATGTGATAATAAATGTGCTTTTGGACCATATAGGTTTTTTCCTAAGAAAGTAAGAATAGCTGGCAGTAGCTTTTGTACTGTTGGTGATACTGTTGAATGTTTTGGGGGTTTTGATCACCTCTGGTAGTAAGAAATGTTTGTAGTTTTCATTGGCAGTTATCCTGTGTGTTCATTTGAATAGCTGAAATCCTATAAATTATTATTATGTATGAGATGACTATGTAAAATGATGTTTAAAAACTTGTCACTTTTTTCAGTAAAAATGCACAATTTTGCTTTGTAGGTATTGTCAAGGCTGCCAGGGAGAAATGAAAGATCAAAATGTAAGTATGTTAAACTGTATTGAAACTTGCATTGAGAGGAGCCAGAGATAATCTTTTAAGGGAGTCTTTTTTCTAAAGGCCAGAAAGATCTCTGTGGCAGTTTCTCTGGTGGCTAGACAGAGTTTTCAGCCATACAGTTTTGCCTTTAAAACTGCAGATACTTTACACATTTGGGAAGGGATTGCCCATGGAGTTGCATACATAAACATCCACTGTTAGCCATTTGGATGTATCTACAGTGACTCAAGCTCAGCATTTTGGGCATGTTAGCTATTAAAACCCGTACTTCAGTTAATGAGAAAAATATTCAGTATATTTTACATTACACAACTACTGTCCTACTGTAGTGCTGTAATGGTAATAACTTTCTTCTAATTTGTTTTGTTTTTCAATCTTTTCTACGCAGGTTTACGTATGTAAAGTATGTCAGAATGCATTTTGTGTGGAATGCGACTTGTTTGTTCATGATTCTCTGCACTGCTGTCCTGGCTGTATTCATGAGCACCCTGCTCCTGCACCTATATGATGCTGTCTCTTTTTAGAGGTTGTCGTATCTGTTTCATTCTTGCATAAATCTGTTTTGTTTATTCAGCCATAGCTTTCACTGAGGCACATCAAAACAAGAAGAAAGGCGTAGATGAATACAAAAGGGTGAACACTTTCTTGGGAGCAAATTTAATTTTTATCTAAAGTATTAATGATTTTGTTACTGTTAATATACTCATGGCTCATCTCTATCTGATTTGTTTTCTTTGTTCTTGTTTGA
Source organism: Apteryx mantelli (assembly GCF_036417845.1). Classification (NCBI taxonomy): domain Eukaryota; kingdom Metazoa; phylum Chordata; class Aves; order Apterygiformes; family Apterygidae; genus Apteryx; species Apteryx mantelli. The sequence goes on from NC_090020.1 coordinate 58,301,612, forward strand.
AAGGCTTCAATTTTTTCTGAGTGCTATTGTGGGTAACGTAAATTTGTAAATGTAAAAGTGATAAAATTGGTTTGTATGTTAACATGGTGATTTATATTTGTTTCATCATTTGTTTAAAAAAAAAAAGCCCTGAAAATATATTTTATACGTTAATTGTTATGCGCTCTTATTTTAAGTGGACAGTGACATATTCTGTTAAATTCTATACAGTAGAATATTTTTGTAAAAAGTTAACAAAGATATTTTTGAGCAATTAGTTGGAAGACATTTCAAAAAGAATTGAAAATGCAAGCTAGCAAAAAAGTAACCCCCTGACTTATGCAGTTCCCCATTTTTTATACTTCATACAAAACACACATGTTATTTTCCCAATTTTCACAAGCAGTTTTTGTTTCAAACCCTTTAAATATGCAAGTTCTCTCTTGTTAACATAGCTCCTTATGTGCTTAGTCTAAGGTTTATGCCTGCTGGCTGGCTGGAAAACAGGAATTCTGCTGTTTGGGGTAGCGGGGAATGAGAGTTTCAGCATCTGTGTGTGTTTCTGTGCAGAATGAAACAAAAATCTTTATAAACCCTTTGTGGCATCACGTGATTGCAGTGCCTGTTAGCCTGGTGGTTGGGCTATTTAGCTGAGATGCAGGTAATGCAGATATTTAAGGCTGTACTCAAGAACTAGCAGAAAAAGGACAAAAAGGTTTCGGATGTGGTTTCATAAGCCATTCCAAGCCAAAGGAATGCCAGAACCTTTTGGCTCTTAGTTGTTCTGATGTGACAGTCCTGTGGTATGGTATTTTCTAACAGTATTTTTGTCTTCACAATCAGCATTTCCTAAGGAGGGGGGAGAGGAGATGGTTTTGACAAACAGTTTTAATCTGTTCTGGTTTTTTCTCCTGCCAGCTACTAAAGTAATGTAGTTGGAAGTAGAAGTTGTGTATTGTGCGTGGCTGTATATTCCATTATCTGCTTGCGGTCTGCATAATAATTTTGCTTGTCCTTTTTCTCTCTTCTCATTGAATAGAAAGAGCAGTTCAAACTAAGCTCTGAAAAATGACTATCAAGGCAGTATTTCTCTGATAGCTAATGTAATTTAGCTGTGACCTTTGAACTTAAAGCTGCATGAAGAAAATGTGTCCTCCTTCTGTACTCTTTATGGGATTCACTGGATCTCAGTCTCCTGTGCTTGTGGGAAGATACTATCCACTTAATTGTTGTTCTTGTGTTTTTCTTTACTGGATCTGCCACAAGGTTAGTCAATCAGTGAGGTTACTAACAGGCCTATGAGAAATTTTTGTATTTCCTGAAGACATTGCATATTATGGTTCAGACAAGAACTGTTGAGAGAGGATGGAAAAAGACAAAAACATCCTGTGGGACTGGGAAAAAAAAATTCTATAAAGAGAAGTTTGAGGTTGAAGGCGCATTGGGACAGAGATTGCACTGCTGTTCAGAGTGAATTGGATTTCTGGAAGGTAAGGGACCTTGTTTTATCATGAACCTTGAAGGAATAAAAGTTACAATCTGAATTAACAGTCATAACTGATTGCCAAGACTGTAAATGTTGTAATTATATTAAAATATAAGTCAATGAAATCTCTGGGTTTATTTTTGCATAACAGCCATAATTCCAAGAATTGGAGTGGGGTCCCATTCTGCCTTGTGCATCATTAGGAACAATTTTAATTCTAGATTGTGCAGACTCCGCACGGAAGGAATGAGGGTATATGCATCCTACTTAAAAACCCAACAAGTTTGAACTAGAATCAATTTTCCATACTTAAAAGTATATGTAGTGGCTATGGTGCAATTCTTAGAAGTAATTTTTCAAAATCTAGTAGAACTTGAAGACTTACACCTTTGAATTGAGGGAGAGTTTTGCAGCACTTCCTTTTTGCCTAGGGATTTCAAAGCACTTAAATAATTTAATATACGTTTTGCTATGAGAGGGGGTTCAGGTAGTATGATTTCTACAAACAGCAAAAAAAGAGTTAAAAACAACAGTCTGGAGATTCTGGATTTAGAATCATTTGGTATATGTTGTAGATCTGTTAAACTCCCTCAATTATTTGAGAAAACAAACCAAAGCTCTCTGGAGGCTGGGGGAGAACAGAATTTGGCTATTATGAATGTCAAAGAACTAAACTGTAGACATCTTTTGCTGCCATCTGAACCATCATCTAGCAAAATATTACTTTCTTATGGTTTTCTTATCACTGAGTACTAGTAGCAAGAACAAGAAACTGTTGATTCGACACAAACAGTTAATTTGAGAAGCCAAGCAGAAATCATAACACTCTAATAAAGCCACTTTATTGGAGAGAAGTATTAACAGTAGAAGTTTGGCAATAAATGTCATTGGCAAATTCATTTCATTTTGTGATGATGAAATTCCAGTTCTTTTTGATGAAGAATGATGTAATTTCTGCTAGTCACTACTTACAATAAAAATAGTTTATAATAAAAAACAATGCAAGGAAAGAATTTCTCACTTTCATTTCTCATTTCTGCTTCCTATCTTTCATTTGGGAGTGTATATTCTGCTACCTCCAATTCTGTCTAATTTAAGGAGAAATTTGAAATATGCTAATAGTATCCAGTCATGACTTTGGGATGGAGGAACTGAGATAGAGCTGAGGCATATCAGTTTACGTAGGCCGTTCTAGCTTTTCAAGCTATTGCATGAAGCTCTTAGGTTGGGCCACAGACCCGTGTGACCTTGGGCAAATCTCCTCACCTGCTTATGCCTCTTCTTCCTCTCCACTGTCCTCTCCTCAGTTGTAAAGGCTTCAGGACAGGGATTTTTGCTGCTGTACACAAGGGCAAGGGCAATGGGCAGCTAGAATTAGCAGTGGTCTGTATTTGGCCAGTAATATTTAATAAGATACCTGTTTATACAGACTCAACAGCTTATTTTATATTCTATCTCTTCAGAGTAAGGTGGAATCAAGTGCTTATAACTTGGAGAAATCACAATATAATAGAAATGATGACTGAATGATATCTAAAAGATGCAGGGAATATAATTTAGTAGTCTTCCTGTTTTTTCAGAAAATGTCTGCCAAAGAGAACCCTACAGTGGAGATGGATGATGGTAGAATATGTGAGCTGAATCCTTCTCTATTGCAAGCTCATTTTTTCTCATCTAAACTTAGATTTTCACGAGTTAGCAAAAAAAATGGAAGCGGAATTCCAACAAATCTGTGATCAGCTGCAAGGCAGTTATAACCCTACCATGAGAAGTGAACACAATAAATTAAAATCTTTCTTGTCCTATAAATCTTATTGATGATCTCAGACAGAAATGGTAGCTGCTGGATTTTATCACACGGGTGTTGAATCCAGTGTGCAGTGTTTCTGCTGCAGATTAGTTTTATTTGCCACAAAAGTTAGATGTTCCCCATATGAACAACGAAGAGATTTCATCCCATGTGTGAATTTGTTCTTGGCAAAGAGGTGGGTAATATTTCAAAGTATATATGTGTTCAGTATTTGGAGAAGAACGCAGCAGAGCATATATACAGATATAACGAGGAGGAAGCAAGACTTCAGTCCTTTGATGGGTGGCCCTTCTATGCCAGAGGAACACAGCCTGCTTTGCTCGACAGAGTTGGATTTTTCTTTACAGGTAACTGGAAATGATGCTTGGAAGGATTTCTGTTTTGATTTATGAAACACTGCAGGTCTGCTAACAATATTTAAATGGATGCAACATCTGTAGATTCTAGATTTTTTTATTAGTGTGTAAATTGTATAAATTAAGATTTTTCAATTCCCCCCTCCTCCGAAATGGCAGCATTGGCAAGGGCAGAACCTTTATTTTTATTAAACTCTCACTTGCTTACAAATTGTCCATGGCAGATGGCTCAATCTGGTTGCCTTTGGTTAATTTCAGCTATTTCAGTTCATATTGATGAATGATATTTAGAGGCATTGCCCCTCTGCCCCATACAGCCAGGGCCTTAGGCTGATCAAACAATTTTCCTGAGACTCCAGGACTACTGGTCCTGCCATGACTTCATACTCCTGTTTCAACATTGAATGAAATGAGAAGTTTGAATTTTTTACAAAAAAAAAAAAATCATAAAAGCATAAGAATGGCTATATTAGTTCGGACTGAAGTAATCTAACCAATTTCCAACAGTGACAGTAAGCTGACACCTAGGAAAGAGTAAGAAAGGGAAAGATGTATGATACTTCCTCCTTATATTTGTGGAACCTCAGACTAGTTTCTACATGGGGGAATTTCCCCTTCCTGCCGCCCCCCTCCAGTTTACACAATGAGAATCTCTCTGCATTAGTCTGCAGTGAGCATCAATGCAAACGTGGCAGAGGACACTGCTTCTCTGCAATTGCATCATCTCCCTCTGTGAATGGTTCTTTTATAGCCTGGTGATCATTTGGCCTTGCCAGCTCTTTTCGCTGGCTTTTTGTTCCTAATATTTTGGAAGAATGTTTAGATTCGTTTCACCTGTTACTATTTAGCTCTTTTAGCTTTTGAATTATACCTTTTTAATTCTTGTAATCTGTTTTATTTTGCTGTCAGACATACTGATTTCCTCTAACTTCTCACAACTCTTTTCTAATAGTTAGCACATACTAGTGTTGCACTTTCAGTATGACACCTTTCAGGAACACAAAAGGATATGATAATCTCTGAGAAATGTAGCTGATTTCAACAGAGCTTTATTTTTGAGACTCCCTAATTCTGTCTTGCTTCAGGCTGGAAAGATGACCTGGACAGTGTAATAAGTCTTTCCTATCCCTAACCTTGGATTATTCAATGTATATGCTGGTTTATGTCCCTTCTAAAGATATCCCGTTGGCTTTTCTATGAGCAAAAGCCAGATGACTATTCTCCTAGAGAGTCACTAGGTTGCATGAACAATGCTGATGAAACCAAGAAGTTTGCCCTTGTTTCATTATCTTTCGGATGTGAAAAATCCTGAGAATATATTTTTTAATAAATGAAGCATTGCTGTCAGCATTTTAATTGGAATTCATGTTTAGGATTAATAGTTGTTTTGCTATTTTATAGGTGTGAATTCCTTCTAAGAAAGAAATCTAGTGAGGAAATTAAAAAGTATATTCAAAGCTACCGTGCATTCGTTGGAGTGGTCGTAATCTTGTAATCTATTTCAATTTTTCTTTTTTCCTGGAGGATCTATCTGGGACTTGAAGACAGGCAAATTAGGCCTTGATCCTGATTTTCAATACCTTCACCCTCAAAAAGGAATCCCGTCCCCAAACCTATAAATAATTACACACTCTAAGTATAGTTTGTTTTGCTTTATTTTGGTGCGTATCCAAGCTGGTTGCCTGTATGTAGGCTGTCCATTGGTGAAAAGGGACAGATGCCTCTATTGGCTTTTATCCAACCCTAAATTAGATGGATGCATCAACTCCTGGTGGCACCTAAACTTATCTATTAACTATTAGGAAGATTCTAGGTGAGTGTGCTAAACTACACGCTTCTGCACGGTGGAAGTCAGGCTAGGTGAATTCCACCCTGTCAGCAGTTCTTGTATGACTTCGTCTTTGGTTGGAGAACTTCTGGTCAGCAGAAAGGTTAGCATATATTTAAGATTTTTGATGAAGACAACCCTTGTGCACCTCAAGATCCAGTCTGGACTTATATCCCAAACTCGTTGGCTGACATAAGATGAGAAGACTGCTGTGTAGCTTGGAGAATGCTGTCTCAGATATTTTAGGAGAATTGGTGTTTTCTTATTTTCTTTAGGGTTGCTGCTGTCTGAGGAGAGCCATTTCTCCTTGTTAATAGTAACCTGACACTCAGTCAATCCCATTTCAGAAAATTCTCAGATTGAGCACAGGTACCTTTTTGATATTTAATACCAGCCCATTATAATTATTTCTCTTGTATAACTGAAGAGTGAAATTAAAATAGAATGCACAATAAAAATAAGCATTAATTTTTAATTTTCTGCTTAGGGAAAGCATTTTGCAGCTGCCTTTATCAAGGAGACTTTATCTACTGGAACAGGTATAAAAATAGAATGTACTGACTGTTAGCTTTTCATTAGAAAACATTGCCTTTGTATTTGTTACTATAGATCACCATTAACAATGAAAGCTGCTCCAGATTGTTGTTTTTATTTTATTTTATTTTTTTGAAACAAGATTACATATGTGAAAGATTATAAGTTCTGCATTTCTGAAACCTTTACCACAAGTAAAAATTTGTTCTCTGTAGAAGCTGTGTGTAAAATGTGCAGCTTAAGTAGATCTTTCTAACTTGCATTTGCCTGTGTGTGTGTGAGAGAGAGGACAAATAAATGAAAACTGAAGGGTTTGAAAGAAAAACAGGGTCTTATCTGTGGTATAAACTAATAATATACATTTATACTTCTCTGTAAGATACATTTTTGTTGTAAGGTTTTTGCTTTGCTGTGAGCTTGACAGATACATTTGTACACTAGTTCTGCCCCTGCTTTAGAGTCTGATAGTAGACCAAAGCCTTCCCCCTTATCAAATCTCTCTGATGGCAAAGGTGGTCCCATCTTGAACATCTTTGAGGATAAAGGAGTTTGACTGGATTCTTTTAAAACTGCCCAGCGGAAGCATGTGTCAAAGCCACCACTCTTGCCAAAGCCATTTTTTTCTATGCGGGTTTGTACCGAGTTTATTAGCTATACAAACACAGAATATGTAGAAGATCCACTTTCCAGTGCAGATGGGACACAGGTTAAAGGTAGCCCTGCTATCTAAAACTTTATGTTAGCTTTCAACAAGGAGAGTAACACAGTTGCAAAATCAGAATGGCTTTTGCAAAAGCAGGAGTCAGGGAATTGAAATGGAATGACCACTTCTCAGATGAAAGCCAAATTGAAGAACTGCAAGTAGGGTATATTTTTAGAAGGGAGGAAGCATTAATCTGGGCATTTTTATATTTGTCTGACGTCACAAGTTAAAGGACAATAATGCCAGAAGAGGGAATCAGTATGAACTGGCAATGAATGATTTTAGCCTGTAAATTAGGTGATGACTTCTAATCATAAGAAGAGTGACATTATGGAGTAATATTCTACTGGGGGAAATGTGCAGCAGACCTAATTGCCCTCAAACAGAGGGAAAGAATGACTTGGTGCAGTTCTTTCAGGTAGCCAGGACCTCAACTTGCTGCACATGTGGCTGTGTGTTCCTTCAGACGTCTCACCCATTCAGCTCTGTTGGTAATCTAGTAATAGTAATACAGCCAGGGATGGAGGGACGGGGTGAAGGCTGTAGGAACTGCAGGGTTCTTAAAGTGCCGTAGAAGAGAGGCTGGTGAAAGACATAAGAGTAGGAGATGGAGGTAGGTCCCAATCTGTGGGACTACGGGAAGCTAATGGAGAGGTTTTATGTAGGAGGCATTATTGTAGGAGTTTACAGCTCCTCTTTTGGGTTGGCTTGTTCAGGCATCTTTAGTTGGGTACAAGGAGACTCTGTGAGCAGGATGTACACAATTTAAAAGTACAAAGCAATTATGTATTGGCTAGCACATGAGAAAGATAGGATGTAATGAGCTGTTAGGCTGAGTGTCAGCACACTCGCCACCCTGATCAGGCAACCAGAGAGTCTTTGCTGGGCAGGCAGGTGTCAGAGTCCTTGAGCTATTAAACAATCCCATCTCACCAATGCTCCCTCTGTCTGCAATGTTACCTTTCTTGGCTCTCTACAGACCCTCACAGCTTTCTCCTGGCAATCTGAGTCAAGGTTATGCAGCTGTGTCATTATCAGAGCTAGACCTTGGGTCCTTGCTAGACAGGCAGCTAAACCCTGGGGTGGGAGAAGCTCCTGAGAGTCAGGGTTACAGAGAGAGAGTGTTGCAGAGGATACGGGAGGTCAGAAGGCATGGGCTTTGTGTCTTACAGGTGGAGACATTATGTCTGGGGTCCTACTTCTGGGAGGAGTAAAAGAATTTTGCTAGTGTCTATGTGGGACAGGGTGTGTTGGAAAATACAGAGCTATTACTGCCTGTGTTGAAAATTGCCTTTGTAGCTGCTGGTGCTTGCTGGTACCTGAGCAAAGTGAATAATTATTTAAGGGTTTATAACTGGATTTATTTTTATTTTAGCAAACTTCCTGTAAAGCAAATCTAGAAGAGAAAGCAACTCTAAGTTCTGTAGCAGCTGGTAAGTTCAGTGCAGCCTCACTTGTTGGAAGAATGACTGTATTGAATGTTTACATTTTAGCTTGTGAGGCTTGTTAAGGGTCTTCTGGATTTGGCCCTTAATCAGATAAGATTTTAACTGAAGTAAGCACCAAGTTTAGGATTTATGGTTTGCCCATATATGGGGCAACAAACAGTAGGGAATCTGTCAGCTACTGCTAGCTTTTGTAACCGATGAATATAAACTAATTCCTTAGTAGGTGAAAGTCACCTCTGTGCAGACAGGAGGTGTATAAGCAAACTAAATTGTTTTGTGACAATATGGTGTGTCTTTTCACTTATGTTTTGGAAAACTGCAAATGTATATTGCTTGCTTATTACATGTTATATGCATATGCTTTTGAAAACAAAAGAGACTAAGTTGGAATAACTTTTTGCTGTGTTTTGCTACTTTTTTCCAAATACTATGGTCATTTCAAGGCAATGGTTTTACTGATGTGCACATGTAGATTTGTGAGGGAAGAAATCATATGCAATGAGTTTGTACCGAGTTGCTGCACAATAATACTGATATGCAAGCATAGAGCTGATAACTCAAAAGTAAATTTGCTTTAGTGGTACTGCCCAGAGGCTTTCTTTAGCAACCTTCTGTAAATGCAATATGGTTAGTACTGCCTCCCGGAAATGCCCAGATTATCTGGGATATATGTATTCGATGGAGACAATTGGTATTTCTGAAGGCAATAAAAGTACAAGTTCAGCGTTGGAAAGTGTAATAGTTTTAAACCTCATGATAGTGAAATAGTGGAGGGAAGAACAAAAATGTTAGTTGTCAGCATATTAATGAAGATGCTTGTTCATGCTATGAATTCACCAACATGTATGTCTCTTTTTTGCCCAAAGTGACTCCTGGCTGTTTGTGATTAGGAGTCCTAGTCCCCAGTTTATGGTACCCTATCTTTTCTGAAATTCTTCAGAAAAGGAGTGCTCTGGTGCCATCTCTTAGTGAATGCAGGAAGAGGCAGTGAGCATTTCTGGGGTACATTGTACTGTTGAATATACAAAAACTAAAACGGTAAAGCTTCATTTAAGATAACAGATTACCCTGGGGTAATTTGGCAGTGCATATACTGCATACCCATATGTGATATAGATGTAAGAGTACATTTCCTTTATTTCAGCCATGCAGAAATACCAAAATATTGTCCACACAACATTATTTGGGGTGGGTTATCTAGTCTGTGGATAAAGTTACCATGGGTACAGACAATATAGCTGGCCCTGTTCAGGAATGATGCTCTGAGCCAGAACTTTGAAACCTTGGCAGAACCACAACTTGAGAGAGCATGGTGCAGAGAGTCTCAGTGGCTCTATAGGAAGCTAGCGTGAGTTCAGAAAGGATGTTTAACACACAGCAAAAACACAGTGAAGAAAGGGAACATGTACTGGCTATGTTTACCTCATGTGGTGAGCTTGCCTTAAGGGGTCTTTTTAAGCCATGTTTTGACTTCACTGAATATGATCTCACTGAAGCAGGGATTGATGGAGATGAAGCCATTAGATTGGGTCTACTGAGCAAATTCACTGCCCAAAGGCTTCATCCAGTTTATAAATTCTTTCATCCCTTGTTCCAGGAGTTTCTTGCAGGGCAAAGAATGAGTGAGCTACTGGATTCTGATGTAAAAGAAAAACTGGAGAGAGGGCTGCACTCCTTGCAGCAAATCAACACACTCGGAAAAGTTGCTGGGCGCTATTACTTTTTGTTAGCTTATGCTTGCAGCTTTCCTTCCAAAGCAGTCCCCCAGATCATATTGTATTTATTTAACTAGATCAGCTGCAAGGGCTCACTGGAAAGTCAGTCAGAAAATGATGAACATCTGCAGCACCATTCAGACCTTCCACTAATGATGTACTTCACTGACCAGTCAAGGTTTCTTGATCCCCAGCTCCCTCTTTCGGTTTTCATTGCATTTTTATTGAACTTTGCCACCTCTGTAGCTTATGAGAGTAATACTATTTCTGCATGTGCCCCAATCATTTTTCAGTTCCTAAGAGGCAAAAAAAGTTTCATTAACTTAATTTGTTTCACCAAATGCATCTATGTTGAAGTTCTTTCGGGATTACCCAGAATGCCTGTCTTTACCCAGTTGTTTTCAGGTCGCTGTACATAGAAGTAAACATGGACAAAAATTTAATACATCTGAAACAGGCAGGTGCTGTTCTTCACTGGAGGTTACAACAGTTAGTCAGGATTATGCTCCTGCGTTTACACTTCTTAATGACACAGCACAAAGGATAGAAAAAGAGGAAGATGAAATTAGTAGCTTTTTCTCATTCTTACCAAGATGGCTACCAGACTCCATCATGGGTCCTTTCATACATACAACAGGGAAGATACCCCTTTTACAATATGTATTCAGTAATAGTTCATTTCAAGAAGTTGATCTCAGAAATCTGATGATTCTGTTTTCCATTTTGGAGCACATCATTGAACTTTGGTTGAGTCACAGTCCTGGATTTGTTGAAGTTATCCGGCCTGCTATTGAACAGTACAAGCAATGTTTTAAAAAAATGTAACCTACATGATCTTGAGTATAACAGAGCAAGAACTCCTTCTCTCAATGCCTTTTGTGGAATGTCCTGAGACAGAAGAAAAAGAAATTCCAGGTATAGTATACTGAAATTTTGGCAGAATCCAACTTTCTCTCTAATTCCCTTTCTCCTCCAGTTGCCTAGGTGCTTGACAATCATGTATTTGTGAATACATGTCTTCTATCAATCAATCATATGCATTTCAGGTGACAGGCACTCATTCTGTGTTAACAGATTTCCATTTTGAGCCCTAATTTCAAACTACTACCCCTGATACTGGTTTCTGATCTGAAAGGTGTGTGTCGCTTCAGAGGCAGAGTTACACTTCAGCAGAGGGAGCACTGCTGTACCATTGTACAGCAACAGAGCACAAGCTAATAAACACTGCCAGCTCTGTGTTTTCTGCTTGGGACAATTTGAGTGTGTCTGTGCCAGGCTTTCAAAACTGAGGAATATTGGACAAGATGCAGTGCAGGGACACTTGTGGGATCTGCCAGGCTGCACGTGTAGGTTGCAAGGGGCTGAAATAGCAGCGGAGGATGAGTTGGCAGGAAAGGACCATGAATGGTACCAGCAGGACAGGAAGTGGCAGTCAGAGAAGGGAAGGCAAAGGTGTGGGGAGGTGCAATAGTGAAGTTCAGCTACAAAAAGCTTGGCAAACCGTCAGAAGAACAAACAGATTAAGTTGATCAAGCCAGTTTCATTGTACATTTGTCTTTGGTTTCCCCACAGAACTACATTTTTCAAATTTGGACAAATCTATCTGCCTGGAGGAACTGTCAGTGCTCCGATGTGAAAATTGCAATGTATTTGATACAATACAATGCCTTATTCTATTAGTTGAAGCATAAATATATCTCCTAAAATACCCTCTATTTTATCAGTTCTCCTCAATCTGAGTTGTAAAATGCTTAATTAACATTAATACATTACAGGAAAAGAGCAGAGTTCAAAGTTCTGCTTTTTCAGCCTACTAGCAACAATTTTGTTCTATTTTCATGTATGATGTTGTCTCGGCTTCATTTTATCTGTGTTCATGTTTCAGATGAGTTTGAAGCGTCTTTAAATCCTTACTGACATCTGTGTATTTTTGCAGCAAAGGTTACAACCAGTGGAGGTTTCCAGAAGTTTGGAGAGCTCTCACTGTTAGCAAATCACAATGTTACAGAAACTGGTTGGAGAAACTTCTTTAAAACACTGAATAACATGCCTAATTTAAAAGATCTGAATATCAGTTGTATGTTCATGCATCAGATCAAAGCCAGTGCACCAACAGTGACATCTTTTGTCCAGTGTGTTTTTCAACTGCCTGGCCTTGTGACAATAGGAATGTTGGGGTGGCTACTTGATGCAGGACCTTAAAATGTTTGGTATCATGAAAGATCAGCATCCCCAGTCCAGCAGTTTAAAATTATCCTGGCAATGGCTCTTGCCATTTTCACCAAGTATTCAAGACTAGAGAAGTTTGAAAGCGTTTTTTTTCCCCCATGTTATGAGTTATACACCTGCACTGCAAATAAACACGCACTGTAAAATTTTAACCAAGATGAAATATGTCAGTCTCTTCTACAGCAGTGTTAAGGCAATGTAAAAGGATCACAGAAGAGAAGACAGGATTAATGCTGGAAAACTTGACTTGCTTTGCAAGTGTATTTACAGATTGTACCTAAGTGATATCTTCTATGGAAAATGAAGCTTCCTTAACTTGTACAATTTTGCTTAAAGCCCATTTAAAATAATTTTTATTTCTATTCTGTTGTTTTGTTTGCAATGAAATCAATTACATGACTTTTTATCATGAAATAAAAAATCATAAAACCATTTATCATCGTGATGGCATTAAAAATAATATTGAACACCAGATTTCACTAGCTCTAAAAACTGATGGTGACTTTCTGTAACTTAGTGCCAGACACTAGCACATACCTAGTTTAGAGGGATGTGGCAATGAAAGAAAAGCCTTCAAAGTGGCTTAGGGGAGTTAAGACTTCAGTTTATGCTGTTCTCTTTTTGCACAATTATTTGTGGGAAAATTATTCTTCTGAGATTCACCACCACAGAGAAAGGAACTGAATACAGCAGAATTCAGACCCATATTTGGCTACTTTACCTGAAATGCAAACTGCTGGTGCTAATGAAATCACTGTCTAGTTTTGTACCTGCAGCCTTCATTCTACAAGAGTTAAGACTGAAAGGGCTGAGGTGTAAATTTGTACTTTCTATTACCTTTCCATAGCCTGATTTTTCTATATTGGTTTTAGTATGGTACCACAGGAGTAGTTAAGAAGGCCACATAGCAAAAACCTGCTGGCATATTTCAGCAACTCGTATAGCAGGCAGACTTTTATGGAAACTAAAAAACAATCAAACAAACAAAACCACACCTAAATTCAATGTTTGAAAGTAAGCTTTATTCACAGACATGTGAAACAAAAAAGAAAGAACCTTTTTGAGTTCAGCTATCACTCAGGATTCTGATCCTAACCATAAAAATAGGTATCTCTCAATATGGTGGTATACTGTTTTCTAGGTCATTGCCATCAGTGGCTACAGTCACATACCTTGCTGCCCTGTGTCTTGGCAGAAAATACTGTACTTGCTTGTTCTACTGAAAGGTACTGGAATTGTAATTCAGATGAAAAAATTCAGATCAAAAGTCTAAGAAATACAAGATAAAATAGTTACAAGAGGTGTTAAACTGAGCAATGAAAGAAATCTATCAAGTAGTTTTTTTTTTTTTAATTCATTTTAGGCTTAAAATTGTTTCAAGGAAGTAAAGAGCATTTTATTGATCTTATTGCTGCAGTGCTTACTAAATAGATATTTGACTGGATGTCTTTAAGAAATAGCCTGTTTCAATGCACATATAATTACTAGTCTCCAGTAATTTGTCAACTAGTTATCACTATTAACAAAACGTTGATGTTGTCTTGATAAAATTCTGATCTTCACCATCAAACAATTCACAAGTGATATACCCCTCTCCGTGGGAGAGATTTGTACCTGGCTTTAAAAGAGAAACAAAATTTAAGTCAGTACATGTAGATTTTTTTTTTTAAACACGAATAACTCATCTGCACAGCAATGAGATGCTTGTCAAACTCAGAAAAAGGAGTATGTGCTAGAATATAGTTTTGTTCTGTAAGGAATTGAACACTGCATCGGCAAGTTCTAAACAAATAATTTCAGATGAAAGCACAGACACGAAAGTAATGAGCAGGGAATAATTCAAATTAGCAGGGAATAATTCAACAGAATATAAAAATTAAATGTGATCTTGTCCTGAAAACAAAACTTAACTAGAGATCCTTCTTCATAAAGAAGTAGTTGTGTCTAAAGATGTGTACGTAGCTGTGGAAACTGCATTTTACTTAACAGCTTATTTTCAAAATCGCTCATAAACAATTAAAGTAGTTGTCTTAATAATTCAAGTCAGATGCCCTGTTAAGTCTGACGTAGAGAGATGCAGGAATTAACTTTCTCATCAGAGTAAGAAAATACTTCTTCTTTGGCCAGGAAGATACTATTCCATTACTGCTAGGCAAGAAGGGATCAATACTGGCAGAAACTGAGGCATGAGAGCAGTGGGAATTCTTGGAGCCCAAAGCGTTTGCATGGATGTCAAGCTCTCCGAGAGCTCGTGACACAAACTGTAATTTCAAACAAATTTCTCAGCTAACAGTATATCTTTGTTTAGCATAAAATTACAATACTTACTTACAATCCTTGAAGACAATGATGGATATTCAGTTATTTAGGATGGGGTTCTCTCTCTAGGGCAGCTTCCATTCGACTCTGCTTTAAACCCTACAGGACACAATTTAACAAAATCCTGTTTTTACTAACATGGAAATAAAAACTTAAGCTACAGAATAAAAACATTTTAAGACTTTTTTTTTTAGTCCTTTATAAATCAAGAGTAGCTTTTAATTCTTTAGGGCTATCAGAACTGGAGGATTAAAAAGGACAGATGCCAAACTACATGCCTTCATCGTAATCAGTGTCTCTACACAATAGTTTCAGATCAATATTTGGTGTTCAATGAAAAGTAAATTAAAGAAATCCACAGTTACATAATCTGTGGCAAGAAACTCCAAAGTTAGTCTTTTGAAAATATCCTAAACAGCCACTGCCCCATTCCCCAACCTCCCCAATGCCAAGAGTTGAATTCTTTTTGTAATTTTCTTCCTTAGTAAGTGTACAAAGAAAACAGAAATCAGTCCTCTGTCATAGATTTTTCACAGCTACACTGACAGCTCATGACAGATCTCCACAATTGCCTGAAATAATTATTAAAGAATGAAGTCTTTTCAAAAATGCCAAATCTGATTCTAAGCACTATACTACCACCAGTACTCAAAGAAAATCCATAGAAAACTATCGAATAATAATCACATTGAGATTTATACCACCTGTCCACAAAAACAGAACTGCTTGTTTCAGGGTGGTCACACTGGCTCTACCAGGGCCTAACAGGACACCCTCTGTGGCACAAAGACCTAAACCAACACTGACTGTACATACATGTGTGACTCATGCGACTTAAGCAGACAAGCATCTTCTCCTACTCAAAGATGAAAATATTTACACAATGTGAAATATCCTTAAATCTAGCTATCATGTTAGAATAAGAGGGCCAAAAAGCAACATTCCCCATTAACTTTTTGCTGAAAACAGCAGCAGCAACACCAGAGCAAGATTACAAAGACATTTCAGAACAGAAATAGCACATACCAGGTAATACCCAGTGTGATAACCACTCATGTACCAGGCTATCAACATACTCCCCAACGCTTCATCATCCTCAGGAGAATCTGGCCCCATAGGTGGCGGAGGAGGAATCAGCTAGGAAATTACAAAAGAAAATGCGAGTTGTCTGTGTTTCAGTGGGGCACATCCTGGGTTAGATAGCAACCAATTCTAAATGATCAACACACAAAACTGAAAAACAAGAACATGTCCTCAAAACATTCTTTAAAAGGCAGTCAAATAAGAGTTGATGTTTTCTGAAAACATTTCATTGCCAAAGCTTGAGAGAAATAGGGTTCCTGTAGCTTGACTGTTTACATGAGGTTTTATTTAGGAAAAATATTTGCCTGTATCAGTGAAATGCTGTTAATCAAGTGAAAGGCACACAACCCATTTGAGAATTTATTTCTCTTCATACAAATCTTTTTTTCTCTTGATATTCTTACCAAAAGCTTTACTGTCACAAAAAATGAGTACACGCCATGCCTTACGCATTAGATTCTTGTGATACTGTAATTAAGTGCATGGACAATACACAGAAAATATACTCTAATAAATGTTCTAAAAACACAGCAGACCAGCACATTCCATTAGAAAACTGGAGATCACTCATCTGGCATTTCCTCCTCACTCTGCTATCACTTACCGGTGGTCCTGTTGGGAAGGGTGGGGGCCAACATGATAAAAATGGTGGAGGTGCACTGAATTTTGATCCAGGCTGTATTGAAATAATTGAATAGTTCAAGTTAAAAAGAAATTTAAGGCATTAGGATTTTATTTAAGAGAATTATTTGAAACAATTCACAAACCCTAACTAAAGGCAACACATCACAACAGTTTAATGAAACAGCAATAAGAACACACTATAGCTATTTATTTCAGAACAGCATTCCACGACTAGAGAAGTATAATTTACATTATTTATGTCATTGGAGGTCAAGGAATTGAAACAGTACTATTTAATATAAGCGTTTTTGTTTTCTAAAGAGAAGTCTGTGGTTGCACTCTCACGTGAAGAAACATATATTCTCCACTGGCAGATAATTTCTCCATTCCTGTGTGGTTGGGGACACATGCTGACTAAATTCACTTCTGTGTTTAAACATGGAACGTGCCATTTCCATTAAGCTCTTGTGCATATTTCCTTAATATGAGACAGATACAAAACTGTTATATGTAAGAGAAACAGTAAAGAAAGCCTTACATAGAAATCTTGCACAAATGGCAATATTTAGAAAGCAAAATGCAGTGTTTAGCTGCACTGTTGTTTAGACCCCTACACAATATGAATACTGAAGAGCAGAACCCCAGCCCTGGTGAGTCAGTAGAGAAGCTACCGCTGACAGCTACATTCTGTGACATCGGACATCACTTTCACTGCCTACAATTTCATGTGTACTAGTGAGATGTATGAACTGGCTTGTAAACGCACAATTTTAAAGCATAAACAGCATGATCATTAACAGCACCAGCATTGTCCAGGGCACAAAACCCCTCCTTTAAGTTATATTTTACAGTCAAGATAAAAAACTTGCACAAGGCAATTGCAAAGCAAATATTAGCTAGAAAGAATGCTTTCTCACTAGATAACAACTCTGCAAAAGGTCTACACCATGGCCAGATATTAGGAAATTCTGTACTTGTAGGCTCTAATATGCATAATAAGTATATACGTAATTGGATTTTGTAAGGAAGTCTCGATGTTAAATATCATCCTATTGTCTCACAATTGAGACAGCAGAATTAACAGTGGTATAAGAATTAGTTCTCATAAGGCTGAGTTTACCTTTCCCAGGCCTGGAGCTGCATGAGGTATGGGAAAACGTAAGTTTCGAGGAGAGAATCTAGCTTTTGTGCAGTTTTTGTTTCGAGGTGACTGGGAAGATTTTTCACTTTCATCTGTTGAATACTGAGTCTCATTTTCATTCTAGAAGACCAAGACATATTTTTATGATATGCATTAAACAGGAATCTACAGCAAGTAGTTTCAGTGTAAAACTGTACTTGGAAAGCCCTGTCCACATCCTTCCTTCTCTCTCTAGCCTCCCAGTTCTACTTTCAGTTTTCTAGGCCACTCGGGAAGCATCTGATAATCTTATCATCTTCCTTGCTCATCATTTTAGCCATTTTATCTTTCACTCATAGATTTCCTCACTGCCCCCTCTCTTTCATCCTTATTGACTTCAAGTGGATGCTTTCATTCCCTCTTTTAGTTTGTGTCCCTTCACAACAGAAATGTGTTTTGATTCTCACATACCCTGTCTCATCACTGCAGGGTAGCAGAAATACTGAAAAAGTAGATTCTCCTGCTTTCTCTTTCCTTTTCAGTGGAACAAAAAAGTGTCCTCTCACCTCCCCAGAATTCCCCATCTCATTTACTGCTTCATCGCCGGCTGGAGGAAGTAGATCAGAGAGGTTCTGCTCTTCCTTATTTCCATATCCAGTGTAAATAACAATGCATGTCCCCCTCTTCTGATTAATTGAGGCAATAGTTGCTAGGTACACATTGCCATCCTCAGACCAAACAGCGTTACAGCTGTCACCAACCTTCCACTGGAACAGAAGCAAGAGAGGCAGGTAAGAAAAACCTGTACCAATGATCACTGAAAAGGATGCCTTTTGGCAAACATAACTTTTGTCCCCAACCTTGAGAAATATGCCTCTCACTCAGAAAGATTTTTCCTTTGTATTTAGTTAAAGTGCTCAATATAACGGCTTCCTATAAACAAGATCTAAAGCATTATCACATCCACATTTTCAAGATGAAGAAAAAGCTACTTTTTAGTACAGCCAGGAACAAACATGCAGCACAAGACATTTGAATTTACAGCTGAGGTGACCTGTTTTGATGGCATCGTGTTGCTTTTCTTTCTACTTCGGTTCTTTTTGTTGTTTTTTCTCTTCGTCCCTGAGCACTGCTCCTGTTTGTCTGAAGGCTCTGAACACTCCCCGTTCTTTAAAGCATTCTTCAGGAGGAGAAAGAAAAATAAAGAAAGTCAGTGAGCTATTGCCTGATATCCAACTATGACACGGAGTTACAGCAGAGCTAAAACAGCAGCCAAAGGGCAAAGCGGGAGCACGCCTGAACGCGTGTTTTCGCCACCCTGCATGACTTTCTTACAGACTCCGCTGTATTTATACGCGTATCTCTGAGCAGTCCCAGGTAAGGCCCCCTCCCCTCCCCTCCCCTCTCCCAGCAGTTAATTTGCTCAGCTTTTTTTTTTTCGTTAGAGGTAAATACAAAGCCCGCGGGCGGCCCCCGGCGCCGGCCGCGCCTCAGCCTCACCTTGAAGGAGGCCACCGCCTTGTCGTACGCCTTGATGAGGGCCGTGTCGTCCCAGATGTCCGAGTCGTCGCTCTGCGGAGGCCACAGCCCGCTTTACCGCCGCGCCGCTCCGCCGCCCGGCCCCCCGCGCCGCGCCGCGCCGCGCCGCGCCGCGCCCCGTCCCGTCCCGTCCCGTCGAGCCCACGCGCCGCTCCTCGCCCCGCCCCGCCCCACCTGCCCGGCGCCGCGCCGGAACAGCACCGTGTCCGCCATAGTCAGGCCCAGCGCGGCCGCCCACTGCGCACGCGCGGCGCAGGCCGCTTCCTGCGGGTGGGCGGGCCCCGCCCCCTGGCACACGGCGCCGCGCCCGCCCCCAGCGGCAGGGAGGAGCGGGAACGCGCCCGCTACACCCCCCAGGTGATTTTTTTTTATTTGAGCCCAAGGTTGTCGCTACTCACAAGCCCGCCCGCGGACTAACAAAAAGATGCTCCCTGCAGGAAAGAAAAACCCCACCACGTTTGCTGGCAAAATACGATTTCTGGCAGCTGGGTTCACACTCCTAGCTGTTAGCTGATATAATGAAGGTGACCAAGAACCCTAAATCATACTGATTTGGCAGTGCCTAGGAACTGTCAGCACCTAGCAGACAGAGCAGTGGCTGCCCCCACCCTGACACCTTGGGTTAAGAGCAGACTGCCCTCCCCCAAGCCCCACAACAACAGGACCACCAGGTGAGCCTGCTGCTCCCTGTCACCACATCAGGTCTACCAGGACTTGGAGCCACAGGGTCCAGCCTTAGAGTTACCAAATGAAGCACTACATGAAGTCACATGAGCTGCTCTTTACTGTATTTTTAACCCCAGAGCATTTACAGACTGCACTGTATCTGAGATACTGATGTGCTGCTTTGTAGTAAGTGGTTGATTTCAGTTTTAACAATGCTTTCTAAACTGGAATGCACTGCAGTTTCTTGGAAAACTAGATGAACTTGCATAAGTGCTGTTACAGGTGCTTTAGACCTGCATCCTTGAAAGCCATTTAAGAAAAACCTGGCAAGCATAAGAGCAGGATCCAAGATTTAGCCAATTAAGAGCAAGCAACAAGACTCACTTAATTTATCACCAGCTATAGGTATTGCATTGCCCAAACTAGTTACATATTCCCTGAAACTGCTCAAGTTACATCAGGTCTGTAAACAGTAAATGCACTTAGGTCCATTAGAGTTTATGCAAGCAGTAGCAGAGACTTCAAATATCTTGAAGGGGGGACAGTTTTCAAAGCAGCTTACCTCAGTTAGTACACAATATGCTCAAGTAGCCAACCTGTCCATAAGCAAGCACTGCATTTTCACTTGCACTAAGTTTTATTCTTGAGACTAGTTTGAGAAAGCAGCAAGTTTCAACCATTTTAGTGACAGAAGTTTTGCAATCTGTTTATATCTTCAATTCATTAACTTCAAAACCTGTAGCTTCTCTTTAGTATTAACAATAGTTTCATGGTCTGCTGAAGTACACCAGTGAAGACTAACTAGATAAGCATCTTCTATAGTACAGACTTAACACTACCAGATTATATTTCTCCAATTCAATCTGAGTGTTCTTGATTAGTTAATTATTAAAAAAATTAACTAATGTATCAAGCATAACCATTTCAATTAGACAATATTTCATGCAACATTTTATTGTAAAAATAATTTAAGATGAGATTTACAGTTCAGACCTTTAAGTTTAAGCACATTTTACATGTTCCATTCTCAATTAAGTTGTTCTTTAAGAAATCAAGGAAAAAAATCTGGTCTAACTGCAGATTCAGAAATTCATTATTACTGGAACCATAAGTGAAACCAGCAATTGCAACAAAAGCTGGAGTTAAGCTATTGCTTGGTACCATTACTTATATGCATGCAGAAGAGTACAGTCAGTTTTGAAATAACATTTCAGATAACTAAGCCTACACTAACCTGAAAATACTCTAAAGAAATGCAAATTGGACAAGTCTGCAAGTATGAGATAAACATTTAACCATTTAATGGCTGGCCATTTTTATAAATGTCTGATCTTCTAGGCCCTTTAGCTTCATTGATGCACTCCCATTAGGTTTCCTCTGTAGAGACAGTTCATTTTGCTCCTGCCTGCAGAGACTTCCTTTCATTAGCCGCTTTTTGTTTTTGCTGCATGATTTCAGAGTCTCTGTAAAGAAACAAAAAGTTAGATTTCAGATATTGGCTGTTTTTCAAAATAGAGCCTCTCCTGGCTTGCCTTCTACAGCCCTTGAGTAATGCCAGTTTCAAAGAAAAAAATTAGTATATGTGTATTAGTATAAAACAGAGTTAGCCATTCTCATAGTATCTCTATTACTCTGGTCTATGACACCAAGGAAGCCTATGTTGTATGCAAGTTGCTTCATTAAACATCTGTTTAAGTTTCAGAAATAAGGACATAATGGATTGAACATCTTCAAACTACTGACACTATCTTTTCCTGTAATACCAGGCAAAAAGCTGCTCAAAAGAAATACCTGCCACCCCCCCACTCTTGCCAAAAAAGAAGCTGCTTATAAACCTGCATCTAGTATTTATATTCTAGCACATAAATGGACCATGAACTAAAGCAAAGCACTTAAATCCCATTTTGACTGAGACACTGGATTTCTGAACCATTTTTTTCTTCCCATTTCACTCATTTTAAGGAGTTTAGCTGATCTGAGTAGCTATGCAGCAAGCTTTTACCAATTTGATTTGAAAGTAATTTGATTTAGGTTCAAACTCTTAAATGTTATAGCTGGCAGTGCTACCACTTCAGCAGATGGAAGTCTGACTTTCATCTAAACCTGTAGGATTTTTAGTACCAATAGCATCCATTTATCAACTTAGTTTTACATTCAAACTCCAAAAGGCCTTACATTCAGTTTGCATTTAGAGTATACCAGAGCAGTCTGAAGGTACTTCTAGTAATCATTCTGGAAAGCAGCTCACAATACATGCAAGAATTCTGGGTAAGTAGCACAGCCAGGGTCTGGATTAAGTCTTGTCTGATTCCCCCAGAACTCCCTGAGGAAATACTAAGACTGATCACTGTATCAGGTATGACTGATTCGCAAGCACAGCTTCTCTTTAAGAAAATTGGAAGATTTTTTCCTTTTATCTTCCTGCAGTACTAGATCTTACCTCTGTTTTCTCTGAGAAGCAGACAAGCTATCCTCTTTCCTTTTCCCTTTGTGGATCTCCTGAGTCTTCTTCAGGTTCTTTTGGCGGGCAAGTTCACGCTGATTCCCACCTACAAGATATATTATACAGTTTATGCAGGAACTGATGGTTATACATGTTCCTACTTCCACTTTCTACACAACACTATGAAGTGCCACGCCACAGTTTTGAGATACTACTGGACACACACTGAGGTTGTCTCCAAGTTTAATGTGGCTATTGGGAACAGCCACTTGCAAAATACAGGTACTCAATACTAACATAAAAGGTAAGCACAACACTTAAGCATGGCCTTAGCCAGTGCTTAAATTACATTTAACAAAAGCAAAAGTTTTTATATATATATATACACACACACATGTTTGCAGTATAGAAGACAGCTCCTCAGGGGACAGGCAAGCTTTCCCCAGGACTATCAACCCCTGGACTGATTACACACCAGGCTTTTTGATCAGACAGAATTCCTGAGGGTATAACATCAAAAACAGCACACAACTGTTGTTCAGAGCAGTTATAGCTATCCAAATTCTCAGTCCTCCTGGCAGCAGCCATAGCCACCTCAGTTACAAAACTCTTCCACACTGCTGACCACCTTTTCATTGTATCCACTTTCTTACAGCAGTTCAAGTATACTCTTCAGCTCACCTGCCAGGGTTGTTTTCTTTGCTTAGTATTTCTTGCCCTGCTTCTTTTTGACTCAGTATTCCAGTGTATTCCAGATGTAATCACTTGTATTCTTGGACAAACATGACTGCAAGTTATTTTTCCACACTCAAAAAATGACAGCTCAATCTCTGTAATTTGTTGTGCCTGTTTCAATCTCTTTCCAGTCTTAAGACTACCTATGCTCTTTTTATCTTCAGGATAGATAATCTTCAGGTGCCTGTCATTTCAGGTGTTGCAGAAGCAGTTTAGGATCAGGTCCAGAAGAAAATTTTAAACACCAACTTGACATAATCCAGAGTTTTGTACTCATTCTGTTTAAGTGTACCTGCCACATCAAGTAGTAGACAAGAGCCATCCTATGGAAGCAGGGGTACTGCATATTCTGGACACCATTATGGTTTTTATATGGTTAGGCAAGTGGTGCTAAAAGTCCAAAGAAGTGGGTATTTTGACTGCTGCTTCCTGAAGGCTGGTCCAGCCTTGGAAGGTATACTTCGTCTGTGACAGGACATTATGTACTTACCTTTTGCAAGAGCTTAGAGAACACCTAATCACCCTCCTCATGAGCATTCAAGGAGATCCTGTTCCCAGAGTCCTGCAGTATAGAAAAGGGGCCACTATTTGTTCAGAAACTAAAGTGAAACAGCTCTCCAGCAGTATTACAGCTTGATTGGGACTTGATGACTCATGGGCAGATGATACATTCCAGGCTAAAAATGGTTCCAGAGTTCTATAGTGCTCAGGAGGCACAAGTGTTGTATGCACAAGTTAGCAGCAATCAAATAGGTCTTCTGTGGTGCCTAAAGAAACTTGATTTCTTCTTTGTCCATAAAGAAGAAATGCACAAAGTCAAAACACACTATTATAGTTCCAGTTCATACAGCAGTTTTCTTCCACCCTTAACCTAAGGCATTCCCTTCCTCTCCAAGGGAATGTTGTGCATGGTGTCTGCAGAAGTACTCTGCAAAAAAGATAAGCTGAAGAACCAGGCTGAATGGCATTGCTGAAAAGCTTGGCTGCCACTTCTGCACAGCAAAAGAGAGCAGGTAGAAAAGCACAGCACTAGAGTAGGCACACAGAGCAAAACTACTCTTTAAAAGGAAGCGTAAACGTCCAAGAAAGTGTTGCCAAGGATTGTTTGGCCCCAGTACTTCACCCAGGATGCTGACTCCAGGCAAGACTGCAGTTTTCTACAGTCTGTAACATCAGCCTAAGTCTTCCATGGAATGTAGTCCAATCCCGACAAGAATTCTATTCAGCTTTCCATAATGTGAAATTCAAGAAAGAAGGCCACATATAGGCCCATATACCCTTCTCCTGCTTATAACTATGCTCTAGAATCCCCTACCTTACCCAACTCTGTAAGACATATTGCTTCAGTTCTACCTGTCCCTGCTCTTTGAATTCCAAGATCCAGCAGTTCTTGAAAAGATAAACAAGAGATCTCCAAATAGCACAAACTGGAACAAGCAGTAATAATCTTTATTGGAAGGAGGTCAAAAGAATGGTAACAAGGATTGACATCTGAGATCAGGAACCCCAGGGTACTTTCTGAGCAGCGAAGGAACTACTCACACACCAGAACTTAACAGTGGAAGAAAAGTCACCTGCCACCAAGTATTTGAAAATACAAAATCTAGTTCAGGTCTGATGATACCAAAGCTTTGAACTCTAGAAATATACACTAAAGATAAGACCATGGAGTATGTCAACATACCACAACTTCCTCCACCCCTAGTATTTCTGATATTGTATTGAACTAGGCTGTCCTAAAATGAAGTACGTAATCATTCTGCTGTAATCAGATGTGGAATACTGTACCCCCTCCTAACCTTATAGATATTTTATTATCATGCAAAACAGGAAAAAATATCAAAATCCATAAGCCTACCACTTCCTCCATAAACTCAAAGCCTAATCTGCACACAAACTGCTTTATGGCTAGTTCTTTTGCACTTTCAGCATTACAGCAGATTTGACGGCTACATTTTTTTAAATTAAGTCTGATATCAAAGGCACTTCCTCAAACAACAGGCAGCTTCTGTATTGCCAAATATAGTAGGGAGAAGACAACATAGCAACCCTGCTACTGTTAGGTAATCTCTAAGTATTCTAGATTTGGTTCAGAGTTCTCCGCCATTTTAGAATAGATATACTAACATTAATTTTAACTAAGGTGATGATTTGCAAGTCCTATTTTGCTTTTAGCGACAGCCTCAACCACAAATTAGGCAGTGAGCTATTAAGTATTCAACAACCCTTTAAATACCCTTTATTTGCAGCCAACACTGAAGTTGAGCATTACTGCTTTTCTAGCCGACCATCTTCCCCTCTCCCCCCAAACAGCTACGCCAGGGGACGCTGAGGACATCTTTGCTTTAAGCCTAAAACGGCGGCAGGACCTCGGGAGCCTCAGCCCTAGCGGGCCACACACTCCCGCGGGATTTCGCTGTGGAGACACAAGGTCCCAAGGAGCGAGACCCGACGGCGACAGCCCAACCGCCGCCGGCACCCCCCGCCCCCAGTTGCCGGCATCGCGCCCAGGCTGCGCCTCTCTGCCGGCCTCAGCAGCCCGGCGCCATTACAGTGGAGGGGCCAAAGCGCTCCCCCCACCCTCTGAAGGCCCCCCCGGCAGCCCCATAACTCCGCCGCTCCCGGCACCGCCGGCGGGGACCTGCCAGCGGCCGGACACTCACGGGTCATGGCGAGACACTCCGCCTTGCCGGGCCGCACCTCCCTCCAACCGACCGCTCCCGCTGCCAGAACCTTCTACCCCTCCGCCTCCGGCGCGCACGCC
The DNA here is from genome assembly GCF_036417845.1 of Apteryx mantelli. Lineage (NCBI taxonomy): Eukaryota > Metazoa > Chordata > Aves > Apterygiformes > Apterygidae > Apteryx > Apteryx mantelli. The sequence goes on from NC_090020.1 coordinate 58,326,993, forward strand.
TTATAACGCCTTGCCGCCCCTATGACGTCATGGCGGGGCGAGGGAGGCGAGGGGCCGCCACCAAGCCACGCCCTGTCGGCGGGAGGCGTGCGGCCGCCGCGCCCTGGAGGGGCGGGGCCTAAGGCGCGGCGGGCGGTGCGGGCGGCACGAGCGGCGGCCGTTGCTGAGGGGCGCGGCGCGGCGGCCATTTCACCTCACAGCGCCGTCCCTCCGAGACCGAAAGCAAAAAAGCTGTTTGTATAAGCAACTGTGTTTCCTTTCCTTTCCTAGAGACGGCTGGAAAAGCAAAAGAAGAGAAATATGGTCCTGTAGGGTTAACAGTGCTGCAGCCGTGACGGTCTGAGAAAGCAAGGCAGGCCTATAAGTGTGTGGTATTGCCCTAGCATAGCTAGAAGGGACAGATCAGCTTTCTAACTACTGCTGTTCCAGGAGTGAAGAAGGGCTTTGCATACTTGAAGTTATTTCAGTGGGTCAGATAAGACATATCCCTCTGTGATCTTCTGTATGTTTAGGTCATATTTTCCAGTTTTTTACTGCAACTCTGAATGTTTTCATATAAATGAAAACAGATATTGCATCTCACAGTTAAGGGATTCCCAGAGATAAATTTTAAGAAAAATTCAGAATAGAGATGAAAACTCCATGATATGCAGACTCGCCATGCTGAGTGTTAGGTATTCTTGCAAAATAAGTAATTGTGACATTGCAGCACCACTAGTCTGCGCCTCTTGAGCTAACAGCTATTCTTGCCAGGAATTCAAGATTTCAAAGAAGAATGTATGTATATGAAATAGGGAAAACAATTTTCAAAATGACTATGTATATTGTGAGATTTCACAGCTTTTGATCAAGCAATAAGCAGAAAATCATAGATCACCGTCACTTATAATTACCAAGCAAAGTTTAAAAGAAGTACTTTGCTGCTCTCTTTGAGCACAACTTGCTTTCTCCTTCTAGCTTTGCACACTTTCACCTGTTTGCTCTGCCATCACCCTTCTCTCATCCATCTGCAAACACTTCCTCCTGGCTATCTCTTATCTCTCTCACATCTCATACTCATGGATACCTGATCCAATCCCAAAGGTCACTTTGCTGTATCTGCATTACTGTATGAGTTTAGAAAGTAGAAAGTAAAAGGGTAATTTTCTAATCCTAGGGTGCTTTGTGCTGTCCAAGCCCTCTCAAAGAAAAACACTTTCCCAGCTTGAGGAACTTCCCTTGTTAGTTAGTTTAAAATTGATTATCATGGGGAAAACTAATGACTGGGAGTTTGTTTATAAAGATTTGAGTTAAGGAGAAAAATGGCTTTTGAGTTAATGAGATATCGAAAGTATTGTTTTTGTGTTGCATTTATACACTTCATCGATTTTTTTCTGCCTAGATCAAGGGTCAGCCTGTACAGACTTCACTTTTAAGCCAAAACTCCAGGTCCCCAAATCTAACAAGAATGTAATTAACTTTATTTATACGGTAATAGCAAGTTAATGGGGGTATTCTCATGAATAAGATTAACTTGCATGCCTTTGGAGGACAGGGCTCAAAGATGTCAGTGCTCGTATGGATGCTGCAGGCCCAAGACGTACTATCCCAGGAGAACAGCAAGCCCAGCACTTGCACAGCGCAGTGGCGCCGAGAGGGACGCTGCACCCTCGGGTTGCGCCTCCGCGGCAACACCCAGTGTTTGCCACCTGCGTAACGCCTCCCACCCCGAAGCTCTTCGCACGGCGGAACCGCCGCGCCAGCGCCGCCGTCTCGCGACGCACTGCGCCTTCCTGCGCGGGGGACAGACGTCATCGCCTCCCCCGGCGCCGCGCGCCTCCTGCCGTCGCGGGGGCAGGCCCCGCCCGGCCCGTGCCGTCGCGCGTTGATGACGTACCCGCCGGCGGCGGGTGACATGCCGTGAGCGGCGACGCCGTGTTCCGAGCTCCGCGCCCTCTCTGGCCGCCCTCGCGGGCGGGCCCGTGCCCTCCACCGGCGCGAGCGGCACCATGTTCCGCCGGGCCCGCCTCAGCGTGCGGCCCAACGTGCGGCCCGGGGGCAGGGGCGGCGGCGCGGCGGGCCCGGAGCCGCAGGGTAGCCCGGGCCCCGGCTCGGGCTCGCCGGCGGCCGCCAGCGCCGAGCCCGCGGCGGGAGTGGTGGCGGGAGCGGCGGCCGAGCCCCCGCCGGCCGGACGAGGGGCCGAAAGGTGAGTCGCGCCGGGGCCGCCCGGGTCTCGCCGTTCCCGAGCCGCCGTCGCGGCGCCGGGAGCGCTCGGGCCGGGCAGGCCGCGGTGCGAGGCGGGGGGCGGCCTGGCCGGTGCGCCCTGGGCGGCCGGGTCTGGCCCGGGCCGCGGCCGCCGCCCGGGCTCGGATCGCGGTGCGAGACGGGCTGGGGGGGTCCCAGCCCCGGCTGCCCTAGGGAGGCGCCCGGGGACGCGGCGGCGTCCTGGTCCCCCGCACTGCTTTGTGCCGCCGCCGCCGCCTCCTGCGGGCCCCCTCCTCGCTTCGAGGTTGTAGCTCCTCGAAGGTGTCCTGCGATAGACGCGCTGTGCTGCCTTCACGCAGGTAGTGGTAGCAGCAGCGCGTGTTGTAATCAAAGACAACGATTTCTAGGTGCCTGGCACATTTGCAGCCTAAGCAAAATTTGCACTTCTTTATTGCGGTTGCACTGCAGGTGTGTGAAATAAAATACAGCTTAACACTGCAGAGGAGGGGCCTAGTGTGGTCAGATCCTGTGTTTTGCTGGCACTGCTGCAGTTGGGAGCTCCAGTTTGCAGTGCACAGCAAAAATTCCTAGCCATCCATTACCGCATGACTTTTATTTTATGTTCTTACAGTAGTTCCTTTTTTGCATTCATTTCCATACACCTTTCCCTATATTAATGAGTGAAAACTTTCTTGCTTTTTTTGCCTGTTTATTTTTTTTCAAGTGTTCTTCATTCTAATGGATACACCTGGTAAAATTGATCCCAGGACCGGTTCCTCAGGACCTTTCCCTAGTCTGATAATTACATTTCAGAACAACTTTCTCTCACCTTTTAGCTAGCTGAATTTGCATCTTGTATGAATATCTGTGTGTGTATATATATATGTATATATATATATTTTTAGTTGTGATATATTTTTGGTTACCCATACTGCCTTTTATCCAATTTCTATGGTATCTTTTATGCTTGTTTTGCAATGTGTTGTAACAATGTTTTTCCTTCAAACTTTATTTTAAGGTTTTATATGTTATAGAGGTTAGGTTACTGAATCTTATGTTATCTCTCTTTTTTTTTTCTTTAAATGTAGGTAATGTAGCTGCTATTTTTCAGTTATGTGGTACTGCTGCTGATTCAGTGGATTTATAAAATATTTTTGTATTTGTAATTTAATGGGTATTTTAGTGTAACTTAAGTGTATGTTTCAAAACTAGATACCAATGCTGTTTTAAAATGGAGAGTATTCTAAGGAATCTGTTCACATGGCTCAAAAAATAGGCTTCTGCCATGTCAGTAACAGGCTCATGGGTGGTAATGAAGGCAGAAAATATCCAGGCAAACAAATCCACAAAACCACACCTTACCGTTTTAAAGAAAAAGTAGAACAGTTGTATAAATCTTAAAGTATTTGTGATCCTTGTTGCTCATGTTGAAGGCAATGTGCAAACTTCTTCAGTTTGCCAGCCCAGTGAAACATGTGGGGTAGGGAAAAGGGCTAAGAAAGAGCTTCTTCACAGAAATGTGGGTTTGGAAAAAAGCCCTTTTAAGAAGGGACATGTGGTCAGCTGCAGCACTGTGGTGGGGTCCTCAGTTCAGACTTCAGCTGGAAGGAGCAGATAGTATCTAGATAGTAACTGCTGGGAGACCTGAGGGAACTTTTAGACCTGGGAATATGTAGCAAGGGAACAGGTGGGAGTGTCTCTCTTCTCACCTTCATATGCTTATCCTAAATTTCACTGAAAACCTGTTTCTTAAAGTTTTCTGTTGACTAGGAGATTTTGAAGGCCTGTAGCAATCAAATAGAGAGCAGGCCCAGGGATTTGCTTGCAGTGTAGGATGTGTATTAGCTTCTTGGAGAGCTGTCTCTCTAGATGATGCATTTTAAAGGCTGGCCACCTGGGTGGCTCTGAAAATTCTGGGTGAGTGGATTTGAGGGGAGTCACACAATTCGATTTCCTGAGTGCAGAAATTGGTGGCACACAGCACAATGTGTTCCTTGTGAGGTGTGCAAGAAAAATGAAAGCAAACAAGAAAGTATCTTTCTCCATCCAACCAAAGGCATTCCTTCAAAGCCTATCAGAACTATATCTGTAATGTCAGTTGCTTTCCTTTTCTGTGTTTCTCTAATCTATGAATAGATTTTGTTGATTATCAAGAAGGAAGTTCTCTGAGCATAAGTGTCTGCTAAACGATGTTTGACTGTTCAAATGTCTAGTGTGGTACTTTGATAAAGGTTTGTAAATCAGAGGTGGTGTGAGAAGGTGAATAAAGAATTACTTTTCACTATCTCCTGCAATACAAAAAACAAAGGATATTGAGTAAGATGCTTGCAATTTCCATTCAAAGCAAATAGAAAGGCACTGTATATATAAACTCAATGTATGGGACAAATTTTTCAAAAGTTTATTGGGGCCGTTAAATACAAAGGCATCACTTCTAGGCTGTGCCTGAGCCACAGGTAGCCAGTAGCTGGAGAGGATTTGGAAAAATTTTGCTACACGGTTATACTTTTATTGTATTCTTTCAGAGGCATTTGCTTCTGACTATTTTTTGGAGATGGATTATTGGTAAGTAAACCATGGGTGTGGTCATCCTTATGTACAGAAACAAAAAAGGCATAGTTCAAATGTAAAATTAAGAAACCCTTTATGACTCAGTTTTGACTCAGCTGCAGTTTTTACTGTGAGTGTCAGTCAAGGCACTGGAGTTGCTTGCAGACTTGGGAAGGGGATAGTGGTTGGCATTTGCTTGCACTTCGAAACTTACACATTTCCAACCCTTATGCAGAGATAAGAGAGCTTTCTGTGGAAGCTAAAAGCTGTTGCTTCTAAAAGGCTGCTCACTTTTGATGTGATCAGCATGGGAAATGGAACAGTAGTGTCCAGTTTCACTTTTTTTTTGGGGGGGGGTGCAATCACAGTTCAGATATTATCTACTTGCAAATACATAAGAGGAATGTTCAGGTTGATCGTCTTGAAAATCATAAAACTACTTGTTGCATATAGGTTTATTGAACGCTTTTTATATGTAACTGACATTGTGGCATATTTTTACAAAGCTTTATTAGCTTTATTGTACTGTGGAGTTTGATATTCTCTGATAAAAGTAGAGAACCTCCCAAAAAAAAAAAGGGGTGAGGGCAAAGAAGGAATGTGTGTGTTGAGCATTATTAGTCAATCAGCTTGTAACATTAGTAATTAATATTATAAAATAATATGCCAATTCTTATGATGAGTTTAGGAGGAAGTACCAGCTGCAAATTGGTTCTAGTGTGGCTTCTTGTATATAGTTGCATTTCTCTGTAGCACTGCATTTATATTGTTTGGTGCATAAATATACATACTGATGCTAAAAGTTGTAAAACTGTCACCATAAAGTATTTCAGAATACCTTTTTTTTTGTGTGTGTGAACTTTCCAGAGATGAAAAGACTGACAGCTCAAATGATGCTGGAGAAGCTAGTAAACCTGCAGAGATGCCCACACAGAGAAGAAAACGGATCTCCACTTTGCCCAATCTTGCAAAACCCAGAGCTGGACCTTCATCTGCACAACGTTCATCATCAAAACTACAGAGGCGAGCATCTCAAGCTCTTGATGGCAGTGCTTCACTTCAGAAGGATTCCTCTCCATCAGAAAAGACTAATGCTGAAAGTTCTCCAAAGTCTCCCATACTGCCTGAAAAGAAAACTCCTGTGCCACAAGTGCCACAATTCTCCCCATTTAAAAAATCAGCCAACAAAGAACAAAATGCGGGTGTAGCTGCTCAGAAAAATGATGATACCCTGCAGAAGAGTGTACCCTCCCCACTCAAGGAGAGACCAACACAAGAAAGATCAGTGTTGCAAGAGGAAAAGCTACCTACAAAACCTACTCCTGTAAGAGAGAAACGAATGTGTTCTGACCGTGAAAGGATCCTCAAAGCTCGGAAGTTAAGAGAAATGCTTAAAGAAGAGCTGAAGAAGGAGCGGATGGTAGGCATGTGGTGGGCTGTGCTGATGCACGAAGGGCAGAGAAAAGTGTGATTTGCCTAATCTTATATATTACCTCTCCTTTGCAATAGAGTTTTCTGACAGTGGTCAGCTGCTTACTGCTAATAGTCTGTGGTATCTTATAACTCTTTGTAGAGGCTTAAATGATTCGTAAGCAATAGCAGCACTGTGTTCCCTCATAATACAGATTATCTTATGAAAAATTGTAATTTTCTTTAGACCCACAGCCTTTTTGATTTGAGACCTGCTAATATATAATGGTCAGCATTCCAATTTAAATAACTTCACAGTTGGTAAATACAACAGGGAAGTGTGCTGTAAGAAGCCTGGCATTTGGGATTCCTCATGTCTTTTCGACTTAATCATTGACTAAGTTCTCTGATGTTCTCACTTCTGCCTGCACAGAGTATTGAATTTCTGTGAGAGTTTAAATTACTTAGGGGTTGCTGGTGTCCTCTCTGACAAATGGACACTTCTAAGCTAAAATTACTTCAGTGGTTGAGAGGAAAAAAAACACCCTAAATTGGGTGCTTCATGAACAAAGCAAAACTATTTATTTGTGAAGTATAAGGTATTTTCAGGGTGAATTCAGTTGTTTTGTTTTTACATAGAAACAGCTGAAACACAGGCCTCCAGTAACTGAAGGACGTTCTCCACCAGATCGTTCTAAAATGACTATGAGAGACTTGATATACTATCTGCCGGAAAACAATCCTATGAAGTAAGTATGACTTTTTTCCCCCCTCCTTAGGTCAAATGATTTTTCCATTTTCTGCCAATTTAATAACTGTGAAAAGGACAATTCTTAAAACTGAAGTATTATTTCTTAGCTTTGGTGCAGCACCGTTGCAATAGCAACATAAACTTATAAACATTTTCACATGTACTCAGCTTCTGTACAGAAGTGAGAATGGAGCTTAGTGTACTTGATGAAATATGAAAACATGAAGCTGCCCCCACTGATGATTTATCTCTGGACAAATAATGTCAAATGCAGAATAACATTGTGTGTGTGTGTGTTTGTTTTATTTTTATGTATAGCTCCAGTTACTTCCCTAGTTATGGATACTAGGGATGTTATAGGTGGTCACCAAATCTAGTGGGCTCTAGGATCCAAGCATTCCTCCCCCTGAGGCTGCCATAGTGCAGCTGGGTGCACTCTAAGACCCAGGAGGTCTCTCCATCCCAGTTGGATCGATGCAGCTGCTGCTGTTCCTGTTAGCAGGTTTGGCCAGTAGCAAGGTTGAGTGTGTATCCCAGGTAGTCGCATCCACAGAAGACGCTAGCACAGCTGGCCACACACTACCACAGACAGAGCAGTGCCTTTACACAGCTGCCAAGTCCTGTTCTTCCTCTCTGGCTGATCAGGATTGAAGTTCATTAGTGAAAACACAAGCACACCCTCACTCTCTAGATTCATAAGCGCGCTCGCAGTGACAGATCCCTTGAATTCAGCATGACTTCCAAGTCTCATACCATGCCTGGACTATGAGCTCTCTGGCCTAGGGTGTGTGTTTCCTCCTACTTGTTGGCTAGTTCAGTTTCATGTTTGCTAGCAAAACAGATGCATGTAGTCTCACACTTGTCTCATGATCACCCCCACAATTGTGGATCCCTCAGATATTAGCATGGACTCTCAGTCCCCCTAATATTCATGTCCAGGTCTTGGGCCCTTACCAAGCCACTGATTCAGATCTTCAGTCTTTCCACATGTGAGTTTCCACCTACTCACTGGCAAGTTGAGCTTGAAGTTTGCTAGCAAATTGCACATACACACATGCACGCAGGATTAAGTTTGCTGGAAAAATGTAAGCATAGCCAGGTCTTTTCAGTTGCTGGCACTTAGATTTCCACACACCCTGGCCTCTGCAGTTGCTAGCACCTAGACTACAGGCCCTGTGACCTGCAGCCCCTTCTCTAGTTGCTGGCACTCAAACCTTTCAACACCATACTTCATACACCCTACACTTGCCAGTTCTTGGCACTTAGACCTATGGTCTGTGGTCTCTTCAGTTGTTGGCACCTAGACTTACAGGCCCAGTGACTTGCAGCATCTTTTCCGGTTGCTGGCATTTAGGCTTTGCTGCACTCACACAGAGTAACAAATCCACAAAAACAGAACAAATAATTGAGAAACAGATTTCTTAAGAAGATAGGATAGACTGCAGAGCTCAGGCAGGAGGGCTAAGTCAGACAAGTGTACTGACTGGCAACCTGCTTCTATGTGACTGGCCCAGTTATCCCCCTTCCTCTCCGTTTTCCCATGGATGTTCCTCTCCATTGATCCTGATCCTTCCCTTTCCCATAAATATCCCCTAATAAGTTTTACGTAATCCCACGAGCCTCTTCTGATATGCAGTAAGTTTCTCACAGTCCTACAAGCCCCTCAAATATCCCATAATACTTAAGATAACCGTTTCCCCCTTTTTATCAATTATGAAGTTTAGATTGACCCTCTTCAAGGCTGTGCCTGAGTAGTTCCTCTAATGGTCTGTCAATCAGTGGTTGAAGAGTTCTGGTGTTTGTTATTGTCCCTGTTATCAACTGCTCCTTAATGTTTGTGTGTCTGTTTTATTTATGACTTTCCTTGTTATTTGTTATTTCTTTTACACTGAATAGTCATTAACCAGATAACTTAATGAACCATATGCTCTCACATTCCACTTACTCTTACGATGGATATATCCATATGCCTCTAAACCTGGATATTGTAAACTATGTTAGCTTTATTCAATTGTAATTCTAATGACAGCACGCGCCTTGAAGGTGTTGATTCTGTAGATCAATTTGGGATGGTATGGATGGTGCAGGAGATGGTGCAAAATCTTAGGGATGAGAACCTGACAAGCGGCTATGGAAAACTTTGTCTAGCTATTCTCAAAAGTATGGTGCTTGCTGGAAGGACCAGTTCTAATAATGAAGTGTCAGTGATTTTCATGCTCACAGAACTTGTTAATCAATGCAAAATGGAGATGCTGGTGTGTAGCAGCATTGTGGTACTATCAGCTAGCAGCTTATGATGTGAGGTAGAAGGTGCTTGTTTCTCAGTGAGCTAATGGCTGCTGTTCATCCTCGCTTTCTTGTGATAAAGTATTTTGAACTTTCAGTTGAAAGTACTGTGAACATTAGTAGTGAATCAACTGGTGATCATCATCATAGTCTCATAGATTGCTACTTGAAATCTCTTGCTTTGTCCTTTTAAAATGCCTCGAACAATTAAGGCTTATACAAAAATCCAGCAAAACTCATTAAGCAATCATGTTTGTTCAATTAGACCAAATGCAGATATGGTACAAAGAACCGAAAATATGAAAGCTGTGTGTTTCTTTGTTCATTATCCACTAAAAGCAAGTTTGGACAGTTGTGTTTTTTTTAGAGTGAAGCAGAAATGTGTCTGCATGAACTTTCATCTCTATTGTTTTATAAAATTCCAGGTCTTCACTGGCAGAAGAAAAGAGAACAGAAAAAAATTCTGCACTGGGTCAAATGAAAGAGTAAGTCTTAGTGATTGAGGTATTTAGAGTCAGAAAGATTTTTGTTTTTGTTGGAAAAAAGCATGCTTTATGTGTTGTAATATTAACAATATAAGTCTTTGTTTACTGTTTCAATATTGTAACCCTTATTTAAACAAAATGTAATTTGGGAGGGGAGGGTGGTTAAAGAGCATTTTGTTTCAATATTATGTTTCTGGGTCGTTCATCCGTTGTACAATGGAATGAAAAACAGAGTCCAGAGTCTTTGTTGATTACATTGCTAGTGGGCTGTGTTGCTGAGTGGTTCATTAAATTGTTGAACATCTGGTGTATTGAGCAGCAATTCAAAACATTAACAAAAGTAATGTTTTTGGTTGATCTCTTATTTGTAGACAGGAAGAGAAAAGTACTCCTGATCATGAAGAGGAAGATGATGATGAGGAAGCAGAGAATGGGGAGGAGAGTCAGGATGGTCCACTTCTAGTTCCTAGAGTGAAAGTAGCAGAAGATGGCTCAATTATTCTGGATGAAGAAAGGTACCAGATTCTACATCCAATTCATGGACAATATCTACTAGACTACTGCTTGGTTTGTGAATAAAGAACAGTTATCTTGGACAGGGACAAACATGAGTGTATTGATGTGTTGAGAGCCAAGCTATCCTAATTTAGAAAACAGTGCAAATATATGACAAAATATGAGCAGCAATTATCTACATCACAGTAGTAGCATACTTACTCCGAGAAATGTGTTTTTGGAGAAGGAGGGAGAGAGGAAGATGCAATGTTTTATTAGAGTGAATGAATGGTGAATATTCGTCAGACTTCCAGATGTCTTCTACATAGTTCACTCCTTTGTTTATCATAGTTGCAAGAGCCTGCTCATTGCTATTCTGTTGTCAGCATGATTTGCTCCAGCTTTGTATCTTGAACCTTGCTGCTCTGTTCAGGTGTCAATGTTTTCAGTAACTTTGCTTAGAATGGTATGACTGTTCTAAAATACTAGAGTATCAAATTATTGACTTTCCAAAAATCTGAATAGTTCATTCATAAACATCAACAATGTGTCTTGCTAGTAATATTTTCAGATTAGTATCTTTTTGTTTGCTGTTCCAGTTTAACTGTAGAAGTACTAAGGACAAAAGGTCCATGTGTTGTAGAAGAAAATGATCCCATCTTTGAGCGTGGCTCTACAACTACATATTCCAGCTTCAGAAAAAGTTTTTACACAAAACCGTGGTCAAATAAAGGTGAGTATTTTTTTGGTTTCAAGTTTTGAAAGTAAAAGCTTGGTTTTCCGCAAATGCTCTGTACTTACAACTTTTTTTCCCAATGAAGTTGATGGATCTATTCATGTGTGACAGAGTCTCAGTCTGCAAACTCTTATAACAAGCAGAGCTCTGATGTTTGCTGTGAAAGTAGACGTGCTTAAAAAAATCTGGTGTCCTATGATATGTAGTATGCCTGTGACTTTATTCTGTCCTGGACCACTAGGTGCTGTGGAAGTGCTAACATGCCTTTTTATCAAAAAGATAGTTTTGGATTCTAGTATCAGGATATTTGAGCTGCCTGTGGAACAATTCCTAATTTTTAACAGCTTCTCTACTTGGTTCTTCCAGCATGGGCAGGAATAAATGATATAAGCTGTCTCTACATGGGCTGATAGTTGTCAATAAGCACAGAATGATTTTTGTGATTTATTTTTATTTTGATTTTTGAGCCTGCTGTGAATTGGTTATTGTCCTTAGGCTTACAACTTTTTACAACTGGAAATACTTTTTACAACTGTAGATGAAAAACTTAGCTTCAGAATTCATTGTGCTGCTTTTGGACTACATTGTCTTCTGCTTACAAAGAATAGTATGAATGTGTGCAAAATGCCTGGTTTCTTTTTGTGTTTGTGTTCATAAATTCACATTTTGGAGCTGGTTAGCTTTAATTTACTAACTTTACTAAACATATGGCACATTTTACAGTCTTATGGTAGATTAGACAATTCTTTCTGTTAATGGTTCATTTAATATTATTAAAGGTACTTAGGTAAAATAAGACATGAAGAAATTTCTACCCAAAGTGAAAACTTTTTCCTTTCTTGAGCTTTATTTTTTCATTTTGTTGAGCTGTAAGCAAAATCAAGTTTAACCAGTTAAAAATGGCAGAAAATAAATGTGCAAAAAAAAAAAGCAAATGTCTTTTCTTTAAAGAAATATTTTAGAAAGTATACAAATATGATTTGTATAACTATGAAAGCTGCAGGATGTATTTTTAGTGATGACATGTTGAATTAGCCTTAAGTGTTACTTGCTATATTTTCAGCAAATGTCATCAAGAATGGCTGTTTGAAGTCAAGACACTAATCCTCCGTGGAGGGAAAAAGTCACTGTTCAGACTGTGAACATACCATACAACTAAATATCATACAGAGTAGTATATTAGGAATTGAATTTACAGAAAGAAAGACTGATGTGAAGGTGTATGATTACATGATTGTGAAAGCTACTTACTTGTTTCTAGAATGCAAATAGTCCCTATTATGCTATAGTCCCACCTTTGTGAGAAGATATTAATATTATTTCAGCATTTATCTTCCTGACTCAGTAGAGAATGAGTAAGGCTGTGTGTGTGTGTGTGTGTGTGTGTGTGTGTGTGTGTGTATACACATATATATGAATGTACATATACACACACATGTATATATATGTACATATATATGTGTTTATATATGTGTGTGTGTGTATATATATAAAAAGATGTTTTATTCAAACTTGCTTTTGCTGAAATGAATAGTGTTAGTAGACCTGATTCTTCACTAGACAGTGGGAAATGTTGGTTACTTATCTACATAATTTCTTATCAGGCATGTTCTCTTTCAGTGAATTGATGTATGAAAATTGGAGAATATTTAATTATAATTAGTTTGATATACCTTCATGTTATGTTTCTCATTAATGTTGGGATGATTTATTGCATGATGATTACAAAAAAATACTTAAGTTTTAACTACGTAACTTTAAATTTCACTGGGATACTCCAATTCACTCAATTTGCAGCTCCGTTAGATAACCTAATGGTCAATTGTAATCATAATTTCTCTGAATCTGTAGAATCAAAGGGTGGTCTCCTCTATGAGTTATCTATCTAGTTGTATTAATAGTTTGGAAAATGTTTTATTTTAGATAGTAAGAAGGATAACAACTGTAAGTACTCTTAAATATTATCTATCTTTTTTTTCCCTAGAGACAGACATGTTCTTTTTAGCTATCAGTATGGTAGGAACAGACTTCTCCTTGATCGGGCAGCTGTTTCCTCATAGAGCCAGAGCAGAAATTAAGGTAAAAATTAAAGCACCCAATCATAAACATCTATTTTTAACTCTTCTGTTTCTTGTTTGCTATTCTTGTGTTTCCTATTAGTATTGATAATTTTGATGCTAATTGGCTCTGGAGTAATGCTTTTAATAACCATTTCCAGGAATAACTATCTGAAATATGAATATGCTGGGTTACATTCTGATAACCATATTTAATAAGCAGATATAGCTAGTCTTGATTTTATTTTAATTGAAAAATGCTGGTAGTGGATAACGTTTGAGGTTCTTTTTTGTTACCTCTCTCTTGGTGTCCAGCTGGTAACAACTTCTGTATTTCAACCTCTGCCTGGACTGGAAGTAAGGAGGATGGATGGAGGAAGATGTTGAAAATAACCAAAAATAAGCTAGTGATACATATTGATGACAGAAAACAAATTTTAGCTTTCTGTGTAAAAAATTAATGACAAAAACTTTTGTGTTCTGTGAGCATGCTTGTAAGATTTAACAACTTCAGTTCCTAGAAAATTTTATTACTAGAAAAAAGTTTAAAAACTTCCTCTTGATCTGTGTTATACAAACAGTTATATTGTTGCATTTCTTGCTTATTTAAAGATAAACATAAATTTTATTTTTAGAATAAGTTCAAACGTGAGGAAAAAGCAAATGGATGGAGGATAGACAAAGCTTTCAGTAAGTAAAGAAAACGCACCCCACCCCACGATGACTCAGTTAAATGCAGTCATCTTTCTTCATTGTCATTTTTGTGCTTTGTCTGGCTTGAATTAATTATATGAAAAAGTTTTTGCTCTTAAATGAATTTAGGAGTTACACTCTCATGGTTTTTATAACAAGTATAATTCACAGTAAGATCTTTAGGTTTAATTTGTGGCTTTGTATTGATCCAGTACATGAGATTGATATAAACTTTCAGTTAAAGATTATTCTGGTTCACTGGAATTTAGAGCACAGTTACTAATTGTAAACTGCTTTGAGACTCTTTAAATGCTTTATATGTTTTTTGAATGGGCCACGTAAGTCTTCGATTAGCACATTAATTCATTATTTGATACTATGGTACAATTTATGTATTTGTCACTTCTCAGATTTTCTAAACTGCTAAATATTGTACCCTTTCTGCAATCTGTTTTTTAAAAACAAGCTACCACAGTCCTTATATGTCACCTCTATCTAGTTTCTGCTCAAGTGATATTCAAAAAGAATTCTCTGTTTAAATATGTAATTGTTGCTTTTAAATATCATAACATGTACCAGTGATTATTTTACAAAAGCAGAAATTTGGGAAGATTGTCAGCTACAAAATCTCCTGCATTTCTTTGTTTTAATTGGACAGAAGAAAAGCGGCCCTTTGATTTTGAGTTTTTTGCTCAGCTGCTTGAGAAGGTCTTGGCAGATGAGGAAAAGAGGAAGCAAAAGACTGCTAAAAACCAGAAGCCAAAAGAAAAGAGGCCGTCAAGGACTCGGAAGAAACCAAAAGGTACTTCAAAAGAATGCTTGAGGATACTATTATGGAGCAGTGGTGTTAATGTTGCTTCAGTAATATATTGCTAACAAAGTAAAAATCGCATAGGGGATCTTTTTCTCCCCTGTTCTGAATAGGGCAAGAGAATTCTGGGTTCATAGTGTAATTCTTTTTCAGATGTAGGTTGCTTATGTGCAGGATGGTAATAATTGTTAGCAACCAGTTTCTTGAGGGGTGCTTTCTGTAGGCCACGCTAAGATTACTGCTCTTCCGGCATCTGAAACACTGGACTACTAAAAGGGATATTTTAATTTAATAATTAATAAGTATCTTCATGAGTTACTGGTAAACTCACCTTTTAGAATCCTTGGGCCAAAACCTTGTTTTCTTCTGTGACTTTTCATTTAAATTTTAACTTTTTTTTTTTTTAAGATGCTGTTTCTCCTTTAGCTGCATTTTGACCCCTAAAATCTGAAGACTATAATTCTTTTCAGGGAATCTTGTAAAAGCTGTTTTTGTTTTCTTGTCTGTTTAAAATAAAGTATAAAGATTATGTTTAATTACAGCTGATCATTGTATAGTGTCTTACTACTTTAGTACCTGTGAAAGGACTTTTCACAGATGTGTTTAAATTAAAAACAATTGGACTGACATCATTTGATTGAATTCCCTGTTAATTTTGTGGTTTTTTTTTTTTTCCTGAATATTTGTTCTTAATACCATTAACAAGGAAATGGGTTCTTGTGGAAGAAACAAGTGAACAGCCCTTAAAAGGGATCCTAGCTAGGAAGTAACATCTCAATTTAGTTCTTAAAATTAAAATTCTTAAAAATTGATTTAGTTCTTAAAAGATTGTTGCCTTTCTCTAGCCTTGATTTCAGATCCAATTTAGTAAAAATGTCCCACATAGTAGGTTTTATAGCTACATGTAGAAATTCTGTTCGTAGTCTTTAATTATAGGTTAATTGTATTTTGTGTGTAAAATAGTGTGAGCATGTATAAGAATTAAGAAAGCATGTATAAGAATAATAAAAATGGTGGAGAGAAAGTACTTGGTGGTTGTGTGATGTTCTACATAAATACACGATGACAACCAAAATGTTCTGGAAAAGGGAGGGAGAAGAATTTTAGAAGCTGGTTAAGCAGGAAAAGAACTTACAAATTTTTAGCTAGAAAATAATTAAGCTTTCTTATGCAAATAAATGATTAACTAAAATAAATCTCTTGATCAAAATTACTTTTTTATGGCATACTTTCTGCAGCCATAATTACCTTTTTCTGTAGAGACAGGAAAATTGTTTTCAGGGATGGCAATGCCTATTTTTCGTGGACCTAAAAGTGATTGTGTAACTTCCTAAAAAGTATTAGAACAAGAACATTTGCTTAATACATCCTGTATTGACTTTACACTGATGGAAGTGTTATCTTATGCACAGAATGTGTTCTGTATTTAGTGCTGCAGTTAATCTCTGCTGAAGCTTTTCTTTTTAATCAGTGACTGACTTATGAACCTGCTTGTATGCCTAATGATCTATCAACACTGATACATGAATTCAAAAGATGTTGCTATTGGAAATATCTTTGAGATTTATGGCTCCTAATACTTTATCAGCCTATTAATCAGGAACCATACTGTCTCAATAGCGAAAGCTGCCAGTGCAGAAGCTGCTAGTGATGGAGATAATTCTCAGAAAGCCAGAATTTCTGATGGAGAAACAGAAGCAGATGCTGTGACAGCTGAGAAGGAAAATGAAGAATCTTTGGGTGTTTCTGAACGGACGGAAGAACAGGATGCATTAGAGCCAGCGTTAGCAAAAAAGAAGAGAAAAAGAGGGAGAAAAGATGATCTTGAACAGGAAGTGGAGAATCTTCCAGAAGAGACGGCAGTCCCTTCAAAAATTGCTGTCGAAGGGAAATCCTCTAAGAAAAGTAAGAGACAAAAATACTCGCCTGTAAATCTTCAAATACAAAGTCTTTATGTAAAGACACTATAGTCTTAAAAATGAGAACTGGGATTTTGTTTTGTTACTGATCTTCCTTGAAAGGTTATAGAACTGTGCCTTTCAAGAAGTTAGCTTTCATACTAAATCTAAATGTTATGTTTTATTTTAGCTGAGAGCAAGTCTCTTAAACTTTAATTATGTAATTTCTGCTGGGATTTTCTTTGTTCTTGATTGTAGCTGGTATGTGAGAATTGGAATTCTGTGCTGTTACCCAGAATGTCCAAATTGATTTCATTCTTATTTATTAGTAGGAAAAAGTTCAGTATGTGATACAAACGGTGATGGTCATACTACCTTGGGAGAAGAACTGGACAATGTTACTGAAGAAAAGCAAGACCATACTCCTGTTCTAGAGGAGGAGAGATCAGAATCCTGTTTACCGGTGGATGGCATAACTGAAAGCGATCTCAATTTATGCAGGTAATTTTTGCAATAGAAAGCTTAGGCTTTAAAATGGTTTATTTTTTAAAATTGCTTGAATTTGCTGATTCTTACCATCATGTTAATTGACATAGATGGGCAGGATTTTCAGTTTCTCAGAACTGCGAAGGTGTGCCCTGCTACGTTGTAATCATTTGCTTTCAATTTACACCCTCAATGCATTCTCTGCCCTGATGCTCTCCTTGTAAATCAGTTTACATCAACATTAAAATCCCATCCAAAATTACTTTCTTTTTTTTGGAGGGTGCTGGTGGTGGGGGGGTGAAGTGCTTGAAGACTGGCCTATCCTAAACATTGGCTTAAAACTCTTAACAGTACTACTAATATTTCTCTCAAAAGAGTGCTTGGTAATGTTGCTCGGTAGTGTTGCTATACACTTGGAATTTTTTAATAGGGGTTTCCTTGTGAGAAAGGAAAATTGCTCAGATTTTATTTGTGCTGAACTTGCCTCTTGGGTTGACAGGCAAGATTTTAGTCTCAGTTTTGGGCATTTTTTTTACCAGAAAGAATGTGAATATTTTATTTTATTTTTTTTATATATGAAAGTGGTAAATCTAAAAACTTTCTGTGAAGCTGTCCCTGCTGCTTTGGAATTTTGCATGTTAAGTGCTCTATATAGTTATATTGTAATTGTTTGCTGTTTTCATACAGTTTTCTTGAAACATTTACAGGCTTTAATCTCTCACAGGAGGTATATGGAAGAACAGAGTAATTCTTATTTTTGAACTCAATGTAGATTGTTATGGAAGATCAGGAAAGTTCTTTTGTGTACAGTGTTTTAAATTATAAAGTCTGTTTTTAAGGCTGTATCTAGTCTAGAATATACGGATGGTATTTTTAACTCTTCTTGTAATGGCATTGCAAAAGTACAAAAGTGGTTTTAAAGCTCATGTCATGAGGATATCACTACAAGTTACAGGTTTTTTAGAGAATCTGACAAGCATCTAATCTGTAGAAATTGCATACTGCTGTAAATCTAAATTTTACTGTGCAACTTAATCTGTAAATAATATTAGCTTTCTATTAAAATATATTTATGTTTTCATGTGCTTTTATTGATTTCAGCTTTCAAGATGGCAATGATAGTATGCTAGAAACAGAATCTGCTAAACTGAGAATGCTAGATATTGGAGATGAAGTACCACAGGAAAGCCAGCTTTCAAAGTTCCCAATTTCAAAGATTAAAAACAAGGAAAGACAGTCTGAAGAAACTGCAGAAGCAAAGGTATTTTTATTAAGTGATTCTGTTTTCTTAAGATCTTTCTGTTTACCATTAGTAGTGTTTATGTAAATTAAAGCTGTTTTTCGATATGTTTTTGTAATGTTTTTACCACTTGGTGCACAAAAGGCAACAAACCTGAGACCATCAACAAAATTTAAATGCTTTTAATTTAGTTAGCCTTAATTTTTTTTTGTTTTTGTTTTGCTTTTGTTATACTAAACCTATTCAGAGTATAATGTTCATGTTTGGCTTATCTCATGATTTGAACATTTAAACAGTTTAATTATTCAAAATTGAAGGACTATAATATCAAAAATTGAAGCACTATAATATCAGCGGTGAAGTTTGATGTGCTGCCTTGGGGCAAGTTTCTGCTGGTCTGTGATGTTGACAGCTGATTTGGATGGGAAGAGTATAGGACTGTCTGTGTTGCCTCAAAATGTAGACCTCTGTATCCTCTCATCCCTGGCTGGTATGAGGTGTTTCAGGAAAAATATAGGAAACTGGACCAAGATTGAATGATCTTTCCTCAGGTATGCTCTAATCAGTGCTAGCAGTTTAGGACCTTCTTGAAATTGCATCTGGCTTCTTTCATAGCCCTTGATGGACCTCTTATCCATCCATTTGTCTAGCTGACTTTTTGGATCTATCTGTACTTCTGTCATTAACTGCATACTACAGCTGAGAGTTCCTTATTTTATGCATTGCATGAAAAAGTATATTCTTCAGATTATTTTAAGCCTGCTGCCTGATAGCTTAATATGATGCACTCTACTTCCATTATTATATTCCTGTTCATCTTCTCCAAGCTATTCTTGTTTTTACTGCTGTGCTGTTTTATCCAGTGGTATCTTTTTCAAACTGAAGAGTCCTGGTCTTAAATTTCTCCTTATGTGGAAAATGTTCTGTTTCTCTGATCATTCTTCTGTCCTTTTATCACTAACTCATTTTTGGAACTCGATAGCATCCTCTTTGAAGGCCTGTGTGGGGGGGAATGAATTACTTTTCTTGTGCTTTCTAAGATGAAAAATGATTTTATGGATAAAACTTGATGTGAGAGATCAGGAAATTCTAAGTGTTAACATTTCCATAAGGTCTTGGGCAAATTATTAATGCTTTGGCCTCTATTTTAGATTCTGTTTCCTAAAATAATTTCTTCATTCCTAATAGAAAAATAACTACTTAATATCTTCATAAATACTAAATGCTTGTAGTGGGAAGTGTTAGAACAATGCATTCTCTTGATATTAGTTGGTATAATATTTATAAAAAATAACGAACTGAACAGGTCAATGTGCCATATACATCAGCTGAACATAATTAAGTAGCTAAGCTTTCAAACAAATTAATTATGGCTCTTTGACATAAGAAAGTCTTAAAATCTTGCAAAACTGGTAATTTCAAAAGATCAACTATTCAGTTACAATTCTTTTGGCCTGCTATGGTTAACTTAAATTAAAACTAATGGAACACAATTACTGACTTGATTTGAAATAGCCAGCCAGCCAGTAGTGTGAAAGATGATTCTATTAACAGGATGAAAAAGTGGATAAAGGAGAGAAAAATATCTTTATTCAATAGGTTTTTATCTTAATGCACTAAATAAATTCTATATAAACTTTGCTGTATTTGTGATTAGGTTTCTATGCTGTGATTTTTTATTTTTTTTTTTTCCCCTCTCATTTTCAGAGTTATGGTCAGTCATCTCTGAGGAAAAAGACTTAAATACTGGACTTGGAAACTAGTAATAGCTGATACTGCCTAAAGAGTCCGTTATCAGCTTCACCAGATTAAAAGACAGAGGAGTCTTGTTCGTGTTTCTACTTGTCATTATCTTACAGCAAGGGGTTCTTCAATGTTGGAAAGCTGAAGTAATAAACACTTGTTTGTTTTCTTACTCAGAACAAAGATGTATATGACTCATGTAAACCAGATGAAAAGGAGAGTGCATCAAATGGTGATTTTCAGTCTGAAATAATGTGAGTAGAATTATTTTACCTTGCGTTAGTACTTGAGCTAAACTTGCATTTACTTAATTTGGATATAAACTCTGTTTAATCATACTAGGATTAGATGGTAGAGCACGATGGCTTTTCTTCCTTATTCAAGAAGGACTTTTGGTAGGAATTTTGATTACTGAGGAGTGGTACTTTGGTCAAAGCTTAGACTATTACCTGAGAATGAGGAGGAAGACTTAACTAAGCTTAGAAATGCTAGTCCTTCTACGGTCAGTTACAGCAAGAGAGATTTCTCTGAAGAAGTTTTGCCATTTTGCATGGGAATGTCAGTTGTGAAAGTTGGCTTAAAAAAGGGCCTTGTTGGTTTCTTTGAAACTGGCAGATGTCCATCAGAGCTCATTAGCTGCACACCCCACATGTATAATGTATTCATACCTTTATAATTGGGCACTGTTGCTCTTTGTAATTTAATGCAAGAGTCTAAGTTGAAGGACATCTCTCTGGAAGGTACTCCCATCTGTCTTGACTATTCTCCTTTATGAAGTTAATTTTTGTGACTATTTTTTACAGGGATGTCTGTAACTGAGCAGTGGTGCTCAATCCTCTTGTGTGCCTAAGGTTTCCAGTTAATATGATCAGAGACTTAAAAATCCATAGTATGATTCTTTAAAGTTGATTTAGAGATAATGTTCTAGTTTACATTTAGTTAGCAGCACTTCTAAATATGAAGTTTCATCCTTCTGTCCTTCCCTTATTGAAGGACAGGTCACTCTCATGGAAAGGATTGTCACAGTTTTATTTGCCCTGTCTTAGGAAATATATAAGATAAGGTAGTAGTTCCCCATCTGAAGATTATTGATAATCTTACTGACAACTTTTTTGACTCTGGTAAACAGTGTGTGGAATCTAGGAAACTCTACTGCAATCATTAAGGATGCAGAGATTGATATGTGCTTCTCATTCTTCAAGAGCGTTTGGGTGCTGGCAGTGGGACAAAGAGTTTGAAAACAGCAGATCATAGTTCTGTGAATTTGATAGCCCTGAAAGGGGAGGGACAGGAAAGGGGGACAGAAAATTTTGTATATGAAGTAAATCTGTTGTACTTCTGAAGCATCTTACTATTGTTTAATTTTTAGTTTCTATTGAAATCAGTAAGCCTGTTCTCACTAGCTTCAATTCTGAATCCCCAGGGAAGGAGGTATTCCTACTGTAGCAGCAAGAGACAATTCCTTCTGGTATTTTAAAATTGGATTCCAGTGAAAGCCAGCAAAGGTCTTGAGGTTTACTTGAGATTCTATCCTTTAAGTAATAACATATATTCTAAGAGTGATCTAATAAACTGACAAAAACTGTATCTTTATTACCCATTCAGTCCATGCTGCTCTTTAAGTACATCTTGGACCATATGAAACATTAACTTTCTCTCCAGCAATAATATAAAATCCCTTTTTTTATGTCTTAAGGGAAACTGAAAAGCCAGCACCCAAAGGGCACTTTCAAAGACCTAAACCCAATTTAGCAAAATCATCTGGAAGGAGAGAAGCAGCAACCCAAGAAAAACTGGAGGCTGAGACTTCCTCTTCAAAGCTTGTGAATGAAACTGAAAAGGTCAGGAGGAGAAATGTTGCTTAATATGCTATACTGTTGATATTGTATCCATTTTGATCAGTGCTGATCCTGTGGACTAACTACACTCTAATATGGGTTCTGAGGACTGCCTTTGAGGTATCTGTTCATTTGTCCAAGAATAATATTTCTTGTCTTAATTTCAGTGCATCGTGGAAGACAGTGGAAGTAACAGAAATGAAATCACAGAAGTAGAGAACGTAGTTTTGGAGACTAAATCGGAGTGAGTATTAAGTTCATTTTTCTAGTCTACTGGTGTTAACTTACAACTTTGACTATAATTGTTAATTTATTCTGTTTAGTGCTATTATAAAAAGGTCTTTATGCAGCACTAGTTGGGAAGATTTGTATTCATCTTATATTTGGCTTCTGCATTTTCTTGGATGGTATCAAATGGTACTACTGGAGAGGCTACGTGCTTCTTTCTTGGGAAGGTGAAGAAAGCATTACTTTATAGAGAGTCAAATTTGCTTGGAATTTGGGGGAAAAATAGCAGTAACTGAACATTAATATAGAGGTGAGACAGAGTTGCACAGGACTAAACCAGACTTTACTAGGAATGTAGATCTATGGCTTTGACTTTCTCCCACCCTCGTTTCCCAACTAATGGCTCAGCTTTTGATGCTTGCAGAAGCAGCTATGGCATGCAGTCTACTTAAGGTCCTCATTTGTGGTATTTTGAAATCTTTCAGAGAAGGTGGCAGAAGGTGATAACTTTATATCCTCTTAATGGGAAAATAAATGAAATTTCCACAATGCAAGACCAAAGCAGATTTTGTGCTCATATGAAGAAACTTGCATAAGTGGGTGCAAATCTTTCCAAAGACAACGCAATATAAGATTCATTTCCAGTAAAGAAAGCTGTGCAGGTCACTGAGTACTACATAGGCTTGATATTAGGGAGTAAATATCATCGTTGTGAATCCTTTGCTAATCTCTCTTGTGCAGAGAACCTGAAAAAACCGTAATTGCAAAGACAGTAGTTAGAGGGTGTCAACAGCATTTTAAACCTAACATTACAAGAGCATCTGGAAAGAAAGAAGAGCCTGAAAAAGATGCAGGAAAAGATAAAATGTCCCATCCAGAGCCTAAGGAAGAAATTGGAAAGGTATTTAATTAAATAAGATAACTGAAAATAATGTGTTTAGCTAAAAAAATCCCTGTTGAATGTAACTGCAACACTATCTTTTTTTGCTGAATGTGACCAGAAATCAACCACTTGCTTAATCTGCAGTGACAGTGTGATATTGCTTAGAGGATTCAGGTAAGCTGGGAGTTTTTCACACATATAGTAGATGCCAGTAATCTCTCATGTCCTGCAGCAAATACAAGCTTGTATGTTTGATCTAGATTTTACTGCACCTTTCTAGCTGATGTGAAATTTACCCTATGAATCTTCTGTGTCTGTCATAGCATCCCATTTCATATCCTATTTTGAACAGTTATCTGGCTTGTTGGGTAATCCTGTGCTTGATAAATGTAACAGAATTAATGTCTTAATGTTCTATTTCTATTCAGAATACTGACCAAAGTAATGGGTGTGATACTACCAGTGGAGAATCTGCAGGAAAACGTGATAAAGTCTTGGAGACAATGTCTCGGTAAGTATGTGAAAAATGAGGAGCCACGCACTGCTCTCCAGCTCTTTGCCATCCCTCTCACTTCTGGTAGTATTATATGGAATGGTAATTATAGAACTTTCTTGAGAAATTTCTGCAGTGAGAGGGAAGTTGAGGGAAGAAAAAGAACCTTTTTTTTTTATGCATGGATTACATAGATTAACCATTTTTGTTTTTAAAGCAGTGCTCTTAAATGAGACTTCAAGCATGATAAATGTAAAAAAATTGAACGCTAGTCCCTTTAAAACAAGCCTTCTCCGCTAGCTTTAATACTCAAATACATCCATTTCAGTGGTGGAAAATTTTACCTATTTAAATAATAGGAATAAGTGTTTGTTCTTAAAGCGTAATTAAGTGTCAGATGCCTGGGATTAGGGGAAAAAAAAAAAAGTGTGGGCAGCTTAATGCATATGTTAATTAAGAAATGTTTCCTGCTTTTCTCTTCAGTGGAGAAATGGTAGCTGTAGTGTAAATGCTCTGAGGAGTGTATTTTACAGGAAAGGTGGTAAAACATGTTCTTTTTATTTTTAAAGGTGGATAGTTGAAGAGGATGGAGGGAGGTAAACCGGGGTTTGATCTGGTAGAAAAATATTTTAGCTGTTATTTCTTTCATGAACCATGCTACATAGTGCTCAGGGTGAAAAGGCATAAAAGCTGATTGCTGGTTTTAATAATGTGCTGCTGACATTTTCATGTTAGTAAGATTATGGATGAAGTTAATTGTATAGTCTCTGAATGTTTGTAACTTAACCCTTTGGGCCCTTCATTAAATTAAGTTCATGTGCCTCTAGGGCCGATAGGAAAATGAGAAGAGCTATTATGGGTCAGAGGTCTGTCTAGAGGCAGATAGAAACATGAGAAGAACCTGTTATGGGGTGAGAAAAGGTCTGTCTAGTGTGGTATCCTGTCTCCTGTGGGGAAAGAAGAACAGGGCAAACAAATGCTAATTTCTCAAGTACTCTTTCAGCCTCCAACAGATATACTTCTGACTTCTAAGTTAGCAGTGAATAGCTCAATTCTAAGTAAGTGTATGTTAATAAGTGGGGGCAAAGAGAAGAGGTGGGGGGAATATTGCTTCTCTGAGATCCCTGCAACTTTCAGACATCTTATGTACTTACGAATCATATGTGTTTTTCCAGGTCTAATGAAACAGCAGGTTTACAAGAGGACAGCAAACAGACTGTGCTGAAACAGGCACTGCTAAAGAGAGGCCGAATGCCAAGACCAAAACCTAATATAGGAAGAACTGCTGCAAGGCATGAAGTCCAAACACAGAAAAAAGATCCCGAAGAGGAGAAAACTCCATGTGGAGAAGTGGAAAAGGGTGCGACTCACCCTAGGAATGAAAAAAATGATTCATGCCTCAAAGACGTGAGTTTCCTACTCCTGAACAGTTGGAGGTGTTTGCGGTTGGAAGTGTGCGGTTAGGCACGCTTTTTTCTCTGGTGCCCAAGCAGATGCCTTAGTAACAAAGATCGAGATGCTTACCACATTGTTCTTTCAGAATTATTTGAAATGTCATAGAATTTCCGAATGTTTGCATTTAGATCCTGTTCTCCGTGGAGAGAGATTGCATCCCACTTTTCATATCTGATACCACCCCTAACACAATGGAGAAGTGCAGAACAGAAAGGATAGTCTTAGAAAAGAAACCATTTCAAATAGTATATAGAAAAATAACAAATTTGAATTTTTATTTTAAAAGTATCTAGTGATGTTAGTTGGTTGCACAGGAAGTAAGATCTTTTTAAGCATTTTTGTAGAAGAGGCACTAAAAGAACCCCCCCGCCCTTCTAAGGGGGAGGTTGAGCATATCTTTTTTTTTTTCTTAGAGTGAAATTTATATTCCTTTTAGGATGTGATGGATTGTGAAAACACTCAGCCATGTATCTTGGTGTTAGAAGAGGATGTCTCTGCAGATTCTGAGAAGATGGACTCAATACGTGCAAGCCAATGTTCCCCCAAAAAATCCTCAGAAGTTGAAAGCTGTGAATGTGAAAAGGAATCTTCAGATGTCTTGAATGATGTTTCAGATTTCAATACAGAGTAAGTTTGTTTTTTAAATGGAGGGGTGATTAAAAAACATTAACTCTAGGTATTTTACATTCAGCTCCAGCAACTAAAACTGTTACAGCTATAAACTCATCATAGATATACAACTTATTTTTAATTGAGACAATACTAGAATAAAAAACACCTGTGAAAGTACTAAATTTATCTGTTGTTGGCATATAATATTGAGTGCAGTTTTTAAAAAAAAATACCTTTTTTCTGGTGCCCAGTTCCTGTATTTACCTTCTCCATGTTAGTCCTAAAAATACACCCCTATGTGCTTATGTAAATCCTTGAGTATAGGGTTTTGGTTTCCTGTTAAGTTGTGCTTTTAAAGACCTGGATTGTAAATCTACTGTGTAGTTCTAGATGTGATTAGACAAAGAAAGAAATCTGTAAAACACTTGTTGTGACTGGAAGTTGCAGTTGTTCTGAAACTGTTCATTTTGTACTTGTCTTTGACCATTTATAAGATGCACAGGTTTTTGATTGGTGATGTGTTTGATATGACCTTGCTTGATCTTTTTTCAATGTCAGTTACTTTGGCTATTGCTCTAAGAAAGCTAAGAATTTTTATACTTGACTCCTGTATTGGAGAGAATCACATACAAGTACATCATGTATGACCTGGAGAGCCACTCTTGTCCCTGCCTTTGATCATACTTTTATTTTTTTGTTTTGTAGGAAATCTGGTCCTCAGAAGCAAGAGGAGAAAACCATTGTTTCATCAGCTCAGCTATTGAGAAGTCGATTCCAGAGACCAAAGCCAAATTTAGGAAAGATAACTGGTAGAAAGGATGTGCTGGATGTAAATAAAGGTGTATCACAGACTGATAGCAATAAGGAAGAAAGTTTGACGCAGTGTAACAATGAATGTAGCACCCTTCCTGATGTAAGCTTTTTTCCCCTTTAGTTCTAGCTGAGCCTTTGGGTTTGTGGAACTGAAGGGAATGCTGATGATTTTTTGAAAACACAAGTTAATCTTTCTTGAAACAAAATTTTTTCAAGAGCTGAAGTTTTCTAAATAGAAACTCCCCTACCTTCCACTTAACTGTGCGAGGAATAATACCTTACATCCATTGTATATTTTGTTATGTTTCCAAACGTTTTTCTGACCTGATGTAGGCTTGTAGAGATGACAGTGAAGAAAGAAAAGTACTAATAAAAGATGGCAAAGAAGAAATCTGGAAGAAATCAGTTTAGTTTAAAAGAAACAAGTGTGTATTTTTCTTGGAAGGCCTGGGAAGTTATTAGTAAGCAGTTAATTGGAATTTCTCTGCAGGAAATATGTTAGTGATTAATACTGAACTTCATGAACATCATGATATGTCCTTTTCTGTTTAAATTAGCATCATGAATTTTTCTGGTTCATGTGTTTTTACTTTTTTAGAGAACAGAAAAATGTGAAGTCCTGCAGTCATTAGAATCCTTAGGAAAGGAAAACTCTGGCTCTCAGGAAATTTCTGGAAGGCCAAGTTATCAGTCCCCAGAGATGCTTTCAAGATCAGAAGATGGTGAACTCGAGTCTTGTCCACCTGTAGATAACCAAGAAGAAATGTCAGCTACTGATGCAAGGTAAAGCCGCTTCTGTTTTTTAATTGTAACAATGAAGACATGTTAAAAGGCAATCATTGTGCCAATGGATTTCTAACTGGCAAAGAAAATCTAATAAAAATACCTGATGAGATGACAGTTCTCATAGTTTCAGCATCGGTTATATTAAAATTCCAGTTATTTCTATGCCATGAATCAAATTAATGAGCGTTCATTTTTACAGCTGGTATTTTGTCATAATTGACTTAATCATCTGAAACACTAGATGCGTTTAGTTTAAGCAGAAGAATGTTAGTTTGCTTTTCAGAGAAACCATGTGAAAATTGCTTTGGTTTTATAGTAATAAGCGGACAGTAAGACAATGCCTCCAGTGAATGAGTTAGTTAATTCTGTTGTTGAAGTAGTTAGACTGGTGCTTTACATTTCTTAATGAAACAAAGATTTCTGTGTATAGGTTAAACTCAGAAGACCTTTGTTTACCTGTTTCTTTTAAAAATTCAGAGATGTGTTTTATAGGTAAATATAACTGGCCTGTGGTTTTTAATGGCAAGCTTTTATATTAAGTTTCAGGGTTTTTTTTTCTTGTCTGACTTAGGCTTGACAGCAAAAATGCTACTCAAGAAGAAAGCAAACCAACTTCTCTTCAACCTGTGCAGTTAGTCAGGGGCCGATTCCAGAGGCACAAGCCAAACTTAAGAAGGACTGTGGGAAGGAAGGAATTACAAACAGAAAAAAATGAGTGGGATAAGAAACCTCAAGCAGAGCAGCTGGTGTTGCAAAAAGACGAATTGGCCAATGCTGTGTCTGTTGTCGTAAGTCTAATAAGAATAAATTCTTTGCCTCCAAAAAATTGCTTTCAGGTTGCATGTTCTGTTTCATGAAGTTACATTAGAACACTTAAGAAGCATTTCCTGAAGCTGAAATGCCATGTTGTATAGAAACCCCCCCAAAACCCTGGTATGTTGAGATAATGCAGGTATGAAATGATGAAATCTACAACCTGTAT
Organism: Apteryx mantelli; assembly: GCF_036417845.1. Classification (NCBI taxonomy): domain Eukaryota; kingdom Metazoa; phylum Chordata; class Aves; order Apterygiformes; family Apterygidae; genus Apteryx; species Apteryx mantelli. Next base: position 58,354,908 of record NC_090020.1, read on the forward strand.
TACTCATATCCTCTGGAAAATGAGGATGTGATTTTTGGTTGGATTGCATGATAGGAAAGGATTATGCACATTTAGGGAATTCTAGAAGAAAAGTGCATTTTATATATAGCAGTATAAAAATGAGGTTTTTGCTCATTTTATCTTTTCTGTTTGGATGAATCAAGTCTGTGTTGAGGAATCCAGCATAAAGTATCAAGAGAAGGCAGAGGAACAGTTATTTTTATGTAAGAATTAAGTTTTGCCTGGCTTCACCATTACAGTGTTTGACTCAATTTACCTGTGTAAAGTAGAGGATATTTACCTACATTGTATGTCTGACAGACACTTTACTAGGTGCTGTAAAAGTATAAAAATCCTTAAGAGCCACTGTAGTATTAAACTCTCTGTAACCATTTTGTGGGTTGCAGATGAATGATGCCATGGATGCAGGCGTGAATTGGTTCTGTGCAGAGTTGACTGAGATCTCAAATGTAGCCTGAACTTTCTGTGATTGACTCATTTGTGGAGTAGGTACAGCTGCTCTTGTTTTTGAACCCGTGTAGAGCTAGCTTTGAGTACTTGTGTGAGAGGAGAGAGAGAGGAGCAGAAGACACATACTGCAGATGCACTCAGTACCCCAGGGGCACTGCTCGTGCCCAGCTGAGTTAGTTGCTTACGGTTCAGCTTTGTCTCTTCTAGACCTGAGGCCCGTGGACTGTGCACATGCATCTGCTCTGTGTGGTACAAACGCGTAGAGCCACTGCAGGGTGCAGAGGTCTGATGCTCCTCTGTGCTAATAAAGCTGATAAAGCTGTCTGGGACCTGGGGTGCTGAGGGGTGTGTTTGAGTGGTGTCTCTGTAGAACCAGTGTGGCAAATTTCAGAAGTAAAACTAATAAACCTTTCTGAGTCTGAGGTTATTTTGTGACAGCTAGGGTGTGTCTGTGCTGTGCTCTAATGTGTCCAAATTTCAAAGGTTTTCCAAAGCCTTTTCAGAGGCCTCTATGCATTGTTTCCCTAGTGCTCCATGTAATACAGAGTGGTTTGAGTGAAAAACAGACAAGTGTTATCCATAATGCTTCGGTGCCTATGGTAGTGGTGAAGAGGCTAACTCTAGGCAGCCCAGGACTGAAAAAACTTATGTTCCTGCATGCCTTTTTAATTGATTTATGTGCTCAGGCAGGTTACTCTCAATAAAACAGCATGATTCTCTTCTTTGTTCACGTCGGGAAATTAGCAGTGAGAGCTGTAGTTTATGCTTGCTTTTCTAATAAAACACATTTCTGTTCTAAAAATTTGCTTGATTCTCCTTTTTTTTCATGCTACAAGGCATAATGCTTATATTTTGTTGCAAATTAAAGGGTGAAAATGAAGTTATATTGCATCAAGCTGATGTGTTGAGTGATGAGGAACAGGCACAGCAAGAGGAGCTTCAGGTGCCCCGTATTTCTGAAAATGCATTGTATAAACAAAGCAGGTGAGGTTAGAGTCTAGCAAAATTATGTTTAAAAATTTTTCATCTGGTGTATAAATTAGACATTTCTGCAGAAGTCAGTTGTTTTGTTCCTTGTTTCCTGTCTTTCTCTAACGCTTAGGTTTCAGTGCCTGCTTGACAGCTTCTTGCCATGTTTTCAGAATACGTTTTTAGTTGAATTGAACTACTTGTAATTGTTTATCTGGTACAGTCTTGCTCCGTTTGAGTTCATGCTCTTTTTGACCAAGCTTTTCTATTATTGGGTTTGTATTTCCATGTACAGTGATCATACATGTAAAGCTCATAAATTTTGCAAAGTGCCAGAGTTCTGTCTTTTATTGGTGCTGGTGTGCTCTTCAATTTTACTATTGCTTGTGTTAAAAAATTTTTTGAACATATATTAAGTTGCAGGTTCTTTGATGTTGATATGATTAGCAACACAAATTTGTTTTTGCTGTCAAAAATGTTTTGACAATGAAATTTCCTTATTCCTTGTCAAATCTTAACCATAAATGCCAAAAATAGAGGCTGTTTTCCTGATTTTTAAACAAAACATACGGTATATCAGAGTTTCTAATCATCTTGTATAAGTGTTGATTCAAAATTTAATGCGTGCAGAAGTGTTTTCTTCCCCACGTCCAACTGAAGTCAAGTGACTTTTGTTTTTTTTTTAAATGCACTAGTGCTGAAAAATCCATTTCCCTGGAAGGCAAGCTGGTTGCCCTCAGACCAGCACAACTCTTAAGGAATCGATTTCAGAGGGCTAGACCAAACCTAGGAAGAGCATATAGCAAAAAAGAATCTCCAGTGCCGCCAAAAGTTGCTGCTCCAGTTGAAGAAGAAGCAGAAAAAGGAGAGAGTCTCCCTGTCGTAGAAGAGTCTGAGGAACCTCTTTCCTCAAAAGTGAGAATTCTGTCTAGATCCTTCTGACTGTGCTTCTTGATACTTATCTCTGCACCAGCTGTTGTTATGAAGTGTCTAAATAAGCTGCTTTCAACCTATAAATTAATTTTTGACTAGTGAGAATTATATTCTTGCTGGGTATTTGCACCCTAATATGATGTCTCTTAAAATTCTGTGTTAATGACGCACTACTCGTGTCTACATTTTTTTTGTTAAATCTAAAGACTCATCCTGTTATTCACTTAAACTTTAAAATTTCAGTCATGTACATGATAATTAATAGTTATGTGCATGGCATATTTCTGTTGCTGGGTTTCTTCTGAATCCATTGATGGCTGGTCACAAAGGAATATATGGATGTCTTCCCTAAAGGAAAAGGGAACAGTGATAGGTGCCATAAACTACTAGAAAATTTTTGAGTGAAGTTTTGTTTCAAATTAACACCTAGATTGTAACTTGCAATGGTTTATTTTACATATGATATGTTTTGTGCTAATATTGTCTTTTTCCCTAAATTTAAGGATGACATGGAAGTATTATTGTCTGTGGGGAATTCAGCTAAGAATGACAGTCCAGAGACAAATACAAGAAGTATGAAGTCAGAAATACTCCCTTCCCCTGAAAAACCACCAGTCTCTCACAAGAGAGAGCAAAAAGAGTGTCTACCTACAGAGACTGTAGAAAGCATTCAGGATACCACAGAGAGGTAAAGTTCCCTGTTGACAAAATAAAAAAAAAGCTCTTAAAAACAAAACAAAACAAACTTTATGTATTTATTCAGTTATTTTCATATAGCACTTGCTTTTTGAAGTGTGGGCTGAGCTGTATCAGTTGTATGTGATACCTGCCATGAAGGTCACTAGGTGGCATCCTTATGTAATTTTAAGTATATTTTTAAAGGAATCGCAGAATTTCTCAAGACCGTTTTCCACATTAGAAGAGGATATTTTGCAGGTGGGAGTAGGACAGTAGGAGCAAACAGTTAGAGTTCAGCTGTTTGAATTTTTCACTAACACACTCCTAAGGTACGGCAGAGTATGGATGTGGACCCTTGAAAGGAGGACAAGCTCACTTTATGTTACTCTATCTACAGCAGTTCTCAATGAGCTTGTTGTCTTAAATATATTCCCAGTCTTCTCACTTTTCCTTTCCAGCAGGAGAAGTTTATGCAAGGATTTGTTGGAGGGGATGCTTTTTATGTATGTGTAATATGGGGCAGATTGTGCCATTCACTTGTAACAGTTCTGGGCTATGTTATAAGCTACCTTTTGCATAATCTTAACTAATATAGAGCAGCCTAAGATCAACTTATTTTACTATTCTCTAAAATTCTCTTCTTGTTCCTTTCTGTTTCTGAATCTCTGCTTGGGATCTCTTTCATGACTTGTGTTGCAGTCATATCCCAGAGTCTTTGTGCAAGGGTTAATAAGAAAAGAGCCTTACCTTATTGAGTCTTCCTGGCTTCTCTGATGGGGAATTTCCTCAGTCTTGAATTTAAAAGCCCAAGATTTCAATAATCTTACTGATATGAATGTGCCTGAAGAGATGTGAGAATTTCATCCTGTTTAAAAACAGTAGTACCTTGAGCATTGGAATTAGTGAAGATGCTTCCATGGCTGCTTAATTTTTGGGGCCCATGGTGGCATAGTTGAAACTTTCAGCTGTTACTGACTTTATGTTGTTTTACCTGCTTGTCCAAAAGCAAACTGAAAGGTCCATTACTGAAGAAAAGCAAATTATCTCCTTTTTCTGTTGCTCTTTTTTTCCCCTAGTGAGTGGAGTTTAATAGGTAAGTAAAAAAAAATGCAGAACACTTAGGTCAATTTCTGGGTGGAGGTACTAAATATTTATTTGTGAGCCAGGCTTGTACAGTCTATTTAATAGTGCCTGAGCACTAAAATTTAAAATCTTAATATTTGGTAGGTCCAGTGATAAACTAAGTTCTGGAGAAAAAAGTAAATCAAGTGATACAAAACCTTTGCATCAAGTGAGGGACCCCCTCTGGAAGCCAAAGTCAAACCTGATGAGAGTTACTAGACAGAGAGATCATTCTGAAGAAGGTGGAAGCAGAAATGAAGATGACACTGAGATTAGAAATGCAGAAGAGTGTTTGATGTCAGAAAAAACAGATGTATCAATGGTAAGTGCTGAATGTTTAGTTTGGGCCAATTTATACTTTAATTCTTGTGCTTAACTTCTTAGAACTCATGGTGCATAAACCCAGTATATGTGTGTGAGTAATTAAAGTGCTTCTTTTCTTTTTTAACTTCACCATTGGAAATGATGTTGAATAAATGTACTCAGAATCCAAAAACTGTGAGACTGTTTAATATGTACTGTCTTTCTAAGTTTTACATATACATGGCCAGAAGTCTTCATTAGCATAAAGACATGCTAACCCTGTTACCAACAAATTTAATGTCTGCTATGCATTGAACAATGAAAACTAAGGCAGCTGTCTAATACCAAATACTATGTAAAATCTGTATAAGTATAGTTACAGTTATTGGTATATACCTGAATAGCCTATTCAGACTTCCTTCTTCTTAAATTCCCTCAGCAGACCTGAGCTGGCCCAGACTGCTTCTTTCTGTCTGTAGTTATGGTATCTGAATCAAGTTGTTCCTTATTTTCTAAATGGTTCACTAGAAATTTTCAGTTAATGTATCATTTTTGCCAAGTGCCCATAGTTGATGGAACTGCACCTACTGATGTGTTTTAAAAAATTACATGTTTTGAACAGAATTGTGTAGTGCGTTCAAATGAAAGTTCTACCTCCATCCCAAGCAACTGTTTTGTGAGAAGTGCTCTGTAGGAACTTTGTCAAAGCAAATACTGTAAGCGAGCAAAATTTTGACACTACAGCTCCTGCAGGAGAAGAAGACTCGTGACATGATCCTGCTTAATAGAATGCTGCCTATGTCCTGCGAAACCTTTCTATTTGGGTTTGAATAATGTTCAAACCCCGTTCTCTAAACTGGGGTAGCTATTTCTTTCTAACTTGTTCCCAGGGCAGAAAACAAATAACTCTTCCCTTCCCTCAAATTGTCCTCTAAATTAATAGGTAGCTTTAGAAAACAGAAGATAGTTCCTCTTTCCAGCTGCTGAAGGGCTACTACTCATGATAAGTTGAGTGAAGACCTGGTCTGTTAATTAGCAGCTCTGGGAATGCAGGTGCCATGAAATGGCATTTTTACTGTAGAGCCTGAAATTAAAGAAAAAGGAGGCTGGGGGGAGGGGGAGGAAGAAGTCTTAATCTAGCAGCAGAGGTGACAATTGGGCATGTGTTCAAGAACCTCAAACTTTGTTTTTTAAATCTGTTTGTCACTAAAACCAATTTAAAAATATGTTTGGCACTTAACGTGGTAATAATTGTTTCATCTGTTCAGCAAAACTCTAGTAACTTAGTGGAAGCTGCATCCTTCTCAGAGGCTACAAGAAAACATCATTTTACAGACTCTGAAGAAACATCCTGTAAAAGAATCAGGCAAGAAAGTAAATTCCAGTCTCCAGAGATTTCATCAGAGAGTGAGAGTCAGGAAGAAGATTCTCAGCCTTCTGCTTCTCGGGAGAAAACGTCAGATGATCTCACAAGGTAAAACAACTAATTCTGACTTTTAAGCTCAACTGATTTGGTTTTGTTTTGTTTTTAAAATATAATTATTAGCCATAATTCTAAAAATGTTTATAAGCACATACAGGATGTCAGTCCTTGTGTCTCCCATACTTTGGGTGCGCATAGCTATCCCCATGCCTTCTACCTTGTCTGTACTCTCATCCAGCGAGCGCCGCCAGCACTTTCACCAACTCATCCAAAGTTCCTGCTTCTACTTTCTCTTCTCCCTCTGTATCATACCAGTCTTAGCTTCTGGGCCCACCTTGCTAGTACTGTGCCACTGTAGGAGTTCCTGATTTTAAAGGCGAGGACCTTCAAGTACACACGCTGGGGACAAAGGCATTGTGGTAACGTCCTAAATGAAAACTCTGTGCTGGATGCCTCTGCTGCTATGTATTCTTCACTCCCATCTTCCAAGGATGCTGGGTTTTTGGGGGAGATGAGGAATTACTTCTGGTATCCAAAGTGTTCATGCTCCCCACTTTGAGGAGGGAAATGGTAACCAACTGATTCTTGAAGAGACTGCTGTTTGAGAAACATAAGCAGACAAGCAGTTATTGGCTAACGATCCTAATTTCTAGGCATAAGTTGGATGAGCTAAAGTTTCACAATTTGGGGTTCCTAGTGCAGTTTTAATAAAGAACTGGAAATATTCCCCGATATAAAAAGCATGCAACTTCCAAGTCCCTCAAAATGAGAATTAATCCACCTTTTTCAATCAAAGACTTCTGCATCCTGTAAATTGCACTGTGCGACTTTTAACACTCAAACTGTTTAATACGCACATGCTATCAGTACTTTGTACATACATTAAATAATTGGGATTTCTAATGAAATAGTGTCTGGACACATTTTCCTCAAAAAGTAACTTTTGTTAGAATCGCATTGCTGGTCATAGGGATCCTTTCTGTTCAGTGACTTTATATTGATTTGTGGTATTCCTTTTTTGGAATGTCTTATGTTTCATTGTTTTTAAACATGCTTTGTTCTGTGCTTCAGAAGGCAGTCCAGAAGACTGTCAAAACGGATAGCCTCCAAACGAGTCTTGGAGCTAAGAACTGCTTCTTCTTCTGCATCTGAATGTGAGCCTGATCGCAATGAAAAGGGGAATCAAAGACAAAAAGTTAAACTGAATGTTACTAAAGGCAAAAGTCTGAAATCTGCTCATAGAAGGAAATCTGGGAAAGAGCACAGAAGTTCAAAGACAACCTTGGTGACTCTCCGAGCTTCGCAAGAGGAGGAGGAGGAGGAGGCTGATAACTTTGAGCCAGATGATGAAGATCAATGTTTTGCACCAGAGGAAGTAAACAAAGCTCCTGTGTTTGTTCCTGTAGGTCTTCGATCTCCAAAACCTGTTCCTGTTCAGATAGAGGAAACCATGGAGGAGGTATGATGTTGCTGTGTTGTGCATGTGTACTTTTGTTTTGATTGTTTAAACACATGCTTTTCTTGTAACTGCGTCTCTGGATGCTTGTTTCCCCCCCCCCCCCCCTTAGTTTAATTCATTAAGAATGGCATTGACAGTAGTAAGGATGCTTAGTTGAAACACGTACTTGATTTTGAACAAAATGCTCCATTAGTCTAAGGTCTAGTTCATGTTATGAACGGTAAAGCTCTGCAGGGTGTTCGCTGGTTTACTTACTGGGATTGGATGTAGGCACAAGCTCCTGTGTTCACTGCATGTTTTGAGGCCCAAGATAGAACAAATAGAGCACTTCAACTTTACATTTGAATGTTAGGAAATGAGGGAGATGTTTCGGGGGCGTGTGTGTGTGTGTGTGTGTGTGTGTGTGTGTGTTCTTCCCCTCCTTCCTCCCATTTCCCAATCAAGAAACTTCCCAATCAAGAATCACTTCTCAGTCAAGAAACTTAACTGCCTTACAGCCTTACATAGCATTATATACTGTGTGCAAGTGACAAAAAAAAAAAAAAAAGCAATTAGCTCTAGGTAAAAGAGCAAGAGAATTGAAAGCTCAGTCAAAGCACCAAGGGAAACTTTAAAACAATGACAGAAAAGCTGTTGCAGGGAGATCTCTGCTCATTCCCTTCATCCTGAAGATTTGGAATATATTAAGTGTGGGGATGATGTTCAAATTACTTGGTTTAACACACAGGAGCCATCAGGGTAAGGGATGTGATTAGATACCTGAGAACTCAGCTGTCAGACTTAAGCAGGTCAGTGCAAAGTACCTGTGAAAATGCAAGCCTTTGAAAACTACCCAAATTGAGCAGTGTTTTTCATAAGAATATCATCGGCAGTAGTGTAACCTTTCTGTCAAATTTCGAGTCCTTGAATTTCTGAAATGTGAAGTGACTGAAGTTCTCAATGGAGAGACAGTGTTAAAGAGGAAAGGAATACAGGCAAAACTTTATATAAAAAATTCTCTGTATATATACATTATATATATTTCTTTTTTTCTATGTATATGTATATAAATTTCTTTACATATTCACATAGATATGAGTATATGTATATACACATACATATATTAAAAAAATTCACTGTGTACAGATATGTACAGATAAAATTTTGCTACATACATACATGATGTAGGCTCTGTGTGTGTGCGCGTGTGTGTGTATTTTCCCTAAACTTAGTTTGGAAGGCTGAACTGCTTTTTTTCTGAAGACTTAAAAAGCAGAAAAAGTGAGAAAACGAACAAAACCTTTTTGAGGTAAATAACCAGCATGAAAGAGATCAGCCAAAAAGCTTAGTTCAGTAGAATAATAAGCAACTAGAAATAAGGTCCTATGGCTGTCTGCTTCCAACTACAGTACTACGCGTTATACCTCCAGTTCATATAATTCCTTCCTTCTCAAGTCACGTGGTATGTACTATAGAACTTAATTTTTGGGAGGGAATCCCATTAAATGTTCAAGATCTGGTAAATGTATATGGGCTCCAAAACTTGTATTCATCAAATTTTCTTTTGGGGCTCATGAACCGAAATACTTTTTAATTTTTTTTAATTAAATTATTTTTACAGCTGGAAATATCTGTGAATGTCCCAGATGTACAGGTGGTTACTGATGTTGAAAGTCTGTCTCACATGTCTGTCCAGCCAGTGATGCAGAGGCAGGAAAATATGAACACCTCGCCAGCTGTAAGAATGTCTCTTTTTCTGGCTTTGTAGCAGATACAAAACTACATGGCCGGTGTCAGTTTACTATGCCTGCTTATAACAGTATAGCTTAACAGACTCTTAACTGTCCCTCACAGATATGAGGGACACAGATACAGGAAAACTGTATAAATAAAATTGTCAATCTGTAAAACACCATTTTGAAGCCAGAGTAGCCTTTGGGCAGAGAATTTACTGGTAATCGTTGTATTAAAATTGCAGACCTGTTTTATATATAACTTTGATATGTTTTTTTTTCTTTTTTTTTTCTTTTCATTAAGGGAGCAAACATTCCTGAAAATCCAGAAGAGGACAAAGGTAGATATGAAGTAAACTTGTTTGTGTCTTGCTCATTGACTTATTATCAATATGTAGGTATTCTTGATAGAAGTTTGAAAGTTCATATATTTTAACACAGCCATGCTCGTGAGATTTGGGATGCATTAATGTTTTGGAGGAGCCTTAAACCAGTTCTTCCTTACTGTTCTCTGTCAGTTTGATCAACCAAGCACTGCAAGGCTGTTTCTCAGGATCAAAATGTGCCTTTTCCGTGTCCCTAGTATCAGTTTTACATGGTTAGCTGTGTGAGGAGAAGAGGAAACTTTGCAAGTGCTTACAGCATTCACTTGATGTGTGACTGAACGGTACAAAGAATGGGTAGATTCATAGCTTCATCGTTGCCATCTCTATAGTCTCTGACTATAATATCTTAAACTGGTAAGATAGCATGTGCGAGAAGGAAAACGGTTATCATAGTCTTCCAGAAGCAAATAGTCTTTTCATATGAGATAAGTTACAAACCCTGACTGATGTATTACTTTTTAGAGTAGCTTTCATTTTGAAATTTAAATATGCTCTCAGTTTTGCTAAGAAGCAGATGAAATTGAGTGGGTTACTGTCTCATTTGGAGGAGGGGAAACCTCCTTTTTCCTGCTCATCTATTTCATTACATTAGGTTTGGAAGATGAAAATGTTTTGTTTTATATGACCAGTTAGCGAGTGGTAGGTGAAGGGAGATATTCTGGGTAGAGATTAAGAGTCAGGAGTCTAAACTGCTGATCAACACTAAAGGTATGGATGCCTTTGACTAAACTGTTTCTCTTTCTATTTCATTAATGGGATTAGTGATGCTGCTTAATGTTTCTACAATAGTTTGGATTTAGTGGATGAGAATTGCTGTCTGTCTCCAAGTATCTTGATCCATGAAAGGCAACTATTTAAAAATATGTACTTCACTGTACTGATGATGTCAAATGCTTTTTGAATGTGGATAAGTGAATTTAATGGTAAATATGCTTGTGATTTTTAACCCGTGTGCGAACAATTTTGTAGGAATTAATGATGGAAGCACTGAAGCTGCCATGACTTTACTTGCAATGGGTGATCCAACGTTCCAGTTAAAAATAAACACTGAAGGTATGATCCGATTTTATGGGACAAAGCCTTCCTTGTACTTCATGGGTTTGTCTAAGGAGGAATGAACAGGGGCTACAAAGCTGCTTCTACATGCTGCTGTGCAAGGAGGTCAAGAGTCTCTTCTACATTTAGCCCTGCTGAGTTGTAACACATAGGCTAGGCAACGCTGCCTGGCTGGGAAAAGTGAGGCACCGTTTTGGATGCTGCCAGCTGCAGCACTTTGCTACAAAGATGTTTCTGGGAGCTCTTTTAGGAAAGGACGTGTTTGAATTAGTCTGTGTTGGTCACATAAATCAGGCAAAAGAGAAGAACCAAGCTTAAATGTCCGTAATTGTTGGTGGTATTTTCTGGTCTGTAGCCTGAAAAATATCCCCCCCCCCCCCCCCAATTAGCTATAATCTGAATTTACCAATTTTTAGTCTAGTTTTTGACTGACAGTTTAATTAGAATTTAGAATTGTCTTTCATGGGTGAATATTAATCTCTGCCTCCTTACTACCAAAAACTGTGACCTTAAGGCTGCATTTCCCTGGGATTGAAATTTACATCTTTGGAGAAAGCAGATTTTATCAAATGAAGTTTGATCATCTGTAAACGGTTCTATACAGTTACAAAACCTGAGTCTTTTTAATTACGCTTTTCTGTCTTGTTTATTGTTCTAACCAGAACGGACACAGATGTTACCTGCTCAAGATGATTTACACATGGCCGATAACCTTGTGACCCGTACTTATTCAGAACAAAGCGTAATTTCTTGTCAGTATTTACTTTCTTCCCCTACTTCTAACAAGGAACTGTTCCCTTCTGAGGATGGAAGCAACATTAATCTAGAGCTCCAAAGCACTGGCACAAGAACAGGTGGCGAAGAATATTTTGAGAAAAATGCTGCAGAGACCAGGTTAAATTACTACCTTAATTACTTTAGAGAGGGAGATCCTCTGACACTGCTTACCTTTAACAGGTTCTTTCTGGCATGTTTCTTGAATTTCAGGCATCTTGCTTTAGTGAAGGTTTCTCAGCTTGTGTAATTTGCTATGTAATCTGGAAAAGCCCTCTTGACTTTCCTTACCACTTTTATGAGATGTTGACATGTAATTTGGGGAATTTGGCTGGGGGGAGGGGAGTGTTAGAACTTGGTTCATGTGGATTACTGTTACTTTACTAAGCTCATTTTCTGAAAGTACTGAACAACTAATCAGGCCAAGGCATATTGCTTAAATGTCACTGCTGCCATGGGCTCTGATTAGAGCAAATGGATGTCAAGGAACTGGTTGAGTTGCTGTCATTTTCTCTTGTGTTTTTTTTAGTTTTGTTTAAAAAAATTAGTAAATTTTGAAAGAGCTTGATGGAACACTTTTTCAGAAAAACTGGGTTCACTGCTTGAACAAACTGTCATATTATACCCCTCTGAAAAAGTATAATCAAAGATCTTTTGCTTTGAGTTTTGTGGTTCTTTTATTATATTATTAACCAGAATTTACCACCTCTGTTCCACATCTCCCATCTGTTGTGTGTGGAGTGATCTTTGCTGAAAATACTAATTTCATTGCACTGCTGTCAGAATCAAGAATTATATCGATGGTATTTTCCTTTTTACCTTTGCAGTGATAGCTCCGTGCCTTTGGTGAACAGTATAAGACTGACAAGAGGTAGACTCCTGAAGCCTGAGCCAGACTTCAGAGAATTGAGGTCAAATAAGAACGTTATTCAGAAGCCTGTTAATACAAATATACTTGTGGAAGAGCTAGAGCAAGTTCAAAGTGGTAAGCCTGTCTCTTATCCTAAGGTTTTAAAAATGGTTTCTGATGATAAATTCACATTTGTTCCTGAAATAAAACTAAATTAAAATCAATCTCCACTTTCTATTCGTGTTCACAGATGATGCATCACCATTGTAACAGCAGGGTATCCATTTATGGTATAGCTTTATATATAAATATACCTTTCATTATAAAATTAAATAAAATCTGCATAGAGACTTTTCTGTGCAGGTCTTAAATTACCTGGAAAGCCCTTAAGTTACGGGGATGGCCATGGCAGAAATAGTACAATACGGTATACTTTTTTTCCTTTCATTAATGTCTTTCTCCTCCATATATATGTTTTTACATACATATACATACATACACACACACAAAATGTATGTATGTATATATATGTGTATATATTATATATATATTTATATATTTGTTTTTAAATCTTTAGAGGCCACAGTTCTGAGGGGTGCTGCAGAAATGCAGAAGGTGGAACTAGAACAGGTCAGACCAGCTGTGGGTGATTCTTTAGATCTTCACGATTTTGCAACTGGAAGTACAGAACTTGTCAAGCAAGTAGACAAAACAGAGAGGTAGGAAGAAATTGTCAATTTACATTGAATGTATTCCTGAATTTCTTAAAATATGCCGCTGAAGTGCATGGGTAGTACATGCCTATGATGGAAACTGTATGCCTGCAGCAATGGTGTGTGTTAATGCATACAGATTTACGGTATAGACTGTTTTGTTTTTAAGGTTTTAAGCTCTCTTGCATGTTGTCATACAGCTTTTGGAAGTAAAATGTTAACTTATGTTTGCTGTTTCAGTTCTTAGTAATCGCCTTGCTACTTAATTGTGTCTTGTCAAACTGCATCTGAAAGGAAATGTTAAAGATGTAGTCACAGAGAAACAGAGCACCTCTTCAAAAACTAATTCTCTGTGACTATGTAAGCTTAATATTAAATAAATACTTATACAGAATTTATTCCATGTCACAGGATGATATGCTTAGTTAGTTTCAAATTAACTATATATATATCTTTCAGAACAGAAAAAGAGATGAGAAACGCTTGTGGAACTTCAGGGGAATTAAAAGCTCTAACTGCATCACCAAAACCTGAGGCTTCTGAACTGGGACAAGAGCTTTATCCAAATCAAAGTTCTGTGGATGGACTTCCTGAGCAAAATCCTAGTCCTGCTGAGCACAATCTGTATACAATCAACTTGACTCAGGTAAAGAACTTAATTTTACTGCAGTCTAGAGGTGCCCAGTTTCCGAAACTCTGTATGGGAAGAGGTTCTCAGTGCAAATGTACTCACTCACCCATTTTACAGACCTGGTACTTCAGCTGGTGAATGAAACCTCTATTTTTTGTATAGGCATAGTTAAACTTAATCATTCGGGTGAACCCCATCTTCTCAAGCCTCGGTTTATAGCATTTCAGGGCTGTAAGTGATATATGCTAACAAAATTTTGAAGAATTTTTTTAAAGAGTTTTGATGGAAGAAGTTACTCATTTATTTATTTATTTGGTCTGACCTCGTACAGTTATATTTGTTTGGTTAGAATGTCACTACTGTCTTTGCATTTTCATGGTCAACTTCTTTTGCTTTGCTTAAAACAAACTTTTTTTTCTTTAAAACAAACCTTGGCAAAACTAGATTTTAATTCTCATATTAAAATTGGTTAGCGTATAACAAAATATCCCTCTAGAAGATCTTTTTTTTTTTTTTTAAAGTATTTGGGATTTAGCTGTTAAATATATTCTAGTCTGAAAATGGCATTTTGAGTATCCAAGAATCTTAAGGTCCTAACTCTTCTACCTGTGGCTATTTATTCCTTCTCACTTTTACTGTGCTCTTTCCCACTTATTTCAAAACTCAACTAAGAGTTTTAACATATCTTGTTTGTCCATGATAATACATGTATTTCCATTTCCATCCATTGCTTTGCAGTGGTTTGTGTATCCCTGCTCTAGTATAAATGAGAAGCCTCTTGTTTCTTCATGAGAGATAGGTTCATTTTCCCTCAGGTTTTCTAGTGTTGCCTGAGATCAGGGTCTGTACAGTTATCATGGAACAGCTAATGGGTGGTAGCTTGTTTTCCCCAGTGCAATCTGTTGATGTGTCAAGGCTACTCTCAACTTAAAACAAGGTACAAGAATGAATTTGCTGGAGACAAGACTGCCACTCAGTGTGAGAGGAGGCAACTTTCAATGTTAGTGTGGTTTTTTAATTTTTTTAATTAGCAGTGTTCTGGGCCGTGAAAGGGAAGGGATAGATTAGTTGCAGAGGTTGGAATTTTTCTTCTGGCACTCAGTGGTTTTTGTAATAGTTGGGGGAATTTGTGTTCTTAGCACTACTGAGCAATTTATTGTGTGAGTCAGCTCTGACAGAACTGTACTGTAGGAAGCATAATTTTTTTCAACAAACCATCAACAGAGGCAATGAGCTGCATATAAATGATATAAAAGTACTGTCCAAGTGTTTCTTGTCAGGCTGGTATCCTTCAACCTAGAATAGCCAGAAGTAAAAGTTGACAAATTGTGATGATGATGATACTAGATTTTTCTGGCTCTCCAGCATTTGACATAATTTGTTTCTTTCCTGTTTTCTAGAGTTACTTCTCAGATCTCTTAACTTGTTTTATTGCAAATGTTTTATTTCCAGAACGAAGCATGTGTTCAGGATTTTCAACAGCAATATATAAGCAGCACAGAAGAGACTTCAGGTATAACGTAGTAATATTCAAAGTTAACAAAATTTGACATTTGTGCATCTTGTGATCACACAAAGATGAATCAAAAAAAAAATGTTTTCATTGACATGATTTAAAACAGTCTACTTCATT
This sequence comes from Apteryx mantelli, assembly GCF_036417845.1. NCBI lineage: Eukaryota > Metazoa > Chordata > Aves > Apterygiformes > Apterygidae > Apteryx > Apteryx mantelli. The sequence continues at coordinate 58,370,021 of NC_090020.1, forward strand.
GGCATTCCACTGTGGGTCATTTTTGTTATTCTCATTGCTAACCTCCACTTATCTTCATTTCATTGAAACAAACTAGACTTGGTAGCTTTTTGAATGGTACCTCATTAAGTTCAAAAATCAGTGGAAGAGAAACTTCTTGCTCTTTCCTCCCTGTTGTGAGCTCCTGCTGCTTACCTTGTGCTGGCTTCAGCGCTTGTTAGACCTCTGTGAGCCTCTAGCTAACTAATCTGTCAGAAGTTGAAGGTGGGGCAGCAGGGGGAGAGAAAGAACCTGTGTAGTTTTCCACAGGCTTAGTGAGCTGTAGTGGCTAATGAAAGTGTCTAGTGAGTGCCAGTGGTGTAGCTGTGTGGGTAGGAAGGTAGGACTGTGAATATGGAGCAGGAAAAAATGAGAAACAGGGAAAGAAATGGGAGAAAGAAACCAGACTTCCCTTTTCAGGTGTAACAAGTCAGCAAATCAGTTCCTAATTAATTAAATGTGATGAAAGGTACCAAGATGATAGCTGCTTTTACATAAAACAAGTTGAAATGGAGGTGGCTTGGAACCAATATTCCACTAAGGGATGGGAAAATCACTGTGTCAGAAGCCCAAAATACCTGCTTTAAATGGAAACTGCAGTCTTCCTGCCAAAGGTGCAACTTCTGGGGATGTGTGAAAGGCAGGGCTAGTTTTCTTCCAGGTTGTCTGTTGTTATGCTCAGTTGTTGCAAGGGTCTTAGGAAAGAGCTTCTTAAATCATCTTTAGGTAAAGAACCAGAGTGAGTTCAGGTTGGAATAACAGCTTTAAATCAGCAAAAAATGAGAGCTGTTTTAGCTAATTGAGCAGCACTGTGGCTTTCTGTCTTTTGAATAGAACTTTAAAAATATTATCTCCTTAAATTCATTCTAACAGATGGAGATTGGCAGTTAGCTGTTAATGTCCATCTGTTGGCTAAATTATGTATACTTCTCATTTATTAAATTGATGACTATGCTTCTCTGTTGGTCCTCTTCTGCAAATCAACAGTAAGGGAAAAAGAACCTTGGGATTATTGACAAAACAGCAGACTCCTATCACTTTGAAGAAGTGACTCTTAACACCTGGCAATAGCAATTAGAGGGCCATTTGACCACTGTTACACAAACTTATTTAAACTGCGAGTTGTTTGTTAATGCTAGAACACCCATTTTAAAAAGCTTGATTCCTACCAAGCATTCTTACTCTGCATTTTGAATGGTAATTGGGACTCTACTGCACTGGGCCACAGTGGGTGGTGATTGGTATCTCCTCTAAGAAGAAAGGAAGCATATTGTCTCCAGGATGTTCCCAGTCCCCTTTTCCCTTGAAAAATGAGCACTTAATCTCTAGTTGCTGTACGTGGTGTGGGCATAAAAAAAAGTGAACAATGTAATTTTTAAACTTGAATGATAGACTTTTCTTATTTATTTATTTCCCTGAAAAGTTACAGTAGTGAATGATGATCATAGTAGATGTCCAGAGGAGGAACAGACATTCATTTTAACATTGGTGGAAATCCCAGCTGACTCAAGAGAATATGATGATGCGTCTGCTTTGCTGGAACAAACTTCGGAACCATTGCTACCAGCCCCGATACTCATCAGCCCAATCAATGCAAGTGGAACAAGCGTGACTGGAGTGGAGAGGTAAATGATTTACTCTTGAGCATCTTAGGTGAAACATTTTCTGTGAACCTTGGATTCTTCTTTGAGAAGTTTTAATGTGTAACATTAGAACTTATGCACATGAAAACTTCTTAGAAGAAGAAATGCAAGGGAAAAAAGACCAGTCGTTGTAGTAGACTGGGCAGAGACTTAAAAAGCAAGTGAAATGTGTTCCAGTCAGATTTGAGAAAGATCTCATCGGTGGTTTAAAGCTATAGTATTTTAGTTAGCTGGGATTTTGGTGGCAACCTTAACTTTGGTTTCGATTTACCCTTTAGTGCAAGTCTTCCTTTTTAGTAGAAGTTATATGTCCAGTCTATTAATGCAAGTTCTATTCTCGGATCAAAACTGTGGGCGTGATGTAATTCCACACCATTGTGGAGGACCTTGCCCTGTTACCTCAGAAGTCCTTCTCTTAGTTATTAAAAGAACAGGTCTTTAAGAGTGAATCTTGGCCACGCAGTGTAAGAATTCTAGCTCCTATGGGAGCTATTGATGATAGGCAGAATTACTGATAGGCAGAGTTAGAGTACATTTACTGTTTCACTGAACCCTACTGCTTTACCTGTTTTCCGTAATCTCTGCTGCTTCCCTATATTTTTCACTCTCTTAAGTTCATATGGTGGGGAGGGGAAATGAAGACTAAGCTGCACATGTAAGTAGTACTTTATTGTAGGATTACCTAGGGTAGTTAACCCATTGGCATATTTTTATACTTTATGAACATACAAAGTGGGGTTCAAATAGAACAGCTTCTAAAGTAATTAGATCTGAGTATGAGTAAAAAAAATTCAGTTCTCTAACTCATCTTAAGATAGTGCAGCAAAATGCTTCTTGATGGTAAATGGTGCATTTAAAGTTAATATTTGCAGTAAGAAAGAATATCACCAAAGATCCATGTCTAATTGTCATACAGAAATCTTTTACAAGGTAAATTTTGGCTTATTTTACAGTCACAATAATGTCTTTATATATAAACAGCATTGGATCCTTAACAACTGCAGTTGATGAACTTGCTGCATCTTTAGATAGCAATATGGAAACCAAACAACTACAGAGTGCATCAGTAGATCCCATTCCAAATTTGGTGCAGACAACTCAAAAAAGGTCAGCTGCTGAACTTGAAGAGAATGATTTTCCTCCTGCCAAGAAAACCTTCTCTACTTTAGCAGAAGGTAACTTGGAAAGCACTTACAAGGTGAGAAAATAGTTTTTATGTATAGTGTAGATGCACAACATGTGATGGAGTATTTTAACTATGTCCCTTGCTTAAAAATACACTGTCTGCTTTGAAAATTGACATCCACAGATTGCTCATTTTGAACCATAGAACAGTTTTTGGGCTGTTGGTTTTGCGGGGGGGAATTTTAGGCTCTTTCTTGATTAGGCTTCCCAATTGACATGCTTGTAATATGTCCGTTTGGTTCCTTCACCACAGGCTTTCTGACAGTGATGTTGCAGGAGGGGGAAGCTCTAGATATGTACTGGATGACTGGCAGACTGTCTAGAGACACTGAGTGATACTATGATTCCTAGTGGAATCTGTTACAGGAAGAAGTTCTTAGATGTGTTCCTGCCTTTTTTTTTTTTTTTTTTTTTAAACGTAATAGTCATTAGTCTAAAACAACAAGCTGCAAATAAAAACTGGCCAGCCTGTTTCCAGCTTCCCTCTGTGCTTTCTGAATGCGACCAAGCTTACAGAATTGACTGCCATTTATTTTTTGTAAGTAGGCTAAGATTTTGTAGTGTGTGTGAGGGAATGGGTGATAATTCCCCCCACACGACTGAGGGAGCTTCTCTGGAAAGGATTGGATAACACATTCCTCTTCCTTTTCTGACCTCTCATCTTCCTGTCTTGAGTCATCTGTCATGAAAACACCTTGAAAAGCCTGCTCAGGAAGTGACTTAAGTGATGCCTGATAATCTAGCGAAGATGTTTTCCTCTGTATCACTCCTGTTCTTAGAACTGTGCATGCATGATGTGAGTTTTTGTCAACTTTCACTGTCTCTTGAATGGTGAGAGGATTAACTTACTTTTTTTTTTTTAATACAGGATTATTCAACTAAATCCACAAATTCTCCAAGGAGAGCTGCTGGTAGGTAAATTTAAACTTGTAGAAATGGAGTATAATGCGTAGAAATGCATAGTACATCACAGTTTAATACTGGCTGTCATTTTGCTGAATAGCCCTGCCTATGCTAATTTAGCATTAGAGTAGAAAAGAATTTTCCCCTCATACCACCATTTTGTGTGTTCTGCCATAAACTAGGTACATTGGATTGCATATCTGAAAAATCTCTTGGCTATTAAATTAATGATGGCAAAAGCACTGGCGTAGTTAGTCTACTCACGGATTTCAGGTGTCTATTTACTTGAAAGAAGAAAAAAAAAAAAACCTACATAAGAAACAACCCCCCCCACCAACCTAATAATGACAACCATAAATAGAGAATTTAGCTCATAGGAGGGCTTTCTGAAGTGCAGAAATAACTTGTTAATTGACGGATCTGGAAAGGAATTTTGTTTTGATCATATTCATTTAGTATCTACAAACAAATGCACCTCTTACATTTCAGTCTCTGAATTATTTATGTCAGTCTCATTTGCACTGAATGTTCTTAGAAGAGTTGGAACTTTTATACTTAAATACCAGTAAAATTTATCCAGCTTTTTAAGCAAGATAAATTTTAAACATCATCTAGGAAAGATTTTTGGACCAAGCATGGTATTTTCTTACATGAAGAAAAATGCTTAAATATAAGTATATATATTTTCTTTTTATATATACAGACATATATATGGATAAATATGTATATATACACACTTTTTTTATTTTCTATAGAGCTATGAATTGAAAATATTAACTGTTTTTTAACCACAGTATACCAAAATATGTTGTTTATTTTATTTCATATTTGTCTTTTGAAAATACATACACAATGGAGTTCTTTGAAAGCTTATCTGCCTCTGAAGGCAGGGGCTAGCCAGTATTCTTGACAATATGATCTTCAGTGATTTGTGCCTGTGAAGGCTTTGGAGAACTATTTTTTGATCCTTACTTTAAAGAGAAATTGTGGAAGCTTAAGCAGCCAGATGACTGGACCAAGCTCTGTGGTGTGTTGTAAAGGGTTGGTGGACTGTAAAACCACACTTTAACTTTTCCCCATAACATCTGTAAGATCTCAGGGACTTTAAAAGTAAACCTTGAACTTTAAACTCCTAGTTATGCTTTAAAAAAAACAATCCCCTCACCCCCTCCAAAAAAAAAGTCCAACAAAAAAACCCACAACACCCCTGCACAAACTGAACAAAAAGCTCTGCCCTTCTCTTGTAATGGTGTAAGCCATCTTAACCTATCTTTTGGACTGTTATTACTGAGCATAAACAGTTGAAGTCCTTGAATTACTCTCAACTCTTCTTACAGGGAATCTTCTTGAAAAAGCAGGAGTTTCAGTAAAGAAAAAGGTACTTACCTCTGCATTTGTGTCCGAGTCTGCAACACTGCTAGTTGAAAGAAGCCAATCTGAGACTTTGCAGAATTCAGGGACAGCATCACTTGGAAATTCAACATCCAAACAGGAAGAGGAAGCGATATTTAGGCTAACCTCTGAGAGAAAAGCAGAAATAAGTGGACAAAGAAAACTGGTGGATGTGCATGAATCTGGACAGTTGGAGCACACTGGAAGCGTAGCTGCATCTTCAAAAACTCCATTACTCAGGTATTTATGGAATAAGGTTTTGTCGGCCTTTTCTGTTTAGAGACCTTGTTTCCATATTGAGTTTTTGATGTCTTTTTTCCACTTAGTATTGCAAGAAGGACAGTATCCTTGTTTGTGACCTACACAGATGAGAATTATAGTGTCTATCCTCTTCAGCAAATTAGAAAGGATCAAACTGTCTGCTTTGAAATTTGAAGTATGTTAGTTATTAAATGAGCAGATTGACCAAGGGACACTACTGATCTGTGGTGTGTTTGTTTAGACACTGACAGATGCCTCTTGTGAGGCAGACATCCATTGGCTATGATATGGATTTAGGATAACTGTTCTTTTCCTTAGCTCAGTTTAATACTATAATATATGTATATCTGTCCACTTGTTTTGATTTTTGTCCTTCTGTCAGTAAGATTTGTTATTGGTATAGTACTCAGTATACTGGATTTTTAGGACTAACTTAAGATGTGTCATTTCCCTGAAGGAGTTACAATTTTAACAGCTCAGAGGATATTTCTTTCATCTTTCTGTCCGTCTGTATGTCTATTTGGATGTATTTTTTTAATTTAGCTTTCCCCCTTCCCTCTAGTGTTTCGAGTTCCTGCTCTCTGTTGCTGTTCTGTTCACTGGTTTTGGTTGTGGTGTTGCCGTGCTGTCCTGATCCTGTTATCTGCACCTTCTTTTTCATTGTACTTCTGTGACTACCAAAATTGTCCTATTTGTACCTGGGATAGCCATAGTAACCGGGTAATAATGCATGAACATTGAGAATCCTTGCCTCAAAGATTACTTCCTAGGTTGTAAACTCTTAACAATGTGAAAAATAACCTTTGATACTGTCTGCACCTCCCTCACAAATGTGACTACTTTCCAGTTTCTGTACATCATACAACAATGTACTTGTTCCTGAATAGGATGATGTCCATAGACTGAAAGCCTGCAGCAGAGAGTCTTCCTTCTGGTGTCTAGGACAGTTTTGTGTGGTTCCATCCTTGACTGAGGAGTCCTTTTCTGTTGATTACAAGAAGGAAGCTCTTTTTAGGTCTTTCCTTAGGAATATGTCCCTTGCACTGGAATCTCTCTGAAGACCCAGGGAGCTTGTTATAGGCTCTGTCTTAGTAGCGAATGGTAGGTTCCTGTTGTCAGGGTTGGAGGCTGTTGAGAGCTTCTGTAACTCTTCAGAAAACTCTTCCTGTGCCAGAATGTTCAGTAATACAAAAGCTTTTCTCAAAATAAAATATTTTGGGTTTGTGTCTTATTATTTTTATTTAATTAATTAATTTATTTAATTATTTTGCATCTGAGGTATTTGCTGCTTGTTGTATAATGAATTGGACTCCTATAACACTGTTTACATCTTGCTTTGTGGAGCAATGCTTATGACATTCTGACTGTATTTGTTTTGAATAGGGGTGGTCGAAAACCATTGGGATTTTTATCTTTAATTTGCAAAAAAAGTAGTTCTGAATCTGCAGAGGATACCAAAGGGAATAGAGGGAAGGTTCAGAAACCTCGGATAGTGACCCCAAAGCGAAGTCTAAAAAAACCTACTTTGTCCAATGAGGATGGTGGGGAGTTCTGTTCCCTTCCCTCTACAAGCACATCATCTGTGGAGTGTGAGAACATAGCTGCTGATGCTGCAGTTAAGGTATGTGTTTACTTTTGAACATCCTTCCATTTTTGAGATGTGAAGAGCAGTGGAGTCGTCATTTTGGGAGTGTTTAGGTAGGCGTGTAGTGTTCCAAGTTTTGAGAGCAGTATCTGCTCCGGTGGATATAACCCTGACCTGTGCATGCCTAGGAAACTTATAAAGGAGTTGAGTTGTTTTTTCTGTTCATATATATTTATTAATGTTTGATTTCCGTGACAGCTGTGGGCCATTTTTCTATTGTTACTTTAGCAGAAGTTGCACAAGATTTTTGCATCCATCCAACTTCTGTGATGCTGTGAGGGCTTCTCCTGGAATCTGTGCTTATGTGCACGGGTCCAAGATTGGTATCCTGTGAAGCTCTGTGTCTTGGAATTAATTGGTAGTAATGGTTCTCAGGTTTAACCAAAACCCATGCCAATTCAGTGAAGTCAAACAATGGGGAATGATTGTTGCCCAGTATATGGCTTATCCTAAAATATTAATCAGTTTTCCCTGAGGAAGTATTCCTAGTCTCAACAGAGAAGAGGGGGGCAGTCTGCTTGTTTTCCATTTTCAGTAAATTCTGAAGTTTGTATCTGACCTTCTTGTCTAAATGGAAGTTCAAGAATGTGCGTGTGTGTATAAAATGTGTGTGTGTGTGTGTGTATATATGAACACAAACAGGTCAAGGCTGTTAAGAGCAGCCTTTTCTTTTTCTTACAGGTTCCCAGTAACGAGCAACCTGAGAAGCCATCCCTTTCTGCTAAAGATCAAGAGAAGGAAGAAGAGCCAACCAGGATCTCTGAGTATTTTTTCAGTGACATCTTTATGGAAGTGGATGATTCAGAATAGCAAAATGGCTTTATAAAATCCTGGATCCAAAAGTGTAATGCAACAACAAATAGTATTTAGAAAAGTTCTTATTTGTTCTACCATTATGTCAAACTTATTATCAGCCAAGCTGTTGTTATAAGCTTTAGTAAAGACGAAATTCCCTCAGAAGCTACCTGGATGTTTTAAAAATATTGACATAACCTAAACCACTACATTGATGTCACTGGACCAGAGCAGCTGGCTTATGTTTTGACTTGTTCAGATGCTGCTGGTGGGCGTGTGATTATCTTCCAGAAAAGTGCAATGAGTAAATGCTTATTCTTGTGACAGTATCCCTTTGAATCATAATGCTAAAGCTTGTGATACTGATTTTAAAAGTTCTTTGCTTCTTTTTGTGAAGTATCCTGTTAGAAGGAGGACTGAGCTTTTTATATATATATATATAGTGTAATCTCTGTAGATCAAGAAGGAAATTCTGCAAGTATAGTCCAGTAAATACATAGATATGTTCAGCATTGCCACCTATTTTTATTGGCATCTCTGAATTATGTATTTTTGTAATTAAGAAGTCTCACATAAATTGAAAGAGCCTAACTTGAAAAGCCAAATGGTTTTAACTCCTTAAAAATGTATAAAGAGAAACATGGAAAACGTGTATTTAACTTATTAAAAGATGCTGTACTAAGTTAATCTTTCCAACTATCTTATTTGAGGGGGAGGAAGAGATTAACATTTCCCAATCTAAATGCTAATTTCCTTCTAAATTAAATATGTTGAAAACAAGGAACTAAATGCCATTTCTGTTCCTTGGTATTATATGTAGGTGTATATGTCTCTGCTGACTTCCGAAGAGTTCCACTTGTGTGAAGTAGCACAAACAGAGCTGTATCTAATCCTTGACTATAAATGAGGATGCTTTGAGGATTTACTGCTTTGAAGCAGTTACATTTGCATAGTTTTCTGTATGTTTCATGTCCACCTATACTGTAACTTACTATAAAATTCTGCTGTAGCTTTAGATTTTAGTCTAATTTTTCACTTGCATAGTAACAAGATTCCCTTGATGAGATAAAAAAGTTCACAAAGTCTAAAAGTCAGGTGGTCATTGAAAGATTGAATATACATTCTCAAAGTCTTTATTACCTGAAGTAAGTTTGTAGATTTAAGAAGTCTAAATTTTTCTCCTGTTGCTTAATACCAGCAGGTATTTTTGCAAAACAGTGGTCTGTTATGAAAGAGAAACTGATGTTTAAATTGTATTGTTATGCTCTCCAGAAACCTATCCTCAGTTTCAAACTGGAAAGTAATTTTCATAGCAAATATTTTCATATAAGTATCTAGTTAATATTGAAATATTTGAAGCTTGAGAGCGTTTGCCTTTTCAGAAGTTATTGGCAAGGCTTCTAAAGAAGCCTTTAAAACTTTGAGTAAGGGAAAAATGCACAGAAAAACTACTATAAATTAGTACATTAGGAGGCCTCTGTCAACCAAATGTCACAAACAGCTGTATTTTCTTGAGATGATGAAAAAGGGACTAAAATTCCCAGAATAAAGTAACTTGCTTGAAAGCATACTGTCCAAAAAAAACCCCAACGACAACAGTTTCTGTTCAGACAGTATCTTGTGTTCTGCTTATTCCATTTAACTTGAAATGTTTATCTAAATATCATCTTACTGTAAACATTATGAAATAGATTAATGTATACATAAAGCTCCTTGTATTGTATATCTTGTAGATACCATTTCATGTATGTAGGTGTTTATTTCCTGTTACATGTGGCATGTTTAAATCACTTGCACTGATATAGTCTGAAGATTTGAGGGGGGAGAAGGCTATAATGTGCCCTAAGTACTTTCTAAGCTGATAGCCATTCTACATTTAGCTGCCTACATTTTAGCTTGCATTCAAATTACAAGGCAAAAATAAGAATTATTTCATAACTAAGATTTAAGGTGCCTTATCTGTCCTGTTGATTGGGGCTGGTCTTCCCTCCCCTCCCTGCACCCCTCCCCCCCACCCCCAGGACAGCAAACCATGTGCACTTTGTTATAGGACACTCTTTTTTAAAAAACAAAACAAGAGCAAATTTAATTGAAATAGAGATAAAACAACTTGTGTTCTGTTTGGATATGGAAGCCTTATAATGGTGAAGGATGGAAGAAAAGAATTGTGAAATCTCAATGCTTATTTAGTTTATTGTTTTTTTTATGAAGGTATGGCACAGGAGTGCTTTGCTTAGAGTTGTCTGACATGTGTATAATCACGTATAAGCTTTCTGTTTCAAAGAAAGCAGTCGTATTCTACATGTAAATTATGTGAATAAATTATTTTATATTACCTGTGGTTCCATTTGTTTGAATATCTATTGCAATTTTTAAATGCTCGTATGTATATGGGTTAACAGAAATGTTTCTAAAGAAAAGTGAAGGGGTAAGGTTTTGACTATAGAGCTAAGTGTTGCAATGCAGGTTGTATGGTGATAACAGATGAATACACTTTAACTTTTTTTTTTTTAAACATAGTGCCTAACTTAGTATCAAACTTCCCAATGTTACCTGTATGTAAAAACTACAGCCTTGTGTAAAACCAAAGAAAAACTGGAATGCCAGAAAACAGCAAAGCTTTGAAAGGAAGAAGCAGCTCAAGCAAATAGAATTTTTTAAAAATCTGCCAATATTACCATAATCTTTCAACAGTTCTGCAGGTAATGAAGAAAACCCTCCATACTTCTAAAAAATATTTAGGGGTTTTCTGGCTGTACTAGAACTGTTACTATGTAATCCTGTCTGAGAAGTGTACAAAAATTCCTTTTAAATACAGTATTTATGATATATTTAGCACTGATATTCCATATAGTGAAATAGAGAACTCATAAAAGGACAGAGTGCACAGTTCTTGTGTATTTATGCATCTATATAAACTACAAGGCTTTTTACATTTTATCAGGTTTAATTATCAAAGTAATAGCTGTTTTTTTTAATTTGAAAATTCTCAGTTCTGGAATACCTTTTTTCGTATTTCTTGCTGTTACATCTGTGCTATCACTGTTATTTCCATAGCAACACAACTTGTGGGGTGGGTTGCCTCAAGAGGCTGCAGAGAACCTTAAAAAAAAACCCAAATGGTTTGCTGCCATGTATGACCCTTCTGTAACTTAGTGTAGTAAGCAAGCTTAAGGGACAGGGATAGAGGGGAAGGCTTATGCAATGGCAGTTTCACTCTAATGTATGCACTTATGAACCACCCCTCTTACCACAGGGCATGTGACAGCAAATACACTGGAAAACAACGGAGAGAGCAATTTCCAGTCTGCAGTGCAAATTCTAAGAGTCACTTATCAATTCTGGTTTGATAGCAGTAACTATATTTCTTACAGCGACTTTGCATGTTTTTCCTCTGCCTGCTCGTTAAGCACTTCTGCCTGCCTCGAGGCAAGTTAGGAAAGCCGTGCGGGGGCAGGACCGGGCAGGGCGGGCTGGCTGCCCCGGACCGCGTCCCTCTGCCGTGCGGCCCTGCAGGGCGGCTGTGCGGGCAGGGGCCCTGCGGCCCCGCGGCCGGGGCGGCCCGCGGCGGGGCGGCGGCGCCCATTGGCTGCGGCGGGGGGAGTGGCGGCGGCGGCGGGCCCGGGCCGGGCGGCCGCGGCGCTGCCGCCGCCTCGCCGCCATGCTGCTGGGCCGCTGGCGGCTGCTGCGCCGCGCGGCCGCGGCCCGCTCCGCCCGCGCCTACCGCGGCGACGCGGTGGCGGCCGTGGGCTCGGCGCCCGACGCCAGCTCCTCGCTGTACCAGGTAGGCCGGGCCGCGCCCTGCGCCCCGCGCCCGCGGGCCGCTGCAGGGAGGCCCCGGGGGCGGCCGGGACCCGCCGCCGGCCGGGCCCGGGCGGTGACACCCCCGCCCGTCGCTGGCGCCTGCAGGCCGCGCCGCGCCGCGCTGCCATTTCGCGGGCGCGGCCCGGGGGGCGCTGCTCGTGCTGGCGCCCGGCCCGGCCCGCCGCCCTCCGCCGCCGCTTCCCAACTTGTGCAGAGCGGGGCGCTGGTCCGGGGCGGCTGCGGCCACGAGTTTCGGCAGCGGCACCTCGCCTGCGAGGGGCGGCCTGAGGGCTGCGCTCGTTTTAGCGTCATAGCTTTGTGATATTTTCTGCGGGAAAAGCATGAGAATAAAAGGGAAACAGTTCTGAGTTGCGCTAGTACAGTAGTCACAGTTAGTGACTGCTTCTCTGTGATAAAAGTGAATCGGTCCCAGCTCATCCTGCGTGCGGCGCAAGATGCATGGAGTTGTTGCATCTTTGATCTTTTTTAAAAGAAATGCCAAACTGTGTTTATTTCATTCAGGTGGAGTTTAAAGGTACCAGATAAAAGGAACATGGGCTCGTACCCTCTTCTGCCTCATTGTGAATCTTCTTTTATTTCAGCTTGCTTTTTTGCCTTGATGAGAATGCCGTTTCCCATTGAGAGGCGTCTCCCCCTGCATGTTCAGTAGTGAGGGACTGATCAGTCTGTCACTAACGAAATGGAGACAGGGAGCTAGTAGGTGGCTGAAGGTATTGCCTAATGATTTAAAAGTTGGAAACTACTTGCCTGTGTTGCAAATTAATTCCTGACCTGAAGGCAGGAGGAATGGTTTTGCAAAGCCAGCTGCGTGCCTCCAGAAAGCAAGGGCACTGGCAGAGTCCTCTGGGCAGGAGGAGGAGGAATGACAGTCTCCTCTGGGAGAAGAAACCGTTCTTTTCACAGAGAAGGCTCTAATTCCACCTATTGGATTCTGCTTGTACCTGGCGTAAATTGGTTTATTTTTAATGGGGGATTGTTAATGTCATCAGACTGACGATAAAAGTCATGTTTACAGTTAGGCTGGAAAAGCTGTGCTGCTGGACATGGGTAAAATCACAAGTGAACCAAGAATAGGTATTCCCTTTGAAATATTTTCTTCATTTCTGTGTTTTCTTTTGCAGAAATTAAATTTTGGGACAGAACTTAGGTGACTGAAACTTCAGTGTTTGTGTGTGTGTGTGTGTATATACCACACACACATATACATTTCACAAACCATAAACAATGAGTAATAATTTAATATATCTATTTACTGAGCTGAGCTGTCATTGGACTTCCCTTTGTGTATGTGCCTTTAGATTTCAGAGGAAAAGCAAGGCTTGATAACTTTTTGTAGAATGTAGTTTTTTACTTTTCTTAATGTTCAGGTATTTGGGCAGCAGTTTCCAATGCTATGTCAAGACAGGACAGGTTTGTCAAACTGTACTAGACAAGTCCACTTGCTTGGATACATCTGGTATGTCATTCAGGCAGTAAGGTAGCTAGAAGTGTTAGTATTTGGTAGAAATAATTATAATTTGCAGGGTGCTGTAAATGTATGTAATGCTTTACAAACACACGAAGAACTGAGGTCCCTGCTGTGAAGTACTTAACCATCCGAAATACATGTAATATAGGGGATAATAGTGCAAACACAAGAAAGCATAATGATAAGATGAAGGTTACACCTTCTTTAGCTAATGTTTGCTTTTCTGGCTGTGAATTCAGCTAGGCTGGTTGACCTTCGTAATGTACGCTGTCTTTCAAACCAGACAGGTAAAATTGTAATTTAAAAGTGAGTGAGTCAAAATTCTGGAAAATACAGCAGAATCTCTGTAAGGACTCCAAGCGTTAGCTCTCATAGCCATTTTGCTGAGGTAGCAATAACTCAGTTAGCTCATGCAATAACTGTAGGATTAGGCTGTAGTTTTTGCCTTTTAGATTTGCTTTACAGTTCCTAGAAACCCTCATATTAACAGCAGAATTTTACAGAAGTTACTGTCGTAAAGGCCAGTTTCCAGTAAGAACTTGTGTCAGTTCACTTGCCTTTTTGGCATTGTTTAATCAAAAGCCCACAAATACATGGTAGAACTAACACATTGGGCTTTGAGGGCAGCCTTTTCTGTGTGTATTCAAATTCTGTGATAAGATTTAAAAGCGTCTTTGCTCTTCCTTTGTAAAGTATAGTGATGTAGTGTTCTGGTTAAAGATTTGAAAGATAAAATTAGAAATTAAGTGAATTTGGAGGTAGAAAATTGAAGTAACTCATTTGGGTACAATATTTTTTATAGATGATCTAAAAAATCCTTTCACGATTTTTCATGTACTGTACATAATCTCAGTGGAAGAGAGGGACAGTAGTAGCCAAAGTAGCTACACTGAGTGTTAATTCAGAATCTAATAAAAAAGCAAGCATTAGATTGCAATTGGTATACTTCTATCTTCTTTTGCCAGTTTTTTAAAGTGCATTTTTCCCTATTCTAAGGGTGATTTATATATTTTTTTCAGTCTCAGTACTGTGTGAAAAAGATGAGTATATTTAGAGAAAACAGACTGGCTGAACAAGGAGAAACAGTGAAAACTGATTATGTACAATCCTGGGAAATAAACCAGCTTGATCAACTGAAAGAGTATGGAGGTCTTTTTTTTTTTCTTAATCACACATACAATAACTTTGAGTGTTTTAATAATTGCAGATTTTTTAAAGTACAGAATTACAATGCCTATTTTACAGTTTCACAGAGAAAAAGCTAACTTGTAATCAGACTGTTGATGGACGAAATGCGGATTTTGGTTTCTTTGCTGGTGAATGTGCTTGTGTGGCTGCAGTTACTGCCTGAAGTCTCTCCAAGTAGCAGCAGAGTCAAATTAACAGTTGTTGCTTGTTTTGTATTTGCTTTTTGGAAAGCTGTGGACAGAGGTAAAACTGTCAGTAGGCGATGGAAGTGTGCTTTCACAGGTTAGGAGAAAAAAAACAGTTATGGGGGTAGGTGCTGGAGCTGTATCGAAACTGGGGCAGGGAGAAGAAGGATTCAAATATCAGAAGTAGTAGGCTGAAAGAAAAAATAATGTGGTGGACGCACTAACACAGCCTTACACGTGAGGGAAGAGATGCAGAATTCTGGTAATCTCACTTGTTCTCGGTTGGTGGGAGGCTTAGGTGGCACCACACATAAGAGAGATTTCATTAACTGAGGTTGTATCTTCAAGCACATTAGGTGTTTGCTGGCCAGCGGGCGGTAGGAAATGCGTGGAAGTGTCTCTGGAGACCCGTATTCCCAGCTGCCTTCATCAGAATAGGCGAGCTCGTTCCCAAGAGCTGGTGATGGCAGCAGAGTTGTGCTTAGCGCTGTGGTGTGTGACCTTGATCTTGCTGGAGGACCTCCGAGGCCTGACATTGTATACCCACTGTGTAGAGAAGCTGGTGGAATTGCTAAGACCTATTTTAAGCTGAGGCGTTTTTACCTTTCAGTAGAATATCTTTCATCTACTTGTAGCAACTACAAAGGGGGAGAAATTTATTCTTTCTGAAGTTACAATATGCAGCTACAATAGTTTGAATGCGAAGCACTTGTGTATGTGTTTTTCTTTTCCTCATCCTTTCCATCTTGGTGCCCTTCTGTGACTGAGATGGAGCTGAAAAAATTTAACTCAGCCCTCATTACTTCTAGGGAAAACCCTGATTTTCATTGTTCAAGTCTGAATACTAAGAGTTGCTAGATTGGTTTTTCTAACATAAAAGTAGTCTTTGGTATCTTCTAAATGAGAAGTAATTAGACAAGGCAATGTGAATTTTTATACAGCAGCTAATACATTACTGCAGTTACACTTTTTAAAGAGGTCACGTGGTTACTAACATCTCTGAAAAGCCAAATTAAGCTTGATAGTATATTTTAATATCTAGGAAATGGTAAAAACTGCTCTAATGGGCACACTGTCTTGGATAAATCTGAGAGCAATGTTGAGCTCAGTAACAGATCACTCATATCCAAAGCTCTAGGAGTCTTTTTGTTTTTGTAAGAGAGAGATTGTCAAGAAGACCACACTTTTCTGGTCTTGAAAAGCTCTGTTTTATCTTTATGTTCTAGCTAAGCAGTAAGAATGTGAATATTGTTTACAAACTTCTATGCAGTACAGGTTGTTCGTCTTTTGTTACGAGAGACATAGAAGCACTTGATTTGAATCCTCTTGATTTTTTTTTTTTTACAAAATTGGACTAAAAAAATAAAACAAACCTATGACAAAAAATTAACAAATCCTGAAAAATAACACTTTGACTCTTTAATGACTAATCTCATTTTTGATTGATTAAATTTAGAACAAGTCTTCTACAGTCTTAATGCACTTAGAGTGTTTATGAAGCTTGTTTATAAATGTTTGAGATGCTTGAGGAAAGACCATACATAGGTAGAAATGTTATTACTTCAAAGAACTTAATAAAGTTTTTAAGGTAATAAGGTAAATTGAAATTTTGAAGAGAAAGAAATAATGTACACTGTTTTCTGTGTTTTTTTTTTAATTATTATTAAAACAGCATACTGTTACTCAGTTAAAGTTGAAATGCTTATTTTTCTCCACTTAGGAAAACTATGAGCGAATGAAAGCACTAGTAAATGAACTCCAAGAGCAAGCAGAAAAAATCAAATTAGGTAAGTATGATGGTCCATTTTTTAGAACATTTCTTTAAACTGATCCCAAAATAGTGCTTTTTTTTTTCTTACAGCTGCATGTTCATAAACAGTTCATTCAGTTACAACATAAGCTGGATTATAGTAGACATCATTATAGAAATTTTTGCTAATCCATTTGAATCTAGATCTGATATCTTTCATCAGTTGAAAATCTTAAAGGGTTTATGTTCAGGTTAATTTGGTTCAAAATTTAGTTTTTGTTTTTTAATAATTCAGGTTTAGCAAAAAACTAAGTAATATGTCCATAACATTCCTATTTATTTATTTACCATTGAATTTAGAGTTTTAACATATTTTTTGTTTGCTATTTGAATATCACGGTAATATTCAAATGCAAGCAAATGCATAAATTACTGGAAACAGACAATAAATAAAAGCAAGGCTGATTTAATAAAACAGAAGATTAATTTCATTGCCTGAGAGGCAGAAAGTAAACAAAGTGAATAAATAGTGGAAACTGGAGATGTGGAATTGGTTAATTTTTAATCAATTTAGATCTTAGAAATCAATGAAAATTATGTTTGTTTAATTAATTTAATGGCAATAGTTTTTAGATAGATAGGATTATTAACAGAGGAATCTTACTGATACACATATAGTTTCCACTTCATCTGCTTCCTTGCTTCATGCTCTGCTGCCTGCTTTTCTAACAAATTGATTTGGCCAATGTATTTCTGTTCAAGTTGCCTGCTTGTTTGCTTGTGAAGAGGATTTTGAAAGAACCTAGCTGTAGCTGTGCTGTTGGGCAAAAGAGAGCCTGTACTAGTTAAAAAAAAAAAGAAATCTGTGTTTTATCTTCTTGACTTGTAAGGCTTTCTGAATTAATTCCAGTTAACTGAGGAGTATAAAATGAAAATGATATAAAAATGTTTAACTGTGCTACCAGAGGTTGAGCATGCAGCTTTGATACTCCCCTTTTCGTGTGCATAATGATACTATTTGTCTCTTCATCTGTATGATACTATTTCTTTTATAGCTTTAGAAAGGAGTGCAGTTAAGATTACATGCTTAGGTTTTTTCTTACTTGATGTGAAACAAGGCCCCAGGATTGCCTAGGAAGGTGTTGAAACCCATAGACTCCTGCTACACATTTTCCTGTCTTGCCTGTTGTGTGGTAACAGGACAAGAACACTGTTCTCCTCTTTTCTCTATCTCCATTAGGGAGCTCTTCCAGGATGTTAATACGCCTTTCTGAGAGTGGAATTGACTGAGACTGCTTAGCCTATCATACAAGTATACGAAAAGAATTACGTACTTATGTTGAATACTTTAAAGGATAAGTGCAACATCTTTTTTTTTTTTTGTAAGAGCCAACTTTCGTTGAATGAGCTCTTCCTGGAGATGTGTGTAATGCATGTTGCGGTCTGTATTTGTTACTTTGGTTGGCAGCGCTTTTGTGAACCCATATCCCATTCTACAACATCATCTCCGGTGGCACAACAGGAAGATGGTCCCTGCCGCAAAAAATTTACAGCCTATAATAAATGACAAGAGATGCATTACTGATGACAAGCACAAGAAACAGCTGAGATACTAATAGTCTCCATGACTAGCAGTAATCATAGCATATTAACAGTCACAGTCAAGTTTTTGTAGATGTTGTTGTAGAAAAGAAATTAAAGAGGGGATTTCAAATTGAAAACCTCCAAGTCTATTTCACTGGTAGGGAGGCTGCTGTTGACAGTGTCCAGAAAGAAGGCTAATCTAGGGTGGAGCGAACTTCTTAATCTTGAAAGAGAAATGTTTAATAGAATGGTTATAGGGCCTGGAGGACAAGGAGTTTGATTAGTGTGTGACGAAGGAGGATGCACAGAGAGGACAAAAATCACGGCACAGAAGATGATTCTTGCAGGAGCACTCTGGGTGTAAATGAGCAGGGCAAGATGGTATGTGCCAAGGTCAGAGAAAATGATGTTGTAGTAATCATGATGTGTGATGTTGAGAACTTGGATGAGAGTGTTAGTTCTGTGGGTGGATATGAGAGGCTGTATCTTAAGAGACTTGTACAGAAAGAATTTGCAAGATTTAAACTGAGACTGGTTATACAGACCTAATGAACAGGCCGAATCAAAAGTAAGCTGCCAGTTTTCAGGCCTGCCTTAACAGATGTGAAATGGTGGTGTTGAACATAATGATCAAGGAAGGAGGTAAGAGAGAGGGTTTGAAAGGAAAGCTTAAAAGCTCTGCTTTAGCAATGCTTAGCTTACAAGGAAACCTAGAAGTCCCAAGGGCAATGTTAGCAAAGTAGCACCTTCTTTATTTTGGACAGGGGAGACAATTTGGAAGTGAAGAGGTGGATCAGTGATCTGTGTATGTAGAGAAACATTCTTTGGATAAGCTGTTGTTATTAAGAGGCCAAGATGTGTCAACAAATCTTAAGTATTTAATAACAAAAAACTCTAGAGAGTAAAACATATGATATAGGATCACCTTGAGTAAAGGGTTGAAATGAAGCAAAGATAAATATAACCTTGATATTAAATGCTGTATATCCTAACTGTGATGCTTACAGATTTGGAGTAGTTTAAGGAAGTGAATCCTGATCATGCTACTTCTTTCAGGATTGGATTCAACACGCTATTTTTAACCAATTTTGGGGAAAGTGTGTTTTGTAGTTCTCATTACTGTACTTTCCTCTGTGTATGTTCTTGTTGTCAGTTGCTCTGTTCATTGATAAAAAGTGGTGGATAGTTTCAGACAACTGTATTTATTAGAATCTTTACTTCAAGATTAGCTATAAAGAATGAGGGGGAAAAACAGAGTAGATTCTGAAAAACAAGCATTTACGTCAATATCTGAAATCTGTTTGAAGTGAAAACCATTATTTATTAAATGTAATATTAAGGTCCATACTTCAATAACTGGGAACTCATCAGTGTTTCCATCCCAAGTTTTAATATATGTGATGATTTATTTATCTATGTTCACAGTAAATCTAATGAATGACTGTTGTATCACAGGAGGTGGAGAAAAAGCCCGTAAGCTTCACACATCAAGAGGAAAGCTGTTACCCAGAGAGAGAATTGACAGGCTTATTGATCCAGGGTAGGTACTTTCTTTTTTAATAAAGCTTCAGATTCTCTTTTGTGTGTAAGTAATGTAGCAGTCTTGTTTTCTCTTTAGTTTCCATAAACACTGGCAAATAACACCATCTGAAATTTTACAGATGTGTTGTTTGAAATGCTTATCTCTCTTTTTTTTTTAATGGTTTGTTTTTAAAAATTGAACCTTGTAAGCAAGGTTCAGTAGCAGGCAAATATGAGGCTAAGTCCTTTTTAAAATCCTGTCAAGATATTTCTTGTTATCCAGGTCTCCATTCTTGGAGTTCTCCCAGTTTGCAGGTTACCAGTTGTATGGTAAGGAAGAGGTACCAGCAGGAGGCATTATCACAGGCATTGGACGAATATCTGGGTGAGAGATACCAATGATGTACATTGTTGATGGTATGAAAAGGAAGAAGGTATAATTCTGTTTAGTTGTCAGTATTAAGCTATTAGTCTTTAGTATTTCACTTCTGAGACCTAAAAAAATAATGAAGTTGCTATCTTAATCATTTAGTTTTAGCCAAGAGGAAGTAATTGTTTGTGGTTTTTTTTCTTCTTTGTTAAATAATATGTCCCATATTTAATTAGAGCATCTCTATTAACACACATAGAGGTTCTGTTGTCCGATAAAGGAAGGAGATTGGTGCATCAGTAAAGTAATTTTGAAAAGATAGGGTGGTATACTAGACTAAGATTTAGGTTTGCTCGCTGAAAGTTCCACCAAGACTAATGTCAAAATTAAATGTGGTGTTATACAGCATTATTTTAGAGAATTAAGGGACTGTGAAGCAGGACATCCTCGTGCTCAGGTTGCTGTAATAACTTGTTTTTGAGGGAATGCAGGTGAGGAGGGCTTTTTCTTTGAGTATCCCAGAGGCTTCAAGGGTCCTGGGCTTGTTGCATTTCTTAACCAACAAACATGTTTGTTTATTAGAAATATATTTCTCTCTCATAAACTTGTTTTATTTTTAGGGTGGAATGCTTGGTTGTTGCTAATGATGCAACTGTCAAGGGTGGTACCTATTATCCCATCACTGTTAAGAAACATTTACGTGCTCAAGAAATTGCAATGCAAAATCACCTCCCATGTCTGTATTTGGGTAAGTCCCATCGCAGAAATAGCAAATGTCCTGTGCGAAGGGCAGCTCAGGATCTCTAGATAAAAGACTGCTTCTTTAAATGGATGCTATTCAGACTGATGGATCCCCAGATTTGACAACCAAGTATGTGTTTCAGATGTGCGCATATTCAAATGCATTTTCATCAATATTGTGTTACCTCTACAGATTAGTGGCAAATTTTACTGGAGGGCACCCCATCCCTGGCTTCTCAGCAGTTCTTTTTCTGCACTGCTGTAGGCTGTCTGGGTTGTCAAGTTAGGGATGTGGCTATGCCGCTGCGTCACTTCATCCTTATTCCTTCCTCTTCCTCCTGTCATGCATACACAATCCATCCTATAGTCTCATCCAGTCTTAATTCAAGTTATGGTAAGAAGAAAAAAAAAAGTTACTTTGGTTTTTGATGGAGCATATAGGTGTATGAAAGATCATACCAAAGGAGTAAAAAAAAGTCTCAAAGCTAAAAATGTCAATAATAGTTTGAGTCAACATTTTTTTACAATTTGAGGTGGATTTTACTGAAGCAGCAATTTCAGTGTATATTATTTTGCATTTTGAGTTTGTTGAATCCATTGAAGAAGTCTGTGTTTAGCCGAATCTTAGTGTAAGTTTACTTATGTGATACTTTTATTAAAGAAGAAGATCAGAATGCCAAATGTCCTTACTATGTTACAGGTAGTATTTTTTTAGCCTGGTTTCTTAGGAAAGCAAGGACTATCTGATCATGCAGTCTATATTTCAGTCTCAGCTATATTTCAGTCTCAGCTCCCAGTATAATAACTTTTGAACCCATTAACCACTTACAGCCACATTTGAGATGTAGAGATTTCAGAGTTCATATATTCCTATGGGTTTTGTGCAAGTCAGCGTCTGAGTAGAGGAGAAAGACCCTATTACTGTCTCCACTAAAAAAAAAGGAAAGAAGGGTTCAGCCCTCATCTGTCTGCTTGACTTGCTCAGCAGCTGAGAGGCCTCAATCAGTTTAACAATCAGGACATTTGTACTAGCTCAATACTCAGCATAAATGTAGGTCCAAGGTAGCAGCAGCATGTATCATCTCTTGCCCAGCTGGGAGGCCAAACATGCAAAGAATACCAGGAGAAGGATTAAGAGAAATATGAACTTGAAAGTATTGATTGGGTGGATATGGAGACAGTGTGCATGGGGGCTTTATGAGTTTGTCATACTGCAATGGAAAGCATCTTGGAGACAAGGGGAGGGCTAGAGTTAACTCTTTGAGGGTGTTAGTCATAAAAAGCATAAGAAATTTAGCTTAGCTGTTTGCAAAATAATTGTATATTTTAGTCTGAATTACCAGCAAATTCTATCTGTTCCGACATCTCTTATTTTTTTTAGTATATTATCACTGAGCAATTCTGTGTGATTCTGACCTTTTAAGATCTTATGAAATGAGGAACTATGAGACATAAGTTTGCCTCTGAAACAAAAGTTTAATTTTTTATTCTACGTTTGAGATGTGTAGTCCTGGTGTATGTACTGCCTGTCACTAAAAGCTGGTGAATTACTTTACTTTTGCAATTTCTGTATCTGAGCTTGTTTCAGTTCCTTTCAGTTGTTGTAATCAAGAGGGAATGCTTTGTAGTCAGCATTTTGCCATTTTGCCATGTAATGCCATTTGAGCTGCTTCTGCCCTCAGTGGTCCCTGCCTAGGTGTTACTTCTCTGATGTCAAAGCCTGATGCCATCTGTCAATGACAGCCAGCCACTGGTGTGGGCATTTTTTGTGTTCAGGGATTGCCCATTTCACGACATGGATGGTGGTGACTAGGTACTATTTCAAGGCATCTTAAAAAAAAAAAAAAAAGTGTTCTCCATGTGTTCCTTCTGAAGGAGCTGTCTGACCTGCCCATGGGTCTTTTGAAATCTTGCATCATGAAATGACAGCCTTCCTTAACAGTGAAGCCGTTATCAAATCTTGTGAGACCTTCTGGTGCACACCTGCATTTCCTTTCTTTTATAACTGTGAAATTTGATCGGAAATATCATGTTCCAGCCAGGAATCTTTGTTAGACATCCATTCCCTTTGTCATGTGGCAGTGCAATGTTAGGCTCATCAAGACAAGGCAGATGAAAAATCCCAGGAGTCTCAAAGTGGTAAGAGCACGTAGTCTTCAGTCTCTTCAGAGCTGCATGTAGTAAATTACCAAATTCTCTCTCTCTTTTTTTTTTTTTTTGAGAGCAAGTGTCTACTCCTGGATAGTAACTTCACTTGTTTCTCTCCTTTCCCTGTGCTCCAGAGAAGAGCTTGTGGCCTTCCTCAGAAGGGCAGCTTGCATCCAGGATTCTAGCTAGTTCTCATTTCTACCTCCTGCCATTCCATTTTACTAGAGTACATGGTGAAGAGTACCAGCATCCATACCATCAATCACCAAAGGGGTGTAAGGTCCTCTTTTCTCAGTCATTAAATGATAGACTTCTAGAACTGATATATTGAGAAACACATCTATCAAAAACTTGTCTTCCAAACTCTCTTTTTTTTTGTGGTGGCTGTTCTGATTTGTTTTGCTTTGCTAGAACAAAAGAGGAAAAATCTACCTTGGTTTGCAATCCCTCATCTGTTGAGTTTGGGAACATAAGAGTCTATACCCTGGGTCAAACCAAATGTTCCTCTAGCCTAAGGTCTTGTTTTTTATCAGCAACTAAAAGTGGTTCCTTGGATGTTGCCCTAGTGCTTTTTTTGGATTGTTCTGCAATTAGGTAGACTGATCTTGCCTTATTCTTTTTCTTAGGATTCTTAGCATCTTGGTCAAAGTAGGACGGTAAGTGTTGATGCTCTTAATTGTTTTGACTTAATTGTGGCTATAATAATCACAGAATCACAGAATCACAGAATCGCTGAGGTTGGAAGGGACCTCTGGAGATCATCTAGTCCAACCCCCCTGCTCAAGCAGGGTCACCTAGAGCACATTGCACAGGATTGCATCCAGGCGCGTTTTGAATATCTCCAGAGAAGGAGACTCCACAGTCTCTCTGGGCAACCTGTTCCAGTGCTCTGTCACCCTCACAGTGAAAAAGTTTTTCCTCATGTTAAGATGGAAGTGTCTGTGTTTCAGTTTGTGCCCATTGCCTCGCATCCTGTCGCTCGGCACCACTGAAAAGAGTCTGGTCCCATCCTCTCGACACCCTCCCTTTAGATACTTGTACACATTGATAAGATCTCCTCTCAGCCTTCTCTTCTCCAAGCTAAACAGGCCCAGCTCTCTCAGCCTTTCCTCATAAGAGAGATGCTCCAGTCCCCTAATCATCTTTGTGGCCCTTCGCTGGACTTGCTCCAGTAGTGCCACATCCCTCTTGTACTGGGGAGCCCAGAACTGGACGCAGTACTCCAGATGTGGCCTCAGCAGGGCTGAGTAGAGGGGGAGGATCACCTCCCTCGACCTGCTGGCAACACTCTTCCTGATGCACCCCAGGATACCATTGGCCTTCTTGGCCACAAGGGCACATTGCTGCCTCATGGTTAACTTGGTGTCCACCAGCACTCCCAGGTCCTTCTCCGCAGAGCTGCTTTCCAGCAGGTCAACCCCCAACCTGTACTGGTGACTGGGGTTATTCCTCCCCAGGTGCAGGACCCTGCACTTCCCTTTGTTGAACTTCATGAGGTTCCTCTCTGCCCACCTCTCCAGCCTGTCCAAGTCTCTTTGAATGGCAGCACAGCCCTCTGGTGTATCAGCCACTTCTCCCAGTTTTGTATCGTCAGCAAACTTGCTGAGGGTGCACTCTGTCCCTTCATCCAGGTCATTGATGAAGAAGTTGAACAAGACTGGACCCAGTACTGACCCCTGGGGGACACCGCTAGCTACAGGCCTCCAACTAGACTCTGTGCCACTGATCACAACTCTCTGAGCTCTGCCATTCAGCCAGTTCTCAATCCACCTCACTGTCCACTCATCTAACCCACACTTCCTGAGCTTGTCTATGAGGATGCTATGGGAGACAGTGTCAAAAGCCTTGCTGAAGTCTAGGTAGACAACATCCACTGCTCTCCCCTCATCTACCCAGCCAGTCATTCCATCATAGAAGGCTATCAGATTGGTTAGGCATGATTTCCCCTTGGTGAAGCCATGCTGACTACTCCTGATCACCTTCTTTTCCTCCATATGCGTGGAGATGGCTTCCAGGATGAGCTGCTCCATCACCTTTCCAGGGATGGAGGTGAGGCTGACTGGCCTGTAGTTCCCTGGGTCCTCCTTCTTGCCCTTTTTGAAGACTGGGGTGACATTGGCTTTCTTCCAGTCTTCAGGCACCTCTCCTGTTCTCCATGACCTTTCAAAGATGATGGAGAGTGGCTTAGCAATAATGTCCGCCAGCTCCCTCAGCACTCGTGGGTGCATCCCATCAGGGCCCATGGATTTGTGGGTGTCAAGTTTGCTTAAATGATCTCTAACCCACTCCTCCTCCACCAAGGGAAAGTCTTCCTCTCTCCAGACTTTCTCTCTTGCCTCCAGGGTCTGGGGTTCCTGAGGGCTGGCCTGAGCAGTAAAGACTGAAGCAAAGAAGGCATTCAGTAACTCTGCCTTCTCTGCATCCTTCGTCACCAGGGCACCCACCCCATTCAGCAAAGGGCCCACATTTTCCCTAGTCTTCCTCTTGCTGCTGATGTATTTGAAGAAGCCCTTCTTGCTGTCCTTGACATCTCTAGCCAGATTTAATTCCAAAGGGGCCTTAGCCTTCCTCGTTGCATCCCTGCATACTCTGACAACATTCCTATATTCCTCCATATAATATTGGTAATGCCTTCTTGTGTCAGTGAGTAGCCCAGCGGTCTCCACTTCTCCTCGCAGATCCAGACACTTGATGCTTGAATCACCTTGAATTTACCGTGAACTCTGTCACGTTATGGATGTTAGATGACTCTTTTCCATTCTCTGTGAAGAAGCTCTTATCAATACCTGGAAAGATTTTATGAGATGCACTTCCCTGGTGTGAACAGTATTCTTAATCTGGTGTTCCCACAGATCTGTTTCTGCCCTTCAAATTCAGTCGCAGTTATCCTGGACTATCTGCTGGAGATAAGAGACTGGTGTCCCCCTTACCTTAGTCAGTTTGTCTAGTTGCCAGAGTTGACACTGTGTTCAGGAAAGTGATTCTACAAGATGGTGAGGAAGTATCCAAACCCTACTTCATGGTAAAGCTGAATGGCTTACTGGTTATAGTCATTCAGCATGAGAATGTACGTGTGGACTGGTGCTTGTATGTAGAAATTATTCATCAGGAACCTGAGTTCTCAGAGATGCGTGTGGTCTTTCCCTTCCTGGTCTTTTGTTCTTCTTTGAAGTCTTTTGACATGATATATTTTCATGATTTTGGAGTGAAGAGGTGGCTGAAATTGGAGACATAGAAGGTAGAGGGCACAGCATGAGGTGAGGACACGTATAAATGAAGCTTCTTTGAAGACTGTAAGGGTGAAAGGTCTTCGGTATGTCTGTATAATCAGAGGGTGAAAGTACCCAATCTATCAAAGACAGCTAATGGTAATTAGTCTCTTTATTTTGGAACTTGAGAGAGGATTGCAATGGAAAAATTAAGTTAAAACTATGCACTAGAAGTGTTCTTAATTCAAATGTGTTTTGCAGTAAGGTGAGTTTAGAAGTTTGCGTAGAAAAGTACAACTGCATCTCTAAATGCATTTGCATTTATTTTCCATTAAAATGTTTGGGGTCAATATTAGTTGCTTATGTGGGGTTGTTAATTTTATTTTTTCAAGCAGAATATCTTACTATACCTAGATTAATGGCAATACGCTTAGTGATAGCAAATGCTGGACATGCAAATATTTTACTAAAAACTTAAATCTCTGAACAATGTTATATACATATGTTAATGTATTTTCATCCAATTTAGTTGATTCTGGAGGAGCCAATTTACCTCAGCAAGCAGAAGTATTTCCAGATCGAGATCATTTTGGTCGTATTTTTTATAATCAAGCAGTCATGTCCTCACAAGGAATTCCACAGGTAATTTGCTTTTATTTAAGAATGAAACGTACTCACTATTTTTTATGCCTACTGCTTTTGTCTGGTTTGAAGTCTTGTAGCTGTGCTTTACATTTTTGACAGCATGAAGTTGTGTTGACCTAATGGCCCAATCTGGGGATTGGAGGCACTGTAAACACAATGAATGTCCACAAAATGTCATTATAATTTTGAAGAAGCTGTTTTCCTTTTTGGCTTTAGTGTTAATGACATGACCTACCTGCTCCTATCTTGAAGTGGGAGAAAAGAGGAATACACAGTATGATATGTAGGGCCATGTGATGAAGCATTAGGAAATCTCTTGGAACAGTTGATTATTCTGCATCAGTGCTGTAAAGGTGAGGACCCTTTTGATGATGGCTAGTAAATGAGACATACTTTTTGCTAAAAAGGGTGTATGTATATATTTATATATCCATTTTATACACTGCTGTACTGTTTGATGAAACTACCTTGACAACGAGGTCATCTTCTAATGTATTAATGATGCATAGAATTACTGTTAGTCACAGGTCCTGCATTTAGAAGTGTTTCTGTGTCATGGATATTTCAGGTGTCTGGGGACAATTTTTTGATGCAGATGCTGGGCTGGCCAACAAGGGGAGATGCTCTGCTGGGTCTGCTCGTGAAGGGTGCCGAACTGGTTGGGGATGTGATTGCTGATGGCAGCCTTGGCTGCAGTAAAAGTGGATAGCGGAGCATAAGATCCTGAAGGAGTTGAGGAAGGCAAGCACCATTTCAGGAGAGTGGTCTTTGGCTTGTTAAGGGAATTGTTGTGTTGGACCTGTGAGAGGCTGCCAGGAAGGGTGGAGGAGTCCAGGATCTTCACAGATAACCTCCTCCAAGCACAGGAACGGTCCATCTTGATGTGCAGGAAATTTAGCAGACCACCAGAAGCTGGCTTCTTTCTAGCCATTCAGCTCCCAGCCTCTTTGTATCATGGTGTAGCGCTCTCCCTTTGCAGGCTTACTCCCCTTTGCAGGCTGAAGAGTTCTAGCTTACTTAACTGTTTCTCACACAGAAAGTGTTCCGTACCTTTGATGATCCTTGTTTACCTTGTCTAAACCTTTTTCCAGTCCAACTATGTCTTTTTTAAGATGAAGGAACTAGAATTTCCTGCAGTATTCAATATATGAGCTAATCATGGATTTATATAATAGCATAATGTTCTTCACCATTCTCTTTTCTGTTCCTTTCCCAGTAGTTTCTAACACTGATTTTGCCTTTTTGACTACTACTGAGCAATGAGCTAGCGTTTTCATTGAACTGTTTATCTCAATTCCAAGAGCCTGCTCCTGGGTGAAGCTGTCAGCTTGGTGCCCATTACTTTATATGGGCTGGATGAAAGAAGGTGAAGGAAGTTGTCAGGATATTCCACCTGACCAGAAGCATTGTTTTCAAATGTTAGGCTTAGAAATAGCTATTGGTACCTTGAGCAGAGTAAAGGTTTAGCTAACTTGTTGTTTCATCTGAATAATGTTATGGAAATATTTTACCACTGTTTTGTTTTTGGCATATTTGGCTGTTAAACTCGTCATGAATGTAAGGTGGAAATTGGATTTTATTTTATTTTTTTCATTCTTAACTATATCTGTAATTTAGAGGGATAGCTTGACTGGAGCCATTTTCATTTGGATTCTCTGAGTAGCCATGCTTGATTGAATCCTCTAGCCTGAAGGGAAAAAACAGAATGGGATTCTCCCTGGCAGCGTGGAGCACAAGCACTAGTCAAGGGTACAGTATTCCATGTGACCCTAACTTAGCAGACATGGGCTTTGTTATGGTTTCTAAGGCAACTGCGTTTGTGATACCCCTTTGGCACCTTTTGGTGGCATCTCTGTTGGACTTTGGATCTTTAGCCATTTTTTCCTCTTCTGAAGACTCCTGAAATCCACTGTCCCCAGACAAATCTAAGGCTGAAGACTCCCACCATACACTCAATCTCTTTAGCTAGTCTGGCATAGAATAGCTTCTGCAGTTCTTTTGTTTTTAGCAACAATAGTGGAACAATTTTGGTGATTAGCTAGGTATTTTGATGCAAAGTACTGTTTAGCTGGAACAAAAATATGCAGGAGAAAAGATGCTTATGAACTGTAAGCAGCTTATAATGCTTGGCACAAGCTGCTCTTCCCCTGGAGTTGCTGAAAAGTCTAGGTTATACTTCAGATTTGTATGTACAAACAAAATTGGTCCCAGCATTTTTGTGGAACAGCAAGTGAGTGTGTTGTTAAAGAAGATAGTCACGTGGCTGTTGTGCTGAATGAACTTCAGGAGAAGTTTTAATGAACTTTGTTTTTAGTAAAGACTTCAATCGTTATCTGCTGCAGTAATGTGATTTTTAAATGTTGTGTCAAAGATGAAAATGTAAACCCAATTTGCAGGACTGAAATAACTGAGTTTATGCAGGACCCTGTTAGAAAGTCAGTCCTAAAGTTTTGTTGGTATTTTTCTGAAAATTTTGAAAAACTGTGCATGTATTTGTAAAGTTCTTCATAAAGTGGAATTTCTTTCTATTTTGATTACCACTGGGTATCACAGTAGAATAGCACTGTAATTCTATACAACCAAAAAGCAAACTACGTGTAGGAAGGATTTGCCTTTTAACAAAACATAGTTATATTTCTTTTTTGGTATGACACTGACAAAAGTTTAATTTTCTTAGTTTGACACTGACATTTAATTTTTATAATGTATTTATATAAAAAAGGAAAAAAAAGTTTTACGAAAGTGCTTGCTTCATTTAAAAAAATGTTATAGATGTCTATTTATTTTGTTTGAGGAATGTTTCATTTGTTTAATTTCAAAAGGTGCTATAAGCATTTGTAAATCTGCTAAACATTTTATCACCACACAATGTGGTGAATAGAATCATCCTCCCTATCTGAGATGATGTCTTACTAGGAAATGGAGTTAGGAATTTATGCTCCCTCTGGTTACCATTGAGGTCAATTCTTCTGACATGTTAATTTGGACATTGTTAGTTTTATATCTGCTGTTATTTGTTGCAGCCTACCTGAATGTCTGTTTCATCAGCTCACCAGCCCTTTTCAATTCTGACCTTAAAATATTTTTTCTTTTTTTGTCAGTTACCTACGCTGCTTTTAATTTCCTCATCTGCTTTTGCCTGTGACTAATTTATTATACTCCTACTGCAGCTTTAAATTGCACTGATGCCTGTATGGCTGTGAATCAGAAAGCCATGATTAGCTTCCCATTAACCACTTTCCAAGCCCTCACACTCATGTTTTGCATGGATACAATGGGGAGTTGAGTGCTATGTATAAAATACTGTTTCTGTGTATTCAGAACTGTTGATTTTTATTGCTCTTTTAATTGTCTATGCAGTAATTCACTCTGAGTGAAGTTAGTAAGTAGCACATTAGTATGAATGTTTGAGGTCATGCTTTTTGATCTCTGCATTTTGATACGTAATGTATATATTGGAAAAGGTAATATCTGAATTAAAGTTTAAATACAAACACATTTTTCAGCATAAGTGGGTAATTAGAGGAGAAAAAAAAGCAACTCCAAAAACCCTGGGGGAAAAAATCAAATTAACTTTTTCCCCAAGTTACCTCCTTTTTAGAGGCTTACATTGTGTTTATACCTACCTGGTGATATCTATTAAATGCACAAAAGACATATTACAGATTAATCTGTAAGAAATGTGTAATTCTGACTATACTTTAAGATACTGCAAACTGGTTGCTAAAAAAGCTGTATTTGATTTGATGATAGCAGGTTAATAAATGTCATCTGTTCCTGCTTCCGATACAGATAATGTCATCTGGACTTTATTCTGTGCCTCTGTTTGTTATTACTGTGTGCTGCTTTCTTTTAACAGCAAATTTTAGCAATTAGGACAGAAGGCTACTTGATGTCACTTTAGAAAATATCTCCAAATAAAATTTTCACAAAATAACATTATTTTGTGTTTTAGATTTTATTTTTGGTGGTTGTAAAAGAAAGCAATAAATTAGACAATTATTTTCATATTGTCTGCCTTTTCCATATGAGTATTCCATCTTTGCTGTTCTACAAGCTGCTTTGAAAGGATCCTTATTTTCTTGGAAGAGTTCTGAAGGAGAAGTTAAGAGAGGATTTCACTTGCATGATCATATGCTGCTGCTGTATTCATCCTGTCTGGGATCCAGTCAGTTCTGTATAAGTGTTACCAAAGAATTACTAGTTAAAATGTTCATTGGTTAGATGTTCATCTTGCAATTAGACATAAGAATAAAGCAGGTATTATTCACGCTAAAGCCTATAGAGAGTTGTACAACATTCCTTGAAGGTGCCGCTAATGTGGTCATTGTTAATTGATCCATTGGAGAACTGAAGTTACATTGCCTCTCAAGTTGAGGAATTGCCTTCAAAGACTGTTGATGTTGGTGAAATTGTACTCGTTAACAACATCTAAGGCGCTAACTTTTCTCTGCAGAAATAGATTGAGAAGGTCTAAAAGCATAAATACCTAAAGCAGCCTCTTACAGTTTATTGGTAACATAAATTTCCTGGCAGAATGTAGACCTCTAAGTATTCCTCGTATGTAGCTCATGGTACATCATATATGAACTCTCTTTGTGCAGGGTGGTCTGAAAATCATAGGTTGAAGACCGTTGAAGAGTAGAGATACTCTGTTTTTGTTTGTTTGTTTGTTTTTAGAAAAGGTAAAGCACAAATAAAGTTTGTTCTATCTGGGCAAAAATAATCTTGCACTCCTACTCCAGAAGCTGTATTAAATCACTACAATAGATAACAGCTGGTCTGTGCATTTCAATTTTAAAAGGTTGGGCAGCTTGTTAACTTGTGTTATTGTTTTCCCTATAGATAGCAGTAGTAATGGGATCCTGTACAGCAGGAGGAGCATACGTACCTGCAATGGCAGATGAAAGTATTATTGTTGGCAAACAGGGAACAATATTCTTGGGAGGACCACCATTGGTAAGCTTACAAAGATTTTTAGTAACATAGCCAAAAAACCTTTGCATTACTGACAGTTGTACAGCTTAAATATTCAGACCTTTTTGTGAGTTCTTTTTGGATGTTCTGTGGGTTATTTTGTCTTTTTGAAATATATCTGAATGTTTCTATCCTAAATTAAATCTTTTCTATCTGTTATAAAGATACATATATAAATTAGATTTTGTTAAGGTTTTTTAATAATATTGCTACAGATTAATACTTTTAGAATGGTAAGTACATTTTAAATATTCAACTATATTATATAATCTCTAGGTGTGACTTGAAATACAAAAAGTTTACAAGTATGTATATCATATCTCAGAGTCTGGATCAGAGAATTTAAGGAGCATGGCTAATCAATAATTTAAGTCAGTTTACAGACAAGGAAGATACGCTAATGATGGAGTGTGTCATTTTCCTTACGTTCTTAGGAAAATGCTCATAAGGGAAATTGACCTGAAGAACTTCCATGAATTAAAACTCACTTTATAATGGAAGACATAGTGGAGTTTGTCACTGTGCAAAATATTGCAGCATGAGGTAGCTTTAAAATTATAGTGGCTTGGCTCTGTCAGGAAGGGGAGTGTTTCTGAGTGGTCTTTATTTTATTAGAAAAACAGAGCTATACTACTTTATGGTTCAGCATAGACTCACTTTTACACCAAAACAATAATCTTTGCTGACCAAGCAAAGATTACTCAAAGATTACTTATAAATTGTACTTAACATGAGCTTTATCAGAAAAAAAAGAAGTTCCAGTAGTAAACATTACATCAGTGCTAGAGATAACAGGTAAGTCAGCAGTCAGTGGAACTTTTCTAGTCTAGAGGAAGCCTGACTGGATAAACTTGCTTCTTCTTTGAAATGTTGCATCATTGAACAAACTGGTCTGAGGCAGCACTTTGGCTCTGTTTTGGTTACAGTGTTTGGGAACAATCTGGGTGCTTCCTTTGCCAAAGCCAAGTGCAAATTAAATGTCTCAAAGTACTTGCAGCTTTAATATGCATAAATGGAGAAATTACTTCATAACAATGTTGTTGATGAGGATATTGCTCTTACTCAGTTCCTATAGTGCCAGAGGAGGGGGAGTCTGCTGGAGGAATTTGCTTCTTTCCACCACTTAAGTTACTGAGGAAATGTATTAGGTCATTGTTCCATAAACTGTGGGAAAACAACCGCTGACAGAATTTTTGACCAATTTTTAAGTCATGATTATGTTAATTTCCTTGAAAGCCTGAAGAGCTTATCCCATGATGTCATTCTGTGTTTACTTGTATAACATTGTTCTCATCTCCACAGTAAATTTTTTGCAGTTAATTCTTTTCCTTCACTTTAGTTTTGTTCTTTCTTGTTGTCTTGATGCTAAAAGTGGATTCAGCTTTTTAAACACTTTTTTTTCAAAGTTCTATGCATAGATGAGTTTTAATTCTTGTGCAGTTAAAAAAAACCCCAAAATGTATTATTCAAATATATTTTTCTGTGGCTGATAAATCATAATTACAGCTCCAGAACTTCTTAAATAAATTCAGAATGTAGTTGACATAAGGAAAACATGTGGTGGTGGGGTACCCATGAGTACAAGCTTACTTCCTTGTCTTCCTTAATTGAATAATGCATTTAGCTTGAGGTATTTTGTTGTTTCAGTACAGGCCTTCCAAGCTGACAAAAAGAACAGAGTAATCAGCAAAAGCAGATCAATAGCAACTGCTCATTGACGAAACTATGCCATTTAATGCTAACTGATCTACTGCTCATTTCCTGCTAGAATTTCTCTGGCACTAATTGTTTCAAATGTCTTACCTAAGTCTCTGTTCCTGTTTGGATTGTATTAGTCTTGTTCAGCTCATTGTTTATAGGTAAACAAATACAAATTCTCCTTCAAAATTAAGTGTTCTTCTGTAGATTTATCACTGTAATTTAGAAGAATACTAGAAATTTCTTTGTGAAAAGTGATATAAATAGGAATGAAAATTTTAGTTAAGAATAGTAGCATTAGTTGAGTCAGTAGCATTCATATATCTTTTTATTGAGGCAAGAAGATTAGTAGGATGAAAGAAATAGACTTTTACATTTGACTGTTAGTGGTCCGGTTATCTTGTTGTGAATAACTGCCATGGATGCAGGCATGCCTGAGCTGTCTCAGTGCAAAGCCTTTTTAGGTCCAGCACAGTTCATTAGCTCAGACCCAGTGGCGTATAAAGTGGCAGTACTGCCTCCGGGCCTTGCTCAAGCTTAATTTGTTGCAGAAGCTCAGCTAGTAAATCTAAAAGACCTGAGTAAGCTCATCTCTTCTGACAATGTGTTTCCACTGGCGAGAGTGCTGGTGCAGTGCACCTTGAGTGATTCTGCTTAGAGCTAAGACAGTGCTAGAAAGGTACATCAAGACCCAGGCTGGTTCCTGTGAGACTCCTTGGGTGTGTCTGCACTGACCTCCTCAGTAATGTGCTCTGGCAGAGCTTACTTGAAGCCAGTTTCTCTCAAGCTCCGTGCTGGAGCAAGTACAAAATAGGACTGCTAATATCCAGTGCTACCTAGCAAGTTGGCTCTCATTCTAAGAGGATAGTAATCTTCTAACATTGCAAGGGAATTGAGGTCGTACATGTATATCACTTGAGATGTAGAAGTGGTGCAGGAGACTTTTGCCAGGATAGGCAGCTGAAAAAAGGTAGCCTGATTTAAGTCTCAAAGAGAAGACTTGGCAAGTCAGCGATGGTAAGGATATTGCGATGTCAGAAATGAAGAAAGCTTTTCACCACTTCCAGAAGAAGATTCCTGAATTTCAAAACTATCCTCCAATTTCATCTGTTCCTTAGCAACCTGCAGATGTAATGATTTTATCTTTGTGCGTATAGATCAAACTTTAATATCGCTCTACCTGTCAGTGTTCTGTTTGGTAAAGCTTCTCATATTCTCACTGAAAATATTTTGCTTGCCTTCCTCTAAGCATCAAAATTAGTTTGAACTCCCATAGAAACGTCCATTCCAGGTTGTAGCAGATAGTGTAGCCATTATTGTGTATGCTCTGTTCCCCAAGACATCCTTGCCAAAGAAAATTGGTCTGGGTTTTACTGTTCACCTGCCTAAAACCAAACATCCTAAGGAAACAAACAAAAAAACTGGTGCTAGATAGAATCAGTCTTGATGTGTGTGTACTAAAAAGTGTAATGCACATACATTCCAGAGTCTAAAATGCAAGTTTCCTCATTGCTCCTTTTAGAAAGAGCAGATAGATTTCACCATTTTAGAAATAGTAACAGGAGGAGTGTTGGCACAGTACTAGTAACATCGCAAGGACATTCCTCTGCACTCTCTCAAACTAGGAGCTGACATCCTCACTCTTGGCAATGCTGCTTGGGAGCTCAGGATGCCCTGTTGACCTGTAGGCCTCTCCACCATACCATCCTCTCTTGACTCATATCATCGCTCTACAAACTGAAGAAATATGGACTAGATAAATAGTGAGGTGGACTGAAAACTGGCTGAACTGTTGTGCTCAAAGGGGTGTGATCAGCAGCATGAAGTGCAGCTGGAGGCCAGTCACTAGTGGTATCTCCCAGGGGTTGATGCTGGGGCCATTACTGTTTAACATCTTGAGTAATGACCTGGATGGTGGGACAGAGTGCACCCTCAGCAAGTTTACAGACAATACAAATTTGGGAGGAGTGGCTGATGTACCAGATAGCCATGCTGCCATTCAGAGGGACCTCAACAGGCTGGAAAAATGGGCAGACAGGCATCTCATGAAGTTCAGCCAAAGGAAATGCAAATCCCTGCATGTGGGGAGGAATAATCCAGGCACCAGTGCAGGCTGGGGGTCATCTGGTTGGAAAGCAGCTTTACGGAAACGGACCTGGAGGTCCTGGTGGACAAGAAGTTGAACATGAGCCAGCAATGTGCCCTTGCGGTAAAGAAGCCCAACTGCCTCCTGGGTTTCATTAGACAGAGTGATACCAACAGGTTGAGGGAGGTGATCCTTCCCCTCTATTCAGTACATAGGCCACATCTGGAGTGCAAGAGAGATGTGGACCTGCTAGAGTGAGTCAGGCAAAGGGCCACAAAGATGTTTGAGAGACTGGAGTGTCTGATATATGAAGAGAGGCTGAGAGAGTTGGAACTATTCCTCCTGGAGAGGAGAAAGATCAGGAGGGATCTGATCAAGATGTATAAATACCTGGTGGCAGGAGAGTGAAGAAGATGGAGCCGGACTCTTCTCAGTGGTGCTTCGTGACAGGACAAGAGGCAATGGTTCAAAAAATGCTTCAAAACTGTTTGCCATGCAGTAAATGATACTGTTTTATTTTAAGAAGAAATTCAGTCACTTAAATTATCCTGTCAAATCTAAGATTTGACAGATTGTGAGCATTATGTCATTAATGCACTCTATTTAGAAAATGCTGCTTATTAAATTATTGTGGGTGTAATGGAAGACTTAGGAAATTCAGACTGATGCAGATTGTTTTATGGTTAAAATAAGAAGGTTAAAATTTGTAAAAGAAGTGTTTGTGTAGAGAAAGCAGAGCAGACTTAGAAGAATGCTAAGTTTAAATCAAGATGTTTTTTATTTGAAACAATGCAGTGGAATATCATGCATGAATTGCCTTGTTTTGTTTTTTAAAAAAAGGAATATATATTTTTATGACAGTAATCAATTAACTGATTAAAAACACCTTTTTGTGAAGATGCATGTTAATAAATACAAAGGTTGTATAGATATATACACACACTTAAAAGATATATACAAACATAGCAGTAAATGGAAAATACTCCTGAATAAAAACTACCTATAAATAGTAGATAATAAAGATATAAAAATAGTGATTTAAGCATTTTTGGAAAGATTGTGTGTTTCCACACTTTAAATGCTATGAGGGAGAGTAACTGAGGAAGTCTTATTAAAGAAGAAACATTTTCCAAAGAACTTTTCCATTACTAAGCCTGTGTAAGTATTAATGCAAGACAAGTGCCAATTCTAACCCTTGTCTGTCTTTTTTGGTTGTAGGTTAAAGCAGCAACAGGTGAAGAGGTGTCAGCAGAGGATCTTGGAGGGGCTGATCTTCACTGCAGGTTCAAAAAAATTTTTTTTCCCCAGAGTTAAATTTTTCCACCACTTAGATTTTAGTTGGGCTTCAAAGAAAGATTTTCTGTATCAAAATCTGGTATTGGTGAATCATTTTGTCATTAGTGTGGTGTAGTTAGTTAGTTACCTGAATTAGGATCTTTTTTTCATTCATTACTTTAAAATACTTAAGTGTCTACCTATTGTAATGCAATATCATGCACAATACAGAGGACTTTTCTATACTTTTATGCTTTGATGCTGATTGCTATTAGAATAATACATTTTGAGAAAGAATGTATTTTTGGAGGTTGTATCTTTCTTACTGTCAATTGCAACTTAACTGCAAGTAAAATCGAAAAGCCTATGATTTTTCTAAGAGAATATTTCTTATCAAAATAAAGACCTCTACGTGCTTTTTGGTTTACAAATTAAAACAAACAAATTTAGTTATTACTGTAGAATAAATGTATAGTTTGTTTTTTAATTTACTGAAGTGACTAAAGAATTATTTTTCAGGACAGTTCATCATATTGTGGTAAACATATATTTTTCTTTATAATTTTAAATGAATCTTAATTTCTGTTTGAACAATACTTGGCATCTCTTACATTGTCATTTTGATTTTTGACTTACCAGAGTTCCTGTTTTGTCTTATTTCTGCTATCTTAAGTGAACTGTTTAAAAGAAAAGGTCAGATGTGTGCTTGTTTTTAAAGTAATTTCATAACAACATAGAGAGCTGTGTTTTATCATCCTTTTTTAAAGATATAGTTTTAAGTCTTCAAAAACTCTGATTTTCATTTTTATATATTGTTTTAAAATCTTAATGTTATTATTTGTGTACAGAAAATCTGGTGTAACAGATCATTATGCTTTGGATGACAGTCATGCACTTCATCTAGCTAGGAAAGCTGTAAGAAGTTTAAATCGACAAAAGAAAGTAGATGTAAGTATATGCAATGTTTTCCTGAACACACTGTATTTTTAAATTAAGAATGTTCTTTTTTTCTCTATTTATACAATGTATTTTTTGTCTCTGACTTCTGCAATTATAATCCTACTGTGGTTATTCTAATAAATTCACGGGGACTGCAAGAGAGGGTAAAGCAAGCAGCATAATCAGAACCAAACTTCAGAACCACAGAACCACACTTTAGAATGAACCAAGTCTTGCAAGGTCTTTAATTTGCTTTTAAGCCCAAGTGGTCCTTCCCATTGACTTAACATTAGATATGTGCTGAAGCATCTTTTTGAATATGAATTTTATACAGTTATTAACAAAAGATGGAGAACTAAGGGGATACAGCTAAACCATGTCATTTTGGTAGCTCAGGTTTATAAAGTATTGTATTGATTTAAAAATTTCTATTAGAAAACAGGATGAATAGTATATAGTGGAGGAATTGCCTTAACTTATTCTGGGGGGAGGTATGAAAGGGTGAACTGAGGAATAAAGCTCAGCAGCTGAAGGAAGGCAAGATGTTGCATGTAGTGGCATGGCAAAAATATTGACTGACTTTTCAGATCACTGTCTGTCTAATAGGGATAGGGTGAAAATAAGCAAATGGCATACATGCTTTATTTTTGATAACAGGGTAGAAGTTGTCAAAATGGAGTGCAGATGGAGGTATATGCAGGAGTAGAATGAAGCTGGGGAACAGTATGTTAGAGGGTGTTACTGTCCTTTGATTCAAACTTGATCTTTATGCAGAATGAGAACAACAAGCCAGAAAGAAATGTTGATGTGGTTGCTGAAGAGATGCAGTTGGCAAATTAATTTGCATCTTTAGTTTATTTAATCATAATGTAGGACTAATAATTCCTTTGTTGTGTAAATTGTTTTGTTAAATTGCTACAGGTGACTATAGAACCATCAGAAGAGCCTTTGTTTCCTGCTGATGAAATATATGGAATAGTTGGTGACCAGCTAAAAAGAAACTTTGATGTCAAAGAGGTATGAATATAAACACGAGACACACATGCACATACATGTATATGCTCAGTTTTCTTGCTGGAGGTCACTGTTTATGTCATCTTTGTTTGTCTGGCAGGAATCTGATTCTGGGCATATAATGAATATTTAAATGTAAAACCTTTTAATATATTTTGGATGGTATTGTCTAATAGATCCATTACAGTGGCAATGTGATCTTAAAAATGTAATGCTTTTTGGTTGTACTTTTAAGAAGGATAAGCAAAGATGAGATTTTGATAGTAGTCCAAAAAAGCTGCCAGGAAACAGTGAGCTTTTGTATTGGCCAAACATTCTGTAGACTCAGTTATTTGGATACTAAGTGATACCATAGTTTTCTTTTTCTGCTAATTCTGTGAAGTCGAATATCAAATGTTTAAAGATTTATGGAGGTATGAACATACTAAACAATTCAGTGCTCTCCCGACTGCATGAGGACACTATTGTGCTCTGCTACAGATCTAGTAGTATTTATGTGCCTCAGTACCTTCAGAGACCATACCCTCCCCAATCCTCTGCATAGATCATATTTGAAGCTTTTTTCACTACCAACTATATAGTTATTTTAGAAAGCGTCTTAGCGTATGGCACTCCTGAGATGCTTCGTTAGAATTTACTAGGATTCACTTTGCATTAGGGGGGAAATATATGAACACTTTCACTGAGTCTCACTTATATTACAACCTGGAAAGTTTTAATAGCTTGGATTTAGGTTCTTTTAAATTTGAAATATCACCTGGCAAATGTCTTACTAGTTACAGATGTATATTTATTTAAAATGCTTCTTTGTGTCTCAGAGAAACCTCAGAACAGATTTTTTTTTTTGTATGTCAAAACCTTAAGCAAAGCTGAAAATATACTTATCTCTAAGATATCTCATGCCTCAATATATTTTTGTCTTTATAAAGTTGAGTTTATTGATTAATGGTTAATATACCCAGAGGTACTGTTTTTTGTTGAAATGGAACTGATCAGAAGAACTTTCATAGTGTACAATTTTAACTATTTAGTTACAATATTCTTAATCTTGAAATTCTATTTTTTCATTAGCAGGTAGATAAATCACACTTTAAAAAATGAATGAGCTTTGCCTGCCATCTAGGCTATTTATATGGGGTGTTGCTTGACATTCTCTAAATGGGAAGTGTTTATTTTAAGTTGGATGTTAGCATGTTCTTTCTAAACTAATTAGAAAATATAAAGGATTAGAGTCTAATTTTATTTTTCTGTTTTTTCTTAAGGTCATTGCTAGAATTGTAGATGGAAGTAAATTTGATGAATTCAAAACCTTATATGGGGATACTTTAATCACAGGTATTTAAAAAATATATTAAAATTATTCTGCATATATTCCCACTGGTTTTATCCCAGCTTGATTGATTTTGTTTTGTTCACCCATTGGCATTCTTAATAATAAAGTTTTTTCCTCAAAAGAAGACTGGTTGTTGTTATCAAGGGAAAGTATTATCTATATATTACAGTAAAATAAATATACCTGAAAATGTGTAAACTTACCTTTCTCCTTCAGGATTCGCAAGAATATTTGGTTATCCAGTAGGAATTATTGGAAACAATGGAGTTCTCTTCTCAGAGTCAGCAAAGAAGGTACTTAAATAGGTTATTAGCTGCTTTGCAGTCCAGAAATGAGAGTTCTTTTAGAGAAATAGCTCTTGAAGTAGCATTTAAAATGAGAAACTGCTTTAAAACATGAACATGGACTGACTGCGAAGTCCTCAAGTAAACAAGAAATAGCTTGATAAACTGTAAAAATAATTGACTATTTTAGAAACAGTTCTGTAAATGTTTCTGATGTGAAGTAGCTAGGTCCACAGGAAAACAGTTGCAAAAAGAATAGTTGAATGACAACAACACAGTTGAAACATTATATCCTGAAAATTACGGCTATTAAAATAAAGTCCATGCTGATTGCTTAAAAAAGTATTAGTTAGGATTTTTAACTTCTAAATTGAAGTTCTGCAATGCATCACATCATTGTTTTTCCAATAACTGGAAAACTTCCAGCCTGGATTATAATAATCAGTTCACTGGTTTACCACAGACTTAATTTTCATACTTTGCCTTGGCAGGTCCTGGATTAGACTATTGAATATAATAGGCACATATTTTTTTCTCATTGTCCTAAAAACTGTGAAGTAAAACACCTGCTTTGTAAATAAAAGGCCATTTTTGATGGCATGTTGTAAATGCATTGCAATTAAGTGTGTTTTACAGTTTGAGCTCAGGACTTGAGGAACGCCTTAGAGCTTCTGGCTATGGCACAGTGGTTACTTACCTTGTTCTGTGTTGTTTAGATACAAATTTCTGTATTTTTTTTCAAGACACTATTACCAATTGATTTTTCTTTTTAATAGAAATTATACATGCTGGTTTTCTTTTGGCCGGATTCTGAAACTAATGGTGAGGAAATCAATGCTGAAGATCTATATGAAAAAAGAGACTATTAGGAGAGATTTGGAGAAAGGAAGCAATTTTACTTGATTTATAAATTATTAAAATAATCCACAAAATTGAGTTTCATGTACTGGTGAATACTTTGAACTTTGAGCACTGCAGTAAGTGACACTGATTTCTGGGAGCATTTGTTTAATACAGTTCTTTCCAAATTGAAAATAACCCATTTCCCTTTTTATACTTTCAGTATTTCTCTGATGATTAGTGTTGCAACTTTTTTTTTTCCCTACCACTGAAAAAAAGTAAGGAACTCTTCTCTCTTTGCTCACCTTTGCTGATGTATCAGTACTGTAAGGGGAGATAGTCAAGTATCACTTATTTAACAAGTGGAGAGAGACCTTCATCTGTAATTTCATTTCTTTAAGGGTCATAATCTAACAATATCCTTTTTTTTTTACATTTCTTTTGCATTTTTTTGTAATGAGTTTAGAAACTGTAAAAAAGAATTTGTATGGCAGAAATACTGTGCTGTGTCCTTTTCTCATGAAGATCTCTATATTTTTCAAGTGCTTTTTTGAAAAAGCTAGCTAAAGATTGTGCATTATCTTTTTTTTTATTATTGTTTTCTTTTCCTAATTTTGGTTTTGTATTGTGAAGAGATTAGGGTTTTTTACAGTTGCTGTGCTGCATACCTTATTTTTTATTTATTTTTTTACCAGTAATGTGTAAATAATCTGAGAAACTGAGTAAAAATATTATATATTTATTAAATGGCAAAGTAAGTGACATAAGTTTTACTTACGTAAATTCCAGAATTTTAAGCAGCAGCTTGATCCCGGCATCTCTCCCTTCAGGTTTATTTTGCTATTACTAGTGAATAGATTCAGCATTGCAGAACTACCTTTTTCAGTTGGAGACATTTAACTTGATTTTTGCATTTTCATGTTACTTACAGTATAGGAAATATGCATATTGCTTTTCATGTATAATGAGATGTAATAGAATACAGTAAAGAGAACATAGTCATTGCCAAGGATATTTTAGATTCTGTGTAACCCCATCTCGCTTCTTTGCTGGTTTAGTAGATAATCTGGATTTTCGCACAGCTTTGCTATTTTTAGCCCTGTGCAACTGGCTAATGAATTCTTTGTCCCCAGACTTGCTTGCTAGTTTTTATTCAGC
Organism: Apteryx mantelli; assembly: GCF_036417845.1. NCBI lineage: Eukaryota > Metazoa > Chordata > Aves > Apterygiformes > Apterygidae > Apteryx > Apteryx mantelli. The sequence continues at coordinate 58,412,101 of NC_090020.1, forward strand.
CTCAAGTTCAGTAGGTTCATGGGATGCCTTGTTTGTATCCTAAACCTTCATCAACTGTCCAGCAAAAACGTTAAAGTCTTGGAATGTTGAATTTAACTGGAATGTTAAAAAATTTAACATTAAAAACTTGGAAGAACTAGCTAGAATGAGACAGATAGCAATGGCCAGCTACGCAGAGGCTGAGTAGCTGCAGGTAGTTTTGCAAAAGATGACTTGGATCCGGTTTGTTTAAGTGCAAAACAAAAACAAACAAAAGCAGAAAGGTGGAAAGCTTTTACAGTTTCTGGAGCATATTCCTAGGTCACCTTTCCTTCTGAGGTTTTGTCACAGTCCTCAGCCTGACCTGTTTTTCTAGAATACCAAACGCCAGCATCCATAGGCTGCTGTTAGTGGCTTTCCTGGTACACAAGCATGATGTGCCTTTGCTTTTAATTAACCCCAAGTTTAGCAGAAACAATTATCAAGTTGCAACTTAAAGCTTTACTGATTTAGATTATTTCTAGCTGAAACAAAGGCTTGGAATCTGTTGTTCTTATCTTTGCCAGAAAAATTGTCTTTTTCTAGAAAATGGGGAGAAGGAGGAGGGCTAAAAAAGACAGTATTTTCTGTCTGTACTGAGAAAAGGGGAAATGTTGCAACAATTGGAGGGGTGGAAGGCAAAGACTGTATGTGAATCTTTCCCAGTTTCATTGACTGTATGTGGATCTTTCTTTTGTACAGGAAATGGGGAGGTTTTTTTTTTTCTTCTGACTGGCTGTCTAATTTCCCTGACACCGTCTTACAAAATACCATGTCAGAAGCTGCACTATGAAACTGTCTATGGTTTAAACGCATATTGGCTAAGTCAAAACAGTTGAGCTTTCCACTATCAGCAGTAATACTGTTCAAGGATATTATTTTTGCTTTACCCTTGAACTTGCATGCTTTTGTCATCTTCTTGCTTCTCCTAGAGTGAATGAATGTTTTGCAGCTGACTTTGGGTGGAGCAGAAATAGGCCAGCGTTTTATGATGCAGATACTCCCATGGACTTCAGGGGAAGCAGGCTGTCACAGACTTCAGAGAGTGTTGGTAGTGATAGCTTCACTGATACAGCATTTAATAGCTTATTCTTTTTTCCCAGGGTACACATTTTATCCAGTTGTGTTGTCAAAGAAATATTCCCCTTGTGTTTTTGCAAAATATCACAGGTGAGTAAGCTCAGTGCTGCGAAGTTTTGCTACGTTGTAGGCTGTGCTGTTAGCAGTTGAGGCTATAACATTTAGACAGCATCTTTGTGCTTGTTCTGTCTACATCTCTGACCTGTCTGGAAACAGCCTGTTTGCAGCTATCTACGGTTTGTTCTGTTTTCTGTTTTTTTTGCGTGTGCTCTACTGATGGCATCAGGTTACTGAGGCTTTTCTTTTTTCATCTTGTAACTCATTAGGTTTCATGGTTGGTAGGGAATATGAAGCTGGAGGGATAGCAAAAGATGGTGCCAAGATGGTAACTGCTGTAGCCTGTGCCAGTGTACCTAAAATAACAGTAATTATTGGTGGATCTTATGGTGCTGGAAACTACGGGATGTGTGGAAGAGCATATAGGTAAGTGTTACTTAGAGTTATGATAGGAGATAGACTGTCACGAAACTTTAAAATACCATTGTGAAAATTATTTTAACTTTTGCAGTTGTCCTATTTGAGAAACAAGCAATTCTCAGTGAATACTGTTATAAGTAAATAACAGCAATAGAAACCTGTAGAGATTGCTAGGCTCGTAATTAATTAGGTGACAGAGAAGCTCTCCTGACATGTAAATGTCCAGCTTTTCTCCCGTTATATTTCTTGGGGGAAAAATTTTACAGTTCTAAGCAATCAATAGGCAGCATGGGCTGGTCCTGGACTCTGTGCTCATGTGAAGATTACCTGCTTGTATAAAAAAAACCAACCCTCATCCACTTTAATGGGTTTGGTTTTATGAGTAATGTTTGCAAAACCTCTAGGGATTTCTTTTTTTACCCTTTGGATATGACTCACATTAGTGTTTTTGATTTTTCAAGACCACTAATACTATTAAAGTTGTTGCTGATATTTTTTTAGGAAAAGAATTCTTGGGGATGTATAAGATGAAGGGGAGTCAGAAAGAGGGAAATAAATTTTTAAGATGCTTGATTATGGGGAAAAAAGTAGGATTTTTGTATTTTCAAAATGTTGCAAGCATTAGAGTACATTAATTTGCATTCATTAAAAGTCAATAAAATGCAAGATTGTCATTAATAAAAATGCATTTTTAGCTGAGTAAGTATAAGTTCTTTACCAGGAAGTTAGGCAATGTTTTATTTTAATGTTCAATATTATTTTTCAGTCCAAGATTTCTTTATATGTGGCCAAATGCTCGCATATCTGTGATGGGAGGGGAACAAGCTGCAACTGTTTTAGCTACGATAGCTAAGGACCAAAAAGCAAGGGAGGGAAAACAGGTACATCTTTCTTCTTTCATTTGCAGTACTGTCATTATCATTTACTCTTTCACTGGAGTTGCTCACACTAGGAGCCAGGAAAAAATGTTGCAGAGTGAGACACCAGTGAGCTCAGGTTCTCTTAATGTTGCCTACTGCACTGGCAAACATGAAGCATTCATTAAATGTTACTGTTTTCATCTAAACGTGAAGATCATTCATGACATACTTTGTCTTCACTTAGAAATATTTTTCATGTCTCCATCTTTTTGTATTTTGTGCACCAGATCCATAGTCCTGCCCAAGATGAGCAGCCAGGGATCCCCCCCTATGTGGGAGTATGAGGAGGAATATGTGAGAACAATGTCTTTCCAATTACTTTTGAAATAGGCAGCTTTATGGAAAGCTGAATTTCAAATTATTCAGTGACTGAGAATTATGAAGCTTATAATAGCAGAAGCCTGCAGAGGCTAGGAAAATAATTTGACTTGCTTCACCATTTTGATTTAAAATTAGTGGTATTTTGTTTAATAATGCTTTCCAGTTTCTCTGTATGCTACTTTATGCTGTGCTTTTAAAATTATATGGTTTATGTTTATATTGGTGCCTTGGTCATGTAAGAAGTGATTTTAATATGATGTATTAAAATTGATTAATTTATCATGAGTAGTGACCAGAATAATGAAGCAGTATATATGTATCATCTCTACAATTCCTTATTCCACTCTACTTGGCTTTTCTGTGGACAGAATATAGTCATACTTATCTCTGTCTCATTTTCTCAAATCTCCAGGTTTGACAGATGATGCCCAGCCAGTAGACTGAGGAAGAATAATTGTAGTTAATGTCAGTAACATGTGTTAGAGGCTTGAAAGTTTTCTGAATTACAGTGCATTACAGTGAATTACACTTTGGATCCTGGAGGAACCCAACAGGAGAATGGCACAGACTTGGTTTATTAAAAATCTTGCCAAAGGCAGGTCAGAACAGTGTTTAATGAGTAAAGTAGCTTCAGTAGTTTTTCAGATGCTAATCCCCAATCATTCTTTTACTTAGTTAAGTCTATTAATAAAAAGCTCATCTTATTATCAGCAGATAAATTAGATGGATAAATATAGCTTTATTTTTTTCCTATATATTTTTACTCTCATCTTCCCCCCAATTTTGAAAAGTGGTATTTTAATTCCACTATCAAATATATGAATTTAATAGTTGTAGGTAAAAAAGGGAAAAACTGTGGAGACAGGTTTAGGCAGTTTCTTCTTGTCTGATGCTGTATATAAAACTCTGCTTTCATTATGGAAGAAAGTATTAAAGAATTTCTTATCATGTCTGTGTTTGTTTATTCATATGTTTTATTACAGTTATCTGAAGCAGATGAAGCAGCTTTGAAGGAGCCGATCATTAGGAGGTTTGAGGAGGAAGGAAACCCTTATTATTCCAGTGCAAGGTATCATATAAATGACTTCTTCTCCAAAACTTGATTGTAATCACAAGACATAACAGTAACACCTAGATCTTGGTGTTGAACAGCAGAACAAAGCAATCTGCAACAAAGGTTTTGTTTGAAGTGCAGGAGTATATCACAACAAACTGCAAATCAATGGTTTGTCTATCTTGACTCTGAAACTTTGTAGTGCATGCTATTTCAGAAGGCATGCATTTACAGAAATGAGCATGCTGGTTCCGTAAGTAATGATACAATAGGGAGGTATTCTCTGCTGATTCCAACTAGTCTTCTGAAGCATGGAATTTATATTCTATATATTTTATTCGGGATAGGTTTTATATCATTCTCACCACCACAGTATCAGCACTTTCTAAAGTCCACTGAGCAGTGTGGTGAATGCCTGTTGTATCTGTTCTCTTCTCTCCGAAGGACAAGCATATTCAGTGCAGTGTCCCTTTTTGGATGGAGTTTTTAATCTTTGCTTCTTTTTAACATGCAAGTTTAAGTGTATTTAGGAAAAGCAAGATGAAAGGTATAGGCCTTGCACTTAAAGTAAAAAAAGATGAGGTTGGTGGTGATCCTTATTTCCTGGGAAGTTTATTCCATTGTTCTTGGGCAGCCTATGCTCCCCTCTCTGTGGTAAAATCGTGTCTCTAACCCAGAATAATTTAGTTACCAACGATTATCTTTGTCTCAGAGCTTCAGCAGCTATATATATCATAGGTAAAGGCTAGTTTCAGGATTTGTTCGGAAACCAGTATCAAGAGCAGTGCATAGCTTAACACTGAGATTAGCCGATTTATTTTCACTCCTGTGCACTCCAGCTTGAGCCTTAAACACTGAGTACTTCTAAGTGTAAGTATATAAGCAAAGTATATTACACTGTCATAGTGCAGACAAAGGTATGATTGTCTGAGTATATAGTATGAGCTTCATGTCAGCAGTGAGTCCAAGAGTTACTTCATGGATTGAGCTGGCCATTTGTGACTGTAGACTTTCAACTAAAGGAGACTGATGCGTCTGTAAACTTATCAAAACATATTTTCCTGCCCATTAACATCACTTCAATCTTGCCAAGGTGCAGCTTCCAATAAACAAGGAGATTTTGTTCCAAAATTGATGCTGTCACATGTGATGACAAGCAAAACTTCGTGATCTGCGTGTTGTTTAACCTGCATATTGGCTGCATGTATGTTAGGGAGAATTTATTTTAGTGGGAGTCTGCAAATGCAAGAGGCCAGTGGTGAAGGAGCAGTTTCAGGAAGACCAGAAGTCATTTTGACTTGTTGCTTCTGCCACTATTTTCTGCTGACCCAGAAATATCTCAGGCTCACGAATGGTAAATACTATATAAAGTCCCTGAAAGAAGAGGAGGCTTATCAACAAAAAAATCATCTGTCAGTGACATTTTCTGGTCTGAATCCAGATAATACTTGGCCTTAGGATGTTGGTTTGGTTGAATAATTCGTAGATGATCTTTGACTAGCTTCTCTGGACTACTTTATCCTGAGACATGGTGCTCAGCAGTAGGTGGCAAAACTGGTGACTCCAGAAAGTGTTTATTGGACTGTTGCTTATCTGTGATTGAGTCATTGGCTACTCTGGCAAAGAGTGGCATTAGCTTTTTGATTCTTTCTCAAACTAGGGAGGGCATGGGTTGTATTTGCAAGGCTCAAGTAGGTGACCGCAAGGCTTCTTGGTAGCTGACTGTATTGGATTACAGGAATTCAGCTAGGGCATTAGTTGCATATTCATGTTTTAGCTGCATATTCATGTTTTCTGAGAAGTTTTCCAAAACTACCATGGCAGTTCTTGGCAGCATTTGGTGCTCAGTTTTATAGAGTATTGGTAAATCACCAGGAACTAGTTAGGCTGACGGAGGAAAATGGCATCCTGGAGTGTTACTTGTGGAAGCTAACTTGGATGCTCTCCTGGCCTGTGATTGTTCCTCTACATTAGTTTCCTTCTGTCTGTACTAATCTGTTTCTCCCCGTTTTTCTTCATGTAGTATCCAAAAACTGAGCAGGCTCTCAGCGTGTTAGTGGTTTAGGCTAGCATGTAATAATAGGGTTTTACTGGGCCTGCAGTTCTTCATTTTGCAGAGAGAATACTGGTCTCTTATAACTGCCAAGTCTGCTGTATATATGTTTCTGTGTAGCTGAACTATGATTACTGATGGTTTGGTTACCTGCAAGGTGGGAAGTCTGGAAACATAATCTGAATAAAAAGTGGTTGAAATAGGATAGATTTTGGTGCAGACATCATGGACAGAATTCGGCTGAAGAGGTGGGAGCAAAGATTCTCTAAATGTACTAGAAAAATCAGTAAGAGGAGAAGTTTGGGGGCTTTTTTATCTGACTTGATATATGTTTGAACTTCATGTGTGTCCAGTCTGGTGTATCAACAGCAGCGTAGCAACAGTGAGCTCCTTCATGAATTGTTTGGTCTGTCATAGTCTGAAAAAGATACAAAATTTGTGATAGTTTGACTCTGTTTTCCATTGGAATAGTGAAATGAATTTAGCTGAAGTGATCTTACCTGAGGGATACACATTCATCTGAACGTTTGATCAAATATATGCCTTCATCAAAGGAAAGCTCACGCTGTTTTGCCCTGTCTGGTGCAGTGGTGGACTAAGTATCCTCCACAAGATAAGTGGGACAGGGTTTGCAGTGTCATCTAGGCAGATTTCAGTGGTGCAGTCTTATAGTAGGTGGGGCCATGGATTCAATGAGGGCTTTTTGTTTTGTCACTGCTTAGTCTCTGGCGCAGGCCTACATGGCAGCATTGCAGAGCGTCATCACAGGCATTCGCAACTTCTGGAGGTTGTATACCTACGTACAACCCAAACCGCTACTGAATTAGTTTGTTGGGGGCTTTGCACATAATCCATGAGGATACTCTTATGAAATCCTGACTTGTTATTGACATGGACTTTTTGGTGACACCTTGGTTTTGATTTTTTTTTAAATCTTTTTAACCAATTTGAGTTCCATAGGATTTCCCTCAAACTGGGAGATACCTTCATCTAGTGTCAGCTGTTAAAAACTTTTGTCCTGACTTTGTACCCCGTAAGGATCACGGCTAGCATCACTGTTATGAAACCGCATGCTTACCCCTCAGGCAAGAAGGAAAAGTGAAAATACCTGTTGTCATCTTTTGTAACTAGATTTTAAGGAGAAAATTTTCTGCTGAAATAATAACATTAAAAAAATTAGTCAAACTGTCTGTATTTGAACTGAATCCCTACTTTGGAGGAGAAAATGAATGCCTTGAATGTTTTATATTTACTTCTTTTGACGTATTCACTGGAAACAGAGTCATAGTCTCTTTGTACTCAGGATTGAAAATAATTTGATTTATTTAACATTCAGTATGTGTATATTAGTGGTATTAAAAACTCATCCTCTCCCACAAACCAACAGGCCATTGTCAGTATTTAGAATAGTAAGTTACTAATCTGTAATAAAATAGTTTTACATATAAGCTTAAGGCTATGATTAAAAAAAAAACTGATTTTTTTTTTTTATAACATCCAGTGATTTCAGGTGTGAAACCTGAGTATTTAATACCAGCTTTGTGCTCTCTACTGACCATCATTTTCCAGTGTGTTTTTCCAGAATATCTGGCCATTTTGTAAAGTCAGGTTGCAAATACAGGAGGCATCTCAGTAAATAACCTAAGTTTGCTAGGGCTTACGCAGTGTTCTTAATGTTAGGTGGCCTGTCCTTCATTAAAGAAGCAGGGTTGTTACATACTTCATCTGGTGCTGCACACAAGCCCAGCTGATACTTGAAGTCAAACGTCTGAGCTGAACTTGTTCTGAGGTTCATCTGACTAAAAGTGATAAAAGTGCAATGCCCCTTGCCACTGAGCAATGCATGTGTGACAGCAGTGTGTGACTGGCTCAGATCGAGAGTCCAGGTTGTTTTTTCTCACTCTCATCCACATAGGTGTAATCTGCATTGTCTTAATTGCTCTCTGCTCTTTTGTAGAGAGAATTGGACATACTGGTATATATTCTTATTTCCTCTGCCGCTGATTTTATGCCTTCCTATCATGCATGTGCCTTGTTCCTTCTTTTATTGCTAGTTCCTAAACAAGATCTCAGACCAAAAGCTCAAAAGTTTTCATTACTGTGGAGCAGCTGCCAAACCAGAAACAATCCCCAATGACGTGAAATACCACTACAGTCTTGGCGGGAGGTATTCAACCACCTGTACTTTGGAGCCAGCCCATTTGTCAACCAAAATCAGCAGTTGCTTATTGGCCAGCACTCTCTGTAATGCAGGGAGAAAATGTAACCTGCTTCCTTTGCTCTAAAGGATGCTTCCTTTCTGGTCCCAAGTGTGGTAATAACAGTTGACTGTCTACCAAATGTCAGGGTACAGTCTTGAAACTGAATTCTAACAGGCTTGGTTTTCTCAGACACTAACTAGGTCCCTCCCCCAAAAGAGCAACAACAAAACTCTGACGAACAGCTGTGCATTACTGAGAGAAAAGAATGGTAAGCAGGGACGAAGCCTGCTTTCTTTATTACCACTCAAGAACAGGCAGTTTGGAAGTGCCCTCATGCTGTTCCCTTGGCAAGGGATGGGGTCTTACTCAGTCTGCCACGCCGCTAATGGCCATGGAGATTGATGTGACCCTTCCAGTTGACTTCATTAGGCTTTGGATCAAGGTTTGAGCAGTAATAATGAAAGGGAAGGAAAATGCCTTAATGATTGTAAAATAAAAGCAAATTTCCTTATTTACTCTGCATATATAATTTTGCTTGTAAATTATAACTTGTTTTATGTACAGGGTGTCAATACTGTTCCCCATATTTGTATTTTCTAATCGAACTTCAATCAGTTATCTGATCAGAACCTTTCATACTGAGCATTCTTAATTAACAGGAGTCATTAGGCAGCACCTTTCTTAATGAGCTAGATTAATCTGATTACAGGTTTCCAAAAAGAGTTTAGTCAATTTACATCATAACAAATTACATGAGCATTTAACTTTTGGGGGCTGTTCACTTCTTTTACTCACAGCGTCTCTGTTATGAATGTTTTATGAGTGTAGATGTGATTCATGTTCTAGCAATGGGGTTTTAATAGATAGTTTAATTATTAATGTTACATCGCAGTAGAGAAAGTAGTTTTCTTTAAACAAAGAGAAGCAGAGGCCAGGGGTGACTATATGAAAGCAGCTTCTCTGTTATGCAGTGTCAAATCTTTATGGTAGTCAGTAAAAGTTAGTGTGTTGTTACAGAAAACAAGCTTGCTATAAAAATGTGCTTCATGTTTGGAAAAGTGTTTATTATGGTGGTAATCACTGTAAAATTGCAGTTTGGAAAATATCACACTAACTTGGTGATTCTTTTTTAATTCAGTTTATCCCTGCACTCCCCAAACCCCCAACAGATGTGTTAAACGCTTTCACGAAGTGTGAGGTACTTCATTCAGTTTCAGTGTTTTTCATAAATAAAAAAGTTCATCGCAAATACAGCAGATCAAACAAGCCTGAAACAGTCAAAAAGATCAAATGTACTTTAAAATAGAAATCACTGTATTTGTGATTATTCTTACAGTCAAATGTTTTTACAGTCCTAAAAAGACAAAGGATTGGTGATTGATTTGACCTCACAAAACTACTTTGCTGATTATCCTTATTCACAGGGTTCTTCTCCCTCCCTCCCCCTGATTAATCTGACTAAATTTATCAAAACTAAATCAAGCTTTAAAATACAAGGAAAAGGAGGGAAAAAGCTTATGCATAAGATTTTTGGTAATGTGTATTTCATGATGTTAAAAGTGTAGGAAATGTTGCATCTTAGTCATTTTATCATGTTAGATTATGTGAATAGTTATAACCACTGTCTTGGGTGGGGACACCCCAAACCTGTTGACCTGACTCCAAGAAGAGTCTCAGTAAAACCTAGTTAAATTTGGTCCCGGGCTATTTTGAACTGGCAGACTCCTGTCAGCCAGGTCAGTGTGCGCCACAGCTACTCTGGTGTAAAATTTCTTAATCAAGCTTTTATTTTCAGTCTCAAGTGTCTCCCCCACTCCAAACCCTTTTGTCCTTTTGTACTTTAAGCTGCAGTGCTTTTCTGCTTCCCTCTCTGTGGGAGCTGCTCCATGATGATATATATCTGCAGTAGAACCTTCTTTCTGAGATGAATATTTTTTCCCTCTGATGTGATGAGTATTACTTTAACAGCAAATGGCAAAGTAAAGCAAAGATGGAAAACAGTTGCAAGTGTCTCCTGGTGACTTGAGCTTATCAGCATGTATTATGCAGAGTTTGCAGTCTTTTGTGGGTTTTGGTGTATTTGGTATAGAGAAAAGTGTGCAAAATATATTGTTTCCTATCTAATTAGATTTTTTTCAATTAATCTTCAAACAGTAGAAAGTTGACAACTGGAAACTTTAGTTAGAAAGAAATTGTTATGCTTTCTCTTGATAAAATTCAGTGTTAGCTTCCTATTCATGATCCTTTCTTGTAGTTTTAAACCACATTTGTTAAAGTAGAGCAGCTGTTTACAGACACAAAATAAACCATTAGACATGACAACACTGTAATAAGTTCAGAAAAGAATGCAAAACAAGTCTCATTAGCGAAAGGTGGGATGGGGGAAGAGAATCACTGTTTTAACCAAAGATACTATGCATATGTTTTGCAGACCCTGGTTAAAATGTATGCTGATTTAAGCAAGACCTGAGTTGTGACAATAAGGGTAGTGTCTTGTTTAAACATTGCTGTATTAATAATTGCTGGGGAGGTAGTAGATGTACAATATTAACAATTTTGTGGACTGCTGGGGGTTTTAACACGGGTTTTATTTTGAGTAGGATAGAGCTGAAGGATATATCTGCCACAAGTACTTTAATTTTTGGATAACATCAAAGAGACTGTTTACAAGTGATAGTGAATTTGGAGACTTGGGGATTTGGTATTTGCTCAGAGTTTTTCACATGGCATACCTTCATAATTTAATTGCCTTGAGGCCTGTACTAAGGAGGGTATTAGCTTATATAGTTTAGCAATGGACTTCAGAAGAAATAAATACAGTAATGATTGGAAATACCTAAAAATTTACTCTGACTCTTTAATGATAAAAGCATAAACACTTGAAACATCCTAATTTGACAACTGAAATAATCTCAGTAACATAAATAATGAGGTGATTTAGTCCTAAAGTTCCAGCATTCTTAATACAAAAGGATAATTCCTTAACAAAAAGTCATTTTTCATTTGAATATTAAAAAATAAACAAGTTCTCTTTTCTCTAGGATGATGACTTCATACTAAAATAAGTGTGAAAATTCTCATTTAAAATCTGTAGATTTGACATAGTCCCTTTATCCAGAATTTATACCTTGGTCTAGAAGACAGATTGCACAAGTTAAAGAATGCACATCAAACTATTGCATTGATGTTAAGGTGAATTAACCCCATGGCTTGAGACATAATTTATCTCTTTAGTCTTCTCTCTTTAATATAACTATTTTCAGTTTTGTGTGCTTGAAGACCTACCTGCTGTAAACTGTATACATTCATTTCCTTTAATTTTTTTTTTCCCTAGATTATGGGATGATGGAATTATTGATCCAGCTGACACAAGACTGGTTTTGGGCCTCAGTCTCAGCGCAGCACTAAATGCACCTACTAAGAAGACAGAATTTGGGGTTTTCAGGATGTGATATAAATGTATACTACATGTCATAATTACCTGTGTATATTTTAATTGGGGCTAGAGAGCAAATTAACTGCAGTGTTGAGGTGTTTTAAACTGATTAAAGATTTATACACTACTATTTTGGATGGACATGTCCTAATTATATGTTTTCACTAAATAATCCTCACACTGTGCTTCAGTGTTTTAGCACTGATTTCAGGTCAGTCACTGGTAGTGCTTGTATAACACCACAGTGTCCATTTGGTGAATAACTTGTAACTTCTGGCATTAAGTTAAATGTTTGACAAGAAACATTCATGTTATCTCTTAAATAAAATTGTGCAAAATAAAATCTGCAAAATAGGCTGTATATTTGCTGCTTATCGACTCCTTTATTTCTTTTAATTGTTTTGTATGTCTCCTGTAGGTGCAATCCAACAACAGCAAAAAAATCCACATTCACTAGTAAATAATTTTTGCAGAACATAAGTGCAGTAAGGGCAGCCAGTAACTTCAACACAGCATGACATTATAGATTTTGTGCAGTTGTTAGCATTTTGGCCTTTCTCTGGCTTTCATCCAAAAACCATTCCTCTTCTGTGTCATTCCCTGAAGTCAAAACAGCAGAGAATCTGATGGACGGATGGCTCCTTCTGGAAGAGCGGGAGACGGCATGCTAACATTTGTGGGAGCTGCAGGTTGCTGAACGCTTTTGAAGATTGGGATTGGCTGCTGACATGTTTTAACACCTTGCTTAGTGGTGTGATCCCTCTGGCAATTTTAGATTCACAAAGACACAGCAGTCTCCCTGCATGGATCAATGCTTGACTTGGAGCACATGCCTGAATGCCACTTTTGGGTTGTTAAATGGAGTGATGGAGTGCTTTGTTTAATCTTATTTAGTGTAATTTTGTTGCAGTGTAATGTTTTTAGAGAATTCAATGTGTGTCATTTCATTTGTTCTTTTCAGATATATTGTACCTTGTAGAAACTAGCCGCTTGGTGTGTACTTTGCCTAGAATAAGGAGATAAATATTGTGCTGGCTGGGACTAGGAATGGAATTTTACCTACACTGGGCCTATGGGTGCTCAAATACCAAATAGATGATGGCTAAATAGCAGGAATATTTTTTACTGAAAACCATCCATCGCCTTCCTGCCTTTAACTCTTTGGGTCAGCTTCCTGAGTCTGTTACCCCAAAGCCACATAGCCCACTCACTTAATGGTAAGAGAGTGGTGAGACTGGTAATGAAATCATTCTGAGCTGGAGACAGTAACTGATAATGCTGAGATGTAGATAATGGAAGCAGATATGTTTGTGAGGACCCTCTGCGAATGCTAACTCCCTATTGCTTGTTACATCTGAAAGGACAGTTACGTTTATCAAAATTTCTTCCTCTAAATATGTGTACAACCCAAGTCAAAACATGTCTGTGAATAAATCAGGCAGTTCTGCCTTAGTAATACCTATCTTTGGAAGCATGTTAAACAAATGGCATTCATCAGCACGAGCTCGTTAGTATTCTATCAGCATGTTCCAGTTAGGGAAAGATGCAGAACGGGACTTACATTCAACACGAATGATTCAAAGATTCACTAGTGATTATCACTTCCCCCTTGCATATGAAAAAATCTTGGAAAAGCTTTCCACGTTAATGTGCTGTGTTTCATATGTAGACACTTACTATGCATAATGCACACTGGCTCTACTGGCACTCTGGCGGAAGAGACAGCCCCTTGCATACTGTCATCGGAGATTTGCAGAAAAATCTTGTCTTCTGTGGACTTGCTAGAAGTGAAGTGTATGACACCATATCTATACCATATTTGATGATGTTAACAGGTGTATTTACACTGGGGCATTATTCCTTTTTATAGGTATTCTTGCTTGTTTTTGTTGCTTACCCATAGGATCTCTTCCAGATGTTTAATGAATATTAATGGTAAATAAACTACTACTATTGAAGAAGGCAGATATTGCCTCTCTGACAGCTATCCTTTTGAGAATCTGCTGACAAATGGTAGCTTTTGACTGCCAGTGTAAGGACATGAGTTCTGACAGTAGAGGCAACTTGAGAGCTATGGGTGACTTTCCAGACTTGTTCTACCCATCTTAGGTGTGTACAGTCCCTTCACTGTAGTATCAGCAGCTCACAACTGTTAATCTACTTACTTATTGGAAAAGATAATACTTAGGATGATACTTTTTTCAGGGCAGAAGTTGAGGAACAAATGAAATGGCTCCCCCATATCAAGCATACAAGCTGTAGTAGACCGGGACCTTGAACTTGGTCTCTAGGCTTCCAGGTGACCTTTCTACTCTCACTTGGCCTCTCTTTTGGGACCACTTTTCTGGGCTGTATGTCTTCCTCCCTCCTCTGAACAGCCTATCTCATGGCAAAACCAAGAGACAACCTAGTTCTAGCTCTCTTGATAACTCTAAAGGACATAGCCTTTTTTAAGTTGTCAACATTTGAGTTTGTTGTGTTTAAGGGGGTTATACTGTGACCTTGACAGTGTTTTTTAAATGCCCCTGTGCTGGAAGGAAAGCTGTGAAAGTGGTGTACTAAGACGCTTGTCTTGTCCCTAGATACTGTTGCAAGTAACTGATTGTGTTTCCTAAATTACTTGGGCTGAGATGGTGAATTAAGGATGGATGGATCATAGAAACCTTGCCCCTGCCCATTGCTACTCACACCGATTTTCTTTTTTATTCTCATGGCACCTGGAGATGTGCTGGGCACCTGTAGAAGTTGCAGTGCAGTAAACAACTGAAATTGCTGGCAGTTTAGCTAATGAAAGTTGAGGTCAGATAGTCTGATCTGAAATCATTGCAAGGCTTGTGTGCCTGTTTTGAAGACTGGAGTGAGACACAGCTGGTGCATGGGTTCTGCAGTAACTCTGCCTGCAGAAACGAAGGGAGAGTCTATAAATGTAATTTCTGAGAAGTTACTGGGTGCTTGTTCTCACTCCTCTCTCCCTCCCATTTTCCTTCCATTTTGGAGGTAAGTTTAATGTGAGGTTTGTAGTCTCAATAACTGTGTTGGCATTTGTGTATCTGCTGTTCTTGTGAGAACCCATCCCTTACTTAAATAGCACTTTTCCAATCTCTTTTACTCATAGAGATGAATTGGTATATGCCTCTGAAACAGATGTTATCTTTCAAGTATGCCTCTGGACTCTATTGTTACTTCAAATGTGGCAGAATCCTAATTTATCTTAGATTTTCCATGATGTTCCAGATTTCAGCCAAAGAAATCTCTTGATTCAGAAAACCAGCAATAGTATATTTTATTAACTTTTTTTTTCTCAAAGTGAGGTTTTTAAATTAAGGCAGTTCAACAAAGCACTTCCAAAAGCCCACTGCTTTTCAGCAAAGCTTTAAAGGATCCACTTAAAGCCAGATGTCCAATTTCATGGCTCTGATTCAGTAGAGCAGTCGACTAAATGCTTCACACTAATCTCTACAGTCTCGTAGTCATAAAATCTGTCCAACTGTGTGTCTACGTCAAGCTGAAACTGGAATACATAATGCATCAAAACTGCTGAATGAATACTATGTTATTTTGACACCAGTGTCAACAGAAACCTCCACTGTTTTCCTGCCTTTAGAAGTACATTCAACTAATCAGTCGTAACGGAGGGGTGTGACTGTGAAAAGCACACACAGTGCAGAGCTTTAAAAAGGAGCCATTTGACATACAGGTTTTGATACTCTGTGTCCTTTTTGTATCTCATCCGCAATAGCTTTAGTATGTAGGAAGTAAGTTAACTTGAGAAGCTTGAATTAATGCAGAGTAACAACAGAGTTGTTCATATCTGAGCTCTTACTGAATTTCCCGTGGAGTATCTGCATGGAGCTCTGTGGTGCCACAGACTCCCTTAGTTTGGTAGCCAGTGAGTCTTACAACTGGCTACTGATGCTCTTTTCAGAAAGTATCTCTGTTTTTTTGTGTTTTTGCTGTCTTTTTTTTTTTTCCTTTTTGTTTTACCTTGACCCTGTTCTGCTCCTTGATATGGTAGTTTCTGACTCTTATTTAATATTCAGATATCCTGCATCCTAAAACACTTTTTCCCTGTAGTAATTGAGACAATCTCTGTAAGAATGACTGAATATGGAGCTGGGTATAGTGATATTTGTAGAAATGGCATGATACAGATAGCAATAGGTAGATATGGAAATGTAGAGTTATATAGGTAACTATACCTAGCCAGATGCAATGATTTTTGGAGACAGACATTTCTAATTGCCTCCACATTAGATAAAAATTTTAATGTGGGAACTCAGAATCCAAAATTCAACTTTTTACATGGAAGTGCAAGGTGGAAAGAAAACAGTGGTGGTTTCTAAGCATCTCTGTGGTGTTTTGAACACTGCATGAGTAACCCTCATACTATAAAATACGGCTTCCATTTCAGTCCAGGTTTCACTGAGTCTGCCTTCAAAGTTGAATAGACTATATCTGCCTCTCCATATAAAGCATTATGTTTTTCTCAGTCTATGTTATTTCTTTGCTCTAATATACTTTAGCAGCCCCGCCATTTCAAGTACTTTACATTGCTGCATCTTTGCTCCAGCCTGGAATGTGGGATTTGCCATGAGTGGTTTGATGGCAGACGTTAGCGTTGCTTGAGCAGAACAAGGCTGGAGGATTTATGCAAACATACAGAGGATCTCTATGCCAAAGAGCAATTACAAATGAGACCTTTGCTGAATGTGGTGATCAGTAGGAAAGTGTGGGAGGAGGTAACAGCAAGGGTGAACATGCAGCTCTGGAGGCAAGCAACACGATAGCGGGAGAGATCTGAGGCTTTTTATTGCCTCAAACAAAATGACGCTGTTAAAAATTCCTTTTTAAGCCACAGCTCCCTATGGTTCCTTTAAACATTTGCCTTCCCATTTGGAAAATATCTCTCTGGGTCTGATTTTTTTAAATATATGTGTATTTTGTGCATGTTGTTTTGCCTTTCCAGGCTGTTCCTAACCACCCTGTTAAAACCAGCTATGAGAGTTTTGTTAATGAGGTTTTTCATATTCCTCCTCCTCCTCCTGGGGAGCCCAAGACCCACCGCTGCTGGTTGGGGGACGAGGACGGCTGCATGCCTCCCTGAAAGCTAAGCGCCAGCAGCCGCCAGTGCTGGTCCGAGGCAGCGGAGGCAGAGCAGGGGCCTCCTCCGGGCGAGCGCTGCTCCCTGCTCTGCCTCCCCGCAGTGACGCAGGAGTCGCACAGCAACACAACATGACTCACAGAGGCTGAACTTCTGCCTCGCCAGCCGGCTCTCCCCTGCTTTGGTCTGCTGGTCTTTGTTTTAGCCTCCCAAAGCATCTTGGACTTCGTGGAGGCAGAGCCTGTGGGACTAAACTGCCAGGAGGGCACTCGTCACCTTTCTGAGTCTGCTTGGCACCCCTGGCCCCAGCCCCCTGTGTGGCCTCACTTTGGTCCTGTGCCAGAGAGGCACCAGGGTGGCTTTGCCGTGGGGAGCA
Organism: Apteryx mantelli; assembly: GCF_036417845.1. NCBI lineage: Eukaryota > Metazoa > Chordata > Aves > Apterygiformes > Apterygidae > Apteryx > Apteryx mantelli. The sequence continues at coordinate 58,429,138 of NC_090020.1, forward strand.
GGTGGGGAGCTCCGTGGCCTGGGTGCGTGAGCCTCCAAAGGGCCGGCTGCTCCTGGGTCTCCTCCCAGGGAGATCGCGCCCCCTTCCCCTGCCCTGGGTCTGCTGCCATTAGCCACAGCCCTGCTCTACAGCCTGTTGCTGCTTTTTTTATTCTTAAGCATTTATGGCCACTCTCCTGTCTGCCTCCTGCCCTCACAGTGACTGACTGCGGCCTGGGCTGGATTTGGGCCTGCAGAGTAACTCTTCTGCCATGGCGTTATTTAATGCAAGGGGACACTTCAGTAGGAAGGCCTGAACTGAAGCTAGTGCAGCTCTTGTGTGTGGGTACTGACCCTAGTTTTCCCTTTTGTGGTTGTGCTTTTTTCTCCTCACCAGAATCTGGCCACACATCATGCACAGGACGAATGATGCTCACTGAGCAACTGGTCAGTAGTCCAGTATTTGGCCTCAAGTTCCTTTCTTACAGCTCTGCTGTAAATCCTGATGGTTACTTTTATCTCGAGCCTTTTGATGCTGCTTTTGCTCACCATTCTCTGTAATCCTGACCCCTTCCATCCAAGTGCCAGTCCTACCTCTCTTCTTCACAGCCTCTTTATTCAAGCTTCCCATCCCTGCCTGCTGCTTTCTCACTGTCTCTGTCTTCCCTCCCTCTCCTTCAGGTTAATTCTTCCATCCTGGCTCTCTCCCTCATTGCAGTCTGCTTTATCTTAGCCCACAGGCTACTAATTCTCCCTTGTTGAGGCCTTCTCCATCAGTTTCCAAGACTGATCTCTTTGATGAACCAACCTACCTGGCTTTGGCTTGCTTCTCTGTGTGTCTGCCTGCCTACGTCTTGCTCCTCCCCACTCCTGTTCCGCCTGTGTACCCCAGGGCTGTGCCTGCCTCCTGCTCTTCCTGCACAGCGTGGGGGGTGAGGGGCTTCCTGACAGCCCTTGTCCCTTCCTGACAGCCCTTGTCCCCTCTGCAAGGGGAAGATACAAGAACCTGCGTGCAGGCAGAACACTTTCTCCTTGTTCTTATTCTCAAAAAGGGCTACTTTTTGGCTTATCAAACGAAAACCGGCTTGTGCTGAATCTCACTTAAGAAAGTTGAACGGGGCAGCCCATTCTCGGGGAGCATTTCACCTGGGACGGCTGGTGTTTGGCAAGACTGAAGAAGCAGGCAGGGAGTCAACGCTGTTGGGGCGAGCCGGGCCTCCCTGTCGGGCGCCAGGAGCCCTCGCGGTGCCGGAGACGCCGGGCCGGGGCCGGAGCGGGGGCCGGGCAGTGGGGCCGGGCCGCGGCGGGGGCGCTGACGCAGGCGGCGGCGGCGGCGGCGGCGGCGGCGGCGGCGGGGCGCTATAAAGGGCGGCGCGGCGCGGCGGCGCTCCAGCACCATGGAGAGCTGCCGGCCGCTGGCGCTGTGCGCGCTGGCCGCCGCGCTGCTGCTGGGCGCCCGCGGGCAGGGGCTGCCCGAGCCGCCGCGCCGCGTCCGCGACCTGGGCCCCGCCGGCGGCGGCGCCTCCCACGAGAAGGAGCTGGTGGGGCCGGGGGCCGGGGGGGCCGGGGCGCCGGGGGGGCCGGGGCGGGCGGCCCCTGCGCGGGGTGCGCGCCCTGACGGGGTCTCGGGGGTCTCTCGGCAGATCGAGGAGCTGCAGGAAGTGCTGGAGAAGCTGAAGAGCAAGCGGATCCCTCACTACGAGAAGAAGTTCGGGCAGGTCCCCATGGTGAGTGCCCGCCCGGCCCGGCCCCTGTCCCGGTCCCTGTCCCGGCCCCGGTCCCGGCCCCGGTCCCGGCCCCGGTCCCGGCCCCGGCCCCGGCCTCGGCCCCGTCCCGTCCCGAGCTGCGGCGGGGCCGGGGCGCCCCGCTCACGGCCGTGTTGCTCCCGACAGTGCGACGCCGGGGAGCAGTGCGCCGTGAGGAAGGGGGCCCGCATCGGGAAGCTCTGCGACTGCCCCCGCGCCACTTCTTGCAACTCTTTCCTCCTCAAGTGCCTGTAGGCAACGCGGCCCGCGGCAGAGCGGCGGGCGCACAGGGACCACGGTTTTCCTCGCTTCGAAGTGCTGAGCCGGGGCGGTGGCGGCAGCTCCCTGCGGCTTGTTATTCCGAGAAAAGCAGTTAGAAGTCCTCGTGTTGCCAGTGTAACGCCATGTGTGACATCCGACATCCGCAGAGCTGTTGTCCTTCTTCCCCCTCTCCCCCCGCCCCGGCCCCGTTTGATTTTGTCCGTCCCAAACCCGAGCCCGCGCACTGCCGTGTGAAGGTGCCGGTACCGGAGGTGTGCCGGGAGAAGGCCCCGGCCAGGGGGCCGGGCCGGGCCGGGCCAGGAGCGGGGCGCTCCCCGGGCTCCGGCGTACCCCGGTCCCGGCCGGGCTGGCTCCTTCCCAGGCGGGGAACATCCCTCTGGTGCTGGCCGGAGGGCCCGGGGCGAGGCCGGATCCGGCCCTCGGAGGTTGGTGTGAGGGGGAGAAGCAGAGGAATGCATGGAAAGCACCCTGACCCCCTTTCTCCCCCCTGCATCTGGTAACACCTCCCTGCACACCATGGGGGGACCAGCCACCCCGCAGCCTTCAGGCCGAGAGTCCGACCGCGCTCACTGTGCGCTGGAGAAAGTCCGGCATGAGGTACTGGTAGCACTGGGGGAGCTGGTGCTAGCCTGGCTGGGGTGGGTGTTGCGGGGGTCGGCTGCTTTACCAGAGCCACCGCACAGAGAAAGTGGTCTGCATTCATTGCAAACTAATGAAGGATGTTCCAGTCGCCTAAAGTAAATTGCTCCCATTTCTATAATGAACTGATGTACATAGATACGTATGTTCTCCACAGGTACACCGTGTCTTTCAATGAAGTTATAACATGTTTTTATCCTTTGTTTGTCATTGTTAATAAAATCATTGTTCTGATGACAGTGCTCTGAAATAAGTTTTAATTCCATGCATAGGTATCGTAAGGTACCTCTTCAAGCAAAAGCAGAGACTGCTTGCTGTGGCTGCTGGGGGATCCGTGTGCTGTGGGCACCTTGTGGGCAGTGTCCTGGCTACTTTCCCTGGAAGCGCTCGTCGGGTCCCGAGTGGAGCCCAAAGCACAGGCTAGAGGGCGGCTCTGCACGCACCTGGCTAGTGGAGCCAGGGGAGAGGCTTAGAGCTGTTCCTAAATCAGTGCGAGTCCCTGCAGCACTATGCGCTTTAGCCAGGCTGCTGCCTTGGTCAGGGAAGGGCTGGCAGTGGGATTCACAGCCTCCGGCTCAGCCCCAAGGGCTGCCATGCTGCCCCAGGTGGGCTGACTGCCCCTCGGGGTGCCCACAGGGGCAGGAGGCCACAGTGACTTGCAGGGCTACCTCAGCCCCCGTGCATCCCCAGGGGGGGCAGGATTTGCCCCGGCTGCAGGGCCCAGCCCAGGGAACCAGCCTCCTGCAAACCATCCCCTGGTGGAACTGCTTTGCTTTTTACTCCTGTAGAAGAAGGACTGCTGAAGTACTTTCTTGGCTTTCCCCCGGTGACATTTCGTCCCTGCAGGTCTGTGCCAGAATCAGTTCTTATTTCTATGGGCACGGAGATAAGGGACTGCAAGGGCCCCAGTGTACTCACTGCCAAGCCAAGGGAGATTTGGGGAAAACATCTCTCCAGATAGGTTTGGCATCTGGTGCTCAAGAGAGCACAAGTTGGAGTGAGAAATCTGAAGACTTTTGAGAAAAAAAAAGACTTCTGCAAGGCAGTTTTACTCCTGAAGTGTAAGAGCACATGAAAGAGCCTGCATGAAGCAGGCACAGGAAAAATGACTGCAAAATAGACGTACCACAGAGAGGGATGTGGAGCCTGGGAAGGGCTCCTCAGGGGTGGGCAGGGGACAGCCAAAGTAGCAGGGAGATGGCTCAGTGTGACTTGAGCAGCTAACGGGTGTCGAGGTCTGGCATGAGGCAGCTAAGGCATACGGAGTCAGGAAGGTGACAGGAGCTGGGCTGCAAATGGTGGGACCAGAGTTTGGGGAGGAATTTACAGAAGAGAAAGGGCTAGGACATGGCAGGCAGGGACGGAGCTGCAGCATTTTCCAGGTGGGGGTGGAGGTCGGCTGCAGGCTGGGATTTGCCTGCTTGTGGGTGATGCTGCCCCGTGTCACTCTGCATGGGCAGGGTCAAAGGCATGTTTTAGCTTTGGTAAATTGGCAGCGGTGCTTCTGGATGGCTTTTTAGTATCATCCAGAGACACCATTTGCTCTTGATTTCTTGTGGAATACTGAAATAAATTTGTAGCAACATTTTTTTCCTACATTTGGGTGCTGGCTACTTTCAGGCAGGAAGTTGTCGGCTGGCTCCTCTGTGGCCCTGCTGTAGGAAGCCGCTGTGCCTGTGGCTCTGGGGGACTCAACTTGTTGACGGAGGTCCAGCCCCAGGTACCACATCCACCTCAGAGAACTGAGTCCAGTGTAGACCTTCTCAATGTGTAACATTTTAATGAAATCATGTTTACAGAAAATTGGGCTGAAATATGTGCTGGCAAGATACATTCAGCTTGTTTGTTAATCTTATTTTGCCTAATCATAGTGCTCAAAGTTACAAATGTGGTTTAAATAAAGATCAAATTTATATATCTAAAGCCCAGCTTCAAGAGACTGGGACTTCTGAATTGTCTGATTCACTTGCATGATGTTTTCATTATGACAGCCAATATTGACTGCTGTAACCCGAGAGCTCTCTTACCACTTAGGTTAAACTTATCCCACTTACATTATACTGCAGTGGCAAACATTTCTATTGTACGTAAGGAAGAAAGCATGCGAGCAAGGAAACCAGTGTTTTAACAGTCTGGATGCTCCAGCCCCGCCAATGCCCTGCCCCTGCCTGGCCACAGGTGCCCCCGACCCGGCCCCGAAGCCGACCCCGGCCCGTGGGCAACCGCCCCCCGGCGCTGCGGTGTCCTGGCAGCGCCCTCCGGTGCCGCGCTCCTGCTTGTGCTGGGCGCTGCCCTGCTGGTAGCTGATTAAATTGGACCTGGGGCGCTGGTATGAAAAATATTGGGGGTCTGAGAGCTGGGTGGCAATAAGCAGCTCTTCCCTTCTCCTTTTGCCTAAGGAAAGGATCAGGCAGTCTGTATCTGAATTCTGATCACTCTTAAAATGATCCAATTTTCTACAGCAGAAAACCAAGGTTTCTTTCCCTATCAGATACCACCTACCTCAGTTAAGCAGCCTCATGTTTCCCAAACATGGGCAAAATATTTCATTTTTGCCCAATTTACCAAAATGTGTGCTTTGACCAGTAATGTCCTCAGAGCTCTTCTTTGTTTTTGAAATAGAGTAGCAGGGGCAATACGTTGTGTGACACATTACCATGCAAAATATTAGTGCTGCTGGTGTTTACTCTCATCTTGTCTTTGCTTTCATGTTACTTATAATATTTTTGATATCACAAACATTTTATCCATCCGACAATTCATTGGAAAAATCAAATGCACAGTGGTCAGAAGAAAAAAAATCCTATCTGGAAAATATGAAACACACAAGGAAGACTTAAAATTTGTCAGCATTACATGCCATAGGGAATATCTGCATCTAAAGCCAAAAACAGTGGAAGGAAGCTGCTTGCGTGGGTCTTGGTACGTGATGGTCCAGGTATCTAGTTTACATCACTATGGATCCAGTGATATCATTTTCAGTGAGAAGGCTATGCTGTTACTAACACAATTACACAGATTGTGGTGTCAGATTGCCAGATGATTTAAACCACATTAATAATTCAAGCTGACATGTGCAGCTCCCTTGTACTGATAATCAGTGTGATAACAGCATCCCATCCAGCAGCCAAGTGGATAGTAACATCCTTCAGAAGAAAAGAAATTACAGAAATTGTTTGAAAGGCTTGACAGTAATGGTTTGATATCGTGGTATGCATGTACCTACCTTACCTACCTCCTTTCTACAAGTAATCCAGTAAATGCCAACTTCTAGATAGTTCAGTTTCATGCATGAACCCTACAGAGGTCTAACTATAGCAACTATGACCAGGAAAATGGAGGAACGGGGCATTTAATCTGAGCATCAGATTAAAAGTAGATAGACTTCTGACCACTGGATTCTAAGAATGCCCCCAAACATTGGCCATTTGGTTTTATGTATCCATCTTCTTACAAATGTGGTGTCAGAGGACAACGTGGCCTTGAAACAGGTTAATTCACATTTCCCCTAGCTAGAAGAAAAAGGTGGTTGAAGCAGCTAGTTTGGGGATGACAGCAGGGGTTCTCCTAGTCCTGAATTCATAGACTTCATTTCACATATTTGAATATCTAAAGGAACATTCGTTTGCTTGTGTTTCATGTTAATTTATGGCCTTGTTGCTGAAATTGCTAAGAAGAAAATAGGCATATATAACAGCTGCTTGAATCATCTAAATGACATATGGCTTGGATTATTTTCTGTGTTACCAGCTGGGCATGGCATTAGACTGCCGAGAAGTTAAAATAACTGACAGTGTTTCAGCCTCTGCAATTGCTCTCTGGCGCTGGTACCTGCACGGCCCCATTACGCGTCGGTACCTGTGCCTGCACCTAGGGCTGCTCGATGCCGCCTGCTCACTGTGCGGCACCCCGCTGGCCTGGGGTCGCTCGGCGCGGGGCCATTGCGCAGCAGCTTCGTCCTGCTCGCCGTCCTGGGCAGCCCTCCCCGGTCACATCCCATGTCGTGCTCGCCGCGAGCTGGAGCTGGGCAAGCCTGCTCCTCCGCAGTATTCACCCGTGCCTCGACTTGAAAATGTGCTGTGGAAAAAGGTTATGTGCTTCAGTAATGCGTGTTTTCTCTGTAACTTAACTCCCTGGTGTGGTTTTGTTTATTTGTCGCTGCTTCTTTGCCTTCATGCCTTTTTGATCATGCCTTAATGATGTTTCTTTCCTTTCCTTGTGTCCCGCTTGGCGGACACTGGCGCAGCCTTTCCATAGGGTGCCCTGCAGGTGAGCGTGGTCAAGCCTTCACGAATACATTACCCGGTTCTGAGTTTCTGTGTGCTTCCCTGTGTTTTTTTTTCCAAGTACACATCTTTGCAGCCAACAATTTAAACATGGAGAAATATCTTGATCCTGTGCAATGTTCTTTACCTGATCCTACCTTCCCACAGAAGTAATTTGTACTGAAAAGAAAGATAGGCATTTAAATAGACTGTTTAATCGGCTGGAAATGAAAGATTTCTCATTACGTTGATGCGACCACGAGTGTATGTGAAGGAGAGTTTCAGGAAGATGCCTAACAGGAAGGAAAGCCTCTATATACAGTTTCTCCAGTCACTACTTTGTTTATTACGGAGTTTTGTATGAATCACAAAGTGACCTCATTCACCAAAACTAAAGAAAGTAACACATATTTAGCTGTCCTACTCATGCAGAGTCATGGTCCAACGGAGTTTTAAGAAAATGATAACTGCTGTCATCGTAACGGCTGCACGCCCAAACTGTCTTGGCTGGGAGGAAGGGACGCCAACTCTCGCTGTCAAGCAGAGTTCGAAAGTGTTTCTGCACATGCAGGTTTTTTTATTGCTTTATGAGAAAAGAAGATGTATAAGAAGTTGCAATCTTGTATCATCAGCAGGGAGGAAGAATAAGCAGCTATATAAGACAGAATGGTAGGTCCCAGTGAGACTTGTGGAAAAATTCCCAGTGTGTTTAATGGTGCTCATATTTTATACATAGCGCGTATACAGCCTATCCATAAGCAAAGTAAAGAAACAGGTGAACTTTTTGATAGGTTTTGTTTCCAGTTTCTTCCCTATGCTCCTTTTTTCTACTGTTACCAAGTCCTGAGATGGCTACGATGTCATGCTTGTTGCAGAAATTCATCTTTAAACTAGTATGACTCATCTGGAGAGGAAATTCAGGTTGGCTTGACATGAAGTACAGAAAGTAACTCCCCTTTTAATTTTGTGCACTGGCAAGGAATGAAAGTCTTACTGGAAAAGACTGTTTTCAGGCAGGTTGTATATCATGTCCCATAAAATGATCCCCTCCTGGCTATAAATAACTGTGTATAGACACCTAGACACTGCAATAATGAGGCCACACCGTCACTTACACTGAATGTAGAATATATCTATTTCTGCTCCAAAATGTGTCTTGTCAGCTACTAGAAAAAAATCGACTCCCCTCATTAATACTATTAAAACAGAAAATGTAGACATAAGTTAGAGAACTGGATTTTGGTTTTGCTATGACATTTTAATAACAGGTTGATTTGAAGCCATCTGTTAATGTCCATAATTAACACGAACACCCCAGTCAAATTAATTGGTCTGGAGGGTGAATTTGGATTTCTCCTCCTCTGGGCTCCCCGGGTCCCAGCATCGCCCTGTACTCCTGGCAGGCCCCTTCTTTAGCTCCTGCCCTTCGGTTTCCAGGGCTGCCTCTGCCAGTGGGTCTAACTCAGGGCACTGCTCCCCGATGCTGCGGCCCCTCTTAGGTGCCCTTTGCTGGGGGCAAGCCAGCTTTCCTGCTTGGCACCATAGCAATTTTATGTTTATACCCTGTGTGCACACTCCAGTTTGGCATCAGGGAGGCTTTTGTTGGAGAAAAATGATTTTATTTCATCCAGTATTTGTCATGTTAGCTGCAGGATAATGGCTGTCTTGCTTATATGCAAAATCTCTATCCAGATTAGGTATATTTATTATAGTAATCAGTGCCTGCCAGTTATTTATAGTATCTCATCAGAGATTAGGGAGTGCATGAAATCCTACTTTTATTGGTGTCAGCAGTAACTTTTGGCTGATGCTGGTGGGTCTGGATTTCACTAAGATCATTTTGTGAGGACTAGTAAGGATCTGTACCCTCCTCGGAGAGGATGGAAAGCTGAGGCATGCATGGATTATTTGTGTTTTGCTCAGAAAGAAATAGAGGAAAAGAAATGGCTCCAGGCTGTGAGCCCCATTTTTGAACCATTAGATATACTGCCTCATTAGTTAAAAAAAAGACTTATTATTTTCTGCTTGTATAACAGCTATGGAAAGGAAATCCTAATATTTTTACATGCTGGTTATTTTTGCAGACTTCTCAGGTCTGTCCCCACCAGCACCAGGTGCTTGCACTGTGCCGCCACTGACACGTTTTCTTCGTTTTCGGATCCATTCTTTCCAGTCCCAACGCCATGAAGAAAGCTGTAAGTTTTCTTTAAAGTGCTCTTGAGAGCTGTTAGCGGGCATCAGCAGCTGCACCAATACCCCTCACAGGTGGGAAGCCAAGGCACCTGCTGCCCACTCCGGGCCAGCGGCTCCCCGGTGTCCCCGGCCCGGGTGGGCGGCCAAGCGCGCAGCCACGGCCCCCGTCGCTGTCGCCGTCCCGGTGCTGCGGGCACCGGCAGGCGCGGGGCTGGGCAGCCCTCCTGGGGCATGGCAGGCCCTGGCACCCACCTGCCCCGCGCTGCTCCCTGCAGAAAAGGGGAAGAACACGCAGACCTTATCTGTCTTCTCATCTCGTTTGATTCGCTGGCACACAAGACCTGTGTTGCGATTAATATGCCAAGCAAAGCTGGGTTATCTGAGACAATGTCTTGGAAACCTGGAAAAAAATATCAAGACTAAGGGATTTACAGTGCGATTTTTGCCAGGCGCTGTACAGTTTGAATCTCTTTGGAGTGGCTCGCTGTAGCTTGTTACACGCTGCGCTTCCTGCAAACACCTCGCCTTGCTTCTCGCCCTAATCCAGGCATCGCTGAGGCTGCAGGGGCCGTCTCCTGCTGCTCTCTGCTTACAGAAATACGCCACTGAAGGATAATGCCTCCGGCCCATGCAGAAAAGCTGAATGTAGGAGCAATTTTGCAGAGTCCCTTGTGACGAAATGTGGTTTTGGGGGTGTTGTGAGACTGGGTTTGGGGAACAGTGAGTGCTCCTGGGGCATCCTCAGGGCTCCCGGGTGCTAAGTGATTGCTGCTCACCCCTTCTAAGACGGCGGCATTTTGTGGGGAAGGAAATTATTTTCCTGCACATGCGTAAGGTTAGGAAAGCATGTCCTTCGAGTCTGTGAGGAGGAAAGGCAAGTGTATAAAATGCTGGATACCACATCCTACTGCTGCCAATAGCACTTTGTTCGTCATCCGCTTGCTTTAGTAAATGATCTCCTCCTTCATCCCCGTATGAATGTCGGACCATGAGGGATCCTTGCCGGTAGCACGGCAAGGTTTTGGGGAAGCGGAGACAGGATCTCAGCGCCACGGCAGGTGCTGCCAGCTGGGCACTGCAGCAAGCTGCCCGGCAGGGGCCGCGGAGGAGGCGGCCGGTGCCGATGCCGCTCCTGGTCCCTCGGCCTTTCCAGCGGCTGATGAACCCAGACCAGACCTCTGGGGCTGGGAGGAGACACGGTGGCGGAGGCCAAGCGCTGGCTACCGCTGTCCCTCCGCACCGCAGGGCGCTGTGATGCAGCTAAGGGTACCTCCTCCCTGGGGCGTCTTCAGCGCCGCGGCTATGCGTGGTGCGGGATTGAGGGCGCCCGGGCGCCCCAGGGCAGATCCGCTCCGCTGCCGCGAGGGGCGGCCGCCTGCCCAGCCGCCCCACGTGGAGGCGCCTGCTCCGCAGCGTGGTGACATCGGCATGAGCGGCACCCCACTCTCCCGGATTTATGCAGCAGGATTTTTTTTGAGGTCCGACTTTCTGGGCGGCCCTCCCGGATTTCCCCAAACTCCCCACATGGCCCGCGGTCGAGGCCTTCCCACGCATCGTCTGGCTCGTCCTTGTCCTCGGTCGAGCGATGACGGAGGAGAACGCGTGCCCGGCCTGAGGACCACCCCTCGGGCGGGGGCAGAAGCGCCACTTCCCCGCCCCGGCGTGGGTTTTGGGCACCAGCCCGGCCCCTCGCCCCGCAGGCCCAGTGCCCCGCACCCTGCACCAGCGCCCAGTGCTCCCGGCACTCCCGGCCCTGCTGCCGAGGGCTCCCGCCGCCGGCAGCTGCTTCCCAGCTGGGCTTGAGGCCGTGCTGCGGCGGGGGAGGGTGATGTAGCGCCGTGGGATGCTCTCGGTCAGAGATGCTTTTTCTGTGGGAAAGCGGTGATAAACATGGCACGCACGTCGCCTTGGGACGGGCGCATGACGCAGATATTTTGTGCTGTTAAGACAAATGATAAATGCCACAAATGATGTGGCTCCCCACAGCCCCATGCTGGGAGGCCTGGAAATCCCAAAGGTCTCTCTTTTTTTTGGCATCCCCCCACCGCTGCTTAGCAGCCTCCTCCGGAGAGGCAGCAGAGCCGTGGGCAGCCGGGGGGCCCCGGGAGAGGGCCCTGCCGGCTGGCTGTGCCCGGCTCCCGCTCTTCCCACGCCCAGCGCTCTCCTCTCGCACGTGAGCGTTCCTCTCCCTCCTCTCCCAGTCGCTCTCCGAGCAGCAGTGGCAGTTTGGGAGGAGGGCAGCCTGAACGGGAAGGACCGCAGACAGCAGCGTTCATTAGCCAGAAGCCTACGAGGCAGAAGCTGCTGGTGCTGGTGGGGAAGGCGGCCCTGAAGGGGGCTGGGGCCTGCAGGGTCCAGTGGAGGGGAGGGGAAACACACGGAGAACACAGCACATGGATGGGGCTGCGGGGGAGGAAAACGGAGGCGTCTGGCCTGAAGAATGAAAAGAAATCAGGCGGTCTGTGCACATGGCACAAGGGGAAGGCTCAGACCTGCGTGCAGGGGGACGGCTCTGCTGATGTGCATGTCCTTGCAGGCTTCAGGAGCTGTCACTTCTGAGCTTGCCAGGACACTCTGCCTTTTGAAGTCTCTCTTAACGTGTATGCTTTCCCGGCAATGGCCCTAAAGCCCTGGAGTCTGGTTATGCTAAACTTCAGTAGCTCTGTTAAACTCTGATTTTTTGCTCCAGAGACCCCAGAAGAGCTGGTCTTTCACTGACACCTGTGGATATAAGACAGAATTGCACACAGGCCCTCCGACTCTGGAGGCTGGGAATTTTAGCTCCCGAACCTCCTGGATCCGCGCGCCCTGGCTCTCAAAGTCTTTGGCCTGTGTATGACTCGGGTCTACACAGTGTTCACGATACTGCAGTGACAAAGGCACTGTGCCGTGTGTTACCCTGCAAGATTAATGCCTGTCTTTCTTCCAGTCTTCTCCGAGGGGAGAATCCTCTTTGCAATGTGATTTATGGATTTTGCTTTTTCCATGTGCACTCCCAGCGATGCATTTTGCAATAGCAAAAGCTGGGCAAAGCAGTGTGCCTTGCAGCTGGAGCAGAAAGGCATGGGGCATCTCTGCCCATGAGAAACTGCCTCTGGGGTACCGTTGTTTTTCCTGTTCAAGGGGACAGATGAAGGGCAATAGGGGACAGTAGTTGAGTTCCCACTCTACATTGATACTTTGGTTACAAGCACCGCCAAAATAGCTATAATAGTACTAAAACCCTGCCCTCAGCCTGCTCAGCCAAACGCAGGCTTACGGCTCAGCACAGGCTTCATCATGCACCTGTGCACAGCATATACTTTTAAACTTTTGTTTAGCTGGTAGTTGCAGCTGTGGGCAGTCCCTTGCCGGCATACAGGATTTCTAAGTAAGTTATTAGCTTGTTGAAATGAAACTGGTGTTGGTATGAAGACTTTAATGTGGAACTAGGACAGGGTGATCTGACACTAGGCTGATTTTCGTTGACAAATATAGATATTCTGATAAGGCCTATCATGCATTAACCATGTGCATGTTGAAGCTAATAGGAGTTAAAGTGTAGGAAGCATAACAGTACCCTGGGAAAGGCAGTAATTCCCCTGCTCAAGAAGAGAAAGAGAAGAATGACCTGTCACTGTCCTGGCTCTCCCACCAGCGAGGGCAACCCTGGCCATGGACTTGTTGCATTTGAATGAGCCAGTGAGTGAATGTGTTAATCACCAGCGCGAGGTGTCATCACTTACAGCTTATTGTGCTTTACTAGACTTGAACATAATATATGCCCATTAGCAAACATTTCTCATTTCCTTGCCTCTATCCTCTGCAGTCAACTTGATCCCATAAATCCACAGCTCTTGTGCAGTTGCTCTTGCCCCGATGCAAAGCTCTGCACTGAGATTAGCCCCAGCTGCAGCTGTACCCGGGAAGGAGGGAGGATGTAATTTGGGGAAGGTGAGAACACTCTGACCAGGTTAATTGCAAGAGTACCTTTCCCTACTTCCCATCACCTGGGGGCATATGTTTGTGTTGCATGCGAGGGATGTGAGTGCTTGTTGAAAGTCTGGTTTGTAAGCTCTTTACTGTGAAGTTTCTGAGCATGATGAGTGTTTGAGCAACCTGGTTATTATCCCTATGGCATCTGGTGTGGCTTCTGCTCCCTGGCTGGACAAGTGATTGTCTCCAAACCACTTTGGTAAGTGTGGAAGTGGCCTTTGTGGTCTTTTGGAAGTAAGTAGTGCCTGCTCTACAGCATTATTGGGGATATAGGAGAAAGAAAGCCACAGTCCTTTTGCCTCTGCTATGGGATTTTCCTGGGACCACTAGAGGTTAAACAAGGAGGTTTGTTCAGCAGTTGGGCCTTGTTGCCTTGCCAAGAGGGTGCTGGGCAGCCTCCTGGCTCCCTCCAAGGTGGGTGAGCTCAGACAGCCCGGCCTGGAGCTGGGAAAGCTTGGTGGAGGGAAAACCTCCTTGTGCGAGGGCTTTCCCTTTGCCTGCCATGGGCTGCTCTTAAGTAGCAGGAATAAGGCCTGGGGTGGAAGACCTCGAGCACACGCTTTGGAAAAAAACTTTTTTTTTTTAAACTTTCTTAAAGACTCTAAGATAGCTACAGACCTCTCTCTCTCTCTCTCTGGAACTCTGGAACTCTTCTTGATCAGCAGTGTTGGCAACCTTTTCCTGCATGCTGCTCAGCCACGTCTTCCTTTCATCCACCAGGACTTCATTTTGACAGAAATCCAATCTTTATTCCATAATTAAATGAAGGAGCAGCCTGAAACATGCTGTCTGCAAATGTTTGATTTAGCTCAGGCTTTTCCGTGTGAATGTTAGGCGAGCGAACGGCAAGGAACCTGTTCAAACACAACTCTGTTTAAAGTGCGGTTTTCCCACTCGCCTTGCTGCAGTCGCTCCCATCGCAATGCCAGCGACTGGCGGTGGCGGCGAGACCGGGGCCCCCGGCTCGCTCCCGGGGGCTGCTGTCTGGGCACGAACGCACGGCTTGAGCTTCCGCTTGGTCCCACGGATGCTTTGTGCTGGGGCCCGTGGCCTCGTCCGCCGGGGGCTTTCCCTGCCACTGTCGCAGAGTGCGCCTCTGCGTGCCGCTCTCGTGCCACGCGTGTCTTGCCCCCTGCGCCTGCAGGCACGGGCTCCCCCTGAGGAAGGGAGAAGCGGCCGGGCGCCCTGCCGAGGGCCCCCGTCCTCCGCACGGTGGCCGTCCCCCCCCCCCCCCCGGCCAGGTAACTACCCCAAAAACACAGGTATTTGAACCCCGCCTCAGCTGAAGTATTTTAAGGGCTGTAGGTCAGTATTAATACGGTTGTGCCAACACATTTAGCCTTGTAGTACTGAACATCCTTTTGGAAAAAAGGTTTGTTAGATGTGGTGTTTATTAATTCTTCTACTTATGTTTGGGAAATCCGTTCGTCCTTTGTCTGTCTGTTCTCCATATTCCTATTACGTGTTTGATAGAAAAATGGAAAGAGGGCAGCGGGCTTTTTGCTGAAACCCCGAGAGCCTTTGAAACACCCTGACCACCTGCAGCGTGTGGACCCCAGGGCTGCGTTGCAGCCAGCTGCGTGCGCGCGGGGAGAGCGGGTATGAGACATGGCAGCCCAAAAGTGCGTGCTGCAGAGAGGCGTCTGGGTGGTCAAAGGGAGAGGAAACGGCCTGAGCCTGCTCCACGTGCAGTGGGAAGGGGTGGTGTGTCCCTGTCACACAGCCACCCAGCAGCAGCCTGCATCCAAAAGAACATCTTCTGCTCTGTAACGTTATATCAAAAGAGGTTGCAATGTGTGGTTTGACTTCCTAAAGCCTTTCTTTATCAATACCGCCAAAAGCACACCCTCTATCAGCATTTGCTATAACGTCAGCACGTTGGAGATGAAATGCAGCCTTTCAGGAGGGAAGGTCAGTGATTCTGACCATGTACTTTGGTTTAGCTCAAAAACAGTAACGCTCTGCGTGGGGGAATGTTTCGGGAGGAATCTTGCCAAGTTCTGGTGAGTATTTTTGGCAGCAGATTTTTAACTGCAGTTTCTGGAGAGGGATAACTTTGTTTTCTTGTAATATTCTGTTACGATGAACAAAAATGGTTATGTGCCAGTGTTATATCAGGAACTCCCACTGAAGGGCAGCAGTAGCCTTCTCAGATAATTTTGCTGTTGCTATTTAAAAGAGCAGACCATAAATGAAGTGTTTAGAATAAAGCTATTCAAATGTTGCACTGCTCTTAGTCTTTCTCATTGCTATATAAATACATACTGTATTTACACTTTCATGCTTACCATGAAGCAACCTATTATCATAATGACAATAATCGCCCTGAATACGCTAAAAACAAAAACATTAGGCACAGTTAGAACAAACTGTGACACCTTTCTCCTAAAATGAGGGACCTATCCACGGTTTTACAAAGCTGTGGGTGTGGAGACCAGAATTACTCTGTCTTTTTCAGTACATCTGGTTTTATATATAAAACCTTTGTGTGTGGGTTTTGTAGTTCTAACACACTTTTTATGAGGGCATGGATCCTGCCAAACAGTTGTTTTAGAGTGACAAGAGTAATCTGTAACCAGAAGGAGAGCAAACACTGTATTAACACTGGTTGTTTCAGGTTTCAGAAGAGTGTGGATTATAGACATCTGACTACAGGGTTTGTACCTCATAAACGGCGTTTTCCTCAGCCCTTCATGTGGTCAGCAAGCACATGGAGCTGATGAAACTGGAACTTAGTATTTTTTGCTCTTGTGGTCTTTAGCTGTAGGTATTGAAAAAATCCTGTCTTTCCAACCCTTATTTATGGGAATTGCCCCTGTTCAATGGCCCCAAATCAAGGGCCAGTTTACTACCTCTGATTTTGCTGAAGAATTTTTGAGCAATACCTCCTGAGATCACTAGTGCCCTCACGCCACATATATTTTTTTTATTTGGCTTACACAATATTACACATCCAGCAGGTTAGCTCTTCACTGGGATACATCTGCTCAAATTGCGATATTGAGATATATTTACTCTCCAGCCACATGTCTTTTATATAATAGAGCTGCCAAGTTCAACAGTTCTGGAGCCTTATTTAGACTATATCATTGATGAGATTTCAGGTGTTTAAAAAAAAAAAATCTTGAATTTTATGTCTGACAAATATTAGCTCTGAAGTCAGACAACCAAAGAAGTCAAAGGGAGAAATAAAGCCTAGTTTATGTGGCCTCACACAAAAATAGCAGTTTGCAGGTGCTGAAAGATCCCTGAATAAGCAGCACCAGTCATTTTATAAGTAGTTAGTTTATGCATTAGAGGTGGTTGTTGCTGAAGCAATTGCTACAAGCAGCACCCAGGCCGACTGAATTCTAACCCTTCAGGAATCACTTCTTAAAATATAACTTAGTAATTGGCCCTCTATAAACCATTTTAAAAATGCCACTTTGATATTGTAGGTATGTAAATATATTTTCTCAAATAGTAATTGCAAACTGAATAATTGCTAGAAGCATATAAAATATCATCACCGATTCACAGCTGATACCTGCAACTCCATTTTGTCCTAATGTGTATTTCTGCTGTCCCTAACTTAAGTAACGAATAACACACACTTCTGGAGTTCCTAAAACTCCTTTGCAGGACCTCATATTTTGGGTATCCAGTCTTTTGAGCTTTTAAATCTTTGAAGCGTAAAGGAATGTAGTTGTAATGCTGATTTCCTATTAAGGCCTACACAGAAAAGAAACTGGATATTTTAAAGTGAGCTAATTTTTCCTCTTATCCAGGAGTTGACTGATGGCTTAAGAAAACCAAGCAAACATCATAATAAACCCCAATTACTTTAATCCACAAAGTGCTGTCATAGTTAATTGCTATGCAAGCTTCATGCAGCTGGAATATAATTACTGTTTTCTGACTTGAGCATCGTTGTGGGTAGCTCACTGAAACATCTGCTCTAGGCATTTGAATGGTCCAAAGGGCGCAGGAGATGGTAAGATGGTTTTTGGGAGCCGACCAAGGAGCAGCCTCTGAGAAGGGAGCAGAAATGGGGGGAGCCTGGCACAGCCCTTATATGCCACCTCTGCCCCGGCTCCTGGCTTGCTGCCTGTCATGTCAAAACCTTTGGAGAGGCCCTGAGTTATTACAGCTAAAAGATAGTATTTTTCTTCTTCAGCATCTAACAACTGCCAAACCCAGGCAACAAGACTTTTTTTTTTTGACACAAACTTAAAAAAAAAAAAAAAAAAAAAAAAGGCTATATATTGAGCCTGCCCACCAGGCCTGAAGCTTGTCTGGTGGCGGTGATGACGGGTGACCAGGGAGGAGCTGAGCCCCGCTGCCTTGGGCGCCGTGAGCTAATCTTACTGCCCCGCTGCTCCACGCCTGTGCCAACGGTGTGCCCCGGGCGCACCAAACTCTGCAGGTGTCTGAATGCGGTGTTTTGAACGTGGCCCTGCTTCTTGCTTTGATCTTCATCAAGACCTCTGCATGCCTTAAAAAGCCAACCAACCAAACAAAAAAAAAACCCAAACCAAAAAAAGCCATACTGACACTTCAGGGTACCCGCTGGCATGTCGGTGTGTTATTCAACTGAGTGTTTGCCCTGCGAAATATTAGTGGAGGGTGAAGGCATAAGCTGAGCACTTCTGAAAGGTTGCTGGTCACACCGTCTGTGCTGCGCCGCTGTGCGGTCGGCACCTTTGAGGTTCACCTGTGGCTTTAACTAAGCTTAAGGAACAGAAGATGCTAAAAAGGAGACCAGGGTGAACTGATGGGGTGATCGCTAGTGCTAAATTTTGCCTAACAAGTGCCAAAGATGCGTGTGAGGGTATGGATAAATGTTACTGTCACTTCCAAGGGGCGCCGGGCCTTTGCAGGAAAACCCGAGTTAAGTGTTCGGGACGCAGGGGTGGGAGCCCCTCGACACCGGTGTGAGGGGAGCCTGCTGTTCCCCGCTCTGTCCAGCGGCCTGACGGGTGCTGCTCGCCTCGGGGGCACCACTCGCGGCAGCGCCCGCGAAGCCTGGCCGCGGCTGAGCGGGAGCTGCAACGGGGGCTGCCTGCGCCCGGCCCCCGCTGGGCCCCCGGGAGCCGCCGTCGCTCAGTAAGCGTGTCTGTCTCCTCTTGGAGAGAGTGATGCTGCCAGGGACTGTTTTAAAGACTCGCGGCGGAAGCACCCGAAGGCGCTGCGGGAAGCTGACCCCCGTAGCGCTCATGGCCGGGGAGCGGGGCGCAGCTGGCGCCGGGAGCCCGCATCCCTCGTCCCTTCCGAGCGCAGCGCGGAAAGCGCTGATAGCCCGGGTGCTGTCTCTGAAACGGGCACCCGACCCTTTTGGTGAAGGGCTGAGCCGTTGATGACTTTAAGTGCAAAATAAGAGGCTTTTTCCTTATGTGTCTGGTAACACAACCGCCTCCTTAGGCCTCTTGTCCTGGAGCTGGCAGCCTGCTTGTTCCCGTGTGGAAGGTACGAGAAAGGCCGCCCTTTCTCCAGGGGGCTCAGGAGTTAAGTCCCTCGGTATTTTTTGAGTGAGTCTCCTCACTGAAGCATGCAAAGGCAGGACTGGGATCAGTACAGATGTAGAAAAAGCACAAGCTGCACTGAAAAAGAATCCCAGAGCTTGGAAGAGCTCTGTTTTTGAGGCCGCAGCCGCATCTCCTCAGCCTGGCCGCCTCGCGGGGCGGCCCCGTCCCCAGAGAAATGCAGTATTTCCTGGGTTTGACTGAGCTGGAAGCAGCACAAAGCGCAGCGTTTTGTGCTCTGCCTGTTTTGCTGCTTCTGGTTTGAGCCCAGGATGGGAAGTGCAGCTATAGATGAAAATAGCTGACATTTAAAATCAAGCCGCCTCGACGTCCGCAGTCATTAGAGCTCGTGGGTGAAAATGCGGGTTTGGGTGAGGGAAGAGCTATTTCCTCTCATCGCACGGAGCAGTTCGCCTGAGCAACCCCCCCCGCAGGAGGCGGGGGCTGCGGGAGGGACAGCCAGGGACAACCCCATCTAATTTTGGAGTCAGCCCTGCTTTGAGCAGAGGGTTGGACTAGACGCCTCTAGGCTTTTCTTCCAATCTAAATTATTCTATGGGGTCTCTGGACTCACAGTGATAATCTTAGTTTGCAGAGAAGAAAATAAGTCATCCAGATATTACAGGATATGGGAAAAAATATTTGATCGGACTCTTCTCAAGTAAAGGCTTACGGGAAGTCTGTTTTGTCTCTAGCATACCCTATCCCTAAATATGCTAAAATGTACTTTCCTCTTATGTCAAACTCTCCTAAATAGAGTGGTATGTATATTTATGAGGTATTGCTACAGGTGACTTCTGATATATTTGGTGGTGCACAACATAGCATGAGATACTGCAATTATCTGTCCTAAATAAATATGAGAGCTCTGAGATACTATTTGTCAATGAATATACTAATTTTTGATAATACTGATTTTTATATAAAGACAAACATCCTTAATAAACCAAGCGGGAAGCAAAGAAACTGTGTGTCCAATATTGGCACCTGTGGGCAGATCTCTCTCTGCGGCACTCCTGTGCCACTTACCACAAGCACCAGAGGTGTTTCCTGTAGTTTGTGTCTGACAGAGTGGAGGGACAGTCCCGTCACAATGGGGCTGTTGGTGGCCCTGCACTGACTCGTGCCACCATGACCCACGAGGGTCCTTTATTGTTTGGATTTCATTATATATACCAAATGAAGCTGTCATCACTGTGCACCCTTTTCTGCATGTAACTTGGTGATCTTGCATAAATATGCATGTGTTGCAGCCTCGAGGGCTGGGAAACAACTTTCATTTTCCCTTTGGGCTATGGTAAATCCACAGGGCCATGGTCTGAGGTGGTTGCTCCCTCCGTGCTCGGGGCGCCTGGCATGCCGGCTCTGAGCATGATGAGCAGGAGGTGGGTGAGGTGGGCGAGAAGCGGTGCAGGAGGAGCTGTCTGCAGCGGTGGTTCCCGTGATGCTTGGGCCCGTCTGAGCAGCCGTGCTGGCCTCCCTGCCAGCGTTGGCCCCCCGCTAGCCTCCTCCAGGGACGTCCCTTTTGGGCAGGAGGCTGTGAACGTTATCTCGGGGTGGGCAAGCGGTGAGGCTGGCGAGTGCCGCTTTCGCTGTGTGACAACCTGACCCCTTGTTTGCATTGCTGCCTGTGCCCAGCAAGCAATAAAGTGCTAAGTGCATCAACTTAAAATCTAACTTCAACATTTAATTAACATCTCCAAAGTTTCCTGGATCTTCACAAGACTCTTTCTTTCTGTTGAGCACCAGCCAGTATTATTGTTGGACCAGTGCCAGGGTTCTTGGCTTTAAAGTTTGTAAGTTTGAACCACATTAGCTTTCCTCAAGCTGTATGTCTGGATTGCTGATAACAAATACCCCATTCATTTAAGAGATGGAAATAGTAGGCTTTTGGAGAACTCCTCAAATTGTTTTCTATGCAAGTATTTGTCCATGCACATACCCTGCAGCCAATCTGCTGGAAACTCAAATCCGAGAAACATGCCAAGATTTCAAATCAGTGCTCATAAGCATCAGATCCTCTGATTAGCAGAGATTTTTAAATAATACATCTGTGACTGGCTGCTGGGAAAGGTGGCTTGCAGCTACAGCAAGTGTGGTAAACTTGGGAACAAGCTGAAAAGAGAACGATGCTGTGAAAATAAGTACAATAACGGGCACCAAGAAATCTAGCAAAGAGAAGGCTGGGTCTAAACAGTGAGACCTGAGAAAGGGGTGGGGTGAATCCACCAGGAGACCTCCCTGGTGACCCAGCATTAGGGTCTGGACAGAAAAGGCCAGATGGCAGAGTCCCAGAAGGAGTGCTTGGAGGGGCTGGCCAGCTGGTATAAGGATGTGTCTGACATAAGGCAAGCCAGAGTCTTGCACTCCTGGTTGGCAGAGTGAAAAATGCTGGGGAGATAACATGCTTGCTCAGAAATCCTTGCTTCAGGAACACTACATAAGGGAAAAGTCACAAGTATTTTGTATTGCCATATGGAATATCTCATCTGATAAGAAAAATATGGTTTCCTTGCCTCCTGTGATTTCTTTAGGGGGAAAATATATGTTAGAAGCATGATTTGGAAAAGACAAATGCCTGGAAGAACAAAGAGAAAATCCAGATACTTTGTGAAATTTTAATTTATTATAAAAAGGTTCCTCTAGTTCCAATTCCTCTTTTTATTTTTTCATTTTTTATTTTATTAAGTACAAATAAGGAGGTTTTGGCAAAACAGTCACTTCTGGTCAGCTGGTGTTAAAGGTACTAGGAATCTCTTTCCCGATTCCTTTGTTTCTTGTTTTCTCTTATCTATCTTAATCATTATGGCAAAGACTGTTAAATTATGCTCTAATGTAGTTGAAAAAAACCCACATATTTCTTTTTAGGGTATTTCAGAAAATATAGCCATGGACCACCAGAGTCCACAGTCTGGTCTGCTCCTCTCGCTCCTCAGCTTCCTAAACCCAGGGATTTAAGCCAGGTATATCCAGACACTGCAGCTGGAGCAACCCGCGCGTGCAGTGTCGTGTGGCCTTGTCCGCTCCCGTTCCCTCAGCTCGCTGCTTGTTGTATCCTCATCTCAGAGCGCAGCAGGGAAGTGGCCTGCATTGCAAACGTGTGTGCAGTAGAGGAGTGGAGGTGAGGAGAGGGCCGTGGCAGCGGCTGCCGTGGCCAGACCGGAGCGGCGAGCTGCAGCCGTACTGGGCGCTCCGTCTTTCCTGCCGGCGGTCTCCTCGCCTCGCCGCGCTGCTCAGTGACGGGCGCTGCAGACGTGGGGACCTCGGGCTGGCTGCTTCCTCCAGCGGTTCGTTCCTGCTGCGCCCAGTGACTTGGTGAGGCAGGCACGAGCAGTCAGTTCGGACAGCCCAGCGTAACGTCTGTTCCCTAAAACAAAGCTTGTGGCTTTACATCTTTTCTTGACCAGGAAAACTTTTCTAAGGTTAGTACTTTTCTACCACATCCTTGTCAGATGTCTGTTACAGCCTCGCTCAGAATGTGTCATTAAAAAAAACCCTTTCTTAAATGAGAACATGTCTTACAAAAGCAGCCAACACTTTGGCTAGCAACATCTGCACCTGGGTGAAATGTTTTACCTACATCAACAGAGGGCAGGATTCCCACGGAAATCACCGTAACTGCTAATTTAAATGGGGCTAGGGCAAATTATAGCTGCTCTGAGCCTTCGGGCCGTAAAGAAAAAGGCATCTGCTGCTGTTCCCCCTCTCTGTTTCCAGGCATTTTTGGGTGTGCATTCTCAGTCTTTTGCAAGGGGATTTGTGCGAGTGTTAGCATAAATGGCCGTTATCTGGGCTAATTTCCCGCAAACTGATGAGGTAATAGGTCTCTGGTTTTTAAACTGGTTGTTGGAATCTGGCACTGAAAACCCATGTAAAAGTAGCCCATCCAAAGCACGGAGCCACCTCTTCTCTTTCCTGCCGGTTGCCTTGTCTGTGTTCCTTAGGGAAGTGTTGACAAAGCATTGCTTTTATAAACTTGAGCCTTAGTCAGTATGTCACTTGATTTTAGACTGATCCTTCTGCTTCAGTAGTTATTTGATAGTAGTCAGGGCTCGCAGCTCGCTCTTCTAATCCTCGCAGTTATCTTCCCCCCACCAGATCGCACCATCTGTTTTAGCTAGGCTGCCTGGGGCACTGGTGTTCCCCCTCCCCCCTCTCCCCCCCTCTCCCCCGTCTCCCCCCCCCTCCCCACAGTTTTCAGTGTTCAGCTACAGGAAGCTTCTCATTACTGTGTTGTATGGAATAACCTTGTTCCAGCAAAATATTTTATCCATAAAAATTCAATTTTGAATTAGGTTTAACAGAAACCTCTGATGGAAACAAATTGATCTGTTGATTTATGGTGCTTCTGCCAGGGAAGGAACTTCTTTTCTAAAATGCCTCTACATCTGACACAAAAAGAAAGGCCTAAACTTGTCTTTTAACTTTGAAGAAATCAAATAAGGCAACTGTTGTGGTCTTTGCCAAGCTGTGTGCTAATAACCGAGGGGAGATGTTCTTATGTCATGATTAGTAACCATCTCAAACATCACACTGTCAATGAATTTTCTTTAAGGGGAGAAGTCTGTAGGACTGTGGTCACTGCAGACTTGCTGATTCAAGTCTTCCATGTTCCAGGGTCAAAGAGTGAGTTGCTAAATTTGATTCTGACTAAGCTATTTGAAGGCATCCCCTTCAGGGACAAACTCTGAAAATTCAGTCTGGGGAAAAGATGAGTGACTGTGGCTGTGATTGCTGTGGCAGTGAGCACCACTGCTGGCTCACTGGAAGCAAGCTGATGGGGGAGAAAAATCTGTCAGAGTAATGTTTTGGTAGGAAAATGTCCATGTGTCCATAAAATTCATAAATGAATGTACCATGTCTGCTGGCAACAAGCAGAGTTGGATCAGAAAAGAGTAGAGCTGTGTGTGTGCTGCAGAGTAGGTGTGGAGTGCAATGCTCTCCTTCTGCAAGCTTCTGCCTGATTTTGACCATCGATGCACAGTTTTGCATTGGGAAAGATGAGAGTTAAAAAATATATATATCCTGGAAACACTCGGTGAGTAATATTTGCAGGGAGTAAAATTTTGCTGATGCTCTCAGTTTGGAGAAAGACCGAGGTATTGCCGACCAGCCCGAAGCCCACAAGCGGGATCCACAGCTGCAATTTAGGGTCTGTTCAGCTCCCTCGGGGATAAAAGCAGGGCAGTAATTTCTAATGGCTCTCACTAGTTCTCAGGACCAAATTATTGCCCAGTTCAGGGTTTTCAGCTTCTGCGGTCTTTAAACTGCAACAGCATCTTCTGTTTTGAAAGGAGATATTCGTTCCATGAAGTTTAGGAGGAAAGTGGGATCGCATGACCTGAGTAAAGTGATGCAGTTAAAGTCCGTACGAACCTGGAGATGATCCGAAGCGGTAGTCTGCTGGGACACCAGCTGTCCCAGGCCTCTTGGCAGGGTGGTGTCTGTCCCCGTGGGAATGGGAAGTGGTCACAGCTGAGTGTGGTGGGATGAAGGCAGGTATTTTGTATGTCATCACTGCTAAGGTGATCTATTCATTCCTCCTTGCTGTTTCTTCCAAATATATCCTACACTATCAAAGCATACTCTCTACTGTCCAAAAATGACAGTTCAGTTACTGTAATTTTTAAGTTATTATTTAAGTTGGCACTTTGATAGAGTACAAATGGTACAAAGGTCTTAAAAGATGCATGCACAAACACTATTATGTTTCTCAGACCACAGTATATTTCACATGAGCAATCCATATCCCATCTGTCACCCAGCTTCACTTCTTGAATTATGAGTGCAGTTTTCAGCAAAGTTTAAAAAAAAAAAAGAGAGAGAGAGAGAGAGAAAGAGCTGGATTAGCCTGTTTCAATTACTAATTCAGTCTTGTAATGTGAAATTAGGCCTGAGAGCTAATATATAATGGAATGAAATCCCTTTCCAGTTCCCTGCTTTGCCATGATGTGTTTCCAGACGAATACGTTTTTGACTACAGAATGTGGCAAACTTTAGGCTCTGACTTATTCTTCAAGGAATTTCTTCAAGGAATTGGTTATACACTTTAGTGCATATAAGATCAAATTGTTCTAATTGACCTGATATTCAGAAGAAAATTATAATAGCTGATTAGCATTTTTAGCCTTTCAGCAGCAGGATATAGATATAATTGTCTTGTGAGAGAATGCTTTGATATTTGTTTGTGTTCACATTTGACAAAATGAACTTTTTATCATTCTGAAACTCTTTGATCCATGAGGAAAAGTGATTCAAAATTTGTTGCACTATTTAGGATCAAATTATGAATGATTTATAATGTATTTTCCTGGATAATGTAGTTCCTGAGCTGAACAATTATCTAGAAGCAAATATTCATTCTCACTTTTCTATTAATCTGTAGATGGATAGTGTTTCTTGGTTATGTTCCAAAAACATCTACAAATAATAATACATTGTCAAAGTTCAAACTGTCTGGCTGTAGCACACTTTTTGTAGATACAAAAATTCTTAGTGCAGTTCTCCTGTCTTGGAAAAAAAACCACCAGGATTTCTCCTTTTTTATTTCTGTAGTAGGAAATGGCTAGGAAGAAAACTGTGATACTTCCATGATTTGAGACAAGAGTGGCCATAGAGAAATATATGCCCTTCTGAACCAAGTCTCCATTCTTTTTTTTTTCCTCAGCTAAAAGAGGGTGTATTGTATTTCAGGCTACAAACAGCTATGTGCAAATCTTGAGAAATTATTTAATTTATTGCCAACGGAATGACCATGAATAACGTTGTTATACACCCATGTTGCTTTAGTCATTCTGTTGTCTTCTATATTTTCATGTTTCTTAGCAAAAACCAATTCACAGGCTTTGTTTGAAGCTAGGCTAAAATGACTTTTATGGTTGGCTCCATTTGCATGGTGTCTTACAGTTAACAAGTTACAGTAGGCATTACGGCAATTATTATTGTCTTTATTGATCTGTGCAGAATCACTTCTCTGCTCCTTCCAGGAAACGTGATATCACCTTTTAAGGGCTTTATTTGAACTGCTATGGCATATTAGTGACTGTCACACTCAAGATGCATATAGGGATTAACTTGAACATTTAAAAATACATAAATAGAGCTCATTGTATGCCTCAGGTCATTCTCACTCTGCTCTCTGTCTGTTGTGCCGGACTGCTACCGGCTTAATACAAGCAGTATTTACTTTGGAGTAAACGTATGGGATATAATTAGCTTGACATGTCCAAAGGTGGAAGTTTATAGGGCAGTCCTCATGGATTATCTTATGCAGAAACAACCTATTTGGAAAATACTTTTCAAACGTATCTTTCTGGAGACGGAAGTTATTTCTGCACAAAGTGTGCCTTCTGTTCCCTGTGACCCCAGCGCCGTTCTTGGCGGATGCTGGCAGGCGACCCCCATCGCGCAACACCCGCAAGCCCGCGGTGTGTGCGTTGCCACCACTGACCCAGTCCAGACGTCTTTCTCTCTGCATACTGCTTCCTTACCAGCATCGCTGGTGCAAAACCAGAGGTGCAATGTTTTAACAGCCAAAAGCTTAAATGGAAAAAACATCTAAAGTTTTTGTTTCGGATGTGCAATTTAGCTCTGTTGCGGGAATCACTTTCTTACCAGTGAAGATTTTTCATTCTAAGAGACAGATCAAAGAGATAAGTGACAGACACTCGAGATGAGGCATGAGTCACTTGCCGGCTGAAGCTTAGGACATGCCATGGGCATCCTTCAAAGTGACCCTTTGTCATTTGGTCAGAAATACTTCCCTATTCCCAAACTTATCAGCTGCCGGCACTGCTATAGAAAGCAATATGCCCTGTGCCTCTCAGGCTTGCTTATGTGGACATCTCACAAAATTAATGTTTAATGACAGCACAACTTTATTCTAGCAGAGCAAAGGGTTAAATTCTTGACGATGAAGTTGTAAACATAGTTACAAAATATATGCAGGGAGGACTAAAATGCACTGTTAGATGCCAGTGAACATGCTGCTTCTGGGTCCTTCTGAGCCTCGGATAGCCTGGGGAGCTGGTGATTTGCCCCTCCAGACTCTTGGCTTCTACACTTTACCCCTTAAGTACAGCCATAGCTTTGCAGAGGACCAGTGTGAAAGCATAGGTGACAGACTCAATATTTAATGTGTTTTCGCCCCAAATTTCCCTTCCTTCCTGCTCCTGCAGCACCATTATTGGTTTTGGGGTCTCCCCCACAGAACCCCCATTGCAGTGATTTTCCCTGCGATAGCAGGGTGCTGGAATGAGAGTCCTGCTCAAGGAGAAGCACAAGTGGACGTGGATCCTGGTGTCAGCAGGACCAGGGCCGTAGCTGGGCATTACAGCTGCGCGTGGCCCCTTGTCCAAACCAGCACGTCTTCTACTCTGCAGCATTAATGGGGAAAAAAATGGTGGTGAGGAAGAAGTAACCCTCAGGAATAATGAGGAGCTGCATGGCTTGAAATGTGTAAAATCCATCTATTACCAGTTCAAGAAAGTAAACTGAAAATAAAGGTTCATTTTTCTGACTTAACTATAAATACTTCAGTCCAAGAACAATATGAACTGAGAAATGTTTTATGTCGCAAAAGTAACATTAATGTCTTTAAATGGACTTTTGGATATTCAACTTTGTTGACTTTAAAACCAGCTATGCTAGAACATAGTGAAATCCCTAAGTAATGTTTTATGTGATAACTATCACTGTATAGATACAGCATTCTCCAAGAGTTAGAAGGTCGCTGCAGTGAGAACACCTGCAGAAGACCTGGCGGGGAGTTGGTGACTGGCAGAGTACGTGGTAGCAGCCCCAGCGTGTGAAACTACACGCTGACTGAATTCCCATCAGGGCCAGGCATGCATGTTCCCTTTTGTCAGCTAATTTCTAGCTGCTTCCTGGGCAGTAACTACTCCAGGTTAGCACAGCTGAGATAAGGAAACAGTTTGAGCAGATTTAAGGGGCCCTTAGGAACAACAAGTCGGGTCCCATCCGTGCATCTGATCATGCCTCCAGCAGCCTCCCATCGGCGACCCCTCCTCGCAGTTCCCGGGGCTCCCCATGCAGTTTGTAGTGCAAGTCCTTCATTAAACCTATCCTGGTTAACCCCTTATGAACCTTGAGTGTCTCTCTCCGCTGGTATCCGACCCTCTCTTGCCTGCCTTGTGGTCACAGTAGTCTAAATATTTGGCCTATACAAAACACTAATTAATGCTTTATATGGTAGAAGTATTGATAGAAGCACTGAGAATTTCTTATGAAGTCTTTATGGTACAGCAGAATATACATTCAACTTGAGCATTTGTGTGTGGGTGGGTAAATTAATAAAAGCCTTCTATTCTGGATAAACTAATCTGATCATTATCCATTTTTGCCTGTAGTATTTCATGGGTTCGGTGTTAAATTCCCAAGTATCAAAGAAAGTGTGATTTTTTTGTTGCTGCACATCTTTCGTATCCCTGCAGAACAGGAGACTGAAACACAAAGCGGGCTTTCACACATTTCTTGCCATTCACATGGCCAAAGCAAACATCTTATAACAACTAAGTTGATAATAACATTAGTTACCATATGATTACCTAGGTAAGCTCCAGCTGAAACACACATTTCAGTATCAACCAATACCTTGAGAATAATCTGCTTGTTAGGGAAGCATATTCTGGGATGAACAAGCTTTCAGGATGAAGGAGGGAGGATTTGTTGGCTGAGGATATGATTACCAGTCTGAACTGTTTAAATACCTCAAAAATTTTGGTTTCTGTAGGCAAAATCTAAGTTGTTTTTGCATTCCTTTTGCATGCACTCGCTTGGAGTAGGAGCTTGGGAATTGCCGTTGTGGATGAGTTGATCTAACCCAACATCCAGTGATGACTGAAGCAGCTTTGAGACACAGGTGAAAAGGTCCGAAATGGGCACTCATAAATTAACCAGTCCAGAGGAGAAATTTCTTTACAATCCCATTTGATGGGAAGTTGGCTTGTGCCCTGAATGATGAAAGTTATAACCTTGCCAGAACTCGTGGCTCTTTAAATTAAATGCTTTACTGTAACTGCAGTTTTTATCTTTGTTCACCACACGGTTTGGTTATTGTTTTGGATCCTGCTAAGCTTTTTGCTTTATTGGTGGAGGAACACGTAGCTCTTGGGTAATGCCTTTTTCCAGTAATTTTCAAAACACTTTAAAAAAAGGTTAGTAGAATTAAAATATTCTTCTTAAATTTTTGCTGTGTCATGTGTAAAACTGTGCTTAAGAAATGGTTTCACAGTTTAAAATAAAGCGTTCTTCATATGAGTGTACGGGAGGAATAAGCAGAAAATCTTAATCTGCTTTCTCTTTAGCCTTCCTTTTGCCTTTCCTATGTCCCCTGTCATTTTATTTTCAGTTATTTGTCCTGAGCTCTTCACCACAATCTTATATAAAATGTGCAGAATGAATTTACTGCCAAAGGCACCTGCAGAAATATTAGAGGCTGTGAATTACGGACCTGCTCGAGACCCCCTTGTGAATGATCCTGGCCTGCGTGTGGGCCGCTGATAACCCGAAGCCGGGTGTACCTGGGCAGCGCCTGCTCGCTGGGCCCGCGGGGGCCTGGGGCGCCCGCGGAGCCGGGCACCTGCGCTTTGAGCGTGCCGGGCCTCTGGGCGCAGCTGGCCCCCGAGCAGCAGAATCCGCGAGGAATCCCTCCCTTTGAGGGAGGGACATCGGCTCTCCCGCTATTCTGCGACCCTGAAGGGCCTCGGGGCCCGTGCGCAGGGCCGGGCCGGGGCAGCCGCGAGCCCTCGGCCGGCGCTGCAGCTCCCCGGCGGCGAGCGGAGGTGCGGGGGCCACGGTGACGACGCCCGCGCTGCGGCGCTTGCAGCAGCAGCTGCACGCAGCTCGTAGCAAGATTATCCCAACGTACTGCAACCGTGTCGGAAAATGCTTTTTAAAATGAGTAGAGGAAAGAATTTGTTCCAGCAAGTGGAGTGTGAGCCTTGCGACGACCAGAGCGGTGTTTTTGGCTCATTAGCCGAACGAAAGTGAGTGACACATTTCTGAGGGCCAAATGGTTGCTACAAACCCTTTGTGAGAGCAAAGCTGCAGGAATTCCTTCATGAATAATTTCTGAATAGTACGTATTTTAGCTGAGTCCCAGACTTATTGCTGACAGCTTAAAAGAAAGGTGTTATTTGTGAAGCACTTAGCTGTGTGATTTAGGCGCAGGGAACACCATCAGCCTGGCAATACGGTCCTTTTCCTTCCTTGTTTCTGGTACGATACAAGTTTGGTGACAGCTGTCTGGCAATCGAACCTTTCCACCAAACAGGGCTTCCTGCATCTCAGTTCCTCTGTTTTACTCAGCTTTATAAGCAGTTTTCCGGTACCTTCCTTGCTGTCAGGGATGTATAAGCTCTCCCTTTACATTTTAAAGTAATGTTCCTGGAGGGGCAAGCCGTGAGCGGCAGCTGGGACCCCAGGTTTGGGCGCGGAGGGATCCCATCGGGCCATGCAGAACTAGGCGCTTTTCCTCCCTCCCAGCCCTGCTGGATGAGTACGCGTTTAGGTACCAACATAATAATAGTGAGAGCATGAAACTTGTTCTTTTGCCATTGATAAAAGTGCTGAATGAGGCAGCAGATGGACGAAAGGGGCCGTGCTGCAGGGAGAAGCCCTGTGAGGAATTGCCGCACTGCCCTGGGAACAATTGGCCCCTTAACGTGTGTTGGACTTCTCCAGCCAGCGACGTTCCTGTGCTGTAATTCTGACTTAACGTCTGGCAGCTAATGTTTATGCCTTTTGAATTTTTTGCTCACTTCAGTGCAAATGACTAAATATCATTTGGGGAAATTAGAAAATTCTTTCTGTTGCCTCTTTCTGAGGCTTTGCTGCCATGCAATGCAATTCCCCCCCCCCCCCCCCTTCTGGTGACAAAGACGTGTTTTAAATGACACTCCCAAAGTGTGCGCACTGAGGCGTATCCGCTCAGCAGATGCAAGTCACCGTGGCCCCATGGCATGACACGGGCTGGGAGCTCATTAAGCTGTATTAGCCAAGTCTAAAGCAAGCAATTATCTGCGACTGCAGTCTTTGGTAATGGTACCAAAAATTACTTCTACAGTACTACTTCTGAGGCTAAGTCCGAAGACTTTGCAATAGGCCAGATTTCAAGATGACCATCCCCGCTCCCTCTCTTCACTCTTTCTTTATCCTTAAGAAAGGTGATCCATAAACACAGAGATACAGGGAAGAAAAATGGGACAAATACTACAGCACCCTCCAAGCTGAAGGCCTAATCATATCGTTTCTGACCATCTAACTGTCCTCATTATAAATCTGTTGTTGAAGGCAGAGCGTGTGGAGGGAAATACCTACATGATTGATTTGCATGAGGAAGGTTAATATGGGTCACTGCACTTGACAGGACAAAAATACAGTAACTTCAGATCTGTGAAAGCATAAATGGAAACAATAACTGAGCCAGGCAAACTTGTCAATGAAAATCTCTGCTCTTGTGTATCATGGGAAAACTGTGTTGTGGCTGTGTTAAGTTTGCCTAAAGTGTGCCAGGGCACACAAGGGGCCAGTTATTCTGGATAAGGCACGGTGCTCTTCCTGTCGTGAAGGCCAGAAGAGGTAGATACCAGGTCTCCTTGTCAGCCCAGGACTGAGACAGCATCTTCATGGTGGGATGGAGCTGCAGGAGGTTGTAGGGTGTCAAACACATGAGGGCAGGGCTGGCAAGAGCTTCCTCCTTGTTGCCGCTTGCTCCCACCGAAGCCTTTCCTCCCCGCGAGCTCGGCAGTAGCCGTACCCCATGCGCGGCTGAGTGCGGTGCCGAGTTGCACCGGGGCTCTTAGCTCCCAGGTGAACCTTGCGATGGGCCGGCACGTGATTTTCCAGAGCTCAGCAATGTTTGCTTGTGACCTGTCCCTGAGAAAACACAGCAGTATCATTTTTACACATCTGGTATTGAGAGTGCTTCCCCGGCTCCGCGGCGAGCCGCTGACTCCATCCAGTGCCTGCTGCTTGAGCTCCCAGTGGCAGCGGCCGGCTGTCGCTTGCCCCCTCTCCTTTGTACGGCCCCAGCGTTGCGCGGTGCTGGTGCCCCGCGAGGACGAGGCCCCTCCAGCTCTGTGGGTGCTGAGACCCCGCACGCCGTCCAGCTTCAGCTTGAGGCTGTCCCCGCTGCTCTGTTGGCACCTGCTCAGGAGCAGTTCCCAGCGTTAGGGACATGGAGAAACTTTTTGCTGGGGCTGAATACAGATGTCAGGGTGTGATGGTCTTTTGTGGAGGTAAGAGATTATACAGGCAAACAGCAATGACATATTAGCCTCCAATACCAAACGGAGGGTGCCTTTCTCCGTTTGTACGTAATTCCTCTTGGCTGGTGTTAATGAAAGAGATGCAAATTTGACTTTCACAGCTGTCACTGAGCATGAGACATCACTGCTCCTGTGTCACAGGGCAAGGCATCGCAAGCCTCTCTCCCGGGAATTGTTG
The DNA here is from genome assembly GCF_036417845.1 of Apteryx mantelli. Lineage (NCBI taxonomy): Eukaryota > Metazoa > Chordata > Aves > Apterygiformes > Apterygidae > Apteryx > Apteryx mantelli. The sequence goes on from NC_090020.1 coordinate 58,461,183, forward strand.
AATTTCAGTTTCTGAAATTATAAATACCTTGGTTTCCCTGAATGCTTCTGTACCATTTTTCATGCACTGCTACTTCCTTCCTCAGAAAAGCAACCTGTTCAATGCAGGTTGGACCACTGCAAAATATAAATGTAAAAGAAGAGATGTAGATATGAAATGTCCCTAGGGAAAGAGGCATTTACTCCCTTGCAGTTTCTTCCTTCACCCTAATGTGATCTAAATGCACAATACCATCTTGATCAGCTGTTGTGTCTAGAGCAAGGAAGATCTTTCATTTTGATTAAACCGGTCTTAAAAAAGATTGCTGCTTACTGTGTTGTCTTCACTGATTAGTTCACCTTTACATTGCTCAGTTCTGCAGTCCCACCCTTGTCACTCCCTGAGCCTTTTAGCCTTCCTGAGGGAAAAGCTCCATCACGAAGCACAAAGTCCTCAGAGCCCGCCACAGGTTAACTCCCGAAGACTGTGTAGGGGGCTTCTGGGCAAGGCGTGCTTCACCCCTGCAATGGAAAAGTCAAAAGGGCCTCACAGTTCAAGGTAGTATAAAGGATTTCTAGACTAATGCAGGACCAGAAAGTCTGGAATATTTTACCTCTCTGGTGCTACAGTTATCGTATAGTGACTTAAGATTGTGCAAGAAAAGGCAATATTGAGAGTTTGCATTTGTAGCTTACATTGAGGAACTATTAGTTTTTTTGGGAAGCAAATTGTAATATAGCCATTGCATATGAAAATTTAATTTCCTGACTAGGAAAATGCTTTTTGTCTCCCAGTAGCTTGTTGTTTTAAAACTGAAAGGTGCTTGCAAACTTTAAGCGTGAAAGTTAAGGTGAAGTGGTGATCCAGCGAGGTGATGAAGGGTTACCCTGGCCGGGAGAAGCTAGAGATACCCTCAGGTTCATTTCTGACCTTTTGAACGTGAAAGGTATTTTGAACACTGTAAGATATTTTAGAAGGGCACTGGGGGAAGAGTTGTTTTGGTCTCTGATAAAAACACACAACCATAACTGATTTTTACAGGATTTCTTTCTCCGCATTCACCAAATGTTTGCCATGTGTGAGCACGTAAAAGCTGCCGGAGAGAAGCCTGGGTGGGCAGACCTCGGCCAGCCTGCTGCTGCAGGCAGAGCCGGGACGTGCCGGCCCTGGCCAAGCGCCTTGCTCGGTGCCCGAGGAAGCTGGGAGCAGCCGCGGGCTGGGCTTGCCCAGAAATAATCTTGCCCAGAAATAATCATGTGCTTCAGCTGCGTTATGGCCTGTTCTCCCTCAAAGCGCAGTACTTTACAAATGCAAATCAAGCCTTTGGTGAAGTGTGGCCTGGAAAATGTTCATTGCCGGGTTTGTTTGCTTTGGGAACTCGTGTCTGTGGGTGCGCATGGGTCTGCAGTGAAAGAACAGGCCTGGGGTGAAAGATTTTGCCAGTAACTAGCGGGGAGGTACCACTGCTCCAGAATCCCCTGGTGCTTTTTCCAGTCTGGTTTTAATTGCAGTGTGAATTTGAATGCTGCTTTTCTGACATTCATTATGTAGGTAATATATGCACGCACAGGCTGTCCTCATACAACAAAGCTGGTGTGAAACTAATTTACAAGCACTTGTAAAAATTCCAAGGTCAGCGAGCTTGTTAAAAAAAGAAGAACCAAAAAAACTGCTGGACATGTCTCTCTGCAGTGAACCTGATCATATCTGAGATTCACCCATCTTGCCACAAGGCTTTTGTCTTCCTTCTCCAGCATACATCTTTCTTTAAGGGAAAAACTGCTATAATATCACACAAGCACTTTTAGAATGCTTAGCCTACACTAAAATAAATGTGTTTTGTCTTTGGACTTTTACTCTATCAGGTGATCCTTTCATGTAACTATTTTTTCAGTCTTTGAGTATATTCTCCCCAGGGCAACATCTTTGTTTTGTTTGTTTGTTTCTTTCTTTAAGTAGCCGGGTTATTTGTGCTTCTGTTTTTAATTGCAAAAGTCAATACAGCAGGGCAAACTCAGCTGTGGTGTAATTGTATCGAATTAAATGCACTTATTTATGTGCAGTATTGCCACATTATAATATTGCTTTTCAATATTAAATATTAATGCATGTACCTAGCACATTGATTTAAAGAGCACTGCAGCAGTTAAATGCTTGTGTATGAGATTAAACCCATTACTGCCCACACAGGGTGACATTGCAGGAGCTGGTTGCTGGCTGCTCTCGCCAGCATCCTTGGCAGTCGTGGTGCCATTTGTCAGGTCCTGGAATAAAAAACTACAAAACAAACAAACAAAAACTCAGCAAACAGTAATGCGAATAAATGTAGCTTTCCTCATGCTGGAGCTTGCTATTTATATATAAATACCTATAGCAGTGGTGAAGTTAACCAAGACGTATGGATAGAAATACGTCTTTATACATGTAATGTCGCTCTCCAATACGCCTTTTGACTTTTGTTGGACTTCCCAGTGACTCTTCCCGATTTTACAGTATGCAGAAAGAGAATTTTATAGACAGCCTTTTTGCTGATCATACGTGAAGCCTGCCTGTTCACGGGTGGATTTTGCTCCTGCGTGTGTTTAGTGCAGACCTGCGTGTGAGCTGCCTGCGCCCCAGCCCTGGCGTTCCCGCGGGCTTGCTCGGGGAGCGCTGCAGCCGCTGCGCACAGGAGCGTGAGGGCCCGCGCGGCACTGTGCCGGGCTCGCCCTCGCCCCTCTCTTGGCGTGGGAGGCGAGAGGGCAGCGATTCCCCCGTGAGACGCGGCAGCTTTCCGCTGAGAGGCTGCGGTGAGGCCAGCGCGCCTCCTGCAGCACCTCCGTGCTCAGTCGCTGCAGCTAATGCAACCTCCGGCTCTGAGGTCTGGTGTCCTGAGGCCGCCGATCCGTCACTGAGAATTATTTCTGAGATGGGCAGCAACCTTCTGATGAGGGCACTTGTGTAGGTAATTGTGGTTTTCTCATTAGTATTAGAAAGGGAAAGCGATGCGTGGGCTTGTTGCTAGCGTTGGAGAAGTGCTCGAGCACCCACGGGCATCGCGTTCCTCGGGGTCGCTGGGCTGAGGCTGCGCGCTGCCGCTGAGACAAACCGCAGCTATGTGTTTGCGTTTCCAGGCCTAGCAAGCCTGCGGGATAAGCATTCGGCAGTCCTTCAGCAGCATTGTCAAAACACAGTTCGGCACATCACCGATAACCCTTCTGCAAAAAAAAAAAGAAAAAAAAGCAAAGCACGCTATTCCATTTGCTAGCGACAGTGTTTTTTCCTGTTTCTGGGGCAGGGTGGTGCGAGGGCTGCTGCAGGTCGCTCCGGAGCAGCCCGGCCCCTGCACGGGCCGGTAAACCTGCGGCTCGCGAGGGCTGGCGCTGGGCAGCGTCACTCTGCAGCTCTGAACACTACGTGGGAAGCTTGAGTATCGCTCCACGGAGTTGCTCTGCGGTAGCGTCTCCCCGGGGTTTTGTATGTGAAATATATTTGTGCTGCTGATAGGATCTGTAGATGTGAAACGGCCTCTGCTTGTATGTTGTGTGAGTTGGTAGGAAAAATTAAATTTTTTCTCCTTCATGCATGCTTGGTTTCAATGCTGTGCTTTTCTTTCTCCTTTCCTGCGTTGCCATATTTTGTCCATGTTCAGTTTCCAAAGAGAAAGAGTATATTTATATTTTATTGTGTGATGGATAAAAAGCTAAAAGCCAAAGCTTCCCCTCAGAGAGACACTAATTTATACCAGATGGATAGATTTACAGAAAGACAGGAGGTTTGCTGTGCATAAAATATGGGACTGTCGCAGCTTGGGCTCCATCAGAAAGAACTGGTCTACAGATGACACTCTAGATGCTGCAGCTAAATACCAGAAAACGTTTTTAAAGTTTTGCGTGGCTGGCTGACCAATTAAACCAGCTCTGTTGCTGCCTGAAAGTGTGCCGAGGAGATCACAGCCTGTTTTACTGGCCGAATTGTTTGGGGTTCTTTAATGACAGAATTTGCTATTTCCCTTTTTCATTACATGCCTGCATATTGTGGCATAGTTGTATATAATACATTTTTCAGCTGTTCCTCCGGAAGGATATGTGCATCAAAGCTTTTAAAACTGATAAGGACAAGCCAGATTTTTGCACATATGCATGTGTAAAGCTTGGTGCCCGACCTGTGCTGAGTGCTGTGCATGCATTCCCCCCCCCTCGCGCTCCCATGTCTGTGTTCAGCTACTTGCACAACACGCGTATGCTTTTCTGCAGGGATGTACGGCAACGCTCACCCGACGCGGCCAGCCTGGCCTCTGCGCACGGCCTCACGCGTCCCTTGCTGAAGGCGGTGAGGAGGTTTCCGCTGACTTGCTGTCCTTCCTGCAGCCAGTGCTTCCGACGGCTCAGTGAGCTGGGTGCCAACCCCTCGGCTTGCGGAGACCTGCCGAGGGGCTGCGGGATTTCCAAATGCACCCAGGGCTGCACCGCTGCTGTACGTTCTGAGATGCCGGGAGCAGGGTGTACATTTCATATTTTTTCAGGCATGTTTTCTGAACAGGAGAGTACCAAAAGCCAGAATGCTGGGGCTTTGCTCTTTATAACCTCACTTTTGTTTCAGCAGTTTTTAGAATGGCAATAACAGCTTTGCTGGCTATTAGTGGCTGCAGCTGAAAGGCTCCAAGCTCTTTAAAATCAATTATATTTATAAACAATGCACCAATTACAATGCGTGCGTTTTGCTGCAGGGCATAAAGAGGCAGGGAGAGGGCAGCCTCTTGCCCACAGTCCTGGATCGATGCACTGGCCCGGCGCTGAACCAAGCTGGAGAGCTCTGACCCTCCGACCATTTTTTTCAGCCATTAAACCTCTTAGTCACCATAAACTGGGACTTAAACAAATGCTACTGGTTGGAAAACAGGCATTTTGAAAAGAAAGGAAGAAGAGTCCTGGAGTAAAATGCACCCCACACCTTCAGCTGCGTGCAGGTTAAAATTGCTGTTTCATGACCAGTTTTCCACATCCCTGTGGGCCCATCACTGATAAGAACATTTTTCAAAAGCACCTGCCTTTCCATTTCCAAGGAATTCACTTCCAATGAGACAAAGGCCTGTTTACAAAGAATGTAAATCTTCAGATTTACATGTGGTGTCTAAAGTTGCAGCCTGGTGCATGATTTCCCCTTGCACATAGCTTTTCTCTGCCTCAGTCCTGGTTGTAGAAGAGGACTGACTGCCAGTGTGGTTGTGTGAGTGCCAGCAGGCACCTCGGTGGCAGTGATGGTGTATGTGTGTCCAGGCAGGAAGGAGAACATCATGGGGTTCTTGGGAAACAGCTAATTGATGCTGTTCTTCGGTTTAAATTGGCTGTGATAAATATACCTAGTGAGAATTTCTGTGCCGTTGGCTCACAGATGCTATAAGGTGAATTAGTAAGGTCTGAGCACAGTAGTTTCCCATACACCAGCAGAACAGGTTGAGGATCCTTCAAAGCACTAGGCTTATTCAAAGAAAGAATGCCCTCAAATGTACTCCCAATAGCAAAGTGTGACTTGATTTCCCACATTCCTGTATATGCCAGGCAATAGTTACTGAAAAAGCCCCTGCTTCAGCCTTTCGCTTCATCTCAAAGAGATGAGGCTTGCAACTGCCAAGAGTTTCCTCTTATACCTTGGTCCTCCCTATCTGCTCTAGTAGCATAGCAAGACCATGGAAAGCAAGTGACTGTTTTCTATATTGTAATTCAGCCCTCCCTGAACCACCTAAAAAAATGATTTATGAGTATGACTGTTGTTCTTTGCTGCTGCTGCCTTGCATAGTGCATCCTTTTCGGGGCATAGGGATTTCTGAATGATCAACGTGTAATGCAAAGTGATTTATAACATATTGTGTTTTTAAAGCATGTGCATGAACTGGACTTTCTGGTGTCCTCAGGCCCCTAAGCATACAGTCTAGGATTTCATATATATTTAAAATAGGAGAGTTTCATAGGTATGTAAAGACTCAGGGGCTCTCTGCTCAACCCCCAGATGTCCCACAGATTTTCCAGGTGACCTGGGAAAAGTCATGTATGCTCATCAAACATCTTTGAGTCTGAGTCCAACATTAAACAGGCAAATCTGTGCCTAAGTGCACTGGTGTGTGCTCAAAGCCAGGCACACCTGGGCCTTAACTCATGCGCTTTCTCTCTTCCAAGAGAAGGCCTTACAGCAAATCCATTCCTGCATAACACTCCCCTTATCCTTAACAGGAAAGCAGCCCAAAGATAACTGAGCCCATGCCACCAAGCCGGTGGGATATGCTGTGCAGCCACCTTGACTAAGCCCTTACTCTGGTAAAATTCTCATTAAGGCCACAGGGCCCGGTGTAAATAGGAGTCAGGAGCGAGCCTGGCCCTGCCGGGAAGGTGTCCTCGCTCTGTGCTGAGTCTCCGCTGCCCCCCTGGGCTTTCGGGCTTGTTTTACGACCGCCCCGGTGCTGCTCGTGTGCTAGGTGCTGCCCTGGGTGCCGCCTCCCCGAGGAGCTGGCGGTCTTCTCCTGGGGTTCATGCAGCGGAGTGACTCCTGGGACCAGGCGCGCGGGGCTGGGCCTTCGCAGGTACCGCAGCTCTGCAGCTGACAAGCGAGATGTGCACAGCAGCGCCCGGAGCTGTTTGTATGTCGGAGGATCCCACCAAGAGCTAGGCAGTTTCCTGATCGGACAGTTAAGAGAAAACGTGCACTTTGAATTGCAGTTTTCAAAGATTCAGTATTTTTTACTAGCTTGTTGAGGCTGTCTGGGTTGCTACGGACTGATAAAATGGCAGCAGCTGGTTTCAGGGGCCTTGCAGGGAATTTGGCTCCTGCGTCCTGTCTTCAGGTCAGTTGTTCCAATATCAGGAAAGCCAGACAGTCTCCTCGAAGGGTTAAGCTTTTAGCGGGGATGTAATGTATGCTGCAGTGTCTCACGGTAAATAATTCACAAAATGTCAGCTGGTGTCAAGGAATGGAAACCTTTTGAACAGAGCTGAGATGATCAGTCATGTATCTGCTTCCAGAGCAAGGCTGGAATTATACAGGAACAACTCAGGGTACATTAAATATGCAAACTTTATAAACTGCTTATTCTCAGCTATAAAATTTAAGAGCACTGCCCTCCCCCTTCCTGTTGCCATCAAGCCAATCCCGTGGCAGAATGGTCTGCTTTGGGATCACACGCTGTTGGCAAAATCCTGGTGCTATAAAAACCTGACAGTGCAGAAAAAACATCGCAGGGTGCAAAAACACATAGGAGCAGTTGTTTAAACCTTCCACCTGCTCTTCAGGGTGATGCTGCCAGCTGCTTGCCTCCCCACCTCCAGCTTTCTCCCACGTGAAGAATTGCTTATGGTTTTTTTACCCAGGGAGAGGAAATCGGCTGCTGCTCTCAGCCGGTGCCTTCCCTCCCGGACGTCACGTAGCCGGGCGCTCCGGGCGCCCTGGGGCTAGAGCAGCAGAGGCAAGGGAGCTGGCAGGGCTGCGCTGGGCTTTTCCCACAGCCGGGGCTCGGTTACTGCTCTGCAAGCAGCATACGTGCGGAACTTGTCTGTTTTATAATATTGCCACTTGAGCTTTCAGCACGTTTTACCAGCCATGTCCACAGAGTTGCTAACTCCGAAACGGTCCATCTCCCCTGTGCTTCCCTGTCCCCGAGACCTGCCAGCCCTCTGGGTGCCTGGTGCTGCAGAAATGCGGGGCTGTGCTGCGGATCTCATTCTGCCCCTGATATCCCATAGGCACTAAAGGAAGAATACGTTTTTAAAACCACATTATTTTCTCCCTTTGAATATCAGGGAACAGTGGCAGCCAGGTGAGACATGGGCCATAATTTAAGGGAATTTTGAAATATTGGAGGAAGACAGAACCCTTTCAGCAAAGCCCCAGGGATGCTAATGCAGAAGTCTGTTTTGTCTTATTTTTATTCTGCATCTACCATCTGGGCTGATAATATCCTGCTGTACATTATTTATACATTTAATTTCTGGGAATTCTTCAAAAGGCTTTCCTATACCCAGAGCCCTTATTGCCCGGAACGCAGACCCCGCGCGCGCTTGCTCGCTCGCCCCGTCTCCGCTCCGGCCGAGCCCTGCCAACCCCGTGGGCACCCTGGGTGAGCCCAAAGCAGCCGAGGCAGAAACAGACCTCTTCTGCCGGTTTCTAATGCGACTCGAGAGGTGCTGTCTCTGGGGCAGAGGTGATTCCCGGTGCTCCCTGGCAGACACGTTGCACCCCTGCGCCGAGAGAGGCAGCGGACGGCAGTGCCCGCAGTCGCAGGAGGCGTCGGGAGGCCAAACGGGACGTGCCTGCCGCCGGTGGAGGGCCAAGCTCTGTAAAACAGCTTTTTGAAAGTGTTGCATGGCGTGAGAGCGTGTTGCATCTGTAGCCTGAGGGCTAGTGAAGTTACTGTACCGGAGGATGTTGCTCAACAACACGCAGCGTCACATATATGGTTTTTGCAGGGCCTGCTACAGCTCTGATCAGTGGGTATCTAGCAAAATTGCAGGCACTGCTTCAGGGAGAAAAGAAGGATCTGCATATAAGCATATAGATGAAAATGACTGAGTCGGCAATAAGTTCAGGAGAATTTCTGAGAGACTAAATTTTATTGAATTAAGCTGTTATTATAATTAAATGTCTGGTGGGACTGCTGGAGCCAAACCTGATTTTAGAAGAAAATTGAAATGGTAAAGTCATGTATGAACTTAATAGTAAAAAAAGGGTAGAGAGACAGGTTTTTATAGTGCATTAACACATATTGTGACTTTTGTTTCTAGTTATCAGAAAGGCACCAAATCCCTAAGAGCTACAGTCTGTGTGAAATCAGCTGTGTTACTGTATCTGTGTGATACGTAATTGCCCATTTAGAGGAGAAATTGCCTGCTACGCAGGTGCTGTCAAGGTAATTGAGCAAAAATTAGACATGCAATTGTTGTGTATTTTTTGCACATGACCCTCTGATTTCACTTGAAAATTGGACTCATGTTTAAAATGGAAATTATGGAATATAATTGTTTTTGGATGTTCGGTTTAATAGAACAAAGAAATAGGCACAAGTCAATACTTTTCATGGACTCACATAGGGGAAGGTTTCCTCACTGTCTCAGAAATGTATCAAAAAATTTGTTCAAAGCACTGAATTTGACATGTTGCTATTTTCTTGCATTAAGAGCATAATAATTGTCCATTTATAAAGATGTGTTAGATCAGAGCAGAATTTACATCATATTCTACTTTTTGGGGTTTGGGAGGCCCAACAGATTTTGTGATTTGATGTTTACTTCTAAAACTATTTGCCCTAATTTGCCCTTATCTCAGATGCTGCTCATTAGTCTCTTCGCAAACTAGCAGGTGATTTGTAATCTCCAGGCATGCTGAGGCCAACATTAAGTCCCTTACACACTGTCTACCCTTTTCCAGTTTTTACGTATGTCTATCCTAATAAACATCGCTAATAAACGAGAGGTAAGGCTGGAAGTGCATCACAGCGACCTCACTACCTAACTTGCTTTGGTGAAGAAGCACTGACTCACTCACGCTGCATGTCCCACCAGGGCACGCGGTGGTAGGACATGAGGGGACCTGCCTGCCACCCTGCGCGTGCGGATAGCGCCTGGCTCTTAGTGACGTACTCTGCTCCTTACAAAAGCCTGTGCTTTTAAAATTCCCACTTGTCTCAAAGGCTGAAAACAAGCAAATAAATTTTTTGCTGTCCCTTTCCTTTGCTCTTTCCTGACCTTTCTCTTTTTTGCCTGCCCACAGCTTTTCTAGCCTCCCTGGGGCCTTCCCCCTCCCCGAGGCAGCACTGCCTCAATTTCCCCTATTGCTCTAACTCTGTCATCATCCTCCCTTTGCTGCCCCAGCATGGTGTGGCAGATTTGCCCTCATCTGATGTCTCTCTCGCTTTTTCCTTGCTGTTTCTGCTCGGGGCCGTGCTGTCCTGTTTCATCACCTCGCTCTGCTTGTGTGCAGCCTTGCTCTGATACGGTTGGAATATGCTGTGGGACGCTTCATTAGGTCTTAAAAGCACAGTTTATCCAGTGGAGTAGAGTCCTTGGGTGCATTAAGAGATGGCAGTGTGTGATGCATGTATGTGTGTCTTGTGGAGAATGAGATGTGAGGGGAGCAGTGGATGATTTCCATGAATAAACAGGAATGACCAGTGCTCGTGGGGTGTGCTGGTTCCTTGCTGTGGCTTTCCGAGTGCTGTAGCTTTTGAGTACGTGTTCTAAACTGAGCTGTCCATTCATAGCGTTTGGTTCATTGGCAACAGCAGCAACAGTCAGAAATGCTGACCTTCAAACTAATACTTTTTTCGCAGCTTTTCATGGGTGTTTGCCTGATTTCCTGTTCTGTTGCTCTCTCCCTCCTGCTAGCTCATACCCGTCTCTTTCGTAACCTGTCAGAGAAAGCAAATTACAGGTTAGTGAGCAGAACGTACAGCCAACGCTAACCGGCAGCAACGCGGGTTAATGGAAGGGCTCTGCCTCCACTTGCGGGGTCGCAGATCGTGCCTCCAAATGAGCCCAGCAGGGAGCTTGTGGGGAAGAGTGATGATGGGCGGCAGGGCATTACGGCTGGCCTAAGGACAGGGAGCTGTAGTCAAACGTTCATCTGCAACACATTATAAACATTTACGGTCCTATTTGGTGATGATCACGATGTTTATAAATAAAAGTGAGACATGGATCTTAGCTTCCCACCCCTATTTTATAGATAGGCATAGGATGGAGCATCCACAGGCAAATGCACGGAAGGTCAACAAAAAATTTTTTCTACCGTGGGTGCCCTAAAATTAGCCTTAGGACTATAAATACTTTGCTTATATTTTCTGTATATTTATGTCTTTCCTCCAATCCTGGGGCTTGACCCAAGGGCTATTGCTGTATCAATATTAAATAACAACAAAAAGAGTCTAGAAGAAGAGTTTGCACTTGGTTACTTGGACCCGAATATTCTCCCAGTGTAAGCATCTGACAGGCGATGCTCATCTATCACTTTCTCTACCTACTTGAAGAGCTAATGCCAGGGATATCAATCCTTGATTACTTTTTCCAGCAAGTGTCATTGTTTTGAATCTGTTTCAGCATAGATCATAGCTGGCTGATGTTTCAATACTTGTTCTTTGAGTTAAATGCCAAATTTTGAGGTCACAATCAATTTTCAGATGGGACTGTGTTGCTTCTGCATAGCATAAAACATGGAATAAATATGAGAAAAATTTGTATCTCTGCTTCAAATCTTTTTGAAATTCATAGCATAAAAGATTTGAAATTTGTGATGTGGCTCCTCATACAACTAGTTCCCTGTCAGAAGCAGAGGAATTTGAAAAGACTGTATAACCAGGTTATTGAAAACCTCATAGGAACCTGGGGTTCATATGAAAAAAAATCTCCATTTTGTACAGGTCATCTATCACTGATAGCCAATTGGCAGAGCATGACCAAAGACATAGTCAGAAATTTTCATCCTAGAATTTCATTTCTGCTTAATAGAGCTGGGGTAAATTATTCTGGTTTTTGTTTTCAAAATTTTTTTTTAAGGGAAGATGGTATTTTGAGACAATGAAAGAAAATGGAAATACAGATCATCAAGCAAGGATCTGTGTTCCTTTACAATTTTTGCATCAGTTTAATACATTAGCATTCAAGTTTATTCATAAATTGAGAATAAATTTTAGAATTACAAGAAATGTTAAGAAGATGCAGACTCTGTATGTCTGGCTTGTATGGGGATTGAATGGGCAAATGATTGATTTGATCTCTTTGGTAATCTTAACTTGCATTCATTATTTATGTGCATATATGTTTTAGATGTGTGAATAATTCAATTTATAGGACTACTTATATATTTAAAGTTAGTCTTGTGCCTTGGTGTCTTATTGAGCTGAGACTATAAATCTCAAACTGTGATTTAACATTTATTCCTCGTTAGAAAAGTACATTCAGTGAAGGATACAATATGTTCAAAAGTAATTCTTAATTTCCATCAGCTGAACTGCACGCTTAGGTAGAAATTTGAAAAAGTATTGCATTAATTTTATTTACTAAGATTTTCTCCAATAATTTGCGCTATCTCATCTTGTTAGAAAGTAAAAATGCTAGAATGCACCAAGAAACTAAGTTTTAGTATTCCTATACTGTCAAAAATGAAGAACATGAGATATTTGATCAAAAGAAATACCCGTTCTGTGAGCAGTGGTAGTCAGAAGAAGGTTTAGATAAGCATCCAAGCTGACCATCCAGAGTTCCTGGGACATCCATTTACTAGAACATATTAAAGTGATGTTTTATTCATGCAAATTCATTTTCTTCCTTCGGCTAGTTACTAAGGGGGTTGTAATGAGGGAGTCCAGGCCTGGGTCCGTAGCATGCTGTTCTATTCATTCACTGGACTACATCTGTAATAAATCAAATAATGATGATGTCAGATTTTGTTTGATATGTTATTTTAAAAACATGAGCATCAAAATAACAAAAGTTAGCATTTTAGTAGTCTGTTAGTGGTCTTTTCTGCAAATTGATACCTATTCTTGCACCTATAAAACTTTAAAAAGTCACATGATTCTGCTACCTGTTTAATATGCAAAGAAGCATCTTCTGCACATGTAAAACAAATATATCTTGTGGGCAGAAGGAAAATATTATTTTGATAACTGATTGTTTTGATAATTTGATAATATTATGTTGATATATTATTCTAAACTGAATGACCAAGTGACTGTGCTCTAGCAGTATTTTGTTCTTTAAAATAACTGCTATTACTAACCAAATCTCTATTTTTAAAAATATTCCTTCATTCTTTTCAGTTGCTAACAGCTATATTCAGACTCATTTTAGGTACTCTTGTGAGCTTATAGCAACCCAGAAAGTATGTGGGATTGGGTTTAACCAGATATGTCAAAGACCTGAAATTTTGAAGGTGATGGAGTGACTACCTTTTCTGAGCACTAAAAGAAATGCAGAAGTGCAAGTTACAGATGCGTGACTGTATTATTCTAAAAACTCTATTCTACAAGAGCTTACTGTTTCCTTCAACGTTTTCTTCCCAAGATATTGTAGCTGGCATTAGTAATCTGGTCATTAACTGAAATTAAATGCTGTCAGATGCTAAGACTGGTGCCCTCATTTTAAACACTGTTTTAAAAATGAAGACATGGAAAAATTGCTGCAGTTCGTTCTTGATCACTTGGTTTTGCTTTGTCTGCTTTCACAAATTTAAACAGTTGTTTTTTTGCTCTATTCCTTTCAGCTCCTGTCTGCATAAAATTATATGGTACATTGACTTATCTTGCCTCACTAGCATTAACAAATGAACTTTCAAGTACCCTCCCTTTGTGTTTCTCCAATACAATTTGAACAGCCGCCACTGCAGGAAGACAAAGCCGTCCTGGTGCGGCCCTGCCCGGCCGCCCCCCGCGGAGCGCCTCAGCCGCCCGCCCCGTGCCCTGGCACGCGTTGGGAAACGGCGGGGCCGGAAGCGGGGGGCCGGCGGGGCGAGCGGGCTGGAAAAGGGGGCGCCGGGCGCGCTCCTTCCCGCACCTGCGGCCGGGCCTCCCTCTGCGCGGGGCGAGAGCTGGGGAGCGAGACCGCAATACACTTCTGACAAGGCTCTTTTATTTCACAGCAACAGTAAAAGTACGTTTCCACCGCTGGCCGGTGCCGGTGGCGAGCTCTCCTGCTCTGGCCCACGTCTGCGTCTCCTGCCAGCGACAAACCAAACGGCGCAGGCAGGCCAGCACCGGGCTGCCGTCGCGTTTCTGGGCAATCTCCCTGGTTTCATGTAGTCCCCTGCGGCTGGTAGTCAGAAAAAAAGGGAAAGATGTGACAAAGGACCCATGAATAAAAGACTGCAGTCTTGCTTCTAACGCAGAAAAACGCACTGCCTGCGTTTCCCTGTAAATAACAAGATAATCACATGGAGATGGATAATAATTATCTTGTTACCAAGAGCTCGTATTGGGCCCCAGAGGGTTTGGTGATGGCAGCCCGGAGCTGGGCTCAGCTGCCACCGCCTCTGTGCGTGTGCCAGCCGCCCCGCTCGCGCCCGCCCAGCAGACGAAGCTCCCTAACGAGCGGCGGCGGCGGCAGTGCCCACCTGACGCCCGCCTGACCGCTGGCTCGCAGGGCACGGCCGAAGTGCGTTCCCACCGCTACCAGGTACCATCACCTTGGTGGCGGTGCTAAACCTCGGTACAGCATCGTTTGGGTCTTTCATGTCAGGTACTTGGTATCTGAGCCAACCACCGGTCATTTCTGCCTCTCACGGCTTGTAATGATTGAACAACGTTTAGATCTTTGAAAAGCCCCGCAAAACTTATTCTCATTATCGTAGTAGCTAATGCTCCTGCCCCAGTGGACAAAGATTCTGCTTTTGCAACTTACAGTCGGCTGGATTTTAATCTGGTTATTACAAGTTTTGTGATACAGTATCAAGATTCAACACTACAACTTCCTTGATGTTTCATCTGTAAGCTTCTAATATGTACTTAGCTTTATCTACAACGTCCCTGTGATGTTTTATCTTTAAGTTACCAATATGTACTTAAAAGTTACATGCAACCAAAGATAAGGTTATTTGTGGAAATAATTGCCAAGGGGGGAAAGGGAGGAAGAAGGACACAGCAGTTGCAAAAGGAATTGCGCTCAGGATGGTAAAATACTCCACTGATTTCTTTGGTCTGTAGCAGCTGTGTAGCTGTTATTGCACTGCTGGTAGAATTGCCCTCTCTGGCAAGCATGTTGCAGTATTGCAGCCTCACTGCTACAAAAATCCAGTTCAGCTCTTTTTTATCACAGTTTTGCATTCATGCAGTGGTATATTTGTCTCCTATTAAAGCTCCAAATTGAAGCATTTACTGTAAACAGTCTCATCTGATGTCATCCATGTGCCAGGTTTTCTTGCTTTGTAACTTAAATGGATAACTTCTAGTGACACACTAGAAATCAGTTCTTTATTAGTTTTATATCTTTTGGAAGTTGCGCCAGTCTTCTACGTGAAAGAAATCTAAGTAGGGTGAGCAGAAGACCACAGAGATTCAGCAATGCAGTTGTTACACTGATTAGTATTTGAACAAATAAATGAAGAAATATCAAGGCACATTGCTGGGAGGTGAAGGCATTAAGGTGTAAATGCTAACCTGCTGGACCTTTAAAAGTTTCTGAAACCTGCATCCTGCAAAGGCGAATGTGGAAAATGTTCTGTCTGGGAGTGACTGAGCTTCTGCTCACTCCCCTTCTTTCTAAATACTTTGAGGCAGACATTTTGTGAGCAAATATGTCAGCACTAGCAGAAACTTTGAGAACTGATTCGTGAGTCTGGATGCCTCAAGTGCTGGTTGTACAACCCAAGGAGTTGCAGAGGTCTGATGTTTCGGAAGGCAGGTATGCAATGAGCCCGAAAGCTGGGTCTTTTGGAGGTATCCCAGGTCAGTCACCCAAAAAGATTGCTCCTCTGAGACCAAGGCAAGTGCTCAGTGCTCCCTCAGAGAGGTCAGATGCTGACCTGATCACTCGCATGAGACGAGTCCGCCCAAGCTCTGTGCTGCGGGGAGCTGCATAGCTGTGGGGATGGGCTGGTGCTGCTCTGCCAGGCACCATCTCTCTTCTGCAGCATAAGATGTTACAGCAGGTGAGTGATGGAAAGTAGTTTTCATATCATTCATAAATGATATGACAGCCAAAAAAAAGACATAGCCGTTCTTCTGCTGAATGATAACGTGTATTCACACTCTTATCCTGGGAGCTCTGTATACCCACGTGATTAATAGCGGGGTGTTACGGCTCTCATGTAGATCACAGATACTCCTTCTGCATTGCCAGGTGAGCTGTGCACTGACAGGCCTTTGGCACTGGCGTGTCACCTGCTGCCGTGGCAGCTTCCAAGTCTGACAGCCCCGTGGCACGTCTGGGTGTGCTGGGCTGTCGACAGTGTGGTGGGCACAGCAGAGCTGCCGCTTCTTCCAGGAACCTCAGTGGTGTGTCACTGCCCTGTCGCAGCACTGTGCTTTTTTGCCCCAGGCTATATAAGTATATGTAAATATTCTGAGAACACCATTTCAAAAATTATTAACAGCAGCAGCTCTCTGCTCTCTCTGCTCAGGCACTGAGACTGGAAACTTCTCTGTTAGGGAAAATTTGGTGTGACTTAGCATCTCGAGTTGGGGTGGATTTGTTTTTGGCTGCTGTTACATGTGACTGATCAGCCTTTTTGTTGGAGTATGTGGCTTTCAGTGCAAGTAATATGACAGTGTGATATTGCTGCTTGTTACTTATTGCCCACTGTTCCTTATGAGCCTTACACCTGATGCAAAGAATTGTTTTGTTTACTGACATTCAACCTAGTCATAGAATAACCTTCTACCTTTAATGATTTGACAAATTAGGCACTTAAATTAAGGTGTAGGAGCTCGATTTCAAGTGAGACTGCAGAGACCTTGCATGTTCTGGGATAAGAGACTTGCTCTCCTTTGCTTCAAAGCTCTGTTTGCAAAGTGATGATTAATATTTTTCTCTGTCCCAAGGGTGTTGTAAGGATGCACGTGAAGCACTTGGAAGCTATAGTCTTGGGAACCAGGTAGAGAAATCTCTCAGTAGCTTTCTTGCGGCCAAGGTGCAGTGTGTCTTGTTGCACAGGTACACAGACAGTCCATTGAGGAGTGAGAGTGCCCTGCAAGGTCAGGTCGGTGGCCCTGCAGTCTGTCCCTCTGCAGCAGCAGTGGGAGAGGTTGTTTGGGGTGAGGACATGAGCCTCAGCACTCCTGTGAGCCCTTTGCCTCCTGTGTCCTTGCATTCCCACTCCTGCCTGCTGGAGAGCATGTCTCTGCCCAGTCTTTACTGGATCCATTGATAGACATGTTGTCCACGAATTCGTCTAAACCGTTTCTGACCTTGTTGGTGTTGTCTGCCTCCAACCCTCTGTGGCAGCACGTTACAGAAGTGTTTTATCTGTTCTAGACTTCTGCTAATTTAATTGCATGCCCCTTAGTATTGGACTGTAGGATTTAGCGAACAGCAGTTCCATGGTCAGCATATCCCCTTCATAATTTTGGAAACACCAGTCAGATCCCCCCCTCAGCCTTCTCCCTGAAGAGTCCCAGCCCTCAGAAGACAGCTGCTCCATCTCCTTACTCATTCTCTGTACTCTGCCCTTCTCTGTACTTCCTCTAATTCCAGCACCTCCTCCTTGAGATGCAGAAAACAGAGTTTGCAGAGTAGTCAAGAAGTGGGTGCACAAGGGTCTTATGTAGCAGCAAAATTACACCTTCTGTCCTGCTTTCAATACGCTTCCTGATGATGCCCAGTGCTACTTGGCCTTTTTAGCTCCATCAACATCCTGAGCCAAAGATTTCTGACAACTGCCCCTGGTGACTCCAAGATCTCCTTCCTAAACAGTAACTCCCGGTTCCAAGTTCAGTGTCATGTAGGCATGATTCAGATCTACTGCCTTGCATTTATCTACAGTGATGCACATCTGCCCACTCATTCAATTTTCTAAAGTCGTTCTGGAGTTTCTCGCCATCCGCATAGCCAGTGGTTAACTGAAAGAGCTTAGTGATCATCTGGAAGCTTAAGTATTTCACTGTTCAATCCATTCTCTTGGTTACTAATGAAGGTGTTGAATAAAAAAGATCCCAGCACCTCTCTCCAGGGGTTTCTACTCTGACTCTTCTCCATCCTGAGATGTGACCATTGGGACCTACTCTTTGCTTCTTATCCTTTAACCAGCTTTTAATCCATGAAAAGACGTTTCCTCCAGTCCCTGGCAACATGGTCTCTTTAACAACCTTTACTGTGGAATCCTGTCAAAGCCTTTTTGAAAATCCACATATATGCTGTCTGTTTGGATCCCCTTTATCTGCATGCTCACTGACACCCTTGAGAAGCAGATTAAGGGAGGCAGGATTGCCCTGGGCAGGCACCACGCTGCCTTAGAGTCCTGACTGAGGAAGGAGGTTGTCCTGACAACACGCTGGTCCCCTGGCACAATGGCTGCTTGCAGGTAAGGGTCACACACATTGGCCAACTCTGCAGTTTCATGCTGGAGTCCCTTCTGGACCCTCTACTGACGTTCAAGTTAAGGAGCATCAGCCTGATGAGTACCTGCTCCACCACAGAGGACGTTGGTGCTCTGAGAAATGGTGACAAGGAATGACGAGGTGGCAGGGACATGGGGGTCTGTCACTGCCAGGACACCAGCCCACCCAGTAGCCTCCCTCCTGTCTCCCAGGGTCTGCCAGTCAGCGCCATGCAGGATGGACCCCTGTGCAGTGGGCTGCCCCGGGCTGGCTGGCCCCGGTGGGGCCTGATTCCCAAGGACCTGCCAGCGAGCACCTCGCATCCACAGGGGCCTCTTGGACAACCCCAGTGTGGGCTGAGGTCAAGTGGCTGATAAGTCCTGTCTGCCCCTACAGGAAGGCCCTGGGGCATCTTCTAGAAAGACTGAGTGCTTGGCACTGCTAGAGAGTGCTTCTGTGAAGGCATGTGGGCCTCTCCTGAAGGTGTTGAGGGAAGCGTGAAGTGCAAAGATGAGTCTGTGGTGTGTGGTTTCCCCTAGGCATACCAGCTGGGTTTTCTCAAATCTTGCTGTGGCAACTGGGACGGTTGGTGAACTCTCTGTGGCCAAGACCCAACCAGGAAATTCCAGTCAACGCTTCCAGTTTCAGGCTCTCAGGTAGGTTTTGTCTGTCTCTCTGCTTCACCCGGTCCTGTGGGCTCACTGTGGGCTCCTCTCATTAAAGGTAGTGCAGTGCTTCCATTTTATGGGTTTTTTTTGGTGACTCATGATAACTGAAGCATATAATGGGGAATCTTTGCAAAGCTTTCTAACATACTCATTCAGCATCTTAGAGAGTACAAGAAACACACTATTTCCTTGACGTTCCAGAAAGTCCCTTGGGCACAGGTCAAATCTGTCTAAGGTGTCCCACATCCTTTTACTAGAAGTTTTTCTTTCTCTAAATCATGACATCTTGTTCATTCCTAAAAACAGATCTTCTCTCCTAGTCAACCAGTTTTTCCCATAATAGCCAGTGCCTCTGGTCAGGTAATTCAGTTTGTCAGGTGATCTGATCCTTACTTGCTAATCTGGGATTTCAGAGTCGGAAATTGTTTTGTACATTGCCACCACAGCAAACTGGAATCCCACCAGATTCAGCGGGCTGAAATAATTAATGGCAGGGCAGGTCTGAAATTTGAAAATGGCAACATCTGTTCTCCCAGCTTTCGGCTAGGAGTTAGGCCAAGAATCACTAGGTAATCTCTCTCTTCTTCCCTTTTTTAATGTGAGGGAATGAAAGGAAACATGGAAGAAAAATTGCCAGACAACATTGTTTGGCAATTTGCAGCTTCACAGATACTTTTTCTCACCACTGTTAATTTAGCTGAGGAGAAAAAAAAAGCAAAACTCCATAGTGGAGCTTGCCCAATGGTGGCATTACATTGCCATGGAGTTTTGTTGAATCCAGGAAAGTGGTGACATCAGTGGTTTATTACCACAATCCAAGAGGGATTTCCTTGTGTTATCACATTGTTTTATGTTTGTCACAGTTTAAACATGTACTTAGTCTTATTTGAAACAGCTGTTTATATTCTGCTTTTCAAAGACTGTGTAGCTGCACTGATGGCTTTCTGATTCATCAGTGCTATTACGGGTGCTTATGTTGTTGGCGGTAACATCACCAAATAAGACCCGAATGTTCTTAACGTGTAACCTGGAATGAAATGGTTGCTTCTTGCAGCCACCTGAGCACACTGCCTTTGCCATGCTTACTTATCATCACCTTATTCTTGGCAGTGGAAAGCTCTAAAAGTACAATAAGTTAGTGTATATTTTTACAGTATCAAAATCATTAGAAGTCTGGAAAGACTACCTTGTTTCAAATTCAAGTATATTCATTTACAAATGTTATATTTTTGTTGTTATGGTGGGAGGTTAAATGTTATTTACTGATTCATAGTAGAGGTATTATGACTCTAATGCCATGGTGCGTCTTGGACAACATCTCAAGTTTCCAGCAGATTTAGGCTTTTACTAGTGACCTTGGAGTCACCACAGAGCCAGTCCTGGCTGGACCCGTACCTGAGGAAAAGGTTCTTCTGGAGACGGGGAATAACAGGGAAGTTCTGCATGTTGCTCCTGCCAAACATCGGCCATGCGATGTGCCCCGTCTGTAACAAGGTGGCATGTCGGGCAAAGCAAGAGGCTTCCCAGCCCTGGGGCAGGGGCAGCTGCAGCAGTGGCAAGATAACAATCTGTAAACCATGGGGAAACAGGGCAATGCAGTTACACCTCTCTGAAGAGTACTGTTGCAGTGGGCTCTGCTCCCTTTGAAGAGAGGTGCATGAGGACGCAGAGATGATTGAACATTTTGCTGTGTGTCTTTGAAGTGTGCTTGAAACGTTTTCCCTGTTTTTCAGGTGTGACTAGATCTTGATTTTTTTTTTTTTTTTTTTTTTTTGAGATCTACTTAGGAACTGTTTATTAGCATTTCCAGGTAGTTTTGTTAGCAGTGTTTAGTCTCTGGATGTTCTCAGGGCTGAGCCAGCTAATACTGCCAAGCCTGCAACTGCAGATCCTCTCACTGATGGCAGGGCAGTGTTTTCCCTTTAAGCGCTGCTCCTGTGTTGTGAGCTGGGTTGCAAACCTTCTTGCTGCCCGAAACCTCCCTGGGGAGGAGTAAGTTGAGTCACTGACAACTCAGGATGTGTTTTCCTTCAGCACAGTCCTTAGGGAGCTTAGGAGGTGCCCATCCCTTCTTTAACAGCAAATCTACACCATCTATTTCTCTTGCTTTCTTGCTGTTGGCTTTCAGGAGGCATTTCCGCCCCAGCAGGGCATGGCCCCTGCAGACTGTGCGGTGCCGGCATTTGGGGTGAAGGCAGGGACAGTGCCACACTCTGCATCCTGGGCTGTGCCAGGGCTCTGGGCACATTCAGCTCTGCTTTGGCTGTGCAAGATCAGCCGGTGTCAAGCCGTTCATTTCCCAGGAGGTGATTGATCACTGTAGTCTCAGGGTCTGGCTTCCTTCCCTGGCCTCCACTGCAAACTTGAGAGCAGGTTATTAACTAATCATGAGTCTGGAACTGGAAACAGGGAACATTTGGGTATGAATTTTCAAATGGATGTTGCTTGTGCTTGGCCTCGTAAAACTTCTCAGCTCTGCAGATGTGCTCATGAACACAGCATCTCTGTGTATGGTGGTTATTGTAACCATACACGAAACAGTCAAGCCAAATTGTCATTCTCATTTGCCAAAACACTTTAGGGACAGCTTTTTCCATTATTTGATTGTTTGTAGTCTTGGCTCAGATCTGATGTTTTTAGGCTGATGAAGGACAGTTTTCACTTCCCCAAGTTCCACCTGTCATCTGTGGATTCAGGCTTGAATTAGTTTTTATTGCTTAAATTTCTGAAGGGGAAGAATGGGCAACTGGCAGCTCTTAAAGCCAAGAGGTCTGCATGGGTCTCTAGCCCTGGCACAATATCAGCACCCTCCACAAGGAGACAAATTGATCCTCCCACATGCTCACACTGGGTTATTCCCACAGACTGGCCGGGACCCCCTGCGTGGTTGCTCTAAGTGACATTGGCTGCCAGCAGCCCCCAAGAGCAACCCCTGGCAGGCTGGTGCCATCCCTGGCCATCACCGTTTCCACATGTAGGACACAGGGGCAGCTCCTGGGGGCGCCCAGTAATCTGCAGGGTTGTAGGGGAGAGCCACCAGCCTGAACATAAAAGAAACAGCCTATTTGCAACAAGGTGCAGTTGCTGAACGGGCTTGCTGAAAATTCCCTTGCAACTTTTATAGCCGTGCATGTTTAGGGAGTAGTGCATAATAGCTATTGCTCTGCTTACAGTCTGATGAAGAGAGTTTTAGAGAAACTACTGTGGTGCTTTGCAAAAGTCATGGTGCTGGTGTTGTCTGTGCTTTCATTCATTCCTCAGCTACTCTGACTGCCTTATTCATCTGTCTTGTATCAGGCCTTTCATGAAACCATTGCATTTCAGCATCTTCAAATGCAGCTAGAGACTGCTCTGCAATTATGCACATGTGCATTTCTTAACTCGCTGAAAATAACTACTCTTTTGGGATCAGATTTCTGCACTCAACTTTCTATTAATATAGGAACTTGGTGCTTCTTCTACAAGGAGCAGGCACAGTTTGCAGTGTCCACCAGCCACCCAAGCCGAGTATTAGTCTGATTTATACACACGGATCTTCTGCATTCTGGGATGCAAGGAATCAGGAGCAAATCCTTCATGACTAAAAGAAATTGCACATGCAGAATTCGATCCACAGTGAAGGAGACCCCCTCTGAAACACTAGCTCCTAGAGTATTTAGTATAACAGGCATAGATCTGCTTTAAACCCATAAGGGTTGGGGTGCAGAAGCAGCCAACTTATCACAGCCATGTATCTGCTTTGACCTAAAATAGTAAAGTATAATTTACTGCAGATTTGGCCTGGCTTTTATACAGAGCAGGGAAGAACAAAAGGAGCTTTCTCTTTCTTTCTCTCTCTTGTGCAAGACCTCACGTCTGCACTGCAGGGTTGAAAAGGAGGAGGCAGCATGAGTAGCTATGTGGGTGTGGACCCAGTCTCCACATTGTGCTGCTGGGTATCTCCCCTTCAGATCCACCGCTGGAGGAATGCCTTTCCAGTCCATGTGTGAAGCCAGCCAGGGTGGCTACAGGACCTCAGACTGTACTTCCTGGGAGATGTACAAAAATTGCATGAAGAACAGAGCTCTCTTTGCTTGACTAGCAGTTTTACTTGGTGTATGAAGGCACTGAAAATAATTCCTGGCAAATCTCCACCCATGGCCATTGTAGTGGCTATCCTTCAGGTATGGATGTTCCCAAATGGGGGTCACCATCCCCTCTACTAACCTGCAGAGAATCACTTTCTTTTCCCTATCTTCTTTCTTTTTATCCCCATCTTTCTCCCTGCAGCTAGGACATCTGGTGGGTCGGGGTGCGTTACAACGGAGGTGCTCCCATCACTTGAAGCTTTGGCCTACTACTGATGTTCCCTGGGGTAGAGTGCTATTATTTTCTGTGAGTTAAAAAGAAAAAGCCCTGCCAAAGCATACCTGTTGGTTTGGCTGTAAATTCATGTATATTTTGTTGAATGGCCATTCCCTACAGACGTGAGAGCAAGGCATGACCACCATCCTTGAGTGCAAACAGAAACTGGTAGTGCGAATGCAGAAGGTGCTTCTGCCAGGAGAGACCTTGGCACGAGTCACTGGATAAGGCGCTGGCAACAGTGAAGCCAAGTCGTGGCCAGACCCTCGGTCTTGTGTGTATCCTGAGGCCCCATCCTGGACCCAGCCTAGCACTGGGGCAATACCAATCTAGGAAGTGCAATTGTGGCCCCTGTGTTCAGAGAACTGGGATTTGGTGCCAGTCAGGGGATGGCTGGTCCTGCAGGGCTGCACAGTGTTAGCAGAGCTTCACTGGTGTGTCAGAGACAAAGTGCAGGAGAGACATCTTTTGCTTTGACATTTTCAAGTAAAAAAGAAAATGCATGCTCTTTTTATTTGGAAATGTCTTCTTATCTGTACAGTGACACTAATTGCAGTAAGAAAAGGTAAAACATACAGAAAGTCTGAAATACAAATGGAAAAAATATTCAGTGATTGATGTTCAGCGAAAATGTTTCAGCTGACCTAGACCAAAATTGCCTATGGAGTTCCTGTTTGTGAAAACTTTTCAGATTTTATTTTTTTGCTTGGAAAACTCTTCAGCATCTCAAAAGTTTTATGATGCCGGAGGAACTATCCTGCTGTGTTAACATCATATCCTCCTAAGAAGAGAGACTGGCACGGGGATCATGTGGTGTAACATGTCTTCAGCCTCATACTCGAGCAAACATGGTCACGAAGCAGTGCGGCTTGCCCTGGAACCATTCCACTAATTTCCATGCTGATCTGCTCAATACTGATGCCAACATGTCCCAGGGAAACGTTAGTTTATTGTCCTTACCTGTTCCAGTGCGCCTTAGAGCAGAATGTAACTAAGTGATATGAATCCTCATCACACTTTGATACATATGAAAATATAATTGATGAGAAATAGGTCCCTGACTACCTTTTACTTGAAGGAGGAGAAACTGGTTGTGGTTCTGCATTTTCCTTTCTAGCTCACCACAGGTGTCAAGATTTGTGTCCCATGAGAGCGATGCAAACCAGACCTGCTCCTACGTTTCGTAGATCAACTTCATGTGGGAAGTGGATTTTGTTTGCACCCAGTCAGACACTGGCAAAACAACAGGCTGTTTGTTCAACAAGGCTGAAACCATGTCTGTTTGTTTCCCTGCCCTAAAATATCTCTCACAACTTATCTTGTGACTGAGGTCAGCCTCAGATAACTAAGTCCTTGTCTGTGCCTCGCTACAGCAGGAGTGAGCGTGTTTTGTGTCCCAGTCCCCATGGTGAAATTCTGTACTGCTCTTTTTTGCCTTCATTTCAGGTATCACTTGCACTGACTTCAACAAAAAAAGAATACCAGAAGTCTGTAGCTCCTGCTTTATATCAGTGCTTCAGCACTGCAGGAATATTCTAAGCGTGGTGAAAATAAGGCATCAGCGAAATATATGAGCTGCTTTAACTGAGCCTTCTCGAGGAGTTTCATCTTTGAATTTTTAACTGTTTTTTTACAGTTATACTGAATGGAAAATAACCTTTTAATACATCCTATAGAGAAGTAAAGAGATGATTTCTTTTTGAATAACAGACATCTAAGCAGAGTACACATGTGGATAGAGCTTCCCTAAAGCAAAAGTGCTCCCCTGAGCTATGGAATGGATAACAATATAATTCAAACAACAGAGTTGTACTGTTCTGCAGCCCGTATAACCTGACAGGAGATGGGTTTTTCACCTTGTGAAAGCAATAGCAGTACAGAGTAGTCAGTGCATAGAACGTGGCTCCTGTTTCACAAAACGCCATTGTAGGGTCACTGTAATGTACTTAGCCTGGTTTGTGAACTTAGCTTGTGAACTTAAGAGTAGTTCTTTCCAAGCTTGAAAATAGCCTGAAAGACTACCAAAGCTTTTGCTCTCCATGGATTTCTTATCCCTAATATCATATCCAGTCATCCAGTTTAAGGGTGGTCATGTGTTTGCTATGCCTTTGAGATAGTGGTCACCAAAGGGATTGCTTGCTATGTTATAGTTGATTGTACGCTTTACTGGAAGCTAGAGGTAGCCTGTAGGCTTAAAGAAGAAAGAAACCCTTCCTGTTACAGAAGCTGGGACTGCTCCTAAGTGAGTCCTATCTTGGCTTGCAGTGTAAAGGGGGTGGCTGAAGAGGTCTTTGCCCCAGCTGTCAGCCCTTTCTAGTTGTAGGCAGCTGCATACAAAGTAATTCAACAGAGATGCTCTAACATATCTTGAACTCCTCTCCCCATTCACTTCTGCAGGTGGCTAAGTGGCACTCAGCCAGATCAGCACATCTGCATTTTGCTCCCTGTAAAAGCAATATGACAGCTATCTACCACCGGTGTAAATTGGCAGCGCTCCCTTAGCTCCCATAGAGGTACATGGAGGATACAGTCCTTGGGACCTAGGTTGGCTGATTTCTCAGTTAAATGTGATTGAAATGCAACTTGAATAAATGATTTCACATTGTCTGAAACACAGGTACAGTGATGTGCTTTATTGTAGTCAGTACTTGATATTAAAAAGTGCAGCAAAGTCTCTATTAATAGTATAAATGCTAATCTTATGCTAACTAATGCAACATGTTCACACAATATGTTTGCTGTACTATATGAATTAGTTTGGTCCAGCTTTTGATATCCTCATTTCTTTTCTGATATAATGCTCTCTCAGACAATGTTGGAAATTCTTCTGAGGAGATGGGGTTTGTCAAAAAGGAACAAGGCTCTTCCTGGGACTAAAAGGGAGATCTAGAGCTCAGGTCATCCCTCTCATTTCATGAACAAGTGTTAATGTTTCTGAAGCAATTTCTAGCAGTTTTTTTCAATCAACTTTTCTTTTCTGCAACAGCTATTGAACAAGCAACTTCTATTCTGCACAAGTTGAAAATTTCTCTGAAGTGGGTTGGACAGCTCTGCTCCAGAATTTGCTCCCAAAAGACTCTTGAAAATTATGTGAGGGTCTCAAGGTTTGGCCCCTCATCACTGATGCAGCAGAAGTCTTCAGTAGTGAATGTTTTCAAATGAGGACAGGGAACATTTCAAACCCTCCTTATTATTATTCACAGACAGTTTGGAAAGACGAGTACATTGTGGCTTGCCATCCAGAAGGGCATATGTCCTTATTTCGCTTGTAAATTTGCCCAGGAAGCATTTCCCAGGACACCAGACCAAATTATATTGCTCTTGACCGTGATGTCAGAATGAGCAAATGCTGAGGTCATCGGCAGGAAATGCTGCCAGCGGGGAACAGCACTCTCCAGTTTGTAAACCAATGCTTTGCTGGTCTTAAAAAAAATTAAAACCAGCACAATATCTGCCTTTTGGCTGAACAGTTTGATTCCCTAAGCCGTGGCCTCCGGCTGCAAGCAGGTGCGTCTCCACAGACGCGTGCTAAAGCACGGGGCTGCCCATGGCTTTCGGGAGCGAGCGGCTGGGCAGGGCGGCACACGGCCCCTGGGAGGCTGCGCTGGCTCTGCTGCCAGCGCGGCTGCTCCCAAGCAGCCACGATTTGGCTGCTGCGTGCGGGGCCTGTGCGGCCGGAGCTGCTGCGGTGTCATGGCGGGGCGAGGCTGCCACCACTCTCCAGTGCTTTCCTCCTGATAGCTGCACTTTTTTCTTTTTTTTTTTTAAACTTTTTCCCTTTCTGCCCTCCTCACTGCTGAAATACACTCGTGCCAGTTCCCTTGAACTTTAAAGAAATATCCCTTTTTGATCCTTACATTACATTGAGCCCAGCTCTGTAAGCTGCCACCAGTACACATCAAGTTTGCCATCTGGCCCGACATCTGTGACTTTAAAATCTCCTCTCCATAGCGCTGTACTCAGTAAGGTACAGCTAATGCTAAATGGCTTCCAACCTCTGCAGATCGATACTGAGCTAGGAAGCCTGGTATTGCAATATTCAGAGTGTGCTGTTCAGGAAAGGAAAAGCTAGTTGAGGCCGAGGACTGGGATGGAAGTCTATGGTCACTGCGATAGAGCGCTACCAGCCAGCTAGTTCCCCCAAGGCAGGCAAATGCTACCCCTGCATTAAAGAGCAGGACACCTGGGCAATCACTTGGGTGATTTGTCTGAAGTAAAACCAGAAGAAACAGCAGCTTCACACACTTATTCAGCCCCCAAGAACTTCTCTTGCAGTTCTGCCACCGCCTCTCTCAATCACTGTAGGTAATTGAGGCAAGACGTCATGAGAAAAGAGAGTAGGGACTTAATCTCTTATTTCTCTACCTCTCTCATTTCATTCATTGTCAATATTATTTCTGATTCACGTAGTGCCATGCGGTACGTGATGTTGGTGCAGGTTCACTGACATGAGGATGAAATGTCAAATTATCGCTCTGCTGCTGCCTGCCTGCCTGCCTGCCTGGCAGTATTTTGATATTCCTTTCCCCAGCTCTCCGGGTGAGAGCCCATACAGCTAAAGCTGTACTGTGTGTTATTGTTGCAAAATGGTATGGCCTATGTTGTTGGCTCCCAGGGAGTGGTTGCCGGTGGGATCGAAGTGCTCCCTTTCATTCCCAACACTGCTATACGTCATGGTAATTATTTGGTGGTGCTTGTGCCTTGGAGTGATTTGTTTTAAACACCAAGCTGCCTTGAATGAAAATGTTTGATTTATGTTCAGAGGAGTCTGCCTCACCATTGATAAATGTACTTGTTCTGGCATATGTTGGGAGAGTATAGCTAGCTGTCTACAGATTTCATCTGGTTTAAGCTGCTATCACCTAGCTTCAGTTCAGCAGCAAAATACAGTACACAGAAATGTTGCTGGAAACCTATTGGGGTTATCAGTTTTGGGGAGATGTGTGACAGGACGTTTCTTTTGTTTCTTCTCACTGCAAGCCACGTACTGCCCCATCCCTGCTGCAGCGTGATGTCCGTGATTGCAGAGACATGAATAACACGAGCCAGCTCGGCAGCCTGGGCTACGGGCCCGGAGGTCTCCTGCAGTGCCAGGCTCACCCCACAGCAAGACATTTAAAACTGGTGGGACTTGCAGGTCTCCCTCCCTAGTGAGGGTGCTGGGAGGGGTGGCTGTACAGCAAGCGTGCTTCTTCTGCAAGGTTGGCCTTGTTGGGAAGGGTGGATGTGTATGCTGAATTTGGTTTTTTTTTCCATTAACCCAGAAAGGAGAGGAATGATGGGAGAAAGAAGGACAAGTTGTCCTTGCAAAATGTGAATGGTAAACACTGCTGGCAACCACTAACTGCAGTGCAAATACTCAGCATCTCTGATCGACTTGCTTTGCATGTCTTAGATTACATGTCCAAACCCAGAGGTATGGAGATGTCAACTGCCCACTCCTGTGAACTCAGATGTAAGGCTTCTGATGTGTTTTCAGAGTTATTTTTGATCCTGGAGGGATCTTGCCCACCTCCTATGCTTACTCTTGGCTTTCCAGCCTCCCCAGCACTTCCCTGCTGCTCCCACAGTACCAGGGCTGAACTAATCCTTAACTCAGCTGATGTGAAGCTGGGCCTTGAGCATCCCTGTGTCTTTCCTCCTTCTGTGGCTACTTATTCCCAGTAATAAACCTGTCCTTAGAGAAAATAATTGCTAAAAATGATAGCAGAAGGGAGCTGGCCTAATTCCAGGCTTGCGCGTAGCGCTCTCAGAGGCGAGAGTGGCGGAGGTGTTTGGACCGGGGCCTGCTGTGGCCTAGCGAGGCCGGGCATCCGTGGCGGGAGCGGCAGCGCGGCGCCTGGCTCGGGGCGTGCTGTCTGCACGATCCTTCGCCGTTTGCAGAGGGTTTTCCGCCCACACCGAGCCTCACGGTGCCATGACCACTCTGCTGGAAATATGCAAACTCCCCGGCCGGGGTGGATGTGCCTTGCCGGGGCACTCGGTGCGGCGTCCCCGCACCGGGACTCGCTTGGCGAATGCTGCAGTGCTCCGCGACCAGCGCGGCATCCCACGGTGCCCTCCGCCACAAGCTGCCCACGGTCTTCAGTGTGAGCTGGACTAACAGGCACAGGGATGGTAATATTCTGTTTTATATGGGGACTTTCCTCTGCTGCCTTTGACAAGGCAATGGCACTACAGTATTGAATATCCGCTCTAAATTTAGTGCAAGGACCTGGAGTACTAGTGCATTACAGCTCTCTGAACCGAGACAAGTCATGTAATAGAGGAGTCAGGCCAAACTGAAGCTGCTGCTGAAATAGAAGAATTGACTGTAATAAATATCTCCGTATTTTGGAAAAGTCAAAGCCACTGTCTTCCATTCTTCGTATTAGAGGCAAATGCAGAAACTCACAGGGGGAAACGTTATCGATGCGTGTCTGATACATGCTGAACTGTTTTGTATACTGTTTTGAATGAATGAATATACAAACATGTCTATGAG
Organism: Apteryx mantelli; assembly: GCF_036417845.1. Lineage (NCBI taxonomy): Eukaryota > Metazoa > Chordata > Aves > Apterygiformes > Apterygidae > Apteryx > Apteryx mantelli. The sequence goes on from NC_090020.1 coordinate 58,490,647, forward strand.
ATTAGAAAGAGATATACATTATTTTATTTTATTTATGTTAAGTTAAGTTATGTTATTTTATTTTATTTTATTTCTCTGTTCATAAGACACATGCTACAGCCTCTTGTTACTCACACCATGGTGGGACACCTGTGACCTCCAGCCAAGGGCAGGCTCTCCACTTGCCATGCGCTGTACAAACACGTAGTAAGAAATAGTCTCTGTTCTGATAAATTTACAGTGTAAGTAAACAAAGTCAGTAAAGGATTTAGAATGAGAGCCTAATTTTACAGCCAGGGAACTGAGGCACGGAGGAATTAAGTTACTTGTCCAAGGTCATGCCAGAAGTCTGTTGCAAGGCAGGAAGTCGTGGCAGCTCTCGCAGGTACAAATCTTCCCTTGCGGTGCTCTGAGCAGCACCTGAAGAGTGAGCCACCTGCCTCTGGGGATGGCCCAAGGAGGGCAGGTGGCTGGTTTTGCCATACCCGCAGTCCCTAGAGCATTTTGTGATTGTATATGTGGAAACTGTTTATCAAATGCATAATTTTATAAGCACTGCGAACAGTATGTAAATATATATGTTTTTGCAATTGCACGCTGAAATGTAGTGTGTGGTTCTCAGTTTTGCTTTTAAAGCCCAGAGACCATCAGTGACATGAAGTCAAATTTAGTTTCTGTAGGTAAATGTGACAAGTTTGGAGTAACTGCTGAGTCTCAAGACGTCCTACAGCCCTGGCGTTCGCTGTTACCGTCTGATGGCCAGGGCCTTGTGGGTTGGGAGACGGCTGCCCTGGAGCCCCTCTGAGTCTCCCAAACAGCTGAGTGTGTACGGCACTTGGTGAGCAAACCGGTATTTGCCGACCTGTTCGCCAGCCTCTGAGGGTGGTGCAGTCTGTGCACAGTTGCTTGGAGACAACTGAACGAGTCAGTGGAAAAAGTTTATTGCTTTTAATCAGGAAGAGCCAAACCATAAAATGGCAATCATGGAAACAGGAATGAAAACCAGCATGCTGCATTAGGATTGCACTGAGCAGCCAGGGTGTGCTCGCTGCGCTGTCTCCGTGCGGCTGGCCCCGGAGGCTCGCTGCCCTGGGAAATCCTGGGAGCTGCCACAGCCAGGGGCACCGCCACACCGTTCCTGCTGCCTCGCCCAGAGCTAGCTCCCTTTCATCCACAAGGGCATTTCTGGCTCCTATTTCCCTGTTTGTGCTGTCTGGGTACTGGGACAGGGGATTACATCACTTCTGCTTCATTTCTTTAGGTTTTCTTAATGAACATGCCTACTGCTTTGCACTGATCTCTTAATCCTGCCTGGCTTCTCCTGGGACCATCTTCTGATAACACAGATCCAGTCTGTGCATTTAATAATAGCTTTTATAAACTCCATAGGATTCATTCTGTTATAACTTTCATATAAAGATATAACATGAAATAACTGATGCTGATTTAGAATAGTTGCTGTATACATGGCACTCATCTTATGGGGAGCTTCTTCTGGGGCCTTGTCCCAGCACACTGACAGTATATGGTAGCAAACTTTTAGTGGAAATGTTTCTGTTCAATGTGGAAAACAATTTCTGCAGCATCTCAAAAGCACTTGACTGCACACTCTGCCCTCTGTGATGTTAGTATCCCTCCCTCCCCTCGCCAGGTCTATGGCCCTGCTGCCACAAAGGATTCTGCAGAGCAGCAAAACGAGGGCCAATGATGGCACAATTTGGTAACCTTCCCTGAGCGGGCATAACCTTAAAGCAAATGCTATCATGTATCCCCTAACTACGTTAATCCTCCGGGAAGTGGAGCTGCTGACATAATTGCTTCCCTTAGCGCAGCTAACAGAGGCAGCGAACAGACGCAGCAGTTTGCGCAGCAGTTCGCGCAGAAGGGCGCGCGAAGGGACGCACGAAGGGACCTTTGTTTCTGATCCCTGTGGTGTACGCTTCCTCAAGTATGGTCGTGACACGCCGCACAGCACGTTCCCCAGCGGCTGTTGGAGCTGCTGTGTCAGAGGCTGGGACCCAGACCGACCCTCTGACAGTAGATGTGGCTCTACAGGTCTCAGGCTGCAGGGAGTGCTTGGGGCCTCTCCGGGAGGCCTGGGCTGGCAGCCAGCTCTCCTGCAGGAGGTGTGCTGCTGTTGACGAGTTGTGTCGTCAGGTAAGGGAGTTACGGGAGGAGGTCAGTAGGCTGCGCAGCATCCGGGAAGCAGAGCAAGAGATAGACAGGGTATTCTTGGAGACTGTGCAGCTTCGGGAGTCCCAACCCCCCGCAGCAGTGGAGTTGCCAGAGGGCTCTGTGCCGTGTGACACAGTACATCATAACATCGTAGAAGAAGGCTGGAAACTGGTCACTGCTCGTGGGAGGAGAAAGGCTCCTACTCCTCCTGAAGACCTGAAGCTGAAGAACAGGTTTAGTGCCCTCCAGGATGAGGAGGAGATGGGCATGGCTGCAAGGGAAGTGCCTGGGACAACAGACCCTGTGCCCTGCCGGAACGCCCGGAAAAAGCGGCGGGTGATTGTTGTGGGGGACTCCCTGCTGCAGGGGATGGAGGCATCTATCTGCCGACCTGACCCCATGTCTAGAGAGGTTTGTGGCCTGCCGGGGGCTTGTGTGAGAGATGTCATGGGAAGACTGCCAAGGCTCATCCATTCTTCTGACTATTACCCACTGCTGCTCTTCCATGTGGGCGCCAATGACACCAAGGGCAAACTGGAGACCATCAAGCAGGATTTCAGAGCTCTGGGGATGGTGGTCAAGGGTCTGGGAGCCCAGGTCATCTTCTCCTCAATCCTGCCAGTGAGGGGGATGGATGAGAGGAGGAGGAGACGGACTTTCCAGCTTAACGACTGGCTGCGCCGCTGGTGTTGGCAACAGGGTTTTGGTTTCTACGACCATGGGACCCTGTTTGAAGATCGACAACTGATGGTGAGAGATGGGATCCACCTCACGAGGCGGGGCACGCGGGTCTTTGCCAACAGGTTGGCCAACCTGGTAAGGAGGGCTTTAAACTAGGAAAGACGGGGGAAGGGGAGAGTTATAGTGACAGGGTAGTTGGCAAAAGACTGCTCAAGTCAGGATGCCTCCAACAGGTGAATGAAGCCAGGGAAGTGCGCGTGGGATGTGGCTATGGAGGACCCTCTTTTACCCCTCCTGGGAAACCTGCATGCTCGATCACCTCCCTGAAATGCCTGTACACCAATGCACGCAGCTTGGGGAACAAACAGGAAGAACTAGAGATGTGTGTGTGGTCGCAGGGCCATGATCTCATTGCCATTACAGAGACATGGTGGGATAGCTCGCATGACTGGAGTGCTGTCATGGATGGCTACGTGCTTTTTAGGAAAGACAGGCCAGGAAAGCGAGGTGGTGGAGTTGCTCTTTATGTGACAGAGCAACTGGAATGTATGGAGCTGTGCCTAGGGGTGGATGAAGAGCGAGTCGAGAGCTTATGGGTAAGGATCAAAGGGCAGGCTAGCATGGGTGACACTGTTGTGGGTGTTTACTACAGGCCACCTGATCAGGAAGAGGAAGTTAATGAGGCCTTCTACAGACAGCTGGAAGTAGCCTCACGATCCCAGGCCCTGGTTCTCATGGGTGACTTCAACCACCCCGATATCTGCTGGAAAGACACTACAGCTAGGCACAAACAGTCCTGGAGGTTCCTGCAGAGCATTGGTGACAACTTCTTGACACAGGTGGTGGAGGAGCCAACAAGGAGAGGTGTGCTGCTGGACCTCGTACTAACAAACAAAGAAGGACGGGTGGAAGATGTGAAGGTCGGGGGCTGCCTTGGCTGCAGTGACCATGAGATGGTGGAGTTCAGGATCCTGCGAGGAGGCAGCAGGGCACCAAGCAGGATCGCAACCCTGGAGTTCAGGAGAGCAAACTTTGGCCTCTTCAGGGACCTACTTGGAGGAATCCCATGGGTGAGGGCCCTAGAAGGAAGGAGTGTTCAAGAGAGCTGGTTAATATTCAAACATCACTTCCTCCAAGCTCAAGAGCGGTGCATCCCTATGAGTAGGAAGTCAAGCAAAGGAGGCAGGAGACCTGCATGGATGAGCAAGGAGCTCCTGGCAGAACTCAACCAGAAGAAGGAAGTATACAGAAAGTGGAAAGGGGGACAGGCCACTTGGGAGGAATATAGGAACGTTGTCAGAGTATGCAGGGATGCATCGAGGAAGGCTAAGGCCCGTTTGGAATTAAATCTGGCAAGGCATGTCAAGGACAGCAAGAAGGGCTTCTTCAAATACATCAGCAGCAAGAGGAAGACTAGGGAAAATGTGGGCCCTTTGCTGAATGGGGTGGGTGCCCTGGTGACGAAGGATGCAGAGAAGGCAGAGTTACTGAATGCCTTCTTTGCTTCAGTCTTTACTGCTCAGGCCAGCCCTCAGGAACCCCAGACCCTGGAGGCAAGAGAGAAAGTCTGGAGAGAGGAAGACTTTCCCTTGGTGGAGGAGGAGTGGGTTAGAGATCATTTAAGCAAACTTGACACCCACAAATCCATGGGCCCTGATGGGATGCACCCACGAGTGCTGAGGGAGCTGGCGGACATTATTGCTAAGCCACTCTCCATCATCTTTGAAAGGTCATGGAGGACAGGAGAGGTGCCTGAAGACTGGAAGAAAGCCAACGTCACCCCAGTCTTCAAAAAGGGCAAGAAGGAGGACCCAGGGAACTACAGGCCAGTCAGCCTCACCTCCGTCCCTGGAAAGCTGATGGAGCAGCTCATCCTGGAGGCCATCTCCAAGCATGTGGAGGAAAAGAAGGTGATCAGGAGTAGTCAGCATGGCTTCACCAAGGGGAAATCATGCCTAACCAATCTGATAGCCTTCTATGATGGAATAACTGGCTGGGTAGATGAGGGGAGAGCAGTGGATGTTGTCTACCTAGACTTCAGCAAGGCTTTTGACACTGTCTCCCATAGCATCCTCATAGACAAGCTCAGGAAGTGTGGGTTAGATGAGTGGACAGTGAGGTGGATTGAGAACTGGCTGAATGGCAGAGCTCAGAGGGTTGTGATCAGTGGCACAGAGTCTAGTTGGAGGCCTGTAGCTAGCGGTGTCCCCCAGGGGTCAGTACTGGGTCCAGTCTTGTTCACCTTCTTCATCAAGGACCTGGATGAAGGGACAGAGTGCACCCTCAGCAAGTTTGCTGACGATACAAAACTGGGAGGAGTGGCTGATACACCAGAGGGCTGTGCTGCCATTCAGAGAGACCTGGACAGGCTGGAGAAGTGGGCAGAGAGGAACCTCATGAAGTTCAACAAAGGGAAGTGCAGGGTCCTGCACCTAGGGAGGAAGGAATAACCCTATGCACCAGTACAGGTTGGGGGTTGACCTGCTGGAAAGCAGCTCTGCGGAGAAGGACCTGGGAATCCTGGTGGACTGCAGGCTGACCATGAGCCAGCAATGTGCCCTTGTGGCCAAGAAGGCCAATGGTATCCTGGGGTGCATCAGGAAGAGTGTTGCCAGCAGGTCGAGGGAGGTGATTCTCCCCCTCTACTCAGCCCTGCTGAGGCCACATCTGGAGCACTGTGTCCAGTTCTGGGCTCCCCAGTACAAGAGGGATGTGGCACTACTGGAGCAAGTCCAGCGAAGGGCTACAAAGATGATTAGGAGCCTGGAGCATCTCTCTTATGAGGAAAGGCTGAGAGAGCTTGGTCTGTTTAGCTTGGAGAAGAGAAGACTGAGAGGAGATCTTATCAACGTGTACAAGGGAGGGTGTCGAGAGGATGGGACCAGACTCTTTTCAGTGGTGCCCAGCGACAGGACGCGAGGCAACGGGCACAAACTGAAACACAGACACTTCCATCTGAACATGAGGAAATACTTTTTCACTGTGAGGGTGACAGAGCACTGGAACAGGTTGCCCCGAGAGGTGGTGGAGTCTCCTTCTCCGGAGATATTCAAAACGCGCCTGGATGCAATCCTGTGCAATGTGCTCTAGGTGACCCTGCTTGAGCAGGGGGGTTGGACTAGATGATCTCCAGAGGTCCCTTCCAACCTCAGCGATTCTGTGATTCTGTGATTCCCTCTTGAAGACTTCGCTTCAAAATTAACTGCTTTATTCTGAGTGTTCAATAGGTGAGACTGATAGCAATCTTTCTTGCTCACGTTATGCTGCCAGTCAATGAAATTCTCTACAAAAGAAACAGAATCAATAACTTTTCTCCCTTCTCCCATGTGTCATTTAAAGAGAAGGGATAAATGATCTAACTCCTTCTGGTGTGGATTTTGCTTCTGTTTTTGATTCAGGATCATGGTGGTGTAAGACCAATACAAATCCTTCAGGTGAAAAGTGTGAAAGAATAGACCCTCATTGCAGTTCATCTTGGCTTTGTAGAGGATTATATGACACCTGAACAAGCTGCTTTGGATCCAAGGTGGAGTCATCTTTTATAGAAGTGTCTATGTCCTGGGTCCTATTTCAACATCGACATGCATTGATTTTCTTCACCCTCACTGGTTCACTATTACTGCTTTGATGTATCTGAATTTTTGCTCTGATGTATATCAGAGAGCGTTTTACCCAGCTGTATTTGTAATATTCACTTATGACTGTATTCCAGCAACAGTAGGCATTTCCAGACATCTAACAGGGGCCATCTCCAATCTCGAGAAGTCCTAGGTTGAGGGAAGAGCGCCGAGCCTGTGACAGCAGACAGAGGCTGTAGCATGCGTTGGTAGCCTGGCAGAAGGATGTCCCTTACGAGGGACATAGCTACAACTGGGGAAGGTGTTTCTACGTGAGACAAGTTTGCATGGCAGAAAATGCAAAACTGATTGAATAAGAAGCTGACGATCGAGAGAGTGAGAGAGAAAAAAGGCTGAAGTGGAGCAGGCAGAGTGTCTAAAGCTGAGCAGGGCAGAGGGAGTCGGGGTGACCCGGCAGCCGGCAACGAGGTACCTCGGATTCAGTCGGGTTTCTGAAGAGCCGGCCACCAGTCCGCAGAGGTCGACTGCGAGCCACCCGGCGCTCTCCTTTTAGCACGGGACCTGTGCTCCACCCCGCGTTTGGGCTCCCTTAGTCCTTTCAGAGGACTAAAGTGGTCTGTGGTGTCCAGCTGCACCGTGAGTGAAGCACAATTAAAAACTACCCAGTTCATGAGAAATGACAGATTTAGTAAAAAACGCACCAATCTGGGAGAAATTTCATAATGGTGAGTAGACTTCCTGTTCTACCCATAAAAATGGGTGTATTTCAGTGAATTATGTATTAACTATTCCAGTTTATGGGATAAATGTTAAAACATTGATGGAAAGCCCACGAAGGAAAGTCATTGCTGTCTGCTCCCATAGATTGGCTTGGACAAAGGTGTCAGATCAGAACAAACATTTATGTGTGAGAAATATACATACATATATATATATATGAGAATTAATAGAATTTTTGTATAAAGTCTGTGATATGTACTTACTTAGTTAACCATCCATTTCATATTTGATATAGGATATTTAAGGAATGTGTTTAGCCATATAAAAGTACCTATACACACACACACGGCTGGATAGATAGATATAATATGTCAGAATGACCACAATGGCAAATAATTTGAGAAATACCCAATGCTCAATGTGAAACAAAGTCAAAATGTGAATGAGGCATTTTAGGAAAATCATTAATGTCTTCTATCTCTGCCTGTGGAAGCTGAACGTTGCCTTGCTCTGGGTCTGTTTTTCCCAAAGGTTGGCAAACTGCTAATTACAAAGTATGTTTCCTAATAGAATTTATTTTGAAACCATTTTTAGTCTGAGCCTCCTCTCCCCTATCTCCACAATTTACCCCCTTCGATATTTCTCCTGCATGTTTTTTGGAAACAAAGTCTTCAAAAACTAGTAAACATTTCAGCAAAAGAAACCCATTCAGGGAAGGGGTATTGCTGAAGTACTGAAACAATGAAACTTTTCTGTTCAGAGAAACTGACAGCTGAATCAGAAAACAGGGGATGAAAAACATGACAAAAATGGACTGGAAAAGAAAAAGCTTTAAAATAACTTTCAGGGCTTGAGTTCATCCTCATTCTGTTCAGCGGCAGATTCTGGTGACTGAACCAGGAGCAGGAGCAGGCCTAGGAAATTAGGTTATAACTGTGAATGAGGGAAATGTCTAAGTCTGCAGATCCTAAGTGACAGATTTTTAGTCTGAAATGAGTTTTCTAGCCTGGAAAAGCTCTCCAACATAATCTGTAAATCAAAAAAGAAGGGATAACATTTTGTAAGCAGACTAATAAGCCTTTTAAGAAGTTTTTTTAATAGGCCATAGAATTTAAAATGAGGTTAATGAATCAGGGGCCAGTCTGGCCTCATGAAGGACGTTACCTGTGTCAGATGATACCTGGGCATGAGGGCTGCGATACTCTGCAGCATCCCCAGGAGCGGGTTAAATCCCCCAGCAACAATGAATGCACAATCAGTAGGAAGAAGGAAGGAACTGCAGATCTTGATTCCTGAATTAAAGAGCAGTGAGAAAACACTGAAAGCTACAGTCATGTTGGCTGTTATTGCTAATTATTGTTACTGGAGGCAATAGACATGTGGAGATTCAAGTGGTATATGGAAAATGATGAGTGTGAGAGAGGAAAACTCCCACAGGATGAACAGAATAACACGATAAGGAAAAAGCATGTACAAAAGAGAGCATGATCTCTGAAGGTTAATAAGCAAAACTGAGAGAATGATTGAAGGTATGGAGCAAGACACGTTTAAGACACAAATGAATTAATTATTGAAGAAGCATGCTAAAAGAAGACAGGATAATATCAGAAAGCTTTCAATTATTTACGCTTTATTGCACTGAATCTATAAGCAGAGTCATGCTTTGTCTCATGCCGGCGCTGTGCATGGAGAGCAACCACTGGAATAACACCATGAGCAATTTGTCTCCCATCAAATTTGCGGTCATATAGATCCACTTCCTCATTTACAAGTGAGATTTCATACAGAGAATCCTTACTGAAAAGTCCCCTGCTGGGAAAATAGCTTCATGATCACTGGTCAGAGTATGCCTAGGTATAGCAGGCTGCTAATAGGGTGTTCCTCAGCAACATCCTTTACTGCAAAAAGAAAACAAGGTTTATGCAATTTTGTCCTTGTGAAACATTGAGCTGTTTTTCTGGATTTTTTACAAGTATTTTTCTTATATCTTTTTAGGCATGCTTCATTCATTTAAACTGGGCAATGATTTCTTGGGCTCTGACAAAATGTCATTTGTCTTCACCTATAGCTCTTGCACTCTCTCTCTCTCTGTCCACTTTGAGGTAAACCGTACGTAACTGTAGTGTACCAGGGATGTTTGGCTTTGCACAGAAAAGGGCATATCTCATCTTAAATAGATTACAGCACTTTAATCATCTGAATTCTACTGACATACCTTTGCACATGCTTAGACTAGAACAGAAAGACTATTTTATTCATTATAGAAAAATCAGAGCCTGGATGTGATATTTCAATTCTTGCCCAAAGTCATGGTACGTTTATTGGCTATTTGCTCCTAGCAAGGCAGACACTAGTCAGAGGGAAGACCAGCTAGAAAGTCGGCACCTGCAGATATTCCACTCTGGTCCTTTGCTCCTTAGCCAGCCTCAGGCCCCAGTCCCTGCATCCACTAAAAGAATTTCAGATATGTCATGGCTTGCCTTTCCCTGTGGAGAAAGAGTACGCTAAATGTGTCCCTTGCAGCCTGTTCTCCCTGAACGCCAGATGGGGTTGATGACAAAACAAGTAATCAAGCTTCTAGGTATAAGACTAGCAACGAAAGGGTGCTAGTAGAACAAAATATAAACTGCAGTCCTAGCTTAAATTCAAAATGTGTTTACTCTTTCTCATTTAAGTTTTTCAAGCCTACATTTCATCTGCTAAACTTGTGAATTTAGAGAGCAAGCAACATTTCACTTTCTGAATGCTACTTTCAGTTCTGGGAAGTTTGACTCTTCGTCTGTCCCCCTGGATATACCTTTAGATCAAGCTTTTGAGATACAGCTGCAAATCTCCCTATTCTACCAAGTCAATGCACATCTTGGGTACTTAACAGGAGCTTCCCTCCATGCTTGCTTCAATCCTAATCACTCACGGGTGTAAGGACTCTGTAAACACTATTAATTAACACTTTGTAACACACAGCTGGAGGCTGTGGCGGTGTCAGGTTCACCATCCCTTATCCTTTCATGAGTCTACCAGCAAGCTGCTCCTTGGCCTGACAGCATGATACCCTTCACAGGAGCTAAAATATATACAAGACTGTGATTAAATATACATGTTGGTAAAACCATGATTTCTTGTAGGTAACCAGGTTGGTATAAAGTCCACACATGATACAATAATGACTTTGATGACAGGCCAAGTAAAGTGTTTCTCTGCACTGACATGTAGCATCTTCTAACATGAAGATCTTGTGAATCCAGGATAAAGATTTTATAAAAATACTGAGTGCCTATGTGGAAGTCTCCTTTGGAGAAAGTAGCAAGCTATACGGGTTTTTTTCACCACACCAGAATCACAAAATTTGAAAGGCACTTGCATAGTGCCCTTGAATCATATGAACACCAACCTAAAACTATTTTTAAAAGCCCCAAGACATTTTATTCTGTACTAAATGTGCACTTCATTCAAGCAAATGATCCCTTTCTTCCATGCAGTGGAGAACTGAGATTCAGCCTTCTGTGCTTGCCACCTTCTGTACACATCCCCTTGTCTCTTGTCATATGTTTCTGTACTTCCCATAACAGAAGACAGCAGAAACCCATGTGTGGTGACTGTTGCTTGTGGGTGTCCCTTCTCCATTGCTGCTCCAGTTTTTTTTCTTTCAGTTATTTCAGTGCTCTTTCCTTAGGAACGGGACAGTCTTAATCTGAATTTAGCTGAAGTCAACAGGAAAAATCATCTGAAGAGCTGCTTAAATGGTGCAAACTCATTTTCTGAACTGTGTGAAATCTTACTGACATTTCTGGGGGAGAAGAAACTGCTGAGATGAGAATCTGAACATGAAATGTTCATCCTGAATATTAGATTTTATTCAGAAAGTTACAAGCACTTGAAGATGAAGGTTTCAAGTGGAAGCACCTTTCTTTCTGCCGTGAAAACATTTCTGGTATACTGATAAAGTAGACATGTGCATGCATCTAGTGTATGTTTGCGTATGCACACACACATGCGCACACATACTCAAAGAATTACCTCCCCCAATTCGTTTCAGACAGGCAGCATCAGATTGAATATACCATGACTGTGACATGCCCAAGTTTGGCATGTGGATACGGGTAGTGGACATCACATCCACCTTCTGCTGGTGTGAGGAGTGAAGGAAGTGATGTTCGGGCTTTATGAATTGGTTTGCGATGAGGAGGTTATTGTCCAACAGCGTGCGTGCACTGCCCATAGCACCTAGGAGAAGTGCAAACTGAAAAATACCATCAGATGTCTTATAACTTGCAGTGGGTGCTGAGGTCCTCTATAAACACAAATACTATGATTAATTCTCCTTTGAATAGCATCTGTACATCGATCAGGGCTGCTGTTTCTACCAGGCAAATACAATGGTGAATCAGCAACACACAGGAACAATTATAATATGAATTTTCATGAGCTCTTCCTGGAGATAAGGAAAAACTGTGATCTTTTTCTATTACATGTATCATACTGGGGAGATGCTGAGATTTTGCAAGGTTGTAAGTCTGTCCAATGCCAATGCATGCATGAGATAGCCTTGCTGTGCCTTTCAGTGGGGCAGCCTCCATCAGCCCTGAGACTGAATAGTTCAAACAGCACTTTCCAAGCTCCCTGTATTCTCCTCCAGACCTCCCGGTCTCTGTGACTGAAGTCAATCACAACTGCCAGTTACAGATCGTTCATTAGAGAAATGTGTAATTATCTTTTCCATAACAAATCTTTAAAAAAAGACAGTAGGTGGTATTTCTGCTTCTGCGATGGATTGGGATTTTCCTGCTCGTGTGACAGCGAGTCCCCCAAGCACTGTCTGGCTGAAAGATCATTTCTTTACAAATCATGCCAACGCATGCTCCACGGTGGTTTAAAAATACGATGGAAAGATATCTTTGAATGGTTTTATCTGTGATTCTTACAAGTCTTAGAGGCCTCTGTACAATCCCACACTCCTAATCATTTCCTTAAAGGCAATTTGTTGCCTTTGTCACATCTCTGCTGAACCCTGGGGAGAAAACTTGGAGGGCATGAAGTTAGGTAACAGCATCCAAAAGCATGCTTGTCAGTAAATATTGTTTGCCTGAAAATATCTCTTCTACCTGATTAGCATTGTCCTTTCTTTCAGGTTTTACCTAACAAAATATTCAGGGGACACTAAGCTGAGCACGAACGCACAGTGTGCCCTCACCATGGATCAGTGAGGCCACAGACTGGCTGCGCAAGGGGCAGCGCGGCTGGAGTACCGAGGGAGGGTGTCACCTCCCTCCCCGTGGCACTGGTGAGGCTGCACCCCAAATGCTGCCCCTCCCCAGGACGGTGGGTGCTCAAGTAGACATCCCTGCTGGAGAGACTTCCCAGGGATGAGGTCTGCTGTTCTTGTTAGACTAACCTGCCCTCGGATCTGCCCAGCTGTAGTTGTAGGGGTCGTTTTTTAAAACTTGGAACGCTGCTGTATACAAACCACTGATATATCATAGGTGCAACTTTTGCTTCTGGGCAATAACATATCCACAATGCTTTAATGGAATGTCTCTGCAGCAGAATTCAAGGTTTTACTTTTGCTTTTTCAATCTGAGAATTCACATATATGTGAAACAAGGGCAGTAGGCCTGAGTTTCTCAAGGAGGATAGCATTTTTCATGTGTAATAATCAAGAGGATTTCCCAAAGGGAACAAGGAATGCAGATATTGGGAAACAGTGAAGAAGCATGTAGTATACTTTCTACCTCTCTCTGACTTTGCAGAGCATGTTTGCTCAAGTTTTCTGAGATGCAGAAATTAATCAACAGTACATGGAAAGTGAAAAACCAAGATCACACCAACTTACAGGCTGAAATAGCTCAGGTATGTGCTGAGAAAGAATATCTATCTGTCTATTTATAACTATAGATCTATAATCTAACAGTGAACACTTTCAGAGTAAAATCTGAATTGTATATATATTTAAAGAAACCAGCCCACTTAATACGTGCACTTTGACTACTAAAATCATTCTCACTTCAAACAACCAGATTTTGCAGCTGCCAGTGACATGAGCCACTTAATGAAGATAAGTCATGGCACAGTTATCTGCATGTGAATCTCTCCATCCAGGCATTTGTTCATTTACTTTCATAATTTTTATGTCTTTTTGTCATGGGAGAGTCCTCTGTGAAAGACATGTTAGCTGAGCTTATAATGAGAGAGGAAAAGAGAAAGTAATCCCCAATGGGCAATATTTCAGCTCCTGCTGTAAAAAGGGACTAATTCAATTACATTAAATATATGGCATCCAAGAACAGGGGTCGGGGTCAGCGATGGGAACAAAGTGGCAGGAGCTAGTCTCTCATTAGCATGAAGTGGCGAGTGAGAAGAAAAAACCTATGGCAAAGGCCCAGGAAGTGAACAGGATCGCTTCAGACAAGTAGTTGGGGCTGATCTACCTTTAAGATTTTCGCTGTGTAACCTTCTAAAGTCATTTATAATCACTTAAGAAGCTCCCATCTTGCTTAGCTTCTGTTTTTGGCACTGCTTTTCAGTTGCTTCCTAAACCGATGTGGTTGGTTGCTGCCCTTTTTGTCTGCCAGGGTTTGCAGTCTATCTCCTGTTTATCTTAAGGTGTTTTGTTGATAATTGTTACTAAAAGTAAATGTTTCAAATTAGAGCCAAGTAATCTATTGGTTTCCATTCTCTTCAGTAGGAATAAATTCAAAGCCAGTAATCTTTTCTTAGGACTTAACCTTAAAACCTACAGTACCTCATAATGAAAAGACACAATATTCCCTCATGATTAAAAGCCAGACATGCAAAGATTTTTTTCTGTGCATAACACATGAACTTTTGTGACTCTATCTGCATTTAAGCACGTAAGTGTCTTGCAAATTTTAGCCAATTCTGCAGGAAACTCCAGTGCAAATGCTCTACATCCGTGAAGAGGAAACAAAAAAATCTTTTTTTCTGTGCTAGACATCTGCTTATATAATCAGCCATTTCTCTTGCTATTTTGATCCTTGTTATTAGCCCTGTCAGGATGTGTTAGAAAATTTTAGACTTCTGCTTAGAACTGACACCTTTCTCGGGAGAATTGTCCCATCACCTTCGCGCGCTAACACATGTGGATTCACAGGATCAGGCTCTTGCTACAAAATTTACTGCAATATCACATTGCAAAGTAAGAAGGGTCCCAAATGTGACCATGAGGACAGCCCAGGTTTAACCTCGTTTTTTACCCTAAAAGGCGCACAGCCAACAATTACCCTATACTCATCGGACATTTTTCCTCCGGCTTTCCATTACACCTCTTGTCCACTGCTACCTTTGGAGCAGGAGCTGGCACTCTTTTTGCGGTGATGTGGTTGAAATGAGACACCTGCAGGTTTTTTGCAGAGTGTGTGCTCTGAAGATGGAATTTCAATACGTGCAAAGAATAGGAGTGGTGTTGTCTTCGTTGAGGGGTATGGAAAAACTCCCTGTCTTTTGAAGTGGATGGCTATTTTAGCTCTGACTGCTGTCACTAAAAGGGCTCAGCAAATGTGTCTCTAAAAATACAGAGATTATTTTTCAGCTATAAATAGATGCTTTGAGAAATGAATACAAACCTCAGAGAGATTTTAGCGGTTGCAGACACATGCAGCAGCTTGCCCCTGGTAGCCGTGAGCTACCTCATGCTCACGGCGAGAGGTGAGAAGGTGCAGTCGTGTGCGGTGCGTGCCAGCGTCCGAGGGGCTGCCTGTTCAGCCCTCTACGCCAAACTGTCTGTCCGGGTGACTGGCCTCAGGCATGGCAATAAAATACAGCTAAAATCTCCCAGTCAAAGAAGATGGGGCAAGCTGAGATCTGTCATGTCAACCCAGTGGGAGAATGGGTGAAGGCCAACTCTGCCCGCCCAAGGGCGTCGAGGCCTGTGCACCACCTCCCAAAAACTATCCAGCCCTGTGACATCTCCTTTACAGCAGAGGTCAAATAAATCCATGACTCACAACCTGAACCTTATTTTCATCTCTGCTGTCATTTAGAAACAGGCAGAAATATGCAAGAACATTTTGCCAGATGATGAGAGATGTCATTTCCTGAGCATGACACAGTCATGAAATAACAACAGCTTAGATTTTGGTCATTTTCTTTTCATTTCTTTAAAGGCTTTAAAAACCCTGCCAAAGAACTAACAATATTCCTCATCACAAAAACCGAAATAGGCCAAACCCAAAAATGCTTATTGAAACAGTTTGCTGTTTTTACAAAATATGAAGATGTGCCAGAAACTCCTGAAAGTGCATAAGGGACTTTGCTAATACTTGTTGATTTATGCGGAAAGCCCTGAAATGGCAGAGTCTTATAAACCCCATGGATCAATATGGAGCTTGGCTTGCCGAAGCCCACAAAGGATGCCGGGGCTGGAAATCTGGAGCTGCTGACTCCCGTGGCTATTTCTAAACTGCTAGCTCATGCCTTTCTAGTAATGTTAGTATTTTTAGAAATGCTCCATGTTAGTCTTTTCACTTACCCGTTCAAATATACTTGTTTTCCCTTGACTTATTAGCTGAACTGTAGTTATTGTTTTCACCTTTTAGAGTAAAAGTGTCTGTCTTCTGGAGATACTGCAGCATTCCTCCTGATACCTCCTGCCTGTAAACTAAGGGCAGGCTACCGTAAGAAGAGCACCTGCTTTCTTTGCCTTTTTTTTTTTTTTTTTTGAATTCTTAACTTTTACTAGGCAAATTAGTTTGTGGTGTCTTGTCTGGTGCAGTTCGTTGAGAGAGGATGTTTCTGTTTCATGCTTATAAAGATTTTAATTAAAGGTTAAATCAAATATCAGGGTTTAACAGCCTCTCAAACTCAATTTACAATATGCTGATCTGTCTGACCCAGCTTATCGTGCTGTGGGCTAATTAGCGTTGTGAATCTCTGTTGGACGGGTGCCTTGCTCCCTGCAGCACCGTGGGAGCGCCCGGAGCTGCGTGCCTTCGCAGGGAGCCTGCAGCGCTTGGAGGAGTGCAGCTCGGGCACATGGCTCGGCTCCCTGCGGGAGCCAGCGCTGCGAACGAGGAGACGAGCATGAGCCCTGTGGCATGGCCCCGCACCTGCCCAAGATGGACGTTTTCTCCCTGAGTTGGCTGGGCATTTTTTCAGCACAGTCCTCTTTTTTTCATGACTTTTTATCAAAACAAGACAACTACTGAAACTTCTCATGGGAAAGGGCAGTTTCACTCATTTTTTGGACTCGTAGAATCTCCTGCTATCTCCACTGGGGAATGAGATCTGTGAAAACATGAGAAAACAATACCAGTTCAGAAAGCAAGCTGAATTGCAACAATTACTAGGAAAGGGGATAGGAGGAAGAAAACATACTTTTGACACTGCACAAATCCCTGGTGTGTCCACATGCTGGCTCTTCTTTGCAACTCAGTTTCTCTGACTCAAAAAGGACAGAGTAAAGCTCAAGAAAGCACAGCAAAGGGCAGCGGGACAACCCCAGGTGCAGGACAGCTTCAGTATGAGGAATGATTATTTATTTATTTATTTATTTATTTTTCTCTTGGGAAAGAGCTGAGCAAGGGTGGATCCACCTGGGCTCTGTCAAAGCTTGAGAGCTGTGGGGAGCAGGGCCACAGCAGTTCGCTGCCTTTTCCGGCAGCAGGGCTGGGCGGCCACGTAGCCGTGAGGAGCTGGCGTGTCCACAGGGACATGGCTCTTCGCACGCCTACCGCTAAGCCGTGGGGCTCCTTGTCACAGGGTGTTGTGGGCTCTAAAATCATACCCTGATTTGAAAGGCATTCAGCTTCGCCAAAGAGATACCCAGTGAGAGCTCTTACATCCCAGAGCAGCTCCTCCGGCTTGGGAAGCCCCTGCGCCGCGGGCTGCTGGGGGGGTGGGGGATGTTTCACCACACATTGCTCTGCTGTTATGCTCCCCCCGAACGCCGGCTGTCGACTGCTGCCAGTGATGGCATACTAGGTGAGATGAAGACTTGGTCTAAGCTGGTGTGGCACTTCTTATGGGGAGACTAGCAATACATTTTTGAAATTCCTTACCTGCTTTGTTTGGATGCTTCAGCAGTGTATGGTTTCCATAGAGAAAGTTTTTGTTTCACAGTGCAAGGCAACTACAGGACAAAAATACTTAATAGCTGAAATCAGAATGAAACTTTTTGAAAAGACAAAAGCAAGAAGTTGTGCCTGATCCAAAGCACACCCTTTTCAGTTCCAGAAAATGTCAGAGACTGGCCTTTTTTGCTGCTTTTGAATGGGAGAAAATGTCAGTTGTCTTTCTTGGTGTGTGAGGAAACCCTTCCTTCTCTGCACATTTTTCCCCAGTGTCAGGGAGGTACTCACTAACCTGCTCTGAGCAGAGCTGTGGGAGATGCTCTAATGGTTCAACCAGGCAAGCTGGAGGTTTCTGGTTTCCTAAACATTTTTGAAGAAACCATGTGTTTAAAAGGTCTATTGAAAATTATTTAAATTCTTCTTAGTAAACAAGGTTTCTGCACAAAGAACTGCAATTTGCTTCAATGGAAATGGAAGAAAGCGATTCCCCTTTAAAAAGCTTTAAAGTAGAGCTTAGAAAAGAGCTCTGCTTTTTGAAAGCACATGCTCTTTCCTGCGTGCACGGTACTGGGCTGACTAGCTGAACTGTCTCTCAAACACATGAATATAAAACATAACAAGCATTAAAACAAGAACTATGTAAACTGGCAAACAAAGAATAAACATAACATTTATATTCTATTCAAAAAGTTGAGCTTATAGGATGCCCAGCAAGAATTTTATACTGATTGATTGTAAAACTCTTTCTCAAATGCATCATGCAGAGAGGCGGTAAGGCTGTAACTGTTGTTATGGAGAGGGGAAGAGCATTTAGTACAAAGAACAGTAACAAAGCTATCAAGGGTGCAGCCTGATAAACCTGCATCAGGTGACACTTGCAGCAGGGCCATAATGTGTCAGAGGAGCAGAGCAGTCGCTCTGGCTAGCTGCAAACCCTAATTTGCTAGATACCCCTAAAGCATCTCCCAAACTAAGCTGGGAGGAGACAGAGACAGGATCACATGCTCATATGCTCATCATGTTTCCTAGTAGCCCTATTCAATGGGTCTGCGAAGGATCTATTTTGCTTTAGGAAACATCCTGGGGGAGGGTGAGCGGTGTAAACACCACCTGCTTTTCAAGGGGACGGGCAAGGCAATCCCTGCAGAGTACAGCAGGCAATTAAAGGTCTCCATGGCCAGCGAAGGAGAACAGAAATTGCACTATAAACTGCTTCCTGTCATCCATCTATAGAGAGCACCCTGCTAGTAACCACAGATTGTTAGAAACAGAGCCACTGGTCTTTTAATTGCTGAAAGATACTGCACGGCTTTTAAATGCCTGGGTGCAAATAGCTGAGGCTGCTGTTTGTCCCTTACGCAGGGCCAGGCTCCGGTCCAGTCCAGCCTGGCCCTCTGCCCACCTGTGCGGGGAGCGCGGGTCCCTGGGGAGGGCACACAGATGACCCAGCGGCCTGGCTAACCGGCCCTGTGGGATTTACCACAAGGACGTTGTCCAGGGAAGACTTCTGAGAACAGCGTCCAGGTTGAGTGTGAGGGTTGGTAATAGAAATCTCATGGCCCATAGTCTGGAGAAGCACTAGGCTACGGTCCGGTCACAGAGATTTATGATCTTACGTGATGCACATCTGAACCAAAGACAAATAGCTGCCAGCTGCCAAAGAAAGGTGAAATGTCCTCTGTTCTGACGGGGTGGGATTTTGTTCTGATAACATTTCCTAAGAATGAATGATGCATGAACACAGGTTTTCTGTCCAGCTATCTGATGCAGTTATCTGCTCTTTCAGGCCTTGTTCAGAACATTTTTGTTGCCCAGTTAATTCTGGTGTCCCAAAAACGTTTTACGTTTACATAAAAGTAGCCCTTAAGAGCTTATGGGCTTGTGTCTGGATATTGCAAAGACTTGCATTGGTGTTCAGCTTCGCTATGTTGCCTTCACTGCTACAGGACACTCAGGTCAGGCGTAACATCTCCCAGGTATGCAAGTTGTTGTGAGACCAGGACTTTAGTTCTGGTAACTGCTGTTATCAGTATAGTCTTCTGGTTATTTACAAATACTCATCTGTGTTTTTACTGTCAGTGTCTGTTTTCCCCTTTGTTTGTTTGTTAAATCTTATTTTTTTCCTCACAAAACTGCTTGCTTTGAAACTCTGGCTTATTTTCTATATTTTTTTTATAGTTCTGGCTGATTTCTAGTTTCTTACCCCAGCATTGACTATACATTTTTTTTTCTTCCTTTTTATGTATTTGCATTGCATTTGGTTTTTAGAAGCTCTTGATTAAGTTCCTGCCTTGCTGGACCACCCTGCTGGGAAGGATCCCCCCTGGAAACACTCTAGCTCTTTGAAGTAACTTGGTTTCATGCAAGTAGGCCTGGTGGCCATGTGAGGAACAAGTTGTGCTTAAGGATTTGCGTAGTGGGGCCTTCACTGCATTGCACACCTCCAAGACAGATGAGGAAAGGTGCTCAGGAAAAGGAGGGCAAAATGGGAAGAAGAAGGATAAGGCTATGGGTCAGGTGGAGGCCTGATGAAGCAGAATTTCAGGTGGGAGTGATTGGTAGCATCAGAGTATGAATAAGGTAAGAGGTAACAAACCAGGCTTGCAAGGAGCACCTAGAGGTGGGCTCATGTCTTCTCCTCCAGAAGGGCTGCAGGGGAGAAGGACAGTGCCGAGTTGTGCAGTGCCCCTTGGGTGGGAGCCCTAGGCGCCAGTGGGGAGGCAGGAAAAGGTAGGCAGCCCAGATGCTCTTTCCTAGGCTTCTTGTTGGCTTGGGATGCCTTTCCCACACTTGCTGTTTTTGTGTTATCCCTGGTGGTGTTCCTGTTAGTGACCTGTGCTGCTTTCCAGGGGCTAGTTGTGGTGCCCATTCCTCGTGGCGCAGCAGTGGCTAGCGGTGTGTACAGAGGATCGTGCAGCTATCTGCCCAGGCTGGTTCCTGGAGCTGCGAATCACAGGGACCTGGGAGCCTGTTGGGTGAAGCCTTGTGCAGTGCCTAGCCTCTTCTCGTACCCTTCCTTAGGTGTTTGTGCTGGCCTGTCTTGGGGAATGATGGATTAGGGGGACCTTCGGTCAGACCTGGAGCAGCTGCTGTTACAGCTTTGTAACTAGGCCACAGGAATTAACAGAGTTATTTCTACCTCAAGAGCTTCATGCCTGGCCCATCTTTAGAGAAAGACATGGAGTTTTGATTTAAAACAGTCAGGTGAGAGAATTAGACTAGAGAATTGCTTTATTGTTTAATTACCTTTACTGATTTTAAGAGGGCTGTTTTTACTACTCTGAATTCATCTGGCTTCCATGTCTGGCCATTTGATCTCGTTAAGTCCCTGTCTGCTGAAGAGCTCTCTGCTAGCGGGGACCCCTCATGTGCAGCTCTCCTAGGCAGGGCACAAGTCACTTCCTAGCCTCTCCGTGGATGAATTGCCCGGGCTGTGCTGCTTTAATGAAGAGATTCTTCTGGCCCTCACATCGTTCTCATGGCTCTCCTCTGAGCTCTTCTCAGTGTTGCAGCGTGTTTATAGTGTGGGCTCCCGAAAGCTGTTGGATTCCTTTACAGTTGTGCAAATGCCACATGTAGTTGCAGGTAACACCTCCCTCCTTATGGTCAATAGTCCTGCGTTTATTATTTATTTTTATTAGGTGTGTTTGCAGGGCAGGATTAACCTGCTTGACTGTGAACTCTTGTGAATCCTTACTTTCCAAACTACTTGCTGTAGTTGTATTTGTCCTATAGCCTTCATTCCTACGTGCATGTCTATGTACTCCGATATAATGCAACACATGTTGCTAATATAAAGCTGTTCTACCATTATGATACAGATCTGACAGTAGCCGTGACCTGATGAGCTGTTTACCATCCCACCAGTTTTAGTCTTTTCTGCAAGTTTTAGCAGCTGTATCTTTGTTAGTATCTATAGCAAAGCATACCAAATAACACTGGCCCATGAATGAATCCCTCTGGCCCAAAAGAAACAGTTCCGTTTATTGTCTGTTTTTGTAACTTCAAGATCTAACAGCAGGCAGACATCTGAACATGGGTCAGCCAAGTTGATGCACAAAGGTATCTTCTGGCCAAGTTCATAGTGGTGGGTAAGGTTTATTCAGTTTCAGACTCAGAACTGGACTGAAAACTCTGCTGAAGTAATGCTTGGTAGCAATCCAGGATCTGTGTATTTCATAATTCATTCCAATCTTCAGACCATGGCCAGTCCCCAGTGCCTGATTAACAATAATTTTCCAGGAATTAGACTAAGCGAGTTCTGTGTGTGGAAGACTAAAATAAGAGTCCTGCCCAGATTTGGCAGCAGCAGAGTGAGAGCTGTGGCTCGAAGGAAGAGATGAGCCTAGAAATGCAGGCTGCCTAGGCTGTGCGCAGGATGGCAACGCAGATCGGTTAGACTTTGCTAGGCCAGCAGGTGCCAGCTGTGGTGTGAGGGTGTTTTTGTACACCTACCACTTTGGGCTCCTTGCTCAGCTCCTGGGATGGCTGTCTCCCAGGTAGCTGGAGGCAGGTGGCACCTGGGCAAGGCTGCTGTCTTGATCTCCCAGCCCCATGACATGGGCATGAGGTGCCCATCACGGCTTCAGGAGCGCTTCCCACTGTCCCAGTGGTATATGCACCTGGGCTCTGAGGCACAGGTAAGCCTGTGGGTGGCCAGGTGCTTCGACACAGGGCAGCCTTAGCTTTGACTTAACCTAAAGGACTGGTAACTCTGGCAAGCCGAGCAGGCAGCAGCCTGCTTTGAGGCAAGGAGAGCACTAAGGAGTTAGAGAGGGATGGGGAAAACAAGCAGGTAGTGATAGGGGTGGGAAGAGGGGACAGAATATGGTCTGAGGGGGGGGTGAAGCTGCTTGGGCACATGTGATGGAGCTGGAGCTTGCGGGATCAAGGGAGCAGGCTGAGGGGCGAGAGGAAGAGCCTGCCTTGAGTGGGAGGCTGTGCTGAAGGGGTGGAGGCCTTCCCGTGCCCCTCAGGGCATGTTCCTGTGCCTCTGAATATGTAATGCTCTTATTCATGCAAATAAGTAATGAAGTCCCAGGAAGCACCTAACAGAAGAAAGGCATTCACCGCAAGAAAAGAGGAAGGTCAGGCAGCACCTCCTTCAGCTGAAAATCCTCCATTCTTTTGATGGGGAGAAATAGTAATAAAAAAGCCCCCAGACCTGGATACTGAGAAGTGAGCCTTTGAACAAAGGGGATGTTCAGCAGGTTTGTGGCTGTCAGCCCTCCAAGCAGCTGTGCCATCAAATGATTTGTGTCTTCTCAGCTTTATTGTGATGGAGATAATAAAATAGAAATAGGTCACCATGGTTTAAAGGTGGATACTCACTAGAGGGTTACAGCTCCTGTGTTTTTTCTTAATGTATTTACTGAGAACTTCACTGACTCTGTGTTTTGTGCATATCAGTGCTTTTTGTGAGGTTTTAACTTTTACCTGACAGCTCAATTTTCTATAAAGTCAATGCAAACAGTTGGGGCTTTTTTCTCAGTAGACATCTAGTTTCAAACGGTCATCAGTTTAGGTCATCAGACTGGGACCTGCTAGATTTTTGTGTGATCTCTTCATGTCTATCTGCACTAAACAAGCTGTGGATTGACTGCTTAAATACAGCTATTTTTGTCTTTTTTTTTTTTTTAACCTGTCCTGCCATCTGAGTTCTTCCACAGTACTAAGAACGATGTTGCTGCTGAAATGAAGCTAAAATAGTCTAATACAATTGTTCATTTGTCTCCTATGGATGTAATACAAAGAAAATGAATTTCCAAATAAAGCCTTGTATAGTCTCCTCCATTCAACAGTGAAAGAGCAAGCCTGAATAAATAATAACAACAAAAAAGACCCAACAAAACCCAGCTATTACTGTGGAGCATGTTTCCTAAAGGCTGCAAAATTACAAATGCCTCATTAAAAAGATATTCCATATCTCAGAGGCAGCATAAATAACCATATGATATGGCAGTTTCTATAGTGACTACTCGCTTTCATTTGAAAGCACAGCGAGCAGTTAGACAAAACCAGAGCGCGGGGCCGAGCGGTGTGCGGCTCCCCCAGCCCGGTACTGAATACGGGGATTTTCTGCGCTTGAATGGCAAATGCCCCTGGCCACGCAGGCCCCTTTGTTGCGCCCTGGGAAGGAGGCGGAGGCTGCGGACGTAGCTGCCCTTGGCGTGCGGAGCAGAAAATCGGGCAACCAGCTTCGCTGGCTTGTGGCCTCACGTTTGCCGCGCTGGCCCCAGCCTGGCCGGCGGTGGGACGGTCGCCCAGCCGAGGCGCTGCTCAGGGCGCGGGAGGCGCCGCGGTGAGCGTGGCCCTCTGTCCTCGCGGTAAATCGGAGCGGCGTAGCGTTAGGAATGCCAGCAGAGGTGTGCTGGCTCCCCGAAACCCTCTGGGCAGTTTTGCAGGTCACACAGAGCACAGTGCCAGACTCCCGGAGAGAGGCACGCTGGTAACTTCAGGGGCAAAGGAGCGAAGAGCTGCTTTCTTCTTGGAGCCCTTTGTGCTCCTCCGGCATCTCTGCCCTGCTCCTTTCCGACGGGGATTTAACAGCAGCGCTTTCTGGCTGTGTGTTACAGTGCTTTATGGCAGCACGTTGAGCAAGATCACATGCTCAACTCCTGCTGCAGGTTTTCGTCTGATTTTTACGAATATGGCTTATTGAGCACTAATTCCTAGAGAACAGAGACTAAGACAGGCTCAACAAAAGTGTGTGTGTTTTTTTTTTTCTCCTTGTTGCTGCTCCTAGTGTATTGGTCGTGTGCCCCTTGATGTTGTCACTTTGCGCTTCAAGAGCTGCCAGAAAATCCCCCCCTGGCTGACTGACAAGAAGTGCATATAAGCGTTTTAGGTCGTGGGTGGGAACCCCCCCCCCAAACCTCAGTATCCAAAGAAATCTGATTCACCTGGCAGAGAAGGCTGCAGTAACACAGAGCTCAGCCTCACCTCTAAAGCAGTACTGCTCCAAGTATGCCCTGGCTAGCTTGGAGTAAATAATTCACCAGTGCACAACTGACTCGATTCATTCCAGCTCCCCTTCTGCTCACAGAACAGTGGTGAGAAGATCCTGATTTCCTATCATTGAGTTTCTCAGTTAAACTTCTTTCTTTCTGAACTCTGTGGATTTATGGCAAACACTTTGCTCTGAGGATTCAGGGCTTAAAACTGGAGACGCATTGACTAGAAGCATCAATCACATGGTGTTGTTTTGTTGCATTTTGGGTTTCATGACTTTTCTGGATGGGCACAGCTTGTAATCAAAAGCTTGGGAGATGTTTCTGTGCAGATCAGGGTGTTTTGGTTGTCAAACGTGAATTTAAAATTTTATTTCTGCAGGCTCTGTGGAAATAAAATGAAATTGCACCAATAGTCGTGGGAAATGAGCATAAAAAGGAAGAGTATATTTCAAAAAATAGTTGGAGAAAAACATGTGCCTACCTTTGCTAGTGGCACTTTAAAAGATAAGTTGGCATATTGACCATGAACTGCTCTTGTGGTAATTAGTTTTATTGTTGCTGAATGATGTTCTGGTACTAAACCTGAGTATAATTATGCTGTGTCTTTGGAAGGACAATCCTGTTTTTAATGTATTAATATTCTAATATGGAATAGGCCAAAAGCTTTGAAAAGGGATGTTGCAGGGTAGTTTTTTGGTAAGAGAAGCGCCATCAAAATTATTGCTGCTTTTGACATACAATGCATTTATGTAATATATTAATAAAAACAAGTGTGCCCTCAAGTAGATCTTAACTGCCCTTAAGCTAACTGCTTTAACTGCCTTTAAATTGATGAGATTGAGTTGTGGATGAGATTCTGGTCTTGGTAGCTCAAACTGATTGACACTGATGCATTACTTTGCCTCTGCATCTGTAACAAATACAGCTGTTCTAGAAACACTTCAGAATGAAGCTTGATATATTAATATGACATCCATGTAGAAATACTGAAGAAAGGGTAACAAGATGATAAACATGGTGGTTCAGTAGTACTCCAGAAATCAGAAGAGCTGATTCTAACATCTGATTGTGCCACAGACTTTCTGAGACCTTGAACAAACCGTTTAAGCCTGGTCAGCACAAAGCAGTCTGTGGCATAACTGCACTGGTCTGAGGTGCAATGTCGACTGATACAGCAGCCCCTGGGGGAAGGCCCAAAGTTATGCAGGTCTAACCTGTTTTATATTGCAATGGCTTCTTCCCTTCTCAGAGGGGACTATACTTCATTGGTATGAGCAACGGTGTTCACTGTGGGGACTTTTGGTAGTTCTCAGTGTTGACCTAATTTTCTCCATGGTGAATTCTGTGGAATCAGGATCAAGGCAGTGCAAGGTGGCTTTGACAGTCCAGCCCTACAGTGCCATTTGAATGCTATTGCTAGCATTAACTGGCCTCACTCCAACAGCAAAGGAGAATGAAAGCCGCAGCGTTTCTGACTCCTACATTGTCCTTATAAAGGAATTTGGAGAATATAAATAAGTAATTTCATCCTGAAGTCTGCTGGTTTACTACCATGCCAGGATTGCTTGCAAATTGTAAACAGATATACTAAAGAAGTAGTCAGCCATGTGTCTTACTGAAGCATTTATCACCTCAGCTGAGTTTACTTGAGCACAGACGCTCTTGTGAGATTTACATGTGGGCTGGA
Source organism: Apteryx mantelli (assembly GCF_036417845.1). Classification (NCBI taxonomy): domain Eukaryota; kingdom Metazoa; phylum Chordata; class Aves; order Apterygiformes; family Apterygidae; genus Apteryx; species Apteryx mantelli. The sequence continues at coordinate 58,516,445 of NC_090020.1, forward strand.
GAAAAGCTTGGACAGACCTTGCATTTTATTCAAGATACACAGGCAGGCTTTTGTGTGAAACGGCAGGTTTGTGTTTTGGAAATTGCCTTCCTAGTATACATCGAGTCCTCACAGGAGACAAAAGCAGTGGCAGGCCTCGTTGCTGCGACTCACCGGGCTGCTCTGTTCCCTGTGCTCGCTGCCGCTCAGGAGCGCACTGCTCCTCCAGTCCTTCCTGCGCCTGCCTGGAGCTGGGTCTGCTCCCGCTCCCGTCTTGCCAAGCGTCCTATCTCTGCCCTGCTGCCGGCTGGGCTCGGGCAGGTGGCGAGATGAGCTCATATTCCTCTTGCTGTTTGCCTGTGGCTGTGCTAGTACCAAATGCATCTACGTGCTCCTAACGCGGAGGGCAGGAGTGACCTGTGGTGGTGTTTTAAGCCCTCGCATCTCTGTAGGTCTCAAGGCTGCTCAACTCCGCTCCAGGTAGTGCCTTGCCCACTGCATTTTCACATCTTTCATGTTTCCTTTTGCAAGTACCAGTGCTAGTTTTCAGCGAGGTCTCATTTGTCTCTGTGTTGCAGAACCGAGTCTTTAATCATTGACAAAGTTCAGTCTTAAGCTCAAATCGGAAGAGGAAAGAAATGATAAAAGAAATCTTTGACTTCCAGAATGCCCCTTTGTGCGCAGCCCTTTGCACAGGCAGTGAGGTCCCAGTGACCTTACGCCCGGGTTAGACGAGACACCAACCCGGCAGCCCTGCTTCGGGCAAGGGCGCAGGAAGGTTACCCGCACGGCTCTGGCGGCTGTGCATCTGGAGGGGAGGGGGCTCCTTGCAAGACGGCTTTCCTGGACAGCAGGTGAGGCAGTGCGGAGCCCAACACCGCAGCTGGCCCTTCAGTGAGGACTTAGGGAGCTGTGTGCAGGGCCAGCCCGCAGGTACTGAAAGTTTCATGTTGCCAAGCGCTCTTTTTCCTGAAGCGGTATTATGAGAAATTCTGGTCAAGATGACATTGCATTGCAAGTGCTGTTGAAATATTCGCAATAATAACTCGCCATAGTGTTTGCAATAATAGTTAACTTTTGGCATTGGAAAACTGTCCTTTCCTGAACAAGAAAGCAGAACTATTTATCTTGGCTTAGACAGAAAGATGTAGTAGCTGGTAATACGCTGATATCAAAATAAGGAATTCCTGAACTGTTAATAAGCCATTATTTGGGCAGCCAATAATAGTTCCAAAAGTTGTTTAAACACTGAATTAGCAAGAAAGTTTTATAGCTAACTCTGGCTGTCTGTAAAGAATTTTATTCTCTTAATAATCAATCAATATTGTTCGTGCGTGTGTGTGTGTGTTTCCTGCCCCTCATCCCATGCTAAAGCTACTATTGGTGTTCACAGAAAGGAGGTTTGACTAGACAGGTGCATCTGTCATTTGCTTTTTATGAACAATTATCATTTGTACAGTAAATTTAGAGGGACAAATAGTATTTAAAAACTAGAAGTACTAGGGATTGGAAAGAAACCTAAAGTTGAAAACAACAGGTTAAAGCAAAAAAAACAAAACAAAAAAACCCAACCTTATTTATCCCTTGAAAAACATGTCAAAATATTCTAATGCCATGGCACGGGCAGCCTCCCTCCTCCCCAAATCCTGCTGTTGTCCAGCATCGCCCAGGCTCCTGGCGCTGCTGCAAGCATTGACTCAGTGTGCTCCTGTACGTGTTTAAGGCAACAGTAATAGTGACTCCTCAGAAATAGCCGCTGCTATTGACTCACTGGTCCCCGAAGTGGCGCAGTTGCCAATAGACTGGGGGGCCCGGCTTCAGTGAGGACGTCGACGGATGCCCAGGGAAGGGGCGAGCTGGCCTAGGCCGGCTGCTGCTTTGCCCAAGTGAGTAGCCGGTGCTCTGCTTCTGCTAGTGCCCAGGCAGCGCTTGGTGAAACTGCTGTATGCCGGACCCTAGCCCAGGTGATAAAGGCAACTGAGAATAAAATCAGACATTGCTTTTAATTCAGCATTTTCAGTTGTTGGCAGAAATGTACCATTCTTCACAGACAGGTGCTGATTATAGATCTTGCAAAGGAATAAATGGAGTAGGACTTCTAAGCAATTATCTTAATGGTTAAGGAGAGACAAATGCTCACCGAACCATGTCTGAAGTCACCGGGACCAAAGGCACAGGAGTTAAATGCACAACTTTTCTTGCTGATGGCACCAGTACAATGTGAGATTTGGCATTTACTGGTCTTAAGAATAAAGGATAAGTGATTTTGACAATCTTGATTAAAATCCTACCCTAAAGCAAAAAGGTATAATTCAGACACTTAAACTGGTGATTTCACCCCAACCAATCTCTCTGAAAGACCACCAGTTCTTTTATCATTTTCTAATTATCCAGGATATTTTGTCTACCATGGCCATGTGTGAAATGTCTTTGCATGAATCTCCTGTATGGTGAAATGCTGTAGAGCTGTAGGAACTGTAGTGAAACTCCATCTTCACTAGCTGGAAATAGATCCATGCCCTGGAGTAAATGCTGCATGGGATGAAATTTCCATGACCAGCAGTCCATGGCAAAATAGCTAGCAACAAGTCTAATGAGGCAAAATGTCTTGCAATGAGATTTTGTTGTGACCAGATGTCCACAGGATTGATTTTATAATGACAGATACGCAGGAACAGGACAGAAATCAAAATGGAAATCTATTCCTGAAGTCTGAAAGGAAAATCCTTTGTAGGAATTAAACTGGAAAACACTGAAATGCATCATTAAATTTTAACACTCAACCCTAGTGAAAAGGGAATGCTGAAGGAAATCGGACAAGTGATTGATGTTGGCCTGACGCATCTCAATTCTATCAAGGCAGCAAGGTGGCTGGGAAGCCTGAAGTGCTCCGTTGGTGCTGCCTGAATTCATTCGCCAGTCCCAGTCTTTCCCGGTCTCCTGCAGCACTGTGCGGAGCAGGCAGTGCGCGGGGGCTGCCGCCAGGGCTGGGGCAGGAGCGAGACCCATGCATGCCGGGAGCGCTCGCCGGGGGCAGTATCCCCCTGCGCCGCAAGGTTTCCCGCTCCCATCTGGAGGGCAAGGGCAGGTGAAAAACCCTCTTCACTTCCAAAAGCAAGATTTATTGATTCTTGGGGGTATTGCATTTTACCGTGATCTGCCTTTTTCCAGTTAATACAACTTGAATCTGAACCTGGAAAAGTTGTGATGGCTTTTTAGATCAATACAAGCCTGCTCAGAGGCATGTTGCTTATGCAGTGATCAAAAAAGGGAGAGAGGAGAAGGTTGGGCATTTTGGCTGCAGAGCTGGGAGCAATAAATGCACTCTGGAGCTACAGCCTGATTTCTCTGAGGTGATCCAGCTGTTGGAGACTCCAACAAGAGATCACAAAACATGCCAAAGCCTATGAGTAATCTTGTTTAACCACAAACAAAAATCTTGAGCAAGGATACCATTGAAATAGCACCACTAAAAAAAAAAAAAAAAAAAAAAAGTGAAAACATCCCATCTTTCATCCAGCGCAGGAACAACCTGTGCAGTTTACTAATGGAAGATGAACATTGGGCCCAATAGCACAGCTGAGTCCTGAGGAGGATTTTTCCACATTAACCTGCTGTTGACACACTGCAGAAATCCTGTCTATTACTGAGATCTCAATAATTCTGTGCCAAGGGATGGTCTAGGTGACTTTTCTAGGTTCCTGCCAGACTTTCCTTCTGCCTTGAAGCTGAATCTCAAGATCTAAGGGATAGGAATACATGTCCCTTGAAGGCAAGCTATATGATGGTTGTCTATTACTGGGTTTTCTTAAAGATCAGGCCACTGTCTGAGATAAAATGCTGAGAAAACTGAGTGCTCAAATGAACATCTAGCAGTCCTAAGGGATCCATGTATTTTTGAGGTCAATTATTTTTTTTTTCTTCCTTTCTTTTTCCTTTTTTTTCTCCCTTCTCTACTCCTCTTTCAGTAGGGCACCATATTGAAGCCATAAAAGTAAATGCACTGCAATTAGAGAGTATGCCAGTGTTGGAACAGTGATTATATATGGTAGCCCTCCATGGTGTCTCATAGCAGGTGCAGTCTCCTGAACATCAGAGCGACCAACAAATGGTTGAGCAGTGTTTCTCTTTAATTTTTGATTTTTTCCCCCATTCCTTTCACAGCCCAAATGATGGGCAACCAGACTTTGTACATCTCCCATCAGTGGTGTGGAATCAAGCGACCCCTTTCCCTGCTCCCCAACTACTTAACCTTGATGAAATGCTCTCACCTGAGGCTCCAGTAAATGACTCTAAGCATGAATTGCACATTTTACTGAGATGTAACATTAACTTTCAGTCGTATGGGCCACAGCATAAATGCCACTGTCAGCTCCTTCACGGTGGCTGATCTTTTGCAGAAACACCCTCCAAACAGGCTTACCTCGGTTTCTCAAGCCCCTCCAGCTCCAAACCCTGATGTTCACTAAAGGTGCTGTTGTTATTCTGACCAGTGCCAAAGACATTAAAACTTGCATGAGTTGTCAATACTTGGCATGTGGATGGCAGGAGAGCATAAACATCAGCTGAGTAGCCAGGTAAATAAGAAGCCTGTTCCACTGACCTCGTGGTCTGCTTTCATGTCTCAGCCCTCCACTACTCCCGAGTCTGTGTTTGCTGAAGGGACGCTGCTGCACCCGGGTCTTGTCGCTACACCTAGGCATTTGTGGGGGAATATTTTAGGATATTACTGATGCGGTGGATGGCAGCAGCCAGAAGTGTGGCTTTACTTCCACCTATGGTTGCTCCTCCACATAGAAAACCAGGAAGATCGAACAGTGCCTGCAATGGCTGCGTTGGAGCTTGCTTAGCTCCGAGTCGGGGTATGAAGGAATCTGTCTCGGGAAAATGAACGTGGCCTTGGAGCTGGGCGACTGCAGCAACAGAGGCCACACACCAGCAGCCCTGCTGGCAAGAGCGCGCTTCCCTTCCCCTCGCCGGGGGGACGGCGGCGGAGCGCCCTGCTCCCTCTGAACAAAAGCTCAGGACGCCTTTCCTAACACGGCAGTGTCGTTCAGGTTGCTGGGAAACAATGCAGACGTTACAAGAACCTCACTGGGTAGCTTTTAACAAACTTTTGAAATAAAAGCGAAATTACTTTCTGCCTCTGTTTGGTAAGACACAGGAGCCCCAGCGCTGCTGTCAGATCCCCTCAGCCAAAGGCTGCCGAATCCTGGACCTCGCCCAGGGCCCTTCCTGCCTCCAACACACTTCATGCAGCGCCTGGGAGCCCCTGAAGAGGCCAGGGTTATCTGAACAGTAAAGATATGAGGAAAAGGACAGAAATGCTTTTAAAAGTATGAAGAGTCAAAAAAGAAATGTGTTAGGGGAGCATCAGAAATGTCCATTCCCAGCAGGCCTTTGTTTTTATTTTGGTGAGGGCTTGAAATGGTCTTGGGCTGCTCCAGAGCAAACTTCTAATCTCAGACAGTTTAAGGTTTTCCATCATTTTTCTTCCTCTACAGAAACCTTCATACAGCTGCAGTGGATTACAAAGCATTTGAGCATTTTGCAGATGCCAAGCCCCTGTGATTCAACTCTTTTGCCTGACAGTCTGCAGATAAATGCGTTCATTTTCAATGAAGGTCATAAGTTAAAGGGAAACAGGAGAGCTATAAAATGAAAACGTATGCTATCTGAAACATTGTGACAGCAACAATATAGAGCAGATATTGGTAATGCAATGTAAACACTGGATGCACGCCCGGTAACAAAGTGCGAGAAGCTGCATTTCAACTAGCACAGCTACGAGAGAAGACCTGCAACTCTGGGAAAGAGGTTTCAGCCTGTCAGCCCCTTTTTTGCCCTGATGGTTTGAAATTGTGGCAGCAAGGGTTTGGGTTTAGAAAGGCCATCTTTCATCTCCGTGCTGCCAGGGAGCGTGAAAGGCATCACCTGCTTATTTTTCCATGGGCCCTTTGATGAGCCAGGCAAAGGAGAAGGGCAGGGGTAGCGGGGCTCTTTGTGCGTGCAAGGGGGAAATGCCACGGGACAGCAGGTGCGGAGCCAGCAGGCAGCTTGCCAGCCGCTCCGTGCAGGGCCATAGCTGGCAGCCTCCTTCGTTTGCCAGCGCTTTGTGCCGGAGCGGCGTTTCCCGGTGGAAATGTCACGTGTGTGCATTGCTGGGCCTTGCTTTGCTTATCCGGCTTTCCCAAGAGTTGTCCACGGGTCGCAGCTGAAAGCCCCAGGCAGAGGCGCTGGCTAGTGGCCCCAGTTTTGACTGTGGTTTATGCTGACTCGCTATGTTTAGTGTTTATTTAAAGCTTGATCTAGAGGTTATTTACTGCTTATTAAGTAAGGGATCTGGCACTGTGGTGTGAGTATTTGGGCTCAGTTGCAAATGCTTAGTGTAGAATTATTAATTGTCCTTGGTTTGTAGAAAAATATTGGTGAATTTTCAATTTTATCTCTCCAAATGAAGGGTAATTGTCTGCTGTGTTTCAGCTGGGATTAGTAACACTTCGTGCTTCAATCCAAAATAAATCTGAAATAGCTTCACTCTCTTGGTGCTTAAATGATAGTCCAGCTTCAGCAGAGTCACTCCATTCATATTTCGGACTAAATCAGAGCCTCTCCTTCTTTTTGTTTTAGCACATTTCTGCCTCAGAATTTGTGCTGATGAGTGGCAAAGGTCACAAGTCGGTGAGATTCAAACTGGTATGTGAGTTCATATGTATGCATGCTGAACCTTCATTTATTTCTGCTTTTAAAATTAGTGTTTGTGTATGTGTGTAAAGGCCAACTAATAAGAATCTAACAATGAATGTATGAATCTGAGTGTATGAATACCGCCCGCATGCAAAAATATGACTTGCCTCATTTTTTTCTACTGTTTTGGAAGTAGGGGTTTAAAAGGTAGCGTGAGAAATACAGCCTTAAAGCCTGCAGAAGCAGCCAGAGACTGGAGACAACTTCATGTGATGACTATTAAAAACTGCAGAGTTGCCATGAAGCAACATCTGCAGCAACAAAGTTGGCTCACATGAAGGTGAGCAATAGCAACATTTCTATGGGTTCTCTGGGTAATGAATTTCAAGTTTTTAATGCTGTTCACTATATGAAAATTAAAGGTTTTAGCGTCAGTCTTGGAATATGCTATTACATGGCCAAAGGCAGTTGATATGAACAGTGATTAAGCAGAAAGAATATCTCGCAACCCTTGAAGCAAATTCGGGATCAGAGACGCAACGTGCTGAACCTGTCATTGAGCGTTATGCTAATCTCCCATCCACTTCTGTGGCAGGTCCCCTTTCATGGTGGCGGTGAATGGCCACAGGCTTGAAAGCAGGCGGCAATGTCCCAGAAATACTAGAAATGGAAAACCAGAAATATTTGATATCAAGTAGCTTTAGGCACATTGGGATCCAGATCCTGCTGCTATCATTTAATGGGTTTTTGCCAGAGATGCTGTGGGAATTGCCACACTTCATCAAGACTCTCCAACAACATACAGCAAGCAAACCCAAGAATCTCCAAAGATTTTGGTAGAGGACACTAAACACATTGATGGAAAAAGAGCCAAGAACTTGGAAAGTTAAGTGTGATGCTTTTGAAATGAGAGGGCAAGAGTCTGAGAAAGTTTTAAATGCCAGTGCAGGGATTAGGACTCATCCTTTTTCCACTGCATCCCAACAGCGTGCAAGCACTGACTGGTCAGGGCGTTCCTGAATGTCCTACGTCAACAACGTCTGCTGGGAGAGCTGAAGCCTTTGAGAAGGTGGCGGTGTCAAGCTTAAAATATTTCCTTTTCATTAATTTGTTTTTCCAGCTTATCCTGAGAAACTGTTTAGCTCTTGATTTTGTTTCATGCTAGCGAGGCCTCTATTACCCTGATTAGCTGATCTCATGGTGCTCAGGTGCTACACTCGCACAGCGCTCTCCTGTGGAGGGCGGCGCTCCATTATAAATCCCCATTCAGTTGCCATTTCCTGCTTCACACATTGCTCCTGAGTGCTGGGTTGCTGATTACTTAAATGCCCTCTTATTAGCAAATGTCCTCTTATTTTGAGCAAGCAAGCATCAGCTTTATTAAACAAAATTTCCTCTACAAATTTTGGCAATTAGAAAGTAATTAAATAGCATAAACAGCAGAAAGCAAGTTATAAGACTCATTCAGCAGCAATGGGAATATGAAAATTAAGGTGTAAATAATAAAAAAAAAGGGGAGAAGAAGGGTTTGGTCAATTTTGAAAATCCCTGATTCATCACGAATGTTTCTGTGTTCACATTCTCCCTGCAGTAAGCATGTGAAGTAGTAGATACTGGTTGGAGAAGACAGTGAAGACAGTATCTAATGCCTTTAAAAATGCCCCAGAGAAGTGTCTAGCTGTGAACGAGGAAAGGGGGAAGAGAGGGAAACCGTACAGCGAGAAGTGAAGGATGCATTGAGCAAGATGCAAGTCGCCTGTGGAAGGGCAGAAGGCAGCAGCAGCACTGGTGGGGAGGTGGTGGGACCAGACCCAGGCGTGAGGTTTCCTGGAGGTGGTCATCAGCCTCTGGGGCTGCTGCAGGGTCGGGTCCCCTCTTGTCTCTGCGACTTTAGTACTGTTTCCCCACCCTGGCTCATAAACAGGTTTTTTTTCGCATGGAGGAATACCCTGAGAAAGACACTAGTGCCAGAGAGAGGACATCCTTAATTGCTTATGGCTGACTGAGAAACACTGGGAACAGCACGTTTGTGGCCTTATATCTTGTGGGATGCTAGTGAAGTCAATAGGGTGCTATGGAGTGTAAATTAGCAGTCAAAAATAAAGATGGGACCAATTTTGAAAAGAACAAACACATGAGGCCTACAATATTCAGCTCTACGTTTTGCCTTCAAAATTGCTAGCAAAGCATCACGTTTGCTTACAGAAGCTGATGCTAGGAGAGTGGGAGTGGGGAGCTGGAGCCATGCCCTGCACTCTGGGAGCCAGCTCAGCCCTGCTGCGCCTGAGAGCCAGCCCGGACTACTGCTGTTGGCAGTGGTAGGACTGGGAGCCCCAAATACGCACGTGAACCTCCCTGCTCATTCATATTGCAGGGCTGCGAGGGTGCTCCTCTGCATCTGGGAGCTAACAGGCTTTAGACGAGCTTGGCGGGGGCGACTGAGCCGGGTGGGGGGAGAGGGGCAGCCGGCTGCTGGGCGCAGGAAAAGCCGTTCCCTTGGGATGCTGGTGGTGCGGGGACCCCGGGTCCAGTTGCTCCAGAGAGAGCATTTTAAGTCCAGGCAGAAGATTTGCAACAGGAGCTGTAGCCATAAAAGTGAAAATGACATCATCTATTATATTTTTAGCCATAGCTTTATTTTAAGCAGTTACTTGCAAAGGTAATTTTAAGAGGGATTAGTCAATATGTTTGTTTTCCTTTTGATACAAAGCTGAATAAGCAACCCATGCATGAAATACATCAAGACTTGCTAATTTTCCATCAGTCCTGGGAAAGGGCATTTTCCCCACAGACAGGATGTTGATTATAATAATTAATAACGAATGTGCTAAACTCTGAATTCAGATTTCTATTGCTGGCTTTCTCTCATGAGTGTCTGGATTTACACTTTGAATATACTTTTAAAAGACTGTTCCTCCTAAAGTAGTCTAATGCATAGATACACATATATATGCATATGTGTTTGTGTGCATGTGTATTTGTCTCTGGATGTCGAGCTGGCAGATGCACTTATACACGAATTAGTCTGTGTAGTGTGTATGTGTATGTATATTTAATGAACCACAGAGAAAGAATCCAATGTATATTTTTAGCATAGCTGAAAGGCAGGCATCGTTGTGGGGCGGAAGGGGGGCCATTAACAAACCACTGCGCAGGAAACAGCCATTTTAGCCGAGTGCATCAGGCAGATTCGCACTCCTTTGTGAAATCCAATGCTGTCTTGAAGGTGCAGGTGAGGAGGAGGCTGGTGGTGAGTTACACTGTGCGCACGGCCAATCTGCGCAAACACGTTCACCTTGCTGTTGCTTTCTCACACATCTATTTGTTTCAGTCAATTGTTTAATTCTATTATTGGTGGAAAAACATCAGCCTTGAATGCTGCAAAGTTAGTGCTCTTGTAGGAGCAGCCAGCGTGAGCCAGAGTGGGACATTTTAATGTGTCTGGGACAGTTACCATCACTGCCTCTCAGATTTCTGCAGCACCCAGCACCAAACTGCTCGCCCTGGATTTGGGCTAGTGGGTGACAATGTGACACAAATTAATAACGATTAAGTACTCTCTTAAAAAAAAAAAAAGTGTAGATGAAATGAAACTAAAAAATTTGTCTGAAAAAGAGATATTTTTCCAAGGAAATATCTAGCCATGTAGAATAAGGGCTCATGACTCTGCATGTGTCTTTACTATATATAGCTATATAGCACATCGTGCTTGTTTCTTACCTTAGAAACCTGCATCTCCTTTACCCTGACAGATTTCCTTGATGCCTGGGGAATTCGGAGGTTTCTGACTGAAGAGAGCAGGGTGACCTTCACTGCGAAGGGCACGTTTATTGGTGGTGTTTCAGGGGACAGCTGCCCTGTGGGGCGGGAGCTCTGCTGGGACACTGGCGGGCAGCACCCTGCTCCCTGCAGCTGGGAGCTGGGTCCCATCCGGCCTCGCGTCCCCTGGGCCAGGCGAGCGCAGGCGTCCCCACGTTACACCGCGTACTGGGAGCCAGCAATGCTCGGCCTGCTGCTCTACCGCACGCTCCCAAACGCATTCGGCACTTGCGTGCGCGTGGGAACATGGACCGCGCTCCCATGCATCTCCTGCTTTGTCTGGCAGGACGAAGGACCTGCCTGATTTCAGGCACAGAGACATGCCGAAGTGGGGGGGAAAAGAAAAAAAGCATATTCCTTGAAGGCTGCAGAATAAAATGCCTCTAATATAGAGGATCAATATGCACAGGGAAAAAAGTACATATAGAACTGCATTTTTTTCTTATCTTTAGAACCACACTGCAATTATTATAAGTTAGTACACTACATACAAGATCCAGGCAAAATGATCTCATTCCTGATTTTTTTTTTTTTAATGAGATGGTTTGTGTGCTACAGAAGTCACTTTGAAGTTAATCAAACTGTATATAAAAGCCTGGCACACATTTCATTTGAATATGCTATCCTATGCTATATTTGCTGTAGCTTCTCATGCAGCAGGCAGGATGCGGCTCTCATTGTCTACCAGTGTGAATCTAGAGCAGCTCCGTGGGCACTGATGTCTGCACATGGCAGGGAGGATCTGGCAGCCCTGGGTACTCACTTGTTTGCCAGCTGTCGCCTGGGAATTGTTGGTTACCTGCCTCTGAAGTATGGTTTAACCTTAACAGCAGCAGGGCCACCCTCGGGCAGGGGTTTTGCACACACAGGGTTTCACGTCCACGCGGCAGCTCCACGCCTGTGCAGCTGCTCGCCCGCCCGGGCTCTGCGCCCTGTGCTGTGCTGGGCTGCCCTCCCGCACCGCTGCCTTGCCAGAGAAAAGCGGATTTCAATGCAGCAGGCAGTTAAATGCATATTGTCTTGCCTGATAGTTCAAAGGGGCCCTTCTTGTCTCAGACTCCTGAATTCTGAGGAACAGGCACCCGTCAGCTCTGCAAAAACTTCTGCGTCACTTCAGAGCCCTCAGCACCCCCTTTTTTAAAACCCTGGCAGGTGGCTTTTCTGTGTCCCATATACTAAACCTTGCTGAGCCGGTTCTGGCGGCTCACTATGGGGTCAGACTAGCATTGCAAAATGGAAACGCTGCACTGCTTCTTATTTCTGAGTAAGAGCTTGATGAGTGGAATAAATATTAGTGTCCAATCCGGCCATCGTGATTCCTCCATGGATTTTCTGACCTGCCTACTAGTAAACTTTGTGTATGCAATTAAATAATCCCTGCTCTAGAGATGGGATTAATAAATCAGTGTAGCTCAGTGCGGGGTCCCTTGAAAGCAGCGCCTGGCCTCAGACTGCCGGGGCTGGCCCTGGACAGCAAGCCCAGGCAATGCCCTTCTGCCAGAAGAAAAGGCGCTCTGTAGTTCTGCTCCTGCGCTCCTTTCGGGTGCGTTTACATGTCCCCATTCTTCTCCTGCATCCACTGAAAAGCACAGGGTTTTTTTTGTAAATAAATTAATAAATAAAAAGGCTGGCCAATCTTTTTGAACCCCATCATTTCAGTTATTTTCTATTACTTTAGGCCTGAGCATGGCACAGAAGCTGTAGTTGCTGTGAATCACTGTGTTGCAACTGTGATATAAAGCATATGTGTGTGTGCTTTGAAAAAAAGCGCCACTGCTTTGTAGTATTTTTTTCCTTTTGCCAGTGCTAGCATTTAAAAAAATCTTATTTATCTCCCATGCATTAAATATGAAAGGCAAACACTATTTACTGGTACAACAGAATATGATTTTCCATCTTTACAGTCAAAAGAAGTCTCCTTTTTATAGGAAGATCTCTGTATGCATCTAACTTCTTCTAACATTTCATTCCCAACATTTCCAACTGAGGCAGGAATGTGAGCCCCAGTGAAATGAAGACATATGGGTTTTGGCAAATCAAGTGAAAGACTTTGCTGCATTGGTACTAAATAGGGAATTGAGCTATTGAAGACTCTGTTAATAGGCTATTTCTGAGTGAAGAAAAGCAAAATTCTGCTGCATAAGGTAATAATCAAATAAATAAGAAAAAGCACAAATAATAAGGTCTCATGATGGTTCAAAATTATTAAAAATGAACAAATAGTGAGCCTTCATGGCATCTGTGAGTTATTTGTTATGTTAATTGGCAAGCACTGCATATATCTATTTCAGTACATGTATCCAAGAAGCTGCTAAATGACATGCAAAAACTCAAGTAAAATGAGAGTGCAAAGGCCACAATCCTGTCTTAAAAAGATGTGACTGGAAAGAAAAAAGGGCCATATAATGGCAGGAGTATGGAAGTGTCTCTTTACAGGACCCTAGATCATAGGCTTATGACTGCAGGGTATAAAAATCAAAATTGCAAGGAGTGACATGCCACTATCAGAAGGAATCCCATCATCAGCCTCCTGGGATATCATTAAAGTGATTAAGGCCTAGATCGAAATGGTCTGGATAGTCATTTCCAGGGTCATGCAGATGATCCAACAGCCTCAGCATCAGCCAGGTTGTAAATTACAGAGGAAGTGTTAAAAAAGGTCTTATGGAACCATTATTTTGTGTGAAAGCACATGCAACTTTAAGTTACTTTTTTTTTTTTCCAAATATTGAATGCTGTTGAACACACATATTGGTAGCACAGACAGCCTTAAGCCATATTTTAGTTCAGTTATCACTGGCATATCCCACTAATTTTTGTTTCTGTGTGGAGGAGAGGGGAGAATGATTTAGGCTGGTGAAGTGGAGGCAGAATGATACCCATAGCATATGTCTCTTGTTTGGTAAATACAATGTTGCCAGAAAACAGAATAGAATATTTCTTCTCTGCTTATATTGCTACTGTGTTTTCCAGTTTCTGGTTGCCCGCAGTGAGAGGTGGATTACTGAATGACCGTTCTGGATATCGTGTGTCCTGGTTACCAAATGCTATACTTGGGCAAGTTGTTACAGATGTGCATATGAGGTATCACACTGGAAAACAGAAGTGAACAAACATATATTTAAAACAATATTGAGACCATGCTAATCGTTTATCCTATAAGAAAGACTTCAGTAAAAGTTCCTTTGCAATGTCCTTGCCAAACCACTTTCATCTGAATCAAAACACTTCCATTGATCACCATGGCATTACTGTTATTTTCACTAATGGGCCTGGGGATAGGTCTGGCCCTCATCTATACTTGTACCTACCTAAGCCTACAAGAACTGCGTTTCAAAAACTCAAAGCTGTTATTTGACTAAAGTTGATTCTTAGCCAAAAGTTGATTCATCAAAGTGGTTGCTCTGCTTTGCTTAGGAAAAAAATAAGAGCCGGTATCTGAAACAATCCAGGATCAGAGGTCGAGTGAAAGAGATTATTCATTCTTTGTTGGGAATAAAAGTGCCCATGACAATAGAAAAAAAAGGCTGTATGGCCGACTTTATATCTATTCTCATTCTCCAGTTCATCTGGGGAGAATTTGGCCCTTGGTTATCCATTAAACTCAAGAAGCTACATTACAGAAAACAGATACTTGGCCCCAAACAGACAGGATGCTCCTAAGTGATGGCCTTTGGGGGGGGGAGGGGGGAGGTGTTTGGAGAGCACAGATTAGGGTGGAAGTTGAGCCTGTTCAGCCTTTTGGAGGGTTGCCTGTAATCCCTGACCTTGGCTGCAATATTCCTAATTGCTGTTTAGGAATGTGTGAAGCTGTGCAACGTCATAGCTGTCTGTGTGCTGCCTCTTTAGGTATAAAGTGAGGTGCAAATCCCATCTTTGGTGTGTTCCATGCGAGTTAGTTCAAGAGAGATGATATTGCAGAGTGAGTTGTACCTGCTGTGTGCTTTGTCGAGAAGATGCTTTAATTATTCGTTCTTTCTGTGCTAGCTGCAATAATCCAAATAAAGTCATTCAGACTAAAAGCATGTGTGAGCTGTGGAGTCACCTAATACTAGGTTTCATGGAATAACATAATAGTGTTGTACAGGAATTTCTAATGCAACTGGGGACTGTTGAAATTTGAAGAGTAAACTGTTTTCAGTGAAGCAGTGTAATAAACAATGAGAACCACCCTAGCTGTAGAGCAAACAGGGAAAATCTTTCCTATCAGTCTGTGTGAATGCTCTTTGACAAAAACTACACAGTTGGAAGTACAAGACAAGCCTATTTTTATGGGTTTGTGACTGATGTCAGGATTGCTTTGATTTTTATCATGTTGAAATAGATGGATGATACTCCTGTCTGCTAGTCACTAAGAGGGAATTATGAGTTTCCTTAAAAAGCTTACTAAAATGGTCCCAGGACCAAGTTCTTCTTTAGAGAACTACACTGAGTTAAAAATTGATAACAAAAAAGAAAAGAAATTTTAAATTTCTTTTAACCTGGTAATTTTTTGTCTTTCCTCAAAATTCCATCTAATTAATTGACTTTTAAGATTCCTGCTTTGGTATGAAAGTGGTATGTCTGTTCTCACACTTAAGGCGACCTTGCCGATGAAGTTACCCTTACCTTCATCTCATCAGCCTGACACCGCGCTATGCTCAGAAGCAACCTGGTGCTACTAACCCAGTGTCAAGTCTCCTCAGCACTCTGGAGGAGGTGCTAAAATTTACCACTGCTGTAGCACTTCTCAGAATTTTTTACCAACAGTGAATTATGCTTGAAAAAAGCCAAGAAAAAGGGCTGAAGAAAGCAACTCTTGCAGCAGAAAAACTACAAATCATGGGGGAGTTTTTAAATTCAAAGTACAGGATATTAGGAATTTAATCACTCCCTGGGACTCACCTAAATGAATTTACCTTAAGAGATATTTCACAGGGGCTGATATGTGGCCTTTGTATGGAAGTGGACTTAGCATAGTGTCTTGGTGATAAAAATAGTGCAGGTAATGGGGCTAGGAAGCAATGGCAGTCTACAGTCTATCAACTATTTATATTTTCCAAGAGAGGAAAAAAAAACCCAAACCCACAGTGATTCAGTGTGTTGTGCTCCAGAGGAAGGCTGAAACTTGCCTCCTTGTTTGCCCTACCAGGCCATGGATGGATGCTGACAGTAACGAGCAGCCGGCGGGGGGTTTCTGCACCCGCCTGGCAGAGGCTCGCGCTTTCCAGGGCGCGGGAAGGGAGCTGGGCCCTGTGCCATCCCCTCACCCGCAGGCTGCTCCGGCGCACGCCTGGCCCCCTCCGGCACTGCCTTCAACTCCGAGTTGGGCTGACAAAGGCTGAGGACTGAGCGTGCTATGGAAGGAGGAGGTGGAAATATTGGGGTGTTTTTAGGGGGTGAAGGATGAGTCGCGCTTGGTTTTGTGTGTGGCTGGTGACGGGATGAAGCACTAACCTATTTTGATAGCGAGAGGCATGCGAGAAGGATCAGGCCTCAGGGTCCTCCATTGCGCTGATCCAGATAAAACGTGAGAAAGGCAAACGACACAGAGGAGATCTGGAGTGCTGCTGTTTGAGATGAGCAACCTTCCTTGCAGGCATTTAAGAGATTACTGCCCGTGTAGCTTAGCTGATTGTAAACCTTGCTTTATCATCGCCGCTGAGCCTCCAGTTGGATGTGATCCTGGAGCTAAAAGCCTGAACCTGTCCGAGCAGGGCCCGCTTGGCAGCAGCCATGGATGGCGCAATGCCTTTCAGGGCAGCTTGCGTCTGAGCGCTCACGCTGGAAATTTCTTCCCAGCCAAGCGGCACAGGCGGCGTTTGCCCTCTGCAGCCTCCTGCAGAGCTCGCAGCGGCAACCAGCCTTGGAGCCCATCAGGCCACCAAGGAGAATAGCACAGTTGGAAAACCCTCATTTGTCTTCTTTGCTCTCCTTCTCATGTCTATGCTTTATGGAAAACTCCATGGATGGCATTTTCCATTGGGATTAGAATAGCAAATTTAAACATAAGGTAAGGTTTGAAGTGTTTGTGTCCTCCAGGGTCAGCCCATGTGCATGGACAGCGTGGTAAAAGCAGGGCGGTCACAGACTATGTTTCCCCCGAGCTGCCGGGAGGTGAGAGGCAGCGTTGCTGCTCAGGCCGGGGCCCGGGCTGGAGCCAAGAGCTGAGCTGCTCCGTGTGTTGCCCAGCTTGGCTTGGGCGGCCCTGGCTCCGAGGCGCTGGTGGCAGCACGACCGCAGAGCTGGTGCCCTGTGCCGCCTGCGCCGTCAGCACCTGGCACGAGCGTGGTCTGCCAGGAGACCGCTGCTGAGGGTTTCTCTGAAATGGAGCATTTCTATGACTTGTGAATATACCTCCAGACACTCCCTTTATTAATCCCTACACAGTAATTTTGCAGGTTCATGACTTCTCAAATCAGAATGTCGGCTCTGCTTGAATTTCTTCTTTCACTCAATTGATTTGAATGCCAGGTTAACGCTGTTTTGCCCCAATCTGTGTGTTGATTCACAACTCTCTGCCTGCGGTACTTACCTATTTTTACTACAGCCTAGCTATTGGTCACTGTTATGCTGATTTTTTTTTGTTTCTGTCATATAATAATTTTACTAAACCCTACATCAATACAACACAAGCAAACTAACAGAGCAGATGAGGTGAGAAATCAGACGACATCTTCTGTCCCCAGCTGGCCCCTCAGGTGAGCCCATCTCCCAAGGTCTGTGCAAAAACAAACCTTTATCAGTGCCGAGCAAACACACGGCCACCTAACGGGCCCATCACTATGATGGGCAGCCAAAGTCACCATAGCATGTTATGAGTTGCCTTCTGGCTTGCAGTTCATTGCAGATCCATGGAGGCTGAGCTGCATGCCTAGCCAGGCTGCAAAGGGCAGGGGGCTCGCGGGAAAGCTGCATCCTCCTCCTCCTCCTCCTCCTTCTCCTCCCAATGGCTTTCCAGCTCATTGACAAGTCTCAATCAAGTTTGACAGAGTGGATGTTGTGACAGACATAATTAAGTTCCTGAATATATTATGAAGACTGGTGGCAGGGTAGAGAGAGCCTAATTAGCACACCTGTTAGGAGAAAGGCAGTAAAATGCGGCTATTGTAGCTTGTTTGGCTCAGCAGCGGCCGTACCCTGCTCGGCTGCGTGTGTAACGCTGGGCTAGCCTTGGTGCGGGTGCTCAGGTGGCGCTGCCACAGAAGACACGGTGGGGAAAGCTGGGCTCATCGTAGCAGAATTGAAAGAAAGAAAGAAGGAGCCAAAGACCACAACCAGGGACCCAAATCCTGCTGCTTAGAATATTTAACATCTTTTAAATGGAAGCGCCTGTTCCTGGAATCCCATGAATATGAGAATCTCTGCTTTCAGTTAAAACGGTTTCCAGCTTGCATGATTTTGACAAAAGCTTGGAAACAAGACCTATGAGTTTCAAAAGACAAATTAGAAAAAAAATTAACTTTTTTTGTTTGCTTTTAAATCTCATAATGTTGAACAAATCTCACAATCTGCGGTGAGAGGACAGGGTTTATTCCTAATGTGACAAATGTGTTTGTTTTAACTACATAAGACAGGATCTTTTTCTAATGTTCAGTATGATAAGCATCTGCAGTCTAAGTGTTTCCCCATTGACTTCCTTGAGCTGAATCCTGCTATACTGGCTGCTGTCCTACAAGTAGAATAATTGATAACCCAGGAGCTGATCATATGAGAAGAACCATTTGATCCATGGAAAATTCAAAGCAAGAAGTGAGCTTCTTTTCAGACAGTGTGGTTCTCCTCCTCCAAAAAAAATTAAGTTTAATGAGTTGGTGGGGAAGGAGGTCAATAAAACTTATACATAAAATATTGGTATAATGTTTATGCTTACTCAGTACTGTATACATATATAGTAAAAAATTTAAAGACTGCCAATTTTTGCTTTAAAGATAGTAACAATATTTTACTTATATTTAAGCTTCATTCAACTTCATTTTTAGAAACAATGTTTTTCTTGTAAGTGGACTGCTTTTAAATTACAAATTTTAAAAATCTCTCCAATTGTCAGAACATGTTTTCTGAAGACTAAAAATGTTGAAAAGAGAACATCTCTTTTATATTTTTTATTTGAGTTTGGAAATAGGAAGCCATTGCTGATAGAAACAAAGTATATGTAAGTTTAGCAGCAATGAAAAAAGTGAAAGAGTTTCCACTTAACATTCATGTTTAAAAAATTCATTTTTTCAGTAGTATTCCCTCTGGATTTTGCTACTTAAAATACTTTTACTAGAAGAACAAAATTTGTCATGCAATTCAGATTCAGAAAACCCCATCAAACTGAGCAATAAAATCATAGGGGAAGCACTGCTGGCAGCAGGAGCCAAGTATAGCATTTATTATCTCTGCTGAAGGTACAGTTTAAGTAAGTGTGAGGTTCTTAGTAATATCTTGATGATAGCTGAGCCAGATCCCCAAAACCCTGCAGGTGCACCAACCCCATAGACACAGAGCTGTTCCCTCCTTGGTCACTGGTGTCTCCTTCACAGCCATGATCCCGCAGAGGTTTTGTCAGGGACTGTCCATATTGCACGCTGGGTTTTCCCCCTTGAGCTCACAGGCCTCACTGACCACACAGACTGTTCAGCACAGAGAGGATACCTTAAAGGAGCAGGGCTAAAGTCAGCAACCAAGTACTTTGCTGTATCGGTAGATATGGGTTAGATATCAGGGAGGGTGCATACCAAGTGGAGGATAACCCCAAAGATGTTCCCATGCTTGAGTCAAATATCTGACCCAGAAAGTGCAGGACTTGGGAAGATACAAAAGTTGTTCTGCATTTCAGTTACATTGCATTGTGTAATGAGCAGTGATTTAAATTTCTCTACATTTTATTCATCCACCGTGGATCTATAGCATATCTATTAATGATCAGTTACTTAACGCTGTGTTTACAGTGCTTAATGCTGTTATAACAGATTTACAGGACTCCGAGGACAAAAAAGATTAGAGAATATAATGCAGGAGAGAACTGTGTTGGTAGTGGGATATGTTGGATATGTGGTCTTTTCTGCTTTCAAGGTCTGTAACTGAAATATATGTTTGCATACGTATGGCCGGCTGGCACCACATGAGCTGACAAAGAGCAAGTGAAGATACGTGCAGGAAACCCAGATGCAGCCACCGGGGCATTGGTGGCAGTGCCTGAATACAGCTCTATTAGCCTGAGAGTGGGTCTGGGTTAACCTTGGCACGTGGAGCCTTGAAATGTGTTAATGTTGTATTGTGACCTTGTAATATGTAACTATACAAATACAAGCCAGCAGGACTCTCAGGAATGAAATAATAAAGTGAAATAATGCCATGGGGATAAAACACCTTCCCACAAACTCTTGGGAATTTGTTCAAGGATGCCTTGGTGAACACCTGCTCCAAAGGGTTTGGCTTGACCTCCTGGGAAGTTCAGCAAATAGCTGGTGAGCAGCAGGGTAGGGAGCCCGGGAACTGCCAAGACAAAACCTGGCTAGGTAAAAAGTGACTAGTTTGCAAGAGTTGTTGTTTGGAAACTGTTTCAGGAATTAAATATCTTGTCTAGTGGTTTTGCCGTTCTCTTATATCCTGCTATGTTCCTACTGTCAGGTTGATCAATACATTGTTTCAAAGAATCTGCCTCATTCACCATCAGTCACAGACTTGCAAAGGGAATAAGTCAGTATTGATTCCTGTCAGGCCTCCTGGGTAAGGACAGTCAGTGCTCTAGTTCACACTTAGCATAAAAATGAAAATACAGGGTGATGAGTTTTCTGAAGGGATAACATCATAGACAGGAGAAGGATCTGAGGTGCAGCTATTTACCTGACCATGAATTCTGTTAATTTGTAAAATCTCTCTCATTTTAATTAGAAATATTTTTAAAGAAAATAAACTTCATTTTTAGTTGATTGTTCATAACTGGTCCCTGACATTTTGTGTTAATACATTAATGAATTTGAATTCTGAATTGTAGAAGAAGGTAGTACAAACCACGTATGTTCCAGACCAGCACTCAAGATGAAACTGCTTGTAGGCCCTTGACTTACTTAGGAAAAGAAAATCAGTTTTCCCTTCAAATACCCTGTTTGAGAATACTTGTGAGCATTCTAATAATGGCATGTGTTAATGACTTTGTACTGTGACTCTCTGGTTCATTGTACAGGTCTGGAGAGATCTGAAAGTTTTGAAAGTCCCATCAAGCTTTTTTCCTTGAGAAAGTGAAAATGCATAGCACAGTCTCCTCCTCTTCTGGGACTGGGCTAACTTTTCCTTCTGTGCTCCAAGACTGGGATTTTAGAAATTCAGCATAATTTACAAATATTCACAGTACCCAGCTATAGGCATTTATATTAGGGCCCTACCTCAGTTAGAAGACTCGTCTTTCTTATGTTTCATTATAATCAATAGAGGGGAGGGCAGGGGAACTCCCGCAGAGTTCAGTTCAATTCGCTGATCTCCCCCAACAGCAAATAAGTCTTAAGTAACCCTTCTTGCTACTCTGGTTGTCTTATGCACCATAAAGCTGACAGAGAGGTGGTGAAGATCCCGCCTTGAAAACAGGAAGCACTAAACTGCCCTGCTGTATTTCTGATGGAAAGATTTTTTACTGAAGTGATGTTCATGCACTAATGTATTATTTAGTCATTGTTTGCACATTTGCGGTACCTTCCATTATTTCACGAAATTTCAGTTCTGATACCAGTGAAGCTTATTTGATGGAAGATAAACCCTCTATAGAATGACTGGAATTACCAAATGGCTGTGACCTGTGTATATTGCTAGAGAAGCAGGTGATTATTTGACGAGAACAAACTCGCATCAATATTATAGGATGAGATCAAGGGTGCCATCTACCAATATGATGTGGAGGCAGAGGAGAAAGGCAAAATAAATGAGCTTTCTTTCATGTAACATATACATTGATTTTTTTTCCCCTCTGGGCATCCTGGAGATCAATGGATTTGTCAAGAAGCAAAATCAAAAAGTTCTTCTCCAGTCAGTTCATTAGCTACCATTTTATTTGGACATATAAGTTTAGCTGAAACTCAGCAGTGAGTCCGCTGAACTAGGGGCTAAGGGTCCATTCACTTCAGCAGGGCTTCATACTCCACCTTTACAAGTCAAAAAACCTGAGAAGTGAGTAGAAATCTATGACATTATGCCTCCAGCCTCAAAGGCTTTACAAATGCCTTCCTACCACTGGGATGTAACAATTATTTAATTATTTAGAAGGTATCTATCTTCTAAATACCCTCTAACAACCAATGCCCATTTGACTTCTCATCAGCTGAGCACCCAAAACTGGAAGTAGCCGAAACTACTTTAGCTTTAATTCAGAATTGGTAACTCATCACTTTCCATACATGATATAACAGTTTGTCATTATAGGCATCAGTTACCACAGTTAATTTTTTAGGCATTTAATTTAGTGGCTTTAATTAAAAGGTTCATCTTCCTCAGTTTTCATTGCAGCTAGTGAGTGGAAGGAAAGGGGCGCTCCTGCAGGGTACTGTTCACACCACCTTACTTAAGCTCCTGCTCCAAACCACCATTTCGTCTTCTCCTGACTCTACAGGGAGCAGACAGAGATTTGCTTCCTAACCTGGAAATCCAGGTTTGGTGTCTTGCTTAGATAGTATGACTTTTCCCAGTATTCATAGCGCAATCTTCAAACTTAACTTGAAATTTTATTATTGAGAAATCCTAAACTAATGGCTAGCCAATGCACATGTATGCAATGTAAGTAATACAATGCAAGTAATAATAAAACAGGGACAGATCTTAATGTCATTAAGGCTGCAGTGAAGACAAGATAAGCAGTTAATGTGGTATGAACTAGAGAAATGTTACAAATATTAACCTGCTAGTGTCCCGAAGCTGTCGAACAACCAGGCCTCAAGTCTCCTCCCATTAGAACAAGTGAGACTTTTGCAGTGACTTCATTAGTTATCCAGTCTGAGCTAAGGTTTGAAGAGCACACAAATTTGAAAATCAAGGGAATAAATGACTACACTGGATATAAAAGGACAGAGTGTCCATATTGATGCTATCTTATTTTCTGGAAATGTAGCCTTTTAGGACAGATTAGGTCAATTGAATACAAATATATTAGGTACTCCAAAAAAAGATATCTAGAAGCTATTCGAGGCAGCCTATACATTATTACAACCCAAAAGGAGTGTTGAGCATGCATTTAAATAACGTGGCTTGCGCACACCTTATTCCCTAGACATACTGCACTGTACTTTCCCACAGATGCTGCCTCATTCTGGCCCATCACCCAAACCTGAAGCACTTGGAGTGAGTTTCAGCTTATAATAACACTGGCAGCTGCATTTCAGGGCTCTGCTTGGGGCCCAATGGCCTATTGCTATGCCCTGGGCCATGTGTTTCTCCCTGTCAGTCATTACACCAACAGCAGTGTTCACCCCTGATTATTATTACTTAAGTCAATACCAGTCTAGTTATTAAGCAGATGTGCTTTTACCAAGGTGGTTAGAACATGACAACTGCATAGCTGCAAGCAAATTAGATCATTCCCATCTACTATCCCTGTTATGTATAAAAATAATTCTTCCAGGTGGTACAAAGCAATTGGCCGTGTGCCTAACAACTCACCTAGGCATTCTGGGATTGCATAATAAAATACTACTTGTCATGGCTTATTGCTTAATTACTGTGATCAGCTTTCAGAATTTCAGTAAACTCTACATACTGCATAATGAGGTTATACTAAGCCACAGGCATTTGTATCACAAGTAAAAGGAGAACTATACCACTGTAATGTATTGGGTACGCTGTTACCCCAAACATAGCCAGCTTTTCACATCTCCTACACTTTGCCTAGGAAAAAAAATCTGTTTACAGTAGATTTCTTTCAGCCTGTTTGGAGTTTAAATTTTCTGAAATATGATAAACTCCTTTTGTTAATATTATCACAGGATACTTGGACTGTATCCAGAGAGTAGATGAACAGATCCTGCAGGCTGGGAGACAGCAGAAAGGAAAGCAAAAGGGGAGTGATAGTTCTCTCGTGCTATGAAATCTCACCTTCACTCATGTGCATAAAGACAACATCTCCCTGCTTTTTTTAAAACAGTGGCATCAGGAGGATAAATGCTAAGGTAAAGAAAATAGTAAAGAGTAACTTTAGGAGAAAATTCCTTAAGAGTAAGATATACGTGTAGGAAACTGAGAGAAAGAAAAATGTACATGTAAAGCCAGGGAGGGTATATCTCTGACTTTGCTGTTCTGTAAGAACAGAATATCTTCTGGCAGAACAATTTGAAAATGACTAATCCTTGGTACATCTACCTTTTTCCCCACAGATTTCAAAGACCTTTCCAAAGCTAAGCAAGTATTACTATCTGCAGTTTATAAACAGGAAAACAGGAAAATAACAAAGGTCAAATATGTGATTTTATATAAATTCATTTATGTGACAAAGGTAAAATGCATTGTTTCTCTCAGCAGATAGGCTGCTTTCATACTTTCAGAATTACCTAAACTTACTTTACTCACTAAAATAAGATTTTATTCATCTCTACTGCCATTAGCAGTGCAGAGTGAATTCAGCTCTTGGAAGATGAGCTGGATTTTATTGTGATTTATTTATCATCAGAAGAACTGCTAATTAAATTCTCAGTGCAAAATACTGCTGTAGATGCATCAACCCAAAATAACCCAGCTTGACTTTCAGTGTTTATTAGATTCTAGTGTGTGTTTTCAGAGAGCTCATGCTCAGGAAAAAAACAACAACAACAACAACAAAAAAAACCTAAAACAAAACCTTAACAACAGCTTTTAAAGAGAAATTTGTCTGAAAGTTATTGGAAAACAATTTTTATGGAATGAAACTTCTAGTAATTACCCCTAATCAGATTGTGAGGCAATGCCAAGCGGGAGCTAGGCTCGATGCCTCTGATTACTGCTTGCACACTCACCGCGAGCGCAGTAGTGGCTGGGCAGGCCAAGGCATTGCTGGCACGCTGCACCAGGGATGTGCAGGGAGGCAGGGGTCTGGAAGTGAGCTGGCAAAATCGTTCCCCAAAGGAGTGGCGTTCGGTGAGATCACAGCATATTCGGTCTGGAAAACGCTTACTCACAAGCACAGTCCCCATTAGCTTTGAGACCTGGAGCCAGAGCATGTTTGCATTACTCGAAAAAGAGCAGAAGCCCAGCATGCTGTACAGCAATCCTAGGATGTGATGCTGTGCTCCTTCTTTGGACACACGGTCCTGTTGTCCATAACTGCTCTTAGTGTGGTCTGTAGGCCCATGGAGATCTTCAGATGCCTTCTCAGAAGTCTGTGGAAGGTAACCTGGAAAATCTAGTCTGTTGTTGGTAGGTTTAAATTCCCTCTATGGTAACCTGCACCTTCACCGAACAGTCTGTGCATTGGAAAAAAGCTGAAATTGGATTAAAATCAGCTGTTCAATCAGTCTTTAAATCCTGGAGTTGGTTAATGAGTACAGTCAGTCATCTTTCATAAGAGCCCAGAGGAAAAAAGGAGTGCTCTTATAGGGATCCTGGGAACCAGGAGATCGCAGAGGTCCTGACTACAGGGACACAGTGGGATGGGTCATGTGGCCACCTTCACAGCCAGTGCTGATGTTCACCAGGATGGCAGGTGACTGCCACTGCAATAAATTATCCTGCTTCCCTGAGGGGAAGACATGATTCTTCTGGGCAGTGCCCACCCTGACTTTCCCTTTGCGCAGCCTCTGGGATTTCACAGGGTGGAGAGGCAGAAGGGACATGGTGCTAGTCAGCTTCCTCCCAGACGGTGAATTCTCATCCCACAACTCTTCTGAGGAGAGAGCATGGGAAGAGAAGGGATCAGCTTTAATGCTAGTTTATTTTCCTCCAATTACGCCTGTCCAAATCTCTTTCTACAGCTGCCCATCTTTTATGTATGTAATTACTTTCCAAATTCAGTTCACAATGCCATGGCCCTCTTGCTATTCACCTGGAGCATAAAACCCAACACCTAGACCTCAAAGAACATTTCTGAGGTAGAAATTCTTGGTACCTCTTTGTCCATTTTCTTCCTCTGTTCAGGACTCTTCTCAGTACTTTGTGCTATAAGCTGATTTTAGTGGCTTTCTTCTACATATAGTTTTACCAGTCTTTCTACCACACTCAATTACCATCTTAATTTAGTTTTGCATAAAAGTGGCCATGGGCAGCTGCTTACTACTCCCCACTGAGTTTGTTAATACCCAATGAGACTGAGACGCTAATTGAACCTGAAGAAATTGTTGTGGTCAAACTGGAAGCTTGAGCCTAGAGCTTTGGGATGTGGAAAATGAAAGGGCAGCCAGAGACTGCTCTGGAGGTGAGCAAAACTTTTCACTGAATGAATTATCTGCAATGATTTCAATACTTTTAAAAATAGAAAGTATGAATGCAGAAATATAACAATAAACTATCTTATGGCCTGTGAGTCATAAGGAATTGTTTGGACTCTATTTCTCAATGATGACAAAAGTTTATGGGACTGAACCTAGCTAGGGGAAATCCTCCAAAGAAAACACACAATGCCTGTGGTAAGGATGACTGAATAAACAGTGCCATTCCATGAATGTATTAATAAAACAATTTCTTATTAGAGAGTTAAACATATGCTTGGTGGAACTGGAATTTTCTGAATGAAATGTGCAAACACAGCTCTGACCACTTGTTGCTAAAATCCAGAGCCTTTGTATTACTCCAAAAGGGGAATTACATTCTGTCTGTGCAATGTCACTCCACAATGTTGCATGGAAGAGATACATTTCTTCATGTCCTTTCACAAAAGATGTAATTGCAACTGCAGCATGTTGTATTTTACTCCAGAAATAGCAGCATTTCAGCATTGGACAAAATGATTCCTATATGTAGAAAGTTATAATTGTAGAATTACTGGGAGGAGAAAGAGGTTTTACATATATGAGAGGGCATTTAAATGCATATTACTGTGCCATATAATGAACAGATAATTTTGCTATATCAGAATTGTGTACTTTGTGACTGCAGTAAAATACTCTGATCTGGCTAATATAAATCTTGCCTTCGAAGACTAAACGATGACCTTTAAAATTGGAATTGAAAAGTTGTCTTTAATAGATAGAACAGAACACTTGTTAAAACAGCCACTGAAGTGCCTTAGGAACAAGCATAAGCAGAGGCTGAAAAAAAACAAAGAAGTTCAAGCTAGCTTGGGTGAAACGGAATGACATATTTGGAGAACACAAAATTAAGAAGGCAAGGTTACCATGGCATGGTTACAGCTCTGCAAGGGCTCTTGGGGCACTGCTGGGGGTGGGGGGAAGCCAGCAGAGACTCCGATGGGTGCAAGGCAAACACTGAGCCTGTGACCCCCTACATATGAAAATGCACCGTTGTGGTCTTCCCTAACTGCTCTCAAAATAGGAGCCCCTGGGCAAAACCTTCAGCTTGCTCCCGTCTTGCAGCCCTGCTGTACTGCTGTTACTTGGACCGTTGACTCCGTTCTGCAGTGTGACCCTTAGTCAGCAATTCCCAACCCACTGCAAGATACTGATGACTAGGAAGAAGTTATTCTCCAAATAAATATTCACCAAATAAATACTCACCAAATAAAGAGTGGATAAAGTAGAAAAAAAGAAAAGATGAGAGGAAAAGCATCCTTAAATCATCTGCACTTTACATCAGCCTATTGGATTGCATGGAACAGACTGATAAATACTAGACAGAAACCAAAGGGAAGACAAAAAAAAACAAACCAAAACAAAACACCAAAATGATACTGCAACATTGTACCGATAGTAATGTTGCTCTTAAGCCACAATAGCATGTACAAGGAAGCAGATGGTTAGTCTCGTAGGTGGTCCGAATGAGCAAGTCTGGTGTTTTGTTTTGAAATGAAGTTAAATATTCCTCCTGTTTATTCTCTAAGCATATAAAATTCTATGAAAGAAATATGAGTTTTTGTTGTAGCTGAAATGGTTAAACTGGATTATTGTGGCAATAAGACTACAGGGCATGTTAGTAGGATGACTAAAACATGTTTTAGGCAAATAGGAGAGTCACAAATCACTCTCATAGGAACAGGCCACATTTCATTGTAACTTGCATGAAATCCAGAGTCCTTGAGAGAGGACTAGAACGAGAGGCCATATCAAGACCCTAGCAGGAGTGCAGCTTGCATGCGTAAAAAACCTGGACAAGGACTCAGAATAATGCACTGCCCTGGTTGCAGCTGCAGGTTATGGGGAGTTGCTGAGGCCCAGAAGAGCTGGGCTGTTCCCAGTGCAAGGCAGTGGACCTGTGCAGTATGCAGACCTAGCAGTTGCCCCCTGTTCCCATGTTTACAAACCTGTCAGTGTACCCTATGAAATAATGACTGTATGGATTTCTTGCTTCCTATCCTTCCCTATGCAGTAGAAATATGGCATTTCTATTGTAGTCTGCTCAAGGGGATATGGGAATGGACCCTGTAAAATAATAATTATTTTTAAATCCTGCAGAACTAGTAGAGCTAGGCTACCTCTGCAAAGTATTTTAAGGTAGGTTTTGCAGCTAGATGAGAAGTCAAATATGCCAGTCATGTAAAATAACTCCTTGCTGTTGTGTCCCCAGAGGCAGCTATAGATGATTCAGCCTGGGAGGAAAACCAAAAAAATGCCCTGTGCTCTAGAGCACCTCTGTGTGCTTTTGCCATCAGAACAGCCAGGATGCAGCAGTGGGTGACGGACGTATATTCTTCCCCTTTGTTCTTGCAACACGTTACAAGACTAATGACTGACATACGAGGCAGCTGAGGAGCTTCCAAGAGGGGCCAAGATACAGTGTGCTGCACGGATAGCCGGGTTTCACGCAGCTGGTGTGTGGGCAGTGGGCAGTGCTGTGGTCAACACCGTGCCGCAGGAGCTCTCACGCTCCCATGATCAGACAGATGACGGTGTAATGTGGCCCTCCAAAACCACAGCTTGATTCTCCTCTTTCTTAAGTCAAAAGGGAGCTCTAAAACTAGTTTGGAAGGAAGTGTGTTGAGTCTCTGGGCTGCAGTGCTCCTCAGGTTGGTGTGACAGGAGAGAAATTGCATTTTGTTTCCTAGAAGCCAATTGTAATTCTTTAGCTTACAGTCTATAGACAAGAATTAAAAAACAATAGAACCCACTCCCTTAAATCCAAGCTATATCCCACATCATCAGGCCATTTCTCTCCTTCCTGTTCAGAAGAGTTCCAAACTGCTCAAATGAAACACAAAACTACTGCAACGTGGTGCTGATTCACAGTCTCTTACCCTGAGCTTTGTTGATGATGATGTTTTAATTATACATCAAGCTTTGCAGTATAATGGATAGCATTGCTTTCAACGTCTTTCTTTGTTATCATTTATCACTGAATTTTAAGTGTCATCCTAATTAGTAAACAGGATCTAATTTGTTAAAACTGCTCTATTTCCTCTCCAACAGTGGAGTAGAAACAGTCATCAGTCATTTTATTTTCAAACACAACTACGTGTTTTTCATAATAAATTTCAGAATAAATTCATTCAAAATCATTGATTTATTTATTTTTAATAGTCAGGAGGAAATCCCAATTTTTTCCATTCCATATGGTAGTAAAGTAAAAGAAAGTGTTTGCCCACTTTACATCTTTTTTTTTTTTTTTTTACTTCTAACTTCTGCTTTTTCCACTAAACAAAAAGCGAAAAATAATGCTAAAGAAAAATAATTTTCCCACTGGAAAGCAAAATGTTACTTTGTGTTAATATCTCTCACTTCAAGAGAGTGAAAGTGAGAGAAAATGTTATTTTTAAGAACAATAGTGTTACTTTTCCTCACTTTTTAAAAATCTTTTAGCTCCCCCTTTTCTATGAGAAAGTGGGAGGCTTCTGTGGGAAGCCGAGCAGAAATACTGACTGAAAACAGGTATTTCACCACAAGCAAATGAAAACAGTATTTCTTGCTTTTGCTGTTTTCAAACAAAAAGCAACTAAAATCAAAGTAATGTAATTTGAAATACTTGAAATGAATACCAGCAAACTAATGTTTATTTACTATGTAGTTAAATGGTTAAAGCTGGCCAATCTTAAACCATGAAGTAAATACTTCCCCTCTGAAAACACCTTTCCCTCAGAGCCCTGAGGCCGAGCCCCTCGCTGTCGCCCAGGTGCAGCCGCCCCTGGAACCGCTGCTGGCCTGTGCCATGTCGCAGCCGCAAGTGCCGGCTGGAGGATACCCCAGGCAGGCTGCCTCCCCGCCTCAAAAAGAGCAGTTTGCCTAACCAGCCCTGCAGCCTGGTCCTGGCAGAGACATGCAGGGTCTTGACTCCTCCTGCCGTGATGCCAGGGGATGCCATGCCTGCCCTGCTGGGGTCGGCAGCCCTTGCAGCCCACCCCTTGGCGGCGCGGCTGCTCTGTGCTCTGCTGAGGTGCCGGGAAGGGGGCATCGCGCCCAGGAGCCGTGGGGAGGCAAAGTCTGCACTGTGTGGGGATGGGGTTGCTGCTGACTTCAGGAAATGAGGAGTATAGGATCTCACCTGGGGGAGGGGGAGCGGTGAGAGGGAGAGCGTGTCACACTGGCAATGCATCAGGTGAGGTCCAAAATGTCCAAAGCTTGCTATAGTATTGGTGGCACATTCCTCACTTCGTCATGCATCTCCGGTGTAGGCTGGCAAAGCTCCGCCTCTAAGATATGTTATGTCTCATTACCTCTCCTTATGAAAATCTACCTGCTTCAAGAAACTGCCAAGTTAGAAGTACCACTATATACACACTCTGTTGTCTTTAGACTGACATTTCCCTCAGTGAAGACAGACTATGTAAGAGCCTTTTGAACCACTTCACTTTCATTAAAGTTCTTAAATGGTCTGAAGCAATACACAGGGATCTGTATTTCTTTTACGGCAGGGGTGACACCTGGCCTTGGACAAAGTACCAGCAGAGGATTTATGCATCACTGAAACCTTGTTTAAAACTTTAAGATAGGACTTGAACAAAACCTGAATGTCACTGGATAATAAATGGCATGCACCACCAAAAAGTATGTTCTCGTTTTAGAATTCAAGCACTTTATTTAAAACTGCCTGTTTAGTTTAAAAAGTGACAGATCCACAAGAAAAATACAGCTATATATGTAATGTTTGACTGCATTCAGTTGTGGGATACCAGTTTGGTATTAAATGTATTAAAAGGGCAAAACCAAACCAAAACAAAAACCCAGACAGCAGTGGATATCAATCACTGTCTCTTTAAAAGAGCAAGACTTACTCTATAGTCCACAAGAATTTTGTTATTTCTTCTACAGAAGTGGTATAGCTATGTGATTTTGCTGCAGGTGGCAAGCTGATATCACTTTCAAACATTGAGGGTCACATGACACTGAGTCAGCTTTATGCAGCACATCTCCACGTTTCATCTAGCAGAGGATCTGGTGATATGCTCCATATTGCAGAATATAAATGTGTTTTCAGACGATGATAAACAAAACTCCTTGAGTGAGATTCTACCAGGGCAAGTTACAGTGTGAACACTGACCATGGAGCTTGGAATCTGCAGCCTCCTTAGGGACATATCCATGAAGTTAAAGCACCTTCTCTTGTCTGACTTCCATCTCAGATGAAGCAGCATATGCTTGTGATACATGAGGGCAGAGGTCTGCATCCCTTAAAGAGTTTAGTGCAAGACCATTTTCTTCTAAAGGCAGCCTCTTGTCCTTAGGGGTCTAATGTGGGAAACATCTTCCATCACAACCCAGTTTGACTGTAACAGTTCACCTTCTATCATATCTTCTTCTAGCTGCATGTTCTTTTATAGCACAATACAAAATAGAGGACTACTCCAGCAGGCTATTTTAAGTGTATCTGTATGTTACTGTATGCAAGGACTTTTTTCTTTGACACAGCATATTCATTTCACCTTTTCAAATCCACAGGCATTTTTCCAGTTATATATGTTTCCATTTTTTCTTAAAATACGGAAGTGCTAAAAAGCACACATACTGCCTTCCGTATACTGGCATACATTTTTTGGAGTAATATATTTAACCTGCTGTGGTTGTGAGGCAAGTAAATGTTTTACCTTTATGTCTCTATTTTGCAAAGAGCCGCTTCCACACTCCAGAGACCAGATGCTTGCTGGTGATTGAAATAAATGTATGTCCCAGAACTATGTTTTGCAGTGGGAGAATACCGTGAAAGCTGGCTTCCTCCAACTGGCAATATGTGGCAAGTCTTGAGGATATCTATAATAGAGACTACTGGGGGGAGGTGTTGTATAGGATATGGCCACGGGGGAGTGGACATTATTTCTAGGTAGGCATCTGCACCCATATAAATTTGGGCCCATCTGAACAACATCATGGAAACTGCCAGGCTCAGCAAGAAAACGAAAAAGTCACAGTCGTGCTCAGCTGAGCATGGGCATCCTAAGAGCAACACTGTACCCGTGAATACCTTGCCAACTCTAGGAAACCTGCTACTAGTTCTTTTGTATCTCTGCAATTGCATTTGTTCTATCAGCAGTGTCAGCTCTAGTGACGAATGAGCACCGTTGCTCTTTATCACTGTGTCATCTCAGCTACCTGACATGGCTGTAAAAATGCCTGTCTGCAGCCTACAACCTTCAGTGGAACAGCAGCTCAGAAAAACAGTCTAGTTTGGATGCAGCATCCAAACACATCACACCACATTAGACAAGGCCTTGCTCTCCATGGTGTATTTATTTGGAGGAACTACTTAGGTTAAAAACAGCAGGTGCAATAGAGAGGTACAATGTTAAGAACCAACACCTACAGCAAGGGTGTTTCAATCTTTGTGGATGCCTCTAGGCACTCTCTTATAAGAGAAATAACTTAGTAGTGATAAAAAACAACTTAGTAGTGATAATCTGAAATGTGTTTTAGTTAGAATGGGTCCAGTGCCCCATAAAACAAGGTACACAGTCTAAGAAAACAGGACTGCTGTGTTAGTCGATCCCAGCAAGTACTTGTGTCTGACAGCAGGCAGCGTTTCGGAGGAACAGGCAGGGAACCTGAACGGTCAGTAATGGAAGGAGCTGCCCACAAAGGAAGTGTCTTTGCAGTCAGGGGTTATCTTATAAACCAGGTTATAAAAGTTTATATCCTTTCCTAGGTCACAGTGAGATTTCTCCCATCTTACTGTAGCCACATGAATAAGATGCTTAGTGTAAGCCAGTGCCGGGCTGCTGTCAGTGAAGCGAGAGGAACATCTCTGAGGGGCTGATTTATCTCAGACTGCTTTATCCCATTTTAGGAGAGGATAAAACACTTTTAGGAGGTGATTGTATTTCTCTCTTGAGTGGGCCTCAGTATCAGAGAGCAGATGTCTAACTTTCAGATGGCAACCAAGAGGAATCCAGCCTTTGTTTTGGTAACTGTAGATGCTTTCTGAAACCATTGGTCCCTGGAGTCACTGAGCCCAGGCAGAACTAGGTACCTGAACTGCTTTGCATTTCTGGAGCCTGAAGAATGTGGGTTTCCGCAGCCCGTCCAGAAACACGGCTCTTCTGGGATGAGTCATGCATCCACGGGCCTGCAGCATGTGCAGAAAGCCTTTGTTGGAAGCACGCTTTTACGAGAGCCGCTTTTAGAAGAACAAGGGTAACAATAATATTTAGATGGCCACTTGCGGGGAGGAAGAGAGAGAAAAAAAAAGAAAATATGGCTGCTTTTGGTAATAGCCTCAAATTCTGCTGCAGTGCCACGGCGGGAAGCAGGAGACGGGGACGGCTGAGCTGCTTTTCCCCCTGCGGGGGCAGCGGGAGCCAGTGCCGGCCCGCCGGCTGTCCGGCGCCGGGGGCGCGGGGGGCGCGGGGGGCGCGGGGGGCGCGGGGCTGCCCGCTGCCGCTGCCCCGGGCGCTGCCGGCGCCCTTCCTGCTTCCGGGGCAGCCGGGGGGGGTTGCGGCAGATGACATCAGCTGTGGATGCTGGAGCGGCGGCGGCGCGGGGATGTGCCGGCTCCCCCCCTTCCTCCTCCTCCTCCTCCTCCTCCTCCTCCTCCTCGCCAGGTCCCAGCCCCGCACCGTCTCCGTATAAAAGCGCCGCCGCCGCCGCCCGCCCTCACTCCCTGCCCGCCGCCGCCGCCGCCGCCGCCCGCGGCCCCCTCTGCCCTCAGCGCCCCGGAGCCGCAGCCGCGGCGGAGCGGGGCGCCGGGATGGCCGCCGTGGTGCTGGAGGTGGACTCGGAGCCCGGCTGCAGCCTGCCCGCGCCCGCCTGCCCCTCGCCCAGCCTCTCCCACCGCTTCCTCGACAGCAAGTTCTACCTGCTGGTGGTCGTCGGCGAGCTGGTCACCGAGGAGCACCTGCGGCGGGCCATCGCCAACATCGAGCGAGGTGGGTGAGCGCCGCCGCCGCCGCCACAGGTTGCGCCGCAGCCCCGGGCGCGGCGGGGCGGCGGCCGGGGCTCGGCGCCGCTCGCCCGCCCTCGCGGGGGGGCCGGCAGCGCTGTGAAACCTGCCCGCTTCGTGTCTGCGTGGGTGTTTTTTTTTTTTTAATAATTTGTTTTTTATTGTTATCTCCCTTTCACAAGGGGCTTTGTGCCCGCGGCGCCGCGCACGGCCGGCCCCGGGAGCCGCCCCGGGCCGCGCACAAAGCTCCGCAGTCGGCTCGGCAGGTACCGCGCCCCGCGGCGCCCCGCCGCCGAGCCGGGAGCCGGGAGCCGGGCGAGCGCGCTGCCCGCCGCCGCGGGGCCGGGGCCGGGCCGGGGAGGGGGGCGGGGGGCTGCGGCGGGCGCGGTGCCGCAGCGGGAGCGGCCGTGCCCGCGGCGCCGGCGGCGGCGGCCCGGAGGCGCGGGCGCGTGGGCGTGGCTCAGTCCGCACTGCGGTCCCTATGGCAGCCCCGCGCGGACAAAGGGCGCCGCGCCGCCGCCGCCGCCGCGCGCGCGCGCTCGGGCGGGAGCCGCCGCCGCCGCCCCGCCGCGCCCGCCCGCCCCTCGGTGCCGCTGCTTTTCTTCCCTGCCGCTCCCCGCGAAGCAGAACCCGCGCGCTTTGGGGCGTTTTCGCTGCCAGCGGCGAAGCCTCCCCGCGCAGGAATGCCGCTGCGCCTATTGTGTCTAACTTTGGGCAATGAGACTTCTCCTTCGCTAGAGAATTTTTCGGGGCATAAGCCCACACATTTTCAAATAAAAACCAAGCGATAAGACTAATAAGACTAATACCTGAGTGTTCAGACTCGTTATTGTCCAGCTACGAGCTGCCATGACTCATTGTTTATTTGTATTTTCTTTAAGACAGCAATGCAAGAAGGTATCACAAGCAAAACGGCATAGTCTTATGAGTCCTTGATACGGTTTCTAACAAAAAAGATTGCAGTGTATATGGGGAGGAGAAGTAGAAAAGCCCCGATGCCGTAATAGTGGCATGATGCACAAAGAAAATGACCGTTGAACCCTGGAGTTTGTTAAACTCGATTGACACATGGTTTTGTAACACATATTTTGTTCTGAGCTGATAAAAGCCGAGATATCAGAAAACTGCAGTTGTTAAAGAGGGGAAAGAGACCCTGGAGCAGGGAATTGGGAACAGCCTTGCCTCATAGGTGTGGTTCAGCAGTCCAGCTAGGACTTCGCTTGTCTCTTTCTATTGTTGTTTTCTCAACCATCGTTGCTTCAGTTGGCTCTTTCTCTTAATTCTTTTCCGTGACTTATTTCTGGTAAAGGGCTTCTCATCACAGCTAAGCAGCTTCATCATGACCTGTTCATCTTTATTGCTACCATTGTCTCCCACGGACAGCAACTGAAGCAGATGCTTTGTCATTGAGAGCCTCTTCAGCACTGCACTTTGCTAATTTTTACCTAGCTTTTGATTGCGTCAAAACAGGATGGGCTGCATTTTAGTTAAATTATTAAAATATATAGCAAATGGATAAAAGTTCTGCCCTCAAGACATCTGATGTCATCCTTCCTCTGAAGAAATGCTCCTCACTCTCTTCTTGAAGCTTCCATTGTACAGTCCCTACTGCATAGCTCTGCTGCTGCTACCTCCAGGCATAAAGCATAACACCACTTGCTGTGTTAGGTATTCAGAGGGAATGCTTTGGCCTGTTTGTTCATCATTTTGGATTAGAAGTCACCTCACTGCTCCTGGTGTCAGATGATCTCACTGGGATTTTGCCTGCTAGGAAGAAAAAGCTTGATCAAATTTAGAGGTGCATTGTTCTGGGTGAGTACATTGGGAGTCTGAAGCGGTACATCTGTGAGGCAAAGATGGGCTTGACTAATCTTTTTCTCTTTGGAAAGCATGCTGTAGTCTGGAAAAATTGTCTTCTTTCAACCATTATTCTCAACGGGGTCTTAAATGCATTTAGGGTTCTCAATAACTTTGCCTCAGTGTCTTCTCTGGTGTGCCTCCTAAGCATCATCACTGAAAATTGTGGATTCATGCGCTGAACTGCAGACCAATGTCTCACAGAAAACATCTGCTGATAACACATCAGTGGCGTGATGCTACGCAATGTGGCGGAGTGCAGAGTCATTTCTTAAAGCCTCATGAAGAGGGAATGGCTTGGCAAGCTGCTTTTTTTCAATAATTAAATTTGTTTGAGAAGCTATTTCCCTAATGGGGCAATCCTCTACCCTACTGTCCACCAAAAAGATGAGGGGGGAGTGAAGAGAAAGCTTCAAGATCTTTCCACTGGTTTAGCAGATGCTACTGGGTGTGCCCTGTCTGCTGTCTAGTCCTGTGTCTAGTGGCATTGCACTCCTAAGGCTGCAGAAAGAAATAGCTCCAGTTCGCTCATATCTCCTCTAGTTGCTTCCATGCTGATAAAGATGTACATCATTGGATTGACCTTGGATTTTTAGTTCCAGATTTACCTTCATTCTATGCAAAACTGACTGAATTATTTGCAGAAATTTTACATCCAGAATGCTGAATCATGCAGCTGCAAATTTGGGATATTTTATCCAAACCCCAACTTGAGCTTCTAGGACTACTATGCATATAGTATGTCCAGGCTTCCCCCCCACCCCTCGTCTTCCTTCTTCTTTCTTCCTCTCTCTCCTCTCCTTTGAGTCCTGTGTTTTGGATATTGACTTGCTCAGCAGTCTGACTATGCTTAATCATCATCTTATCTCTACCACAAATTTGATTCACAACAAAAGCGGCCTAGGGCTGGTGGATCAGACCCAATCATTAGCAACATTGCTGAATCATAGTCCACATCGCTTAACTGGCCTCCAGAAAGCTTTTTTTGTCTCCCACACAAGCTTGCTGTCAGAGCCCAGTGAATTGTTATCTTCCAGCTTCTTGAAGTTCAGCACTCATTTATTCAATATACTTCAGCTTCAGGATCAATATCAGTTTGCAAGTCCTGGCTTTCATATGCACTCTACATGCGTGGTATTACATTATCTTTACTTTCTTGCTCTGAAATATTCCAACACCTGGAAAATATTAAAGCCTGCTGAGCTATATTTGTCTGCCAAAACTACGCCCCAAAAATGCACCATATGGCCAAGACATTTTTGAGAAATGAAAATAAGGAGACTTACAGAAGAGACTTGCTGCCTCTGAACAATGATGCATAAGTCAGGAAGTGGAGGTGGCTGACTATAGTGTTTGTTTTTTTTTTCTTCAGCGGTTATGAAACATACTGGCAATACTGCATTCCCAAATTTATTTAGAGTTTAAAATTTCAGCTACTTAATAGCTGATAGCATATCCCAGTAAGAAGCATGTTCACACTAGAGATGCAGATTTCCATATTTGTATGGAGAAACTACTGAGATCTGCAGTGGGAGACCAGCAGTGCAGGTCTGGTCTTTCTGCACTTCCCCTCTTCTTCCCCTCATCACCGTCAACTGTAGAGCATGGCTTCTCCCATGCGAAGCCTCACACTTCTGCTTTCTTGAAAAGCAATAAAGATGGGGAGGTAGCACTGAAACTATAGTGAGCAGCCCCAAATCCTGACAGAGTTACTAGCAAAAGAGTTAGCGTGAGTCTTGTGGTAAGGGTTTGGCCATGCACCTCTTCAGGCTTCTCCTCTGTCCCAAATCTACCAAACCCCAAAGTGATTTAACGCAACAATTTCATGCAAAGACATGGTCAGGCATGTGGGAAGGGGCCACTAGAAGCTTTCTCACCTACAGTCTCTTCTGCATGTGCCAGGTGATTTGTATATATCTGCTGACGTTCCCTCTGGGGAAAAAAATGAACATCACTGATGTTGGTGTTCAAAATGGCAGCAGTGCCTGGACTTACCTGTACTGCAGCTGCCTGCTCATTATTTTTCAAAGCTAATCAAGAAAATCATAGAAAAAATCTTAAAACATGTTCACCTATTTTTATTTTTTTTAATTTGGTCATCAAATTCTTATGCTAGGAAACTAACTTTATTTTTTTCCCCCCACTATGAATTTTTTCCCAGTCAAATTTCAGTCTTTAAAAATCATACAGTTTATGATCATATGTGTTCTCACCTTCTAAATAGCTGGGAGGAAAAACTGTAAGGAGTAGTGTTATGAAGTTTATTTTTCTTTAAAAGAAGAAAGTTCAAGCATAGCACTCTTAAATCTCAAAGAAAACCAGGATTTTGATACTTTATAAATAAAAGATCACTTAAATTTTAATTTAAAATATGAGATGCTTCAAAGCTTTTGAATGATGAAATCAGCAATTTAATACGTTGTCTTTAAATATTAATTTGCAACATGCTAGATGATGCTGATCTTTTTTTTCTTCTTTTTATTTCTCATGGGGACAAATACAATTGTCTTGCAATATGGCTGAAGTATCCAAGTTACTTCCCTCCCCCCTGCCCCCAGTTTTGTAGATATTGATCAGTAAATCAGTGTATTGCTATTTTAAAATAATTTAGGGACATCAACAGCTTCTCATAATGTGGCTACTAGGATGTGGAACCAGCAGTCCTAAAGTAGGTGCTCAATTACCTTTTGGAAAAACTGAATTTCTCTTGCTTTTGACTGATCCCTGTCCAAAGTGCTTCTTCTGAGCACTTACAACTTTGGGGGAGGTGGAATAGCTGAGTGTCTACCTCGAAAGGAAGAGAGGCTGGTTTGGGAATTTAGAAACATGTAAATAACATGAATGTAAATCCAGAAGTACTCAGTGAAAACTTCCAGGGCTCATATATCAAGCTAGAAGTGTTTTGTGTTTTGAATTTTAGGAATCCGATCATGGGACACAAACTTGATTGAATGCAACTTGGATCAAGAACTGAAACTTTTTGTGTCTCGCCATTCAGCTCGCTTCTCTCCTGAAGTTCGAGGTGAGTTTTCTTTAGTTTTTAGAAATGTTTGTCAAAGCTTTGTCTTGGATTTTTGTTGTTCTTTTAAGAATAAAATAAATAAATATGCACTGGTATTGCATGGCCCATTTCATTGTAAAGAATTACAAATGAAAAACATTTTGCTCTAAAACTATCATCTGTTTTTAACTTTCTGACAAAAGGAGATGTCTGAACTTTTTTTAAAATAATCAGACTTTTAGTTTAGCTTCATGTATATCGCTATGATTACTTTGGCAGTAGATGTTAGCATTAGGGCCCCACTGAGGTTAAGTGAAACTTGCTTTCTGACTGAACAGTTTGTATAATAACAGTCTAACAGTACTGGAGACTGAAGCTGTTCCTTATTGTGGTATGTAGAGTATGCACACAATATTCCTTCATTCTCATTTTGCTAGACATCCTCAAAGAGGTGAGAGTGACTTGTCCTCCATGCCCCAGACTGATGGCAATTTGTGGCTTGTCCTGCCACTATAGCAATGGTCGTTGAGATGGAAATGTGCCACTTAGGACTGGCCTTACCAGCTCATGGCCAAGAGTCACTTGAAAACTATCAAATAGTGACCTTTGGGTCAGGAACTGAAGTTCCTGAAAGTGATAACTATTTAGTCCTTTGATAATTCCCTGCCGTGTTCATTTCTCAGTTAAGGGAAATGGGGAGGGGGGGGAACCCTAAGCAAGCATTTGTCTGTGAAATTCAGGCATTTCTTTGCAGGCTTTCTTCAGCAGATTAACTATCTTGGTGTATCTACTTTAGGCAAAATTGCATCCCATATCCTTTGGATGAATAGGCTGTTCAGCCCCTCAAAATGCACGGATATTTGAAGGTCTACAAGGCCCCTGAAGGAATCAAGTACAAATCTTGTGCCTCGGTGCTATCCCAAAGCCCCTTGCCATCCTTATCTGCGGGAGTCCCAAAGAGCAGAGGGTTGTCACCTCAAAATTAGTTGGGCAATTATGATTTTCCAGAGCGGTGTGGAAGAAGAAGTCGCTGTCCCCTGGGAGCTCAGGCCCTCCTATATCTATTTGGAGGGTCTTTCTGCCCCTCTGGATGACAGAGGAAGCAGGAAATGGAGTCCCTCCCTCTGCTGCCTCGATACATGGAACAGGAGGATTTATATCAGCAGGTGAATGTGGGTCTGGCCTTCCAGTTTAGCTAAACAATGAATCATTCCTCCTTTGCTGAAAGGACCTTTTTCCCCCTAGAAAGTAGCTCCATAGTGTTGGTAGAGCTAGAACTGGTATCACTGCTGTTATGGGAATATGGCTGAAGCTCTATGTTTCTCCTCAGGTGATTCTGAACTTTTCTCTTTCTTGGTATGAAAAGCTGAGGGGTGGATGGTCTACTGTGAACACAAGACCTTTCCTTGGCTTTTATGAGGAAATTATACTTTTCCAGGGTTCATGAGACTGTCTTCTCCTCTGCTCCCTTTTTTTTTCAAGCCTGCCTTCCCTTTAGAGGATTCATACCAATAAAAAAAAATTTTGTGAAGTGTAAAATTTGGTTTTCTTCTGGTTTCATGGGAGTCAAATGCTGAATGAGCATGTGTGAAATTAATCTTGTCTTTCAGATAAAAAACCATGTAGCCTTCTTGAAGTAGTATAGGATGCTTTCACTGGTGAATCATTGTGGATATGTGCACATTGACTAATCCAACCTAGTATTGACTAATATTATAAATTCTGGCCTTAGATATATCACTTAAATATGGTGAAGAGGGTTATGAAATGTTCTATCATAATACTACATTGTATTCCTAGCGTCAATGAGTATACACCCTTGACAAAGATCCTGATGTCTTCTTAGCATGGTGGTATTGACCTGATGGTCCTGAATAATGTACCAAAATGTCTTGTGTAAATAGTTCTTCCTCTTGAAGCATAAGTTACAACAGACTCTACCTCTATGGATATGAAGAGAGATGGCATAAACATTGCCAGATTTAGGGGGAAAAAACAGACCTTTGATTTTTCCCTTGATTTGAAAAACAGCAGAACCAATACAAGAATACTTAGTGTGAACATTTAGGGCCAAGGCATGTAGTTCCTGAATTACCTGGAAGTAAGCTCAAACCTAAAACACATATCTTTCAGCTTGGTTTAAATGTCACAAGGCAAATTCAACTTTTTAGTGCCACCAGTTGTCCCTTTTCACAGTGGGAATATTCTGATAAGTGAAACTAGCAAAATTTATCTTTAAGGAGTATAATGGTCAGTGCACCTCACTTCTAACATGCATGTGTTTTACTTTAAAACTTCACTAAAAAAGATTCTGTACTTCCTTAGCAAAAATATTTCAGTGTTCAATATTTTTTGCTATCCTGTTTAGACGTTACCTCTTGATAGCATTGCATGAATTAAAATAAAGCAAATTGTCTGCTTTCATATAATAAATAGTATAAGATTATGCACCTCTTTTCAATAGAAAGATTATAGAATCCTCTAGGAATTTTTCACTAGGAATTGTATTTTTAGCTGTTTTTTTTTCTTATTTGTCTAGACTTGTCTGTTTAGTCTGTCATTGTGTTGAATTACAGCTTAACTGCATGTGACTGGAATTCATCAACATCTCTATGACAAGCAGTAATGAATGTGTTTTTCAGCGCTCATCAATCTTTAAACAATAAGCTGCCAAAATCTATGTTGAAAGAGCATTTAGGGAGTCTTAAATCTGGGGGGGGAGGGGGGGGGGAAGAAGCATCCAGGAATAAAGCTAGCCCTCCTGACCAGTTTCTTCTCTCAGATTGTTTGTGCAGAAGCCCACTGGCATCAGACCCTCACTGCGCAGATTAGAGGGCGATATTTTAGTCTCTGTGGTTCTTTGATGTTGAATCTGCATGAGATTCCTTTGTCTTCTCTATGGTCTCATAGGAAGGAGGCTTTTTTTGTAGCCATATGCTAATAAAATTTCAGAATATTTGATTTGTTATAATACCCGAGTGTTGAATTTTGGTGAATGTTTAACCTTCAAAGCTGGCTACGTTCATTCCAAAGAGAGATGATTGTGAGTCCATATTCTGTTATGGCCCCACACTTGGAAATCCTGTGGAATTTGGGTAACTAGGTGACTCCTCATGCAAGGGAAGTATTCCTCCAAGGTAGTCGGGTAGCCTGTGGTATGTGAAATGGGATGTGATTAAACAACAGCCTTTATTTGCAATCTTTTGAGACTAAGCCCTTTGTGTGACTCGATCATAGGGACAATTAACTCTTGGGGAGGGGCAGAGCCACTTAGGGAGTCTGCACAGCTCCTAGCATAGAGAGGGCTGGCCACCGATGAAGCCTATCTGGTCATGACATTTAATCATGACTGTAGTGCCAGTTTAGTAGGTGTCTGTGTGCTTCTCGGAGCAGCTCAAGGATATGGGCAGCAGCAGTACGAAGGGCATGACTCTTCCTCCAAAAGGAAGCTTGGGGAAACAGGGCCAACCCTGTTCCTACATGACATGCCTGTAGTGTACCAGGAGAGGCACGGGAGCAAATGAGCCCGTCGGAGCACTCATGTGGTTTTTTCACTTGAGGATTTTGAGGTCTAATCCTTCTCCATTCGCAGTGAATAGCAATATACATATTGATGTTGGAGCATGTCTGGATCCCAACGCACTATGCTCTTACGAAGACAATGGATTGTCTTGGCAGTATTTTTGCATCTTATATTCAGCTCTTGGACAATTTACGGATAACTTATCATTCCCTGAAAAATGGGATTCAGAATGGAAATGCTAGCAGATCTTTTCCGATACCTTGTAAAGTAGCTGAGTTAGCAGACTCCTTAGTAATATCCAATCTTGCAGGGATGTTGCTGTCAGGTGCTGGTGAAAAATGAATAGCAGAGCTTATTAGCTGGTTGCCAAGGCAACAGGCAGCATGACTTAAAATGGGCACTCCAGCGCTTGCCTCTTTGTTTTCTGTCATGGACTGATGATAACTTCCATCTTATGTTAAAGCTAACTTCACAAGGACAAAAAAAAGAAATCAAACAAGGAGTTGTAAAACATACATGCTGGAAAAGGGGCTGTGTAGCTGGTAATGAGGCAAAGCAAGGGGAGAGTCTTGGAAAGAGCTCTACTTAAACCGCAGCTGTTCCTACCAATCCTTTTTCAATTAAAAAGTGTTTCAGCTGCAAAAAGCTGAATATCCTGCTTCACAAAAGGCAGAGCAAATGGATTTTGGGGGGGACCACTAAGGGTCCTTCTGTAAGGTGTCCGCACCTGCCATTTTGTCCCCTGCTTTCACCTGGGGACACTTAACTGTTGCATTTGGTGTGTGTTCAAGTCCTTGTCTAGACAAAGACCGTTTTATTGAAATTGCTGCTCAATAGCTAGTCACCCCTATGGACCTTCTTGGTCTCTGAGCAGAAGCACTGCTGAAGCCGTGCACTGTGACTGCTTTGCACTTCGCTGTTCTGAAGGAAACTTATCTGCAGAAGACACACTTCCTAACTGAACAGCACTGGAAGGTCTCACCACCTCTCCTGTGAGTCAGCAGTTGGTGGCTGTTGGCTTAAGGTATTCGTTCCTCATCTGCTCCCATAACTTTATTTTTTGCCAGCCTGCCTAGGGCCAGAGAGCAACTTGCCAATGTGCAGGATGTCTTTGGTGTCCCCGTGGCAGCCACCTGAGCGAGCAGTGAGGACGGCCTTGCCCATGGCCTTTCCGTGGAGGGCTGTTGTTCTCTCAAAGAATTGTCATAACTGCAAAAAGCTTTATCACTTCCAGTTTGAAAACTGCCATTTTAAGAATTACAGGTAAGGATTATTGGTATCCTGTGGAGAATGTTCTGATTTGTGGATTTTGGTCATTGATACCTGCAACTCTGTAGTTGGCCAAAATAGTATCATCTCATTGCCTTTGTCAGCAGATCTACAACCCAGTTAATATCATGCCTGGTGTCTTGTAATGTGAGCTCATGCAGCAATGGATAAAATCCTACAGGATTTAGTGCTGTCCTACTGAAAATTACAGTTAATCAAAATTCTTCAAGTAAGATAACGTAGGTACTTTGGCAAAACCTGTAATTTAAAATGAAACAAACAAAAAAGCTAAGAAGTCAAGGCCAGATTTGCAT
Source organism: Apteryx mantelli (assembly GCF_036417845.1). Lineage (NCBI taxonomy): Eukaryota > Metazoa > Chordata > Aves > Apterygiformes > Apterygidae > Apteryx > Apteryx mantelli. The sequence continues at coordinate 58,560,219 of NC_090020.1, forward strand.
TTTGCTCATGCCCACCTAAAGCTGAGTAACCCAGATCAGTGCAGCTCCTCGCCTGTCTGGTGTGCTGCGAGGTCTCTCTAATATACTGTATAGTCCCATGGGAAGAGAGGTGAGCCTGGTAGCTGAGCACTGTCCCTAAGCATTTAAGAATTAATTCAGCTTACAAACTCAAGTAGTCTGATATGTGCATTCAGGGGCAACCTATAAATATGATTCGCCAACTATTGGAGACTGTGGTAACTAGAATAGCTAGCAAGTGGAGTCATTTTGGCTCGTTATATATTTGGAGAGGTTCATTTTAGTTGACTACCAGATTTGTTTTGCATTTTTAAAGTATTTGTGTCTTGGAAGAAGGCAAATGGAGGCAGAGTGGAACCTGAACAGCGCTGAGCTGCCCCGGGCTGTGCTGGGTGTCCCTGAGGTGCCGGCGGGAGCCGAGGTGGTGGATGTGGGCGCGAGCGGGAGGGCGCCCTCGGCCTGCTCGTACCTCGCTGCTCTTGTGTGCAAGGCATTGGTGGGTCAGGAGAGGATTATCGCGCAGCAGCCTCTACGTCTAGGTACAGGAATTGTCAGAAACCTTCCCTTTTTAGTGGTAATCAAAATTCCAGAGATGTGCTAATAAGTGATTTTTATCTTTTTTGGTGAATAAATTGTTGCACTTAGGTGACAATCATTCTGGCACTGACTTCCACTCCTGTTTTTTTCAGGAATGATCTCAAAGGAAATTTGCATGAATTTACATTACTGCTAAAATGCCAGTACATGGTGATGCTATGCTGTTAATGTGAATCAGCAAAATTACTGAGAGGTTATTTTTAAATGCCTTGTATCACAAGTACATTCAACAAGTTTGGCTGTGTTAGAACAGCTCATATTTTATTGGAATAGGTTTTTAACCTGTGCAAGAAGGGTAGCAGAGGCATAGAATTAAATTAGTAGTGAGTAATGATAGAATTTTAACTCCATTAGGAAATTTGAATCCCCATTCCTCTTTATTAGGAGGATAATTTGGCGTACCTAATGATATATTCACAGGAGTTATTTTGTTAAAGGTTATTTAGAAATACTTACAGGATTATACTTAATTTATCCCTTTTGAGACTCCTCAATTTTTATTTGCCAACATTTTGTCTTTGGATATCTGGAACTGAAGACTTGAACAATATTTTATTTTTGACCCTTGCCCAGTATCATTTGTAGGTGACCCACCTCTCATCTCTTCTTTCATGGATTTGTAATAAATGTGTAACCAGAACATCATTGCCACTTTTTCATCTAGTTAATGGCTGTTGTGGGCAGCATTTCTCTCAAATGTTTTTTTTTTTTTTTTAATTTTTGCTATGATTTATACTTTTTAGTTGCGTGTGTTTGTCCATTACTTTCAGATACAGTTTATCAATCACTTGAGAGATAAATGTTAGATGTTTCTAATTAGACTTTATCATGAGAAAAGACTTGATGCGAGGGCCACTGAAATAAACAGTTTGGGCTTTGGATAAAGCCTTAAAAATTAGCGGAAATATTTTCTAGTATTTTAAAGGTAGAACAAGGACCAAATTCTGTGCTGTTAAAAGGGAGAAAAAGAGGATTAACTTCTATTTCTTGCCGAATGAAAATGGTACTTTATTTGCAGTGAGTAGCCTTCTGTTGTGCTCGGTGATGGGAATGAACCTGACCTTCCCAGGGAGCAGGAGCAGGCGCTCCTTGCCTGGTAACTGCGTAGAAAGGGTAGCACGTGTTGTATTCCCTGCTGCCATATGCAGCATGAGGGGCGCAGCTGTGACTGCTGCCGTCAGCCTCGCAACAGCATGAAGGGCTCCAGCCGTCCTGCGTCTTGTAGGGGCAAATGTAGAAAGGGCTGCAGGAGATGTGTTAAAGTGCTGGCCACAGGTCCACGGGCTCCTGTCTGGACACTGCTGGGAATATCCCTTCGTACGTCATAGTCCGTATGAATAGGTAAGGAAGATATGCACTCTAAGTCAGTCATAGTCACAAATAGAAAGCTGAGTAGTTCTGTAAGAGACCTGTGCTTTTGCACCGCACCCCCACATGGTCCCACCAGAAAGGCAGGAGTGTTGGCACATTTGGCTACATGACTTGTCGTCTCTGGTTGCAATCTGTTCCTAGAGTCAGGAGGCAAAACCAGCACTCCTGATGTCTTTGGTTCAAATGCTGGTGGCTTGTGGTCAGTGTGCAGCATAGACTCAAAGACATGAGGGCATGACCTTTCTGGTTCCTGCCTCTTCTGCTGGTTGGAATTAGTCTGTTTATGGTTCAAACCTAGTTGCTGATACAAATCAAAATTAAGTAAAAAATGATGGTTGTATAACAATAAAAAATGGAATGTGATAATAACTAAGTATTCCATTAAGAAATTTGCTTGTGTGTGAAATTCAGTGAGTATTTTGATGTTGCAGCTTTATGTAATTCAGTATTTCAGAGCTGCTCTATAATGGTGAGATGTGTCAATCTGAGCATGTTTCCTGCATACCTGTATGGGGAAGATTCAGCCCACCAGGACTCTGCAAAGCTGAGGGTTTTTATTAAAAAGTGTGTGTGTGTGTGTACAGGGGACACCTTCCAAGGAGGCAAGCAGTATTCTTAGTGGTATAACTGTAGGCTGTGTAATCTGAGTGATTTTAATGAGCTATGGAGACTTTCATCTGGAAGTCAACTCCCCCTGCCCAAGCTGAGCAGCCTTTGGAAGCTGTTCCAATTTTATGGCAGTTTTGTAGCTCTTCTGGAGAAAAGTCCTAATCCCAGCTTCAGCTCCCATCTCCTGAGTCACAAATAGGCTTTACTGAGTCTTGTAAGATCTTTTGGACAGGGATGTCTCTTAATCTGAGTTTTTGTATTCATTAACAAGAGCAGGACTCCAGTCTAGGATGAGCCCTTTAAAAAGACCTTTGGGAAGGACTGAAGTTGTCTGCCTCACTTTAAGTGTGAGAAATTGGCATCATGGAAACTGTTGCATCCATATTGAGCAGATAAGATGGACTAAAAAAATTATAAAGCAGGGAAAAGGAGAAACCCTGCTTTAATCTTTCTTGTTCAAATTGTGTTTTTTGAATTTCTGGAAATTATGGGATGAAGTCTGATGGTCCCCTAGAAAGAAATTCCTGCTAGAAGGGTCTTGCTTCTAATCTTGGGATTTTGAAATGCTCAGTGCACATCCTAGCATGGTGCATTACAGCTATCCAGCACGCTTTCATAACATCAGGCTGTCGCAAAATTTTCTCAGTCTTGCACAGTTCTCAGGAACTGCACTGAGTTTTCACAGACTGAAAAAGTTGATTCAAAATTATTTCCTATATGAACAGAATTTTAAATGGGTATAAAAGGCAATATCTGCAAGAGTATATCCAGATAGGATTTAATGCTTGTTGCAGCTACTAATTTAATGGCATTATTCATAATCATTTTTCTAGCTCTATTCTTTTTTTTTAATTTATCATTACTAGCTGCAAAGCTGAGATTCTGAAAGTTCATTAGACTTAGAAGATTTAAATTTTTTCAATACTAATTAGGTTTTTGTGCATTCAACACTTCTTAATAATTTCATAAGTTTTAATCTTTCTGTCTGAATTTTTAATAACTGTATTACAGAAGGCTGTTCTTTTTGCATTTCAATCTACTATATATATAAAAAGCTTGAAATGGTCTTTTGTTTGCTTTTATCTTGTTCTACAACGTGAGTTTCTGGATCAAATGAAAAACCGTCTTTCCACAGGATGCGTGGAAGACATGGAAGTCACCGACAAGAAATCAAATGGTGATGGTGTATTATTTATGTGACCCTTTAGAAGTAAGGAGAGATGCTTTGATCTCAGCACTGTCTCAGTTGCATAAATGGTTTGGCTGCACTGATTGCACTCCTGAAGAGTCCCAAGTGGGAATAGTTGCTCTGCACCTAACAACCCTCCATACCTATTAAACCCTGTAATTACGACAGGAATTACAATTTGTCTCCAGCTTTGGTGGGATAATGTCATTGCATGTCAAGTAGGGGATTATCATGTGGAAGGAGACCTTGCCGACATTTTCAGTTTATGTTAAACAGGAGGATCCGATTGTGTTAATGTGTTAGGAGGAGAGAAGGAACTGTTGCCTTGCTTCACTGCGGGGAGAAACCCATTTACTGGGCTATGCTATACACAGCGGGTGTGTGTCCTCTACAACCATGTAACAGTAATTGCAAGACAGATCAGATACAAAGCATTCTGCAAAGTGTGGATTTCCTTAAACAGTATAGACTTGCTCTTCAAGCTGCTGAGCAGTCTAGTACAATCATGCATCATAGCCATATGTGCCTAAAAAGGTGTGCTTTTAACCTGTCGATTGTTTCATGGCCGGTGCACTCCCTTCATGGCTGAACTGGTATAGCTGAAAGCCTATTCTGGGCCAGGGAATCTGTTTCTTGCAGAGAATCTGCAAGAAACTTTCTATAGAGATTTGCTGTATTTTACAGAGCTCTACTCCCTTCCCATCCCCCCAGTTTTGTGCCGCATATTATCAATGTGCAGAGTTGATGCCTTTTTAACTTTCAGTCCATTCCTAATGTGAGCCAGACACAGGGCAGCACGAGTCTTCAGTTCCTGGGAACAAAATGATCATGTCAGTGATGGGGCCTCTCAAAAGACCTTCAGGAGGGACAATCCTCCTGGTCACATCTGTATTTAGCGTGGCCGCAGACCTGTGTTGGCAAGGCTCTACTGCCATGTTTCAGAGACAGCTTTGGTGTCTCTGCAAGGACAATAACTGCATGGACAAGGCACAGGCCAAAGATTTTATTCTGTGATGGTGTCATCCAAAAATATTTTCCCCTTTTCCTGATCTGCTTTGTCAGTTCTTTCTTCAGCTTATTTTTAAAATCAGGAAAGCAGAAGGGAATAGCATACAAAATGAGTGAAGTACTGAGTTTTGATATTAGCAGATGTTACTTCTTTTTTTTTTTTTTTTAAATCATCCTTCTGAGCTGACTATTGTCTCTGTCGGTGATCACTACCTCAATCAAGGCAGTGATCAGATTAGATTTAGACCAGATAGATTCTGAACCCCACCAAATATTACTCCCTGTCCTATCCCATATCTACTACTCGCTTCTGGAGGTGGGCCACTCTCAGAGATTATTGGCTCAATACTAGACCAACTGTATTTCATTAGATGGTCTAGGTAACTTAGTTGTTGGCTAGGTGTTGTAGACTGGACCGATAAACATCCAATCAATAATCACTGGAAAACAACAAAAAAGGATAAAGCAAGTCTCAAACTACCAGAAGTGTAGCTTAAGTGAATTTGCCTTGCCTCAGGGCTTGCAAAACACTTTTGTCATATAGGACACATTTTGTCATAATAGGACATATATTCTTGCCCCGGATGGCTATTTGTGATAGAATCATGAACTGGCTGCATAAAGCTTGGAGTTGTGGTTGCTCTAGCTGGCAGCATAATAACAAACAGATTCATTGCTAACAGTTTGATGCTGTTACAGGTTCTGGTGTAAAAGGCTTATAATAGTCTCACCAAATATTTAATGAACTCTTGAGAATTATCTTTGAGATCCTGTGAAATAAGAGGAAATATAGCAAAGTAAAAGAAATCTCAGTCTTGCAGCTCTATTCAAATTTTCTTATTATCTCTAGTGTCTTTTAAATTATTACTACTTTCAAACATTACCTTTTTCCAGTATAAAATTCATTTGCAATAGTCTTCAGGTTCAAAACTCATTCTGGTCAAAGTTCCTACATAACATTCAGTATTTTATCATGCAGTTACAACTATTTGATTTAAAATACTTAAAATGGACAACTAAAAATTACAAGCTAACAACTCACTGCATATAGTTTCTTACCATTACCATTATTTGGAAATAGCTGGCTTAGCATTTATGCACCTTTTTGCCAGAAGATGGCATTCTCAATGTCTATTCTTACTGAGTGCAATAAATGAGCAAATACTAAAAACAGTATAAATACTTCATTGAAGATTTTTAGGTTGTAGTACTTCATGTGATACAAATGTTCCTATTTTGCCCTGAAATTTTGCTTGGAGTTTAAATTTCATATAACTCAGTTTGGAATGATATGCTGACTGTGAAGGATAAATCCCTCACTGTGAAAGGAGCTCAGCAAATTTTGGATATTTTGTAGTCAGTGTAGGAGAAGCAGAGTATAGCTCATGCAGGGTGATGACTTTCACAGTTTGAAGTGATCATTTATGAAAGTGCTTAACACTGCATTAACTCTGCAAAGCCAGTGGGGGAAAAAACAGGACCATTATAGATATGGATATATTTGTGTGCAAATTAACATATGCTGTAGATGTATCTGAGAAAATGCATGTTAAATCTGCCTTACAGGTCTTGTATTCTGTGTGTTGTCAGAATTCCTCTAATAGAGCTAAACATCCCCTGTTTTGAAGCTGCAATATAACTGTACCAAGAGAGGTAGTAATGCCTCCTCTGCCTTGCTGAACTTACAGCACAGCATGAAATAAAAGCCCTGAGACCTGAGCAAATAGACTGACTCACTTGTCAAGTTTAGTGTATCTCAGGTTTTTTCCCCTGTCTCAGTCTGTGATATGACTCTGTTAGGAATACAGTGCCATGTAGTTTGACAAAGCATTTTAGTACTGTTTATCTAAAAATACTTATTCATATGAATTAAATCCCAGTGTGACCTTTTGACCTTTCTTAGAGCGGGAAAAAAAAACCCATGACTTTCCAAGTGACTGAAGAACACATGATGTATCTTAAATCAAGAGACCTGAAATTTAATTCTTAACTTATCACTCAACGACATGGAGACTGTCTGTGACTGTGATACTCAGATGTTGCACACGAGCCCTGATTTGTATTATTCAGTTGCAGGAATGTAATTCCAGTTTATTCTTTCTGTCTTGCTTGAGCTCCCCATCAAGGACTGCTCTGGCAAGTGTGCCAGGAGGGAATCTGATGTCAGTGACTTGTGCTGCAGGTTCCTCATTAGAATTAACAGCGAGGCCACCAACGCTCTTCAGATAAGCCACCAACCAGATGTCAGAAAGTAATCACCATGGGGGATCGCTCAACTTGATTTGAAAAGAACACAAAGATGAAAATTCAGAAAAAGATCAGCCATTCCCCAATTCATGCAACTCCTCCAGATTTCTGACTTGAGTTAAAAAAAAAAAAAAAAGGACCATTTTATGAAACTGAACACCTGCCTAGATCTACATGGACAAAACCTTTAGATAGATGCACGTATTGAAAAATGCACATTCACGTACTTGTCCATTCACTTAACTTAATTGTGGGCAAAGTAGCAGGGTTCTGGATGTTTGCTGGGAGCAGACGTCTGTTTCCACTTCTAAAAAACATAGCCAGCAGTTTATCTTAAATTGTGATTACTACGTTCACTTTGCCAAATTCTGCTTCCCTTTGAACAAATGTAAATTCTGAGTGATTTTACTGACAGCAGAAGGGTCCCTCTGGATTTACCCCATTATAAATCAGGACAACACTGGAGTGCTGCAAAGAATTACGATTTGTAGATCGCAGGGATAGCTAGTTTGAGGGGATCGGTTCCAGAGAGCTGGTCTATCGTTTGTAGCAATGTTGCACATAAAATGAAATGCAGCACTATTGAGTTACTGTGGCTTGCCTGGAAATAAAACCCAACAATTTTCTCATGTGGTTTCCCTGTTAGTTTGGGCAGTGCTGGAGTTGGCTATAAATCAGCTGACTTCCATTAGACCTAAACCCCTGTAGGAAGCTGAGTGCTTGTGCAAAGAGTAATCCAAGCCGGTGAGATATTGTCTGCCATCTCTAACAAAGCTTCGTTTCAAGTGGGAGTGAAATGCTTTTATGCGCTGCCACGTGTCTGTGGAAATATGCGTGCTTTATTATTACTAAAATGTTCTTGCCAGTCTTAAATCCAGCAGTGCTTACAGGGTAAAAGTTAAAACACCGTGGGGAGATGAAATAAAGGACATTTTGATTACCCCTCAGAGGCTGGCTTAGCGACTGCCACAACCTTCAGATCCTGGGGGAAGAGCAGCGGCAGCGCCCAGGCTTTGCCTTTTGTCCCCCCGCTGGGCCGTCCCCCTCCGCACAGCTGCTTAGCTCCTGGTGGAGGGCTAATTAGGAGACTTTTAAGCTGAAGTTGTGGAAGGCAATTTAAATGCCGTCTGTATGGATTATGATCGGGTGGAGTTTATTAGCATGCAGATGGGTTCCCACACCTATCCTCCAAGAGGCGTGTGACTTGCAGGCATTTTCACACTCCAGTGGATCTGTTGTGCCTTATAGACTTGGCCCCCATTTTCATATAGCACAGTTTAATTAGGCAAGGAGAGATTGCTGCCTTTCCAGAAAGATCTACCAATACAACAGATCAATAGTTATTACAAAGATCCTTTCAAATAAATGTCTCTTCTGTTAGACAGGTTTGCTCATATCCGCAGGCCCTGGAGCCATCTAAGAAACAATTAAATCCTCTGTGGTGTGAAATGGAATATTAAAAAGGATTAACAGTGACAGACCAAGTAGTCTCACTAGTTTCCATTATGTTTCTGTGTCTTGGTATTTTAATCTGGTTTTTAGGTTTGCTAGCAATAGCTGTTGATGTGTTCAGAGACTACTTTCCATCCCTTGGGGCAGCATAAACAGAAGGTAGGAAGTAAAACGGGTCAAGACGTTGGCTAAAAAATGAATAAACCCAAACAGAAGTGTACAACTGTAGGGAATATACAGCTGTTCTGAGAAGAATTTAAGATCGTTTAAGCCTGTAAGTTTATCCTGGTTATCCAAATTTGAAGTGAAAGTCTGCTTGAACAGTCAAAATACTGCTGCCCTGGCTTCAAGAGGACATGAAGGGGTCCCATCTTCTAACTACTCATGTGAGTAGCCAGCTTGACCATGGCCATCCAATAAATGTCACAGAAAGAGGGAGTGCATGATCAGGTCACTGTTCACCTTGTTTTTCCTGTTTTGTTTGTTTTTTTGTTTTGTTTAATTCATGTTAATGTTCTATGCAAAAGATTATGTTTACCTATGAGAGAGCATATTGGGACAATATGCAAAGTCTGCTCCCCTGTGAGGATTCACAAAGGACCTGAAATAGAAGCCATAAATCAAAAAGATGAAAGACTTTGTGATGTCGACTAATAAGAAGGAATTATATAATTTTGTATAGAAAACAAACATTTTTCCTTTCCAAGTTTTGTGCAATTTGGATTCATTTACATGACTGAGTTTGCAGAAGTTTGCTACTCATATGACTGTATGTAGTCCTCATATATTACTATATTCTAGACATAATATTTATAATTCCATATATTTAGTATTAAAAATGGCACTTTTCAAGTTGACTTAAGAACTATACAGTAACATAACTCTGTAGAAATGCAGCCATCTGAAAAAAATGCAATAAGGGCAATAATAAGTTAAAAAATTATGTCTAAACTGGCAAATATGGGTAATTTGTCTAGTCTAGCATAAATGAACCCCTTTTTCCTTTGCTGGTGTCTTTGAGTATAAACTGAATTTGTAGATTGATAAGCCTATTTAGCTAGAAAGGATTTGTATCTAAAATTGCTTCCATTGGAAATGGGTGAGAATTTCGCTGTTGGTTCCAATGGGGGCAGGATCAACCTCCACATTATTCCTCATTCCTGTTCTCCATGTGTAAGAACATTTTTTTAATTAAGGAAATATGTTTGTTTGGATTTGTACTGTTTAGAACTACACCAGGCATAGGTCAGTTGGTTAACATCTAATAGGAGTTTCTCTTTTAGTTTAATTAGGAAATTAATTTTGCTAGACTTTAAATGTATTGCTGTTCATATATAAAAAAAAAATTAAAAAAAAAAAGCAGCTCTGCCTACAGTGCAAGTTAGTGGAAGTTTCCAGTGGAAATCTAGTGGCAGCCTTCGAATTTCCTTGTTGAAAGAAAATATTAAAACTCACAGTATTTCCCTTCCCAAAGAAGAGAAAATACATTAAATACTAAACTATTTTAATCTCTTGGGGAAAAAATGAAATGATGTTGTATCATATACCTACAGCATCTCCCCACATTGTTTTTTCAACTGCTGATGATCCTAAAATGTACTTGAGTTGTATTCATTTAATATTAGGTGGGCTAAATGTCTCGCCGGTGCTGACGCTTTGTCATTCTAATGAAGTATAATTCATGAGTGTCTGTAATTATACAGTCTATGTGTAATCAGCAAGATTTCCAAAGGGCATGTTTCACATCTAAAATAATATTTTCTGCATTGCATAGTCTAATTTCACCTGACATTTTGCCAGCCAGGGCAAAAGCTTTCTGCAAGAAGCAGCAAAGTATTGCTGGCCTCCTTTAGACAAAAGAAGGTGGAAAATTGAGTATTATAAATCTACTTCTAATTATGCTAATGAAATATTACATCATGTAGATCGACCTGCTGTAGTTCTTAGATACTTATTTTATTGTTTTAGTAATTTGCTCTATTTGTTATGCATGAAAAATGCTTTTGATAACCCATGTTGATCATACTTGCTAATGAACCAATGGCTACAATTATTGCACTTAACATAAGGATATATCTTCAGAACATACAATGTTAGAGGGTTGATAATGAGCACACAGAGTAGCTGAAGACACTGGTTAAATTAATCAGGGTTATTTTGCCTGCTGCCAAAATGTAGGACTATGGATGCTGCTGCTGGAAAATGCTAGAGCATTTAACCTGTCGCTATGTATCCTGGGAAAAAAATCAGTTTAGCCATCCTGTTTTAGAAGTATTGGTAATGAAAAATATTTTCTCCATTATAAAGGAGGTAGATATTCATTCGCTACATTCTTCAAATCAATTTATTATGAACCAACATGACACTTGGCACCACGGACCTTAATAATGCCCAAAGGCATTCACATGAAAATTGCTCATTTAATTTTGACTTGATTACTTTTTCATTTAAACTGTAATAAAGAGTTAAGCACAAAGCTCCAATAGCTTGCGAGGGTCCTTTCCCAGTGCTCTCCACCTAATTTGGAAAGATTCATCTTTCATATACAGCTTCAGATTTCAAAGTCGGAAAATACTTTTACCTATACTTTAAGGGCTCCTTATAAGGACTAATAAGGACTGCTGAATACTTGTTATTAGTTCTCCCAAAGCAAGGCAGTTGTCACTAAAGGGTTCAGGTCATTCTTTAAGCAAAACCTCTGTTAATGAAGGTGGTTAAAAGAAAAAGGGTAGTAAACACAGCTTGTCCTGAGTCAGTGACTTTGGTTGTTGGCAAAAGAGGCCCAGCACAACACTTGCCACTGTGTGGCTGGAAGCGGGGCACACGGGAGACGGACTTTGTCTTGGAGATGGATGCTGCTGATGGTGCCGCCTGTGAGAGCGTTCTCCGCTAGATGATTAATAGACCAGCATTAATGTAGCCTCTCGCAGGCTGCAGATACCGTCCTTGGAGGCAGAGGAGGAGTGATGTGTTGGTGACAGCCACTCTCGGGGGAAGAAGGATAGGGGCTGAGAAATATATCAAGGGGAACATCGGCAGTAAACAGACAGGCTGGATGGCTTTTACTAACGTTCTGTGAAATCTCTGGGTGTCCCTGCTGGCTATAAAAGAATAAAATGGCAAAGATTTACTGCCATTCCGTCATTCACTAATCCATGGGCTGGAAGAATGACTTTCAATTTTTTTAGATTTACTAATGTCCAGTTTTCCAATATTTTTATGTCAAAACCCTGTCGAGAAAAATATTTTTTGTGGCTGCTGCTAGCAGAAACCCTAAAGAGAGGGAGGCTTTGCTTGGGCTGCGGGCAATACCTGGTCCCTTAGCTCTGAGGACATCTGAGCCACATGTTCCCTGACAGCCTCAAGCATTTCATTAGAATCCCAAGGGACAGTCGGCCAGAGCCCCCTCCGTTTTCACAGCCATCAGCCATTTTCTTGGTCTCTCAGTGACTAGTGAGGATCACAGAAGCCAGGATAGATCCAAACTTTAAAAATGCCAGACCTAGACTTGCCATGTCCCTTCATCCTGTAGCCACCCCTAGGAGAGATTTAGGCTAATGGTGCCTGAGAAGAGAAGGAGAAGCAAGTGGTGACAGGGACTGGAGGCAGCTTTCCTTTCCTGGGTATCACCCAGTGACTTACAAAGTGGCTTTTGTTCCTCACTGGGGTAAATGTTTTGTTGGCTATCTCAAACTGCAATATAGCTCATATTGTCTTCATTTTACTGTGTTTTTAAAAAACTATGAAAGCATTCTGTTGACTCTAGACCTTCTTTTAGAAGAAGATGATGATGAAAAAAAGCCTGTTACTTCCCATATATCAGCCCAAGGGAAATCTTGCTATTTCTAATGTAATATAGATTTTTCCCTGGAGGCAATACTTATTAATAGCCTACACTGAAATTCAGATCTGGAAATTGCTTTTGTGTTCTCATGGAAAAAAAAATCTGTGAAGTACACACTCCATGTTACATTTGCTCTTCAGATGTCATTTGCAGGTTGATTAGTACTGAAGGAGAATTCTTTTAAAGGATACCCCTTTTAAAATATTACTAGGTGAGCTGCTCTTCAATAGCCAGGCAACCTGTTCAGATCAGTTCTTAGTGTAGTAATAGTCTACAGCAGAGATAATTCATTTAAAGAGTTATTATTGTGTTTGTTTCCTTATAGATTTTCATTATTTCATTCCTTTACTAACAGATCTCTTCTGCTGTACTAACCTGATAATTAGGGAGAAATTGCAGCAAAACATGATATGGTCACATAATTCAGAACTTAAATGGTTGGTTTCATTATCAAGAAATCTGCATTTGTCAACAAAGTGATAAAATGCAGAACTAGGGAATATGTACCCAATTGGGAGACCATACATGCTGCTCCTAATCTTGTAAAGGAGTGCTTACTCCGCTTAAATAATTAGCTGTTTATGTGTCTGTGTATAATTTGCATAAACAATGTAAAAGCCAAATCTGACACAAGATGCTTTGACAAATGGATTGAGTTTTAGTTTTTCCTTCCCTACCTCTCTGACAGAACACGAGTGAGGGGAAGTCAAGCCTTCCCTTTGCACCTCATTTAAGACAATTTCCATTCTGAACTTCTGAAGAAAGGAGGCTGGCAAAATTGTCATTAGTGTCAGAGGAACTCTCTATAGTCCGTTGTATTATCGGAGGTAACCAGTCAGTGCTGCTACCAGCTCTTATATCTCCAGATAGCTCTACCGATGTCGTGTTGGTCTTATGCACCATCTGGCTGCGTGACCCGCAGCATGGTGGGTGCTGATGGAGACGGAGCCCAACAGGAGCAGTTCCTCCCTCAGGGAGCACCCAGGGGAGCCCTCGACCCAGCTGGCCGTGGCGTGCACTCGCCCTCCTGGACATCCGCGTCCACCTGGGCCCATCGGACCCTCTCCCGGCAGCAGCCGGCCATGCTCCTCTGTGGGAGGAGGGTCCTGGGCCGCAGCACTGTGTCTTAAAAGCAAAGACCACCAGATTATTATAGAAGTCAGAACTAGATGATTCACAGGAAGACTTTTAGCTAAAGGAGGTCATTTTAAACGGGACTTTGTTTTTCTCTTTATTTGTAGAAAAAACAATAACAATTTGGACACTAGAGATGTAACTTAAACCCAGTGTTTTTCTGAACTTTCACTACTCATTTAAAAAAAATAGTACAATAGACATTTTTCTTCCCATGCTTTTTTTGAAGCAAAGCAAATTACAAAAGTCAAGTTATAAACCACTCAAAGCCAGCAGCTTATAAAGAAAGTGCTGACAATGTCATATTTGTGTTTATACTACTGGGCCATTCCTATGATGAGATTTCATCCTAGCTTTGACAGGTAAACTACAAAGGAACTTATACTATCAGATGTCTTCTGAGTAGAAATATACCCAAGGTCCCAGGAGAAAATGTAAGAAACCACATTTTTTGTCAGGAAATTACATTATGGTTGTATTGGGTTCTGTGAATTTCCTATGCCGGATCAGAGGACTCTGCAGAGATGTCATGGAGCTTGTCTTCTTTGGGGGGAAAAAAAAACAGTAAAAGATCCAGATATCATCTTGCACTAATTCTCCCCTCCATGCAGAGAGTAGACACAGCAGCTCGTGCAAGTCTTAATAAATCTGTTTGATGTATTACTATAAAAGGTAGTCAAGAATTTATAGAAGAACCAGAGGGTGTCTTTTCTCATGCAGTAATATGATATATAGTGAACACAAGATAACAGTGCCAGAAATTCAAGCCTTGGTTCAAGAGACCACTTAAATATATTCTTATGTGTATCCTTGGCTTGGAAAGTGCTGAAGTATAAGCCTTAGTTTTAAGCCTTAATTATTAATGTTCAGTGTAACAAAGGTATGTGAGAAGACTAATTCCTATTTGCCTAGATCAGGTCCTTAGGCTTGAAAGGACAGAATTTTAACCTTTTCTCCATTTTTGTCCTCACAGTTTATAAGCGTTAATGTTGTATTTCTATTGCCTCCATCTGCTGAGTGACCAATTTGACATTAATAGCCATATTACTGTCACTGTTACACATATAAAAATGTTGATGTAAAACAGGAAACCTGGATGAAAGTGGGATTAGATTAGGAGTGATTAGAAATGTGGTAATTTGGTTTATTAATTTCCTATTGTGTTATCACTGTCCTTAACTGGAGACACTAGTCAAGCAGTACAGAATTCTGTATTCTCAGCTGAAGAAATCAGTGTCGATTTGCTGCTCTGCAAGTAGAGCGTGAGGCCAGAGTCCATAAGAACTGAACGCCAATGGTAGGTTGAATAGGTGATTAAAAACTGTCCTTTTTATGGCTGAAAAGGGAAACTTCTATGGTGTAATATATTTCAGACCTGCCAATTCAAAAATGCTTGCCCGGTCCCAGTTCTGTGATTTTGGGGGATTTTGTTTTTACATATCTTCAAACTGGATGGAAGATGAGATTCATTTTCCTTTTCTAAGTACTTGCACTCTGATCTCCTAAGATGTCAATTCCTTGTAACTTAGCAGTCCTTTGCAGGCATAGCGGAAGATCCATGATGAGAAGCTCAAGGCTTACACTTTGGAGGCCCTGCCCCATCTTACTGACTGTAAGGTTCTTTCTCTTCTCCTCAGACTCCCAAGCTGGAGTAGAGGTGTCATCCTTGAACCTTTGTGGACAGCTGCCTGTGCACGGCACCACCGCCTGGAAAATTCACACCCTAGCTGACTAGAGTCCTGTTATTCAAGACGTTTTCTTAAGTGCTTTTCTTTTTTCAAAGGCTAATCAGCAGTGCAGATAACTTTCTCACATTAATGGTAATAGCAAAGATACGTAATGTAGGAAAACAGCTGAATGAAAACTGAAATAGTATTTCTTAACTGAAAATTACTAATGTTCCCAGTGAATTCAGCCCTTTTTTTTTTGTTTCTCTTGGAATGATACTTACGAATATATTCTTAATCCATGTAAAGATATTAGGATTCCTATAAGAAATCTAAGACTCACTCGTTCAACGTTAGAACTAATAAAGCTTGTGTCAGCATTTGATCTTATAAGCTAATTATATACTAATGGGTGAAAATGTTTTAATTTCAAACAATTAGTTGGAAAATGCTTTCTCTGGGCTATTCCCTACCTAGAAATATAACAGATAGGACTGTCCAAAGATTTGAATTATTGTGTGCTCCATTGCATGGTGTAAGTATATAAACTGAAAGAGAAGCTTAAGCCATTAGGAGCTGTCAGATCTTTTCATTATCTCAACCCTATGCAAAACAAGCCCGAATGTGCCTTTTTATCTAAATCAGATTTCACCTAGCAGTAACAGTCAGACAGAAGAGGGCCTCTTCTCTTCACATTTGTTGAGGTCAGATGGAGAAAAAAAACCCCTGGAAACAGGAAAACCCATAAAAATTTGATATGGCAAAAATTCCTTGAATTGTTTAACTCCAGGTTTTTCTTTCTAATACTTTCCCCGTGTCCTAGGACAAAGACAGGTGCCCTTTTCTGGTTGTTAGGGCAAGAAAAAGCTACTTAAAAGTTGAGTTTGGGGATTCTAACTCTGCAGTTGGTATTCATTGACCTTTTCATAGGGCAGATAGGGGAAGAAAGAACATCAATATCCATTAAAAAAAATTTATTTATTTTATTTTACTTTTCTACCACTGGAATTGTGTGTCTTCTCCTCCCCTCCCACTCATCACTCCTTTGATCTGGGCCTCATGTCTCCTGCGTGAACTGACACGGGGCCCAGGTTACTGGAGACTCCTGCACGCCAGTTCTCTTCTATGCCTGGAACAACTGCTTATGCTTATGTTTCTGGCATGTTGCTGCTACAGCAGCATGTTAAAACATTACAAACAATTTATTAAATATTAGAAATGAAGCTGTTATTTTAAAATAGCCCTGTGTAGGAACTGTTGGGTCCTTTTCTATCGTAACTGTAGGGATCACCCAGTTATTCAAGGGACCTGAGAGCTAGAGTAAGTGCTAGTTTCTGGTAGTGCTTGAGATGGCCCTGAAGGAAGTTGAGAGAGGTCAGAATGGTACCAACCCCTAGGGACAAGAGCAGAAGCCTGACCATGTAGTTTGTTTCTCTTTATATGTAGCAAAACACTTTCCCCACTGTTGTTCATCTTGAAAATAGTGAATATTTATTATGCATTCATTTGTGCGTTGGTTGATAAGCTGTGCTGTACAAGAGGAGATCACAGAAGACAGACATGAATTAAATCAGACATGCTAGGAGGTAAAAGAGGGAAGGGAAATAACTTTTCTTTTTATCTTTCACTTGTCCTTGAATTGTCACTGGATAAATATCTGATATGATAGGCCTTGTCTTCAGCAGCAAAAGAGAGCATAAACTAGGGTGGCAATTGGGGTGGTGACTTGCACATCCTCTTAAAGAAATAAGCACCTGTAAGAGCTAAAAGGTGATGATTTAAAACAATTAGCTGCTTCTGAGATATGTTTCTTAAAAATCTATTTTAAACAGTACAGTAAGATACAATGAAAGTTAATACATAAGATGAATACATAAGAAAGCCAGAGATTGTCTTCTAAAATTTTTAGAACAACTTTAGTATTACAATAGCTATACTGTAATGTTGAGCTTACTTCTGACCTCCTTATTCAGGTGACATTCAGTGTTCTTATGGATTTGGCTGGACCCTATCCTTCAAAGATTTAAGCATTGCTTATATTTTAGTGTAATTGTTTTACAGAGATTAAGAAATAGCACTTTGAAATGTGGAATTTTTAAACTTCAGAAAAGCTTGAACAAGATAAAAAAAAAAAAAAGACACACATTACATTTCTGCAGGGCCTGGACCTAAATTAGTAAAATTAGATCAATATCTTTAATAAAAAAGGAACTTCTGGGTTATTTTTAAGCATTATACTGAAATATTGATTTTTCTTTATAGTATTTGCTAGAGCTATTAGTCCTCTGATGGATGAACTGGAGAGCTTATGCTGGGACTGCTGATGCATGTGTATGTTGCAAAACAGTCTGCAGGAGCTGCTCGGTTATTAAAGACATTCTCAACTAGAATTTATTAGGTCTATTGCTAAGTGCATGCTAAAGACAGAATAACTCTGAATTCACTGTTGCTATGCCAATTCACATTAGATGGAATCTGAGCCAGGGGGTAATTTCCATGCAACTTGCAGATGGGATATAGAGCTATACGAGTGAGGATGAATAATTTATGTCTGCGTTCACAATATTAAACCAAGAACTAATCCACAATTAACTCATTCTTGAAGCCATGGGAAAATTCAGGTTGCATTGCATGGTGAATGTATTAATTCACTGAAAATCTGTCAGTGTTAGGTTTTCTTGGGATTGCTAATTAGCAAGCTGAAATATTTTTGGCAGTGTGAAAAATCTAATATTTTTATCTTGTAAAACATATTTTCTAGACTGTTATTTTTAATAGCTCTGTCTCTCTAGTGATTTGGTCCAACTCCCACTGAAGTCAGTGGAAAAAGTTCTGCTGTCTGAAAACCAGTTGGATCTGCCCTTATGTTTGTGTAACTTAGCATTGTTTCTTCTGTTTCCAACGTTTTTGATAGATGGTGCATGAGAAATATACACAGCTGAACTACTATCTCTGCATGTAATAACAATATCTTATATTCCATAGTAGTTCAGCAATTTTTACTACAAGTCATGCACGATAGCCCTGACTGGAATGAAGGCCTCATGTATAACAATGTGTAAAATACAGATAGTTCCAAAATGAATTTTAAACAACTTTACAAAAAGAAATACAGAGAGCAAATAGGCAGTGCCTTATTTGAAATGCAGCTGTGGAGTGAGATTTGTAACAACATTTTTAACGGCACCCAGAAAGTTATCACAAAAAGTGGCAAATATGTGATCCATTCAGAAATGCAAGGGAGATTCGAGTGGGTAAAACATAACCCCCTCCTAGGTGGGATCGTGGCTGTGACACCCAAGCAGTTCTTGACAGCCAAGTGATGCGTACCCTCCGGAGGCGGCATGGACGGCGGGGCTGTTTGGGAGCAGGGAGAGCAGATGGGATCTGGTTCCGCCCCGGAGGCGTTGGGAGCAGTGGGACCGGGACCGCACTGCCGCCCGCGGGCAGGAGCGGCCGTCAGAGCGAGGGCGGGCGAGCGAGCGGGGGAGACGGGGCTCCTCGGTTTGGCCCCCAGCGAAGGACTTGCCCAGCCGCTAGCGCCCAGCTCGCTGGGAATACCCTGGAGACAGGCTATCGTGTCGCAGCAAGGTATCTACGCTGTGGTGCTGTGTTCCAGGGCTATTACGGAAACATCCATAGAGTTTGCATAGGGATGTTGCAGTTTGGTTCTGACTTTGTTCCCCCCCCTCACCTTTTTTTTTCTCCTAGAGTCTAAATTTATAACACTGATGCAGTTACTCGGTTATATTGACCCTGGCCTCCACAGTAGCTTTCCAAATTCTGGATCAGTATGAGTGAGAAATTAGTTGGAGCAGCACATGGGTTGGTAGCGATCTGTGAATTGCAAATCAGACTTCCAGCCAGGATGTATGAAGCGTTACAGCACATGAAGCATTTGGTAGAGCAGAAGAAGATACTTGGGGGGAGACAGAAAAGAGGAAGAGTTACTAAGCTTCAGTTTCTTTGCTACTGCACTGGTTTTCAAATCACCTTTTAGTGTGTTTAAGCTGGGTAACAGAGATGATTAGCTACTGAAAACTAGGTTACCATCAGCTATAGAGAAAGTTTCCTTTTTAAAATAC
Organism: Apteryx mantelli; assembly: GCF_036417845.1. Classification (NCBI taxonomy): domain Eukaryota; kingdom Metazoa; phylum Chordata; class Aves; order Apterygiformes; family Apterygidae; genus Apteryx; species Apteryx mantelli. Next base: position 58,579,440 of record NC_090020.1, read on the forward strand.
AGTTTTTGACATATGCATACTCTTGATCTTACCTGAAAAGGCATTCACGGTTAGGGATTGTGCAATTCTTTCCTACTTTTGTGTGTTTCAGTATTTCAGCAGCTGAGTTAGATTGCCAAAAAACATTTGTTTTCTGTGTGGAACTTTAATTTGTTTTGTAGTCCATTCATTCCACTGATTCTGTTTGAAATGCAAATAATGGCAAAAACGGTGGGTCAACAGCTGCGCTGTGGCACACAGAGCTCATGCCAAACGCTAATGTGGCACACGGGGGCTAACCTGCCCTCCCTGCAGCCCAGAGGGGTTTTGTCAAGGAGAAAGCAAGCAAGCCCTCCCAGGGCTGGGGTATGAGCACTGAAAGGAAACCAAAATGGAGAATTTTGATCTCTGTCACTAAAAATAAAAACTGTAAAGCTGGTCAAAATCTTTAGCTAAGCATATTTTAATTGAAAATGCCCTTTCAATAGAATGCTCTCATTTAAAATGACTTTTTAAATTTTTTCCTTTAGATAGAGGCATTTTCAGAGAGAATAAAATGTATTAAGACTTATCTCCCTTCTGCTGCCCCCACAATTTCCAAGAGCGTTGATGAACACAATGTAAAAATTCAGTTTCATTAAAGAAGTATTATCAGAAAAACATTGTTTTCCAGTGAACGTAAGATTAACATTATCAGGGACCCACCTACAGGTAAGTATATTTCCTAGGAGGAAGGAAGTCTTTCTCTGTTTTTTTTTGGGGGGAGGAGGGTGAGAGAGGAGGAGAGGGGCAGCTGAGAGCTGGGCTCTGATCTGGTCACGCGTGGCAGTGCTGGCAGTGTCCCCGCGTGCGCTCCCGGGGGACCCGCCACCAGAGGCTGTCCCGCGTTTTGGGGCTCGCGGGGGTGCACGCTGTCCCTGCGATCCAGCTCCCCACGTGTCGCGTGCCTGCGCTGGCCCCCAGACCGCTCAGGAGAGCCTTCGCCCCCCAGGCTGTGATGAAGACAGGTAAGGAAGGAGCTGAGGAAGGGCGAAAGGTCTGTTAGCTTGTCAGCATGAATGTTTCCAGCATTTTGGGATGCTGTTTGTACAAGAGAAACAAAATCGCAGTGGGCGAGGTGAGGGAGCCACCCTCTCTTAGGGGGGAGAGCGCCAAATCTTCTGAGGGGACCTGATTTCTTACCGCTTCTGTATTTCCTTCCGAGTCACCAGGAGCTGCGGGTAGGCAGCACTGCCATGGATTTGGCTGGTGAAGACGGACCCTTTCAAGCTGCCAGACCCTGCCTGAAGGGCTGTGATTCCTCCGGCTGGTGTCAGACCTTGGAGATCGTGTTCCCAAATAGGAAAGAGCAGAGCGATGGGATGGATTGCACAGAGCCAGAAGCTGCACGCTCTGTGATTCATAGGTCTAGAATTGACTGCAGCAAACAAACTTGTGCAAATGTGCTGAAGCTAATTCAGGCTACATAATTGCAATGAACATAGTGCTTAATATATTATCTCATGCTAAGATGGGTATTGAATATTTGTCTTGGATATTAAAATGACAGAAAGGAGAAAGCTATCTGGACCGTGAGTGTGTAGGTGACTGTAGATCGGCATGTATTCGGAGTCTGACGATGGGGGAAGATACCTGCTCCAGCATTTGGAGCAGACAGGGAAAATGTGGGCTGATCAGTGTGCAGATCCAGTCTGTGCAGAGAAACAAGGAGGAAGCACCATCTCATAGGTATGTTAATATATAGGAGACCTCAAGTGGGGGAAAAACAAAGTTCTGATATAGGATGCACAGAATTGTATTAGTGTAATTAAAACTTTAATTTGGACTTACTAATTCTTTTGTGATCTTGAATATATCCTTCCCCCAAACCTGCTTTGCATACACAACTTGTGGCTTAAAAAATGACCTGTGCTTTGGAGATGTAAATGAGCCCTAAATGTTTTTAAGAACTATCTGACTTTGTTGAATGTGATAAAGTGTTTCCAAGAATTGCACATATTAAAAAAAGTATTACAATACCAAGTGAATTCTCAGTATCCCTAAGCAGATCATGAAAGCAGTTTATAACATTCAAAGGAGAGTGGCAAAGGACATTATATAAATATATTAAAATAACAACAAACATGCTATGGCTTGGTGATACATGTATAAAATATAAGGCCACATGCTTTGACCTGAGGGAGCAGCAGAGATGTGTTTACAGTTGCATATCAAGATTTAGTATTCAGTAATAGCAAATAGATTAAATCTATATGCTGTGAGGAATGAGCCAAAGACTGTTTTTATTTTGTAGCAACTAAGCCAAGGACAAGTTGTAGATAACTGTGCAAATTTTCTTGGGGTTCTTTGATTGTTTATTCTTTGGCATCTGAAAGAGAAGATATTTCCTGCAATTGTAGCTATCTTTCTGAGGGCATTCACTATTGAACATATGAACAATAATTGTTAGGGTCTAACAGACATACCAGACAATATTTGTGCTCAAAATTTGATTGGATTCTAGCCCATGCTTCATTGTCTTCTGAAGTAAAAACAGTTGTGGAATCTGGGTAGATACAGACCTCTCTGCCTGATTAAAGGCCTGGCCTCTTCTGCCAAAGAGCACGTGTCCTGGCCACAGTGTGTGGGGAAAACAGGGCAAGGAGAAAACTGGCAGAAATCCAGGAAACTTGATGAGGCCTTCAGTTTGGGAAGTAAGGGATGGTAGGGAGGAGGCCAGAAGTACTGTTTTAAAAAGTAAATCAGATTTATTCCTACGCCATTGGTCATTATTTAAAGCAGTGGGAAGTGTGGGTCTGACCACCAGGTTCTTCCTGGAAGAGATGGGGAAGCAAATTTACCCCCTCGGCAGATCCCTGCGATGCCGCGCGCAGCCCAGCCCATGCCCACCACCACAGCCCCAGCAGCAGGGGATCCTCAGGCCAGGACCCGATCTCCCCATGGATCCCCCGTGGGAACCAGCCTCAGGTTGTGATGAGGCTCTCCCACGGCCGGGGGACGTCTGCTCACCTTGCTGGTGACCTTGCTGCATTTCTGAGCCCCCAAACCTGGATCTTCTGGTTCTCTCCTTGGCCTGAAGACATGTGAGGAGCTTTAGGGTAAGTGCTGAATGTTCCCTGGAGCAGGCATTATTATAAAGATACATGTTTTTCTTCTTTTCTTTCTTAGCTATGTGAAGAGAAGAAATAACCTCTGTATGTAAAGATACAGCCACTTACCCCATGCCTACCAGCAGTCATATCCAGTTCTTACTCAAAGACTCATTAAAAAATGAATGCAATTTTGCCCAAGCAGTGACCTAGGAACAGTGAGTAACAGCCCAGGATTTAAACAGGATTTAGCCCACACTTCTAGGCTTGTATGGAGAAAGGCACTGTAACCAACAGCCCCTTTTTAATCCCTGAGTATTTATTTTTTCTGGGTGCTTAAAAAACATGCTCAAAGACTAATTCTGTGGTGAACCATGACAGTTCTGTTTTGGGTGAGAAAGGTACACATTTCTCAGGAGTGAGTGAGGCTTTACTCAGTCTAGATTGGACTGTGCAGTAATGAGGAGTGTGGGGTATGGAGCACATTCTGCGTCACTGCGGGGGCTACAAGTTGAATAAGAGAATCATTCTGTATCATCTGAGAATAAAATAACATAAGATAAAATAAAATAAAATAAAACCACCAAACTGGCTGTTCTGTGGCTTTGAAGACAGCATCTCAGAAGTTGCCCTTTAAAGTAAGAAATGCAGGTAACATAGAATGCTTATTTTCTTCTGAGAATGAAACAAAATCTTGCCCTTTGTGCAAAGATGATGTTACCTTGCTTCATGCAGTGTGTGCAGACCTTATGCCTACTGCTCACCTTAAGGGAGATGTGGCTAAAGCAGCACATTCGCTTTTAGTTGGTACTACTTATTAATTGGTACTACTTATTAATTATAGCACTTAACTGTCTTATCGCTAGTGAACTTTTGGACTTGACTTTCTTCATTTGCTCTGTAGATATCTGTACAGACAACACTTAGCGTTATACCATAGTATCTGAATCAGGAAAATGTTTTTCCCTTGATAGGTCCAGTGGTCTTCATGGCATCTTGTAATGGGGTTCTGTGTGTGTGTGCGTCCACGGGCACACTATCAAGAGCTTTTGAATATCCTCAGTGAGTTTTGCCAAATGCTATAGAATTCCCTTTTCTGCAGTTCCAGATCCTGCAGAATTTTTTTTTATGTGCGTTTGGGGGGAGGGAGAGGAACTCTACAGGAGTTTTTAAGCCTACCTAGCTCAAAATTAAGATATTGGCTATTGGTAAATGATTTATACTTATATTATTTCAATAAAACTGTCCTTATCCTGTCTACTGAATTTGCCACTCACCCTCATTCTCATCCATGTGAGATTTGAGATTTTTTTCTCTGTTATCTGCATATTCTGTATATCACCTTCCTTTAAAAAACTTAGTCTCTCAAGATCCATTTTCTCTGGCTCTCATATACCCTGATCACTTTTCCAAGGGAAGCTCAGTGTGAAGATAATTTCAACAGTATGACCCTTTGGCTATAGCTAAGAGCCTCCAGACTTGAGGATTGCTGCAACAAGGTTTGCAGGGGCGATCAGTGCACAGGGATAACGACGTGGCCTGCTGGGGAAGGAACCAGAGATATGGAGGGACCATCAGTATAATGAGTAAGTGGACTAGCTCTCTTTAAAAATCCAAACTGTTCAAAATCACCTAATTTAAACAGAGCCTTTATGTCTCTAGGATCTACCCAGTATTACTTACGAGCTACCACTTTAGATAAGTTATGGTTCTGAATCATCATAAAATCCCCAGAAGGAATATATATACAGCACACTTGAAAATATAAAATAAAAATATTGTATATTTCCTTTTTCAGTGTTTGCATTCTAATCAGACCCCTCATTTCTCTATGTCCATAGCAACACATTAACTATTTTAATATTCTGCCAACACATTTTTAGATTTCAGTTTTGACACATTTGTAAGGGCATGTTCTTCTCTAATTATCTTTAAAGTCTCACCTTGGCAACCCATTGTTGGAGGCTACTTGGTGTCAATTGCCAGAAGTAGTTAGAAAGAGAAAATTGTTTAAAAAATCTGTGATCACCATTCTTCCTGCTTGTACCCTAAAGCATCATAGCTGGATGCAAGTCAAAGAAATTAGTTGTAATCCTGAGCCTACTGTAAGTGAGCAGGTTTCTTACTTAACTAGAATTACTCTGTGTTTGTGTCTTAGAAAGGGGCTGTTTGAATTCTGTAAATTTCTTGATTTCCGATAGAGAAACATGGGTTGCCAATAGCAATTTATTTTTTTCACAATATGATGTAATTTGTATGATGAAACCTGCTTTAAGAAATTACTCAGTAGCTGCCTGCAACTGGTCACTTAATGGCCTTTCTGTTCAAATCTGTGTTAAAAGTGCAGTCTGTGGGCCAGGTCATTAGTTGGTGTAAATCAGCATGATTCTACTGATTTAACTGATATACAGTAAGTTAACCTAGTTAAAAATATCTCCATATAGATTTAAGGATAATATGGGCGGCCTCTGTAGACAAGATGATGATGACCAGTAAAAGAGACATCTCATATGGTTTTCAGCATAGTGTTTCTCTTTCACAGATGTGTTTATTTTCTCTGATCTCTGTCTTGAAGAGTACTTAAAATCAGCCCTGCAGCAATTTTTCTTTTGGAAAGTATGAGGTGAGGCTAATCATATGGTAACTCAAGCAGACCAGCCTGTGTGATGATTGCACTGAAAAGCATTACAATATAGTTATTCCTAAATAAACATCTCTGTATTTGAAACCATGATTCTTCCAAAAAAAAAATAAATTGAAGTATCTGTATAGTTAAAAATTCATTGAAAATGCTCTGTCATGTAATTACAAATATTCAAAGTGAAAGTAAAAACACATGTTGTTCTCAGTGGGGGAGAAAGTGTCAGGAGAATAGAGTCGCAGCAGCTTACAGATTAATCTGCTAAGCAGAGACGGGTCCGTGCGTGCGTTGTGGAAGCAGCTTTCCTGTTGCAGGGCACCAGGTGGTCACCTATGGTTGATTTAAGCAGCAAACACTGCCGCCAATGCTATTAGTAGTGTGTAATGAGATTAACTCCCCACAGTACTTGCAATATCCTGGAGGTTTTTCCTGAAGCAGCACAGGGCTGATCACCACATCTTAAGCAATAAAGGGTTTAATCTTTCATTGTTGTAGGCACATAACTCTTACTGGCATTAATAGGAGTTAAGCATGCACATAAAGGGAAGAATAGACCTTAAAGTTTTAGTAATCATGGTATACTAAAGGTTTCTGAGCAATTTCACAAACGACCTGGCCAAAATCGTATGACTATTCCCACTGGGTGATGTTAAGTATTTTCAGAGATTTGTGTTTTTGAGGCATAAAGGATGATCAGTGATTTTTAAATATCAGTGAGGGTTTGGGAGAAAGTGAGCAGACTCAGCTGCAGGAGATGGAAGCCGAGGTAGGGCTCATACTTAGCAAAATGCTCTTCCTTGCCATGGCAGCGTGAGCCTTTGCTTTCCTTCATTCTAAGGTAACTAGTTTTGATATGTAGTGAGTATTTCAGCAGACTTCCTCTGGGTTTGCTGAACACTTATCTAGTTAGAGACAACACAGTTCCCCGCAGCAGTTCTTGTATGTGCAGGAGGAGCTGGTTTCATGGGGGGCAAATGAGGAGCCCTGCTTCAAGGGGTGGCTGTGCCCGCAGGCACAGCAGGTGCCTCCGTTGTGGTGCCGCGTGAGTAGCCCTTCACCTCTGCCGCTCCGCTCAGAGGCAGCCCCAGCGATTTGCAGCGGCGTCTCCTTCTGCCCAGGAGGAAGGTTGGGAGTAAGCAAGGGTACCAGGAATGATAACTCAAACATATCTAGTTCTGAAAACCTACTTTAACCTTAATCTGTTCCTCAGTTTTTTGTGCTGCAGTTAGGGCAGGGAGAGGGCCAGAAAAGAAAAAAATAATCCAAGCCAGACCCTTGACTGGCCCCTGGAGTCCGCGCGCTTTTGTTGTAGAGATGGCTGGCTTTTGCCTTCAGGCTTGCTGGGCCATTGATTTAGGATTTCTTCACGCTGGCTGCTGAAGTGCCACGTTCGCTGAGGGAGCCAAGCAGCTGCATGTGCTGCGGTGCCAGGCAGCGCTGGGGCCGTTGGCAGGGCGGCCCGTCCCGTGCCCATGCCTGGCACCACTGTTTCTCTTTGGTGGCCTTTTTGCATCTCTTGTCGTATGGAAGAGTATGGAAGAGTAAATCCTTGCAGCGTGGCACTGTTAATAGTAGGTACTCTGTAAGGCGTAGCCAGCGTGCTCCTTTAGCTGGCTATGGGGGAGAGTGCTTGAGCACAGTACACCGCCAGTGCCTTCTGTGGCAAAGCGGAAACAAAGACTAGGGACAAAGACTAGAGGGACTACTTTATGGCTTGTTTTAATTCAAGAAATGAAAACTAAAATGATATTCATTTTGTGCTGAAACATCTACCTGGTAGGTTTGCCTTCTCATTTTCTTCTTTATTAAAACCTGCAATTAATTAATTGTGCTTGCCTGTAATGTAGGCAGAGGAAGTTTATTTCATATTATATTTGCAATTTGTGTAAAACCATTACAGTGGAGAATTGCCCACATCCCATAAAGCTTCAGAGGATGAAGGTGTTTTGAAGCTTTCAAGTGGGTCTCTTGCCTTGCACAGCAAGATCTCTGCCTTTGTCAGAACAGTCGCTCTACTGTTTTAGACCAGGAAAGCCTGTGCTACTAGAATATTACAGTGAATTCAAGTTCAGCAGTTGATTAGTAATGCTGCTTATCTTCATGGTCTTTTCACTGACTATACATAAAGCAAAATATGAGCTTTGGGCAAGCTCTCCCATGGAATGGGGAAGCTGGATGGTTGCCAAGGGAAAAGCTTAAGCCCAGTTCTCATTAAAGGCTTACAAACAGAGAGCCTTGTTAGGTTTTGCAGTGGTTGCAGGGCCTCAAGTGTATTCCACAGCTGGTAAATTAGTTGATAGTAATGATATATGGTTGGCAGAATAAGAAGTTTCTAAAGCACCTAAAACTGAAAGCAAGTATTCAAAAATATAACTTCTCCCCTGTAACACAACTATTATAACTGTGTGATTCATTCAGGAAACAGAGATAGGGATATGGTGGTACTTGTGAAAGAAGAACTTCACAAAAACAGAAAGTTGTTTCAAAGAACATCATTAGGTAGACTATGCTTAAGGAGGTATTTTGGCCAGCAATCTGGTTGTGAGTTGAAGAGACCTGGAATTTTTATTGTATGTAATGAATGTTTACATATAATGTTATATATATATATATATGTATGTATATTTATGTATATATGTATATATATATAAAAATGGTAGGTTACAAATTGTTTTTTTTTTTCCCCCCAAGAAAATTTACCAGTTGTGAGACTATAGGAAGATTCAACCACAAATAATTTTATATTCTGCAAAGTTAAGTGTCTAATCTGGAATGCAAGCACCTCTGCGACAGCCCTCAGCGCTTGCTAACAGCTCTGTCATTCATTATTTGTGGGCTGCCAAGCCACTGCAGTTCTTCTCTGCATTGAACTGGGAGGAAAGATAGAAATTATATATAAACTGAGAAACTTTAATTTTGTAATAAATACCTATCAAAGAAAATCTGCTTAAGGGAAAGAATGGATTCCCCCTATCTGAAATCCCTGTGGGTTGTTTTGACTTTCCACAGAGGTGGCAGATGAACTTACAGCTAAGCCCCATTTGCAGTAATGACCCCAAGATCAGAAGTATCCCCTGGAGGATGTTAATTGGAGCTCTGGGTTCGGCTTCAGCTGCCATAGTGATGAGAGCCCATTAGCAAGGAGATTGCGGCAAATGGGAGATGCTACCAGAGACCTTCTGAAATGATCAAAATTCAGAGATGTCTCCCTGAAGAGAAGGAGTAAAAGACTAAAAATGTATTCAGGTAGAGATGTCTGAGAAGAGTAGAGGCAGATCTCTGAAAAAAGTTTTTTTGAAATATTTGTTTCCATATTTACCCCTTGGCAGTTACCCGCTTTTCCTTGGTGTTTCTGTGTGGTGCCGGGAGCTGCAGTGAAGTCCGAGGAAGCCTCAGCACAGAGGGCTGCAGGGAGAGGGACAAAAGCTCCTCAGAAAGTTTGGTTCCCGGCAGCGAGCGTGGCGAGGGCGGGGGACACAGCCAGCAGAGCAGCGCCGCGAGCGAGGCTGCAAGGTGACGCTTCCACCAGCGTGAAGGCTGTGACGCAGCCCCGCTCAGCACCAGCCTTGCGCCCCAGGGCCCAACCAGCCAGGCAGCTGCTGCGGCGCGCTCATCTGCCCCGTTTGAGCGGAGCCACCGTGGCCGAGTGGCAGCGGCAAAAGGGAGGTTTTAATAATGACAACATTGAAAGGGAGGTGAAGTACCTTTTAACTGAGATTTTTTGAAAGTACGGTAAGGATCTTGGCTACTTGCTTCAACTCCATTAAAGAGAAGCATAATGCTGGTGTTTCCTATTTACGTCTTGTTTTCAGCAGCAGCAGGTATTTATAATCCAAGAACCTCTTTCAGTCCTCATTGAGCTCAGTGGCACTTTTCCTATGGCATTCACTTGGTTTTGAGTTAGATGCTGTTTTATTTAGTACACATTGGCACAATCACACTTTGTTACAAGAAATCATTCAAATAAATCTGATGTTTCTTTTCCATAAGAAGTAGCCTTTGGAAAAAGTCCCAGGCCTTTTTCCTTTGATGCAGAAATTTGCCTAGCATCTTTATACAGCCCATTAAATAGTTTTCCCTGCAGTGTTGTGAATACACTGGTCACTCAGTATAACAAAAGAATACATCTGCTTCTAACTATTCCTGTGAATTATAATATATGGTGCTGCTGGATAAACACTGGAGTGTGATATAATGACCCACAGAGATATTGAGAAAGAAGCAGCAGTTTTCCCAAATAAGATTTTGTTTGGCTATTTGACAGTTATACCAAGTTGGGATGTGAAAGAGATTTTTCCTTTTCTGAATAACTGAGCAGGGTTAAAATATCACATTCTTGGGACTGTTACAGAATAAACTACACTGGGAACCAGGCTACTGCACTCGTGATTATTTTAGTTTTTTGTGTCGAAAATGTTTTCTGGTTTTGAAGGAAGAAATTTTCTTTTTTCTAGACAGATAAGATGGTTTCTGACATTGCGCTGTTCTCTGTCTTTTCTCTGGTTAGTAATGTTCCCAAATGCAGCCTCAGCCTAGGACGTTCGGTGACCTTCACAACCGATGAGTCAGCTCTGCACCACTGCAGAGCCCTTGCGGTGCCTGTGAGCTGCCAGCTCCTGCGCAGCCGAAAGCCAGCGCTCCGCACCCATGGAGCGGGGCTGCAGTGTATCTCAGTGCTCAGATCTTAGAGCTGCACTTGCCCTTTTCCATGCATTTAAGACTAAGGGTAGGGGGGAGAGATTAGCATAAGACAACGGAAGGATTACATCCTAAAAATATAGGGCTGACCAGGGCATACATGCCATTGACTTACTAACTCGCCGTTAACAGGCAAGTTGTAGTGGAGGTGCTTGTAAGGAGATGTGCAGCACAAGAAGACTGACTACAGAGGAGCTCACACTTGCCTACCCCTCTGTGTCAAGTTTATGAAATACAAAATTGATTTGCTTTTACTAGATAGTCACTGACAAGTTCTCATCAACTTTACTGGGCTCTGGGTTTTGTTTGCCATTTGTAGTTAGAGTTTCAATGTATGGAATGGTAAAATTATTATTTGTTAAATTATATAGATATCTTAATAGCCAGGCAGTAATTTATGGAAGTATGTCAGTGTTGAATACTGTCTTGCTACTCATTGAACAGTGGAAAGTAGTTAAAGGTGACTTAGGAAATCCTTGTAAAAAGTTCCATTATGCATATATTTTTTAAATATTTAGTATCTTCTAATGCACCACGTAGTGATGCACCCAGCAGAAAAAATGGATCGTGTAGCTAAGGCACTTTGCTTGGCGTCAGAAGACTCAGGTTTCTGTCTCTGTCTGAGCTTGGAGAAATTTTTTCCTTATACCTATATTATGGGGATAAAAATCCTTTCACACATACTAGATTTGTTCTAAAGATAAAACTCATTGTGAAAGTAGTTTTTCAGAGATCCCAGTGAGTTTAGCTATCTAATCTACAAGACTAATATATGGAGATATTCCTAAACAGGATTAAAATGTGCATTTCAGTAAGCCACTCTGAACTGTGAATATTTTGGAGGAAGATCCTAAGTTTTGTTTACACGGAGCATAAATAAGTGCTACTTATTGCCTTGAAAATAATGGGAAAGAATTTGCAATTTATGTAGAAAGCCTTTAAGGGCAAAACAATTTAAGAATAAGACATGAGAGATGCTTATGAAGGGGAGCAGGGGACAGAGCATTTCCATGCTGATGAGTGCTGCAGTCTGCTAGCTGTCTCTGAAACGTGTCATTTTGGGGGTCAAAGGGTGATTCCTGAGGGAGATGGGGACTTCAGGTAAATGAACAGTTAGTGAAAGCCCACGTGAAGCACTCGGGATGGGATGGGATGGGATGGGAGGGGCCGGGCCGGGATGAGGCGCTGGCTGCTGGAAGCCGCACGGCCTACAGCTGTGCTTTTGAACGAGGCAGTTCTCATGACCGGAGATGTGGACATGGCTTCTCATACAGCCCCTCCGGTAAACAGCCATCGCTCTTTCCTCTCTTTCTGCCAGGTATGAAATTGCCCTGCTCTCCAGACACTCCCTATTTTTATGCCTGTAATTACAGGACATTATTTCTTGCACTCGGCTGTCTGCAAAGCATAATCCCAGCTCTGCCAGTTCAGATTTTTGTCCTTTGCTTGCTGCCCTATTGCTGAATTTATGATGCTGCAAATAGTATTGGACAAGGTTTCTGGGTGTGGGCTTTGCAATCCACCATGTGGACTGTAAATGGCCCAGGTCCATGAAAGAATAGAAGTGGCGGAGTTTGGAGACAGCTGTGCCTGACTACAACAACAATCAGACATCATACGGGAAGGCAAAAACCACTGCCTGGAACAGATATCTCTGCAACAGCTGGTTGGGATATTAGGTAGTTCCCCCAGAAATATGAAATCATAAATTTTGGGAATGAGTGATTATCCTAGGATGGAAAAGGAATCAGAGATATTTGGTCTGCTAATCAAAGGAGAATTCCAATAATTAAAGACAGCCACTCACCCACTGAGCAACCACTCTGTCTTAAATTTCTCCTTAAAATATTTCAACGTTCCTTGCCAAAAATATTGGTTAAGAAAAATAACAAAAAAAGAGGCTTCTTTCTTCAAGAAGAGGTTTGTCTTTTTGACTGTCTGTAGCATATTTTAATGCTAGATGGCAATAACTTGCAGCTGAATATGTTAAACAGATTGGTGCTGTTGACTGAGTTTTGCATATATTTTTCCTTAAGCAAAGTCAAGGGGAACTTATTTATCCAGAGCATTGGATTCCACTAGTGTTGCAAGTGCAGTATATAAACAGAGATATGCTCTTATTCTCTTTTGGCTCTGAGATTTTATTTAGCTATTCAGCTACCTTGGCTTTAAATTCCACTCCTGTCCAGAGTCACAGTGATATCAGTAATAAAATCCCTAGTGGACTTGCTTCAGTTTCTGTGGCGTATCCCCTCTTTTGGCAGATAAACCTATTTTAGTAGGCCTTATATATATATGATATATAAGCTCTTATTGTTGTTTTTTAGACTGATTTACTTCAGCTGTGCTTCAGAGTACTTTTTTTGCAGTACTTTTTCATTCAGAAGAGATTTTTAGTGTTCTTGCAGTCCTCCTTAGAGCCTTAAAACTGCAAAACATGAAGACTTATGTGAAAAATGCTGTTTCTGAAGGTGGGAAAAGACAGTTGAGGGGAATAATCTGCCCCTGACGGTAACAGATGGGAGTGAAAGGCCAGCAGTTTGCCTCCACTTCATAAATGGCAGTAGTTTGACAGCAAATTAGATGTCACATGAAGTTGGCAAATGGTGCAAGAAATCAATATTTATTGTGAAAAGTTGATACAATTAGTCTGTTGATCAACAATGTGTGTGAAAACAAAGTGATTTAATGCACTGAATTTACTTGAAAAGATTTCAGTGGGAATTGTTCCCAGTGCTGTGGAGTCCCCTGCAATTATTTGATGTGGAAGTGGTTCTCCCAGCAGCTTCCAGCACAGCTCACTTGATAGGTCTGCAAGTATCAGAGGCAGAAGATACCAATGCAGCCCTGAATATTAGGACAAATGGGTCGCCTTGCTTTCCTTCGCTGCTGTTCTGGAGCTGCGAAGGAGGACGGGCGGGCTGGGTGCGTGTACAGGGACTGCAGGCTGAATCTGGCAGAGGCTCCTCAGGCTGCATCAGCATCTTGTGTCCAGCCTTCTATTTGCAGGGCTCTGTGACTTACCTGGATGTATAAACCCAAATGAAATCTGACAGATAAGGACTTACCCAAGAACTAAAATAAAAGCATATCCAACTAGTCTTATTTCATTAAATAAAAGTGAATTTAAAAATCCTAAAATACAATATGCTGCAGGACATTGCCTCTGAGAATTTCTAGTTGACAGATTGTTGCAAGACAGATGTGGGTAGGAAAAATGTTTAACTATCACCAGGCTGTGGCTGAACGATGTGAAACTTGAATATGAATTGCATTTATGCAGGGAAGAGAAGGTAATTTTAGAGATGTCCTTTTGGAGGATGGGGGGTTTATGCTTCTTGCAGAATCACAGCACAGTTCAGTGCTCCAGAACAGCAGATGGCAAGAAGGATTAACCTAACATTTTAGAGGAGACACATAACTCTCTATAAAAAGCATGTTGTGTTGGATTTGAATCTGAAGTAACAATTGTGTTCAGATTGCAAAAGTTTCCAGTAATTGCAAGGAAAACAGTAACACTTTACAGTCAGTCTCAATCTTCCAAATCTTTGTCGCTGTCAGAGGGCTCAGAAATGTTTTAGTAGAGTTGACTTTTTGTTCACAGCTGTCATGCCAACTCAGCATCCTAGCAGGTATGGATTTTATTCTCATGCAGAAATGAGTAAAGTAGTCTAATATTCATATATACATATAAAAGAGTTCTTGCTGGAAAAAATGATTATTTCTTCCTTGCACCTAGCTTAAATTTAAGAAGTCATTGGGTCAAATTGAGCCCTTGAGGCAGTGAATACATCTTCTCTGAGACGTAAATAGAGTTATGCATGTGTTATGCGTGCCCCATCATGTCAGCGAGTTTATAAGACTGACTGATTAGTCTCTACAGCTCCCTGGCATGACCTGCAGACTTCTCAGAGCATGCCTGGGAGGCGCTTTTTGAAGTTCTGCTCTCACAGTCCAGTGCCTGAATATTACATGGCCATTTCTCCAAAAAGCCTGCAAATCTTTTTCTTCTCACTTGCAGACAGAGAACTCCAAATTTTTATGAAGTCATAATTTGCTTTGGTAGCTATATGAAACCCACTACTCTGCTTAATGCTTTAGATTTACCTATTTCTCCAGCTTGCAATTTAGTTCAGCAGGAAGCTTAAAGTACTCTGATGTACATCTCAACAGAGAAGGGGTTGGAGTGCTGCATATCATTTACACAAGATTTCTTCAGATAATTGATAATCTGACGTAAAAGGGAATCTTGATCCTTTCTTCTTGATCTGAAATCCTCATTGCTGCAATGTAGCGTCTTCAGGTTGATAGTGGAGAGGTTTTGGGGTCAAAATGATAGCATTATTTGACAAATTATGTCCATTGATCTTGGTGTCAAAACCCAGGAAAAATAGATTTATTAATTTAGTATAAGAAATAGCTCCTATCAGATGATCGGTCAACTAGAGGTCAAAATACACTATTGATAGCACACAGCAACCATCCTAATCTGATACCAAGGTTAACATGTCCTTTTGGGGGACAAATTTGAAATCCTCACTGGAAAAAGAAGGTAAAACAGCCAGAAGTTTGAACCTATTTAAAATTTAAGGGTTATTACACTATTGTTTGCTAGGCAAAAAGATCCATTTTTTTCAAAGGAATTTAGTGCTTTAGATGGATTATATGCAGAGGATGCCATAACCTTTCTTTATCAGGTGTGGTAAATCTGAAACAGATGTAGTTGAGACAATTGATGAACATCAATGGTTGCTTTCCAGGATAGTGACTGACATGCTGCAGTACTGTCTTTCAGTATAGTCAGTATTGTCCCAACTGCTCCAAACCATGTTCCATCTGACACCTTCTTCAGTGGTGAAGATCTTTGTTGTGTGCCTCAGGCCATTTATTACTTCTGGTTTTGCTAAGGAGGTAATTTCTTTTACTGAATTAAATGTAAAGGAGTGCTTGACTTGCCCATGCCTTGATCTTTAATGTTTGGATGCATGAAAACTGAGTATAAAATCCCTCCTCTCTTCCTTTCCTCCCCTGCACTCCTACCTGAACCCCTCTTCACTCACATATCTGAAATCTATACCTGCCAACGTTTTTGAATCATCTGCCTCTTACTTATCATGGGTGTAACAGCAGTGGAGATCAAGCTTTTCAGATGTGGATGTGTTTGTAACACCCATAAACAGGGCTTTGTCCACAGCAGAAATGAAAATATTCCAACCCTTTCTTGCCATCTCTACCCAGAAGCATTGAGAAAAGGGTTGCACATTGCTGTTCCTCAAACACAGCATTGCCCAGTTAGGAAAATGTCTTTTTCTCAGTGTTGTATTTCTCTGTTGAAGACATTTCAGAGTAGAAGAAAGAACTCTTGAAATGCATGTTTTATGGTTCATTTCAAAGGGTTTTTTTGCCTCAATGTGTGTAGCAATCCAGAAACTCTTCCACAAGACACTGGCACGCAGGGGGCTGTGTTCATCGATGTGATTTAGGAGTGCCAAGCACGGGGCGTTTCCTGCTGCTGAGGCTTTGCTCCCTGCTCCCGGCAAATGGGAAGCTTTGTTAGGCAGCCTTGCATGCAGAGCCAGCTGCAATTGCCACCCAGCCTGGTGACGGGCCTAGCACTGCAGTCATGGCCTCTAGAAGAGAAACGAAGCTTTAAAGTTCTTTACAGTGAAATAATAAATGCTTAAAATTGCCAAAGGCTTGCGTTTGAATGTGAGCTCAGGTGCAAAACAGTCTTCATCTTCAGAGAGAAGGTATTTTCCCTTTCTGCCAGAGTCATCACAGAAACGATTTGCCTCCTTCCTCCATGCGTGGACTATTCTGAATTCAGTTTTTGTGGAAATGGCATTTATGGGGGGCAAGCGAGTGCTGGTGTCAGCACTGGGTTGCAGGATGGGCTGATGGGAACCCTTTCTTGACTAGCTTGTTGCCTATGGCATGCATCCCCGTGGGGTGGTATTGCACAGGCGTACAAGGTATTGCACAGTTACAAGAAGTGTGTCACTAGTGATCCTGGGCTAAACAAGATTTGTAACAGGGCTTGTTTTCTGTCCCTAGCCATTCATTTACATTTTACGTTTGCACAAAATGAGCTGCAATACAATCACTGTTAGAAGTGGGCATCAGGCCCATGCTGCTTGATTGGCCTGAAAAGATCAACTGTGTATGAGTAAGGAAACTTCAGCTGGTTCTGTAGAAAGTGTTACTAACACCATCCTCATCTCAATAATCCTAGTGTAAATGACATCGATATTTGGCTGAGTGGATGAGCAATGTGATCCTGTGACCATAGAAACTGGGATGATACACATGGGATTCACCCTTTAAGCAACTGTCACAGGGTATTTACTTCTCATCTCTGTTGGACTGGTTCTGAATCAAACAGCTACCAAGACTCTTTATGAATAGCTGTTTTTAATTTGAAGCTTTATTTAATAAAATCAAGGATGAGCAGATACGCAGTTTTCTTCCAAACAGAATTAATCTTTATTTCTTGAATTCTTTAGCTAGAACTTACTTGCCTTCCAGAAACCCAAAGTGGGCAAAATCTAACCACTTCCATGCAACCTGGAAGTGTCTTCCTTTCTTACTCTGACACTCCAGAAAAATGTTTTAGGAAATGTATAAAGATTTGCTGTAACAATCAAGTAGAGTTCATTCAAGGCAACCCCCAGTCTTCTACAAAAGTCTCAGATTCTCCAGCTCCATGTATAGTTTAATAAGTTGCAATCTC
The DNA here is from genome assembly GCF_036417845.1 of Apteryx mantelli. Classification (NCBI taxonomy): domain Eukaryota; kingdom Metazoa; phylum Chordata; class Aves; order Apterygiformes; family Apterygidae; genus Apteryx; species Apteryx mantelli. The sequence continues at coordinate 58,596,577 of NC_090020.1, forward strand.
TTTCCAGTTTCTGAAATGCTGTTACCACTTTCTAATCCTGCACTGTGATTCTTTGTTTCTGTTCCATAAAATTGTTCCCATGGGAGTGGGAGCTTTTCCTTCATTCTGACTGAGCATTTTGGAGTATTAATGTGAGCAGTAAGTCTGTGCTGCTCTTACAACGTTGTCGACAGTTTTAATGAAAGATGTATTCTTTATTTATTTCTCAAGCAGTGTCATAGGCCTATGTTACCAAGAACAACAAAGAGAGACTTTTCTGAAGTTTTACATGAGATGGAAGTGCTTGTAATGGCTCACACTGTCAGAGCTCAGTCTCTACCCTGTGTAATAAGCAGTAACACATGTTCACACTAAGGAGTATGAGAGGGAGAAAGTCACACATACAGCTCTGAATAGCCACGTGTATATCACGCAAACTGGCTCGCTTGCCTCTGGAAATGGCCTAACTGCTGGGAGCTGGTTGTGGGCCCCATGGAAGTACAGGGCCTACTCAACCCTGGTCAGTGTTGGGCAGCACTCTGTGGGTCAAATCCATTCCAGCTATGCAAATATGACTTGGAGTAGCTTCAGTGAAGCCCAAAGTTGGTACTTTGAGTCAGGTGGAAACTATACGTCTTTGTCTATCTTGCTATGTGGATTACTGCTTTTCTTTCCTACCTTTCTTTAATGTATTAACATCCGATCGTATAGGCAGGCTTAGTCTGGCCTGAAGCAAAGTATTTGTTCCTTGTCACAAACCTTTACACAAGAAATTTCTATGGCAACTAAAGGGTGACAATTTCTTTCATTTCCCTCCCAGCACTAAAGACCAGATTCAGTAAACTCTGCCTAATCTCTTCACTTGAGGAAAGCCTGCAGAATAAGTAAAATATCAGATCATAGGGCATCCTCTGAAGGAGTCTGTGCTAACACAGCCATCTGGATGTTTTATTGAATATAGCCTTATATATGCATTCCTGTCAGGCAAGGAAGCAGAGCTATTAAAATAAATTGAATTACAAGGGTAATGCCAGAACTGGATGTTGCAGGGTGAGACCTACCCTCCTCCCCTGTCATTAATATACAGTCTGTCTCTTTCTTTCAATAAAGAAAAAAACAACACCAAAAAGAATAGGTGCTAAGAAAACTAGATTTCTTTAAGTGACTTCGTTTACTAGCCGAAGGTCTCTACACGTTGTCATGGGCAAGACAGAGTAGACGACAACCCCATCTCACATTTTACATTAGGACATTCTTTTTTCCTTCACCTTCACTTTCAAAGATTTACATTCCTTCCTGAATCTCTTCTGAATTTTTCTTTCTTCCTGCTCCTGTGAAGACAGAGACTTCTTTTCTTTTCCTCTTTGGTTTTGCTGTTCTACCTCCTGTTCTTTGCTTCAAAAGACTAATTTTACTAGTCATCCACATTTCTTCGTTAGCTGCCTATTCCCTGAAGACTTCTCACATGGTGTCCCTTTGGCAATGGAAGATGCATGCAGCTTTTCCAGAAACAGTTGACAAATACCCCACGCGCCAGCCTGAGGCAGTGAGTGGAGAGCAACGCGACACATCTTCCACCCAGGGCAGAAAGTATCTCCTCTGTTCTGGGGCTGCTGAGTGCGACTTTCCACTCGGCTAATCCTAGTATCTGCATCTCTGTTTGCAACAGCAGAAGAGTTGGCAAACTGTGCTCGCAGTGAGCTGCGTGCTGCTTTTTTCTCCCTGCTGGGTGGCAGGGCAAGGAAGAGGTGTGCAGGGTGGGCACGGGCCCGGCGGGGAGGCCAGGCAGGAGCTCATCCAGCCGCGAGCCGCCGGGACTGTGGGAACAGCTTGCTGCCCACCGTCTCAGGCTGCAGCAGTCCTGCCCTTGTGCTTGCAGGAATGCAGAGCTCTTTTCATGACTACGATTATCAGTGTTGTTATTTTAAGTCTCTTTACAGGGGGATTTTTTCAAGTTGGCAAATAGGTGACTTGTTCTGTGTCCCTCATACTTCCTTTTAAGTGCAATTAATTATTTTAATTAATTAATATTACACCAAGCAGTTTGCTTGGAAGAGACAGCTATTCTGGTTTTTGGATTAATTACCAGGCAGGGTTTCTGAATGACAATACGGCCGCTAATTAATCTCACTGCAGTTCTCATAGAAAGAGACCCTGATAAGAACTTGCCAATTACCATAAGAAAAAAAATGTCAAGAGTCCTTTTGTGTTTTTCTGGCATCCACTCCCAGTCAGATGAATATCACTATTAAATACAGAGCCAGACTAACTACCAAGTAGGAAAGCCAATGGACTGTGAGGCTGCACCAAAAATTACCCAGACGTTATTCATTTAGGAACTAACCGTATTTTGGATGTCTGTTCGCTCTTGTTGTATGACATTGCCTGTTACAGTTTTTGTAAGAGGCAGAAAGATCAAGCAGCACAGTAGAGGGATGTGGCAAGTATCCTGCCATTGTGACTGGGAGTATTTCTCACAGTATCCCGACATTAATCAGTGGCGGTGCAAGGCTGGAAGTGGCGTTTTGGTAGGGTGGGCCCGTATTGCTGGCAGGTTTAAGCGGGTTAGGTTGGTGCTGTGGGGCACCTGCAGTTGGGGTGGGGGCTGCTTGGCTCCAGCAGCTCCTCCAGGGCGAGACTGAGCTCACGGGCGGTGCAGGGGTGCAGCATGCGGTGCCGAGTCCCTGGGACGGCCGCGGTCCCCTGCTCTGCTCCCGCAGATCACCCCTGCTAGCGGTGATGGTTGGTGCAGTGTCAGGCCCCAGCGCTTGCTGTGCTTCTCACGGGGGATGGGTGCTGCCCATGCCGGCTTTCCTGCTGCTGCCGATGCTCTGCTAATGGTTCCTGGAAAAGCTTGTGTAAAACCAGCTGGGCATGCTACACAGTCCTGTAGCCTCAGCTGCATCAGTGGTGCAGATATGTCCATAAAAGTGCAGGGCCGGATCCTCAGCTGGTGCCAGTCACGCTAGTCCTGGCCCGCACCGGGTCAGCAAGGCCCTGTCGAGGAACCAGGAGCCCCCTGGCAGGAGGACAGGGCAGGCCCCAGTGCTGCTGCCAGCTGGTTTTCATTACCTTGAATTTCTAGAGGGGCGTTTCTGCCCCAGTGGACAAATACTGGTGGTGTTTCTGAACACATGAGCCAGTAACAGTTACTATGGCTGGTGTGCTCTGCTCTGGGTAACCTGCCTGAGACTTGTCTCGCAGTAGGATGCATAACTAGTTGAAAGAAAGCGCTGGTTTAAACAATACTGGGTTGCTGGTTTAGTTTAATTTCTTTTCTTTTTTTCTCTCCTCTCTGTGCTTGCAGGTCAAAAAATTCTTCACCACAGAAGTGATGTCTTAGAAACTGTAGTCCTGATCAATCCCTCAGATGAAGCAGTTAGCACTGAGGTAAGTCAGTCAGAAGTATTTCACTGGATTGTCATGAAAGCTCCATTACGTGGACAAGATGAGAGCAGGTCCTGACAGTGGATGGAAGGACGTGTTAGGAGGGAACATCAACAAAAACCTCATTCTTTGATTTTCTTTCTGGTTTCCTTGCCTCATGATGGAACGTCAAAGGCAAAGGACAGACAAACACCTCTGTTCTCAGCCCTGCTTCTCTCGTAACCCACTGATCCCCTTTCCAACAGAGTGGAGGCAGCTGCAGTGAGATTGCTTCTGCTTTTCTTCTGCCCCTCTATTGCTTGGTAGCTCTGGAAGTTCATTTTAAACATGAAAAAGTGCCTAAAAAGAAACCAGGTCACCTGACACAAATTTAGGTATTTGAGAAGAATTGCCATCTATATGATGGTCATTCTGTGTAGATCTATGTGATCTACCTTTCCCTCAAAAAAAAAGTATGATGTGATAAATGGGCTGTGGAGAATGCCCCAGAGAAGGGTTGCCAGCTCCTCATGAACTCACTAGAAGAGACACATTGCTAGCCAGTGCTGGAAAGCACTAGCAGGGTAAGCTTCCTGTTGGGAAATGAAGTGACCCTGCTTCTAGTACTTTGTCAAAAATCTAATTTTTATCAACTTTATGTAATATTAAACACAAAGAGGAGGAAAAACACTAAAACAAATGGAAAGTGTAAATTTTTAAAAATTAAGCAAGTCATAGTTAACGGCAGCTCGTTTATTTTAATACTGTACTAGAAAATCGCTGACATTGCATTGGTACTTGGAACAAAACAAACTGGGTGGTAGCTCTGAAGTTCTTTATTAATATCCCATCTACAGTGGCTTTCAGAAGAAAGTAAGAGTGGCAAAAGGGTGGTGGTAGTGGGAGCAGAAAGAATGGCCAACAGAACAGAAATGCTGTTTCTGTCGCCGTTGCTTGTCATTCCTTTGATGGATGACCATGTGAAAGTACATAGTCTGAAGCCGATTAATGACTTCTGAACCCTGTCTTTACTCCTTTGGCTCTGGGGGATGTTTGGCTAGGTTACTGTTAATTTCCTCCCCTTAGTCTTTGGGAGGCAATCTTTGCTTTGCTTTCGTCTCGCCAAACTGGTCACAGCAGAAGTTACAAGCTGAGATTTACCTTGGCTGCCTAAGCCAGACTCTCACTGGACAAAAGCCAAAAAAGGAGATAGGAAAGAGGCAGGGGAATTAAATCATGGATTGGAATAGACATGCTTTGCCCATTAAGACAAGTAGGAGATTTAGTTTCTCATCTCAAGAGTTTTCCAGGTTGCATCTGGGGAGACAGTGATATACCATGGAGTTCTTACTTCATCAGAACAGGAAATTGAATCTATGAGTTCAGGAGAAACAAAGGCAAGGATGTTAAAAGAAATTCCAGTACTGCTAATGAGGCTGGTAATAGCCATACTGTTGGTTGCCTGAGCATGATTCTACCCAAGACTCCTGTCATGTTCAGTCAGCTGCCAAATATTTCCCAAAAGAGAGAAGGCCAAAGGGAGAGAGATCACAGCTGCCCAAAAAAAGCAAGTTTCTGAAAACCCCATGAACAGTTACTTCCTTTTTTAGAAGACTCCACTCCATTGCTCTAACACGTTATACCGTAAATCTTGGAAGCTCCTGATCTCCTTACTCTCCTGTCTCTGTTCATGCTCTGTCTTTAACTCAATTTTGACTGAGGCTACATCTTGCTATCCACTTACTTTAAACAATTTGGGACTTCAGCCAAGGGTAAAGTTGAGCAGAATGATCACTTTAGCACATTTCTTCTTAAATGTAATCATTGTGAAATCAGCTGACAAGATTCTGGTAGTCCCCCAGGAAGCCTTCATTATACCCAGACACACAATTTACGTATCTCTTGAGGTTCTTTCATGTATATCATATATTATGCTCTGTAATCTGCAAGCATTTATTTACTTTTTTTCCTACCATAGTTTTCTAGCTCTGCAGAGCCTATTTCACCATCAATTAATAAAATAGGTTGAAGGGAATTATATGACAGTCACATATCAGTGATTCACAAGTCAGGAAGTAATTTTGCTGTTGGAAAAGCTGGTGATTTTATACATAAGTTGGCAGACTGCCCAGAACTGCTGCCAGCAACCAGGGGAAAAAATAGAAGAGGAAGCCAGTTCTTTTATGGTTTTAATACAACTAAAACAGGCAAGATTTCAGCAACACACATCAGACAACCAGCTGCATTTATCTATGTTCTTGTTTGAAGTGCAAATAGATTGACTTGATCCAGCAAGGATATTGTTGCATTTTTAATCATCTGGTACAATTAGTGATAAACCAGCATTTAGGCCTGCTTTTAATTAAAGGAACTTTCTACTGCTCTAAGTTAAGGCTACTTATTTAATAAAATAAAAAGGAAGATGTGGTAGAGTTGGGAGCATCTTTCAGATCCATACTCTTCAGTGGCTCTTTTCTGCTTTTACAACAATCTTAGTTGTTGAGCAGAGATTTAGGTCAAGCCTTCCTGGCTCAGCCTTCCTGGCGTGAGAGGGAATTATTTAGAACAATTGGTTGCTTAACAATCAATATATAAATTTGAAAGAGTGGCTTACTAGGAGAGCTGAGGTGATTATGTCATCTCTATGGAGATGGAGTTTGGATGCAATATCTACATGTGGAGTTGTTTCAGGTAAACTGTTCTCATTTGGCTTAATACATGGATAGTCCTGTTCTGGAATCAGTGTCCTCTTCTGCTTTAACTTAATCCTCCTTGAATGGAGGAATTACTGCACTTGAAGTTCATACCTTACCTTAACGTGAATTGATTTTCAGTTTGGACAAGACCTTGGAAATATTTTCAAAGAGTTTGTTTAATAATAGAGAATCTTGCAAAGGTTTTGTTTGGACTTAGATTGAATTCATCCAACAGAAGATTTCTAGATATATGGATTTTATTTAACATACAAGTAAATTTCCCCCTAGGGGGAAGCAGGAATTATTAGCTGTAGTGAGGGTCAAGGAAAGTAAAGAAAATATACTTTGAAATATTTAGGAGTTATTTCAAAATTCAGAAGAAGGTCAGCAGCAATCTCCTTTGAGCCATCATGCATCCACATAATTTACTAAAATGTTTTGAAAAAAGATCTTGTGCTGGCACATTTTAAAAAGTTGGTGTCCATAATTAGTGACATCATGATATGTAAATGGTGTGTATTACTGTATCTGAGTATTTGAAGTTCAAATTCATGATTGTGGTGAAGCTGAATTGTCCTTTAACTTTGTAGATGATTCAAGTTATAACAGAACAACAGTCCAAATGTGCCATTTTTCTGTTTGATCTGTGGCTGTTTTCAGTGATATTTTTGCATCTAAATGACAAGTAATGCTGTACATTGGGAAAAGAAGAACAGCCTTCCAAAAACTGAGGCTCTGAGGCTGACACACACAGGTGTCCCTCATTACCATATGGGGCAATTGGCCAAGGTGGCCCTGATGCAGTGCTGTTAAAATCTGCTAAGAGTTATACAAGAAATGTTTGTTCATTGTAATTATTACTTTTTCATTCAAATTTTATTCTCTTCTGCTCCTTGCTCTTTTTTCCATGTCATTAGTTTGGTTTGTTCATTGAGTCTTCTCTGTAGTCACTTCCTGTGCCCCCTTTTCGCCCTTTTGCTCCTTTCTTACTGTCTTTTGTAAACAGCACTGTATCTAGATAATATTTCATCAGTCCTGGGAGACTGTCATGTAAAATGGGTTTTAAATTAAGCAAGGTAAACTGCGTGTTCTCAGAGGAATATAGCAACGCATGGTAACTCCCATTACTGTTATGCTTCTCTTCTTCACTGTAGGTGCGTTTAATGATCACAGATGCTGCAAGACACAAGCTCCTTGTGCTCACTGGACAGTGCTTTGAAAACACAGGAGAACTCATTCTTCAGTCAGGGTCCTTCTCCTTCCAGAACTTCATTGAGATCTTCACGGATCAAGAGGTGTGTACCAAAAAGTGTCTTCCATACATTGTCATGTGGTGGCACACATTTTTAGAAGACTAAAAATGGCCATCTCTATTAATTTAGTTAGCACTGACAGCTTGATGCTGATGCTCCTTACTCTTTGTTATAGACTTTCCTTCAAAGCATTCATTTAATTTACTTTAGTTTTGATGTAAGTTGCTTAACAAAAGAATAACATTTTAATTTGGGGAATTAAATTATAACTTTAAGAAACAGAAAACCAAGGAACCTTTAAACAATTAAATAAGACAGAGGCTGTCTGTTGGAATGGCTGTAGTTTTTTCACCACCTACCTGCTTTGCTTCTTTGCTGTAGTATTTAAAATTTGGCCAATCAATTCTGTAAATCTTGTAATTTTCACATGCCAGAAATATAAATGTCAAACCATGAAGTCTACCAATATTTAATGCCATTTGTTTCATGACTTGCTATTTTGTTGTCTTGCTTAATGTACTGTGTCTGAAAGCTCCCATAGGGCAGGAACCCATAGTAAACAAGCTGTCACACTTAATTTGGCTCCTGTGTAAAGTATATATTTAAATAAACTATATGGTTGCATCCCTGGGATTTTAGTATCCAAATTTAATTACAAGCATTTCAGTAGGGTGAGATTTGAAAGCTCAGCACTGAAAACAAAGGGTTTGCAGGAGTCCCCGTGTAACCTTATTGTATCTATTTGATCCTTTTCTCAAAGCCTTTTGTTCAGCATATGGTGGTACAGCTGGGGCAAGAGTTGGATCCCTGGTCTCTGACAGGGACGTGACCCCTAAAAGTCACCATCAGTTCGAAGAGTTACAGTTCTGTAAAACTGCAAACTGCAGCTTCTTGCATCTCTGGCTAGTTAACAAGACATAACTGTTTTATGGTTACCTGCTAAACTTGGGGCAAATCCTACGATTACAGTTAGGAAGCCAAAGTGTTGGCTGGGGAGTGGCGCAGTGATGTTGGCATATGAGTGAGAGCAGCTGAGGGACTGTCGGCACCGGTGCGCATGCAGGGCACGCTCCACCATCGCGGAAAAGGCTCGCTTGGCTTGTCTCTGCTGGGGGCAGCATGCTCACCAAGCGGCCAGCATGGTGGTTTTAATGCGGTCACTTCCAGCTTATTGTCTCTGAAGCCTTGGACATTTGTTCACTGCTTCTACAAGATTTCACAAAAGGTAACTACGCAAAAGAAGACTGTATTTGCTGTGCTGCAGGCTGTGTATGTGACATTTCTTAAAGAGTTAGTATACCATTAGTGGGAAATTTTTAGGAGACCACAAATAAGAAACAAGGTTAGAAATCAGTGCTAGAAAAAAGTGGTTAGCAGTTTTCTAACTAGTGGTTAGAAGAATAAATTCCTGTGCTCTGCTGACCCATTAACACAGTGAAGTTTGATGAATGTTAGTTAAAGTTAATACTACTGTGCTCTGTCCATTTTTATTTTTCTGGACCAAACCTGAACTATGGTCATGGGATGTACATATAGGAAAATAAGTATGTCCCATTCCCTGCCTCTGCAGCAACAGCTTGCAGATGAAAACCATTCTTTTTACCTTTGTGGTCCCCAGGATATGAAACAATCTGACTTGCTGACTTGCTGTTTGCCATCACCAGCCACAACACCTTTAAAACTTCAGAATTCCTCTGCAGATGTATCTTAGTGCTTCAAAAGATGATCAGGTTCACAAACAAAGATACTTCCTTGGTCCCAGGGTGACTTTCAACCAAAAGATAATGAGCAGTCCTCTGCAGTCTCTTTTAAGCTGTGGGAGACTGTACAGAAGTAACTGGGACTAGTGTTGGGCCCAAAACCTACGAACAGCAACAGCGGGCCACATTCATCCTTCCCAGTCACTACTGAAGTCAATGCCATGGTAATAATGTAACTGAGATGTCCAAAAGCATTATCAAATAGTTGAAGCAGTGAAAGTGTCAATGTTCATTGTGTTATCATTTGAAATACAAATCCATTAAAGCCTTTTCTGAGGCGTTCCTGAACTTGCTATTCCTAACAGGTACAATCGTTGGTATAGCTTTTCACCAACTTTTCAGTTGCCTGTGCTCCTAGTGCCTTAATACTGTCTGTATTAGGCATGCCAACCTTTAGGAGCAAACAGAGTTTAGAATCTAGAAGCATGAAGCAGAAAGTCAAGTACGGTATTATATAAATGGAATAGGACTAACCCTAAACCTTGGCCCAATATATTCAGTAGCCCAATATATTACCATATAATTTTTCATCTTGCTGGAAAATTGGTCTTACGTGAAAAATGGTCTGTACTCAAGTTATCTCCTTATGTATGTGGCAGACTTTCATCCAAATGAAGAGATCTTGGTCCTACTTTTGTCTCTCCCTAATAACGTGTTTTCAACCCTGACCAGAGATACAGCATAAGGAGTACACTCAAGACCCTAAATCCTTTTCAGAGCTGTTGTCTGTGCTGAGCATTAACAGAAGATGCCTGTCCTCCCTTAACTGCCCTTCTGTCCTTTTTTCTTATTTCTGTAATAAACAATTGGAATGGTTCTCCTGTTTTCCTTATCTTTTATCCTATTCTGCATTTACTCGTTTTATTTTGTTCTGTTTTTTCTCTGCTCTTTTCCAGACAAAGCCATGTCTGACATTTGGGTGAGATTTATTTATACTCCTGTCAGATGGTTTGGATACTAAGTAAGGCTGACAAAGGAACATAAAAAATATTTATTTTCTGCTTTATTTCAGTATTGGGTGGATTATTTTTGTTTGGATAACAGCCACTGCATCTTTATTGAGTTTTATTTTTGGTAAATGCTGAAAATAAATTATGTAACACAAAAAAAGGAAACCTAGATACACACACTCAGAGGCCCACAGAGATCTTCTGCAATCAAACATAATTAATTTTGTGTATGTCCATTTCTTTTGATGATTCAGTCTGTGGTCCAAGACTTTCAAATTAGTCTAAATCATCTTTATGGCAACTGTTCTTATAGCTTGAACTGACAACCGAGTCTCTGCAAAGAAGGTTGCAGTATTTTGCAAGATGCTGTGTAGGCATATTTTGTACTGGCATTTATGTCTGAATTACTTTTTTTAAAGAAGAGGTTTACATAATTTGGTGGTATCTTTGTTAAGAGCAAATAGAAGTGGGCTGCATTTACCTAATTTCCTGCTGGCTTTTCAGGAGCCAGACTGCAGAAAAAATTGAAATAACAATGGTGTTGTGGAGCACAGCACGTGTGAGGAGGGGTGAAGAAGGCAACCTGCTCCAGGGGACACCTGCCTCCCCTGGGCTGCAGATATTGCCTGAGGGTGTGCTGTTTCCCTTAGGTGTTTGGCCAGCTCTTCTGGATGGTTTGGGGCAGTGTAGAGACTCATGAGCCATTGGCAAAGACAGTGACATTGCTGATATAGTGTTAACTCCATAGTCCTCATAAAAGCTTTCTATAAAGGATGGAGGAGGGAAAGGGAAACCTTGGGGTACTTTCCTCCTTTGGACATTGAGGAAGGAACCACAAATAAGTGGCTCCTTTGTATTTAAAAAATACAGTAGTGGACTAATTATAGCAACAGGTTCCCTTAGCTTCTATAACTGGTACTCACCAGTGCAAAAGTGAATGAAAAAGGTTTTTTCTGGTCAGGATATATTGCCTTTTGACATTAATTGTCAGAAAAAATGAATTTACTTGCACCTTTTTGTCTTTTTGTTTTACATCCATAGATTGGTGAGTTATTAAGCACTACACACCCTGCCAACAAAGCCAGCTTAACTCTCTTCTGCCCTGAAGAAGGGGACTGGAAAAATTCCAACCTTGACAGACACAACCTTCAAGACTTTATTAACATTAAACTCAACTCAGCTTCCATTTTGCCTGAAATGGAAGGACTCTCTGAATTCACAGAGTATCTGTCAGAATCAGTAGAAGTGCCATCACCCTTTGACATTTTGGAACCTCCAACCTCAGGAGGCTTTTTGAAACTCTCCAAACCCTGCTGTTATATTTTTCCGGGTGGAAGAGGGGACTCTGCATTGTTTGCAGTGAATGGATTCAACATGCTTATCAATGGAGGATCTGAAAGAAAATCTTGCTTCTGGAAACTTATCCGACATTTGGACAGAGTCGATTCTATTCTTCTCACTCACATTGGAGATGATAACCTGCCAGGAATCAATAGCATGCTTCAGCGAAAGATAGCTGAATTAGAAGAGGAACAGTCCCAAGGGTCTACGACCAACAGTGACTGGATGAAAAATCTGATCTCACCTGATTTAGGAGTTGTATTCCTCAATGTACCTGAAAACCTGAAGAACCTTGATCCTAACTTTAGAGTAAAAAGGAGTGTAGAAGAAGCTTGTTTTACTCTCCAGTATTTAAATAAATTGTCTATGAAACCAGAGCCTCTTTTTAGAAATGTAGGAAATACCATTGACCCCATCATTTTATTTCAGAAAATGGGAGTTGGCAAACTTGAGATGTATGTGCTTAATCCTGTCAAAAACAGCAAAGAGATGCAATATTTTATGCAACAGTGGAGTGGGACTAATAAAGATAAAGCTGAATTCCTGCTACCAAATGGCCAAGAAGTAGATATTCCACTGTCCTATTTCACCTCTGTCTCATCCCTGATTGTGTGGCATCCAGCTAATCCTGCAGAAAAAATTATTCGAGTTTTGTTTCCTGGAAACAGTACCCAATATAATATTCTAGAAGGACTGGAAAAACTCAGACATTTAGACTTCCTTAAACAACCAATGGTTACACAGAAAGACTTAACTGGGAACATCGCTAGTCCAGCTGTGAAACAAGCAAAGTTGAAACAACGAACAGACAGCAAGGAGAGTCTTAAGCCTGCTGCAAAGACACCACCAAGCAAGACAGTCAGAAAAGAATCAAAAGAAGAAACACTAGAACCACCAAAACCTAGTCCTACACCAGAAAAGCCTCAGAAAGTAGAAAGCAAAGAAAAAGTTCCAGTTAAAAAAGAGAAGCCAGCGAAAGTGGAGACCAAACCTGTAGTGGCAGAAAAAGATGTAACAAGTAAAGAAGAGCAGTTAGTGAAACCTGAAACTGCTGAAAAACAAGCTGCAGATGTAAAACCAAAAGTGGCAAAGGAGAAGCCAGTGAAAAAAGAAGTCAAAGCAAAACCTGAAGAAAAGAAAGAGGAGAAAGAAAAACCAAAGAAAGAGGTTTCTAAAAAAGAGGAGAAAACACCCATCAAAAAAGAGGAAAAACCCAAAAAAGAAGAGATCAAGAAAGAAGTTAAAAAAGAGGTGAAAAAGGAAGAGAAGAAGGAAACTAAAAAGGAAGTGAAGAAAGAAGCTCCACCAAAGGAAGCTAAAAAGGAAGCTAAAAAAGAAGAGAAGAAGGAAATTAAGAAGGAAGAAAAAGAAGCCAAAAAGGACATCAAAAAGCTCCCTAAAGAAACAAAGAAGACATCTACTCTTTCAACTGAAGCCAAAAAACCAGCAGCAAAGCCTAAACCACAAAAGAAGGAGGAACCTGCTAAGAAAGAACCAGTACCTGCTGGAAAACCAAAGGAAAAGGGGAAAATTAAGACTGTGAAGAAGGAGATCAAAGTCAATGGAGCGCAAGCTGCCCTTGCTGCAGTTGGAGCCGCTGCCACAACTGTAGCAACAGTAGCAGCTGCAGAAATTGCAGCTAATGGAAAAGAACTTGAAGCTGAGAGATCCCTCATGTCTTCACCAGAGGATTTAACAAAGGACTTTGAAGAATTAAAAGCTGAAGAAGTAGAAACAGTAAAAGAAACAAAACCTCAAGTTGCACTCATAGAGGATGAACTGAAACTCACAGGCACAGTCCAAAAAGAAAAATTAGATAATGAAGGACCTGCTGAGTCCTCTGATGAAGGCATAACTACCACAGAAGCTGAGGGTGAATGTGAACAAACACCTGAAGAACTGGAACCTGTGGAAAAGCACAGGGTTGATGACAATGAGAAGTTTGAAGATGAAGGAACTGGCTTGGAGGAATCATCTGAAGCAGGGGACTATGAAGAAAAGGCAGAGACGGAAGAAGCTGAAGAACGAGGAGAAGATGAGGAAGAAAAGACACCACTGGACACCACAAAACAGTATATGGAGGAAGTAAGAAAAATGGAAGAGAGTTCGGAAGAAATACTGGCTGAAGCGGATGCTAGAATTAAAGATGAAAAATACATTGAAAAGGCAGACTACGAGGCATCAGATGAACGGGCTGAGGAAGACAGGGAAGAAGCAGTGGAAAAGGCAGAAACTGAAGAGACTGAAGAAGAGGAGGAAGACAAAGCAGAAGATGTCAGGGATGAAGAGGAGACTGAAAAAATAGAAGCTGAAGAAGATTATGTGATGGCTGTGGTAGACAAAGCTGCAGAAGCTGGTGAAGTTGAAGATAAATATGGCCTACTCATAGTTACACCAACTAAACTCTCAGAACCTCAGTCTCCAGCAGTTGAGCCGGCTTCTTCTATCCATGATGAGACATTACCTGGTGGTTCAGAAAGTGAAGCCACTGTTTCTGATGAAGAAAATAGAGAAGATCAACCTGAAGAATTCACTGCTACTTCAGGTTATACACAGTCTACCATTGAAATATCTAGTGAACCAACTCCAATGGATGAAATGTCTACACCCCGGGATGTCATGAGTGATGAAACTAACAATGAGGAAAGTGAGTCACCTTCTCAGGAGTATGTGAACATTACCAAATATGAGACATCACTGTACTCTCAAGAGTTTAGTAGACCTAAACTCTCTCCACTTCTGGATGCTTTCAATGGATTATCTGAAGGATCCAAAACAGAGGCCACAGAAGGTAAAGACTATAATGCTTCTGCTTCTACCATCTCGCCACCTTCTTCATTAGAGGAAGACAAATTCTGCAAATCTGCCTTCCAAGAAGTATACCGGCAAAAAGAAAGTGAAATCCAAGGCACTGCCAAATTAGAAATCAAAGAAACCTGTCCAGAAGATGTTGGTGGAAAACATAGTCTAACCAAGAGTCCAGCTGAGAGTTTGTCCCCTCCATCACCAGTTGCCAAAACACCACTGGGTGAACGGAGTGTGAACTTTTCCCTCACTCCCAATGAGATCAAGGTCTCAGCTGAGCCTGTCCCCGTTGCTACATTGCCTGATGCACAACAAGAAGTAACTGAAGAGCACTGTGCAAGCCCTGAAGATAAAACATTAGAAGTAGCATCTCCCTCACAGTCTGCTGCTGGTAGTGCTGGCCACACACCTTATTATCAGTCTCCCACTGATGAAAAATCCAGTCAGCTTTCTTCTGAACTCACTGAAAAGTCAGGAGAAGCTCCAGTTAGCTTTGAATTCAGTGAAGTCAAAGATGAGTCTGCAAAACCCAGAATAAGTCCTATGGATGAGCCTGTGCCAGATTCAGAATCTCCTATTGAAAAAGTTCTCTCTCCTTTACGGAGTCCACCATTGATAGGTTCAGAAACCTCTTATGATACATTTTTGAGTGCTGATGTAAAGTCTCCTGCCAGAGATTATGAAAGTCCTTCTGAGGGGAAAACTGAAAAGGAAAAATCACCTGTTCAGATTAGCCCAACTTCTGAAGCCAGCCCTGTGGGCCTTTTCCAAGAAAAACAGGATGAAAAAAGCCTGGAATTCATGGCAATTAAAGAAGGCTTCAGCCTAGAAAGGAAAATGGAGGATACAGAGCCCAGCAGCTCTCAGTCTTCACTGGTCTTGGATGAGCGGAAGTTAGCAGGTGATCTCTCACCTACTCAAATAGATATCAGTCAGTTTGGTTCCTTAAAAGAAGACACCAAAATGTCAATTTCTGAAGGCACTGTTTCGGACAAGTCTGCAACACCTGTTGATGAGGTTGTAGCAGAAGATACCTATTCCCATATAGAAGGAGTTGCTTCTGTCTCTACAGCATCTGTTGCTACTAGTTCATTTCCAGAACCAACTACTGATGACGTATCTCCTTCTTTGCATGCTGAGGTTGGATCCCCTCACTCTACAGAAGTTGATGATTCTCTTTCAGTGTCAGTTGTACAAACACCAACGACATTTCAGGAAACAGAAATGTCTCCATCTAAGGAAGAGTGCCCAAGGCCCATGTCAATTTCTCCACCAGATTTCTCTCCTAGAACTGCAAAGTCCAGAACACCAGTGCACGATCTTAGGTCTCCTGAGCAGTCAACTATGTCAGTAGAATTTGGTCAAGAGTCCCCTGAACAGTCTTTAGCGATGGACTTTAGTAGACAGTCTCCAGAATATCCTACTGTAGGCACTAGTATTCATCACATATCTGAAAATGGACCAACTGAAGTAGATTATAGCCCTTCAGATATACAGGAGCCTACTTTTGCACAGAAGATTTCCCCTGTTGAGCAAACATCTTACTCTCAGGAGAAGGATATTTCAGAAATTATTTCAGTTTCTCAAATTGAAGCTTCATCCTCCACTTCATCAGCTCATACACCTTCCCAGGTAACTTCACCACTGCCAGAGGAAACTTTTTCAGGTGCTGT
This sequence comes from Apteryx mantelli, assembly GCF_036417845.1. NCBI lineage: Eukaryota > Metazoa > Chordata > Aves > Apterygiformes > Apterygidae > Apteryx > Apteryx mantelli. The sequence goes on from NC_090020.1 coordinate 58,612,400, forward strand.
TCCACCCAGAGATTTGTCACCACATTCTTTTACCTCAGAAAAGGTGCAGGGCCTAGGAGAAAAGCTGTCACCAAAGTCTGATCTATCTCCATTAACTCCAAGGGAATCGTCTCCTCTATACTCTCCTAGTTTTCCAGATTCACCTCCTGCAGTCACAGAAGCAATGTCAGCAAGTCACGCATCATCATTGTCACTGCAAGTGTCCTCTGACAAAGCATTTGGCTATAAGGCTGGCACATTACAAGAACCGCTAACAAAGCATAGTCCAGAACCTTTAGCCACTCCAGAAAAAGAAGATTCGGAGAAAAGCAGCAGGTCACCAGAAGAACTTAGTTACTCTTATGAGGCAACTGAGAAAACTACAAGATCACCGGAGGATATTAGCTACTCTTATGAGGCAATTGGAAAATCTACTAGATCACCTCAGGCCACAGATTATTCCTATGAGGCAACAGGGAAAACTACAAGGTCACCTGAGGCCACAGATTACTCCTATGAGACAATGGGGAAAACCACTAGATCACCTGGGGCCACAGATTATTCCTATGGGACAACAGGGAAAACCACCAGATCACCTGAGGCCACAGATTACTCCTATGAGACAATAGGGAAAACCACCAGATCACCTGAGGCCACAGATTATTCCTATGAGATAATAGGAAAAACCACCAGATCACCCGAGGCCACAAATTATTCCTATGAGATAATTGGGAAAACCACTACATCACTTGAGGTCACAGATTATTCCCATGAGAGAACTGGAAAAGCCACCAGATCACCTGATGCTGTGGATTACTCTTTTGAGACAACAGGGAAAACCACTAAGTCACCAGAAGCCATTAGCTACTGCTATGAGACAACAGGGAGAACCACCAGGTCACCTGAGGCCATGGCTTACTCCTATGAAACAACTGGAAAAGCTACTAGATCACCTGAAGCTACAGATTACTCATTTGAGACAACTGGGAAAGCCAGCAGGTCACCTGAAGCCACAGATTACTCATTTGAGACAACTGGGAAAGCCACCAGGTCACCTGAAGCTACTAGCTATTCCTATGAAGCAAGTGGACATTTTACTCCAGGAAAATCATTAGCAGAATCCCGTCAAGATGTTGATTTATGCCTTGTGTCCTCCTGTGAATATAAACACCCTAAAACTGAACTTTCACCCTCATTTATCAACCCAAATCCCCTAGAGTGGTTTGCAAGTGAAGAACAGTCTCAAGATCAAGAAAAGCCATTAACTCAATCTGGGGGAGCCCAGCCACCTTCTGGTGGAAAACTGCCAGCACGGCAGTGTGATGAAACACCTCCCACATCAGTAAGCGAGTCTGCCCCATCTCAGACTGACTCAGATGTTCCTCCAGAGACAGAAGAATGCCCTTCCATCACTGCAGATGCTAACATTGACTCTGAAGATGAGTCAGAAACCATTCCAACGGACAAGACAATTACGTACAAGCACATTGACCCTCCGCCTGTCCCAATGCAAGATCGCAGCCCTTCCCCTAGGCACCCTGACGTCTCCATGGTTGATCCAGAGGCTTTGCCTGTTGACCAGAACTTGGGCAAACCTTTGAAGAAGGACCTCAAAGAAAAGACAAAAACAAAAAAACAGGGTACTAAGACCAAGTCTTCCTCTCCTGCTAAAAAAAGTGATGGTAAATCAAAACAAGTGGCTTCCCCAAAGCCAGCTGTAAAAGAATCTTTGGACAAAATTTCCAAAATGGCTTCTCCAAAAAAGAAGGAGTCTGTTGAGAAGGCAACCAAAAATATCTCAAATCCAGAAGTAAAGTCTCGAGTGGAAGAGAAAGATAAGGACACCAAAAATGCAGCAAATTCAACAACGTCCAAGTCAGTGAAGACTGCAACTACAGGTAAAGACAGATAAGAACTCCCTAGTGTTAAGGTTTTCTTAGTGGTTGCAGTTAAATTAGGTTGCTTTATATCAGTTGAGATCATGGCACAACCCTCCCAAAAGTCCATGTTTTGAATGAAATCCAGCACATAACAGCCACACTTAAATGAATGGAATTCAATGAATTAGCTTTTGTTATCTGAGAGACTTGTTGTGTCAGTTTGCTCAGATGTAAAGACTTAGAGCAAGAGTATCAAATATGAAAAGCTTAATACTAGTTGTCTAAATTGTTAGGCCAATCAATATAATTGAAAGTACTGCTGTAGGTGAAGTGAAATTAGTAAAATGAGCCACTTTTTCATTTTAAGAATCATTCAGACACAATACTCTTAACTAAAACAAATACAATTGAATATTATGAGAGGCAGAAGTTCTATAGACATTGGATGTTTTCATTACTTTGCTGGATTAGTTTGAAAAAGATTTTTTTTTTAATTGAAACAGTAGTAAGAGCACTTTCAGTGACAAAAGCATGTACATCACATAATCCAGTTAAAGTCTTATGCCATCAGTGATGACTAAACATATCGGAAGTTAATGTCATTTTGAATGACTGTTGTGTACACTAAGTAGTAATAAAATATGAATTAGATTATTCAAGGAGGCATTGTGCTAATATGTTGTTTCCTGCAGCTCTTGTTACAGAGTATTTTGAAGATCCTTTGATTTTGCAGTTGTCAGGACCAATGTTCTACTGAAAGCTTTTTACAAGCAGCAGGTCTAGGATTCAGTGGAAGCAAACCAGCATTCAGCTCTCTGTAGCCTCTCCATTTTATGCTGTCCACCGTTCCTTTCTTACACCATAGTGTCCATGTCTCTGTTAATAGATGCTTTTCAAAACAGCAGTATGGTTCCTCATACCTTACACATCTCCAGCACTTTAGCTCTATATTAGATTTGTCTTCCTTGAAGCATACTTTTCAGGTATATGCTAGAGCTGAAACCAAGGCTCTATTTGATATTGGCATTTAAATGTAAAATTTCACGTGTAGTATTATATTTACTGTTTGTATCCACACTTCAGAAAAAATGTATCACAAATTTTATCATGATAAAAGATGATTTTGTAACATACCCAATAGTTAAAAAATTTCTAATTCAGGAAATCCCATCATATTATGATGCTTATTTGGCATATTGGTGTATGATGAACAGCAGGTCACATTAGACAATTGCAATGGACTTTCCTGGCCTTACAATATATGACCCTAAAATAAAGTGTTTTGCTCAGATAAGTTAGTTTACCAAACGTCATCCTCTGTAACATCATGAAGAGGCTAATAAAATATCAGTGGTGATCATCTGAATACAATCATTGATCAAATTCTGATGGCCAGTTCATAGCAAAAGCAGAATCTGTTATAGTATTTTTATGTGCATATTTAAACTTTAAACTTCCTTTTGACTGAAGCTCTTCTTAGAGCAGGTATTACACTAAGATACAGTAGCAAAAACATGCTCCCCCTACCTCGTTTTTGTGATAAATGACTAATTTATATGTGCAGATAAGGATGCAGCAGGCAAGCAAGCACTTGTTCTTAGTTCCCTGAAGTAACTGCAGTGAAACTTCTGTCCTCTCAAGTGCCTCCTTTCCTCTCTTCTGCTTACATATAGGAGCTTTCTGATGTAGCTGTAAGACAGTCAACAGCTACTAAGCCTTGTTACACCCTGATACCCCAAAACTCAAGACTGCTTCAAACCTGCCTTTCTTCCTGTATGACCCCAGGAGCAAAGTGCTGGGGTTGTGTTATAATCATGCATCCCCCAGTCTTTCAAAAAGCTGTACTTCTTAACTTGGAAAATAATACTCCCATTCATTATATGGTAATTCAGTAATCATAGCCCTTCATAGTAATTGTTGAATAATAGTAGCATATTATTGGGAAAGGCTCAGTCAATTGCTGGTTATATGTGGTAGTGAATTTTTATTGCATTATATAATTAGTTGCATTTATTCAGATTTTTTTCCTACCAGTACAGTTATGATTTAGATACAACTAGACTGGAACATGTCATTAGATGTAGGAGGGTAACAGCATAATTGTTTCAGAGGACACAGAAGTACAGCTGTAGCTATGTGATGCTTAACCAAGACAAACTATTTTAGGGAATATCACCTCAGCAATTATAATGGTAATTAATAAATGCATCTTTTCAACCAGTCTGTGATATATTCTTGTTTGATTTTCAAAGGACCCGCAAACAGTAAGTTGACAAAATCAACAGCTGTGCCTCCAGGACCTCCAGTGTATTTGGATCTGGTGTACATCCCCAACCACAGCAATAGCAAGAATGTTGATGTTGAGTTTTTCAAGAGGGTCCGGTCATCCTACTATGTGGTGAGCGGGAACGATGCTGCTGCTGAGGAGCCAAGTAGGGCTGTTCTGGACTCCTTGCTGGAGGGCAAGGCCCAGTGGGAGAGTAACATGCAGGTATGCTCTTCTCTAGTGTTTCTACATGGAAATTTAAACTTCTCTGGGAAACAACTACAGGAAGCAAGAGCAGACTGCGGCTGCTCAGAGCAGGGGTTTGCAGCCAGGGCGCCTTGTTCACTAGTGATGTGAGAGGACACAAGGGTGAAGCTTAGAGTGGACCTTACCTGGCAGCGCCCCCATTTCTGGTTCTTCTGATCTCTTCCTGGAGAATAAAACAGCAGCCACAGATCTGGCTCAGACTTGCCTGCTCCTCACAGTAGTGGCAGCGCTTGCCTGGTTTGATGCTGGGCACCATTCGCTGCCCCCAAGCTGCCTGTTCAGCCTGTTGTCCTGGGCCTCTACTAGTGCTGCTGCCCTTTCTTCTTGAGTGAGCACTGCAAAAACAGCAACCAGGAGGGAGAGGAAGGGACGGCTTTCTACAGCACATCACCTTCCTTCCTTCACTCCCCCCAAACCGTTCTCCTCATCTGTGCTATCATACCTATAGCACGATTTCCAACAACTATGACCCCAAGCCTTCCCCCGTCAGTCCCAGGAACATCTCAGAAGTAGTGTATCCCCTTTAAACTCCGGGGACCTCAACAAGAAATCTGAGGAAGGAAATGAGAGTGAAACTCAATCCAAAACAGTTGGGAACTCCTGGTTTACAGCGCCATTTGGCTTAACTGTATTTGAATACTATTTGATCTTATTACTATACCATATAGGATCCAAGTTTGGAAACCTTACAGTTTGTAAGCAGGAGAGAAGAAGTGAATGTTTCATGGTTTATATATAGTTAGCATGTACACTTGGAAACTTCATATGCCCTTCTGACATAACACACAAATAAAAATTCTTTGTCATAATCTGAAAAGATATCAATGCAGACTACAGACTGCTACTTCTCTGGAAAGCTACATCTCAGCACCTTACAGAAACAAGTTTTTATTTTGATAAAATGCTTCTTTATGGTTATTTTTTCCTATCTATGCATTTAATTATTTTCTCTTATCCATCCACTTATTTGGGTATTTATTGCATAAAGATCCACTCTTTCCAAAAGGGAAATGCTTGCTGGTTGGGACTTCTTAAAAGATGTTTTTCTTATCACTGTCCATTCCTCAGGAGTTCTCCTGTTTTCTGTTGTAGGTGACCTTAATCCCAACCCATGACTCAGAAGTGATGAGGGAATGGTACCAAGAGACCCATGAGAAACAGCAGGACCTCAACATCATGGTTTTGGCAAGCAGCAGCACTGTTGTTATGCAAGATGAATCTTTTCCTGCATGCAAGATTGAACTGTAAGAACAAGACCATGCACCACAACATTAAACTTTGTTTCCAGAAATTCTTCAATTTGAAAACACCTTTTCTAAAATTTCAACCCATCTATTTCAACTGCTGAACTATATACCTGCCAAATGCTATACTGTGTCAAGGTGATGCAAATCACTATTATTTTTCAGTCTTTGCTGATTGCTAAGGGAAGTAACAGTATTCCCATAGTAGGGTTCAAATTACTGCGAAAAAACAGATCCAGTTTCATCTCTGCTGAACATTTGGAAACCATGCACTAGCAACCCCAACTGACTTCTGCCAGGTAGAGGCATTTGCCCTCTAAAGAAACACAGAGAGAGAGAAAGAGAGAGAGGGGTAGGAGGAGAAAGTAATAAATAATTAGATCTGCATTAGTCTCATGGCAATAGATGTATCGCTTACTGCAGTCTGCTTATGCTCTAACATGAAAAGAAAGTTTTAAATTTATATCAATCTGAGCTATTGCAAAGGGGGTCCTTACTTTACAGAATTAAGTTAGCTGGAAAATAAAAAGAAAGAGAATGTGGCTAGGAAGGGACGTACAACCTAAACACTCATTAGCAGTTATCCACTTTAATTTGAACTCTGCATACTGACATGCCATAACAATCATAGACCAAATATGCAAGTAGTTTGAACCCCATTCAGAATTTGAAAACCTTTCTTTCCACATGCAGACATGTTGGTCTAAGGCATGCTCCCCAGTGAAAATCCACTTACTAAACTCAGAATTGACCAGTCCACATGCTTAAACACCCACATCAACAGTCAATTAGCTGAAGCAAAATACCAAAGCAGTTGGGAGTACATACAGTAGACAATTTGCCTTAGAAAGTGACTTGAATGTACAAAGAAACTTGATGCACTTATTTTTTAATGTTGAGACAGCAAGTTTATAAAACATCTGTGTAGGATCATAGTTACACCAGTAAAGAAGTGTGAGTGTGCATGTGTGGTACTAGAAGCCTATCTGACTGGTCAAACGGCTTGGTGCTATGAATTACGTGTGTTAGTTATGTGATCACTTCATTGATGCACCTGGACAGCTGAACAAGGCAAGACAAGCATTTTTTCTGAAAGCTTCTTTTGTACTGTGGAAGCAAGATTGAAGTGGTGTCCAGTATCAGAGTTGCAAAACTTGGTGAAACATTCAGGATGATGAAAAAGGTTACCTGTGAGTCTGTACAGTATTCAATATTCCTTTGTCTTACCTTATTTTGTTTAATTTAAGAGTGAATATGGGAACAAATGTACAGATCCTTTTTTTTTAGTGCTGTGTGAACTTTTAATAGATGAATTTTTAACAAAAGTTTTCATTTACAGGAAAATGCAAAGAAAAAAATTTCAGGTGAAGGCAATTTTTTTTAGTAGTTTTATAAGATAAATGAATAATGTTGTTTAAGGTTCTGGTGAGAATGGATATTGTGGTAACATTTATTGAAAATAGACAACTGCCAATACCTTGGGGGAGGTGGGGGGGCACCCTGGTGATAAAATTAACCTTTTTATGATAGAAAATGGGATTTGAAAAGTTGATTGCCTAATGTTTACAAGGGTGTAACCTAGATTCTCAACCCTTGCAAGATCTTGAAGAAAGATAGAATAAGAAATGATAAGCTAAAACAAGTCACATTTCCTCCTCCCTTTCCTCCTCCCTTTCCTCCTCCCTTTCCTCCTCCCTTTCCTCCTCCCTTTCCTCCTCCCTTTCCTCCTCCCTTTCCTCCTCCCTTTCCTCCCACTTTAGCTCACTTGCAGAGGAACAGCATATACAACAGTTCCGTGATTTAAGGCAGTTTGAATTTTTTTAGTCTCAGAAGCTTTACCCAAGTAAAAATATTGTTTCATTGTAGGATGTTTGTGAATCTGAATATGAAGAAGGTGTAAAGGCCTCCAAAATGGAGATATGTGCTGGTCTCTATGATTCACCATTGTGGCTGGTATTAAGTTTCATGAAGTAGTGAATTATGACCTCGTTTTATTTTCTTTACTTATAATTTATTTCAAATTTACATTGATAGGATTTTTTTTAATGGGTATATGTTTGCACTCCTAATTTTTATGATTTTTTTTTTATATACTGCTTTAGGGCCCTTTAAATGTGGGCTCCTGAGGCCCATTTAATGCTGTGAATTACTGTTTGTCAATTTTGGGGGGTTTTGATTTATTTTAAATGTTTTCTTTTTTTTAGGTATCTCTTTTATTTATTGCTATACCTTTTAAGTCCTTAAGCATAACTTAGAATGACTATGGCACAAAAGGCAGATGGAAATGTATTGTGAAAACAAGCATGCTGGCTGGGCTCATAATCATTTACTTAAAATCGCTTTTGTAATACATAGTCTTCAAAGTTACAGGCAAAATATTTGGCAGAATAGTTGTATTATTTCTACAATTCTTTCTGCTTTGTCTACTTTCTTATATAGGTAAGATTTCAAACTTTTTGAGTGGGTGGGAACAGATTTTCTGATTCTCTGACAAAATCTGAAACAGTTTGTACCTCTGCTTTGGCAGAAAATCTGTTTTAAGTACAGCAGTGGTCCAGAGACTAATCTCATTTATGCTGCTGTAAATCAGCAACAATTTCACTGCAATCAGTGAAGTTACAGTTATTTGGTCCTACTGTAAATGAAATTTGAATCAAGCCTTAAATTTCCCCAAGTAAGTTTGTGATGGCTCAAGTATTTGCTTAAAAAAATAGGCAGTTACAGACGATCTTAAAATGTACATTCATTTTTGCTGCTACAAGAATATTAAAAACCCAGTCTGGCTATTCTGAGGTATTGTAATGCCTGTTCCATCCATTTCCTTTTAAATGACAACCACACCTGGGTGTAACACAGATATGAACTCCTCCATTAGCTCCTCTTGCCCTTAATGTCTTTCCTGCCTGTGGAACTAATCTAACTGTGCTAGTCATAATGCTGCACAATTAGTTTAGTAACAGTCATCAAAATGTACCGTGTACATTAATGATGAGTGCTGTTGATCAGCATAGATTTCTAGGAGCATGGTTTGATATGGATTACTCTAATTATAAAGATTCAATATTTAAGTGTAAAGGACACTCCATTTAAATGATGGTATTATCCATAATAGCATTCCCAGTCATGATCTTTGTGCTATTATTACTATACTGCTTAATAAAATTCAATGAAGAATTAACTTTAGAGATCACATCCCACTCCCGAACTTGAACAGGGCCTCTCTTGCATGCCTTTTCAAAGTCTTGTGGTGGGCCTGACTTCACTGACCTCTACTTTTCACTCCATCTTTCATAGAAATCATTTTTGATTTTTTTTTGATTACCTGACATACTGTGGTGAATGGAGCTAACTGTGTATATGAATGTTTTTTTTTAATTGTCTATGATAGCTTATGCATTTTAGGAGAGTCCCGGTACTCATTTACTAAGATTTAATCAATTTTTTAATTGACTTTTCAATCCCTCCCACCACAAGCAAGTTAGCTCCAACGAGCGCTTACTGTGCATTTGGGACATTTCTGTCATATGCTTCTCTTTGTTCCTCTGTCGCCAGAGGTTCTTGCTCAGTGATGATGTTTTGAGAGAAATAGTAATTTTGTTGGTCTGGATTTATTAGAAAAGGAAAAAGTATAATGTTTACACTTGAAAGAAACTGTAAGCTTTCATCTTTTCACTCAATAATTGAACAAAAACCTAAAAGTAACTAGGGGTAAGCATTTCTTAGAATGCAATTATATTATTCACCTGGTTTAAAAATGTTTGCTATTTAAAATAAAAAAAAAGGAAAAAAAGTCTGTTTGTTGTGGCTTTACAAAAAAATCTAAAAAATTAAATAAATAAAACAATGGCATAAAAATATTGAAAGAAAAAGAAAAAAAAAAGAAGAAAAAAAGAAAAAGCTTCTCTGCACTAGACTAGCTAGGAGCTCCATATGGCAGGAGCTGCCTCTTCAAGACTGGGCTGTAATCACAACTGTAAAAGAGCAAATCTGAAGTATGCTTTCACACATTTGCATGCAGCCATTATCTTTCAAACTATGGAAAGAAACAGTCTTGTTGCTGGCTGAGAAGCACCTCACACACCTCCTCTCTCTTGTTCTGAATGGTGTTTGTGTCAGTCTGCAGCTGTGTATGGTATTATGTCTTATAATCCTGCATCACTTCTATTCTCTCCAGTCATATCTAATGTAGAAAATTAGTTTCCAGTGAAAGTAATATGTAGTGCTTTTATGATATTTGTGTGCAATATCCCCTCTTCCATTGAGGATATTTGATGTAAAGGAAACAAGCTCAGTTCCACAATAAAATACAAAAGTGGTAAAGTGGTGTTGACATGTTTCTTGTCTTTGTGTATGTATGTATTTGTAAGTTTGCCCTTTCCTTCAGTCATGATTATCTAATATATGGGGTTTTCCTTAAAAGATCAGTGACTATTTAAATGCTAGGTAAGAACCAATCTCTTTAGCAATCAGAAAATAAACGGAGAAAATTACTTCTATCTTGTGGTGTAAAACATTATCATGATGTACCATGATGTGGCTTTTATTTTTTGTTCTCATTTCTGTATTCCTCAGCAGCATGAGAAAACACCCCATTTTCAGTAAGTACACCTTCAAGGGGCAGTGCCAGAGATAGCCAATAAAGCTACATCAGCCTGAACCCTCCTGGTTTGAAAAGAGACCTTTCCCAAACCAGGTGGTTGTTGCAGTGTAACAGAAGTGTGTGGCTTGTCGCCAGTGAACGCAGACCCTTGCGGAGTGCCGCTGCCTGGCCCTGTGGCTGGGACAAGGGGGGTTGGGCAGGACAGTGCACTCGGGAGGAGCTAGTGTTCGAGCTGAACTGTACTTTGATGCTCTAATTTTGTTCTTTACTTTTGGGGCTTACTCCTGTGAATGGCAGGCTGGTCCCCTGCTCCTGTTAAAGGGATGTTGCAAGATCAGGCCTTGCACCTTCAGAGTTTTGCTGGCCTTGTGATGACCGCTGGAGGGAGGTATGACAGCCAGCACCTACAGCTTTCTTGTGGGTGAACAGCGAGACAGTGGGAGACGGTAATCACGTGGAAGCGGGTAAAGGCTGGTGCGGCACAAGGCTAGGGGTGCTCACTGCAAGAGGAAGCAGTGGCACTGTGTGATTTCTTTCATCCTCGGATGGGAGTCCTCTTTGTGGACCCTTTTCTGTCTCTTCTAAGATTTCATTCATAAATTCCAACAATATTAATAGGTATTGTGTTTTTGCTTGAACTGGGCTAAGCATGGCAAAGTAGAGCAAAACAAAGACCAGGTGAGGGGAGTCAAGTGCTACAAATCTTGCTTCAGGATAATCCTGCTTATGTTTATGTCAAGATTTTTTGAGCTGTTGTGGTAGTGTAAAACATACCAGGTCAGATTTCTCTCCTGATAAGTCATCTGTAATTGCAGAGAAAGACTCTGGATTTACACAGGTAGAACTACAGACATTGTTTGGTCTGTAGCATTTTCATTGCTGATTACAGAGGCCAGAGAAAAGCACTTTTCTTCGGTGCAGCTGCTGAGGAGAAGAATTTTTATTTCCCTTAGTGTTCTTAATGAAAAAATTTATTCAGGTTGTAAAATATTTCAGATGGCATAGGAAATGGATAGTCCCTCAGTCCTATTGGGTAAACCTAAAATGAGGGATCTATTTTGTGGCACCCGGACCTGGAGGTTGTTTAATATTGATTTCTAGTATTTTAGGGTTGGGAGGAAGTGGTACTTTTTCATGGTTCCTAGGCTGATGGGATTGGAAGAGATGTGGGGGGTCCCTTGAGCCATGTTGGTGGTGACACCCTGTTGCTGCAGCAAGCCCTACTTTGGTGTTTTGGCAAGGCTGCTCAGCTTCCTGGAGGGTCACAGCGCACTGCCGCTGCCCGCGTGCATCCTTTGTGGAAATTGCCCCCGCTGTTACCTGCTGCTTGGGTCCCCACCTTTCCCTTGCACATGTGGGCAGGCCAGTATGGCTGGTGCGGGGCCGCCGAGGAGATCCTCCTCCCTTTTACTGTGTGTGTTTTCCTCAGATTCAGCCCAGCCCCCAGAAGCTGAGTGTCTCCAGAGAAAACCTGAACGCCCTCAGTTTACTGGAGGACTTGCTGGAGGCTTTTGACTTCAGTAGGAAATGAACATGCTCAATATCTTTTCCACCAGAAATGATTTTTTTCCCCATTAATATCAAAGAGAACTAAAGAACTAAATCAATAAGCACTGCAAGCTGCTGGAGCTGTGTTCACTGCTGTTTTTCAGGGACCCTTGCCCCTTATGTACTACTTCTCTGCACTTTAACAATTGCAGAGTTCCCAGCCCTGCTGTGAACAGCTGGCAAGGCAGCAGCAGAGCGTCACTGGGCATCTGCTGGCAACTTCACCGGCAAAATGATTGCATCCACAATGATTTACTCATCATGCTGCAGCCCAGTCATCACCTCTGCTTGTGAATGATGCAGGGAAGTGAAACAGATAGAACTTATCTCCTAATATCAATAAACCTAAATATACATAGCAATTCCTGTATACATTGATGTTATATCTTGTATACCTGTTATGGTTCAGAAACTCATTTTAACTGAGCGTTTACAAACACTATGTCATCTTGGCCCAGCTGTATTACTTTCTTAGCTTAAACAGCTGAAGGTAAACTAAACCACTAAGCCACTTAAATACTTAATATGAACCCCCTAGACTGCAAGTCAGTATTTCCAGCAAGAGTTTACAGTTTCCAAAGATGTAATTATAACAGTAGTTACCATGTGTATTAGAGCAGAATAGGCTTGAGAGTTTCTTTACAAATTCATTTAAGGAATGGATTGTCAGGAATGGCAATAAACAAGATATATTGAAAGCTGAATTTTATTTTGATAATCTAATGTGCATGTTAATGAAGCTCTAATGCAATTCCTGTGCCTGGGGCACCTGCAGCTTAGAACATGCTGAGTGGACTAGAGTTTATCAGAAAGGTTTAAGAGCAACAACAGAGTTAGTGCTGTAAGAATTGCTAGTAGAGCTTGGTGCCTCCATTGTAGTTACTGAATGGTACTATATTTCTGTGGGGAGACTGACCCAGAGCACAGTTTTCTTGAATGTGTTTACTATCTTAAACGGCTCTTGAATTATTGCCTAATGGCTAGTTCTTGACTTATACTTCATTCTCCATGGCTCTTATTTCAAGGAGTCACTGTCCCAGGCTCAGGTTGTTTGTCACTTATGTCAGCAGTAGTTACTCTTCTGCAGTGGAAGAGCACTGCCCTCAGTAATACTAAGATTTCCTATAATTATATTTCTGGCAAGTTAAGTTTAACTTTATTTTCCACAAATGTGCTCAAATATTCACCAGAAATACATTTTCCAAAGTTCAGTTAAACTTTCTACTTAAACAGCCCTAGCAAAGCCAACAGCACTACTTGCAGAATTGGATGCAGTTCAGTGAGCCAGATCTTGCATCCCTTGAGGATGGTGGTGTGACTCTGTTTTTGTAAACGTGACTTTGAATTTGTAAATATTGTAACAAATGACTTTACTGGCAGAAATGGGAACATTCTGACAGCGACCCCTCGATATTCTTATATTCAGTTTAGGCCTTACCCTGTACCCCCCCGAGTCATGTCGTTGACTTCCAAGGATGTGAGAGCTGATCCATAACAACTCATGCACACATTCAGAGCAATGCAAATGAAAATGGACGTAGTATTTGTTTTGCTCTATTGGCAGTTGTTCAGATGGGAAAGCCTTAAAACTTTACCTGCCCTTGGCCCTCAGAACGGGCTGTGCTGCTGTCCCCTCCGCAGGCACGGCCGCAGCGTGGAGGCAGTGCCTGGCCGGCTGCACACCGGCTGTCTGGGCAGCTGCGCCCTGGCTCAGAGTCTCGGTGATCCTGTCACGGGCAGTTTAGGAGACAACGCTGGGTCCAAACTGAAGTTAAAAAACACTGACAGCCAAGGTGCAGCCCCGGGGAGCCGCAGAGGTGGCGGAGCGGGGCCCCACGGTGTCGGCAGCCCGCAGGCAGGGGAAGGGGCCTGGGCCGTTTTGGGACCAGGTGGTGCCAGGGGCCGCCGCACGCAGGAAGGACACTGGCCACAGCTCCGTGGCAGCCGCAGAGCGGGTGGTCTCTGCCACGGGGCAGCTTTTGGGCCAAGGGGAGCCCTGCTGTGCAGCAGCGCCCTGGGCTGCCCGCAGCCAGTAGTGAGGGCAGCACTGCCATGTCGTGGGCAGAGAGATGCAGTCGGGCTGGGGTGGCTGGGGCCCCAGGCAGGCAGGAGGCGGCTGGCACATGTGGCCGTGGGGGCAGCGCGGCCGGGGCACCACGTGGCCGGGACCATCCCCTCCCTCGATGCCACAGAAAGGGCCATGCCGCTGCTTTGCCACCTGAGACTGGCACCCGACCAGGCCCGAGGGCGCCAGCGAATTTTAGGCTGAGGAGGTCAGGTGTTACCATAAGCAGGCCCCGTCCGCAAAAGGCTTCAGGCAACATTTACTCTAACTGCAAGGGAATAAATACATAATTTTCCTCTTGTGAATAATAGATAACGACCTTCAGTGCTTTGGAAATCTTACGTCAGAGACACTTGTGGGAGGAAGAGTTACATATTTGCTTCCCTAATCAGCAGCATATTCGGTGTCTGCCACAGATTTGAATCAGCAATCTGCTTTTTGAATCAAAGGGGCCAGCTTTAACCCTTGCAGTGCTGGTATTTCTCCAAGCAGCAGGCAAATGGTTGCCTCGGTAGCAGAGAGGCTTTGCATCCGTGTGGGTTGCTGCTCCCTGTGGCGGTGGTGCTGCGGGAAGGGGCCCCGCCCCAGCCAGGGAGGGAGCAGGGGCTGCCAGCACCGCTGGGATGTGCCAGGCTGGCCAGGCTGTCACAGGAGCAGGGCACATGCTGGCCCTAGGTAGGCTGGCAGTCACCTCATCTGCATGCACAGCTCGGTGACCATGCATGCAAATGTACTGCTTCCAGCACCGGGAGTTTTTCTGTACCTGTAGCTATACAGATACTTGGATAACAAGTAGGGAAATTATTGAAAAAATTTTGTGATGAAAGATATGGTCCTGTGATTTAGAAGTAAACTGACAAGGGAGAAGCCCCAGTAGCTTTAATCCAAATCACAGCTGTAGTCACAAAAGAAAACAGGATGTGAAGGAACATTTCTAGAGGGAGAGGTGATCCAAAGAAAGGAGACAATGTTACTACTGAGAAAGATCTTGGTCTGTCCCCTCAGGGAAATATTTTGACAGTCCCATCCACACACAGAAACATCTAAGCAGCTGTCTGATATGGTGCAGCAAAGAGCAGCAAGATTTCAGAAAGCACAAGAGCTTCCTAGGGAGCTCGCATCAAATGAGTACCAGGGAGCAGGACTGGGGGAACTCAGCAGTTTTTGCAGTTGTAGAAAATACAAAAATCATTTTTTTTTAATGTGTATATACACACATATACACGCACACATATATTTTTCCCTTGGTGCCCAGGCACCTGTTTGAGCAGCAGCTGATGAAAGGTGGTGTATGGCTTCTGTGCAGCCCTTCTAAATGTCGCCAGCTGTATCACAGCAGGTGATGGCTATCACGGGAGAGCACACAAGCCAAGGTGTTCGCAGGAAGGGCTTTTGACTATCTGCTTCTCTGTTTCACTCTGAGGAATTTCTGTGTGTTGTTTGAACTCCTTTTAAGTGTAGTCTAACAAGCATCTGAGAAACAGGTTGTGAAAGTGTGTGTGTGTGCGCACAATATTATTTGTGCAAGGAGGGAGGAGTCAAATCTATCTCACTTTTTCTGGAATGAGAAAGAGAAAAGCAGGTAAGTCAGACTGAGTTAGTTGCTATTCTGTTATTTTCCATGCTGCTGCCTCTGGGGTGAATTATTGGCTGTGTCTCCCTAGAGCAGCTGATCACATGCCTGAACAGTGCTCTTCCCTAAGGAGCACTGAATCTTCCCTTCTCACATGTTGTCTGTCCCAGTATTGGCCCACCCCACAGCTAGCAGATGAGAGAGAGCACCAAAGCGGAGAGTACCTTGTAGGTTATTATTTGATTTTCATCTCCCCACATGCACTCTCCAGATGCTAATTTCTATTTCCAAGGGAAGTGCAAACCTCTTGGAGGAGCTGCCTCTGGGGTCTGGATGCCTTGAGGTGCCCCAGGGCTTGTAGCCTGTACTGCAGCCTGCACGGCCCCTGGTGCCTTGCTGTCGGGTACAGGGAAGCAAAGAGACATGGCCTTGCTGTGGGGAGGCAATAAATATGAGATGATGTACGGGAGGAACATGAAGGGGGGTCAAGGAGGGGGAGCTCAGAGGGCAGGCTGGGAAAGCTGGCAGGATTGCTGGTGAATTCAAGAGGGTATAGGTAGGCTTATGGCTTGTGGGAATGTGAGACTTTGCTTGGCTAGAAAAAACTGGTTTGGCAGAAGCTGGTCACTACTGAGAGAGATAGTGGTGAGACCTGGGCTACATGGAGGTGCTGGATGGTGAAGAACTAGTTGGCTGGGGCCTGAGGTGGGGAGAAGTAAGAGGAGCCCTGGTGTGGGGCAGGTATTGGGCTTGGCAAAACTGACTTTTCAAGCCACAAGCAGCCTGGGACCTGTGTGTCTGTGGGAGATGGCTTTGACTGCAGCGGGTTTTTGGATTTGATTTTCTTCATCCAGCCCCAGAGACAAGAGCTGCCCGTGATGTGTTTAGTAGGAAAATTCCCATCCCAGTGATAGGTGGGACAGACTGGTGATGAGTCGGGCCTCGCGCAGAATACCTGGTCTACCCGCAGAGCAGCAGAACTGCTCCTGAAGGGTAGCACTAGCCAAAACTGGCATTCTCTGCAGTTCACTTAAAGCCTAGGCCTGGATAAAAGCTTGTATCTGCACTGTTTGAGAGGATTTTCAGCTTTAGCCTGCACTCAACATATTTGAACCTATAATGCCTGGAGTAAAACAAGGTGGAAAGCTGTAATATTAATTAACTAACAGGTTACTCAAAGCACACAGGGTGATTTCCCCTCCCCCCCACTGTTAGCATAGTTAAGTCTAAAATGGAGGAGGGACAAGTTGTGAGGGAACTGTGGTGGGGAAATGGCAGCTAGCAGCTTGCTAGCGCTCAGTTAGCATTACTGGGCTGGCACATCTACTGAGCAGGGCGAAGCAGGGCAGAAACAGCCTCCTTGTGCTGCCAAAAACCAGATGCTGATGAGAAAGATGGAAAAATACAGCAGCACCCCTTGTGGCCTAGCTAAATAGTATCTCATAAGCACAGGTTCAACACCTGCAGTGTCCAGAGGCCATGTGTTGGCAAGATGAGGAGAGTCTTAAAATGGTGTGGTGGTGTAGAAAAGAACCTAGGCAGGAAAGGTGGTTTCTGTGCCTGTAGCAAGGAGCTGAGAAAAAAATCTGACACAGTAGTAACTGTGACCCTTTGGAGGTGCCACCTGTGTTCTGGTACTGAAGGACCCCAAATACGTGGGCAGGAGAGGGAGGCTTCAGCCTCCTGTAGATGGACTAGGAGTGATGACCACTTGAAGCCACCGGTTTTAAGGAAGTTGTTCTTAGAATGTGTTTGGTCTCCCACTGTCCCTTAAGGACTCCTTGACTTCACCCCCTAGCAACCGGGAACTATTTAGCCCAAGAAAGAGGAGAGAAAAAAATACTTCAGGAGACTTGATAGGGAAAAGTTGCCTGGGAAAAGGCTACTGCTGGTTAGTCCAAGCCACAAAATCATCCACTTGGAGACTGCACTCTCTTCTTGAGATGTGAAAGAAACTATGGGACTTGTTGACAAGATGGGGTGAAAGGCCTTATTGCTGTGCACTGGGAACACAAACAGTATTTGGTGGATGTTGCTAAGATCCTTTCCTACACTTCAAACAAGTTCAGAGATTTGCTGTGTCTTCTCACTGAGTTTACAGTGAACTTGTGACATGTTTTTAAGCTATAAGACTAGACAGGTGCATGATAAAACTGGAAACGCTTATCAAATGCTTTACTACACCAACACACAGAACACTATTGTTGCCATAACAAGTTGCAATACAACAGGACTGTTGCTAGGATCTTCCTGTTTTTAAGGAACTTATCCTGTCAGGAGCTGTAGAAAGCTGCAGGCTGCAGCTGATCAGATTCTGCAGTGACAGGGAATGTAAGTAGGGATGGATGCTGATGCACCTGACCAAAGTGCATGAGCCATGAGCCCTTCCGCCCTTCCTGTTTTTTTTGTGCTCTATGCTTAGTGTCAGCAGCTACCTTCTTTTACCAGTCTGAAGGATGAAGCATGGGAAAATTACCAACAGAACATGTACGCAGATGATGCCAGAAGAGAATTGGGTCAAAAAACCCCATGAAACTGCCCAGAAAATAAAAGGGAACTACAATGCAGTATGAGGCTCTTTGGTGTTTGCTGAGGTGGTTGTGGATGTCTCTCCATTGACCTTAAAAATGGAACAAAGTAGTGCTAGTGAATTTCCAGCTTCCTTACAGAGAGATATTTTTAGAGGTACATCTAAGTGCCTGTGCGCATGCTAACTCTCTAAGCTAAAAGTCTTTAAAAATAGTTTTAAAAATAGTCCAAAGTAAGGCTTCCAACTCCATGTATAGTAGCCTGATCCTTCCAAATGGGTTGGGAGGGGAAAAAAGAAATCAATGCATTAATCCTCTTAGTGTCTGAAGTTCAGAGTAACCAAAGGATTCTTATTCTTTCCTGTGAGAAATGTCTGGTGAAATAACTTGTGTTAGAAATCCCTCCCTCTTCCTTTTTTGTCCACCCTCAACACCTTTCACCATAGGCAAGCCGCTTTTTATGCCTTTGTTTCTTTGTGTTGTCTCCATCCCACCCCCTGCCTGGCAGAAGATAGCAGGAACAGATATCATATACAGGATGATGATTTCTAAACCACGTGCTGTACTTCAGGAAATGGACAAAATGGAAATAGTTTAATTTGCGTATAGTAAGTGGTCACATAAAGACATGTTTGCAGCAGGATTAAAACGAGGTATTAATAACAGTGAGCACTTAAATTTATTACCAGAAGAATGTGTAACACTGTCTTTGAGTTCCAGTATTAAACAGATGCGTTAGCCAGCTTCCTAGCTTCCAGTTCCTGCTTAGCCTTTTCTCTCATCTCTCTTTCTCTCTCGGTAAGAAGTGCTTGTTCTTGCTCCCACTCCTTTAGCTTCTGCTCATGTTTTGCAATGTCTTCCACTTCACATGCTGGCAGCTTTTCCTTGACAAGTTGGGTGGTCAGGGTTAACAGGTTTTCAGATTCAACCTTGCCAAGTGAATGCAGCTTAGAGTACAGCTCCTGTCATAAAAATGGATTTGGTGGGGAGAGAGAAGAAAGAGAGCACCAGTCAGCCACAAAATAATCAGCCACAAAATACTTCCCTATAACAATTTGTGGCTGTTTGAATCTATCTGTTAGCTGGGTACATGGACCAAATAACTATTTAGCAAAGTGTTTTGACTGGATACCTTTTTTTTTTTTTTTTCATTTTTTCAAATGCTAGTGTCCACAATTAAGTTTTTATTGAGCGATAAAACTGAAACAATCAAGTTTCATTTCATTTGAGCTCTGAAATTCTCTGTTTTTCCAAGTTCAGTTACCTGGCATAAACAAAAATGTTTTTCATTAGCTGACCAGTCACCTACGACAAATATACTCTAAACACTTTGTTTTTTTGTGCATTAAATCAAAGCTGATGTAAAGATTTGCTCTGCACTGTCTGCATTAGCATCCTTTTCAACAGATGCAAATCACTTTAGATGGTCTCTTACTAATGGAATATTAAATAGATCCCATGAGCCCTTTCAGCTATAGTGAGCCACCACCACATTCCACTGGATGTTTTTCCCAACAAGTAATGTGATCTGAAGCTTGACTATGCTTACACAGACTGTACAATAGAGCTGAATCAAGTGATATTTATTCAGGGATATTCTATGCTGGATTATACCACTGTAGCTAAGAGCAATGCTTGAGCGAGGAAAGTGTGGTATTTCTTTCTTGAGCTTTACTTATCTAGATTTTATGCAGCACAAAAATATTAATTCACTTAAGATGATGAATCATCCAGTGATACTATTTCTGACTTTCTGGAATCTTTAGCCAGATGCCTCACTAACAACCTGATTAATTGCCTTAAAAGTGCAGATACACAGAGAGCCAGGGAGGAGGTTCCTGGGGGAGGAAGACAACACGGCACAGGCAGATTCTTTACCCCTTGCTCATTCATCAGATAGGGACACATTTTTCTGCTTGTTCCTCTAAATAAAATGTTTTCCTGAGCAGAGCACTTTTAGAACTAACTAGGTAGCCTAAAGAAGGGTACACTCTATGCTTCTTCCATTGGTCCTTTGAATAAAGCCTACTGTTTAGCATTGAAGAATGATGGAAAGAGGGTGACTTCTAACAAAATGGCAATTCTGGGTCACATGGACATCTAGACTTCCACCCCAGTTACCACTGGAAACTTAGGTAGTGTGCTGCTGGCCTGCAGTGTTCCTCTTACTTCAGCCCATGCTGAGAATCATGATCTGCAAATGCACTAACCACTTCTTCCCTCAGCTCCTGCCTTGGGGCTCTGCTCTGCAGCACACAGGAAACCGTGATGTCCCTTCTGAGGCCTCTCCACTTCTCCCCGCCTCAACCAAAACAACTATGATGGTTTTGCTGTGTATTGCCAGGCCCAAGGAGGTTTGAACTGGACAGACAGCAGATTAAAGAAGGCTCTAAAACAGCAGGCATGCAGGTGTGTGGGTCCTGGGTTTTTGGCTGTGCCAGCTTTTTGATTTCATGTATAAAGAAAGAAAACAAATGAGGGAAAAAAAAAAGGCTTTGAAACTACTGGACTAAAACTGAACTTCATAATATTTAGGCATATTCATCTGTATTTTGTTTGACATGTCAGTGAGAAATATGAAAAGACAGTGCAGTTTGGGTCCAGGAAAGGAATGTAATTCCTGACAACTGTCCTCATCCTTACAGATTAAATGTGCAGTTTAAATATAACTGTCTTATTCAGGCTCTCCCTACAATCACTACTGAGGATATGCTGAAAAAGGGGTTTGTGTGCTGAACCAAAGCAGTATGAAATTGAACTAGAAGAAATACAATGGACTGGGAACTAGCAGGACCTCTCTTCTAACCTACCACTGAACTCCTGTAATCCTCCCTGCTCTGCTGTAAACTATTAGTAAAACTAATTTTGGAAACTGACAAGCTGTACGTCCTGAAGGTACCAGAAGGGCACATTTTTATAAGGCTAAATCATTGACTTTGGAAAGCAGACTCCAGGGCTTTGTATGCAGACGGTCAGAGAAGGAGCACTGCTTTTAGAGCTGGTGTTTGTGTGCAGCTTGGTTCTTGATACGAACCCAGCGTTTACAAGATGAAATGCTTGCCCACTGATCATTGACACAGATGGAGGAAATTGCCTGAGGAATGCTGTACTGAACAGCAGGCCTAAGTATATGGTATCTGAAGACAGGTAATTACAACATGAATGACAGTGTCAGACACAGAGTTCAAATTACAGCTCCAGAGGTTTTATCTGAAAAGAGCCAAATGCCCTCAAGTCCTATTTGTTTTAGTGGAGAGGAAGGACATGCTGCCTCTCAGACATCTTATTTGTTAGTCAAGCTGACATGTTTTTTTCCAGGTACTTCTAAAAATGGCTGTTCTTCTGGCTGAAAGTAGACATGAAGTTCAAATACGTGTACAAAAGCCATGCATGACATGATGTGAAGCAAATAGACACATGAAAATCCAGTGAGTTACACTGTGAGGAAAGACATGGAGTGGAAAGGCAGCCTCTATACACTTGGGCCATTGACTAAGCCACATGTATTCTGCAAGAAGCATGAAAATAGTAATAATGCCCAAACACAGCACAGGAGCATATATTTGACAGATTAACAGAACTAACTCAGCCTGCAAAAAAATCACCACTAAAATCTGATTGTCTTCCCCTTCTCATTACAGAGAATGTGTGGGCTGGGTAAAGAAAGAGTATTTTGTAATATTTCTGTTTACTCTACAGACCTTGCTTTTTCTACCTGGATGTAAGAAGAGAGAACAAATTAAAGACTTCCTGAGATGTGAGGGATCAGTAATACTCATATCCAGTTGTATAACTTGTGAAAGACAACTGTGTAAGCAGGAGACAGAAGCAGTTGAATTTGACCACCAGGGGAAGATTGGGACGTGCTGGCTAATGCAAGGCTGGACAAACTGCTCTTCAGCAGCAGAAGTGCAGCTTCTGTGTTGAGGTTATCTCATGTGAGGGGCAGAATCTGTGCTGGGACAGCGGCTGTGAATGCCAACATCACCAGGTTGCTTCACAGCTGCCACCTTGCCTCAGAGCTAATGAACTTCTAGTGAACAGTCATCTCAGGCCTGTGAACTACTCCTGTAATTGTCCTGGGGCTCAGTCAGGAAGACTGGCTGCCTCTGGCTTAATGGACTTGAGAGAGGAGTCTGAGAGGTAGTCTAGACTTAGCTGAAATGACCTGAGAGCTCTCTTCTCATCTAGACAACTAAAAAATGTGGCTTACTTATATGTAGCTTACTGCTGGATGCCTAGACTTCACACAAAGGTTATGTCTTTCCTTATATTCAGACTCTTCTGGTGAGGCCTTAGAGCTAAGGCTGGATGCTGTGATTTGTTGGCCCAGTATCAAGGCACTCACTCCTACACCACAGAATGCCTGAACTGAGGTTAATTATGGAACTTGTGGAAAGGCTGAGGTGATGAGAAAACACCTCCACTTGGCACCAGTCTGTCCCAATCTGGCATTTATGCCTTGTTTTGAGCAAGGGTGTCGTTTCTACACATTTCAAGGGTGTCTACATTTTCTTTGTAGGGTAGATAATGAGAGACTCATAAAAATGTCTCACTCCCTCCTTCAAAGAGCAGTTGTGTTTATCCACCCGACTGCAATTCACCCAGGCATTAATTATCACATGCTGAGCAGCCACTGATTCCCAAAGACTTTAATTAAAAAGTTCTAACTGCCTCTGAAACAAGTTTAATATCTAAAGATTAGTGGTAAATAATTTATGTAAATAAAAATCGAAGAAGGGAAAAGTGTGCGTTTGTAAGGTGAAACCATAGGATACTAGTCTTTTCTAACTTCTAAAATTTCTTTAGAAGAACAGCTATCTGTATCCAGAACAACTGTCCAAGGTTGCGGCAGCAACAATGAAAAGTGATATGCTAAGGAAAGAGCACTACTCCTGGAACTACAGGCCAGATTAATATTAACCTGGGGTATTTGATTTTCACACAGCACAAATCAGAGATGATCAAATAAAATGGGCTCATTATATAGCTATGCCTTCATGAACAACTGTTTGTATTCCACATTGTTAGCAGCAGTGTGAAGACTTAAAGATAAAAGAAAGGGGTTATAGCCTTACCTAATTCCCCAGACTGAAAGTATAGGATGCAACATTCTTACTTAATGATAACATACATAAATGGACAATAAATTCAGGATGGTCTCATCCTCAGGACATTTTATTTTAATGAGCAAAAGCCCATACAAGGTCAGATAATGGATCTGTAATGACATACCACTTTAGCGAACAGGATTTGGATTTATCAGTTTGACGTATGAAAAGCAAAGATAAAATGCCAGCAGACAGACAAAAGACAAGTGGCCTTGAGCGTTTATTTCTTTGTAGGCTGCTTCGTGTTTGAGGCAGTAAAAATGTAATGTGACATCAGTCTCCAAAATGCTGGGTAGTGCTTCTGATGCACTGAAGGAGTGTCAGTCTAGTAGCGTATTAAGAGAGTAATATATATTTACTGATATATACTATGGATATTTACTACCGCTTAGTAATAACTAGATGAAAGAAAATCTCCTACCTTGAATCGGTTGTAGTAATCAGGTATTTTAGACTGCTCAGTTTCTTCTGACTCTGCACACTGTGACTTCTGCTCTACCTTCTCGACTTCTTCTGATGGTTCTGGATCAGGTTTTGCTTCAAGGGCAGACTGCAAAATGGTCTCCACAATATCAATCTGAACAATCACATTTGTCATCGTTAGCATAAAGTTTAGAAATACAATCTGAATAATACTGCTGTCACATTTACAAACAACCTCACAAGTTAATGTGTATTTTGAGGCGACTATAAGACAAAAAGAAAACCAAATTCTAAAAGAAAGTAGGTTTATTATTATTAGGAGGGATTGTGTATTGTACTTGGGGCAGACCAACCCCCCATCTCCTGTCAACAGTAAAACTCCCTGCGACTCAGATGCGACTGGTATTTGCAGATGTGTCAGGCATTAGACAAACAATTCCTCTTGGCCTGCTATCTGGCCATAAATACTAACTCTAAATGGTAGTCACATTGATAACAGCACTAGCACGATATACAGGTACAGATATATCTAAATAAGATGTTACTATGGAACATTTAAACAATAAAATCTGCAATAGATCATCACAATTCCTCTTCAGTGAAAATAAGTGGGGAAAACCATCTTTTCAGCAATAAGAAAATTCATTTCTGTCATTAGTTTGATAATTTAACAGGAAAAATGGAAATGTAGGCATATGTCATCTTGGTATAGGCATATTTTTTAATCTCTGACACCCTTTTTCTCTTCATGTTGCTCTCATGTCAAGGTACTAAGAGAACCACCCTCTCCTATCTAATTGCAATTGTATCAAAAGAATGCATCAGCTTCACTAAGAGACTTGGTGAATTGTTTCTGTATGTATTATTGACACAGAAGATGGAATTGCTATATGGATGTTGCTGCTGTTTTGGGAATAACATGATCTTTATAACTAAAATTACTGAATGCAGTCTGCCTGCATTTTAAAGATCAGCCTTTACTAATGTGAAAAGCTATTATCCTTCTGTGAATCCTAACTCTGCATGTTTATCAGTAGGATGAAATAACTGTGTGACCTTTGAACTTATGACACTTTCCACAAGAAAAAGGGATCTTGATAGCTGTGGTTTCATTTTCCTAGCATAAATATATAATGCTTACAGAAAAAAAACTAGGCTGATTTGAAATAACACATTCTTTACACTGAAATGTAATGGTACCATAAAATATCTTTAAGCTATCAGTAGTGAAACAGGATGAAAAAAACAACAAAATCATAAATGTGTGCTTGGAAATACACAGGCTTTCATTTGGAGAGTTTCTCAGAGAATCCAAAAAAAATGTATTGCTTGTCTTTCTTGTTCACAGTTAAAACAATATAGCACAATACTAAAACAATACTTCTATTAAGTTATTATGATAGTAATGGCACAGAGAAGAGAAACACCTTGCCAGTCAAAGATGGATGAAAGCTTAAAGCCTGAAGGGAAAGCAAGTGACTCTGACGACGGTTGGCCAAATCACTTGAAAATGCTTACACCAAAACTGCGTGATTAAGAAAGTTCCCCTGAAAGCTTGTCTTTTAGATAATGGACCAGAAGATAAAATCACTTGTTGAAAAAGAACCAAGTCTGCAAAACAGGATAGTCTCTTTTTCAAATGACTCTGCTGTTGGGCAGGCATGCATGGTCATAGTGGTTTACGTGTATCAATGCCATGACATGTATTTGCAAGAACTGCATAGTGGTCTATTTAGTCCCACCCAAGAGAGGCCCAGAATACTACAGGAAAAGGGGGTTTATGACACCTGAGATTGTTTCCACCCTAGCTGCTAGCGACCTCAGTGGCAGCTGATTGACCCCACTATTGACCTGGTGAGTGCTATTAGTCCTTCACCCTTGGGAATATTGTATTTTAGTTGGAGATAATCATTAAAAATATCTGTACAGATTTTTAATAGTAAGATCTTAATAAGCATTTAGATAGAAAAGACCAGATGATGCAAATCAATACACTGCAATTAGTTTATACTAAAGAAGGTTATGGACCAACATATTTTACTTGTTTTCTTTTTTGCACTGGGAGTCACAAAAATGCTTTGGGGTAAAATCATTTTGTTAATATCAGGCCCTCAAGGCCTGCTCCTGGTCCTGGTGAAGCTTCTATGATTTGCACTGTTGTTTTAGCTCTGCTACCTAAAATCCAAACCAGGCCAAAGATCTTTTCAGGGAAGTTTCTGTGTGGTTCTAACAGCTATTGCCTTTGGGACTCTACTACTGGATTTGTATGGTGACACTTGCAGCAATAGTGAATAATCAGCTACAATCTTATTTCATAATTTCTTGAATGATAGATGTGATAAAACCCTATAGCTTAAGCTGCTCACTGAACAAATAAAAAGTGTGTTTGCAAAGAAAGCATTGCTAGGTTTTACTATAGATCACTATTTCACTGTATCAGTACAGACACAGAAGGAAGAGACTAGATTAGACCTGATGTACCATAGAAAGACACAAACTAGTTTCAGCACTAGGATGTTTGTCTATAATCCAGAATAAACTGAGGGTTTTGCTTAGGGTTTGTAAGCAGAAGTAACTCTCAAATGTATTAGGCTGAGTCCTTCAGGCTTGGAGTAAGGAAGAAAATCCCCAAACCACACCCCAAAATAGCTAACTTTGAGATGTCTTCAGGCTTTATTTTTGTTAAAGACCTATACAAACAGTTTACAAACAGTGGCTGGTGAGCTCTCTGTCTGTGGTCCTTGGGATGCTCAGCTGTGCTCCCCAGAGTTGTTTCATGCGTAAGACCACAGTAAGTACTTATCAGAAAGAGGGAATGAGCTCTTTAAGCTGTGCCCTATGGTGGGGGAGGGTTTCACGTGCTGCTTCCTTCCTTGCCCTCTCCAGTATCGCATAGAGCTGCTTCTGAGTAGGGAATGCCAGGCGAATCTGCTGAGCAGTGCCCTGGCCTCTGTTTGTCAGGGAGAGGACATGAGGCTCATCATCATCATCATCATCATCCCTCCAGCAATGGGAAAAGCAAAGACCATAAGCCTAGTACTGATGCCAGCAAAGGAAAGACTCCCATTACCAGACAGCCCTTCAGTAAAATGTACCAAGAAGGGAAGGAGAGCTTCAGTGCTGTTTTTATGGGCCAACCCATGTGATGGTGGCTTCCTCAGTTACTCTGCCTAAGCTGGCTGGTTCCAGGCACAGCCTGAAGCCTAGAGTACTCCTAAGCATCAAGTCCCTTAGTCAGTGTTATCCTTGCAAATAGCTTTAATCCATCCACCCGCCCCATCTGACAGCACCAGAACCCTTCTAGAAATCACCCTGTACCACCTTTGGACCATCATCACTCAGGACATGACATCACCTCAAGGGCACACAACACATACAAGTAGCCAGGAAAGGCCTGGGATGCAACATTTCACCATCACTGCTAGAAAGTATGTCTCTGAGCAAGCTCAAAAGCTTGGGCAACCAAGGCATCTCCCCAACTCCTGCTACACTGAGCTCAGCTTGCTCTAGCCAGTTCCTTGCTGAGACAGTGTCAGGTGCCTAGATAAGGAGGCTTAAGAACATGCTCTAATAGCTTGTGGCAATAGTGGACACTCACATCCAAGGAACTGCTGGTAGACATCACTGCTGCCTTGACAACTGAGGCAGTGGTTCTGTTCTAAATGTTATTTCCTCCCAAGTCCTTTGAAATATTGCTGGGCCTGGAAAGGCCTGGTATCGTATAATTAGCAAGGCAGGGAATTAATAGGTCTTGCTGGGGTTTGGCTTGTAAGATTCCTTCTGTTAAGTGGCTTATCATCCTCATACTTACAGCTTCTTTGCAGATTTTGCTGTCCCCTGACAACGAAGCTACATTCTCCATCACTTGCAAGGCTCTATTCAAGTATCCAGGTGTCCATATCAGCGGCATTAGATTGTATACAGCTCTTAGCCCTTTATTCAACTCCACTTTCCCTGCGATGGAGCAATACTTTAACGTTAGTATTTCAACACTTGAGTCTTAAGAAAATCCATATAGGTTGGCTCTGTTTTTTAAAAATTAACAGCAAGTTTCTTGACATCTGTGGTTAAAAACAACTTTTCTACAAAGCAGCTCTGACAGAACTGCTATTACCCAGGGAATTATTAAACAATATAGTTTACAGATGGAGACATGAAGACAGATATTAGATCTTACTTTGTTTAAGTGCCTTTTTTGCCCAACTTCAAGTCTATTACATATTTGTTTCTGGCTTTGTCCAAAGAAAAAGAAGAAATGTGGCCACATTTCCTGGTTGACTGGCAGTTTTAACAGCAACTCTGAGCATGATGCCTGAAGATCTCAGTTCTTTAGCCTTCAAGGACTGGCTGTGCAGCATGTGTGCACTAAATCTGAGGAGCTGAACTCACTTGTGTGGCCATTAGGGTCTCCTCACACAGGAATGTCATGGCCAGATTGTATAAGCCTTACAGCACATGCTCTGGCTAATTGTACAGCTCAGTATTCCTACTTCTAGCTAGAGTTTCCTGGGAGGAAATACAGGAGACCTGACAAGCTGAAATTTTGGTTCTGAATTTAGGACATTCTGTGCACCAAGGTTTCCACTGACTTTAGCGGGACCTGTGATGTGCAGCACCATTGACCATGTGGATTATCTGCTGAGAGTGACACTAAAGAACATGAAACAGCTGTTCTACATACAGAAGAAACGCGCATCACATTCCAGTTGGTAAGTACTAATCTATAATGACTGTCACTCTAAGCTCTTGATTTTGTCACTGTGGGTATAACAAATAACACTATTTCAGTGTAGTTTAAGAGAGTCACGTATCCAAGTTCTCAGTCTAATTTGTACTCTGGCTGTAACAATGCAAAACCATGAAAACACATCTTGTTCTTCTTTATATGGAAGAGAATAGTTTAGGGAAAGCAAGGTAGTAAGTGTGCAGACAAAGCTTATGGATTATGCCTAAATTAAAATAGCTAAGGTGCTTGAGGCCACTCCGTGCCCGTAGACACTTTTCACTCTTACAGAGGTCAGTCCCATTAGTGTTGGCAAGACTGTGAAATATGTGACCTAACAGGAAATAGCTTTTGATTTACTGAATGTCAATGTCATGGAACAAGTACTACTGCTCACAGACAACAGTGAAGTGCATTTCTGAAATCAGCCACTACTCAACCAATCTATATGACATAAAAACATTCCAAAATGAATGCCAACTGGAGAGCAAAGCTCCTCTATCTGTATCAGTATCTCCACAGGATGACAAACAACAGCCCTATGAAAAATCTGCTTTCAATTTAACTTTCATATTTATCCCTCTTTTTGACTGAATATGTGGTTTCGTCTTACAGTCATGATAAGTCAGAATCAGCATCCTTATTCTGCCACTACACATTGTATTTTGAAGCTACGTTTTAAGAACATGCCCACATTTAATTACCCTCAGTAACTTCTAGAATAAAATATAATGCAATAATGAAACAATTGCATAATGATTAATTTTGAATTAATTAATTTCAAGTAAATAAAAATTCTGCAGAGGACAAAAACTCTCTGCACTGTACTCCTCTAAAGGTTAGAAAGATTATCTAAATTCAAGAATTACCTACCCCTTCTCCCCATTTCTCCCCTCCTCAATCCTAGACATATTCTTATCTAACTGTTCTTTAAGTAATACAGCTTATCATTAGCAATCAGGGCTCCATAACAGATACAGAATAAAGGCATTGCTGTTCACAACAGAAACACTAATGTTGCAATAAGCAGTAAATGTTCTAAAAATAGTGTTTTTCAAGCTGTGGTCTGTGAACTTCTTGGGGTTTTAGGATTACGTTTAGAAGCTCACAAGCTGTACCTAAAAAAAAAAAAAAAAAAAAAGACCCTATTGTTCCTAACTTTATAACTGTTTTATGGGATTCCATATTTTTGTTTTTAGAAAAAATTGTGAGTCCACAAACAAACAAACTCTACTGTTCTGCAAGAATGTCTTCCTTCTTTTAACTGCCAATCCAAAGCTGCAGGGAGCCCTAAACGAGGTTGTGGAACGGTGTGATAAAGGGCATAGCATTCAAATCAGTACTAACATTCCAGCCTTGCGAAACAGATTCAGTCATAACTCTGAAATTGTTCCTTCTACTATTTCTGCCTTTTTTTTCTTTAGTCTTTTCTTGATTACATTTTAATACAGCAAAGATGCCAATTAATTCAGCCGCTGAGGACAATAATGGGAAAAGATGACTATGAGGGAGGTAAAACTTACCGAGGAATGCATAGCCATACAGCTGGGAGCTAAAACCCACAGTGCTTGTTTGCTTTAGACCAGTAAGCAACAGAGATGCGCCAAGATTTCTCTC
Source organism: Apteryx mantelli (assembly GCF_036417845.1). Classification (NCBI taxonomy): domain Eukaryota; kingdom Metazoa; phylum Chordata; class Aves; order Apterygiformes; family Apterygidae; genus Apteryx; species Apteryx mantelli. The sequence goes on from NC_090020.1 coordinate 58,642,224, forward strand.
CTCTTCCCACTGCAAATACATAAACCAAGTAAGTTTTGCTTGACAAGCATGAAATGGCAGTAATCAAAGATAGCACATGAGGCTTTCATTGGATGTTTTAATAATAAAGATTCATTAAACATGTCAAGTGTTCAGAGTTACAGTACCAGCCTACACTGAGGAACATATATTCTGAGGAACAGTATACTTACATTTAGGAATAATTCTTTTTGGAAGACAATAAAATGTGAGCAGCTAAGAGTCTGCATGGAAATCAATCAGTGTGATTCCTTTGGGATAAAGATTTACTTTGATTTTACAGTGGTCAAACTCTGCCTTTGCGCTCTAAGTCTTACGAATTGCTTCAGGCTAATGATGTTGAAAACAAAATTACATGGCTTCTGTACTGGAGGAGCTCTTTCTTTTGAGTATGCGGTGAGTAAATGCATGCCCCGCTATTCTTCACTAGAATAGGAAAATGCTGAAAGAAGAATATGCTGCTAGGGGCTGCTCCATGTCCAAAACCTGCACTGTGAAAAGAATGTACGTTACTCACCAAGACCACTGTATGTCCACTTAGGAATGGCCTAGTATTAAGAGCACAGCTGTCTTTCCAGCTAGAAAGAAGTAGCAGCTGTCCAAGCCAGACTGCTAGTGATGGATGGAGAAGGGGACCCAATGAGTAAGTAGACTGAAACCATGGGAGTGGTGTGGATTTTGTTTTGCTGTGGGATAGTATGATACATCTTTCAAGGCCACAGAAACACAGATTTCAAGAATGATATGTATCTTCTCTGCAAATGGAAGGGACTAAACAAATACCATTGCTAAGAAAATAGCAAAAAGAAAGATACAAACAGCAAGAGATTGAAGGAGGTCAGACTGTCTAATACGGGGTTTTGCTGCAGGGTACTTCAGTATCTTGGTTATTACCATAACACCTGGAACAAATATTTGCGGTGAAAGGAAAAAACCTTCTGAAAAATTGTGATGTATATTGACTCTTAAACACACAAAACACAGCCTTCTGGATCAGTGCATTATTCAGAGATGTTTATTCAAGGTGTGGCATTTCTTGTCTCTGTCCAGGTGCTACATGACATTGGCATATCATTGTCCAACACAAAATATCATCACCTGACAGCCAGGCAAGGAAATTACCTGACCCAGGAAAGGGATACAAGGGTATAGGACTGTTTCCTGTTGAATCACTTCTAGGAAAATTAAATGCAACTGGAAAAAACAGCGCTTTATAGGTCCAGATTCTTCTTGGAGCCAGCCTACTTGGCTTCAAGAGATAGAGGAATTACAAGGACTTAACCTTCATACCTTTTCAGTGAAAAGTGTAATCACACTGATTCCTCGCAGCAGCCAAGGAGAAAACTTCCTTGGGAGAGCCAAGACCAGTCAGGCTTTCTGCAGTGGCCACAGCAGCAGAAAAATGGAACCTTTCTATAACCAGTACCATGCACAATTTTTTATTACAACTCCTGTTGGTTGAATTCTGGCATGCAAGCACTGACACAGTCCCAAGGTTTAGCTCTCAAAGTTAAAATACATGATATCAGTCTGCCAGACATAAGCCATGATCAAGGGCCTGTCTGTAACAGGACACTACTGATCTTGTACCTTGGGAAAAGTGAATGGGCAGGGGACGTGTTCAGAGGCAGCTGAGCAGATCTCCTAACTCCTTCCTTAATTAACCACGGAACATAATGGTACTGTGTGTTACTAGGTGTTGAATGGCAGTCTGTGTGGGGTATGCATATAAAGGTATGGCATATAAGAGGTAGCTTTGAATGAGGTTATTTCAAAATGCATATTAAATAGATCACAATTGCATAAACATGCTTGTCTTTTAAACCTATCATGTGTCTATGCCATCCTTGCCTGCATATCCAGCTTCATGAAATGATGCACACATTGATGAGTGCTGGTCTTTGCAGTGAGGATACACAGACAAACTGGGAAAATGAGATTTTGGTCCCTCTACTTGCCATATACAAGCGATCATGCATACTAAACTTATGGAAAATGGAGGGGAGAAGAAAGAAAAAGGAAATGAATATCTGTTTTCTACAGTGAAATCAGAAATTACAATCCAATTGATTAAAACGTTAAGTCACTTGTACTATGCATTTTGGAATATGCTTTGTGTAACACAAATGGAGGCCTCAAGTATTTTTTTTACAGATGACAACATGCTTTTCAAGGCTTGTGCCAAATTATATCAGAAGTACCTGCCTGAAGAGATGGACAAGGCAGAACCCTTTGCTGATTCCTAACTGAACCCCTTCTATAAAGGTAGAATAACACCATTTCCAAGAGTCTGAAATGTCATGCTGGCCTTAAGCAACAGAGATGCAACAGAATACTCCCAAAACCAAATGGGGTAGTAAAATCCTACGGAAAATTCTTTACAATGCTGCAGCATCTCCATTACCAAGCTCTAATGGTGAGCAATGCTCACTTTCCTTAATATAGTGTCACATACAATAGGTAACATGTTCTGCAGTTTTTCCTCACAACATACATGTTAACTAATGGAGCCTTGTTTGAATTTCTGTAGTTTCATTTCATAACCTTCCAATGAGCAGACCAGCAGATCTCCTCAAAATCCTGACAGGCTTTTCCTTTCAGAAAAAGGAGCAACTAAAAGGGATGACAAGTTATTTGGTGGCTTTTCTATTTTGTTGGTTTTTCTTTCTTCTACAGTTGTAAAATGGAAAAACCTGGAGAATTTCATTTTTCTAGGTAAACCTAAGGGAAATATAATCTATCCAAGACTGAACGCCCAGCTGACTGCACCATGATGCTTAGAACCAGAGGCCCTGAGTATCATTTTGAGTGTGATCAGCTTACCGTATATTCAGACTTGGTTGCCAGGTATTGGTATAAGACATAGAGAGAAAGAAGTTGTGTTGAGAATTCATCAAAACTTTCTTGCAACATGATCTCTGTTACTATTGACAAAGCATCTACGGAGGAAATAAACACATAATCAGCAAGTGCAAATTTACACAGCTCCTTCCTTTCGCACCCACTGATGCTCACCAATACTTTACTGCTGTAGTATGTCTTGAAGTAGTTAGGGAGAAAATTACAGATTTCTTATGACTAATAGTAGAGAATTAGTCTTACCCACTCAGGTTATTCTAACACACAGTTGGAAAGGATGAATGGGTTGAATAACATCAGACTATAGCAAGGGAGCTTTCTAAATCCATCTTAGCTTAATACTCTCTGACTTCAGTTGGCTTTTCTTTGGTCAGCCCTTCAGTCATTAATATTTAAAAAAAATTAGTCTAAAAATGACTTCTTTGTTTTTTCTTTAGATTAGAAACAAGAGAAGACTGGCTTAAATTCACTGCCCTTAAGTGACAGGAGAGTACAAGAGAGCAGAAATGTTGTCACACATCACCCATGGGCATTCACTGTATTCAGCAAACAGTGGTCTTGAGGAGCTCCACAGGGAGTTCCAGTGATGCTCTCTGTCAGGAAGGACAGTATGTTAAACAAAAGGCCTTGAGCCTGTCAAAGAAAAGAAATATGGATCAAGTGAGGGGGAATTCACAGACATGGAGGGGCCCCTCAAATTAAAATAAGTATGTGCTTTAATTTCATTTAGCATAATCATCATGACAAAAGGTACAGACAAGTCATTCTGCTGTTCTACTTTCCCATTTAGCTGTTTGTTTTGCAAGACGTTTATGCCAAGAAAAGTTCACTGCAAGTCTACAGTACCAGAAAACCTGCAGTGAAATAAAAACCTTAAATATTTATCAGCAAACATGAGAAGATCATTCATCTGGACCCTTAAATAATCCATAGTGAAAGACAGGGACCTCAACATGGCAATTCAGCGCAGCTGGTTCTCACCAGTAACAAAGTCTACACAAATAGCTTAGTTCAGGTATGTAGCTTGGCTAAATGTAGGTGAGATGAACCCTACACCATACATCTCAATTCTTATAACGCTCTAATCACAGATAATTCTCACTAATAACTCCTGAGACATTGTTATAAGATAGTTTAGAATTAGTATGAGATTAATCACAGTAGAAACTCTGAACCGCAAGTGTTTCAAAATTATACAGTGAATAAGATTCCAACAGAAAAAAAGACATAATCATGCAGAAAAGCAGTTGAAGGAAGGAAGGAGAAGGTGTGTTTTTAAGGTGACCAGAGAAAACATGGCTAAAAGTTTTGAATTCAGTGAAAGGCCCTGCATATTTAAGAGCATAAAACTGATGATGCACAAGTGATATATACTTTCTTACCTTCATACTTCTTCTGCTTTATAAAACAATCCAACAAAATATTGAATGTAAAATTATCTGGGAAAATTCCATATTGAACCTGAAGAGAAGAAGGAAAAAAAATCACTGTGAAAATCTCCCATTCAAATCCTCCCAAGCATAAATCAGTATGTATCAGAAGGATCAGAACCTTAGTATCACACACGGGCGCAATATGACTGTTAGTTAGCAATTGAAGGAGCTTATTAACACTGCTACCATGATGTGGGCCTTCTACTTTTTGAGGTACTGGGTTGGTGTTTTACCTTAGCCTTTGGGAGCAGGAGGGAGACTGCCTTTGTTTTTTTTATGTCACTCCTGTATCTTATCTAGCATGTTTTGGATACTAGCATCGTTTAATAGCAAAAAGCCTCCCAGGAAAGAAGAAGAAATAAAAGCTCTGAAGAGTTTCAGCTGAAGCTCAGGTCCAACTTTAATTTTGATTTTGACAAAAAAAATCTGAAGTTGAAAACATGGTCTATAAACCTGGCTACAACAGGAATTCCAGGTCAGCTTCATTTGTCCAAAAAATATGATCAAATATAGTCCTGTTTTTTCCTTGAAAAAGCTTACCTTGTTTTTTAATGTGTACAGGGCTTTGTCTTCTGCATTGTATTTTAAGCACTGTCTGATCCAGCTGTGGATAGTCCAGTCTCTCAAATACCAGCAATTTGGACTATGCCGAAACCTAAAAGATGACAAATGGTCCAGATGACAGTATAACTCTTTAGTAGCAGACACAGAAAATCTGTAATCAATAAACTGTGTGTTTTAGAACCCCTGCTTTTCATGATCTCAAATATAAATGTCTCTACTTGCTAATACGACACTCTACAGGCAATCGTTGTCTCCACTCCAATCTAGCTAGCCCTTTCAGCAAGAGAAACAAAACATTGATGCACTTTAATAGAATGTGCATGAAGGGAGAATCTGACCTTTTAACAAATGTGTAATATTTTAAACTTCTTACTTTCCAGAGAGCTGACCGCTTTTCCCCTAAGAAGATGAATACCCGAAAATAACCGTTTGGTATATTTATGAAGAACAACTAAGATTGCTATAAACACTGTAGTACTTTTTAACTATTTCCTTCTGACTGTGTAACTCTGTATTTTTGCTGGTCATTTTAAAGCATGATGTTGCTCCATGACTGACAACTAACATAAGGAAGAATCAGAATCACAGGAAAATACAGCTCAGTTTGTGTCTTCAGAGGTTGTGTAATCTGGTGTCTCCCAGTCTCTGAAACTCATGCCTCACTTTGATCACTTAAGAATTTATTGCATTACAGCACAGCCCATCCCTGGATTGCTGCACGTTTCCTTTGCTTTTGGAAATGCTTTATCAATGAAACATGCCTCACACACTGGGAAACTCTGCTGGAGATCCCTCCTCTGACCCCACTCATCAGCTGCACTAGCATTGTTTACACTTTGCTATGTATTTAGAAAAGAACTGACTGAAAGCATATGGGATTTTATCTTTGGCAAAGACTCAAAAACCAATTAAGGGTCCTGTGGTAGGAGATGCTGACTTGATTCTGGGCTGAATTTCACACCTAAGTGTCAAGAGATGCATACAACTTTTCTCAATTCAAATTGCGTGCATGAAGAATGGGCTCAGTCCCCAAAACAGAAGTGACTGCCACTTCCTGTAGAAAATGCTGATGACTGAGCTGGGCTCATGTGCAGATGCTTGCAGCCTCGAGCCAAGCTGCAGCACCATTTAAAAGCAGGGTTGGCTCTTCCATCTGAATGAGCATGCTTTCCAGAACATTTATCAGATTAATGTGGCCACCAACTCTCTTCCCCCCTCCCCCCCCCCCAGTGAATTTCTGCATATTGTATCCCACGGCTAAGAGCTATACAGATCACCAAGCCTGGAAAAATATCCCAGTCTACAGAGTCTTCAGAATCCTGAAGACTTCAGTACCAAGAGCAGAGCTAAACAACTACGCAAAGTCTAAACATGCTCTTTCTTAAGTGGCACATGAAATCTCTCCATTAAATTAGAATTTAACAGAAAAAGAAAAGCATGCTTTGAATATTAAATTACAAACATCCATTTTGTTGCTCTAATTGCTTTCCACTTTATTCCCTCTGGAATTCAAATATTGGGAATAGTAAGAATGTATATTTGCTTTTGTTAAAGTTCTGTTTCAATAATGCTTACAGGAAGCATCAATTACAGGCATTTGGATTTAATCATATTTTGGTGAAACAATTATCTAATTGCTACAGACTGTTTCACCAGCCATTTAAGACAGGTCAGAGTGCAACATCAGCACCCACTAATAAAGCTGCCAGCACCTTTTAAAGCTGCTTCATTTCATGGTTGCTATTTTTTCAAAATGGAAGACTACGTTTTGCCTTATAAAAACATGACACTCAAATACTCTCAGATACTTAGCCCCTTCCATTAGCACACTTAGTCTTTGGCATCCTTCCTACAAGTTTGTTACCAGAAAATAAGCAGACATTAAAAAAATGGAATGTTTTAATGGCTTTGAACATTCACCTATAAGCAAAGCTGTATGTATTCTCTTCAGTACACCACAGGAGGAGAGAGCACTCCCATATCTCCTGCACCTTGGGAATACTACAGCCTGCTGTAATGGTGAAACACTTCTAAGTTCAGTAGTTAAATTATAACTGGTCAGTAAAAGGTCTAATCAGGGATGTGATATGGTCTAGAAATAGGATAACAGTGATCTTAAATACGAATAAGTTTCTGGAATCAATATGCACAAAACTCAGGGGCATATGATGAAGACACTTTAAACCATCTTGCACGTGAACTTTGAAGGGCTGGGACTCATTTTTGTGTACATACAGACAATCATGGGATCTATCAGATATAACATAATTACTGTGTGTTACTATTAAGATCCTTACTCTTGGGCTAGCTCTCCACTGTGCTGGGTGCTATACAACAAAAAGCAAAACAGCTTCTCAGCCAAAGAATTTTCTAGTTAATTCTACAAAATAAATAATTAATTAATTACAGAACAGTTGTGTGGGAATGAAGAGAGAGGACTGGTGCCAAAATTACTCTGTCTCTATGTCAACAAGAATGTAATACATGTGCATGTATACGCTTCCCCAGCACTACACACTTCTGTTAATCCATGATGTGGTAGAAGGAGAGCTGGAAGTGAAAGAGAAAGAGGCACACTGCATTCTTTAATCATTTCTCATCCATATAACGCTGGGATGAGCTCTGTCAGAACCGAAGCCCATAGATTATCTTTTTCATGGCTAACCTAGACAAACTAAGCAAATATGGCAGACATTTTTATTTGAAATGGAATCAGGGAAGGAGGAGATCGCTGGTCATTTTGACAAGCATTAACATCTTCCTCCTTCTCTTTCTCCACGAAACACATAACAGGATATAATTAAGCAAGGCAATATGTTCAGGGACAGATGAAAAGACAGAAGGAAGCTAAAACTACAGAAAGCAGAGGATTCAGAATGAATTAAATAAAGGAACCTCTAGCAATTGCTGTGTGTTTAATGGAAAGACCAGGAGGTTATCTTGCAGATGTCTGCTGCTGAGACTCATTTTTCTGAGATCTAATAAAAACCCGAGAAACACAAGATTCTTGTAATGCATTCAGAAAAGACAAGGAGAAGCATCCATAACAGTATTAGGGGAGCTCACTGTTGGTACACTTTAATGTTAATGGCTAAGGAATCAATATGGTGATCTTCCTAGTCACTGAACTGAGAACACCTACTCCTAAGGGAATCAGGAGAGGAGTATCTTTATGAGAAGGAGTTACTGAAATATCAAGGTCATTGTGAATCTAAGAGCACACAGTGCAATGATACTAGAATTCCCCTTATTTTGGAAAATTGTTCAAATGATCCAGTCCAGAAATGTGATTTTCATTAAACCATTGTCTCATAGCTGCAAAACGAATATTACTGCATCCTGGGAGAGGGCAGAGCATACAGACTCAGCACAATGCAGTGAGAGCATTTTTAGCCAAACAACCACACACCCTCTCTTGCTCACAAACTGGCCAGCACATCAAGCTAAGAATACATTTCTAGTTTACTAACTTCCTCACAAGGCCCTGTTGCTGATTATTTACAGTGGTGCTGAAGTACTCATGCTGTGTTAGAGAAACTGAGCAATTGTAAAGTTTATCCGATGCGGAGAATGCTTTAAGGATTGTTACTATCTTAGCAAGCATGAGTTCTGCTGATGCTCTCCCACACTGCAGAAAAGCTGGGTTGCTTCTCTTTATTTATTTATTTTAGATGGCCTTTCAAATTTGCTTGGTGCCATCAAGTGGTGATACACTCTAGTGCTGCTTTCACATTTTTTTTTTTCCTCAAGGGAAATAATATAGCAATCCTGAGAACAAACAGAAGCATGAAGATGCAGCACTGTCTTTTCCCCAGGTTTGGGGGCAGAGGGAATTTCACTGCTTTGGAGACAGTCATGAATGAGGAAGACAGTGCAGGAAAGCCTGATGGGTTACAGAACAGCAGCTGATGCAGAAGAAATACGCTACTGGGAACAGCTCTGCTGTATGGAGGAAAAGCCAGCTCAGCAAATCTGTTCTAATTCTTTGCTAAGCTGATCAGAAGCTCTCATTTTGCACTCCAGCTTTCTTAGGGGTGGACTGAAGTCGTGGTACTGCCAGAGGTTCTCCTTGTGCAATACACTATTTTTCTTTTTCTCTGTCTGTGAAATAGGAAGAAGAGTCCCTCTCCTTTCTCTTGCTCCTGTCTTACCTAATGAGTAAGTATTTTGTTATGATCTATATGTACAGTGCACGGGACTGTATGAGCTCCTATGCCTTTGGATTATTTTTCAAGACCTTCTAAATTTCATCTGCATTTTGTTTCACTGACTTTGCATTTCTATAAATAAAACTTCAACCGTAATGCTGTGTTCATATGTCTTAAAAATTCCTGTACTGTCTCCTTCCATTTTCAAGAAAGTGGAGAAACTGACAACAAAACAACCTCGAGAACCCCCCAGTCTTTCATTATTTCATATGGATCATTTAGATGCGTTACTTTGCTTTCCTCATAAGAATTAAAATCAAAAAGGTTTCATACACTGCTAGGCTACTTGTAGGCTCTAACCCAGAAAAGAAAGAGAACCTACCTAGTGGTAGCCACTGTAATGAATTTCTTCCACCTACACTTCAAATCTTATTTCTCTTAGAACAAGAGAGAAATATGGGTCTGAATGCTCATTTGTTTTAATCAGGAGAAAAGACTGTCAGATTTCTCATCCACTTCAAATTCCTAAAAGTCTTGAAGCAAAATGTAAAGAGACTTAAAACAAATAAATGCTATCATAAGAAATGTCTCTGAGAGCCAGGAAGAAGCTGTCTCGATGGAATGAATCCAAAGCCGCTCCACATTCTGCACACAATTCATATAGGGCTGCAAAGCTCCTTGGCAATGACATGGTTTTTTCTTCCCAGGCACATTTTTTAAGCTACAGTGCATAATGATCAAATAGATTCCAGGCAGGCTTAGCTTGGAAACTGGAAGGCTAAGGAAAACGTCACCCAAAAGTCTCCTTTTGTTTGTCATTTCAAGCCACAGGCCTTGGGAGAAATCCTCTGCATTTTAAATGGACCCGGAGGCATTGCTCATGTGTCAGTGTCAAAGACAACAGCCATGAAAAAAATCTTTGTTGCTTGAAATTTCCTTCTAAGAATGAAAGAAACTTTATTTTTCCACCTCTTCTTTGCCTACATCTGTGCCTACACCTTTATTCGTATGCATCCTTTTAAAAATTTCACCTTTAATCATGTCATATAGGAAATACGCACTAACTGCCTACACTCAAGCAAAAACAGAGGGAACACTTTCCTTTTGAAATAAAAATAATGAAATAGCATTTGTAGTGTAAGAAATCAATTATCAAAAGCAGCAACAGAACAGGTTTAAAAAATTGGATGAATTAACTATAGTGGAGGATAGTTTAATGCTGTGAGGCAGAACTCTTGAGCTCTAATACAAGAAGAGAAGAAGCTCTGCATACTTCCTGAAGATAGTCCATGTTCATCCCTTCTTCTGTTTTAATTTTTACTTTCCCGAATTTTGATTTTAAACTTGTTTAGCTCTTGATTGCTTCAGCTTTAAAGTTGATTCTTCTAAATGAGGCTCACTGCATCTCCATATGAACGCATGGTTTCTGCATAGCATCTTTTGCTCAGGAGTTCCACAGAGCTCTAACAGTGATAAATGTGGCCTCAAAATAGGCCTAAGCAGTCTGATTTTAGATATGGGGAAACTACAATATAGAAGCACAGTCAAACATCAAGCCTGAAGAGGAAACTTAAAGAATGTCTTTATTATCTAGTCTTGCTCACCAGTTATACCACATTCATTTTTTATTTCTGCCTAGTCCAATGTTACTGTTTTACTTGGGTTTTAGCCCTTATGCTTGGTAGAAGTAACAAGCAGACTTGAGGGAGAAGATATTTTGGGGAGAGGTACATACTACACGGTCATTTAAGAAGACGGGAGACATGCTGGCAATTTCGGGATATCACACTGGTAATCACCCTCTCCTAACAACAGGAGGGACAGAATTTACCATTTAATAGTCTCAAAGTAGCTACTGCGTTGCTCAAAACCACTGTGCTGCGTAGAAAGCTCAGCTTTGCAAAGTCTCTTCCCAACAATGTCTATCACATAAGGCAATCAACCCATACGGCTTCTAGGATCTAGTTTATCCTCTACTGACCTACCTACTTTATTTGACAGTCAGTTATTAGAGTTGACTAACAAATGACCGACAAGCTGAATTTCTGACAAAACAAGCATTTATGCCCGTCGTTGTCAACTCCCAGCATTATGTTACTCTAAATGATCATCTTTCTTTTGATGGGTTTAAGGCACCCTTGTAAGTAAAATACAAAGAACAATCTTATTATGTTAAAAGAAAAAAACAGAATCATCAAATAGTTTTAAAACACTAGACATTATAAACATTATAAATTTCATAACAATGTACAAATGGAGAGGCAGTATACAGCAACACAAAAGAAATGCTTTACTTCTAAATAAATAGATAGAAAAACCACCACAAAAGAAACAGTAAGAGCAGCAGATTTAGAGACTGCAGCGAAAGCTAAAACACTGTATTGGGATTCTTGGCTCTGAAAATACCTGAGTTATTTATCTGTCCTTCTGTCTACTAGCAGTGAACATAACAGAACTGGAGGGGGCGCTCTTCCAATCTTCTGCCATTAGGTTACAACTGGCAGCCTTGAACCCCTCTAGAATAATTTGCAAAGGGCAGAGAGGAATAAACGTTCAGAAAACATTATCAACCTAAGTATCCTACAGGCTTGCCTTGAATTTACTCCAACCTTTATACTAATTAGATCATAACCAGAGTGGAAAAGCAAAAGCCAGACCCCAGGCTCAAACAACATACTTCTTCCAAGGACACTCTCTCAGTCCCCGGGAAAACTCTTTCAGGCTGTTAAATTCATTTGCTAAAAAAATCTTCTAACGGACACATTGATTCAAAATACTTCAGAACCGTGCGCTTCCCAACAGGACACCAAAGGAAGTGCCCTTCTCAAAAGAATGTTCCCAGCATGAGCCAGGTCTTCAATATCCATTTGGTGAATGTGCTCTGTGTGTCTTTCACAACCCGGTATAACAGGACCTTAGTCACAGGCCTTGTCTACCTAGAAATTAAAGGCGTTAACATTCAAAATTCTGATAACAACATGGTTCCTTGTTTTAAGAATAATATTTAAACTAGTCAGGTTAAAGGGAAGGTTGCCAGCTCACTGAAGTAAAAACTGGCCATTTGGGGATCCCCAGGAGACGGGGGGAGAAAAAGAGCATTCTGGCAATTTAAATATTGCTACTGAGAAAAGGTGGCGGTGCCTGGCTTAGGTTCACAGAAAATAGAAGCAAGTCATTTTATCAACATTCAGAAGTTTTATTACAAATGCAAACTAAGAAACAAGCAACCCCCTTTTGGGCTTTACTCCTTTACTTTATGGTCAGGACAGAATGATGATGTAGGTGGACAGCGTGGGAGATTTGCTTCACTTCTTGTTCCTTAAAAATATAGGCACAATGAAAGAAATCAAATGATCAGATGCTTTAAGGTAGTGTTCCTATTTTTCCTGTCCAAGGATGTATGGAATGTCTTGTTACCCATCACCCTTCACCTCTCTCAGTTCTTTTGGAAAAGATGGGCAAGGAAATCAGATTATCCTCTCATGCACATAAATAAACCATACTACTTTCATCCTAAAACTGAACTCCTTTGAGGAGCATCAGTTAAAAAAAAGAAAAGCCTTGTCTTAATAATAACAATAATAACAAAAAGCCCAACCTTTCTCCAAACTACTCCTTCACTGACTGTAAAGGACACAGCTCCAAGGATTTCTCTCTCTTAAAAATACTCCTGGGCTTTTACAGTTGAAATGACTGGTTCTGAATATAAATGCCATTAATAATCTAGTGACAGAATGGAGAGTATCATAGGCTCAGGAAAACACAGAGAATGATGGGGTGAGCTGTTGCTATAGTGACTCTGATAAGATAATCTCTAGTGCCTTTCCTCATCCCCATGCAACCATAATAAAGCCTAATTTAAACCAACACTTGCATTAATTATATCTTTTCCTGGTATCCTGGCACAGAAAAATATATAGAGAGAAACTAGGAACTGTTCAACACATTAGATTTCCTGCTTTGGGAAGTTTTTTGAATCTCAGCAACTTCAAAGTGTGTCAGACTAAAACTTACTGTATTATAGCTTGACAAAAAGTCAGTTCTGCTGGAATCTTTACTCATCTCTCTGAAAACTGATTAACACAATGCCTGTAAAATGGCATATGTAAATAAAATACCTTTTTAGTTGTTACCTTTTTACCAGGGCTGTTATACCAGTCATTAGTTCAAATGATTCTCCACCCGCCTGAAAGTTGGTACTCACGTTATCGACTGGATGAATTTTTCAAAATGAAAAAGAAATGTTTGTGAAAGCTTGTTTGTAATTGTAATTTGTAATTGCTGCAATTGCCTTTGTAACTGGTTCATTATGCAGAAAGTGAGAGAGAGATCTCCTAAAGACTACCTGAAAAACAGTGCAAAGCAGAAAGCTAGTTCCTGCTAACTGCATATTGCAGGTCAGTTTAAAACTTCTTGGGTGCCAAAAAAGTACTTAAATCATGGTCTTTCTTAAACCAGGGCTATATGTAAGACTATGTGATTTTAGGGAATAAATTTTTTCAAAGCTTATTAGGTGTTACTAATTAGTGTTACATTTTTGGAAATAAATAAAGCAATTAAGATGCTTCAGAAAATGTCCAGCTCTCAGCCATCAAAAGTCCCAGCATGAAAACCAAACCTCTGTTATTCTGTCTTTACTTAAACTATTACATCCTCTTGCAATGATGCCACAGCAAAGTCTGTGTTCCATCAGTAATTAACCAAGCTGGACAGAGAGGCAAAACCTCAGGATTTTCAAGCTGACAAGACTGGGACTCTAAAGAAGTTTTGCAATAGTTTGTTCAGTGACAGAGGGGACTGAGTCAAAGTTAGGATCAACGTTCAGGAGTTTGTGCCTTCTACTGCTATGCTTAAACTATTATAGCATGCCCCTTTCACATTGTATTAAAAGGGAATGCTTTATGGGTGTGTGTAAAAATGCCATCAACAAAAGCAATCTCACCAAAAATGACTTTTTATTCTAAGAGCGGGAAAAAAACCACCCTATTATTAGATACTGCTATTACTGTATTTGCAAACAGAGACTTTTTAATGGTGTCTAATGTACAGGCTAAATTTAACTTGAGAAGAAATGAACATCATTCTGTCAGATGCATAATTCACTGAGTTTTCCATTTATTCTATTCAAATTCCTTATGCTTCACAAAGTACCTCTCATGAACACACCAGAGACTAGCTTCAGACTACTGTAATGTTACACTGTCTGATGCAACCTTTGACACTTCTCAGTTTGATTACAGTTGAATTTGCACAGATTACAAGTTATGTATTTCTCTGGCTTGAGTATCAAAAGCTGGAATACAGAAGCATCTGAGTCAAACTGTTTATTCCGCAAACTTGTTCAGTTTCATACCACATGCAACCTAAACAAAAAGAATATACAGGCAAGAGAATGCTGTCAGAATACAATTACTGAACAGATCTTACTAGTCGATTTAAGCTCAGGAAAAGCTAAACTTTACATTATGCTGCCAAACACTTGAGAAAATGCCATTTGCACAGTTCACGTTTCACCTTTTCAGATTCACTGCCATATTTACACAGTTCAAGTTAACCTGATTTTAACCTACTACCTGTGCTCTCCTCATTCTTCACCACTACAGTCCGATTCCATTGTGCATTGCTGCCCTTCTGCACTCCATGAGCAAAGGGGTGGCAGGCCTATAGGATGAACTGTCAAGGAAAACAAAAGAGGTTTCCATATTAAGCACAACACCTGAGACTCACTTCTAGTTTCAGGCACAGCCACTGACAAAAGGCAACCATTTCTGAAAAGTAAATCTTAGGTGCACAGCCAGGGCTTGATGTTTGAGGATCCTACTCGGGGAGACAGAGAAAAATACACCTGAAGGAGTCCAACAGTTCTCCTCAGCTTGACTCTGGTCAAAGCTGCTAGCAGGCAGTCCACCTTGAATCCATCTAATGTCTGATGTAATGTCTCAAAGACCAACAGCTTCCCTGCTTCTCCCAATGAAACTTCTTCATAAGCCTGGTGGGACAGGAATGACTCTTATTCTGTTGTGTGAGATACCAAGCACACTGAACACTAAGCAAGTTAAAGTTAATCATGATAAAACTGACTCAAGCATTTTGTCAGGCAGTTTGAAATTTATGGGCTTTCACCAGCCCTGTGATTGTTTTACTTTTAGGTAGTCCTTTTCAGAAAAAACACTGTATTGTCAGATCTGTTATTTGAAGAGAGACACAGTAGGTAACTCACTTCAAGTACTGCGTGCACCGTGGGACAACTGTTCTCTTGTGTAGGTAGGTACAAGCTGCACAGTTAAGTGAGGTTGCACGACCCAGAACAGACAAAGGATGTGAAAATGCAGAAGAATTACAGTTCCTTCTCTTTTGGAATAGGAATACAGCCAAGACTGATAGTCGCAAATAAAACCCACTGCTGGCTTTGCTGCTGCTGCTGAGCATCAGTACATGATGCAAGCCCATGTATGTCCTGCCATTGCTCCTTGCTGCACTGGCCTACTCAGCTCTTGCATTCAGGCACTGAACTGACATTTAGGAGCATCCAGCTCTCTGAGGCACTCACAGTATAGGAGGCTTATAAATGCCATGTCATGTACTGCATATGAGAACAGAGAAGATAGGAAGGAGGGGGGGGAACATTACAACTATGTGCAATTACTAATCTGACATGTTTCAGGGTTTTTTTTTTTATTCCTCCAAAGAGTCATGACTATCATCTTATGTGGGATGAAGCTGCTGCTTTACTATTAAACCTGGATAAGGGAAGCCTTCTGGGAAGGTGTGATCACTGCAGGATAGTAAATTCACTGGAACAGAAAGAGAGGAATCCCTCCTGCAAAGAGAGCTCACTCTTCTGCTCCTGCCATGAAGGCTCCTCTGTCCTGCTTTCACAGTAGTTGCTATACCTTGTCCATCCCCTCAGTAGAAACATCAGCAGACAGTCTGGTTTTCCAGAGCTTTAACACAAGCATTGTAAGGCAGGGTGGCTACATCCATTTAACTCCCAGCAGTCTGCCGCCAGAAGAGGCCATCTATTTGTTTGTGCCTGGATTTGGCCCTGCTCTGCTCCTTTCCTAATGGTACAAAGCAGAAAGCAGCTGATTAGACTGGAGAAAGGAGTAGTTTTCCCCTTTGTGAAAAGTTAATGAGAACAGCAGTGAAAGAGGAGGAGAGATCAGAATGAAATAAACAACAATTTAAAGGGAATGATCACAAAGTTGACTTTAGAGATGAAAGCCAGCTTTATATATACACCAGTTCTTGGAAAAAGAGATTACTCATAAAGGTGCAAACCTGCTTGCAAAGCCAATTGCCAAAATCTCAGCACTTTCAGCTTGACAAGCTCTGCAGTAAAGGGAAAAAAATCAAAAAAAAAAAAAATCCAGAAAAAATCCAAAATCCCTGTTTAGTTTTCAGCAAGAGAAGCAACAAGGAATGTGTTTATTGTGTCTACATTTACAGCTGAAAAAACAGGAGCTTCTACCAGCTGCTCTCTTGTATACCCACTTCCAATTTTAACAGCAAACCAAAGAAAGCATTCATTGTTGCTTGTTTAAATGCTCCCTGAAGCAGTATCCAAGCCAGATCCTCCCCTGGTCCAAAGAGACAACACATGGTTCCTCCAGCTACAATGGACCTGACTCAACCAGCTGAGTACCTGCACATATACATGGATCAGTAATTAGACTAAAGCAGGGAGGCAGAGACTATAACTCTGCCTGGCACATTTTAAGGATGTGCACCCCAGTGTCCCACAAGATTAGCCAGGGTGACAAAGATGGAAAACAAATTGCTAAGAAGAGAGCAGCTAAGAAGAGACTCATTCTGTGCAGGACCAACCTCATGTTTAACAGAGCCCCTCAGGCTTTTGAACTGGCATAGCAAAGGGGAGACAGTGAGGCAGTTGAGAGGCCTGGGGACATGCAACTTCAGGGAAAGGGGGCATGCCAGGATTTTAGCAGTAAGGTAAGGGGTATCATGATGATGAGGCATTATCAGCTGATAGGAGGCATTTGGGTTTCTACCTCTGAGGCCCGCTACCCCTTTTCCCCCAAAAAAGAGAAAAAGATAAGGAAGAAATCATTGTGTCTGTGAACCAAAATTTACCAAGTAAAAGAAACGGAAAAAGAGATAACTGGGACTCTGCCAGAAGGGACAGGCATAGGTAGCTGAGCAGAGTGACTGGAGTGCTTGGTACAGAGAAGCAACGAAAATGCAACTGCCTTCATTGCAGCAGACAATATAGATATGTTATCTGGAGCATGCAGCTTTAGAAATAGCTCACTATTAAAGCAGCATTAAAAGAAAAAAATGGTAGGCAGCCTGAACTCAGTTTTTCCCTTCCCTACTAGACATCTTACACTCAGAAAATTGCACCTTACTCTCCCATTTCCGGAAAAGACAGAAAGAAATAACCTCAGAAACCACTCCAGGAAAATGTTAAGCTACGACCTTTGCTTATCAGTACCTTTATCCAATTATAACAAAGCATTATTTTGTGAGTCCATTTGTAACACAAGCTTCTTCTGCCCTTAGGAAGTAGAACACTTGTTCACAGGCAGGAAAGTAAATGCTCTGGAAATAATATGCTATACAAGTTAGATAAATGTACCTGCCTATTTTCATTTGCTTTTCTTTCACACTTTAATGTTTTTGGACATTTATGAATAAGACAAAAGTAGTTAGGAAAAATAAACCATAGGAATCAAGCAACAAAGGTTAGCTTTTCAAATTTCTTTATTACTAGGGCCAAAAAGCAATCTACTGCCTGATGGATATAATCAGATAATTTTTTAAATGTCTTAATCACTGGTGGTGATTAATCAAACATTTTCTGTCCTACAAAAGCACAAGCATCCATTTCTGTGAATAAGAAGAGCTAGATATTTGAAAATTAACATTCCCAATCATATGCCAGAAAGATGTATGCTAAAGCAGGTGTCTCTCCTCTCTGTCACAGTAATTTTGATTTTGTCACAACCATTTAGTCTACAATAGCGTACAATAAAAGAAGATCAGATCTATACTTGTGGCACACTGACTGTCTATTTTATCTGCTAGCAAGGTCAGCTTAATGTACTTTCTGTTTCCAAAAGCTTTTCCCTTCTGGAACCTGCATCACATCTGCCATCTGTTACTACACACTATGCAGCAACATGCATCAAACCCACAGAAATTCTCAGAGCGCAATGCAACAGACACTCTGCCGGATCATATTACTAAACCAAATGTCTTCATTGTTATCAGCAAAGTACAGAACACTCTTCTTGACTCTGGGAAGCCTAATAAGATAGGTGTGG
Source organism: Apteryx mantelli (assembly GCF_036417845.1). Lineage (NCBI taxonomy): Eukaryota > Metazoa > Chordata > Aves > Apterygiformes > Apterygidae > Apteryx > Apteryx mantelli. Next base: position 58,660,533 of record NC_090020.1, read on the forward strand.
GCCTTTTTTACTTGCTTGATCAAAGTGTGTTCATTTTATATGCCCTGTGGAACATAACATTCTCTATACACAGCAATTATGCATTTAAAATTAAGATCTTATGGTTTTTTCCTTATATTTAGCAAAAAAGTGAAATTTTAATTAAAATATGTATGTTAGCCTTATATTTCATATATTGACTGAGGTAACAAAAGAGAAAGACTCTAGTGCTCTTGGTTTTCTCTCCACCAGTCTACTCTAAGACCAGCACATGATTTGGCATCATTCGACAATACTGACAATCTCTCAAGGAAAGGAGGAGCAGAATGGGAATTCTCACAGGGATGTTTTGGTTCCAGCTCCACTACTGTGCACCTGGGAATGGCTGATACTGTTTCTGTGGTAGGAAACCAAAGGTGTCATGAACAGCTTGAATAGCTGTTCTTAGCACACACATTTGTCTCCTGGAGAAGTTTTTCTTCAAAGATTGTAAAGACAAAAAAAATACAATAGAGGTTAAAAAAAAAAAAAAAAAGTGAGGGAGGAAAGCAGGGGAGGAAAGCAAGTAATCTCTTCCATGCTAACCCGCACAGTAATATGGCCTGAATCCTGCAAAATGCTTTACATTCTAAATGGCTCTCTAGTCCCACCTTCCTGTAAGCATTACTTTCCTCTAGAAACAAGAGAAAAACAAGGCAAACAGAAAAACCCAAGTAAACCCAGGTAAGTGGGTCAGCTTTACAACATGAATATTCAACCAACATGTATTTTCAGCTTAACAGCTTAACAGGCTACATGATTCCTACACCCAACACCAGGACATTTGAGAGCCAACACTACTTTCTGCATATCATTCATTTCTGGCTCCTCACTTATTTTTTTTCAGAATAAAATTTACAAAGTCAAAAAACACATCCAGGCTCTAAATATCCACCCCTCTCTTAAAAATCCATTTTATTAAAAATAATTGTTTTCATCTTATGAGAAGCTCATCCACACTTGTTTTTATATTTCACATAAGTGAACACACCGATTCACCCCATAGAAATCATCCCTAATGGCAGTGAATCAACACTGTAACTTATCTCATAAACCCCCTTCACTCTCTCAGTTGCCTTATGACTAAATACATTAAGATACTCACAACTACTGACATTCCCAAGAAATTTTCTGCCTGATCTGGAAGCCTTTTGATTTTGTACTTATTTCTGTGTTTTTTGGCCTTGTGACATCTAAACTGTTCAGCATTTTGAGTACACACTATTTGCACTGATACAAAAACATATATTCCCCAAAGTAAATGATAAATGGTCTCCCATTTTTAACCTATTTTGTTATTTCATACATACGAAGATAGATGAAGTTACAATGTCCTAACCTATTTATTTGTACAGCTTCCCCACTTTCACTCACACCACAGTCCTGCAGTAGTGTGACTCAGTAAGTTAAAGCTGATAAAAATTTTTGATGAAATTTCTATTTGAAATAAATTGTTCATCAAAAGAACCTGAAATCAACAACATGCATTAAATACCTTTTTTCCTCAAGCAGTAGATGTTTTATTGTCAATTTTTACCAACATGATAACCATAGACTAGAGAAAGACACTGGCTAAGCCACTGAAACCAGAATTTTTAATGGCTGTTACCCCTTCTACAGCTGCAATGATATCTTCTTTATTTTCCTAAAATCAGTTTAGTTCAGCTCAGTAAAGAGTCAATTTGGGATTGAAAAAAAGCAGGAAAGCATGCATACCTCTTCTAAATAAAAGATAAACAGAAAGTGGAATCTAAAGATACTAAAATCTTGACGTCTTGAAAATCAGCTAATTTCACTAAATACAAGACTTTCTTTAGTTGATAACTAAGTTGATAACTAAGTTTTAAGTGCAAAATATGTTTGGATAAATGCTTTCCTTATTGTATCTAATAAAATTAATGTTTATATACTCATTAAAATGTGTACATTTGCAGAAAAGTAACACTTCCATTCAAATTTCTTTCCAAATAGAGCTCACATGAATGAAAAACAGCACTCTGGTAAATACTTCTAAAACATAATCAAACATATAAATTAAGCCTGTAAATAAATGCTTCTTAACCTTATAACTAAATATATGATAGTCTTCCTGGTCAGTAAAAAAATAAGTTCCAAATTTAGTATAATAATTCCACATAAAAAAACATCAAAATGGCTTAAAGGGTTACCAGAAAACAGGAATGAGGCTTCATTTAGAAAGATCATAAAACTTTGAAAATGAAACACGGTTCAACTCTGTTATTATTTCAATCAAGGTTTCTTGTTGCTGATTTAAACTGGGATCAAATTCAAAAATTCAGATAATTCTAGTTCAAATCAACCTATCTGTAGTAAAACAGCTATGGTCTACATCATGGCAAGACTATTTCTTAATGATGTAGTTCATCATTATTTTTTCTGCTCTATTTATTTTGATTCAAAAAAGAGTAAATAACTTGCACCATAAGGCAATGATTCAGGTTGATGGATACAATAAACACAAAGTTAGTGTTTTGCAAAGAAGGGAACATGGCAGTTCTAGGTGGGGTTTCAAGCCTGATAAAAATTCTGTTTTTTATCCTAGTAGCTGCAATCTTGAACACTGCTTACCTGGAAAAGTCAGGATTACTGTGCTGGTTAACACTACTCAGGAAAACCATAACAGAGAGCGTTGAATGAAAATTGTACCTTCACATGCTTTCTTCTTCTGTTCACACGGGCTTGGAGCTGCTGTCTGGTACTGGCTGCTGATACCACTCAGGGGGCTGCCACGCAACCAGAAGTTCATTGCAGGGGAAGCTGGAGGGGATTAATTCCTGCATGTATCTTTCCACTATTTGTCATCCAAGCTAGCAACTGAATAAATCTCTGTGTGTATTTCCTTGTTTTAAATTCTGAAGCTTATAAAAGACGTTACTCTGCCTCGCTCATTCACATTCACATGAACTGCTAACTCTTTACATTTTGGCTGCAACTTAACCTCTGTCTAGATTTTTAATATTTCTAAAATATAATGCACAAATTTGTCTCCAGCCAGGCTTTTTGCTGGTGCAAGAACTTACAAAACAACCTCCAGAATGTCTCTGGATATAGTGAAATTTAGCTTTAAAGAGAGTATGAGCCAAATCCTGAGACAAAACCACCTTTTTTCCTTCACAATATGCTCTAAACAAGTACAACATTCAGTCAAGATCTGGTCTTAAATTCTTACCTCTCACATTGTACTTCAGTCGATTTTAGCTACTATACAGAATGATTTGAGTCACTGGGAAGAAAGATGCTGGCTAAAGGATATGAAAAGTTTTGTTAATATTCTTTTTTTTGCAAGGATGGAAATGAAATCGTTCCTCTCAATACTAAATGAAAATTCGCCTACCCAGGGTATGGACTGAGTCAGCTCTTTATTTCTGAAGCTGACTGGCTTTATCTTTCTATCTACTTCAGAAGTTTGGGGTTTTTTCCCCCTTAGGTTGATATATGTACTCTGCTTATAGAATCTTTTTTCCTTTTTTTTTTAATATGAAAGGTTTTTAAAATCCAAATGTTTATCCCTTTAATGTCTACAATATGAAAAAGAAAAGAGTAGTGTTTAGGGAAAGTCTCCCAACTTTTTCTGCCTTTATACACGCAGCCTAGAAACTTCTTTTCCATTATCTGCCAAGCTTGAAGGAAAACTTACACGAAAGGATAGGTGAACTATGAAAAGCAGATGACTAAAAAATTTTGTTACAGGAAGAGAACCTTCTGAATGCTTTTCAGTGTTACATCCTTATTGATGGGTATTCCACACTTCATAGCACAGTTCCAGTGACACCTACTTGAGCGAGATATGGCTAGAGGATTAGGCTTGCTGAGATTTGGTTCTAGGCTCTGAGATGGAGCTACTAGGTATCTTCTCCAAAGACTACTGTAATTCAGACTCTGGCTGGACAATGGATAAACCCTGAAAGATGACAGGGAGAGCAAGCACATGTGCACATCTATGTAGAAATGTGTGAACGCTGAAGCCAGGGGAGCCGTAGAGTCTGCAAGACTGCAACCCTTACATCTGACAGCACTTGCTTGGAAAGTGACCAACAAATCTTCCATGCAGCAACATCTCGCACTGGCCATCACAATGCAATTGCATTAAAAATAGATATTCCTGTCAATCACCTGCAAAACACTTGAATGTTCTAATTATGTAAACCTCTCCGGTGCTTCCCTTCCTTTTTTCTCCCAATCTGCCAAAGAGCAGCTTGAATCTGAGAATGAAGTTTTTTTGGATTGCTCAGCTGAAGCAGGTTCCCAGACCAGTAAAACGTATTAGGCTGGCTACCAACGGTATTCTTCCCCCAGACCCTTCCACCACTCCTCAACATCATTTCAGGACAGTTGCTGCATATCTTGAGTAATATACAGATTCTTCTGATTCATTTATTTTTATATCTCTATTGCTTTTACACTCACATTTCTGTGGAGGAAGCTCAAAGCACCTCAAAGTGCCTCCTCTCTATCTTTTTTTCTATTTGTACTGGAACAGGTTAATGGTTTTCATTACATCCTGTAGCTGCACATACAGAAACAAGGTATCATATTAGTGGGAATGAATGTTGGACTAACTACTGATATATTGTCATTTCAAGGAATAAACATAATTTCCTATATAGGGAGACTGCTATAGTCACAAAATTATTTCAGGGCTGAAATAAGGCTTCAAAAAACGTAATTAGCTACCATGAAAGATGCAAGAACAGCATATTTAAGAAGAACTTCTAATAGTTTGATATTGTACCATTCTGTGATTATAGTCAACTACTGATGCCAGGTAATACACATCAAAATATGCAGAAATAATTGCATTTCCAACAAATAAATTTCAATCAAGTAAAAGCAATGAAAAAATTCAGGTAGATTGTACAAGAATTTAAAGAGCATATCCACACATAGCACACAAACATCTACATTTTACAGGCAGCATGCATATTTTTTTCAACACTGTGGTCATGGGTTTAATGCAATTAAAAAGTCTCTCAAGGAATCTCAACATTAAACTTTTACAATAGCTTTCCAACACATTCAAAATCTTTGTTAGCATAAAACCTACCCACAGAATCAACAGAGTTACATCACCATAAAACTTCTCTCCATTATGCTAAGGTTTCTATCATCCAAAAACCACCCCAAAGTGAGAAATAGTGACATCTCAGCGAGACAGGACAAAGTGAGGCGAACTGCAGGTCTTTGATCTGGCAGAAAGTGCTCTGCATTCTGATTAGAATTTCTGCTGGGATCCTAGGAGATGAAAGGATTTTTTAAGTCTGACAGTTAATGGTGGCGGGGCGGTGGGGGAGGTATTCAGAAGAGAACAAAAAGAGGAGCACTGAAAGCAGATGACATCATGCCTCAGAATGGCCTTTACCATCTTACTGACATGTCCCACAAAGTAGTATAGCAGTTTCCACAAAGCTATTCTTGAGAGGTCAAGATCCTCTGTGAAGACAGTATGGCTGGAGATCCATTGCTTTAAAAGCAGAGAAGGTTGAAACAGGTCTAAATATAATACATATATCGTATTTTAGGGCCCTAAATACATTATAATGCTCCAGAATACCACTTTTCAAAACTATGTTCTGCCTGACACAATACAAGGCAAGTCCCCACTTTACAAAGTTTACAACTAAAAGTTCTGGCACTCCCATCTTCAGGAAAAACCCACACAGGGAGCATGGAAATGCCATTTATTTCCCTCTGATTCTTCCCACCAGCACAGTTTGCCCTTTTTGGTCAGGAACATCTCCCAGCCTTGCAGGCCGCTTGGAACTGACTACCCTTCGCCTCAGATTGCTGGAGGCACCCAACACTGGGGAGAGGCACCAAAATCTCCCCCTCATATTCTGTAGGCAGTCAAGGGAAAAAGCATAGCACTTCGTTTGGGAATGTTCTACGTATTTATGTTCAGGTAAAGGCACACACAGCCAAGTTACCAGGAAATATCCCATACCATTTGCTCACAAAGGATTTGTAAACCTTAGGCAGCATCAATGAAAAGGTTTTTTTATTTCTTCTTTCTCTTTTCTACTTTTAAAGGCTTACCCTCATTACATAAAGCAAAAAGAACATTGTGCTTTGAACTGTTTTTCATTAACATTAAGGAAGTGACAGGCCAAAAAAAGAGATTTCTTGTCAAAGCTCATCTATTACTTAACTCTCCCTTCCTACTGCCTCCTTTATGCCTCATGGTGTGGCTGTCTGAAGTCTGTGCAGTGCTCTTTTTCTGTGTCAAACATGCTCCCAGCTGCAAAGAGATCTCTTTATAAACATGTCCTTCATTTGAACTCTAGCCTACGTGTGAAATGTAAAGAACAATAAAAGAGACTTTGCAGATACCAACCATTTCTCCTGTTTCCTGAAGGTAGCACACTTATTTTCATTTGAAAGGGAAACTGATGTTATAATTGGGATTTTTACATTTTCACATGAATTGCAGACCTCTCTGCACTGTTTCACTACCTCCATATTAATGCATTTTGAGAACAAGTAGTTTCATGGATGATGATGAAGTCTCCAAAAGACTAAACATTTTGCAAAATCCAAAACAAGCAGCATCATAAGAACACATACAAGAAAAATTCTGACTGGTGCCTGTCTGACAAATCACACTGCACATCAGTACATTTCTATTTTCTTCTCACTAGCTATTAAAATCTGTATCAATAATGACTTATCATATTTAATGTGCACATAACCATACTCTCACCAGCCACAGGAGAACTATTATTTCTTAGAGAAGTGGTAAATAGCTGTAATTATTTTTGAACTGCTAATCTCTCCTTTAGAATGTGGTCTTAAGAATAAAAATCTGTTTTTAAACTGATGTACTAACCAGGCACAGATGAACAGTGGGAAAGTTATTTATATGCTAAAGATTCCTATTCTATCTATTCTTTCCTTCTTATTAAAGAAGCTTTTCTGTGCTCACTTTTTTTTTTTTTTTTTTTTTTTTTGTCATTCACTCTGGACTTCTTGCATTCAAGAAGGAAGAAAAAGCCTGTAAGATATATCAGATACGAATAGCTCACTCTGACTATCCGGGTTTTGTCTACACCATTTTGAGACGGAGCAATTAAACTACCACACTTTCCTCTTGATACCTGGCATTAGAAGATCCCCTACCATACAGAGCTCGACTTGACCAACAAGAACTGGAGTCTGTGGGGCACAACCTATACTAGAATCTTCAAATATGTTAACAAAAGGTACTAGCAGTACACCTTTAAAACAAGCCAAAAAAAGGACTTGCCTTAAACAGGCTTTACTTTCTCCTGTCTTCTTCTAATCAAGACTTTTTGCAGAATGGAAAATTGATTTCTACCCATTGAGAAATATTTTTTGAAGAGGAAAGCATCGTAATACAGGGTCCCCATAGATTTTGTCTGATAGGATTAACAAGACCCTGACCAGAAGGAATGAAAGCTCCAGTAACCTGCGCTCTGTGAGAAGGTCTTCCTCCTCCTTCTATTTTTTCATTTTAGGATATTGCTAGTATTAGCAAACAGGGTTTCTTTCACTTCCATCTTGAAGCTCTGAAGTTCAACTACTTCCCCGCTAGTACCAGAAGTTCATAGAGATCTGAAGTCCAATGCAGTTGTGCACTTACAACTATACATATACTTAAAGCAATCAGATGGTAAATTTCTTTGTTAAAATAACAACCATTATTATTTACAAATAACAACCTGACATTATTTGTAAAGCAAATGTTTTCTCATGAACTTGGAAAGGATCAGTTACTTTCTCCATCAGGAGACTCAGCTGTCAAAATGCATGTGTAACCATCCATAAAAGTGTTAATTTATTTTAGTGATCAGCAAGATTTACTGCCTTCTCAAAGTCAATATTGAGATGTTTTGACCTGAGGCAAGCAAGCACTCAACTTGACACTAGCAGAAAAGGTACCAAAGACACTTCAGTAAACATAAAAACAGTTGCCAAAAAACCCCAAACCCTTGCATAAGGTGAACCACACACCTTATCTGGAACACATAAAGTTCCAAGGGGATAAACAATTATACTTCCTTTAGTCTTGCTGACTTGATCATTACCACAGCAACCCAGTTCTCTGTTCTGCTCATTCTGAGGAAACAAACTTAAATTTAAGTCATAAATTAAATTAAATTTAAACTAAATTAAAGTAAACTTAAATTTAAGTCATAGCTGGCGGTTGTATTAGCTGTTCAGTGGCTCAGACTAGGAGGCTTGACTGCCGTCAATGCCAGAGGTCAGGAAAGAGGGTAGCCATAACAATAGCAGAAGTTTTCAAAAGGCCCTCAGCTGTGAGTTATAAGACAAGTAGATGCACATATTTTGAAACAGAGAAATCTAAGCCAATATACTGGAAAGAGTGAGAGTCTTAAAATGTCAACGCTCCATGGTATTTACTTGTATGTCTCAAAGTTCATGTCTGGGGGAAAGACACTTACTTGTAAAGGTAATATTCGGCTTGATCCACCTCCTCTCGTGAAGAAATGCTGTCAACAAACTGATTGAAAAATAAGAAATAGAAGCTTCAGAGGGAGCGCTCACAAAGCATATTAAAATAAAATGCCATTTGAATAAATGGAGTACATTTGTATTGCCTATTTAAGTGTTTGACAGTAATGGAGATCTTCAAATCTTTGTTTACTACTAGTCAGGTTCCTCCTACACTGCTAAAAGTAAAATCTTTTAAAAATGACCCAGAAAAGACTAAACCAACCTCTAAGAAATGCTACATATCTTGAAAAGATGGAGACCATCTGAGAATGATGTCCATATAATCCAGTATCCGGTACTTTTGTTGTTCCCCTCTGAATTACTTCCACTTTAATTGCATCCTTTAATTTGAACCCACATTTAGTTCTTAACTCTTCTTTCTGATTTGGGTAATTCTCAACATGCCTTAGTTCTCTTTCTAAAAAGCATTCTTTCCCTAACATTTATCAGTCTTGCCTATTCATACTATAAATTCTGAAGTACAGGGGCAATACTATCTTGTATTTCACTAGTTTCAGTCTTACCTAGAATCTCTCAGAGCACAAATAAATAACAGTACGAAAAAAAGCCCCACAAGGCTTCAAGTACAACTTTCCTCCTATGTAAAACCTCATCTACCCCAGGCAATCTTACAAAATTTTCAGTGCTACCAAATGTTTAAATCAAAGCAAATTTTTCAACCAGACTTTGTCTTATGGTAACAATGAATTCTGTTTTCCTGTAGATTTAACTAACATGAGCATAAAGATGCTGGAACACTCCAGAGACTCCTCTATATAATGCCTTTAGCTCAGAATATATAAACAGCATGATCTCAAGGTCAGTGTTTCTCTTTATCCTAAGAGTAAGGTAAAAACAATAGTTTCAGCTGATTTGCTCTCCAGTTTCTTAATTCTTCTTGCACACTGTGTACATGTAGATCTCATCTTTGAGTATGGCAATAGCATGCCTGTGCACTTCATTGATATTTTAGAAAATGAGAATCTTATCTGTGAGCTACAGGTATTGGAATGTGGGGCTCTTTGACAGCCTGGAAATGCTGCCTCTCCAGAAAAAAACATTAGCCCAAAGCAGAGTGTGAGGAAGAAAAGGAATAAAGCTGATTAAATAACAAAAGGAGAGAGGAACAACCGCTTCCCTTGCAGACAGCATTTCAGAAGAAATGATCGACAATGTTTGGTTATGGTACAAAATGTTCTATGACTCTTCAACTACTGGTACCAATGATCCTAATTAGTGTAACTGTCACTGAGGTGTCAGGGTGGCGACTCAGCTTTTTTGAATAATTCTGAATTTTGACACTTGATTTTAAAAATGAAGTGCCATGTTTATTCTGCTTTCTCAGTACAACAACCCATTTACATAGAGAACTTAAAAGCACACCTTGCATCTCTGCCTTCACTTCCCCTTCCCAGATTAAACCACCCAAAGGATGGCTCTGGTTACTAATTCCAGCAAGAGTAATGGCTTCACTTAATCCATGTCAGCATTTGTCCTGCCAGAGTCTGCTGAGGTGAGGAAAGAAAACTGTAGCAGCAAAATGTTGCCACCTCTGCCTTATTCCCAAAGGAGCCTGGAAGTATAGGAAGATGCACGCAGATAGGCAGTGTGCTAATTCGGTGCATTCCCTTAGCAGGCTGGTTTCCCATAAAGTGCCTGAGGGGGTGGGGTGTTAAAGCTCTTACTGACAAAGACAGAAACCACAAGAAGGCAGGGAACATATATTATGAAAATACATAGCCTAGCAGCAGAGTGAAGCTCCACTTTGCTGAACACTCTTCCTAACAGAAAGATAACCTATTTCCTTTTTGAAGAGCCTACAGCTCAGGTACTAACTAATGAGCACAAAGTAACAATAAAACAGTTTTACACAGCAATTTAACAGTGTAACAAGACATTTGCGATCCCAGAACTCCCAGCAGAAGAGATATCATTTATCCCCTCTGAGCTCACTTGATTTCATAAGCATTCTATTGTCATTCCTATCACTTCATGATTGGAATTTATTCCTTACCCGGGCTATGGTCAAAGAGCTGACAGGCAGCTTTCTTTCGTAGGTTCTGTCCATTAAGGTGGCTAATTCAGCTGCAGAAAACAGAAAAATAATGTTTAATCAGCTGTGATTATAGGAAAATCTACAGAGCTATCATATAACTTGGAAGAGAACCTATGTCCATGAAGTTTAATGTTGGTTCCCTAATAACGTCTTCTGTAATTCTCACTCTGAAGTTGTATGAAAACAATACTATCAATTACTGTTTAATTATTTGGCAAATATTTGAACAGAAAACAATATATGGAGGCATTTTCAACATGATGATTTTATACTATAGCTAAAAAACCTCAGTAGATATCTTGAAAATTCACATTTGCTTTCTAGCATTTGCTAGACAGTGCTTTTGGGGTGAGTTTCTCCTTCATTTTATGGTAAAACAATGAGACACAGAAACAAGCAGTACCATTCTGATAAACCCTACAGGCACAAACAGCAATCCAAAGAAATCCAGTTAATCAAATTGGGCACTGGGCCAGTACCATATTAATTTCATAGCTTTCTATTCCAGCAGTCATGTAACAATATTAATTTGATCACACAGGAACTTCAAGCTTTTGACTGTTTAACAGGTAGCTGAACACTGAACTTGAAGAATATAATTTTGAGTTTTATTTTTGTATTCTGCCTGGAAAATAATGACGGCCCAGGAAGAGTAATCTGTTTACTGTATGCATAGTGTCAGCTGTTTGCCTCTTTCCAGAGGCCCATACTGGTGGCATTCCATCTATAATATTTAGAGAAATCCATCATATACTTTCTATCCTCCTGCACCTTCCAGCACCAGGAACCGTAAATATTCTCTCTGCATCCCTAGCACCTCCCTTTATCCTTTGCATATGGAAGCTCCAGCTGTTTTTAACGCAGCAATAGCCTCCTTTTATACCTCTGGATCAGCCCCACTGGCCATGCTGCAAGAACTGATGGGCTGGCTAGCTTTGCGATTCATTTTCCACAAAGGTCACAATGGTCATCTAAACTCCGCACCTCAATGAAACATGAGGGGGGCGTAATTTGCAGCACCACATCGCAATCGAATAACCCCTCCACTCTGGCAAAACGGGCAAGGACAGGTAATCAGGAAGCAGTATAGCACCAATAACCCGCAGTGGCTCTGAGGGATGCAGGCCGTGAACGCATTGTCCGCAGAACAAGCAATATCACTACCCATCATTTTAAAAGTAGTATCACTACCCAAGATTTTAAAAACACTCCTGTACCACTAGTGAATACTAAGGGATACATGCAGTTCTAATAGTAAGAATGGCACCCAGTGCTACTGTGATCTTACAGGTACTTCCTCAAATTACAACACACATGCAAAGATTGTTACTGCAGTAAAATGCTGGAGTCTTGGTTTGGAGTTAAGCGTTAAACTCCTAGTTTGGATAACGTTGCTGTCCACTGCATACCAGTATTTTGTATTTACATAGTGTCTTCCTGAGGCACTTGGTGTGCTTTTCAAAACACAAAAAAGAATATTCCTGACATGCAGTTATCTCTGGCTGAGGGAAGGCAGACAACATCACATGATCATGAAAGGTAAAGGAAATCTGGGGCAAGGGCACTGAGCAAGTATCAGCTCTGATGAAATACAACACAGGATGTTGAGATAAGGTGGGCCACCGAGGCCATTCTGTACTGTATAATCACTATAATAGCAGACAACTCTTTTAAAGATAAAGAATTTGGGGATATCCTTATAAGAAGACCTCTTTATTATCCTTCTCTCCACCACTCATGAAGATCACGGTAGAGCATGGTTCCATTCCGCATGAAGCACAACCAGTAGTGCTAGAAGTTAGAGAGAACAGATGTTGCAGCCAAGTCAAGTTGACAGGAATGAGAAAAAGGCTAGATGTTTGCCTAAACATACTAAGTCAAATGTTAGCTGCCATCCTTCATCTGCACTCAGAGACTGCTGAAAAAAACATTGGTAAGTATTCACTCAGAAATCTGCTTTTTTTAATGACACGGCAACGTCACTCTGAGATGAACAACTGCACGGGCTGGGATCACATTTATCTACTCCAGAACCATTTTTCCAAATTCACTGAGTTGTCATGTCCCTTTGAGAACTGGAAGCTGATATCTAAGACCATCACAAGCCACACTAAGGCCCTGAGCCTAGGATTTCTTTTGTCTAGGTGCTCATGAAGCTGAAGAGCCCATCTCAGAAAACCCTGACAGACTGAAGTAAAATATAAACCAAATTAATACAATGCCAAGAGTGTAGGATCCCAAGACTGCTAGCCATTCATATACAGGCCTCCTCCAGGAGCATTCACACAGAATTTTAATGATTGACCTTTTGTGCTGTCTGAAAAGCTGGAACTCCCTATCAAAATTTTATCATGGAAAGCAACATGAAGCACTTATCCATCAGCTCTGGCATAAGAATCACGATAAAATGAAAGCTGATTAAACCTTAAAGAATAAGAGACAAATCAAGTTAATTGGAAATTTAGCTTTGTTGCCAGACAAACTGCAGTTTCTGCTGTAGTTTCTGAACACGAATAATTTGCAATGAGCAACCCTCTCCTGGTTTGCTTTCTTCAAAGAGTAGATTTTTTTTTCTCAGATTCATGATTTGAAATAATTCAGCTACCTTCTGTGAACCATGCTTACTCTGTAAACTGCTGTTCAATAATCAACATTATTGCTTTCTGTGAATTAAAAAACACCCTGTTAGAACTACTAAAATGCAAAAGCGTGAATGCTTGAGTCTTTTAGCACTGTTGGTAGTAAAACTTGAGTGCTAATGTTAGCGTAGAAAGCAAGTGCTTTTATGGCCAAAGTAAAATCTGACGTACATTCTAACAGGTATATGTTGCAAGTACCTTTACACTATTTATCTGCTAGTCATTATCAAAGAGGACACTAGTATATCAACTCTCTTACACCTATTGTCTCAAAATGAATTAATACAAAATTAACTTTTACGAAACTTTAATTCCTCTACAGAAATATTTTTGTATCTTGCAGAACCACATGGATGTAAATAAACTAACAAACTATAAGTCTGAGCAGAGGTCACTTCACTTTTGGGTGTGACTTGACAGTTGTCTTTAGAACAGCACCTAGGATTTTATGTTCGCTTTTATTTATTTTTTTTCATTTGTTTATAGAAACTCAATTTGCTTCCTGCAACTGGGTGATTCAGGACAACAATTGGGAAAATACAGTCCCTCACCTTCCAAATTACTGTTTATGACATCTAGCACCTATCTGGTTGCCTACGAAATCCATACGGTTTCAGTTTGATTCCCAGTGTATGCCTATCCACAGCATGTAACCACTCTGACAAGTGGAGTGCTCAGCCACTATGTAAGGTCTTGGAACACGAACTACCCTCTCACCCTTAGAAGTGACCCCTCCATGACAGGGTTGAAATCCTGTGTTGGGGCAGCAGCTGGGAAGCTGACAGAACTGTCACCCAAAGTTTACCTGTCCTAGGGATGATGGGCAGAACTCACAAGTGAACATTTAGTTTTCATAAAAGAAAGCCCTGATTTATTTTATAGACACAAGAAAAACATAAAGGAAGGCTGAGGTGAATACTCTGCCTTACAAATTTATTTTCCATATTTCTCACAATATCCACATCCCTAGTAGCTTCTGGAAAGACCTACAGCTTTGTACCAAAGAATGCTTTGAATGGAAATTATTCAAGTCTGCAAAGGCAGCACTGCCACCTGGCGTTCCTCCCAGACAGCTGATGAGCCACTTCTGATACTACAAGCTTTTCTAACCAAAAAGATGTTTTCTTTTCCACTTGTTTTTTGCCATCCCCTTGGATTTTGATAATCTCCCTGCTTGTCATTAAGACACTTACTGTCACCTCATTTTATTCTTGTTAGCGACAAACCAACTGCAATATTGGAGAATCTAAGTCCAGCCATGCCTCCTGTTTCCTCGATATTTAATTTTTAATAAGTGGAATCCAAATTACTACTAAACAGATATCTTCCTACCACAAATTATGGCATTTTCAGCCCTTACTTTTTCGAACAAGTGTGCTTCTGTACACAAAACACAATCTTGTTCTTTCCCACACCTTTTTCAGTACTGAGGTTTGCTAAGCCCACTCATACTCAGCTGAGATTACAATCACGTGCACTTATTCTTATGGAGAAGAGAATAAACAGTGTCTTATACGGACACGGTAAATGAGTTAGAGTCCAGGACGGCACCACAGCATCGTAGCAGAGAAATGGAATGGAATTTAAATCAAAACATTTTTTTCTGCAGATACATTCTCATGACATAATTTTGCATAACACTTCTGAAACAGTGTTTGAAATATTCAAATAAAAGAGTATCTCCTGAACACAGGGAATTCACTCTAGCTATAGTCATCAGTTACAATACACAAGATTGTATGTGCAAACATACAGCTGACAGCTACAGAGCAGATGTCTGTGGTGCTGTCTCCTCTTTGAAAATGCTAATGTAGCTGACACTGTGTTAACTTGTTTTCTCTTTTCTGTGAACACAAAATGAAAATGCAAAGTAGTTCTTCAGAGAGTATGGAGCAGGCATCTGCTTTGGACCAAGGTCTTTAGCAGAGCAGCAGCTAGAACTTTGCTAGCCAAAGAGTCACAAAAGGTCTTGGCAAGCCTGGGGGAAGCCAGACATTTGACTGTACGAGTGCTTGCTCAACGTTTTTCTTTACACTGAATTTCTATTCCCTTGGAAGTTGGCCAGAATAGGAATCATTTTTCATCTGGAGGTGACCGATTCAAATACATCCCAGGTCATTAATGTCTGTGGTTCCAACTCAAAAAAGGCTTACACAGAGGTCAGCAGTCTCATTGACCATAAAACACTACAAGGTACAACAGTCTCTGAAGGATCCAGACTATGGTCATGAGCACCCACCAGCTGGTTCTGGCCCATGTAGAGTAAAACATGCTGACAGTATCAATCTAACAGTCCATGGGCAAGTAACAAAAATAAATTAATGCATATAATGCTAAAGACATCATTCTGATCACTGTCTGTCTTCCCGTCTGACAAAAGCTCTTGAATTACGCTTGTTGATTCTTTTCCCAGCTGCATAATATACGTTACAATTAACAAATATCGTTCAAGGGCATAACTCAGGAAAACTCAGGAATGAAAAATGGAAGATAAAGAGTATGTATTAAGGGATTCTCTAAGACAGTTTTACTCACGGTACCAAATAATGTATTTGTATCTTTAGCCTAGAAAAAACTTTGCCATGATGCTTTCCATGCAATATATTCAACAGAAAGATGGTGGAATGTCATTTGACATGTAGTCTAGCCAAAGAGTTTACCTATGAAATTCCCAAGAGGGATTTCAGTACCACAGTTTAATGTAAAACTTATCTGAAATATTTTTTCCCAAAAGAATATAAAATTTCAATATGAAATATAAATTTTCCTCCTGTAAAATTGTGAAGAAAGTGTTCTTTAAAAATACCATTCTTAAACACTAATGACCTATAATACTTACATAATAGGTGTTTTTTTACACTACATTACAATTACAAATTAAATCTTTTAAAATTTCAACAAAGAATATAGTCTTCCAATTTTCAGACACAAAAATATGACATTCATAAAAGCTTCGGATTTTGTGAAAGAAAAAAAATCACCTTAGAGAAACCAAACATTAATTAGCTGGGCAAATTCTGACTCGTTTCTGCATACAGGTCTGAACATACAAGACAGATTTTTAACATATGGGGCAGATTTTGAAACAGAATCTCAGAAGCATTTTACTCCACACATACTCTTATTCTGAAGTATTCATGGACCATAAGCTAATCTAAAATGATTTTAGGTTTGCAATTAATTAGTCAAATGGAGGAAAAAAAAGAAAGAAACTCTTCTCACCCAGCCTATGCTCTTCTTTTTTTCTCTTTTCCCATTTTGAGCTGTCCACATATGCTGCAGAAAGAAGAGATCTTCTGCCTAATGAAAAAAGAAATCTGTCATATTTACTGAGCTGGATGCATTAAACTGCCTATATGGCATAGCTGTTAGAAGCAGCTACTGTAGCAGTCTGCACTCCCTGTATTAGAACAAGCCATTACCTTGTCATTTTTAATACAGCAAAAAGTTTTCCCCTAAAAGTTTTTCAGCATGAGACAAATTTCTCCCAAACTGAAATCTGTTTTTAAGAAAATTATAAAGGTAGAAAAAAACAAACAACAATAAAAGATAACTTTTTTGCACATATAGACCCTTTTTGTCAAATGTTCACATTTAGTAAAATGCAGGCATAAAAGCATAAGCATAAAACACTTGTGCCTCACTAACACAATGAGGCCTTGAAGATGCATGATGAACATCAAAGTAAGATTTGTTGAAGGAGGGCATAGAAATGTAAACAAAAGGTTGCAGAAATTAATGTTAAGAAACATGAAGTATTTTAAAAATAAACATTACTATGCTAATTACTATGCTACCCAGAATTCTTAGCAAGTACCTTAAAATCATTATCTGAAAATCTATCCACTACCAATAAAACTTTGTTATTGTTGAAAGCAAAATAATTATCCTCCTTTACTTTACCATTTTTCTGACATATACAGATGCCCAGCTCCTGAACATCTTTGCAAATTTTTTCCCCAAAGACCTGGTACTTGGAGTCCCACAGTCATAATATGAGAATATTATGTGCATAGCTTTACTAAACAGTCAAAAAAGGAAGAATAAGAGGAGTTTCTTTTTTTAAGACATTTTTCACTACACTAATAAGTGATGTGTACAAAAGATTATTTTTTTAAGATAAAGTTTTGTGTGTTTCTTCACATCCAAGGATGGCATTAGAAAACATGAGGGTCTGAAAAACTATTTTCTGCATTGCAAGCAACTACATGACAGGAAGGCAGGTTTGCGTCTTTCGTGCTGGTTCACTTCTGAGCAGTTACAGTGCCTGAGCAAAAGTGATACTTTTGAGATAGGGGCATCTGGCTATTAGGAAGCACTACAGAGACATTGGTAATGAGTTAAGCTGCAAAGGCACCATAAAGTTACCCAATGTCTCTTTAAGGAAATATTGCTGAGTTGCATCTCCCCAGACGTAGGGTTTTTTGCAAAGACACCTTTCCAAAAACATCGATCTCGGTTGTGCTTTTGTCCCCTTAATTAGGTAGGCTTTGCTAAACATCTACTGCCTCGGGCTTGGCAGCCCCAATACAACTTTGTATTAATTCCTGCGATGCGAAAAGGTAGGTGCTAAGATACTACGCTATGAAGCCAGTAAGGTGGAAGATATATACAAACAAACCAGCAGCACTGCTCTGCGCTTCCTGTTACCGACACGCAGCTCCCGAAGCACCTTGCACCTCTACGCACCTCCATACAGAGGGAGGCGAAAGCCTCCGCACAGCCCCCGTCACCGCGCACACTGCGGCGGCGGCGGCCCCCGCCAACCGCGGCCCCGCCGGGACCCCGCGCCGCCGCCCCGGCCCGGCCCCGACCCCGACCTCGACCTCGACCCCGACCCCGACCCCGACCCCGCCGCCCGCAGCCGCGCTCCCGCCCGCCCGGCGCTGCCGCCATCGCCACGGCCCGGCCCGGCCCGGCCAGGCCCGGCCCGGCCCGGCCCGGCCCGGCCCGGCCCGGCCCGGCCCAGCCCAGCCCAGCCCAGCCCAGCCCGCCGCCGCCGCCGCTGCAGCGCGCCCTGCCAGCCCCGGCAACAGGCCACCGACCTGCGGCCGCGCCGGCGGCCCTCCCGCTCCCCAGCAAGCCGCGGCGGAGCGCGGCGGCAGCCATGGCGGCAAGCGCAGCCACGGCGGCGAGCGCCGAGAGAGCGGCAGGCGGGGCGAGGCGGGGCGAGGCGGGGCCCCCCGCGGCGGGGGCGGGCCCGCGCGCACCCCGCCCCCCGCCGCCGGCGCGCCCGCGCACAAGATGGCGGCGGTGCTGGCGGGAGGCTCCCAGCGGGTGGCGCGGGAGGCGGTGCGGCGCTCGGCTCTGCGCCCGCCCGCCCCGGGCTGCTGGAGCCGCGCGCCTGGAGGTACCGCGGGCTGCGCGGCGGGCGCCGGCGACGGCGCGGCGGGCCGGGGCTCTGGGCTGCCGCTGCCGCCGCCGCAGGGCGGCGCGGGAACTACAGCTCCCGGCATGCCTAGCGAGCGCCGGCGGCCGCGCGCGTGCCGCAGCGGCGGTTGGGGCGCGGCGGGCGGTTGTGGGGGCTGCGGGGCGGGGACGTGCTGTGGCGGGCGGCCCTGGCTGAGCCGGGGGACCCGCTGTGCGCAAAGCCCGCCCCGGCGGCGTTTGCTGTGTCCCGCACTTGGTGGCGGCTGGGTACGAGCTGCTGAAGGGGGCGCCGGGCTGATGTAAAGGGGCCCGCGACCCGAAGGGGGCGGCTGGCGAGGGGAGCAGCCGGGGCTGGGAGGGGGGCCCCGGCGATGGTCTGCCTTCCGCGCCACGGCGCGAGTCCCACGTTAGTTATTTCAATTCTTTATGCGTCTCTTGTCTCGCTTTTTCTTTTTTTTTTTTTTTTCCTAATACTGCTCCTTAAGTGCGTATTTAGTCTGGGAGAACTGCACCTTCCCGTTGACGCCACTTTTCGCTGTGGCCGAGTTTTGAAGGTCGGTGTGCCCCCTTGCCCAAAGACCAAAACGAGGGCTGGATGGAAAGGAGGCGTTTGGCAGAGGGCTCCCCCAGCATAACCCGGGCGAAACCCCCGGGCTCTGTCCTCCCCGGCTCCCTACATGCAGCATGCGCAGGGAGAACCTCCACCTCAGAATGTTCTGATCTGTTTATTGCTCAGCTGTACTTCTTTAAGAAGTGGAAATTCACCCTTGGTCTATCCAACCCTAGCCTTCCTTTCTGGAAGGCTGTGACACATCAGAGATAAGCAGGTCAGTCTGTAAAGCCCCAGAGCAGCCTCCGCACGCTGCTGTGCGCACAGGCTGGTGTTCATTTCAGGCTCCCTCCTTTTGCCTTGAAAACTTTTATTTAGCTTTATTTTGATTTGTTTTTTTTTAACTTTGTAAGGTGTGAAGTTAAGGAAATGGTAGAATTCACAGAATTGAATTCTGGAAGAGTAAAGCTCTGCCCAAAGCTATCTGCTGATAGCTTGTGACTGCTGAGTGCTTGTGGTATGTGTGCAACTCCAAACATCAACATGATTCCAGCATCAGCTTGAGAGAGGTCAAATCAGGGATGATCTTTCAGGGTTAGACCAGCTGAGAAGATCTGTGGGGTGTAAATGGCTGGGTAAACCAGGTTAATTTCATGCTGAATAAAGTGTAATTATTTGTTTACTCTTGGAAATGAGTTGGAGTTGTTCCTGTTAAATTTCATGGGTACAGGTGCCATGGTGTGAATTTCTCTCCCCCCCCCCCCCCCCCGATTTTATGGAGTGTATTGTTAGCTTGCCTGGCTGAGGTAGAAAACAAGCGTTTTTATTTATGTGGCCTGCTACTTACAGCTAGAGGAGTACAGAAGAATAAATAACCGAACTTGGATCAATACTTGCTATTGTCCCTTCATGATTAGAATCATTCTTTTATCAGCCAGAAACTTAGAAGTGTGGATGGATTGTGACTGTGTAAACTATTACAGTTACTCTCTGTTACAAAATCACTGGTTGCAAGTAGAATCTACTACTGAAGAGCTGTGTGTGACAGTAAGAACTTCCCAAATAGTGTTTGCATGACAAATTTTGTTAAAGGAGCTTACAAAACAGTGCAGTTGAGCTTGGCACCCAAAGTTAATTTTGAGATTATAGGCTCAATGACTATCTCTTATCTGGTATCTGTACAGCACCAGAACTTTGCTAGGTCTCCTGAGAGTTGCTGTCATCCAAATAATTATCTTTGCATTTTTCCCCCTAGTTTCCTCATGGGCTTGGGAGCTCTCAGAATAATGCATTCTACAACAATGGGAGCAACAGTTATGAGGAAAGGAAGCTGTGAGCTCTAGTGAATGAAGAGATTAGAAAAATCCCTCTGAGATGGAAAGAAAGATCTTATTTCTGTGCAGAATCCTCTTGTATCTTGGCTAGGCGAGAGAGTTATGCTGTCTCCATTTTAGTTTTTCTTTTGCACATCTAGTAAGGATATGCTGCTTTTTCCTTTTGTATGTTAATACTAGAAAAGGTATGACATGATGCTTGGATTTTTTTTCAGTGATATGAGCAACTGCAAATCTTGCAGTTGTTTAAGTGTTGTGCTTCCAGAGGTCTAGCCCAGTAAATAACAGCAATAGTTTATGTGCAAAGATCAATACTATTAAAGCAGACAGTAACCTTCCTCTTCGCTTCTCCTGGTAGGAAGGCGGTATCTGCTAACAGAAGATGATTTAAAGTTACAAGAATTTCAGCGGACAAAAGTGGCAATTAGAAATGAAGTTCATGGCAATAAAGGTATTATTATTTATTTGATGATCATCCCTCAATACTGGTCTGAGTATTGGGAAACAAGCAGACAGTCAAAGCCATCAAAATATGGTGCAAAATAGACTCCATTTAAAGCAACAACTTATATTTTCCTCTTGCAGATTGGTTGTAGCAAAAATATTCAGAAGGTCTGAGGCTTTGTAGAATGAAACAATATTAGTTATGCTGTGCTGGAAAATGTGGAGCTTTAAAGTATGTAAGCTGTTTACATTGAACCTGAAATGCCTGTGTCCATACTTTTCCAAATCCATTAGATGGTCTAGTGGAAAATACTGCTTTTCTGTAAATCTTGCTTCAAATACGTCTTCAACAGAGAAAGTTAATACAAAGCCTAGCAGCTCCTTAGCTGTCCAGAAAAGGCTTATGCCAGTAATTCTCTTCTAATCTGCTCTGTAAATTTAGCTAGTTTTTTCTTTTAGCTTTTTTCCTTTCACCTAATATAACTTTTCAGTTGTACATCTGTTTCCAGATGATGTCTGTATACTCAGAATATGAAAAACAAGTTCAGGTTTTCCAACCTGATGAAAGAGCAAGATCTGCGTGTTTTTCCTAATGGAGATTTTGTCATGCTGGTTTGAAGTGTATGTGAACTCCTTTCTTTAAGGAAACTTAAATCCTCCCTTAGAAACTGGGCAAGAACTTTTTGCAGCTGTTTAATCATCTGCATGTGTTCTAGTGATACAAAACCTTTCACTTTGACAATTGTTCCAAAGGGTATAGTTAATTTTTTTTAGTGGCAAGGAATGCACAGTTATCAAATTCAGTTTTATATGAACCTGTCTTCTGGGACAGAGAGGGAGGTGATGTCAGAATGACAGTTTCTCTGTTTTAAGTGATAGTAGTCTTTAAATAGGGCCGTGTCAAGTCCAATATTACTATATTTTGCTATGACGGTGGCATGTTCCTATTGGAGATGATTTGTCCTGTACTTATGGCATATTGAATTTGTTACTATGGATCAATCACTTGCTAGAACAGTTTTGTAGAAGCCGCATGTTTGGTTTTATGGGTTGCAGTTTACTCTTTTGTTGTGCAATACTGGCTTCTGAGAACTGTTGAAAACAATTAACCACCTGCTTCTTTGTGCATGATTTTTGTACTCATTTGAAAGGTGAAAACAAGTAATTAGGACTAGTAATAAATATTGGTTTAGAAATGAAAAAAGCAGTAATAATTATTCTGATCATGTATTCTTTACAAATATGGTTCGGATCCCGATTGTTTTTAAATTTCTGTGCATCTTTGAACACATCATGAAAAAATATGCACATATATGTACT
Source organism: Apteryx mantelli (assembly GCF_036417845.1). Classification (NCBI taxonomy): domain Eukaryota; kingdom Metazoa; phylum Chordata; class Aves; order Apterygiformes; family Apterygidae; genus Apteryx; species Apteryx mantelli. The sequence continues at coordinate 58,682,757 of NC_090020.1, forward strand.
TGTACATTCTTCTGACCTCACAGTACTCAGTCCTGCATCTGTCTTGAGGACTGTTAGTTGCATTTAGCAACAGATAAACATTCAACACCTGAGTATGTTGCTCTTTGCAGTGCTCACATGCCCCCTCCTGTGGAGGTTACTAGCTTGAAAACAGCAGTGACCCAGGAGCTGCCATGCAGAAGTTCAGTTCACCCTCCCACAGGAGGGGCAGCGTCATTAGAGGAGCAGGACTGCCAGGTGGTCTGTGTGATTTTAGTCCTGGGTATGTTTGGGTCAGAGCCATGAGATTACTGAAGGACTGGTCTGTCTTCTTGCCCTGTCATAGGGAAACTGTCCTGGATAGAGAGAGTTGTGGGTGTGGGTGGGGTTTTTTTTTCCTTCCTCTGGGGAGGGGAAGTCACACTATGCATATGGCTATATGTAGAAATACACAGATTATGTACGAGACTCTCTGCATTTACATCAATTATAAAGGAGTTAAAATCTTTTGTACTAAGTGTTGAATAGAAGCGTTTGTGCTAGTTTGAATCCTGGGTGATACTAAGAAAAAAGCATAAGGCAGAAAATGTCACTTACAAAATTTTCTTCCCCTCTAAGATTTTTGTATTACCTGATATATTCCTTAAAATATGCAATGGAGTTGAGTCCAAAATAAGCATCCTCTTAATTTTCCAAATCTGGAAAATTCCCACTTTGTGGGAATAACTAAACGTGCTTCTTTAGGGAAACTTTATGCTTTTTTATTGGTGGTAAAAACAATCTTTCTGCACCTTTGAATCTCCATGTTTCAGGTACCAAGTAGGCAACACAGATAATGGAATTGTCTATAGACTGCTACTGTGATGTGTTTTACTTTCAGATCCATATTTTAAAAGTATTAAAGAAAAATTAAAGAAAAATGGAACGATTCTCAAACATGAATTAAAAATTTTACTGCATTTATGTCAGACTTCTTCTGATGTGGAACTAGCCAGAAAAGTTATTTACAGGTACTTTTACCAATCCAGGTAACACTGTTTTCTTTCTTTATATTTTGCTTTTATCAGATCATCTCAGGTTATGTCTGCAGCTGAGGGTTTGCCCTAATTCATTGGCTGTCTACATAGTTAATCCCTTAAGCTAAGGCTGTTTTCTTCTTTACCTTGGATTTGCAAACCTTCAGGCTCAAAGGAGAGTCAGGTTATGGGAGTGAACTGGAGTCCCACTGTATGCAGAGTGAATGGTGAGCCACGCAGAAAGCTGTCAGCTGAGAGGTAGAGATGTATGCTGTGCCATCTTCAAGCAGAGATGTGCCCAGTTATAAACTGATCTGGACGCAGCAGTGGCAGGTTAGGAGGTTTTACGAGTTAAAGCCTTTCCAGCAATTACAGTGTAGAAGCTATGAAAACATTATTAAAAAATGCAAAACACCCTTTTCTGTAGAGCAAAGTGCAGGAGAGAAAGAGTTTTGAGGTATTTCAGCAAGGAAAGATGAGTGCTACCTCCTGTGCTATTGCTCTGTGAATAGAAAGTAAAATAGCTGGGGATTTTTGTGGTAGAGACCCATTCTACTACTAATCTGCTGCAGCTTACTTTACTGGAAATAGAAGAAATTACGTATTACTAGTTTGTTTTTTTTAAGCTCAGTCAAAACAATATTTTTTGATAACATTAAGCTACTGTTTGGCTAAATGCCATTGACTGGTGCAGATAGAGAAGCTGCCTCTATCATTACACATGCAGATCTCACTGTCTATTTAAAGCTGTTTTCCCTTGACAAATTTCATAGATCACGTGATTAACTTTATGGAATCTTTCCAATAGGTACCATGAACAGAATGGAATTACAGCTCTACATGATTTTAAATTTGGGCCCCTATTTATGAGGCTGTGTTATGAGCTGGACCTTGAAACACCTGCAGTAGAACTTATCAAAGATCAGGTAACGTCCCCTATATATTTTGAAAATTTCGTTGTTACTATTCCAGTCTGAGTGACTGGTAGGATATATATATGAGCATACTGTTGCAGTAACAAGGATATTAACATATTAAGTTAATGATGTGATTACCAGGTTTTGACTTAAAAAAAAAAAAAGGGGGGGGGGAGGGGGAGAGCCTGAAAGTGAAACAACAATCCCCCCACCAAAAAAAGGGGGGCACAGGGGGACTGATGACTTCTATTATCGTACTTCTGTATCATTGCATCATTTCAATAAAAAGTAATGAATAAAAAAATAATTCCTCAACTAAACACAGCTGATACATGTTTCCCTGCATCCTGTCTTGCGTTAGATCATTCCTAGAAATGAAAACTTGTGAGTTTTTCTGTGGCAGCCTTCTGAAGTCCCTTGGATTATTTACACCAACAGATGTACCATGCTACTCTGTACTCGAAACTCCCTTTGAACCCTGTAGAGACGGTGTAATGTTAATCAGCTCAGGCACTCAGTCATTTTTATCCTGAGGAAACAAAGACTTGTTTCTGAGCATTTATTTGCAACTGAAAAATCCTATATAAATGTTGTGTGCCGTTATGACTAGGTATATATCATGTCCAAAATCTAATACATAAGAAAATCTGTGCAATAATATTGTGTGTTCAAAACAAGTCAGCTCTATGATGTTAATTCAACAAGAAACTATGGGATATACCTAGACAAATACAGGAGAAGCGTCTTTTGGACTACTGCTATTAAACTAGGCATGTGTATGACTGTCCTTTTCTGTTTGGTTGGTTTTGTTTTTACATTGAGACCTGTGTCATCAAGACAGATCCCATAGTAGCTGCAGGACTTGGTAGCTGATAGGTAGTACTAGATAATGGAGGGTAATATGCAGTGTCACTGTAACTCTTCTTCAGAGGTTGCTACAGAAATTCAGACTTAACACTTCTGTCATTTTATTATGGATATTCACGTTCTCCCAATGCACAGTGTGTTTGGAGTGGAATGTGAAATATATCTTTTCTTTGTTCTACTACTATGCTTGTCATGACTCAAGCCCTTGCGCTGATCTGCTCATCGTTTGGTATTGAGTAGCAGAAAATTCCTTCAGTTTTGTGGTTATGGTACTTTACCCCAAAGATGTTGGTAATTAGCTGGAAGCTGTGTATCTACTAAGTTTTTGGAGCTGCCATTATGCAGTGAGTTCTGCTTGCATTAACTTAAATGACATAATCTGTCATTTAAAACAAATAGTGGAAATCTCTATGAAATTCCTGTTTAAAGTGAGCTTTTCAGCATACTGAGTCACTGGTATTTTAGCGATTACTTGACAGAAGGATGGTCAGGGAACCCAGAGAGTTACACATTGAACTTGTGAAGATGGGGCTCATTTCTAGTAGGAGAACCTTCTCAGTGCTCTGTGCAATAACTGTAATAGTCACTACATGAAGTCACTGTAGTAACTTTAAGCTTGCTCTGTTTATATACTCCTTTTCCAGAACTTGCGTGGTTTTTTCTCAGAGAGTACATCATTCCATATTCTGATGACTATGTTGTTTAAAAAGGGCCATTACGAAAGTAAGTACTGCATGTGTTAAGGCAAATGCATTTTGAGGAGGATGCTTCTCACATGTATTTGCATGTATATATGTGTGTATATACATATATATATAAACAAAAATAAAAAAAATACTGCTGAGCGATGTGTGGTTTTGGAGGATCAAACATCATAGAAATCTCTGTCAAAGAGATTTCGAAGAACTGCACTATGGTGTGTAATAGTAGTGGAAGGCTTTACCTAGTTCATGCTTGCAGTGGTATTCTTATCTCCCCTCCTCAATAGTACAGAATTGTGATTATACAGGAGGGCTTTTTTTTTTTTTTCCTAACTCCTTTTCTCTGAAGGCTTAACTTCTGATTTGTAGTTTCCCATAGTTTTTTGTTTTCCCCATTCAAAGTTTGTTTTACTTGGATTTTGGAACAGGAATTTCTACAAGAAAATTTTCTGGCAATTTTGCATTTGTGTCAGAGCAGGGAAAAATACTCTTTTTTGCTTTATAAAACAAGCTTGAGGCTTCTGTTTTGTCTCACTAGGGTGCACAAAGTGGCTACTGCAACATTTAAGCCAAAAATAAATAAGTAAATCAGTCTGACCCTTTATGAATACAAGGGGTATGTATGAATACAGTTTTTTAGTCACTACTGGTACAGCCTTAAACTTGTGAAATAACACTGCTGCATTTTTTGACAGATGCTTTGGAAGTTCTAATGGAAATGAAAAAACAAGGTATACCTTTCAACAAAGAAACCTATCTACTTGCATTTGCAATATGCTACAAACTGGTAAGTATTTTCATATTGCCCTATGACAAAGTGGTTGAATTGCCTTTTCTCTCTCTTGTTTTGGGGGATTTTAAAATTTCCACAGGTTCCCTGTCATGATTTCTTATCTAATGCAAATATTTTAGACATATTAAAGTCATACATAGCTTCATTGTATATGATGTGGTGCACATATATAGCTTTCTGTGTAAACTAATGTCACAAAGCAAATCTCTAGAGTGTTAGATATAATCATTGAGACAAATTTAATATAGCAGTTGATTAAATGATAAGCATTCTTCCTCTGGGACCTCTGCATCTTTGTGCATCTCTGTGCTTGAGCTGCAATAGTGTGTTTGTTTTGTCTGGCTGCTTTAAACAAGGCATACATGGTATGTTCTCTTTGTCAGACATCTCCCCTTTTTTTCCCCCCCTCCCCCTCCAAGTAACTCCTGAGCTGTTTCTGCAATTGCACCTAAATTTTACAAGGAGTTCACAAAGATAATCTGTTCATACATATCTGATGAAAATGGGCAACTGAGTGGAGAAAAGAAACCTAAATGAATGCCTTCAGTGAGAAGGCTGCCCCTTGAGCTCAGCTGTGTTATTAGATCAGACAGAGACAGAACAGAGTAAGAAACTAGGCTACACAGGTACCACAACTGTTTCCCTAGAGCGCTTCTCTTTTTGTAGCAAAGTGAGATCCTCAAACTCTTTTCTTTTGCTCTTCCTTTTCAAATTTGAAAAGGAAGAAAACTGTTTTTCAATTTCTTCCTTTTTCTTAAGGAAGAAAATCACTGGCTGATGGAAAAATGATATCACCGGATTAAACTTCTCAAATTTCTCAGTTAAGCACACAGTGAAACTGATGATGCATATGTAATAAAGAGTTGACCTGAAACGGTAGCCCATCAGTAATTTCTATGGTGCTTTTGAAATCCTCAGCTCTAATGAACTGAAGCTGCCTTTAGAAGGCCAGGGGAAATAGGAATAGCCATGTGGCTGTGGTGTTTGGAGAGTGGGACAGTAGATGGAGAACACTCAAAGAGAAGAGCTGTGGAAACTGCTGTTAGAAACAGCTGGAGATTAATGGTTGCAGTCAGTCTGGGAATGTTACCAGTTCTACTTAGGAGATACCTTTACTAAGCAATTATGAGTGTATAAAGACTTTGACACTGTGCTGGAAAACAAGTTTATAAGCTGGTGTTTGCTGCTCTGCGTCAACTTAGGCAATACTTAGCACTTCAAGGTTGTTCCTTGATCCACACTTTGTGCCCCTTTGGTTAAAGGCTTTCACAGAACCAAGCTGTGCTTCTCTGAGGTATCCTTTATTTCATCTGTTGTAGTATCTCTTTATATCTCTAAAATCTTTCCATAGTTCTTTCCGTAGCCTGCTGTCTGAGATCCATGATTGATGGCATATGCATAAGGAAGGTGTTCTTGAGACATTTGTTTTCTGCTGCTTCTGGCCCTGTCTGTTTTCTTACAGACAATCTGGCCCATCATTACTTGATTAGCGAGTTGATGAGAATAGAGCGGAAATGATTCTAAACAGCCACTCAGTTGTTCTAACAGCCACAGTAAATCTGTTTTTACATTAAGATAAAATACTACCAATAGGGGAATAAGCTGTATTAACCCTTTGTGCACTAAAGAGGATTAGATGGAGGTCTTTTGAAAGCCTAATCTGTTTGTTCATTCTGCTTTTAGTGGTAAATGCTAAAACCTCAAGCTAAGAGGGGACACTATTGAGCTCAAAAACTTTTTGCTAAAGATGCAACGTAAGAAGCTCAGGAAAATTCTTCAATAGCTTCAACATGCACTAGCTGAATGCAGGAAATAATGGAGCTGGCATTGTTAACAGCAGTGCTGAATTTGTACCTGGTTAATTCTTGGTTTCTTTTGAATAACTGTGTTAGGGACCAACTCAGAAAAATGTACAGGGCTTAAAGCTGGGATTGTTCCTAGTGGATAAACAGAGGAATTAATGTTTAGTCTTTGTACAGAAGTGCTTTTGAAGTCAATTATTGGGATGTTTTAAATCATTGTAAGGCACTTCTTTCCTCTAAGGTAAACAGATGGTCATCCTTTTAGTGCAGGAAATGGCAGTAGGCCTTTTGATGGCAACAAAATGCGTATGTAATAGTACTCAATCTCTTGGTGGTCAGAATATTTCTAAATTTTCAAAGACTTGTGGGACTTCTCTTGTGGTTTAAAAGGTGTTTTAACAAGCTGTACAGACCATCCAGCAGTAGAATGGAAAAGTATCCCCTGAGCACCCTAAGGAAGACCCTGCTGTAAAGACAAGGTTTGTATTTTGCAGGAATGACACTTTGAACAGTAAGAACAGAGATTGACACCAGATAATAGAAAGTAACATGAAGGTCTGAAACAGTGGTGCCAGTTATTTCAGAAACCTTGCTGCTGCCAGTTCTTAAGTTTGGCGGGTATTAATATGCTTGGGATCCAAACAGATCTACTTAAAATTTCCAGTTCGAGAAGCATTGTTCTTGAGGATTGGTTTGTAAGATACAAAGCAATTTGTATGATTTGTACAAGCAAACTCATTGAATTTTACTATGGACTCCTATTGAAAATAATGACATTATTGTTATTACAGTATGTCATTCACAACAATGGTTTGCAGATCGCTTATGCCCATAAGGCTAAGTGTGCAGGTAAATCTTGACTTTTGGGTTAGTTGATTGCAAATTGAAAGAGAAGATGGAACACTGTAATTTTTTGCTTTCCGGAAATAATGCAAACTTTCCATGTTGGAAAACAGGCAGATATCTAACCTGTTGCATTAGAATATCTGCTCTGGAAGTATTTTCTGTAAGATTTATTCTGTAAGAGTCGGACTCAAAACTGATAAATATTCATATTTGTACATACTCAGATCTCTCAGGTTAGTGGTGCTAAATAGTCCAAAGCTTAGAAAACATTGATTTCCCCCCCACACACTCCCACCCCATCAACTAATCAATGTAGATGCTAGAGTAAAGGAAGGAGGAAAAGTCAGCTTTCCTCCTGACTTGAGAATGATATGAAAGTGGAAAGGAAAGTATCTGTTGCTTTTAGCAGACTGCCAGGGGTTCATTTTATCTCTTGTAGCAGCTGAAACAGTCAGAGTAAGGCATAGTTATTACATTAAAAAAAGGAAGTTATTTTTACCCTCTTCTGAACTCTGTAGCTCTGAATATCATCTTTTGGTGTTGTGCTTCTCAAGAAGTGCTGGTTGAGTTCAGATGTAGAAGTAATTGCCTTGCTGATCTTACAGTGCGTTGACTTCTGAATGCAGTGAACTTAGGCTTCTACAGTTGCCTACAGCCCTTTCAGATCACAGAATTAACAACTGCAGCTTAGATTGAAATTTCTACACAGGACAGCCTGGAGTCTTGCAAAATCTCTGCAAAGCTGCTTGAAGAAGCACAGCTAAAAGGTGACACATTACCACTACGAGCATTCTACTTTGCTGTGGCGTTTGCTCTGAAACAGGTACAGTGATTTTTGTTTTGGTTTATTCCTGAATCTCTGTGCATGCCTTGCAATATGATAGTAAAAGAAAGCAAACATAGAGATCATGTTGCATGCATGATCTGTGCAATAACTTCAAGTGCTATAATTTTTATGCCCCTGAAAGAGTTGGATTGTAGGTAACTCCTACATAAAGTGAATATGGAAATTCTGAAATCTAATCATATGTCTTGAGTCTAATGCAGAGGCACATTTTGTGCCACTGACAGTGTCACATGGCAGAATTTTCTTCCAAAATGGAAGAGTTGGGTCAGCAGGTTTAGATGTACCCATGGACCCAGTCCTGCAGATGTTGCTGTGTTTAGTGATGGCTTCCTTTATATACAATAAAAATAATAAATTTAAAGTATTTACATAGTCAGCTCCTCAAAATGTTTATCTGGGGAAGCATATTTAAAGGCTATAATGTGTATTGCCCTGCTGCTTGGGAGATGGTGTACCTTTCTCCACAACATGTAGCTTCAGGGTAAGGTTTTCCATATAACTCATGCTTAAACCCTGCTGTGAAAAGGATCTGAGGCAGTAGAGGGTGAAAGATTGACAGGAGATTAGCAATCCTAAAGCCTAATCTTTTCTCTCCCGTTAATTGTTTGTCTTGAGCAAATTTTGAATGCTCTCTGCTTTTTGTCTAAAAGTCTCTTCACGGGCACTATAAGACCTAGTGATTTGATGTTATTCATGCATGTAAATGCATGAAATAGCATTATTATAAATTTTGTTGTTATTCTGTGGTCTCTTTGTATCATCTCTGGGAACAGTAGAGACTGAACAACAGTGTTGTCAAAACTAATTTATTCATGTGCCTGGTAGCATGATGGGGCTTCTCATTGGTGTTGAGGTTAAAAACCAAAATCTCTAGCTATGAAACGCATGACATCCTTGATGCCTGTGTTTTTTATAAGAATTAGGTAAAATTTTCTTTTTGCAAACAGAATAATGATTACACTTAACTATTCCTAAACTGTATAGTCTTTGGCAGCATGTCTTGCTACAAGAAAGATGTCTTGATCCCAAGTATCTGATGCTGGTCTAGTAAATGTCAGTGTTACATTTATTGTCTGTACAAATCATTTCATGTCATAGATACAGTACTGTAGAGGAGTATGGCCAAAAGGTTAAAAAGTGCTGGACAGGGAAAAATAACCAGTATTAACATAAGCTACATTTTATTTAAGTGCTCTATCTAGCATGTGCCAGACTCTGAGCATGTGTAGTTCTTTTATCTTTTAGGTGCTCTCACGCTCAGTATTGGTTGCATGCTTCATTTCCCTACTGATCTGAGACCTGAGATCTGAAAATACTGTCTGATGTGCTAGTGAGCCAGACAACATGGGAACTCCAGCTTGGGGTGTTCCTTTTACAGGCTGGGTGCTGTATGAGACTTTTTAGTGAAGGGGGTTTAGAGGTTTAGACTGCTTTGTGATTCACTGACAAGTTGTAAGAACTCATTTTTCTTGAACTTTTATTGTGAAAGTGTGTCATACGTGTATAATTATATATTTGTTTTTATTTCTAATTCCTCCTAGAATGATGTGGCACAAGCCCAATTTTATTATTCTCAGATAATGAAAACAGAAAACAAACTATACAATAATATTAGTGTAAGTATGCTTGCTTTGTATTAGAGTTGTACAGAGAAATATGCTATACTGGACAAACAACTCTCAAGTGCAAAGTAGCAGAAGGCCAGGTTCTTAGCAGCATATACTTATTTCAGTAATGTTGCCGAGTTTGCTTTTGTCTGCCAACAGACAGTTTGTCAGTTGGATGAGTTACACTAGGAGTTAAAAGAAAAAAAAAAAATCTTTGTTCCCCCCCCCCTTTAATTGACTTCTTACTATAGATGGGAAGTAGACCAGTCCTACATGAATGAGTATAGACCTGGGAAAAATTTCTAGTTATGACACTATGAATTTTTCCCCTCTGTTGCTAAAAGAGATTAAAAGCACCACAGCTCCAAATAAATGTCTTCATTGTCTCTGCTCTGCTCACTTCAGGCCTGCTTCAGCCCTATGAACCTTAACTATGTATGTACATAAAACAAATTATTTCTTTAGTTGCATGATCTACAACCTGAGAGGAAGTCTACTGTGCATGTACTGTAAGTGATCTCTACAAGCTATGGAAAAAACACTTTATTCCAGAACAGTTAATACAGCTCCTTCAGAGGAGTTCTGCCTCCAGGCTGGCCCTTCCTTTCCAGGTCCCAGCTGTAAAAATAAGAAACTAATTTGACCAGTGGAAATCAGTCATTCCCTCTGCCTTCTTCATGATCAATGGTTTATCTACACAGCGTCTAGAAATATATTTTGTTCCTGCTTTGCTTCCTTATGTCCTCCTCAAACACTTTTAAAAAAAAAAAAAAACTTGCTTTCTGATGTTAAGTATTGTTTGTGGGATGTGGATTTTATCTTATTTTTCAGGTTCTTGTCCAGCTCAAGTCTGGTTCACTAGAAGAAATAATAAAGATGTTAGAGGCAGCAGTAGAAGTAGATACTTCGCCCTTTGTGAAAAAAATTGAGTTTTCTGAGCAGGTGGTGAGTATACAATAATGAACTGAATCAGCTAGAAAGCATAGCATCACTGATGCACACAGGTCAGGGATACAGGCCTGAGGGGAGGTCCACAATGTTTTGCTAAACCATGATAGTGGCTGTTCAGTTACAGAACTTCAAGTGCCCAAGTTCATCCAACTTTGCTGCAATAGATGTTGTATGTATCAGTGTTGTATTTTGATTTTTTGTTTGGCAAATTTATAACACTTACTAAAAGACCAAACATTAGTCTTAACCCATTCCTTCTACAATAGGTTATTGATCAACAGCGTTTAGCAGACTCACTCATACATGAGTTCATACTCTGTATATATGGCATAGTTTACTGAAATTTTCAGTGTTCTGGAGTATGACTTTCATTGATCAGGACTGCAAATTTAGTATGTTAGATAATACAATAGAAATAATTATGCTGATCTGGAAAAGAGATTCCAGGAAGCAACTATGTTGCCTGGGTTTAAATAGAAAATTGTATTAGTCTGTGCTAGGATTGAAAACAGGACTGTGCTACTTTAAGGAAGTTTTTAAATCTAATAGACTCTCTCAAATTGTTATCCACTGCATGTCCACCATCGCCTGGTGGTGTGTAATGTGTGCTGCTTAAAAACCTCTTCTTACATATCATTGTGTTCGCCTTTTATCTTATGTTTTCTGGCTTCCCCCCTGCCCCTTCTTCTTTGAGTGAATGCTTGTCTGGAATATAGTGCCTTCACTTGCTGACATGTAACAGTATGTCATTTGCCCATCCTTAGCTGGCTACAGTCAGGGAAAAGACGGAAGAAAACCCTGTCCTTTCCTCCAAATTAGGAGATATTTATACTAGACTACAAGCTTCAGGACAGATAACCACTTGCACGCTGGACGACATGCTTTTCCAGGTTCCTAGTTCAGAGAAGAACCGTGCAAAGCTTTTAAAACAAAAGCAGTTGGGCTATCAGGCTGCTAAACCACTTCACTCAAATCTGTTGTTGGAGTAGTTCAATATTTGATGATAAACTGAACTGTAATTACCACCACTTAGAAGCATGCTTGAATAAAACATCTCTCTTCCTCCACTCTGGGCAATTGTTTAAGTTGCTTGTGTGAAACTGCATTTTAAACATGTATCATGTGGCTTCCGTGTTTGAATTTTCATGCCAAAAAATAAGTCAAAGGTGTGTATTTCTTTTTATTCCAAAATGGAGTGATCAGAATGTTTTGAATTTTTCCTCAAGTACTTAAATCAGGATTTTCCTATACTGAATGTCCTAGGTGAAGTGAACAAAAATAGTATGTGTGTCTGACCTGACTTTTGTGGTTCATGAGAAGAAAATTTGGTGTTCATCAGATGTGATGTTCTGACTGTATATAGATGCAGTCCAGACCCTAGACAAAAGAATATCCAAGTACATTAACCATTTGTTCAGATTTTGTATGCCTCAAGATATGAAAGGCATCAAAGACACTTGCTTTGTTCTATGCTTCTCTTATCTTTATCTTCAGCAATGACTATATTAGTGTATTTACTTTTTTTTTTATCAAAAGGGATTGTGGAAATACTATGGAAGATAGTATGGAAGGCTACAAAGGTAGTTGACTGGTTGTTTTCTCACTGGAAGGAGATTTGTGAACAAAAGTCCTCTCAGAGTGAGCGACCCTACGTCTTGCTTCTCTCAGATTGTATTTTTGATAATAAGACTCCCGAGACAAGCAGATTTTGATTACAAATTTGCAATTAAGTCTAGTCCTAGCAAGTATGATTCAAACTACAAGTGAATTATGCAGGTGAGATGCAGTTCTAGCCTAAAACTTGGTCATGAAAACAGCGTAAAGAAGCTTCAACTTCAATGATTCTAGGTCAAGTGCTTGGTTTTATTATGAACAGTTGTTTTGTAACTATTAGTTCTGCATATCCAAAGATCTTTCACCCTCCAGAGTAGAAAGAATTGGAAACAGCAATACCCTGGCTGGTACCTAGGTGATTTGGGGGTATTTGTGCATATGCCTGCTGATTTAAAACTTAGTAAGCAGTCCCGTGAGCACAAGAATGGCTGGAGCCCACCCAGGTTGGTGCTCTCCAAGTTGTTCCTCCTTATCTCTCCAGTGAGATTTATTTTACTTCTTAATTGTAAAGGTATCCTAAATCAAGCAAATTCAGAATTCAAAGAATTCCTTCTGTGGATGGATTGTACATGCTATATGAAAGTTTTTTGAAGCCGGCGGATCACTGAAGAAGCAAGAACCCAGCATGTAGGGATATATCTTAAGCCATTAAAGCAAGTCGGAGTAAAATAATACTGGTTTCATTGAGGCTCTGGGACCGCAACTCCTTTCTGTCACTGATATATTTTATTTATTAATACTAAAATGTACAGAACAATGTTATGCGGTGGATGGAGTTGGCGTGTGTGCATATTTGTAACAATTTCTGTTTTGAAATTTATATCATGTTTTGGAGAAATGTGTGCACTTTTTTATGACTGTACAGGATTTGGTTGAAGTATCACATGCTAGACTCACTAACATTACAGCTGTGTTTTTTGGAATGCTGGTTCTGGAACATCATGTGTAACTTCTAATTTTTGGATGTTGTTCAGGAGTTTACAGACTTTTAGCAGTTCCCCTTGGTCTCAACTGGAAATTCTTTCAATAGTTCTAACACCACACCATTAAGTACTTCCTGATCTTTTATCCATGAATTTGATTACAGGATTTGTATTTCTGTGTGGCAAGGATTAATTTAAGCAAAATGAAAGGAGTGAACTACTGAGTTTATTCGGGTGCTTGCCTCTCTCGGGGGGGGAAAAACTGTGATGTAAAACTACATTTTCATATGCAATAAAAGATGGTTTGACCGGTTTAATCTGTTACATTGCAAATATCAGGTCAATACTACTGAATTGCCTAATTTAGCATTTTTATACATGTATTAATTGCAAGAAAGCAGATTCATCCTAAGGGCCAAGATTACTTGTTATTTAAGAAAGCCAATGTCACCCCAGTCTTCAAAAAGGGCAAGAAGGAGGACCCAGGGAACTACAGGCCAGTCAGCCTCACCTCCATCCCTGGAAAGGTGATGGAGCAGCTCATCCTGGAAGCCATCTCCAAGCATGTGGAGGACAAGAAGGTGATCAGGAGTAGTCAGCATGGCTTCACCAAGGGGAAATCATGCCTAACCAATCTGATAGCCTTCTATGATGGAATGACTGGCTGGGTAGATGAGGGGAGAGCAGTGGATGTTGTCTACCTAGACTTCAGCAAGGCTTTTGACACTGTCTCCCATAACATCCTCACAGACAAGCTCAGGAAGTGTGGGTTAGATGAGTGGACAGTGAGGTGGATTGAGAACTGGCTGAATGGCAGAGCTCAGAGGGTTGTGATCAGTGGCACAGAGTCTAGTTGGAGGCCTGTAGCTAGCGGTGTCCCCCAGGGGTCAGTACTGGGTCCAGTCTTGTTCAACTTCTTCATCAATGACCTGGATGAAGGGACAGAGTGCACCCTCAGCAAGTTTGCTGACGATACAAAACTGGGAGGAGTGGCTGATACACCAGAGGGCTATGCTGCCATTCAAAGAGACTTGGACAGGCTGGAGAGGTGGGCAGAGAGGAACCTCATGAAGTTCGACAAAGGGAAGTGCAGGGTCCTGCACCTGGGGAGGAATAACCCTATGCACCAGTACAGGTTGGGGGTTGACCTGCTGGAAAGCAGCTCTGCGGAGAAGGACCTGGGAGTGCTGGTGGACACCAAGTTAAGCATGAGGCAGCAATGTGCCCTTGTGGCCAAGAAGGCCAATGGTATGCTGGGGTGCATCAGGAAGAGTGTTGCCAGCAGGTCGAGGGAGGTGATTCTCCCCCTCTACTCAGCCCTGGGGAGGCCACATCTGGAGTACTGCATCCAGTTCTGGGCTCCCCAGTACAAGAGGGATGTGGCACTACTGGAGCAAGTCCAGCGAAGGGCTACAAAGATGATTAGGGAACTGGAGCATCTCCACTATGAGGAAAGGCTGGGAGAGCTTGGCCTGTTTAGCTTGGAGAAGAGAAGGCTGAGAGGAGATCTTATCAATGTGTACAAGTATCTGAAGGGAGGGTGTCGAGAGGATGGGACCAGACTCTTTTCAGTGGTGCCCAGCGACAGGATGTGAGGCAATGGGCACAAACTGAAACACAGACACTTCCATCTGAACATGAGGAAATACTTTTTCACTGTGAGGGTGACAGAGCACTGGAACAGGTTGCCCCGAGAGGTGGTGGAGTCTCCTTCTCTGGAGATATTCAAAACGCGCCTGGACACAATCCTGTGCAATGTGCTCTAGGTGACCCTGCTTGAGCAGGGGGGTTGGACTAGATGATCTCCAGAGGTCCCTTCCAACCTCAGTGATTCTGTGATTCTGTGGTTATTTGCCTATTTCTCTGGTTTGGTTAGGTCCCAGTTTTAGGCTGGATCCTGACTGCAGTTGAAGTAATGATAACTTCTGCTACTGTAATTCAATATAATCAACATTTTCTGTTCTTTGTTCTCATAACTACTGCTTTGCTTGAGATTGACTCAAGCTAACTGTTAAGTTGGTAATTTGTTTTAAGGAGAAACCACATTTCCCTCTCTTGGAAGAGGAGGGGAATGCTGTATCTATTATGAGCCTGTAACAAGCAATATGTCTTTATAGACTTGCAAGTGGGAGGAAGATTGGTACCAGGAGTGATGGTCTTACAGCTGGTACATCAGGCTCCTGCTCTGTTGTCCCCTTCTGAAGCAAAAGGGAACTGACAAACAGAGTGCAGGGGTCTAACACTGGCCGAGCATTCCTCACCCTCATTCAAGTTAAGGGGCTCTACGGTGAAAGATCTGAAAAACCTTGATGTTTAAATAGCCGATAACGCTTCACTGGAAAATGAAAGCATGCTCCCCAAAAGATTAAAGAGTAAGTTGAAAGAAACACAGATCAATTAAAATTCAGATAGAATATTGGAGGTTGTTCTGGAAGGCTTGTGGAAGACTGGTAGTATCCTCACTTATGAAAAGAGGTGTAAGAGTAAAGAACAACTTCTAACACGCAGCTGATTTCACACAAAGTCTGGTTTGTCTCATACAGGTTGTGCAGCTGCTTGGAGTTGATCCAGAAAGCTTGGATTTGTGTGTGTGTGTGTTTATAAAGCTAGCTTTTGGTGTGTCAAGGTGCTGAGCACTCTGGCTTTTGTCCAGAAGTGTCTTTAACCACATACTTAATTTGGGGTATTTAAGTGTGGTTGGCTTCTGGTTTCCCAGGGTCAAGCTCAGGAAACCAAACTTGTCTAAAGTTATGCAAATTCTTAAATGTTTTGCTGGGTCAGAATGCTTGGTATTTCAAGGGCTGTGTTACTACAGAGCACATCTAGGAGACAGCCTTGGAGAAAAGGAATATGCAGTATAATATTGCTGCCAGTGAAATAATTATAGTTGGTTTATATGGAATTTTCATCAAGGATGAGCCATAAAATTAAAGAGAAGCCAGCATTGTGGATTTCAATTAATAGATGGTTTTGGTTAACACGCTGGAAAAGCAAGGCATATACATTTCAAAGTAAATCACTGCATTTTTTTTTTTTCTAGGTTTCAATGCAAGAGACTTTCCTAGCAAATGCCGCTTATAGTTTTGTGTAGTAAGTAGCTCAGATGAAGGTCTGAAGGCCCTTTTGGGCACTATTATGTGGCAAGTGATTGACTTGTTTATCACATTCAAATATTCTTCCTACAGTAAAATAAACATGAGTTTTGTGTATGTCTATGCACTCCAAAAGCTTTTTAGAAGTGTAATTGGGAGACAGCAGATGGCGTTCTTGGTCATACTTTCCTACCAACATGAATTTCAGGTGTAACTTTTAGCTGCAGGATCAGTTATGTAAAGGCAAGGCCAAATGAATGTTTTGCCCTGTATTTACCACAAACCACTTTAACAAGTATGGAACAGAAAATCTGAGTCTTAGTCAACAGTCTCTAATGGTTGGTAACTGGCATACACTGCAAACCCAGAGGTTTACAATGTTTAATTTGAAAATTTAATGCATTTGTTGAAAATCATCTTTGTCAGTCATCACAACATAATTTTTACAGTATTGTACGGAAATACAAATCTGTGACCTAGGAGAGAGGCTGCTGCTGTTACTTCTAGTATATTATTGACAATTTAAAAGGCATAATGCGCTACACCTACTCTATATCTAAGAGATACCTCTTCCAGCCTAAGTAGAAGTAGTGTTACATTTCATATTTTTACATTCAGATTGTGCAGTCTTCAAAATACTTTATTTTCCTGCTGTAGATGCTTCTGCTTTTCTCCATGAATTAATACTACTTTTTTTTGGGGGGGGAGGGGGGTATTCCCTTTAACAAGTATCTTGAGTTTTGGTAATTAAGGATAGCTTCCTCTGTCCTTCTCCAAACTTAATTTTCTGTTTCAAACAATAAAAATGAAGGTGAAAGGCTTAGTCATTGGAGGGGAGCTCAGGAATGCTTCCAGGCCTCAGGAGGAGTTTTGACTTATTTTAATGAACCTTGTAGACAAGTTTAAATAACTTTGAAACAAAAACCTCATTAGAACTTTGCAGCACTATGGAAGGTAGGCAGATCTGTAGTATATAGGTCTACAGCCATTCAAGTTTATTGTTTTCTCAAGGTTGTCTCAGGTTGAATCCTTGTATAGACTTCATTGTCTTTTTTTATTATTTTTAATTTTATTTATTTTTAAGCTGTGGCTGCTTACATGCCCTTTTGTGGCCATATATTCCTTAGCAAGGTCATTAAAAGTAGATACTTCACATACATCCCCTTCCTCCTCTCTTACTTTTCTCCTACTGTTTGTGGATAGTTGTTTAAACTCAGCAAATGTCTGATTGTGTGCTCTCTTTCCAGGCTGATATGAGGAATAAATCTTTCAATCACCTTGTTTCCATCTATTTGATTTAGGCAATGAGAGGGAATGGGAAAGCTTAAAACCACTACTGATACTGATCACAGACTTCATGACATGAAATACAATGTATTTGTGTTTGGCTCTTCTTAAGCAATTGGAGAAATTGTTTGCAGAAAGTGGAATACTTTGAGGAGCTTATGGTGTGTTTTTTGTTCTGTGCAGTTGTCTGGACATCCTAATCAATTCCAGCAGTACATGTAGTGAAAACTGAGATTGTCACCTCCCCAAGCACAGATGCTGGTTATTGCAAGTACTGATGCTGTGAGTAACAGCAAAACTTCTCATATACTGTCAGGTAAGGTCAGCCCCCAAGTCCCCATTCCAAGAAGCAACACAAAGCAAACAGTGAACCACTGATAATAGAAAAGGGTTGAGGTAGGGACCATCTGCACAAATCAGACCTATACAAGTCTGGGTTTTGTTAGAGCCAGCTGAGCTTGCACCTCATGTTCACATGAAAAGTAAAAGGTACCTGGTAGTTATAGGAACTCCCTCCTATGGGAGATGGAGGCACCAATCTGCCAATCTGACCTGATGTCGTGGGAGGCTGTGGAGGGACTGCCTTGTCTTGTCCAGTCCTTGGACTACTACCCCATGCTGCTCTTCCAAGTGGGCACCAGTGATGCTGCTAGGATTAACCTGGAGGATATTAAGAGTGGCTACAGAGCACTGGAGGTGAGAGTGAAAGGCAGGGGAGGCAGGTGGTGGTCCCTCAATCCTGCCAGTGAGGGGGGAAAAGCTCAGGCAGAAGTGGACTTATTATGTTCAATGCTTGGCTGTGTGGCTGGTGTCACAGGCAGGGCTTTGACTTCTGTGGCCACATGTCGCTCTTTGAGAAGTGAGGGCTACTGAGCAGGGATGGGACATATTTGCAAAGACACACTTGCCACAGTTGGTCAAACAGACTTGTTAACCTAGCTTTACAGTAGGTATGTGGGGGGAGGGTTACCGTAACCTGAAGAGAAGTGAGAGCAAAAGGGGCAGAGCAGATGTGTCTGGGAGACAGTATGACAGGGAAGGCTTTCACACTTCCCTGTAAAAGCAGCACGACTTGGGGCCCATCTCAAGTGCCTGCACACAAATGTGTGTAGCATGAGGAACAAACAGGAGGAATTAAAGTCCACACGCAGTTGCAGAACTAAGACTTTACTAGGATTGTGGAGACATGGAGGGATATCTTGTTACTGCAGTGCTGCAATGGAGGGAGACAGGAAAGATAAGGTGTGCAGGTTTGGAGGAGGGGTTGAGCTCTACATGAAGGAGTTGCATGCAAGGAGTTTGTCTTGGGACAGATGATGGGTTAACTTGCAGAAAGTTTGTGGATAGGAATCAGAGGGATAGGCCAGCACAGGTGATGCTGTAGTATGTGTCTGTTACAGACCATCTGATCAAGAAGAGGGGGCAGATGAAGCCTTTTTTAAAGCAGCTGGAGAAAGTCTCACATTCAGTGGCCCTGATGCTCATGGGTGACTTTAACCACCCTGATATCTGCTGGAAGGGCAATATGTCTGGCTGTAACCAATCCAGGAAATTTTTGGAATGTGCTGAAGATGATTTCTTGATGCAAGTGATTGATTAGGGAAGATACTCCATTTGGACCTGCTACTCAGGGACAACTGGTGCATGATGGAAAGAGCAAGGGCAGTCTTGGCTGCAGTGACTGTGAGACTTGTGGAGTTTAAGATGCTAAGAGGAGCGAGCAAGATAAAACAGCAGAATTATAACCCTGGACTTCAGAAGAACAGATTTTGGCTTGTTCAGGGATCTGCTTGGCAGAATATTGCGGGAAACTGTCCTGGAAGGAAAGGGGCCTGGGAGAGCTGGCTGATCTTCAAGGACAGCATTCTCAGAGCACAGGAATGGTCCATTCCAGTGTACAGAGTTGAGCAAGCTGGCAAAAGGCCAGCATGGGTGAATGTGGTGCTGCTGACTGAGCTCAGACATAAATAGGGTGTACATAGAAGGTGGAAGCAGGGATGGGCTACCCAGGAGGAATGCAAAGACATTGCCTATGCACATAGGAATGGAGTCAGGAAAGCCAAAGCTCACCTGGAGTTGAAACTAGCAAGAGAGGTGAAGGGCGACAAGAAAGGTTTCTCTTAAGAACATTGGTAGCAAAAAGAAAGGCCAAGGAGAATGCGGGCCCATTGACCAATGGGGCAGGGAAACCAGTGACAAGCAAGAGGAAAAAGGCTGAGGCACGCTGCCTTTTTGCCACCAAGCTGGTCAGATGGCTGGAGAACATGACATAAGAGAACAGGCTGGGAGAACTGGGGTTTGTTCAGCATTACGAAGAGAAGGCTCAGGGGATATGGAGATGATGGAGCTAAATTCTTCTCAGAGGTGTATGGTGATAGGAGAAGAGGCAATGGACACAAGTTGGAACATGGGAATTTCTGATTAGGTATTGGGGGGGCAGAAGTTACCATGAGGATGGTAAACATTGGAACAGATTGCCCAGAGAGGTTGTGGAACCTGCTTGGAGGTATTCAAGACTTGACTTTGCATGGCCCTGAGCAACCCGACCTGATTAGACCTGCTCCGAGCAGGAGTTTGGACTAGATGACTTCTGGATGTCTCTTCCAACTTGAATTGTTCTATTTTATGATAGGGTGGGCTACAGTCTATCCTGGCTTCCATTCCCCTACTTTCCTGTAAGAAATAAGTGCACACAGATTTCAAACTCCCAGCACACTGTCATGTAGCTGGCTGAGTGGCTGGCTTCTGCAGATTTCTATAGAAAGGGCTTGCTTTTTGCTCCCTTCCTTACTGAAGATGGTGATTACCCAGCTAGGAGAGTTTTGCCTGGTCCCCATGCATACTTGGGCTATCAGGTTTATGAGCTATAATGAAAGCTCTGAACTCAGACCACTCTCCTGGCATATCTGGCATCTCTTAGCTCTTCACAACATAGCAGATCATATGACAATCATGCACAAACAAGCAAGATGATTTCCAATCACCACCCTTCAGTCTGGAAATCTCTAAATTTAGCTGGATTTGGTATAATCAGAATGAGGTAGCCTTGAGAACTTGTCACCTGAAAGTCAGCAATGATCTGGTAGACTTTCTGAAGAGGCACAAATAGTCTTTTCACAGATTCTTTATAGTACCTGTATTATATGATCAAACATTATTTGGTGGTAAACAACTCTAACATCAAATGTCAAAAATTCTTTGGGATATTAGAAATGAGTTCCAGAATACTGT
This sequence comes from Apteryx mantelli, assembly GCF_036417845.1. Lineage (NCBI taxonomy): Eukaryota > Metazoa > Chordata > Aves > Apterygiformes > Apterygidae > Apteryx > Apteryx mantelli. The sequence goes on from NC_090020.1 coordinate 58,703,230, forward strand.
TAGATATTTTCCTTCTACTGTGGAACAAGAGCATCCTTTGTTCTTTTTCCTCAGTTTGTCTGGTTCATCATGTAAAATCCAAGAATAAAAGGGATAAGGTCAATATTATGTTGCCATATGTTGGATTGTTCTAGGCAGGACTAGTGTTCTGAGCCTCTGATTCAAATCCTTAATCACTTGGTTTTCCATTTAGACCCAGAATTGCTGCTACTTGTTTGAATATGACATACCTCCTAGTATTTCAGCTTGAGATGCGGGTATAATGTTTTCACAGAGAGTTCACATGTATAGTCTTCTAATTTCATATACTATCAACCTTTATGTGTCTTCAGAAATTTCCCAGTTTGTTAGGATAAAAGATATGCATTGCTTTATCATAGCAGTAAGAACGAGCCACTAGAGCAATGGTCTTACATTGCTATATTTGCAGTAATGTAAGAGGAAGTCTCCTCTTTACAGACAATATCAAAACAGACAACTAAAATCTACTAACACGGTCACCAGTGCTCCAATTTTCTCACCAGCTAGCCACAGTTCTTTGTACAAGTTATCCCCTCTGCCTGCTTCAGGAACAAGGCTGAAGAAAAAAGTGCATTGGCTTCTGTCAAACACAAAGCTTTGGGCTTAGTTACTTGGTCTGATGATATGTTTGCACAGGCGGCATGATGGGCGTTTGTCTGAAATAACTCTTTGCTTCTGGAATCCCAGGGGGCTGGGTGCCTGCCAGCTGCCCACCACAAGATCCACTCTGGCATCTACTCCAAAAGAGAAAGTGTCCTCTTTAGTTCACAGTAGTGGTAGGTTTTCAAGGCTTTGTATTCAAGGTGGATTGTAGGCTGTGCCCTTCATGTTCAATTTCCTGAGTCCTAGACTATGCTTGGTTGTGAATTTCTATGTAGCTGAGAAAAGTTTGTGGGGTTCTCAGCTCCATGGGCCTTCATAAGATGTATGAAGAGAGATTAGGACCTCAGCCACACCCATCAGAAAATGCAGCATCAAAATAAAACAGAAAATTACCCACATCCAGTCTTGCCTGTGCTAGGTAATTCAGGCTGACTACCATACCAGGAATTACTACATTTACTGTACAAACAGGAACAGGAATTCAGTCTTGCAGCAGGAGACTTGCAGTAATGCCACCTTAATGGAAAATTTTAGAAAGGAATAATGAAAAAGGCAACTTATTTGTAATGTTTGGAACTGCTGGGGAGTGCAGTGTGAATTCCCAGGTATTTTAACAACTTGTAAATTATTCCATGTAGAACTTAACTAGCATGTGCTGCAGCACTTCTTTAGACATTATGGCAATAAAGGGACCTTGCTTTGGATGGCAGGATTTTAATGATGATTTTTTTTAATGGTGTGTGTTTAACCATTAGAGTGGTCCTGTGTTCCTTTCAGGCACCATGCACTGCAGAACTGGAACTAGAGAGTTCAGTCCAGCATAATTTGATAGAATGGGAAAGGAAATCAGTTCACAAAATTTCATTTTGCCTAATTAGCAATATATTTAAGAATTTTTTTAAGCATTAGCAAAGAATTCTGAGAAACTTCTCATCCCTGTTCTCTATAATACCATCACTCAGGGAGGGGTAAGAGGAAGGGAGGAAAAAAAGGAGAAATAAAAGGCAGAGACACTGTTGAGAACTTCTTCTTTATGTTTGAAGTTTTATCAGTTCTCACATCAGAATGACAGAAAAAGAGAACTGTGATGGAGAAAGGATGATACATATACAAAATTGCCCTAGTGGTTAAGTACTTTCAGGGGAAATTCAGACCACAGAATCTGCTCTGCTGAACTTTTACTACCCTTTGGAAGGATTTAAGATATGTAAGTATTGACAAATGAAAGCTTTGAAGTCCCAAATCTTATAAAATGCTAATGCAAGGATGTGCTTGATTTTAGAAAAGAACCTGCCGTGGCTATTATGCTAATGTAGCTAATTATGGGCAGCCATCCAGATAGAGACAATAGTCTAGCAAAGTCCAGGCCTGCAAGGTTCCACAGTATGCACCTTTGCATGGGCAAAGCCTGTCAGGCTGTAAGGGATTTATCTCTCAGGTTGCTGTGCACCTTTCTCTGCTGCCAGTATCCAGGCAGAGTGGCTTGCTGCCATGGAGAATGTGATGGAAATAGCGTGGTATCTCGTCATTTTGTAGTACCAAAACCATTTTTAGATTATATTGTTTGGCATATATTTGTAACCAAGTGGCACCTATGTCTTGGGTTGATTCTTTTTTCTTCCAAATGAATCAGAGAATAATTTACATTGGGAGGGATTCCTGGCAGTCATCTGGTCCCACTTCTCATTACATATCAGCAGAAAATAGCACTGAAACGTTAAGTTAGAGAAGGGAAATTGAAATCCTTGCCTGTGCAATTGTAGCCATATGGGTGAAGTTGCCTTTTTCTCCAGTGAAGCTAAGCCTATTCCTTCATTTTTCATTCATTTTTAGCAACCATATATTTTCAGTGAATTGTGTTGCTTCATAACTGATTACCATTTGCTCTTGTTCCTGGCTGCTCTGAAAATGACTGCTCTCCAGGCTTGGAAGACTGTTTTAAGCACAGGCTCAGAACCTACCTAAATCAGGGCCTGTACTAGTAATTTTAGTTTTTATTGTTTTCTTGTTAAGCAGAGGTGCATAGAAATATCTTCTGATCTTCAGAAAGTGGAGCAAAGAAATGTTCTTCCATTGACGGATCTTTTTAAACATCTTGCTGCTATAGCACCATTTGATTTACAGGCACTCTATTTCTTACCTACTGGCTAAGTATAATTGGTCACCTTCTGCTACAGGTGAAGCTTTCCTGTCAATTAATATATGATTAGAATTCTAATGTATTTAAATAATGTCCTTTTTATATTTACATTGTTCTTTTAAATGTCTTTTCCTTAGGGTCAGAGCAGATGTACCACTTCCTGAACCAAATCAGCACTTAACATGTTACTCAGTTAATGGTATACCTACGTAATTAGTCACTTTTATCTCCTATAAATATTTGAAATGGGGGTGGTGGTGATGTTTTTCCCAAGCACAGTTGTCTGAAGACCTCTTGCCAAATCCTGCTGATGTATGGAAAAGGAATGTCCAGATCTCGGAAAGAGTTTGCATTGTGGCAAAATAGAAGCAATAAAAAGCAATGTCCCAGTATGGCTCTGATTATTCCTGTGTGAGATATATGATGTGTAGAAGGCTTATGAGCAGTAGGACTTGCTGTGCTGTCTGTTTTCCCTCACTCAGATTTGGATGCCCCATCCAAAGAGTGAGCTGCTGTCTTCCCAACATGAGCTTCAGCAGTCAGCTCTTCTGTGGTCCCAAGATGGTACATCACTGTGTATTTCTTTTCCCCAGTTGTGCACATGTATGGAATCAGATGCAATTTTTTTCCCCCCATTGTGTTTTGCCTGGTTTTGTTCCTTCACTACCATTTAGCAAGAGGTGTGACACTTTGTGCTCAATTTGCCAATGAGATTATCAGGCATGTTGTTATAACATTTTGCTTGCATAAACGCTTAGTCTTCCTGTTAGCTGCAAGGACTAATTTACACATGTGGTTTTTGTCGTATAAATATTCAAGGTCAGTCTTATAAATAGTGAGTCAGGTCATTAGTGTGTGTTTTGAGCAAGACTGCTCATTTAATTAGACTGGACATTTGTTCAGACAGCCTTAAGCTGCAAGTTATACTAATACTGTGATTTTTTTTTTCCTTAAGCGTGCATATTTAGAAGGAAGCCCAATGAAAATGGAGTGGGGGGGAAGAGGAAGTGAGGACTGCACCTTCATGTCGGGAAAAAAAAGCATCAATGGATATTTACTTCAGCAGAGCTGCTTTTCCTATCCTGGATGCAGTCACAATTCTTATGTGAATTAGGGCAAATCACAGAAATGAGGATGGGTAGTAGCAAATCAGCTAATTCACAGGTACACTGAAAATGTTTTCTAGTTGTTTTAATACCTGTGATATCCTATTAAATAGCTCAACATGCTTCTGATTAATATATTCTTAAAAAAGAAAACATATGATGACTATAATGATGAGTTTGATTGAATCAGTTTCACTTTGCAATGCAATAATTTAGGAAAATTTCCTGTGAATGTCATGAATGACTGGCATCTCTCTCTGGTCCTGAGCATAAGTATGGATTTATCCTTTGTATGCTGCCATGGTTATAATCGATAACTACTGTAAGAACTGAAATATGTTCCTTAGGACTGCATGAAATAATATAGCTGAGCTTTTTCCTGAGTCGCTAGCCAGAAAGTCCGAGGGGCTAAGAAATTGCATTCATATGATGCAATTACTCCACTTGCTTTAAAGATGTGCTTATAGCCAAACTTTTGATATCTGCCTCCATTTTGGAGAGTCTGTTTCTAGAAATGTAAGGATCTTTCAGATGCTGTTTCATGTGGATTTTCTGTGCTCTTTGTCAGCTCTGAGAATCATGTACAAGGTAGGATGGCCCAGAAGTGAGGCCCCCCAGACTGGATGTCTTTCACAAAAGTACTGTCTACAGCTTTTGCTGGCACCTGTATGGCATCTCAGTGAATTCTAGCTGTGAGAAGAATTTAATAGCTCATGCCAGGTCGAAGTGACATTAACCAAGCTGTCTTACCTCCACAACCCTTCCTAGTGCCAGAAATAGAGATAGAGGAAGATTCTGAGAAGTGACATGGTCTTGTAATTTTCCTACGCTCCTTGCAAATCTAAAGATCCTGAAAACTTGACAGTTTTTCAATTCCAGCACAATTAACCTAGAAACTTCATAGAACCCCAGGTCTTTGGATGGTTCAGTAAAACTGACTTTGACTTGCAATATAACTATTTTCATATTACAGCATTTCAGTAGGCTAGATTCAGATATGTGGGGCTCCTGGATTCTGTAGAAACACACAAGATAATATAGAAGCCAGTCCCCCACTGGTATAAGTTATCGTATGTCACTTTGCTTCAGATGAGCTATGATTGTTTCTACTATGAGAGTACTTTCTAAGGCGTTCCAACACCAAAGAGGTAGTCCGTATCAAACTAGACTTTATAAATGTGGTTAAAAGGGCAGCACAGAGAATGCTGTTGTTTAAACAATGAGCAGAAACATAAGTGAGAATGCTTCCTGTTTCCCTAAATGACCTTAAGGGAAAAAAAGAAGATATAAAACTGAAAATGTCAGACATTTTTAAAAAGAGCCTTTTTTAGTAATAGAGCCAAAGTCAGTCCATAAGTGTAGAAAAACCCACAGCAGATTTGCAATTTATGGTACAAAACTAATTTTGGCCTTGTCTAATTTTTGTTCATTGTATGAATTTTTGTATGATTTGTTTCATAATTGGCAAGGTTATTTTGATATTTCCTGACCTGCCAGCAAACCATTTTCCTTTTATTGATCTTAACCCGTGCAGATACATTCCTCTTTCTCTGGGGCGCAGTATTGCAGCTCGGTAGCTGAGCATGCACCTCACACTCTGCAAGGCAAGAAGGAAAGCAGAGACCTTTTCCTTTGTTACAAACCTGTCTGTCTTTCTGCATCTGATCAATACTACTGCAGCCATTCTTTACTGCTGCTTTTCCTTTATACTTATGCAATGAACTGAGAATCTGAATTCACCATTTCTACAGTGAACCAGTGACAAAGATGTCTTGCTAAATCTGGACCCACCTATGTCATTTTGGTGAAGCTGGAATGAGACTGCAATTCTTTTTAGTGATGAATTAAAATGTTTGAAAACTATGAACTTACAAGTAAGGCCAAAGAGCTTTCTGAGGGGAGAAAATGTTCTACTTGCACACTGTACTGGAACTGAAAGCCAGCTGGCGTTTTGTGCACTTCCTCTCGCTAATGATAAATGTGATACTGCACTCCTGGCATTGAACAACTTTTTTGTGTGCGTAAACTATGTATTGTAGCTGTAAGCTATAAATTTCAGCAGCACAGACAAACTGGGCAAATAAACAGAACAGTATTTTGCTGCTTCATGGGACCAGGTAGTCATGTGCACTTGGAAGCAAGGCAGATGAAATAATGCGAGATTGGCTCACAGTATTACAAAGCATTTATTGCTAGCATCAGACCTGGTATTACAGGTGACTGTTGGTTCTCATCATGCTGAATAAGCAACTGCAGAAGACAAATGAAAGCAGGATAAAGCAAGAACTGTTCAAGCATTACAAACAGAGCTGTATCTCAAATTCCAATATGGCAAATATAGAGCCACAAGTTCAAGCAAATTCTATGTACACAGGAGAAATTTTCTATAGCTGGGGATCTAAAGCACAAATGCCAGTTATGCTGGATATTCTGCAGAAGAAAATCTATGCAAATATTACATAAAAACTGAATGTACTGAATAAAATAAATCCCTTGCATACTGTGGATGTAATGATGTATTCAGTTAAAGTTTCTGATATATTAGAACAGCTGCAAGTTTGTCATTGACTCCATAGGCATTTTGTTGCCTTAAATCCATCTACTTGCCATGTTTTAGATGATACTTTCAACATAGTTCTGCTCTATGTTCAATATCTGAAAGACCAAATTTCTCTTCTGGGTTCCTTCCAGGAAAATGACTTTTGATTCATATTGCATACTTGCTGAATTCTGTACTGTGTGTGCTGGTATTTTTATTTAGGACAAGTACCTATTGGCTGCGCTGAAGTTGAATATAATTAAAAGATGCATTGTTTCAACACCGTCACCATCTTTGCAAAAATGACTTTAGTTTCAGCTATCAGAAGATATAATACTGAGGAAACAGCTTGCTCTGTAAAAAGCATTGTTCACAGAATTAAAATTTGTCTTACTGTGATACTAGTAGAGTAAAAAAATATGCCCTCTTTAATGACAGAGCATGAGATGCTGACTCTCAAGAGCTTCACAAATTCTATCAAAGTGATTGCATCCTTGGAATGGTTTCAAAGAGTAATGGAAATAAAGAATAATGCTAAAGTTATTTATTTATGGAGGTCATAGTGACCTTCATCCATTCACTTCTATGCATAAAAGAACAATTAGAAGAACTTTGTGGTGAAAGATATTTTACTGCACTACTCTTGACTTAGATCACATTTGATCAAATAATGCTAAATCAGAAACAAATACCTTGCCATATTTGTTAACCATGATGGCCCTTTTTTATGAATGTATGTTAGATGGTTTTACATATATATTTACATATGTATGTACACATGCATTTACATATACATAGTTACAAATACTTTTCCTGTGTATCATAAGCAAAGTGAATACGTTTTGCCTTAAGTTGTCTGTGAGTCATGGAGTGTTTCGAATCTATGTCACTTTGTACCAGGGCCCATAACTGTTTATCCCAAATCACAGCTCACCTATATGTACCCTAGTTATTTCACACATGTGATCGCTGAGTACAAAAATGACATCAAAGTAGGATGGAATTGGGGGAGAAGTAAGGAACTTTTTTATCTCTTCTAAGAAAAGAGAATTATGTGGTATTGCAGTAGTGGTGCTAAGCAGTGAAGGATACTGCTCAGGCAAGATAAAGTGAAAAGTGAGGCTCTTGTGTTTCGCTAAGACTGACCTATCTTTGTGCACATGCTTGATGCTACAATGTCATGTGCCAGGACCACATTTTATTTCTATTACTCCTTTGTCCTCCTGAAATAAAGTTTTTAAAACTTGCCCTCTTAAAATCATTCCTCTGGAGTATGTTGTTGGATGGAATGTGTTTTCACTGAAAATAAACAGCTATGCAAAACAGATAGCTATGCTTTTCCAATTAAAATGCAAATAGGCATGTTGACTGAGTTCTGCTTGCATCCACAACAGAAAATCATGAAATTCTTTGTTATACCACAGAAATTTTTTAATAATCCTCATTATACCCACAAATATCATCTTTTCCCTTTTTTTCTAGTCTCCAGGCATGCTGTCAGCTGTTTATTATACTATTTAATAGAAATCACTAAGGATGATTTCAATTCTTTTGCAGCTAGTCAATAACATATTCTTGTTCCATAGTCTCAAGGTCAGGGTTTATTAGTGGGATTACAATGAACGAATTTCAGATCAACTTAGTTCACAGAATCTTAGAAATGTGAGCTGGAAGGGCCGCTGGAGGTCATTTATTCCAGTCTCCTGCTTGAAATGAGACTATTGCCAAGACTAGATGACGTTAGCCATAACTTTTTCTAGCCAAGTCTAAGAAAACAACCATGGACAGAGATCCCATGACCTCTCTGGGCAACCTGTTTCAGTGCTGCGCTAGTTTTTCCTAGCAAAAGCATCCAGTCTAATGCACCTAATGTGCAACCTGAACCTCTCAAGCCAGTGTTTCTGGCCACTGCCTTTGTTATATCATCTAGCACTAGCAAGAATTTGCCTGTCATCTTTGTAACTGCACTTCAAGTAGTGGTAGGTAGCTATTAGATCACCCTTTGGCCTCCTTTTCTCTCGGCAAATAAGTTCTTCAACCTTTCTTCACAGCTTGTGTACTCTAGGCCCCTGGCCACATTGGTAGCCCTCCACTGGACCCCTTCCAGTTTCTCCACATCCTTCCTGAAGCAGGTATGGATGAAACTGGATGCAACATCCCAGAGCCAGCCACACCACCAGAGAATAGAGTGCGATATCAAATTCCCTTGATGTGCTGGCTATGTCTAATGTAGCCCAGCCAGGGTTTGCCTTCTTTGCAACCAAGTGCTCTAAGCCAGTCCTTTCCCAGCCTGTACCCATGCATGGGGTTCTTCCATCCCGGTGCAGAGCTTTGCACTTTTCCTTATTGAAACTCATGAGCTATCTGTTGGACCAGTCCTTAAATTTATCAAGTCTCTCTGGATTGAAGCTCTACAACACACTGTCGAAACCCCCTGCAGCTCCATCACTAGTGTTTAAACCTCCTTCCATCCATGTGGTATATAATCCCACATGGATAATCTTATACATGGGGAGATTGAATAAACAAAAAGTTTAAACCATTTGTGCTATTGCTGTGTACTGATTTTGTCAGTGCTGGAGAAAGAAACTAAATAACATGTTTCCTATTAGGGAATTGGGTAAAATAGGAACTGGATGTAGACCACATGTAGAAAAGAATAGATACCTGTAATTTATGGAAAAAAGCTTTCGATACTGAGAGTTGTTTTTTTTTCTATAGTAAACTCAGGCACATGCTGACTCATTTATTATGAATGTGTCTTTCCAATATACATTACTGTAACTTCCTTTATGATTTTTTAACTCCTTCACTTTTCCTATATGGGAGAACAATAGCAGGAAAGAGAAATATGTGTGTATTATTTAAACTAAGGAAGGGACAGGTGCAAAATTAAGTGACTTCCAGTTTAGTAGCACAAAATGTCTATACAAATTCAAATGGGATATCTTCCTAGATATCTGCTGGGAAGATATCTGCGAGAACTGATGTTATATAAAGGTAATGTTACATGAGCTGCTTTTCCAGTGCTTTAACTTTAAGGGTACGAGGAAGTAGCTATGATATCCTGAGAAAGAATGTGTGGAGATTTGTTAGAGCACAGGCATTGACAAGGTCACATGGATGTTGATGTGGACAAGGAAAACAGACAGCTATAAAGCTCTGAGGTCTGATGAATCAGAAACACTGGGCAATTATTTAACTTGGTCCCCCAAACATCACACAATTATTGTTAACATTTGTAAATATGTGTGGCTCACTTTCCGTTATAGAAATATGGTAAGGAAATAAAAATAGAGTATCCACGCTATCCTACATGTTTCGTATGAATAATAAATTATGATGTTACCAAGGTGGTTGTTGTTGTATGCTCAGTTTGGGTATTCAAACATATATTTGAAGTGTTAATTTGAATAATTTCAATAAATATTTGAATAGAGGTTGCAAACAGGCATTTCATTATTAGAGTGAATTTGGGGATTTTACAAAGTGTACATATGTGTCATTAGTTCTATTTTACTGTTGAATGACAGGACTTAATTTTCAGCTAGGTTCCAGTGACTCAGCACACCTAGTCTGAGCTGACAGAATGGAAATATTTTCCAGTTAAACTGCTCTTCAGCAGAAAGCTAAATTTTTTATTACTATTTTCCCCATGGATTTTCTGTTTTCCTTGAAAAAGAACAGACTTTCTGTCAAAACATGGAATGCCTCAAAATTGGAATAGGTTTTTTTTGTGGCTAAAATTTAATATATTTCAGCTGGAATTAAACATTTATTTTCTGAAAGGTGTCTTTGTGAAGCGCTGTCTATCAGCAATGACTAAACTAAATCTTCTATCATACATCCTAACCGTGCAAGCACAATACATGGCCTTCTCGCTTGTCAGAGAAGGAAAGGCTGTAGTGAATTTCCAGAGATCACAGCCAGCTAGGGATCCTGGCCTGTAGAGAAAAACAGCATTCTGACTGAAAAATCTAAGTTTCAAATGTGAGTGTAGTGTACTAATTACCAAGAGGCTTAAGACAGGTTTCCCTTTTTGGCCTCTTATCCCTCCCTTCACTCATTTGGCATAATCTTTCAGCTGCCAAATAGTAACAGGTCAACTGGACAATGGAAACCAGAAGCTTTAACTGAGTACAAATAGCAGGGTCAAAACTAGTGGATGAGAAGGCAGTCAAAAATCAACAAATCGATATGAATCTTTAGCAGCTCAGAGGTCACTGACACTAAACTGACTTACTCCTGTGATGAGGTGACTGCACAGTCAGTGGACAAGGAGGGCTGAACTTTGGTTGTTGTTTACCTGGACTTTGCAAGGACTCCTACATGGTCTCCCACAGTGTCCTAATACACAAATTGGTGAGATATGGACTGGATAAGCAGATGATCAGGTAGGTGGAAAGTTGACTGGGCCGATGGGCTCAAGAGGTTGCGTGATCAGGGGTATGAAGTCCGATTTTTGGCTGGTTATTAGCTGTGTCCCTCAGGGACTGATACCAAGTCCCCTACTATTTAACAACTTTATTAATGTCCTGGAAAATAGGAAGGAGTTCCCCCTCAGCATGTCTGCAGATGATACCAAACTGGGGGGAGTGGTTATTACACTGGAGGGAATGCTTCTCTTCAGAGGGACCTCTATTTCTCAACAGGCTGGAGAAAAGGGATGACAGGAATCTCATGAAGTTTAACAAAGGCAAATTCAAAGTCCTGGGATGGAATTGCCTCATGCAACACTATGGACTGGGGGCGAGCTTTGCAGAGAAGACCTTACTGCTGTCTACAACTCATGGGAAGGTATAGAGAAGACAGAGACAGACCCTTCCTGGAGGTACACAGCAGCAGGACAAGAAGCAAAGGACACAAGTCAGAACATGGGAATAAGAACAGATTTTTCACCTGTGGTCAAACACTGGAACAAGTTGCTCGGAGAGTTTCTGGAATCTACATCCTTGGAGACACTCAAAACTCAGCTGGTCAGTGTCCTGAGCAACCTGATCTAGTAGGACACTTTGAACAGCAGGTTGGACTAGATGACTTCCAGAGGTCCCTTCCAACCTTAGTTATTCTGTGATTCTCTGATTCTATTAATATTGTGTCCTCTTCTGGTGCTGAAGTTATTAATAAAACAAATCTGTTTTCCTTTGTCAGTCTGCCAAGTTGCAATTTCCATGGTAACAAGGGAATTCCTCTTTCTCAATTTTTCCTACTTGTTAGATTAATTACCATATTAGTAAGAAGGAAGACCTAACTGAAGTTGGAGAAATCCCTCACTACCGCAGGATTATCTTTTCTTCACAATGCTGTACCATTCAGTTACTCTCTCAGATGGGGAAGACATTGCTGAGACAATGTTCAGCAAGGTAACTGCACAGTGGCTGTTGGTGTCAGAAAGAAATGTGAAGAGACATTTTATCTTCTGCTTGTTGGCCAAAGAAAAGGAAACTGCTCTCATCTGCTTTACCAGAATCTGATTAACAACCTTGCACATTGGAACAACAACCCTACTTCAAATGAGTTATTTCTGGTTTATGCCATAAGAGGCAATCAAGTTATATTCCTGGGTCTGAAACTTCTAATAAGAAATGCCTATAAACCAACAAATACTTAAACCTTTGAGATGTCTTGCTGTGAAGAAGAGCAATTAGGTTTTAGATATCTACTGAAATCTCATACCCCATTGCTCTGACTTTGTGTGTTGCTTGTTAACTGATTTCGAAAGATAACCAGTTTGAGCAGAGCATCTGCTGTGCTGTAGAATGAAGGCTTCACTAACTGCTATTTACCTTAATAGTTTTCAGATTGCATCCCACATGGCTACAAAAAGGGAAACATCAGCTATATTTACAATGTCAAGAAAGACAGCATTCTTTTCCTTAAGCTTTCATCTTGTTTGCTCCCTTAAAAACACTAAAAATGAATAGAAAAGAATTTCCTGGGGAAAACTCTGAAACACTTAGATAAAATAGAAGGAAATGACAGTGAAAGAGAATGACAGGCCTGTGTGTCATGGATGGGGGTGGGAGACTTCAAATTATGAAGCAGAGGGTAAGAAGCAAAGTGTTCCTTAGTAGTCAGTGGCTTAAAAGTCATGACATTATTAATCATTTGTATAAGACAAGAAATGTGCATGGCTCTGTACTGTGAAAGATAAACAAATAGATGGATCTGTCATGGGTTTACATTTTAAAGGAAGGGGAAAAGTCAAAGGAACACAGTACGGCATATATAACCATTAGAGCTTTCAAGTTTTAGAGGGTAGTTGAAGTTTTTATAAGGTCAGAAGTAGCTACAGTTGGGAAACACTTTCTGAATAACTTCTTTCAGAAAAAAAGCTGTTTCAAATCAAATTATTCCTCTCCCACAAAGCTGTATTGACTTAAATTAAAATTTCTACCAACAGAAAGGGTTTCACTTCAGAAAAGATTCAGATTTAATTTTGGAATCTGTTCTGAATTTTTTTATTATTTGCTGTTATTAGATGATATCGCATAAGTAAACTAAGTTGCATTTGTGAATGTTTCTGGACACTTGCTAGCTTTTATTTCTTGACACTTCTAGCTCTTCATCTTCTGGAGTAAAACAGGACTTAGGTTTCGGTTTATATGGAAACATTTTGGGGAGAAGAAGTTGGTATTTATGCTACTTACCTTTATCTAGGTCATGTGGTTGCTCATTAGGAAACCAGTCTCCATTCATAGTCAGTAGGGAAGGAGAGGTAAGTGCATTTATTTTCTGTGAGGCTTAAGGATAGTGATGCTGAAGAACAGATAGAGTAAATTTGAAGGCTGAGAGTTGCTGCCCTCCACATGCTAAAAGGGAATGCTACAACAGCTTGAGCCCAGAAAGGGTTTTTCTCAGACAATGTGGTGAATTGCTTCTCAATAACACAGGCAGGACTCCTTACACTAAAGAAAAAGTGTTTCATACCAATAATAAGCAGACCTCATTCATTTTTCAAATGAAAATATAATATTTGCACTATTGTATCATAAAAGAATGTGAAAATATGACAACAGCACCATCCACAAAACAAAAAATGTAAAACGATGTTGTAATTGTAAAATAATTTCAGAAAATTCAGAGACTGAAAAACTTGGAATATTTTTTACAGGACCATGATTTCTAGAGTTTTTAATTCCACAAGTATTTGTTTTCCTTCAATTAATAATAAAACAAATGTCAGCTTGTCATTCTGATTAAACTGGGTTTCTAAGGTTCAGCCAGCTTTTGGGGCAACAGAGCAGTTTGCTCATGCCACTTTCCCATTGATGGATGAAGTGAAATCTCCCCTTGATTCCTAAACCTGACTAGGGATATGTCACTCTACCAAATAGCAAAGCATTTACTAAATCGCAGTGTTCATGAGTCACATCTATCAAACACTGCCACTAAGAGCAAATTTGGCAGAGGGACTGCATTGTTATACCCTTCTGTTTTGTATATCATTATATCGTCAGCTGGAGTTATTTTTCAGAACAATGTTGAATGCCTATTACATACCACTTCAAGCATGTCAGTATATATTAATATTACACTGACCAGCCATTTTTCATTTTCATGGATGTCATGAAATGAGTCAGGGAGGTAATATTTATGTTTTAGGCATACAAGGTGACCCTCAAGAATGTTAAAACAAATTAATTTTAAAGTAGATTAGGTAAACTGAATTTAACTCCTTTTTAGACACTGTCTTTCAGAATTAAATTTTATGTAGCTTAATTCAAATTCAAAAGGAATTTAATCAGATTGAATTCAGGCTACCTTAGTACCTAACAATCTAATGCTGTTTGAATACCCCACTTTAAATGCACATGTTTAGTTAATTCAGACTCATCTTCTCAATTTTGATCATGTTATCAACTTCCCAACTGAATTCCTGCATATCCTAACTTGTTTTCTTATGATAAACACAACACTGCTAGGCTGGAGGATGCTAGTAGCTGCCAGTATTCTCAACTTTGACACATTAGTGATCTCAAACTTCACTATAGCTGACCATCTGGCTAGTAAACTTTCATTTAACCTCATTAAGAAAATAATCAAAAACCCTTTTGGTTAGCAATAAATGAAACACTAGACAGTGCTACCAAAATCACAGACCAGTGAGGAAAACCTGGACTCTACCAATCAAGAAGATTTCTCTGGGACACCTTGCAAACGCAGAGGATGGGTTCTGATTAGATCACAGGACTGCATATGTGTAAGTGAGAAGTGAACCTAACAAAAATGCAGTTAAAAAAAATCCAGGGCCAGCCAAGGAAGTACTAGTAGCATGGCCCTGGAAGAAATCTAAGGGTGGGGGGGAGAACTAATTTTGGACAGAATGCTGGCATAAAACAGGTTTGATTTTCTGAACAAAGAAACTGCATCCTGTTGTTTGTCCCTACTATATTCAAGGAGACAGAATTTTGTGTATGTTCTTTGTAAATAAAGAGAAACACACCCCAAAATCCCAAACTCTTCAGATGTACCTTGTTTTATGTCAAGAGTCTTGACTGAATGCAGAATTATATGCCTGGGGTACTTGATATTCAGTATATATCTTCTACTTTTCTAAAATCTGCTGCCTTCGTTAACTCTACTTCTCAGCTCCTTTTGCACAGATATAAATGAGTATTGATCTTTGGGAGAAAAAACAGTCAACTCAAGAATCTAAACAGTACTTGCATTTCTCCTTGCATACTGTGCCCTGATGTAAATAGCAGAATAAGTCACCATAATTTTCTCTCCTTGTATCTCTCCCTGGCAAGGTAGAGCACCCCTCGGGAAAAGGACAGTTAGCACAGAACCCTCATTGCCCCCGGCAGAGGGGTGGCCATGCTGGGGGAGACTCTCCAGGTGCTGGCCTTTGGGGCATGGGCAGTTTTCAGCCAGTGTGAACTGATGTACTCCTCTGCAACAAGGCAGGTCCGGGAGAACATTCCTTGCCCAAGCTTGCCTCTCAGCCCTCTTTATCTTCTGGAAAACTAATATAAACGATCAGCAAGAGGTGAAGGATGCTCATGGGGACCTGACTTAAAAAAGCTATGGTCAGAATGAAGAAATAGTTTGCGGGGTGGGAGGCATGAATTATGATGTCTGAAGCACAGTATTCTTCTATGAATACTGTTAAATTATCCCTGTTGCAGATTACTTATCTCTCCGGCTTAGAAAAATGCTCTACACCATAGATCCTACAACTGGATTGCAACCAAGTTCCTGGGCTTTTAATTTCCCTAAGTACTTCTACTAGGTCTTATCACTGACTTTGATTTCTAATTACTGAACTGAACAGTACACTAGATCTTTAAAACATGTCACCCGGCTTTCATGGTCAGAGTATAAACCAGTCCCACAGCTACACTTGTTATACCCTGGAGTAACAAATGGTAAGAATTAGTAAATACTTTGGGTATGAGAGTGACAGAACATTCTTGTTTCAGTAAGAGATAAGATGCTGTTTTCTGTTCTCCCTCTATCCCAAGACTCTCCTTCTGCTTCAGATCAAAAGCTAAGGAGAGCCTTGTACAGACACATGGCTTGTGGATATCAATGCCTCAGCTCTTTTAGATGGGACAGATAATTCTTCTAACTAGCTGTTCTGCAGGAACAATATTGTGCATCAACTCAAGTGACCACAATAATGAAATCCACTGTAGGCCGGTATAGCCTCATTTTTATAGGATGAAGTTTCCATGAGGAAGGAAGGGGAGAGGAAGAAGTGATCCTGTGTAACCAGTTTAACCCTTAGATGATGAAGTCTTTTCTAATAGATTTGTATTCTCAACAGAAAGATAAATATAACTGCATTCTACAGTGGCCCCTTGAATTCTAGTTTAGATTATCCCCGCAAAGGTCCATTCTAGCTACCAAGGGTTTCCAGATCATACACTTTGCATTTGTATATGGGATGAGCGCTGGTATAGGAGCTGTAATGGCAGTTTTCTGTTGCAAGAAAGACAATTGCTTTCTGTGTTTCCAGGATCTGCCATGCACATTTTGTGCTGCTGGGTAGCACAATGAAGCTGAAGTACAGCCTTGGGTCAAGACCCATATCTTCACAAGGTCAAATTGTTCTTTATCTAACTCAGCATCTTTGCCTGCCTGCACTGCTGCTCAGGCAGAAGAAGAAGGAAGTTTGCATGTCAGGAAGATTGCTTCCTATTGCAGCATGAATAACCCAACTGGTAGCAAGTTGGCTGTGTGCCATTCAAAATTGAACAGCCAAGTCAAACTGGGTCAGATTTATGCTTTACTGGGGTAACGCTGTCTAGTCAAACACTGGCGCAGGAGCGTTCTCGGATCAGAGTCAGCTCAGTCATGGGAGGAGGAAGAGAGAGCAAAGGAAGTTTGGCTGTCAGAAACCTTGTTTTATCTTCTATTGTAAATAGCCAGCTGGCATCTGGTCAGGCATTCAAAGTTTAAAGGTCTAGTGACACCTGTTTTAGGTACATCCCTTCCTCAGTTAATGGGCCGAAAGCGTAAGCATCGGGCAGCAGCCTGAGCTGTTAGCTAAAGCCGTTTTCCATTTCAGCTGTGCAGTGGATTCCACTGATCTGTAAGTTCTGCATGTTTTTCTTGCCTATGGGCACACAGCTCAGGTTGATATTGTCATCTCTGGTGGATGAGGCAACTGCTGTTCCTGCTGTCAGGCCCAATCTGCTGCCTATTTAAGACAGGGAACAGACCTGGGCTGCAGTTCATGCATGCTGAACTGGCTCCCTACACTCATATGTGTCACAATTGGTTTGACTTTCACTTAAAAGGTAGTAAGTGCAATCAAACCCATCATTGAAGCTACTATTATTTTCTTTCACAGTGAGTATGTGCCTCAGCTGCACAGGTAGGGCAGCATGCAGTTTTGTACTATATTTTCATTTGGCTTTATAGTCTGACTTACATAATCACCTGCTACTTTCTGCCTGAAGAGAGGATGTTGCAATTGATCTGCCTAGAGGAAAGAAGAATAAACAAGTGGAGGGAGAAAAGGACAGAAGGAATAAAGATTGCTAAAAAAGACATGGAGCACAGTATGATGACAAATGAGGTGAGTGATATTTTAACTATTCCTCCTCTCACAAAGGAGAGCTCCATAATAATAAAATGTATACACTAACAGGACATAGTTCAGGTTGCAAAGTGAAACACTGAAAAGTTATCTAAAGAAAAAATAAAGAAAGTGTGCTGAGGTGGGTTCTGACAAGGCAAGAAAGGGTTTGAGCACCCCCATCATTATGGAAACCAAGCACCTGTGCGAGTTTGCCCAGTGAGACAGATCAGTCAACGGTTACAGTGAGGAGGAGAGAGAGAGTCAGAGGGTCTGGAGGGAAGAAGTTCTGTTTCTCTAGTGCTTGGAGAAAAGTTTGCGGTTTTGGTATGTAACTTTGCTTTAAAGGTGCTGGAAACTTGTAATGAAAAATGAGAAGAGGAACAAAAGAATTGGTTATCCTTGTAAGAGTGGTTTGCGGAGCTGTTAGGCCGAGGGCTCATGCCTTGCAGTGGGAAGAACCTCAGCAAATGGGGCAGTATGAAGTGCAGGGAGAAGCTATAAGAAGTGACACAACTGCGTTTTAGTTATGACTATGTTTTTCTCCTTGGATCAGCTTGGGCTGATATTCAACAGAGCTTTCTGGTCCTGAAACTGTTTGTGCTCTCCTGAAAGGTGTGTTTCTTTAAAAATAACTCTGCTCAACACATAGAGCAGGTCATAACGAATCCACCCAGGTTCAGCTTTTATGGAAGGAAGACCAATCGGTTATTCCTGGTAGTGGTGACACACAAATGTCCCTGTTTGCGATACAGACAAAATAATGCAGTGTCTCTGTTTGGATTGGTGTTGTTTAGAAAATTTTGCCCAGAATACTCTCAGTCTTCAGCAACGTGTGCTCTGAGACTTGTTGAACCAGAGTCTGGGGCTTTGTATGCAGTTGCACCTCTGCTGGTTTTGCCATTCAGTTGTCATCCAAGTACTCTGTGGTGAGGATGGGCAATAAGATAGCTCAAAGGCAATGGTTGGGCTTTATTCACCTATTTGCTACACTTCTGGTAGTGTGTCTTTTGCCACATTAGCAAGAAAACAGTGGTTTCTTTTCTGGAGGAGAGAGGAATGTACAGCTACACTTCTGTGTGATATATGGTCACACCTGCATTTTAGAGGGCAGAAATAATTGTAAAATTATTCTGCATGGAGTCTGGCTGGGCATATGAAAAATCAAAGCCTAGACCTTTCTCTCTGTCTTCTGCAGGCCTCTGGGTATGAGCAGCTGTGGCTGGGGCATGTCTGAGGCCCAAACAGCTTGTTACAGCTGTGAGGCCGCCTGGGGGCCAGCGCTGCCGCTGCGGTGGCCCTGGACAGGAGCGCCGAGGGCGAGCGAGAGGCGGAGGAGGAGGAAGGGCCGGGAGAGGCAGCTGGCACTGCCAAAGGGGCAGGCTGGCATTTACCTGAGGGAGGTCTCCCTGGGCCGGGGGAGGAGACGGGGCTTCCGAAAGCCAAGCGGCGCATTTTGTGCTAGTCAAGCTAGGTCGTTTCTCGAAGCCAGGCACTGCGGGGTTAGCAGGGTGCAAAGCGAAGGACACGGAGGGTGCTCATGTGGCGGGGAGGCATCCCCTCCCCTGCTGCACTGGTGGGAGGCTCGGCCCGGCGCCCCCACGCCGCCCCCGGGGCCGGGCCCAGCCCTTCTTGCCCAGGGGCTTCCTCCCTTTCCCCAGCCAGAGCCTCCTTGCCCTCTGCTGCAGACGATGGAGAGAAAACAGTGGCGAAAGGGGAAGCCAGTTCGGCGCTTTGTGCCGCACTCTGGTTACGCTAACACGGCGGAGGCCGGCTGCAGGTCATACCAGCGTCCCGCGGGGCCGGCGCGGGCTGGGCGGCCCTCCTCCGGGCAGCTCGCCCCCGCCTTGCCTCCCCGCTGCCGGCGGCTCCGCGGGCCCCAGGAAGTCAGTTGTCTCGCCCGAGCACGTGCTGAGGGCGGAGGGCTCCAGCCGCGAGGCCCTGGCGCCGCCAGGCAGGATGTCCGCGGGGCACCGCTGGCCTCTGCGGCAGGAGCGGGTGCCTGGCGGCACTGGGGTGCCCTCACCGGAGACCGTGAACAGCCGCAAGCTGGCAGTTCAGTTTTCTGCAGAAAGGGCTTGAAGGTGAGCAGATGGGCCAGGTGCTCTCACACCCAGCTTTTCATAAAGTCATTGAAGTAGCCCATGCACATGGAGGCGTGTAGGCAGGCTGAGCCCGTGCACTGTGGCCGGACGGTCACGGCTGGTGAGCAGCGGCGGCCCGGGGCCTCCGCAGCCCGACACCCCCTGCCGCAGACGGGGCGAAGCCTCGCGGCTCTTCTGCAGAGCCGATGGGATTTCCCTCCGCAGGGCCCAGGGATAAAGCTTTGCTCAGTGTCCGCTTGCCAGATGCCCCGGTCAGGAGGTGTGAGCGAGGCGCCCGGGGTGGCGGGCCGGCGGCAGGGCTGCGGAGGGGCGACGGGCTTCCCTGCCGCTTTCCGAGGCCGGCAGGGCGGCAGTGAGGTGCGTATGCCGTGCAGTGACAACCTACACAAGTAAGACCTGAAACGCTGTGTATTAAATCAAATGTTTCTGAAGAGTTCACAGATTTGGACAGTGTAAGGGAGTTTTCTAGTTGCCGGGCAACTAGGCCTCATCTCCATGAGGAGGCTCTCAAATCAAAGAAATTTTAGGGATGTTTAATAAACAGATTGGAAAATGTTTAATATTGATACA
Source organism: Apteryx mantelli (assembly GCF_036417845.1). NCBI lineage: Eukaryota > Metazoa > Chordata > Aves > Apterygiformes > Apterygidae > Apteryx > Apteryx mantelli. The sequence goes on from NC_090020.1 coordinate 58,723,343, forward strand.
ATGACCTACTTTTTTATGAACCTAGATCTCCAAAACAGCTATGCTGTCTTTCTCCTCACCCTCCAAAGTTTTTTGTATGACTCACGGCAATTCAGGTTGAAACTTTACGGTAGAAAGTTGTTGACAGTTGAAAACAGAGAATCAAAATGGAGAAAATCTTCAGATGTATGAGGGAATGCGCCTCTCTGTTGACAACATTGCAACTGAAGTGCTTGAGCAGCAGGGAAGAGCAGGTGGCAGATTATTTTTGGAGAAGGGAGCTTTAACTGCGCTCACAAACTTGCACACACATTTGCACAGCAAGAGCAAGTCTAGGTTTGCTGCCTTGGCTGCTTTCTGAAACTGTTGTTTGGGGATGATGTGAACTGGATGAGACCACCCTTCATAATCCTGACTGGCAGGATTTTATGGTTGCTGTCAATCTATTGGGATTTTTTTCAAGTGTCTTTGAAAAAAACCATATATGGAAACAGCTGCATTATAAATACACTCTGGCTGACTAGACTGTTAATTCATGGGGTATAAACACATAAAGATAAAAGAGAGGTTAACAATCTTTGTCCACTATGAGTTAAGCAAGGGGTTTCCACTGGCTGCTAGCACTCACATGTTCTGTCTCTAATCTGAAAAAAAAGTGCAAACCCCAAAACATTTTTTTAAAATTACCTAAAAATGTTTAAACCTATGTCTTGCTTAGAAGTTAGGAAAAACGTGCTGTACTCCTGGTACTGGCTCTTGGAAATGTTATTAAGTGCACCTGGCTCTGTCATTCTGTTTGCTTGTCTGTCCTGCTGGGATATTCTCTTTTTACTAAAGCATTTCACAAGAAAAGAATGGACGTGGCAGTGCAGCACAGGTCTCGGAGCAGATCGCCCTGAATGGTTACAGTCTCCTGGAGAAAGCTGCCTCAGGGCTCTGTGCACCTAAAGGGTTAATCAGAGAAAGTGAAATGGAAAAAGAGGAAATATTTTTAAAAAATACAAAATAAAAAAGCATAATAAAATATAATTTGCTAGTTTGCCACCATCTGTCAAAAATGCTAAAGTAATCACTTTAGCTACTCACTTTCCTCAGGATGTATGATAAGATCTACATAAAAATTGGTTCTATGTGGGAGCATAAAAATACAGAACTAAAGCCTGGGACAAATACACCTGAAAGTATATGATTACAAGAAACTGAAGAAATATGTCAACCTACCTGCAAGATTATTAGACTCCTACAGAGAGACTGCTGGGGCAAAGAAAATGAAAAAGTCATGTATTATCCAACAGAGTATGAGTAGTAGGGTTGGTTTGTGCTGCGTAGGGATTGGATCTGTTTATATAATTCAGGTAGAATTACCCACTGAATATATAGCTGAAATCAAGAATGTGAGTCTGTGCCCTCATCAGATGTTCACTACTGAAATGGGTGCAGCCATTTAAAATACTTTGTGCCACAGCTGCTTGTTGCAGGAAAGTGGGTTGAACAGTCTACATGAGTACTCCTCACCCACTTCAGTGTGAAATTAGATGGGTTCGCTTAACCTGGGGAGGATATAACCAAAATAGACTAACTTTGCATTGGAGTGGATCACCCTCTACAATCCGTTTTTATGGTCTTTTCTGCTGGTTAGCAGTGGGGTGGCTCCCTCCCACAGGGTGATGATAACAAGCATGTATGGGCTACTGTTATTGTAAGCAACTCCGGCCATTTCTGTAGGAAATGTTTGACAATGACATGAGTTTTGCTCGTGCCTAGTCCCAACTGGTCGCTCATGTGAAGTCTGACTGATAGTTGGCATCCCTGTAGAACTTGGAGTGTGGTTAATCTCAGTTTAATAAAAATTCTTATTAGGGGGTTACTTTTAATTTTTTTCCCTCGAGTAAGATCACATTTCTTTTCAAGTTCCCAAGTAGTGTTTGCATGTCCATTTATGAAACCTATATCATCTTGGACCTTGCTGGCCTTGGTGCTGCTCTCATAGATTTCCAAGTACTAGGCACAATTCTGTTTCAATTTTACTGTAGTTCTTTTCACAGCAGGACTTCATCATTTTTGTCAGTTTTCATTATATTCATGTAGCTGGCTGGAGAGTTAGTTCTCTCTCGTACAAATGCTTTATATACTGATTTTAAAAAATCATTTTGTCCTGTAAATAAAAGATCAATAGTTACATGCTTATGGAAAAGTCCTGTGCCATGTAGCAGAAAATGGCAAGATCTGTGAAGAATTAACTAGTCTGCAAAATTATATGGAAAGATATCGTTCTGTATTGATTGGTATTTTTCTGGGATTCTATCTGCCACTTATCTCACTAAATTATCTATATTTCTTTTAGAGTCATTTCTGTGATACCCTATCTATCATCTTTATACTGGGCTCATCTCCATTAAATTATACAGTAACTTTCCATTCGGTAGAAGCACATTTCTTGTTTTCAGACAGCTGCGTCATTCTCATTTTATTATGCTCTGTCTTTTAGTAGATTAATTAGTGCCTTGATCATAATTTATTCTTTAATGATTTTCCATTGAGAACTGTAAGGGTACTTAAGTACATAAAACAAGTACAAAGTAAAGAGACAATCCCATTTCCAAAAAAATAGGCTCCCATTCTCCACTGATATAAATTGGCAGAGATCTGTTGAACTCAACTGCTCACACTATTAGAGATTTTTTAATCCAGGATGTAATCCACTGAAAGGGAATGGTGCCTGGCTCCATCTGAATTAGATGATTTGTGGGTTTGGACTGAATATACAATATTTTTTCATACAGAATAAACAGAATGATTGGACAGCAGAAGATTTGTTCACAAAGTGGATGTTCTCTGTTCAGTTGTACTGTATAGGCTGATCACTAGGGAAATTTATGGAATATGATCCGACACTCTGTTGTATCTGGGAACAGCCTTAGCAGTGATACCTATTTAGTGTTTCATCTTTGCCAAATGCTGAAATGACTGGCATGTGTTTTGGATCAGATCTTTGCATCATGAATCAGTGGGCGAACACATTTAGCTGCATCACACTACACAAGCCGCGGCATGTATGAATTGCACAAATCTGGCTTTGGGCTGTGTATGTAATGTTGGTATTTAAACTAGGATTTTAATCTGTTGAAGACCTAACACATTGCAATTTGACAGTGACTATATTCATTGCTCCTGTCAGAGATATCCCATCTCATTTGTAGCTAACTGGCGTTGGTTTTTTTCTTTTTAATGATCCTTCATTTTTTGGCATAACATCTGTATGTGTCTATGACAATACTTTAGATATACTGAGCCTTTCTCCACATTTCGCTACAGGCTCAGCAATTCCCCCAGGAATATCTGAGAGACTCTCCTTCTACTTCCTTTCTGTTTGTTTGAAAACTTAAGTGAGCACAGTTCAGTTTTCAACGAAAATGAAAAGGAAAATTGTGAAAAGCACAAAACAATTTTTTTCTAATATATATTGTTGCAACCAGCAAAGAGGAAATGTTGTGAGTCACTGATACTGAGTCACATGGGAATAAATTAGGTCACTCCCCAGCTAAAGAAGCATATCTTTCTCCTCATGTAGAACTAGTTTTTAATATTCATAGTGGTTGTTACCTGCAATCAAAAACAAAGCAAGCAAAAAAAAGAAGAAAACAGAAGAGGTCTGCTTCTGTTTCGTTCAGTCTCTTACATGCATTTCTAGTATTTGTATATATAAGCCTTCTAGCACTTTTTAAGGTACAGCCCTCTGAGAATTAGAAACTAAATAACGTTGTTTATTTTATTTATTACTTGAAATATTTTATAGCCAGTATTCCAGATACTTTCTCTCTGTGTTCAAAAACAACTTAAAATGGGCTCTGTGAAGCTTGATTATGCCAGTTCCATCAGGATCCCATTAAAACAAACAATCCAAGAACTTACTCATCACTTAAAAGTGAGGCTCTCCATTAGAAAAGCTGCTTGTTGCAGGAAAGTTGCAGGAAACATCTGAGTTCTGGGTCTCCTGCTTATTTAGAATCTGAAATTACAAAGGTATCCCTACATTCTTAACTTCAGTTTTATAAAACGTCTGATTTTTTTTTTTTACAGGATGCAGATCTATGAAATTTATTTAAGATAAAAATTACATCTTTCTTTTTTAGCTTGGGTGAGGCTATATTAACAAATGCCATAATCATTCCAGAGCATTTCTTATCTCCTCCCTGCAGTTTCTCTATCTCAGAGAACCTGGCAGCCCTTTCCCCCTTGTCTCCTGGTAGTCCTCTACCACTCTTTTAGGCTTCTCTTTACAAGAACTACTCTTCAGTGGTGCTGAGTGAAGTATGACCTTGTCAGACCAACCCCACGCATTTATTATGTAAAACAGTTAGGATGTCAAGAACTCCTGATCCATTTCAATACAAAGTAAAGGAACATCTATAGTATATGTTTATTTGTTTAAATTAATACAATACGTCATATACGCTAGTTTCAGGAGAACTGCTTTTACCACTGAGATAGAAAGCCAGAAACTAAATATTCACAAATAGGTTGGTCCATTTTTTGAGTTGGGGTTTTAAATAGGAACCCAGTGTTCTGTGTGAAATAAATACATACAACATCATTTGCAAAATCTGTTAGGAGTACAAAATGTTAGCTCTGTTACATCTTGTTCAGCTAAGCAGACATGACTTATTTGCAAACTGTTAATAATTATTAAATACTTCTTGGAATAATAAATATAGTACTTATATTACTTCTTAACTGTACTCACATAACAGCAGAGTCCAGCAGCACCTTATGAAGAGAAAAATCAGAGAATAGCCTCTAGACCAACAAGGAATTATAAAAAGAGGAGTACGGCAGCACTACTTCTTCTTTCTGATAAATAACCTTCTAAGAGCATAGCAAATAGTACACAGCACAGGATGAACCTCTGTTACAATATTATCATAAAACATTTTAACCTTTGAGTTGCTGAGCACATGGCACCCATCTTTGCCATCACAGACTGGAAGCTGCCTAGCAGGCACGAGAACTCAGGTTCACAAGGAGATGGCTGAGTCCTGGTCATCAAACTCAAGTCATACCTTGTTCCAGGGTTACCTACAACACAGGACACAGGCAATATCTCTATAGGACTTCTGGGCCTCTGCTCAAAGCAAAATAATGAAGCTGATCCCTTGAAAATTAGAAATGGGAAATAACTTGGTTTAAGAGAACAAATTTCTATAAAAATTTCTATTAAAAAGCAAAGGCTGTTACTGTCTGTTCCCAAAACAGTGCCAATGTAAATAGTGTGAAAATGACTTATGTTTGAAAAGCAAGGTGCTTCACAATGCAGACTGTTATTTCACATTTAATTTGTCCCTTGGGGCCTCTATATAACACATCTCTTGGACCCGGTTATACTATGTTCTGCAGTAGGGAGACTATCATTCTCCTAATCCCTTCACTTGGGTCACTTGGTACTCCTTTTCTCAGTAACAGTTTTGTTTGCAGTTCTTCTGACTGGTGACTTATGGTGGTTTTAGATGCATTCTTTAATGGTCTAAGATGAATTACCTTGGTTATGTATGAATTAGCTTAGTGAGACTCTGTGACTAGTACAGTCTCAAAGCATCATTGTAATGGAATATTCTCTGCTTTCTAGGAAAGATTCAATAAAAGGGAGTTACATTAGGAATTATTGCCAACTAGCATTGCCATTCTGGGGACATCTACTCCTTCCTACCTGGCTGTATGTGGCTGGCTATTACTTTTGCTGCGATGAGAAGTGGGATTGTACAAGTGGATAAATGCTGCAGTGAAGGTGTGGTTCAAAGTGTCTTGGTTAACCAATCAGACAACCAGATTTGTTTGCAGTGATTTCCTTTCCTGATGACCTCTGGCATTTGCCCTTATATGGTCTATAAGGGAATTCTGGAGAGCCAGTAATTCTCCTGCATACGTTTAGTAGACATTGTCTCAGTGGTTATGATGTTATCTGCTGCAGGTAGATTTTCCACAGAACTCAGGACCAGGACCTCAGATGTATAGTACTCTCAACTGGATGCAGACTATTCAACTACACTGAGCATTTCTGAAAATTCTCCTCAGTAGTTTGGATACCAAATGGGAGCTGAGCTCTGCTGAAAACCTCTCCTCTGTTGCAGAGGACTGCTCTGTCTTTTTGTCTGGAATGCTTCTGATATGTACCTGTTTGTCTCTGTCCTGATAAAAACTATCTATCTCTCCCATAACGCTCTCAAATTTACAGACAACAAGCCTTTGCAATGAACAGGTTCTATGCACTGCAGAAGTAAAGTGACTTGCTGAATGCAGTTCATCTGTATGATCAACAGCCTAGAAATTGCAACTAGATTTCTGATTCCTTGCTTATTCTTTTATCATAAGAACTAATGTGGGTGCAAAAATGGCATGGACAGATCTTGAATGGTGCACAGCTGGGAACTACACCATCTTGAGAGACATTTCTGTGAGTTAGTGGCTCCCAGCTCTTGGCTATGTAAGTTATAAAATGGGAGCTTTCATCTTGCAGAGAGGCAAGATATTGCCAAGAAAGTAACTGAAGGACTGGTTCCCGTTTCTAAGAGATAATCTCCTAGCTCATGCTTGATTTCTACCAGATCTTTTCCCCTCTAATCTGAGAAAGAGTACAGTTGTACACAATACTCTTGAAAGTTTTCTGATTCTTCTACTTGACCACACTGTCTGCCTTGAAAGATGACTCCTTTTCCAAAGGGAGATACCTTGCAGTGAAAGCAAGGGATAGGTTATATGTACATGATAAAAAAGTTCATCACTGAAAACACATGATCTATGAATCTCTGAAATATACCTCATGCTGAAGGACATCATTCATTTCAGTCCCAGTGACCTACCTTCCACTTCAACTTGGTATACCCTCTTTATTGTAAAAAAGTACATACATCAGCTGTGGAGTAAATTACATTTAGAAGAATGACCCATATGTTTAAGCTATCAACGATTTTTTCTGCTCTTCATTCAGAATCTTTCTTACCTATTATGCGCTGTGTTTGAGCCCTGAAAAGTGAAACACCTTCTGCAATCTCAGGCTGCACAAACGCGGTTTTATGTGATGAGTAAGGAATGTTGTCCTGTGGATGATGATTCACCGATAGGTGTGGGAATTATTACTACCATAAGGTGAGAGGTTTCTTATAATAGCAGAGAGCTGTGTCTACAGGCCTTTAGCCTTAGCAAGCCATAAGTATATGACTTTATATTTGATAAAAACTTATTATATATTGAGCATGATAACAAGGTATTTTAAATCAAGATCTTGGCAGGTAAATAAAGAAGGTAGTAATATTTGAAAGTGATGTACCATATATATGGGGTTTATCCTATTGAGCTGGAATACCAAAATGACATAGGAATATTTAAAAGACGTTTTAAATCTTTATTTCCTCCTGAGGCAGCAGAATGGCTTGGGACTGTTTGTCATATATCTTGCAGATGCAGGAACCAAGGCCCTGGTCAAACAATTCATGTGATTAATGGAATGTGCTTAATGAAGGGTGCTTTTAGCCACTTATGTCACGAACATATGCTTATATGGGAACCAGAGGATGAAAAGCTGGGAAAACAGCATTAGTAGAACTCTTTTTTCTTTAATTATTTTTCTGACAGACCCGGACCTTACTAGTCAAGCTGTGTTAATAAGGGAAAATCTGTGACTCCGATAAGAGGAAATCTAAAGGCCGGTTTTCTCTGTGAGGTACTGCTTGCCTTGTAAGAGCTCTTTTATGGTGTCCCTTCTAAGATAAAATCTGATCGGACTTTGGAATTTCAAAATCATCCTTGCTAGCCAAAATTAACTGAAGAGATAAATGACAAAATTATATCATTTTCTCAATGAAATGACTCTCATTGCTTTATGTGCAATTACAGGAAGATTTGCAAGTGCTACGTGCTGCTGCTGCTCATTAAATGTATTGGCCTGAACGGACAGTAGAACAAAATGTCAACACAGTCCATTCTATTTCACCTGAAGAATTGTTAAATACTCTCATACTGATAGAAATGTAGCAAAACATGAGCATCCCTTGTGCCAGAGGAAAAGCTTCTGTGACCGTAACTGATTCCAGTCCTTTCAAAGCCTTACAAAGTTGCACTTTGCTATTTCACAAGACATTAGCATTTCTTCTTAATTTTTTTCCCTATTTCTCATTGTAAGTGGTTGAACTAACACAGTCATTTCAGTAAACAAAATATTTGGATATTGTTAGTTCTGAGACTGACAGTGCTTTCATGCATGCCATTTTTAGCAGTACTCTTGCTTATATTGTGAAATGCTTAGTATTTTCAGATTTTTCTGAGACCTATGGTTAGAAGTGTTCTTATATTTTTAGTCAGATAATAAATCAAATGCTAAAGTACGTTGCTTTTTTGGTAACTAGAAAATTGCGTACAAGTCTCTACCATCCCAGATAAAAATAAACTTCTGTACCCACCCCATTGTCTCCTTATACATCAAATGAATAAGTATAAAAATGTTATTGTTCCATACCTATTGCATTTCTTGCTGCCCTTGGACTGCTTTAGTCTTTGAATGTACATGTTTTACCTTAAATTATCTTTATTGATTTGGCTTGTTCATCTCTAAAGACTGCTACCAACTTCCAATCTCAGGTAAATTACAATTCATGCTAAAAGCTGTCTGGTTCCCATTTTCCAGCTGTTTTAAAATGTTGTCCATTTAAATGCCTATAAGCATTGTTTGTTTTTCCATTTTTCTTTCCAGTAATTCTTTCAAACTCTTGTTCCTGTGCTTGAAATACAAGTAATCAGAGAGAGAATGGCCAAGTCTGCCCTTTTCAAAGGACCTAAAGCTGAGGTGTTCTTTGTTGTTTGCAAGGTCTCTCTCTCCCTGGCTCTCCTGCTTGTCTGAATTTCCAGTGCTCTTCTCCAGTCCTCCTTCACTTAGCATTTCCTCTTTCTCATTGCAGTAGGACTCTCTGAAGTCCTTCATCACACACTCTGGTTTGCCAGACAGATCTTGAGGCACATACAGCTTGCTGTTGTCATGATGGTACATGCCAGGGCTGTACCGCTCTGCCTCATAGCAGTTGTCTTCCTCTTCTTCTTGGCACGAGCTTCCCTTGGCACTCTCGCCATCCGAATGAAATGAGATTCCCTTCCCTTGGCTTTTCTGGGAAAGATCAAAGGGCTCTTCCTGTTCCAAACTTCTTAAGACATTTGTCTGGGACAGAGCAATTCTTCCTCTTCCAAAACCTTGTAGTGGTTTAAGCAGGGAGAAAAGGTAAAATTTATATATAGCAAACTTTACTACATAACGTATGGTTAAAAAATAAAAAGTGAGATGGCCTTCTATTTAATATTTTACCTTTGTTTTCCACCCAGCTATCTCCAAGCACTTCAATGTTTACAGTTTATGACATCTCCTTTGAAATGAAGTTAAAAGGAGTACTATTGTATCCACTTTACAGCCAGGTCAGGAATGAAACATTGTGTTGTACATGCCAGACACTTGATGAGAGAGCTAGGAAAAAAAGTGAAGTGTCCTGGCCTCTTGCAAACTATTTTTGCCAGTGAACCTACCCACTTCCTCCTGTTTCCTATTTTTTTAAAATCAACACTTTGATCTAAATCATCACATGCCATAATCAAAGTCCTAGTTTTTGTCCACTTTTTTCCAGAGTGGAACAGATTAAACATGTTAACATGTTTGTTCTGCGGACACTCTGGGGCAAAGTTACTACTTAAAAAATGAAGATGCAATCATGTCTGACTGATCTATGACCTCCACTCTCCCTGATTTTTACTCTCTCAACCGGTGCCACCGCAAAGCTCTATGTACTAGTTAGTGCTACAGCTTGAGGAAATCATTAAAATCAAATGATGATTTTGAGCTGTTCAATATAAGTCTGAGTGGGGTCCTGGACCTGGTTTGTCTTAATATTTGTCAGAGCGTCTGCTCTCTGTTTCTGTTCTACTTGCTGGAAACCCAAGAGGCATCCATGGGCTCAGATATGCCCTAACCATCAGGATGCACAGAGGAAGATTCAGACACTGCAAGCACAGTCCATCTTAATTAAAAGAATAATGGCAATACTGGGGTGAGGATTTCATCCAACAGCAAAAATCTATTAGGGTAACTATTATAGTTGCTTTTTTTTTTCTTTTTTTTTTTTCCTCTCAGTAATTGGATCCAGTTTCTGCAGGATTTTTGCAGCCTCACTAGATACAGCTGCTACACTGCAACAGGTTGTGTTTGTTAAAATGCTTTATGAGCAGGTGCCAGCCCTTACAAATTGTCTGTGTCTGATAAGCCTCAGGGGCTGAAGAATCTGTGTACACTGAAAAGCACTTAGCCTGTCTTCAATTACAAGTAATTGTGTAACTAGAATGATACTGTAGGAGGTTTACAGGAAAAAAAGAACCATTTATATTATTACCTTTTAGGAACCATGTAAATTTTATCCCAAATGTCATTAAAAGACATCTCCATTCATTAGAGGCTATCTTAAAGCCTGAATTTGAGGAACACCAAGATGTCTTACCCAAGAAAGAGTTATTTGTCCAGAAACTCTTAACAAACAAAATCTCTTGGATACTCAAACTCTTAAAACAATCCTCCCTAATTCCCCCACTTCTTTAGATGATAGCATTGGCATGTGTGCACACATGAGGCTGATTTTAGGAAGTGTGTATGGTGAATGGGAGATAGGAAATGCTTTGCAGGATACTCTGAGGGATCAAAAATCCATATACTTTGAGATGGGGGAGGAGTGTCTCCTGTCTGCTTGCTTCTTTGTAAACTGGGTCTTGAGCTCAAGGTCTTCCTCTAAAGTCAGCTATGTCAATATGGCATAGAATAAATATATTTTGAGCAGAAAGGCTCCTGGACTTACAACCATTTGGGCTTCCACTCCCATTCCAGACTGGAATCCAGTAAGTAGTGAGCAAGATTGCTGGTATCTCATGGTCGCTGTGAAATTTGCTAGATTTTTTGCTTCTTCCAGCTCTGAATGGATTTAAGATTTATCCTCCTGTCTAAAATCATTTTATTAATCTAATCTTGAAATGGCAAAGATATGGAACATGATAACGTGCCTCAAACATGAGAAGAAAAACTATAAACTCCTAGCCAGATGTGTCTGGGGAAAGAAGCTTGCTTATCCATGGCTGCTAGGCTGTGGCCTGCCAACATCTGGGAATTGAATCTCCCCAGATTGTTAAATTTATTCAATAAAAGTAGAATTACACCCTTAGTCAGTAAGATCAATTTAGTTTCATCCATGTCCTCCAATAGTTTTCCTAGCCCACTACAGGTGCCATAGTCCTACTAAGGCTGAGTCTCCACTGTCTCACTTCCGTTTGTGTTTCAGAATTACCCACACAATGGGAGAAGCTCCACAGTGTTGGGGGTATTGCACATTCCCTACAGTGAGGGGATGGGGAGGCCTGCGCCAAAGTACAGGGACATTTGTACAGCTTGATAAGTCCTCTGCTGTCACACCACTGTGTGTATCCTCCCTAAAACTTGACAACAACAACTCAGTACGCTAGAATTACTGTTGCTTGTGCTCACAAATACTGTCTCATTTTGTTTTCATCTACTACTCCACTTTGGTCTGTCCCTCTGTGCCATGAGATATCCAGCCTGAAAGGTCTCTGAGACAAAGGCCAATACCTTAGGGATCTCTGATCTATAGCTCTAGAGTAATACAGACAGTGAATAACAACCTCCCAGGCTTATGAGATTCAATCTCTTCCAGTATCATTGGATCTGTGGCACAAGATCATAGATCTGTGGTACAAAGCCCATTAGGGTGGTACTGATGCACATCTTCAAACCTCTCAGAGAACAAGATTGCTGATAAATATTACCTTGAGAATGAAATCCTCTTTCCATGACTCCGTGTTTGACTTTCATGTGCCTTGTTAGGTTTCCCTTCAGGGTGAATTTGCTGGGACAGTAGAGGCACTTGAAAGGCTTACTGTCTGAGTGCAAGTGCATGTGTCCCATTAAATTGTGCATTCTGTTAAATTCCTTTCCACACAGCTGTCAAAAGTAGTAAAAATGAAAATTATTTGTAGAGGTACTTTCAAGGTAAACATTTTAAAAGAAAATAGAACCTACCGTTCTAACTTAAGCCCTGGCAGATTCCTGTTGCAAATTATTTTTCTATAAGAGATACAAAGAAAATCATACAGACAAGAATATATGGTTGAGTTTGCCCTATCTAGACCCTTCTGCACAGCTGCCATTTTTTAAATTTGGTGGCTAGCAGAAGACACACAGTCAAGATTCCCCCCAGATCAGGGAATGTTATTGTAAGGAGAGGAGAGACATAATTATGTAACCTGAAAAGCTCTTAACTTGAACGAAATCCAAAGTATATAACTTACTGCTCAGGTGAACCATTTCACAGAATCACAGAATCACAGAATTGCTGAGGTTGGAAGGGACCTCTGGAGATCATCTAGTCCAACCCCCCTGCTCAAGCAGGGTCACCTAGAGCACATTGCACAGGATTGTGTCCAGGCGCGTTTTGAATATCTCCAGAGAAGGAGACTCCACCACCTCTCGGGGCAACCTGTTCCAGTGCTCTGTCACCCTCACAGTGAAAAAGTATTTCCTCATGTTCAGATGGAAGCGTCTGTGTTTCAGTTTGTGCCCGTTGCCTCGCGTCCTGTAACTGGGCACCACTGAAAAGAGTCTGGTCCCATCCTCTCGACACCCTCCCTTCAGATACTTGTACACGTTGATAAGATCTCCTCTCAGCCTTCTCTTCTCCAAGCTAAACAGGCCAAGCTCTCCCAGCCTTTCCTCATAGTGGAGATGCTCCAGTTCCCTAATCATCTTTGTAGCCCTTCGCTGGACTTGCTCCAGTAGTGCCACATCCCTCTTGTACTGGGGAGCCCAGAACTGGATGCAGTACTCCAGATGTGGCCTCCCCAGGGCTGAGTAGAGGGGGAGAATCACCTCCCTCGACCTGCTGGCAACACTCTTCCTGATGCACCCCAGGATACCATTGGCCTTCTTGGCCACAAGGGCACATTGCTGGCTCATGGTCAGCCTGCAGTCCACCAGGATTCCCAGGTCCTTCTCAGCAGAGCTGCTTTCCAGCAGGTCAACCCCCAACCTGTACTGGTGCATAGGGTTATTCCTTCCTCCCTAGGTGCAGGACCCTGCACTTGCCGTTGTTGAACTTCATGAGGTTCCTCTCTGCCCACCCCTCCAGCCTGTCCAGGTCTCTCTGAATGGCAGCACAACCCTCTGACATATCCGCCACTCCTCCCAGTTTTGTATCGTCAGCAAACTTGCTGAGGGTGCACTCTGTCCCTTCATCCAGGTCCTTGATGAAGAAGGTGAACAAGACTGGACCCAGTACTGACCCCTGGGGGACACCGCTAGCTACAGGCCTCCAACTAGACTCTGCACTGCTGATCGCAACTCTCTGAGCTCTGCCATTCAGCCAGTTCTCAATCCACCTCACTGTCCACTGCCCATTTACTTCATAGTTTATAAATCTAGCCTTTAATCAAGAACAATGCTGGGCAGAGATGGAGGTACAAGATAAAACCAATGAAAGGTATCTGTGAAACAGTCAAGCAGAGTATCACTTCTCCTTAAGTGGAATTGAAATGACTGCACATTTTGCTTAAAGCTAGAAAAAGCAATTTCTTTTTAATTTGTTTTTTGCTGCCCCATTTTTCTCTGCTTCTCATCTTCTGTTTACCAGCTTCTGTGTTTTAGTGTCTCTGGTGAGCAAGCTGAAATTTAAACAGTCATGGGACTGCAACAGTGACTCAGCTCTCCCTGGAGCAGGTTCCTGCCCGCTCGAGCCATCGATCCCGTAGGTTTCCCTTTGATGAAACAATAAGGGATTTTTTTCATTGTTGTTTTTCTAGATGAGTCCTTTTATAGTCTCATTCCTTATAAATAAAATGTATTCTCTAGACATGAGAGTTTGACATCACTAATATAAGCTTCTAGTCTTACTTGTCTTCTGGTCTTTCCTTATCAGGAATTATAATTTTATTCACATTCAAGTGGCTATTTCCATCCTCTGTAAACTTCTGTGTTTGCTTTCTACATCAACTCCTCTTTGGAATGATTTTATACAAATACTTTTAGCATCAGAATTATTTTATTATGGTTTTCACTATTAAAAGAGCCAGAGTCACCATTACTGAGTAGCTGAAAATTACATCAAGCAGTGTAACTCATCTGGGAGAAAATGCTTAAAAAGCAATTACTGAGATTCGACTGAAGTTTTGGTCTAATCTGACTTTTAATTTAATTTATTTTCATAATACAGAAGGTCTGCTACATTAATCTCTGATTCAAATTCTCAAAGCTATCAGCTGGAATATCAGGATGAGATTTAGGTTTTGGACTGATCCCGGGTGAAGTCATACCATATCCTTTTCTTCTTAAACCATATCTTGAGGGAAAATGGAAGCAGTTCATTAATGTAAAAACTTACAGGGATATCATTTTTAAATAAAATACTAGAGCTGGGTGAATGCTGCAAAAAGAAAAAATCTGGAAATATTCACTTGCTTTTTAAAAATTATTTACTTGAACTGCATTGGTTTTCTTCTGTGATTTTCTCTCTATACTTTTGCTAGAATGAACATTCTAGCAAATGAATTTGTCAGCAAAAGTGTTCACAGAAAAAGTAAAGAAAAAAGAAAGGCCATGGAAAATGAGTTATTAACTTGTAAAGTATTCATGAAAGACATTTGGTTCCAAGGGTCATCCATCCACTTAGGAAAGAGGACTGTCTCTCCTTAGTATTCAGAGAAGGCTAACCTGCCTGATGACTTATATTCAGTGAAATGAATGCACAGAAAAACATTCTGAAAATGCTGGGAGGAAACAAAGAGGAGAAGAAGCACTCATGAGCACAGTAAATCCATGAGGAAAAACAGCAGCTGATTATATCCTGACAGCAGCTGGAACAAGCTATGATGTATCAATATTTCTCAGTCTATAAGAATACCAAATGGTCCCTCACTAATATGCTCTCTAATACCTCTTAGTAGGAGGCTTCTGGTTATCTGCTTGTACTATGGCTAATCTGTGTCCTCACCAACTTTTGCTTTCTGATAGCTATGTCTTTACCTCTCTATCTAACCTGATAATCAAAGAAAATGAGGCTGAATAGCTGAATGGTTAGAGTACTTCATCCAAATCTGTATCTTTGTAAGGTACTGAGCATTAAAATGGGTCTGGTAGGAGCACTTTTTTCTGGCAAGACAACTTTTTATTTCTCTTTCTTCATAAGGAAAAGAGAGGGGACTTCCTAAAAGATTGTTCCATGCAGCATAACACAATTTTTAGTCTCTGAATGAAGAGGGCAGGTTTTCCATTTCCCAATGTCATGCACAGTCTTAGGGATGTATAATGTGTTCCTGTCCTGAAATCTCCTCTGGGGACAGGAGGAAATGGTACCAGAGTGGAGGGGTGTGGCAGGAAAATGAAAGAAATGCAGATACGAAGTCTGTTTTTCAGAATGATGGCTTCGTGTGGCATGGTCTCTGGGTAAGCTGCGCCTTTCAGAAAACACAAGTTGAGTTTCAAATGAATCTCTGTGATTCAGAGGGTGAGGGGAGTTGGTCCCAGGCTCATGTCCTGGAAGACAACAGCTCAGAAGTAGCTGGGGTACAGAGCTAGTGCTCAAAAAATAGCCTGAGTCGGGGGAGCAAGTTAGGACTAGGAAGGCGTACAAGATTTTCTTCCTCTCTGACAGGACAGGGGTGGGAGCACTGATGGAGCAGGTTGTGAAAGATGACCCAGAGCCCAGGCTACATGGGAGAGAGCTCCAGCAGAAATCAGCAGAGAGGGTCTTAGCACCCAGAAAGACAGAAAGTTCATGCGAGAGATCTGGAGATAGCAGGAGTGACTTGGTTCACATGTGGACCTTTTGTCAGGCTCTGTAATTTAGATGAAATTGAATTCAAGCCCTGAAGATAACGACCTCAGCTGTAAGCCTGCTGAACACTGATGCACTAGCTGGTGAACTGGACTTGGTGAACTGAACTTCAGCACTATTTCTTAGAGAAAGCCCTATTAGCTCAGCACTAGACTGTGTCTTCCTAAGCTCCTGCACCGAGTATCACCCTTCTAGATTGGTCAGTCTGTTTTGTTTTTTCCAGAGTACTTATAGCTCACAGTTTCTTTTTTTGACTCCAGATCTAAAACCATGATTTTATCTGCCATGGGAAAAAGTGGTGTAAATTGGCACTCCTGCGAGGAAAAAACAGTGCCAAATGGACATGGAGATTGAACTTATCTCATACGATTTCCCACATAGGAACAGGGCCCAGTTCATCAAAGGAATATAAGCACATTCCTACATGGCAAAGGGCCTCCAGAAGAGATTTTGACAAGCAATCATAAACCAAAGTTGTTTAGATTCACTTTGAACTGCATATTTACAAGAGCAAGGGAGTTCAGATCATCTGCTGCAAAGTGCATTTGGCTGGGCTGGAGAAAACATCATTATGCTCTCTATTACTAGTCTGAAACTTTATTGACTTCAGCACTAAAAGCAACTATAAATTTCAGTAGGAGTTTTCTTTACAAATCAGAACTACACTATTGCACCATTTGGTGCAACTCCTTCAGAACTTGTCAGTGTTTTTGTTTAAAACAAAAATAAACAAGGAAGCATGGGCTCAGGCCTTTAAAAGCCACAGAGATGTTCACTCTTCAGAGAAAAATCTAACGCAGCTCCAGGCTGCAGCTGGATGAGGAAGCAGAAGGGACAACTATTTGCTACTTGCTCACTTCAGATAGTCTGAGCTTAGATGTGATTAGACACATAGGAAAGCCTCATGTTTTCTTTTGCTGTGAGAAAAAGGTAGAGAAAACCGTGGCATGTGGTGAAGTAGAAAGGCTACTGCTGTGCTCCCTTTCCCTTGCATTCTTCTTCTTCTTTTTATTTTTTCTTCATAAGAAGGGTGTTCCTTTCCTCAAAGAGAGAGGGAGAGGGAGAAAGACTGTAAACTGTCCAAAAGGACCGTGAGAAAACAGGAAGCTTTGAAAAGTACAAGAGAAAGCAAGATGAAATCTATTTGCAGGCGGTTCCCCAGGGACATGTGAGCCATTGTTAAGCAGCCTGTTCATACAGCTATATCCTTCCTTCTGCTGAGGAGGAGCCTGGTGCCAAAAGGCTGCTATCTGGTCATTGCCTTAACCCTCTGAATACCAGCCAGAGAGGCTTGCTCCAGTCTTTGAAGGACCCCGCCAGACAGGCAAAGGATCTTCCAAACACCAGCACGCGATTCCTGATTCTCCCTTTGCTGACAGCTGGGATCCCCACTCTGTTCAGGGGTTCATTAATATGTTGATTCATACCTGTCGGGTGCAGGAGAAGCTGGTTCACTGGGCTTAGTTGTTTCTGTTCTCGTTGGGATATTGGGTGGGGACAGAGAAGAAAAAAATAAGAAAAACAGGTGTTCCTGTAGAGCTTTACTAAGTGGAAAACATACTGTTGGCAATTCAGTGCCTGGCTTACACTATTGGCATCTCCAAGTTTTAATAGTCTGTCATCATCAAATCCTATCCTGAATATGAACTGCCAACTAATTGGCACGTATCTCAAAAGCAGCATGGGTCCTGATACAGCATCCAGAATGGCTGATCAAATGACTGAGTTTCTTTTCTGAAATTTCAGAGGTCGGAGCAGGACTTTGTCCAAATGGGAACAAAACCACGAGTTTGGGGGTATTCTGATAGAATCAAAGTCCCTGGCAGACTTGACATGGGAATACCCAAGTATTTCAATAATAGAAATTATTTACCTATATAGGATAACATAAGCACTAGTATACAAAATAACATTTTACTAGGACATAAATTAAAATGAAATAAAATGCTAAAGTTGAAAGCCTCTGCTTTTATGTGTTCAAAGTGAAAAGCTTCAATGTTATCAAAGCAAAATGAAGTAAAAAAGATTCATTTTGACATTTTCCTAAAAAAATTATCAGTGAAAGCCATACATTTTGAAGTCCTAAATTTTCCAAGAGAAAGTAATTCCATTTTAATATTTTCATCCAGCTCTACTTCTCAATGAAAGATTCCTTTTAACAAAATATTTAATTCTATGAAGATGTTGGATGAAAGAGTTCTAGAAATTGCTTCCAGATCAATCTTCAATTACTTATGCATAAACTGTATAATATGCTGCACTCCATATTTATAGTCCTCTTAGAGCAGATCAAAGTGGGGAAAAAACTACAACCTTTGGCTTCACAAGGTACGACTACACTAATGAACCACATAGGCAGCAAAAAGAGCAGATGTAGTGCCCAGTACTGGGTAAGAAAATGAACATTAATAATTCATAAGGAAGAGACTGGAGATGAGCAGAGTCAGGAAAGCCAAAGCTTCCAAAGTTTATGGGAAGGGGAGAGAAGAGGGGATGAAAGGAGAATGTCAGCCTCCACTGGGTGGGAGGGAAGGAGCAATCCTGCATTCCTGGGGGATCCTAAAAAGGCAGGATGTATTTCTCAGAAAGCCATTTTGTTAGGATACTGATGTCCTGCCCTGAATTTCAGCCTGATAATTACATTTGGCCCATTCAAATCCCTTCTGCAGTACTATTTTGCTGTGGCTTTCTCTGAGTCCTTCCCTGAACGTCTGCGTGGCGTCACTGTGTGAAGTCGCGGCTGCTGCTGTTCCACCGTTGTGCTCTGTGGGCTGCACAAATTGATCTATGCGTTTTGTCAGTGTTTCAAGCCATTAAGCACTTAGACTTCTGTTTGGATGGATGTACTAAGCAAATGTCAGGTATGTTTATTGTCCTCAAATGACAGTGGCATTTAAATGCTCTCTAAGCAGAGAAAGTATTTCAAGATGAAAGTTACTGATATAGAAGGGGAAGGGAGTAAATCACAGATATTGCCTCCCTTCTTTTGGGCTAACTGAGCAAAACCTAGATTAAGAAAAGAAGCTAGACTACTATTATATGTTAGTTTAAATACAATTTTAGAATGTGTTTTAGAATGTGTCTTGCTTTTCTAGTCCTACCATATCACAGATGATAACATCACAGAAATATCCAGGGGATTTAGGAGACTGCCACCAAAGGAGATACACTTACCTTGCATTTGAAGGGTTTGACGTCAGAGTGAACAATCATGTGGGCCTTGAGAGTCTGCTTTTGCACAAAGCTCTTGAAGCACAAATGACATTGATAGGCTCTGATATTGGTGTGGATCAGGACGTGTCGCTTCATATTGGCCAGCAGAGTAAATTCCCGGCCACAAATTCCGCATTTGTGCTCTTTCACACCCTGTAAGGAAAGAAAGAATACGAAAACTCAACAGAGAGAATTATTTTCTAATCCATTTCATCTTGAGTATAGCAATATATATTCTGCACTACAAAAGCAGGTAATAACTTATTTTGCTTATAACATCATTTGCTCACGCAATAGATATTTATGTATTTTTTTCTTGGCAATTTCTCCTAAGAATCTGAGAAGCAGAACAGGGAAAAAAAAAAAGTAAGCTTAATGAAAGAATGAGTTTTATTTCCATCAGTGAGTTTACAAAGGAACACAACATAGTCAGTAGCATTCTCTGTTGATGAACTGACATCTTCTCTGTTCTACTGTATTGCTTTTGTAAAGTATTGGTCAAATGTGTACACTTATTGACCAAGAATAAAAGTTAACCGGTTAATAGACTAAGGCAGTGCTTGCCTAAGGTAATTGAACCTCATGGACTTCAATGGTATTCTAACGAAGACCTACACCTGTTCTGAAAAAAAACTGTAGAAAAAATCTGAAATAACCAAAAATAACCAAGGACATACATGATATATTCAGCGAAGAAAAAAATCTTAGTGGGATTTGAACTAACCCTAAAGAAATGACTCCATTTCACCTGGTGTTTACAAAGCATGTCTAGTATTCTGTATGCCATCCTGTCAATTTACTAACACATATTCCGACATACTTGTCACACCCATGTGGTCTAACAGCCAGCTACTCAAAAAGTCATTTAGATGCTGTGAAAATCAATGAGTTTGCCACCTAAACACTTCAGGAGTTTGAGTATAACTTGCTGCAGGTAATGAGGATGTACCAGTTAACTGCCAATAACGATAACTCCTCCTGCGGGCCCTATTAACGAAGACAACTGGTAAGGATCTCTCCTCTTGGGCCAGTCAGTTGTTTTCACAGAGTTAATTGCCCCGTACAATTGTGAACATCACCAGCAGCTTTTAAGTGTCTACCTGTCTGATCTGGGGCTGCATTTGGGCAGCTGAGTACTGCTAATTATGTTCACAGCTGAATCCACCCGCAGCTGGGGACAAAGAAGCAGAAGCTCTTTAAGGGCTCAAGGGCATTGCATTTCCTATGACAAAAAAATTACCAGGTTTTAAGTTAGTAGAATTTTGTATGGTAAATCCTAAGACCAGGGAATCTCCAGAAAGAGCAGAAATGATAGTAGTGTAAGGGGAAGAAAAAGCAAACGTGGAAGTAGAGGCTGTGTTTTTCTTTAAAAAAAAAAAAAAAAAAAAAGTGCTCATAAAATTAAATGCTGTAGCTTTCTGTATTCTTAATACTTTTAATACAAAGGTCAAAATTCAAGCATTAAAGGAAAAATACACAAAACTGGAAGAATTTTTTAATAAAATGTGGGGTTTGCTTATTTAATTTGTATTTATAATATTTTTTGAAAATGGATAAACTTACTTTAGATGTTCTTGAATGGAACTCTGATATTTTTCCTATTTTTCAAAGTGATCTTTGTGCATGTGCTCCAGAACCTGCCCCTAGTCTGAGACTTACTGATAGCAATGGCGAGATTGCCCCTTGATATGAGGGTTATGGTCCTGTTTGTCCAGTTCTGTTAGCTGATATTCTGGATAACTTATACAGAAAGGGGAAATTTGTTAAGCTGTTTTTTTCCCTGAATGTCACATTATAGTGATTCTTCAAAATCTTACGAGTAACAATATTTCTTTTGCTGTGTAACACAGCCTTCTGCGTATCCCCCTACTTCCCAATTAAGGGAAGCAAAGGAATAGGTTTACTTTTCAGTAGAAAATTCCTGCTGTTATTTCAGAGGGTTTAGACAGCTCTACAAAATTATGTTATTTTACAGAAAGTCATTCTGAAGATAAAACACAGAAACAGAGAGCTGTGAATACAGTTTTGAGAAGTAATGCAGGTGGCGTAGTTGAACTCCTGTTTATAATAAAATCTTTGTGTGTGTACTTTCTCAAGACTGACATAGACATCTACTTTCTGCTATTGCCAGTACCACTGGGGCTTTTGCTTTGCATAAAATTCTCCCGCTGGCCAAGGGCCAGCATGATGCTCTGCAGACTGATGACCTTCTTTCTGAGGACCTGTGCGTATCCTTAATGGCCTGCGATCCTTGGGCTGCCTTTTGATGCAAGGACCAGCACAATGCATAATGGCTTACCTTGTGCGTCAGGGAGTGTTGTTTGAGATGGTGGGGCTGCACAAACTCCATGCCGCATTCAGTGCAGATGTAGGGACGAATGTCTTTGTGCTTCATCATGTGGTTTTGCAGCTGGCTGGGGTACTGGAAGGTCTTATCACATTCAGTGCAATTGTACTGTATAGGGCCACGGTGGGTTGTTAAATGTCTCTTCAGCTGGGCCAGGGTTGGGAAGTCCAGCCCACATTCCACACAGATGTTCTCTCGTCCACTCTCGTGCTTAGACTCGTGTGCCTTCAGCTCGCTGGGATAGGCAAAACCTCTGCCACAGATCCTGCAGTTGTAAGGCTTTATGTCACTGTGTTGCATCATGTGTCTCTTAAGGTGACTGGTTTGAGTGAAAGCCTTATGGCACACCTGGCACTTGTGTGGCCTAGTGCCCTGGTGTGTCAGCATATGTGTGTGCAAGTGGCTCAGCTGCTTGAAAAGCTTGCCGCAGCGGGTGCAAGCATGTGGCTTGATGCCACTGTGCCCCAGGATGTGGGTGACCAGATTGTACTTGGATGTGTAGGACTTCTCGCACATTGGACATTGCCAGCGTTTCTGTTCACCCCCTACGTCAACATAATAGCTGTCATCTATCTGAAGGTTGACATCTACTCTTTCCACTTTCTGTTTATTTTCACCATTTTCTCTTACTTCAGCCCTCCTGAAGGGTGGCTCTGGAGGCCTTTTCATTTGAAAGGGGCTCCTGAAATGAAAGTTTGGGTGCACAATGAAAGGAAACATTAAGCTAGGATGGACTTTAGGATAATAAGAGTAAGGAGCCTGGATGAATGCCGGGCTACTGGGCCATGCCATGTTAGACTTTATGGGTTCTTGCTTGATGGGCTTGGCTCCAAAGTGCTCCAGTGTTCTGTAGAACTGAAAACCAAAGTTGCAGAGGTCAATCATCTGGGAATTGTACTTGGGCTGTGCTGGCTGTTGAAATATCAAGGGGAGACTGGAAGAGCCTATATCATGATGGTCTTCAGGTCTGCGGGGTAGTGATGAGGAATCTTCAAGAGCAACAGAAAGAGGCATTTTTGTTGGCATGCTCTTGCGTTTCCGAGACCCTCCTTCCAAGGACCCCTGGAAAGTTTCCATGTCTCCAGGAGGAGGAGGACCATAGTGGAAATGTGAGAGGTGTGGTCTGAAGTCCTCACTAAATGGAGCCCTTCTGTGGGGCTTTGTAACAGGGCTCAGTGGTGGCAGGCAGCGGGAAAAGGGAGATGCTCGTGTACTGTCCACATTAAAACTTGTTTCTTCGTTCTTCATCATATTTAATTTCTTCTGCGTTGCTGAAGTTCCTTTAAAAAAAACAAACAAATCTATTTTTTCCTGTTCTCCTAGAATTAAAACTTCTAATTTATTGGTTTCAAGGTTTTTTTTTAGTTAAGTGCAGCTAAGGCGGTATTAGGCCCATGTAAGATGTAGGCCTTTTAAAGCAGAAATAAGTTGCCTAGCAGAGAAAAAAGAAGCTTTGGTCTTCCTATGGTAGAATTGGTGGTTTATATCAAGTTTGGCTCATACAACAGCTTTGCAATATAAACATGCTGTACCTGAACACACTACTTAGCAGCTGAATCTGTATGGCAACATTTGTGTTTAATTTAATTCAGCCAGGCTATTTGTGGGCAAAATCCTGTCCTTGGCTGTGCCTGCACAGGCTCTAGAAATTGGCGGTGCATCTAAAGGATATGGCAATACAAACAATAATGTGCACATTTATTATGGCTGTGACATGAAAAGTCAAAGCCAAAAAATTTTAAACTACTTTGTATCATTAACATGTGTTGCTGTGAGAGAAAACAATGGCCAAGTGATCTAAGGACACTGTGTACCATCAGGTTTTGCACCGTGTTTCCCGGCTTCTCTCACTCTGTATTGTAATAAGAAGGTGGAGATTAATTTATTTTCTTTGTTTTAAGCCCAGAGATATTTACCTGGCAGATTTGGGGAGGGAAGGGCCTTTAACCACTCTCTGAACTCCATTCAGTTTTTTAAACCTAGTCTAAAAAGGGGGAAAAACCTCACTGCAAAACTAAATATAGAATCTTTCTAACAACCTCTCAGCTCTCCAGAGTAATTAACACCTGAGAAGTCATGGATCCTTTCTAGTGATACCCTGTGACAAGGCAGAGTAATAAAGTCCTCTGGCAAAATTTTGTGTTCCTCTGATTGTACAGGGAACTTCTCCTGAATTTGGGGTTCACCTGAAATATTGGTTATAAATTTTGTTTCATCTTAAATAAGGCTTCTGCCTTTTGCCTTGGCTCCCTGGGGATGCTCTGTATGAATCTGTGTGTCTGTGTGTCTGTGTCCATGCAATGCGTCTGTACAGTCGGGAGGAGGTCGGGTTGGAAAACTAGACATATTTTCCCTCTCTCACCTGTGACATATTGGTGCTATTTATAACACCATTCTTGGAAAAACTGGGTGGAGAGCTTGAAGATGGTTAGAGTACTAAAGACACTCCTGTTTCTTTTTTAGGAAGCCCCATGCTGGATAGACCTGCTTCTAAAGATAGATAAAAGATGATCTCTGCACCCTAATTAGGCTGTGGGCAAGAGGAGGCACCTTAAAAACATGCTTGCAAACAGATTACTCCTATTTAATAAGATAGATTCTGGAATTGTCTTTGAGATGCTGTGTAAGGCCAAGGGTTCAGTGATAAAACTTTAAGATGGAAACTTTTAGACAAAGAAATAGTAATAGGAACCAATCAATACACAAAAACAGAATAATAATCAAAGGGAAAATTGTAAGATCTCTAAAATGATGATTCCAAAAGCATTTGTGATAGTGCAAAAGCCTAAAAAAACTTCACTTACAACTAAGATAACTGTCCAATAATTATATCAGGATGTGACTTTCAGTCCCTAGCTCAATGATTGCCAGTAGTACTTATAAATGTATGCACGTATGTGTGTATATATATATATATATATATATATATACACACACATATATATATATGTTCCATTAGAGAGGATCGTTCTGGAGTATGCATTCTGCTATGTTTCCTTGTCACTTTAACTCCCAGGCAAAATAAGGAGCAGTAAAATCTTGAAAACTCTTTGGGTAATAAGGCTTGGTTTATTAAAATGAGTAGAGGAGAAGGGAATCCTTTGACTATCAGAAAAAGACTTCAGTTCTTCCAAAAGGGAAAAAGGTTTTTTTCAAAATTCATTTAAGCAATGTTAAACTCATACAATCTGGACATAAATTGTACCTGTTCGTCAAAATCCTCCCTTAATGGTATGGGCCTGTCCCTCAAATGTCTTTCATCTTATGTACCTGATTCTTTCTCAGAAAAATGAGTGTAAAATGCTTCAAAAAGCCCATAGCAATTGAGAGTCAGGCTATGTTTTTTACTGGCTTTTTAGATTATTGAAATGCTGCCAAAATACACAGAAGTGACAGTGAGTTGCGGCTAATTGCTCTGTTGTCTCTTAGCTGCCGGTTCCTCCCTTCTTCCACAGGCTGTTTTATGCAAGATTTCAATCTATCTGGAGCATGGAGTCATGACAGAGGCTGTAGAACTGCTTGAAATTACTAGAAAGAAATAATTTCCTTGCACAACTAACCTTTGGTTGCTTTACCGAGCATTTGTTTTTATTCCACTGTCCTCGGCTACACACATTGCGGGACTGAGCCTACAAGGGAAAGAAAATGTTTAAATAGTCAGTGACTAGCACAATCACAGAGGTGCTGTATAATCACACTAAAGAGAACCTAAAATGGGGAAAGTATTGATTTATAGTCTAAATATGGATCACCTTGTTGCTTTTTATCCTTTCTTCAATCTGTCAACAGTACAGAAATTAATTGAGGAAGGGTTAAATCTAGCCTCTCTTCTAATCTCCTTTCATGTTGGTAGCAAACCCATGATAATTTCAGAGGAGGCATGATCTTCGCCTTGATAACTTTATTCCATAAAAAAATGAGTCCCGAGAAAACTGTAGGAGAGACTCTGGGTTTGACCAAAATGCATGAAATAGTTCCCCGACATATAAGTAGTCCCTTCTGCTTTAAATAACTTCAGTAAAGAACTTCAACACTTTTAATAGCACAGTTCCCCATTAGTTTTGTTCTGTCTAACTCTGGAGTAGCTGGTCTCTTACTACTCAGTCATAAGCGAGGAGGGGAGAAAGTGAAGAGTTTTTATATTAAATATCTCCTAGGAACATTTTGCCTTTTGTGCATAAGCACTTTAAATCTTTCCTTTTCCAGCACCTAGTTATTTAAGATGGAAATGCTATGGAGAGCAGTAGAGTGTGATTCTAAACACTGAGTCTAGTTTAAATCTGGACAGACATTAAAAAATTTAGCTTTTATCAGTATTTCCGCTATTCAGTTTTGAAAACTTGGTCTGGAAAGCTCACTGAGACAGAACTTTTCATGCTATTTTGACACTTAAACAGTGAAAAATCCTAAACCCAGCACTCCAGAGGTTATAAAAAGGTTAATTTCTTTAGACCAGACAGGCATCCCCCAGTTTCTTTCTCTTTATGTAAATAAGCATATTTGGAATATACTCAGAGATATTTTTAAAAAATAGAAACACAAATAAACTCCCTCCCCTTTCAGAAAAGAAAAGAAAGGATACAGTTAGTTCAGATAGTTGCTGAAGTATTTCCAGAAGAGAATCTCTATGGAGCGGCTAATAATTTTATTGAATTAACTTCCATGAAAGAGGAAGAGAGTTTAACACAGAATATGAATCACCATTTACTTTCTCATTTCCAGACATCACATTTCATGTTTGTAAATGTAAATAAAACATGCTCTTCACTCCATGGGCATACACATTGTTCGAGTTTCCAGTTAACATTCCCTACTAAAGTCAATGGCAAAATTTTAGACTTCAGCAGAACCAAGATTCTGCTTCACGTATGGAAGTGCCATCTATCTATTGAATAATAACAATAATAATAATAATAATAAGCACAGCAATATAAATGTGAGGTTACTATGTAGCTCCAGCTTAAACACCAACCCTGCTGTTTCTGCTCATGGGCAACACAGTGGTAAAAACAGAAATGAGACTAAGACGAGTGAAAGTGATATGCACCCTCCGACAAGGGAAACAGGCTGATTCAGTATAAGGTTTGCACTTGTGTTTGCTATTTCAAAAGAACATGAAATAGAGGAAAGCATAGGCTGAACAGTTTAAGTGGAAGAGAAATTCCATGTTTAAATGACCGTGTACGACCTCAGAAACATAGCTATTTGCACTGTAAGAGTGCATTTCTGCTCTCCTCTTGGGGCCTGAAATATTGGCATCTGTACAGAAAGAATTTATGTTTCTTTTTTGCAGTAATTGCTTGTTTCTGTGTAGGATGTGCTGAGGACCAGTGACAAATGGCATGCTATTACACTTCTTGAGCCAAAGCTGAGCAGTTGGAAAGCTTCACTGTCTTACTAAACAATTAGCTGCTTTTCAATAGCTGACTTTTGTAAACTGTTTAGAGGTGGTTATGGTTGTCTTAGTGGGTTTTATGGGATCTCCTTCATTTAATTCATCCTTCACTTTAGGTTTTGTTTTTAAATGTATTCAGTCATACAGCTGTTGAGTTAAACACTGAAGTCTATACTTAGTTTTTATTCATTCATTGTTTATGTAAAACTTGCATCAGCCTCAGGATCTGACTGAAGGGACTTTATTATGCTGAATTCATCTCATTTTAGCAGAGAAGCACTGTTCCCTACAGAACCTAGACTGCTTTGAGCTATTTGCCAGACTTTGAAAATCCCAGGAACACCTATACAAATATGAATGTGTCTATTGCTGGTAACTAAGTAATTTTCAGGTAATTCATATCTGATACTTTCCTTCAATGGCAACATGAGCTCTCCATAATTCTCTTTTTTCTTTCCCTTCCTCTTCTTTTCATGTCTTTTTTCATGTTACCTCCTATGTTAGAGTGAAGTCCCACAACAATGTTACCCTTCCTCATTTCCTTTTCTTTTGGGAGTTTCATAATTTCAGACAGTTGGAAAATAACAAAGGGAGCTTCTTTTTTATACCTCTAATTTTCAAGTGTATCTTGTCCGGTTGGCTGGTTTTATGGCCTGTCTTGAATAAGAAGTAGGACTAGATGATGATAACATCCCATCAGATACGTCTGTAAAATCCATGCATCTGCTTGTCATTTGTACTGTCAGGCCTCAGTGTTGTTTGTTTTGTTTTGTTTTTGTTTGCTTTATGCTCTAAATATTGGTTCAAACTGCCATTGTTGTTCAATAACCTGATTATTTGGTGTTTTTTTTTCAAATTGAGGCATTTTATTTTCTTTAGACTTGAGTGCCTTGAGCTATTAGAGGAGAGCAGGAGGCACAAAGATCACATTCAAATCCAAACCAGAACATCTCTAAAATCAGTGCCAACCCTACTGCCTTATTCTTTAGAGAAGCCTATGCAAAGTGTGTTTCCATCCATGTTCTCCAGGCATCAGCAGCCACATTTTCAAGCATATTAATTTGAAAAGAGGACTCCATTAACATATACCTATTATTTCCTAATCAGCCTTTAAGTCCTTATCCTGCATTATTTGAAGTTTACCTAAGATATTTGATTTACATTTTAAATGAAGAAAACACTTTTTCTCCCACAATGTGGAGCTGGGAGCAGGCAGAAATGCAACTACCTTGCAAAAATAAGCATGGATTTAGGGAAAGTATCCAAAATCAATGGGTGCAGGTATTGATTAGGGAGACACAAATGTTGGGGAAGCCTTAAAGAAAAACAGGTCGGAGCTGGGATTTGTGAAGTTTAATCAAATCTTTTTCAATATCACTTCTACAAGCAATTTCTTCTATATCTCACATGCATGTAGACCTTGTGTCAAATGAAGCCCATGTCTTAAGCATCAGCTTAATTGCCTTCTCAGATAAAGCTTCTTGTTTCCTGTCTTTATGAGACAGATATGTCTGCTTAAATGGAGAACATTATCAAGATAAACATATTGCCATATATTTTTCTCTTCCCCTTTTTGGATTACCATCATAAATAGAATTGGAATTGGGAACAAGTAAACAAATATTTGTGAAAATGATCTGGAATGACTGAAATTGAGAACTAGATGAGATCAGTTTTTTTCTCCCTGCATTGGTATGGTAGTACTGAGGAGCTGGGTGTCTTTTCACTTCTCCCTGGGAAATTACCTTTATCTGCTGATATCAGGCTTCAGGATAAAACTTCTTCTTTCCAAAAAAACCATTTTTTCTCAGTGATATGTAGTGAGGTTGATAACATTGGTAACACTTCTAAGGGAATAATTCAGAGCCTACTAAAGCTTATGGAAGTCTCCCGTTAGAGTCTGAAACAAATCTTTCACGATTTTTCATGTAATTTGTTATGGGTTTGGTTGTCCGATGAGATATAACCCCATCTGAGCCATAATTTGATACTTTAGACAAATTTATTATACACACATGGAAAGAAATACCTGATATCCTGGGACAATACATTAACAGATGGTAAACTTTGTAGACAAACTTAATAGAAAACGTATAATTACACACATGGTAAGCTTAATTGATTAAAAAATCTGACAGGTTTAAACAGCTTAACATGACACAGTAACACAGTTGCAACAAACAATGAACTTTCAAATATATCTCATATTGTTAAATAACCCTTATTTTTTTTCTTTCACTGTGTCTGTTTTGAACACGTACTTTGCTTGCTTCATGCTCAAAGCTTAAGCATTCTGGATATGCCTTATGCTCTAAGGACTTCTTATAGCAGTGTAGCTGCAATTGTATGATCTGGGAGATGATAACAATATGAAGAAATGGGTCTTCTCTAAGAAATCTTTGCAGGAGAAATACCCTTCCCCTGCATTGTATGAGCCCCATCTTTGCTATTTCCAAGTCTTAACATTTTAACTTGCGTCTTTTTTTGTTTTATTTTAGCTGGGAGATAGAGATATTTGGGAAACTCACCCACTTGCCTACATTGTCTATAGAGTTAGTTTGCTTATGGGGTCATCCTGGATATATGTGAAACTTCTTTTTCTTCACAGTTTTCAGGGAGCAAGATGCTATAAGCCCTTTTACAGGTGTATTTTTTTTGTGTGTAGTAGAGAAAATGCTTAAAACAATATCAAAATGAATGCACAGTCACCTTTCCATAACTTAAACATTCTTTTCGTTTCGATACTTATCGGAAATGTTAAACCAGACTCTGAGATTTCCTCTCTTGAAAGTCTAGAGCCATCTCACCACCTGCCCTAACAAACTTGGTGCACTATTGGCTGCATCAGATGTGTTTATAGAGAGGGTTATGGCATAATTTGCTTTTGCAATGTGACATTGATTAGGTGTAAAGAAAATTGCCTGGCAGTGTAGTCAGGTAGCTTCAGATTGTTTTCTTTCCTCCAGTATGAATGCTCTGTCCTCATGTTAAGCAAAGAAGTTTGCTACCACTCTCATTGTTTTTATGTTTCCTCACAAGACAGTTGGGTGGAGGTCACACGGAACATCTGCAGCAAGGCTTTATTGGTACTGCTCCAAACACTATTTTGCCCTCATGGACCATCTCTAGTGATTTCAAAATATATTTGAAGTGACCTTTGAGTGCAGTTTAGGCTTGCTGCTTTTTGGCTCTTTATTTCTCCTTATCTTCCTTTCTCTCTCTTTCTTTCTTCCTCTTTGTGAGTTTCTTAGTTCTTCTCTTATGTTACCTTCCCTCTTCACTTCTCTGTTCTATCTGTGGTTCACTCCCTCTCTACTTCCTTATTCTCCCTGCTAAAATGATCAGCAACACAATAGTTAACCTGGATAATGAAGTGTCACTGTAGGAGTCCTCTTTGAAACCCCAAGGAAGTCTAAGTGCTTAGATGGCTTTGGTTTTAAGCCCAGAGGCTCTGAAATGTTAGCTCTTTATGCAGACTCACTCCCAAATCACAACTCCTTATGGAGGGAGCCTGCAAGGCACAGCACACAATTTGGCCTTGCAGTATCTAAAGGGACAAGGATTACATGCCTTCGGCTGAACAACTCCGCCTCCAGGGTTCTCCGCTACCAACAGGGAATTCAAGGCTACTTCAGGATGGGGAAGAAGGGGAGAGCCATTTTTTGGCAGATCTCTACCTCTGGGTCCACATCCCAGCCCTGCCCCATCTCTTCCCACAGCAGCATAGGCTCAGCTCCAGCCTCTTGCATCTCTCTTTCTCTCCCCAGCCTGAATAGGCACTGCCGATGAGGTGCAGGAGGATGTAAAACCAGCCTTATCAGCTCAGGCTGTCATTTATCTTACCCAAGATACTGCCTCTGACAGGCTACGAGTGGAGGCCTTGAGGAGAGTACAAGAACTGGGCCAGAGTATAGTGATAACTTTCCAGACTGGCCTTCAGACCTCCAGCTGTCTGTGGCTCAGGGGTTTCCTGAGCCAGGATGTAGTCTTCTGAATTTTTTTTTCTTCCATGAAGGATGGACTTGGATAAAAGATTGGTTATACAAAAATCCAAGGAGGGCTGAAGGGTGTGTGCAGATAGGTAGCTATGTCCTGGGGAGGTGAGGTATCTTTGAGCACTGTGATGGACAGGTCTTGTACCCTTACTAGAAATAATGATGGGTCCTGCCATCTGATTTAGTGACTCGGTTAAACAATGGCAGTAATTCATCCTAAGTAACTGTCCTTGTTCTGTTCCTGGTATCATCCACCTTGTTCTACTGGAATCGTCATGGGGAAGCTGGGATATAGCTGAGAACAGGATCTGGAATTTGGCTATTATGAAGTGATGTCAATAAGATACATTTCTTCCTTTTCTTAAGTGGATAAAGAGCTCTCATGTCAGAGCATGGAACCATGAATCTGCCCCTGCCTTTATGAAGTATGTAGAGTCACTTTAATCATTGTTTATAGAAGTCCTGTCACTCCATCCCTGTTTCCTGTCTACTTCCATATCTGCCACTGCAATTTAAAATAGTGTATTTTTGGCACCATAGGAATCCCATGTATTAAATATTTTTTCCTCTGGAAAATTATCAGATTAGACTAATGCAGTTTTAGGAATTTGTTTTTCTCACCTTCCAGATATTACAAGAGAGAGGGTGAACAGAAGGAAAAATAAATAGTATAGATATAAGGAGGGATCTGGTGGTAAAATAGCAATACTTGAATAGTGTGGAGTCTTTGAAAGAACACTTTGGGCAGAGTCCTTCTACCTCCAAAGCACAACCATTAAACAGTATACAGCGAAGTGAGGAGCGAGGGGTTTTGAGCTGTGTAGTAGTACTATTTTTAAACAAATAATGGAGCTTTGCAGAACCTCCAGAATTAGAACAAACAAGGATACCCTTCCATAACCCTCATACTGTCCTGCTTGGGGTGTTGTTTTGTAAGTAAACCTTTCAGTGGCGTTCATGACCTTAAAAAGGAAATAGATTGAGTTTTCCTTCCTACTGTAGCCCCTGCATCGTTATCACCTCTTTGGAGGCCAGAGAGATGGTCTGGTCTCCTCCCATCTCTTTGTCGTCTTAAAGGGTAGCTGAGGGGCACCTTCAGCCTTGGTTCTTCAAGCCAGCCTGCTGGCACACTTCCAGATCGTTATCAGTTAATGTACAAGAAAGCAATTGCACCCCCTGAACAATGTATATGTAAAGCAACAGGTACCTGAAAAAGAAAGTATCAGGTAAAATATGTGCATATGCTTGGAGAAGTGCAGAGCAGAAGATGATTGTATGGGAGAGTTTTCATATAAAGTCTCCAAAACAGATTAGATTTTTAACGAAACTCTAGTTTTATTTTAATATGGGGAGTATTGCTAGCCTTGAGCAGGACCAAGATTTTGCTTTTTGTTTTTATTTTACTTTGAATTCTTTGGTTCACACAGTTCAGAACTCATAGTGAAATTGAAGGTTGCTAAAATGGTAGGTGTCGTGTTCCAGTAAGCTATGTTCTATACCACAAGAACTGAAAGAAGAGGATTTCATCCAGAAATTGGCAGAATTAGGAAAAATGAGTCTGGTAACATCTATCTTGGTGTCCAGTTCCTTAAAAGTTATTACCAGATGATACTTTCCTAGTCATTTAGGAAATCTAAGTAAATTTGGTTCTGTATAATGTCAGTCAGGAACACAAGGCTGAAGTTTGAGCAGACTTCTTGCTGCAAAAGCTGCTCGTCTGAAAAGATGAATTAATCCCTATTAACTTCTATTCTTGTATATTTGCAATTAATTATATTTGCACTTGCAATTAAGCTGGCTCAGTAGTGACTTAGCCATTTTGCTCTGAACAGCAGCCCACAGCAGAGGAGCTAGAGATGGCAGTGCATTCCTAGGACACCGCTGTGTTTAGTCCCACTGGCACTCAAAGAGCAGGAGAAAACCTAAGATTCAGGCACAGTGAGACAAGCTCTTAAGGCAAATTTTGGGGCACTGGGAGGAAACTGCTTTTGGTATGTCTGCATTATGGTCAGGGAGCTCTGCTTTCCAGACTGGCAGAGCATAAAATCTGTGTTAAAGTATTCATCGTGGGCTGAACTAAAATATTTGTTGTTCCGAAAAAGGTCACCTTCAGATTCATCTCACAATTGCATTCAAATGAGGAGATTCATTTTTTAATCAATTTAGTTTATTTTGTTCAAAGAGCAACGTGCTTAGTTCTTTAGTTCCAGCTTAAAATGGTATTTTTGACTGACCATATGAAATGCCTGCAAGGAAGTTATTTAAGATAACTTCCGCTCTGACTTTGGCCTTCCCCTGTGATGCCAAACTTGAATCCTGTCATTGACTGAATAGCAAGAAAAGCAAATACTTTCCCTCTCTGACCCCACAAATGCCTCCTGCATACAGCACTTTTAATTATTTCGCTGACTTCCAGGAGGTTCTAAAAATGGGCAGTAGTTAGTTGCTACAAATAAAAGGAATCTGAAATTTACCTAAAGTTTATATGGCTTCTGTGCTTTTGACCACTTGGAAAACAAACCTCTATGTAAATTAACTAATAGGGAAAAATTCTTGAGGTTAATTATTTTAAACTGAAACACTTAAAATGCCAGTGTTACTGAATTCAATAAACCAGCATACAGAGTGGGAATGGCAGCTCAGACTTAGCCAAACATCATCATCAGATACTGGAGCAGGGACTAGAGCTACAAACAAATAGGAAATTATTTTTTGATGAAAGAAACTCAGCATTTTTTGAAATCTGGAATTCTGAACATTTCTCAAACCGCTGCAGAAATAATCTTTCACCCTTCGTGATGCCAAAGGCCTGTTTTGGATACTAACTCAATAATCATTTTAATTCTAAGAAAAATGAAACTGAAAAAAATCAAACCACAGATTCTACCCCATGTTTAA
This sequence comes from Apteryx mantelli, assembly GCF_036417845.1. Lineage (NCBI taxonomy): Eukaryota > Metazoa > Chordata > Aves > Apterygiformes > Apterygidae > Apteryx > Apteryx mantelli. The sequence goes on from NC_090020.1 coordinate 58,757,078, forward strand.
GAATGCCCAACCAGCAATATAAAATAATCTTGTAAAAGACACCTTGTATGTTAATATGTCTCTCTCTGTCAAAAATTTCCACCCAAATAAATAACAAAACAGTCATTCCATTCAGAGATTTTACCCAGAAAAATGCTAAGTCCCATATACAAAAGCCTAGAAGATGTGATAGAAATCATTGTTTTGTTTTGGGGAGGCCTGGCAGGGAACGCTGCGCTGTGGTTGGGGGACAAGGTCCAAGGATAATTAGTTGTGTGAATTCTCTTCTGACTTACTGGGCTAACTGCCTTCACTGCCTTCAGATGGGTGCTTGCTCATGCTTTTTTTTTTGTTTCCAGTAGTGAATGAGCCGTTGAAAATCTTTACTGCAGTCAGCAGAGGGAATCCCGAGTCCCGACTCCTTGCCTATAGAATCCTGTGGCTTCTATTCAATTGCATTTCTTTACCTGCGATTTCAACTTGGGAGCGTTTCCCCTCATGTGGTGCAGCAAAGAAGAAATTAATATCTTTGGGGTCAAAAGGCTTTGGTTAATATTTTGATTTTTTTGGCGGGAGAAGAGATGTATGGAGGAGGGGGTTGTCAACACCATTTCTCTGACACGTGGGACTGTGTCCATAGCATCTTGATAAAATGCTAGCTACAGGCATATGCCATATGTGGGAACCGTGGTGGCTTCATATTCTGAGTTGAGCATTATGCAGAAAAGCTGTTTGATAAAACTCACACTGTTGTGATTCCCTGCTGTGGTGCTGCAGAAAAGTGTTATCTTCCTGCACCTTTATACATGGATGTTTTTAGTTTCTGGGAAGCCTAAGAGCACATCGTTGACAACTTACTCGCCCAGACATTTCTCTATAGTTTTCTGTGATTCCTTTGACAGGACAATAAACTTGGACTGAATACAGGAGACTCTTCATGGCTTCAGAAATCTGCACTGGGGAACCCACTCAATGTGGGTTGGGGCCCGCCAGATGGTTCAGAGTTCTTTAGAAGCTAAGGGATGCTCTAACAAGAGGCCATCACTTTCCTTTTCACCTCCTGATACTATTTTCATTATGCCTTTATTCTAAATACTTATAAGAAAAAGGAGACAGGTAGAAAAATATCCTGCTACCTGGAAGCGTTATATGAAAGACACATCCTTTCAAATAATGCTTCCTAATAATTTTTTTCTGGGTCCAAAACACCAAGGGGATACCTGCCTTAGAAAGCACCTCACAAGGATGACTAAACCTGAAATAGTGACTATCCCACAGTGTGTTTGTCTCTGGTATCTTTAGAGTAGGTAGGTTTAAGTTTGGTTAAATCTAGTGTAGTGGATGTTAGAGCATAGACTCCTTCCAATTTAGAAAGATCCTAGAAAACCTCTGGATTTTAACCATTGATTTCCAGAGGAGTAGTTAACAGGTCCAGCATGGAGCCCTCCAAAAAACAGTAGGTCTTTCATTGCTGCAAAAGAGTCCAATAATTATATTGCAACTTTAGAAGGCTAAAGCATAAGTGACTTATGCACGATCGGGGAATAGCAATGAATTAGTGAAGAGGAAGGCTGGAGTCATCTTGTCACTCCAGCTGAGCCCCTTGCTGCTTTTAGGAGCACCCAGTCTCTAGGTAGGTAAGACTAAACTGCTCAGAAAAAGGGGTAAAGCAGTTTGCTCCCATCCTAGATCTGCTACACCTGCTTTTCTTAGTTCCTCCACACTGGGAATGCCACACTGTCAAATTCTTTCTGTGCAGAGAAATTAGGTGGCTTATGTTCTTCATCAGGCCTCTGAACAGAGGACTGTGTAGTTAATGCCTGGTTGCTATAAGTTAGTATTCCTTGTAGTATAGCATCACCTAAAAATACAGCTAAAAATGTATGACCCTTCTCAGAGCCTTGCTTTTAATTTTAAGTCAGTTGTACCTTTTTCTAATTCATTAGAGAAAAGTGATGTTATCAATGTATGAGACTTGAGTTACCGTGTAGATTTTTGTAACTGAATCCTATGAAACTTCAGATTCAATGAACATTTGCATTTCTCAGTGTTTCCCAAATTCTTATGTTTCTAATAAGCACAAGCAACTGGCAAGTTGGATGTTTTCAGTTTCACTTTTTATGAGTATTGACAAGTGGAATGAAGGTTTTCAGGAAATGTACTTTTTATCTTACCTGAGGTTTTGTGGTTTCTTTAGACCAAATGAAAATTCATACACATGAATTCATGCATATCCACAAAGTGGAAGGAAAATGTGTTGGCGTTTTAGTTTTCATAGTTGGAGAGGGAAGGGAGAAAAAGTAAGAATTCCTCCTCAATTCAAATAATTAATAATGTGTCTTTCTAGCTTGTGAAGCGGGAAATAAGGAGGGAAAGTAAAAAAATACAAATTACCATTTAGGCAAATATTCACATAATTTCTTTCAGTAGTCTTCAGAGCATGAAAATATCCTCTTTTAATATATGATTACTTAGCATAATTGTTTCCTGTGTCATTGGAAATCTTTCTAATATACTAAGCGTTGTTGGTTTAGAAGGAACATGCTTTATTTTGCTTATGGAGATCAGGGTAGCACGAGTGTAAACCCATTTGTTTTATAAAACCAAGCCACAAAGGTATTAAGTTCAGTAGGAATTAAACAAAATTCAAGTAATATTTCTCCTTGGATCATTAGTATTTTATAAGCCAGGCAAGAAAGATTGATCCTTGCCAGACAGATAAAAAGAAAAATCAGTCATCCAGCATGGAGCTCAATTCATGTTTTAAATAACTGCTGAATATTAACTTAGACCTCTTGGTTGGCTGAAAATCTGAATATCATCCATAAAATTCCACTGAATCTTTCACAGCAGCGAGAGCTGCATTCTTAGTTTCAGAATATCAGCTTTTCAACAAGAAAGAGGATAGCCTTGAGTCATCTTTTTTTCAGACTAACTTTTTTTTGCATTGTTTCTTTCTTTTTAAAGGCTTTACATTATTTTTCCCACTATAATTCTTTCTTCTCCAAGCTGATATTCTTTCCTTTTCAGTGTTCTTCTGGGATGGGAAATAAGAACACATAATAATAACAACTGCTGCATTTGAGAAGAAAATGTTCATTTGGTTTTAATAGTTAGCTAATTTTAAAAAATTGGTTGGGGTATAAAATTTTTAGCCCAGCAAATAAATGAATAATATTACTGCTATCTGTAGCAACCTGCTGTGCACTTGCAATGTCTATTGGAAGGAGTAGGTTTTTTTGTTAAACCAATTGCTACTGGTGAACATGCATTAGCGCTCAGAAACTGGCTAGTTTCTGAACAACTAATAAGAGGCTATTTCTCCTTACAAACCTTTCCCTGACTTGTATCCTTGAACCATCATAGCTCCCAAACCCTATTACATTATGCAGTATTTACTGCTTTTGTTTCTTGGGGTAAAATTCTGCTGACTTGCCTGTGTGAATGGAGTGGTCTGTTCATATAGAAGTCCTTCTACATCATCGAGGTTTTGCAGTATCAAAGACTGAAGCCAATATAAGCTCTAGCCAAGGCAATCAGTACTCCTCTGTATGGGGCTTGTCTTGGGTTAATAATATGATTCAGACATCTACGCTTCTTCCATTCTAAATAATGGTATATCTATGTGGCACCACTAGAAACGGCATCTAAAAGACATGCTGATCTGTGCATCTGCTGAATGCACATGGTACCTCTCCGTCCACCAGTATCTGCTTTACATTCCAGGCAGTACTAAGGCAAGGCTCGTATTGACGTGTTTGTTTGCAAGAACGAGCAAACAACAATAAGAAACTCATTAAAATTCAAAGACTAAATTATCCCATGGTCAAAAATCTATATTAGAAATGTTGGTGGGAATGTAACTCAACTGTAGTATTCAGTATCCAAAACTCAGGTTCTCAACAGTTGTAAATCAGTTTTCACCATTAAAGAACCTGTTCCTAAGTACAGAAAGACATCCGACTTTTACCAAAAGTCTGCTATTGCTTTCTGTGCTTTTTGGATCAGACCCATTAACTTTGGATTTCCATGGGCTACAAGTGATTTCCCTATCATCCTCAACATCACTGGTATAGTTTTGATTTTATTTTTCAGAACAGAAGCCAAATCTGTCTATAATTTGATTCATCATAATTCATAACAAAGCAAATGGAAATAATGGCTTCAAATAAGCCTTTGGGAAATGACAGCCAATATTAAATAATCAGAAATGCATATACTGCCTGACTTTTACTTATTTATGCTATGTATATAAAGAAGGCTTTTAGCGATAGCAGTAGGAAGCTTTTAAGCAAAATAAAAAAGGGCATCTCTCTATAGTCCTGGTTTATGGCATCCGCGAATTTTATGTTTTTAATAGCATTGAAGTGAATAACTGAAAACTCGTTTCACATTCAGTTTGTTCCATAAGCTGGTAGTGGATCTGTAGTCAAATCTGACATCAGAATATACCCTTTTCTGCTTGTAAATATCTCCGCAATGTGAGACAAGGGTAACACATCAGCCAAAAATCTCCTCTTCCTGACCTCTCCAGCGAGATGTTAGTTGTTTTATTTACCATTCTATTAAACCATGTTACAGTTATCCTAACAATAAAATATACAACGTGAAAACAAATAAACTCCAAATGACTGCAAAAAAGTATTATTTGAAGGAAAAATGAAACTGAAAGGTCAAATCCAAGAATCAAGTTCAACGCTCAAGGTCTGTTTTTACTACCAAATTATTAAACACTGTTTTTAAAATGCATTTTCTGTGTGTGCATTGTTGAGGAATGGATTTAGAAAAAGCATATATTGCTTTTGTCCACCTACTATGAATATGAGCACGTATATTATTATTTATGTGTTCAGATTATCTACTCTTTTTTACAATCTCTCAGAGAAAGAATTTATCATATACATGGTCTAAATAAAGAATGCATTTATGCTTAGTATCTTCAAAAATGAAATCTGTACCTAAGTGCTGCAACTGGCTCTTACCTAAACGGCAAACTGAACTTTTGCACTAACCAGATCAAAACTCATAGGTGATTGCAATCCAGATGAATGCTTTGCCGTTTGAGCAAAATACCACAACAGAGTAATTTAGTGACTTTCAAAGACAGGGCTTAAATATTTTCAAATGTTTGAAAGACTTCTCGGTTTCTCACCTGGAGAAAGAAGTGGTTTTCCAGATGTTTGACACATTTAAATAGCTGTCCTAATTCCCTATTTAGTTTGAATCAGTACTTAGTCAGGTAAAGCATAAACCTGTGTGTCCCAAGTGAAAGATGTAGACGTTTTGGCATCTGGCATTTTCTGGCTATTAGCAGACAATTCTTTGTGGGAAATATCATCAGGTAGACCTAATATTTTGTACGAGACTTGACTCAGCTGCAACATTAAGCTACAGAGTTGTAGAAACTGCTTCATCTCCATCTGCTGCTCTTAAAGCGAAGGGAATCTACAACTTCCCCAGAAACTGGGCTAAATTTGGGGTAGATTACTCCTTCCTATGGAAAAACTTGCAGAAAGGTACCAGTCAGAGGGGGTAAAAAGTCTGTGCGGGCGGTTTGCTCAGCGAGGGGGTCAGGGCAGAGGGCTGTGGGGATGGGCGTCCAGCCCGGGTGCCCGGGTGGGAGCGGGCCGGGGCAGCTGGGGCTGCCTGCCGGCCCCTGTGCCACTGCCTGCTGCTTGGAGCTGCCCGGCCGGGGCTCTGCACGTCCCGCAGGGCAGCCCGTGCTTCCTGAGGCAAATATCAGTCCAGAAGATGATCAGGCGGATCCTCAAATGATCCAGATGATAATTTCTTCTGTAGAGAAATGATCACCTGTTCAAGTTCTTGCGCCTCTCTGCATTCTGCGTTGTAAAAGCTTGGGTTTTTTTCTTTTCGAGTGTGTGAAATATACTCTAATGTTCGACCACTCATTGTATGCGCCACTTCTGATAGTTCTTGTGTGTTTATGCCTGACATGGAAGATACTATGGGTATCTACAACAGCACAGACAGTAAATAACATTTGAGTCCATCCTATTAACCGCTGCTGGTGATCAGCCTTGGTTGCCTACTATGCACCATGAACTTTTTTCTTTTTTTTTTTTTCAAGCAAGAACCTGGAACTGTCTTAGCATGTCTTAAATATCACTGTTTCCAGGCTAGTCATATACACGGATGAGCAGAGATAAACACATGTGCAATCATAAACACAATACCATTTCAAGAAAAAAAACCCTAGTAGCTCTTCTCCCACTGCAGCACAGGTTGGTAGGTTGGTGCAAATTTCAGTAGTGGCAGATGATATATGAAATACATCAATTTGCGTATGACACAGCTTCTTTCTTTATTTCAGCATTGGCCCAGTGGAGGTTGCTGAAACATTCACAGTAAAGTTAGAGAAGCCCGTAACAAGATTCTGGTAAGTGAAATTCTATATGCAAAATTCACAGCATATTATGCTATGAATTTTATCAATCTCACTGGAAAACATTTTCTGGTCTGCATTGGTTAAATCACATACTGTTATCTTTAGTATCCAAAAACCCTACCATAGATATCTATACCATAAATATACTGCTTGTCAATGCATATGATTATCTTTTTACCAGTTAAATGTGTATCTGATAAATGCCTTTTCTGAATATAAAAGAATATATATTGCACTTCTAAAGAGTTAACCATAAAAGCATTTTTACTTAACTTACCAGTTGCTGAAGCTGGAAGGAATCTTGCCCTAAACTCTTTACCTGCTCTCATGTTGGTAATCTCTCTCTCTCTCTCTCTCTCTCTCTCTCCCCCTGCACAGAGATTGCAGTAACTTAGAAAACTAGCAGGGACAGTGTTTCAAATGACTTAAGAAAGAGAACAGGAACAATCATTTCGTTCTCTTTTTTTCAGATGAGTACAGTACCTTCAGAAAGAAGGAAGGAAGGGAGGGGAGAGGAAGTCAACAACCCTTTGCTTTCCTGCAAAAAAATAAGGAAACAGCAGATAGCAATCTCGTTTTCTCTCAAACAAAATGTTTGGAAAAATAAATATAACCAAACCAAAAGGAATTCTTCAAGTATTATATCTTCATTATTGGCTTCATAAAAGCTACTTTACAGCTTGCTATATGCAACTACATGAAAACAAATGAATTTCCGAGGTAGCAACTAGGAATAAGACGCCCATATCTTATGCAGAACAGTTAGCCAAAAACTTGTACAGATAATGCAGGCTTTTACTGTAGACAAGGAGCAACCATACATGTATACATGTGTATCTTGTATATGTGCTCAAAAATCCTCAAACCCCTGTTTGCTGTGATCACAAGAAAATAGCAGACTGGGTATTTACAGAATGCTTTCAAATAAAAAGGAGGGAGTTAAGGGGGACTTCACAAAAATGGTAAGGATCATAGCTTCATATTGAAGTTGCAATAACAAGTAATTTATCCCAAACACCTGCAATATATAGAAGACATCCTGATTCATCTAAATGAAAAATATGTGCTCTACATTCTAGAACACATTTTATACTTTATAATGTTTCTTTCTTTCCCCATTAAACAAATTTTGACAAGAAGACACAGGACGGCTGGTTGGAGTTATACTTGGAATAAATTTAGTCTACTGTGCTCCACTATGTTTTGTTTGCTTGTATATTTTTCTCCAGCTTACTCTATCGTTTGAAGTCTGCTTATAGCCAGTAGGTAGTCACTTTTTTTCCCCACAGATTTCTTTTCATTCTAGTATTTTTTCCACTAAAGGCCTTCACTCTGTCACGAGGGCTGTGTTTTCATTTAGCCTAGTGATGTGGTACCTAAGACAGTGCAGCTCATCAGTGAGCAACTCAGTGTTGAACTCTTTGAAAGATGGTAAAAAAAAAAGCTGTTTCAAATGGCCTGTCCTGTAAACTGTGAATCCTGACTCTGCTGTGGGAGTAATAGCTAGATGAATGCTGCTGAAGTAAATTGACTTATTGCTACAAATCCATTGTTAACGCGAGGACAAGTTGGTATGCTGTCCCATAAAACCAGATTGTTATTTCCTTTATTGTATAATAATGAGAATTGATAAGCTGGCAAACCAACATAGAAAGGAGCTCTCTGGCTTCAGTGTTCCTTCATGCAGTTCCTGGTACTATTTCCAGAAGAGGTCTAGCAACGATTTGACTGGAGAGGCTTTCATTTTATATTCAGCCTGGAAAGCTTTGATTATGGACATCAGTAGTTGACAGAGCACAGCAGGTGCTACAAATGACTTCTGGAGATAAGACATAACCAGTGTTACCTGCAATGAGTGAAGACTTAACACGTGGTGTAGATTTAAAAAGCAAAGAATGCAATGAACTTAGGGAATATACCATAAATGAAGAACTTGTTGATTGTTCCTCAGGAATGGAGAGCTCCATTAAACGGAGTTCTAGTGCATGTGAAACACAGGGAAAGTAAAGAGGCATGGGAAGCAACCAAACAAATATATCATGCTCTGGGGTCAGTCTAACAGCTGAAGGAAAAGTCTGACTTTGTTTTGAAATAAGTTTTCCAGTGTCACCACAAGTTCTTAAAAATGATAGCAGCTTCCAATTTTTCAAGTTTGTTCTATTTCCATTTACCAGATGTGCCAGGTTAATAAGACCCTAAATACTGTGATCAGATATCTTTTTCTTTTCTCTCCATTGGGAACACATTGGAGAAGCTTAGTTGAAAACCTAGACTGCCCAAGTTAGAATCATTTTTATATAGCTCACTGCAGGTCTATGATAGTCTTTGTAGTCCCCTATGAAGGACCGAATCTGCATTGTCACACGGGTCCCTCTACTGCTTCAGAGAGCAGATTTTGCTTACTTATTAAGGTATTGCAAAGCTAGGAAGCTGACCACTTACATCCATGTGGCAGCTGGTTATAAACTGACTTTAGTAGAGAGCCCTCCTCCTTCAGTGAGAAGAGCAGGAGCTGTAAGGTCTTTGATAATCTGCCTGAGGCTGCAGTGACAGCAGCCTTTCCACCACTCAAAGCTGGAGCAACTTGTGTCCTTGGACAAACTACTGTTGCCACTGTCTCAGACCATGCCAGGATGAAACAGGAGGACAAAGAGTAACTGTTTCCATCCAGCACTCCTGCTGGTGGAACAGTGGTTCTGCAGCGGGCCAAGTGCTCAGGATGTACATGGTTGCTCTGCCCAAGGCCAGGTAGAGTAATCTTGCTTCCCAGGGTGCAGGGGCAGTAGTACCTGACTTGCTCTTACTTCTGCCCATCCCTCACTGCTGCTGCCAGACAGTCACAGCCCAAGGAGGAAGAAGCATTGAAACATGAAAGATAATTGCTTATGTGATTTCTGACTGTGGACAAACAGAAGCATGGCCAAAATCATTGGTTTCTAGAGTCATGCAGACTAAGCCATAATGGATGTTATTATTTATAATATTTAAAAAAGCTTTTAAGGAACCTGTTCATCTGTTTTTAGAAGTGTTTCTGGAAGATGATTTATCATTCTTTTTTCATCTTTTTTCACTCTTCTCTTATCAAAATGAATTCACAGGCACAAATTCAGAAAAGCATAGTTCGAGTCTCAATGAAGATAACCAAACAACTCAAGTGTGGATGCTTCCTAGCTCCACTAGATGGTCTCTGTAAGGCAGAAGTGTGTCCAGGAAGAAAACATATTTATGGTCATGGTCAGAGTGGAGATGGAAGAATTTACTATTGCCAGTCTCTATGATCTGGCTGGATCTTTAGCCATTTTCCCAATAGGGAATAAATTCTGTTTCACAGACTCTTTCTGATGATGACAGGGATATTCTCATATGTAAAACATAAGAATGAAATAAAACATGTTCAGCATGATAGAAACAAGGAGGGAAGGGTGTCAAACAGCAGTCTTTGTGCAGCTATCCAACATAGATAGAGGAGGATGCAGAGGTAACTGAAGCAGCGATGGTGTTTCACTTTAACCTGAGAGAATGAGACCAAATGCAAAAAAGAGACAATTACTGGTCTGTTTGATTGTTTCAGGACAACAACCGTATACATCCAAATTGCATGCCCCCCAAAAAAGAAAAAAAAGATGAATATTTTCTTTCCAATCTACTGTATACTCATGGTATTTTAACAGAGTAAAAATTATGCAGTTCTCACTTAGAGATATAAAAACTGTAAGGAGACCTGATTGTTTTCCATAAGTCACACACTGCTATGCCTTCTTGGCTGCTTTTCTGCATTGCATGTTTACTGTCGACTGTTCAGGAATGAGCTGGCAGAATGCTAATGGGATCAGAGACGTGCAGAGATGAATCTAAAGGGCTTCCCTTCTGTGCTGCAGTGTGGGAAGAATGTGGCTCTGGTTACCAATATCCAGTTATTGTATTGCCATTTGCTGTATGGTTTTGCATTAAGCCTGCATATATTGTTGTAAGTAATATATTTCAGGGTTTTTTTATTATTGCAGTCATACTTTAAGTAATTCACTTAGTTTCTCTGGTTAGAACATACTAGAATATTAGAAAATATTTTGAACATTTTATACTACTGCCTGTCTTTCATGACCATTATATGATCAGAGTATTCTCAGGGCTATGTGCTTATGCAGATAGATTTAACATTCTGTGTTAAATCTGTGTCAATCTTTTTGATTTTTGATTCAGATAGTATTTAATTGACTTTTTAATGAGTTAGTAGCATTTGTAGACTGTAACCTTCAGATCAGCCACATTTGCTTATTATTTTGGGGAGAGAGAAATGGAAATTGGTTTTTAAAATGATTTAAAGAGAGTAGCTTTCCTGGCAATAAACATTTTAGTATAATTTAAAGTGTCCTTTATAACCCATCCTGGGTCAAATTCATTTCTTGTAAATGATATTGGCTGCAGTCATTTAAAGACAGGCTTCTCCTGTACCTTGTATATAATCATCACAGCTACCTTTATTAAAACAATACCATCAGAATCTATTTTAAAATAAGATATTATGATTAAGAGGATGTGTTTTCATCTTTCAACATACATAAAGCTATGTGCGCCGGATCTGTTCAGGTCAGAGGTAAAAGAGAACTTGGCTTTGGTCAGTATGTTTGAATTTGGTGTCACGTCTGAAGATCTGTAATATGTGGAAAGTTGCCAAACTATCCATAAAGTTTTTTGGTGGTGCCTCAAAACTAGCCATCTGACTGGAGTAAACACTGCAGTTTTATCTGTATTTAGACTGGGAAATTAATGTAGCATTCGCTGTGCTCTGTCTTGGTGATCTTGCTTGTTTAAAGGTGTTTATGTACTCTGATGCCTGTAAGTGTACCCTAACACCTGAAATTACTTACCATATTGACCAGTTTAGGCTAGGCAAGTAGTGTTGTAAAATGTGTCGCTCTTCAGAAACTTTCAAAAATATCAGGAAAAGCATGTTTGTATGCTTTTCCCTATGCAGTGATGCTTCTTACTTTGTTAGCTCTGATAATACAATAGTACTTCCCCTGGAAGCCTGACAGTAAATTTCAAGATGAATTTCAAATAAATATGAATTTATCAAATAATTGTTATCAGTTTGCAACTACAATCTTGTTCATTTTAGTTTTTTTAGTCACCAGACATGGCTAATGTAGACTTTTATTTTATATGAAATAAAATAGTAGTAATAGTAATAAAAATATAGTAGTGAAATAAAATGGTAGTAATGACTTTGTGAGAAATACTTTTGTCCTTTAGCTTGTGATATTTTTCAAAAGTATTTGGTGTTGGACAGATTTTGCTTCTGTTGAAATGCAGTTGGCACTTCACAAATGCCCTTTCTGAGAGCAAAACACAGCTACTGAGGAGCACCCTTGAAAACCCATGACCAGTGCTATGAAGCAGTGCATTTCTGATTTATAGCTGCTAGGCTATAGATGCAGGACAATGTTCCACCCTTGGGAAATCAGTACTCCACACCTGTGTGAATGATGATAAGTCATGGCTCTTAGTCTTTTTTAACCATTCTGTGCTTTAGAGAAGGAAGAAAGAATCCTTCTATTCACGGCTGGGTTGCTGGGTTTTTTTGGTTTGGGTTTTTTTGGAGGAGGGTGTTTTGTGCCTTGGCACTTGAGAAATACTAGGCAGAGCAAACACTGTACTCCTGCAGTCATTGCTCATCCAGGGCTCTCACGGACTGCTCCAAGACTTCCCCATAACAGAAGATAATTGTGTTAGGTCCCACAGGTATTAAATGCTATGGGCAGTAGTCAGACAATGTAAACTAATTGACTGTATGTGACAGAGTATATAGTTTGACACATGAGCTCACAGGAGTTCAAAGAAGTTATCAATAAATAAAAAGTGAGTGTTAAGACAGCTAGCCAAGAATAATTAAGGGAAAAGAAAAGCAGAGCTCTTAGGTCTGTTAGATTTCCTCTGTTCTTCAAAAAGTTTTAAAGGGTTTTGTTTTTGGTCTCTTTTTTCATTTTAACGAAACACTTGCTGGGACTGCTATTGTTCTGTAGAAGAGCATTCGGTTATAACTTCAGGCACAGGAAAAAAAAACATTTACAGGAAAAACCTCAGACTACACTAGAAGTCTTGCCATTGGGATTTCTTCAGCTATACATTTCCCTTTTGCTCATCAGGGCTCCTCACTTTGGTGCATACTGCAAAAGGATACCCTGATGCAACATTGCTGGTGGTCATTCTGTATATGCATAATGCCAGAATACCCCTTTTAAGATGTTATTACTCAGCAAGCAGCATTCCACAGTTCCTGAACATTTCTGGAGAAGCTGTGTGTGTGTTTTGTGGCTGATTACAGGGGTATTTTGTGCTTTGTTTATTTATTTTTTAAAGTCAGTTGAGATATTTGACTAGCAACATTTGGTCTTAGATGACTGACTTCCTAGAGAGGAGGATGGAAGGAAAATGGGCAGAACTGGAAATGCAGTTACAGAACAAGTATTATCTCTGGACTGTTAGGCTTGCATGATTGTTTGTTGAATTTTCTACACTTTTTGTCTCCTGGCAACTATGCAGACTTGAATGCTGGATGTTTTGTCTTGCTGCTGGAGGTTAGAGCTTTGGAAATGGGCTGCAGCTGAAGCTCCATTCAGAGTCAGCATCCACATACTGTTTCCTTCCAAGAAGAAATCCTTCATATAAGTTGCTGTTAGGTCTGATTACTTTATACTGCTGCAAGTCTTCTAACTTCACTGGACTGGCTCTTTCTTTCTCACTAATGGATGTCACAATCAGGGCATTTCCATAGGGATAGATTAGCCCACTAAAGCAGCATTGCTAGTAGTGCTGCATGGTTTCCTCCTCCATTGGACTGTCCTGTTGAGAGACTTTCCCACCAGTGCAAAGTGAGTCTAAAACACTATCGGACCTCAGTAACAATCTCTGATCCCAATTCCCTTTCTTGTGTTTTTTTTTGCTAAGGCTCAAGTTTTAGATCAAGACAAAATCAAAGTCTTTGGCTGTGTAAGTTCCCTAGTCTCTGCCCTCAGTTGCACAGCCTGCTGCCCAGGTCCTGACACACACTCCGCCTCTATTGCTCTTCCTTATAGGAGAAAGACCCAAGAACACAGTGATAAAGTGAATCCAGATATAAGCCCTGGACAGAAACTGCAGCAAGCTCCACTAGGTGCCAGTTTGGGAGAAGTCTAGTAGCTGAAAAGAAAGTCAGCCTATATGGCATTGGTCTTTTCAGTTTGTCATAAGGCGTCTGACAACGAGTAGGTTAAAAATCTGGGGAAAGAGAAAAGGAACCCAAATAAGCTCCTGAATCATCCCTTGGTGTGGCTTATGCCATCAGACAAGCCTGTTGTTCAGTTCTCAGATGTGCTATTTGTCACGGTTCTATTTGTCTGAAACCACCTACACTGCAAAGATTGTTGGTTTTTATAAAAAGGCAGCCTACAGTCATCAGGCAGTAAACATGAAAAGATGAGAAGGAGAGACTGTGTTCTCTGCTTGGCAGCTGTTCCCTCCATAGAGGTTATACCAGCACAGCACATGCCCAAGTGATTCCAAATCAAATGGTTAACAAATAACTAATACAGAAGGAAAAGTTTTTTTTTCTCTTCTTTTTCTTAAAAAACTCTCTATAAAACCATAGTTCAGGTTGAGGGAGTAAATCAATACTCTCAAGACAGTACTGTAAATAGTTGTCAGTAGGGTGCAACTGGTAGTGAAATTATTCTTGTGCTCAACTGCAATATTGCTTCTGTTAATTTTCAACATGTAAAGTTATGATGTGCATTCAGATTTTTATAATGCATGGCAAGAATGATTCTAGTCTGCCCTGCGTAACTCTGAAGAAGATGTTAATCTCTTACACCAGCATGAACTCAGTGAAGTCAACTGAAGTATTTTGGATCTACTCAGTATTTTTGGGTTTACTGTGCTCCTTGAGCATTGCAAAAACCATCACCAATTTATTCATTGTTCTTCTCTGCATTTCGAGAACATACGTCAATGAAAGTTTTCTTCTACCAGTACCATTAATCTGAGAATGCTACTGAGCAGAAAGAGTATTTATAAGCAGTCTCAGATGTCACAAGTTTTGTCTCTATTTCCAATTTGCAGGGGGTTTTTTGAAAAGGAGCTCTCAAAACAATGACCTGGACACTTTCTATACAATGTTTTATCAGTCAGGTAAGGAATGCCAGTATTTATTTTATACTGCAGAAGTGACATGGAACAATAAATCCAAGTTTTCTTTGGCTGCTGAATTGATTGCTTTTTAATAGGAAATTGTTAGATCACTTGTGAAACTCTTCCTTCTTAGTATTCTTCTCTTTAAGTCTGATGAGCAAAAGATTAAAGTGCTAAAACTCCAGTGTTGTTATATGGGCTTTGTCTCCCAAATCATGTGCATGCCAAACATGCAGCCTCTGAGTGTTGATTTTGTATGCAAAAGGAATGTATATTCAGGCTTCTGACACATCTCCTCCTGGTCAGTCTGAACATCTATTTTTTCACAGTGATTGAGCTCACTGAAAAGCTCTGTGCTGTTGTGAGTATCTTTCAGTTCTGGTGTGAGTGAGGAACTCTGAGAGCAGCACGCCTGGCCTTTCCGTCTGCTGGTCTAGGCAGAGATTATTTTGAAGAAGCTAGCTGGATTTACTGCAATGGCTGTTTTTCATGCAAAGTCTACTTTCAGGATGACACCAAATCAGAAACTGCATGTCTGATTCTGTCTATGTCTTGATTTTCTTCACTCTAAGTAACCAGAATGATTCTGAAGTCATGCTGGAAAGAACCTGGAGCGTTAAATGTCCCAGATGAGGGAGAGGGGAGGTCCCACGAGGGAATGAGAGGTTTTTGCTGATGAGAGAAATAAAAGGCAAAACTGTTTGGTGTGGGTCTGATTCTGTTTCAGAACTGAGGAAACAGATTCTGCCTGGGTATAAATTGTCATATAGCAACTTACAACAGCAGAGAATATGGAATAATTTGGAGTGAAGGAGAGCAAGAACAAAATTCAGGTTCCTCAATACCCTGTCTGAAAATCAGCAGGGTCAATGTAGCAAAGAAAAATACCAGAATTTGATCTTTAACTCAGAACACAAATCAAGTCATTCTGCAAAGGGAGTTAAGCTCAAGCAATGATTTTGAAGAGGGAAGGGAGGATGTGCTTGTAAGAGCACATGATTTGGATCTTTTTCCACAGGATGGCATTTTCAGAAATGTACACTGAATGTAATGCAGCACAGGGCAATGAAACACTCAGAAAAGCAGATTTTTTTCTGGGGACTAGAATCACTGGTGAGCTTGGAGTGGGAAGCAACAAACGGTTGCCCAGTTGCCCACCTGGGGCCACTTCCTTGTGTCTGGGCCGTACAGTGGCCGAAGTGTTCCTTCGGTATGCGTGCCGAGGGGCAGAAAGTAGCACGCACTCAGGCGTCACGGGACAGCCAGAAACATTCATAGCAAATTCAGTTGACCTTTTTTTGCGTTAGCAAATCTAGGAGTGTTTGATTTTTGAATTTCAGTAGTGTTTTTTCAAGTCAATATATTCTTCATTATTTCTCATGGTGGCTTACTGTTTCCTTTCATTCCATTCAGAAAAATTAGATTAATCAGACACACTGTTCTTATAAATCAGGTTTGGTATCATTTATTAGTTCTTACAAAATCCAGACCAAAAGCTGTCTCTCAGTAACACTTTCATCCAAAAGATATTTCTATAATCTTTAGGTTTTGTAAACCTTTATTTTACTGTCTTTGAGAGCAGTAAAATGTGGATTTGAACTCCTCGTCAATTACTTTTAACATTTTTATTGTGAATAGCACACTCTTAAAACTTGTTTATTGCACTAATAAAAAAACAATTCACAGATTATGAAGACATTTTTCTTTTCTTTTTATTTTCCTATGGCTGTCTGTAACATAGATTCCCTTTTCATCTTTTTTGCCAGTAGCTGACACTAAACCAGATACTTGGAGAGATCAACCACACAAAGATGCTGTATGTGTTAGCGCTCAATAATTTGTTCCTATAATCCACTAAACAAACAGTCCTCTTACTCTCTGGTGTACCTCACCATTCTCACAAGCTTAACAAAATATAGGGTCACTACAGGATAAGATTTGAAGCCCTTTGCAATTGTAAGACAGATCACATCTTATTAGAGAATAAAGCAGGGGCTAAACACATCATAAAAATATCACGCATTGCTGGAAAAGACTAAAAATGTTGTTTTGCTACTCTTGTTATTTTGTTCTCTGTGCCTTCATTATAACATTCCTAGCCTCAAGGGTGCCTACGCCATTTCCTTCAGAGATAGGAGGAGTTCGAGTTTTGCTGTTCAGCAACGAAGTGGTCTGTCCAAACGCCCGGGGCAGAGAACAAATGACGGCAAGCGTGTGGCAGTGGTACTCAGTGCTGGGGAGCCCTGGGACCCCCTCGGCTCCTCCCGCTCATGTGCAGATGGCAGGGGCTGGCTCAGCAGCAGCAAAAACCCTGAGGGTGATCTGCTTCAGGCACCAGCTATCAGCTCCTGCCGTTCGAGCATGACTCAGAAAAGAAGAGTCACGGACTGTGCAATTGTGCAGGTTGAGTATTTTGGGCCGCTTTGGGCTTTAACTGAGGGAGACGGTGCTGAAGAGGCAAGTCTGGGAGCCAGAGCTCCCTGCAGAGTTAATGGGGAAAGCGAGGGGGAGGTGTTCAGAAGGCTAGTCAGAGCACATATGTTAGATGCTTAAAATTAGACAGTGTGAATACATCTCTTGGGCATCAGCACTGCCTCAGATAAGCACAGATAAGTTTTCTGTGGAGCATCCTGGGATTTATCACTGTTTGGAGGAGAAGCCGGGCTGTTGGTGCAATTCTGCTCAAAGACCTCCTCTTTCCTCTTGGTAGGCAGCATTTGGGGTAGCCACTTCCCTCTGGAGCTGGCCCCAAAATGACTCCATGTTTCAGGGGACCCCCTGAAACATGAGGAAGAGCATGATAGGACTTGGTGCATAGATACCCATGAACTTCATAGCGTGCTCCCTGATGCTGGCAGTCACCCTTTCAGGGGCTGGGATGAGCTCCCACTGGCTGAGGGTATGAAAAGCAAGGAAAGAGATGCATTGCCTAGGGCACCGGCTTCTTTTATGTGTCCTTTGCTGCTTGCAGAAGGATGTTGGTTATGGGCTGTCACCAGGCCCTAACACAGTCCTCGGGGCAGGAACAGTCCCACTAGTTGTGCTTAGGTATTGGGGCTCTGAGAGTAAACAAATCTGCCCGCAGCAGTGATTCGTTCATCCCAGCGTAGAGGAATAGTCTCTGTTTGCCAGATCACGTAGAAACCTCCTTATCACCACAGAGCACTTAGTGGGAGGGAACACACTTGCTTTATCCCATCAGGGATGAAGTAGTCAACTATAATATTTTGACATGGTTATGAAAGGGAAAGAAAAGATAAAACAATTAAATGCTATGTTTTTGCCTACCTGAGCAGCAGCCACACATTCTGACGCAAGGGATGTGACAAGCGCATGCAGGGAAGGGGGGATGGACAGGACAGAGCCATTTCTGCCAAGGACAGTGCAGCCTTGGCTCAGCCTAAGTCAGCTGCCAAACTGCCCCCTCAGTACCACGGGCGGTTGCCAGGCCTGGGTTTTGCTCCCAAGGTGTCTTCAGCTGTTTAATCTGAGGACAGTCGGGGTTACCCTCCTGCCCGTCAAAAGGTGCCTTGCAAAACTGATGGGGGCATCTTGCTTAGCTTGCCAGAAAGGAGGGAATGGCTTGAGTTGACTGTGTCTTTGGCAGCAGTATGGGCCCTGCTGCCCTGTCCTCCCCCCTCCTCCTCCTCACCTTGCCACAGGCAAAGCACCAGTGCACACAGGGCACATGGGGGGGATGAGGGCAGCAGTACGTTGAGCCAGCTTTGCCACCAAAAAGGAAGCCACAGACTCAGGAATCAGCTTGCTATAGGGAGGCCTTAGTATCGCGCTGGGCTGAGGTGAGCGGGGCAGCCAGGGGAAGGTGGCATTTCAGCCCTTCACTTCAGGGCCACATTGCCCTGCCGAGCACTTGCCTTGCCAGGTCTGTCACCTCCTGCCTCCCTTGGGCAAGGCGAGGAGAACTAGTCTTTGTTTATCCCTGACCTGAGCTTTCTTCCTAGTTTTCTCTAATGCACATTGGCACATCTCACGGAAATGCAGGGAATTCCCCTCCCTGCCCTCTCAGCCTTTCTTAGCTTGCATACCATTGGTTTCTGCTGTTATTTCAGATTCCTGCTACCTTTATTAGCTTTCTTGCAAGCCACAATGGATTTAAATTCCACACCATATTTTATATGATGCATATTTTTAAAAAGGGAAGAAAGTAAGTTGCTATTCACCTCATCATGTGTAGCTTTTTCCAGATGAAGGCTAAACATGATATCTGTGAGTGATAAAGGAAAACAATCTGATGGTGGGGCTAAGCCTTTGCAACATCTCTCTCACAACATTAGTTTTAGGAGAGCTGAGTAGTATTTCAAGAAGTTACATGGTGTTCTGAGAGGGTAGATTTCAGGAAAAGTATTCTAAAACTAGTGCCTGCTATATGGTGTGACTGCTGCCAGAGCAAAATAACAGAAATGGCATCATTTGGAAACTCTTCTTTGGATCCTCTTGACTGCATCTCACATAATTTACACCTCTCTTCACTGAATCTCATTTGAAAAATCATTTCTTTTACAATAGCCATAAAATTGCACCTTGACAGTAATAATTCAAATTACCTGTTTTAATATTTCATTACTTTCTGTCCTGTCTCTTCTTTCTTATGTTGGCTGAAAGATCTTAAAATCTGATTTTTATTTGCTCTTGTGGAGCAGCAAGCATGTTGTCAGCATTAAACAAACAGTTATGATAACTACATTTTGAAAAGCATGACTTTAAGCAAACCACGTCATATTCTTCTATAGCAATTTTTGCCTTTTATATCCTTGTTTGACAAAGCAAAACACATATTTTTTGTCAAGATGTGCTTGTGATACATTGTGCCTTGTGGTGCATTCCCTAATGAATCCATAAATTTAGTTAATGTGTTTTGGATAAAACCCCAGAAAAGTAGGTTGCAGAAAATAGTTCTATGTACTTACAGTATCAAAAACTTCAATTTAAGTATGCTTAAATAATTCTTCAACTACAAGTTACTAAAGGAATGATTTTGCAGCTTTACAGCAAATTATAGTGAAACATGACACCATAGTTCCCTAAACATTACCCTTTATTGCAAGGTGCTGAATTCCCCAATTCTTACTGAAAAGAAGAAGTGAGGATGTTCAGCTACTTGCCTGATAGGGGCCTCTGTTACCCCCAAACAGGGAAACTGTTACTTGAAGAGACAATTTCTTAAGTTAGTACCTAAAGAAGACCCACTATCTTCATCTCCCCAACCAATGTCCATTGCTCAAGTGTTTTGTGTAAGCTGTGGTTCCCAAGACAAGACCTTCTCAAAATGGCAAAAGTTTTTAAAAGATGTCCAGCTTTTGATTTGGAATGCTTGACCTTTAAGCATGCAAGTGCTGTTTATATGATTACCAGTTAGAACACAAAAACAAATTAAGTGCAGATGATTTATATGAGACTCCTGTGCTAATTCTTCCAGGACATTCATTCTATAAACCTGCCTCTGATGACTTGTCCCATCTGCCTTATTTTAATACATCAGGGGTTTTTTTGGTCCCAAAGCTACATACTTGGTGTAAAATAGTTCTTTTTCACTACTGAATAGGAACTCTATATCTCAATACTTATTCCTCTCTTGTAGTCCCCCTGCTTTTAGGAATAGATTATGCTAAAATAAACACAGCAGCTCATTCAAAATCTTTATATATGTAGTATGAGAGAGAGAAAAAAATTCTCATCTTAAAAGTCTAATTCTGAGGCTGGAGAGTAACGAAACATAAGAATTTCCAATAGTCCTTGACATTAAATAAATGTAAAACTTTTCCCTTTTCAGCATTACATTTTATAGAATCAATAGGGCAGTGCTTATCATTTGAAATGGGTCATACTGATAGAATGCAATAAATTATTTTAAACCTACTAGTATGAAAATACTAACAATAAACCTTTGTGTATTATGCCAGTTTATGAAGAATTGCACAAAGAGCTGGCTTTTTCCAGCCCCTAGCCTCAGCCATTAGCCACTTCCTTTGTTGTGTTGCACCCAGTGAAGAGAAAATACAGCAATAGCTATACTTTTTTTGCACCCAGACTGTCTGTAGAGCCTTGAAGAAGTCAGTTTTTATTCTTTCCATTTCCCTGTCTGCTTTGATTTTCTCCAGGCAGGGCCCTTTCCAACACACCAGCAGATGGGGGAGCGGGCTTTGCACCCACCACTCTTCTGATGCACGTAAGCGCCTGAGGCCATCCCCAAGGACCATGAGCTGGACCAGTCCTGTGGCTCCCGCTCTTCAAAGCCAGGTTCAGCATTGGGTTACTGTGCACTTCCATTCATGTCTGATCTGCTGAGACGTGTCAGCTGGAGGTAGTTAACATAATGTTCCTCATCCAAGTGCTTGAAACCATCCCACATATCCAACTGAACACAGGCAAGGAAAGAAAATGTGGAGTTTCTTTGCCCTAGCAGGAAAAAGCATGAAAGTAATTTTTTTTGTTAGTATCCCTGCCACAGACCTAAATTTCAACAGTTGGTATTTGTTGTGCTTTGTAGGCGTTTTTTAAAGACAAATCATTTGTTAAACCAAGCTGATCTTTTCCCAGAGATCTTAAAGAAAATAGGAATATTTGAACTATAGGTTGTTTCACTTAATTAAAGCATTTTGAAATATTCCTTTTTTATTTCTGCAGTGTTTTTTTTTTCTCTATTAAAACCTTGGTTAGTCCTTTTGGGTCTCAGCTGATACAGGTCTGACTTTTGTGAAATCAAACCAAGGATATATGCAAGGAAGAAGGGGGGTTTCTGAAGAGCAACCTTTGTGACATAGCTACACATTTTAACACAACATGTCTGTACTTCTGCTAAATTTCTACATTGATAAAGCTTGTTGTTTTCATGCAAAAGATTTAGATGTTGAAGTATTTCACTAACTATTTCACTCCGTGCTAAGACTCAGTGCCTGAGTTATATATAACCAAAGCAGCCACTGTGTATTAGCAATATTGTGCAACTGTTTTTGAGAAGGGAAATGAAAAATAACATACTCCGTTTGAAACTACAGGAGAACTAAATGTCAGCACAGGAGAGGTAAATTGGAATTTAACAGGACAGCAAGGACTTAATCTCTTATTATTGTCAAAAGTGCTAATGAGTTTTAGTCATACCTACAGATTCCGAGTCTCTTATCACCATGCCTGATCATGACTCCCTGCTTTGAGGGATAACCTGTTATTACTAAGTTACCAGTAACAAGGCTTAAGTAACTTGTTAACCACTGAATAAAAAGCTGTTATAACAGTCAAGGAGTTTTACAAGCAGCTGCATAAAACAGTGGGGTTACTTAACTGTGAGATTCAAAGATATGTGCGTGTCATCATCTCTTCAGTATGGAGTAGCAGTAAATGGTCTTTGAAAAGCATAGGGTAATGAAACTCCACAGCACCTTCTATTTGTCTTGAATTGCCTATTAATTTCAGGTAAGATCCAACTTTTTGTCAGCATCTGAATTCAAACTAAATGCAAATATTATATATATTCATCATTTCAAGTTTTAAAGAAGATTCTTTAGAGTATTGTTCCATGTTGGTTATGCATTTACCTCACAGGGCAGGGGTAAGTTCATGTTCTCTTCTCTTTCCTCAGCTTGCATATGCATGAAAGAACAGTTACAATCTGGCTTTAGCTGGGGGAAGGAATTATTTACATGAGTATTTAATTAGGAATAATGAGATGAAATTAAGAGAAGGAAATTTTAGGATGAATGTCAGGAAAACCTTTTTGACAGCAAGACATTTTAAATTGTGAAATAGTCTCCTAAAGGAAATGGTGGAAACTCCTCTACTTAGGACGTTTAAAGGTGACTGGACAAAACACTGGAAACTATAATGTAGGAAACAAGCAACACATGCAGAAAAAAAGACATGGAACAAAAAAAAATGCTTGTCTTCTCCTAATTTTCATTGTATGGATCTTCAGTAGCACAATGCTGCAAGCTGATATTAAACCAGCATTATGACAACCCCTAATAGTGTGGGCATGTGAATTCTCTGTAACTGTTGTGCAACTACCACACAGTTGGGTTTAGTGGGACTACAAAAACATGAATCATGCCACTTCTAATATTTCTTGCCAGTGCAAGTGAACATATCTCTTCTAACACTGGTAGAGCTGCACTTCCACAAAAGTGCTTATCTCTTACAGTTTCTTTCCAATTCTGTGAGA
Organism: Apteryx mantelli; assembly: GCF_036417845.1. Taxonomy (NCBI): domain Eukaryota; kingdom Metazoa; phylum Chordata; class Aves; order Apterygiformes; family Apterygidae; genus Apteryx; species Apteryx mantelli. The sequence continues at coordinate 58,779,805 of NC_090020.1, forward strand.
ATGATGAAAAATTAATGTTATGTTACAGCTTTTCTTCACAAGGGAATTATTTGGGGTTACTGGAATCTGTGTAATGTCATGGTATTTTGCTTGAAATCAGCTTTCTTCTGTGAGGATTATAGGCAGTGAAAGTTAACTTCAAGAAACGTTTAAATATACAAAAGCTTAGTAAAACTGATAATAACAAAAAGCGTTTCTGTCTCCAAACCGGCTCCTAACTGAACTTTTGAGGATTATCAAGAGCACTTAGTCTAGACAACAGCAAAGCTGTGCCCTGCCTTCTTGAACTAGAATTGGTGAGGCACAGAGAATACAAGGAGACAGAGACCCTGAGACCGCTGGGCAGGAACATTCCCCTTTCGGGAAAAAAACAGAGCTGGTCTGGTGCTGTGAGGATGTTATGAGCCTTCTTCTTTTGTTTCCAAACTCCCAGTGAAAGCACAAAACTACAGGAGTTGACCAACACTCCATAGCAAACCAGTGTTTGCCTATGTACTATAAAAAACACAACTGTTTCTCGGTGAACTGTCGAGCGTTCATGGGTTGTTGGTGGGAGTGTGTGGTTATTTTTTCTCATGGATGCATTCTACAATATGTCAGTGGTTATCTAAATGTGACCCCTAGTGTTCAACTTGGGTGGCAATAATTTACAAAAATTAAAGGCATTCCTAGACTTCCCTTAGGAAGAGGGCCATCTTTTCTTGTTATCCTCATATCCTATCCATAAAAATTAATATTAAATTGTTCTGGCTTATGGAGGGAAAATTGTTGAAGACATTCTGTGTTCAAGCTATAAAACACTGAAGAATCATGTCAGGATTTTAGGGATAATTTTTACTGGCTGGGAACAATCTACATTGTAAAATTTTGCTCCAGCTTTATCTCATCCACAGAAAAAGTTAAGCAATGAAGTTGATAATAGTAGAACATCAGTGGAAGCAGTCACACTCTGCTGTGCATTGCATTACAAGGACAGTGATGAAAGACTGTATTGTACTGTGGCTGATAGAAGAAATTGGAGCTAGGAATTTTTATTGTTGTTTCATTCCTAATTCTGCTACTAATTTCCTGGTGTGCTTTTGAACAAGTCGTTTAACCTCTCTGTTCTTTTATTTCCATCTTGACAAAATGCAGAGATACATTTTTCATCTGAGGGTTGAGAGATTTAACAGATATCTGTAAAGGAATATGAAATGCTGGGTAAAAAGCAAAATACATTGAATTGCCATCTGCTATTTTTTAACCACGACAGGAGAGAAAGATATTCTAAATGTACTTTATTAGATATAAACAATAAAAGGCACAGTGTGAGACTGCAGGCTGTAGAGGAGTGCAGGGCCACCAGGTAACAGTGCACATTGTGTGATGTTAAGGGAGGAAGGGAAAAGGTGCAATGCCTTAGCATCCAGGCTGCAGATGTCTAACAGCAGTTCTGCTTCAAGAAAGGATGGGCACAGTTAAACTAAGTTTGGGGCATATTCCTTTCTTCCTGTTTTGATACCTGCTGTATTGCCACATGTTTTGTAAAAGGGCAAACAATAATGATATGGTCCAAAACAGTGGTCACTGAAAGTTTAGAGAATTCGCAGTTGGTTTGCAATGCAGTCTTTTGCTGTTTGTTTTAAAGTATGTCAGACTGTGGATACAAACAAATGATTTATCACATCATGGTGTAAAGCAATATGTATGACATGTAGTGTGTAAACACATAATACATGGCCTCCTGCTTCCTGATTGTGTTTGTTAGTTCTGTGCATACAAGCATCTTGCAAACTCGACTACTTTGCATCTTGTTCAGATATGGAATAGCTCCAGTAGACTCATTTTTGCTCTCATCTGAATGCCATAAGCATTATCTTGTATCTCTGATGTGCTCTTAACACCCCATAGTTTATTAGCCCAAGTAGTGCTATCACCAGAAAAATCGCTGCCACTTCAGCTCTGGCCCACAGATCTCTTTTACAGGATACCATTTCTTACAGATTTGTTATATAAATGCTTCTCTGTGTCTGTTTAAATTTGCCCTCCTTGGTAGGTAAGCATGTGTCTCCTGGAGGTCAAAATCAGATATAATTTTTAATTTCAGCACCATAGTCCCACAAATGCTCTTGAGCCAAAAAAATGGAGTGCTACCACTTTCCTTTGGTTCCACTAACATTGCCCATGGCAGTCAGGAGCCAGGTCCAGCCTGCCACTTTCCTTGAACAATAGGCTCCCCCCATAAGCTGTAAATGTTGTGAAGGTATTCTTCTCTACTCATCTTTACAACTTTTTCCTTGATCATTCCTGCCACAAGCAGGGAAGAAACACAGGACTGTCCTTATGGAGGCACTGGATTCTGGGTGGGAATCACGATCTAGATGAAGTGCTTTTAGGTAAATTCAGTCGGCTGCAGAAACACAAGGTGATTTGGTCAGGTACAGATCCTGGAACCTTGCTGTTGAAGGAAAACCTGCTAGTGGGTTCAAAAGGAGCAGGAAGAGGCCCATCCTGTCTATCTCCTGCTTTGGACAAGAAGGATGAAAGACACTCAAAGTGGCAGTAAAGTTGATGCTTTTGGGTGAGTTCTGCAGAACTGCTGTGCAGAACACCTGCTCCTGGACAGGTCAGCAGCCAGCAGGGGTTTTCTGCATGTCAGACATCCCCACTCACTGTGGAAAACCTTCCTATCCTTTCTTTCCTAAAGCTGTTTTTTCCCAACAGTGACTGTGTGTTGACAACACAATCCTGACTGCTGGAGTTTGGGTAAGCCCATTTGTGCTGCTGCTCTGCAAGGTGAAAGGAAAAATATTTTATTCCAGAGGATGAAAATGGCTGAGCTTCAGCTTTCACCAGCTCTCAGTCCAGGTGACTATATTACCAGGAGCGTTAACCACACTGTGGATGTATCTGCAACTGTTGCTATGTCTTTCCAAAAGGTGTCATCTCAGTTTTTCCTGTGAAGGAGCCAGGTTTGTATCTTTTCCAATTTGCTATAAAGTTTAGAGTTTGGAAAAGTTTGAAACACACCTGTGATGCTCTTTCCTCATGTGCTGCTTACCTCTTACTTAGGCCTTTGTCCAGGTGTTGAGTTGTTCTGAAGTTCTTGTCTCACAGTGTCACGGACAACATGGTAATAGCATCCATGTTACACTTACCTTTGCTAATGGCTGATGCTGATACTAGCTGTGACTCAACATGATTTTAAGGGAGGTTGAGAAACATTTCAGCAAAGGCAAGCCCTGCAACACTTCATGGAGGCATGGAAAGGCTGCACTCTCCTTTCTCTTCCTTGTCAAATGACTGTAAGTGCATCTGTCATTTACCCAAAATTTTGGTTCCCCTATTGTGTGTCTGGTGCACATCTGATCACATAACATTTGCTCTGGTCTCATGCCAGATGTTCATCTGATCCTTGTTTGGAGGGTACATGGCACTGTCTGTGGGCTGTCCGAACAATTCACTTGCCCACAGCAGCCTCCCTGCCTGTGCCCAAGGATCCCCCGCAAAGTGGGCAGTGGGGGCAGGTTGCAGGCTACAAAATGTGTTGGCAGGTAGCCCCAATCACTGCCTCCATCTGTGAGATATGCCTTTCTTAGACACCCATGTGAAATAGCATGGAGGCAGAAGAGCCTTTCTGCCCTTGCTGAAAAGCAAAGGTGATTGCTCCAGCTAGGCTGCTGCTGGTACTTGAACTACCTCAGTTATCTCTTTGGGGAAAGCCTCCTTGTTATTATACTGGTGAAAGAGCCAAGATGTGACCATACTTTGGACCCAGTATATCCACTTTCACAAGAAAAAAACAGGGACCTTAAACAGTAACAAATAAAAAAACTCAGTTCACACATTAATTTTTAAGAAGGACTGGAGATAAATATTCTGCTATAGAGTGACCAGTTTAATTTTTAGAGGCAGAGAGAACACAATAACACAATAATACAGAGTATTTTTTTAAAAAAGAATTGTTTTGCTTATTATTTGGTTTGCTTTGGTACTATAGTGGTTTCACACTCTTAGAGGCTGTAATACAACTTCTAAAACCCACATTTCAGCTATGAAGTTAGAAGGAGGGAAAGATCATTTGAATGGATGAATTTGTTATTTAAAGTTTGATGGAGAGGCTCTACTGATGTAAATTAAGCTGTGCTGATTTATACCAGAAGAATATTTGGCCCAACAACTTAATATAACATCACAGATGGCATATTATCTATGATTTGACAGTAGTTTGCAATTCCATTACAGTGTGAACCACAGTTCGTTAAATAAGACATAAAACCTACATTTTTCTCAAGTTCCAGAAAAATGAACAGATGAATTTGCAAAATAATGACTACAAAGCCAAAGTGGTTATACTTGGCATTAATAATAATAAAAAAGATTTGTGCGGGCCCCTCAGCAGAGCTTCTGTATGTCTTTCTGCTAAAGATTGATGGTACAGATAAAACAATGTCACAGAGAGCAGGACTTCCTTGAGTGATACAAATGAGAAAGACATGTTATTAGCACAGCATTGCATTCAGTCAGAAGGTCAAGTTCAGTGTAATGTTTTCCATTAAACAAGACCAGAAGTTGTATTGTCCCAAGCCTGTACATTTCACAAACAATGTCGAATTCCACTGGCACACATTACTCTGTGTCTCGTTATAATGTACAGTCTGGCAACAGGTCAAATGGAGATCTTGGGAGTACTGGGGACTTAGGGGTAAAGCCATTTTCCAAGACACTTCAGATCAAGCTATGAGCCCAGCTGGTGTCTTGGTAGGTAAAAGTGGCAGAGACTAATGCAACGTAACTCCATGGGGGACTGCAGAAAAGACGCCAAGCAGCAAGTGTTCAAATGCAAATTGGGACCTGCTTCTCATAGCCTTTTGGTACCTTGTGTTTGGATCTAGCATGCCACCTTGTTACTATTCTCCCCCTTTTTCATAGCGCACAGCATGGCAACACGTACAAGCCAAGGAAAAGAATCATGAAAATGCAGGAAAAGAGGCCAGTGGGCTGGTGAAGCTCCAAGGCAACCAAGCCTCCCACAGGGTCACAACATGAAAGGAGCAGTGGTGGCAGAATCTCAGCTTCTTCACCTGGAGGAGTAAGAGGCTACTGCTGGGTCTGGAAGATTATTACCTGTCCCAGTAGTGGTTATATTAACCATAATTATTATTACACAGGCCACTGCAGAAGCCTTTCTCCCATGGATGTTAAAGAACTTTTTGGTCAGTGAATCTCTGCACAGAAATACAGAGACAAGCTAAAATGGATGCAGATGGGTGAATGCCTTCCATCCCAGACCGAAATGAGATTCGGGGAAACATATCTTATGAAAATCAAAGCTAGGACAATGTTTTCTTTGTGAAAGAAATAATATCAGTGATCAGGAAAAAAAAGTTATTTTGCTGAGAACATCTTGGATCAAACATCTTTCTGTTATACTGTAGCACATTCAGCATAAGTCCATTGAAGTCAACAGTTTCTCTGTATTTACTGCTCTGTAACTGGGAGGGAGTTGTGTCTGTGATGTTTCTTTTTTGTGTTTTCCTCCTCTTTTCTTTACTTCCTTATCTCTTTTCTTCAGTGCTGTCTGCCCTCACTTGAATCCTTTGAGCCTCTTCAGGTCCATATTAAGACAGAGTCCTCCAAGCACATGGATTTCAATGTCCTTTCAAGTCTGTAAGCATTGCTCTTGGACAGGGAGAGAACTGCTGAATGAAGCATCCTCTTATCTTTCAGCTCAGTTCAGCTGTAATCACAAAATACCACAGGCCTGAAATCATGTGCTAAAAAAGCTAACTATGAACATTATAAAATTAGCCACATGAGGAAATATGCATCTGTACCTGGGTATATGTGTGTGCATTTTATATTAATGGTGACTTGCCAAATTTAGAACTGATCATTTTGCTGTTGATTACTGAACCAGTTTCATTGTTTCTTACTGCTCTGAGAAAAGCAGTGTATAACAAGCTAAAGTCATAGAGGCTGCTAGTTCACTCTCGACGGCATTTTTATATGCTATGGCTACACTGACATTTTGTTATTTCATTTTCCTGTTTTCTCCTTTTCAGTATCACTATTTCTTCAAAGAACTTCAAGAAACCACTAAGGGAAATATTTGATTTTTTATTTTCTTTTCATTTATCAAACTTTACCAGCATTTACCAGTGCTTATATATAGACATAGGCCTTGTATACAAGAGGAAGGCCTGTACTGACTTCAATGGGTGCTGCATTGGGCCATGTCAGAAAGCCCACCCTTAGGTGGATGGACTCTTTTTATAGTTCAGTTTTAGGTAGCCCTGAGTTTTAAAAAAAGACCTGCTGGATTATTTCTCATTCCTCTTGAGAGTGAGGTGAAGAGAACAATTGATGTCACCTTTGGGGAGCAAGGTGGGCAGGTGAGTGCCCAGCTTCCCTCACTGCCTCCCTCATCCTCCTTACTTATACATACCATATTTACCTATATCTCTGACTTTAGCATGGAATCTGCTTTGAAAATCTCTGTGGAGGATGCAGATAGGAAACTGCTGGGGGAACCCTTGTGACATTTTCTCCAGAATGTCTGCTCCCAGTTTTCTCTGTGCTTGTCTGGGAACTGTGTGTGGAAAGGCCCTCAAAGGGAAACCCCTCAAGCATTCTCACCATCTGACCATCTGATTTTCTTACTGTAGCATTTTGATAAAGTTTTAGTTTTGTTTTTGCTAAAACAAAACACTTCCAGTGATCAAAAGTAGAAAATGTGCTTCGTGGTTAAAATAGGAAACCGAGAGCCAGGACGTCTGGGTTCTGTTTCCAGATCTTCATGTTACTCTTTGCACTTCCCTTTGTTTCTCATAGCATAACATTTCTTACCTTCAGACTGTTGTTGTAATGCTTAATTTATTCATATGCATGAAGCTCTTTGAGATCATGAAATGAAGAGTATTATGTAAGTGCAACATACTATTAATATTCTTCTTACTTATTATTCATTAAAACTGAAGACGGAAGGAAAGCCAGATAAGTTTCCCAAACACTACAACATTAGGTTTAAATATTGTTCTTAAAAACAGCTAAGAAATGTCTCTTTGAAACTGTCATTTCAAGGTTAGTGATCTTCCTTTAGTATGAAGGAAAGGTTTGATTTAGAAAATTAGGGCCTGATTCAGCAATTCTCCTGCATTATGTAAATTCAGTGTGATTGGATAGTTAACTAGGTGAGAAAGGGTTTGCAGAATCAGACCCTTAATATATTTACTTTTAATTGCCTTCAGCATTTTGTATTTCAACCAAGTACATTAATTTAAATATCCTGGGGTATATTAGCTCTTTGAGGCATGTATGCAATTAAAGTTAATGAGTCTTGAGAGCTCACGCCACAAAGCTACTACAGACTCTTTGCTTTGCTTCTGATGTTTCCTCTCAATATGATTTCCACCTAAAGAGCAGTATATCTTTATATGTTTATGTTATATCTTTAATCTAATCAGATTGTTTGACCGAGAGCATCTTATTGTTTTCAGATAGTATTTCACTGATTGCCAACAATTCCTGTTTTGGGAGTTGATGAGGAGGTGCTGCTAGAGTCATACCAGCTTGACATTGAATAATATGACATAAGTGTTGAGAAAAGAAATTATCCCATTTATATTAATTTATAGCTTTTTGTCTGAAAAGTTATCTGGATGTGACAGAAGTAGAATAAGAATTTGACTAGTTATTGTAGTTTTGAGAAAGGGGCAGGTAGTAAGATAATGGAAGGATTTTTGGTGCCAAGCACATGTGTTCTCAGGCTGACCTGATGTCTCTGAAGGTATAAGTTTAGTGATTGTTCTTAATGCCAAAAAAAAAAAAAAAAAAGTCAGATGAGGGGATGTACCCTCAACCTGGAAAAGGAAAGGAGGATGGGACTCAGATCTGAATTAGAAACCTTTTCCTGAAGTGGCATTTGGAATCAGACACTTTAAGCTCTTTGCCACAGACAAAGCTGGAACCAGACTTGCCATTTCCTCGGAGAACCCCTTTGCGACATGTGGCCCAGGTGTAGATACGCTATTATGTCAGTACCTTTTCTAGAGAAGGGGCGAAAGATATTTCCCATGTGTACTCTCATACTGGATGGCTTCAGATGAAGGTGTGTGTTTTTCATCTCTTTGTTTTCCTCTGTCCTCTTAGCATTTAGGGAAAATCTCATATCTAACTGCAGCTCCACACTGAAACTGAAGAGTATTTCTTTCATACCTTTGTCATCTAGAGTTTCTGACTTAGGCTTTTCTGAGTGTCACAATATTCAGAGCCTTTTTTAAACCACAGCTTTTGAAATCATACTGTGATATGAATCTCTGTGCCTATTTTTTAAGCTTCCTTAACTATAAGAAGCAGAAAAAAAGCTTGAAATGAGAACCATAAGTGTGAGGTCGACAACTATCCACCTAGCTAAAGCATTTCAGCCTTGTTGCTCTGCTGGCTCCTTCTTCTCTACCATATAGGACATAAATTGTCCATCTTCCTTTTCACAGAACTTCTATAGCCTTCTTCTCTCTCATGTAGTATGAAAAAATCAGCTCCCACCTCTGATCACTCATGATGCTATCTTACAGTGCTCCCAGGCTGGAATTTCGCACGAGCCCTTTTCTGCTTTATGTTTTGGTGCCCCTTACACTTCCTAGGGGCTTCCCTGCTCTGCCTCAAACCATCCTTTCTTCTTTATTGTGGTACCTACTAAAACTTCAACTTTTCTTAGAGCTAAGTTGCCAAGACTCTTGCTCATCAGACTGGTTCTTTCTGTAGCTGTCTGACAACATCCAGGTGTTTCTCTTATCTTACAGTGTAGCTTTTTGGATAATGAAGTCCCTTTTTGGTACTGTTTGTACAGCATATAGTGGTAGGTTTTGGTTCATCACCAGGATTTTGGTTCCCTAAACAGGAACATTAGGAATATCAGGAACATTACCTACAGGCATGAGAAGTGGAGAAGAGTGCCAAGGCCTAACAGGTGTCCCAGCTGTAACTTACTGAGAGAATAGCACAAGGTGAGGCTTTAGGAAAATAAGTATGTAGGCACATTGTAAAATGCAAAGGAGAAAGGAAGAGGGGAATGGACAAGAGGGAAGAAAAAGGATGAGTAGGACAGAAGGTGAATAAGGGAGAGTGCAAGAGAAGTGAAGAAATAGAATGGAGGCAAAAGGGAAAGAGGGGAGCTGAACATGAAGAGCAAGAGAGAGCCTGGGGACGAAGTAACAGGAAACGCTCTGATCTTTGAGAGCTGATTTCACTGATATACTGGAATACTGGCCACTATTGTGGATTGGAGCTCATGAATAAACTAAACCTCTCCCACCTCCCTTTCTTTTGACTTCTTTGTAGGGACTCAAAAAGGTATTTCCACCCACACATGAGCATTGCTCATATCAGCCCAGCCTGAATCTCAGAGTTGATAGTACCCATGTCCTGGAAGGCTGCTGATGTGCTAAGCCAGACTCTTTGTTCCCCTACGTGTCCATTTATGCTCTCCATCTACTTCTTGGCACTGCACAGTTAATTTTTTAAGGGACTCTTTAGTTCAGATGTTCCCATTCTTTCTTCACCCAATTTTTCTGTACAAACAACAGATTGCATTGCATCTGACATGTTGGTTTGATCTACAAAAGGAAAAACAAACGAATAATGCTGTTTTTCTGTTCCTTCTGTCAGGCCTCCCATCCCTCTCTCTTTAGCCAGATGTTTATTCTCGGACTTCCTCCTAAACTTTTCTGTTTCATTTTCTGTACAATTATTTAACTTGGCTTTCTATTGACTGTCTGTGTTTTAGCACTTCTACAGTGCTTTGCAAACACCCTGCTAATTTGTCCATTCTCTTTTAAAGCAGGCAGATTATTCCCATTTTACAGACGGGGAAAATGAAGGAGGGAGGTTGTGAAGTTTACAGAAAGTCCTTGCCTGCACCCAAACCACAAAACCATGGAGTAGTCTCACAGTATTGCTGTAACCAGAGTTCTGTGTCACCTTCTCATTCCTGAGTTTCCCCTTCTCATCATCACGGACACACAAACTGCAGTGCCTATATACTGTGGTCATCAACAACTTCCTTTGAGCCTGGAGTGCAGTGACCTTCATAGGTCAGGAGGCACTGTGTGGCTCTCCTATCAGAGCCTGGTAATACAGCTACAACATCATCTGCAAGTACTGTGCCCTGGGGAACTGAATGAACGCTATTGCATCTCTCTGCCTTTTCACTAGAGCAGCACAGTCTTAGAGGCATGAAAGGATTTTTTTTATTATTTTATTCTTTGACCAAAGAGAAGAAGAGATAATCTTAAATAAATTGCATGAGAGAGTAAAAGCTACTACTTCAGCTTAAAAGACTTCAATATAGAGGTAATTTTGCACAGAAGAGTAGCTGAAACACTAATACATATGGCAGTATGGTTTTGCTTATTAAATAGCTTTTTTTTTCTTTTTTTTCTTTTTTTTTTGCCAAACCATATTCCAAAATGCTGTTGTGGCTATTACAAAATTAGCTTGCTCCTATCTCTCTAAACCAAAAAACAAACAAAAACCTCCCATCCAAGAAAAATATGGTATTATATTCTGATTTCAGTGCAGAAATTCAAACCTAAAACCTACCAATCCTTACACATGTAAGCATTTCTCTTTATATATGCTGTTCCCTTTATACTTCATATGTGAGACTGCTTTTTTGCATGTTTAGCCAAAAGGTAAGTTTTATAGTTGGTATCAGAAATGCTTTCATATTTGGGAACAGAGGCAATGTTACTGCTGCAACTTCACTAATTCATAACAACTGCGTAAAATGGCTAAGATTTAGCTTACTTCTGTGTAATCTCTGAGGTAAGTGACAAACTGAAATTGGCTAAATAAGTTTGAGAAAAATCTGTTCTTGGACAATAGAAAAAAAGGAAATAAATTCTCTGATTAAACTGCTCAGTCTTATTGCTTCTCTACTAATCATGTATTCTGGATGACTCTCCTATTTGTGGAAAAGTACACAATTCTTATTCCACTCACAATCATGTACATTCCATTCTTCTCTTTAAATTTTGTATAGAAGAAAATACTTGCCCTATTAAAGCATCACTGCTTAAAAGTTTTTTTTTTGTTTGTTTGTTTTTTAACCTCAGCTATGTTGCAGGGTGGTAGAAAAGGCTACTTTATCTCAGAAAAACATTATACACATTTTGGATGGCAGATGTTTAGATCAGATGATTAGTAATGAAGTGATAAGTTATGTGCAAGCATTTTTTTTATTTCAGCAGTTGCTCATTTCCCTTTAATCTACACTATCTATTTCTGCAATATTAGAAGAAAAACAAGTTATAGTTATCATATGCCTAACAATATATGATTGAATCAGTTCTGTAGTAAATTAACCATCATTACAGGTACTCATTGAAAATTGCTTCTAAATAGTAATAACGAAGAGTGCATTTCATTAAGTACACACTGTTTGTTGATGACTCATCTGGTCTTTAAGAGCACTCGCATCTCCTAAACACAGCTTTTCTTTCCCTGTGTTTTTAAAGCTGAACCTGTAGAATACACATGCATAAAAATAGTGTCAGATTAGACAAGCTGAAATGAGGCCCACATGTCTCTCTAATCACAGCTCTACGATGCCTTGAAGTACAGAGGAGCTCTGTGCGAGAGCTCAGCTTACCACTTTTCAGTGGTAGAAGCATGCTAACACGAAATATCTGAGGCCTTCAGAGGTTTCCAGAGACTATATATATTGAAATAAGAAATTAATATATTTATTAAACATACCTGTCATTTCAAAGATCTGACAAACCAGCAGAAGGACCTGAAATCCCACAGTGGTCCTTGTCTTCTCAACTGCAAATGCATCTAGTTTTCTATCTGTCCCAAAGCTATTACTGCACTCATTGTTCCAGAGGCCCTGGAATAGGTAACACATTTCATATGTTAATATTCTCTGTGGAAATGAGTTTCAATTACATTTGGCACTGAGGATTTTCCCTTGTATGTAATTCTAGCATAGTGTTGGTCTCTCCTGAATAAATGACAGCGATTGTCATCTTCCAATAATTTCTGCAGCAAGAGGACTCTTGCACATTTTCACCAACAATTTGACTGCATTGCAACCTCAAAACTTTTACCTAATGAGTATTCAGATGACTGCAGTCCTCTAAAGCCATTGAGCTAGGATCTGTATTCATTGTGCTATTGCAGCTGTTTTAGCTGTATTCCAGGATGCTCAAAGACAGCATTTGCCTAGACCTCTGATGCCTTAGAATTGGTATTCCAAATGGCACAGACAAAGACTGTTTGGCTAGGTTACTTGTCAAATGCTTATGTCATGTCTCAACAAATCTGAACATTCGTTGTTTGATACAAATGATGAGCATCCACATTACATTTTAGTTAAATATAGAGTAAAAATTTGCCAAGTTTCCTGTAAACAAGACTGGTTGTACTTAACCTCTCAAGGGCTGCACTGTTTGGCTGTTCTGTACTGGTTAGTCCAAGCAAAGTTTTGGCTGTTCGGTTGGACTGTGTATGGTGGCTCAGCACGTGGGTCAGCTGCCTCCATCTGGGAAGGTAGCGGCATGGTTAGGGTGCCTGCATGGATAATTGCCCTGATGGGTGACTGCTTCATCATCTTGTGGTGATGAGGCACACTGCCTAGAGGGTGATAGCAATGGTGCCTACCTTCCCAGGCCTTTCTCAGTAAACTCTTTCCTGAGCATATCTGATAAAGGGGCCATAAAAGTTCTTTGTGTAGTTTATTTCCTTCTGCATTTTTTCCCAAAACTTAATGAACACATTGGGATCTACAGTAGGGCCATCTGTGGATAAGCAACTCACTCTCCGGGGCAGCTCTGTTGAATTATTCCAGGGAACCCAATGCACTGGGGCTGAACCTTTTAATTAAAGACCAACATCTACCTAAGCAATTGGTTTTTTGCTGAGTCCCAGGTAGATAGCTGGAGTGAGGCTTTTCTATACTTGCACAAAGCCCCTCTCTCTTACAATCAGTCTTCCCCTTCCCTGAGACTTCTAGTTGTTATTTTATTTATTATTTATAATGTGGCTAAAGTATCTGAAGCATTTCTCAAACAAACAGAGAAATAGTTCCTCACATCAGGAATTCACAATCTAAATAATGAAGCCTTGAGGCCAGATCCATTGCTGACACAGGCAGGCACGGCTCCACTGAGTTGCACTTGTATATTCCAGCAGCTTAATCTTTTGTTTGCAAAATCAGATGTTGCTACTGAAATAGTTTTGATGTAGTGAATTTGATACAGTGATTTCACAGCAAAAGGAAAAGATGGCTTTGCTGTGTAAGTGCTCTTGCCTATTTGAATACAGTTTGACAATTAACAATTAAATACTTGCTTCATGAGGGGCATACACACTGAATGCTATACTCTAAAAATCAAATTATTTACATTATTTTCTTCTTTAAGTTGAAAAGGCAGGATCACATAGGTAAAAGGTTAAAAAAAATGAAGTTGAGACAGTACAGTCTACGGCTTCGAATGAATATGTGAACCGGAGCGTACTTTGTGAAGAGCTGGAACGTTCATTTCTCTTGAATGGCTCCAACCCACTTGATCTGTCTTTCAGCATATCCTTCTGCCATTAACCTGAGAGAAGGAAAAAGGTTCTCAGTTCCTTATATTTCATCCATTACTGTTACACCCTTAATATTGCAAGTTTAAGCACTAAACTTTGAAATGTGTTGATGGTTGTGGGAATGAATCTCTTCACAGTGTCCATACCACAGACATATAATAGATTTTAGATATATCTTACTTGCAGTGGGAATACGTAACTATAACTTTCAGGGGTACTCCCATGAGGGAGATTATAGAACAAAGACCATATATTTTTCAGATCAAATCTGTACTGTTTTACAGGTTGGGACAGTTATGCTGCTTGGTTTAGTGAGCACATGCATTTTTCTAGATAGCAGAATTTTTGTTTGTCTCTTTTTATCAGAATTTGTACTGAATTTGTAAACAATGTTGCATGTAAACAGAAGTCTAAGCCAAACCCTGTCAAGCTATGGAGTAAATGTTAAAGGAGAGCTATCACCCTGTACCTCATTTTAGTATATTGGCCTTGACTATCCACAGAGGTATTTGAGAAATGGAAGTACGTGGTGATATGCCCCAGGCCTGGACATCAGGCACCACTGCGGGGATAGCCCTGGCCGTGCTGGCAGGGGCCTCTCCTAGGTCCCCAGGGGAGGGGGCAGCCTCGGCCGCGCTGGCGCTGAGCTGGCCCCAGCCCCGCAGCTGTGTCCCCCAGCGGGTGGATGTGTTCAGTCAGGGCCCTGGCAGCGAGAAAGGTGCTCATCTCTATCCAGCGCTGTCATGTGCCTCAGGCTGGAGTAGTTCAGGTGATCCTGGAAAGACACTGTGGATGGTATTTCATAGAAGAAAGTCATTTCCCTGTTTCTTCTATGTTTCTTCTCTGTAAAGGATAAGAAGGCTCTAATCATCGCTTACCCTACAAAAGACACATCTGTAGAGGATACGGCTGTGTTTGCAGGAAACATTGACACAGAGAGTTACTTCAATAGGGAGCAGTTAGCTGTAGCTATGAACAAAGAAAAGGAGACTTATTTAAATCTCACCTTTTCTGTTTAGAGCACTTAGAATCTATCACAGAGTAACTATGGAATCAAAACCACTTGGTTTCTGCCCTGGCAATCAGTGTCCAAGTTATTAGTGTTTTACCTCTGAATCCTTAGCTACAAAGACAAATTTAATGCTTGTATATGCTGTGTAGCATTCTCAGTTATTTCTCAGACTGTCAATAATCTCAGCGTATGGATATTGGGTCCTTTCTTGAACAGTTAGTTATACACTAAGTCAAGAGTGACAAATGTAATCTCTAAGTAATTTCAGATTCTCCTGTCATTCCCATCACTGCGCTATTTTTTCATTTCTTTTACTGAACATTGAAGTAGGACATTAATTATGTAATATGGAGAAATACGCTGAATGTGTGAAAAATACAATTAGCACAGATTTTTGTGAATCTTTTTTAATTACAAAGAGTGTAAATTTATTGTCCTGAGATCTACAGTGCATATTTAAGTTCTGTCAGCTGTTTTTATTGGAGACTTAAATAGACCACATGGAAATGCAGCCGGAAAGTTGAGGGCTGCCCAGGCAATGGGCAAGCTGCTCAGCAGGGAAACGAGCCTAGCTGCCCCCCCAGGAGCGCCTTCCCTGCGCTCTGGCTGTGCTGAGCTCAAGCACAAGAAAAGTGCTTTTTCTACACGTCTGGTTTCTGGCATTCTTTCCCCGAGTGGCTCTCCTACATTATCTCTTGAATTTAGTGAGATGGATGTGTCCCAAGCGAATGTTATTTGGTATGAGCAAGATCAGCAAAATCTGGTTCTTAATGAATATAGCCCTGTTAACAGCAGTATATCTATAAAGGACCTTTCTGCCTCCCTGTCCCTGGGGAGCAAGTCCCCCGTGGTGCAATTCCATCTGTTTAATTGGTTCTGCGCTCCCTTACCCCAGCTCTGAACATGGTCTGTGGTCAGGCTGGCGTTTGGTAATATAGCTACAAACAGATTTCTGCATCTGTGACTGTGTACAGGCTCCGTCCTGGGGGCTGGTGAAATCATCACATTCCCCACAAGTTTTTAGACCATTTCTCTATGAGGGTTTCACATGCATGGCATGTCAGCTATGAATGTTTTTTACTGAATGCTGAATTTACAGATTAATCACTGTCATTATTAGCACAACATGATGTTATTTAGACCAGAATCTGATCTATTGCATCACTGTGTCTCCAGGGAAATTCCAAATGAACTCAGAGAGGCTTGGAATTGAGCAAAAGTGTGTGTGTACGTACATATATCTATATTCTGATCAACAAATATAAAAACCATACTCAAATTCAGTTCTTCTGCTTGCCTTCTTAATGTGGCTGGTAGATACATTATGTTATTAGAATTTTAGTTCAGGTTTTGCTTTGATCTATACATTCATTTTGCTGCAGATTAGATCAAAGCCTACAGGATCAGAAACAAATCTGAAAAAAATATATAAAAAGTGGACTATTTTTTTTAAGCTTTTTCTATTATTATTCCTAGAGTTGATCTACTTAAAGCATTAGGTTGATGTGGTACGCATACACAAACAACACATAGGTCCAATTTACTCATAACTAATTGGGGGTAAAATCTGGCTCATGAAGCTCAGAAAAACAGCAACACATAAGGCCTTCTCTTATTTTATGGGTAACATGTTGTACTTTCTGTTAACTCCAAAAGAAAACAAATACTGTTTTCCTGTAGAATTCTTGTTGGACTGGAAAAACAATGGAGGGATGAACAGAAAAGCAAACAAATTCCACCAAATGGATGTTGATTTTACCTCTCTCTGAACTGTGTCCAGGAATTAAATAACTGAACCATGATGTTACAGTAAGTAGCTGGAACTGCTTAGACCTAAATATAATCATTTTTTTTCCCATGGGTTTTCTAACCTACAGACACAAATTAAACTGATTGAGTAGATGTAATCTTCTGCAGAAACAGGTTCATTAATTTTTTCTAGGAATATTTTCAAACTGTGTTTTGTGGACCCCGGGTGACCTGTGGGCTAGTTCTGAGGTTGCTATGACAAGTAGCCAAGAATGGCAACCCTGCAATCAACAGGTTTACCTTCTCTCAACAGGGGTTCACATCCCCCGGGAAACTTTTAGGCATCTTGAAACTGCACCTGGTAAAAACCACAATTTGGTATTTTTGCTGCTTCAAAAGAATGAACGTACCTCAGCAGAGGCACCAGAAATAAAAAGCGTAATCATTCAGGGCTCGAGCTTTGGGGTGCCGGAGGTGTTTGCTTTACCTGAGGGACAACACGAGGATCAACATACCCAGCCCTAGGGCAGGCTAGCACAGCCGTACAAAACACCGAAGCCCCCCGTCGCCCCCGCGTGCTGCGGTGCCGCGGGCAGGCCGTGGGCTGCGCGCTCCCGCCGTGCGCGCCGCCGGCGCTGCGCCGGGGCGCTGCGCGGGGCGCTGCGCGGGCGCCAGGTGCCTGCTGCCGGGGGGCGGCTCGGGCTCCCGCTCCCGCTCCCGCTCCCGCCGTGCCTCCTCCCCGGCGCGCTGGCGAGGGGCAGGTTTCAGCCCGCTGCACGTTGCGCTGGGGGTTAACTGGGCTGCACTTACGCGTGTGTTTATATGCGGGGCACGGGGACGCCGGCTGTGCAGGAGAAGCTCCCTCACACTGAGTGTGTTTGCAGCATGTGGTTTTTGTATTTGGTTTCAGCTGGGAGCTGTGTGGCCTGGCCAAATGTCAGAGCAGAGAGAATGTAAACAAACGCACTGATGATTTTTTTCTCTTGCAAGGAAGAGCTGAAACAGACATGTTCATATTTGCTCAGTATGTGTGTGACTGGATTGCAGCGACTGGACAGTTTGGGGGGTTGGTTCTTTATTTCTTTCCTCTTTTTTTTAAATGAAGAAGAATGGTTTTCCCTTCCCCCAGAAATGGAAGAGCCGTTCTACACTCCAGCTGACCATGCATCACTGCTAGATTTTTTTAAGCTTCTTTAAGCACACCATCAGGTTTCTAAGAATAGAGCATTAGATCTTGCACACTTTTCCAGAACGCAGAGGTTTTTCACAGTATCAAGGGATAGGATCAATTTCTTGAAAATGTGATGCTTTTAGAGTCACCATTTTTGATATGGAAAGGGAACATAGATATTATCATGCACAAAAGAATCTTTTTAATGTTTATACATGGTCCTATAACTTCATGGATACTATTTTTTAATTATTTACTTGTTATACTTTATTATCACTTTTTAATGTTGAAAGAGAAGTCCAAACTATTAACGTTCTAACCACAGAGAACTCTTAAGCTATATGCTCCTTCCCAACATGCTTGTTTTCTATGTTGCTAATTTTTGGTGCATTGGTACTGGAAAGAGAGCCTGAGAAAACCTGTATTACCTGAGAAGATGAGTAGAGCTCCCAGCTAAATTAGCCCTTTTGTAGAAATTCTCAGTTTCCACAGGGAACAGTGCTGTGGAACATAACACTTCAGCATGGGCCCCTGAGCTGTGTGGAAATTCATCCCCGGGAAAGCAGCATAAAATTATATTGATTCAGGGGTGCACCCCCTCCCTTCTCATCACCTCTACATCTTCTTCAGCGAGGGGCAAGGCTCCTGTGTGCTGAGCTCTGCAGTGCTCCTTCATGGGAGCGCTACGGGCCGGCACTGATCTCTCTGAGAGTGGTTTTTCCCCACTGCCCGCAGAGAAGAGATTGTAGAATGCACAGATTTTTATTACCAAACTTATGTCCCGGGCTGAACTGTGGCTGCCTTACGTTACTGAAGAATTCTCATTAATAATGAAAAATTTTCAGCCTGTGTTTAGTTAGCTGTCGACAACTTATTAATTTTAGCACAGTGTTCAGATCAGATATTTGATCCTAGCTAAGAATTAGGTTCAGGAAGAGCTAGACAGGCCCAAATAATTAGTGTCTGTTCCTAGAATGCTTCTTTGAAACATAAATATGTGAAGTTCTTTTGTTCTGGTGATTTTTATATATTTTTAAAAATTATAATCACTATGAATTTCTAATAATATGTTTGGAACATTTGTCCAAGATATTTTTACTCCAAACACTTCCAAAAAAAAAATGGTAATTATGAAACAGTCTTTGAAAGCAAATTTCAGCAACATTTACATTAATATTGCTTTATGCATATTGTTGGCTCTGTGATCAGTGAATCGCACAGAAACAGTAACATCAGTTTCTTGGAGTCATTCCAACGCCAGCACCTATGTATTAATGGATCTGCAACAGATTTCAAAGTTACAGGGCCTGGGACTGGGAATCCCATTTCAATTAGCTACAAACAGCTTTCTGTGCATGACTGCTCCAGCTCTGCCTGGTTCTGTCCTCAGCATTTTATCCAGAATGTTTATGTCAAGAATGCTCATAATCTAATCTAATCTAATATCAGGGATCTTCATAGAAGAGATCCTTTAAGAAATATTGAATCAGCATATAAATATGATGTGAGATTGATATCTATTTCAGCTAGGTACTAAGCACATAGGAATATTTCTGAAATTATGCAAGATCCATTGGATCACATTATAGAGGTTACTCATAAAAATACTTATGGTATTAAAAGGTGCAGCTAATCAGAAAAATGATTAGTTTATTTTTCTGTGGAAAAAATATTTTTTCACTAAAACCTGAGTTTTCTTAAAAAAAAGATAACCAATAAGTTTTTCAACTAGAGGATGGAAAATTCATTTTTCTGTTCATATGTGCAGTGAAAAAATGCAATATTTTAAAGGAAACTTATCATTCCATCAAAAATACTGCTTGAAACAACAACAACAAAGTGTTTGACTAGAAATTCATGATGAGTTTCTTTAATGTATAGCAATATACAAATATACATATATATACATATACATACATACATACATATAAAATATAGCAATGCTATTGCACAGCACATTTTAGAGCAGATTTGAATTCTGGCATCTACCTTTGCAGATTTTTGGAGAGTTTAGGCCCAGATATCATCAAGGAGTTTATATTGAATTTTTGTGGAAGTGATTTGTGTTGCCAGTTAGACTACTGAAAAGCATTTCCAACCCTAACTTTCTGATGAAACATTTTATCTGTGAATTTTCTTTTAGACTATAAAGTCTTTTAATAAAACTTACAGAGTCTGACTGACCCGTTAAATACTAATTTGCAGAGGAAATGCTTCCTACAATTACCTACATCCCATTTTTATTTGGTAATGTTAGAGGATCTTCACACTTTTAATCTCTGAGCTCCATACAGAGCTTGTCCACTTAAGACTTATTAGTCTTGAGCAGTTACCGTGGCCTTTTCTCAGTATGAGTGCTTTTATAGTCCACTTTGGCAGACTAAGCTAAAACACACAAAGGCACCCTTGGTGCAGCATGAATGTGACCACAAGAGGAGCCAGAGCACAAAAACGATTCTACTACACCCATTCTGGACTATTTTCTTTCGCATGGTGGCAGACTGAGCAGCAAAGTTGTGCAAGCTGAGGGAGATGTGCAGCCCCTTCGCTGGTGAGGATGGCCAAGAGGAGGTGAGCAGGGCTCTGCAAAACGGGTTTTTGCTGAGCTGGAAGCATTCCCAGCTGAGGCAGAAAAAGCCATGAGAGGGGAGATGTGATCTGCTAGGTGATCACGTCAGCTGTGTGATCTGCTAGGTGAGACATGGGACTTAAAATCCTGGCCACCTGTGGACACTTTTGAAAGAGCTGTGGTCTTACTGCTGCTGGTTCAGCTACAGCCCGCCTGCCTATTTTTGGGACATAAAAGGCTACAACAGTGCATAATTCCTGTTAGGATCTGTTGTCTAGTGTGTTGTGCTGTACAGCCGCAAGACATGTGTCTTTGGGCAGTGGGCTACACATCTGTTGCTGTATCAAATCTGTGCATCCTACTGTCCAATCTGAACTGAAAATCGTTACCATTGTGGTACTGATGAATAGCAATGACAAAACTCTCGCTGGTCTTATCATTTCACCCAGTGTATTTACATTGTCTAAATACAGGAAACGTGGGCTTTCTTTATGAAAATTAACAAAATGGAAGACTGGAGCTGCTGATGGTCCCAAGGTTAATGGGAATATGAAGATGACTCAGTACCGGGTTTGTCGGGGTTGCTTTAGCAGTTCATATCACTATTTCTGCTCTCCAGCTGGGGAAAAGCTTTTACTGATTAAAGCACTTCATTTTGCCTTGCTAGTGTAGTCAGCCTAACAGAGATTCTTTCCTAACACTCAAATGGTTTACAGCAACAGCAGCCTTGACTATAACTGGACTAAATCCAGAAACCAGCTCTTCAACCTCTCAGTGTAAGAGCAGCCAAATTCCACATACCGGTTACAAAATTCACACAACATAGTGATCATCCAAGTGTTCAACGTGAGTGTTCCAATACTGACAAATATATTCAGTTATTCCATTTTAATTTGCTGCAAAGTCTTGGCAAAGCTTGAAATATATTCACTTTCAGACCCAGAGTCACTACAGCCTAGGGTAAGCAGTAGATAAGACTCTGTTCACAGGATACCTTTCAACACCATCTATATTTTTCCTTGGGCTGTTAAGATCTAACTTGACTATAGTTTGAGGATAACCTGTTGTTTTTAAGTTTTAATGGGCCGTTTATTATGTTTGGAATAGGACACATTCTCTGCTCTTATTTCACTGTTTTCATAACTGAAAAAAACATGTTATACTCTTGCTGCTGATACATAGATACCTTTTAGTCAAAATTTCACTTTAGATAGAACCTGAATTTTTAATTCATAGATTTCCTGACAATTTTCTTAGACTGGGAGCACAAGATATGTCTTGTGAAATGCCCACGTCTTGTAATTTCAGAGAGCTCTGAGGCTGTGATATGCACCAGTTATTCTGCAGGAGTACTCATAGCAGCTATTCAAGATCTGAATGTTCACTTTTCATTACTAAGAAGGGCTTTTTTATTATTTTTCATGTCTTATTGTCCATGCAATACAATCTCTGATTGAATGTGCAAAGCGCTATTCCATTCAAACTGGCTCTGTGCATTAGACTCTCTTAAAAAGGAAGTAATTTTACTCAAATCATTTTAATGTAAAAGCTTTTGTATTCCAGTGTATGCAAAGCCCCCTTTACATCATCATATTTGAAAACAGGAATTTTGTTAAGATAAGAGGAAATGACTCTGCTATGGAGTAGTGTACTGGGGAACTAACGAGTGTTTAAATATTAACTCAGATATAGCTGTTTGACTAAACAGCCTGCAAAAACACAACATGAATATCTCATTGATCTTTTTTGCCATATATCTAATGGAGACCGTCCACTTATGTATATTTATGAGCCTCAGTTAAGAAGAACTCTGTGTGGCGAATTGCCAGCGGAGAAAGTATTAAGGGCCGTGTCAGATGTGACACAATGCTAGGTTGTGATTGTAGGGTTTATTACATTACAACAAATGTGGACAATGTTATTTATAGGATATCAAACAAAAATGCTAGCTTCTTAAGTTCTTGATGAGAAACATAGGGCCTTTAAAGTTAAGACAGGCCATTAAAATGGAAGGGATTTGCTAAAATAACAGCCAGCTTCCTGATTTGGCTTCCTAAATGGCAACAATCGTATGCAAAGCTATTTTGAAAATTGACCCCATTGCATAAGATCTATGCTTGTAGATTGTACAAATCTTTGCAGGTTTACTTAGTGCAGTGAATGACGACCAAGATGCTGACATTTCTTTCTGAAGTCATGCAATTCGCTACAGAGGTGTGAAAGCTAAATCGAGAATAGTTGAGGTTGGCAGGGACCTCTGAAGATCATCTAGTCCAACCCCCCTGCTCAAAGCAGGGTCAACTACAGCAGGTTGCTCAGGGCCGTGTACAGTCAGGTTTTGAGTATCTCCAAGGATGGGGATTCCACAACCTGTCTGGGCAACCTGTTCACTGATCTGCATATCCCCTATAGACTTTATTGAGAGTGAATGTGTTCACTGAAGTCTATAGTATTTTTAGTTCTAGATCCCATTGACCTGAAACAGAAGAGTACACTGACAGAAAGTCACTGATAGTGAACAGACAACTAGAAAAATGGAATAGTGGCTATTAATATATGCATACATAACAAAACAAAGGAAAAATATTGCAATACTAAGTGTATAATATTTGAAAGGAAAGAGGCTGGGTGGGAAGGACCTATGTTAAATAAATACAAAGTATATTATTACTATCATTGCATTTTATTGACAGTTTCATTATAGTTGATATATTATGTGCTTTAACCCCTTGATTTCTCATGTTCTGTGTCTTTTCAGAAGTGCTTCATCCCCAGTCCACCCTGGTTCTTGATTAGAACTCCACAAGGCAAAACTGTGAACCTGTCTTCTACTAAGAAGTAGGTAATACACTGTCTAAACATTTAGTCTGTTTCTAAATCTTCAGCTACTTCAGCTTTTATGGTTATCAATGCAATTTTCTGGACAGTACAAGTGGGAGTATTGTTAAACACTTTGTCTTTAAAAGCTTTTCCAAACAAATTTTCTCTAGTATCATGGTCCTGGAATTTGATAGTGCTTTACAACAACAGCAACAAAACTCTACTCACATTTCTCCTCTGTATGAGGGAAACTTCATAGACCATCACTGTAACCCCTGAAAACAACTGAGTAGAAAATACAGGCTTTCCTGCTAGATATGTAGTGCTTATTGATTTAAAATGTAGTGATTTTTAAATATCACTCCAACCAAGATTCTGTCTTTTGTTTTAGTTTTTAGTGTGAATTTCTCATGTCCTTATTAGTTACAGCCAGCTCCAGATAAAATATTGATAAACCTATTTTTGAAGGAAATTAAAACAAGACAAGACATTGCACACTATGGATGGCCAGAAAGGAATCCATTTTGCAATAAGATGATTTTTTTTCTTGCGAATCAGAAAAAAATGAGAACTTCCTGAACTTTTTTCATGAAAAATTATGAATAAAAGCTGACATTATCTGATGAAAAAAATTTTGATGAGAAATTCTCGACTGGGCTCTACTAAAGACCTCCTGGTAATGTTTTCTAACTCTGAAAGGAGAAATAGAGCAGAAGAGATAGTGACTTTCCTTTTTTTCCACAAGCTGTAACAATGGTATCTAAATCCATTTCAGCTGAAGATATACCTACATATGTATTCCTGTATCTGGATCACTGCTCACAGTACAAATGTCTCTCTGCAATAAGCAAACAACATCTACATGAAACATTTCCATTTTTAATAAAAAAACCCAGCATCAACACTGTGTCTGTCTTCTGCTACAGACTATAGCAGCTCCCTGAAAAATGGCTGCTGGTCTCTGTAGAGCAGAGATCTCAGAAACAGAAAGCAGCAGCGTACAAAAAGCAGAAGTAATCATAGTGACATAAGTCACATAGGCTAAACACAAATAGCAGGAGCTTTCAGTACAATTGTATTTCAGTCCAAATTTCCATCCCTCAAGAGGGAAACCCAAAGTTTTGGAGCATGTGTTTATAGGGTCACAATATTCAAATTCAGCTTTTAAACCTGAAGTTTCATTGCTCGTGTCCAGTGTAATCAGTTATGGCTATTTGCTATTGCTTTAAAAAGCCTGCAGGCCACTTTTTTTGTCAGCTTCAGAATATGGTGAGGTGTCAAACCTAATTTTTCTCACAGTTCCTGCATGCCAGTAGTTTGCAGTTAGAGAAGCTATTGGACTGAATCATCATGCTATTTCCATCATCAAAATGAAAAAATGCTGTAGGGGATCCACTTCTTCAAACAGATGGCAAATGTTTCTGAGAAATGCAGAACAGAGTGCTTCGGCAGCATAGAAAACTGTAGAGTTTCATGGTTATTGTTATGTTTTATGCTGGTAGTTGTATTTTATGATAATTGCTTACAAAATTTACCAAAAGTTAAAGTCATGTTGGAATGAAACAGGAACATAAGTGCTTGATTTGCTCTTGACCGCAAATTGTCAATCATCCATAAACTTCTATAAACAATTTTGGCAGTTGTTGGTGACTGTACTGTGTAGGAATTCTTAGAGGTTGCATCAGGGTTCGGACACCTGAAAAATGCAGTTGGTGGAGGGCACAGCAGCAGTGAGAGTTCTTCCCAAAAATGCAGTGTGCGTGTGTGTGTGCGATCAGAGTTCACTATAGCAAGAGTCCACTGAGCCGTGGTTTGGGGTCTGCCCCCCCTGGTTTTGGCAGTAGTTATCAGAGAATCTGGGGCTCTGGCACAGCAGCGCTGCTGGTCGCAGGGGCACGTGAAGTGACACAGCTGTGCCCTGCTCTGACGCCAGAGCATCCCCCTCGCGCTGGGGGCAGAAGGACGCACGGGCTGGCCCCTCAGCAGCCTGCTCCTCCACAGCCTGAACGGCCCTGGGTCAATGGCCACCGAAGCGGTACACGGGGTGTGAACCATCTCGAGCGAGGAACTGGCAGACCTGCACCCTTGCCTTCTGCGCCGGGGCTGGTGAGCCTCTGGCACCGCAACAGCGTCGACAGCTGGGGCAGAAACATCTGAGGCCGCTGGAGCTCCTTCCAGCAGACTGCATCTGCCACAAGCCTGCTTGCCAATATCCATTTGGAAAAGAAGCAAAGTTGTCAAGTTTTATAGAGCAGACCTATCTGCCCAACTATCTTTAAAAATACAAGCCCTTGGCCTCATCTTGGGGAGGTGCCGTTAGGAAAAACAATGCTAGAGATTGAAAAGTTCTTGGGGGTATGGGGGTTATATTAGTCACTGAAAGTTAAATAAATACTTAAGAAAATATAATATTGAAGGGTGAGATGCACATCCATATCTAGGAGAGCCCTTGATTGTGAATCAATAGCACCATTCAGGTAGCTGGTATCCACACTGGCCCTTCAAAATTGGTGCATGCAACTCACCTTTGCTCAAGCTCAGGAGCAGGGGATGGGGGAGAGGGAAAAGTTGGGATGTGCGAGAGCAGGCTGTGGGGGAATTAGCAATATTATTACTCTTTTTGTAGACACACGATTTAGGTGCCTTTAGTATACCAACTAACTAATTTTAGTTTGGCTCTAAAACTACAAATTCATCTGCATTAAAAAAAAAAACTTTGAAAATGGTTGCCCTGTCATCACATTGCAAATAGATCTCAGGTGCTGGCTTGAACAGCCAGATCTGAGGATTTCATAAGCTCTTGCATCAGGACAAGACACTAAGGGAAATGTGCTGCTAAGTGGGACATAGCTCTAAAGTCTGGGCTTAACAAGGAAGGAAAGGAGGAACTGCCTTTAAAAGCATTTTTTATTTTGATTGTTTCAATAACAGTTTCTAAAACACTAGCCATTGTTCTCCTAGTGCAAATAATTAGATATATAAATCATCAGTAGTTCTGCAAATTTTCAAATGAATTAGTTATATGTATTATGTAAATTATATGTATTAATATCTTATGATCAGATTTTTAAGGTATTTATTCTCCAAACTTGCAAGTAGATAGCTAATTTGTATACCATTTTCAAAAATATGAAGATGGCAGTTCACATATTCACATGCCTCAATGTCATTGCAAGTGCAGTGATACAAATGGTGTGTGTGCAAATAATTGCAAGCAGGGTGGTTTAAGCCTGCATAACATTATTGGAAAAAATATAGTCCAAGGTAAGACAAAAGTCATGCTTCTGCTACTGGAGCAAGTCCAGCAAAGGGCTACAAAGATGATTAGGGAACTGGAGCATCTCTCTTAGGAGGAAAGACTGAGAGAGCTGGGCCTGTTTAACCTAGAGAAGAGAAGGCTGAGAGGGGATCTTATTAATGTGTACAAGTATCTGAAGGGAGGGTGTCGAGAGGATGGGACCAGACTCTTTTCAGTGGTGCCCAGTGACAGGACGCGAGGCAACAGGCACAAACTGAAACACAGACACTTCCATCTGAACATGAGGAAAAACTTTTTCACTGTGAGGGTGACAGAGCACTGGAACAGGTTGCCCAGAGAGGTGGTGGAGTCTCCTTCTCTGGAGATATTCAAAACGCGCCTGGATGCAATCCTGTGCAATGTGCTCTAGGTGACCCTGCTTGAGCAGGGGGGTTGGACTAGATGATCTCCAGAGGTCCCTTCCAACCTCAGCAATTCTGTGATTCTGTGATTCTGTGATTCTTTGGGGTGACACCAAGAAAAAAGCTTGTTCTTAACATGCTGCTGTTCTGAGTGCGTTTTTTTCTAGTATCTTGCAGACAGCAGAAAGACAAGTGAAGTTACTGAAGCAGAAAATAAACAAGAAATAGAAAGAGTAAAGAAGTATTAGGATTTATCCTGAAAGGAGATAGTCAATATATTTCTGTTTCATGTGAAAGTCAAAGTGCATGGGCAAAGAAGCTAATCTAACCAAGAAAGCTTTAAAAAGTTTGTTTAGGAATACGTGCATATGTGTCCATATGCATACACAGACACACATGCATATAATTTACATGTTGAAGCTGTGACCAGATGTAACTTAATCTGTTTATCTTGATGAGATAATGTGGTGTGGTAGACGGGCTCACAGAAAAAAATTTGGAAGAACTGGCTTCTCGTTCCTAGCTCTGCTGCAAGGCTTTGCGAAAGTCATTGTCTTTGTGTTTTCCTCTTGCCCTTTGTCATCTATTTAGAAAATAATGTAAATTGTAAGCTCTTGAAAAAAGATTGCTACCTATCTGCAGAATGCTTTACTCCGGGGGATCCCAAACTAGTTGAAATCTCTTGGCTTTGATGTGATATCAATTACTGATAAACCCATCATATCATTTTCATAAATGCAAGTCCATTTTCAAGAATTAAAGTTCACACTTTCCTGCATGCTTTGCAGATGAGCTGTGGCAAACTACCCAGATGTAACTTCCTTATGCCAAATTATGGATTCTTGCAAGACTGCTCTGATACATATATCAAAGAGAATTTGGCCCAGTATATGGTACATGACTGCAGAAATTGAACAAGCTGGCCAAGCTCATCTCTCAGGTGACTGATTTCAGTGGAGCTGTAGAATATGTTATTTGGTTCATCACCTTTGGATCTAACTTTTGTTATTTCACTTTACAAAAGTTGTTTTCAGTGGAACCAACAAGACAGTTCTAGGGAGTAATGTATCACTTAGAGTGACAGTGGGAAGCAGAACTGAGGTCTTCATACTAGGGGAGATATTTAACAAAACATAACGTGAATAACAACAGTATTTCTTCCACTGAGTTTAATAAGTCTAGAAATAAGGGTAAAATTGAAACCTTGAACAAATTTGTATGACTTGGGCATTTCATTCTCTGAATTGCTAATGAATAATAATTGTCTTCTAAAGTGCTTATTGCCCCTCAAAAAGGTGCTTAGAGGGCTGAACAAGGCAATATGATTAGAATGAAGCCTCAGTAAAAGTGAACCAAATAAAATTAACTGACAAAATGAGGGGAAAATAACACAAAGGGAAAAACTCTTCTGTGCCAGGACCTTACACACTCTGGGCCTAAACTCAGAGATAAAGATGGTAAATCTTTAATCACTCTGGTGTGGCTTCCTGGAAATCCTGAGCAGTTGGTGAAAAGCACTGTAAAGGAGGTGCTCAATACTTTCAAAAACAAACTGCTTTGAAAACAAAATCCAGATGTGTAACTTAGTCTACAAAATAGTTGTCTTGTTTTTCAGATGCACTGAAAAATCATCCCAAACTTCCACAAGAGTTAGCAGCCAAACAGTTATTTAATTATGATAGTTTGAAAAACATTTTTAAGTTATACAGCCAGAGTATCTTCATCACTGATGTCATTCCATTAGTCAGACTTAACGTGTTACATTATCTACAGATTAGACAGGGTTTAAGCAGTTTGTGTTTGCATCTTCTTTTTTCATTGGTATTCTCTATGAGGAAAAATAACTTGTACTTCACAAAATGTTCAAAAAATAGCTTCAGTTCATGGTTTTATGATTTGGGTGAGTGCTTGTAAAGCTAAGAACTCCTCCAAACTTCCTCAGAAAGCAAAGCATTTTTACAGACAGTGTCAATGTCTATATTTTCAGGAGGAAGAGGAAGGAATATTGGAAGAAATTGCCCCTGATGCTACCTCTAATGTGAGAGTTCTCTTCTATCACCTCTCTGGTATTATTAGTCAAAACCAAAAATTATCATCATTGCACCTAGCAGCTTGATACAAGGCTAATACTGTGTCTGAGTGCAGACATCACACGAGAAAGATCTAACTTGCCACGAGCTGATGCACATACTGCCTCTATGTTACAATTGTTTCACTCACAGTTTGCAGTGCTGCAGGACACGGACGTGTCGGCTTGGGGAGACCCCGACAGGGCTGAGAGCAGTCTCCGTCTGCGCAGCCCGCGGGTGCCTGAGACACCACGTCAGTGTGAGCTGGTGTCTAACCAGCGTGCCCTGCAGTCTGACCACACACTGTGCATATGCTGCTGCCTGAAGGAGGGGGATTTTTTTACATTTCTATGCTTTTGCATGGTGCTGTGGAGCATCACTTCCTACTGGGATGCTGCTCCGGTCATTTTGATTATACAAGTGTTATTCCCATGGAGGACTGCACTGTTAGGGTGCCTTTCCCCAGGGGTCTTGCATACACAGAGCTCAAGCACTAGAAAGATACTCTCTCTATAGAGCTGGTTTCCGGTGTTCTTTCTTTGAGCGTCTCTCCTATGTTATACATTGATTTTAATGAGATGGAAGTGCTCTAAGCAGATGTCATCTGTTGCCCTACAAAGCTCAGGCCAAGAATTAGGGTCTCTGATTGACACATAAATCTCCAGGTCTGGGTCATGCAGTGATTTGTTCTGTTGGCTTCAGAGGTTCAGCAATCCTGCGTAAGTGTAGAGCTAGGCAATGGGACACACCAGGCACAGGGAATTAAGGCAAATTTAGGCTAGCTGAGCACAGTCCAAAGTTCCTTGTAGTCGCGTAAGGTGAACGTGGCTGTTGTCTGTACCAGTGATGGCATTAAACTGAGACAGTTTATTTTGTTTTGGGTAATTTGTTGCTGGTTGTAATGAGGTTAACGTCACTGTCACTGCAGTACCAGATAATTGATTTGTCATTTAGGCCATGAGCAACTGGCTTTCTGAACCATTCATTCAAGCTGGCAGAAAGCCACCTGCTTTGATAGGTGTGTTGTAGTTATCTCTGACTCCTAGACCAGCATACCGTTCTGTAGCATACAGTTGGAATTTGATGAGCATGATCTTTAAATTAGCCCAGAACACTGATTGCTTTCTGCTAAATTTTAACATGTAATTCAGAGAAGGTTGCTTCTTTATGGCACCTTCTTTGGTCTTTCAGTAGCTACATACTACATATTGAGGCAAAGAGAAAAATGAAGAATGGGGTATACCTGTACATATTGTCTCTGGGCTGAACTATGGGATGTTTTGAACCTCAAGGCTATTCTGTGTGTTCCCTGGATTTGTTACTGTTGGTACTGGGACAGACATAGTGTTTGCAACAGCATAGACCACTGTAAATGCCAAAGTTGCAAGCTGATTATGATGCTGGAGCTGTTGAATGGTTGCCAAAAAAGTGATGTCTCTCCAGCATACCTGTTATAAGCTTTGGGATTGACTAGACAAACTTTTCATTCCTTTAACTCATGGGGCTACTCTTGGAGTAACCACTACTCAGGATGAGTAACACCAGTACAGTCTGGTGTTCTGTGTTCAGTGATATTTTGCAGCTTTTTTCATAATACTGGAATTTCTTATATCAAAATTATGCAGGCACTTTGTAGCCAGTTTTAGCATGATTTCCCTGTGTGGGTATTGAAGACCTCAAAACTAATGCAGCTATATCCAGAATTCTCTGCTAACACCTTTCCTATGTAAGAATTCTGTTGGTCTCACACTACAAAACTAGAAATTTTAAAATGAATATTCCCCCAAAGATGTTTGAAAAATTCATCTTTATGGAGTCTTGCCACATATGTTCTGTGAGTTATTTTATTCAGCTGCTTCTTGCACCAGTTTTGACAGACATATGATGAAATTCATGTTTCTGCCCAGAATGCAAAATAAGTCCCAGTTCTCAAACTGGCTTTCTCTACTCCTTTAAGCTTTTTCTCTTCAAGACTGCTGTTATAGTACTATGCCATAACTTCCAAGTGTATCTATCATATATCATAAAGAAAGTCTCAAACCAATTATAATTACATTATTGGTTTGCTTCAAGAAAAATTGAATATGTGTTCTACTATTAGAGGACAATTCATATTTCCCTGTGCTCTCAAAATTTGTCTCATTGATCCTTGCTATTGCATTGCTGGATAGTTCTCTATATCTACACATAAAATGCTACTACTGCAAATTTCATGGTATTTAAGAGCTGCTACAAAGGGAAAACATATGAACTCTGAAAGGAGGTTGTTTGTTTTGTTGCTGGACCTATGTCTATAAGCAGAGCCAAAGAGCTTTCTTATCCCTTCCAAATAGCCCTTTAGCAGATGATTGATTTCATAGAATCCAATTTTTTCCTGTAAAATAAACCCATGTTATAAATTTTTTTTAATGAATTAATTTGACCTAAAGGATGCTATAAACTGACCTGCTGGTGACTTAACTGCAGGGAATTATGTTAAAAAAGCAACATTAACAAAACAGCTAGTAAGCAAACCTGCAGCATTTAGTCACATTGACAGACTCAAGTTAGTTTCTAGTTTTAGCAAGGAGGCTTTAGATGTAAACATGCAAAATTTCTGATGAGAATTGATATGAGAGCATACTCTTTTCCATTTCCATCTTTTCCATACTCTTTCCCATTTTCTTGTCTAACTTTTATCTTCCTTTTGCTGAAGAGATGTACAACAGTAAAACATCCTGGCTTTGTTCAAAATATCAACTAAACATATTGGTTCTTCTTGTATATGTTGTTGCCACAGAATAGGTTATATTTGGAGGCTTTTACATTTCTGTTTTGATCGTTGTATATAATAACCTGCAATAATTCAGACCAAAGTGAATTCAGCTGAGGAAATCCAGTAAACCAGTGGGGCTGAGGCATGTAGTCCAGTGCACAGTGCCCTGAGAAACCTGATTCTTATGCCCAGTCTATCACTGATGGGCTGTGTATCTGCAGAGGCTATTTGGTTGATCCTGTAAGCGTTACAGCAATACAGACAGGAATAACAGCTGGCACTATCTGTTCTCTTTATAGTGTGTTTCAGGACTAAACGTGGTATTCAGGAAGCTTTTATGTGCTAGCCAGATACCTTATTGTGCCTAGAGTCAGGGTGAAAATCCTATCAGCAGCTCGGAGAAATAATCAAATTGTGGCAACAGAGGGTCAGTTTTATTTTCCTACCAGATCAAGTGAGTAACAAGAAGGAAGAAGTTGGTCTGTTATGTTCTCAATCTCTTCTGCTTCATTCTGTCACCTGAGTTGCAAAAACCATAAATCATAGTCTGAGCTTCTGGGGTATTTTTTCTTTTCAAGAGGTTTGTTTTGTATTCTCCTAAAATTTTTAATAAATCTTCAGTCTAGGCAGTGAGTCAAGGAATGATGACCGGACAGTGCTGCAGGCTCTCTCTGACCCCCAAACAGCACTCAGATGTGTCACTAGACAGTGCTGGTGCCACTGCGATAGGGTATCTGGGTGTGCAGATACAGCACGGGCACCTGGGCATTAAGTGGATCGCTGACAGCCAGGAGTCACCGCCTCAGAGAAGGAAGAGACACAAGGCCTTTGAGAATGTATATACCAAGTGCACAGGGCATAAATAACTGTAGCTTTCAACTGACTGTCCTTCAAATGCATTGAGGCATTTTCAAATTACATTACACCACTGAAGCTTCTGTACAGCCCCATCTCAGATCTCATCTCCTGTGATCTTCCCCGTACTCAGCCGGTGCTGTCAAAGGTACCAGTATACCTGACTCTCTTATTTCCTTCTCCAGTTTTCTGTCACTGTGTCCATGCTGCCTTCTTGCCTTCTTCCTATTTAGACCTCTCCAAGAGACCCAGTTTATATGTGATCTCACAGACACATTAATCAGCTGTCTTCACCACCCACATGTTTAAGAGGAAGAAAGTGAAAAGAAAAATGGTGACATTTGCTATGGGAGTGTCAGAGCATCCTACCTTTTCTGTGTTTGTTTCCTAAATAGTTCAGACAGAGACAATTGGGTTTGTTCTTTTTTTCCATACAGCAATAAACATACCTTCAGTACTTAACAAATATATGCAATAATAATTGGATTACTACCTAATTCAAAATAATTTTAAAATGTGTCAGTTGTTGTATACATGCAATATATAAAGGAATGTTTGTAATGAATCTGCCTGCCTTAGAGAGCTTATAGTGTGAGGATTGTAGGCATTTTTCCTCATATTACTCTGTATTATTGATATGTATAAGAATCTATGGCTTTAATATCAGCCTAACAAGGTTTGTCTGGGAAATACGCTACGTTGAGCTAACTGAAGCAGTGGGGACGTCATCATCTAAGCCCCTGGTGAGTCTGAAAACCTCTTAGCATTCATCCCTCAAGGCCTGCAAATCAGAGTAACTCACACTTCAGCACAAGAGGGCATAGTTTGGCTCTTTCCAGAGAACATTATCACCATTTCTTGGGATCTGCCCAAGAGACTAGTACTAGACAGTTACCCAGGCACCAGCATTGAGCATATATTTGTGGGTCATTATGCACCTCCCTGCAGTTTAAATTCAGTGTTTCATCAAGATGAAACATCACCCGGTTCTCCTACCTGTTGCAGGTGGCATAAGCCCTTTGAGCCATGTATTTCTGCTGACACTAAGGAGGACCATTCATCTGTAAGATCTCTTGTTCCAGCAACTGTAGTATTAACTGCAAAGGCAAGGCACCAACAACAACTGTACATCAAAAGCTTAAAACACAAAGTTGAAAATACCGTAACTTACTTGGAAAGTTCTTTCTGCTATGGAAAGAACGCAATGTTCTATTCCGGGAGATGGCTCTTTCCCCAAAGTGTTCTTGTTTGCCTAATGCACTTGCTGAAGGATAGGACATTATCTGCCTACGCATAAAATGCAGGAGCGGTGTTATTTCTCCAATTTGCATTATTCATCCAGAATGAGAAAGCTTTTCTTGTCAAGAGGAAGCTTGTTGGGCTGGCTTGCTCTGTCTATTATTAATAAATAACTGAAACATCATTTTAGTCATCTAAACATAGAACAGTGAGTTTCATTTGTTTAAAAGCCAGAGCCAAGTGAATAACCAAAATGTTGATTGTGTTAAAAAATTACAGTAAGTTCTACAGAGGGGCAAGTTTGTTATTCCATGTTTTCACCTGCAGAAAGGCAAGGGAAAGAAAGAAGAAATGAAAGCAGAAAACAGAGTTCAAACAGTTTGGGGCACCGCATCACTGCTTTCTGAAAACAGCCTTTGTGAAAATAGCAGGGCATGGAAGGCAGACAGGAAAGGGGCAGGGGCAGGCTAGGACATCAGCGGAGCCAGATGATCGATTGCAGAATGGGCTCTCCATTACCCGTTGTTATATCCCTAATGTGGGAATCTAGCAGCAGCTGAATCTCCAGCAGTTCAATGCATCTTATAGGACTGTGCTATTTGGCACTGATGGGATTAACATGGAAAGCATTATTTCCATATTTTATAGAAACAGGAGATACACCTCAGCCTGCCACAGAAATTAATTGCACAAAAGTTAAATGCTTTCCTTTCTGGTGTGCTATATTTTGACAGCATTTTACTATTCTGCTTTAGCTAATTAATTCAGAGTTAGAGCTTGAAGCCGTGGGAAGAAGCCTTCAAAAACACAAAATGCAACATTATTTAACTGTGGCTTTGCTAGCAGTGAAGAGAGACTAGCAGGGTTTCTATCCCCTCGCTTGTACCTCTTTGTGTAGTGTAACCTCCCCAGCACAGCTGAAGCAGTCACATCTGTAGCACAAACATCTTGGAGTGTAAGAAGAACAGGGCTATTTCTATCAGTGGCAACACCAGCTTGGGTTGCTTTGGAGAGTTCATCCAACTCTAGCCTACATCTCCCTCTCTCTGTTTCCCTTCTGTGGTGTTAATAACATTTTTTGTAAAAGTGTTTGATATTTAAGGATGTAAGAGAGTTATAAAAAGGGAAGTATTTATAATTATTATTTGATACTTAAACATGCAAGCTTAGGATAAACTGTGTTGGCCGAGATTTTTGTTCCTAACATGTCTGTCTTCTGCATTTCCGACAATCTGGTGTACATATGTGCTTTTGTAGTTATGGTTGCAGTGATATGTTTCAGTGACATTATGCCTGTTAACAAGTTGTTGTGCCAGTTTTGCGTGACACACATGACAGCAACTGATTGGGTAGATGAACAGTCTGCCTAAGCCTACTTGCACCAGCTTTCCAGTGGGAAGTCCCTTCTGTTTGATATTAATGTCACAGTGATGTACTGTGGCTTTGATGGTAGCTGTGAATATTCATGTGCCATGATGTCTTTGTACTTTGGAAGGTGCTGACCTCATGGTCTATAAGGATTACAGATGACTATATTTTATTTCATTGCATCCGGGAAATCTATTAAGAGAAATGGCAAAATATGTGATGCATTCGTAGATATTCTGCAGAGACTATGACCAGTTTAAGCACTGACTTGAAAAAACAAAACTCAGCTAAGTGCCTAAATCCAGGAATTATGCACTCACCCAAGAAGGAACTAATGATAGACATTTCCCTCAAGCTGGCATTTGAGATTTAATACTTTTTTGAGATGCTAAAAATGGTATTTTTGGTATTCTTGCAGCACATAACTTTTTCAAAGCATTGTGTGGAAATAAGTCAATTTATATTTCAAGAAATCAATGGGCAAAGTGTACAGTGAAAACATGTTACAGTCTTTATGTTCTGAAACACATAGTGGCTGATGGTTGTAGCGGCAGGTCTAACTCTAAAGTTATAGGCCATTGCTTCTTTGAGACTAAATGACTAAAATAAATGCGGGCATGTCAGAAGCCATTCTCACAAAGTACAGGTAGGTTTTCCAGTGTCAGCAGAAGAAGCACCCACATGCGTCAGTTGTTGCTGTGTCCTCATGAAGTTGCTCATGTTGCAGCTGGCGATTCCAGGGGAGCAAAGCACATTTATGCCAGGGAAGCATCTCTGCTCACCTGGGCCACAGTTGAGCCAGCACAACTGCTTTTTTCTGATATGGCAGGGAGAGTTTCTTCAGTCTCCCAGTCCCCAAAATTCAACAATTCTGTTCATATTTTAGACACGAATCCATGTTTCTGTATGAAACTTGAGTATATTTCCTCCGTCACCATCCTCACGACACTTTCTGCATCTGTAGAAAAGCACCAGCTTTAATCATAAAAATCTGAATTTGTGCTTTTCAGACTCTACCTTCCATTTCAAAATAGTGTCAGGACATATCAGTCCTGCATATTGACTTTTTAATTAACTGCATATTAATTCATCTACATGGGCAACTGACAGGCTTGCCACAACTACTGTCTATGGTGACTAAGACCTCAAAACACAGACCTGGCTGAAGAGAAGCAAAAGACTGGCCATGAGCCAAATGCTGTTTTCCCCCACATACAGGAAGCAATGCCACAAGCTCTTCATTGCACTGCATGTCATTTGGTTATTGCTGCTCTTTTGCTCCTTTTCTCTATTTCTGTAGACTTGGTCTCTCCTGTTTCTCTGACCTTACTCTCTGCTGTCTTGCCCTTCATCCTGTAGCCTGTGCTGTAGATGAACTCTGTGGCTGTCTGACTTTCAGCCTTGCCTCTGACTACAGCTCTAGCACAAGTTCTTGGGAGGTGTAAGTTTTTCTGCTTTCTTACCAGGACTCACTCTGACTTGTCTAGTGGCTTCAGGAGATACATCTGGTCCTAGCATGGCCTTGTCATTGGCCATGACTGCCTATATCTAAATAAATATTCTCTTGCAAGAGAAAGCAGATTATGATGTTAAAACTGCCGTGCTGAAAATGCTGTAGTTAGTGCAATCACTTTTTCTTATGTAAACCTCCACTTCAAGGCAGCTAAAGGAGTCAGGAGCTAGAGCACCAGATATGATGGTGGAGTGAAACAGAAGTGTTGACAGACCAGGATCTAACACACCTCCATACTCTTCAAGGCAGAGTGGGAGCTGAGATGCCTTTCATCACTGTAAAGGTCCTAAAATGGCAGTAGAAACACACCCCTTTTTGGTGCAGGGGCTTTATTATCTTTCATTGTCCCATCTGCTCTTCCAGACAGTCTTGGTAGGAAAGAGAGTAAGAGAGAAAAGAAATGAGCAGAGAATGGTAATTTTGGCACCAACTGATAAAACAGGCTTTTATGGTGCTATGAGCACAGACATCTTTTGTGCAGTCCCTAGAATGAGCAGAATGAGGTTCTGAGAGGTTTCTGAATCCAACCTTGTATGTCAAATGATCTCTCATTTTCCTTCCTTCCAGCTCTCCGTCACTCAGCTGCACAAATCCTTGTCCATTAGGCAGTGGATTCTTAAAGCAGAGGGCTGGCTGACATGATTAAATACAGTGAAGGTACCTATTGCAGCATTTCATTACAGTGGGTGTAAGAGACGGGAGCCTTGTGAATTTGCCCTTCATTGAGTGCCCAATCTGTCCTTGAAAGAGCACAGCAAGTCCTTGCTGGAGCAATTTTGGGGCTCAGAATGAGATTTACTCACCATGAACCTGGTTTGCCTGGCTAATGCAGTGAACAGCAAGAGCAAGCATTGGGCAGAATTTTTCTTTCTTCTTTGGAATAAATAAGAACCAGGAGACTTGTAAACGCTCAAAGCGTTCTGCTGGATGGAACACCGATAAAAACAAAGAACTCCTACAATTTATTAACAGATTCTAGCCAACACAGTTTACTGATGAGTGAAGAATGTGAGGTGAAAGGGTTTTTCTTCCTGCTCATCTTATGTTATGGAAACATATGTGCATGAAGAGGAATAAAAAATTCACACTGCCTGGGAAATCTGATATACCATTGATGTGATCTGCTTATTTGTTGGTATCCCCAGAGGAAGAATTTCACTAGCCTGGGTGTTGCAGTGGTAATAAAATAAAATTTGGATATACTATTCTGGAAATTACAAGAGATATCTTTACTATGAGAAGCCAGCTTCCCAAGTACCCAATACCTGAACGGGGTCCTCCTTTTCTTTCACAAGTCAGGCTTTTTCCTATTCGCTGGCACCCTTCTTTGTGATTTCTTTGGACATCACAGGGGGCAGAAGCTTTCAGAGTATAGTTTCCCAAGAGTTTTGCTGCATGCTGGATGGCTCAGAGCATGCATCATGAAGCCCCCAGAGCCAGCTGAAGATAGGGATATATGTGGAGGAGGTAGAAAGGGAATAGACAGGTATAGGATGAAGAAAAGAAATGGAAATTATTGGTTCAGTAATTAAGTGTACCTGTAGCATTAGTCAACCTCTTGTGGCTCATTCTCCTGGTAAAGCAAATATATATCTTTTTGGTCTGTTAAGTTTAGGTAATTACGTACTTCTGCTTTAAGGTCTGTCTAATTTATTCCCGATCATTTATTTTCAGATGGGACTTTCCACAGTTGAATGGTTTATAACTTTAAAATTTTCACTCTGGTTTCATTCAAAATCTCATCAGCCTGTCTTTCATTGCCATAAAGCCTCACATTAATCCTTTGCCAAAGGGCCAGTGCAAACTTTTAAAGTGAAGTAGCTGAGAAAAAAGTAAAAGCATTTTGTCTGAAACTGCTTTTTCAGTCTTATGCTCCAGAGAAACTTTCACAGATAATGCTACGTTATCCTTGTAATAAGCAATAAGTATAGAGACTTGCTTTGGTTGCCCTAGCCATGTTAATTTACCAGATAGCTATAAAAAAAATGCTTTTATCAGCATTTGGAATTTCAGCAAGCATTCTGTGATCTTAACCCAAAATGAATAACTGGAATTATAAATCATCTTATGTCATGAAAGTATCACAGAATTCAGGTAACCTGAATCATGATTTTTTACTGTATTTTCCATAACACCAATTTCCCATATATATCTAGACATTTACAGGTCAGATAGACATTGTTTTAAGAGTCTCAGCTAACTGTTGAAAAATATTTTCAAAACAGAAATTGAACGGTAACAATCAGTTACATTAGATGAGCACGAGATAACTCAGCTATTATGGCAACTAGCAGCAAAATAGTAGACCACTTAAGAAGAGAAATTAGTTTTGTAATTGCAATCTATATTTAGCAAAAAAAAGGTGCTTTTTCTCTTTCTTTACATTTTTTGTTCAATATATTCAATATCTCTAAACACTGTCTTAAAAGTTATTTTTAAAAAGTAAATGTCAGTCATTCTAGTCAGCCTGTTCTTAGAAGCTAGTAGGTATGCAAGCAGTTAGGCCAATTAGTTTGCATGAGCTCATCCAAAATGAGTTAATTTTTTAAAAATGAAGATATTCCTTATTCTATGGCCAAACATTCTCTTCACTCACTCAAAAACTAAAAGAAACAGTAACTAACAGTAACAGTAACCAGTAAAAAATAGGGTGTATATGTATGGCATTCTTCAACTAATAAATTAGGACCAGAGGCCTCATTATAATAAAAAGCATCAATACCATTTTGCTGCTGTCATCTGACCTTCATGATGGGCTACTTTTAACATTGATTTCAGTAATTTATTGTCAGTATAAATCTATTTTTTACAATTGGGGAGGGGAACTATGACTTTTTATTTATAGTAAAGACTTCTCATAATCATGTCATTAAAAATAGCTTCATGAATGGACAGCAGTATAACATATATAACATATATAACATAGTGCAATCTAGGTTAAGGGTCATCAACAGATTATCTCCAGATTATCTGGATTATGTGATTACCCCTGTGAAATGTAGGTGTGTTACAAATTAATCAGATTTTACAAAAACTATTGTTAAGTCAAGATAACAACTGTTGGCTTACATGTATTTAAGTCAAGATGCATTTTAGTGTGGATTTTATAATTAGTACAGTGAAATGTGAAAAGACTAGTAAAATTCAAATTTTTAAACTTAGTTGAAAAGATTTTACACTGAATATACCACGTAGTCTTGGTGAAGGGGTTTTGTTGTTACTCAGTTCATTTCCAAATGAATTTCAAATATGTCTTTATCTTGACCACTTTGCCCTCCTCCAGCATTCCTCCAGCAGCTTTAACAAAGCCAACTTCATTTGCATTTGGCAAGTTAACGTCTTGTTCTTCCTGAAATATAGCGCTGAAAATGGCCCGTGCATTCCCCCAGCTATATGAAATTCAGCCCAATGGGTCAAAACCGTAGCAAGGGGAAAGAAGGACTCCACTGGATTTTCCTTCAGCAGCCAAAATGCCCCTTCCAATAGATCTCGTGCTCTGCCCAGAGGAAGCAATTCCTGTCCACAGTAATCTCTGCAAAAGCCTGGCACGAAAACAGTCCTGCCCTCGAGCAGGCCTTCCCTTAGGCAATGGCAGAGTCCGCTTGTCCCCCCAGAGAAAAGGTGCATTATTTCACCAAACGGAGGGGACAGAAAAGGAACACCTCTGCATATCTTGGAAAGAAACAACTTCAGAAAACAGTGGGCAAGACATGGCACTGGGCTGGCATCCAAAATCTATGTGTTTAGACACTGAAATCCTTTCTATAACTATCACACCACAGAAGCTACCCTTAGACTGCGGGACTAGAGAACAAATCAAAACACACATGAACTTTAGTCTGAAATTTGCTTGCGCTCTTTACCAGGAACATGCTCCACGCTATGATGGCATTGCTAGTATCACTTCTTTAAAAAGGGTATGTGCAGGAACATATGAGTATGCTGGCCAGTGTTGCTCTGACCGCACACTGTGGAACCCTAGCCTGTTAGGGAGACTAAATTAAAGTGCTACCTTAGAAATAAAAGGTCAAACTTAGTTCAGTCAAATTCACATTAAAACAAAAGTGAAATCAATAGAACCACTCAGAAAAGCAAGAGAAGTGGAATGAGACACAAAGTATATGAAAATAATCTTTCTGTTCTTAGTCACTAAATACTCCTTGTGAAAGGAAGTGTATTTCTCCTGCCCAAAATATTGGCCTCCCATAATCTGTAGGTTAGCAAGGTTAATACAGAAACAGATTAATGGATCATGATGGAAATGATCTGAAAGCTCTTCTGTTCACCCTTAACATCTATTTGTAATTTACCTGTTTGTGATTTAGGATTTCATTATTTGAAATGCCATCTAATTAATTTTTACATATCTGCCCATTGAAGTTTCTATCTGTTACTTATTTTAATTTGCATGCCACCTATGTTTTTGGCAAAGTAACTTTCATGTCCCTGGATGTGATCATTGCAGAGTACTCTGGCAAAGACAAGGGCTGTTGGAGCAACACTGGAACTTCTGGGAGAGACTGAAACATCTCTGTGCTTTGACAGTGCCACAGATGATTCGAGATACATTTGTTCCCCTAATAGTCTGGTAACAGTAGTCATGTTGGTAACATAGTAAAGATATCCTAAATTATTTGTCCAGTGTAGTAAGCTGCCTTGAGAAGTTCAAGGATATGCCATCAGCTCTCAGATACTCCTAAGGAATTTAAGAATACCAGTACCTTAGTGCATATATGCAGAATCTTTCAGGATTGCATCTTTGTGCATAAAAACTCTAAAGGCCTGGCCCTTATTGGCATATTATTATTCTTTTATGTTTTAGCTGTTACTGGGAGAAAGGCAGTCATATATTTTACCATTATTAAATAGTAGTAACTGGAAATAAGTCATCATCATGTATAAAAAATTCTATCATCTCATTTTGTTGCTTTGTTGATCAGTTTTTTTTATTAAAAGGAAAATTATTGGTAGACTTCCTCTGTGATACTTTAATTGTAACTGCAGATAGGATTACTGATACCATTTCATGGCACCAGCATATATGTCTCCAGGATTTATTACTCATTTCATGTCTGCTCTTTTATGGATTTCATCCAAGAGATGCTTGAACACCAAGCTCTTGGAATGTCTCCCTTGTGGTGGTTCAACTGCACTGAGCTGCATCAGCAAATAGCATCGACACTCACTAAGGCAGCAACTGTTACATTCCAGCATAGTTTGATTTAGTGCAGAATTTTTATAGATGTATTCTGCTGTAACCCTTTTATATCCATTGCTTAACATAACCCAGGTCTAAAAATCAGTTTCATGAAGTTTAAAAGACTCTGGTATTTCTTTGGAATTTTACCTTGCAAATACAGTAGATACCAGCACTCGTATGGTCCATTGTGTGAAGAAAAATCCAATCACTTTTTTTTTAATGTCACGCTTAACCAGTTACAGGAAAATGGAAAACAAATCAATCTTAACGATGGAAATACTTGTAAAGATACTTTAAAGCAGTTAAAATTAAAGATCATATCTAGAAGGTGAGGCATAGGACCTGTACACAACTGTGCATGTATATCTGCATATTCAGTTTCAGTGACAAAACGGGGAAATCAAATAACATTTAGTTTGCATGCATAATGGTACTTGTGAGTGAAAATTTGGGTGAGGAATCATGGAAACATCATTAAATATTTGGCTCTAAACTTTACCCTGGTATGTCAACATACAGTGAATGAAAGAAGGTTAAAGGATGGGGTCAGTATACAGCTAGTTCACTAATCAGCCACTGGCTTCTTACCAAAAAAAGCATTCAAATCTCATTAAACTGCTCTTTATCTAGTGGAGGAAGAATGTACATCAGCTGCCTTCATTGAAGGACAAATGGCATACAAGTGTTATGGCTCTTACTGCTCTCAGGGATGAAAGAGAAGAGGGAAAATGCACAAATAGCATCTGCCAGGTGTTATTTTGTGATTATTATATGATGGACAGCAGTGGAACAAGAAAAGACAATGGCTGAAAACTTTGGTGACAGATGAGAATGAAGGAAGAGTCCTCAATTTTGTGGTTAAAGTGCAGGTCTCAGCTGATAGATTTGAGTGAGGTTTGTAGCTCTCCCAAAGACTTCCGGGGTGAGGCTGGCAAGTCACCTAGGCATCAGTTTTCAAAATTCTTCATTTAGATAAGCTTGAAACAAGTGGGCGATATAGATGGGATCAGCCGCTCAGAATATCTTGCTCTAACTGTCTCAAATGAGCCCCTGAAACTGAGGTAGTGTCTGATGCATGAAAAGTTAATGGTTTCAAGCAGAAGCTGTTACTTGCGTTTTCTCATCTGCAACATGGGTGCATCTTCAGGTTAATAAATCTGAGTCAACAAACATTACTGAGACTGTCTTTACCTTCTCTTACTGTAGCATCATTCTACTTGGTCCCTAACATTTCACTTTATATTGCCTTCCTTCCTTAGAAATACCTGTTGAGCGCCCAAAGAGGCAGGTTTTAGTGGCCATCCTTCTCTTGTAACCTCTCCTCCCTGCCTGCAACGTCACTGTAGAGGCTGATGGATACTTTGCAGGGCTAAGTGGGGCTCCTCTTGGTCTGCTATGACCGTGTAACCTCTTTGCTTTCTGCACCAACTTGTAATCTGACCGTGGTATCCTTACTGATACAGGCAGACCTAACTGATAGAATTGCAACTAAAAGAACAACTTACATTTGTAAACCTCACACACTGGAGCGCGAATAGCCAAGACTGGGCCCTTAAAAATCTGCTACCCAGATGAACACCCAGGAGCGCCACTCTGTGAGTCCCACTTCTGCTTTCCTCCACCCCCTTCCATGGGTGATGTAACATATTTTACTATGGCACAGATTTCCCGGCTACAGTTCCAAAACACTGTATGAAACACCCTATGAACCGCAGGCAACAGTACAATGTGAGTCTCAATAATCATTCATTCTTTCATTCATGGATTGTGCCCTGGGAAATGACTAGTTGTGTTGAACTACAAAACTTGATGCTTTACAGGTGAGACATTATTTAGGACTGATCTTAAATTAAGTTCTTCAGGTTAAACAATGAAGTAAATACTGTTATGGATGGTCTCAGAAAGGTAATTATTTAAAATATTATTCTCATGCCATTTACATCTCGTATATTCACATCTCATATATCTCATGACATCTCACATATTCTCATGACAAATATTGTTCTCATGACATTGTCACTGTGAAAATCGCCGGAATAGCAATAGGAATGTCTTAAGTGTTAAAAAAAGTTATTTTTCTACAAACAGATCCATAATAAAAATAATACAAGAAAATGACTTGTTATGTATGTGATATACTATAATTTGAAAAGGATAAGATCTCCAAAAGAAAATAAAGTGATTTCTGAGGTTTATATGGGATCACATGCTATCATTTCATTTCAGAAATGCGATTTTTCTCATCTAGAACTGCCATATGCTTCCTTCCTTGACAGATAATGATTTGCCCATCACTTTTAAATTTCAGCATACCAAAGGAATGAACAAAACAAATATTAAATTGACTTAATATACTTCTTTTCTGGTTCATAACCACTCATTTTTTCTAATTTATATGTCATATTTTTTACTTTTTCAGAAGGGATATAGCACAGTGACAAGCTTAGTAAGTCAGCCTTGAAGAATTATATTTATAAAAAATCATTAGCATAGCTTTTAAAGAAATAAAAAGAAACACTGCTCCAACTGGATAGAAATACAAATCAACATGTAGTGCGCAACTTTCTTTTGTGGAAAGAGACTACAGAAATTATCTCTTTTTAATTGGTAGGGAAATGAAGCTGTCTAATGAAAATAGCTGTTATTTAAAGATGACAGGCAGAAATGATGATAACCTCCCTGTGCAGAGTTGGGAAAAAAATATTGTCACTAGTAAGCAAGCATTTCTTATGGAATAGAGGTGTTGGCTGTCATGCTCTACTACTAGCTGCTGTCTGGCAAAACAGTTTCCAAACTGAGACCACTGATGGTCCATGTGGTCAGGATAATTGGTCATAGGCATATAGGGAACTATATAAAGCAGCAAAACCCAAAATGTAGCCATTTAAAAATTTAATGTTAAACTGTGCATAATAGGCTGCAAGAAAATGTGAAGGTTGGCAGAAGTCTATCAATTCAAAAGGCTGTGGGAAAACCAGTCTGCAGTAATGCCAGGAAATTGATACAGAGTCTTAGATATGCAAAATTAATAATAAGCCCCAAAGTAATTTGATATCCCTTTATGACTAAAGGAGATAAATATAAACCAAATATACAGTCTGAATATGATGGAGCACTGGGGCACTTCTAGAATTTCTCCTTATAGCATCTCTTGGGATTGCAGACTAACTAGTAAGAAGGTAGGGAAGCGAAACAGGGTTTTACTGCCCTGAAAGATTATCAGACCAGAAATGTTGGTGCCTTAAGTTTTTCTTGCTTATATTAATTTTTTTTTTTAAGAGATTCCAGAATTGTTACCACTGGGCGAAGCTTGTGGGAGCCTTTTGTTGTAGGCCAATGAAAGAGAGCCACAGGCTCTGTATAAAAATAGGTTAAGAGTATAGACTTTCTCTTCGTAAATGAAAACATTATCTAATAAAAGCGTGCTGCTA
Source organism: Apteryx mantelli (assembly GCF_036417845.1). Taxonomy (NCBI): domain Eukaryota; kingdom Metazoa; phylum Chordata; class Aves; order Apterygiformes; family Apterygidae; genus Apteryx; species Apteryx mantelli. The sequence goes on from NC_090020.1 coordinate 58,824,791, forward strand.
AGACTGAAAGATCCAAACAGCTGACTTTCATCCCTAGGGGGGCACATGCCTTTCCTCAGCTCCCACGTCTTCAAGGGAAGCGCGCATGGCGCAGTACAAAGCACCTCTTTGAGAGCGCCTGGCCGCCTCCCCGGAAGGACCTTTTTGGACGCCCAGGCCTGCGCAGAGTGCGAGGAGAGGATGCAGCTACCACAGCCGCCCTCCTTCCGTCGCTGAGCTGGAGGTGAGAGCTAACAGCCTTCCAGTGTGTGCAGATGTGCAAGAAGAATTAAGAGGGCATCGTGCTGTCTCTACCCCTCCATTTAAGCTTGCAAGAAGATCAAGCACAATTTGGTCCCAAACAGTGGAGTTACTGTTGCTTTCAGACTGCAACCGAGAGTGTAAGGAAGGTTGTGAAATAAATGCTTTTAGTAATCTCCAGGATGATTCTGGCTAGCAGTCAGACTGCCTCTGGGGATCGGGAAGAAATACATGCCAAAGCAAGAGCCCCGCCGCCATTCAGCCAGGTTCAATGCCTCAGATATGGTAAATTAATTTAGCTCAGCTAATGACTGTTTAGCTCAGTTAACGACTTTTTTTTCAGACTCTTCTCTATTTACACCTCTTAAATGAGTTTGGAGGGATATTTTGTCCAAGAAAGGTCAGTAAGTGTCTTTCTCAACATGTTTCCTTAGCAAAACTGTTTACAGCTTGCACTGGAATACTTTCCAGGGATGTCTGTCCTTTGATAAACCTCCAATATCTAAGTAAACACAAGCCCAATTACTCATTTTTTCTTCTTTTTTTGAGAGCCAGTCATTTTTTCTCTCATGCCTAAAATGTTCATCATTCTCTCTCCCTCTGTTTTGAAATCAGCTTTGAATTTGCTGTGTTCAGCAGCCATTTTTACTGGGGAGAAAAAAAAAAGTGATGTTTTTTAAATTATATTGATGATGCCTTGAGAAAGAGAAGCTTTCAGATTTTTCAAAGGTGGCTGTCACAGCAGTACTGCAATCATCCAGAGTTCCTTTTGGATATTTTTTCTAAGTTAAATATAGGTATTTTACTAAATATTTGACCTCATGATTTTTTTCTAAGTACAAATTCTTGTTTTAAATAACTTGGTGCCTTTGAGAAATTTGTCTCTTTGGCCATTTTGTCCCCACTGGACAATGAGTGAAACCCTAGCACCATATAAAATGTGGGAACATTGCCAAGGCTTTCAATGAGGCCAGACTTAGTTAGGGACTATGTCATCATTTTATATTTACCATACATCTTTTCTGGCTATCCAGCCCAGGGTATAGCTTGGATATTGTAATATATTTTAGGCTGTAATTGTAAAACATATACAACTTGTCCTTTAAATTTGTATTTATAACAAAAAAAATAAGAACAGAGAAGTAAAGCAACCCAGCTGCTTGTTTGTGCCATTGAAATATTTCATTATATAGTTCTAATACTTTGTGCAATTTACATTTTTCATGTCATCATTTTGGCTTTAAGTATTAAGTTATTTACAAATATGACTCACTGCAATGCAAGTAATCAATTTCTCTATTTTTATATCATCATGGCTGAGCACTTTGGGACTGTGTATCCTAATGGAACAGTAATTCTATTTCTCCTTAAGCCTACAATATAAGAGGGCACACAGAAATCTCAGCTATGTCAAAACTAGTACAAATCTAACTAATGTGATTACAGATGGAATTTGGCATTTTTTTCATTCCCTAGATGAGGATTTGTTGCCATCTCTTTGAGCAGAGTTGTGAGAAAGAGAAATGATTCTATCATATGGGAAAAATACTGCAATAGGTATTTTTATCAGAATATTTTGGGGCACATACAGGTGTATACTTATCTCTCCCTTGTATCCAGACCCTTGCAACTACTCCTGATCCCTTTTTAAGGGATGTGGGTAATCACTTCAGACCCGATGAACAGTGCGTTCATTGTGGGTGAGACCTCCGGCTACCACAGAAATCAATAATAACCTCTGAAATTTGATCTGCAATCTGATTTCTAGGCCAGCCTTTTCCAAACTATTTCTAGCCAAAGACACTCTTCAAAAAATGAGCAGTACTCCATACATCACTGTGTTCAGCCCCCTAGACCTGTCACAACCTGCCCTCGGCCCCTGCGGGCTGCGCTGCCAGCTCTGGCAGGACCCTCGCTTGGACAAGGCTCGCCAGGGGCAGGACCCTGCGTTGGCAACCGCAGCCGGCCCCGTGCCGGCCCCTGGCACGCCGGCTCCCAGCCGCGCAGCGTGGGGACACGAGCGCCGCCTCTGTAGGGCCACAACGCCTCTGCCAACTAGGCGCCGCACTGCTCCTGGCTTTACACCTCACCCGTTGGAAGCTGCTGCGTTAGGGTATGGTATTCTGCAATAAGGGAAATCAAGGACCAATAAAGAAAGTGATGCAACACTTTATTCCAGGAAAGAATTAGGTAAATTATAAGTAGGAGGAGAAAACTGGCAATCCTCCTTCTCTTTCTCTGAGTCATTTCTATTCCCAATTCCATTGCTCCTCTATCTGGGATCTACCTGATATCCCCACTATCTTTTTCTCTCTTTCATAGCCCTTATCTTTTTTCTAGTCTTTTCTTTCTCTGGTTCTTTTTCACCAAGATGTTTTTATCTTTCTCAAGTCTCAATCCTCTAAGCCAATCTCTAACCTCTCACAGTATCTCCTCCAGGACCACTACCTAGGAAATAACCCACATACAGATGTTCACAGTTGCTTCCCAGGTTTGTGTAGGCCACCAGCACTGCTCCTGGCAACAAGAAGAAGGACTTAAGAATTCCTTTGCTGCTCTGTTCCCTTCACTCACTGTGAAGACAGAAGAAAGGGGTCTTAACCTGTGTCTCTACACCCCTCTTTGTTGATTTTGTTCTCCCCATATGATAAAAGAATGAAGTGAAAAATCTTTGCCAGGTAGTCACTTCCATCTTTTCCCATGGTTCTACTACTGTCACTTTATTGCTACTTTTCCACCCACAAAACACGTGTTTAAAACTTTTTAAAAGATCAGTGCTAGTGACAGTAGAGGACATTCTCAGTGTAACTCATTAGACTTTTTCAGGTGATCTCCAGAGATTTCTGCTGTTTATGAATTGCTACTGTTTCCAGATGGAAGACTGGTGACTTTATGAAACAGGAATCCAACAGGATCCAGTGTTCTACTGAAAAAAACTTGGCTCATCAATAAAGAACAATATGAAGATGATGGAAATGTTTGTGAAGAATTTTCTGTTAAAAATGATACCTAGATAGATGACTAATGTTTATTATGGCTGCAGCTGCCACTAATCTTGGTTTAAATGTTGATGACCTGCTTCACACCTTCTCCCTATCCATTTACTTAGCATACCAACTCGAACTTTTAACCTGTCCGATGAAACTTTATACTTAATTGTGTGCTTTCACTTTGTTTTAATTTAAACACATTAATGTCAATACGCTTTTTACCTTTACTACAGAGCATTTACATTTTAAATTCCACTCAAAATGTACTTGACATCCATGAGTAATCTCAGAGAGATGGGTGGTGCAGATTGCTTGAGGCAATAGCAACTTTAGTTGCTACTGTTAAATTTTTCTTCACTTGTGAATCAAAACCTGTAGAAAGGCCACTTATTTCTTTGTAGTAATACAAAATAGAAAGTAACTTGAGATAGATCTCAACACCTAACACTAAACACCATCTTGACTATATGTAGTTGAAAAAATATTTTTAATTTAGAAAAAAGTGGATCAAATCCTTGCAAGCAATGACCCAAATGTAAAAAGTTAATCTGTCATTTCTGAGAACAGTGAGTTCTTTAGGGTCCCAGCCTGACAGAGATAGTCCATGAGTTTGACTAAAAAGAAATTTTCTTAGGTAGGCAAAATATCAGTGATATTACTGTGTTTGTGTAGACCAGGCACTAGTTAAGTTAGTGACTTTGCAGATACTGAAGGTGAATGGAGAATTTGGTCTATGAAATTAACTAATCTGTGATACTTCCTCCGTCCGAGCAGCATCCCCAGTTAATCGTGTGTGTCAGTGACCAGGCCTTTGCAAGTTTGTGTTACTCATCTTACCTTGTTCTCATGTATGATGCTTTCAAAAAAAGTGAACTGAGTAATGTTGAACAAATCCTGCCATATTGTATTAGAATACTTAACTATATGAAAACATATATTTCATTAGCTACTTAAATATTTTCTTTCTTCCTTTTTCTTTTCTTTCTTACTTTCTTTTTTTCTTTCTTTCTCTCTTCTCTTTCTTTTTTTCATCCTTTTGTTCTTTCTGTTTGTCTGTCTTATTCGTCTTAGTAGCTTAAAAACAGTGTATTAATGCATATACTCACATTTGGACTTTCTTCTCCCTTTATAAGACAGTAGTGCTCTGTCGAGTTGCTCATTTTTGCTAAGTTTCTTGATTTCAGTTATTTCTTGTCTAGGCAACATGATAGCTCATAGTACTCTGCCAGATCCACTAACATTAGGCAAGAATAAACATCCCAGAAACTAAATGATGGAGACCCACAGAATACAGCTTCGTTTCTCCCCTCACTTTGATGGTCAATGAAACAGTAATATTAACATTTAAATATTGTCCATGAACATTTGAGTTAGCATCTCACTGAGATGAATTGGACAGTAATGCCTCTTCCATCTGTTGTTTTAGAATCTGCAAACTTAGGCAAACATCACAACTCTTTTACATTTAATTAAGTATTTCAGGGTTTTCTTCAATCATAACTTTACACTGACTTGCAAATACAATGCTTAAATATTGGAATACAAGACAAAAACTTGGAGGAATCATGGGTCACCTTTCCACCGTCTATTGAACACCTCAGTTTGATGCCTATTTCTGTGCTGAACAAACCAAAAAAAGTGGTTCTTGGTTAGCTAGAGAACAAATTTGCATGGGAACTGCATAGTTTCCCTTATGACTAAGAAAACTGCTCTTGTATCCAGATGACTTCATCTCAACTGCATGCTCCTGTCAAGGAAAATGAGATGTTTAAAAGGCAATTGATTAGGATAACAAACTATGGTGAAAATACCTAAAGCTGCTCCTAGAAAAAAGATCTGCAATCACATAGAAAGGAGTACAGTGCAGCCTACAATTAGAAGAAAAATTAAATGTATGCCTGTACAATGCACAGCCTAGTGCAATGTAGAGATAGTTAAGCTGGTTCTAAGTTTGGGACTTGTCTAGCATGGAACTCTATGACTCGCTTTCTCAGGCTAATTTACTCTGCTGAGAAGACAAGTAAATTAGCTCATGCTTTGTTATGTACTTTCATGGCTAGGATGGTTTTGGTACCCAGGAAACCTGCAGTCATGACAGAGTACAATGCCTATATATTCCAAATCAACAGGGAGACAACATACTTTTTTCAATAACCCTTTTCCATCATGCGTTCTTGATAGTACGTCAGATGTCAGCATCATCTGAAATGGACCATCAGGGAAGACTTTTCCTTTGGACAGAAGATTATCTTGGATGGACCCCTGCAGATGATGCTGTGTGCATGGAAAACAGAAACTATTTAAACACATATTGCTGCTGCTTATCCTTAGAGCAAAAAGGGAATATAAAATAGAGTATTATTTGTCTTCTGTATGTACAGTAGCTTACAATATCAAGTCTGAAGGTGTATTTCAATGGAGCCTAGCTAGCTGCTCCTGAAAATGTATTGCTTGCTTATAAATATTTCACTTTATTAAAATAGAGAAATCTTAATAAAGTTGGCAGAAAGTGAGTACTCTGGACTTACCTGAACTCCAGTTAGAGCCAGACAGATGAACTCTCATCTTTCAGGCTTCCCTGCTTTGGTCTCTACTCAATGAGAGGCCACATGGGGCCTGGATTGTTTGAATTGCAATAGCCAGCAAAAGGCTACTCCAGCAACTGGAGACTGCGAAGTACAAGGGCAGTGTGGCCACATGGGCTTCCCAGTCATGTTTAGCAGGAATACCTGAGTTGGTTAGGCCAGTTCTATAACTTTCCTGTATTATGAATGGGTTAAAATACCTGTAGTAGGAAGTGGGAGATAGCACCATAACTTGAGCATGTCTAGTTCCCCCCTATATATCCACTAAACCCTCTGTGTTGTCACAGGCTCCTTCCCACATCTTTAGGCTGACAGCAGGGCCACAAACAGCATGATGAGATTGGCTGCAAACTACACGTGCAGGATGGGTTAGCCAGTACGTTGGCGCTGATGGACTGGTCGTATACCAAATGGGTAACAGCCCTTCCTACCACCCCTTCGCACCTCTCCTTGTTAGTACAGCCCTCTCTTCCACCCAGCTCCCAGCGGTCACAAGACTTGAACCTCCACCTGCCAGTCAAATTCAACTGCAGTTTGGTTCAAAACTGCTAGGAAAAGAATAATAGATATCTAGACATCCAAACAGAGACTAGAATTGCATAGCTTCATGGCATGAGGAAAGCAGGTCGGGATTTGACTGATGGTTGCTATACGAAATGCAGATAGATATCTTTTGTGAATGAAGTAGAGAAGTTTGAAAACTGGGGTTTTCTGGATTCTGAGTAGCTGGAGTATTTTCAGTGTCTTTTTAGAGTTTCTATCTTTTTTGTGCATTAAACATAGTAAGTGAAAAAGTTAAATGGGACCATTTCATTTACATAAATGTGCACTATGTAAATGTACATTACATATCACCATACAAAATACAGTTTTTACTGTGCAAATGCATTTTTATTGTTGCATTATCTTGCCTCTTTTTTACTGGAATATTTGTTTTGTTTCTTTTATAAAATGAAATATTATTGAACAATTTTAATCATTTCTATCAGCAGCTTTTACTTTGACCTGTCAAGTCGCATGTTTTCAATATGAGACTCATGAATTTGGCCCTTATCTCCTTTCTTCCAGCCATGGCAACTGCAGCTAACACATTTGCATCCCAGTGTTATGGCTTCTTGCCTGCTGTAGCTGTGGCTGGCATATAGAATCCCAGTGCTGGAGGTAAGGTATATAATTTATATCCCTGCATGTGGAAAGGCTGAACTGGAAGTCATAGCCCCACATACTTAATGTAATGTTAGGTGAAAGGTCTGGTTTTATTCTCAGATTGTTGATATACTGTGAGATTGTTGAATGCATAAATATTAAGCTAGAACTCAGTGTAGTACAACTAAGTACAGTCTGTAACTACAATATAATCTGTTCTGAACGTTATGCAGTAAAATAATACTTGAGAAAAATAACAGGTATTTAATGGAACTGTGTAGGTAGGGTTTTTTATTACAGAAGCCACCTTTTGAATGTGTACATACAGATCTTTCAGCACAAGGAGATCTAGAGGTAGTACTGAAGTGTTAATACTTGCAAGATCACCAGATAGTTCCCATGCAAAACATGAAATTGTCTTAAGTGTTGGAATAATAGATAGTGCACTTGTTAAGTATCTTGTAAGCTTTTAGTGCTCTGTCCTGTCGTGCTTTCAAGCTTTCCTCTACAACAAAGAGGATTAGAAAATGACCTTTGAGAGAAATTAAAATGGAGTTTTAAAATATTGGAAGTAGTCTGGCAAAACACTAGAGCTGGTGTAACACAGCAACATTACAGTACTGTCTCAGAAAAGTGGCTGCAGAAGTGGTTTCTATTATGGAAGACATTGTCAAGTGCTTTTGGTAGTTGTGATATAATGATGGTATGCTGGGGCGGAGGATACGTGCATGCTATGAGGTGCACGGGGGGATGTTTTGGATGAGGAGAGTCTGAGAGAGGATGGTGTCTACCTGAGACTGTCGGAGCAGGCAGTGGGCAGGGGCAGAGACTGCACAATAAGCAATGCTACCGACTCTGAGTTTATCTCAAGGCGCACAATATTACGTGCTCTTCAAAAAGCTCTGTAAGCTTTGGAAATTAGGTGAGAATGTTCAGCGTTCACTGTCCAATAAAAAGGTACCGAGTGCTTATAGTCAGGCGGAGATTGCCGCTGTAACTCGCCTGGACGGCAACAGCCGGGAATGAACGCGGCTGTGGTCCTCTGCTCACGGCAGCTGGCCACGCAAGTCCGCAGCGGCCCTGGCTATGCCCTTGTGCTGCTGATCCACGACGAAACGCAGGGCACTGCTTCTTCGCTGCCCAGCCCTTAGCTTCGCTTTGCAGCGTTGTTATTTTGACAAGTGCCTCGGCCAGCTCCTGCGGCATTCCCGGGACCAGCTGCCGCCGCAGCCCTGGGCACGGGCAGCGGCGCCTGGCTGGGGCGGCGCGGCGGGGCAAGGAGGGCCGGGCGCCGCTGCGGCGGCCCGTACGTGCGGGGCGCCGGGCGCGGGCGGCCGCTGGTGTTGGAGGAGGCGGCGGCGGTTTGGAAGAACGGCGCGTGGGCGCCTTCGAGCGGAGCACGCGCGGGGCGGCCCCCCCGGGAGGAGGCCGTGCCTGGCGCGGGGCCCGCGCGAGCCCTCTGCGGAGGGCGAGCGGGGAGGGGAAGCCCCGCGGGCGCGGGAGGGAAAGCCTGGGGGCGGGGGCCACGGCGCGGGCAGCGGGGCTGGGTGGGGCTGGGCGGGGCTGGGCAGCCATTTCACCGCCGGCTCCATCACGCCCGAGGCCGCGGGTCCCAGGCGAGGCCACGGTTGCCAGGGTTACCGGCCGGCGGCGCCCCCGCCCGCCCCCGCGCGCCGAGCGCCGCCCCCCTCCCGCCCCCCCGGCCAATCGGAGGGGCGGTGGCGGCGGAGCGAGGTTCCCTTTGTTCAGCCATTTCGGGGGCCGGAGCGGCGTCGGGCGCGGAGCCGTGGCGGGAGAGGACGGGCCGCTCCCTCGCCACTCCCCTGCCGCCGGGCTCTGGGATGGTGTGGGTAGGTGTCCGAGCGGCGGGGGCGGGCCGGGCCGGGCCGGGTGTCCCATCCTCGGCACCCGCGGCCTGTCCCCGCAGCGCTCCGGCCGCGGGCCCGAGCCGGGCGAGGGGCGCCGCCGGGGAGGGGAGCGGTGGGGCGCGGCCGTGGCCGCCCCTCGCCTCCCGTGGGCGCCGCGGGCGGGCGCTGCCACCGCCTTGCGCCGGTGGGTGGGCGGCGGGCGGGGGGCCGCGGCCGGGGCCTGCGGGGCGGGCAGCTCCCCTGCCCCGGTGCTGCCCGGCCCGCAGCCGGGCCGCCAGCTCCGGCACTACAGCGGGCCGGGAGGTGAAAGTCGCCTCGGAAGTAGGAACGTGGCCATTTTTCCTGCCTTGCTTTCTGGAGTGTGTGGTGTCAGCCCCGTCCAGATCTGTTTTGATGCGATCTTCTTTCTTTATTTATTTATTTTACTTTTTTTTTTAAGAAATGCCAGAGAGGAGGGAAAACTCCATGTCTTTTTTTGTTTTGTTTTTTGAGGGAAGGATGTTATTGATTTAGGGGCTCGATAGGATTAGCCAGAGGAACTTGTAAATCCTTTGTGGGGCAACTGTACAAAGGGGCGTTTTGAACGCTTCTTGGTTTGGTAGTAAATGGGTTGCTCAGCTTGCGAGCTCTTTATGTCCTTGCTCAGAAGATAATAATTCCTCTCGCTTGGATTTGTTCTCAGGACCCGAGAGATCCTCCTACTGTGAGGATTGTTCTGCTGCGCATTGTGGCCACCACAGGCTTGTAACTTGTTGTTTGCTTGCCTGCCTGCATTTTTAAGTAGTCATTAATGTGGTGTTTGAATACTTTGCAGATATTCTTTAATCCTTACAACACTTATTCAACAAAAAGTTGATTTGTCTCTATTCAGTAGATGAGTAACTGAACAGAAAAAATAACAAAGGCTTCTTGTAGCATCTTGGGCATGCAGTTAGAATTGGAAATTGAGCCCAGATCCAATGTTGCAGCTACATTTGAAAAATGACAGTATATGGTCTGTTTCTAAAAGTCCTCATTTTGCATCTGATGTGTGAACTGTAGTTATTTTTGAGTTATAATGTGGGAGGATGGAAGAAAGGTGCCCAAAATTGGGAAGAATAGTTTCTACATTGTTGGAGTTACTTCAGAGTGCATTTTTAAAAATTCTCTAGCAAGCTCATACTCAAAGCAGTAGAGTGCAAAGGGAGAGCTATGATTCTGCAAAAATAGGGTTAAAATGCAATTTACTCTGTGTCTTAAAGTATGAAGTCTCTGGTTAGAATTAACATTGACTAAGGGTGATGTTTACCATTGGATACAGGCAGTGACATACATTTCAGTGACTTCAGAAATTGATACAAATGTAAGCACAGCTGCTGAATTGAGCTCAGCATGCCCTGTGATAGGAAAGTAGAAATAACATTAATGATGGGCTTTTTATTAGATTATCTGACATACATTTTTTCCAGTATATTTATTTAGACTCCAGTTTAGGAGTCTCTGTATGTGGATGTTCAAGACAGCACAGATACATGTAGTTAGTTTTAAGTTTGTGGTAAAAATTGAAGCAACCCCAGGAACAGGGCTACCTTATAATCAGGTGATAGGTACATACAGAGCTGTCCAGCAGAGCTGGAGTAGAGTATAATTCCATCAGGTTTCCTTCTTATTCGCGCTTCTGGCATGCCGATATGCGATGGCTACAAAGGACAGTGGCAGAAGGCCAAATATAATCTTCCTTAATCAAAGCTGGTATGCAAAAGCTATAGGTTTTGCAGATCAGGGCTGCAGTCAATACTGAGACTTTATTTTTAAATACTCTTGTTGTTAGAGATCTACTTTTGTAGATGCAGTGGTGTTGTCACTCTGCCATATAAAAATTTGTACCACAGGTTCATGAAACTGGCACGCATTAATTGGTGCATTACGGTCAATGGAGTTGCGCCATTGATGCACAGCAGGGGGAGGATTTTTCTTTGCTTTGTTTTTGAAAGAGCTAGGGCTCCTCTTCCTTATTTTTCATATCTTAATTCTGTTGCAACTCTATTTTATTAGCTTCTGACCACAGAAATGAATTTTACCAGTTAATTTGGTTCCAAATTCTATGAACATTTAAATATATGAAACAGTAGTTTAATGTTTTGATCATCTATTCCACTTTTTATTTCCATTGTTTTATAGTATTGATGTTGATCATTCTAGGTTTTCTACATAAAATATATAGAGAGATTTCATATATATATATATATATATAAGGTGAATACGTGCACGGACACGCACACACACACAGACATATGATTTGCAAAAGCTAGAGGGACCCAAGATCAGGGCTGCAATCTAATCTGAGATTATATTTTTAAAATCTCTCATTGGTAGAGATCTGCTTGTGTCGACCCAGTGTGTTGGGTGTATGTATATATAATCTATTATATATAGATAAATAATTATATATATTGACCTGTTTATTATCCATGTATACATGGATGCTGTGGAATTTGGTATCTTGTGATGATATCAAAATAAACTTCCAAACTTCACTTTTGTCTCTAGAAGTTTTCCCTTCCACACTAGACTTCACACTATACTTTAAACAGTTAGAAAATTCACTATCCATTTCCTGTATATTAAATAGACTGAAATTTTTAGTTTGTATCTAAATACTTATGAGTCAAATCTGAGATAAGGCATAAGATTCAAACAGAATTAATGTTTAAAGAAGCCTTTTAGCTTTCAAACCTTTAGTATAGAAAGCTACTGTTAAATTATTCCTGTGTTAAACAATTTTTGTATAGCATTTTTATACAAGCCATTGTGAAATAACCTTAAGCATTCAAAATATGCTGCATATGAAGTACCTGCCATGAAGTGTATTATATTTTAAATAACTAATCAGTGCTAAATATAAAAGCAGAGGGAAAGGCAAGACAATGTTTTTGGCAGAGAATAGAAAATGGATAGAAGGTGAGTAGGTGCAAAGATGCAAGAAAACTGTTACTGTATCAGATCTGAAAAGGAAATACTTGCAGAAATGGTGGTGAGGTAGCACAGACCAGGGGTTTCCAAACCTAATTAGCTAGTATATCATCATCTGTGACTCCTGGCATCCAGGATCACATGCTTTCTAACCCCCCTAAACCAGAGCATCATCTACGGCTCTTCTCCTCCCAGCTTTCTATTGGGCGTTCCCATTCTCCAAACTAGGATTCTAGTCCAGTGCTTTCACTTCCTTCCCCATCCTTTCACACACCCACAGAAGTTTACTCTGATATTTGATCTTCAGCCATGTCTCCTCATCCTTTCTCCTGCACACACCCAGATTGTGAGTCTTCACACTTCCAGCAAACACAAACTGGAACCTCAGCTTTACCTGTGTGCGTGCCAGCTCACTAATCCTGTTCTTCCTACTTCACCATGCCTTGCTCCTCTTCCTATATCCTGAGTCCTAAGCGCAGGTCTGCTTGCGGGCAGCAGAGGTGTACATTAGTGTTGGATGCAGGTGGTGGCAGCAGCAGTTCCTAACTGTGTTAATGCAGGTTCTTAGAGGACCTTGGAGGCAGTTCCTCTGCTGCCTGCTTCCTGTAAAAGCAGGAAAAGCCAGGAGCTGATGCTCAGTTCAGCATGGTGGTATGTTTCATGCTGAAGTACACACAACCTGAGTGGTGTGTGTACTGCTCTTCGGCCACCTCTTCTGCAGAGAAACAAAGTCAATAGGAGACAGGTGCAGAGAGGCAAGGGTCTGGTCCTTGTCTGAGGATAAAAAGCACAAGTCTGTTTTTTAAACCAGCTAAATCAGTGCAGAAGTCCAAATAGATACCTGTATTTCAGTTTGTGTGTTTTGTCAGCTGAGCTCGAGTCAATTTCTTGAAAAAGCATGAGCCAGCATTAAGTTGAAATAAATGATTTTGGATGGGATCTTGCAAACTGACGTATAGGCAAGTTTAAGCTAAATCAGTGAAGCTTTCTTGTGCAGACAAGCCCTGACCTACATGGTTGGAAATTGGGACGAACTCCACTGTACTCCGTTAGATACAGAGTAAGTAAGTGCAGTTGGCATAAGAAGCAGAGACTTCAGTTATTGAAGAAGGCCCATAAGAAGTAGTTAAAAACAAACAAAATAAGGTTTGAATGGAGCTTTTGAACAAATGGGAACCCAATTGAATTAACAGGAGCACTGGAGTTGATATAATTACGTTCTTACTTGTGTGTGAGAAACAAGTCAGCGGTAGGTTCAAAAAACGAGTCAGAAGCAGTGATGCTTTTAGAGGCCATTGGAAAGGAGTTAAAGTAGGCAAGCTGATGAGAGGAAGTAGTTGGCTTAAAAAAAAATCTATGGTTGTTTCATATTTCTTTCTAACAAGCAAGCATATATACTGGTGCAAGTATGTGTGTGTTTGTGTATCGCATCTTCAGATGTCTGCTTAGCTTAAAATCTGTTAATCTTTGATATGCAAAAATCCAGTTGCTCGTTTGGTCACATTACCAAGCAAGAACTGCAGACAGCTTCCCTTCCAAAATCCTCCTCCTCTCTGAAGACTTTTGTCTCAGTTTCTTGATACTGATATTTGTAGGTAATATGTTGTAATTCCAGGCAATGTTTTGCTTTTAGACAGTGCGCTGTTACAGATGTTCTCTGAGACAATCAGTATTTGTAATACACTTTATAGTTTATGACTGTAATATATCTTCTAGTTCAGCAAGGAAATGTGTTTTAGGTTAGACACTGTCCATTCCAGTGATTCTCTTAATTTTGCTGTGAATAAAATGCAGAATCAAAATATCAAAAATTGAATATACCACAATTGCCATTATTTTCACAGCTTCCCTCATTCGCAGTGTAGATTTTCAGGTATCCTTTGTTTTGTTTGCGATCTTCTAAACTGGAAAATTTTCAAACTGGGTTGGAAAAGATGATATTGATAAGGAAATTTTATGAGACAAAGGTGAGTCTTGCATATAACCACCACTGAATTCAGCCTTTTCTTTTTCATGAGTAGTTCTACAATGTCTTTGAAAGATGAGATAGGTTTCTTTTAGGTAAAAAGAAATTGAACAGAATATATGAAGCTGCATGCTCTAATGTTTTTCTCTTTTTATTATATATATTTTGTTTGTTTGTTTGTTTTATATCAGCTGATGAAATTGAGATTCAGCAGACACTGAAACTATGACTCTTGCTTAGTTTCTTCTGTGCTAGGTAACAGGGCCCATGGAGCATAGTGAGGCTTTGAGAACCTCCGTTCCACTGAGATAGGACTCTCCTTGTTTAAAAGAAATGTTACCTAAGGCTGCTTTTTTGAGGACCTTCTTGCAGGTCTTGTTTTGGATAAATGCATTTCAGGATGTTTCCAGATTCTGGGGTAATGCAGATTTAACTGGACATAAAGATGATTTAAAACTTGTTTACCATGCCCCTCTCTTGAAACTTCAGAGAGGAGTATATCCATAAAAATAAATATCCAAAATGATCTAAGGTCATACACATTGTACTTAGGCAGAGGTTTTAAAAGTTGGTCTGTGAGTTTTTGGTAATCTTTTTTGCTACTGTCAGAAACAACAGATTATACTGACAAATATATGAAGTAAGATTACACATGTAGGAAATCAGATAATAATAGAAAATAACATTTATCAATTTGGCAGCAGTAAGAATTAATTTATATTTTTCAGTCAGTATTCTTGATGTACTTGTTATACCAAACATAGTAGCAGAAAACAAAGGAAATGTTAGAATTGAGAGATGTGGTGAGAAAGTGATAAATAAGGAGATGTTGATTTCCAGAATTACCCAATGCAGAAGAATTTGACATCTACAATAAAACATTATATCTATCAGAAGGTATTCTAGAAAAAATGCTATATTATGTGCTTTTGAGCTCTGAAATACCTCTTATAGCATCTTCAATGGAGATTACAAGGGGATGCATAAAGTTCAGAGGAAACACAACTCAGTGATCCTATATTATGTAATGTATCCATTGCAATTAAATTGTTCGGTCATCCAGAATATGATTTTAATTTAAGATAATAAAACTCATAACACAGTTTTGACAGTACTGTATAGATTCAATTACTTCAGCCTTGCATCTAGGAAGACCAGAATGAAGGCAACCAAATGCATCTTTTTACTTGAGTAAAGTTTAGCTGTCTGTGTGTACGCTTTAGGTAAGTGTATATTAGGGAAATCTGGTTGTTATACAGACATCCTTTGATATTATGGTAATCTCTCCATTAATATACGTGGGACTGAACTCTGCTTTCCTTAGTTATACTTTTAAGTTCAAGTTTGACACCTTGAGGCAGTATTTCAACTCAATGTTGATCCTGTCTGTGCTGAGCAACTTTCACACTGTTGGTATGCGCTGATGGTAAAACCAAATTTTAAAAAGTAACTTTTTAAATTGTAGGTAGGAATTCATTTTAAAGCCAGTACGCTATCAAATACCCAGTTTTGTCGTTGAAGTATATATTAAAAAAAAGAAAAGAAAGAAAAAAAGATGGGCACCCGTGTCATGGAGAGAATAGCCCACATCTTTTTGTAATTGGATATAACACTTTTTAGTTAAAATTACAATAGTGCCCAGGAGCCACCATACAGGTTAAGGCTCTCACATGTAAGGCAAAGGTAACAACAGTCATTTTTGCGTATGACTTACAACTGAAGTATAAAACAAGAGACAAGTGTTCTACCATAGACAGGTACAAGGAGAATAAGAACTATGACAGAGACTCTAGGCATTTGTGAACATTGCAGCAAAGGAGAATTTCTACGTAAAATGTGAGAAAGGGCAGAAGGTATCTTGTGATACTTCTTGCATTTTTAAGGGCAGCATAGGAGAAACTGTGCTGACAGTTGGAAAACTTAACCTCAATATAAAGACCATTAGTATCCCTATCAGAATAAAACTGGAGATTCTGTATCATGATGATACATAAGCACTGTTTTATAGGGTTGAGACATTAACTGGCTCTGTCTGTAGACAATTCAGTCTGTGATTGTGGTTTCAACTCTTAATAGCTTTACATTTCCTGTAGCAGTTAAATTATTATAAGACAAAGATGATACCTGGGATGCCAGTGAATGTATTTTGTGGAGTAATGGTGAAGATATTTGTAACAGTTTTTATTAAAAATGTATTAAAATGGGCCTTAAAGTTATTAAATGACTTATGCATCTAAGGTAAATTGAATTATTTTAAATTAGAATCTCCCCAGTAAATGAATCTCCCTTATCTTTGGGCAAGGAAAAAAATAACCTTTAAAAACCTCCAAATATTTGTAGGTTTTATCTGTTGCATTATTAGTCACATTTTAAGGGAATTCTTTTACATATTTAGCTAATTAGATGAACAGCTAATCACAGCTAGGATGCCCTCTGATTCAAATACCATTCTGATATCTCTCACAAACCAATGTTAAAGTATTTAAAGACAACATTTTGAAAATTCATAACTCAAGTAAAAATGGCAATGAAATTCCATACTCAAATTTTCACACATTCAGGTTCCTTAGGTTTATATGGCTTTTCTTTCTCGAATGAATAATCTACTTCTAATTTAATTTTTGCTTTCTAAAATTTCTTCTTTTGGTGTGAAGTGCTGCATTTGAATTGAAATGAGGTAAAATAATTGCTAAGGGGACTAGTAGCACTTTTGAGGTCTATCCTTTTTGGATGAAGCTTCATTAACTCCCCAAGGAATTTTACCTGATCATTCATCTACATAACAACGATCTCTATCAGCATGGAAAAAATAACATAGCCACTTTGGTGCACAAGCATTGGCTTAGGTGCATTGATCATATTCAGACTCGCATGTAATTTCTTTCATGCTGGTTCAGTACTGCTTTGCAGTCTTGCAGATATGGTTGTGAGAATGCTTTTTCAAAAAGTATAATTGAAAAAGATATTTTACAATAAGAATTGTACTGTTATATACTTGCACACTTTTTATTACTTCCCATACTTTTTTTTTTAAACAGACGCTGTAAGTACATCTGCTTACCTGGAATTATTAAGTGATCTCTTTATGCTGCTTGCTGGAAAGGGCCATGAATATCTGTGCAGCAGAATTACATAGGCTTTCCTCTGTGATATCTGTTGGCTTTTTAAGCTGTAACAACTTGATTATGTTACTTAATTGAAAATCCAAGTCTTCTCTTAAATCTCTTCTTCAGATGTCACATCCAAGAGTGATGTTTAGAGTATGAATGAATATGCTTGAATGGAAAAAGTTGATGAAGCATTCTGCTGTTGAAATGTTCATTTGTATTTGATACTCAGTGTGCATCTATTAATTGAAATAGTCTTCACTACTAAGATTATGCTGTTTTCTGTACCTGATTATCCATTGTGTTTTATTTTTCCGGTCAGATGAAAACTGGAAATTCTCTAAAGGAGTTTTTAATATAGTTTTAATCGCTAAAGATTATTTCTTTTTTCTTTTATATTTGTCTCACATAACTCCTGCTGAGTTAATGTTGCAGCACTTGGACAATACTGTTTTCTATATTAAGCAGTAATAATTAAACTCGTAGTATTATTTGCCAAGTTAAAGTACTGATATTCAGAGGAGGAGGAGGAAGCAATATTTTTAATGTGTCTGCAAATCCCACTACAGGTGTATATGTGGGAACAAATTTTGGGGGGCTTAGCCTGCCTTCTTTTTTTCCCTTCTCCTTCAGCTGAGCCTTAAAAGGCAGGGAATGTCTGCAGTCATTTCTCAGTTATCTCAGCAAGATCAAATTAGTCCTATTTCCTCACAAGCCTGCTTCTTTGATTAAGCTGGTTCGGGTATCATTCCTTTCATTTATGTCTGATCAGATTTGTTAATTCCTCTCATTGATGATCAGGCATATGGCTTTGTCTGTTTTGGCGAGAACTTCATTCTAGATCAGTATTTATTTGCTTGTTCTTTTCCAGGAGGATGGAATCTCAGAGTATTTATCTGACATTATAGATTAGAGAAGGCCAAACACCTGTACTCAGATTCACAGGGCAAAAGATTGAATTCCAGTTCCTGTCTGATGCCTTTTAAGTCTTTTTAAATTAATGTCCCTACCGATTGGTATGTGACTCCTATTAGTCCCTATGCAGGACAGATACCAGCTCACTGGAGTCATGCAGGGACTAAATATCAGTCCAAATAGTGTCATTTCTTTGAGGCAATAGCGTCTTAAAGACCTTAGCTCCTAGATAAGTCACTTACTGCAGTAAGAGAACAATATGCTAGCCTTCGCCTATTAAAATGGCCAGCAATGCTGATTTAGCTTACAGTATTGCTGTCTGCAGATATCACCAAATTTCCTATGCTAGCATCAATGACAGATTTGATAGTGGTGGTATCAGTTGCATATCTTGATGTATGTTTTGTGCATGAGCAACCTTTAATAAAAATTGCAATATTCTGATAAAAACAAGGGGGAGGGAAGCAGGCAAGCATGTGATTCTGAATTCTGTGCATCCTGAATGCAATGTATTTTGTTGAGAAGAAAAAACAAAATCAAATCCGAACTAACCAGATCTTAGTGTTCCCAATAACCTTACTGTTTCCACCCCTGTACTCAATCCCTAATAATGCCTCCTGTCTTTAACAAGAGGAGACTCCTTACCTGTTAGGAACATCCTTTGTAATCATGCCTTCACAGCTGGTGCTAGTGCCTACTGTGAAAGACAGTGGTCTGATTTAAATAATGTAGAATAACTAACTTTCAGTTTTCTGATTTAAATTATTGTGAAAAGCTTAATTTTGTGTGTTTGGTTTTAATCTTGCTTTAAATTTGTAGCTTTTATTTTCCTCAATAAAACATGCTCATCTCATTTATTCATCAAGACATACTTGGAAATAAATATTCCATTTGTATTATCTTTGTTATTCCTTTCTATAAGTAAAAGGGCTACTGTAGTTTTTTGTTTCCATTTAGTATTTAATTAGATTCCTAATTTTTACATTTTTATTATGTAAAAAATATCAATGACACTTTTGATAGATAATTTTTATTTATGATTGTGTTAAAGTGTAGTTGTACAAAAAGAGTGCTTAAACTTTTGGGGTTAAAATATCTTAATTATGGTGGATACATAAGTAATTTATCAATATGTATCTTGCATTTAGAATTGGTTTGTTTATTAAAGTACATATTAACTGTAGTTAGAGAACTGATTTATTTTGGTTCATCATGGAACCAAATTTCAAAGTTAGGGTTTGAAAACAGAGATAGCTGCTTAGACTTTAAAGGCTTTTTTAAAAATAATTGTTCATAATTTTAAGGAAGTAATATACTCTTTTTAGAGCCCAGAACTTCCCAAAAGTTGTTACTACCCCACAGTGATGTCTATTGTCCTTCACATTTGTTGGGGTGTATTTTTTATTTATTGTCTGAGCAGGAGACTACTCCTCTGAAAGTCTTTGAAAAAGAAGACAGAGACATGCCACATGCATTGCAAGGGCCCTGTCTACCACAGCTGAACTGCTGTCTGTCTGTCGCAGCTGAAACAGCCTTATGTACAATGCGCCGGGTCTCCTTCCCTGACTTTCCTTCCTGGGCTTTCAGGGTTAGGACTGCTTTTTCAAACATGTAACAAGAGGAGATATGAATCTCATCTTATTTTTTACTAATCCCATTTAGTTGACAAGAATGAAAAAGTAATTGAACAAAAGTAAATGTTAGAATTTCAGGAACAGCATCTTTTCCGTCACAGTGTTCTGTCATTCTCATCCATGGATGTGCCTTTTTTTCAGTTGTAATTTCTTTTTAAATCCTTTCTGCCACTTCTCTCTGGTATTTCCAAGAGTCACAGTATTGAGCTATTAATGAGGGACAGGCTCAAAAGCTATGTGAAATTTTGCTATCATCTCCTGCTTAGGACATCCTGAACTGTCAATTACAGAATCCAAAATCCAACTAAAATCTTGCAGTGGACACCAGCTACTGTGCCTCTTTCAGCTAAGAGAAGGAAACATTACTATTTCTTAAACAGGGAGTGAATAGGTTCATATGAACCTGACAATCTTGGTATACCTGAAAGATTTAAGCTGACAGAAAGCACACCCTGAATTACACGCATGAAATTTGACAATAGAGACTCAAATAAGACTCTAAACCCTCAAGAATTACTCCTGCTTTTGAATGCCCACTTACTCCTTTACAAAAAGTTTGGACTATTACAATAATGAATGAGGTTTGTTACCCAGGGCAGAGCTTTCCAATTTGACCTTCTAGTCCTTAGTTGCCCTTTATTTTCCATGTCTTCAAAAACCCATCTCATGCTAGGCAATTAGAGGCTCATATGCTTCATTTAGGAGATCTAGGTAGAGTAGTCTAGAATTTGGAGAAAGAAGGTTTTGTCCTGGGGCAGGAGGAAGGGATTATACTATTTTAGACTTCAGATGATAGATCCAATACCTTCTGTCACAGATTCAGCAGGTAATGATTTTCTCTGGCAGCCCTTCATTCAGTTTCAGATTGCTTTATTACTGTTAGCATTAAGCACATATGCTACTAAATTAATATATATTCAGACAACAAAAAGCGTATGTGATTACGGAAAAATCATTGACAATGCAAGGTCTTTCCATTTGGTATCTCTACAGTAATGTGAATCTCAAAAAGATGCAGAAATGAAGTAGCAAGCACATTTGAAAAGACAATGCATCCATATATATCTTTGAGAAGATTAGTTGATCCAAGGCATTTTAAATCAGATCTTTGCAGTTTTGCATTATGCCTACCACTTGTTCAATAAGCTCGACTTCTTAATGAATTACAAGAATAGTGTTTCCTCCTATCAAAATATAATTCAAAGCATTCTTGCTCATTTCCAAACTGGCGGAAGCTTAACACTTTTCTGTCTCTGCAGTTGATAATGCCAAGTATCTAATTGAATCCAACAACTGCAACAGACTTGGTTTTCAGTTCTGACTTGCATGTAAGCCTGTGCTATGCAGTGTTGTTTATAAGACTTAATTTGCATTAAATATTCCACAACATGTCTAATGCTCATGCACACTGTGGCCCATCATTCAGCTCATCTGCAATGGTGTGATGGTTTTACTCCTTAGTATATATGTAAGCTATATTGCTCTTCTTTCTTCTATGCTTCTGGATACATGAGGGGTAATCATAGGTATCTATTAGATATAAAAGAGCAGTTACTTCTGTCTACTACTGTCTGTGTAAAGAGTGCAATTAGAAGCTGTCAGATTATCAGGCATAATATTTCATCTGCCCAGTAGGATTCTACAGTGCAGACTCTTACAGACTTTATCTGTAAAAATAAACAAATTCTTGTCCCAAATGTGAAGAGCAGAAGCTATGAAATTACAGATGGTGATGTTACAACATGAGCCACAGTAGTTCTGTTTCTCACAAGCAAGTCTAGCAGATTTCCTGAGCAGATAACTCATCATAACTGCAGGTACTCTCAGAAAAAGTCCATTATCATCGTTCCACAGAGAGCAAATCACATTACAGATTTATTTGCCTCCAATATTGAAATGTCCAGTGTTCCAGGAAATTTGAGTTTAGCTTCATTACAAGATATCATGCTATGGGATCAATCATACACCTACACAATTTCTAGTATGATATGCAACATAAGACAAAAGCAGTTATAGCTAAAATTGGCTCAAGAGGTTGGGAAGATAACATACTTTCTCCTAATGTTTCTTCAGCTTCTTGTTCTATTCCTCTGCTCTTGTTCTATCAGCCATTATAGTAGGAGATGAAGGTCAGATAATGTAATTTCAGGTTTGGATACAATTATCTGAAAGCCCATATGTGTGTTTGCTGCTTTGAATGTTGCTGACAGATTGATTGCTTATTGCAGATAGAAGAAATTCTTCTGTAAATCAAAGTTCTTTGTAAGAATAACTTAAGCCTACAAATGAGGCAGATTCTCAGTTCAGTATCTTCCACACAACTTTTACTTGACCCTGAGGCCAATGTACCATTGTACTTTGGATCGTGCTGGACTAGTCTTACATTCCACCATGTGGATTTTCTATAGATACTGTCTTATTCAGCTTTTTGTCATCTTCTGACTTTGAAGAACTCTTAAAAGGTTTGTTGCATGCTTAATTACCAGAAAGAGATCCCACTCCTGCCAATGGGAACTTCATACCATCTGTGCAAACCTTATGATGAAGTCCTGTGTTCAACTTTTTAGGAATATTTACATAATTTCACTTTCAACAGTGAAATTAGTTACTTTTGCATTAGCCAGAAAGTCAGTAAGCTTATAGCCTTTTATGGCTAATGTCTTTATATAACTCTCCACAAACATA
This sequence comes from Apteryx mantelli, assembly GCF_036417845.1. Classification (NCBI taxonomy): domain Eukaryota; kingdom Metazoa; phylum Chordata; class Aves; order Apterygiformes; family Apterygidae; genus Apteryx; species Apteryx mantelli. The sequence continues at coordinate 58,846,879 of NC_090020.1, forward strand.
AATCAATTTTGAGACTCCATCTTTGATATTTGTCTTGTGTCATACAGCTGAACTCTGGAAGACTACAGTAGATTTTTTAGAATGGATTCTCCTTTGAAATTTTGGATGTGAGGACTACCGGTATTTTTTAAGTGAAAGCTTAGGGCATGTCTTCAGGCAGAAGGCATTGCAAAATAATCTAGTAATAGCTATTCTGCATGAGCTCCTTTGTATAGACACATTTATTCTGTGTTATGAGAGATTTTTTTTGTGCTTAGCTTAATCCACATCACTCTCAGCCTGAAATAAGAGGTTTACACAGAGAGCTATTATGGAATATCATTTATTTTCTCTTTGTATAAAAAATCTTCTATACACAGAGATATAGAGAGACACTATAAACAGCCTGCAATACATGCAAGCCTGGGATATCCTTACAATGGATTGGATGATTGATGCCCATTATTAAATACCAATTTTATAGATAGTAGTGCCTGTACTTTGTGATGAGAATGAAGGTAGCTCATTAGAATTCTCTCTCAAAAAGAAAAAGAAATCTAATATTACTGATGTAGTAAAACTAAAGACAGAGAAATTTTTTGTAAATGCTAAAGTGGCTAAAACTGCTTGTCTAAAAATTATTCCAAAATTAGGAAAAATTTGAGGATTAATTTTGATTAGAGAACAATTATTTGAAACTAATTTCAAAGCTGCTAGACAAGCTTCAGTAAGAAGTTTTACTTCCCAAAGATACAGCTTGGAGGCTATGGCATTTGAGAGATAGGACATCTTCCTAGTAGTTCAAACCTCTTTTCTGGCTGGATGTTAGTAGGGATTTGCACCAGAGGCTTCCATGTCTATTATCAGTGCAGTGAAACTGCTGGAGAGGTGGGGAAAATAGATTCTGTCATAAGTCTCCTAACTATTGGTGCATCTCCATTTGTATAAAACATTTAAATATTAACTGATAATTATTATATGGGATGCTCACTGGGAAACATAGTTTCTAGGGTGGTTGAACACCGAAACAGATTGCCCAGAGAGGTTGTGGAGTCTCCATCCTAGGAGCTATTCAAAACCTGACTGGACACATCCCTGAGCAACCTGCTCTAGCTGATCCTGCTTGAGCAGGGGAGTAAGACTAGGTGATCTCCAGAGGTCCCTTCCAGTCTCAACTATTTTGTGATTCTGTGATTCCAGTTCTCATTAATATCTGTTTATAACACAGTGAAAAACAAGTTGATAGGAGAGATTAAAAAACCTAGTGTAATATGATAAGGACACTTTCCTGAATGATTTGGTTTCCTCATGCTAGAGAAGAAGCAAGATTTGAACCCTGTCTTATACATTGAGAGCTAGTACTCTAGCGGATTTTGAACGAGTTAGCAGTTTTACAATTCTTAGCCATTCCTGTCATCTCCTTGTATGACAAATGCCTGAAATGTGTCATTTCAGGTTGTTCTAGTGGGACATTCTGAGGGAGAAAGAGAAGAGAATATTGGCAACAAAACCAAAAATATAAAATTCCCCTTGCTCTGGGCTCAGATGGAAACTCAAGTTAAATGCAGCAGGGTTTGTGGAGAGTAAAATGAATTAAATTGACTAGTTTGTTTGTTTGTTTTGGTAATCTTTTTGAAAACTATGCCCTGTGTGATACCGATAGATTCTGGCTAGACTGTGACATCTGAAGCTTGGATAATAGAGAAATCAAGGGTTAACCTGATCGTTTGTATAAGCCTTTTGTCTTTAATGGACTTTTGTTTTCCTAACATTTATAGATGCAATGTTCCAAATTTATTTCTGGTACTGATGAATTAGGCCATCATATGTTTGGGTGGGTAGCTTTTGTGCTTTTGACTGTACTTAGTTTAATGTGATTCCCAATTCCTTTCTACGCAAGAGGCTGCTTGGTTGAGGGAAACATGTACTAGGAAACAAAGAGGCAGAGAATATGGAAAGAAGCAGCTTTTCTCAGTTTTTTTGCTATATGTTCTTTTCTTTCAATCTGAAATATTTTCTTGACTCATTCAGTTAAATTATTTTCCCCTCTCTTATTTCCTGAACAGAATTTAAAGGATTAGAAATGGGTAAGAATAATTTCAAGGTGGTGGTCAAGAAGAGAAGGTATCCAGCAAGATACCTTCTTTGGTATCCAGCAAGGTACCTATTTGATTTCGGTACACTTTGAGCAGTTCCTAATGGCAAAGGATACTGTGTGGAATCTAAGGAGGAACCAGCCCTGGAGGAGGATTGAAAGAAGCTTTTAGATATCCCCACTAATTGTACAGGCCCCCATTCCTACTCTACTTTGTAGGCCTCTGTCTCTCTTTTCCAGCGCAGTAGGATCTTACGGGGATTTAGTTCTGGTCATGTTCATGGAAAGGAAACGTGTATCAGTTTTCCTTACTTACAGATCCATGGCCTGCTTCTCTTCCTGCCTTTTCCTGTTCTGTCCCTCAGCCTTCCTTTCTGGTCTCCTCCCTTGTTTCCCATATCTAAATATAACTTTGGTCTAGTGCACTTTCCAACTTGGTTTCCTAATAAAGTTAAGCAGATGTAATCCTTTGTGTCATAACTTTTGAATAGTAACTTTTGATGTTCTGAATAATTTTCAACCAGATTTGATAGTGGGTTTGAAGTCTCAAAGATACTAGAGTTTCTAAAAGCTTCAGGTAACGCAGCAGTCGGAGGAATGAGATATAAATGAGCAGTTCTTAGATCTGCCTGGTCTCATGTCTCCTCTGCTCCAGCTGTGTAGGTGTCACTGTGGAGAGCTCTCCTGCCCATATGTTGTGAGCCATGAACATAAATTTTAATGGCCCGGGTTTGGCTAACCCAGATCTTTTGCTTGACACCATTCTGCACTAGAAGAGAAACTAATGGAAATTACCACTCTTCATGAAAGTCTGCATAGCCTTAGTGCCAGTCCTTTCCTAGTAACTGGTAGCAAGCCTTCACCCTCCCATCTTACTGAGTCCTACTAGTAGGCATTTTGCTACTGTATGCTCTCAAGAGGTAAGATACTTTTGCAGTCTCTCTTCCAAACACCCAGTGATAACTATGGCAATTGCTTGAACAGAAGAGATTAAGAAAAGTGCCCTGTTTTTTTTTTTTAACCTATTTCTATTCTATTCCCTGCTCTGCTGCATACTTCACTGCTATTTAGCTGTTTCCTGCTTCTTATTCCAGTGTACGTGCTTTCCTGATTCATCAGGTACTCTTTTTCACTGTCCTCATTATCCAGATGTGTAGATATTATAAATATACTGTTTGTCTTCCTAGTTACCTACTACCCTGTGACACTTGCCTTGCTGTTTGCTGGAGACTATGCTATGCATACTAGTTTTGGCTCCTTCCACAATAGTGGTGGCCCACAGTAATGAAGGGAAGGCTGGCTCAGGACACTTCTTAGCAGCTAAAACTGGACAACGGACTGTAACTTAAATGCTTATCTGATTGAAAGTGGTGGGGAGGTGAGACTAAGAGCCCTGTAGCAAATAACCTGGGGCCAAGTTTGGGAATCACTAATGTTCCTTGTCCAAGATGCCTCTGAAGAGCTGGGACTGTGATGTGCTACACGTGTGGCATTCGTGCCCAGCACTGGGCTGTGGGAGAGGAAGTGGAAAGTGGGACTAGTTTCCTGTTAGACAAGTGGGATGCTTACACACACAATGACTAAAAATAAGAATGTAAAACTAAGGGATTACTGTTTTTCATTTTCATATTTTAGAACAGTTTCAAGCAGTGTGTGTTCTTATTTTGTCCATTAACATACGTATAATTATATATAAAATAGCTATATACATAAATACATACAGCTATCTATCTATCTATCTCTATATAGCTATTTTTGACCTGAGATCTCCTCAGATATATTTTTGATACTAAGTAAATGTAACAGGTATTCAAAGCAGGGTTTTTTTTGAGCTTTTCCGCCCTTCTTGTGTAGCTGGTACTATTCCCACATTTTATGTGGAGCTGAGAAATCCTGAAAAGGCAGCTGACGTAGAAGTTCGGCAGCGGACAGAGGTGCCGCGTTCCTAGCTCCTGGGCCTGCTTTAGGGGTCGCCGCTTCCCCGCCGGGCTCGGGGCGCGCGGCCGCAGCCGGCGCTGCGGGGCGGGCCGTGCGCGGGGGCGGGCGGGCCGCGCAGCGCAGCGCAGCGCAGCGCAGCGCCGCGGGCTGTGCGCGGGGCCGGCGCGGCGCTCTGGGCGCGGGCGGCGGGGCCGGGCGGGAGGCGCCCCGCGCCCGCTCCGCGCCGCCGCTGAACGGGGGGGCGTCTTGTGTCGCCTGCAGGCTCCTGACGCTGAGGGACGCACGAGGCAGCGGCCGGCGGCGGCGGGGCCGAGGCGGCCCGGGTGGGCGGAGGCGCGCCTGGCGCTAGGACCCAGGAGGACGCGACGCGGCTCTTAGGCCAGATTGCAAATTCGCAGTGACTCAGTCTGCTCGGCGCGGCGCACAGCGGGCGGCGGCGGGGAGCAGGTCGGTGCCGTTCGCCCGGCGGCGGGGGGGCCGGGCCCGGGGCGGTTGCGGGGTGCGCGCGCGGGGGCGAGAGCGGGCCGGGCCGGGCGGCGCGCTGCCCCCTCCCATCCTCCCCCCCTCCCCCCCTCCGGCCGTGCCTTCCCCGGCCTGGGCCTGCCGCGCCGCTCACGGCGGCCGCCTGTTGTCTGGTGTTTTGCAGCGAGCCAAGATGGAGTATGAGTGGAAGCCTGACGAGCAGGGGCTCCAGCAGATCCTGCAGCTGCTCAAGGAGTCCCAGTCCCCGGACACCACCACGCAGAGAGCCGTGCAACAAGTATCCTTGGCCGAGGCCTGCGCCGCGCGGGGCGGGCAGAGCGGGGCCGCCGCGGCCGGGCCGGGGCCCGGGCGGGCGCCGGGGGAGGGGGCGGCTGGGGCAGCGCGGCCTCCGCAGGGCGGCGGCGCGGCCGGGCCTGCCGCGGGGCCGCCGCGGCGCGAGGCCGAGCCGCCGCCGGAGCGGAGCGGAGCGGGGCCGGGCCGCCGTGGCGCGGGGTTTGAACGGCGGCGGCAGCCTGCGGGCCGCAGGGTCGCCTTCCCCCGCTGCCGGCGCGGGCACCTGTTGCGAGCCCGGCGCCAAGGGGAGGCTTTTCTTTTTAAAGCCCTGGCCGTGGCGCGGCTCCTTCGGTGTCTGCCGCCTTACCGGCTTACCCCGCGCTGGGCCGCAGCCAGCGCCCAGCCCCCAGCCGCGGCGGGGCGGCAGCGCGGCCCTCGCCGCCGCGCGATCCCGTCAAGCGGCCGCGCCGGGCCGCGCCGCGGGGCGCCGGCAGCCTGCGGCAGGGCGGAGGCGAGGGGGCGCCGGGCCCGGGCCGCCGGCGCTGATCCGGCCTGGGGGCTCAAGGCGAAAGCCGGAGCTGGCGGGGGAGCGCCCGGTGGCGGCGCCGCTGCCTGCGCCCTGCCGTTGGCCTGCTGGCGCTGACGCTGCCCGGCTTCCTGCGCCCGGGGGCCTGGGCCTCGGGTACCGCTCCTGACGCTGTTGAAAACTGATGGAAGGGGGAAAATCATCTGTACCTGGCTTCTTGTGCTGCTTGCGGTCCGCTTAATATTAGCATTGGGGATTGTTTCACCCCGAGTCTCTTTTAGTTGTGGGAGTGATGAAATGGCAGTGTTGTACGGAACAAAGATTGAGGGAGGAAATTTTTAAATAGGGCTATTAGAAGCATAAAATCTTAAAAAATAGATCTCTTATCTGCCATCTCTTGCTCCTTCAGCTTACCATATTGCTGCTTTGAAATATCTAGGCATCCTTCTGAAATTACATGAAATATGTCAACTTATCGTCTATATATATATATATTTTTTTTTTTTTTTAAGGCATTTGCTTGGAGTTCCTCAGAGAAAGCAACAATTTATTCACGTAGATGAGCACAAATATTTTTTTTAGGTTAAGAGTTTAGCTTGAAGCCAGATTTGCCTGACTTCTGTGCTTTCCTAACAGTTGCAGCCAAACTCAGGAAGACTTCTGCTCTTATTTAAAAGGTGCAGTTAGTTTTCATGTCAGTTGTTCTGTTCTTGCAGCTATGTTTTTGATTTTTAAGATGTTGTTGCTTACTTTGAAAAATCCTGTATAGAAGTAGCTGGCTAAGCAAAGTATTCTGACAATGTAGGGTGAACCCCCCACTTAAGTAGGTGCTCCTGTTTAGTATTTCAAATACAGAAGTGTTTATCAACAGTAGCTTTAATGGGAAATTATATTTAAACCTCCATTTCAGATAACTTAATAGTATCTGGTTTATTTTAAAATAGCAGTGTACATGCAGGATAGGCATTGTGAATGGTGTTTTGAATATGAGTAGGAACTGACTAAACAAAATGCTATTAAGCAGTATCTGAAATGCTTCTTAAATGGCGCTGGTAACTCCCTGCTGTGCAGCAGTACCTGTGTTTTCAAGGAAGTCCTCATGCAAAGTCATCTAATGTTGGCCTGTAAAGTGGTGCATTTTTACTGTTTTATTATAAGTCAGTTTGGGAAAATGTTCTGATACAGCTTGACAAGCAATGTCTTATAATTAAAAAAAAAAAAAAAGGTCTTTTGAGACTGTTTCTACAAACCTTTGTGATGGCTGTTGTATTGCAGGATGCTACTTAGTAGCATGTCCAAGCAGGATGGGGATTGATGGTTTCAAATTTAAAGGACTTTTAATCCATAATTTTATAAGAATATCAGTGTGCTGACTCTTTCATGCTTTTTCTTTGATGCATTTTTGCCACATTCAAGTGCTTGTAACTCAAATATGATAAGGTGGGAAGAACAGGTTAGGCAAAACTCTTTATTACCAAAATTCTGACTCGGTGAGCCTTTCAAATATTTAATATTGAAACTGTTTTTAAAGGTGAGGATATTGAACGTATCTTGGGGGAGGGGGGGAAGGTAAAATGGATGAAGAAGCAGTAAAGAAAGAAAGTGCGGCCTATAACATGTCCTTTGGTTCCTAGAGCAATTAGTGTATTCTAATTAAGTTTCTATTTAATACTGCTCTTCCAGTTCTTTCTGCTTGCTTCCACTGCTGCCTCCCATTTGAGCCATAGCAGGTTCATAGTTATTAGTAATGTCCATCTGACTGCTTTGGTGATTATATTTCTGAAGTTTGGGGGGGGGGGTGGGAATTGAAACTTGCTTCCCTACCTGGCCGTTCCTAAACCAGCTTTTTGACATGGCGCCTTTTACAACTGTCTTCAGATGTATATTGTTTCATTTCTAGGGGTTGTGTAGAGTACTCGGTATTAATTTCACTTGCTACAACCATTCTTCTATTTGCATTTGCTCTCCTGTGTGTTTCACAGCAAAGGAGCTTGGGGCTGTGATAAGTATGCTTTCCTCTTTTATTAAGTGGGGAAGATAGCAGGCTTCTCTGGTAAAGTTACTGTTTGATTCAAGCAACCTACATATCTAAAAATGGAGTTTTGTACGTTTGTGACTGAGACTAAATGAACTGGTTGTTGGTCATTGGAAGGAAGGAGATCCTTTGGAACTGGAAGGGACTTGCATCTGTTTAGCACTTGATGGCCCAGTATTTGGCTAAAGTTTGAATACTTCGAATGCTTAGTGATTCAGCTAAGCAGTCAGTAAAGTAACTGCCTGTGAAGCAAATAGCCTTACTTCTTCTAAAAATTGATTTTACCTAAATAAGTCTTGATTGTTTAAACCTACTAGATTTCATCAGTGTGGCGGTAACTCAAAGATGACACTGCATGCTTATGACTTAAAATGTTATTGCTGAACAGAAGAATACCAATTAATACCAGAGTGTGAAAGCACGATTTAAGGAGAATGGCAAATCACTGTTCTAGCCAAGCAGTGGCAGAATACTTGCAAATTTGAGCCAGAAGAAATGACAAATTTTATCTAGAAAAACAACTATATACCTTTATAGCTGTTCAGAAATGTAAGTCTTCCTGCAGTCTCTGCAGGGACATAGCAAAGAAGTTGTTATTGCTAGTAAGATGCTCATTCAGAGAGCAGAGAGAAAATGGGCATGTATACAGATACAAAGTTTTAAATTTTCTTTTAAGAGACAGTGGATAAGCATAAACTTTGTGATACAAAGTATCTGGCCATTTACAATTAAATTAATTCTTAAAGCTGAGGCTGCAGCTAGTTAGCATCATAAAGAAGTGTATGTCTAATACTAAGAAAGTGAGTAGCTTATCAAAATCTTAAATACTTGTGTTTTGGTGTTGAAATGCCTCTTTTCTGTATGTGGGGAAGCTGTTCTGTTGGATTACCCCGTTGGTTTCCTTAGGTTTCGACTGAAATCCAAAACAGTACAGAGAACTCGCTTTCTTCTTTTTTTTCTTTTTTTAAGTGCCTTAAAATATTTTTAACAATCTGTTAATGTCCATATCCATGGATTTTTTTTTTTTTTTTTCCAGATTTCAGCATAACTGAAAGGGGTTTTTTGTTCATGTAGTTTTAATACACAAACAAACTATTTTCACATAGTTCTTATGCTGTATATTGTGGGCTTATAGTCACAGCTATTTGAAATGACACTGTAAAAGTATATAACTCCATTTAATAGTCATTATATCCAGAAAGCTCTTTGTGCTGTATGTGAGAATGCAATTTTCCTTAACAGTTTTTCTCTCCAGAAACTAGAACAACTCAATCAGTATCCAGATTTTAACAACTACCTGATTTTTGTTCTTACAAAGTTAAAGTCTGAAGGTAAGTTCTTGAGGTATTGACTTTTTTTTATTCTAGATACTTTTCTTTTGACTTTGAACTGAGTTTCCTTAGTTTGAAAGAAATAGGGAGCTGATTCCTACAGTCATCCTCCAAATCCTACAATCTCCATAGAACCCTGTTTATTCTCTCAGATATCTTTCTGGTAAAAGATCTGGTAACTTACTGTTATCAATAAGTTGTTTTAAGATGTTGGAATAGGTTCCATTCTAAATTTCCTGTATAATCTTCCCAGAAAGGTGAGAGCATCACACTTGCATTGGACTGTAGTTAAATTGTGGAGTAGCTTTGCACTTCAGGTGAATGATGATGTAAGGTAACAAATAAGCTTCTAATTATGTATGTACACATGGTAAAACTTGCTGCTCAATCCAGTTATGATCATGATCTCACTAGTGCTCTTGACATGTTGTTTATCAGCCTGTTAAATATTTTGCAGATCACATATGGGAGTGGTCTGAAGATGCTGTCTGTCAAAATCTTAATTCTGAAGTCTTAATTCTAGTAAAATACAGTTGGAGCTCCACTGTCTCCTTCTGTTGGCTTATTCTTATGAACATTAGCTCAGGCAGTGTGGCACACTGTGTGCCTTTTACCAGTTGGTAAATTTGGACAGTTCCTTAGTAATGATCAGGGTTTGTAAAAGGATGGTTCCCCCCTTCCCACCCCAGTGTAGTACAGCTACTGATTTGTGAAGTCTTTGCCAATGATAGAGATTTGTTTTAGGATCTGTTCTAGCACCTCTTTGGCTTTTTAACGTTTGTCAATACGTTGGATTGTTTTTTGTTTTGTTTTTTTCCCTCGGTGCCATGCTAACACTGTTTTTTCTGCCTCCTAGTGCTTCTCCTCTGAGTTTTCAAGTGTTCTTTTTTCTCTTTGAGTTAGATTTGACTTACGTGTGGCCCTGTAACGTTCAAAGCATCACTAACAACACTTCTGTTTGAACTAGTGTTTTGGTTCTTGCTGTTAGCTTATTTTGGGAGGAAGGGAAGAGAGAGAAGGAGGAAAGTATATTTTCATTTTTGAAGGCTGGAGTATATCCCATTGTTTTGGGGTATTCTACATAGGAAGTCTCTTGATAATCTTTAAGGCCTTGGGGACATATCTCAAGTTTGAGAGAAAGCCTTCAAAAAGTGAATCAGCCAAGATTTTTGAGCAAAATGCCAGCATAGATCTAAATTATCCAATACCTGCTTCCTAAGTGTGCTGTCACGCTTTAATTGTTCACATGCTTTATACTGTTGACAGCAAAAATAAAACTTGGAGTAAGTCTGGTAGTGGGATCTGGAGTTTGTACAAAGGATATGGTGAGAAGGTTGCTCCACAGCTTTTTTCCTCGACATTTTTTAATACTGGCTTGCTTGCTAATTTCATCTTCTTCATTCCATTCTCCGCTTGATGTTCTAGGTATGTGTAAGAATCACTTTCCAACAGATCTTCAGATTATCCCATAGCCTTTTTTTTTCTTCTTAATGGTTATGTACACCAATTTGGGATGGAATTAAGGGTAAGAGAAATTAACGGTTACAAAATAGTTGTTTTAGAGCTGTTATATCTGGAAAAAAAAACTTTAAATTTTGGGGGGCTAGGGATCTAGGAAGTTAATTTGTAAAAGTAGGTATCTGGTATCTGTCTGTACTGATATCTCTTACTGGTACGTGAGGTAGGTCACTTGTGTGACTGCTGAGAAGCAGTTGTTGCTTCAGAGAAGCTCTTGTCCTGCATCAGCGAAATGTTTGCACAGTTATAACCTTTTGTCCAAGGCAGCTGTTCTTACCTTTCCAGTTTAGGAAACTTTCAGAATATTGAAGGTGCCAGAGTCAAGTCCAGTGTTGGTCCTTTTCATAGTACTTGCCAAGATCCGAGTATCCTGTTACCTTGCTTGGGCAGGACTAATGAGGGATGCCTGAGGGCTGTTGGTTGGTCAATCATCCCTCATTAGTCCTACCCAGGCAAGGCAAGGAGACCTTTGGAACTGCCATTCACTAGCTTCTGTACTCTTGCATCCCCTTTTGGACCAGCAGGAAAAAATGTGATGAACTCATCAGATAGATAACTGTCTTCAGTGCAACTGGGAAAGTACTCTTTCCTTCCTACTCCTGAAGAAGGTTGTGTTAACAGTCTGTCCCACAGCCTTGCCAAGGTTGTTGGCTAGGGGAAAGAATTAATGTGCACCTTGAAGCACCTACACGTTAGAGCCAAGCTAAGAGACTTAACGTTCATACTGTTGGAAGTTCATGTCAAAAGACATGAATGAAGAGAAATGGGAAGACAGCTTATTCAAAAGAAATGAAGGTATTTTGATAGCTGCTGCATGAGCAAGAGAGCTCAGTTTGATACCAGGTGGGACTAACTTAGATTCAGCTTTTGCAACTGTTGCAACTGCTGCTGAGATACCTGTGCTTAAAGATACACTTAGGTGACAGCTCCTGAATGTGGGCATTCTGTAATGTTTAATAAAACATGTCTTAAATACCCTTGCTTTACTGTGACAAAGGTTGTACCAGATTATCTTTGACCTGAATCTTAGGCCTCTTCTACCTCTGCAAGCAAATAACTTTGCCTGTGAAGTTAGCTGTTGCACTGAGGCCTGTCTGTAAGATGCATAGGTAGATCTTGTGCCTAGTTTGGGGAGGTGTTTAGTTCTAGCATCAGAAAAATTTCTTTTTCAGTTGGAAAAAATGTAGCTCCCTGCCCCATAATAGCTTCTTCAGGCTCCTGTATCTAGATGCTTATTGCTTGCTGGTTTTAAGTCTACGGTTATGCTACCACGTGTGTGTTTGTTTATGTAAGTTTCTGTGGGCCTTGTTAAGCCGTCAAAGGCTTGGATCTTCCTGGAAACATATGTTGCCTTGCTACCTTTTCATTAGTGGAAATATATGGCCAAGTTTACAGATATGGCATATGCATACCATGTATGCTCTAAGTACTTCTGTATTTTTTACTACTGTGCATCTGTAAAGATAGCACTGCAAATCTGGACAAACCTCAACATTACAAATATCTCAGAATATAAAAAATATTGATGAAACGGCATGCAGTCCTGGAAGTCAGACAGTAGGCAAACTGATGGACTTAAATATGATCCCAGCTCATTAGAGGTTGAGGTGTGGGTCTCTACAAGGTGCTTACCAAGATGCATGGTGCTTGGCAACCTTCTTTCATTGGGAGAAGTGGAGTCCGGATTAGCTGGAAAATGTCTGAGTGAAAGAAGTTTGGTTTTACTAATTTATCTGTAAATGAAAATATCATTCAGATACTCTGTTACTGTAGCTGTCCCTTCTTGGATTGGCAGGTATAAAACCAGGCAGATAATATAGTTGTATTGAGTTGCAGTGTTGGGGGCTTGTTTGTTTGTTTGTTTCCTCTAATATCTTCTGAGCTGAGCTCAGGATCCTCTAGGCCTCCCTGCGGTTAATTGGTTATTTTCTGGAGTGCATGCATGTAACTGCTGTTCCTTATATCATTTTCTTTTACATGTGGTTGACTGAAACAGAAGCAGTCCAATGTTGTAAGGGAGTATTATCTTTGTTTCTATTGCTTCTTTCTCCATATGCTTGAAGCAACCTTCTTTATTCCAAGTCATGCATCTAAATCCTCTTTTCCATGTTCTATTTTCCGTACTTAAGTCTGTTCCCTTGAATGAAAAGATGAGAAAGCATTGTTTTAATTTCAGCCATCTTTCTGTTTTGTGTGGGACAGTTCTAGCCTCTAGCTAAGGGACGTTGAGACAGTCATTCCAGACATCTGATGCATGAGGCAGGTCAGAGGTAGGACTTCCAGGTATCAGAAAACTGATAGTTCATGCTCTAAGCCTTGCTTGGTTTATACCTTCTGTAAATGAATGTTCTTAAGATTTCTGGGATTTTTTTCCTCTAAAAAATAAAAATTGCTTCCTTCTTAATTTCATCTTCCTGTCCTTTTGCAGGACAATTCTGTCAATTCCCTATGAGTGTTTTGTTTTTTAACCTGAAATTATACCTTGCTTTATTTTGCACAGCATCCTGAGCTTTATGAATGCAAGATGGATCAGGCTTACGCTAAATTATCAAAAGTTGATAGCTGTTCTCATTCACTAAGAATGCGCTTTAATTTTTAGTAATTCAGCTTGACAGTTAGGGAGTATTGGGTGTGGTGACTGTCATAATTGTGCCATAATGTTTTGTTTTGTGAGGTGGCATCAGCATACGCTGAGATAACACTGCCTGTTTTCATCAGCAAAGACTACTGTGTTGTCTCCTGGTAGCATTTCTCTAATTAACTTTAAGGAGAAACTAAATTGAGAATTTATATTATCTGTAGACTACTCACGTTATGTTTATGCCTGTATCCATTCCTGAGTGAGATCTTCACACCTGTGAGAGAGCAGAAAAAGAAGCTGTCTGTATATGGCTTCAGAATTAATGTGGCATTCTGTTTGGCATTCATTTGACCTAATGCAGCCTTCATGTTGGTGGATGGTTCTATATAAAAATTGCAAGAACATAAGTGATACTGAAGCTTACTACTTGTTAGATAAGGTATGAGATGCTTAGCACCTCTTTATATAGTGAGGAAAGAACACAACTACTGATAACGAGATCTGTTCTAGTTAAGATGCAGACCGTCCATCCTCCTTCCCAAAATGTCTATTTCCTCTCTCAGATCTACATTTTATCTTGCTTAGACAAGAGATAGAGGTCGTTGTTAGTTTGCTTGTGGTTTCTGTAAAGCTCCGAGTTTGGTTCCTTCTCCTCTGTCCTTTAGAAGTGCTGCTGGGCTGTTGCTTGGTCCTAGGTGAATGGGAACGTACGTTTGAGACAAATGCATGATGGTCCTGATAACTATAGCTGTCTGCTAGCCCACATAGCCATCTACACTGTTTCAGCTATATAAACTCTTTGTGATTCTGATTTTGGATCATGTTTTAGTAATTGACTCTTTACCCCATCTTAACGTGGGAACTCTAGTCATAGGTCTGAGTGTTATCTTAGTAGATAGATCATATCCTAGTGTTTAAAATAATCTTTGAGATGAACTTTTAGCCTAAAAGTGAATGAGCTGAGAAGGCTGCTTGAGTACAGTCTTTATGACAGCCTTTAAGGATGGTCTTTTAAATTTATTTTCAAAATGATTTGGATTTTTATGAATCAGTTGAAGCCTTTCTGCAACTCTTGATCTTGTTCGTGTGATGACTTAATCATTCAGAGTGCCTTTCTTTGACATGGAATATTACTATGAAGAAAGGCACTTTTTTTCCCCCCATAAAAGTTACCACAGGTGGTGATTTATTTTCTCAGTGATATGCCATTAACAATTCATCTAGCTCTGTGAGCAGAATTTGAAATGGTTTTTTATAAACTATTACTAGGATTGAAAGTGGTGCTGTGGATTTGATGAGATTGTTTTCTGATGAACACTGGAATTTGAATTTGAACTGTTATCTGGACAACGCTTTTCATAAGCCTGTTCTATTATGGCCTTTCTCAGTATGTTGGTGTTAAAAGATCCTTGAAGCTGAGCAAGAAAGACCATTGTGTGAGGTCAGGTGTTGACTACCCGGCTTCCACTTTCTCAGAGGTGTTTTTGATGAGCAGGCCTAGTCCAGAAGAGTGGTTCAGCAGCTCCTGCCTCCCCAAACATATTGTCATCCAGAAGTATACCATTATTAAATAGACTAAAATAACTGCCAAGGAGTGAATCAGATTGATCTTAATTCTGAATTGTAATCCAAGCAGACTAATCTGTTCTTACATTTTGAAATGCTGCATAACACATGTAGTGTCCTACTTAAACAACAGCAAAATACTTTTTCCATTAAACTCGGATAAATTAGTAATTACAAAAAGAAGCTAAACACAACTGAGTTTCAGTAATCAATGCATAAAGTAATTGAGGTTCTTAAATATCAAGAGTGAAACCAAATTGAGATATTAATTTTATCTGAGACCACATAAAGATTCCTTGTTTTTCTCTGTATGATGCCTAATCTCTTCCTTTTCCTTCCCTTGTAGGGATATTGTAATGTGGATTTAAGGAAAATGTTTCTCCTAAGTAGTTCTGTGGCATACATGCCATATGCAAGGAGTGACTCTTTAATTTTTTTTTATTATTGTAATAGTCTAGAAACTCTGCTAACTCTTTTAAGAGTCTTGAAAGAAACTTTTGAAGTTACCTAGTGGATCACGTAATGTGATTCAGTGCTTCAGGAATGCTTTCTTGGAACTCCTTATTCTTTGAGCATCCAGAATCAGAGAGGAGTGTGGGGTCTCCATTATTGTCTCTTCCACATCCCTGAAGCCCACACAGGGAAAACACTGGAAAAGAACAGATACAATAAAAAGTTCCTTGACTGTAGTACCTTCTGACTAACCTAGTGCCCTCAGGTGTTTGTTCACGTTGGTTTAGATTTTTCAAAGGTGCTGTTTCCCTCAAATGGCTTGTGGAGCTAAAGAAGAAAAGTTTTCAGGCTTTTCTGATCCTTATTGTTATCAGACTCTTTGATTGTTATTAGCTGTGCCACCTTCTGAGGTTCAGGTAGTCTTGGGTAGGGTCTCTTTTGGCCCCACAATAAATGCATCTGTTTTTTTTTTGTTGTTTTTTTTTTGATGAGTTGGAGGGTGTCTAGATGGTTCTTTGAAGCCTTTCCTTAGTATGTCTCAGAATGTGAATGTAGTTTGCTGCAAGGAGTATTTCTTTGCATGTTTACTTTTAAAAGTCAAACCGTCCTACTCAGTGACGTTTACTTTGTTGCCTTTCTTGTCAAATCTAAATGTATCTAGAAGGCCAGTATCAAACACCCGTGTGGTGTTCCCCTAGAGAAAGGGAAGGCATTGCTGGTGTGATTTCTAAATATGCTTTTACCCACCAAGCACTACTTGATTCAGTACAATTATAAGGTGTTTGAGCCAGGCATTTGTTTCATCGTGTGTTTTAATCCTCTTTTCCTTAGAATGTAACTTTCTGGATAGCTAAAAGAACTGAGCTACTTGGATGAAACTAGTGTTTATCCACTGGCAGAATGTGATATAATGATTATGAGCATAGCTCATTTTTGCCTTATTATTCTTGTGATGATGGCAACTTAAAATGTTAGGCGTAACTTTTTTTTTTAAAGGAAAACTGCTTTGTCTGCTGATTTCAGTTCCTAACTATTAAATCTGTTTTAGAAAGAATCTGTGATTCTGCATGTATTTTAACTAGTGATGTGGATTTAATGCATACAAATGTGGTTAAAATCATGACTAGTATCACTTGTTCATGACGATTTCTGATCCTTTAATGAGAAATTGACTGTCTCGTAAAAGAGATAAAACCAAAGAATAAAGATCCTGCCTGAGCAGTGTCATCTAAGAAGCAAAAGATTATTATTTTCTTCTGTTCTAATGCATAAGAATGCAGATAGAAATACAATACAGACACACCTTCATGAGGGTTTTTTTTTTTTTTAGTTGAAAGAGACCCTACCTTTTCATTTGTTTGTGTCTGATGCTAGACTTTAACCTTAAGTATAGTACTGTGAGCTTAAACTGGTACAGTCTACTATCATGTCAGAAGCAAGACTGAGGATATTTCAAAACATTGAGTGTATCTGAATACATGAATGACCTCAAAAGGTAGTGGCTACTATGAAACTAATCAGTGCTCAACTGACTTGAGAGTCGTGGAAAAAAGTTTAACACGACTGCATAAGTACAGGAATGTCTGTAAGAAACTAAAATAAAGCTGGAAATGTTCTGTTGATGCTGAGTGTTGCATATTTATTGGTTAATAAGTAGCAAGCTTCTGAAGAAAGTATTGTAAATAAAACTGATCTGTGTAGAGTGTGGGAAGGCTGTTGAACTGCTGACCAATAATTAGTTTATTGCTTAATTATGCAAGATTGTGCATTCTAACTAATAATGACTACTGATCAATCCATGTGCAAAAATTTGTACATCTCTGCAAGCTTGCATGAACACAAAGGGTTTAAAGAACTAATCCTCTGGTTTCACTCCTGCTTTCAGCTTCTCTATCATATGCCCACAAACTGGTTGTCTCAGCTCTTTTCCTATCTAATGCCATTTTATGTATCACCTCCTGATCCTGCAATTAAATCAGTGCTGGAATTCCACTTTCAAGAGCAGAAGAATCCTTAATAAGAAATCACAGTGCAGTGTAATGATGGTATGATTCGATGCAATATCCCAGACTATATAATTAACCCTGGATATTGTTGCAGTTTGGGAACATCTGAAAAGTAGTGTCATCTCTCTTTGATCTGTACTTGTGTTTGTGTGGGGTTTTTTTGGTTGTTTTTTTTTTTTTTTTCCAAGTACCTTTGCCCTAAATTAAGTGATAGGGAAATTAAATGACAAGCTTCCTGATGGAAGCTGCTTAGACAGTATTTGGCAATGAATGAATTACGAGTTAGGGTGATTAATCTCTCTGAAGAAGTGACTTTGTTGGATAAATGAAGTTTGGTCACTATCTGAATATACCAAAGGTGACTGTTACATGACAATCCATCTTTTGAAATAGCTGTTGGAACACAAAGATTGATTGGGTGAGTGAAGTGAGGCCTTGTTATCAGATTGGTGAGTGAGTATCAAGAAGCCCAAAATACAGGATGCCCACCAAAATTGGAACTGTGTAGGGTGCCATGGATTGGAAGTTTTGGCTTCTCCTCTTGCTGTCTATGTCATATAGGTATAGCTTAACAGAAAGTTTTGTGTTGTCCCGCATGTATAGGTCTTGCTGTAAAGCTAGGCTTATTTTGGTTCTCTAACTGATACCCTTCCTTGCCAGTAAGGCTTCTTCTCCTGTGCATTGAGGCCTTCATTTGTCCTTATAGAACAATAAACAGCCCAACTCAGAGTTCACCTGCCATAAGCAATGACATGTATGTGCTTTTATTGCATAATTAGTTCATCAAGACAAGGCCCTTTCTCATTTTAATTTACTAAGCCTGTACTCAGTATATTTCCTTTTTACTGGCTGACCAAAAATACAGATTTTTTTCTTTCTATACAACATTACCAGATTTTTTCAATTAGCAATGCTAGATTTTCAGTTGCAGTCTGGCAAATAGCAGAGTAGTGTTTGGGCTCTAGTGGAATTGCTCTTCCTAAATAACTGTGCCTCAATCTGCAGTAAGAAAATAGAGTGCACCTACCTGTTCTTACTCTAATGCTCCTTCATACTTCTTAGAAGTTTAACTTTCTTCTAGTACTTGGCTATACAAGTGTTCTTATGAGGAGCTGAGTGAGTGATCCTTTGCTACTCAGGATACCAGTGAAATTGAGACTATCCATGAAGCTTTGATGTGTGACTCCTGCTGAACTTGATCCTTTTTCAAGTAATTTGAAATCCATCTTCATTCTCTCTATTCAATTTCTACACAAGACTTCCATCAGTCTCCTTTCCTTATGAAGGGAAGGAAATGAGGGGAAACTTAGCATTTAACATCCTGGAACACTTAAAACTCTTGAAGCTTATGGCTTGCCAGACAGAATTACCTTTGGTCAGGTAAATATTTTTACTTGGAGATACTGAAGTAGAATTCTTGCTTGAACAACCAGTGTGTGCAGCTTCTGATGAAGCAGATAACCTCACCAGGAAAGAACAATGCAGACCAGCCCAGTGCTGCAGGGCTAAGCTGTGATGAGAGAGGGTTGCCAGAACTGAGCTGAATGCAGACTGCAGCCATTATTGGTACTTGTGACTCTCTAATGACGTTTTTACACCTGAATATCTTTTGAGAGCAGAAGGCAGAGCTCAGTGGAATCTTTACATGGTTCTGAAGAGTGAGAATTATGTCATTATGGGAGGAGGAGAAAGGACTTTAAAATACTTAGCAAAAATGGGAGTAGTGCTTAGCCAGATGCTAAAGTCTATTATTAGCATCAGATATCTCAACTGTGGGATCAAGATACACTTTTATATGGTTCTTCAGATTGCCTTCAGGAAAGATATTCAGGTCCAGAGCTGGCCAGAATACTTTGTGTACTGTTATAGGTGGTATTGAAAAGTATTTCTTCTTTTCTGGGTACTACTCCATTTGACATTAAAGGAAAGGCATTCTTGCTTGTATGTGACCGGTGTGAGAAGTGGTAACATGCATCCCTTTTTAAGGCTGGATTTGACTTCACGAAAGTGGTGGGCTATCCAGTTGTCCCCCAGCACTACAAGATAACACATTGAAACTGTTCTGGCATCATCCTGATGTCTCACAGCAAGCCTGTTTTCCTAAAATCTAGAATGAGGTGGTGATCTTGCTTCCTAGGAGCCATCACAGCCTACATCAGACAACAGCATCTTGCCTTATGAGTAGGAAACACCATTTTTTCGCTGTTAAGGGTAATAAACACTCTGTAATACCTAGCTGTGTTACATCTTGTCCTCTCAGGTAGGACGCTACTATAACATTGCACCCGTGTCTGCTTCTGTGGACGTTTGACTCATCAGAGTGAGAGACTATACATCGGACTTTCTGTATCCTAGACTTGTTCTTAGGTAGACCTCCAGATGAGCTGCAAAAACCTCATTGCTTTCGTATTTGCAACCTAAGTCACGTGAGCTCTGATAAGAAGGAGCATAGCTGTTTGAGGGCGCATGCTAGTGCTTAAAAGCACTTCAGTAGCCTTAAAATTATTAATGATATCTGTGTAATGTGTTAACTGTTTACCATCCAAACAGACGGTAGGTATGCATCTGTGTGCTCTGTCCATAAACCATCACAATCTGAAACTGCTATTAGGCTGTTGCAACAGAATTGAAAACCTACTGAGGACCAAATGATATTTTTATGATATGGTTTTATTATAGAAATGATGCGGCATGAGAGGGGAATCTTGTATTGATGGACTTAACTGGCACCAAAGATAGTATCAAATGCTAGAGGTCTGCTTCACTTTCCTTCTTTTCCTTGTACTGTATGTTCTTGTCAACTTTCTATACTTCTAGGTTGACTGAAATGGAAGGAGGCAAGACTGTGATCTTTCTGGATGGCTGAAGCATATGGCTGACAGAACTTATCACAGAATCTATGAACACTGAAATGTCTTACTCAGCTCTTAGGCCATCTGCCTGTAATCTCAGTGTTACAGCAAGGACTCCATCAAGACCTATATTACTGTCTCTTGGCAGTGTAGCTGTTAAGTTGCTGAATAGCCTAGATTCCATAAATATCTTTGTGCAGTCATGTATCAGAAGACTTTTTCTCAAACTAAAATTTTGACCATGGTGTAGTTTTAAAAATATCTGAGTATCAGATCCTAGGCTACTACCACAGCTCAAGTGGCTGGTGTGCTTTTAGCACTGAGTCTGTTTCTCAGTGATATCCGCTTGTCACCTCTCAGCATGGTGATAGTTGTTTTTGCTTTTTGTTTTTAATCTCTTCCTCACTTCTTGAATTTTTTCATTTGGCAGAGATTTGACTTCAATATGAATCCCTTGGAATCCTTGTTACAAATCTGGAGGATAAACATTTCCTATGAAGAATAGTCTTTCTGTTCTTATCTTGGCTAAAGGAATGAATTAAAGATGCTTCTTACTGCTGCGTTGCATAGGACAGTCCATAAGAGAAGTAGTTTTGAAGTTTCACCTTAATGTGGCCTTGATTTTTTTTATTTATTTTTTGATCTAAATAAGCTGGCTAATCTGCCCATTTCTGACACAAGAAACTTCCTAGTATCTGTATCTGCTTGGTTACATTGAGGCTGTGGTCTTTTCTTCTGTAATCATAGCTAGGCATTCTAAAGGATGAGTCTTTTTTTCTTAATGCATTGTTTGCTTAATATTTTCTTATTATAGTTTATGACTGATGTAGCTTTCTCTAATCTGCCTTTGGCTGGAACTCTGACTTTGTTCCCTATTAAGATACTGCTGGCTTATAAAGGACAGTAGCTGTTGTATGACACATTCACTGTGGCTTGCGAGGGCTTTGAATCATGTGGGAACTGAAGACCCCCTTGCTTTTTTTTCTGGCCAAGAGTATAAGCACAACTTTGAATCTTACTATTCACTTATGGAGGACTGGATTTCTTGAAGGTGTGTGCACCTGTCGCTGGATTCCACTTACCTAAAGCAGTCAGAGTTCAACTTATTAAAATAGTGTAATGGTAGATGCAGAGACTTTACTTTGAATTCAGAGAGCGTATCGATCAAATCTGAGACTGATCAAGAGTTCAGGTGAGAACATTTTTCTTCAGGTCATGTTCTCCCACTGACCTTTATTAATGATATTTTTGAAACTTTAAACAAAATGACCAAAATACTTGGTTCAGCTCGCCAAGGAATAATACTTGTCACATGTCATAGCCAAGTTTTTTGGTTGAGAAAAGTTTGTCCATTCATCCACTGTTCAATTTTTTGGTTTAAAGTAATAAACCCTTTCTTCCTTCCCTCTCCATGCTCCTAGAAAAGTCATTGGCCCTTGAAATGCAGTGCTGTACAAGTGAAACAACTTTTACATTTTTAGAAATTGATATGTACTTAAAACCTGTAGTGTAGGTAAAGTTACAGAATTGTTTCAAGTGTTTATGCATAGCATGGCTTCCTGGTTTACTGTTTCATTACATAGCTTGCTAATTAAAGTTACTGAATTCTTTGCAAAAGCTATATTCATTTGTAAATCAATACATTTATATTTATAGAGCTTAAATAACGCTTCTTTAGGAAAGCTAAAATATAAACTTAAAGACAAGATTAAAATATACTTGAAGGCTTTCTGATTTTGAAGCTTAAATAAAATCAGTTGATTAAAATGAATTTTAAATTCCAATTAGCCAAACAAAACACCCTCTTTTTCTGGAGAGAGCTGCTTCTGCTCAAACTAGCACAGGTCACATGATAAAATGTCTTAACAGCTGTCAGTCTGAAATTACAGATATACTGAGAGTCCTACTGTTGTGATACAGTAACTTGTTTTAAAATATTCTGGATTTGAAAGTTGTATCTCCTCTTTTGCTTATTCATTTTTGCTGGGGTGTTAGTAATAGTTTTGAAGGTCTAGAATAGATCTGCTTATAAACTCTTAATTTCTGGGGCAAAGGATCTTCACTGAACAACCTTATTCCTCCCCCAAATCAGGGCTGCATATGAAAAAAATTAAGAACATTAGCTAATGTACTAATTAGCGTATGAAGCAAATGCTAGTTAGCTAATTAGTAAGCTGTAATTTTAAATGTTACTGTACTATAAACTAGTCCTTTGCATATAGAACATCCAGAACTGACTTTCAGCATATTTTAGAGGTAATACTAAGTCCCTCATTCACTTCTGTTGAGGAACCAGACATGAGTCTACTCCAGTATAACTGAAAAACCTCTGCTGTGCTTTTTCCCTTCCTCCTCTTGTCTCAGTAATTTAGAGGAAGATACACAGGCAAAAAGAGCTCAGTGAGAACTCAAACAGTGCTTAAACTTAAATTCTTACTCTGTTTATGTCAGTTCTGTTAGGTGGGGTTCTTTTTATTAATGGCTCACATAACACCTGTTAACACTGTTTAAAGCCTTTTTTCTTCTCTAATTATTAATGTAATAGATTAATAGAACAGTTGGTATCTGAAGGAAGTACAATACTTGTTTGTATTTTGTGGAAAAGTTGAACGCTGAATTTCTGGTGGGAGTAGGGGAAGGGGAAGTAACTGCATAGTCCCTACCTCATTTAGGTCTTGTAGAGGGGAAAGCTGGTTTCCCATCAATTTCTTACAGTAACAGTGCTGCAGCAAGAGTGTCAGTATGATCAGAATGGCTTCTGCCAACCAATTGCTTTCATGAGTCTCCTATATCCTATGACTGTAAATCTAGTCATGGCCTGTATCTGTAGAAAACTTTATCTTAATGTAGAATTGGCAATATTAATATGCTAATTATGAATAAGTAGAAATATTGAACAAGCTTTTTAGGCTTGGAATTCAATGAATTATTGGGTGTAGCTGGAAGGAGAAGTGAGGAAATAAAGATTAATATCTCTCACTATAAGCTTTGCTCTTGGTGTACTGTTCTGGAAATCTGCCTGGTCCTATGAGTTGATTGAAGTCTGAATGTAACTTATCTTCTGTTGCAGATGAACCGACACGTTCCTTGAGTGGTCTCATCTTGAAGAATAATGTAAAAGCACATTTTCACAACTTTCCAAATGGGGTAACTGACTTCATTAAAAGTGAATGTCTGAACAACATTGGTGATTCCTCCCCCTTAATTAGAGCTACCGTAGGTGAGTTTGCTCTTATTGCTGTCTTCTACATACTGAAAATGTTATTGATAAATTATAGGTGAGAGCTACATTAGTGAGGTAAAGAGTTATGAAATGCCTAAAAACTGTTTGCTTCCAATAATTGCCCCAACCTCACCATGTTTTGATGCAGATACTGATTTTAAATGTGAGCATACGAAAGTTGCACTTGTTTTTGCTTCCTCTTCTCTTAAAGCATAAAGATTTTACAGTTCAGTTCATATCTCTTGAAATCTAGCTGAAAATTAGTATACTTGGATCTCCTAAAATTCAGCTTGCTGCCAATTTTTGTACCTTAAAAACAGGGCTAAGGCAACTGACTTCAGAACTATTTCAGCACTCCACTTGCATCCATGAAATACTTCTGTTAGCTGATTTCCCTCTCATCCCCAACACACACACACGCACACTCCTTCTCCCCCTTCAGGAAACTATTGTATTATGCATCACAGAAATTCAGATAACGACAGTTTCTGTTTTTAAATGCCTTCTGTCAGAAGATAGTAGGTAAGGTGTGGTAAGAAGAACATCAGCTAGAAGTTTCTTTTGTTAAATGGATTTCTTACTTCCTAAATACTACGTTTTAGTGCACCTCTTCAGCAAAATATGTATGTATGCATTATGCTCATTTCTAAGTAGAGATGCTTTTTTTTATGTCTGTACTTCAAGAATGTGGTTTCTCCTCATAAATACATGCATAATAACAATTGTCCTCATCCACTCCAAAAACAAGAAAAAAGTAAAATAAACATAAATCATACTTTTGAGTACACAAAAAAGGGCACCAGTTCAAAAAGAAGTTTAGCTTGTATCAGCTAACTCATTGTCTCAGCAAGTGTACAAAATAAGCTACCAGTTACTGCTTCCTTAGAAGCCTTTGTTTTTTTCTATAGGATTCCTCCTGCAGAGATCTGGGTTTTGGACTCTGGCCTACAGAAAAATGCCCATCTTAGTTTTTTTCCTCCTCAGTCACTTATTTTGAAGCACTTTACTGTGAATTTTATTGATATCCCATCTCCTTAATGACAGTAGAAACAAGTCTTTGAGGTGAAGGTACTTCTGTGCTTTCAGGGTATAGAAGAATCATATTTGCTTGTTTGCTTGTAGGAGCTATCAGTGGAATATGATGGAGCTGATTAAAGAATACATTCCAGCTCCATTTGGATTGCTGTTTTAGGTACTTTTCTTTGGTGAGCAGTTATTCTTTGCTTTTTTCTAGTAGGAAATATTTGTGGATTCAATTCAATTACTATTGAGCTTTAAGTGATTTTTGCAGGGGTTATTCAAGCACGTATGAACTCTGAAGATGCATATCAACTGACGGACTGCATGCTTGCATAAGCATTTCTATTTAGAGCCTTTACTTTGTATCCTCCTATGTGAAGTAATTAAATGTTGTATCTCTATAAAATTCTGTTTTAATAGTGAGGTTGGGCCAATACCCACTGGTCTGTTGATACTAGCTAGGTGTAAATATTTCACTATCTACTGAGGCTGAGTTGACATGTGCTACTCAGAGCTGCTGTTTGAGATGCATACAGGTTTCTGCTGTTGGAGCACCATAAACTTAGAGGGCCAACTGCAAATAAGATTTCTGGAGTTCTGAGAGGAAGATGAGCAAAATGCTGCAACATCAAAATAGCATCAGAGAAGACTTAATACAACCTCCATTCTCCTTTGTGGTCTCTGACATCTGGTGGTAACCACACAAAAACTATCTTTTGACCAAGATGGAGGCAAGCTAGTTAATCCCATCCTCAGAAGTGACCTCACTGAGGAGAACAAGCCTAAAACATGGAAATAGAGTCAATTTTAGAAATGTGACTCAAGGTCAAATGTTAATTTAACTATATGTTCTTGTATCCTTACTTATTTTTTTCCAGTTTTAACTTCCCAATGGATAACACTGTGGAACTTCTCTGGCATGTGGTACAGATTTTGAAGATATTTGTGCCAATGTTGAGATAGGGATTCAAATTCACAAGACTGAGAAATTTTCCCTACTCTTTGCATGCAGACTTAAGGAGGAAATAATTGCATCCATCTGGCAGATGTCTGTGGCTATCATTAAAGTTGTCCAGTGTTCCTAAGCTGGGCAAGACCTGTAGTGTAGCTTCTGCTTGCAGGCAAGCAGGAGAAGTAGCTTGAGCGTTTAAGAGTGGTAAAACTGAGGAGCTTCACTGTTAGAAAGAAAACAAAAGTTAAAATTTCTTCTCAGAGAACAACCATTATCAGGAAGCTCCACTTTTTAGAATTAAGGAGTTCAGAAATTGTCTTTAGGAGCTATAGAGGCAAAGTACAACCCAAAACCCCCAGACCTCCCCCATCCTGTTTGTTATTGTTATGAAAATACTGAAGCATAGCTGTTTTATGCTCAATTCTTTATTGTGGAGTTGATATGGAGTTGATGTAATTAACTGGGGTGGCATGTAATTGGAATACATTGACATGATCCTGTCTTGACATTTATGCTTCTGGTTTTAACAGTTTCTGACATCCCTCTGGAGTTTGTTCTCTCACATGTTTACTGCTCAAATAGCCCAACTGCTGTATTTAGGTTAGATTTCATATTGTCAGGTGAAATGTTAGATTCTGTAGCACTCATTTAAAGTTCCTTACAATTAAATACTGTCTTACAAAGACTTTCAGTTTTAGCTTTTTAACCTTGCAGCTTAGTACTTTGCTCAAAAAGAAAAACGTAAGTTCTAACTGTCAAATGTAGCCCAACCCTGTCAAAAAGTCAGTGAGAAGCTTCTAAATTGATTAGTCCTTTACCTTGATTGTTCTTTCAATGTCCTAGAGAAACAAAGGTGAATGTCTTCTGTTTCCTGTTTGCCAAGTAAAGGAGGATGGTGGGAGATGTTCGACTTTTGAAAGGAGATGAAGTTCATTAGACGTTCGTGTGGATTTTAACATGAACATAAGTGCCTAAAACTTAGTTTTATTCCCTCATTGTTCTTAAGCTTTTTACGAAGCTTCAAATGTTGTAGCTATTGCCTCTAACTTCTTAATAGTCTGATTTTTTTCCACAAAACTCTCTCTTCATCCTTGCCAAAAGAAACTTGCACAACATTAAATGACTTCTCTGCAGACCTCTACAGAAAGACTGTGATGACTTGTATAGCCTGAACTGCCTTTGTTCAGTAGAAGCAAATGTTTCTGTTGCAAAAAGACTGTGGCCTCGAGTAGCTTCTGGCCTAGGCACCTGGAAGTATTTCCTCTAAGGTTATCCTGTTGCTGTATGGGATAAACCTTTTGGAGGAACGCTCAGATAAAGTAACACTGATGCTATGTTTTCAGATAGTCTTTCCTTCAGCTCTGAAAACTTGCCCGTATTACAGGTATAGACTGAACTTTAAAGACTGTTGTTTTTTACCTTCTGAAAACATTTCTAAAACCTTGAAAATATCTTCAACCAGCTTCTTTCCAAAACTGCCAACTTCTTTAAGACCTATAATATGACTACTTTCCCATATTGGTCCAGAGGAGTACCAGGATTTTCAGTCTTCTGTTTGTTTCTGAATCTGTGTTAACAAACCTGTGCCAGATCTAAGTCAGGGAGACAACTCTGCACTTGGAGTAGTTGGTCTAGGAGGCAAGAGCATTCATGTATTTTGTTCTTTTTGTGAAGTTTAGTTTAAAGAAAATGCAGATCACTAAGATCCAGTGACAGTGAAATAAATATTTTCTACTAATGCATCTGATGCTCTTTACAAGACCATGATATTCAGAAGAAAAGCAGTCTTTAAGACTCCACAGATCTCCATAGGTGTTTAGGAATCTCTATGTTCAGTTCTGATTATGGAGAGAACTGGCTTAGACAATTTTCAGTGCTGTAAAAATGACTTTTACCTCTGTCTTCATCATTGCCCTTTGACTTTTTGGTCTCTCCAGCTTTATTATCACAGCTATGTATTTTTTGCCTTAATACCAAGGAGCAGGGGAAAGTCATTTCTCAAGATGGTCTGAATTGCAGCTTCAGGGCAAATTCATGTGGTCAAAAAGAATCACAGAATCACAGAATTGCTGAGGTTGGAAGGGACCTCTGGAGATCATCTAGTCCAACCCCCCTGCTCAAGCAGGGTCACCTAGAGCACATTGCACAGGATTGCATCCAGGCGTGTTTTGAATATCTCCAGAGAAGGAGACTCCACAACCTCTCTGGGCAACCTGTTCCAGTGCTCTGTCACCCTCACAGTGAAAAAGTTTTTCCTCATGTTCAGATGGAAGCGTCTGTGTTTCAGTTTGTGCCTGTTGCCTCGCGTCCTGTAACTGGGCACCTCTGAAAAGAGTCTGGTCCCATCCTCTCGACACCCTCCCTTCAGATACTTGTACATGTTGATAAGATCTCCTCTCAGCCTTCTCCAGGCTAAACAGACCAAGCTCTCTCAGTCTTTCCTCCTAAGAGAGATGCTCCAGTTCCCTAATCATCTTTGTAGCCCTTTGCTGGACTTGCTCCAGTAGTGCCACATCCCTCTTGTACTGGGGAGCCCAGAACTGGACGCAGTACTCCAGATGTGGCCTCCCCAGGGCTGAGTAGAGGGGGAGAATCACCTCCCTCGACCTGCTGGCAACACTCTTCCTGATGCACCCCAGCATACCATTGGCCTTCTTGGCCACAAGGGCCCATTGCTGGCTCATGGTCAGCCTGCAGTCCACCAGGATTCCCAGGTCCATCTCTGCAGAGCTGCTTTCCAGCAAGTCAGTCCCCAGCCTGTACTGGTGCATAGGGTTATTCCTTCCTCCCTAGGTGCAGGACCCTGCACTTGCCGTTGTTGAACTTCATGAGGTTCCTCTCTGCCCACCCCTCCAGCCTGTCCAGGTCTCTCTGAATGGCAGCACAACCCTCTGACATATCCGCCACTCCTCCCAGTTTTGTATCGTCAGCAAACTTGCTGAGGGTGCACTCTGTCCCTTCATCCAGGTCCTTGATGAAGAAGGTGAACAAGACTGGACCCAGTACTGACCCCTGGGGGACACCGCTAGCTACAGGCCTCCAACTAGACTCTGTGCCACTGATCACAACTCTCTGAGCTCTGCCATTCAGCCAGTTTTCAGTCCACCTCACTGTCCACTCATCTAGCCCACACTTCCTGAGCTTGCCTGTGAGGATGTTATGGGAGACAGTGTCAAAAGCCTTGCTGAAGTCAAGGTAGACAACATCCACTGCTCTCCCCTCACCTACCCAGGCAGTCATTCCATCATAGAAGGCTATCAGATTGGTTAGGCATGGTTTCCCCTTGGTGAAGCCGTGCTGACTACTCCTGATCACCTTCTTGTCCTCCACATGCTTGGAGATGGCCTCCAGGATGAGCTGCTCCATCACCTTTCCAGGGATGGAGGTGAAGGCTGATTGGCCTGTAGTTCCCTGGGTCCTCCTTCTTGCCCTTTTGGAAGACTGGGGTGACATTGGCTTTCTTCCAGTCCTCAGGCACCTCTCCTGTTCTCCATGACCTTTCCAAGATGATGGAGAGTGGCTTAGCAATGACATCCGCCAGCTCCCTCAGCACTCGTGGGTGCATCCCATCAGGGCCCATGGATTTGTGGGTGTCAAGTTTGCTTAAATGATCTCTAACCCACTCCTCCTCCACCAAGGGAAAGTCTTCCTTCCTCCAGACTTTTTCTCTTGCCTCCAGGGTCTGGGGTTCCTGAGGGCTGGCCTGAGCAGTAAAGACTGAAGCAAAGAAGGCATTCAGTACCTCTGCCTTCTCTGCATCCTTCGTCACCAGGGCACCCACCCCATTCAGCAAAGGGCCCACATTTTCCCTAGTCTTCCTCTTGCTGCTGATGTATTTGAAGAAGCCCTTCTTGCTGTCCTTGACATGCCTTGCCAGATTTAATTCCAAACGGGCCTTAGCCTTCCTCGTCACATCCCTGCATACTCTGACAACGTTCCTATATTCCTCCAAGTGGCCTGTCCCCCTTTCCACTTTCTGTAGACTTCCTTCTTCTGGTTGAGTTTTGCCAGGAGCTCCTTGCTCATCCATGCAGGTCTCCTGCCCCCTTGGCTTGACTTCCTACTCATAGGGATGCATTGATCTTGAGCCTGGAGGAAGTGATGTTTGAATATTAACCAGCACTCTTGGACCCCCCTTCCTTCTAAAGCCCTAACCCATGGGATTCCTCCAAGTAGGTCCCTGAAGAGGCCAAAGTTTGCTCTCCTGAAGTCCAGGGTTGCGATCCTACTTGGTGCCCTGCTGCCTCCTCGCAGGATCCTGAACTCCACCATCTCATGGTCACTGCAGCCAAGGCAGCCCCCAACCTTCGCATCTTCCACCAGTCCTTCTTTGTTTGTTAGTACGAGGTCCAGCAGCACACCTCTCCTTGTTGGCTCCTCCACCACCTGTGTCAAGAAGTTGTCACCAATGCTCTGCAGGAACCTCCAGGACTGTTTGTGCCTAGCTGTGTTGTCTTTCCAGCAGATATCGGGGTGGTTGAAGTCCCCCATGAGAACCAGGGCCTGGGATCGTGAGGCTACTTCCAGCTGTCTGTAGAAGGCCTCATTAACTTCCTCTTCCTGATCAGGTGGCCTGTAGTAAACACCCACAGCAGTGTCACCCATGCTAGCCTGCCCTTTGATCCTTACCCATAAGCTCTCGACTCGCTCTTCATCCACCCCTAGGCACAGCTCAATACATTCCAGTTGCTCTCTCACATAAAGAGCAACTCCGCCACCTCGCTTTCCTGGCCTGTCTTTCCTAAAAAGCACGTAGCCATCCATGACAGCACTCCAGTCATGCGAGCTATCCCACCATGTCTCTGTAATGGCAATGAGATCATGGCCCTGCGACCGCACACATATCTCTAGTTCTTCCTGTTTGTTCCCCATGCTGCGTGCGTTGGTGTACAGGCATTTCAGGGAGGTGATCGAGCATGCAGGTTTCCCAGGAGGGGTACAAGAGGGTCCTCCATAGCCACATCCCACGCGCACTTCCCTGGCTGCATTCACCTGTTGGAGGCATCCTGACTTGAGCAGTCTTTTGCCAACTACCCTGTCACTATAACTCTCCCCTTCCCCCGTCTTTCCTAGTTTAAAGCCCTCCTTACCAGGTTGGCCAACCTGTTGGCAAAGACCCGCGTGCCCCGCCTCGTGAGGTGGATCCCATCTCTCACCATCAGTTGTCGATCTTCAAACAGGGTCCCATGGTCGTAGAAACCAAAACCCTGTTGCCAACACCAGCGGCGCAGCCAGTCGTTAAGCTGGAAAGTCCGTCTCCTCCTCCTCTCATCCATCCCCCTCACTGGCAGGATTGAGGAGAAGATGACCTGGGCTCCCAGACCCTTGACCACCATCCCCAGAGCTCTGAAATCCTGCTTGATGGTCTCCAGAGACCAGAGATTCTCCTGATTGGAGTTCTCCAAAAGAGAAAGTATTAAAGGAAATCCAATCCAATGTCTCTTGAGCTACCATTTGTCTTGCCTATAATGTCCTCTCCTCTATAATGTTGTTCAGTGTTCTTGTGTATTTAATAAGAATTTTAAGATTTTATTCCTAAGAAATCTGATGATTAGCTCTCTGATACCAGGAAAGCTTTCTCTTTTCACTTTTTTGGAGACTACTAGCTGTAGTGGTTTCAATTTCTTCTACCTTCAAACCTATTAGAGGTAAATCAGTAGCAGTTTATGGATTACACTGTTTCATTTTGTCTTGAGACAAAATGGGCTCATCCAATGTAATACTAGTCCATAATCTGCCTTCCCTGTTCCCTGGGATTTCTGTATGTGCCAGAAATGGAATTAGTGACTCATTAGTGACTCAGTCCAATCTGTTAGCTGGATCTGGATCAGCCAAACTGTACAGCTGATCACTGGATGACCTGCCATAGTGTGTAAGCTCTTAGTAGGTATCTTAGTCTTAGAATATGTCCTTAATGTTTTGTGTAAACATAGTGAGGTTGTGAACACAGAAATTACCACTGGGTTACAAGTTTATTGAATGACTCCAGATATGAAACACTTCTGATATCTGTGCCTTTTAGTATCATAATAAACAAGAGGTGACTTAAGGTGGATACTCAGTGTTCACTAGAGGTCAAGCTTTGCACAGTGCTTAATAAATTTAGAGCCTAACCTGTCTTGTAGTGTTTGGACATGATTATATATTTAATTGGAATTACTTTGCGCTTAATTTCTGACATGTCTGAATCCTTTGTAGTAGCAGGAAGGAACAACCAGCTTTTGGATTCCCAAGTCCTTCAGTAGCATTTATAATTAAATGTACTTCCTCCTTTTTATACTTGCCAGTTCTTAACAGAAGAAACACATTTCTTAACTACTTAGTTCTTTGAGAGGAGAAAAATTAAGAAAACTTGGTTAAAACCTGCAACCTTATGAGGATCTCATTTCTTTCATATGTCTAATTCTCTTAGGCATTCTGATAACAACTATTGCCTCAAAAGGGGAATTACAGAATTGGCCTGAACTCTTACCAAAGCTTTGCAGCCTGTTGGATTCTGAAGATTACAATACCTGTGAGGTAAGGAGGCTTATTTTGAAATAATCAAACTGAGATGATGATTTT
Source organism: Apteryx mantelli (assembly GCF_036417845.1). NCBI lineage: Eukaryota > Metazoa > Chordata > Aves > Apterygiformes > Apterygidae > Apteryx > Apteryx mantelli. The sequence goes on from NC_090020.1 coordinate 58,878,274, forward strand.
CTATTTTGTGTCTCTTTACAGGTACAATGTATATGTAATGTCCTCAGAGACAAGTGGCTCTAATGCAATACTTCTTATTCTACCTCATTCCATGTTCTTAGTGTTCATTCAAACTAGCTTGTATACTCTGCATAAAAGCAGAATAAGACTCCACATGGATAGTCATAGCATCTCTGTTGAAAAGTGACCTAAAGTTATCGCTCTGTTGCCTAATCTTTTAGGCATCGTCAAGTTGATGTCTAGTCCTGACCTTGAATTTTCTCTTACTTTGAGTAGTGTTAGTTGTTCTTTCCTCTGATAACTTTGTCTGGAAGCATGATCTGTCATAGTTGCCATGTTAGGCTAGTATGAAATGAACTCCTTTTTGTTCAGTGTGTATGAAGGAAAATAAATGCTGATTTATCTGTTGTAAACCATGAGGAGAAAAAGGTCTTGTCTTATCAAACATTATCTATAATCACATCACTTTGGTTACTTGATGCTATCTCCATAAAAGCTGTGTGAGGCATTTTGTATAAAGAATCCATAGAGATATGAGAATGGTTCAAGCAGCAATGCTGTTATGTAGTGTTAGTGCTGTTTTCTTTAAAAAAAGAAAAAAACCTCTTGAAAATAAAACTTAAATTGACCGTTATGTCTGGAGTTCTCTTTTGCCCTGTAAGAAGTCACTAAAGAAAACACAATCATATATGAAATTAAACTGGATGTTTCTGCATCTGAGCATTTTTTTTTTATTATTTTTGAAATGTGAACTAGCTTTTAAGCACTTTTTAAGTATGGTTGACTAGATGACTATTGAATGCTGAAATTAAAATTACCATTTATCAATAGATTACCCACTCACCCAGCTTGAGATTTCACAGATGAAGGTATAAAGTACTTAAATAAAAAGAGTCTAAAGATGTTTCAATTTAACTAGCTGCATTTACTGTGTTGTTGTGCTAAAATGACATATTCTATACGAAACCTGATACATTGCTTTCTTCAGAACCGGAATGAACAGTTTGGGGGTTTTTTTATTTTTTGTTTTTTAAACAGGGTGCATTTGGAGCTCTTCAGAAAATATGTGAAGATTCTGCTGAAATTTTAGATAGCGATGTATTGGATCGACCACTCAATATCATGATTCCTAAATTTTTACAGTTCTTCAAGCACAGCAGTCCAAAAATAAGGTAGGTTTAGATGTTGTACTACAGTTCTATGTTAAAACTTTATTTACATGAGCAGCAAGGTTGATATTTTAGAACTGTGTAAATTACACTTAATCTTTTTTTTAAGTGTTCCTGCATGTGCAAATGTGAGAAGGCACTGAGGTTCCATGCACCAGTAATTTCCATGCTTGCCTGCTTAGTTAATAGATATCACTCTCGCCTGTTTATTCTTCTTCCAGATCTACCTACAGTCGGTCTATGATTTTGAAAATGAAACTGTTTCTTCTATTGTCTGGCTTGTTATCATGGAAAATTCAATGTTGTGTTTAGAACTTAATATTCTGATTAGAAAGCATTGTTGGTGTACCTCATTCATTTTGTAATGACTGCAGCAATGAAAGAGCCCAAAATAATTTGCTAATAATGGTTTCTGAGTTCTCATACAGAAAAAAACTTCTGCTTTTTTTGACTGTGCCAAAACTTTAGAAATCTCTTTATCTTTCAACTGGATCATATTAAATGGATTCATCATCTTTTCACTTTAATACTACATTGATCTGTCCAAAGTAACAGAAATATGGGATAGAAAAAAAGATTTCAGAATTAACCTGTCCTTGCTAATATTTATTAACAAGAACAGTAGCTCTTATCCTAAAATGTGTTTTTGAAACCCTGTTTGGAAATTATCTTGAGAGATGATCTACAACTTGAAGGATGGAATTCTTATTACAAACTGTAGTAGATAGTGAAGACTAAAAGGAGGAGCATAGCTGGAAATATTTCATGTTAGGATTAAAATAAGAATTAAAAACTTGCTGACTTAAAATAAATGTGCATCTGCACAGTGAGAAGAATGTGCAAGGCATGATCTAGGGAAAGATTAGGCAAAAAAGGCACTTGTAGAAAGATACACTAATACATCCTTGGAGGAGAGAGAGGTGGAGGAAAAAAATGATTTTTTTTAAATTGTTTTTGTTTTCCCTACCATGTTCTACATGCAAGTTTGGGGGGGGGATGTGTAGCGGAGGGTTGTGTGTTTTTTCTTTTGTTTGTTTAAGACTTTGTTAAGCCAGTTTCAAATTTTATGCAGGACATATGCTGACCTGCAGCCTGGTTTCAGTAGATGGGGCTGAAGTATGAAAAATATTAGCAGTGTCTATAAAATATTTTATATCTAAATATGTCAGAAAACTTCTGAAAGATGTTCTGTGAGGCTTTGTCTTCCAAGAAATGTCTGAGCAGAACAAAAGTTCAGAGTTAATAAAAATACTTGAATGAATCTTCAAAGGCTTTGAAAGGTAGCTTTGCCTTGTGCTTTTACTTCTGGAATTTGACTGTTTCATCTCTGAGAATGAAGAGACCTCTTAGTTGCATGACAAGAATGGATAACTTTAGTCTTCTAGTATTTTCATTTCCCATAGTACTATGAATTAAGAAATAAAATTACTCTCCAAATCAATTTGCATGAGGTGGAATAGAAGAAAAGATGCTTCCTTTTCATACATTTCTGCAACTTAAAATTATACCCTACTGCAGATGTGTATTCTGAGCTGTAACTGTGTATTGTTGACACATACTGGTCTTATTAAATACTAAAAATATTGCAAAAACAGTTGGCTACTTGGCAATGAAGGTCATGGAGAAAATTTCACTATGTTGACTGATACGGAATTGTTAATGTCAGAGATGATCAATAATTGTAATACACTCAAAAAGAACAGCCTTAGAAAAGTTTTGACAAAATGTTCCAGGTATAATCATCCTGCTCTGTTTTTGTTTTATATATTTAATAATCTATTTTTAAATATTTATTAGATATATTAGAGTATCAGGTACTTCTTAAAATCTTCCTTCTCTCAGAAAATGCAAGATTTGGGGAAATTTCCCTTGCAAAATGGAGGCAGGGGGGAGGATTTTATGCAAAATGGAGGAAGAAATTCCAAACTATCTTTCATTGTCTCTCCCAAACCATCACCCCTCAAGACTCAGTGCAGACCACTATCTTTCTGACAAAATGCTCAGTATAAATTCTCTGTATATCTGCTCACCTCAAATTTTATGTTGGTGAGCACCTGACCATGTGTATATGTGATTTCATAGTTCATAAGGTTGATGTGGCTATGGCCTGTGTGGAGAGGGGAAAACAGTATAATCTCTTGCTGTTCTACCTTTTTAACTTTGAGTGGACTGTTGAACTGTTTAGATTTTTCTGTTCTCTTACGACTTAACCTAAAGTGTGGTTTAGTAGTTTAGTTTGGAAGTACTGTTGATGTGCAGATTGTTCACTCTTTCTTTTAGAAAATATTTGGTCAATGTGATGTTTTATTTTGTAATGTTTTTTGTGCCTATGTAAAGCTTAGAAAAGGGTTTTAAAACATGAAAAATAACATATATATATCAACTGTTTCATTTCTAGGTCCCATGCTGTTGCATGTGTCAATCAATTTATCATCAGCAGAACTCAAGCTCTTATGTTGCACATAGATTCTTTTATTGAGGTGGGTGTGCATTCTTGTTTAATATAGGGGTTTTGTGTTTGTTTTCTTTAAATTAAATTGCAGATCTCCTTTACCAAGAGCTTTGAATACTGCTCTGCAACACCCAACCTCCCCACACATCTGGCTTCCCATCACTATCTTCATATCAACCCCATGGCCCTGAAGTTCCTTCTGTGTGCTTGTGCCCTGAGTTGATCAGTCTGAGCGCTCTCCCAGCTCAGGCAGTAGTAGTTCTAAGGTGCTGCCTTTTCATAAGTGGAACCTCTCATTCTGTAAAGATGTAAAAGCAGCGACAGAGGTCTGTCACTTGCCCATGATGCAGAGGTCTGTACTGGGATTGTCTCGCTGAGCCCATCTAAGATGATGGGTCTCTCTGAATACTGCTACTGAATATGTATTAGAAAAGTGATGTTTTGGGTTATCTGGAGTACTTGATTTGCAGCTGTTAATTACTGAAGCAATTTTCTGGCTCTAGACTTTCATTTAGGTTTCCAAAAAAAAAAATCCAGGAAATAATATTGTTGTGGTAGCGTCTAATGTTTTGATCATGTGTACCATGAATGTTACTGAGATTCTGGGAAGTTATTTGCTCAGCTATGTGTCTTTAGGAAATAATGTGGTACTCTGATGAGGTGTAGGGGTGGGAAGGGAACAGAATAACATACTTGCATACTTTAGTTTGCTAGTAATGTCAATTTAAATAAAAGATGCACTGGATAAATTGAGGCTTTTCAACCAGTATTGCTTTCCAACAGAATCTTTTTGCATTGGCTGGTGATGAGGAGCCTGAAGTACGCAAAAACGTTTGCCGTGCTCTGGTAATGTTGCTGGAAGTTCGAATGGATCGCCTTCTTCCTCATATGATTAGTATAGTTGAAGTGAGTCTCATTTCTCAAATTGTATGCAAAAATCTTTTGGGAGTTGTAGAAATGATAACAGATAAAAAGCATTCATTGGAACATGTATATTGCTCTTAACGCTTGCCTGCTTTTCATTTGCCTTCAAGGTTGAGGCTGTGAAGCTGTCTTTTTAGCGCATTTGTTTGACAATGCATGCTACAGTTGTTTATCTTCTTTAAGGTGATTGATCCTGAAATGGCCAGGATCAGTTATACTGTGGAGCAGCCAGGCATTTTCTGACCACAAGTGAGAAGACCATGTTAAAAAACAGATAAGATAAGCAGATAAGATACAGTTACAGTTTTCACATTGAAGCTGTCAATGCTTCCCCCCCCCCCGATGTGTTGGCCACAACAAGGAAAAGGCATATTATGTTATATAGCTGTGATGCTGTCTAAGCTAGTAATGAATTTGCCTCCCTTTACGTTCAATTATACAGGTTAATGTAGTTGGATAGTTCATTTATGGTTCTAGGTTAGTTTGGGCCTGCCTACCAGAGGATCAGTCAGCTCCTGGTCTTTCTCCTCAGCTGCGTATGATCTATGAATAATTTCCACTTTTACTGGCTAGCATGCCAGTTTCTAGGTAGCCTGTACATATGTGACTTACCGGACCAGAAGAATAGCTGAGATCAGTATGTTTCTCATGCAGATTTCATATGAACCAGTGTCAAATCCCGTGATAGTTAGGTCCAGACAAAGTGAAGAAAGCGTTAATTTTTTTTGTTCTTGGACACAAACTTCTGTCAGAGATTATTAAAATTAGGTGACCCCTGAAAGTCTTGTCCCACTGTATAATCTTCCTAGTTTTTGGAGTTCCAGTGTACCAGTCCTGCCAAGGCAGGTCCTTATGTAGCGCAGGACAAGCAAGAAGACCCTGTGATTGCTGGTGCTTAGGCTTTTTTGTTTGATTGAGGAGTCTTGTTTTAGAGAATAAAGTTTTGGGAATGATTCTGTCAACAAGTGATAATTTCTCACCCTCCCAAGTTCAGTAAGGAACTTCCAGGCTTTCCAGGTAGAAATGTTGTCACCAACCAGAATAAGGTCGAAGATTATATTCTCATTATATCTAATATTCTGTCATTGGAAAAACTATAACTAGGCTTCCTCACTACAAAAGACAGTAATAGTGAATTTTTGTTCTAGAACAGAAAGTCTAGACTTCTTTTGGTTTTGGGACTACCAGGTACTGTTGCTGTTTTTCCCAGTTCAATATATGCCTTGGTATGTGCAAATGTGATGTCCCAGAACTGTGGCTATTGCTCAGCATTCACCAGTAGTTTTTTTGCCTCTTTGAAGCTTGAATGCCTCTCAAGGTCAACACTGCTGATGGTGACTGCTCTCCGTAAGTGCAGGAAGTCTTACAAAGAAAAACTTGTATCCATGTGATGTTCTTTATACATATGGAGAATCACTTTTTTAAGTAGTTAAGAATATTAATGATCCAGCAGTGATTCTAAGACTGAAGATATTAAACATCATTTTGAAGAAGAGAGATTTTAATATGTTCATGCCAAGTTTCCAGAGCATACGGGAATGGTTGAGTTTGTGTTTTGGGGTTTTTTTGGCCATGCACTTCCAGGTGACCAGAAATAGGTGTGTGGGGTTTTTTTTGTTTGTTTGTTTTGTCTTGTCTTGTTTTGTCTTTGGGTGGTGTAGGGTTTTTGTTTTGTTTTGTTTTTTGCCTGAAAACTTGGTATGTCAGGAGTAGGCCTAACAGATTTCAATTATTAGATTGCACTTGTATGTTCACAGAGCATATTTATCCGAATACATGGCTCATAAGATCTTTCTCAGTAGGAATACTAACTTTTTATTATACAATGCATAATGAAAAGACTTGTAATGAATTAATAGTGTGTTGATGTTATGAAGTTATAACACAACCACACTTGTTGCTGCAGTCATAAGACTGTGTGCATTCTGTTCCTTTCTTCAAATAAAGATGTCTGTTACTGCTTAGAAAGATATGTTCCTGAGACTTTGTGTATCCTGCTATTCTTGATGGTTTAACAAGACTAACACAATACTTTTGTTACAGAGCACACAAAACCGTGTACTGAATAATCTTCCTATATTTTGTAATTTATTGTTATGAAGCAACATATATATTTCCATTGGCTAAAGTCGATACAACTTTATAACTTATCATTAAAAATACTTATTAAAATTTGGTATGATAATTTTAAAAAAGCTCTCAGATACTCTTCCCACGTTTTGTTTTGTTATTAGGATCACTGTTCTTACTATGGTTTCTAGGCTGTATATATGGCTATCTTTTACCACTGAGTGTAAGTAGCCTTCTTAACCTATTACTGTCTAACTTCATGGAGCATAGACTGTAATACAAATAATGCACATTTACAGAGGAAACTATAGTGTGAGGAATGCCTTCAATTAGATTACAATTTGTTGCTCTATATTTGTCTTCCTGACCAATACATGAATATAACAAAATAGTGGATTTTCAAGCCCTTTGGGGAAAAATGTCCAATCTCTTAATTTCAGTTGTATTAATGAAGCCTTGCTTAAAATGGGTGTGATAGTTCTCAGCTTTTCGGAGCTGTAGTCTGTTTGTTGACAACTCAAAACAGTATTTCTCTTACTTTGAGTTCTCAATCGCAATAGCTAGCCTTTAGGAAAGGCAAATTTTGTGTCCCTGAAATGCGTAGGGATGTAATGGTTATCCCATTCTATTCAATTTTGGGAATAAACTGGTATTTTGAAGCAACTGAAAAGGGGTTTCTTTAGTTTTAATTAAATCCATATATGAGGAAAATAGATTCATGGACTTTCACTCATTTTAGAAAACTCACTGAAGAGCCAGCTATTTCAGAAGTGAGGGTTGGCATGGACAAATGCAGAAATACTATTTTAGAAGCTGCAGGCTTCTTCCCTAGATTATTTTGGCATCTATGTGTAAGAAATTGATGTAGCAGTAGTATAAATGACTTTGTTTATGCAGGTATTTGGGGTTTTTTTGGTTTGTTTTGTTTTTTTGGTTTAAAGTAGTCCTTATTGGGGATTAGATTTTAATAGCAAGCTTAAAGATTTGGTGCAGGATCTCTGAATTACTTTTAATGCTAGTAAATTATGAGACTGTCTTTTTGTTATGGGTTCTACTTAATTGCATCCTGTCAGGTCATCAAGATTGGGAAAAGAAGTTGTTTTTATGGTATTAGAAGTAACAAAATGTTTCCATCCATATAAAGTATGTAGTTGTACTACCTTCTTAGTCAAAGGCGAAGGGGGAGGGGGACTTTTCTATGGGACCTTTTCTATGGGAAACTGGTCTCTGTCTCTGTAATCACAGGTCTCTGTCTATAGTTTCTTGCTAATAATGTTCTGTCTTAAGTAATGAAGACATTTTAGAATCCAAGTCATCTGTCATGAAGAAACAAAATTCTCTTAGCTTATTCCCACTGTAGCCTTAAGTAGTCTCGTATATCCTTCCTCTCCCCACCCTGCCCAGCCCTGCTCAAGAAATGAAATGACTGTGGTGGCGTGACATTGGTGGCACACTCGGTTTTTGCAAACACACTTTGCAATGTTGGTATGTTCTTCTGGGCACTTAAAACTCCTGTCTTATACAATAATTTCTTTCTATATTGTGTAGTACATGCTTCAGAGGACCCAGGACCAAGATGAAAACGTGGCTTTGGAGGCTTGTGAGTTTTGGCTGACTTTGGCTGAACAGCCAATTTGTAAAGATGTATTATGTCGGCATCTTACTAAGTAAGTATTAATGATTACAACTTGTAGTCGTTTTTGAAACAGTTGTCTTTAAACTTCAATTGAATTGCTTCTATATACTTTTACAAAGATAATACCTAGTTTGCAGCATGCTTAAAAGAATTTTCCTATGGTTAGCTCTCCTGCATAATAAAAATGACCTGTAGAGTAGAGTTCATTCTGTAGAATAGAGTTCATTGAAAAGACTTCTGAGGATTTCAGACCTAGTTAAATCCAGAAGCAACCTAACGGTGTCACTGTGATGCTTTACCTCAAGCCTAACAGCCTCTAGCTCAGATGGAGGAAAAGATACACTAATGTGCTCAAACTAACTTCTCCACATGATATTACCTTTAATATCTGGTGTACTGTGATATATGTGTACATACAGTGTTGACAAGTGGTGTTTTGGGTATCTCTGTGCAATACTTCTGTGTGTGTAGTCATGCCAAGGGATATCCATCTTTATATATCACATAACAAAATGACATAAGATCACTTAGGTTTAAGAATCAATGTTTATATCAGTTGTCACTGCAATTTAAAGAAAGCTTTACTCATTTATACTACTTTAGAGAGGATAACTTTCTGAAATTTAACTACTAAACCTGAAAATATAAAGTCTTAGTTCATCATGTAAATCCTTGATTTGAATGGGAATGAATGCCCATGTTTCAGATCTGAACATCTGCATGTCTGCAACAGTGCCTGTAACTTTTTTCCAGAGTAATCTTTTGCAATAAGAAATGAATTCTTCAGTGTTCCCAGAAAATGTAGACTTTTCTTTTTGATGTATTCAGGGAAAGTATTTAAATATATTGGGACAGTTATGTCTCTGATTCTGTTCTCTCGGTCAAGATTTTGAGAGAATAGACATGTGCTTTTCAGCAGAGGTGAGCATTATAAATGTGAAGCAATAAAAAAATAGCAAAATTTCAGTTTTCAAAAGCAACTAGAAAGTAGAGAATTGAGTTTAAAACATCTATTACAGCGGTTGAGGAATAGGAATTGAAAGCAGGAGAGCTAATGTTATGAAAAATGATTTTTAAATTTTAGAACAGTTTCATTTAATTCCTTCACTTGTAGCTTTGAAAGACAAAAGAATGATAGCACAGTTCTTCATTCCACCCCCCTTCCCACTTTAAGGGAGGTGACTAGTATTAAACCTTCTCTGGCCAGTATGAACATTGACATTACATCAGCTTCATACTCAATTTTTAAAAAGTTTTTAAAATGCTGTAAAAACATAGTAGGAGAATAGTAATACTACACATCCTTTTATGTGATCTTTCAATGTCTTGTTTGTTGCTGAGTCCTGCTTGACAGGAGTTGTATAAGAAGTCCATCAATACTTGATGATGCTCTTAATTTTTATAATAAATTAAAGATGGGACAAGATTTTCTAAAAACCTATTTGTAGGGTGTATAACATCTTGTTCTTGTTTATTTTACAAGAAAGCCTGTAGGCCTTCTTGTAAAATAAATAGCTCCTGCATACTTTATGCTGGAGAAATGCTAATTAACTGGTGTTAATTTGAGTACTACTTTTTCCTTTATTAGAAGTTATGCTGGTAACATGCCATTGGGATGCGTGAATATTGTTGCTGACTTGAGTGCTTTCAGAAAGTCTTCTCTTCAGTTGCAGAACATGCAGGGATTGACACCAGTTTAATAACTAGATGAAGTTCTAGGATAGATTAGTCAAGATCTTTTCCATGTTGGGGACTTAACTAGTAACCACAAAAGATGAAGGGGGCTTAATGTAGTGAGACTTTCATCTTTAAGAGTAGTGAGGTAGGGTTCTCGGCCACAAGTAAATAAAGTGACAAGTGCTACCGGTGAGAGCCAACTAAGGATGGCTGGGACAGGTTTACTCCTCAGTACTTATTTATCAAGTATATTGTGGGAGTTTGAATTCTTATTCAAAAGCTTTAGACTTAATTTTCAAAAGGTGCTTCTGGATAAACTTTATCATATTGAAGAATATTCCTTTTTTTAAAGTGTAAAACTTGGTTCTGCCATCTGGCTAGCTCTAGTTAGAAAGTTTGTAATTTGAAATTAATGCTTTTTTAGATTACAAAATATTGATACACCTCATAAATGGAGTTTGGTTTAGGTACTAGTTTTTGTGAGCAAGCTAAAGTTTTCTTGGTTTGGGGTTTTTGTGTGGCAACCAAAATTATGGCCCGGGTAACTGAAAATTGGCTTGCTTTATTTATGTGTTATTTTTGACATGTATCATTATTTCTTTGTAGGCTGATACCTGTGCTGGTAAATGGTATGAAATACTCAGAGATAGATATTATTCTGTTGAAGGTGAGCACCAATTTCTTCTACCCTGTAAGAATATCTGGGCAGCTTGTGACCTGTAACTCGGAATGGTTCAGCTGGTAGTACAGATCTGGTCCACCACCTGTTCCATGGAGAATTAGCTTTTGGGGGCACCCTATGTTGTTCCAAAATCTAAATGCTACTGTTACCATGTCTGTTGTAAAATAGTTGGATCTGTGGACTTTCTTGGTTCTCACCCCCACCCAACTCAAACTTACCCATGAACTACTGCAACAGTGCAGCCTAAAAAGAATGTTCAGAATTAGTCCTAATGACTTTCTGGACTGAATGACCTGGCTTTTTTTATAACAACATTTTGGAATATAGCCTCCTACCAGAATTTCTCTAAAACTTTTTTCTCCTAACTTTCTCCTAATTCATTCTCATCAAGAATTATTTCTTAACAAGAAAGATACTTTGTACTTTTGTGTGAACTTACTTCTCTTCCTTCTATTTCCCCTTAATTTTTCTGGGAAATACTATAGCAAAATGCAGGAAAAATGGCATTTTTAGTTAGCTGGGCAGCACAAGTGGCATGTGAATCTTTAATACTCTTATAAAGTTTTGAACTAAATTTTACACTGTATTCTTAATTTCTTTGAGCAATATAGTTGCACTAGTTTATCTGATTAAAACATTTTGATGACAGGGGGATGTTGAAGAAGATGAAGCAATTCCAGATAGTGAACAGGACATAAGACCTCGTTTTCATCGTTCACGAACGGTGGCACAGCAGCATGAAGAAGATGGTATTGAAGATGATGAAGATGATGATGATGAACTTGATGATGATGATACTATTTCTGACTGGAATTTAAGTATGTCAGAATAATGTATTAAATGTTTAAAAATATAGGTGCTTGTGTAATATGATGACCACAGTAAAAAGAGAACTTTTTTGTGTAGCAGTACTGAGGCTTTGGTTTTGAACAGAAACAGAACTATCTCCTGATATAATTGGTGTTTTTTCCGGAACTCTTTCAGATGTGTAACACATTTTGCCTATGTAACTGGACTGACAAAAACTAGCCAGCTGTAAGCTTATTTCTTATGTTGAATATGGCAGATGGAGCTGCAAATATTCACTGGATGCAATTTAACAGAGGCTTTGGGCTTAGAATTTTAATTCTATAAGCTAATATAAACCATGCTTACTTCAAAAAAAAAAAAAACAAAACTTTGTTCTTAGCTTGAGGAAGCTTACTAATGCTTTCTTGTACTTTGGTCTTCCCTGTAAAACTGTTCTGTGGGTGTGTGGTTTTTGTTTTTTGTTTTTTTTCCCCATTTGAACATACTCCTACTACTACCAGCAGTTATCAGTAGTTCTTTTTATATGCAAGAAATTTGCTTTTGAGCAGAATGTAGAACTTCAGCTATGAAGAGAGGAGATAACTGAGGTAAAAGCACAGTTCTGATGATCTGTATGTATCATAGGATCTTTAGGTCAATAGGTCATGTGGCAAGGAAAGAAAATGCCACTAATTGATTTTTAAGCTTGGTGATAAAAGATTGTGAGTGGAATTCTGATAAATCTGACATAAATATACTTTGCAGTCAAGCAGCCTCATTCTAGAGCAGTCAAGGATTTATGTTTTGACTGTCTGTTTCTATGTGAGATAGACCTGCAACTGCCACTTTGTCTTTTTGTTGAGTCTGCTGCTAACCATCTGAAAAGGTAGAGCAAGTTCTCAAGTAGGTTATTGTCAATCCAAGAGCTGACTTCTCAGTTATGATTTGCAAAACTTTGATAACAAAGTGAGAAAGTCTGGCATCTTGGGAGTGTTGGAAACTTATGTGTTGATGTGGATTAATTTGATAAAATATATATTCTTTTTGAACCTAGAGAGTCTACAGTTAGGTTTTTTCATATAAGTAGGAAATCACAATTTATAGATTTTGTGTCAACAACTTCATACATTATTTTGAACTACTTCATTGAGCTCTTAAGGTGTAGAAATGAAACACCTAATCTTGGTGACTGTCTCAACTTTCATTCAAAAGCTTCTCAACCCATTTGCTTTGTTTTGTTCTTGTACTGTTTGTCCTTTTCACTGTATGGTGGAAAGGTCTTACAGAAAAGTTTGTTCCTGAAAGACCTTCTTTTCAGTTTGGAAGTTCAAACACGTCCACATAAAATTGTCTTTTCCAGAGTCCTGAGATTTTTGTGACAGATGAACATAGTTTGAAACTTATGCATCAGTCAATTTTGAATTGTTTCTGGATTTTTTATTATTGTTGTTTTAGAAGAAAATATGAGCAAAAATTTGTTCCTTTTTGTAAAATCTCTTATTTAGAAAGCAGTATAGTTATAGATCCACAATGCTGTTCTTGTCACTGTTGTTTGTAGACATAGCAGAACTAAATATAATTTTTTTTGAAAAAGATAGTTGAAATTGGGAAAGAGTGCCCTCTTGTCCAGAGTTTTGGTGAGGAAGCTAAAGTTGACCAGGAATGATGGCCTGAAGGGGAAAGAGCAGGAGGAAGGTAGGGGAAAGTCTGTATTGACATATGTCATCTGGGCTTGAGAGAATTTAGGTTATCTGAGACTGGGAACTGAATGTGCCCTATTTCTGGGAGCAGAGTAGAAAAGTTTTGTATTTATTATTTGTTCTAGTAGTTGCTACCTTCTAGGTGAAACTTTCCTGTGCCTTTATTTGGGCTTACTAGCAGTTTGAGTAGAGTTAGGATTTTTGTTATTATCTCTGATGCCTGTCTTGTATATACTTTTGTTCCAGTTGGATCCTTTTTGACAGATTAAGAAGGAAGTGAGATCCTAAGCACATAAGCACAGTTTAAATTCTCTAATATAGGCAATCTTTGTAAAACAAGCTTAGTATTACTTTTCTAAACGTGACAATGCCACAGCAGAGAACCAGAGTTAAGGATTTTTGAATCATGTTTTGAAGTTGTTGCTGATGATTTTTTTTCTTTTATGAACTTTTATTTGCTAAAAGTAGAGGATTAAAGACTTGTAAAGAAATTTTCATGTGTGATCTCTTCCTCCTTATATTGGTGTATCAGGAAATAGGAGTAAGATATAAGAACTTAGTGCAGAGGCCGGTAAATTCCTTGCAGTCTCTAGAGCTTTATGATTTTGCTTCTTTTGCTTTGAGACATGGATTGCTCTTGAACTTTTCTTTTTTAATCCAGTGCTAATGTTTTTATGCTATATCCCTTTCCCCTTAGTTTCTTTAGTTAGTATATTACGTTCACGTCACAGACCTTCCTTCTTCCTTAGTGTTACTCCATCCTGAAATTATGTAATGTATGTAATGTTGCAGTGTAATGTTGGGGCTCCTGTCTTTGTGTTTTAATATCCCTAGTGTATAAATCTTTTTAGTGGCTATGTAAGTGCTGCAAAACTGACTTTAAGAGTCATAGCTTTGTATCAGAGCACAGTGGATCACTGCGTCTTGTATTAACTTAGAAGTATTCTTCCTCCTCATGCCCAGAGACTCCATGGGCAGCTGAAGGTTAAAATGAGGATTATATTGTCTGACTACAACTGGTTGCATACTATGCAGAGATTAACACTCCATTATTCCCCTCAGGGAAGTGTTCTGCTGCTGCTCTAGATGTCCTGGCCAATGTATTTCGTGATGAACTTCTGCCACACATCTTGCCCCTTTTGAAGGAATTGCTCTTCCATCCAGAATGGGTAGTCAAAGAATCTGGTATCCTTGTTCTTGGAGCAATTGCTGAAGGTAAGGTAACATTGCGTATCAGGCTGCTGAATTTCTTGGTTGGTTCTAAAGCAGCTTTATAATTCCTTCTAGGTGAATTTACTCATGCAAACAAGGGGAAGTGCTTAGCTGATATGGTTTCAGTGTGTTGATTAATCTCTACATCTGCTACTTGGTGACTGCAGTTATTTCTTTAATTTTTCATTTTCAAAGCTATGTATGTTTGGGAGGCTAAATAGCTTAGATCGTTTCCTTTATTCCTTCGCTGTCGTAGCTCTGCAGTATATATTTATCGGTCAGTCCTAAAGTACTATTTTGGCTTGACATAAAAGGGACACTAAATAAATTTAAGTCTTAATTTCATTTAATGCTTTCAGAAGTGGAAAAGACAGTAGTCACAGAATCACAGAATGGTTGAGGTTGGAAGCGACCTCTGGAGATCATCTAGTCCAACCCCCCTGCTCAAGCAGGGTCACCTAGAGCACGTTGCACAGGATCATGTCCCGGCGGGTTTTGAATATCTCCAGAGAAGGAGACTCCACAACCTCTCTGGGCAACCTGTTCCAGTGCTCTGTCACCCTCACAGTGAAAAAGTTTTTCCTCATGTTCAGATGGAAGCGTCTGTGTTTCAGTTTGTGCCTGTTGCCTCGCGTCCTGTAACTGGGCACCTCTGAAAAGAGTCTGGTCCCATCCTCTCGACACCCTCCCTTCAGATACTTGTACATGTTGATAAGATCTCCTCTCAGCCTTCTCCAGGCTAAACAGACCAAGCTCTCTCAGTCTTTCCTCCTAAGAGAGATGCTCCAGTTCCCTAATCATCTTTGTAGCCCTTTGCTGGACTTGCTCCAGTAGTGCCACATCCCTCTTGTACTGGGGAGCCCAGAACTGGACGCAGTACTCCAGATGTGGCCTCCCCAGGGCTGAGTAGAGGGGGAGAATCACCTCCCTCGACCTGCTGGCAACACTCTTCCTGATGCACCCCAGCATACCATTGGCCTTCTTGGCCACAAGGGCCCATTGCTGGCTCATGGTCAGCCTGCAGTCCACCAGGATTCCCAGGTCCATCTCTGCAGAGCTGCTTTCCAGCAAGTCAGTCCCCAGCCTGTACTGGTGCATAGGGTTATTCCTTCCTCCCTAGGTGCAGGACCCTGCACTTGCCGTTGTTGAACTTCATGAGGTTCCTCTCTGCCCACCCCTCCAGCCTGTCCAGGTCTCTCTGAATGGCAGCACAACCCTCTGACATATCCGCCACTCCTCCCAGTTTTGTATCGTCAGCAAACTTGCTGAGGGTGCACTCTGTCCCTTCATCCAGGTCCTTGATGAAGAAGGTGAACAAGACTGGACCCAGTACTGACCCCTGGGGAACACCGCTAGCTACAGGCCTCCAACTAGACTCTGTGCCACTGATCACAACTCTCTGAGCTCTGCCATTCAGCCAGTTTTCAGTCCACCTCACTGTCCACTCATCTAGCCCACACTTCCTGAGCTTGCCTGTGAGGATGTTATGGGAGACAGTGTCAAAAGCCTTGCTGAAGTCAAGGTAGACAACATCCACTGCTCTCCCCTCACCTACCCAGGCAGTCATTCCATCATAGAAGGCTATCAGATTGGTTAGGCATGGTTTCCCCTTGGTGAAGCCGTGCTGACTACTCCTGATCACCTTCTTGTCCTCCACATGCTTGGAGATGGCCTCCAGGATGAGCTGCTCCATCACCTTTCCAGGGATGGAGGTGAAGGCTGATTGGCCTGTAGTTCCCTGGGTCCTCCTTCTTGCCCTTTTGGAAGACTGGGGTGACATTGGCTTTCTTCCAGTCCTCAGGCACCTCTCCTGTTCTCCATGACCTTTCCAAGATGATGGAGAGTGGCTTAGCAATGACATCCGCCAGCTCCCTCAGCACTCGTGGGTGCATCCCATCAGGGCCCATGGATTTGTGGGTGTCAAGTTTGCTTAAATGATCTCTAACCCACTCCTCCTCCACCAAGGGAAAGTCTTCCTTCCTCCAGACTTTTTCTCTTGCCTCCAGGGTCTGGGGTTCCTGAGGGCTGGCCTGAGCAGTAAAGACTGAAGCAAAGAAGGCATTCAGTACCTCTGCCTTCTCTGCATCCTTCGTCACCAGGGCACCCACCCCATTCAGCAAAGGGCCCACATTTTCCCTAGTCTTCCTCTTGCTGCTGATGTATTTGAAGAAGCCCTTCTTGCTGTCCTTGACATGCCTTGCCAGATTTAATTCCAAACGGGCCTTAGCCTTCCTCGTCACATCCCTGCATACTCTGACAACGTTCCTATATTCCTCCAAGTGGCCTGTCCCCCTTTCCACTTTCTGTAGACTTCCTTCTTCTGGTTGAGTTTTGCCAGGAGCTCCTTGCTCATCCATGCAGGTCTCCTGCCCCCTTGGCTTGACTTCCTACTCATAGGGATGCATTGATCTTGAGCCTGGAGGAAGTGATGTTTGAATATTAACCAGCACTCTTGGACCCCCCTTCCTTCTAAAGCCCTAACCCATGGGATTCCTCCAAGTAGGTCCCTGAAGAGGCCAAAGTTTGCTCTCCTGAAGTCCAGGGTTGCGATCCTACTTGGTGCCCTGCTGCCTCCTCGCAGGATCCTGAACTCCACCATCTCATGGTCACTGCAGCCAAGGCAGCCCCCAACCTTCGCATCTTCCACCAGTCCTTCTTTGTTTGTTAGTACGAGGTCCAGCAGCACACCTAGTCTTATGACTTGAGTGTACTGAACTGCTCTTTGTGGATGGTTCTCTTGTTTAAATGTGGTGACTTCCATTTCTTTGTACTTACTAAAACGCTTGGGGGGGGAGGGGTTGCCAGTATTTCCAGCATATCTCTGCATTTTGGAAACCAAAGGAGTATGTTGGGGGCTATGCCGGGATTATCTTGGTTTTTCCACAGTGCCTACTGAACATACATTTTCTTTTTGCTAGAGAGCTTTTTTGTTGGTTTTGACTTCCAGTCAAGCAAAGTAAAAGTTAGCACTTTTGGCAAATCTTAGTTTTTTATTGCTGCCCTTGCTGATCATAAAGGTGTAGGTTTTTTTGCTGGTCAATGTTTGCATGAAATTAGGAGAAAAGAAGAAGAAAATTAAATTTCCTGAAGAATCCTTTTTAATGAAGTGACTGTTTGCTTTCAAGGCTGAATCTTTTCCGTATGTTTTTTTTGGCCACTCTGAGTGTACTGATGTTTTTGGTAGGATTTCCAGGCTGTAGAAATGTATTTAGTTGGATGTACTTGCTGTACTCCAGATAATAAAGCAGAACTTTTGGAGTTTGGAGAAGCACTGAAGTAGAAATATAATTGAGATGTATATAAAATTGATTGTGGATTTTAAGTATTGCTTATGGTAAGGAGCTAACATAAATTAGGTAGATTATGTGTAAAGGTATTACTGCATGATAGAGAATGAGAGTACGTCCCTTCTAGAAAACAGAGAACTTAATAGAGGACTTCTTTTGTGGCTCTGCAATAGCTGTGGTGTTTTTCCTTACAGGCTGCATGCAGGGTATGATTCCATATCTTCCTGAGCTGATCCCTCACCTTATTCAGTGCCTCTCTGACAAAAAGGCTCTTGTGCGCTCCATTACATGCTGGACTCTTAGTCGCTATGCACACTGGGTAGTTAGTCAACCCCCAGACACATACTTGAAGCCATTAATGACTGAGTTGCTAAAGCGTATCCTGGATAGCAACAAGAGAGTACAAGAAGCTGCCTGCAGGTGAGTCAAAGCTTGAACAAAAAGCACTAATTGCGGCACTGCATTTTCATGGGACACTGTTTTAATGCCTTTTTTGATGGAGGCATGACTCCATTTTTAGCATTGATTTTTTTTTTTTCTTTTAAATAGGGGTAAGTTCAACTTCTTGTGGAGTTGTCACCAATTCTTCTGAGTTCTGATAAAGTGAAAAAGTTAATTTGCATTTCTCTTGTCCATTTTGATTTCATAGTATGTTAATCACTGAACTAAAATAATATATTGCAGTAAAAGAAAGTTGCCTGTATGTGACACCCATTTTTTCAATATTTGAAGTTACTTGTTTCATTGACATCACTGACACCATTCATCTGGCTTTTATATGTGTATGTACAGAGTCAATACCAGTCACAGTGGAAACCTATCCTATCATTGAGTAACTGATGTTGCTTATATCTGGCTCAGGATCACCAAAACATTTGTGTTATAATTCTTTGCAAGGGAGACTCCTCTTCTCTTGAAAGGAATATCCTGGGAGATAAGATTCACTCTCCCACTTGTCTACTGATACTTCAAAAAACAAATATTAAATGGCCTCACTGTGATGCTGAGCTTTTTGCACAAGAGGTGCATACAAGTTTTGCATGCTAATTTGTGTGGGGCAGGACTCTACACAGCAGATTTGCCAAGAAGGTTTCTTCATAAAGCAGTATTAGATCTGCACCTGACTGTGTACTTAAAATACTCTTTTTTAGTTTCAGTAGTGCATAAGGAGGAAGCTGAGATCAGAGTTCTTGTACTAGGCACAAACTGGTAGATGTATCCTTGCCTGAGAATGGGTACAATGAGTTTAATGAAATTTATTAAGCAAGATTTGTGTATTAAACAGTTTTTCCCTTTTTATCTCTAAACCTTGTCAAACATTTGGCTAGCAAATTTGTTCTGGTTTAACTCCAGCCCCTTCCTACCTGTCTTCTCAAAGTGATAATCTCCTGTTCCTTCCAGAATGAACAGGAACATGGTGATACAAGAATATTCGCTTCACACTTTTTAATCCAAGGAGTCAGAGTTCAGTATAACTTTTACTTATTAAAAAAAAAAAAAAGCTTTGGTCCACACTTCTCTCTTACAGAACATGGTTAAAATGTACGTGTAGTTAAAAACAGCTATGTTGCAATTGTTGAATACCCTCATGCAGCGCTTACAAAGGATACGCAATAGGCAGTGGAAATTGCTAAAGTAAGAGGAAGGAGAAACAAGGGAAATACTAAAATAATAATCCAACTGATTTTTATTTTTTTTTAATTCAGCCAGTACTAGATTTATAGCATACATTAAAGTGCTTTCTTCAGAGTAGAGTTTCATTAAAATTACTGCTGCAGCAAGAAAATAAACAGTCTGGGGAATTCCGCTTTGAGGAAAATGTGGAGCTGTTATAAGTCAAGACATACTTGCTAGCTTTATAAATTGTAAGGACATGTTATGATCATTCTTGGATAGGAGCAAAAAAAAAATGCATCCCTACAGTGAATAGCTACATAGATCTTTAATTTCTGCTATATTGAAAATTGAGTATAGAGTATTACGTATTTACATCACTGACTTCTGTATCATCTCAGATATCTAACTGTAATTTCCTTGCTATTGAGAAACTACTCCTTTAATTGGGGATACCCTAAAAGCTCTTTGACTTATGTATGTTCTCCTGCTCACATTCTATGTCTTTCTGAAAAAGCAAAATAAGAGATGACACTGATATTAGCCATTTAAAGCATTCACAGTTGTATTGTGCTAAGAAAAAGGCATTTCTGTATTTAGTAGCACACTAACAAGGGGTTGTTCACCTCATAGGGTGATGCATAAATTTTTAGTGCTAGGATAGGCTAATAATAGTCTTGTTGACACAAGCCAGGTGAATAAATCTTTAATAGCTCGTGGTTTTTTCATTTTAATATTTCTCTGAAGTGGTATATGTGTTATTTGGGTGGGGGGGGGGTTGTTTTGGTTTTGGTTGGGTTTTTTTTTTTTTTTGGTGCCATCGTTCATAAACATTTAACAGACAATCTGATAAGGTTCTGTGATGTGTGCTTTGACCAAGGCTGGACGTAATTGTTCATGCACTGCCTTTGCTTTCTGTTTTCTGTATCTTTATCTGTTTTTCTGTGCAGTGAAGTCCAAAGGGTACAGGCTATCTGATGTTGACATGGTATCTGGCACAGTGGTACTGGGGCTTCTAGGTGCGGCTAGAGCACACGTTAAATGTAACAGCTTGTGTTATGGTTCCTAATGTTTCAGTTAATGTATTGTAACTTCCTATACAGTAACTCTTCTAGGGATTTTTCCTGTGTATGCATGGCTTTACAAAAATATTTTTGAATTTTATTTGTCGCAGTATAAGTGAGTCCTTAATGTGTTCCATCAAAATCTGCATTATCCCAGTAATACCATTTTGAAAATGTATCTCAGATGAGTCTGAGGACTGAGTACAATTAGTATTGAATGGAAACGTGTTGTGTTGGGATGTTGTTGAGTTTTTTTGTTTTGTATTGTTTTCAAGGTACTGACTGACCTGTTTTTTGTCCCTCAGTGCCTTTGCTACTCTAGAAGAGGAGGCTTGTACAGAGCTTGTTCCTTATCTTGCTTATATACTTGACACTTTGGTCTTCGCATTTAGTAAATACCAGCATAAAAACCTGCTCATTCTTTATGATGCTATAGGAACTCTGGCAGATTCTGTAGGACATCATCTAAACAAACCAGTGAGTATCCCTTATATTCTGTAGAAGTGCTCATTATATGTTGAGAAATGGATTCAGTGTGCTTTATATGTTAGAAAATGGAAATCCTGATCTTTCTATGTAGTTTTTGGTCACATTAAATATTTACATGTAAAACACTTACATAGACTGCTTGTAACTTGCCCACTACACAAACAATCCCTGTTTTGAATAAACCACTGTGTTTGTAGTGGCTTTTGATTTGTGCTTTGAATTTGATTATTTTTTTCCAGTCTCAACATTTTTCAGGTCAAAGGAGATACCTGTATCAGTATAGATACTAAAAAGAACTTAAGAGAAGTAGGTGTAATGTGTTTGCGAATTTCTAATGACCAATCTCTTTTGAGGAACGTCTTTCAGTACAACTAAGCTGCTCTCTGTGTGTCTCTTTCTAATGTATTGGAGCACATTGTTGCCTGAAACTACTTTATCAGAGGATGGGACAGACATACATTTTATATATAAAAGCGCAAAATCCTTTGGACAAAGCACAGATAACACACAGGCACATAATGTGTTTTTTGTAGCATGTGTGCTTATTAATAGAATATATGTACATGTCATATGTTACATGCATCTTATGCTGGCTGTTAGAATTTGTTTTGTCTCTCTGTAATGTTTTGCATGACAGACACACTAAAACAAAACTACTTGGTTTGTTGCCATGGCATTTCACTTCCCATCCGAGGCCCCATGCAATCAGAAGACCTCTTCTTCAGTCTCCCTCTGGCGTTGGTCAACTTGACGGTTGACAGCACCATAAAGGAAGATAAATGGGAGCTCCTGCTGGCAGTGGGAATTTCTTCAGACCTTTAGAACACTATCTTTGGGCACAGCATTAGTTGGCAGCATTTGCTGGATCTTTGGGTACCTTCTGGGAGCAACAGGCACTATAGGGATGCCCTGCTCAGTGTTCTTGTGACTGAGCAGTGGCAGAGAAGATACCCATTCTCTATCAAGCTGTTGCATCCTGGTGGAAATGGGTCCTTCTGGAAGGATGGGAAATGACTGCCTTCATGGATGGTTAGTTGCTCAAGGAAGAATTTTCATGAACATGGATGGGATTGTAGCATGAGGGCAATAGGGCATTGCTGAGAAAAGCAGGTGACAGATGCACAGCCAGAGTGCATTGCTAGTAAAAAGACTTTTCTGTATACCCTGAGGTGATCGTGTGGATTTACAAATCAGGGAGCAGTTGAAAGTTGCTAGACTGAAACCGAACCTGGAGGAAAAGGTTCACTCTGCAAAAGGTTGTGTGCCTCTACCAAGAAAACAAAAACAAAAAAACTTGTTGAACTGAATGGAATATTGTCTTTCCCTCTTTACTGTGTTTAGAAATTATTACATGAGTATTGCTTCACAAAAATAATTCCCACATACAGAACAGACGTGATGTATTTCTGGATACAATTAAATAAACACTTGTGGTGGCAGAACCAATCTTCAAATTTTTTTTATACGGTACAGCTCACCAATAGCGTGAGGAAATTAAGACTTACAAAGTTACCTTTATGTGAAAGTTTTTAGCTGAATTATGTCAGTCACTGCTTCTTACTACCTCAACTATAATACTAGAAACACAAATTTGATTGATATTGGTGTTTTGTTGAAAATCTTAAGACCTAATTGTAAACACTAAGATTAAACTTTTATCAATAGACAGAAGAGCCATCAATTTTTAAACATTTTACAATGGTTGAATTATGGTACATCAGTTTTGTCTTTTGTCAAAAGAAAAGTATAAGTGGTTTTTCATTCCACACTTAGTTTATTTCGAGGCTAGAAAACCAATATATTGAAATTGTTTCAGCAGCTGATGCATTTTCATCCTAAACAGGAATATATTCAGATGCTAATGCCTCCATTAATCCAGAAATGGAACATGCTGAAGGATGAAGATAAAGATCTCTTCCCTTTATTAGAGGTAAATGTTAAAAATTGAATATCCTTAATCAATTTCTTTTAGGAATTACACTTGCATTACTGAAGAAACTCCTACTAGGAAGCGTGACTATAAAAGTTGACAGTGTTAGGCATTTTTCATAAAGGAGAAAATCTGATTCTAGTGAGAAAATCTTGTGCCTAAAGAAGTATCATTAGGTTTAGTGGAAAGTTTAGATTTTTTTCTGCTGTTTTTGAGTATTTTCTTTGGGATTCTTTTTAAAGAAAAAAATAGTGTTCCTTTTCCCCTTTTTTTACCTCTTTTTCCCCCTCTCCTTTCACTCCTCTATTAAAGCTTCTGTCAAACAAGCCAAAGATGTGAACTAGACCATGTAAACTGTTTTGCTATACTTTCCAAATCTGAAGCAAGAAAACTCTTGTAGAAAAAGTAGTTTCATAACCTAACTTTAATGCTAAGTCTTTTATGTGAGCTTGTATATAAGTGTTGGCTGAATATTGTAGTAGCTGTATTCATATGCGCTTTGTCAGCCGCGTCTAAGAAGATACTACTTCTGAGAAGTTTTCTTAACTGGCGTATTTAGGAGAGAGTCACAGTTAGCTGACAGTTGGCTTGGCTCAGCTAGTAAGTACTGATTTTCTAGGTTGTGTTTATTTAATCAGGTATATATGACTGTACTTACAATGCTGACACTGCCCACCCCTCCCCTCATCCCTCCAGTAAAAGACACTGGGGGCACAAAGAAAATTTGTGACTTTTTCATTACTTATTTATTCCAGTGCCTGTCGTCAGTTGCTACTGCCTTGCAATCTGGCTTCCTTCCATACTGTGAACCTGTGTACCAGCGTTGTGTAAATCTGGTGCAGAAGACCCTTGCACAAGCCATGGTATTTTTCTATTGCTATTCCTAGGATTTCAGAATATCTCCTTCAATCAATGTATTAAGTATGTAATATTATGGCTATGTAAAGGGATTTATAGTATAACTATTGAACGTCTAAATGAAGCTGCAGTTGTGAAACTGTTTTTTTTCTTTCATGCATGCTTCTGAGACAATCTAATACTCGTTTTGAAAATGTGTGCTTGTTGTTGCAGTTGCACAATGCTCAGCCAGACCAATATGAAGCTCCAGATAAAGACTTCATGATTGTGGCTCTTGATTTACTTAGTGGTTTAGCTGAAGGACTTGGAGGCAACATTGAACAGCTAGTGGCTCGCAGCAATATCCTGACACTAATGTACCAATGCATGCAGGTGAGATGAACCTGTTTAATCCCAGAATTTTCTTTCTTATGAGAATCAAAACCACTACTAGAATTATCTTTTTCTTTTTTTTTTCTTTAGGATAAAATGCCCGAGGTACGGCAGAGTTCTTTTGCATTGTTAGGTGATCTGACAAAGGCGTGTTTCCAGCATGTTAAGCCTTGCATCGGTATGTTTCTTTTTATATATTAAACAATTGGCTTGTTTTACAAATTGGTAAGAAGCTGGCTTAAATATTATTAAGCCAGCTTCTGTGGCTGGCCTTGTTATGGTGGTGTTAGTTTTCATTACCCTTTATCAGCAGGAGTTATAGTCTTGTCTACTTCAAACTGTGTGTTTAAAAATACGCATTTTTCCTTTTATAGACAGTGAAGAAGTTCATTTTGTCACTTGATTTTTATAATGCAATGAGCTGCCTGTTTTGCTGGAATAAAGCAATACAGATAGACTTTAATTAGAACAGTTGCTTTCTTTGATTAAATTCTTCAGTTTGTAACTTCTACTGTTCTACTATAATTTAGTGTTATACAATTACATATATATTAAAATTAGGAAACTTAGAGAGAAATTTTCCTTTTCAGTAGGGAAGTAGCATCAGTTACAGACTTCCAAAATATTTGTTGTCTCATCCCTCAAATACCCTAGAGGTGCCTTCAGCTTGCCAAATGAGTGTTTGGATAGGCTGGGAATTGAAAATTTATTTTGGCAAATGTCATAATCTTATCTTTGTGATTCATAATATTTTCTTAAACTACATTTAATCAAGGAGGTGATTGACTTCTAGGCTTTATTTTCAAGCATAGCTGAATACGTAGCTCTCCGCATGCTTTGAGGGTTGTTCAACTATCTTATAAAAACTAGAAGTATTTGTATTTGATTTTTCCCCCCCCTACACCCCCCACCCCTCTCCCCCTCACTTCCCATCCCCAAGAAACAGGCAGAAAAATTTGTAGGTTTACATAAAGGTAAAGTCTTATTAGAAACCTTTCAAAATCATAGTTTGAAAAGACTTGTATTGATCTGTTTAGATTCTAAAATCCAGGTTAATCCACTATGTAGCAGAAATATAGCTCTTGTTAATTCATGCATAACACGTTCCGCTTATGTGGTTTAAAAAAAAAAAAAAACTTTTGTTGTGAGCTTACAGTATTAGGGCAAGATGGTTGTATTGTGTGATGAGACTTTAAAATGTTGTTCTTTCTAGCTGATTTCATGCCCATTTTGGGAACCAACTTAAACCCTGAATTCATTTCTGTGTGCAACAATGCCACCTGGGCAATCGGAGAAATCTCCATCCAGATGGGTAAGACTTTTTTTTCTTTTGAGAGACTTTCTTGAATGTTTTCGCTTTTGGCATGTTTTCTTTGTTTTTTGTTGTTGGTTTTTTTTTCTCAGAGTGATACTTTCACATTAAAATTTAAATTCATTTTGAGATTCTTGTCCTGATATGAAGTTCAGTGTACTGGATCTATAGAGATTATGTATATTAATGGTCATTTTCTTCTGAATCTTTGTTTTTGGCTATTTTAGGTATAGAGATGCAGCCTTATATTCCAATGGTGTTGCACCAGCTTGTAGAAATAATTAACAGACCCAACACGCCAAAGACGTTGTTAGAGAACACAGGTACCCAAAAACTGAACCATTCATGGTGAAGGGAATTAGGTTTTTTTGTTTGTTTGTTTTGGCTTTAAAAAATACGTAGGCAAAACACACCAGAACTGGT
Source organism: Apteryx mantelli (assembly GCF_036417845.1). NCBI lineage: Eukaryota > Metazoa > Chordata > Aves > Apterygiformes > Apterygidae > Apteryx > Apteryx mantelli. Next base: position 58,903,934 of record NC_090020.1, read on the forward strand.
ATCTGGCTTTTCTAAACAAAAGTAATCTGTTTTGCAGAAGTTCTTACAAGTCTCAGTCTTGCAGCAAAGCATCTATCATATATCTAGATTCTTTAAAATGTTGCTTTCTCACCTTGTAACATTTATTATATTTATTTATCATTATCTGAAGTTCAAGTATTTTCTTACAATTTTATTTGTTTATTTGACATGACAAATGTATGCAGTAACACTTTTAAGACTTAGTGGCCTTACTTTACACTGATTTTAATATATGCATGTACTTACATATAATGTGTACTGTATATATATGTCTAATGTTTGAAGCAAATGTAATTGGCATATAAAAACAAAAAATGAACTCCTTTAACTTACAAAAAAGACTAGATTTTTTTAAAAGAAATTTATAATATCATGCATAAAATCTAGATCTGTGATGGCAATATTACCACGATGTAACTAAAATTATGTGCAATATCTATTACCTGATCACTTGATTACAAATTTCTGAAAAGAAGGCTAACGATGGCACGCGTGTTTGTGTACAGCCAACAACTTTGACTTTCAAATTGGGAGCAGTCCATAAATACCTTATTAAATCCAAATTTCTGAGGCTTGTTTCTTTTGCATTTTTAGAGGGAATGTTCTGGTATGAAGAGCACCTTCCATACTACAGGAAAACTCTATTAATGATTTGACAGGTTTTTGTTTTATTATTTTATTAATAGAGAATCTTTCCAATTTTTTTTTTGTTTGATAACTAATTATCATGTGAGAAAACGGTAGTTTAGTCATTATAACCTGACATGATTGAAAATGATGCAAGTTCAATGCTACAGTTGCATTTTTATGAGATAAGCGTGAGTTAAATTGGAGAGAGATTTTCAGTGCATATTTTCCTCCAGTATTTTGTGAACTTAAAAGCTCCAGTGTCCCTACCCCCTTCTCTTCTTTCCTCTACTTCCCTAATCTAGTATGGAAGGTGAACTTGAAGAAAAATTAGCTAGTTGTTTGGCATATTATAGGTATTGCTTTTTAAAAGGATAATTTTGGAGTAAATACCTATTCATTATGAAGTAAACTATAGAGTAGTATAGCAATATAAAAAAATATATATATTTTTTTATTATTATTTACACCCTTCCTCGTTTTTCCCCCCACTGATGGATGTGTAGTACCTATAACTGACAGGCATCCAGTACTTAAATGCTTGCTTCCATCACTATTAGAGAATTTTTGGAAGCATCCAAATACTGACGTTTTGTTTATTCTCTTAATAGTTACTTTAAATGTGGATGCATAACTGCAAATAAATGTTGTGTGGTGTACTTATTATAAGTTTGTTGTGGGATATTGTGCTGCATGCTACTGGTATGTGCTAGAATATTGTTGTTTTCTACTTTAGCCTACTATGTAATAAGCTATTAAGCCACTTCTCTTTATGGAAACATGAGACAACATTAGCAAAAATTGCATAGAAAATGTGTACATGCCAAAAATTTCACCTCCTTTTACAGACTGTAGCTGTGAGGACTTAGTGATGAAACCTACAAGTGTATCTTCTTTTAGAAGTAGTACTTCAATTGCAAATAACTTGTTTATTATTAACATAATGCTTGAATTGCATACTTAAAACCAATCTCACAGAAAAGACAGTTTCACAAGTTAGATCTGCTGAAAACTTTAGATGCTGAATACTGAAATTGAGTAGTATCAGAGAAAAAATAGTACAATACCAGTGTGCTGCGGCTTTCACGGAATGAGCACGCTTCAAGCTGCTAGTATATCCTACACCAAACTTTTTTTGGAGAAAGCATCATCTGCTTTACTGCATGTTTCATGAAACTGTTCACAAATGCCTGTTTAATTAGAGTGTTGCATAGTATGTCCCTTGAACATAGGTTTCCTTTCTCTGCTTCATATAAATCTGCTGGATTTTAGTATTATTCATGTATTTTGCTTCAAGTAATCCTGATACATTATTCCCCACCCTCTCCTTTTTCTAAAGATTAATCTTTTGTGAGTTGAGCAAACACCATTAAAACACATTTGTATGATGGTATTTCCTTCTGTCTGTCCCTCAGAACAAAGGCCCAAACTATCTAACCATCCGGAGAAGCAGTTCTGCTATTCAGGTGTCCTGCTGCCTTTGTATCAGAAGTCAGATTCTTCTGTGACTTCTATGAAGAAGCCTTTTGTGAACAATAGAAATATTGGGATTAACAAACAAATTTATGATATGCAATTAGTTGCTGTGAGATAGCAACCGCTTTAAAATAAAAACTCTGCAAGATCGTGAAGCAAATAAGTATTTAGTGCTTACTGAGAAGGGCATCATTTACTTAGTATTTTTAGGTAGGCCACAGTATATTCAGTGTAAACATGTTTCTAAATGTAGTTGTTTTGATAGTTAGTAAACCAATTAAAATCTTGAAATCCAAATTTTTTTAAAAAAAAATTTATAATACTTAATATTATGACTGAAAATGCTTAATTCCTTTTTATCAAGAGTATCCAGAATAGCACGTTTGAATAAAAACTTAGAAGTGTATGGTAGATACATTTAATGTAAGAGCTGACTGTAAAGAGGGCAGAATGACTACTTGTATCAAAAAGCCTTTGGATTTTAAATTGTGTTTTTGGTGTTCTCTCATTTACTTCTTCAATTTTTCTTTTTACCCTGGAGAGTATACCATATATGTTGCTGCCTCTTATTTAGGGGGTGGTAATAAACAGCACTGGTGAAATCTTATGTTTATTATCATACACAGATTCTGTTGGTTTCTGTTTCTGAGTTATTTGTTGTTTTTTCTTTATTTTTTCTCCTTCCCCCTCATTTGCTCATGTCTTGGTTGGCGTTTGGTGGTGTATAACCGTGATTGCGTTACCTTAGCAATAACAATTGGTCGTCTTGGTTACGTTTGTCCTCAAGAGGTGGCCCCCATGCTACAGCAGTTTATAAGACCCTGGTGTGTATTATTCAATCTTTTTTTTTTTAATTCATTTTTCTTCACTCTCTTTCTTTCTTCTCTCTATCTCACTTTTAGATATATTTTCAGTTGGTTACAAAATCTCAATCCTTAATCATTGCCAACCATGTGACTAATCTTGTCCTATCAGGTTTGTGAGTTTTTAGTAGCACCGTCATGTATTCTTTATGTTGTGGCTAACGACTAATTTATGCATGGGATAAGATTGTCACATGCTTGCTGTGTTAAAAAGCTTGACTATGAAAGAGCATTTTAAAATCCACCAGAATGATAATACAATGCATGCAAATACCGTAAAAGTCAAACGGTGCATTACTTTACTTAAAATTCAGTCTGAGGCTTGAATTGCTGTTAGGAATTTATGTTTATAGACTTGTTATGTATAAAATAGTTTGCTTGCTGCTGTAAAAGTTAAATAACTGTTCCGTAAGTGGTATCTGACATAATTCATACTGTGGTAGTAGTATATGTTCTGCTTCTAATAATGATAATTTCTATAAATATTTCAGATACATGTTTCTTTTGTATTTAATGGAATGCAGGTCACACTTTGTAACTGTATTTAGTACAACAGGAGAGCAAGATTCTGCAGATCATGCCTAATGTAAATATTATTAGTAAATACAGTACGCGACAAGTATTTTTCTATCTTCTAAGCGTTCAGAATAGTGTTTCATATCATCTTATCAGTGTGACTTATTCCATCAAATACTGTTATCTAGTTCTGACTTAGCTGATTCTATTACTTTGTCATTCAATTAACAGCTTTGCTCTCCAACTTATTAGGTGCACTTCTCTGCGAAACATAAGGGACAATGAGGAAAAGGATTCAGCCTTCCGGGGGATATGTACCATGATATCAGTCAACCCCAGTGGAGTAGTCCAAGTAAGATACTTGAATAGATCTTTCTTTTTCTCTCTTTATTCATGTGAAATTTAGTGAAAGCTGTAAACAGAGTATTTAAAAAATTCACCTTGATGTTGATGCCCTTCAATACATGATGTAGCTTTATTTTTGAGGTTAAGGAGACCAGAGTGTTTATATTGCTAGTGATACATATAGCAATACCTCAGGATTTCTATTTCAGTAATTATCATCTATGGAAGCGAAAAGAGTAGAAGAGAAGTAGTCTTCCATTCAAATTATGTGTCTTTTAACTGAAAGAAAAGTGTAAATAATGAGCTTTGATTAAAATAACTTTTTTGGGATTTCTGTTAGTTTCTTTATTTTTTGTGTTGAGGATCTGTAAGGAAAACATAAGGCAAAATTTTATGTATGAAATTCTACTTTTCAGATACAATCTTGACTTTTTTAAAAAAGAAACAGAACAAAAAAATAACCATTTAATTCTTAAAGTCTGGATAGGGACCTTGGACATACTGCTTAAAGAATCAATGGGACAAGGAAGATGCATCTCTTGAAAATAAATGCTACATGTCTGGAATAGACTATGGCTTGCTCTTTAGTCTCCACAACTCCAAAGTAAAGCTATACCAATGTAGTATGTTGTAAGAGAAAAAAGAAGGTGGATTCCTCTTAGAAATCTTGAGGATTTCATAAAGAGACTATGATGCAAGTTGCTGATTGTCTTAAACACACAGGTCTTCCCTCCTTCCCCTGCTTGGAATCTTTCTCCCTGAAATGCATGAGTTGAGCCTTTACCTTGTTTTGATATTTTTCAGTTCATTTTACTAATGCCTAATTCTGTACTTAACATTGCCTTCTTCTGCTGTCCACTTGTTCTTTCACACAACTTAAGGGGGAGGAGGAGGAGGAACTTAAGGGCTTTTTCATTATCCCATCTCTCCTTCCTTGTAGTTATCCTCAGTTCCTATCCAAAAATATATATTATCAACTTAATGATTAAAGACTTGTTTTAACAGTGTACTAGGAGGTAATGCATGACAGCCAATGAACTTAGTGAAGGATTTGGGGGTGCCTTTGTTTGTGAATTTGAATGTTAAAGATTGTGTGTCCCAGAAACTTCTGGCTCTCCTTGAAGAAATACAGTTTTTTCCAACTGGAAATATGTGAGAAAGAGTTGCTAATGTAGTTTTGAGTTTGCTGCTTGTTATAAGATGTTTAGTTCTTGAACTTGGTTGTTGTACTAAGAATTAGACAAGTGTGTTCTGGAAGAGGAGAGGTTTTTTGTAACTTCTTGTTTTATTTAATCAAAAACTTAAAACACTATTTCTTACACCTATGCATACAGTAATTTGCCATCATTACCTGAACTGACTGGAAAGTAAATAAAAGCAGTTGTGAATTGAGATCAAAGACCCTGTGTAGTTCATAGAAAGAACATCAAGCATTGCATTCAGAACTATAAATTGAGTTTTCTAACCTGTATGATTGTTTAATCTTATAGGACTTTATTTTTTTTTGTGATGCTGTTGCATCGTGGATTAGCCCAAAAGATGATCTTCGAGACATGTTCTGTAAGGTAATGTTTCTAGTATAACAGTGTATCATAACTGTGGCTCTGCTGGATCTTCTGTTTCTTTCTTGCTTTCCACTCTTACCACTTAATGTATTTGTGTTTGTAGAGGCTTCTTTGCAAAGTCTTGAACTTTCAGATAAAACAACATAAAAATCTAAAGTTGTTTTTACCTTTATATTTTGTTATATGCACTGAGGTTATTCCAAACTTCTTTTTACCAATACTGGAAAGCGTGGGATCTTATTCGAAAGGGTAATTGCCCTCTCAAGGAACTTCTCGTAATGTCCAGCCTACTATTTTTTGACTGCATTTGAAAGAACTGGGTTTTTTTATACTACATATAAGACACTTTTAAATGATTTTTTTAAAATTAATTAATTATTTATTTAATAGAAAATGAGGTCTCTCTGGTTATAGGTGGGTTTTGTTGGTTTGTTTGTTGCCACAAAAATAACTATTTTGGGAAAATAATTACAGGCATACCTCATTTTATTGCTCTTCGCTTTATTGCGCTTTGCAGATACTGCGTTTTTTTTACAAATTGAAGGTTTGTGGCAACCCTGTGTCAAGCAAGCCTATCGACACCATTTTTCCAACAGCATGTTCTCACTTCGTGTCTCTGTGTCACATTTTGGTAATTCTCGCAATATTTCAGACTTTTTCATTATTATTATATCTGTTATGGTGATCTGTGTTCAGTGGTCTTTGATGTTAATATTGTAATTGTTTTGGGGTGCCACGAGCCGTGCCCATACAAGATAGCAAAATTAATCGATAAATGTTGTGTTCTGACTGCTCCACCGACCGGCCATTCCCCCGTCTCTCTCCCTCTCCTTGGGCCTCCCTATTCCCTGAGACACAACAATATTGAAATTAGGGCAGTTAATAACCCTACAATGGTCTCTAAGTGTTCAAGTGAAAGGAAGAGTTGCACGTCTCTCACTTGAAATTGCAAGCAAGAAATGATGAAGCCTAGTGAGGAAGGCATGTCGAGAGCCGAGACAGGCTGAAGGCGAGGCCTCTTGCGCCAAACAGTTAGCCAAGTTGTGAATGCAAAGGAAAAAGTCTTGAAGGAAATTCAAAGTGCTACTCCAGTGAATACACGAATGATAAGAAAGCGAAACAGCCTTCTGGCTGATATGGAGAAAGTTTTAGTGGTCTGGATAGAAGATCCAGCCAGCCACAACATTCCCTTAAGTCAAAGCCTAATCCAGAGCAAGGCCCGAACTCTCTTCAATTCTGTGAAGGCTGAGAGAGGTGAGGAAGCTGCAGAAGAAAAGTTGGAAGCTAGCAGAGGTTGGTTCATGAGGTTTAAGGCAAGAAGCCATCTCCATACCATCAAAGTGCAAGGTGAAGCAGCAAGTGCTGATGTAGAAGCTACAGCAAGTTATCCAGAAGATCTAGCTAACAGAATTGATGAAGGTAGCTACACTAAACAACAGATTTTCAATGTAGACGAAATAGCCTTATATTGGAAGAAGATGCCATCTAGGACTTTTGTAGCTAGAGAGGAGAATTCAATGCCTGACTTCAAAGGACAGGCTGACTCTCTTGGTGACTTTAAGTTGAAGTCAATGCTCATTTACCATTCCGAAAATCCTGGGGCCCTTAAGAATTATGCTCAATCTACTCTGCCTGTGCTCTATAAATGGAACAACCAAGCCTGGATGACAGCACATCTGTTTACAACATGGTTTACTGAGTATTTTAAGCCCACTGTTGAGACCTACTGCTCAGAAAAATTCCTTTCAAAGTATTACTGCTCATTGACAATGCACCTGGTCACCCAAGAGCTCTGATGGAGATGTACAACAAGATTAATGTTGTTTTCATGCCTGCTAACGCAACAGCCGTTCTGCAGCCCATGGATCAAGGAGTAATTTCGACTTTCAAGTCTTATTATTTAAGAAATACATTTCATAAGGCTATAGCTGTCATAGATAGTGATTCCTCTGATGGATCTGGGCAGAGTAAATCGAAAACCTGCTGGAAAGGATTCACCATTCACGAATGTTCTTAATGACATCTAGATTCTTGGGAGGAGGTCAAAATATCAACATTAACAGGAGTTTGGAAAAAGTTGATTCCAACCCTCATGGATAACTTTGAGGGATTCAAGACTTCAGTGGAGAAGGTACCTGCAAGTGTGGTAGAAATAGCAGGAGAACTAGAATTAGAAGTGGAACCTGAAGATATGACTGAATTGCTGCAATCTCATGATAAAACTTTAATGGATGAGGATTTGCTTCTTATGGATGAATATAGAAAGTGATTTCTTGAGATGGACTCTACCACTGGTGAAGATGCTGTGAACATTGTTGAAATGACAGCAAAGGATTTAGAATATGACATAAACTTAGTTGATAAAGCAACAGCAGGGTTTGAGAGGATTGACTCCAATTTTGAAAGAAGTTCTGTTGTGGGTAAAATGCTATCAAATGGCATCACATGCTGCAGAGAAATCCTTTGTGAAAGGAAGAGTCAGTCGATGCGGCAAACTTCATTGAAGAAATTGCCACAGCCACCCCAGCCTGCAGCAGCCGCCACCCTGACCTGATCAGTCAGCAGACATCGAGGCAAGACCCTCCATCAGCAAAAAGATTACGACTCGCTGAAGGCTCAGATGATAAATAATAAATAAATAAGCAATAAAGTATTTTTTAATTAGGGTATGTACATTGTTTTTTTAGACATAATGCTCTTGTACACTTAATAGACTGCAGTATAGTGTAAACATAACTTTATCTGCACTGGGAAATCAAAAAAATGCGTGTGACTCCCTTTATTGTGATATTTGCTTTATTACGGTGGTCTGGAACCAAACCCACAGTATCTCCAAGGTATGCCTGTAGAGTTGCGACTGGAAAGTATTTAGTGCTGTCCTGATCTATTTATCTTGCTTCTGCTGAAAAATAAGCTTTTGGAATTGCTTAATCCTCTGCAGAATCCTTCTCAGATGAGTATTGAATATAACAAGGCTTAAAGAAAAATGACACCAAGACCAAGAATACATTTCTAGACAAACCGTCAATAGAGTTTAGGCAAAAGATCAATTTGCCTTGTGTGAAAACAAACAAACAAAAGCAATCCACCCAGAAACTGATATATTGTGTCTTTGTGTTAGTCTTGGAGGGGGAAAAAAAAAAGGCCAATTTTCATAGAGAGATGCTGCTACTGTTCAGTAGTGTGGCTCCCCTTGTGTGTAAAGTGGAATGTTTTTGAGGTATGTATCTCAGCATTTAATGATAGTCCTCTTAGCTAAAACAGAGCATGTTTCTAATCACTGGGATCATGGGTCAGTATTACATTTTCAAATGATTCAAATGACGCTGAGTGTGAAGATCAGAATAGAAACTAGAAATTTTGAATGCCATGCTGAGGAGCAAAGACAGAAATCTCACTGTCTTAGGAGACAGTTATCTGAGATGCTTCTAAGAAACACCAACATGGGAAGTGCACAACTCTGAGTATCAGTAGAAGAAAACAACAAATACTTACAGTCTTAAAGTCCAAGGCATTCTCTATGTTGATTGCTCCAAACAGTTTCAGTGCATGTTTCTGCACTGATTCTTCAATGTGGAAGAAAAGGAGCTTAACTTACTGAAGCAAGTAGTCATTCACATTCTTTTCAGGATAGCCATGTGGGATCTAATGCTTTCAAGCTAAACACAGAGGGCTTTGGTCTCCTGGCATGAAAGGATGTATTTGCTTTTGACGGTATATTTCTTTTTGCTTGATTTTGTTTTACTATGCAAGAAAGGAGCTGGACCTTTCTTCAGGTGATGGCGTGTGACTTAATCACCTGAGTGGGTGTTGATGCTGTCTGAATACATGATTACTGTATTCCAGTTACAAGTTTTTTCAAGCCCTTCCAACAGTAGTATGCATTTTAGGAACAATGGGGAAAAAAAAACTTTTTTGGAGTCCTTGAAATCTTTCTCTTGCTAGCGAATGGCCCAATGTTTTATTTGGGAGTACTAAAGCTGAGAGAGAGAAAAGCCTTCTGCTGCCGATGTTAAGATCTGATACACACTATAATTTTATTATCACCCTTTATAAAAGCAAAGGATCTTAAGACCGTAGCTGAAGCTCATCTGTTAAAACTGTACCAAAAGATTATTAAAATAGTCTGTTGCTTTTTGTGGTACCTGAGTGTTCTTGGCTTTTGTTAATTGCTAAGTAGCTGGCTAATGCGACTCTTCCGGCTGGGGGAGAGAGGTGGGTCCGCCTGTGGCAAGCAGGTGACCCTGTCGTGGCATTATTTCCTCTTGAAAAGCAGTTGTGCTCAAGAACATTGTGTTGAGGGTGAACTGGATACCATAAGCTTTAACTTTGACATTACCTCATCCTCTTTGAGGATGTTTTCGTGACAGGCTGTTCCTCAATTCAGTATCCTTGAGCTTAAAAAAGAAAAAACACAACTTAGGCCTCTGTGCATTATTTTCTATGAAGAGGAGCCGTTTAATCTGCTCTTGTTCTTTCTTATATTTACCTTCTAAACAGCTTTTTCAGAGCAAAAAATAATACCTTTTTGATAGTATCCTTTAACTTTGGTGGTTTAGGTAATTTGTTACATTGGAGGGTTCAGACTGAAACTTGTAGGATGTGGGGTGTGGGTTTTTTTGTTTTGTTTTGTTTTTTTGTTACACTGGCTTTTGACTGCTGTGGATCCCCATTCTTTCAGTGTATAGAAGACTTTTGACTTCCTTTTTGGTGACAGTTTGAGTACATGCTCCATGGAAAAAAACACAGCTACCCATAGGATGCTTTTGTATTTGTGACAGTATGAATGCCTGCCAAATTCCAGCAAATACTGGCTATGGTTCTGCCTTACTTTCCTTCCTGACCTTTAGAAAGACATGTGGATATAATAATCTTAACATATAAACTGTGTCAGTTGACAAAATGTTTAGCATTCTTAAATAGCCTAACTCTAGACTGTAAGTGACTGGATGCAATAAAAATATTTGTTCTTCTGTTAATTTTTTTGGGTAGCTATATTCTAGATGCTGTCATGCTTAACACAAGTGAATTTTTCTTTTAAGTAAGACTTTACTAAATTTATTTTGTTTCTTAGTACTGTTTAAATATTAAATTTGAGAACTTAAATGGACAGATGTACAATCCAGCAATTAGTGATTGTCTTAACTTTCCTCCCCCCTCATTTGTAGATTCTTCATGGATTTAAAAATCAAGTTGGGGATGAAAACTGGAGGCGTTTCTCTGACCAGTTTCCTCTTCCCTTAAAAGAGCGCCTTGCAGCTTACTATGGAGTTTAACCTCATGCACTGTAGCTGCAGTCCCATAATTAGAGGTAAGCACTCAAAACACCTTTACTAAACAGAGTTGTAAAACAGGCTTCCTCTCTATTTGCATTATATGAAACATGATTAATTATTGACTAGGTTAAATTTTTTTCAGATACACTGGATCAGATATCTTTTCTTCCTATAAGAAGAAAAAAGGATGATAGCGTACCTGATTGGTGGTAGCTGTAGCAATAGCAGTTGTCAGGCTGTGGGTGTTTTTTTGGGAGCGTGGGAGAGAGAACTATATGCACAGTAATATATCAAGATACAGTTAGAAGTATAGCTGTAACAAAGTGCCTGTTTGGGCTTAATAAGCAAAATGATGAATGTGATCCTCAAACCATCATATTGAAGACACGGGACTTTGAAAGACATGCTCACGCTGTGTCTTATGAATGGTAGATGATAGATGTGGTCTATGCCAGAATGCTTCTCTGGGGTAGGGAAAGCAAGTTTGTTAAGACACTGGCTATGAGAAGTCCTCGGCACGTACTAGGTGATCTTTGCACTGAATAAAGGATACTTTGCTAACCCTTAATTTTACTGACTCTAGAGCCTGATGTTTTGGGGAGGTTGATGAGTTTATTATTGCAATGTCCCACTTTATACACCAATTTGGAACTTTTACAGTTGTGTCATGGAGAATGACAGCTTCAGCCTCAGCAAAGAATGGTAGATATGCATTCTGAAATAATACATTATACCTTCTTGCTTTTTATGCTGTCCCTACACACTGTATAAAGAAGTTTCCGCATATGAAGTAGTGTAATGCTGTGAAAGATTATTACACTAATAATCTTTAGTAGTAATAATACTAAAAATAAGGGTGGATTAAGTTTATTCATTCGTCTTTATTAATTTGATATTTGCTCTAGAATTTTTATACTGAAATCATGGAATTGAATCGTGCAATTCTGTTTTATTGTTGAATGGACAACTATTTACAAGTCAGCCTAAGATTATTTACAGTCAGTGATATAAAATACCCTGTTTGAATTATATGTTTGATCTGAACATCGGATATAAAAATAAACTTACTTCAAACATTTACGTATTTATGAATGAGGGTATTTAGTTCTGATATAAGGGGTTTTTTGGGGTGTTTCTTTTTCCTCCTAATGAGGAGGAACCTCATCACTGTCCAGTTTGTATTGAGGGGTTACTATCACTATCTTGTTTAATCGGTCTGAAAGTAAAATTGTTAGGTCAGAAAAGCATACATATAATAATCTGTTCTTGATATCTTAACCATCTCTCAATTTTGGACAAAAAGGGTTAGAATATACAGAACTTGTTAAAATACATAGAACTGCTTTTGTCTTAAATCTAAGCCTAGCCACAACAGTGGAACTGTTAGTGTAGCTTTGAAGCATGCATCATTGTTTCATGAATAATAATTTTACTTTGTATAAATGTGATCTTTTTTAAACAAATTTAAAAGGACAAATCTGGGCACAAATTTATTTTTAACTTGAAGATTGGCCCCTATTACTTAAGCAAAGAACGCTTTTGTGGTGGTGGTGTTTTTTATGCACAGCTCTGTCAGTTAAGTTTCAAAGTAAGGTTTAACTATACCTTTATCTCTTCATTTTACAGGTCCTTCAGTCTGGGAGACTATGAGGGAGCCTCTGCACCCAGGGAAAATGTTACCCTTTACTGGGGGGAAGGGTAAACCAGTAGGGAATACAGTACAATCCCAACCCTACTGGGAGGGGCGGGAGGGAGGTGTTGCCGTCACTGTATTAAGTCGATGTTGGGAAATGTTTTAACATCTGGAGCCTTTGTGGGTGGAAATCTGTCTCCTATTACAACTCTGCACTGGATGTGAAGAAGCAAAAAAAAAAAAAAAAAAAAAAATCTATTCACAAAACAGCACATTCTGGAATACTGTGGGGAATTGTACCAAAATAAGAACCATATAATTGAACCATAGGGATACGTAAAGAGGAAAACTATTTTGCGCACAATAAAGGAAACCTAAGAATGGGGGTCACAAACAGTAAAAGGCTTTCTTTTTTTCTTTTTTTTTTTTTAAGTAAGGGTTTTCTACATTATTTCATCCTGCTTGATGGGATTCCTAGGTATTTGCATGTTAATGAAGAACTACACAAATGAAGTTAGTACAGTTAAAATGCAGCTTGTGTCTGTATTAGGAGCAGGCACTTGCAGTGTACGATACAGAAACCCCATCATAAATTAATAAAGGCTACCTTTAACAAAATGAAGAAACCTGCAAGCTGCCAAATGAGTCACTCCTTTCATTTTGGGGGTAAGGGGAGGGACACTTCAAAGGAAAGATTGACATCTTAATTTTTACATTTAAAAAATTTAAAGTAGTGGGTATGATTTGATTATTGTACTTCATTAGATTTAATTTCTAGAGTAAGGCATTATTCTTAACGTGCAGTTTAAGGTTCAGGCATGCATTCTGGCTCATAGTGTTCAGAAGTAATTTAAATTAGTGGGAAAGTAGCATGCTTGCATCACATAGAGTGAAATTGGTATACATTTACCTATGTTGCGCCAGTTTTGTGTTGCAGTTTACCAATTCAATATAGCCCTGCATTTAAATTTCCTTTTCTAAGATTCTGTGGATTTTATTTTTATTAAGGATATAGATATAAAGTACTGTAGTTTACAATTAGGCCTTGAAATACCTTTTTAGGATCTGTTAAGAATAAGATTGATATTGTATTGTGTGTAACCTGCACAATGTGGAAAGCTGATATACCTGTGCAAAATATTTGCCTCTGTGCTGTCAGTGTGATGTGCTTTCTGCATGGTTATATACTAGTGATTTTATCAGAACCTCTAAAAATGAGTTACATGGTAAGACCCGTTAAAGGCTGCATAAATGTTAGTTGGCACGTAAGACAATTGTAGAAGTTGATGACATGATTGCTATATTTGTGTTTATTCCCACTCAACATATTACCTTCTATGCTTTCTTTTTGTTCAAAGCATGATCTTAAAGAGATGTTTAAGTTAATGGATGTAATGCAGGGTATCTACACTGTATCGGCGCATGTTGGTGGCCCTTTGTGATGTAGTTAAATGCACAAGGGTGCAAGTTTAAAGCTACGGAGTGAAAGTTGGTTTGGATCCTCTTCATTTCATTTGTTTAGCTTTCTGTTGTGTTTTTTTTCTCTACTTACATGTATTCCTGTGAATAAATCCTTGTTAAGTTAACCCTTTACTTTTCCTTCCATGTGTATTTTCTTATGTACTGTGAATGTGAAATCCTAACTGGTACACTTGATCTTGTGTCCATCTAAAAGTGGCAAGTCTTTATTAATTTAGATTGCCTAGAGAGTATCCCATGATGATAAAGGAAAATGGAGAGATTTTTAACTCTGCTGGTCAGAGGTGAAGCCACACCTTTCCATTTTTCAAGTGCTGCATAATTAATCTGCAAAACAAAATTAAGCCATAACCGCCTTTTTATAGTTTTAGTTTCTCACCTTTGCATTGCAGAATGGATACTGGATAACAGTTTTTTGTTTGTTTTTATTTTTTTGTTTTGTTTTAAGAACTTACTCTTCTTTGCATGGTTCTCTTCTCTGAGTGTTGAATGATTTAGCCATTGCACTGAAGTTTGAGCTGTGTGAGTGTGAATTTATAAATGCTGTGTTAGGAGTTTGGGGTTTTTTTTATGCATGATAGCATGCACATGTTTTACATGTTTCTCCCACCACCACCACCTTTTTTTTGGCTTTGCAAATTTGAATGACTATGCCTGAAAATAGTTTGGATGTGTACTATATGAAGTACATTCAGTAATGCTAGTACATAATATTAATTCAATTTGGTCAAAATTGCATGTGATAACTTACTCTCAAATTATATTGCTTCAGTATCAAATATAAAATTCCTTCTTAACTAATGATTCTGAAGTAAATAATAGTTTTAGTCACTAAAACCACTTTAAACCCAAATTCTGAAAGAAAAAAAAAACTTTAAAATTTAGCGAGGTAGGATATTATCTCAGACCTGAACTTATTTTAATTTTGAGTTTGTTTAAGCATTAGGGAAGAGTTTCAGAAGGAAGTGACATTAAAGTTTCATAAAATAGAAAACCTACCTAAATAATACTGTAGCATTACAGATAGAATCTGAGTTTAGTTAAACTCTTTAAAGTTTCAGAAAGTCCCTTTAACCAAAAAGAATAAAAACCACTCCACCTCATCTTAGATTAGCTTACGATGCCACTTTTGTACATACATATTTTTAATAGGTGTTTGTGAACTGATCTGGTATAACAGCAAGGAAAGTGATTAAGGCAGAAATAAACAGTACTGACAGAATAGTCTTTTATATCAATAAGTTCTTTCATGGTATATTTTAAAGCTAATAAACCATATTCTTAATGCATAAAATAGTGCAGAGATTTGCAGAAGCCATTTAGGATATAACATGAGGTAAGAAAAGTTCTGAATCAGCATTAACAGTTATGATTCAAATTGTTGCATCATGGGATATATAAAAAGCATCCTAGTTCTTGTGGTGTAGTCTTGACAGTTCTTGAATGTTGACTGAATGTTTATACTGGTAGAATTGTGAGTTTGTCTTTGTTACATTCCAGTGTTTCTGCCTCTTGGCATGCTAAAAGCACGGCTTACTTCATTTGCTCCTTACACACTGAATAAAGTGCTGTTAGTGTGCTAAACTACAGAAATAGCCGCTGCTAAGTAATGGTGTAGATTTTCTACTTGAATATTTTTGTTGTAGGAACCTCAGGAGGTCAGTGTTTACTGTTTTTTATATATGCCTTTTTTCCTGTTTTGAGTTTCCCTTTTTGAAGGATTCTGAGAGTGAACAAAAGCTGCTGATCAACCTAAGTTGGTAACAGAAAGTGTATTTAAAATCCTAATAAATGCATCTTTTCGGCAGTTCTAAATTGCAGTTAAATTAGTCTTAAGTGACGTTCAGTTCTACAGTTTCTTTCATTACACATTCAGGAAACAGCTCTTTTCATTTAGGGAAAAAAAAGTTAGAATAGTTCATTATTTTAACCAGTGCAAGTAAAAATAATAAATTTTGTAAGTTTTTTCCAAAGCTTGATTATTTTCTAAATCAGTGAATGTGTATATATTAAAATTGTAATAAGCTAATTCTTATGCTTTAGTTTATTGCTACTTAAAGGTTGTACTCGAGATCACTTTTAGAAGAATGGGTTTAAAATTTATAACCATTATGATTTTTAGAAGTTATGAAGTAGCATAAATTTTGTAACTAACAATATTGATACTCACTGTGATTTTTCTTTTTTTTTCTTTTTGGTTAGGACTTTTATGTTAGCATCAATCTTAACTACTTAAACTGCATATATTGTATAATAGTAAAATGTATATTTTAGAACTTCAAGTGGCTTTCCTCAAACGAAACTCATTGCTACTTAGATAAAAAAAAAATATTCAAATACTAGCTTTATCTCAGGTGAATACTCTTGTACCCTTTTTGTTCAGAATACATGCTTATGAAAATGTGTCTTAATTATATCAGTTTATGTATTTCATATTAGGCAGCTCCTCTGTCTTAAACTTACTCTAAATTACCTTCTACTGTGGGACAATAATGACTTTTGCTTCACCTATTTTATTCATATTGAATGTATTAATAGATACAGGTGCAAAATCATTCTTCCCTTGAGGAGAATGCATCCATAGTCAAAAACAACTGAAATACTTTAAAAAAAAAATGCTTTAAATGCAATGTTGTTTTGAAAATCTTTTGTTTCAGATTTTATCAAGGAAAGAAGTTGCAACTTAACACTAATTGCTTCAATACTGTTTCTTTCATGAGGGTGATAGATGCATAAAACTTCTATGCAGGGTCTAAAGAGTAACTTTTTATCTTAGATAAAGGTTAGGCTCTACAGTGAAATGACTGCTGTAAATTACAAAACATCTTGCAGTTATCTCAGATAGACACTGATAGAGTTTGCATACGTATTTGTTACATATTGCGTATTTCCAGTAACCTCATTTTGAGTAAATAAAGCTTGATCAGTAGCTATTTCACTCACCTATGCATTCTCCAGGGTGACTTGCATCCATCAGTCTCCTAGGTATTCTTCTCCAATAGAAACCTTTTTTTCTGCCACTGATGCTTGCTCTTTGCACTTAAATGTTGGAGCAAGCCAGTTTTAGGTTATTTTAAATGGGAAACTCTGAGGTGGGTACTCTCTTTGCTTGCCTTACAGAGTATATTCTGCTAAAATAATAAGGATACTTACTCACTTGAATGTATTTATGTGAGGGAAATTAATATGACTCTATGAAAGATGAATCCCTGTGTGATGTTACAGTATACTTCTTCAATAAGCCAAATTCACATCTCAATTCAGCGCTTATAGTATAGTATCATTTTCCTGTAGGCTGGTTCTATTCTGCTACTTTGCTTTGGGTGAGCAACAAAACTGAGAAGGCCTGGGTGATTTACGTGGGGACAGTAATTGGGGAAAAAAGATTGGTGTAACCAGGTTTTTTTGGCTGTTGAATTCTCCAATGTAATACTATCTTTTTTTCATGGGAAGAAATAGGTAGATTCATTGTACATTGTCTGACTTACTGAACACTTCTAAAATTTTAAATTGGATGCGGTGTAAAAAAATTTAAAATGAGAAATGACTGGATCTTTCTGCTGACAACTTAGGTTGTATGAGTTTTGCTTGAAAGCTTTAAATCTGATGTTTCTGTATCTGCCACAATGTTGGAATGTTTCCTTCAAACATATCCTCCTGCAACCTCTCAAACTGTACTAAATTGAGTGATATTTCTTGAAGTCTGCCTATGTGCTAACAGAACTTCATTTTAAATAGAATATGGTTTTAATTTTTGATAAGCTGCTGAATTTTAAAGAGTTTTTGGGGCCACCAAATATTTTGGATCATGCAGAGAATATATATTGTACTGTAGTAATTTTGTATTTACATTTGTATGATGTGACATAATAGATGTGAATGTTAATCACTGCTTGACTATGTTAATAAAGTTGTTTAAATATAGATGTTGCGCTCCAGTTTTTAATGAAAGGTGGGAGCTTCGTGTTTAGTTTATCTGTTTTGCCTGACTCAGTAGTGCACTCTTCTGGTTCATATATGTAAGTTCTGGAGCCTGCTTAGAATTTTTAAACAAGGACTTTCATTTTACCTGAAAGAAAATGATCTTTGGATAAGTTAATGTTAACTCATGCTGCTTGGGAACATTTACAGATCTATGTAGACATAAGAGGTTTACCTGAATTGAAACTAAGTCTGTGGGTGATGCTGGTACCTTTTTTGCTTTATTACCAAGAAAAAATAGTGTGTTGACTGTAATTTTGTTTGAAACAGCTGATGCTTGCTGTGTGACCAAATGGTGGGGGAAAAAAATCCTTCTCAGTACTTGTATTACCAATACTCTGAATAAAAATAGGAGTAAATTAAAAATAAAGGAAAACTAATCAAGGCTTGGAACCAAATCTTGCGGTGTTCTTAATCTAATTTATATAGCTTTTATAGAACTGTGCTAATACAAGCTATTTAAAGATTTATTTTTCCACTTACTTAACTTGCTGCTATAGGGTTCTGTGATGTGAAATCATAAAACTAGCAGTGGCAGCTCTCTGGACAAAATACACATAGCTGATTTGAACATTTTGTGTTCACTTTCAATATTTAACAGTTGGTCAATTACATTTAGACAATTGCGTATGTGTAGTAGAGATTGCTTGTTTAGTGTAGCGATTAAATGTAGCAACATGCATCATCATGCTTTTGTATGATTGCTAACTAAATAAAATTTATAGTAGAAATTAATAGCTGCATATTCAGCTGAAAGTCTGCTTAAATAACTTAGGTTTCTGGCTCTAAAAAGAGGAGAAAGCCATGGAATAGCTGTTAATAGCAGGGGGGATCTGTAGGGACCAGGTTGATTATAGAGATGGGTTCCTGTTGGCTGTAAGACACGAGTGCCTGGGTGCCTGGGTGGGGGTGCGTGGTGGTGGTTTTGTTTTTGTTCAGATAGCCCTGCCCACACCGCCCTGTTGTGGGAACAAGATTGGTGATGGAGCATCCTGCTGTCCGTAGGAGACTTGTAGAGAATATCTAACCCTATAGACGCAGAGCCTCAGCTTTAGCTGTGGCCTCTAATGTTGAGTCTGGGGTCAATTACTGCATGTATGCACAAACAAGAGATGAGTAGAGTGAGGACTATCATCTTGAATAAGTGGAGTGAATTTTATTACTAGGTTTGAGGTCAGATTGCAGCAGTGGAAAGGATTGTCCTTACTTTCAACATATGTCATGCTGTTCCTTTAGAAAAGTCTCTTTCACATCCAATTTAAAGATATGCACTCAATTGAGAATTAAAGGATTTCAACAGGAATATTGTGTGCATGAAAAACAGTTAAGTATGTTAAAATCTCAGAATTGATGTTGATAGGTTTTGTTATCACAGAATGACTCATAATGAAATGTACTTATGTAAAGTGCATTTGTTTCAGAGGTATTTTCTCATGTTTTATATAAAATGAGCAATATATACCAATGGAAACATCCCAAAAGACAGCCAAATAATAATTGAGTACTAGCAGACTTAAAATCAAGTTTTTCCTCACATCAGTCTACTTCTAAGAAATGCAAAGATGCAATTACGCTGCACATTTACTAAGACATGTATGTATAAATGATATCATATAAGGAGTTCTTTCTTAAATAATACAGATTTTTCATTTCCTTTTTTCTTTGCAATATCAAATGTTTTTGGCCAGACTTTCATTTGAATCACAGAAGTGAAAACTGAGGTATCATTCTATTTCGTACCTTCAGGTATAAATCACTTTTGTCAAATCTTAATTTTTATTTAAAATATGGAAATAAAAAGGGGCAAAGTGTTTTGCTGATAGTTGTCTTACTCATTCTTTTTTTCTGTTGCCCTTTAGCAAAATGGGTGGTCATAGATTTTTCACAACTGAACATACAGGGGAACTTAATGTCTTCCCCTGTGTTTACAATATCCAGATTAATTTGGATGCTTAACTATTGCAGTATTACTATCACTGGAGCAATTTATTTTTTTCGTTACTTCTTCCCCCTCTCCCCCAGCATTTAATGCAAATGCCAAACAGAACTTCCTTTCTCTGATTGATAAAAGTACTGTACGCAATGAGGAATAATGTAATCTGCCAGTTGCCTTGCCTTGAAATGAGTGTCAAGGAATGCCCTAAATGTACAAACTACTTAATCAGCAGTTTTCTCAAACTGTTTCTTTGATTTACATTCGTGCTGACTTGTTTGGCGGATTCTAGAGCTTGCAGATTCAGGAGAGCTCTTTTGATTGTGGTGTGGAAAGT
This sequence comes from Apteryx mantelli, assembly GCF_036417845.1. NCBI lineage: Eukaryota > Metazoa > Chordata > Aves > Apterygiformes > Apterygidae > Apteryx > Apteryx mantelli. The sequence continues at coordinate 58,923,986 of NC_090020.1, forward strand.
ACTGCTTTAAAACTGGAGTGTTCCAGAGTTTAAAAACTCAAAACGTAGTGAAATGACACAGTAAAGAACTGAAAAAGAAACTTACTTAAAAAGAAAAAAAAACAGAAATGTTAAAACTGAATTTGGAGGTGGTATTTTTCTTCTCAGAATTGCATCTTGGCACAAGCCATGTTTTGTTTCCTCTCTTTAAATGGATTAAGAAAATTTCAATCATCTTGCCTATTTTTCTTGAAAGCACACTGGTCATTTTGTTGCATATTCATCTTTTTATTCTGAAAGGTATTCATTCAAATAAACATTTTGGAGCCATGTGCAAATAATCCCAGGCCTGCAAAAGCATGCATCTTTTCCTTCTAGTGTTGGAAATAATTTTGGAAGAACCGATGAATCTCATGACAGAGTAAGAATTCAAGTGGCCATTTTCTCTTAATTCTTTACATACCTTAGCATAAGAAAGAGCAAGATAAGTGAGATCACTCATTTCCTCCAGTAATCTTCCATAGGGAGATGTAGCTAATTTAGTTTTGCTTATCCCCCTCCTCCTTATCAAAGGCTTTGCACACCCAAACTGTCGTCTGTCTTGGACCAAAACCAGATGGAGGGTAGCTGGAAGCTTGGACCACAGGTCTGAGTTGTGGCAAACGCTCAGCTGCGCAACTTTCTCGGTTCATAGAATGACAGTGTTTAAAAGGAGGGTTGTGGAGAACTGCAGGAGAGAGAAGCAAATAACTGCTTACTGGAACAGCTAAGGGCTTTATTTGCTTAATTAGGAACTGCTTTTATTCCTAAAAAAATGGGAACAATGATTATCTTCAAGATGGCAGAAATAACAGCATGTTACTCTGTGTGTGGGGGGGGGGGGGGGGTGGAGAGGAGAGGAGGCCCTCTAAATCATTACCAGTACAAGTGTCTGCTCATCTTCATCAGCACTTAGTCTAAGATTTTTATCAAAGTGATAAGGGCACTATCAAGTTCACATCTTTCTTCTAACTCTTCAGGTTAGAAATTGGTTTTCAGCTGCTCTCGGTGCTGACACAGCAAGCCAGGGTATGTGTATCTATGGATGTTGTGATGAATCAAAGGTCAGAATTATTTTTACACAGCATGACTTCCACCCAAATGCAGCCCACTCACTGCTTATGCTGTCCATCCTATTGCTCAGATTTCTAACTTTTACTTCAATATCTGTATAGCCATGCTGTGTCCAAATCTTACATCTCTTACAGCATTTCCAGTGTGTTTTTGTTTATGTATTTTTATTTTTTAACCTAGACAGCTAAAAACTTTGTCCAGGCTAATCTCTTTCATTTTTGGTTACTTCATTACCATCTGCTTGTAAAACTCATTTCTGAACCTTCATACCTGCTCTCTGTTGACACAGTAATAAAATAAACTGTATTTGGTTTTATTAAAAACACAAGCACTACTCATTCCACTATACTGAATTAAGAATACTTGCCTGAGATGCCGTGTAATCTTACTAGTGTAGCTCCAGACTTTTCTACCATAAGCTACCATTTCTGTTATGTATTATGTCCAGGCTGGATTAGAAGATCTATGGGATTGAGTCATCACATCTTACTTGTGTGCTGGGTATTATGGAGTACTTGAATACTAAGTGAAGTTATACAATCAGAGCTTGATCCTCTAAATACTTGAGGTCTGTTTCTTACTCTTCATTTAATTGAAATCCTTTAAACACTTAAATCTTTTTTTCATTTGAGTTTTTTTTTTATTGAGTGCAAATAGCAGACTGGTTCGGGCTCATGGATGTATTTTCAGATAAGTATCTAAAATGTTACATACTCAATATCAAACATTTTAATATGTCAGTAATGTAAACTTAGCTAACCACTGAATCTATACTTGACAGCATTGCAGCATAATAGTTCATCATGTTATTGCCCCACCTTACATAGCATATGAGAAATTGAGCGCATCTGTAGTGATGTATTTCCTAAATATATTAGAAATCATCCAGGATTCTTCATGCAGGGCTAAAGTGTGACTGGAAAGATTCAAAATTAAATTTACACCTGTTAAACTACTGCAGTTTTTAGTTACTAAATGTTAACTGACACTTTCTAATGCTTCCATGTGGTTTGGTTTTAAAGTTGATTTAATGAAATATGCTTTTGGCAGCAACAGAGCAGAAGAGTAATGAAGGTGGAGTATCAGCACCAAGTGACTCACTCCAAAACAATGCTGTTGGGTTCATAATTTAAGTAATTCAAGTAATGAGCAGGTTGTGATTAAGTTTGGTGACTAGATCAACAGAAGTGTGCATTTAGGTATACAGTGAATGAGCTGATGCAACCTAATGGAATACATCAGTCCAGGGACATTGAAAACAATGCAGTTAAAACTCACAAGTAAATGCTTCAACAGATTGTACTGAATTATTGGCAGTTTCAAAAGAACTTAGGTAAGGTATTACACAAGGTTAAAAAAAAATTCAGCTGTTATCTTACTGTGATAAATGTGGCTATGTATAACTGTGTGCACATACACAAATATTTCTGCTTGCTTGGTTGCTTTTCCTTTTTTCTTTTTTCTCCCTTAACACATTTCTTTTCATCTTAAATTCAGACTGTTAGAAATATCCATCCTACCCATGTAGGTCATAGTCTTGTCAGTGATCTCTCATCAGTCCATAATTCCAACTTGAATGTATCTTTAAGAAAAGGCCTAGCCTGTCCTAAAAGAACCTGAAAAGGGCCCAGTATGCTTTGAATATATTACTTCAAGTTAGCTGTATTCACTAACTTTTTAATCTCTTACTCCTGGACTGATCTTCCCTGCCCCACCACCCCCTTCTTCTATCTGTAATTTTTGTCCATGGGATTTCATTACACTTTTTCTAGAAAGAACAGTCTGCAATAAATCTCTAGTCATGAAAGCATGTTGGTCATCTGCAAGTGAATTATTAAACTTCTGGGGTCTGCAGGTACAACTGCTTGCCTAGAACATCCTGATGTTTTTGAAATCATTCTATAACATAATTGGATAGTACTTACCAAAGTTAAAAAGCTCTTGAAAGAGACGTACCTGGTAATCCACTGCCCCTTTTCCACTTCCCCACGTTTTGTCCTTGCCACAGCAGTAAGCACAAGCTCTGGCTTTTTATATCTCACTCTGGTGCTTGTCATCTTATGGAATACCTGAATTAGCAGTATAAGTTCCTGTTTACCTATCAAGACTTTTTGTGTAGTATTTTATTTATTTATTTTAAGCAAGGACAGTAAAGAAAATGCAATTTGAAGGGCATATCCTCAACCTGGTATATATTTGAGAAGGATAAAATAGCTCCAACTTCATCTGTTTCTTCAGGCTCCCTTAAAAAATAAACTATAGTGTTAGATTGTGCATTTTATCTTAATCAGGTTTTTTTAGCCATTCTTAATGTATAAAGAGCTTTAACTGTCTACTGGCTAGTTGACAGTTCTTTATGATACTAAATACAGTAATTACCAAATATAATTCAGATTATTTGGATTCTTTTTTATCTTTATTCTTTTTCATTATCTTAAAATGTTAGTATGTTCAATTGTAGATTCATGTGTCAAGCTGTAGATTCATGTGTTGCAATTTTATGCAATTATTTTACCTAAAGGCCATAATCCATTTTTAAATGGAATGGCTTTAGGCATAGGGCAAATTAACTTAGTTTCCATAGGTAAAGGACAATCTATGATCTTTATTTTTTTCAATCATATTAATGTCTGTAGTCTATATACACTGTACCTTTAGTTTCCTGTTCAACAAGTTCTCTTAACTAACAGTTCAGGGTATATAACTCCATATCTCAGATAATCTGCACCCTTTAAAAGGACTGATTGTTGAAAATAAGTTAGTGTTAACTAATCTGTACAAAATTAGAAGCTGGAAATGGTGGGGGGTGGAGGAGAGTAACCTGAGATGGGAAGAGCAAACTGCAGAATCAGGGATGCTTTTCAGAGAGGGGAACTCTGAGCTAAACACCCCCTTTCACGTGCATATGACCTACATTAATGCCAGATAGCATTTTTCAAAAATGTGAATTGCATTCATGAAATGTAACTATTCTTGACTAGAAGTCTCTTCAGTTTTCATACACTTACTATGAGGTGTATCGTCTTGGTTCTTTAATCTTATACTCATGTAGATGGCAAAAATGGGAGAGGAATTGTCTTTTAATTCTCTACTAGAAGGGTTAGTAATCCAGAAAATTACTTGGTTCTTGCATGAAAGTTGCTATTAATATGCAATGGGAATGTTTGTTGATTATACAGGACTCACTGTGTAGTTGTGGCTGTCAAAATAACATTCCTCTCTGTCCACCCCATTACACTATAAGGAAAAAAAGAACAATAGTGCTGAGACAAACCAAGAGTCTACCTAACCTGGGAGCCTGTCCTTGGCAACTGCCAAAGGAAGAGGACAAGAACAGATGAAAGTACTGTCAATTATATGTTTGCAGAGTATTCTCACACATTTCACTAATTTGCAGATTAGGGTCTTCCAGAATAAGTGATGTTGCCTTTGTATTTAATAACACATTATGGATTTCTCTATCTATAGAAACCTAGAAAATATGTCTCGTTTTCCCCTCCAGCTTGACTGAATTCCCTGCTTGTGCTTTTATTAAGATTTATGTATAATTTACCTTCTCTATTCCTACTCATGAGATCTCTTTATAGAGTATTGTATTCTTTTACAGTCATCTCTTTTATAGCCTGAAGAATTATAGTCTATTTGGTGATTCTTTGTATGGGAGCTGTCCCATATCTTGGATTATTTTTCTTCCTTTTTATCTGAATCTTTTTTATTTTTTTTTGGAAGAGGAAGATAAGGGGATACCAATAATGTGCACAGTATTCACAGTACAGGTGCACACAGGTTTTACATGCTGGATTAATTAGTTTCTTTGTTCCTTTCCTAATATTTCTAACAATTTGTGTATGAAATGTTACTGAACATCAATCACTGCCTTTATTGTATTTAGCTGGTCACTATTATAAACTCAAGATCTCATGTGGGTGTCAGCTCACATGAGCTGTGTCTGCTATCTTATAGAAGGACCTTCATAAACTTACTGCATGTTACCATGGCACATAGAATCCCTCCTCAGTATGTGCTTCTTTATGTTGAATTTTAACTTCAAATGCAAGATAGTGAGCTCTGATACCTGCTAGTATCTGCTATTAAGTAAGGAGCATAACTAAAAAAACTGTAGGAGAACCTTTACTAAACTGACTGGATATTGACATGGCACTGCCATAGCATGTGGACTAATTTTTCAGTCATACTCATTACATAATATCCAGCAGCATATAAAGCAAGGTAATGAGTAAACCAGGGTTTTGTTACCTAGTCCAGTCTCCAAAGGAGAAGTGTGTATAATGGGACTGTCCTCAGTTGGGATTTTTTCATATGTACTCTTTTAAAGTTGAGATAAATGACAAGATCTGACTTGAATGTCTTGCTGTATGCCTTACATAATATCTTAATGCTGATGTCCTTTGGCCTTCATGCTCTCAGGCAGGAGGTGCGGGGGGGGGGGAGATTTTCACATCAGAATTGGTAGGGTTTCTCTGAGGGCAAAGGGAGAACCTTGACCACCAGGCATCAATTATCAGCTGCTTACTCTGTACCTTGGATAAAGCTTTATGCTGACAAGATCATAGGTATAGAAGTTTGGATAAAGCATTTACCACTTGTTTGCATAGAACTGCCAGAGCTGTAGCCCCTCACATCATTGCTGAGATCTGGTTTTCTGTCTGTAGTCAATACTGAAAACCTAACTCCTGTTTTGGACAATGAATCTTCTCATTAAGGTAGAATCAAACTCTTCTGAGTCCCAGATACCAGTGGTGCTGAGTCTGGCCTGAAGAATCTTAAAATACTCTTACTGAAAAGCAGCACTCCAGGTATAGACTGAGAGCTGAAGATTTGGTGAATTGCTACTGTACTCTGGTTCAAAAATCAACAGTCTCTCTACTGGCTAATAATGTCGAGGAAGGAGAAGAAGGGGCTGGAAACTCAGCTATTATTGAATAAAATGAAGGCTTGAAATAGTTTCTCTAGACTCTTGGTAAGAACATATTATGGATGAAACAAAACTTTTTAGGAGCCTGTCACTGAAACGGTCAAATCCTGTGAAAGTAAGTACTTGGGATGGTGATCTACACTGAGATGCCTAGTGGTTTAGAACAAACCTAGGCATCAAATGCACTAATGGATCTTCTGCTGCTTTGCTGGAAAGATGCTTGCTACTGTTGCGGTTACTTCAAAAGAGCATAAATCTGTTCTATGTGACAAACAAAAATTGTATGTATTCTAGAATTCAGTATATTCAGTCTTCAGTGATTTACTGAATTCTTTAGAGGAGATTTTACTCAAGATTTTTGAGTCTGCCTGTTCCTATCCTAATAGTGAAATAGTGATGAACTATTGATGCCAACCATATTTAAGGTAGTCATTTTTATTAAATAGAAGTTATTTATTTTTCTGCAAATGTGCAATAGTCCAATGTTGCGGGGAGAAGCCTATTCCAGATATGTTGGCTCTTGAGCAAGCTTTCTGTTTGACTGCAGATAGTCTGGCTAGTTATATCTGTGACAAAGGAGTGTAAGGATATAGGCTCTGCTACAGGACTCTGAATAGTTTCAGTAGAAATGCCTAATGAACATTGGTAGGTAGTAAGCATGTGGACATTCTCATTGCTTTAGGCCTTTCTGCCAGATTTGAGTTGCTGGACTAGGAGGCAAGATAGGTAGGCAAGGTGAATTGCCTGAAGACCTTTAGGTCCATGTGGATCTAGAGGACTTAAGTAGCCCAACAATATTAAATTTTAGCATTCCTAAGCTGTTAGGTGTTTGGGGTTTCTTTTCCCTTCCCCTTTGCAACAACTGTGTGAGGCAGTGAAATGCTATTTCCTATTTTACTGACAGGACTGGAGAACTGGGAGAACAGTTCAACAGAAAAACATTCCTCTTTTGTACAGGTTAATTGTTTTCTCCTAAAGCTGTCTTCTGTAAGTATATTTCTGTTTTTATGGATTAGGGTTTATTCACTTCTGAGAAGTGAAGTCATTGTGGACTGCAATTACCAGCTTGTGTGTGCGCTTTTGGAGAAGTGTTTTACCCCCACCCCCCACCCCCCCGCACACACACACCATACGCTGGCTGCTCCTTTCACAACTCGGAGCCCTTTGGCAAAAGGGAGAACAGAGGACATTCGGAAGAGGAGGTTTCTCTAGATATGATGAAGCCACAGTAGTTATTCTTTTAATACCTAGAAACTACACATAGGCCTTATGTATTGAGTGTACAGAAACTATAGGATCCAGTTGTCTCACAAGCGTCCTTGTGCTGTGGAGTTGCAACCTTGGGCAAATATCCAAGCTGCGCTTCAGTCTTCTGTTCGTGTCTGTTCTCGAGCTTGGGATGCCGGCACGGCGGACCTGAATTCGTGTCTCCCCGTTGCACCTAACAAACCGCAGTGGTTTCGGCGCTGCGGAGCGGCACCAACGGCTCCGGCGCGGGGCCCGCAACCGCCCCCCCCCGCCAGGTGAGCAGCCCAACGGCCGCGCCACGGCCGCGCGCCAGGTGTGGCGCCGGCACCGCGCGCTGCGGGCATGCGCGCGCCGCTCCTCCGCCCGGGCGGGGGAGGAATGCGAGGCGCCTGCGCAGGAGCGGCGGCGCATGCGCGCTGGCGCGGGGGCCGGGGGCGGCGAAGCCGTGTGGAAGGGGGCGGTCGCAGCGTAACGGGAAGGGCGGTGCGGCGCGGCGGCGCCTGTTTCCTCCGGCGGCTGAGGCGGTCGGGGCCGGGCCGCGCTCAGCGGGGGCCGGGGCGGCGGCGGGATGATGATGGCGTACTTCGTGGAGAGCTTCTGGGTAGGGACGGGGTGGCACGGGGCGGGGGCGGGACGGGGCAGAGCAGGACACGGGGCAGCCGGGGTCTCTCCGGAGAAACCGCCTCGGCCCTTCCGCCACCCCGGCGACTGGTCTGGGGCCTTGCGGCGGCGCGGCTGGCGGCGGCGGCGGCGGCGGGCCGGGGAGACGCGGGGTGCCTGCGCGCGCCGCCGCTGCGCGCTCCCGGGGGGCGGCGGCGGCGGCGGCGCCAGCGGAGCGGCCGCTCGGCCGGCAGCGGCGCAGCCTGCGGCGGGGCGCGGGGACTGTCGCGCCGTGCCCCCGCCTCGCCCGGCGCCGCTGTGCGGGGGTCCGCGGGGGGTGGCTGGACGCCGGTGTCGAGGGACGTGCCGGCCACGAACCGGCGACCCTTGGCTGGGGGGTCTCGTTCAGCGTGGCTTCGGCTGAAGTCTGGCCTCTTTCCCTTAAGCTTCCCAAACAATGCAGCTGTTTGGGGGAAGCAGCACTGCCTGTGCTGTTCTGCGTTCGCAGCATGCACGCGCAAAACTGCGCTTCCGAGCTTGATTCCTCTGTACCGAAAACTCATTGCTGTCTGCGTGTCAGAAGGTACAGCCTGAGCAGCAGCCAGCCAGAGAAACAACAGATCTTCCAGCCTGCTTTAGAAACATAGTTTGTCAGTCGTCTTTGTAGATAGGCATTTTTTAAATGAGTAGATACATTTCTATGGAGAAAAGCTTAAAATACGAATTTGAATTCTTATTCAGCCTCACATGAATTAAAACTTGTGTTCATTGCAGATGCCTCTGGACTGAAACATTAAAATAAGTGTTCTTGTAATCATCAGGCAGTTTACAGCTCTGCTGCTTTACTGTATGGTTAGTTTTTAATATGCGTCTCTACCAACTAGCAAGGAAAATGTAAATGTAAATATTTGACAATACAGAAATAGGAAGAGGAGAAAATACTTTAGATCTGTCTGCTTTTTCTACATAAATAGCACATTTTCAGTGTTTAGAGGAAACTAATTTCACAAATACAATATATTATTCTTAAAAATAAAGCGTAGCACAAGCCTGGTTTTGTCCTTTGTTGGAAGCCTTACATTTAACTTTGACTTTTTATTCTAACTCTTCTTTTAGACAGAATATTAAAATTCAATGAAACAAAATATTAGATTTGCTATCTCATATGAATCTGTTTAGTTTGAAGCTTCTCTGTTGGAGAGGGTTATTAAACTAGCGTGAATATTTTCTTTATCTAAGACAATAAATTATTTTAATATAAAAATTCACACTTTCATTCTAAAAATTAATATTTTCTACTAGGAATAAAGTAGTAGTTTTTATTCAGCTATCTCAAGTGAAATCAAACATTTTTCAATTTAAATGTGTTGTTTAACAAAACTTTGGTATGTTCTTTTAGCTGTTTGTGGGGTCAACTGTGTTTTATGCTGGTAGTAAGTCAGTAATACTGTTAGATCAGTAAAGGTAGTGGGCCATTCCCACACATTCTGTTGCCCTGTCTGTGTCTTCATAAATGCTACCAGCAAATATGAGATAGTAGACATGTACTCAACCCCCCCTCCCATTCTCCCTTACTGGTCTACAAACCTGCCTTATAGCTAGGTTGGCAAGACTCCTAGTGTGGGTTCAGCAATGAGTGCCAAGAGAAGGAGGTTTTCTTCTGTTAGCACAGTTCATCTACCTCCAAAAATGTCTTAAAGTAGGAAGACAAGCATACTCTTCTTGCTTGCCTTGCAGTTATGACAAAGACACTAGACAAGCTCTGAAACTTGAAAATTTGACAAAGAAGCATCTGCAATACCATGGACAGGGTTTTCTTTTGTTTAGAAGTAAAATAAAAAGTAAAGGATTGCTGCTTCCCTGTTGATGTGGGTAAATATCTTCTAAGAATAACTGTGGTGTCTAAATATGATGGGTTTTATGTCTGAAAGTAATGAGTTTTTACAGGTCCTGGGAACCAGACATAAATACAGATTTGTGCATTTTGAGTCATTAGGTTTGTCCATTTTGGTCAACTTTTCAGAATGGTTTATTGTTCAGAACTGTTACTGTAGTACTTTGTAAGATACGGAATACAAGCCCTTTATATGCTTTGAAATATGGTGACAGAATTAAGGTGAAACTTAGAAGTTTGCTGTGGAAATACACTGAATGTGTAATGACTAGAAAATAAAAGAAATCAATATTTCATTGCAGTATTGCATAGAACTTCAGAAGAATTGTGTCCTGTTTCTCGCTTTTGCCTTGGCCTTCTGGGTAGCACTGGGCAAAACCTTCTGCTTTCTTATATCAGTTCCCTCATCTATGAAATGGGGTACTTATGCTCTATGAAGTATTGACATGAAAATGAATCTACACAGTATAATTAATGTTTAATTATACATGTACATGCTGTCATTAATTTTCCCCTGAAATTGTGCATTGGAAATTGAACTCTGGACCTTCTGCTTTAGAAGGTCCTTTACTGATTCGATAACTTTCTGTAATTGGTAGGAAAAGAGATCAGAAACTTGAGGGGCTTATCTGACTTCTTGAGAAGAGCAGAGTGACATATACATGAATGTATATCTGTTTCTTACGCACTGTTCTCTTTTAAGAACTTCCTGAAAAATACTCTCATGTAAACAAAACAAATCTTAGTTTCTTTATAGTAATAGTCTTGTAGTTTATCATTACAGATTTTCACATTGTATTGCTTTTACAGGTTATTTGAGTAGTTGCAGTTATTTTTGTAGGGATTGTAAGAAAAACGTGCTTTTTCCAAGATGGTTTTGGACCTGTCAACTGCTTCTAAGAGGTCATTGAAAGATAAACAAAGCTATTTTCAGGACATGTAAAGCTGAAGTACACAGGCTTTTCTGCAACTTGAAAAATATAGGGGTCTGCAAATACGCAATATAGTTCAGTACTTTAGAGCAGCGGTTTTCAAAGTCAGTAGGACTTTTTTTGTGGTATCAAAAATTATGAACAAATAGTACAGACTATAAATGGCTTTGATTCTTTGGCTTTGATTCTTATGACTGAGTTTCAGGCATTCAAGTCACATGACCAAACATTCCCAACTCCTAATTAGGTTGTTGTCATAAAACATTGGGTGCTTGCTGCTATGTATGTGCTATATCAAAGCAATGATGTAATTTAAAGGGATGACTTTCATAAGTTATTTCCATTATACATAATTAGGTTTTGTCACTTTGAGTACACTGATACCAGTACAGTAGAATAAAAAGCATTTATTATCATTGGCTTACTGCTTTCTTAGCACTACTTGGGAAGTATTGCACAAGCTTTGACGTAAGTTTGATTTTGAATTGATTGGTTGAACGGTGCAGGTGATACTCTTGTTATTGAAAATCTATTAAACTGTATTAAGTTAACCAAAATAAGTCACTTCTAAGCCAATATATATTTCCTATTTTTTTAAATTAATTTGATAAAATTGTTAGAAGTTCTATGTGTAGCTGAAAACTGGTCTCTTCCTAATGCTGTGTATGTCAGCTCTGGGAATTTTGTGATCTAAAAATGTGTGTTTAAATTAGCTTTGACTTATTCCCCTTATTTGTTAATTACTTAATGTTACCTGTAGCTTTTGAGAATATGGTTGTGAGGAAGATTCCTTTCTTTCCAGGAGCTTTTGTAACATGTAAGAACTGGCCATATCCAGAGTTAATTGTCCAACAACTTTGTGAAGAGACTTATTCTAATAAATATAAGACACATTCTCTTATGCGCTTATGTAATATGCTTGACATGGAGACTTGTCATGCTTCCATTTGGATTTTCATTCATATGTTTAGGCATGGCTACTCATCTGTTTGGCATTTAGTTGGATGCTCAATTTCAGGAGAGCTGTTGTACAATATTTGTTGAGTTTTCTCCCTCTGTGTTTGTGCATTTCACATGGCTGGAAACTTTCCCTCTTTTTCATGTAAATATTTTTAATTATCTACATATTCAGAAAAAATATATATGTCCTCCTCCAAGTGCATAGAGCTTCTCTGGAACTGACCTTTAATTTATTGAAACTGGAAGAAAGAAATTGAAATTGTCAGATCCCTTTTGTTTTTAGACTTGCTCAAAACTTTTCAAACTGAAGATGATGTTTGTGTTGCCTGGGTCATCAGGCAACTACTTTTTTATACTTTTAGATGCTGATGAGCATCTATCAAACTATCAAACCTTCATAGCGTGACAGATGCTCTCAATTTTTATAGGTCTTTCAGAGACAGTGTAATTGAAAATTAACTACTGATAGCTAACTTTGAAAAACATAACACTGTAATATTTATCAGAAGAATATTTTCACGTATACAGTGTCCATGGTAAATTAAATAAACTCATTTTAAACAGTAGGAAGCAGTAATAGTTTAAACAACATGACAGCAGTGTTTATCAGAGCATCTAAAATGAGTTTATTTTAAGTTTACTTGGGGTTAGGTGAAGTTCCATTGCTTTATTTCATTAAAGTCTTACTCCTTTAGGAGTGAATGAAAACAAGTCAACAGTATGAATGAATAAACCATAACGAATAGTATATGTCTTCCAAAGCGTGTAGGTAAAGAGGATTTTTATTGTTATTATTTGTAACTTTCATTTTAGAAGTACAGGAATGAACTCCCAATCTATCATTCTGTTACACTAATATTTGTAAATTAATAGTTAAACAGGGTATGAACATACAGTCTATTGTTCTGTTACATTAATATTTGTAAATTAATAGTCAAATAAGGTATTTTGTAAGCTGTGTTAATCAAATCTTACAGTTGTTGAAAAGCTGCATATAGTTTCAGAAAATACCTAATTTGAACTTTTTTAGTTTTGAATGCAATTCTTGCGGTCGTTTTTTTCTCAGGAAGGTTATTTAGTCACAGATATCCTCTATTCCTCTCATATTTTATGTCACGAAGAATACAATGCTGTTAAATGTTGTTTTGCAATACAACCAGGTATTGCATGGCTGTTTTAACTTTCAGAATCTCCTGATTTTGTTGTGGAGTGTTTAATCTTGTGCCTTGCTAATAAAAGGGGGTTGTGCTCCTCCCCCTCCCCCCCCCCCCCCCCAACGGATTGGTTGTCTGCAGTTATTAGTTGGCATATTGGTTCAGCTCTGGAACTTTCTTGAAACAGACAACGTTTTGCGATTGAAAGGACTTTTATGCTAGAAGAATTATCTTTATTTGGATTCTTGCATGCATAGTATGTTGATTAGGGGTGTGGGTTTTTTCATACCCCAACTGACATTGTAGTGTGGGCGGTACTTTTAAGTGTAAAACTAGCTGTAGGACAGCCTCTCAGGAACTGAGCAAAACAAGAGGCAAAAGATAGACATTTTTCTTGAAGCAAGTAACTTTATTGCCCATATTCATTCTCTTCTAGGCTTTTCCTTTTTGTATACATGTAAAGTTTAGCATTCATCAAACGAGGGGCTCTTTTTTGGTCATATTTCACTAATATATCATGTTTGCCATATGCAGTTGTAAGGTTGAAAACATGAATAACAGAGGCTAAATATGATTTGTTTAACTCAAGTGACAGCATTTAATATTTTGGGTTCAGCAATTTTACTCAGCTTGAAAAGATTTTCAAAATTACCTGTGGGTTTTTAGTATGACCAATAGCTATCTGTGGCCTAAAACCTAGCAAGAAGTTTAAGAATTAGTTTGTGCTTAACAAACCATTAGATGCTGTGTATTCATTCATTCTGGTGGAATATAGGGAAATATGGATGAGTAATTTGGGTGCTAGGCTCCTTTTTGGATAAAAAGGTTACTTTATAGTTGTGCTTTCAACACAAGTGTAGAAAGCCATTTTAGGACAGCCTGGCTGGGGTTCTCCTGATCTGTATGGGATTGTTGTTTTTAATAAATGGAGTAATGACCAAAACCGTAAGAACAAGAATTCATTAAAGTATGCATACCTCCTAGAAGATTATTTTTGTTTTGCTTACTACTTCAATTTTTTTTATTAGCCTCCTGTTCAGTAAGGCTATAATGGTACATCAAAACTAGGATTTGAATATTAAATTTTGGAGATTAATTTACTTCAAATGCTCATAAAATGAGATCTAGATAGATCAACACTTTTTATGGTTGAAAAAAAATCTTTGTAATTAAGTTGAAACAACATTTCTGAATGTTGCAGCTCAAGTGCTTGCTTGCCCATTCCTAGAGAATAATTTGTGGGCTTGAGAGGCTATTTTAAAAAAGGATTAAAGGCTATGACTTAAGTGATTTATAATAAAAAGTATAGTTTTCTCATTCTGTTCTGTTCCTTCAATGCAATGTGGTAATGTGATCATGTTTGGAAGGCTGAATAGTGGTGAAGGATGATCATGCATACTGAGCCACTACTAACATAGGTTATAAAAGCATGGGTTAAAATGATGGCAATTCACCTATTGTTGAATGTTTCTTACTTTGCTGAACTTGGTTAGGAAAAAACTATCTTTATCTGAACTTCTCTGGTCAGTCTTCTGAAGTTTGACCAAAATCAAAAGGTGTTTAAGTACACGTGCCTTTTAATGTCTCACCTGCTAAGTTTTGCTGTCAAAACAGTGTTTGCAGCTGTCCTCTTCTTTCTTCTCCCACTGACTAAATGAGTAATAAATATCTGACCGGTCATGGAGACTTTAGAATAACCTTAATAATTGAGAAACATTTGTTTACATTAGGTAAAAAGAGCATGCTAGATAGAGAATATTAGCTTTTTGCACTAATATGCATTACTGTTGAAAGGTTTTAGTCCAAAGCAGAGAGAGCCTGTACATATACAAATTGATCAGAAACAGGAAATAAATACTGCTACAGATTCACCCAAATTTCTGTTTACTATACCAAATGTAGGTTTTAAATTCAGAATTATCTTTATATGTAGAAACAAAAATGTATTCTTAAAAAATTTTAAAGTCTAATAAAAATAGTTTAGCAAAACAGGGAGTTCCTGTAATCTGTTTCCTGTTATGCACAAGTCATGGAAATACTGAATTCTGACTTGACAGTTGCTGACAGGGTTACTTTCATTTCCATGAGAAAATCATAGCAGTTAGTTTTTGATGAAGGGAAATGGAAGGACTCTCTGCCCTCTCTTTCTGTGATTCTAATTTATTTTGTATATAAAGTGGTCAGTAGTGTCTTATTGTAGGCTTATTTAAATGAGGTGTTTACTTATATTAGAAGTCTTTCCTCCTATGGCTTGCTGTCAGGAGGCATATATGTTACATCTACTCTTTTACGGCATTGCCAAATGGTAAACCTCAAAAAGAACACCAGCTTCTGAAAGGAATTTTGTTAGTTCTAGGGAAAAAGGAGAAAACTGCTAATAAAATTCTAAATAATTAAACAGAGACTACATGGAGAGAGGACCACTTAAATTGTACATTCTCATACACAGTTTTACAGTTGTTTTTGCAAAGTTATGACAGCGTCATCCTCAACAGATGACATTTTACCCCCCAAATGATATTCACAGAATGGTCTGTCAAACTGATCTGGAAGTACGTTGCATATAACCGCATAGGGTATTATCCATGATGAAAGAGGCTCTCCTTTCTCCAAGATCTAGGCAACTGCTAGAGAAATCTGCATCTGACTTCACTGGCTTTCTGTCATAGCAGTCAATGGTAATTGCTTCTGAATGGGAGTGGAAGGTCTCCGTTCCCTCAGTGGTCTGCTGCATTTATTTATTTTTAAGTAGGCTAGTACTGGACTTTCAGTGACCCCAGCTATTGCTGTTGGTGTCAGGAGTTAGGGGATAAAAACGCTTAATGAAGAAAAATTAGCTTGATATACAGCTTCCATCTACAGAATTTTGCACAACATATTGGGGGCATGCTGAGGAAAAACAACCAAAAAAAGGCTTGTTGCCATATGTATGCATACACAGTATATGTATTTGTTTTTCTTAAATTCAGCCACCTTTTTTCTGCTTAGTCACAGCATATATCTCTGTCTTTATCCTAAATACAAAATCTTAATTCTGATCAGTATATGAATATTTGAGTCAGTCTTCATAAAAATAACTACTAAATAAAGTAGTTGTGGATGGACTGTATAGCTTTTCCTATGCAAAAAAAGTCTGCTCTCTGCAGTGAGATATCATACCATATTTGACATAGTTAGGTATATGTCTCCAGAGATGAGTGGAAAATGCATAATTTATAGAATTGTTATCAGGTTAATTATCAGAACTCTTGATCATGTAATCTGTAAATAATTGAACAGTTAATGTGCAGTTTTGAAGTCTAGACGTGTGTGTTTGTAGGCAGAGCCTGATATTGGTAAGGTAGTCTGACACTTGGCATTGTATTAGTAAGTGAAAACAGGTTTTAGAGCTGTGCCAAATTTAAACCACATAGTCTCTCAGTTCTGGGAGTCTTGCTGCTTTGTTTAAACCTTAATGTATCTTTCACGTAATTTCTTGGATTAATAACTATTGATAACATAGAAAAGATGTGGCTTTCAGGGGATTTTTTTAATTTGGAAAATATCTGTTCTGTTTCTCTGCTGTGCTTTCTGTTGTTGACATCAGGTCAAGAACAAGTAGGACTGACAAGAAAACTTCACTTAAGTGGAAAAGTTAGTTTCTTTGCAGTAAATTTCACTTACAGTTAGGGAACAAGAAGATGATGGGATTTGGTTGTTCTGAATCGTGCCATTTTGTAAAGCTATGCAAAGTTACTTTTGTGATAGATTATCAGTCCTCAGGAAGACTGCAGCCAGATGCTGGGTCATGGCTACGCTACCCTTCCTGTATTTCTAAACAGGCAGGAAATTTATGGAGCTCCAGTATAGAGGAGATTAAAAGCTACCTCATTATGAAAAGACACTTTAAAAGTTTATAAGCAGTCTGTGTTCAGCACATTGTGTGCAATGTATTGGCTTATGTAGAAGAAACGCATTAAAGCCAGGGAAAGAGAGAACAGTTCGTAAGGGAGCATTTTATTAATTTTTCTGGAAGAAGTGCTTAACTTACGGGTAAATGTTTTTCTCTGGATTTGGATGCAATAATAACTTCAGAGTGGTTAAAGAAGAATTTAGTTGTATATCATAATTGAAAATATCAGTGAGGTCTTATAGAGTCATTCTGGCATTTCAGTAATGTGATAGCGTTCATCAGGCTTTATATAGAGTAAATACAGAAAGTTAATAAGGTACCTATAGCTGCACCAGTAATGAAAATTATTCTGTGCCTCAAACTGTGAGGAAAGGTGGTTAGATATCACAGAAAGGGTGTTGAAACTGTTTTATTTTTGCAGAGATCTTACTTGTAATAAAATTAGATCTGGCTTCCTCAAACATAATTTGTTAGTTATTAGTTCTTAGTTGTATTCCCCACATGCGGAGTATTTAAAAACTTGTTTGTAGAGCACTGTATTTGGTATCATTAATTGCTCCAAACAGCTTATTGAACTTTTACAGTTAGACTAGTACTTGAAATAGTAAGACATCACAAAAATAAAAGCACAATTTACATATTTCCTACTAAGTTGTGTTCTTATCCTTTTTTGTCAAACTTGTAAAATCCATATTCTGTAGATAGTTCTCTTTGCTATATTTTAGTATATTCAGTTTAGCTCTGCTAGTAGTTTTCACAGACCTTTCTGTAATTGCAGTTATGCTGAACTGATCTGCATTTTGATTAACTTTTTCAGGTTACAACTTACTGCAACCTTAGGAACATTCATTTTATATTTTTTAAATGCTTGAAACAAAGCTAATAATTCTGGATAGCAGTCTGAATCCAATTGCCTTCATTCATCTGTTACTTGTGAATTTATTTGTGTATATGTGTGGTATCCTCTAAGTGAGCTTCTTATGTTAATGATAAGACTGCTGTATTACCTAATATTCTTCACATTTAACATGTGGGGCTACTCCTGTGGCTGCTGCAAAGTTCTTCATTCACCTGTAGCTGCTTCCACTTACTTAGGTTGGCAAATCGCTGCCTGCCCCAAGCTTTCTGCTCCCACTTCTTCTGCTGTAGCAGTGCAGCTGTTTGTGTCCTCATAGTGATCTGGATCACTGAATTTTATTTGCCAGCTTTATTTTTCAGCTGTATAAGTTCCCTGATCCTATGTACCTTGTGGGTGCCCAAACAAGTTGTTTCA
The DNA here is from genome assembly GCF_036417845.1 of Apteryx mantelli. Taxonomy (NCBI): domain Eukaryota; kingdom Metazoa; phylum Chordata; class Aves; order Apterygiformes; family Apterygidae; genus Apteryx; species Apteryx mantelli. Next base: position 58,941,967 of record NC_090020.1, read on the forward strand.
GAACAAAAGAGACAGAAATGATTGGCGGGATGTATGACCATATCCTCAGGCTCCTCTCGCTGGAAATGTAGAGCTGCCATTGTGAGAAGTCCACGATCCTACTTCCCATCTTTCCTTCTGTTCCACTCTGAACATACGTGCAGCTTTCCTGAGGGCAGTACTACTGTGTCATTTGTAACAGTGGCATTACGGATCTGAAGATCCTTTTGTAAGGGAGGAGGGGAATGGATAGATGGACAGCAGCAGTGCTGTTATGCCATGCCTTGCCTTGCCTTCCTTTAATCCCCATTGTTGCTTTCTCCTTTCTGGGGGAAGTTCAACATGGTGCCAAAGTGATAAGCTGGCTGAGCTTATTAACTAGTGTTTAGGACAGTGTTCCAGTTTTAATGGTGAGATTTGCCTAGCTGGTTGGAAAGTATTTTAAGTTTTAAAACCAAATTTAAGAACAAGCAAAGTTACCTGTAGAAAGGAAGAGATTAGTGGTTTTACCAATTTTATAAAAAATAGAAGAAGGTCTGTGAAGTGTGAAGACTTGGGGAGGTAGGATATCAGATGATTCTGAAATTTGAATTTCACTTTATTGGGAATAATGAAAGATATGAGCGAATGGAAGGGGAAGGCAATATTAAATGTTTTCAGTAAGATAGGGAGTAAAAGAATACGAGAGCTGAAGAAATCCGGAAAAGAAATGGCTTTGAATATAGCCTAGAAATATATAACAGAAGAGTTGCCATTAGGTTTGGCAAAGAGGGTAGTACTGGCTACTGAGGTAATTTTTGGTTCCAGTGTTTTTATGTAAGGGATTGTAGGGACTAATGGAGCTATTGGGGGTGCAGGAAAGGTTGAGGAATTAGAAATAACCATTCTGTTCATGAAGCATGAAACTTGATCAGTTGTTAAAAGGCATACATTTTATACTTTGTTCTGTAATTGCTGTAACATGTTGCATTTGATGGTTCTACTTTCTTTTTATTAATCTTTAGGGGGAAAGGAACAATGGCTTTGACGTCCTGTATCACAACATGAAACATGGACATTTGTCAACAAAAGAATTAGCAGACTTTATTAGAGAAAGGTAAGTATTTATCTTTGTTAATCCTGGCTCTAACATACTATTTGTGGTTTCTATTTAAAAGTTTATTGTTATGTGTTGTAGTAACATGCAATATATATATATTAAAAAGAGCAGTATAAAGTATCTCATATCCTACAAGAATATCTAGGCTTGTTCCATTCACTTATAACTGAATAGTGACTGTTAACCATCAATTAATAACCAACTTCTAATTTGAAGGTTGATTTAAACAATAAAAGTAGAAAGCTAGAAATGTCAGATTAAGTGTTGAGCTGTTTATTTAAATTGATCCCAGTTTTTCTTCATGTTTGGAAGAAAAGGAATAATTTCTTAAGTAGTAAAAATTATATCAGTCTTTCAATGTTTTTGACCAGAGATATAGAATTAGAGTATTAACAACTGCTAGTAAAATCTTTAAAAATGATACCTTTGGGTTAAGAAGGGAGAAAGTTATTTGCACATGGTGAAGAATTTTATAAATTGTTTGTGAGATTTAAAATGTAATTAAGTTATTGTATTATACAGCTTTCTTTGGTAAACATTTAAAAGTAACATGCTTAATCCCCTTCTCCAAAAGCTGACTGTCCTGTTATGTTGGAAGTTCAGTAGATTTAGATATGTGCTCCTCTGTCAAAGTTTCAGGTGACAACTGCGACTTTGTTTCCTGTTTCGAAAGGAAATTCTTTGTGCTTGAGAAGTGTTACTGTGAAAAGGAGAAATAATGACATATACCTCAACAATAAGTGATTATAGGCATGGTAAATTGAGAGAAAAGTAAATTCTTAATCTTCCTTTTTTTTTTTTTTCTCCCCTACTATCCACAAATAAAGGTATTACAGGTAGGAAAATTACTTCAAGCTTTTGCAATTTCAAGAAGAGGCAATTACAGTATTTCCTGAAATCCAGGATGATTCCAAATCTAGGCTGACACTACATATTGAGTATTGATTTAGGGCAGAAAGTTAAAATAGCATCTATCGTTAGCTTAGTAAAAGGAGGGGAAGAAGATGCATCTCATTTATGGTGGAGGAAGGACTTGCAGGGAGTCACTGGTCTGATACATTGTGTTTGTTATTCCATGGCAGTTGCCCCAGCACAGGCTCTAATAAGGAAATCTATGGTGACCCTTGGATTTTGACTCTCCAAAAGACAAGTAAACATGTGGTTTTGAATTCAGGAAAGTGTAATTAAACTTTATTTAGGGAAAAGGACATCCAAGAGAAATCGGTATGTGCAGAGAGAACCTTCTTTAGAAATAAATACAAACAACAGAACACTGTACTGTAGTGTTTTCCAAACTCAAACAGCAGAGTTAAAAAAATACAATACTAACCCCCCCAACCTAGATCTACAAAAAGTGAAGACAAAATCCCATTTTATTTGATGTGGACAAATGTGCTTGCTTAGTAAGTGTTCAGCTTTTTGTTTCAATGTTTTTGCTACAAATATATTTGATGATGTTGCTTTCTAAATCTGTAGTATTTAGACAATGTTATGCAGGTGATCGTTATGTCACTTTGTCCTGATTGTTGCTAAGGACTGTTAAAGATAGAGGGAAAACAACAGGGAAGAGAGGAATCATCTTATGCAAATCTTGAGCTCTTGGATTTTATTTATTTATATTTCCAAGCAATATTCTGCCGTAGTGTTCTCAGTCAGATTTTTAACATACTTATGTGCTTTTGCATATACCTTTTGAGGATTCATTAATATGTAGCTGTTTTCAGCTAAAGTAAAAGTCCTGTGCTCTGCACTTTTAGAATGCATATTCATCCGTCTTCAAAACTCCATTGATTATGCTTTTGATTGCTTTTGTTGACAGAGCTACAATAGAGGAGGCGTATTCAAGGTCAATGACAAAACTAGCCAAATCAGCAAGCAATTACACACAACTTGGGTAAGTAAGTGTGTATAAAAGTGAAATAATTAATTACATAAGTGTTAGGAATCAAGTTTGATTCTGACTGTTTTATTCATGATGTTGAAGGATCAGTGGCTGCTGTAACTTTGCCACTTTAAAAGCATTGGTTCTTAAGCTACCATGCAACTATGACCAGAAAAAAGAAAAAGAAGGGACAGTACAGCTCTAACAGTACTCCTGGTTAAAAAAAACACGGACGAACTGTACGTTCCACCGTGGTTAAAGTTGAGTTCATTTCAGATGTGATAAAGAACATGATTTGCTATTCTGTGTGCCCAAGCCTGTGAGGAGAGAACATATGGTCTGCAAATGTGACAGTAAATTTATTTCCATTATTTCTATTTTTTCAAGTGTTAATGCAGTCCTCAGAGGTGTTAAGAATGAGACTTTTCAATAATAGGCCTATTCCATAGTTTAATTAAAATTTTATACACAGGGTATGAATTTAAAAGTTAGAATGATTAATGGATGTTTTTTCATTAGAAAGATAATGCCAGCAGCTCAAACTTCTTAGATGATGCTAAAGATTTTTTTTTTAAATTTGTGATAATCCCAGCTGGAAATTTGGAGAGCTTTCATCAGTGGATAGTTTGATACCAGTTGTTGCTTCTCTTCAGAAGTTCATTATCCGCATGTAACCTTGAACATCAGTGATCTAAAGGCTGTCTATGGTATTGATTTTTCAGCAGCACTGATCAAGAAACTGTGGTAGGAGCATATCTGTAGAATAGCTGAAGTAGTCCATTCAGTATAGAAATTCGGATTTGAGGCATGACCTGACCCCACTGTCCTTTACCATATGGTTAATCTCTGTTGATAAGTAAATCACTTCTAGACACAGACCATCTTTGCCAATATATTTTTCTGCATCTTACTGCTGTGATGATTTAAAACAACTGGAAAATCAACTAGCCAAATAATTTTTTTTTCTTTGTGCTATTCAAGTATATACATAGAAATATTTTTCCATGTTAAAAGTTTTTTAGATTTTTCTTTTTGAGCTGATCTTGCATCATCTTTAGGAATAGCACTTATCATTCATGTGTATTGAAGACAGGGAAGATTGAGTGAACTTCCACGTTTCACTTGTATTGACCCTACGTGACTAATGAGTGAAAAACAGCACACTGAAAATTTAGTAGATACTATTCCAAGTACAGTTGGAACGTATTTAACAATGTAATTTATAGCAGTTTGGAGCTATTTTGTTTGTTTCAGTTTTAGGAACAGAGCTGAACTTTTGTAAATGTATTGCTGATACTGTAGCACTATAAAAAATTGTAGCTGATCAAAGGGAGAAAATCCAGATCAGCATTAAATATATATTTTTTTCCTCTAGGACATTTGCACCTGTTTGGGATGTTTTCAAAACCTCAACAGAAAAACTAGCAAGCTGTCACTTGGATCTTGTACGAAGATTACAAGAGCTAATAAAAGAAGTTCACAAGTATGGAGATGAACAAATCAAAGCTTATAAAAAGGTTATTAATTCTTCATATGCATGTTCAGTCACTTGTTAACATTAAAATTAAAATGGTTTGTTTTTGACAACTGTGTGATATTTGACAGACTAAAGAAGAAGTTTCAGGAACATTGGAAGCAGTGCAAAATATTCAAAGTATCACTCAGGCCTTACAGAAGTCAAAGGAAAACTACAATACGAAGTGTGTCGAACAAGAACGACTGAAAAAGGAAGGCGCAACACAGAGAGAAGTTGATAAGGTAGTTTTGTTTGTTTTGTTTAGATTACAAGGAAGTTTTTGTTTTGTTTTTGTTTAAGATAGGAGTTTTTTTGTGATCATCTGCTCATGCAGTAATTCCGTTTGATGGCTTTTACAGATATTGTCTATAATTGTTTCAGCATCTATTATGTTTTTGGAAAAAAATTTTGTAGGTAAATATGCAAACATTCAATGCCCTTGTTTTTGAATTAAGGAGTAGAAAGTTCTGTCCCTTCAGCTGAAACAAAGTAGCTAATTAGAGTATTTGAAGTCTGTTCCATTGAGAAGAAAAACGAGTTAATGTTACTTTCTGTGCTAATTTAAGAGGTTCCAATTATATGCACCAAAATCCCAAAGGATGAGTATCCTGATGTTGTATTTAGTATTGTTCTTGGTTCATTGGGCAAGTTTGATCCATTCAAGAAACATAGGTAGTAGAGGAAAGTGGCCATGTTTCCTTGTCTCTGACTATGACTTATCGTTTTAAAACTTGGTGCCTCTGCCTATTTTTGTTTGATTTGTCTGATCTGTCTGGGACTCTGCCCTTGTTAGAATGGTTTAGTGCCTTTTTTACTGCCATGTTGGATAAGTGGATGGGAGAGTTGATTATCATCTTTTCACTCATACCAAAGTGACCCTTCTGAGCTTGTTCTAATTGTTTTGTCTTTAATGTAAACCTAGCTTTTTTCCTACCTTCTGTCTCAACTGACAGGCAGTGTTGGGTTCTAGGAATGAATCAGAAATGTGTAGGATGACAGGTTATTTCCCGGTAGACTATTCAAAATGTAATTTTTCAGAATTCTTGTAAAAAGATTAAAACTTTTCAGTAGGAAAGGTTGAATTTATGGAAGGCTTGCTTTTAAGAAACAATATTGTAATCCCTTGTCCAGCAGAAAACAAAAACTGTTCAATCTAGACTGTCTACCTACTGAAGGAAGAAAGAGGAAGCACCATAGGATGACATACATGAAGGCTTTCATCTACTATTTTGTGCATATTCCCTCAATACTTTTGTCAGAACAATTAGGCCATAGTTGAATGCTCAGCTAATACTTCAAAAATAATGTTTCCAACGAAGGCTGTTGACTGTGGCCATCACATTCTTTCCAGTTATGTCTTTATTCAAATTCACGCTTATCATTTCAGAAAGCCGGTAGCAAAGGTTGTTTGGCAGAGAATAGGTTTATTACTTTCAGCAGAACATGAAAAATGTTTGTATCAAAATCACAAGACAGCTACTTTATCACAAAGCATGAAATAACATGATAAAGAAGCAAATGTCTGCTAAGAGCTTATTGTAAGGCCAAATATTTGGAGAAATGCTTTATTGAAGAATCTGAGGAGGAATCTTATGGTGAGATATGTAATTTCATTAAACTGACTGAAGCCGAAAGTTAGTGTTAACTTGCGTAATAATTTCCTGTTGTTCCCTGGCATGTCAACTTCTCTATTTATAATGACTTGCCAAAAAAGTGTTGACTGATCCTCATGCTTTCAGTTACTGTAAGTCTGCTAAATAGAGTTCTAGCAATCGCTACACCTGAGAATACACACATCCTGTTTTCAGAAGAGATTATTGGTTAATCCTGTAGCGTTCACATTTAACCATTTTGTCTATCTTGCTGAATAATCACTTTCCATAAATGCTCTTCAACACATACACTGCTGATTCTGCTCATACTTAGACATGGTTACAAGAGGCAGAGAATGTTTCAGTTTTGTGTCAAAATCCCATGCATACATGGTTTCAGTTACATAATGCTTCACAAAAAAATATGATTTTAAAAGTCTTGTAACTTTGCATTTCCTTTCTTTTCAATGATTAAATTTGGAATCATCTGCAAATCAACCTTAACTTTTTTTGAAACTGAGTGTTTATAAAGCACTTTGTACATTTGGTATAGTAAGTGGCATTTGGGAAACACTGTTTTCTTCCTGGGAATTCCCCTATGTGGAGCTGCAAGAGTGAGAATAATGAAGTAAAGTTCGGGGGAAGTAATTGATGTTTGATACATCCTGTCATGCCATCCTTAATGCCTAAAGGATCCATATACACATTCTTTATATAGTGTAGTATTTTCAAGTTGCCTCTGTTGTGCTGGATTTAGAGGACTATGTGAGCAAAATCTGCTTAAGTTGTCTCTGTAACTGGAAAAATGCTTGTGGAACTGCAGCTTCAAATTTTCTTCCTTTGAAATACTGGTTGCTGTTTTCCTAGCCAAATGTGTGTTAACACTGTACTATTATTCATGATTTTCAGTTATTTTTCTCTTTAAAACCCAAAATAAAACTTCCTCTTTCCAGAGGGCATCTTTATTTTCATTTCTTTGAAAGTCATAGATAGTGTTCAGCTTTCCAAGTAATAATTTACTCATTGCAAATGAGAAGTAGTTGCCATTTTTACTGTGGGACTGATGGCATTCATTTGAAAGAAGGGAGGAGAGCTATTTAGAAGCAGAACAAATAGAAAATATATATTATACAACTATCTTTAGTGATGTCTTTAACAATTCAGAAATATTTTTCAATTTTAACTGATGGGAAATTTGAAGGAGATAAACTTGGCATGTTGAGCAAAGAAGCCATAAAACGTTGATGTTCAAGAGAAATAAAATATATTTTAATTGATTTTTAAATTTGAAGATGAGATAGCAATATTATCAGAGATTCCAAAAACTTCATGTCCTATGTGTCATGCTATAAACTTTGAAAATAATTTTCTCTACTAAAAATAATCACTTAAATCAGTTTTGCTTTTGATGTAATTTTGGGATTCTCCTGTATTTCTTTTTGTCTTTTAAGAATGTTAAGCCCACAAAAAGATAATTTTGGTTAATGGGAACAAATAATGAAACAGATTAATAAATTATAAAGCCAAAAAGGACCATTGTAAACAAATCTGAGCTGCATAAATCTGCCCATCAGTGTGGTCTTCATAACTCTTTGTTTCAAATATCTCCTCTTAGTTTCCATTGATGTACGGCCTGTGCTTTTCCCTTGAATGTCTTTTTCCTTATTTTTCTTCTTTCTGTTCTAAAGAAAAAAAAAAGTGCCTCTTTTTTTACTGTTGACTCTTTCCAAATTGTACTAATTCTCTGTTTGCACTGTATCCCAGCCCTGCTTTCTTCCTGTTTTTTCTGCATCTTTGACAAAAGAGCTATTTGGTTAACTTCAGCGCTAAAAATGTTAAAATGTTGATATCAAAAGTAGTACTTTATAAATTAGTCATTGCTGAAAAACAACAGGGATTTAAATGGGATAACTACTTATTATGCATCACTTTGTTATCTTTTGAAATGGTTATATGGTTTATGTACAACTTCGAATAGACATCTCTAAAGGCTTGAATCTGAATTATTTGGTTGTGAAATTTTGTTATGACATTTCACTGTTTTGATATGCACCTGAATTTTTTTTATATAAGTCATCATAGGCTTATTACTACTAATGACTTTAAAAGCATTGGAACAGACTGGGTGTGTAACATTTGACAGCTTTTTTTAATTTCTATAGGCAGCAGTTAAATTGAAAAAAGCTACAGATACCTATAAACTCTATGTGGAGAAATATGCTGCGGTTAAATCTGATTTTGAACAGAAAATGACAGAAACTGCACAGGTAAGTGTTACATTAATTCAGTTAGCTTTTAAAATAGATCAGTAGATTTCATTGTCTCTCATTCAGATTTGATCTGAAATCAAAGCTTTTGGAAAATCAGTTCAAGATAGAATGTCCTTTGAAAACTGACGTGAACTACAGTGTCAAAAGTAGTAGGGGCCTGAAAGGCAAACATTGACTGACCATGTATATTGTAATGATGGTGTCACTATATAATCCATTTAAGTATTAGCACTCTGGAAAGTCTTCTTGAAAAAATTTTTAGGAAGAAAGCAAAATGAACTTCTGGAAGTATTGTAGATGTGTTGTGATAATGTGGGAAATCCTGTGGATTGCCGGTGGGGCAGAATTCAGATAGGAGTTTTAGTATTGGGATCCGTTGTGCTTTTTCATTATTATTCCAGCAAAACACTTCAGTAACAGCTTGTTAAAGTGCCTTCCCAAGGTTTATTTGAGGTGGTCAAAAGCCCTTATATCTGTTCAGATTTCTGTGTATTTTTTTCCTTACTTTAAAAAGATGTTTTAATCTGTATTCCAGAGGATATCAAGTTCTCTGTATGATTTTTATATGCTGCTTCATTGTATATTTTAAAGCTTTTTTTTTTTTTCCAAATCTGTTAATAGCAAGCTTTTTTTCACTTTCAAGATTTAAAAAAGTAAAACACACCTTTTTTTTTAGCGGTAATGGTTTAGTTGAGGACTGCTTGGCATATTTCTTTGTATCTATTTCTTTGTAATAAAGCTTTTACAAGGTGAGAATTTTCTTTTGGTTGAAAGTTCTTTGTGCTTTTCCTTAGTTTCAAAGGATTATTTTTAGGTATGGAAAAATTATTAGGGAGATTTAGTCATATTTGTATTACTAAAGTAGAAGTGGAAAAGTGTTACAGTTTTTCATAACTCTGTGGGAATGAAGATTTTACAGCATGGGGATTGTGTAAGCTGACATGTGAAAAGCCACCCTGTTGTAAACTGTAAACTGCTTTCCTACTTCCAAAATCTCACTAGAACTAAATCTAGTTCATCTCTGAATAGACTTTGAACACAGCTGTTACAGAAAGGATACCAAATGTATTACATACCAACCCCCCACCCCAGGCATTTGTGCTGAAAAAGAGTTCAAGCATACTGCTGCAAAATTCTTCCTTTACATGACTTATATTAGGAGTCTTGTAAACCCTTTAATGTAAAGGTGTCAATAGGCATCTTTTTTCCAGTATTCTCACTAGGTTCTGTTTGGAAGAGTTATACCCCCTATGCTTCCATTTTCCATTTGAGTTAAATTCGGTTAAGTACATTATTTTTCTCTCATTTTAAAAATATTTGTCATTTTAAATGCTCTGTGTGTGTGTGTGTGTGTGTGTGTGTAGTATGTAGCTGTGCCTTCTTTGGGTAAGACAATGTTGATTGCAGTTCTTCACTGGTATAGAAAGGCTTTATAGAGAAAAATTCACCAAGAAAAATTCATAGTTACCATGGTGGGCTAGGTTATATGGTTTGTTGTACTTCTCTCTCTCATCTCTAATGTGTGAGACTGTTTTTTTTTCCAATATATATTTTAAGTTAGTATTACTGTCAAAAGCAGCAGTTGACCTCCTGCCATGCCTCTGTCTTTGTCAAGTATGAGGAGCTGCACTGGAGAACTAATCCAGATAAACCTAATGTAGTAAGAAGAGTTGGTTTTAACCCAGAACAGTTCCCAGATCCAGTTTATTAAGAGGTCACACAAGCATTTATGGTGACACAAAGGAGGCAGCAATGTGGAGCCAAGGGTGGGGACTTGCATCTTTAAGCATTAGTGCTGGCTTAAAGTGTGTGACGTTGTGTCCTGTACTCACCTGAATAGGTGTCAACACTATATATTTACATCTGTTGCTTTAGGATTGTGTGTGTAAGGTGAAATATTTGTGGATCAGTTGTGCTAGCCAATTTGATAGGGGTTGGCGTTGGCATGTGTGGTTGTGATCATTTGAGAATTTTGAGACTAGACTGCATTTTTAAATAACTAAAAATACTTGAATGTATTTTAAAATCTTAATTGTTGGAAACAAGCATAATATTACGTTAACAAAAGAATCTTTACCACTGAAGTGTAACATTCCTCCTGGAAAGTTTCCTCAATAAGAATAGGTGGAAGCGCGCTGACATGTGAACACATACTGCTGTTATCCAGAATGGGAACTTTTTTGTAGTGTTCCTGATAACGTAACTATTGTAATTGCTCAATAAACGTTCCAGTACCTCACCACTGTGTAGTATGTATAAATTACAGTGCAGCCTGACTTTTGCTGTAGGCCCCCCTTTTAATACTAAGAAATAAAGTAGAACCAGAAAAATACTGAACTGTTTTGATGTTTTTTTCAGATCATATGCAGCTGTGCTCTTATGGATTGAGCTAGAATAATTTAAGTTCTTGCCCTGTTTGTTATTTTGCTTGTTCTGGAAGTTACCAAATCCCCATTGAAATAGATCCTGTAAAGGCTTCTGATCCATTTCAGTGCAAGTTCAGTCAGGTTGCTCTAATCTTTTAGTCTCACAAAAGCTGTCTGCTGTCCGCTCCCTGCATTGCAAGAAAGAGACTCTCTTTGTAGCAGTTAATTTATTGCTCTCTGAAACAATAAGAAAATGTTTAACTAATACAACTTTAATAAACTGGCCTTGCTAAACTGCACTGTAAACTTGTCTCCAGTGAGGGAGAAAGCTGTGAGTAATGTGTAAAGGAGTTCTTGTTTAGAACGGGTGTAAGATAAACATGAAGAGTGTTTGAAATGGGTTTCATTGTCAATGAATTACTGAAGGAAAATACAGGGGCTTTCAGCAAGCAAACTAGCTGGGCTTTTCATTGCATGCTAAAAAAAATCCATTTGAACAATCCACTACCACAAAAGAATGAGAAGTGATTCAGCTTGTTTTGTACTTAGAGACCGAATATGAAGATACTTTTTGCTCAGTTTTCTTATTTGTGTTATTAGGTAGGTATTAGATATTAGGTATATAAACCTGACTGAGATGTAGAGAGAAAGATGGTATCTTTTTACTATACCAAAAGGCTGTGTTAAGGCTGGGAAAACCTGACCATGCTTTTAGGCTTTTTTTTCTTTTTTTTACAGAAACAGTACAAAATTACCTCTCATTGCAAACCACATTTGTCTTATGTGCTTAGTTCCTTATCTGCAACAACCTTTTTACTCTAAATTTAAAATATCCACTTAAGTTAATGGACAACTGGAGACTTTATCTTCCACAGCTACTCATATTGGAAAATAAAATTAGAATTATGCCAGTGAAAGTCCTACCTATGGGACTTGTTTGCAGTATCAGGGTGTAGCTGCATTTACAGTTTGCTGGAAGGATTGCCACTTTATGTCATAGGAAAAATAGCAAAACTCCTGAAAATGTGGAAGTCCCCTCTCCCCTCCCCTTTTAAAATCAAACATACTGTAGATTGTCTTAATTTAGGGTATATTTCACTTGAAATTAGTAGCTCTGAAAACAAAATAAATGAATGTGAGCATTCTTAGGTGTTTCAGTGCAAACTCAGTTGGCTGAACTTAAATCTCTCTTAGCTGTTCGGATAAAATTGTTCTGAGGACACTAACATCTTGAGCTGCTGTGGCTATATTCTGAGTAAACATGTAGTAATGTCCTCGCTTAGCTGTCCTCTTTTCTTAGTTTAACTCTTCAGCTCCTCTGCATTACTTTTGCTTATTTTTTTTTCTTTTTTTGTCATTAACTATCTTGCTTGCAGTTATCAAAAGGGAAATGACTTGTGATACGTGAACTTGAGAAGTTGAATTGTGAAGCATGATCTTGCTAATCTTGAGTTGCAAAAATCATAGGTTATGCTGCAATAAACATGAGATGTTTCAGTTTGATAAAGTGTAAAAGCATAGTTCATTTTCTGTTGTTCAGAAATTGATGTGACATTCTTCATGTTGAAAAATTTTGTGAGAAAAGCTATAGTTCTTCTATGCAGTGGTTATATAATTGTTAAGAAAATATAACATCTCATTATGCCAGTTATCCCACCTGGCTAGAAGCTTTTTTTTTTTTTTTTTTTAATCACATACAGTCAGTCACTGGAAAGGATCAAATAGTTGAAAGTGTTAAAATATCCTTTGAAAGTCTTCTGTGTTAACTGGAACTGAGGAGAGTTGACTGGAATTCTTTGCTGTTGAGCAGTCTGCATATAAATAAAGGTTCAAGAAAGTAAGAACTCTTTACAGTATGCATTTTAAAACTTACAGGAAAATGTGTTTAAAAAAATAGCATGCTTGCTTTAATTGTGTGTGCTGAGTTGGACAGCTAAGGATACTGTTGATGACAATTTTTTCATTTTTATTGTAGCTTAAAATGCTAAGAAGTGACTTGCATTTGTGTTGGGTCATTAATACCAAGATTCATTTCAGTACATCTTTTCAACATGGACTGATCTTTCAAAAATTTAATCTCAAATATGTTGTTCATATGTTCAAATAAACAATTCATTTAATGGATTATATCTATGGTATGAATAATGTTAGTATTATAGTTCCTAGATAGCCTTAGTCTTTGATCAGAACCCTTTTGTGTTATGCACTGTACGAGGCCAGATGGCTTCTATTTCAAAGACTTTGAATATTAAGCATAAAACAAGAAATAAGAAAATAATGGGGTAGCGGGGGTGGTAATATCCACTGACATATTAGACAAAATCTCTGAATGGACAGCCACTTAGCCGTTTTGATATGCATTATAGAGAAGAGCTTGAAGGAGGATGGTGCATCAGTTTTGCAGGCTTTTACAGGGAGCTTGAACCAAACATAAAGGAAGCAGCATTGGCATAATCTCAAAAGTTCACTCTGAGTTTAAAAATTAGGTAATGCAAACAATCTGGAAGGTCACTTGCATACAGGTGTTGACACATTGATAGTGAACGAGAGAAGATTTTATAGAGATGGCCCATAGATAGCTTTGAAAGCAAAATAATGTAGTTTATATAATCAGGCAGCTAGTAAAAGCAGGAAGGTCAAAGAAGAGGCTACAAAATTATGAGGATGATCATAAGCTCTGTAATCAAGAAAAGGCTTCTGGAGAAGAATTTTGATCTACTTGATTGATGACTAGAGAGGCATATAAGTAGGGCAAGGAAAAAGAAACTGAGTTTAGGAGATAGGCATGAGATAGAGGCATTTGACTTGTTTGTCTGGAGTTGTTCTTGTGTTTGTGGATCAGAGTACCAGGAGGTGAGAAATGTAGAGAGAAGATCCTCAGAGAACCCTATAAAAATGGAAGAGAGGATTAAGCGGTGTTCTGAAGGACACACTTGAAGGGCATTTACTCAAGTAGGAAGAAAACTAGGAGAGGGCAGGAATAAATATAGAGCAAGATTTCAAGAAGATTATGGTTGACTGTTAAGGAGGGTGAGGAGAGTATGATCTTTGTCTAGGAAGGGATCATCAGAGACTGGAATCGATTTTTACAACAGGTGTCAAATGGAAGCCTGGGAAAGATGGAGCTGAAGGACAAATTCCAGACAGTAACTGCAAAGACAGTTTACAGCAAGTTTAAAGATCAAACAGATGAATCATATTTAAAGATGCAAATGATGTAGATTACTAGAAAAAGAGAGAGCATGTGTGCATTGTGAGTGGGAGGAGGAAGTGTTAAGGAGGAGGTGCAAAGGAGATCTAGAAATAGGATTTGGGGGATTAGATGAGAAAAGGAGATGAAAATCTTCAGTAATGGGGAAAGGAGTTTTTTAAACACCCTTCATCCCTATTTTCTCTTGGAAGAAACAGGTGAGATTTTGTATAAGGAGAAAAAACAAGATAGGTAAAAGTTTAAAGAATAAGTCAAGTGGTAAAAATACAGCTATGATTGTTTACAGTATCCTCTGCTACATGCAAGCAGAAACACTTTTCCTTGGAAATAAAATGTTCTATAACACAATGTTGTATATGTGAGGCATTAGAAATCCTTGTTTTTAATAGTGTTGAATTAGCTATTTGCTGATATTTATGATTTTTAAGCACAACAGAATTTGAATTATTCTTTAAAACCCCAATAGTTGAATAGTTCTAAATGGATGTTATGTTTCTAAGTACCTTATTTAGTAACTTTGTGAATCCAAACCTTCCTTTCCTAAACACTACTTACCATGACCAAGATCTGAAAAAGTAATTGCCTTTTTTGCTTAGTATATTTCATAATTAAAATTTAAGAGTTAGTATTTCAAGGATTGTTTTCATTATGAATAATTACTTGTATCTGGTTTACAGAAATTTCAAGACATTGAAGAAACACACCTTCTTCATATGAAAGAGATTATAGAATCATTGTCAAATACCATAAAAGAAATTCATTTACACATAGGAGAGGTAATTTTTATATGAATATTTATTTGGATTATAATATGCATTTTTCTGAACTATTTAATGGAACATTTCTTACTGTCTTGGTGATAATTACAAGATCACATCTTTCAAATGGTAGTAACTTTTTAAACCAGAGGGAGTAGGAGGAGATAAAGAGAAATGGTTCAGGGATTCAAGCAAGATTTTCAAGCTGGTTTGGGTCTTTTCACCACAAATATCAAACATTATATGAGTACTGAACTTGTTTATAAGATATTTGAAGGAGCTTTCAATATCTGCTAAACTTCCATTTTAATCTTTTATTTAAATAGCATATTAACAATGATGCTTGTATGTGTATTAATTCTCTTTCACTATTCAAACCAGTTTCTGAAAATTCTTATTAAATGGATCATCATCTTATATTGTTCATTGTAGTGGAAATTTTTTTCAATATCTAAATTCAACGTGAGCTGAAATTTTTACTGCTTCCTGTTACATTTATAAGTTTAATATCACAAATTTTACTGAATAAGTAAGGTTGAGTAATTATTAAACTTAGTGTTAAACAGAAAATAATATTTTGACAGTTTAAAGAATTTTTAGTTTATCTGAAAATCTGTTCTCTAGGTATTAAATTAGCACTCATTTCGCACACAACTGGGATGCTTGTGCTTTTCTTTAACCAAAACTTAAAATCACATCAATCTGAAAAGTTTCAGAACTTCAGATACATTTTGTTTTTTGTGAGGAAAAGGTCTTCAGTAACAGTATTAAAAAAAGCTTTGTACTGTTTCTTTTGATGCAGCGGTTTGGGTTTTTTTAAGTAATAATCCTTATAAATAGTCCTTAATTTTTTGATGTGTTAAAATGTAGTTTTATTTGTGAACACTTCGAATTTGAGTCACTCTGCTCCTCACTTAGTTTTGAGGTTTTCTGCTAGTGTGTGATGATCACAAGAGTCCTGCTGTTTATTTCTAAAGCATATCTATACCACACTGTTGGAAAGACTTTTTAGTAATAGCATGTGTTTTCTTCTTTGCCAGATCAAAACATTACAACAGTAATGCTTTTACTCAAGCAGGTGGGACCTGTGATAATGCAGTGGTAAATGTTCACACCCTTACTGGTGCTTGCTTAAGAGACTGCCTGTCTTTCTAACATTGTAGTGGGACATGCTACTATCAGAAATTCAGAAAACTATATATACAAAAGTGGTTTAGACAGAAGAAATGGAAGTAAATCCTAGACCAGCCATCAAGATATATTGTTTCATTCCTCATTTGTATATGTTCTGGTACACACACTTATTAACGTTAAAGTAATGAAGGGATTTTCTTGATAAAATGCCTGTTGATTTCTGTAAGCCCTTTAATATGTTTTAGAGGGCAATACTTTGAAGATTAACCCTAGAGAAAATCACTTTTTAAAGCTAATCACATTCTTTCAAATGCTGGGTTTTACCTTCCTTTGTTTTTTGGGTTTTTTTTTGAAGGTGCATGAAGAGTTTATTAATAACATGACAAATACTACAGTTGAGAGTTTAATACAGAAATTTGTTGAGTCAAAAGGAACTGGCAAGGAACGACCTGGTAAGAGATTAACATAAAAGAACAGGAAATGTTAATTTTAAAACTGTGTCAGTTTCCACTCCTAATACAAGGTCAAACCCCATTTGTTCGTGTGTGTTACGTTTGCAATGTATTTGCTAGCTGGAGTTCCCATAATTTGTTAGCTTTGATATTAAATGATTCATAAAAATTTAACACATAATTTACTGTATATGTGTAGTTTGTGTGTTTGTTAAGCATAGTAGTTTATAGAGCTGAGTCCCTGTATATAGACCTTCAGAGAAACTCTTAAACTGTAGTGTTGCTTAGTTCATCAGTGAAATTTGTCAGTGAACTTAAGTTCCTTTCACAGGCTTACTCTGCTATGTGCTTATGCATAAAACTTATCTCCAAATTTTATTTAAGAAGTTTATGGATATATTCAGAACCAGATGACTATAAAGCTGCTTACAGAACTGTTGTAACAGTTGCATCAGTTTATTTGGTTAATATACAAAATCATGCATTTTAATAGATTATTTGTAGGTTATTTGTTTTCTCTTTACTAAGAAGTAAACTTATAGTACTTTCTGAAAGCACTGCTTGTTGGTATGCTGTATAAGACTTCCCTGGATTGGCATAAGAAGAGAATCTAATAGTATGTGTATCTATCATTACAGAAAAATTACATGATTTGCTTTAATATTTGGACATGACTATATGGTCACTTAGATATGCGATTACAGGAATTAGGGAGTACCGCTTTTCTTTTAAAGCTGGGAGTCCTGGCTAGCATCTCTGCTGTTTAAATACAGAAGCTCATAGTTTTTTCAGAGCAAGGTTAACATAATAAGATGGATCTTGAGCATTAATACTGAATTGTTAAATAAGGTTAGTGGGTATCTTATTATGCCTCTGTTAGGTTCTTTAATCTGGCATTGCTTTTATTCTCTGATCTGATAATGCCAATGCACGAGTAGGCTGAGGTAAGATTGTATATGGAACTATTTTTTAATGTTTCCTGTAAATTTTGCAATTTTTCAGTGAAGAGTAAGAAGGAAACAGCATGAGGTTCAGGGATTCAAGCTCAGTTGGACCAAAGACAGGACAGATGTGAAAATTCAATATTCACACCTTTTGGACTAGCTGTTACCAAGATGTCATGGCTGTGTACTTGTTTGCTTCTTCACAGAGTTTATCAAATCCCATTTGTATTCTCTGGGGTCAGATTAAGCTTTGCTCATACCAAATTTAATTTCTTCAATCCTGCAACTATTTTGACTGCAAAGAATTTTAAGGAAAGATTGCATTTTTAGTGTGGAAATGTATACACTTTGAATTTTTTTCTGTAAAGTGTCATTATTGTATTTATATAAACATTGTCAAGTAGCCATGGTACAGAGGGAAAATATGGGCAAATTCTGCAGCAAAAGAATATGAATTAACAAGAAGTTGTGAAGGTTCAGAGATAGGAGGTAGAAACACTGTGATGTTAATTTTGGTTACCACTTCTATTGTGTTCACTTTATTAACTTAAAATCAGATCTACAGCTTTGACAATTACAAAGAATTAGAAGGCAAAGTGAGATACTGGTTCTCTAAGAATGAAACAGAAACATGCAGTGTTGGAGAGACTGCCTTTTTTTGATTCAAAAAATACTATTTTGCAATCAACAACTGTTCTTAATAGCAAGTTATTCTAACTCATGAAGCAAACACACTAGAAGACTTTCTGGGATGTGAATTAACTCACTAGGGTGGAGAAGGAAGAGGCTTCTCAGTTAAATCTTAAAGTATTCAGTGTAAAAATGAAAAGTATAGCTGATTTGCTATAGGGGAAAAAAAAGTAGAAAAAATATCTCATGGCTGTCACAGTTACTTAAAATTCCAGTCTTGAATCTTTTGGAAGGAAATACTTTAAAAATCCCCAGGACTATACAGGCTTTCTTCCTTCAGTTCCTAGACCCTTTTTTTCCTACCATATTATTTGTGAGCTAAAATACTAAATCAGTTGGTGAGTGGTATTCTGAAATACTGAATTTGGAGAACAAATTAATAAACTAAAAGAATAATGAACAACAAAGTATATTTTAGTTTGTTTGAATACATTTTAGCTGTATTTATAATATTTTAAACCAGAGTTCATTTACTTTTATTTACATCTGTAAAAATAAGAATGAATCTGAGAGAAAGCACTGTAGGAGGGCTGTTTTACTGTGTGGATTATGAACAATTAACAGCAAAGCTTTCTGAATATAGGCAGCTCTCATCTCTTAAGCTCTCATCTGCATATTTGAAACTTCCCTGTCTATCTCTATGCTTTCTATTCTTTGCTCTTTATAAAATATTATATGGGCTCCCTCTGGTGGCTAATTTGTTACCTTAAGACTCCTAACAAACAGGGACTTTCAGAGTTTAGTACACTATTTTTCTAGTACAAATAAAGTTCTTTCAACTACTAATGCTTTGCAGGTTTTAAAAATTCATTTATGGACTTCTTTCCAATGGCTCTTTTCTAACTGCTACCTAAGTTACTTATCTAGTTAGCTTTACCAGCTAATTCCTACTAAATTTACTTTATACATTCTTTAAATTTTTTAATATTAATACAGTATTTGAAGAAGTTGTATTCACTTATTTTCTCAATTATATTCAGCGTAAAGAATAGCAACATAAATGCAGTTGCAAATCTTTTAACTATAAAAAAATCACTTACAAGTGTGAAACAGTGTATTTGAAAAATGGAAAGAGAAGTGGCAAGGCCTGAATAATTATTGGAAGAGTAATACCTTTACCTTTAATCTATTAGTGTGTTACACCTTCAAGTCAGGCATTGGATCAGAATTTAATATGTTCTCTGGATGGTTTGTAAAAATCAAATGTTCCTGCTTTTTGGTCTACTAGCAGGTTTGATGCCATCAGTTGGAAGATGTTTTTATCACTGATAGGGTGCTACCAAGTTGCCAGCAAACAATTAGCCGTGTATATATATTGACCTATTACAGATTAATCAGTTTTCTGTTTGTGTTGAGTTACTGCTCCATGCTCCTCAGAACATTCACCAATAGTTTGGTGCAAAATGTCTATTTCTTGCACCCAGCGTGTATGTTATATCAATGGCAGAGATGCTGAATGTCCAGATTAGTGACATACTGATGTCTTCTAGCCTTATTTACTTAATCTTCTAATCATCCGTGAAGAATTTGGTTTCCCCTTTGTTACAGTATGAAAAGTTGATTCTGCATTAAACAGAAACTGCTAGGAAGTGTAATCTCATGTTCTTCCAAGGTCTTCTGTCTGAAGTAGGCAGGATATTATATCATGCATTTAGCGGTATTCTCAAATACACGTATAGCTGTGGTATAGTCATGAATGATTTTCCATTTTTAGCTACTGGGTTACTGTGCTCTATTCTCTCATGTGTGAATCAGCTGTGCTTGTTTGTCCCTATCTTAGTTTTTGCCCACCACAGTTTACCCAGAAGCTAGCTTTGAAGGCCAAATGAGATGCCTCAGCTGTGCTGCATTATTTCTGTTGTCTAACCAAAAAAAAAAAAAAGAACAAAAGCCAAATCTACAGGATTTGTTTTCATGAATTTGTTCTGATGTCATTGTTAGTGGTTGTTGGTAATTTATTAAATTGTTGATATTATTTTTGCTTTTTTTCTTGAAAAATTAATGAAGACGGGGAAAACAAAAACTTTATTGTAATACAGACAACAATGGAAAGCCAGATTCCTTGGTGGCTCCTTAAGTTTCCAATAAAACAATTATCTGCAGATGTCAATTATTACATGTGCTGTGCCATTATTCAGTGTAAGAGAGGCACTGGGTCATCTTTTCACTATACATATATATATATATATATAATTCTTTTTCATTGGTTTTGTGCTGTCTGGATCCATCTTTCACAGTCAGAATCATCCAGAGCATGTTTTGCTCTGCAACTCTGCCTTTTTCATCATATAAGTAGGTAGTGAAAATCTGGCAAAGAAGAATGAGTTGCATGCAAGTTCTCTTCTAGCTGTGCCAGTACATGCATTTAGAATTGGGACTGTGGCTAGAATCCAGAGAGTCCTGAAGGAGAAAACAAAGACATTATTCAAGATGGGAGAGTAAGATGCAAGCCTGTGAAAGTACTACTTGTCTCTTTTTGCTCTTCATCCAATAAACTTGAACTTTATGAAGGAGCAAGAAGTTGTTTGGGTTTGTTAAAGCATTGTAAAATTAATGCCTGCAAACCCATCAGCTCTTTGGATTAAACGATAATAGAAGTAGTTGACAGTGTTTGTCATTTATGATTGCTGTTGATCAGCCAGCACCGGCTCTTGCATGTAGTAAAACATTTTGTCCCCCTTGTCCTTTCAGATGCTAGAAATAACAGTATAAGTCCTTTCAATCAAACGGTGCCAGGATGCTTGTATCCTTCCACAGATAATAGGCAGGATTCAGAACAGGACAGATTTATTGTCTCTACTCCTTTTCCACCCTCTGCCAAAGCCAGTAATTGGTAATTTGAGCAGTAATTGACCATCAGTGCTGGTAAATAAATGTTTTGTCTGTGGCTTTTTGGAACTGCTGAAACCTCTTTGCGTCATTTGCCCATGCAGAAAAATTGGCTCAAAGCTCCTGTAACTCCAGTCATGGGAAAGTTTAAGGTCGTGGGTGTCAAATGGAGATACTGACTCAAAAAAAAATTTTTTTTTTTAATCATTCTGAAATTCTTCTCTTGGGAAGACTATTTAGTATTCTAGGGTTGAGAAATTAATCTGTGACTTAGGACAGCTAATGTCAAGATCTTCAGTGCCTCACAAGAGAGGTCATATCAGAAAAATACATCCTGGCATCTTTGTCACTGTGCTAGAGATCCTTGTTTGTTCTGAGGGAACACATTTGGGAGCTCTGTTTCTGGAGTCTTAGCCCAATTCATATTTTTAGGTCTTACCAAATAGTGGTTAATTTAGTCATGGCATTCATGCTGAAAGCAATGTCCAGTTTTCACAAGCCTCAAAACTGTTGATAAACCATTATGTTTACCATTTGGATGGCAATCAAAACGATCTAATCTAGATTAATTTACAAGTTTGTTAATGCTGCCAGCATTGCCTGTAGCCAAAGTCATAAAGTAGTAAGTGTTTAAAAAACAAATTCTATCTAGGCTTTAATGCAACTGATTTCTTCATTCATTTAATTCAACTGAATTATTGTTTATTTCATTAGGATAATGTTTTATGTGCTCGTCTGTTGTAGGGGGTGTTAGCGCAAAGTTCAGGTGTGAATTTATGGCATGCTATCAGGCATTCTCAAGCTGTTTACATGAGCATTTTAGTCTGTCCTGAATGCCTGTGGAGGACTGCTTATGTATTTTTCCAGAGTGAATGCAAGAGCACTGAAGTGAGCTGCACCACTGTTGGGAAGCTAGAGCAAAGTACCTGGCATGCAGTAAATTCACAGTTGTGCTTACTCCGGGTTCCTGTCCCTATTTAAATTAGTATATTGGGTTAAACAGTGCATCTTCTGTCTGATGAAGAAACTTACAAGGTGACTTGAACAGGATAAAAGAAACAAAAAGGGTTAAGAACCATTGTGTTACTCATAAGGAATTTTAGAAGCAAGTTTGTCCTTTTCCCAGGGCTTGAGAAACAAAATAAGGGCCATAGAATATTGCAACTTGCTTTGATTAAAGCTGCTAGCTTTTTATGTACTTGAATAATAAACTGTGCTTTGAGAGAAAGACTTGAAACAGAGCTGGGCGGGGCATTTTTTTCCATGGGTTAGTTTGATAACATGCTAGTTTATAGGGTTTATGAAAATGCTTTTCTAAGAAGCTAAACAGCAACAAAGTAGTTGGAAATAAACACTGAAAACAGTTAGTACTAATTTTTGAACAGCTCTGCATGACATCTTTGAGCTTCTTTTCCTCAAGGAAGTATAACAAAGCAAGTATTTTATGTTCTTATAAATAATTTTCTTTATATTTTCTATAAATATTTTGAATATTTTAATGCTGCCATCACTTATGAATAGGTGCTTAAATAGCCAGAAGTGTCTCAGTTTCTCAAGGCCCATTTCCACACTTAATGAACAGTCTATGTGGAAGGCCAGCCGAGGAAGGATGTTTAGTTCATCAACACTGGCAGTGCCCAAGGGATTCAGAGAAATTGTCTCTATAGTAGTCCATCCGTAAAGATGTGGAAACTTATTTTTTAAGCATGTGTACTGTAGTTCTTTGTTAGTAGACTTACATTGTTGGAGTCAGAGTAGAGCAGCAGGTTGAATCTTTTAACATGAAAGCTTTTTAAGAAAAATGTTGTTTTAAACTAGAGAACTTAAACTCCAAACCCTGTATCTTGTTGTATGTTCTCCCTTTCTAATAAAATTGAAATAAATTCTAAACTGTGCATATAGTATTCTTGCACTTGTCAATAAGTTGTACTGCACTGAGTTGCACTTCTAATTAACTCATAATTTCATTGACTGTAACACTGCAATATGGTAGTACTTTATACCAGGACAAACTACCATTGGACAATTTCTGCAGTGAATTGAGCACTGGGTAAAACCAGATCTGCATGTCATTCTCTTTGTTGTTATTGTTTGGTTTTCTCCCCTTCTCTTGAACAAGAATATCTACTCTGGCATTTGAAAATGAATTCTCACTGGACTTAATTTGTCTTTGTGCATCCGTGGTGGTTCTCAAAGTGCAGACTCTCATCAGCTTTCTCTTCAGTATCTTTTTGTTGTCTTCGTAATTGTCACAGATCAGCTGGGTGGCCTTCTGCATACAGTGGCCTTCTGCATCAGTAATTCCATTTTAAATGATGGATATTGATTTTTCAGCCTTTTGGCAAGTGAAGGTGCAGTGGGGTACCCCTTGACCTAATGCCTGAGTTGTATGAGGGCAGGAAAAGAAGGAAATGTCTAAGCAATAGCATAATGAGCTAGCTGCATGGACATTTTCCCTCTTCTTTTGCTATCAAGCTAATTTATGTGAGAAATTAAGTGTTAAATATTACAGAAATGCCTGGAATGAAAATTTCTTGATGCTTTCTTACAGGTCTATGTGTTTAACACGAGTACTCTCCCATCTGGAGTTTGACTTAAATGATTTTTAGACTTACATTCTTTGTCCCTAAGCCCATGTTCAAACATAATAATGAAATTTCAAATTATTATCTTTTATTAATAGATTTGTCATTTAAATTTTTTATTTAGTGTTAAAATGGGATTTGTTTTGAAGAATTTTTTTCTATTTTTTTTGCCTTTGGGAGAGAGAGGTTTTTAGCATAAGAGTATAATAAATTTTTGAATATTGAAAGACTTTACATCCTCCTGCATTTCAAGAATTCCTTTGGTTTTAAACTGTAAATACTCTTTGGGAAAACTTGTTACATTTTAAACCAAAATTTTTCCAAGTTTAATCTGAAGTTTTATTGAATTTAGGTGCATTGAACATAGTGAGTTCAAGTGCCCTGTGTATGAGAACACAGTGATGGTGGCTCTACATGTTCTTGAAATAGTTGTTACTAGCATTAAACTTCTTCCTAAGCCTTGGGAGTTTAGTTTCAGGATGCCTCTCTGTTTTCGTGTCCTAGCTGGTACAATCCTTCAGAGTACTGTGTAGTTAAACTCTGTATCATTTTTGATAGCCTTTGTTTGGTTCAGGAAGATTAGACAAAATGGAAAATCTGGATCTTGTCCCATATACTTATCCCTTTTACAGCTACTGACACATTTCCCTGGTACTGTTTAGACATTTCAAAGTCCAATGCAAGGTTCAAAAAAACTAATATTATGTGTGTTTTGTGTAAGTCTTTAAATGGCAGGACTTATTTCAAGATCAAATCTATATTGCCTTGGATTCTAAGTAGCTCTTTGGTCATAAATGGAGGAGGAGAGGGAGGCTTTGTAGAACTCCAGAATACACGTTTTACTCATTGTTATTCCTGTGCATTCAGCTTTTTTGTCAAAGAAGCTTCCCATGTACTCCATGCTGCAGAAAAAAAGTACAGCAAAAAGCTGCAGTAGTGGTACACCAGGAAGAATTTCCCTTTGACTTTTTTTGTGCTTATTGGTGATGCATGTTTGAAAACTGTCATATGCTAAGCAATACTTGCTGTTTTGTAGTTGGGGTGAAGAGGTAGTTAACCATGTATTCTTCTCTTCCTTTCCCCACATGTGAACTCTTCTGTACAGGTAAATAGGAAAGCACTTTTAAATTTTCCTGCTTTGTAGCATTTTAAAATTCCCCTAAAGAGGACTTTGTGTCTATCAGAAAAAAAGTATTAAGCCTTCTTTTTTTGGGGGGGGGGGGGGTGAGGGCAGGAGGGAGGGATCCCATCATGGTTTTAACCTCCTAAGATTTCCTGGGTTTTATTCAAGACTTCAGTAAGAGGGTTCAGAAAGAAAGACTTCTTTCTCGGTTTACAGTGGCAATGTGTGATTGTTGCAAGGATGTGTTTCCAAACAGGGATATAATTTAATGTATTTATAATGTAGTTTTCCAAAAACTTAACTGAGTATTCTTTGAGAAGAAAAGTACCTGAATGTCTCTGTGTATTTCTTTCCTCACTACATTTCTTGCATGTTCTGCCTTCAGCAGGTGAGTCACACGTCATGCAGTCAGGCAGAACTGTTACAGATACTTTTATTTATAGACTAGGTTTACGCTGTCCTGCCATTTCTCAGTGTTTCCCTTCCCCCACCTTCCCAGACAGATTTCACATGAATTGTCCACTTGCAACCCAATTTGATGCAGAAGTAAAGGTTGCAAAGATTTTTATAAAAAATGAGAAAGGTAGAGATGAGGGACACAAATTACTCCTGCCATTTAAGGGAAAGGCAGCTGTGAGTTTTCAGAGTCAGCAGACAGCTGAGTCTGTGTATGTGCGTGTGTATTTGGCCAGCCCCTCAGCCTGTGGATGGTTTAAAATCAGCAATGTCTCCCATGCTGTTGTGTATCCAGCCACAAAGGAAACAGAGGATGAAGTTTAAGTGTAAGGCAGGAGAAGAAGAGACAGGAATGAGGAACACTGAAAGAGAGTGGGAGTGCTGTGGAGAGAGGGACTTGGGAGCATAGTGTTCTGCAGACTGCCCTAGTTTACATTAATTTTGTTGTTCACAGACCTTGTGCTTTCATAAATTACTGCTGAAGCTTCCACCGTTTGCTGTATAATCTTGTGTTGCAGGATAGTTGGATCTCTGTCTTTTAAACTTTGCCTTGTGTATGTGTTAAAGGTTTTGTTGAAGATTTTCTTATCTGAGCGATAAAAATGATTTTCATTGTAACTGAAGATGCTTGTCACCTTTTCCTTTTAGTTTAGAGAAATGAATCTGCTGCCTCCTTGCTGCTGATAAGCATCCTAATAGATCATAATTAATTAAATCTTCAGATTCAAACTATTCAGGTTATGATTCTTTCCTGCTTTGTTGGGGCTCTGCAAGCCGTAGGGAAGTGCTGCCCCTAGAGAGCAGTGTGCTTACTGCATTCATGGCACTTGGATCTACAGTGTGTTTCCCTTTACCTGCTCAGCTAAGTGCAGGACTGGAAGCTTAGTAAGAAAAACAGAGTTAGATTTTATGACTTCTTTAGTGAATGCAGGCAAAGTACAATCTCCATGTATGTTAATTTTTTCATCCAAAAAAGACTTCTCTCTGAAGTGCTGCATGTTGCTACTGATGATTGTCATTATTTATGCTGCCATTATCCCCTCTATCTTTTCTTTTTGACAGAAAAGGCAATACTGTAGTTATTATTTTTCAACATGAATTGAAAAAAGGATTCAATTAAGTCTTCAGTATCTCTGGTAGGCTGCATATATAAGCATGAGGATGTAACAAAGAGTGGTCAAATTCACTGATTGTTATAGCAGAACCATGTAAAAGTTCTTTTTATAGAATTAGATGTAAGGATGTAATTTTATCAGTATTATTTCAATATTTTCCCTCAAATTGGCCTGTTATCAGGCTAATTTTTTATTATTTCCTCTCCCTCATCCTCTTTGTGGCGAAGTAGAGCTGACTGAATCCACAAATTAACATTTGCTTGAGGCAGTCTGGTACTAACATGATAAATAGATTGCAAATACGTGTTATTTATCTCTAAGGTGGTAATAGCCATTCATCTTTATACTACATTCCTACAAAAAAGCAGTGCTTGGATTTGAAGTTATACTTTTTTTTTAATCTATTCTAGAATAAAAATTGTTCTGGAAGAAAAATTTTTTTCTATATCTTTTGAAAAAAGTACTCTTCTTTATTGGAGAGGTAGTGAAAATGAGAAGTTGCTGTTAGAAGAACTACTGTTGAAAAAATGCATTTTGGTTTCCTGGTTTCTGAATCTGAAAATTCAAAAATTTTTGATAAACATGAAACAGGATCATATGATAGCAAGAAAAAGATTGCTTTTATGTTTGTGTAAACACAAAATTGACCTTTGTGATGCAGCTTAACATCTAAACACTAAGAGCAGTCATTTGTTCTGACAGCAGAATTAATTGAGGCTAAACCATTCGAAATTCCATTTGTATCAAGCTGTTCATTAGGAATTGCTCTCTGGCTTTAGCGCTGTCAGAAAAATAACCTGTTCTGCTATGATTAAATAGCAGAATGATGGTCGGTCCACTGCATTTGAGAGAGAGGTTGAATAAACTTTCTACTGCGGAAACAATTGAGAAGTGACACGCTGCAAGGGGGGTCAGCATGTGCATTGATATCCGGCTGAGCGGTCAACTGGCACTGAGCCAGGCATGCAAAGCTTTGCCATTTGAAGCAGCATGTGAAGCATGTGCAGCTTAAAAAAATTTGTCCTCCTTTCATGCATGATTTGCTATAAAAGAGAAAAACTTTTGTTTTATTAAAAACAAGAATATTGTTTGTTATCTTATTTGTAACTCCAAGTACATATTTGCTTTTTTTTTCTTCTTTTTTAAGCTTTTGGTTGAAACAGATATGTTAATGTTTATATGCGTGCATGTGTGTGTGTAAACTGATTCCTTGCAATGTAGAGGGGAGGGCAGACTTTTTTTTTTTTTTTTTTTTGAGTGCCTGAGTATTTCCAGTTCCTGAAAGTGAAACATAGTTAATAAAAAGATATGCTTGGAAAGGATAACATTTCTTTTTCTGTCGTACATACTTCCCTTAAGCTAGAAAGGAGACAGTTTATAAAAGCAGATAGAAATGTAAAACAGATTGTAGTATGAAGTTAATTTGTTGAATTCTTGATTTGTTTACCTTTTTAGCTAGGCAGGATTTTCCAGTTTATTGATACACTTACTGGGGGCTGCTTTTCAGAGTATGACATAATATTATGTTTTCCTTCCTAGTAATAGTAACTGTCTTTTGCGTTTGCCTTCCTTCTTTGTTTTAAAATCCAAACAATAAACCTTTTTTCCCCCCCTCTATTAAGAGAAGTGCAAATGATTTTATTCTTCTGATCTTAGCTAAAATTGTTTTCAGAGTCTCTCCCTCACAGTAAACTCTAAAAGTTGGTTTTGTAACTGTTTTTCAACAAAGGTTATCAACAAAGCACTCGACTGTTTTCAAGACAATTGCTGTCACTTTGTAGATAAATTAAGTAGCATGCGTAAGGTTGTTATTTATAAACCGTCTTTTTTTCATTCTCTGTGTGTCTTCTAAAAATACTCTTCCATAGACAGGGGCTAATAATCTACTGGATACTGTTTTATATTTAACACCGCCATTACATCAGTATAATTACATTGTTTTTTTCACTAATCTTTGAATAAGATCAATATCTCCTTATTGTTAGTCACCCACTTTGCCTTTCAGTGTTGTAAAAGTCTGCATGTTCACATACCTCCTACAACCAAAAGATGGTGTGTATATCATCTGAACGTTCTAGGAGATAGCTCATGAGCTGCAGACTCCCTCTTGTTTAACTTATGTCAGTGCCATTCATTGGAAATGGTTAGATTAATTATAGTCAGACTTTCCATTTATTCAAATTATTTTCCCCCTTTTCTATTCTAGCAAATTAAAGTTTCCTCAGTTTCAAAATCTTCAGAAATGACCCACTCCTGAATTGTTCGCTTTGGTCTGTAGTCAGATAGCAGCTGTCTGTTTCCATGTGTCCGTAGCATCAGCCCTTTGCCTTTTCTGCCATAATCTGTATCTATCGCTGCTGGTGGAATGCTGTAAGCTAGAGCAACTTGTCTTGGAAAATGTTTTAGGATGTTGCTTGGTGGAAATGTTTATATACAATTAGAGGGGTTTACTGATTTTGAGACCCTTTCCCTTTGTAGAATACTTAACCAAATTGTCATTAACATCCTAGTAGGTAGGATATGTATCCTTCAGTGATAGAAATCTAGATCTTCTTATTGCCTTCTGTTGTAAAGGCTAACCTTCACTTATGCACTACATTATATTTTTGCTATTCTGTGTCTGTAGAGTATTATATACTATTTTCAAGTTTACATGCAGGTATTTGAGATGCTTAAGCCAATGTATTGCCATTTTATAGTTCAATATAAAAACAGGCAAGCAGATTATAAAAACATTATCTGGAACCTGAAACTGTCCATGTTTAGTCTGACAGAATATTAATTCAGAGACTTTTGCAAGAATTGGACTCTCAGTTATTACTTTTTACTTACTCAAGTAAAGGTTTTAAAATATATTTTTTTTGATGTTCACAATCCTGCTTTAGTTTTAATGCATTTTTAAAATTTATTTTATGTTCATATGAATGCTTGTTTCCTTTTCAATTCACATTTTCTTGTCTTTTTATGGGAGGAAGAACAAAGGAAATCTCAATGCTTTGACTGTAGTACTGCAAATTATTACTATTATAATTATTATTGTTGCAATGTCACAATATCTAGATGGCCCTTTTCAGTGCTTGGGGCTATCATGTTGCATGGGCTTTGGCAACTTCTGCAAGAATGTCTGCTTCAGGAAATGACTTCAGTCCCTGTCGTCAGCAATACATCTTAAACATGAAACAACTCTTCTTCTTTGGATGTTGCAATGGATAGTAAATCTATGGTGGTCAGTACTCGCCTCAGAGATTTCAGAGGTCAGCCTGTGCAGCATTAGGTTCTATAAACAAAATTATCAGTGCAGTTGAGATATAATAATCTTCTAGATTCTTGGACTGAAATCCTCATTGGGGTTAACCCTTTGTCTATACTTTAGTCACTGGGTGAGTTTGTGACTTGTTAAGAAAACCCATTTGCCTCATAGTGAATAGATAATACATTCACATTAAAATGTCCATGCAGCTGCTATGAAAGTTATTGTGATATTGTGATACCAGCCCATGAGTTCTAATGCTTGGACATGCATCTGTATGTTACCCATATCTGGCAATCTCCAATAATGCTGCCAGCCTTCTAGGTGTTTTTGAGTAGATCATCTAATGATTGAGGAAGCAGAAATCAAAAAGGTGGATATTGTGCTTCTTCAGAGGAGAAAGCACTTGGAGGCGTTTTTGCAGTGATAGTGCAGAGGCTTTTGTTTCCAGATGCACAAGTGCAGCGGGCAGTGCAGGGGAATGTTTCAAGAATGCTTCTGGATTGCTCACAGCTGCTGTGCTTCCGTAGCAGTAGCTGTGCTTCAGGCCTGTGGGCTGGCTAGGGGGCTGTGTTTGGTTCTGGTGGGAGATGATGTGGTCTCAGAACATGCTTCTGGCTGCACTACGGTGTTATTACCTCTTTGGGCACAAAGCCATCTGTTCGCAGGAAACTCCAGCTCTTATGTGGGCTACCAAAAACTCATCAAAGCAATCCTGTTTGCTAAATTGGTCCACTGTAGAGTGCCACATAAAACGTCTGTTTGTGAAATGTTATTTTGGTTTAAAAATGCTGCTCCGCAGGCAAAATGTGGTACCCTTCATGGCAAGCACATAGGAAACAAAGCTGTTGGGAGATCTGTTCTAAAGTTGCAGAATAAAGTACTCTGAAAAATTTAGAACTGCTACAAATTTCACCCTATTCTGCTCAAAAGGGCAAGATGTAGGAATTTGCCTTTACTTTGGTAGTGCAAGCAAATAATGCAACATGTAGTATTGAGCAGGGGCAAAGGGGTTAAATACAAATTTAGAAAAACAGTAAACTTACCTTGGGGGTTGGAAGAAAATGATAAAACTCATTTGTTTTCATGGATTCACTAGTGACAGCTGTTAGTGTCTTAAACTTCTGAGATTCCAAAGTATGAAGGTCTGTATAAAAATTTGAATTAACTAGAAAAAATAGGTTAGGATAGAAATATGCTTTAGAAAATTAACTGATTCACATAATTTTTTTTTTAAGAGATGCTGTGTTTGTGATTATTATTTATCTTTTTTACAGTAAAACGGCTAGCAGGTGAACAGGAAGGGAAGTGACTTCTATATTAACTCTGCTTGTCTTGGGGGAGCATAAAATAAACTAATAGATATCATTAGGAAGAACGTGTGTTTAAAATTTCCAAGTTAACCTGACACACATCTCTGTGAAAAATGGGGTCTCTTACTGACATCTGTGGCACAACTCCCGTCACGTTACTATCTTTCACAATTCATAACTAACTACAAGTTTTTCAGCTGGTGTTTGATAGTCATCCCTATCAGAAAAGATTATGTTGTTTTAAGAGTGAGATAAATTTGGTGAGGGAGAGTAAGCAGGCTTGTCTTAAATCTAATTGGAAATGCTAACCTGATCTTCATATGAATTTATGCATTGTGCATTTTGATGTGATTCAGTGTTTAGCTTGAATGTTTGTCTCTTGAACTAAACAACTTGCTAAGCTGTAAAAACCACCTTCAGAGAAAAGCGTTAGGCCAGTGTAATGGGCAAAATGTAGAAACCTTGATATCTTAGTAAAGAAGAATCTTTTTCCGCTTGTGTTAGAAGTGAAAGTTAGATATTGATCTGAAGTAAGGAGTACTGTGAGTTTTACCTGAACCTTAAATATTTATATATTTCAGTGAGGAGTGTAAAACACTAAAAGTCTGGGGATCATTCTTAGTAGCTGCGAAGGGTGAAGAAAAAGATGGTATTCTGAGAAAACGTGCATATTGCATTTCCCTAAAAATATGTTTAAATCTGTATGTTGTTTGCAGGTTTTTTTCCTTCTGTTTTTGTTTTGGGGTGAGTGTTTGTGGTTGATTTGACTGGCCAAATGGGAATGTGTAGAGAAGCAAGAAACAGAAGTAGTTGAATCATTAGCAAAGTGATGAAAAATGTATTGTCTGAAGGGTAGTGCCGAAGAAGTAATGGGTTTGTTCTTCAGCCTCTGTTTTATGGTATTCTTCTGAATTTCTTGCTCAATATATTTTGAACAATAGAGTTTAAATACCTAAAACAAACTGTTGATAAAATCAGTGCTGGAATGTAGATATCTACAGTTCTCCAGTGTTTGGGGTTTTTTTCTGTTGTGTTTTTGTTTTGTGAGATGACCAGATTTGCTGACTTGTGGAGCACACTCACTCTGTTTTACTATGAATTTAATGGAGAGCAAAGGGGAAGAAATTGGAAGGACTGCCTAAAATGTTGATGAATTTACAATTTATAGTAGACTGAGAGAACTATTTGGAATTTGTATTTGGTCTTGCCATTTTGAATAGTTAAACTGACATTTGAAATTATCTAATATTTGAATGTTAAAGTAATAGTGATATTCTGCTCTCAAGAGCTTCATTTGGAGGCCAAACAATTACTTTATGATAAATTTTGATGAGAATCAACACTAAACTTCCCATAGGGAATTACAGAAAAATTATTCTAACGATATCAATGGTTTCTAGTCCTGGGACCTCATCCTGCTGGTGGTTTTACGAGCATCCAGGTTTTTTTCATTAAAAAAAATATTCCCTGCCTTTGCAGGGAAAATTTTGCAGACTCAGTGTCTTAATTGCAATAAATACAAATTTTGCTTTGAGCACATTTTTTTTAATTCATTAGTTGTCTGCAAAATTTTACAGGAAATACGTGTAGATTTTATGTAACGTTATGATGAAAATAATTCAGTTTGTTTAACATTAATGAGCATGGAGTTATACTGTCAGTTTCTTAGTTGTCTTTTTGACCTAAGTATAATTTTTTCACTTGCAATTTTGAAAAATCCACCAGAATGCAGTGTTTATACTAGATCAAACACAATTTCAGGCTGCAATAGCTAAATATACTTTTTAGGGATTACATTGTAAATATAACTGTTTGAGGTACTTAACTCTATGAGTTAAATATGAATTAATTCCAGGTGCATAATTCACAATGCTAATTCACAGCTAAATTATTTTTTAGCTTCATTGTGGCATCTCTAATTACAGCATAATGATTTGTTATGTTGTACTATTAAAAACAAACTGAACCTTGTAGTCTCCACATTTCTTGTAGTAAAGATCTGTTTCTATAGGTTAATTATTTTAAGACTGAGCCTATGGCATCCTCATTTTGAAAAGAATATGAGTGAAAACACTGGAAAATGCTCTCAAGTACACTTTGTTTTGTTTTATGTGAAAACATCCTGCAAATTGTACAGCTCTTGTGTTTATAGTGGATGCTCTATGATGATCATAATTTCAAAATTAAAAAAAAGAGATTACTTATGTGCAAATGTGTTTGGGGCAGGAATGAAAGTAATTTCTGTATTTGAGGTTTACACAATTGCTTTGCTTCCAGTTGATTGTAATTGAAATTTTCCAGATTCGAATCTTTCACTCAAAGTTGCTTAAGTCTAACGAAAAGAAAGTTTGGCTGCCTTAGAGTATAAAATTGAGAACTTTTTTTTTTCTTCTATCTTAACTGTAATGTGTATAAATTTGTGTTTATGCCCTCAGAATGGTTACTTGAGGATAGGTAATAACCCCGGTGTCACAGTGCTAGCAGCGACTGTTGCAAGCTCCTGTTTCAAACAGTGGCCACGTGGCCGGCTGAGAGCAGGGAGTGGGAGGAGAGGTTCCTCGCTGCACGTTCTCTCTGCTTGCTTTGCACTGGCACAAGCGCTCCTGCGAGTCTGCCATTTTAGCTCCCCAAAGGAGGTCTGACGGAAAATCACTGTTTTTTTATTTGTTTTGTTTTTTCCCCTGCAGCTTTAGCTCCCTAAAATGACTCATCGTGGGGTTAAACAAATTTGAGACCTGGCCAGATTGAGGAATGGGAGTTAAGCTTTGCAATGACAACTGACTCTTACCTTGTGTTAGCAGTAGTGGGAAGCCACAGTGATGAATTTATTTAGATACTGCACTTAACACGGTGTCCTCTGCTGTTTTGTCATATTTACAGTCTTAACATTTTTTAAAGTTTTTTTTCTTGTTATTGCCATGTGTAAGATTCTGCACATCACTTTTAATTGTCCAAATAATTGGCTATGATGAGAAACAGAGGAACTAACAATACAGAGTTAGCAAAAGTGTGAACTTCCAAATAAGACCTGTAGCTATGCTCTTTTCCAACTTCAAAAGAAGACCTGTAGCTATGCTCTTTTCCTTTCTGATCTTTTCTTTACATAGTTCTTCTTTCCTTAAAAGAAGATAAATCTAAAACTTCCTACTGATACTGTAATATAAATGCAGTTTTGAACGAGAAAAGGAAACAAATTAGATATGCTTCATGAAGTTGAAATAACAGAGGCAATTAAATTGTATTTAGACAGTGTGCACTGGTATTTTAATTTTTTGTTGTGAAAGCATGGAAACATTTAATAATTTGCTGTACATGTATGTTTTTGCCAGCTGACCACTTACAGGGCAATTATGGTTTTCACAGTTATCTAAATTTTTAATTAGATTATCTAGTCTTTTCAGGAAATATTGATAGTGTTTAAAACATCTTAGTGATTGACTTTCATTTGAGATTAAATTTAACCTAATGTTTACCTTCATTGTCATTTCTTTAAGGCCCTATTGAATTTGAGGAATGTAACACATCTAGTGCAGTTGAAGGTAAGTTGTTGTAGTATAGTTATTTACATAAAAATGCTGTGGATATAATCGGAAACTGAGGAATGAATGGTATTCAGCACATTAAATTGTGTGAATTTGAAGTATTCTGATAGGCTAATAAGCAACTGTTCCTTTGAAATATGTACTGTTTAAACTTCTACCAAAATAAGATTTACAATACTTTATTAATCTAATGTATGGTTGTCAGAGAATTTTAATGTTTTTATAAATATACCTTGGCTTAGACCCTCTCATTGCAGAGTTTGGATCTGGTTCACTTATGACTATGTAACTTAATTTACAAGTGTCAAAATATGGCTCAGGCTCTTTCCATTGTTGCCATGTTCATTATACCAGTTCTAACGTAGAGTTATCGTTACAAAGCCTTCCTTTATTGATGTAGCTTATTTTGCTTAGGGGATTGTTTTAAGTGGTTAAGAACTGTTTTATTTCTATAAGCTATGTATTTACTTTGGGACAAAGGAATTGACAGTATAGCTATAGCCGCCGACAACTCTTAAAGTTGCCAAGATTGCAGCTGAGAGGCTTAAAATCTTTTTTGACTGAAACAGAGAAGCTCCATCTTCAGAACTACTCTCATACTCCATTTGTCACTGATTTTGGCTGGATAAAGCACAGAAAGGAAATAAATCCCAGACTATGCATTTAAAAATAATTTTGGAGCAATGATTTCTGTCTCTGTTAAAATATAAAATGTGGCTGAGTTTACAGCTACCTGATTTGAGAAGTTTTTAGTTATTTCATCCAGAAAATTTCTAAGAGACATTCCAATAATTCCTACTTATATGTGCTGTGTAATGAAATTCTGTAATGGGGAATATAATGATACTTTTTTAATGATGTGCTCAAAGTTATCAGTTGTTAAATTTTGAAATCCGAATGATTTCCACTGCTTTGCTCAAAACATGGCTTGCTGCAGGAAGTATGTTCCATCAGATCAAAATTGTAGACTATTTGGATCAGATGCTTGCGTTTGTTCCTTTTATATAAAGCTTGGCAGTGTACTTGCTTCTGCAAAAAATTCAGGAGAGAAGCGGACATGACAGTAAGCCTGATGGAGACTTTAAATATATTTTATTTTCAGTACATTAAATGGGTATGAAAGAAAACTTTTCTTCTGTATTATAGCTATATGTATCCAGAGCTAAAAATGGGGAAGAAAATTCAGAGAGAAGGCATGGTTCCAGAATCAGTAGGAGCCAGCCTTAGAGCCAGCTACAGCACTGGGATTTAATGAGTTCAGCATCAACTGGAAAGCCTAGAGACGTTCCCTTTTTCATAGGACCAAGATCCTACTTCTTATGAGAGGCTGGGGCTCACAGCTGCTGGGACCACTCAGGGAAGTACAAACAGCATGTTGAACTGCAGCGGCTGAGAGAGGCAGGGTTCAGTCCCTGAGCCGTGTGCGTTGGCTGTTCAGGCTCAGCAGGAGCAGTAGCTCCTGTTGAGTTTCTGTGAGCAGAGTTCCTTCCCTCAAAAGCGGCAATGCACCCACCTTCCATAAAATAAGTGGCAGTCCAGCATACCCTACTTGGAGAGTTGCATGTACAATGCAAATCAGCTTTATAATGACTTACATTATTAAAGTGTTACTTTAACCTTTTTTTTAAATTTAATTCTTTGATAGGTGTGTTACTTGCAACATATTGAAATAATGCTGCAGATATCTTGTATTCCCTTAGTTGGGCTCCATGTCTACCCCAATGTTAGATTTTTGTGTCACTCATTATGGCAGCATTTGAAAGGTATTGACATTGGTATGCACTAGTGTTGGACGTTGCTAAATATATGCTCATCTCTAATCTTTAAATGAAAAATGTTTGTTCCATAGGGGTAAAACCACGGAAGAGAAAACCTTTTGGTTTATCAGGAATAATGAAAAAAGAAAAAGATACTGAATCTGTGTAAGTATATTTCCGGCTTGAAGCTTTCAGTCGTGTATGGAAACTAATAAAAATGTGGAGATAAGCATTAGCTGATAATTAACAAAAATAGTGATTTTTATAATGAAAGTTTAAATGAATGCTGTCAATGTGAAAACATTATAGATATTTAAGATTTTTGTAACTAAAGATATTAAGTAAACGATATAAATGTATTCTTACTAGTTTACTCACATGTTTCATTGTTTCCTCTGCACAGGTAAGTAGTTCTCCCTTGTGCAGACATTTAAACACTGTAGATAATGTGATTCTCATATGTATTCCTACCCAAATAAGAGCTTTGGATGTGGAAAAGGTACTGTATATCTAAGTGTGTGTTTGCAGAATTGAGGTTTTAATTATTCTTTTGTTAGAAAAACTCTTATGTGCGGTAGTAGAAGGGCAGAAAAATCTTCGAATGTTTTTCCATAAATCATATGCACATTCATTTCTGAAAGAACATTATTTTAACTCATGATTGATATTCCAACTAACATCATTCCTTTATATTTCTGTTCTTTCTGTGATTTAATCTCCCCCCCTCTCTACCTTCCATACTTTATTATGCTCAAGTAGATGGAGAGAGAAATGTAGACAGTGTGATCTTGGACAGCAGTAATCTGAGAATAAAGTTATGTTACAAGGACTTATTTCTTCTGATTATAATTTAGTTAAAATATTTAAATTAGAGTGGTATAAAGATTTGAGGATTTTGGTGTCTTAAATACTTTTAGTGCACTTCTTTTAAGTAATCCCTTCTCTCTTGAAACATATTTAGTAAAGAAATTTTTTTGTGATGCACAACCATTGCAATATCAAATAGCAGCCAAAAAGTATGTTGTTCGATTGTTAGCCTTTTGATCCTTGCATTTACTTTCTTGGAAGATAGTCTCTTTGATAGCATTGAGTACTAATATATATTTAAGAAAAGAAGCTATCTGCTTTTCTTGTCCAACAAAAAAACCTTTTTTGGCCTCCATGTTGGTTATTACTCAAACTAATTTTATGTCATGTATTAACTTGTTTGCAAACCAGGCATCTCCTTCCATCCATTTTTTGGCAGATGATGAAATTTTATCTGGCCCCAGCAAAGATTTAGGGCTGTTAATATCATTTTTCCGGAGCCAATAGAGGCCAGGAAGTTTCCAGATTGACTCTTTCCAGGTGTATCAGTTGCATATCTTGTCTCAGAGATCGATTTTCCTTGACCTGTAACAGAAGAATTTTCTTGGGCACTGAGGGCTGAAGATTGGCTTCTGTACAATGTGAAACACTTCATATCTATGTATGCCGATCCATTGGATTGGGATACTTTTCCAAAAACTGCCTTTTCACAAAGACATTTTATTTAATGTTAAAAGGTAATATGGGAGTCTCTTTCTAGGAGAAATTGTTTTGCGTGGCACAATGAGGTTGTCAGTGCAGCCACTCTGAAATGGGAAAAAAGTTGCCTTGCTTTCTATGACTTGGACTAAAACTTGATTTATATTATATTATTTGTATCTATATATACTTACAATACAGAATCAAATAGATACTAAGGTCAGAAAGAAAGCAGTATGACTGCATGATACTGACCTTCTATATAACACTGGCTATAGATTTTTACAGACTCTTGCATTAATCCTTCTCTAACTTAACATCACATTTTAACATTGAGTTTTCAAATAATGGACGATCCATTTTATGCCTAAGTAAAATATTCTAGTAGTTATTTATCATCACTTTAAAAAGTTGTACTGCTAGTCTAATTTTTTCTAATTTCTTCTTCTAGTCGATGATCTTGTTATAGGCTTTAGATCACAGAAGTCTATTATCAGAAACTTCCTCTGTGAGGAAAAAGAAAAAAAAAAACTTACTTCTGTTTTAGTTGTTAGCTACAATCCTTAAATTCCCTTAGAGAGTCCCCACTTTCTGGATAAGTTACCTTATACTGGAAGTGTGAATTTGTTCTTTCACCTTGAAAGAAAGAAAGACTATGCATCTAGCTGTGTAAAAGCACACCCATCTAAAACTCAATGTCCTTATTTCCCACTTCTCCAGCCTTTGTCATTTGCAAACTTCACCAGCAATTAGTTTTCCTTTGTATCTTGAGAATGGATCCTGTGAGATCCTCTCAATGCTCCTCTGAATGCTACTATACTTGCAGTTCCTTTTTGAGACCTATTAGCTAGCTAGTTTTGAAAATATTCAGTATGAGCTATATTGCTTTCATTGTAGTTGTCTTGCATCATCTTTTCACATTTCTTAAGTTTTATGGACTTTAGGCTGTCTTGTTTGTGTTGTGCAGATATTTTTTAAAGCCAGATGTCATAAAATCTGTTCCTTATATCTTTCACGAGAAGTCTAACACTTCGTCTCTTCAAGCTGTAAAATAGATTTAAAGTAGCTGTTTCTCTTGCTATGAATTTTTCTGAGCCAGCAGGGGGAGGTAAGACTTAAGTCAAGTACAGCACACACTTTCTTCTGTGCGGTGCCTTTCAGAGGAGGCAGGATCCTTCATCTCACTGCCAGTTCCTTTGCAGACTGTGCTGAGTTCCATGTTAATGTTTCCATGTTTGCAAGTTTTCATACCTGTTTTTAAAGACACGGTGGTTTGTACATTTAACCCATTTAGCCTTTCAAAGAAGATAGTTTAGTTTGTTACAAATTTTAATTTTCTTTCTTTTTTTGGTAAATACATCTTTAGGATGTTATGCTAGACTATGTAAAAAGACTGTTGTTCAGTTACACTTGCACTCATGGTTTTATGTCAGGGTGCAGATTACAGAGGCCTGTGTTACACAAGTATTTCCATTTACTTTAAGTGTAATTGCTTCTGCTATCTGTGTACATCAGTGAGACAGAATCCATGTCATTCATTTTTGAAAATACTACTGTTTGAATCCAAAAGTTATATTGGAAACAATTTAACACTTGAGTAACTTATTTGCAAGCATTGTTTTTCTGCCAACTACTAAAAAAAAAAATTCTAGGAACGACACTATTATTTTTCCAACACTTTCTGGTACTTATTGCTGTTCATTTCTACACTGCAACCATCCTTGACAAACATGAATGAAATTCCAAAGAGAGAAGCTCTGAATTTACCGTAAGAGTAGTCTTAATTGCTTTAAGAACTGGTTGTTGTAGAAGATGATTTGCAATTGCATGTGGACAGTTTCATTATGATTGCTGACTGTGATTTATTATACACATCATCCAGGGACTTGACTCTTAAATTATATTCATCTGCACAAAATTGTTGATTATATTTGCCTAAAAAGCAAAACATGGTGGGTGTTCACAAATGTAATTTTAAATACAGCCTGGTACTCCTGTCTTCCCTCGATTCTTCCCCCCCACCCCACTCCCACCTCCTGCCCCGATGTGAGTTAGGGACATCTTGCAACTTTGGGTTTTCAGTATTTATTGTGCATTTTTCTTCTACGGTGTTTTCAGCTTCTTTTATTTAAATTTCATGCTGTTGAATGCAGGTATATACTGTAAATTTTAAGAGTTTGAGAGGCAAATGGGTCAAATGTGATGTTTCAAATTAATTGAAATTATTAAAGGAAGTACAGAACTAAGTAAAATAATTTGTGCATTTTATAACTGTACATTTTCTTTTTCTTTTTTTTTTTAATAGGGAATGTCCAGATGCAGACTCAGTTGTAAGTAGACTTATTTCCAACAACAATACATAAGCTAAAGTTGTCAACCATTCAGTCTAATCAAACTTGGCTTATATCCAGGTCCCACAAAGTATTATTATTGTGTTAGAGGTATTAATATTTTGATGGCATAACTGAAGTGTTAATTTTGCTCAGAACATAATCTTAGGCAGCATGTATAAGTGTGTCAGTAATACATTTCTTTTTCCTAACAGTTTTAGGTTTTAAATAACATGTTTTTACTGCAATTATTTGCTACTTTATTTTGAAGGTTCATAGAGTTTAAATTAATTAATTAATAGGTTCTAAGTGCGTTAATCTTTCACACTACTTTCTTGTGGATCTAACCTCACATCCTCATTTTCCTCTCCTTATTACTGTCTCTTTGGAAAATCCTTCTAATATTAATGGAGCTCTGCTTGATTGCTGCCAATAGAGTGTAGGAATATACATACTTAAATACTGCTTTAAATGAAGAATCTCTAGATACACTTTATTCGTGGTCTATTTTTCATTGCTATTTCTAGTCTGTGATACATTTTACAATTTTATTTATTAACTTCAAAGAGGAGGCAGTCGCAAATTAAATTGATATGTTAATGCTTTTTTATTTCCTAATTGAGCCTTTTCTGTCTGCTTAAATGTAGATGTTGTCTTGAATTATATGTACAGAGAGTGTGACTCCATATGGCTACAGCAGGGAAATTTTTACAGAATGATTGAAGTGGTTTTCTGTAGACTGATTTGTTTTTCAGTTGGCTTATTTAGATGTCAATTATATTAAACAGTTTAATTTTTCAAGTTCACCGGTTACATGGATTTTTTTCTTTGCATTCAATATCTGTGAGTTTTTGTACCTAATATTAAAATTTTTTTTTAGAAACTTGGTTTAAAAAGATCTAGTAGAACCATTTTTCTAAATAAGGAAGAGTAAGATTTACCAAATAATCAAGTATATGTATATGAACAGCCTTGTAAACATAATTTGAGACAGGCTTTTTATCCTGTAGAGTCACCTTAATTTCAAAGCAGATTTCTTTTCTTGGTGCATTTAAAGTAAAGTACCGTAGAATTATCCCTAGAATTATCAAGCCCTTAATGGAAATAATGTCTTTTGACAGTTCAGGTAGAGTCACTGGAGTGAAACACAACTGGCTTTGATTTGCGGTGTTTGTTTTCTTACTTGCTTGTTTTGATCCTTAATTTTTTTTAAATGATTAATTCAACAGATTCAACTGTAAACATGTCTGACATTGTTTCTGGCTGCATGAGGCACACCATATGAACATATAAGTGAATTGTTCTGTCTAGATGTAATTTATACATGGTAAAAAACTAACTTTCATAGTGCCTAACAACAAAAGCGATACTTGTATTGTATTCTCTTTTGTTTTGTGGCCAACATTTTATGCGTGCAATTGGACTTCAGGATATGGTCTATCATTTCTTCTTGATTTCCACAAGCAACAGTATTATTTCAAATGGTAGAATCCTTTAATAACAGAAGCCATTAAAGTCACTCCCATGGAAAATGGTGCAGAGTACCGTAGCTGAGATTCATTCACCCCTTACGATCAACTCATCCCCAGAGCACTCTTATATTCTAAGGCTGGCAGCCTTCTCTGGAAGGTCCCATTTCAGATACTTCTCATTTTCCTTGTCTTTTACTTGAAGATTTCCTTTCTGTTTCATTTTTCAAACTTGATCGAAATAGTTATTGCTATCTGTGTTGGTATCTCTCTGATGATTTGCTTTGTATACATCTTTGTAATAATTATACATTTCAGAAATTTGAACTTGGAAAAGTGTTTGAACTTGGAAAAGCAAAACAATATAAGATAGAAAGCTATTATCATTTTTGTTTGACTGATAGAAAATACCAAGAGCCAGGCCTCAGAAAACTCAACTTCTTTAAGGTGTCCCAGTTATGGTTTTGGTTAGCTTTGGTCACTCACTGAAAATCTCAGTGTGTCTTTTATATTATTAACCTGAGTTTTTCCCAAAAGGTTGCTTTTGTTTATTTGTCAAGAATCCTATTGTTGTTCTCTTCTGTGAAAGGAATGTAAGAGATAATCACTCTACATTTATATTTATAAGGGCTGAGATGAATATATTGAAACTTTAAAAATTAAGGCTCCAGTAAGAACTGAATTCAATACTTTATCAGCCAGGCCTATATGATATTGCGGATCTTTGAATATATACTATGTAGCCGGTTCCATTAGGGCCTTCTCACTAGTTGCAAATGTATAATGCAGTGTATTCTAACTTATATTACTTCTCTGTTTTCACAAGCAAAACAGTGAGATGGTCGTAAGATGTGTTTTGTTTAACAGTGGAAGTTCTTGAATTTATCTGTGGGAAACTGTCTGCTTGTACTCATCCTGATTTATAGCTGCCAGGTTATATGTATTGGAAAACATAATTTTAATGCGTATGAATAAATTGTTAATTCCTGTTCAGAAATTTTGTAACAGCTATAGGAGGTTTTTATATAATCATGAGTAGGAAGGCAGCTGTGGTATCTGTTGAAAAGGTTGACAGTTTCAATAGGCAATTTCTGTTTAAATATAGATTACAGTATGGCAGGAGATTTAAAACTCCTGCTCTGTTATATGTCAATCTACACATGCAACTGTTTCATTAAATTAAGCCTTGATAATTAAGAAAAATATGAAGCTAAGTGTGCGTACACTGGAAAGAGGTGGCGACTGAAGTTTGGCTTGGTATACATTTATTACCTAGCAAGTAGTTCTATGAGCAGAACTAATTGTCTTGTTTCCCAAGGATTTCCTTTGTCTCTAGGGATTGGCCACCTTCTGTCTGTAGGAGGATATGAGCTCTAGTTTTTCCTCTGGTGAGGGCATTTATGTTTCTCTTGTGGTCCAGTAAGATCTGAGTGTGGATTGCAGCCTTTCCCTTGGTTAAAATACCTGCTGTCCCTCTCCTCTACTTCTGCCTATTTTCATGAAGACTGTAGTAATGTAATTATCTTTGAGTCCTCTGTTCATTTGAAATTGTCTGGTAAGTTCAAAAGTAATTAAGGGGAGCCACTGACGCACAGAGTGTGATGCTGATACTTTTTCCCCAGAAAACTGGAATGCAAACAAATACACTGAGGCATCCAAACCTTTTCATTAACATATTTACATATGTAACATAAGTATAGTATAATTAATAATTATAAAATAATTATAGAATTAGACACCCTTTTATTGCTAGGGAATGATTGATTGAATTTGAAACTATCATACTCTTAACTTGTGGGACACAAGTGCAAACTTAGTGGAATTCATGTGTTTTTCTTTATTTGCATTTTGTAATGTTTAGTTCTGGCATATTTTGAATAGCTGCTCTTGGTACAGGGTACAAGGCTTTGCAGTCACAGTACAAGACAGGAGCACTTTGAGTACCTGTTTTTTTTTTCTTTCTGCATCCCAGGCAATGGAAGAGAGTGACTGGCTCCTCTCTTCTGCATCTTTTGGGTTTATGCAGCCTAAAGAGAGGAGGTTAAGAATATGTCACTTCTCTGTCTCAGCCTAAGAATATACTAAGCTAAATTTACATCCCAAAGATATCAAAAGTGGAGAGGCTCCTTTTCTCCTGTTCCAGGCCATGAGCTTCATCTGCGTACCTTGCGGTGGCTTTAGTCCTCCTCTGGTTGTGCAGGAAGTCTAGTCCAGTTCAGTAAAATGGTAGAAAGTTAATCTTGCGAAAAAAGAAATAGTGAGCTGTTCAGCTCAGCAGTATCTTGAAGCATTCCCTCAGGAAAACTTCGTAAAGGAAGTCTTGTAACCACTGTAGATATCCCAGGAGAAG
This sequence comes from Apteryx mantelli, assembly GCF_036417845.1. Classification (NCBI taxonomy): domain Eukaryota; kingdom Metazoa; phylum Chordata; class Aves; order Apterygiformes; family Apterygidae; genus Apteryx; species Apteryx mantelli. The sequence goes on from NC_090020.1 coordinate 58,985,485, forward strand.
AGAAAAGAGGCAAAAATCAAGCTGAAGTCCAGTTAAGGTTTCTTTCTTCTTGACCCTGTGACCAACCTGGGAGCTGTGCTAACATTGCTGATAAAGGGCCAAATGAAGTAGCTAGACTGTAGTATGCTCCAAATGTTCCTCTCTTGCCCTGTGTGTGTGCTTCAGAGGAATCAGTAGCGTGGTAACGGTGTGGCTTCTGTTGCCTCTGGATAAAGCAAAGAATCTGACCTAAAGTATTGACTGGAATTCTAAAAATAGGTTTGGGGAATAGAATTTAGTCCTCAGGCTTTTTGTATAGGCAATTTTATTTTGTTATCTATTTTGTCCTTAAGTTTTATTTCTTTAAAAAATTGTTCACCCCAGAAACTTTTTAGAACATATGGGTGCAAAGACAGAGATATAAAGCCCAATTTTTTAAATGTATTTTTAAAGCTATTTATTACCTTAATCCGGACTATGTTGTGTTACATCTGCAGACCTGGGGAAACTCTGTTTTTAGAGCTGTATGTTTGATTGTTCAGCAGAACTTGGGAGAATGTGAGACCTTGTCAGTAATCCAAGGAAGTCCACCTCTCCAGTGACTGCCACAGAGTTCAAGTCATGTCAATGCTGAGCTTTTCTTTTCTCTCCAAAAACTACAAATAAAGTGTTTGGCTAGGGTGGCTAGACCTTCATCCCCAAATCATACTAGTAACTTCTGCTTACAGAAAACCAAAGTTTGTGAAGATCTTCAGCCTTCTTCCTCTGTGCTAAAGTTCAGAAACAACACATGTATGTGTGGAGGTTATGTTTTTTCCTCAGTTCAGCAAGCTAGGCAAATCACCTCTTGACTGTTGTGTGCCTGGTACTTAAAAGACTCACCATGATCCACCACATTACATGTTGTTCTGTCTTTGCAGGAGTGTGGAGAAGGAAGGAAGACTTAGTCAAGTAAATATAAATGGCTTTGTTCAGATTTGTGAACTTACATCTCACCCAAATGGCTGTGTCTTCTACTGCTGTTACATAATGAATTAGTAAATAAAATTCTGATGTTTCAGAAAGTAAGGAGAACTGTTCATCAAGAAAAAATGTATTTTGAAATTACTGCTTAATTTGTAAGAAAGATTTTGAGGTACCATTTTGTTGGTACGTGACACAATTTGGCTTTGTCAATACAAAGGTACATTAAAGATCTTTTCCACCCTTTAGTTCTAATAGTGTACCTATAAATTCAGAAATTTGCCAACTACTGTCATTTTTCCTGCCTGTCCTCATTGATAGTATCCTTTACATATCTGGCCTGACTGGAAGAAAAAGTAGATGTTGTATATTTAAAGATTTTTGTTGTTTTTTTCAATTCCTCTTAACCACGAATGATCCTTATGTATTGAAAATTGCATATTGTGACAATTAGAAGTGGTTCAGAATTCAGAAGCTGTAGTATTGTAGGAACACGTACCTACCCTATAGCTATATGTTTTTGTTCTGTTTACTTTGATGTCAAGTTTCATTAGTGTTTTTTGGTATATAAACAAGGTTAGCCTGAGGTCAAGCGTAGATAAGAACCGTGATTTGTTCAAGTGAAGCTAAGGTACTGGACCGTGTGATCCTACTCTTATTACTTTTCTGTGTGTTCGCTTTTTTTTTTTATCACACAGAGATGAAGACTAGGTCTTCCAGGGTTTTTTTTTCATTTAATTCAGAAGTGCTACATTTAGAGAGCTGTACAGCTGAAAATCTTTCTCAGTAAAATATCAGACATCCCATTTGTGATACCTATAAAAGAAATAGAGGGACAAGCATACTATATGTTATCTTTGTCAGTAATTCAAAAGCTATTCAAGGTGAATAGTTCTTTAAATTTTGCTTCAAATTTTAGGTGAAGTCAAGGGTGTGCTTGCTAGCTAAAGTCTCCAGTATAAGTCATTTTCTGTTATCTTACTGTCTTTTGGCCGTTATGTATATTTCTCTTTCAATCAAACTGCCTCTCAGTGCTTACTTTCTAATAGAGTAAGGATATACTGATATGTTAGAATAAATCACTTTGTACATAAATCTTACCATTTTTAATGAGAAATTTATAGCTGGTAAGATCACTACATTTTGAAGAGAACTGGTTTTGTGTTTTTTGTAATTACTGTTGCATCTCAGCAGTTCTCATAGACTGACTATGGATACAGAGTCATTAGTGGGCTTTTACTCTTTTATGCTTCTGTTTTGAATGGGGGAAATTATCTGTATATTTATGTCTATCCCTTTATAAGTAGTATATGTGTGTGTGATTTTTTGGGGGGCATATTTTTAATTTTTAGATTATCAAATTAGCTTTTCATCTTAGAGACTGTTTTTCTTTCTCCCAAAACACCTTTATGAAACTAAGTGCTTAGCTAAAATCGCTAAATGATTTCTAATGTAATTATCTTCAGTCTGCCTTTAATTGCCTGCAGGAATAGAACAGCTGAACTAGATGGAAATTCCTGGATGCTTATTAGCTTTAAAAACCCAAGACAGTGCTGGTCATGTGTAAATTAAAACTTGGGAACTTGATTTTGAGCATTCCTATTGTAAGATCCTAAGTTTCAGTGCTTTTGTAACTAATTTGAATGTTCTTTGCTAAAGCAACAGTACAAGCTTTGCTGCCTTTTCAAGGGGGAGAGAGCAAGTTGTATCTTGTATAACTTGGAATATTTCTGCGCATGTATTAAAGTATTAACTAGTACTTCAGAAAGGTTATGCTCCTGCACCATCAAAGCCTTCACTGGTTTGGCTGAAAGAATTAGAAGTAGAAATTAGGAAAATATCTGGGGGCAAGAGAATGACAGGCTTAATTTACACTTAGAAGTAAGCTAAAATGTTTAAAATCTAAAATACAACATTTTAAAATATTGAACAATATTTTTTTTGATTTTTATATTTATATTTATTATATATATTCTACATATAATATAGAATAAATATATATATAATTTATATTGTGTAAATAAAAATATAAACATATAAAATATGTAATGTCCTAATTAAATACTTTATAAAATATAAAGCTTCTGTTGGCTTCTGACCTTTTTGATAAATACCAGTAAATGCAGACTCATTAGAACTTGTCAGTTCTTGGTGGGAATTTGGGGGCTGTTTTGTCACTTTCTGTTCCAGAGGAGTCTTACCCATCACTCAGCTTCTGAACTGTAGAGCATAACTTGAGATAACTGTGTAATAATTCATAGTGAATAACCATTTTTTTGTTGTTTCTAGAATATTCCTGATGTAGATGATGAAGGATACAGCATTAAGCCAGAAGCAACACAGAATATCCTTTTGATTTTTATTTTGTCTAGTTATTTGATGTTTTTACAATTCTTTGGAGAGGTGAAGTACTGATTAAAGTGTTAAGTAAAGGAAGATGACATCCATGTTGATGTTGCAACTTTGTGTTTGTATGTTTGTAGCTTCCAGAAAAAGTACAAAGTTTTGTCTAGCCTAGATTTTGTGAGTTTGGGTGTGTAAATGCTGGAGGGACTTTTTGAAAAGAATATTAGGCAAAATGTCTTGAACTTTAAGAGAAATTTTTTAACAAAAAATTTAAGGTGACCATGCAGATCTTCCTCCATGAAAAGCTTTCACAGGGTTTGTAAAATAGAATTCTCTTTTAAGCATGCTGAGGGGTTATCTGTTGTATACCTGCACCCTCCCCCTTTTTTCATAACATCCTTAAAAAGATTGGGAGCTCCAACAGTCTAGAAATAGAATTTCTGTTATTTAATGAAGTCATTCTACCACATGCTGTTTCTAATTGGTGCTTTTATTGTATTTTTAATAATAGATTTGATATGTAGAATAGGCTTTTGTTATGAGTCTTTTTTATGGAGGGTCATGGTTTTCACTGCTCTTCCTTTGAAGGAAAAGATTCTTGTCCTCTTCTCCCATCAGAAACAGAGGGAAGCTCTACTCAAGAGTTAGGAATAGTTGCTATAGATCTAAGCAAGCCTACCATGGTAGAAAGATAGCTACTTTTTGGAAATGTACTCCCTTATTTTGGGGGAACTACAGCTAAAATAAAAGGTAAACCTACACTTTGCAATTATCTTAACTTGCTAAATTTTTTAACTAGTCAAAAGTGGAGATCAGTCCATCATCATAGTTTCTCTGTTTTCATCAGCTTTAAAGAATATGCTTCTATTGCTCCCAGCAGAGATTCCTGTGCTGATTTAAAAAAAAAAAAAAAAAAAAAAGTTATCTCTTATTTACAAAATCAGTATAAAAGTGAAAGACTTATCCAGCTTTGTGAGGGGCATTATTTCATGGTTTTGTATATATTTATGAAATGGAGGCAGGAGTGACTACGTCCCTTCATTGTAAAGGATTCATGCTGGCATCCTTATCTCCATTATCCTTTTTGCCAGGAAGAAATAGAAAAGGCCATACATCTAATGAAGAAGCTCAGTGATCTGCAATCCCTGTCAGCCAGGTAGTACTTCAGCTTCTGAAATCTTGACCAGATGCAGAAGTCATCAGTTCCCTTCCTCTCCCCAACCCCCCACCCCCCCACCAGCCTCCAAGACTGAATTTTTATTCTGTTGATGGGAACTCTTAAGATGATTTGCTGGAGAACATTGTTTTATGAGTGCTGTAATTGCAGTCAGTCTTATGAAGGCCAGTCTTCAGTGCTGGAAAAACACTGATCCTAAAAATCACTGGTTGCCTTGCAATTCATGGCATTGGGGTCTAAACTGGTCTTTGCCAGTAGCAATTTACTGGAACTAGTATCTCAAAGATCAGCTTGTGCCACCTTAGAAGAGGTGAATGTAACAGCCTGATTTGTAAGAAATTTATCTTGAAACTGAGTGACAACATCCAAGGTGAAAGATCTTTTAGTGAAATTAAAATCACTTATCTTTATAACTGACTTTTTCACATGGGAGCTGTTTGCAAGTAGTCTGTAACCAGGAAAATGTTTAAAAAGTTTTCTTCCCCCTGTCTCAGGGATTCTTTCAGTTGAGTTGGATTTTAACTATCTTATGGCTCAGGGTTAAGCTTTGTCAGGGAATATATTGTAGAGATTGTATTCAGATAGCTAGCATATTTCCAAGTGAAAATAACAGAAGTGAGGTGTAGAATATATATGCTTCACCTGGATAACAAAAAACTTTTATGCTTTTGAGTAGAAGAAATTTTTTAACTTGTTTTTTGTCAAAACAAATACATCTTTAAAAACTGTTGGCATAGGCCTTTTGGAGCTTTGTTCAGTGCAATTCCTGTGCATATAAAGAACCAAGGCTAATTTCATCTGTAGGTTTTTGCTTATTTTGAGCACTGAGTTGTTCTAATTGTCATTCTTTTTTTAGTCAAGGATGACAGTGCTTTAAGCTGCTAATAGTGTTTACTGTGCAGCCTTCTGTGTAATTAGCATCTTTTGTTGCAAAATTTTCAGTGCCATTCTGCAAAAAGGGCAAATAATGGTGGCTGTTGCTGCTGCTTCCTCTACTGTGTGCTTGTTAACTGCCATGGTCTAACTGAAAAGGTCGGTACTTCCCCTCCCTCACTTGATTTAAAAAATTTCTACAATGCATGCCTTTTCCGTAAGTTCATTACAATACTTAGCTGAATATCACAAATCTTAAATTTAAAATACAGAATTTTTGTTACTGTAGAACCTTTCATTTGTCCTGTTACCTTCAAATATGCAGTCCTTTGGTTATGTAGTAGTGCCTTCCATAAAAGAATACCATTATGAAGATGAATGGAATATAAAGGCCAGAGTGTAACTTTGAGGTATAAATATTGACCAGAGGATGTATTTGAAGTGTCTGTATAAGTACACAAAGACCTTTGTCAGCAGTATTTGTCTGTGATGTTTTCTTAATATGTGGGTTTTATAGAGAGTATGTAAGAAGTGGATTAAGGAGATGAATTTGAATACTTCCACCTTAACTGAGAAAAACATACCAAAGAGAACCATTTCTATTCATCCAGTGATTCTGACTCTGAAGATGATGAACCCAGGAGGTTCCATGTAGAAATAAAACCTGTACAGCCAAATCATAGCTCCCAATGCACAATGGCTTCCTTGGATGAATTAAAAGTGTCTATAGGGAACATCGCTCTTTCTCCAGCAGTATCTGTAAGTAATTTTGTTTCTTGTGTTTGTTTCTAAATTAGTATAGAAGAAAAGTGGTAAGGAATCTTTAGTGTAAATGTACATTTTACTGTTCAGAATTTATTCTAGGTTCACGTTTGATGATTATTTTTATTGTGCACTAGGCTGTCTTCAATATACTTTATCACAATGTAATGTTAAGTAATTCTCCCTTTTCAGATTTTAACTTCTGAGTCTTTGCAGTGCTAAGTCCTTGTCTTTCTGCTGTTGCCGCTGCAATAGATTTGAATACATGTAGAATTAGCTGAACGTGGCTTTTAACATAGTTTACTGATTAGTATTAAGTAATATAAAAACCTCTAAAACAGATTATATGCAAATACATACGATTTTTACAGCACATTTTTATTATATGTACTCCCACTAAACCATAGAATGATTCTTTATACCAAGCAGTGATATTATAAATGAACAGTTTCAAATTATGTCAGTACAATATTCAGATCAGAATAAGGATGGCTTTGTTTTTTAAGGAAAATATATATAGTATATTAAAATATTAATGATGATTTTTCCCATTTTTCCCCACATTTTGAAAGCAGAGACACAGTCCTGTAAGTACAGAATGACTTTTTACTGTTATTTGTAAATTAAAATTGAGTAAGTGCAGTTTGTAAGGGAGTTACTGGGAAAAACTTAGGAATATTTCTGTTCCTATCTGTCAGACATACTGTGTTGTAGGAAAGCTGTTGAATTTTAATGACCTATCCTGTAAAGGGATTTAGTAATACTTACTGAAGCCTTGTTTATACAATTTTACATTAATCTTTCTAAAGAACATGAAGATTCCAGCAAGAAGGCACTGTAGAAAGGTACCTCATTGCATAGAATTGTGTCAAATTCTAAGTACATAAGGGCTTCGGTAGCATTTTTGTCTCTATTTTCTGTACTTAAGTTGCTTTGTTTTCATAGTGGTATCTCAGATATACAAGTAAAGTTAGTCAACTCCCCATTATCTGCAGAAACCTAAGATGCATATAAAAATGAGTGCAGGATATCTGTAAATTTGGCTAACCATTTTGGGTTCAACAGGGGGAAAAAAAAGTCCAAAATGCTTCTGACAGTGGAGTATAGCAGTACCTAGCCACTAGGTCTGCAGAGCCTGTTATTGTATGAAAATATAGAAGCCCAAGGCTGATGGCTGAGAAGTGACCTGCACAAACCCGCAGTTACCATGTTGCAACAGATCTGTTTATACTTAAAAGGGGTTAACTTTCTAGAAGTTACTTCTCAGCCAGTTTTCAATTCTTCTTTTTTTTTTCAGCTGTCACCTGCTAACTCACTTCCAATTTTATTTGCTGTTTTTCTATTTGCTTCCCCAAAATTTTCTTTAGTCCAGTGCCTGCCTCCAGTGACCCAGTAGTAGTTGCATTTCCTGTTCCTTTTGTCTGCTCCGGGCAGTCTTTGTTCCTGCCTTTTCTTACCCGTGGGGGGGTGCGGTGCTTGCTCTGCCCTGGCTCATGTGCTGGTCATGCTTCTGCAAGCTCCAGAGTGTTCTTCCTGGTAGTGAAAGGAAAATATCTAATGGGAAATTAAAGTGGGAACAAACTCTGGAGCTATTAAGTGTTTTAATTGATAGTTTGTAAAAAATCTTGTTCTACTTTTGTCTATTTCAGGCACAAATGAATCAAAATTCATCCAGTAAGTGAGAATCTTTAACTGTTAGTCTATTTACTCTAGTCTTTTTAACTTAGCATAAAAAATATTTTTTTTTACTGTTAAAGAATAACATTATTAAATGTTCGTATTTTAAATAGAAAAAAACTTTCTCTTGTCAGTTCTAGGTACCTTAATAATACCTGCCTTTGAACTACCCACAGTAAATTCAAAGGAAAAAATTATTTGGTCAAAATTTCAAATTAGCTATTAGAAGCCACCCACAGATCTCTTCATTTTCTGTACACTCAGCTGTTCCCTGTTCTGAGACAGTGATGAGGAACACATTCCAGACCCAAAGAGGGGATGGCGTGGAAATGATTCTTGTGTTAGTTCTTAAATCCCTTCCATCCTCTCAAGTTTAGTATGATCCACAAACCAGCAAAGCTCACTTGCTCACTCTCTCTCTCAATTTTATGGTCAAACCCTGCTTGTAATACTGCCATGGAGATAGAGGATAGAGCATTAGTCTCTATCCTTTTTTTTTTCCAGTGGAAAACCAGGCCAGGTCAAGCAGTGGTTTGTTGAAGAGTAGAATTGGTGTAAGTTACATAAGTTAAGGAAGAACCTTCAGGTGATCAACATTTCCTCCCAAAATGCACTGCTTTGTGTAGTCCTCTCCTTTTAGAAGGTATTTCAGGAGCACCTGAATTTGTATCATCACAAATAACACATTTCCTCATTTCCATTTTAGTAATTCATGATTAATTTTGATCTGCAACTGTTAACTTCTAGTATCTTTTTATAATGAAGCTAAATGTTTTTATTAACCAAGTGTTTCAGCTTTGGTCATAATTCTGTATCTTTTGCTTAGGTGAAGAGTTAACGAAATTGAAGCTTTCTGCTCCAACTAATGAGTGAGTTCAACTTTTAAAATTATATCAAATGTACTTTGGGGGGAATTTGGTCTTATTTTAATCCAAGACTCAGAAACTCATTGCAAATATCAGCTGACTGGGTTGGGTATTTATTGGGTACTTGTGTATCTATTGCCTTATAAGAGTTAATGAGGAATTATATAACAGTGGAGAATTCTATTCTTCAACCTTTTTTTTTTTCTTCCTGTGTACTTGTTTTCCCCTTCTTATGTATTTGCTTCATTGTCATCTGTCTCAATTGATATTTATAATTACTTGATTACTAAATATTGGTTTTATTTTAAAATCTCAGCTTTTAAATAAAACAGATATAGTTTCTATCAGCAATGGTATAGTGTTTCCTGAGATAACAAGCCCAAAATTTGGACAGGACTGTGTACAAGTCACATATGTATATACTGAAACAAATCAATTTGCATACCTATGTTTTGTTGACATGAAAATGGACATTATGAAATATGTCTACACATGAACTTGCGCCCATAATAGAAGGTATCAATTCAGATAGTTTATTTATGTGTAAATCAGTTTCTTGACCTACAATCTGTGAGTAGTTCTAATTTTTAGATACAAAGACTGTAACTAACACAGGAGATGAATTACCAAAGTTGTAATTTGATTATTATGAATATATACATCTTTCATTTATATTCCAATTGCAACTCTTACTATAGAAAGGGGAACAGTGACCTACTGGCATGGGATCCACTCTTTAGCAGTTCTCTTGAATCTTCTTCTTCAGCCTCCTTGGCGTCCTCATCCTCCTCAGGTAAAATATTCGATAGCAGAAAATGTATTCTGCATATTCTTTGGAATGCTCTGTTGTTGCTTTTTTAGCCGTTGCAAGGGGATGTGCTTTGATTAGCAGGGTTGAGAGTTTAAATGGAGCTTCTCTCAGCAACAGTGAGATGAGATGAGCTTACCCTGTGGACAGGGATGGATGTGTTTCCTTTTTCCAGGAAAGCCTATTGAGCTATGAGCTGTCTAGTATGAAGCTGCCATGGAGTTTGGCTGCAAGGAATTTATTTCCTGTAGGAAAACTCGATTCTGTTGGGAAATGTGTGGGCAGAATCCAAGGGAGTGGGAGACAACCTTCCCCTGGAATTAAGGGGAGGTTCCTGGCCGGGGCGGGGGGGAGTACAGGAATTGGGTGAGGGGGCCAGGAAGATGCTGTATGGGAAGCTTGGCTGCAGGATTTTGTAGGATATTAGTGTGGGCAGAACACTGGCAGACTTTCCTGGAACCTGCTTTTTATAAAAATAAATAAATAAATATATATATATATATATATATAAAATTGATGGAATAGGCAATATTGATTGTTACACTCAAAAGGCAGCAAGGGAGAGGGAGCCCAGAGAGCGTATGGGTGGGAGTATGTTTTTTGGAAGAGGCTAAGAGGAGGGGAGGTTGAAAAACTAGTTAGGAAAAAGGAAGAGGAGACCCAAGCAAAAACACATCTTACTGCTATGTTAGGACTTCTTTACTAAAAGTATTTACTTAAATTATTTGCATTGATTATCTTGGGGGACTTAAGATAGACTGCATTATTTACTAACAGTAGCAGATATGCTGCTTCTGTAGTTCCTTTCAACCTACCTACTGCAACTCTATTTTCCAAGTCCTGCAGTCTTAATGTAGAGACTTTTACTTCTCCCATATGTCTGAGAAAGGAAGTATTTGCAATTTCTTTTAGCTAGATATTCCTGTCGCAAAAAATTATAATCAGCCTCACTTCTTTGTTAGTGATCATGGCTTTCCAACTCTTTTCCTCTGTAGTCGATCTTACAGATTGAAGAATAGTAAGAAAGAGTACATGTAAAAATAGGGGAATTCTGCACAAGAAATATTAATTCTTCTCAAGCATAGTAACATCTTTTTAGCGGCAATCAGCGTTGCTACACAGTCATCGGGTTTAAGTGAAAGTTATTCTTCCATTACAAAGTCATGTTCCTTAAAAGTTATGTTTTATAATAACAAATCTAGCTTGCTGAAATCAGTAGATCATCTCTTCCTCGCTTTGGTAGCCAGCTGGATTATTGGCTAGTGGGTCTAAATTTGTAACATATTTAGATATCTATTAATGGAATATGCTGGAAAAAAAGTTGTGCATTCTCAAAATAATCTGTGTTTTGCTAGTTGTATTATTGATTTGGTCTGATGTTGGAGTCTGAAGAGGCAGGCAGAGGGTGCTTAGAAGTTTCTTGCACTTGGTGGTTGTTGCTATATTCAGGTGTCTCTTGCTCCCCCTGAAGAGGAGGCTAAAGCAGATGAGGAAATGCTCGTGCAGTCCCTCCTTTTGGGAGAACTGTGGAGCGAGTAGCTGATGCTACTCCAGCCGATGCGCAGTGACAGGTAATTGGGATCAGTCACATGCTCTGTAGTCAGATCTAGGGGTGTCTGCTGTCTGTGGCCTGTGCCTCATAGCTGGAAGTGGCTTATGTACGTAGAACCTTTTATTTCATTGAAAGTAGTGGAATATAGTGCCCTGTGGGCATAAGTGGTTTTGGATATGAGACATCTGTGCTTTTGTAAACTGTATCTGCTAAATAATAATTTAAAGGATTGTTGTTCTAGGACTTTAACTAAGCCATCTATGTTTGTAAAATGATCTATGGACTTGAGTAGAATGTGAGTGTTCTGAGGTCTAACAAATTAATAACGTATTTTGGAAAAATATTTACTAAATCAGAAGTACTTCACAGTGTTGTTTAAATCAGGTTGGATTCTGATGCTCAATAATCTGCAGCTCAGTTCTGAAGACTTTTAAAAATATTCAAATCTGACCTGATGCTATTTTCCTTGAAATCAGTGTTTTATCTTCAGCTTGAAGGCAAATATAGGTAAACTGCTTAAAGCTTTTGAAAAAGTCAACCCAAAACTCAAGTAATTTATTATTTGCATAAACAATTTATTTATCTTGAATACAGAATATATATATCATAGTCTAGCATGTCTCATTGATACTCTCTTCCTTTTTACTATTGACTAAAGCATTTCTTCAGATACTGTTTTGTAACTCTGCATTAATCTTTGAACACACAAGCTGCAATGGTATTTGAGCAGTGGTTTTTATGCAACATAGAAAACTTTGGTCATCCATGAATAATCCTGCCTTATTAGAACTTTAAGCTAACTTTATTATCTTGAACAAACAACAGAAAATTTTTAGCTAGCTACTGATATTGTAAACGTGCTTTTTTTTTTTTTTTTTTTTAACTTCCTCATTTTCATCAGTGTGTCTTTAGATATTTTAGAACACTTCCGCATTGCTTTTGTTTCAGATCTGTAGCAGTGCAAGCCTTTGGAATAATATTTAAATTTTCTGTTAATAAGGGAAAGTAGTGTTAAATCTCTGGTTTTGAGGCTTGGTGAATCTACTTGTTCATCACAAAAAGGCAGCTGTAGAGAAGACACCTACACTTTTGATCTGAACTTTTAAATCAGTGTTGCTCCCTTTTTAATTCTCCGTGCCACTCCACAGCGCTGTTGCTCCTAGCTTTGCCGAACTGCAAGATGTTGAAAGTTGACTAACCTTGTGTTTGCTGCTTCTGTTATCATCTACTGCAACAAGCAAACAGACAAGCGCAGGGACTACCTGTGGGAAACTGCTGTCTTCACGGCAGCCAGCAGATTTTGGGATAAGAGAGAAAATAAACTGAGGCAGATGATGCTTCAAATATATAGTCACTCAGTAGATTCAAGTTGATACAGACAGTAGAAATATCAAACAGGATCTCAGGACTGTATTGTCCTCTGTGATTCAATGGAAAGCTGTTTATGTTGAATCTTTCTATTACTAAATATTAAGGGTAAGAGGATAAAAGTATTCGGAAGGAACAGAGAAGAGTAGGTTTGATTAAATAACTTAATTTTGAAAGAAATGAAAAGCAGAAATCTATGGAGAGGAAACAAATGCAATAGGACAGGAGAAGAAAAAGAGAAAACACTAAAGAGAGGAAGTTAAACCATAATAGGAAAGAAGTTAAAGGAATAAGCAAAGTTATACAAAGTAGGGCTTTAAGGGAAGAAATATAGTAAGTTATTTTTTGACTTAAGAAATGGAAAGTATCACGGTTGACAGTTTGAATGAAGTACATGTGATGTGTGGCTGGGTGTTTTTCTTTCAATTTTAAGTGGTGTGATTTCAGCCTAGTAGAGCAGTTATTTTTCTTGATGGCTAGTGGGCATTATGCAGTGGATGTTGAATATGTTTTTGAAGTCTGGATTTGTATTGGAATTTTTATCATTTCAGTGCTGCTCCTAGTTTCAATTTTTCCCTTTTCCTTCAGCTACACTAAAAGAGCACGATAGGACCTCCTCCTCACCTACCACTGATTTGCCTGGGTGTAGAGTGTCTCAGTCTTTGCTTGGACACCAGAAAGAGTCTGGGTCTAGAAGCCCATCATCACCAGACTTTACCACTAGTGCTTTGTGCAAATCTGGTGTTACAGCAGCACCATCAGGGAGTACCAATACTTTGTCCTCTGTTTCGTGGTCTCAGAGTCAGTGGATATCTTTTGCTGATGAACTACTTACAATTAGACACACAAACGCAGACAAGAAGGAACCCCAGAGATTGCATTTAAAAACTGAAAATGCCTGCCTTGCCTCTTCTGCTTTGCTTGGGAATTCTTCCAACAGCTGTGCTTCTGAGGATCAAAGTGACCTTTTCAGTAATACTATATGCCATGAAAAATTATTCATTGAAGAAACTGGCACTGCTGCTGAAATTTCTTCCACGTCATCTTCAACTCTACTGGACTCTAGTTTAGTGTCTTCTTGTGTTCATACAAATAAGGGTATGGCAAGCATGCATTGTGTACTGCTCTTTGCTAATAACTGACTCTAAAAAGCAAGCTTTGGTGATTTTTCTCTTCCTTATTATTGCTCACCTGATGTTAAAATTAACTCATCTTTTCATTTATACTGTACTAAACTGCTTATTAGTGCTGGCTTTCTTGAAAGTTAGGACATTGAAATAAATATTCAGCTTGAAAGAAGAAGGAAAATTCAAATTTTTCAGCTAAAGGCATTGCTTTTTCTTAACGATATGGAGCTTTGCTTTTCTAGAAATAGAATATATTTTTATGGGATGTCAGAGCAGTGAGAGATCTCAAGGATTAAATGATTGGATATGCAAAAATAATTGCATTCTTAAATGGCTTTGTATAGATATTTTCAGATTAAATACAATGACATAATTTGGATTAAAAACTGTACCTTTTGACATCCAGTATTTTGAAATGTAGATGATACTATAGTAATGCCACATACTATTAAACCAAAGGAAAAGTACATTTGGGCAAGTGTGCCATGATTCTTGCTATATACCTGTGATATTGCAGCATACTCCACCCAGTGTTTAGCATGCACTGTCTACCTTGGGCATAACAAGATGAATTTTAAAGGAATGGCTGATATCTCAGAACTGAATTTATTTTTGGCGTTAGTGTTTGCAACTCTAAGGTGGGATGTGGTCAGTACTGGCCAAATTTATTTCTTCCCAAGTCAGCGATGAAACTCCCTTACTTCAGTGAGAGCAGAGTTATGTTGAATGGCTGGGAAAATTCTGTACTTAATAGTTGCATTTAAAATAACTTTAACTGATTTAATTTAAAAAAATCCCAAATAATTTGAGGGAGATATGCTGTAACTATATAGTCATATATTAGGGTTTAGGTCTATTTTGAAGTTAATTTTAGATCTGGCATACTCATTGGATGGCATCTAACATTTATTTTGAAGTACAGTTCTGTTCAGAAAAGTGACTATGTAAAAGTGGCATCTTTGTACTGCTGCTCACCTCGCCATCTATTCGTTGTTTCTATTAGGTTTAGAAGGACATGGGGGCAGTAATTTCTTTGTTTTTAAACACTTTTACCCTCATAGCCTGGCTAAGAGATAATGAGTTACTGTGTTCTTGCAATCAACAGAATCATTTCTTAAATTCTCTGTTACATTGGTGCATACCTATTGAAGGCAACAGGATTTCAGAGAGCATAATTTGATGTAAACAGAGTTATGCCGTTGTCAACCAGGACCAAATATAGTCCACTGAATTTTCCATTTATGGTGAGACGTGAAAGACTGTCCTACATTCTGAATCCGTATAGATTACACAGAAAAGGCAGCTGAGGTAAAACCATCTTTTTACGTACAAACCTCTGAGGATAGTTCATACAGAATCATTTGAGAGCAACAAGAAAGCCCATGATGCCACTTTTAGAGTCACTTTTCAGGGTATCATAGGGCCCCATTTTAAAAACTATTTTGATTTAGTGGTGAATCTTACAAAATGGGGCTTGTAAAATTGGAGCTTTAATAGAAGCACAGCTTCCAGTGATTCTGTTCAAGTAAGTATATATTTATGTTCAGTGTGACTTTTCTAATGTTGATTTCCTTAAATTTGCTTTCTTTCAGCAAGGCCCACAACTCCTCTTTCTGTAGGCACAATTGTACCCCCTCCAAGGCCCGCTTCAAGACCAAAGTTGGCTACAGCGAAACTTAGTGGAATTAATGAAATAGTATGTATTAATTCTCCATTGTAACTCAATTTCAGATACACCATTCACTTACACTGTTACAGTGGAGTCACTTTCCAGCCATATTCAAGGAATGGCATACCTAGATTTTCAACATGGCAGAATAGGCAGGGAAGTTGTTCAAGAAGGCTGCGAGTTGTCTTTGTTGTATGTCACCTCACTGTCCAGTTCCCACAATCTCTATAAAAGGCAGATACTCAGTGATAAGTGTGATAGAAACAAAATTTAAAAAGTTACCTAACCAAAATAGATGCTTCAGGAATTCCAGTACCTTTTAGTTAGATGAATCTAGAAAAGTTTAAATTAATACCCTAACAGTTAAGTGAATCATAAAATCGTCAAAAGATTTAGGGTAGAAGGGACTTAGACTTGGTCTCTAGTCCAACTTTCTGCTCAAAGAAGGGCTGACTTCCAAATTGGATCAGATTGCTTGGGGACATGCTGAGTTTTGAAAATCTACAGAGAGGAAAATCTCACAACCTCTTTGGGTAACCTGCCGCAGTGCTTAACCACTCATATGATGAGGATTTTTTTCATTATGTTCAATTGAGATTTCCTTTGCTATAGCTCTTGCACCTCTGAGAAAAGCCTGACTCCATCTTCTCTGTAGCTCCCTTTTAGGTAGTGGAAGACTGCTGGTAGATCCCTTCTAAGGCTTCTCATCTGCAGGCTGAACAAACCCAGGTCTCTCCACCTCTGCCCATCTCATCTCTTCCAGCCACCAGCTCTCTTAGTTGTCCTCTGCCGGCCTCACTTGCAGTTTGTTAGCAGCTCTCCTTTACCTGGGTCAAACCACATTTGCTGCTCACACACGCAGGGCTGTAGGCTTAGGTTCTGCTACTGTCATGTAGCTCAATCGTTTACAGGCTGTTACGGAATCAAACATACTAGACTTGAAAAAATAATAATAATCTATGAAATCATGGAATTGATTTCCAGGGAAAATGTACATTCCCTGGTTTACACTGAAAACTAGGATAGATAAAGCACTGGAAGAAATACACTACAAAAATACTGTGGTATTGATTGGGGAATTAAATGAAGTCTTTTATATATTTCCAGTCTTTTTTCATCCTTTTAAAATCAGTTTCTGCCTGCCTAATGCTCTTGTGATCTGTTGTGTTAAGCCTAGGCCATTCAGCCCCCCACTGACCTCTAACTCAAGTCCACCACCTGCAGCTCCCTTGGCACGTGCAGAGAGCATTTCCTCAATATCCTCTTCTGCTTCCCTAAGTGCAGCAAACACACCTACAGTTGGTAAGTTATGTTAACCATTTTAACTTATTTCTGAAAGGGCATCATAAATCCACTACTAGTTTCTACCTGTTAAGAAAAACATTCTCTTGTAGTAAGTTGTTCCATTTGTGAGTCCAGTCTAGGTACTTCAAGCATCCCTTGAAATACCTGCTTCTAAATGACCCTGAGAGACGGAACAGCGGATTTGATTACATTAATCTGTTGATTTAATTATAGCATGTTCTTTGGTGAAATATTTTGCAAATTAAAATACTGTATGAATTCATATTTGGTGTGCCGTATATCCATTCATCAAGCACAACATGTTATCATGTATTTTTCTGGAAGATGCTATTGTATAGGTTTAGAAATGTTTTTGGATACTAATAAGTTTGAGTGAATATACTTGTTACAAAAATGAGTTATTTTTATGCTTTTTTTGTTATTTTGTTATTGCTGTTTCCAAAAAATGAAACTGATAAATCTTTTTCTTCAATAGTGATGTATGTGAGCTAAACAGAGGTTAGTAAAAGCAAAAACATGGAAGAGATGAAGATGAAAAGCAAGTCAGTCTTCATGTGCTGCCACTGATTTCAGAATGTTTGCTCATGTATTCACAGGATCGGAACTTTAATTTAAGTCTTTCAGTTTGATAACCAGTGTTGGCTGTATCAAATCTCAAGGAGACTTTTTAACTTGTTTCTTTAGCAGAACTGAAGGAAGTACAGTGTTTTATTCTTGAACACTAGTAGCACTTCAGTGCTAAGTTAAATCAGACTAAGTTAACAGTCAGTTATCTGCAAATACATTATTGATGCCATGCCCTGGCTCAGCACCTCAGGAAAGCGGGGGCACGGCTCCCACAGGGAGTTGTGCATTGGCAGCCACGCAGCTGCTTCTGCACTGTGCCAGGCCTGATCAGGTGAGCTCTGCCCGGCCTGAGCGGCCTCAGCGCTGCCACTGTTCTGTATCAACCGGTTTCCCAAAGAGACCTGAGAAGCAGCAGGTAGATGCATCAAGATAACTGATTTTTGGATGCAGTCAGCTTCAGTCCATCCAGGCTCATTTCCTCAGGTCTCAGCACTGGTGGCCAGAAGTCGGTGGCCAGCAGCATTAGTAGCTCTAGATCCGTCTGTCTGCCTGTGTGGGTGTGCGTGTGCGTGCACAAGACCCTAAGAGGAGCCTGGCAGCTGTGCTAGCAGCCGTCCGGAGATGGGATGGGAGGAAAGGCTAGGAGGGGAACAGTGATAGGGGGAAATGATGAGGGGAGGAAGGAGGTAAGACAGAGGTGTGTGCTGCCACGGAGGTGTGAAAAGGTTAGTGACGTGGCCTAGCACAAATATGCAGGGCCAATTCTGTCTGCAGTGATTGTATGAGTTAATCCTGGAAAGCTGGGAAGGGCAGTGCAGATGGCTGAATGACGTGGGGGTGTGAGGACATACTCTGCACTATTGTCTGTATTATATGGGGGTTTTTGCACAATCCAATGTTTCCCTTACCCCATTAGTTCTGAATAATGGAGAGTTCACTATAATTATCTTGTTCCAAGGGAGCTTTTAGGCTTGTATGAATAGAACATCTATTTCTTTATGCTTTACTCTTATTTTCATTTGCGTAATATTTTTATATATATTAAATTGTTTAACATCTATTATTGCTTGAAATATTTCGTTTTCTTGCAATGTTTTGTTTCATTTAAATATAATAGAGGATGATCTTTTGATTGGAACACTTCCTACAATTGAAAAGCTTTGTGAGATATCACCAGGTATTGTACTAGAAGCAGACTTACACGTTAACTAATCATCCTAATGCACTACACCTAATAAATTTGTATTTATTTTGACACAGTTATTCCAGCTATTTCTGGTGTCTGACAGATATAAGTAGCTTTAAAGCTCAACTACTTAACAAGTTATATGTTGCTGTAATCATCAAAAGTTGGTATAAGCACTCTTACACATGTAATCTTCCATCCCCCCAAAACAAGGTGAAACTTGGTCTTGTGTCCTTAGTTTTGTATCACTTCTTTCATTCAAGAAAAGGGGAGTATATTGAGGTTACTGTGACAGTCCTTATTCTCACAAGACAAGTAGGTAAAAACTTTTTTGTATTTACATCTAATGCAAAGCTGAATTGAAGATGCAGACAATATTTTTTATATTTTTTTATTTTCAGCACAGCAGTTTTGCTATTATTAACACTGCCTGAATCTTTGCTCCTAAACTGAACTAAAACCATTTGATCAGATTTATTCAGTTAATCTTGCTGCCTTATTTGCCTTTGATATGACCAATAATAGGGTTTTATTCTGCAGTTTTGCTACCTCTTCAACTGTGTCAATGCAACTGTTTCATGTGCTTATGCCATCAACTCTTGTGCCAGCACAGCTGACGGGCTGCTACCTGAGGTCAGGGCTGGGGCGGGAGGGAATCGAAGGCAGCTTTGCTGGTGCTGACGACACATCCTAGGTTTGGACCCTGCAGCTGGGCTGTAGCCTGAGGTGGAGCAAATCCGTCTCCCCGCGGTCCGGTGACATCCCATCCGCCAAGAACTCGCAGCAGGAATGGGGTGCCCTGAAGCAGTATATTGCTGCGCTGCGTTGTTAGGCTTGTATTTTCAGCAGCAGGACAACAAAATGATGACTTCCAGAGTTGATTTCAACATAGTTATGTTTGTTACAAGTTGTTGGTTTTTAGAAACCTTAGATCTTTATGAAACATAAAGGGCAAGGAAGAGTGCGGGCAGGGCAAATAAGAGAAGCCGTCTCATTTGTAGTGCCTTGGATGCATCTCAGAGGAATGCTTATACATGCATATTTGTTTTGGTGTTCTCAGAGGAATGTGAAAATAGCCTTATTCCTGGTAAACTGCACTCTTCAGGCAGCCAAGAAATTGGTATTTGTCTCTAGCAATGTAATTATATATTTGTGTTACTCTGCACGGTTTTCAAATATCAATATAAATTTAGCTACAAGAATATAAGAAGAAAAAAGATTTTAAAATAATTTATAACTCTGTAAAAGATCGCCTACCATCTGCTCTGCAGTTGTCTGTTGCCCCTTAGTAAACTAGGGGGAAAAGACAATGAAATACTAAGGCAGCTGTGGTGCCACCAGCTTGTTTGCCTGCATGCTTTGACTTTGGTGCAGAATACGTCTGCAGTTCAGTACTTCACTAAACAGAATTTAATGAATAGATCTGATTGTTATTAACTCATGATTTTATCACATCTTTGGTTTTTGAAATCCTGATTTCTGGATTTCTAAGACTACTGAGAATCACAGCTTTTACTGCTAGTTTTCAGGGTAAGAGGGAAGACTTTGGAAACATGACCCATGTGTACTTTGAAAGAACACACAAAAATGACATACTGTTCATACTTAAAGTCAGTGTTTTGTAGCCAGTGTTACAATATTTCTTTCATCTAAGATTTTCTGGTTTTGAACGTTGGAGACTAGAGCAGTCCTGTGGATCTAAGAAGGCCGAAATGTTATACTAAGGGATTTTTTTCATGGTGCTGAGAAGGGTTCAGAACATTTTACTACCTTAGGCAAGAAATGAGGTGGGAGACTAAGGTATGATAGTAGCAGAATGAGACCAGCTCCCTTCTTTTACCCTCCTTTTGTTACTTCTTCCACTTATCCCTGATTTTAAGCATAAAGTCTCCTATTAGACACTGAAGAACGAAGTCTCAGCTTCCTCTGTGCTTCTGAAAGAGCTTAGAAGAGGGCACAGCCGCTATTTTAAAGTAAACAGGAGTAGTTTGGCATTGGCAATATCTTATGGAAGCATTTTGTTTCTCCTTTATGGCACGAAAGAATAATTTCTCTCATTTTGCTTATGGAAAGATTCTGCCTCCTTTGGGATAAATATACTACATGACACAGGCCTGTTCAGCAGCAGTACAAGAAGTTAGTGTAATGCTCTCCACTATGCTGCTCTGCTAATAAAAAGATGAAAAAAGTCCCATGACTTGCCAGTTTTGTCAACTGTACACACAAACTTCAAAAAGCCTTAACGTGAGGTCAGAATTGATTTTAAGCTTTGAACTGCAACTCTGCTGTGTATGCACAGGCACCTGTGAAGGCTGACGCAGGCCTGGCAACTGTTTGCCTTGTAAACTGCTGCATATTTCCCAGGTGCCTCTGAGCTATACCCAGAGTCTTTACTAGGTAAACATTAAAAACCTTTGTAAAATATTTTTCCAACAATTTCTGCTTGGAGATTTTAATCGCTGTTGTTTGCTGAAATAGTTAAAGAATGCTCAATAGTTCACTTAGGTGGAGTAATATTAATGTATTTATATTTAAGTTCATACAATAATTGAATTCTTGGTATTTCCCTGACCATTTTATCATACATTTGTCCATACAATAAACATACAGTAGGGATTTTATTTTTTTAAAGTAATACAGTTAATGTCTAATTTCCTTTGGGTCTGTTGACTTCAGTTTCGCCAGTGGCCATTTTAATGCAGTGTTCCTCTATCGCATATGTATTTCCTTGTGTCTGTCCATTTACAAAATGTCGTACTGATAGTCCTGTTCTCTTAGGCTGCTGAGCAGTGTTTTCATGGTGTGATTGTACTGTACTATGTTTATATTTTTCTACACACTTTTCAAGTAATGCTTCAGACTCTATTTGATTGTAGTAACCTTGTGAAAATGACAGATAGAGTGAACCATTTTGAAATCTATTGATAAGCGTTTTTAAAATTAAACCTATAAACTGTATGTATTCTAGGTGTTTCACGTGGTCCCAGCCCTGTCAGCCTTGGAAACCAGGACACCTTGCCTGTTGCAGTAGCCCTTACTGAATCTGTTAACGCCTACTTTAAAGGAGCAGATCCCACAAAGTTAGTTAAATAGTGAATTGTTTTGAATGTAACAAGTTACAATAAGAAAATACACTGTTTATACTTAAAACATTTGGGGAGAAAATATACATACATTAGAAGGGGGATTCACAGTTTTTTCCCCCCTTGTGTAAGTGACAGCAATAGCTCATAGCTCTTTATTGGCCTCCGTACCACTAGGAGTTAGTATATCCCTGCTGTACAAGAATATAGTCAATTTGTAGAAATAAACTGCTGATGAAAATGAGAAGGTATTTTATTATTGTTCAGGTAGGTGCTATATGTAAATTCAGGCATCTGAAAGCACCTCATTCACTCTCTCACATCCCTTGCTATGCAAATTAGGCCTTGACTAAGCATAGCTGTGCCATGTTTTCAAAGCCTGAAAAATATCCACCAAAACTACTGTATGCTTAACCAACTCAACTTTTTTCTTTACATATAATTTCATCTGATTACCAAGTTGAAAGCGATAGTACATTGTCACAGTGCCAATTACCCTCATTTAAAGTTAATTTTGTGTTTTAAATTCAGCTCAGATTCTGAAAGTACAGTGATTTGCTTTAAAATTAGTATTAAAAATAGGCAGTTAATGCCTTGCAGTAAAACTGATGTCCTCATTCTCTTCTAGATGTATTGTGAAGATCACTGGTGATATGACAGTATCATTCCCAAGTGGAATTATTAAAGTCTTCACCAGCAACCCATCTCCAGCTGTACTGTGCTTCAGGGTAAAAAACACAAGCAAACTAGAGCAGATTCTTCCAAATGCACAACTTGTATACAGGTTTTGTATTTTTTTTTAATATAATTGTAAACCACATGAGTTTAAAATGTGAATTGTTGTATACTTAAATCAGAATTCTCTACAGTCTTGTCAAATTGCTTATATATAACTATTAACTTGATTCCATGAACTAATCTTTTTTAGCTCAGTTTCTCTCCACTGCCACTTTTAAAAATCTCAGTGATGACTGGACTTGAAACTAGTACTTGAATATAACAGGAGACATAAAAATAGTTTGCAAATACAGTGGTGTTTTTTACATGCATTTCATTTTTTTTTAATCAAACAAACTATAGGAACAAACAACATAATTACAGATACAGAGAAAAACTAGATGTCAAAACTAGGACACTCTTACATTGTCATATGGATTTCTTTATACAGGAGTAATGATAGTAAGATTAAATGATGAAATAGCAGCCTTAAATGGAAGACAAGTAATAAGAGCTAGGCCTAATCTTATTTGTCACTTACTAGTGTATTTTTTAAGCCATATCATTTTTACAGTAGATGAGATCCATTGTGTAACTATATATCTCAAGTGTATAGCAGCATGCTTTGGAGAATTCTTAAGAAACAAAGACATGGGTTTGGTAGAGTAATTGTTTAAATTGCAACATTTGGACACCTTTTCAAAAAAATAAAAACAATAAAATCAAGTTGTAATTATTAGCAGAAATCTATTTCAGCTGAGCAGGTTCTATTGCATTTAGTGGAGAAATCATTTGGAAACCAGTTAAACTTCTGGGTGCTGCATTTCTAAAATGCTGAAATAGCTGAGCCATATGCATCTATTCTTGTTTAATTTCATTTTGATCATTCATACTTAATGTTTCAGCATGCAAAATTATTTATCACTTTTTATCATAACAGAGTTTATAACTGAAATGTTAGCAGAGCCTTATCTGTGTGAATTATATTGAAAAAGTGTATTGTGGAAGAATGTGAAAATGTCTAGTATTCTTGTCCAAGTGTTTGTAATGTTTCACCTTTAATTAGAAAGGATGCATGTAACGGGTATTTAAGTAGTTAAACACATATGGTAATAATTTGACTTTTCATCAAATACTGCAAAGGCTATCATTTGCTTAGCATTCATAGAGATGAAAGGTTTTAATGGGAGTGATACGTGTGGAGATGACAATTTCTATTTTGGATTGAACTTGGATGTGGAGCAGCAGGAGGATTTTACTGCTGGTTTCATTTATTTAAGTTGTGGAAACACCCCTTAGGGATAAGTAAGTGTTCATCTATGTATTTTACTACAAATGGAGACAGCATGAATCACAACACAGTATTGAGAACCAACTCTTAAGTAATTGCACAGGCTACTGGTATGCAAGTCCCTGTTCTGGGGCATTCATACCACTGAGATTGGATCCACTGTGTGCCAGGTGCTGGTCGTCAGCTTCCCTCTGCACGCACGCTCTGCAGGCCTCCTTAGGGATGTAGGTCTTCACTGTATCCGCAGATGTTCAGCGGAGCTTTGTGGTTCTTAAGTGATTTGAACTTTGTTTCTGAATCACTTTTCTTAAAAGCTTCACCCTTACAATAAGCCTGATGCAACCAGTGCTGAAAATATTCTCAATCTGCAAAACATCCTTTCATGCTCCAATAGCTCAAAACCAGGATTCTTCATGTGCACTCTTAAATACATACAGAAATGATATGATAAATTGTAACTAAGATTGAATGTATCTATCACTAGTTTGAGATAGTTATTGAAAATAATTTGAAAATTGCTTTCAGTTGATAAAATGTAGAAAGCTTTGACTTTACAAGTATGCGAAGGTATGGAAATGCACATACAGCACAAATCTTAATTCAGTGCATTAATGATGTTATGCCATAACCAAAACTGATTATGATTTTACAACTTATTCCAAATTGGATAATACTCCTTTTCAAAGACTCCTTTCATCCTCTCCTCCCACACATCCTCACAGCACCTGTTTGTATTAAAAATTTGTTTTATTGAATGTAAAATCCAAATGCAGCATTAACTGCATCTGGTGATGCAGATCATCACTGGAGGAAGCTGACTGTTCCATGACCTGGAAGGAAATTTCTACCAGATACAATAAGCAGTTAATTTGCCTTAATATTTAGGCAGGTACAGTTATGTGTTATAGAGCATTAGAACAAATTCTTGTTTGAAATAGTGAAGAACTGGAAAAGATCTAGGATTAATTTTAGACATCCAAAATAATGAAACTCAATGTTGCAATCTGATTCCTGTCTTTTTCTATGTAGTGATCAATCACAAAGTGACTCCAGTACTAAGGATTTCTGGATGAACATGCAAGCTATAACTGTCTACCTCAAGAAATTATCAGAGCAGAATCCATCTGCATCCTATTATAATGTGGATGTTTTAAAGTATCAGGTAAATACTTTTTTCCCCTTTGGAGTTATATAAGAACTCTGATATAATTCGCGTATAGAAATGAAATATAAAAATTGTTCTTTACTTGCTAGCGTGAAGATGAACTGTCATCCTGCAGCTGGGTGATTCTGAGTATGTCACTGTTTCCAGCCCGCAGGGTCTGCCCAGGCTTTGTGTATTTTCTTGTTGTGCCTTCTCATCACTCCCTGGGAGTCATGACTTGTTTCAGCTTGCTCACACTTCACTCCAGTTCATGTGTGCAAGCTTCTAATATTGCTTCTTTAGGTATCTGTTAGCAAAGTGAAGCTTTACACTGAATTTAAAGGCATTTATTTGAGGAAAAGACAGACTCACCCCAAAGGGAGGACAGGGATTTGCTAGGCCTGCTTTGAGATGGTTCTACTGCTGAATCCACTATCTCTAAATCAAAAAACAAAAGAAGCTAGCCAGTGGAGCTGTTAATGCCATCATAGTTTTCCACATCCTCCCAACAGAGCATAAAATCTTGGCATACTGAATATATAAAGAGAGCATTAGGTACATGGAGAATTCCTGAGGAAGGTGGAAGGAACAAAGAACATTTCCTTGGATTGCAGAAATGAGTATTGTGAGAGAATGAGGTTTATTTGAGAACTTTAATGGTGGGGGAGAATGAGGCATTGGCATGCAGAGAGGCCCTGGCAGATGGAAGCAGTTCTGGCCTGGCAAGGAAGGGGGCCCTGGGCTGCAGCAGATTCCTCAGGCAGATTAGCAGGATTGTAGAGGTGCAGGAGGCAGTAGCATGAGCTCAGCTACAGAAGCAGCAGCATCCAACCCTCCTGCAGCAGGAAAATACTGCTTTTAATGGGCAAGAAGTGTTTTGCTAGCTTCCTAGCAAATGACAGGTATTGCCCTCTGCTGGTTGGGCAGTTGAATTGCTGTGGCACACAACGGTTAAGGATAAGGTCGTTTTGCCCCAGCAATGTTTCTTGTGTGAAGCAGAACATAAGACAAAAACACAGTTACTTTGATTTACAAAAGCCAGGACAGGAAAGAGCTTCATGGGCCAGAGGAAGGTTAATTTTTTAATTTAAAACTAAAAAGAAAAAAGCAGGAATTACTTTAGCCTACAGCAATTTTTAGAATTCTGAGATTAGAAGCTCAGAAGCCAATTGTTCTCTTGATCTTGTGTCAGTATTTGGGATTGTGCTTGTCACCATCATTCCATAATTCTGCCCAAAAGTAGAGAGATTTTAATTAAGCTGCTTTCAATGGTTTGCTCTTTTACAGGTATCTTCAAATGGCATCCAGTCCACTCCGTTGAATCTTGCAACTTACTGGAAATGTAATGCTAGCACTACAGATGTGAGAGTGGATTATAAATACAACCCCGAGTCTATGACTGTGCCTAGTATGCTGTCTAATGTACAGGTTGTGGTACCAGTAGATGGAGGAGTAACAAACATGCAATCACTTCCACCTGCAAAATGGTATTATCAATACTTTTATTTTTATTACTTCAAACTCATGTTAGTGTATTTATTAGGATTGTAGACAGCCTGAAAAATCTTGCTAGAAGAAAGAGCTAATATTTTTTTCTCCTGATAAAATACATAGTATCAGATGTTTAGGACATTGTTTTGGTCCAAAACAGATCACATACAGTCAGTTCATATAAACTAAGTCTATATGCACCTATTCCAACCTGTATAATAATACAAGCCCTTAGGAAGTTTTCAAGGTTTGTTTTCTTTGGGCCAATAGACAGGGCAGGTATTTTTAATAACATGATTTGAAATCAAAAATCTCTTAACAGTTAGGGGTGTGTGTGTGTATGGATTGTCAGAAAAAGCAGAAGAAATGCAGTTCTTAAAAACATTTCTTGATCATTTTAGCTTAAATACTAGCTTCTAATTGAACTTGTGTTATAAGAAAACTGAGTAACGGAAGAGCTCCTCATAAACCAGGTAGCACTGGCACATAATTCAGGAGTCATGCTGGCTGGCTGACTCCCAGCTCCCTGCCACCACTTTCTAAGCCTGCAGGCCACTTAAAGCAGCGCTTGAAAGTGAGACGCAGGTCTGGGAGGTACAGCCAGGAGTCTCACATGGATGAGAGCAATCAATCACCATTGCTTCCCCTCATGCCACCTTCATGAAGATGCGACCTTCAGCCTGGTTCCAGGGTGTTGGCGCATCCTTACCCTGTGAGACCACAGAGGTTTTTGAGTTGTGGAGCACTAACTTAGGCTTAGGACAATGTTAGCTGTATAAAGAGGCGGTGAGTACATCTGAGCTCTGCTCTAAGCTCAGATGCAATGCAGAAGACACACCCTTATGTTCTCCTGTTTGCTTTGTTTAGTTTTCCACACACTAGTTAAAATTGTTTAAAAAATTGTTAAGTTAAAATGATAAAGTATTTTTATAAACCTCCATTTAGAGATGTAACTTACACATACATGGTCTGTAAGGTACTGGTGTAAGTCTAGGGAATTAATATTCTGAAAATTGATATTTATAACTAACCTAGCTTTCTTACAGGAATGCAGACCAGATGAAAGCTTATTGGAAAATATCTAGCATTTCAGAGAAGTCCGAGAATGGGGGCAAGTTTCATTCTTTGTTTTGTTTTCTTATACAGAAAAATGGTAACAGTAAAAATGTAATCATTTTAGCCTCCACTGTCTCATGCCTGCTGACACTTCTTCCCGTGCTCTATCCTGTTTGGCAGTTCACCGTCTTCTCAATGAAATTCCTCCTGAGAGATTCCATTCACAGTGAGACATCAAAAAAATACAATTAGTTTATTAATTATAAAAGAAGAAATAGCGAAACTACTTGAAAGCTGTTTAGTAGCTGTAAAATAGGACCTAGACCAGTTAAGGAAATTATTGCATCAATGCCATTTGGAAATAAGCAGTTATTCAGAGAAAAATACATTTAATACCTGTTTTCCACACAGTCTGACAACTGAGATAGATAAAGCAGAAAGGGGTGAGCAGAACTGTAAAAACAAAACAAAACAAACAAACAAAAAAAACTGTGCTGAGACAGGCTTAGATGTAGGTGATGCTTGACCAAAATTTTGAGGGTCTTTGTTTTGACCATACACTACTCCCAAAGAATGGATCTGTGTAAATCTGCTCAGAGTGGTAATTCCTAGCATTTTCTAAGGTACCAATAGTTATCCTCTGCACAGTTGCCCTTCCCTGACATCCAGCTGATGTCATAGCCCCTCTAGCCTTAGCAGATGCAATGTTTTTCTAAAGTAGAAAAGCAGGGCTAAAAAGGAGGCACCTTATCCACAAATCTTCTGTGGAGAAAAGGGCTTGTGGTGTAAGGGAAAGGCCTTTAGCCCTGTTATGACTGTAATGAAAGACATTATGAAAGCACAGGTTTGCTTGTAAATATGATGGGTTTCATATAGGAACCACAAGCCTGGAAAGGAAAAAACCTCTTCCAATGTGCAAAGCCCACCCACCCTGTGGCAAAGCCTAGAGAACTCTATTGGCAAGTAAGGAAAAGGGGCAGAGAGTCGCTTAGTCATTCCAACAAAACCATGGGGAATTCGATCTGGCAGGTTACTGCTGTAGTCTGGTACATTTTATCAGTCACTGACCTCACAGATCTTTGCCCTCCATCTTCCATTATTACTGTGTGGGGACATCCTTTTCTTTTTTCCTTTTCCAACCTGGAGCTTCTCTTAAAAATATATATATACACACACATATATACACTAAAACATGAATGCAGCCAGATGAAGAGCTGCTGCACACCAATAGAGCTGTATAAACTAGGCTGCCAGTGATGCAGATCACATCTCCCATGCAAGCAGATATGTGCAAGCAGACTTGCATATATTGCACTGCTTCTGCTGTATTCCCTTCTCTTCTCGCCATCTTTCACCTCATTTTATTTGAGCATAAATATTTAGTAATCAAGACCCAATGTTTAGAGGAAGTAATACTATGCCAGTCTTAACATTTGTGGAAGCGAAGGGACAAGTTATAGAAACACTGTTAATATAGAGATATATCTCTTTAAGTCCTCTTTATTCTAGTCTACAGGGTGGTAAAATATGTTTTTCTTACAGTCAAATACAGTATGTGAGCTGTCATTGCAGTCTAAGATAAAATATAAAACCAACATACTTACAGTGCAAAAAAAGTTCCGATTTACCCAAACTGATTGACCTATTGGAAGAAATGAAACTGATCTTAAGCCAGATTTATCAAGAGCAAGCTACTGCACAAAACATTTTAATCCGTTAATTCCTGCATTTTCCTCAGTAACATTTCAGTTACTAAATTTCCTCCTCATTTAATAGTTCCTATCAACTGGTAATAGCAAGTTGTTTTAAGGAAGTACAAATGCTTGACTTTCACTATTCCATTACTAATTATTTAAATCTCATATTTTTTTCACACCTTATAGTGCAAGAACAAAACAATTGTTTAGAACTAGAAAAAGGGAAGAATTTAGATTCACCTTCTTTTAACTAGAGAAGTGTATTTAAAGTAATTTTGAACTGTTGCTACTTTATGATGTTGCTGAAGTGAACTTTGCCAGTTTATAAAAGATCAACTGAAGGTTTTGAAAAAATGTGTTTAATCAGGCTTGTCTTTATCAGAAAAATAAATAAGAATTTCTTTCTACTGGGTGCGTTACTGTTTAGATGCATTTCTTCCAATGGAGCTGGTTTTGTTCATGTAGATTCATCCAGACAGATCATACTCTGATGGGCTTTCAGATCCACTAACAAAAGTACAACCTAAGAGATAAGTGGTGTTAAACACTTGCAGACCAGCAAGCATAAACAGTAATTATAGGGACCAATTTCATGTATTTCATGTAATAAATTAAGAGACTACCAGGCTGTCTGGTATACATATTCTTCTATGAGTATAATCTTGTAGAAAAGTGTACTACTTCTCGCTAAATCTTTCATAAGTCCTTGTCTTAGGCAGAGTATCGGGGGAAAAAAATTGTGCTCTCATCTCTTACAGAAATTTATGTAGGCCTGCCTGTAGCAGCAGATATTAAAGATATCATGTTAGTTTTACTTCTTACTACTTAAGCTTTGGGAGACTGTCTTGCAAAACAACCAGCCTTTCAGTTTTGTTGTTTTTATAGGTTCTGGATCCCTCAGGGCAAAATTTGAACTTTCAGAAGGACCCAGTAAACCAGCAACACTCGCAGTGCAATTCATTAGTGAAGGAAGCACCCTTTCAGGAGCAGATGTAGAGCTAGTAGGCACCGGCTATCGGCTTTCCCTACTCAAGAAGAGATTTGCCACTGGTAAGACACTGACATGCTTATATATTCAAATTAATATGATTTATTCTATAGCACTAGATTATAAAATATGAAAATGTGAAGTAAGTGATACATAAATAGCTACTCTTCCTGAAAATATGCCTGAAAACTGTTTCACAGTTTTTTGTTTTTCCATAGTTAATGAAACTGTTCCCAGGAAAATACTGACAAAATCTGGTTTATCTACTGACTGTAAAAAAAACTACCTTTATTTTTCAGGACGGTATATGGCAGACTGCTGATGAACCTGTGAAAGTCATTGGATCAAAGGAGTGCAAGTAGCTCACTGCCCTCTCTACTTTTCAAACACTATTTTAACATGCATTAATTTTTTAAAATTTTTAACTTACCTTGAGGCTGACTACAGAACAGAAAATGCACTTTTAAAAGTCATTTTGCAAACTTTTTATTACTTTATAATAGCACTGAAGTGAACTTCAACACTGTCTGTAAATGATCAACTGCAATATTTGGGAAAATCTGTTAAAATTTTAGTAAATTTATATAGATGAAATCAAAATAGTAATCATTAGTTCTAATGAAAGTATGAAATTGTATGTCATACTGTAAACATTAAACCTAAAAATGTAGAAGAGCAAGCAAGAAATATTTGAGCTTTCCATAAGTAATACTCAGTCATTTTTCAGATTCTTTAATTGCCAATGTTTAAAGAAAACAAAGGCAAAGTCTCACAAAATTCTTCCATCTACTTAATGTGCCATAAAACTGGTTGAGTTAGAGATATGTAAAAAAAAAAAAAAAGTAACTTGATGCCCATGTATCATATATTAATAACATGTAAGTTGTTTTACATAGTTTTTTTTTTTTTCCCCTAAGTGCAATGTGTTACAAAATTGCAAAAGACAGAATAGATTTACTTCTGCAGTTAGTAAACTTTATGGGCGTTGTGATTGTTTGAATTAATGCTGTAGATTTAATTTATTTTTATATGAATTGCATAACATTTGTGCCTTTAAAAAAAAAAAAAGTGCCTATCCAGTTTGTTATTCATGTGCCTCACTTCCTTTTTCAAAGTTTGGCTCTTCCATAAAGAAAGCATGGCGTTTGTATAATACATACAACTTTTATAAAAATTCCTTTGACTGGGATTTAGAAGGGAAATAACTGGAGATTGTTTCATAAGAGGTTTGAAAAACTGAATTACTTCCTCATGGGGTAATTGCAATAAATGCAGCCATATTAAAGGTAGACGCATCATACAAGACTTTGAAACTTCAGTATAGTAACTTTAATGTCACCAAAGATGAGAATCCTGAAAAATCACAGAAAAATAGTAATATGAAACTTTTAAAGGCAAACAGCATTTCCCTTCACTTTGACTAAGTTTTTGGAGCTTAAGTGCTTTTGGGGTTGTGATGTGAATGTAAATGTAGTACTTTGGGAGGAATAGCATTTTAGAAAAGTATTTTTTGGCAGCAGGATGACAAGTACTGCCGTTTGTATTAATTTAAATTTTATCTATAACCATCAATTTTATTATTTGTATTGTCATCTCTCTGCTTTCCACAGCCTAAGCACAAGGAATTGACACATTGGTAACATTTTTTAAAGCAAGTCACTAATTTAGAAAATCTTTTATGTATTTGTACTATTATTGTTTTCTCAATGCAGAAATCAAAAGTATTGAGGCAAACAATTTTATAACCTGTAAATGGGAATTTTATACTACCATTTTGAGTACCAGTATCTATTTCAAATTCTCTATTAAAACAACAAAACTTGCTTGAACTAATTCATACAAAACCAGTAATGAATCGGGCTGTTGAAGCTTTACAAAAAATAAGCTTTGTAGAGGCTATGTAAATCCTAACGTATACACTTTGGCAGACGAGATTTCCATTGTTAGCATTAAGCACATGCTGTACTGTAGATCTGACTGGAAGAGTACGTACAGCTCTTAATTTGCTAATCTTTTTGAACGGTGAAAATAACGTTTCTAACTCATATAAAATGGTACAGTCTTTACTGGAATCTTAATTGTAATCTGCTTTGCAATCAAACTGAGTTTAACACGACAACATTTTTTTACTGAAAACCCAAAACTATATTATTGTTTCTAATCAAGTATTACTTTCATTTCTAAGTTAAATGAAGTAGTTATGTTTCAGCACTTTTGAACTAGCCTTCATTCAGGTGATTAAACATACATTTGCATTGGGTGCAGGTTACAATTTTGAAGCCATACAAGTTTATATAAACTTTTTGTAAAGAAATTCAAAAACAATGTAAAAAGTACATGTAGCTATCTGATGAAAAAACGTATGTAGCAAGCTGGCTCTTGCTTGTGTATACAGCAATATCCTTTGTAGCTGCCTCCTCTTAAGAAAATTAATTTGTAAACACAACTCTAAAGGATCTGAATTTTTATGGATTGTTACTACGTCAGACTGTAAATTAGAACATACAAGTTTATCTTACAAAATTGTAAATACTTCTGATTTTTCATAAAATGTAAATTTTAAAGAATTTTGCACCCACAATAAACATGTAATATATAATTTAAATACTGATTATATTGCTTATACTTTTGAAATCAGTGCCATAGAGTTTGCAGGCAATAAGATAATAGAATAAAAATATCCCTGTATTGACTATTTTTAAAGTGCT
This sequence comes from Apteryx mantelli, assembly GCF_036417845.1. Taxonomy (NCBI): domain Eukaryota; kingdom Metazoa; phylum Chordata; class Aves; order Apterygiformes; family Apterygidae; genus Apteryx; species Apteryx mantelli. The sequence continues at coordinate 59,017,885 of NC_090020.1, forward strand.
AATTGATTTGCAAGTGATAAGTGGTGGTAGAGATGACAAGAACTGTTTTATATATTTTAAAATTACCACAGATGATTTCTGCAAAGACTTGCAACTTTACTAAACTGGTATGCCTAACTAATAAGTTAAATTAGGCAAAACTGCAGATTTGTTTATCTGAAATATCCTGACTTTGTAGACATTAGCTAGCTTCTAGCTGCTTTCTCTAAATTTCATAATGCTGTGAAATGCTATATATTCCCTAATTTTATAAGCATATCTGTTTTACACACAGGAAAAAATCATTAGCAATATTAAAGTAATTCTTTCTTATTCCTTATGTTTCATCAGTCCAAAAAGAACAGATTACTTAAGTACTACTTAGACTAACAGTCTATGCCGAAAGCGTCAGCCTAGAATACTCCTTAAAAGCCGCAAGCAGAGAAACAAAAGTTGAAATTCGACAAATATATATTTGAACCAGTTTGCTTCCCACTAATCCCAGACTCTCCAGTTTAATAAGCCAAACTTATTAAACTGACTTTCTCAGCTGGCTGAGTATCATTTCAGTAAGCACCATTCTCGTCATGCTGGGAAGTAGTAGTCCAAGGCTTTGATTCTCGTCTTCTACTGTAAGGCAGGAATGCAGAACAGGGGAGGTGCCCAGCTGTGTCAGACGAAGGGGTCCCCCTAGCCCAGGGCTCTGTCTCACCAATGGCAGAAGACAAGACCCTGCAAGGAGAGCTCACCACCCGCCGCAATCCGTTTTTTCCCTCCTCTCACCCAGCATCCTTGGTTACTGGTTGGGGATATAAGAGGGTAGGGCTGTGCTCAGGCCTTCTAGTATTCATTTAACTTAGCGCCTGCAGTGCATATATTGGCCATACTCACTCAGAGATCACAGCTCGGGCACCCAAGTAACACTTGACCTTTGTTATTGTAAGCCAGTGCCCGCACACTACTTGCAGCTACTGTAAACTGGATTCATACTGCTCCAGCAGGTCTGTCATTATCTGACTAGATTATCAGTTACCTTTTCAGGGATAATCAACTGCCTCTACCACTGCCAAATAATACTTATGTAAGGTATTTGAAGGAGCTAAAATATTTGATTATCAACTCCAACAGCGTGGGAGTAACAAATGTGGTGGGTTTTTTCATCTGACTAGAAAGTCTTGCATCATGCCAAAAAGCATTACACTTCAAGTCTTGCATGTTTGAGAGGCTTAAGATAGGCATCTTAATATCTGTGTACTTTTTGTTTTCTTGGAATTGCTTAGGTAATTGGTTTGCATTTCAGTTGTCATGAAAGGGCAATTTTACTTTAGAGCATGCAAGGAAAAAGGTAACTCAGGAATCCTCCAAGGATAGACTAAGCCAAAAACAATTCAAGATACTAAAGCAGCAAATAAGTATATTAAACTGTGTGGTGCTCTTGACTGCACTGATTACCAGGTCTCTTAACTGAAAACTTACTTACTTAATGTTTATCCTCAACTCTTTGCATGTTATTACACTATTATTTCTTCTCAAACTCAATTTGACCTCCACATTTACTGACATATTGATTAAGTTCTCCCTTAGTTAATTCAATACCAATAGAAACCACACACTCTTCAAAGAATAAAACAATCTTAGAAACACAAGGGGCCTCTTCTGGGTTAATACACACTTAATACACAAATTCTGCATTTTCCCTCTCTAGTTTCACTTCATTTTGAATCCATGCATATTTGTTTCTTTCCATTTTTAAATCTGGGATGGCTATTTTAATTATAATAACCTAAAACATGATTTTTATTTGCCATTGTCCCAGTTTGTGTTTCTTGTTAAAAGCTTTGTGTTCTATGACTCGAACTTTTTTTTCCTTCCTAAAATATGTTTATTTAAAAAAACAGGATAACATGCTCCCTCCCACACCCGTAAGTCATGACAACCTCACCATCCTGATTACCATTCAACTTTTTCCTGTTAGCATCCCCCAATCTCCCTTTGAATCCACCTTCTAGAAAACATGACTCAGGAAGTGAGCACTTCTGTTGCAGAAAGTTAGCAGTGGCAACGTGTTTGGTGATGACTCTTGTAGTCTTCTGCTCGGTTCTTTCTTCACCATGGTTAAATGAAGCAGCACATTTCTACAACAGTTGCTGATTTGCCCCTCTAGCTGTCCCCTCCTGCCTTTCAATTAGATACAGTCCCTATATAGTATATACAGCTTCCACAACCTCCCATTCTCCGCTGCTGTCCTTGCTAGCATGCATGAATAGTCATCACTAATACAGAGTTATTGAACATCCAGTTGTTAGTGCTGTTACGCATTGCATTCAGGCAAGATGCATGAACACAACTTTAAAGAAAGCTGTTAGTTACCTTGTTTGTGCTGCACTCTGTTCCTTTAGAGCCTTAAAGGGCTCTGGATTTTGACAGAGACCTTAAGTCCAAACAGGTACAACTGCCAGACCCTGACTAAGCACCAGACCTTGTTCCTGAATGTATGTTTCTCCTCTGCATGTCAGAATCCCTCAGCCTCTGTGAACCAGTCCCCTCATGCTTCTGAGCAGTTCCTGCACTCAGCCCCCACACTAAGTACTTGCATTTCTCCTTCACAGGACAGTCATGTTCTGTGATCTGTCATCTTCACAGCTAGCCCTTGAAAGTCTCATTAGCCTATTCCCATCTATGGGCCAACTGCTGCTGCAGCTTTTCTCCTGCTGAAATCACATTTCAGTGGTCTGAGTCACTCAACAGGCTGGATATCCACTTCTAGTGGAGAAAACAATATGTGATAACCCAAGTGACAGAATGAATTTAGTTTTATTTAAGATTCTACATGCAGAACATTGCTCTACTCAGAATCCTATCTTGTATACCTAGGACAAGAAACAACCTCAGAAGAACACAATATTACTCTTGACATATCTTCTGTAAGTAACAGAGAGCAAACATTACACTCCCAGGAGACAGAACTGGGAAATTATGTGAAAAAACGAATGTGGGCTCCAGTGTTCCCTGCAGTTTTTACCCTTTAGCTTGGGGGGGGGGGGATAAGTATCTAACACTCAACTCTCCCATAAATGACTTGGAAATTCAAAAAAAGCAAGATGATGAGGCAGTAAAGCTATTCTTTTGTCTTGCTTAGGAGATCCTCAACCTTCCCAATAGATAAAAGCTGGTATCTTTAATAAACTGGGAGAAGCAGGGTATCTTCCCTCACAGGAATTGCTGCTCTGTCCATGTAACTGTGAGCTGGGCCTTAACATTGCTGCACGAGCTGTGCTGATCAAGTGTGGGGAGCACAGTTCACCTAAGCATCCTTCTTTGCTTCCAAGCAACAATGAGTTTCCTTGAGGGAAAAGCAGGGAACCTGTATCCCCATTTCCCTGACCAGTTAACATTTCTGGATTGCTCAAGGTTGCAGCTCCTTCTCCAGCTGATCCCCAACAGATGCCACAGAGATGTACTAAAATTCAGATCAAGAGTTTGGCAAACAGCACCTTCAGCCTTTCCTCCAAGGGATCATCCAACTTAAAACAGGTTTGCAATGACACTGGAGGACCAGATGATCTCTAGAGGTCCTTTCCAACCCCAACCATTCTATGACATGTTTTTATCAAAAAGTGTCAGGAAGCAGTTCATTTACACAATGTTTAGGCAGCAACAGTTCAATCTCCTAGTTGTCAAAAAAACAACAGTTGTCACAAGTTACAAACAAGCTTTCCAAAAATGTCACATCTTTCTTAATTTGGTGACTCTAACCTTGGCACCAATTTTGAGCAAAAATCATGCAGAGTTTTACCCTTAAGGGATCAGTCCCAACCCAAGGGAACACAAACTCAAGCTATACCTCCTATTCAAGTCATCAGTAAAGGTAAATATGCAATTGTACCAACAGATAGCAGTAGTATCCAGAAGATGTGTTCACTACTTCAACTATGCACCATAGTCTATCAGCCATTATTTCAGGGTCTGGATCTAATCTTAAGGCCTTGTCCCTATGTCTAGTAGTACCAATAGCTGGCCAATTACATCCTCTTAACAGAAGCTGAGCCAATGCAGTATATGTTTTGCATGTTTGAACACAAGACAGACTTCTGTATCAGTCTTGTAAAAGCTAACTGGAAACAATTTGTAGTCTCCTGTTGCAACAGTCAAACCCCAGTGACTACTTCTATTTCTTTTTTCTGGAACTAAGAAAACAGAATATTTTAGAAAACTTGGTTAGTGTTCATAGTGTACAGCAGTATCTGCCCATTGCCAGTCTGTTCAGTTCAAAGACAGATTATCCATCTGCATTAAAATTCTTGGTAAGTCTCTTCTGAATATTTTCCCTTAGTTAAAGGGTCTTCTATTCTCTAAGACTTGCTAAAGGATTCTATACTTGCCTTTGGATCTCCACTGTGAATCTTCAGCAATGCTTTCTTCATCACTCTCCCAGCAAGGCAGGATTTTTGTTGTTACTGCTGCTATTACCTATATTTAAAGACTAAGCATGAGTCATACATTTACAATAGATACACAACCAGATCTAACCAGAAGTTCTCCAGTAATGATTCAGATGAATGTTAGAGCACTTCAGGTACATCTTTCAGTGTTCTTCCCAAACTTCACTGGTTCTGCAGAGAAGACTCTCAACATCTTGCGAGCACTCCACTGGCACCTCTGGAACCCAAGTGTGATAACTGTAGCAGTAAGGGCAAGGCAAAGAATATGTTAAAAACAGATGTGGTAATGTTTCTGAGCTGAATAAACTGGTATTTAAACTGAATAAACTACCATCTTTCCAGAACTTGGGCAGTCAGGTTTTGTGTTTGTATCAGAAATGCACAGGGCTGCTGGTAAGGACCACATTCCAACTGCTTGCAGTCTGCTTAAATCTTTACTTAGATACCATTAACATTTGAGCCCTCTGTTCTCAGCCATACCTCATCTTGGAGACTCCCTTCCATCTGTCAGGTTCCTGAGTTCAGAAATCGTGCTCTGATAAACCTGAATAGCAGCTGCTTTCCTCTAGGAGGGTCCTAAACTTTGCCAAAGCCCCCAGACTTGCTGGCTGTGATCAGATCATCATTTACAGTGCCTAAAATTCAGCTCAAAACTCACAGCACAGAGGCTGTAGTAAATAATATATATAAATGAAACACTTTCTGATGTAGTCATCGAACACTCATAAACTAGACTGCATCTTAAGATGGCTGGCTGTGCTGTAGAACCAAGTATCAGTGATAATGAAGTCACCATTAGTTGATTACATTTGTTGTTCATAACCAGGTTCAAGCAAATAGTATGGGCAGGTGGTTCTTCAAAAGGTCAACTCTTAGATTTTCTGGATGCTTTTAAAGCAACAATCTCATGATTGAGAGGACTACACTAATTAAAAGCAATTACACTGGCTTCGGCTATAGCTTCATGATGGACCAGTTGAACAGCTCAATATTGCCAAAAGGCAGAGGTCACGCTCTTCCTCTTCACCCCACCACCCTGCCTTACCTTGTACCAGCACAGCCATGCATTTTATCTTTCTATGAGTCAACTTAACTCACCAACCTGACATAAACCTAACCCCCCAAAAAAATTAAAAAAGATTTTTGCTGGGTTAGCCGACTGAACCAGCTTGCAGCAAGGTCTGGCAAACACCAAGCACAGGAATTCCCTAAGAGCAGAGAAGGGGTAGGGAATGAGATGTCCCCCTTTTGGTAGCAACACATTGTAAGCCTGGCTCAGCCTTTCATAAAAAAATACAGCCAGAGAGGGAAGGTGAAAGCAGCCAGCTCACATTATAGTCATTTTCAATAGTCTTTCGTTATATAAACTCATGAGTTATAAACTGTAAAAGATTGATAAGAGAAGCAAATAAACACAGGGGGTAAGGAAGTCCATGGTAGATATAATTGCAGGCGATAAAAAGGAGTTCGTTAGGAGCAAAACAAAACAAAAAACTAACTTCCACTCTGTTATTGAACCCTTACAAGTTGGAAATGCCAGAATCAATAATCATACAACAAAAAAGAAGAAAGGAAGAAATGTTCAATAAATATTTTCTTGCATTTGTTAAAGAACTTTTAGATTATGTGGTCGCACAGTAAAAATACTTCGCATTCCAACACTATCTAAGAGAGATGTTAAAGCATCATCTACTAAAGCTAAATATTTTTAAACCAGCAGATCAGATAAACAACATCCAAGAGTTAAAGTTGGATAAACCATACTATAAGACTATTAATTTTTATTTCAGTGAGTCTTAAAATGCTGGCAAGTATTAGAAGATTGGAAGAAAGCTAAGACCACATCATTACAAACAAAAAAAATAATGGTGACAGTCCAAACTGTAATATAAAACTTGGTAAGAAAATTATTTACAGTTAAGGTAACTAATGTCAATCATGGATGTACTGAATATAGGTCTTAAACTAATTTGAACTTATGATGAGGTTAACAATTTGGATCATAAGAGTAATAGGGTCAAAGGAAAGACGACTTCTGTAAGATACTTGATTTAGTAGTACACAACATTTTGGTTTATAACTAGAAGAATAGAAGAATGTGACAGATTAAAAACTGAGTCTTAAGATGTAACTAAACAGGGAGTCTACCTCACGTGCATTTCTGGTTGATTCCTGCAGGCTTCACTGTTTAATATTTTACCAATTACCTGGAAGTTAAAAAAAAAAAAAAAATTAAAGGTCTGCAGGTGACAAAAAAACTGGAGGAGAAGAAATAAACAAACTAGATGCCCGTACAAACAGTTTGGAGCATTTGCTCATCACACAAAGTAGTCTGGAAGAAACTTCAGGATCAAACTAAGGACAAAATGACCTCTTGCCTTGGGATAACTATATCATTACTAGCAGAAAACTTTTTATTCTTCAGTCCGCTCAAAGCGGGGTCTGTCTCAAAGTCAAGTCACACTGCTTCTTGTCCAGTCAAGACAAATACACTCAAGGATGGAGATTCCACAACCTCCCCAGGCAACTCTGCCCAGTGTTTACCTACCCTTACCATGATCTCTTTTTTCTTTTTTTTTCTTCATGTCCAATTACTTCCATTTAATTAAAAAAAATGTTCATTACTTAGGAAATAGTTTATTTGCCTCTTTGCTGGTTTTACCTATTTAAAAACACAGTCGTCTTGCTCTCTTTTCCCCTCCAGAAGAACACACAATCAATCAAACACATAACGAGCCTTATTTTTTAAGATGAAAAAATCCATCCTAACATATTACAACTGAAAAGGACTTAAAATTGTGGTCGGTCATCTGCTAAGCATAAGCTCTCAGCATAACACTGCAGTTATCTCATGGCAAGGACTGTTCATGGCTCCCAGGGCTGCAACACACTTGCTCCTCCTTGGTATGGAGGGTCCTCATTTACAACAGGAAAAGCTCTCTACCAGAAGCTCATATATGCCTAGTGTAGTTTCCAGACGGACACCTAGCCCAAAAAAGTGCTCTCCCACACGAGCTCCTGAAGAATATATTGGCATTCCAGACTTTCCATTAGTTCACTGAATGTACATTTAACTACAATTTTTATCTTACTCCTTCCCCCACTTTCTTCACACCCACCTGACTGAAGCTCCATTCCTCAGCATCTTCCTTTGATTTCTTCCTCTAATGAAGGAACCAATTCCCTGGAGAAACCTTAACTTTACTCTCTTGACTTCAGTGGAATACCAATTTAAGCCTTTTGTTTTCATTTACCCCTTTCCACCCCCATGAAATTGAATTTCTGGCATTTGTTACTTCAGCTAGAATGACTGGGGAAAATTTAGGCCACTGTGACTGACTTGCCCATACAAAAGAGTTTTGGGGGCAAGGTTTACTTCAAATAGACCAGAAGTTCCTACCAAAAGGTAATTTCTGAGTTTCACTTAGTCCAAACTAACCCTCCTACGTCCTTTCCTAAGTCTTGTTCATCTGCAGCAGAAGCAACACTGTCTACCCTATATATTAACCTGCTTAGACTTTTTTATTTGGACAGAATATGTTTCTATTTATCTCTGTTGCTTTAGCGAAGGATCTTCCTGCGATTGCTGCTCAGCTTTTCCCACTGTGTTAGTGGCTCTGTCAGACGCTGCCAGACCCTTAGGGATGAGGAAGCCATTTGATATGATTCAAACGCAGGTAACATGGGCCCAGGTCAAACATTCTTAACCCTTAGAGCTATGCCCACAAAGTAGACCTAAATACTATACACTGTAGTAAAGCTAAGTACTGCGCAGACAAGACACAACCCTTGGCAGAGCAGTCTTCTAGTCACGTTTTTCTTATGTTTCTGCAATCTGTATCCAGATAATCCAAGGCCCTGCTTGGAGTCACCCACAGTACAAAGAGGCCTACAGGATGTATCTCAGAAGAAAAACATCACGAATATGCAGAGATTCTTCCTCACAGCACATACCCCAGCCCTCTCCCCTTCTCTCCATCTCAGAAATTACCTCTGACTAGAAGTTTTCTGAATAAACAAGGGAAGACTGAGTTTGAGAGAATACAATAGCCTGTGGTGCAGCACAGCAGTTTAAATCACATGTGACATGGGGAGACAAGTGGCTTACCTGTGTAGTAACAGCATCCCATTGGTACCATTAGAGTTAGAAAACCTTTCAGCTTTAGTGCCTGAATACATACATGCACAAGCATGCACACACGATACTCACAAGAATCAGTAATTTTCTGTTTCTTCCGTGATGATAAATTCCCCAATACATGAGAACAAATTTTTAGATTGCACAGAAGCAAATTCTCGTTGCCTATAAGCAAGCAACCCCTCCCTGTCACCCGCCCCCAAAGAAAAAAAAAAAATCAGCTTAGGATCTTTTTCAAGGACCATCACTAAAAAAAAAAACAACCCCCCCCCATGCATTTATGATCACATGTGACAGTATTGGTCATGATTAAACTGACACTCCCTGTTTTGTTTTTTTCCTAAAAAAAAATGCACTAAAATGCAAAATACACAGGTGCAGACATTAAAGATGGTCTTAACATTATCCCATTTAACTAACTTCAAAGCCAATATGGAGAGTATTAACAAAAGCCACTGGACTTCCAAAATTACTAGAACAGGACACCAATGATGCAAGTCTATTTTAGACTGTCAGAGTCTAAGGAATGACTTCATCACAGTTGATAAGAACATATGTAAAAAACAGATGTGGCAACAAGACTCTTACTTTAAGAGAAAGGTGAAATGAATCTGGGTATGACCAACAGGGGTTATGGTGGCTTCTCCAGCTACCTGACCTTTAAACAGACTGCCTGAATTTCTAAGATATATATTATAATTTAAGGAGGAATCAATACAGAAAAGTCCTATGGCCTGCATTTTACAGGTTGTACTAGAAAACTGCAGTGGTTTATGATCTGTAAGTCTGAATAAACTTCTTGAGAACTACCTTAAATGCAATTCAGGTAAGTAATCCTTTCTAGTCTATAACTTCCTTGTCAAAGGACCAGAAAAATAATGCCTGTAGGTCTAGTTTTTTTGTTTGTTTGTTTTTTTAAACTTACAGATCCATCATAATGCAATCCACCCTTATTTTGAAACTCAAGACCCCTGTCCTTTAAATATTACCCCAAAAACAGAACTCATAAATCAACATAAACAGTATTGGCAAGCATCCCATCATCATCATAGGCTGGATCAACTATCTATGCAATAGAAACACCTTAATGGAAAAAATGGTCAGATGCTCTACACACATCTGTCTCCTTCAGATCAAAATTAATTAGAAAAAATTGTTGAAGAGGACACAGTATGTCAAGATCATTATTAGATGAAAGTAAACAGCACTTTACTTACAGAATTCTTACTTTTCCCTCAGCTGTATGTATCCAATTAATGGCACCGTTAAACAATGCCAGGATTAAGATAATTTGTTAATACTCTACATGAAAGCGTGCCCACTGTGATGAACAGTTTACAGCATAGTGACAGCAGCAGGTAAACTGAACTTTGTATAGCTTATTTAACTGATTTTTACAGATAAATAAATCTTGTTCAAATAAAATATAATGAAAACTGAATTTCACTACAAAAATTCTCCTCTTTAAATACGAAGTAGCCTTGTTAAAAAGAAAATTGTGTTTGAGGACAGTGCACCCATATGTAATCATGATCAACTTAACCATTTTGTTAGTTAATAAAGCAGTAAATTGCATTCAAAAGTCTGTGCTCTTAAGAACTTCATAAGTACTAACAGCTGGAAGCATGAAGACCTCTATAATCATTAACTGCAGAGACTTGCAACCAAAGATTCAATTTTCTGTTTAACCATACTTAAAAGTGTCTCTCTAAAATGCTCAGGATTAGATTAAAAAAAAGGAGTAGTCATGAAAACAACTCAAGAAAAACTTGTTCAAAAGATAAGTCAAAAGACAGTGTCTCCTTCAAATAAGCTCACATGCTACATTTCTGGCAGCAGTTCAACCTTTTCTCTGAACTACCCCTACAGCTGTGATAGGTGGGCTCCTAAGAGAAACTTCACTTCACTTCACCTGGGGGAGGGGGGGAGGCTTCAAAAGCAATAACAACCTGACTGCCTCATCCATCCAGATTCAGTGTTGGCCAGTTTAATCTTTTCAAATAAATATAAGGCCCAGTCTTCAAAAGAAGTTAAACCAAATTCAAATAAACTTTTTTTCTGTAGGAACAAGAGTACCAAAACAAAGCTAGATATCCTCTAGAATGCTTGAACACAAAACTTGCTTAGAAAGTAAAAGAATTCCTTAGACGCTAAAACAGTGAGAATCTAGATGGAAAATGTACAGGCAATTATGGTAGAAGTAATAAAAGCTGATGAACTAGTAATCTGGTAACTTAGGTCTAAGAAGAAATGAGATTTCTTTACAAGAACTAAGGAAAAAGACTGCTGGACTAATACACAATCCATAAAGACAAAAATACTTGTGATTCCTCCAGGAAAATTTTCACAGTCCAGGAAGTTTGTCTTTTCTGAAGTTGCAGTATCATGACATCAAATAAAGTCTTCTAATGTTTGTGCCCAGAAAATGATTTAGTCTTAGCTAAGGAAATGCATCAAATGTGCAGAAAGCCTCCAATACATTGCAAACAGCAAGTCCAGCAGTTTTCATATCACCCCACAAAATCTTACCTTTTCAAATGGTTTTCTAGACAGAAAACTGTACAGGCATATGTTACAGAAGTGAATTTATCTAGTCCAAAGTTCTAACCACAAAGCTCTACTGACAGAATAAAAAAAACAAAGTGGAATAGCACCAATTATGCACACAACTTTTGAATGTAAAAAGTATTTTCTAAAACTGTACTCAGAAGGTCACTTTGGTTAATACTAACCAAGCAAGATTTATTAAAGGAGTGCTCAGAATATTCATCAAGCCAATAATATTTGGCACACAACCTGGTAAGGTATGGCTCTATAACATCTCTTAATATTTAAGGTTATTTCCTATTCAACGTGTGTCAAACCAAGAGGACCAAGTATAACATCCTTAGCTCCAATAGCACACTTTGCCATATCTCCTCTATAAATACAGAACTTTTAAAGAGAGATACTAGATACCACACTGACCACTGAACTCAAGCAGACTTTAGGCAGTTCAAGTCTCAAAACAGCCTATCCCATCATATACTTCCAAATGCAATCTCACCTACAAGCACCTGCACACAACTTCCCAGCTGGAAACTGCCCTCAGTCTGAGAAGTTCAAGGTTTCTCTTCTACACAAACTCTACTGTAACTCTGAGAGGCAATACACAACCTGTACCTTCAGCCCTAGAGAATGTAACAGAATGGGAGGACAAAAACACATGGAGACAGACCTTTGGAAATCAAAAATACAAGATTCCAGATGACAGAAAGCAAGCAGTCTGACCCTGTAGCCTAGAAAGGAAGATACAACCCTCGGAGTCCTTTCTTCTGGACGGGGGCCACTTATTCATTTACATTTAAAAGTTAACTGAACACACTCAAAGACACATCGACAACTTGCATTCCCTCCTGGATAAGTATACATCCAACCTGCAGACCTTGTATTGCCTTTAAATAAGAGTATTGATCACGAGCTCTTGAACAGAAAACTACAGGTCTTTTAAGACTGCCTTAGGAGTGTACAACTTACACTGGGAAAGTTTTCCTCAAGACCAGACTGGGTGTCTGCGTGCACTGGGGGCCAGAATAAATGGAAGATGCAGAGAGCGACAGAATGAAAGTCTCTTGCTCCTCAGTGATTTGGAAGCACAGGCATCCAAATCCAGCGTATGCACTGGCGAGCGCGCTCACCACCCAGCTACTGGCTGTTCCAATGCATCTCACCACCTCTAAGTGAAGTTAGTCCACTTTTTATGAACGTTCAACTGAAAAGCTGAACAGAAACAACCCTGTACTACAGTGGCAGGGAACTTGCACAGGATGTGAAATGCCTGCATTTTAGACTCTGAATCACACAAACTAGAGAATCCAGGTCTCTCACATCTATTCTGAACGTTCCAGGCACACAGCAATCAACCCAAATGATTAAGAATACAGCTTCATTTGTGCATCCCACAGTTTTCTACACTTAGCATGGCCTCTCCAGCTGCCATTCTCCAGGCTTCAATTTCTGACTGAGAGGCACCACAACCTTTGGTTGGGCAGCTGCAGAGTTTAGGAGTACTCATAGGAGGCTGACCTTCATTTCTTGATCCTAACGCCATGACAATTTAGGGTTAGAGGTAAAGGGTTACCAAAGTCACGAGGCAGAGTATCTGTCACATCACTTTCTTAAAATCAAATGCAAGTGTGATAAGCAAACCCAACAAATTATTAAGATTCAGACGTGAGATAAGAGATTGCCTCTACTGGCCTAAAAGAGTCACTTGACTTTTATTAGGGATAATATTTAACCTCTTTGAATTTTAGTAATTTTTAACCACATGACCACTTCTCTCTGAACATCTTCATTTACTGATAGAAATACTGAATTAGAATACCACTTTTGCACACTAGAGGAGCAGTGGGAACGTTGGGGAAGAAGATTTATGAAGGTGGAAGTGACAGTCAGCTAAGTCATGAACGCTTCTAGCATGCCCAGGTCCTGAAGAAACCAGTCATCTTGGTTTTATTGGGTCTTTTTCAGTTCCTCCTGGAGGAGGGTTCTTCAGGGGTCACTAGGGTATACTGCATGAGTGCAACGGTAATGCGACAAACTCATTTGGCTGCTGAGGGGAGGGGGCTGTTTGGGGGTTGTTTTTATGTCTAGTTTATTCTCCTTTCCACTACAGTCAGTGTGACATTCTTTTCTGTGGTTTTTTTGTAACTATCTGCCAAAAATTGTAAAAGAAGAACTATTTCAGAGTTAATTAACTTTGGTTCAAAAGCTTTCTGACTGTTGGCACCAATGCTTTTGTCATTCCTGAGCTTCTGAATTGACAAGTCCAATAAAACAAACATTTTTATATACTCATATTTCTAAGTATAGCTCTTTTGAATCTACGAGGACTTAAATAAACCAAAACACACAGTTCTTTGCTATTTAACTAAGCTTTTCAGTTACTATGCACACAAAGTGCTTGCTGTGTACTGGTTGTACTGATCTCAGTGGGAGCTGAGGAACTGAATCACTCTTGAGTTTTATGCCGTCACCTCACTTGGTCCACAACTTCACAGTAAGCAAGTTACAATTTTTACAAATTACAATTTATTATGCATTACCTCCACATGTTTTTCAACAGCTGTTGCTTCAAAGCATATCAACAAAAGGGCAACTCTTTCACTAAAAAAAGCAAGTATTACCAGCCTTGATTCAAGGATCTTATATGGTTTCTGAAAAAACAGAACTGAAAAGCTTCCAGGTGTGCTGTGAATTATAAACGCTAGATATTTCTTTAGTGGTTACGTTCTTGTTAAGGCAGATTAGGACAAACTGGATTCTCTGTGTTTTCAAACACGTAAACAGGTTCTGCAGATTATAGGTAGTGTTTTGAACTGAAGCAGAACCTGGTACATTCAGTATTTTGCATGTCTAATTTCAAAAAAGAGAAAAAAAAATACTCCAGCAGCTGTAATTTTATTGACCAGTCTCATACTGCTCATAACAGATTAACTTATTTCTCTTCTACATTGTGGAATTTTATTCTAGAAGTAACCAGCATTTCATCTACTGGAGATCAAATATTCTTAATCTTACCTACTGCACTCGTGCCTTAGTTTGTAGATACTATCACCATTGAACAAATAATCCAAACCATATAAATGGCTTTGCCATTTATAAATGCTTGCTATAAAAAAAAAATCATTAAATAAGGAACACAAACTTAGTTAAGCAATTTTAGTTTATATTTAATCATATTGTTGCTTTAAGCTATGGCTTCCATCAGAACAGTCTTAACTAATTCCCACTCAATAAAATATCAACAACTACATTTCCCTGTTTACCATCCCAGATGGGAATCTGTCTTGTCACGGTCTTTGCAAGTGTCACTGACAGCAACACCAAAAATTATTTCAAGAACAATGACTTTCTGGTAATTCTGGGTTCCCTTTCATGATCTAGCTGAGAGTGCACTGTAGCTTTCCACACCTCCAGGAATGCTTTCTGTGCCAGTCTGAAATACCTTACTTTCTCCACTAGCATCAACATCCAAAATATGACCTTCTTAAAACTATGTCCAGACCTTCCACAGACAACACCCTCAGTACTTTCCTGTATAGAGGAAATCACTTCAGCTCCTTTTTTGCCACTTAGGGTCTAGAATTAAGATATGCATAACTCACAGTAATGTCCAGTTAAAAAATAAAATTCTTATCTTAAATCACAAGATATGGCTCAAGATCACAAGTTTTATGACTGCAGTCACATGACACTAATCAGCATCCACTTAAGCCACTGAAAACTCAAACCAGGTTGAGTCTGAATCTCATGAACTGAAGAATGAGCCATAAAACATTCTTGAAATCACTCCTACCTTCACTGGGGTCAAATCCTGAAGCCCAACACCACAAAACACTCAAGTTGTGGATGAAGAGAAAAAGCCAATGACAAACTTTAGAGAGAAATCATTTGCAAGCAGATACTATACAACAACTTGTTACTTTTTGACAAGAATAATTACTTTCTGTTCCCCCCCTTTTTAAGAATTTTATACACTCTTTTTTGAGAAATGTTAGGTTAATGTGGTACTGAAATATTTTACATAAAAAGTAAAGACAGACAACACACAGTGTAACGTAACACAACACAGCAATTGTCCTCTCACTTAAGGATCGTAACAGACAGCTGAAGATGGTTGTCTCACAAGATACTTACTACAGAAGTGTTTTATTATTAAAGCTGTATGCTGGAAGAACAATAGAACTAGAATTAGATATTAGAAAATGGCCACACAATGTAATTAAATCTGCTTGTGTCACTGTTTTCACACATCATAAAATAGTATGATCATACATTTTGATGCTCTTTCTCCCTTTGCAAGACTTCAGCCTCAGCTGATGTTCATAACAAACAGTCCTTACTTTCTTTTGTTCTCTTCAAGCACTTTTTTCCCCTTCCTTTTCACCACTGAAATACTTCACTCTTCACTGAGCACACAAGTTATTCTAGTCTCTCCTTATAGGGAGACTCTTCACTATAGCACCTGAATGTTTTGCACCTGAACCCCACCTCTGAACTGAGCTGGGGGGTAAGACCCTAAAGACAGCAGAAGACCAGTAACATCCAGGAATCTTCAACTCTAACCTACACACCTGGAGGCCCTCCAACCTCAACACCAGCTCCAGCTCCTGCCCACACCCCACATCTGTTCCCATACTTAACAAGTCCCCACTCCTTGGTTTCTCATCCAGTTTCAATCTTTCCTCAGTTCTTTACCCAAATCCAGATCCCCTCTAAAAATCTACACACCCCACTTTCCTTCAACCTCTAGTCAAACTGTTTCACTATTAAACAAGTCTTTAACTCACTCCTTTTTCCTTCTACCAGCAGCTTCCTGCACATCACTTCACCTTTCACTCCTATTCTGGCTCCTCTATTTTGACTTACATAAAACCAGGTTTCCCTGTCCCCCTCACAACACACTAGTTACTAGTCTGGGCCACAGCAGCAGAGTTGCCTCAGCCTTATTATCATTAAGTTCCAGTCACTGCTGCATTCACTTAAAATGGGCAATCCCCACCCCACCCTAGTGCCTCACCTTCTTGAAGACCTGCTCCCACTCTTCTTTGCATTTCCACCTCAGCTTCCTGCTCACTCCTGTGCTCTCGTCCTCCTCCCCGCTGCCTGCACCTAGCAGGCTGGGCAGATGGAAACCATCTTTTTCCACTCCCAGTGGCTGAGCTGGCTCTCCACAGAAGGAAATCCAAAACTTGGATAAACTTGGATAAACTTGGTCTGGCTGTAATGCCTAGCAAGTTTCCAAGGGTACTGAAGCATTTTTTGTTTGTTTGTTTGTTTAAGGGTTATATTATAACTTGTTCACATTAGCCTTCCAGAAAAATGGCAAGAGACCTTCTGGTCTCAAAGGCATCGGGTTTACGAGCCCCTGTTCCAGGGCACAGTGACACAACCCTTCAGAGGAACGGTCAGCAATCCTACCCAAATGAGGGGGAGAAGGGGAAACGCTGTTTCACCTAGCCTCACCCCTGGAAATACCTCAATACAGCTCAAAATCCAACAAGTCAGTTCAAGACAATTCAGTTACATGAGTCCATGGGTAATGCTAAAGCAACTAAAACAAAAAGGGACCATGGCACAGGAGGAGGAGTGCAATATCCCTGAGAGCGCTGCTCATCTGCCTCACCTGCAGGGCAGTGACAAGTCAGGGGACACCGGGCCTTGGCCATGCACGCACGCCTCCAGGACCGGGCTCATCAGCTTGGAAATCTCCCAGCCACGATGCAAACGCACTCGCGTCGCCTCAGGGGCGGGCTGCAACCAGCTTTACATCTCCCCGGCCGGCCCCAGCCCTCGGGGGCGGCGGGTCACCCGAACCTCGAGGAGCGCCGCCAACATGGCGCCACCTCCCAGGCGCCGGGGCAGCGGGCAGGGCCCAGCCGCAGCCCCCGAGGGCGGGGGAGCGGGGCGGCGCGCGGCGGGGTGGAGCCGCCCGGGCGGGCGCAGGCGGCGGAGGGCGATGGCGGAGGGCGATGGCGATGGCGGCGGGCGGGTGGGGAGGGGGCGGTGCTGCAGCCGCCTCGCCACCGCCGCCCCCCGCACGGCTCAGCCGCGGCTCCGCCCTGCCCCGGCCCAGGTGCGCGCGGCCGGGCGCAGGTGCTTAAATAGCGGCGCCGCCGAGCCGCCGCGGTGCTCCGCGCCTCGGGCAGGTAAGGGGCGCCCGGCCCACCGCGGGGACGGGGGTTGGGGCACCGCCGCCGGGGAGGGCTGGCGCCCCCTGCCCGCCCTTGCTGCCTCCTCGCCCCGCACTTGCTCCGGAGCGGCAGCGGGCTAGGGGCCGGCCCCAGCCCCCCCGCCCGGGCCAGGCCGCCTCGCTCGCCGGAGCCGGGCGGTCGCGGGAGCGGGGCGAGACTGGGGCATCTCCGGGCAGCACCGCTGCTGTCGGGAGCTAGGTGCGCGCTGGGGAAGGGCTCGTCCGCCGGTGACCTCGGTGAGGAGGCCGGGGAAAATGAGGTTATCCCGCCTTTTCTCTGGCGCCGTGCCCCCAGCAGCCGCCGCGGGCTCGGTAGCTGCAGTCTGCTCTCTTGCTGCCCTTACGGTGTTTTTAATCCTCCCCAAATAGTGGCTGGAAAGAGGAGACCGCGGCTGCGCCAGTGTGTATCGCTTATCTAGGACGTAACTGCCCTGGAGTAAGAAAAGCCTCTTCCCGCTCCCGGGAGGCCTGGGCAAGCCTCCCTCCCTGCCCCTCCTCGCCGCCGCGACGCTTGCGCGTCCCTCCTTTGTCCGCAGCGGAGGGGCCTGCTGGTGCGGCTCCCAGCCGCTGCTGGGGGCGATGGCTGGGGCGCTGCCGGGGGGGGCGCGCTGTCCCCCGTGCAGGCTCGTGCCTCCCCGGGGGGGCGGTGGACGGGCTCCCCCGCCGCGTTGCTCGTTGCGCGGCACGCCGCGTGAGACCTGCTCTTTTGCAGTCATTGCAGCGGCTTGGGAGCGAGCATGCCTCGTGTGCTGGAGCATGAAAATGGGTCCTCCGTGGTACTGCGCCTCTCCCAAATGAGGTAGCGCTTAACTACTTGTCCGTGAATTGGCTGTGGTTTAGCACCCTAGGCCAGCTGCAAAAAAACTTGGAATGGAAAAAAAAACTTGAGGAATGTCTAGTCCTATGTCCTCCTGATGGTCACAGTCATGTCCTTTGAAAGATCTCCAAGTCTTCTTGCCTGTACCTTTTGCCACTTCCATGCACTTCAGCCTCATGGGACAGACCCTCCCAGAAGTCGCCAGAAGCTGCTCTGTCTGATGTTACCTGTTTGAAGGGGGAAAAAAGTCAGCTTTGGCTTTAACCATGTGCACGCACCTCACCTCCATCTACCTTCTCCCCAGTCTCCTCACAGGTACTCCATGAAATGAGATGTTCTGCTCGCTTGCATGCTGCCAGCATGTCATGTAGAAGTTCCCACCCACCCACAACCCCTGGGAGCTCGTTGCTGAATCTGGGTCCTGCCCTGGCTGTCTGCATGGCACCCAACCAGTCAGTTACTAGGCTGTGCTTTACAAACTCCTTTGTGTAGGTCCTCGTGTCCAACACGGGCATCAGGGTCAGGACCCTCTTCCCCACCAGAGAAGGGAGTGAGGAACACTTGTGGACCAGCCTTTATTCTAGCTATTTTCTCTTGTGGCCTGCAGGGATAGTAGATGGCAGCTCCTTCAAGGAGCGTAGTTGCATGCCTGGCACAGGTCAGAGTCCCTGATGCTTAGCCAGTTTGTGGTGAGAAGGATCCCTGATGCGCATTTGTCTGGAGACTGGCAGGATCCATCCTACTTTCTGGAACTTCCACTGCAGCTGCTTTTCTGTGCTTTCCCAGGCATTCATTCCTGTCCCACCTGCAACTGTTATTTATAACAGTGTAGTGTTACCATCTTATGCTGAGCCAATATAGTCATTTTGTCAACCCATTCAAGCAGTTTTCTTTGTGACATCTGCTGGCTCCTTAGGAATCTTTCTGCAAAGCTTCTAGATCTTGAAAATCTTCCCCCTGGGATATCAGAGTTGTATAGTGCATGCGATGAGATAAATGTCAGGCACTAATTAGAGACTGACTATACAAGATGATAAATTGAATATATTTGGCACCCCAAAACTTCTCAGTGCTTCTATTCTTAATAATTTTATTTGAAACTTCCTGGTATTTAAAAGTAGAAAATTGGAAGTGCATCCTGTCAAGCTAGCTGGCATTTCCCCCTAGTCTTTCATTAAGTGATTAAAAACATCTTGGAGGAAGGGAGGTGTGTGTTGAAGGAGATGGCAAACTCCAATTTGTTTTAATTTGACCAGCTGTGCTTGTGGAAAGAAGCTCCTGCTGAGTGTCAAGAGTGTGATCCAGGGGAAAGTGTGATATGATAAAGAACAGAAAATGGAATGGGTACAGAGGTGTGAGTGGAGGAGGAAATTAGATATAATAGGGAGTGAAAGGAGGAAGTGGAGAGCCATTAGAGTTTTGACAAGGCAGCTACACTGAATGAAGTTAAGAGGACTTCTCCCTCTAGGTAGCTTGTCCTATCAGTATTCTTTTTTTTTTTTCTCCAAGTTCAAAATTAAACAATCGCAGAATGGCGGCAGTAGCAACTTCCCAGTAGCAGTTAAAAAAATCAGAAATATTGGGGGGGTGGGGGGAAATGACATTTTAATAGAAAACTATGGGGAAAAAATGGCTTGTGGCTTCTGATGGGATTGCCGTTGTGGACTAAAACAGACTGTGTGCAGGGTGTGTGTGGGGGGAGTTTTTTTTTCTTCTCTAATATGACTACACAGATTAGACCTGATTCTTCTGTTAGCAATGAGCTGGGTACTTTTTGCATTCAGGAATGGGGCCTGGTCTGGGAAACATAAAACAGGGACAGAAGTGTTTTACTTCTTCCAATACTTTTTTTTTCTTTTAATCCTCAGTTCCTGAATTCATATGACTGCATGAGAATCTCAAATTTCATATGGGTAAGGGAGAGCAAATGTATAGCCGTGCTGGTTGCAGTGGAAATCTTGGAAAATATGAGCTCTGAAGGCTCAAACTAGAAAACAAAAAGTCCCAATTGCATAATTAAAAATATTTTTAAATTCTTGGAGTTGTCCATAATGTGAGAGTTGTATTAAGTGTTATGCACAAAAGTAACAAACTGGGGTGTTATTTCCTGTTCTGTCTACCTGGCATGGGCCAGAATTACAAAAGCATAAAGCACTGTATCATGCAGGTTAAGCTCATAACCAGACTTCCTCTACAAGCTGTGTTTCCAGTTCCTTATCCCTCACACTTAACTGCCTCCACTCTGCTGAACTTTGTTCTTGCAGTTTCTGACCTGGTATTTCCATGCCTGCTCTCAGGCTATATGTAAATATGGAGGGAATATTCTCTTATGTGTGCATGTGGAGACATCCGATCTAATGGAAGCATTTCAAACATATAGTCAATATAGGGCCTACATCTTTCTTAAAGTACTTTTTCTTGAAACTCAAGAAATAAAGCTTAATCTTTCCTTGGGTTTACTATTAAAATTTGGTGGTAGCGTAAATGAAATTAGTCCTCCTTTAGACTTTGCAGCATAAAATCTGTGTCTTTCATCTTCAAAGCCACAACAGACTGTTCTCAATGTTCCTTCTTTTGTGGCATGAAAGAATTAAGAAAATATGCACATGCTTCATTTCTAATGTGTGTTTTAACTTAATCTCATAACAAGAAGATTAGTGGAAGAGAAGCAGGCGCTGTGTTGGAGCAATGAAAACATTTTTTTTTTTAAGGGCTAAAACATTGAGTGTTTTTTCACTTCACATTGTTTCCTTTTGTCCTAATTAACTTGTACTTATTTCCATGTTTTCTTCCCTGGAGGGAATTGCAAAGAAAAGGATTCAGACTTCTCTCTAATTATAGTGTATTGCTGTTATAATGGTTAATGTGCCTCAACAGAAAAATATCTTGAGACAGCAATGCCTGAAAATGGGATTTTTGTTTTTCAGAGGCCCTTTACTCATTTCTGTGCCTATGTTGGTAGGTCAATGGCTTGGAACCACATTAGATCAGTTATGAAAATGGTGATAACTTCCTGGACATCAGAGAGTGTATGCAGTATAGTTAATAAAATTGCTTCTGATAACTTGGGAAAGACCAGTAGAATCAAGGAAGGAGGAGTGACCAACATAATCCATTTTCTGTGTTCAGGAATAGTCTTCAATTGAGCTCAAAAATATGCAGTATTAACAGTAAACTTAGCTAAAGGTCTTCAGATTAAAATTTATCAAAATTTCTTTTTAATTTTTCTTTCTTGACAGGCTGTCCTCTCTAGTGCTTTTTTCTTTTCTCCAAAGTGAAGCTTCAGCTATCAGTTTCTCAAACCAGTCTTAATGATTGCACTCAGAATAGTGAAGAAATACTTAACAGACTTTAGTCTGTTAACAAATTAACTGATCAGAATAATGGGCTGCATTAAGGCAGGTCCCTTTGCTATCTGAGATGGGTGGCTGAGATACTTTGTGCTTTCCAGTGGTGGCCTCAAAAGAGCTTTCTTGTTGTGTGGAGCAGCCTGTTTCCTTGCCCTTCCAGTCTTATGTTTACTGTGTGTTTTACCTGCATGCTGCTCTCTGCTTTCTCTCGTGCTGTTAGAGGTCCAATTTGATGCTTAGCAGTAAAACATCTGATGGTTTCAACATTTGTGTGTCTGTCTATGCATTTCTTTAAATGGGGCCCTGCTCTTAAATGTGACTATGTAAAGGAGTGACTTGATGGATTGCCTTGTGTTGCATACAGATATTTATGTATTTGAGTGACTAAAGCATAGTGGGGTTTTTGTTTTGTTTACATCCCTGTGGGGTATTGCAGTTACTGGGGATAACATGGAGCTTGTTGCAGCTGACACATGTTCAGGAGTTTACTTCCAGAAATCACAGAATACTTTGTTTTTCTTGTGGAATAATTGTTGTTGAGGTGTGTGTGACTAGTCTGACTTGACTTTCAGCTTCCAATTGTCTGAGTTAGGAGTAGGGCAGTAGAAGCCAGTAAAGGAAAGGCTGAAGGTTAACTAATAAGCAGCAGCAGTTAAGCCAAATGCCTACTTCCATCTCTGACACACTTCTCCAGTCTCCATATCTAAGTCATAGACAAAGAAGTCTGTCCTGAAAGATGCTGGTGAGGGGAAGGCAGGCATGTTTAAATCCTGCAATATGGGCTGGCTTTTAAATACAAGCAATCTTAACTACTTTCCCTTCTACTCTGGACAGGAGGCAGCTTTCTCATGGTCCAGCCAGATGTGCTATTTTCCATAGCCTGGAATTCTCCTGGGTTTCTGGTTAGCTTTTTGTAGATGGTAGCTTCTTGGAGAGAGATCTCCTTGGTTGCTAGCCACTGCAGTATGGGGTACAGGTAAGCACCCAATCCCTGTAAGCCAGAGTATCAGATAAGTACAAACTTCCTCATGGGCAGCAGCAGAAATAACTTTGCTAGAGCTCTCTCTGCTAGAGCACTCTCCTCTAACTTTCAGTCAGGCTTTCCCTGCCCTTGTTTGTCCACATCTAGCAGACTTCTCATGCATGTTACCCTGCACACACAACTGTTTTGGCCTCAGCACTAGTTTCTGTTTTCTTTTGTCTTGCTTCTGAATCTAGACTCTCCTGGGCTTATAGGCTTAGAAGCCTTCTGGGAGCCACCTTTGCTATATTACTTTTAAAAAGTTTTCTTGGAGCCCATACAAAGGATCTGGGAGCAGCGAAAGTCAAAGGAAGTGTGGTAGCAATATGCTTACCAGCTCTGATTACAAAAACAGTGAGACTCGAAGTATGCAGTCTTTATTTAGCATAGCTCTTTCTTTTTTTATCTTTTCAGAACAGGACCAAAAATCTTCTGTGTCCTTTCTCTTGCAGTTAATAGGACAGGAATCTATTTAGGGAGAGAAGCTGAAAAGTGTCTTGCCTGGTGAAGGAGAAGCAAGATTTATATGCTTTGAAAAGGTACGTATTGGAAGACTTCTTTGGTTAGAGTCCAGTAGTCATCAATACTCATTTGGATTAAGGGTCTTTCTCTCAGCCATGTATTATTTTGCAATCCTCCTTCAGTGAGAGCTGTCACTTTCTGGAAATTCACTATAGTACCTTCTCCTAGCTTCCTTTTTTTCAAGAGGAAGGCTAGTTTCTCCTTGTTGCAAAGATCCAGCCTTTGAAAATACTGTCTGTTTGACCGTAAGACTGTATATCTAAAGAAACAATTTAGCTGCCCAACAGTAATTGTGGGGATATTAGTTGTTTTTCAGTCTAACTGTAAATCAAATGTTGTCCCTTCATCTGTATGCAATGACAGCAAACTTAATTAGGCTCTTTATTCCATAATGCAGATATTGCAAAACAGAAAATATACAAAGAAGATCCAATTCTAATTCTAATAGACTGTGTAGTCTATTTACAAGAGTGAATATTATAAAGTAGTTAGTCCCACTATTTTCTCCTTTTGACTTGTGTTTTTTGTGTTCGCAGATCTACTGTAGTTTTCTGTCACTGAATGCTATCGGGGGGAAAAAAACCTCATCTACTTGAGATTCTCTTGTAATGTATCCAGGGGCTGTTCCTGTACCAGGAGGTGAAGGAAATAATGAACATCATGGAAAACTTATTTTTTTCCTTTTTGTTTTTGGAGCTGTCCTGCTCTGTGCTGGATTTCTGCTTTCAGTCTTTATCCTACAGTCATGCCCATCTGGAACCTTCAGTGACTGCAGTGGGGTCCTTAAGGCTGCTGGGCCTCTGCTGGCTGTAACTGGACTAGTTTGTGTTTTATTGGCACGATCAAGGGCCAGGCTCTATATAAGACAGAGACAATTGCAAAATGAGCAGGTATACAGCCTTGTTTTTTGTCGAGGGAGCTGTCAGTTTGCCCAGTTTCTCATCTTTGGATTCCTGTTCTTAACGAGTGGAATGCTAATTAGCATCCTGGGCATTTGGGTTCCTGGCTGCAGCCCCGGCTGGCAGGGTGCACAGCACAACCACACCAGCAGCGCTGAGGTGGACCTGCAGGGCTGTGGATTCCTGTCTCTGCAAATCATGGGCCCTTTGATTGTGCTCACTGGGTTATGTTTCTTTGTGATAGCTCATGTTAAAAAGAAACAAAACTTAAATCTCAGCGAAGAATCTTGTGAAAATGAAGAACATCCTCAGAGTCCAGAATCTTTTCAAGTTACAGTAGGTGGGTGAATAATGGATGAACTTTGAATTTTTTTTCCCCACTAACAATTTACCTCCAGTGAATTTTACTTATATTGGCTCTACATGTCTCAATTCTGGCATGTCAAACCAGACAATCTTGCATGTTTTCCCAAAAGGTCACTTTGGTTCTCTTTTTCTCAAGGATAAAACTGCTCCTTTGGCATTAAAAGAAACATGTGAATGTCTGTGCAAACGAAACCATGTAGTCTAGCACAAATGAGTCCAATCCTACTTCCTTTTCCAGAGAGTGTAATTGACAGTGTAAATCACAGGTCTAATGACTTCTGTGACTATATTCAAGACTTACTGAGTTCTGTTGACCCCTTCAACAGGAGAATCCAATTCCTATACAGTATACCAAATTTCCCTGAATAATGGCCACATCTTCCAACAGTCAAATGTAACTGCAAGATGCTGCTGTTAATTGCATAATACTTGAATGAACGCATTATGTTAGCAGGAAGTGCTCCCCTGCATATCACACTGCACTGAATACCCCATGAACACATTCTGTGTATGGACTTCTCTGATAGCTTTCTAGCTCTCAGAAAGAGTAATGAGTCGCTCATAGCATTGCTCAGTTGTCATCTGACTGACTTGAACTGAAGTCCATTATGCACAATTCTTGCCTTTTCTGCCTGTCAAACCAATGTACAGACCTGTAACTTGATGATTTGCAGAAAAGGTGAAGGTTTGATGTCAGTTTCAGAAAAATTAGTGAATTTGATTTTTTTTTTGTTATAACACTGGAATAGATGCGGACAACATTTTATGAAAGTCCTATTTTAGATATGTGAGGAAAGCTAAATACTTGCATATCCTTAAAGTAAGCTAACAGAAATGATGTGGTTTGCACATCCAGCTTCTGAAGACAGCCAACAGTGAAGAGACAAGCATCTTGTAGCTAGATGGAACACTCCCCGCCCCATAGTTGTGTTTTCTAGATGAAATCTTCCATTTATGAATATGATACATCTGTATTTTGGGATAATTTTGTTTCTGAATGCACTTCCTGTGTACTTCCGTAGCCCAGAATATAACAGTTCTATACGTGGAATTGTTGTGCTTAAAGGTAGGTAAGTACAGGTACTGTAATACCGAAGACAGGAAACTTTCTTCTAGGATACAGTTAGAATAAACAGTGGTGCTGACTTTTTTTTTTCCCAAGGATAGTAATTAGTGGGTGGGGGCTTTTTTCTCCCCCTGCCAGGTGATGCTGTAATGGTATTCCCACCTCCACCACCTCCTTATTTTGCTGACCCTCTGTCACCAACTGTGACTCGCTGTCTTATGTCAAGTGGTTTGCCTGCAAGTGAAAACCCTCCACCATACCACACCATCTTCAGTGATAGGTAAGACTTTTCTTGTTCATCTCTGGAAATCCAAGATGTTTTCTCAAGGTATCTAAAACAATGTTATTAAATAATCACTGAATTAACTTTGTAGTGCCTACTAGAGAGAGTTATCTTATGCATCACTGGACTTCTCAGATACTTTACTATAACTGACATTAAAATATACTGTGCAAAAGGGGAATCAAAACCAAATTGCCCCCAGGGAGGTTAAATTCTTACTAGATTATAACTGAGAAGAACTTCTGAAGTGAAAGGAAAGCCTTAAATCAGTGGCCTTATCTACACAGATTAGATTACTTCCATGGACTGACCAAAAGAAGGTGTCCCTGACAGCAGTGCCCCAGTAGCATGATGCCCACACTGCTGGATATTAGGAAGCCTCTGCACAACCCAACCAGTGGATGCTTGAGCATGACACTTATGCCCAGGCCATTCTAGCATGTCCTGTTCTTGCTGGGACCTGTGCCTCACTGCCTTAGGGAAAGGTCCTTGCTGGCCTGCCCTGTTCCTGCTGGGGCTGTGTTGTGATAAATAATGCCATTACACTGTGAAGAGCAGGAGGCCCCATGGTGCTTGAGAAGGGGGATTGCAATGCCATTGCATATCAAGATATACCTTGCCCCCCTGCACTATGCAACCTCACTGCAGCCACTCTTCTATACATTGAGTATAGGTGACAAGCTAGATGCTGCCACCACCAAGCCCAGGTGGTGCGAGTTGCAGATTCAAGTATTGCCTGTATCACAGGAACTCGGAGAGTCATCATCCCCTCTGTGATTTGGGAGGGGGACCCCCCCCCCCCCCCGGCAAAAAAAAGACACTTTCTGGCTACCAGTGGAGAGATTTTCCTAGTGTGTTTGGGATGGCTCCCAAACAGGAAAGAAAAAGATCACACACCTAACATCTAGGGAAGGGAGACACTGAATGCTTGTTTCCTACTGACTGAGGTTCTGCTTGAGGTTGATGTCTTGTGCTGATTAAACCCTAACTACATACATACTTCATGTCCACCATTTTTCCACTTAAATTGTTTCAGTGAGTATTTTGTTTGTAGAAAGCCGATGGGAATCTGTTGGTTCTACTCGGTGTTCTCTACGTATGCTAATTCAGGGTGATGAGGGCAGATGGGAATGTGAGAGTGATGGGGCTGATTAAGCAAAAACACTTTCCAGAAGCTAGTGACTCCTGTGATGAGGCACGAATTGCTGTATGAAAAAATACTTCATTTTGTCAAGTACAAAAGCCTTTGCCTGTTTTCAGATTGAGTGTAATATGTCAGCTCTGAGCTGTAAAACATAGCTCGTATATTATTGCAATATAAGGACACTTAGAGCTAGCAGGAGAGAGAGGGGGGAAAAAAAAAAGCATGCAGTACATCCTGCCCTGAAAAAGGAAAAGCAAAAGGGGGGTGGTGGGGAAGACAAGAGGCAAAAAAGCTACTCTTATGACCCTCAGACTTCCTGTGAGCTTCTCCCTGCTGGTGCCCATACCTCCTCCCCTCACCTCTTTCCCTACATAACTCCCTGCAGCTGGATCAGTTGCCTCAATGCAGGAATATCCTCTGTCGATGCTCAAAATCTCATGAATGACCCCATTAACTCAGTCATACCTGTCTGGACTTCTCTGGATCATGAGCATATGTACCCAAGGAGGTAGTTTGCAGCCCAGCATGATGGGGCAATTTCTAGTGGTTTACACATTTCTAGTGGGGACAAAACACTTCAACCTTGGATGTGGAGACCCTGGAGCTCCTGCTTTGGTGGTCTGTGGCTGGGGTGCTCCAGTTATCACCCTTTCCTGCTCTCCAGGGTCCCTGGGTGTCCCCCTCAGGCACACTCTGCCACGGCTCAACACTTAGTAGCAGTTAAGGCCTCATGACTGTGGCAAACTGGTTCTTTCCTCCTATCTACTTCTGCCTTGGAGGAGAAGCAGTGGCCTCATTCCTCTTAACCTAGTGCCATGGTTGAAGATCCCAGTCTCTGGAGAGGAGTGCTGGTTTCACAGCTGGGTGGTTACAGGGCAACTGAGATTTGCCTCTTCCATCTATTGCCCCATGTACTGTCAGCAAGTGCTGTAGGGAAGGCTGTGTTGAAGCTTGCAGGAGGCTGGGTCATGGCCTGATCCCAGGAGTGGTTCCCTTTTTCCTACAATCTCTTACATAATGCTTCAGAACTGTGTCCTGTAGCATGTTCTCTTGAGATTCCCTGACTGGACTCTGTTCTTTCTCCCTTAAACATACGCACTAAAGATGAGGTGACTGTGCTGCATTCCTGCTCCTCCAGCAGCATTTGTGGGGGCATAGATGTACACAGAAAGGTATGAATCAGCTCTAGGAGCAAGTCATGAGGAAAGAAGATTTCTTCCTTTTCTTGGGAAGCAGCTGAGGTGATATGCTGAGGTCTCTTAGGCACTGAGGTCTAGCTGTTACCTGGCTCCAGGGTGAAATGATCAGGCTACCAAAGAAGCACCAGTGCAGTTGATCAGGATCCAGTTATGATGGTTAGAGGAAGGCAGTGAATACCCAGCTTCTGTCCCTGACTGTCACTGTGAGCTTGAGCAGTCCGTTGGTGTCTAGTTGCTTCTGTTTCTCCAGTTCTGAGCAGGAATGCTACTCCTTATGCCTCTCATGGATTGCTGTAAAGTTTAATGAAAAATTCAAGTTACCTTTCATTTAAGATGTCAAAGTACGAAGGATTGTGATTTTAGTGATGCAGTTCTAGGACTAGAAACAGTATTTTGTAAGAAAGGAGGAAAGCATGGATGTTGTAGACTACAAAAAGGAGGCTACGTTAGGAGCAAAGGATCGGAAGAAGAATTAATGAGGCTGTGAGATAGCCCTGCCAGAAGCAGCTAATACCGTAAGCCATCCTGTCGTTGGTGATGTGAGAGGTTAGAAGGGAGCTTGTTTGCCCTTCCTCTCTGAATAATGTAATTTTTACATGAGTCATAATGGAGCCCATAGTATGAAATCCTAATGCTTATGCAAGTTCTTTGCTTAGGGGTGTATTACGGAGTGTGTGTATGCATGTATGCTTATATAAGTGGAATTTTGCTCCCTGTAGAAAAGTGAATTATACTAATATGCAATTTCGTGTTTTATAGATTACAACTTGCAGATGATGAAAGAACAGTCGCTATTAGAGACTATGAAACCATATATACAATTTCTGGCAGCAGTTCACCTTCAGATATTTTACCAATGCTGTATCTCTCCTCTGAATCGCCTCCAAAATATGAAGAAAAAGAAGCATCAATAACAAATAATGAATATTCTCCCTCCTCTTCATTTTCTTCATCCATTTCCTTAGCCACATCTGATACCAGCTCATAGAGAACTGTCAACTAGACTTCATTTTTAAATGAAATTGTATGCTCAGATTTAAGATTTTTAATTTTATTTACATTTTTAATAAAAGCAATAATGTTGGCTGTGTCTAATTTTTCATCAAAAAGTATAAATGATGAATTTGGGTTTTCAAGAAATATTAGATAATGCTGGGCTTTGAGCAAATGGTTTGAAGAGATTCAGATCACTGCAATAATGCTAAATGTTCATCTTGTTCTGTTACAGTTTTAGTTTCTATTTTTAGTTCTTTATATAATGGAGGCACTAAGACAATTTTTTGCTTATTTTAATTAAATCTGGCTGGAGCTATGAAAAGGAAATAATAAGAAAGTGTTTTTATTTCTATTTTTGTACGACTTTTCTGGAAAATACTTGATTGCAAAGCTACTGACATATAAAGTCTGAGAGCATCATGAATAGGGATCTGTAAGATGGGGAGCAAATATGGAGAATTTAAATGGGTACTTTTTGGTCTGCCTGGTAACAAACACAGCTTAATTTAGACCCTCTCTGGTCATTACGTAAGTATAATCCCCCTGAAAATTAGTTTTAGCCATCAGCTAAGAGCCCTAATGCAAAATTGAGGGTAGTTAATAAGCTAAAAGTTTAACTGTGGTCATGAATGATTTCATGGGGATTTTACTATTATTATATATCATCACTCATGGTTTATACAAGCAGTACTGATTTATTTTGTGAGAGTGAGATCCATTTAACAACAGTATTTTCCAGGAGCAGAGATTATTTATCAGCAAATGGCTCCTTCATGGAAATGCAGACAATGCACATTTTTAACTGACACAGCACTTCTCAGACCCTTGAGAAATACAACCCTCTTTTAGCGCATCTGTGTGCGCAACCCCCTAAGTTAGCAGCAGCTCCCTTCCTCCAGAATGAGTAAATGAGAACAGGTTCTAGTTCCACTTTGTGAATGTTTACACCCATTCCTGGATTGAACGATTTGCTGCTAGTAGAGAATAATTAGTAGGAGCTGAGTTGCTGCTAACCTTTGACACTTTATGACTTGGTCTGAATCCTGTTGCAACTGCCTGATTTGAGAACAACTCACCTGGTTTTGTGCCCAGAAACAGAAGCTGGCAGAATTACTATTTGGGCTTGGTTCTGCAAGGTGAACTAACAGGGTGAAAACATCTTACAAGAGTGATCTCTGTTCGACCAAGTCCCTGAACACCTGCATGCTCTAGGACCTCAACTACAGCAAGACGTGTGTTTTACCATGCTGAATTTTGGGGAACCTGACTGCAGCAGAATAAGCTTTGTATTAAGCACTCAGGTTCCCCTCTGTACCTCATGTCATCTGTGAACATGCCTTCCACCAGCACAGTTCTTTAGAGAGATGCTTAGGAGCTCCTGCCTTTGGCCATTTACTTCCATCTCTGCACTGTTCCCTCAGTTGTGCTGGGGCAGCTCTTTGTGGGGCCACACAAAACCAGACAAGCTGGTGAGGGGGTATATTTAGCCAGCAACAGAGCTGAGGGGCTGAGGCATGCAGAATAATGAGCAAGCACAACAGGGAGAGGGATTTAATATGTGGGAGCTGATTAGACTGGCATGACTCAGTCATGGAAAATGTCCATGGAATGACATTTGAAGACAGGGGTCCACAAGAGCCAGCATGCTTTCTGCCCCTTCTTCCTTCCCTCAAGTTTTTGTAAGTAGTTATTTTTTAAAGGTTGCTGTTCCTTAAATGTGTTCTGAAACAAAGCTATGGTTTGTTTTTTCTCCCCCCCCCCCTTTTTTTAATGCTTGTGTTTCTAACATGGTTTCTTGAGAGGGCACCTGCATGCTTCATGCATACAAAGCCTTGCACTTGTGAAATGAGCTTTTCTCTGATTCCGGTGCTGTTATATGAGTGCAGAAGCTGCAGTATTTTACCTTAAAAATCATATGCAGACAAAGATCCATGTGGGCTTTGTTCTGTTGTTGTTTACATTACTGATGAACACTCATTTGTTGAAAAGCCAAAAAATCAATGAGTGTTTAATGAAAACAGAGATAGATTTGATTTTAAAGTATGCTGTAATCTTTTTTCTTTAAAAAAAAAAAGTCATGTCTGATTCTTATCTGTAATGTTATTAACCTTTTGTGCTGTCTGCAATTTGCTCATTCAGTTGTTCACAAGATGAACCCAAGAGACCAGGCAAGTCAAGTAAAATATGTTGACTCTGAGCTGAGTCCTCTGGAAGTGAAACATAATCTTCCTATTTTTCTTCAGTGTTACTGTGTTTTCACCTTCTACTGCAGAATCTCCAGCATGGATCACTTCTTTTCTAAAAAAACAACCTTCATGGAAAGCATGCTTTTTAAAGCTTTTGGCTTGACTCTTCAGTCAGCTGAATTTACAGAGAGGGGTAGGTGTTACTTATCTCTGGAAAAAAAAGGGGCTTGAACACAGAATTTCTCTGTATATCATTTTGAGAGGATACTCAGTAAATAGTTCAACTTACAGCTGTGTAAGCATCTTTTCTTTTTCACATGAAGGGTCATTTCTTTAAAACTCACTGGATGTGCTGGGTACATCTCCATAACCACCTTAACACAGAGAACTAACACAGCCAGGGCAACAGTATTTGCTTACTGTGTTGTCAAAATCTATTTGAGCAAGGTTAGAGAATGTGATTAAGAGGCTGGCAGATCTGCCTCCACCATTGACAACTAGCACTCGATGAACAGCATTAGTGGGAGGAATTTTTGACTGGGGGAGTAGGAGTGAAATGTCCATATTAGAAAGGAAGCAACACCTTGTAAAACTATAAAAGTAGCTTAAAATAATACTGAATAGCATTTTTATTGAGGAAGTGACATACTTTACTATCACACTAATGGTGCTATAACGCCCTTTCTGCCCTAAGGCTAGCTAAAGTGCTTAACTTGACATACAAATGCTAGGGAGCAAATCAAGTTGGTTACTGATTCACACTTAGTTAAACAGGCAAAGTGGGAGGTAAGGACTGCTTATCCTCTGCAGGTGAAGTTAAGGTATATCTTCATTGCTGACTGCACTGACATTGCTCTGCTTCTATTTGGAACACTACAATCATTTGGATATGAAAAGGATTCACAAATATATAAATAGATGCCTCTTCCCTAAGATAAATCTTTCTTCCTGAATCACCACCACTTAGAAAATATAAAAACTAACTCATCTGAAACACTGAAATTACACAGGTCTCTAAAATGATGCTGCACCATCAGGACAGCTGCACATATACATTGTTACATTGCACCCACCCATCCTGGCCCTTTGTGGTTTGTAGATCTGTCCTTAGGAGGCAGATCTGAAAGATTCCTGAAGCACAGGAGAAATTCTGATTCCTGCTTTCCCATTAGTCAAACTTCTAAATAACATCCCATGTCCTTTGCTGTTTCCTTAAAGTCTTCCACGGGAAAAGGGGGTGTTGCTATCCGCACTCATTGCTCTGTTCCGTCTCTCCCACTATCCCTTTTCCATCATATATTTTAGAACAGGGATGGTCATGGTCTATATGCTCATGGGTCATTTCTGTGTCCAGGCAGATACTTTTGTCAATACCTCCATGTTTCTGCAGCTAATGTGCCAGCCTTCATCTAGATCTGTGCTCCTTCCTCTATCACACACATGCATCTGCGTGCCTACTTATGGAAATATCTTCAATTTGCTTGGCCTGCTGACAAGGTAGCATTCCCTAGGAGCAGATAAAAACACCTTGTAGGTTGAATATGGTTCTGGGCTGCTGGCTGAACCTGCCCATTTCAGCATATTCACTCTTTGAGGCTGGCATTGCTGTGGTATGGGGCCCACTCATGGTTGTTCTTTAGGTACTAATCTAATACACATAATTCATATTTTTCACTACAGATGCCAAATACAGTATACTTCCCCTAGGAAAAAGTCCCTCTTAATAGAATCATTGGCTCCTCTGTCTCCCTATAACTGAATATCCCATTATGGAGGGGTGATAATTTGAACCTATTCTTTTAAAAGCTGATCAATGTGCAATACCTAATCTAACTTAGTTTTATTTTATATGGCATCTTTTTAATGCTCTGTAACTAGGTCCCTGATTGTATTACAGGCACGTAAGAAAATATAGCCTTACTAAGACAGGCTTATAATGTGAACAACTATGTAAAAATTAATAGCAGAAGGAGAGGAGGAAAAAAGGATTAAGTGAAGGCCTGTCAGTGTATATTAGGATGACTCTTGAAACAGGTTAGAGAACTGAGGAAGTGCAGAGCACTACAGAAAATCTGCTTCCAACAGCAAGCACTGCAGGGGAAGACTGCATTAGTGGTGGAAAATTATGCTGAGGAACAGAAAGCAAAGCAGTGCCAGACTGAAAGACTTGGGTTCAGGTACAAGGTCCCTGAAGCAGACCAAAAGAAAACTGCAGCGGTATCTGAAAACAACACCCATTTTGAAAAAAGATCCTGAAATGAACCAGGGAACCCCTTGAAGATAGTGGGGATGTAGTCTCCTGTTTGTCTGCATGACAAAACTGATAGCAATCTTCTGCATGACATGATGATCATATTGTAACTAAATCAGAAAGATTTTAGAAACCTCACCAACTCAGTCCAATTTGTTAGGTTTTACAAAACTGCTTCAATTTGTTTAGCAGTTATTCCAGATGAAAGGGATTCATTTAGTAAATCAGTATCTTTAAGTGAATTCCAGAACACCCATTTACTCAGCAAAGCAAAGTATTGGCCTTAAAAAAAATCAATGTGATCTGGTAATCTCTTAGACCTTGACAGCTACCTGAATACAGCACTGGTACGGTAACGTAATGGGAGAAACATGGGAAGGGTTAGAGTATATTACATCCTAAAGACAAAGGGGGGCAGTTTATAAGGAAAAGTGAAATTTTAATTTAGATCCAACTGCACCAAATATTAAGAAATATTTTTCATTCCATTTTCAAAGTTAATTGACAAACGGTGTTGGAAGAAATCCCTTGTACTCTCCAGTTATACAGTGCACTTGCTTGACAACCAGTAAGATATGCCCTAGGCCAGAGACAAAGAACATAAGCCACGAGATAATGCAACACAACTTGGAAAACACTGACTCCAGCAAGCATCTAGGGATCATTGTGTAGGGCTGAAGAAGTGCTCCAACACAATGCTGCTGCAAATAGTGGTTGTGCAGTTCTTGAATCAATGAGAGTACGAAGGTGATATTACATCTGTATATGCCATTAGTGAGACAGCTATAATGATATAATACTGCTTTAAAAAGGATGTTGGAAAACTTGGAAGATTCAGTGCACAGACACAAGAATGATTCATGGTATGGAAAAAACTGACTTGCAGAGAGCAATAACAGACGTTCATTCCATTTAGTTTACCAAATATAAAGTTAAAGGTGTCTTCGTTTTGGCTATAATTACCCATAAAGAGAGCTTATCTAACAGTTCAGAGCTTTTTCATTTAGTTGTAGTAATATGAAATCAGCACATTGTGCACCCTAATGCTTTGATCAAGTGGTGCACAGCACCTTGGCTAGAGCTGGTTCTGAGGGAAGGCCTGATCTTGAGTAAGTTTGTAGGAAAATTTGTTGGCGCCCTCGGTAACAAAAGAGTTTTAGGAAAAGCTGTAATACTGACTTTGGCAACTTCCCAGATATCTTTTTAAGGAGTCCAGCACTAATATTCCTCAAGGTCCATCTGCTGACAAATGAGAAGAGAAAGATACATCTGCAACTGCATTCAGCATCAATTCCGAAAACACTAAATTCTGTAAGCAGTCAACTGCAGAATTGAACTGTTATCACACTGTGTGATAAGCATGCAGAATAGACTAAAGGCATTGCATTCAGCATCAATTCTGAAAACACTAAGTTCTGTAAGCAGTCAACTGCAGAATTGAACTGTTATCACACTGAGTTATAAGCATGCAGAATAGACTAAAGGCACCTTTACTAATTTTGAATAAGCAGTCTGAAAAAAAGGTGTGTTTTCTAGATCTAGGGCTATTTTTACTTTTGAAATCTCAGGATAAACTTGCTTCCACAGAGCTATTAGTAGCAGAAAATAGCATTATACATTCTACCACCTGAGAAATAATCTCTGTATTGCTTGTACTCCCCTGCTATGCTAATCAAAGCAGATTGAGTAGTTGAAGATTTTTGCTCCTTAAGGAATTACACAAAGACATTCTATCAGAACACTCTGACAGCAATTACTTTAGTTTGAAACTTTTGGGAAACAGAAAATCTCAGTATCCAATTAATCAGTCTGTTTACTATATGAGATATGGATAAGCAGTCCTAGTGTATCCTCGCTCAGGGCTTGATCCTGCTGAAGTCTGTGGTATTTACTTCAGTAGGAGAAGAAGGAGACCTGTAGGAATAAATACTCTTCTGCCAACAGTTTGGTTTATGCAGACTACAAACTAGCTGTTGCCAGGATATTGCATTTATCCTACTATTATTGCAGTGCCAGTTTCAAACATGAAGTCCCAGGAATTAAGGGAAAATGGGGAATCTATTAGCCATGCACTTTTGTCAGAAAGTAATTTCAACAGAACAATTCATTGTGACAAAAAATAAATATTCTGGGTACTTCTGAACACAGAACTTACCTTACAGGACAAGACTCCTTGCTTTACCAGTTTTAACATTGCAGGAGACACTTTCTCATTCCTGCAACTGTACACCATTCAGGGAAGGCAGACATTGCTCAGTCTAAACTCTAAGGAAGGGGTGGAGATCCCACAACAAAAAATGACCACAATTAAGGGGAAATTGCAGAGTAATTATGCTACCTCCATACAGCTGAAAAGCTTTGGCTTGCCTGAAAGAACTTCTTTCCTGTAACCTGTCAGGCTGTTCAGCACTCACCACCCTGTTTCTGCTTACTCTCCCACTCAACCCGCTAGCCCTTCTTGGCAA
This sequence comes from Apteryx mantelli, assembly GCF_036417845.1. NCBI lineage: Eukaryota > Metazoa > Chordata > Aves > Apterygiformes > Apterygidae > Apteryx > Apteryx mantelli. Next base: position 59,053,746 of record NC_090020.1, read on the forward strand.
AATATCAGAAAGCTTACTTTGATATTTTTCAATCACAGAAGTTCTGGACTGCAGAAAGAGCTACAATACAGGTCCAGATGTGGCTATAAATGTCACACTTCAGAACACTGTGAAGTGCTCACCATGATGACCATGTATTTTTCTGCAGATCTGGGCTGTCAGAGTGGTTGCCCAAAGAGAGTGAGTGAGTGAGTCATTGCAGTGCTATTGACTAAATGTATGCTGTCCATATGTTGGATGCATCAGCTGGCAGGGGGCCCAGGAAAAGCTGTGGTGTCTGCAGCTTCCTTTCTCTCCCATCTGGCATGGGCACAGTGAGGAAGTATCTGTGGGTGCCAAATTAAAGAAGAGGATAAACAAAGGGACAATAACCATGCAAGGGTGAAGCTGTTTCGGAAGCACTGGTGGTAATTCAAGAAGTCTTAAGTGATCACTTCAAGCCTCACTTCCCAGACCTTTATTCTTCTAAGCAAAGTTTATTCTTTCACATGATGGACTCTGTTAACCATACACACACAAAGTTCTTGTATAATTAACCTGAACCTTCGACTTTATATGCTCAGCAGAGTCCCTTAAAACACTCTTTCTGTTGAGGCAGAAGATACGTTACATTCAGTAATGGAGCAGAACAACAACAGTGTAGAAGATTTCTCCCTGAATGTATTTTCTGTCACTCCTTATCAGCCTAACAGATCTGATGTCCTGGTGTCAGATGGTGATAAAGCTGGTGCCACTTTGCTCTTTTCAGGTGTGTTTTTGGGGCTGGTGGGGATCACATTCACTGTGATGGGATGGAAAAAATACGATGGCATTACTCACCTGGAATGGACTCAGTTACTAGGGCCTATTCTGCTTTCTGTTGGGGTGACTTTTATTCTGATTGCTGTTTGTAAATTCAACATGCTTACATGCAAATCCTGTAAAGAAAGAGACGAAAATACATCAGACATCGATCAGACGGCAAGTGGACAGTCCTTTGTTTTCACTGGAATTAACCAGCCTATAACTTTCCACGGTGCTACAGTGGTACAGTATATTCCTCCACCATACCCAGCCCAGGAAGGCATTACTCTGAATCCAACCTACCTTCACCCTGTGCTCAGCTGCTGCAGTGCTGGTTCCTCTGGTGCCTCACCAATTCCTACCCCAGACTCTCCTCAGTTCTGCCCTGCCTACCCTCTCGATAACCCAGCTTTCACACAGGACGAGAGCTACGCTACTTATCTCACAGAGGACACGAGGACTCAGAGGTACGTCTTCTGAAATGCCTTAATATACTTGGACAGAGAATTCTGAATATTTTTAAGTGCTAAGTATGATTTCAAAGGAAACATATGCTACTGCGGGGTGTTATCCTTCTTCAGACTTTTTTTTTGCTTTGTTAGTAGTATTTCTAGAGTAAAAACTATGGAGACATACTTTTTCTGGGAACCATTTTCATCCAAATTAAACTCACTTATGAATCCCTTTCAATTTTCAATGTACTAAGTCTCTTGTTATTTTCAAAGATATTACTACATAAGCTCCTGTCTCTGGATTTTTTTATGCTTATCTTTCTTACTACCTTTTGACGACTCTTGACCAGAAGGTTATATGTGTGGATAGAGGATTTCACCTAAAAAGAATCACAGTACAAGACCCAGTGCACAAACAGTGTTTTTGTGACAACAAAAGATCAGTTCAGTACCAGATGTTCTTCCTGCTAATTATGTACTCTCCTCTGCCACTGCAGCAACCTTCCAACCTTTATTTTTTTCCTACTTTTGGGGTATACACAGATCACTGATATTACAGAGCAGTGTAAAACTGCTTTAATCAGATATAAAATAATTTATATAGTTATTTTTAATTACATACTTTCTAGAATATAACTCATTTAGTTCCTTTATCAAAGTGTATTTGAAAAATTGCTGGCTAACCCATTGTCCTCAGCACCATGGGTGACATACACAGGCAGTATGCAAATGCAGGTCACATCTTGACATTACAGGCATACCTCGGAGATATTGCAGGTTCAGTTCCAGACCACCGCAATAAAGCAAATATCGCAATAAAGGGAGTCACACGCATTTTTTTGATTTCCCAGTGCAGATAAAAGTTATGTTTACACTATACTGCAGTCTATTAAGTGTACAAGAGCATTATGTCTAAAAAAACAATGTACATACCCTAATTAAAAAATACTTTATTGCTTATTTATTTACTGTTTATCATCTGAGCCTTCAGCGAGTCGTAATCTTTTTGCTGATGGAGGGTCTTGCCTCGATGTCTGCTGACTGATCAGGTCAGGGTGGCGGCTGCTGCAGGCTGGGGTGGCTGTGGCAATTTCTTCAATGAAGTTTGCCGCATCGACTGACTCTTCCTTTCACAAAGGATTTCTCTGCAGCATGCGATGCCATTTGATAGCATTTTACCCACAACAGAACTTCTTTCAAAATTGGAGTCAATCCTCTCAAACCCTGCTGTTGCTTTATCAACTAAGTTTATGTCATATTCTAAATCCTTTGTTGTCATTTCAACAATGTTCACAGCATCTTCACCAGTGGTAGAGTCCATCTCAAGAAATCACTTTCTATATTCATCCATAAGAAGCCACTCCTCATCCATTAAAGTTTTATCATGAGATTGCAGCAATTCAGCCACAACTTCAGGTTCCACTTCTAATTCTAGTTCTCTTGCTGTCAATTCTAGTTCTCCTGCTGTCAGCCTGTCCTTTGAAGCTTTGAAGCCAGGCATTGACTTCTCCTCTCTAGCTATGAAAGTCCTAGATGGCATCTTCTTCCAATATAAGGCTGTTTCATCTACATTGTCTAACAAATGGTTAGATTGCAGTAAAACTTCATCTTGTAGCATTTGCTTAAGCAAAACTCTCACTGAAGTCAGGAAGTGCTTTGCCTGGATAAGGATGACAGGAAACAGCAATGAGGTTACTGCTATGCTTTGTGTTTGTTACCTTCTCTTTCTGCTCCTCTTTCTATTTTCAGGTCAGAAGACAGTTCTGATGAGCCAGAAGAACTGCTAGAAGACTATACCTGTGATGACCTGTCACCTCCCCATTATGAGGAAATATACCCACTGTCTTCATGAAGAGTATAAAATAAGCATAGACAATAGACTGCACTTCTAAGAGAGGCCAGCTTTTTAATTCCCAGATATCTTTTTTCTAAACACTTGAAGGCTAAGCAAGTGTGAACAAGATCTTGGTCCTGATACAGAGTTCAGTATCACTGAAGATATTTAACCAACTCCTTCTTGCATTTAACCAATCCCTTCTTTTTCTCCCTCAGAATTCGCTAGCCCTTTGCTATGCAGTTTAATAGCAAAGCTATTACACTCAGGTACATAAATCCATACTAGGATTCCTAAACAAGAAGCCTGAATTTCAGACCTATTGAAATCAGTGTGAGCTGTGAATGCACAAGGGGTTTGTAGAAGGTCATGATTGCTCCTCATCATTAGAAACCATTTGATTTATTCCTGAGCTATTTTGCCTCTTAATTGCTTGGGAAGCTTCAGAAGTGCCCAAAGGTTTGATCTGCCAAAGTGCCTACAACATCTTAATCCTGTCTAATTCCTCAGTTTAGCTCACTCACGAGTAAACCCAGTACAGAGATTAGACTTCTTCTGCTTGGTTCACCTGCAGGACCCAGTCAAGTACACACACCCAGAGCTCCCTGCTTGAATCAGAGCATCCTACAACAGAGATTAGGTAGAAATAGTGCCCTCTGCCCATTTTTGCACAGACATGTACGAGATTCTGCATGCATCCAAAATGCAGGTGCAATAAATTCAGTTCTGTTCTCTGCCTGATGGGATGTAAACCCCTGTCTCCCACCAAGAATCCTAATGTTTAATAGCTTAATGCCCTAAATGGCACCTTCCTGAAGCCTTCACAGAAGTCTGTGGTCCTACCAGTTTTGAGGGCTTTAACAGTCACAACTCCTGTCTGCTGCACCCTCACTGCAGAGTGACAGCTGTGGTGCAAGTCCTCCAGAGGGCCCTTCTTTTTTGCATGTGGGGCCTAGGCACAAAACTCAGGGCTGTAAGTCCCCCTAGAGCATCCAGGTAACTGCATCCTTCAGTGAACTTTCATGCTCAAGTTCTCCTTTCAAGACCAGTATGGTTTCAGGCATTGTATCCACAAATGGATTTACAGCTAGACCCAACAAAGGATGGATATGCATAAGCTCTAAAATCTTACAATCCAGAGTAGTGGTTCTGAAAAACCTTGCTTGGGGGGTCTAAATGCCAGGGCAATGAAAATGCCATAAGTCTTTTCATTTTTATTTTGTATTTCCACACATGCCTAAAGTTCAGCTTTTGAGTGTGCCTAGAAGTGCCCTGACACAGCTGCACAAGACAATACTTACTCTGTGCAGGAGCCCCACAGGTATTTCCTGCCTATCTCCCTTGAAGGGCCCGAGCCAAACGCTGCTAGGGGGCAATGGTCACAGTCCAAAGCAAGGGAGCTGTGCTGCTGGTGTGCACTCAGGCCAGTCTCCTGGCTTTGAATAGCACAGCTAAAGGCAACAATCAATTTCTGAACGTGTGAACTTTCTCTTATTTGCCAACACAACTGTTTTAGTTCCAGCCAGTTGTCATTAATCTGAGGACTTCCTGCACTCAGAAACAAACCGCATCCAGAGAAGCCCCTGGGAGCTAACACGCCACAGAGCCCAGCGCACCTGGACGCAGCCTGCGAACGCTCAGGTGCTTTGGGCTGGAGGAGCCAGGTACTCAGAGCAGGCAGGCGGACAGAGGACCTACCTGGCTGCACAGCTGGAACACACTAAGTGCCCAAACAGCCTCACTAGCGGTCAGGAGACATAGCTCTGGATGGAGAGATGCATTCAGACTGTGCACCAGTTGCGTGAAGCTCCAGATGCACACTGACCTCCCTGTACTGCTTATTTAGAGGGTGTCAAGAAATTAAGCCTTTTTGGAGGGGCACAAGAGACAGCAAGCTGCTAGAGTAAGTGCTGTGCTCTCCAGTGCCGGAAATGACACCAGCAGAGGTCATATTTGGGACAGGGCATTCAAGCTGACTCAAAGCTGGATTAGCCACTGTACCAGCATCTACCAGACAGTGAGTATTAACCAAGTGCAAGGTTTTCTCACTAGAGGAATATTGGGCATAAAGAATTCAGCACCAGTAGGCCTGGTGTCAGTGGGTAGCATGTGTAGCTGAAAAAAGGGAGGTATTCTGTGTTCAGCATGATCTCCATGGGATTAAGTGAGAGATCAGCAGGTCTAAAACTAAATGCAAGGCTCCCTTATGGAATCTCTTGCTCCTCTTCCAGACTTTACACAGAGGTGAACTCATCCTCTGCAGCAGGAAACTGGAAGGTCCCAAATCCCCAGTTAGTTCCACATGGACAGATCCCTGCACTTAGCACGTAGTTTGCTGACTGCAGCGAGCACTGCAGGAGCACAGAGGTCAGGCCTGATGAATCCAATTGCAGGATCAAAATTTCTATCTAATCCCCCTCCCCTGCAACAAGAAAATGCCTTCAGTCACAAACCACAGACTTTTTTTGCTGCTTTTTTCGCAAATGCATGGAAAGGCATGTTTCATGGGGTAATCATGGCTTTATTTTTATGATGTCAAATCATGTTGTCAGGGTAAATGTGAGAAATACGGAAGGCTGCACTGCAGATTACACATGGGTTTTAAAGTTTACTTTTGTAGACACTAAGTTCACTGAAAGAGCCTTGGGCTTCTTTTTAGAGAGAAAGTTGAATAAATAAATTTAAATAATTATATATTAAAATGGTCTTGACCCACCAGATTAAATCCATGCTGATTCTATAGGAATGCTTTAGTGCTCTATAATTATTTGAAAAGTTCCAGCCCGATGACATTTCTTTGCCATTCTGATTGCTGATTATTGTTTTTAAGAATATGGCAATATTCTGTGAAAACTTTTTTCCTCCTCTTCCTTCCTCCTTCCACCTTCATCTTTTATTTTAACACTTTTTTATCTTTAGGTTTTTTTGCTTTTGTTACTGTATGCTCAGCAATATAACTGTCACATTAATTCAACTCCGAGCACTCTGACCATTTATTTGTCCTACGATGAATGAAAGAATAAACATATTTAGCCAGATCTTCAACCCAGCTAAACTGGCACAGCTCCATTGACTATACTGATTTAAATCCTCAGAGCACCTGGAAGGTCATCTTTGAAATTTTGCTCAGTTTGCTTGCTATTTAAACTACAGCTGTCAGAATCTATGTAAAGAAAATTACCTTCTCCCAAACTGCCAGTGCTATTGCAGATGTGCAAAATGATGCGTTATTTCAGTGAGATGCACCTTAAATTCTAGCCGTAGTGATGGAATGTTTTATGTGATTATTCAACCACGCATCTTTGACTGGGTTGTGGGATGTTTCCTTAAATGACTCCATTTATAAAATTTTGACCAAAATCTGGTTAACCTCTGAAACTTGGTAGGGATGTGCCTATCGATTTAAAGCTGAGCAGTGTCTGTTTATTATAGTAAAAATTCTGAACACAGGCACTCTGGGAGCTATTTCAAACCACTAAATGCCACGTGCCAAATGCAGCTGCAGGGTGCTAATTTCTTAACAGGTAAAACCTGTGGCTATCGTCTGCTCTTCAACATCACAGCAGCGCTGTCGCATCTGAGGCCCTGTGGGAATAAATGGGGCCCGGCTGGCTTTGCCGTGGGCTTTCTCACAACACCCTCGTGCCGCTGGCTGTACCCCTCCCCTCCCCTCCCCCCCGCTGCTCCTGCGCACGTCCCCGCGCGCGCAGGCAGACAGCCCGCGCAGACTGGTGCCCCAAGGGGGATGAGCAGCCTGGCGCGCTGCTGAAATCCTAAAAACATTATTTGGAAACTGAATCAGGATTTAGAAAACTGGGCTCTGAGTAAATAAATAAATAAATAAATAAAAGTAACCAGGGCTGCCTGGCGGCACAGGCGCCGCCACACGTTGCCGAGCCGTTGCGCCGGGGCCGGGGCCCGTCCCGCCGCCTCGCCCCCGCCCCGGCCCCCCCGCGGTACCTCAGCGCCGGGCTCCCGAGCCGCGCCGCCCCGGCGCCTCGCGTCCGCCGCCTCGGCCGGGCCCGGGCGGGCGCCGGCCGCAGCCACCAGAGGGCGCCGCTGCGGCGCGGCGGGAAGCGGCGGGAAGCGGCCCCCACCCCGCCGCCGAGGGGCGGGGCGGCGCCGTAACGGCCGCTGCGGGGGCGGCAGCGGGGGGCGCTCAGGCCCCGCCGCCTGCAGGGTGGCCTCGAGGGTCCGTCTGCTCGTAGTTAATAGCACTGGCGTGGGGGCGAGTGAGCGCGCGCGAAAGAGTATGCGTCAGAGCGTGTTATTTCCTGCTGTTTTGCCTTTAAAACGTACCCGCTTGGGCTCGTCGCGCCCGGGGGAACGGCGGCAGCTGGCCGCGCCGCCAGCGCCCACTCCGCGGCGTCGCCCCGAGCTGCTGTACCGGTACCCAGAGGCTGTTTCGGAAACTGCCCGCGTTTAAAGGCGCTGCCGGGGCTCTCTGGTATCCCCCCGGGTTACGATCGGGGGCTTTGCGGTGGCAGTGTATTTCTGCCGGCCTGGCGGGTGGAAAGGAAGGAGAACCGGCACATGCTGGCGTGCTGCCTGCAGGCGAGGGTTTTGAAGCGTGCCTGCGCAGGGCCCCGCGGAGCGCACCGAGGGTGCCCCCGCATCGGCCGGAGGCCGGGAGTGCGCCCCTTGTCCCCTGACAGGCGCACTGGGCTTTCGGACGGGTAACGGGCGCCGGAAATACACTCTATTCCTCTTCAGTGTTGCAAGTACTAGGCACTTGGCACTTGCAGTAAGGCGTGTTTGTCATTTTTGTAGTATGGCGGTTTCTAAGCTCTCAAAATACTTTGGCTATAAGATCACAACATTTGATAAATAATAAAATGCTAAATTTATTTTGGTTATGTCGTCTGGATTTTGAACCATTAGAGTGCACATCTTCAAGCTTTTCTCCTTTACTATGAATACTAGAAATGCCATTAAAAGTACACTGAGCTCTCACATGTCTCCAATAGTTGGCTTGTTTAGGGAAAAAAACACGTATGGTGAAAGTTCCAGTAAAATCACCCAGAACTGAATACCCAAGCGCTGACCGGAGGAGTGAGCATCTGGGCACACCTCAGCTTGGGGGAGAGATGCTGCAGGGCGCCCTTGCACGGACCCTCCTCCTCCTCCTCACCCTGCGATCTAGCGGGACAGACCGCGCTCTGCGTGAGCAAGCAGGGGGGAGTCCGCAGGTCGGTCATTTGTGAAGGACTGGGGCATGCTGTTTGTATACAGCGCACAAGATAATCTGCGTATGATGCAAGTATCGCTAGTGGCTGCACTTCAGCTGTCAGAGTGAACAGACGGCAGCAGGACGTGCTGCATGTCACTACTGCTGCTCTGTTCCCAAGCGCGCACCGGTGTTTCCGGGAGAGGCATGCAGCACAGCCGGGTGCCATGGTGCTGGCTGTGTCCGCATCAGCCAAGCAGTGCTCTTCAGTGGCAGTGGGTCTGTAAAGTGAGAAAGACGGTTGGGGGGGCAGCATCCACATTCACAGTGTGTTGAACAGGTTTATATCAGACTTAGTCCTGTGGACTGAATGCCTATTACTGATTGAAGTGCACTAGTTGTGCTCCTGGAGTATACTGGTTTATTTTCACCCAGTAGAAATTATTCAGCTCACATGCTTCAAAACCACCTGTGATGTGATGCAGTGCAGGGTAAGTGGGGGGATGTAGGGCAATTCTCTTCAAAAGTGCCAGATCCAAACTAAAATGCTGATTTAGAAACACCCATTGCCCTGCTGGCATGAGGTGACTTGCAGCAGCTGCAGGAGTCCCCCGTGGTGGGACAGACCCATGTGGAGCCACAGAAGAGGACTGCCTCAGCTGCTTGATACCAGCTCCTGAGAGAGCCTCTCCCAGTACAGATGGACATCGCCATTACTCTCAAGAAACTGATGCCTTTGAAAGGTCTCAGGGTGAGGTGTCACCACCTCCCAAACTACTTGGAATCTAATTTTGAGATGCAGCAGATTTGTGGCTTCCTGAACAACATTTGCAAAGTGATGGGCAAGTATTTCCATACGGAGTAGACAAAAATGGCTCTTTAGTTCATGTGAACCATCAGCAAATGCCCTCCATGCCCTCACTGCTCCTATGTCATCACAGCACAGGGTCAAGGGGAATCAGTAATGCCATGTTTGCCTGCATCTATGCCATGTGTGGCAACTGTAATGAGCAATTGATTGCAACTACCCATGCTATTTAGCAAATATCATGGGATATGCTGTGGCAGCATAGCTGCTGCATACCTTTTAAAAAATCCTAGGATGAGATTATCGCTTTTTTGCTTGGTTGTGTCAGATTTGTGTCAGATTCATTTAAAAGATAGTGGATTTTTTGGTTTGTTTTTGCAAGTGAATCATCAATCTCTATGTAAAAATCTGTGCTTGCTACTTACGGAACATGGCATGCTAATTTAACAGCCTTAGGTAGATTGCCCAATATTTTCATGTTTTGCTTAGCTTCAGCTTTCTGTTTCCTTACAATTTAATGGATAGTAAGTATCAAGAGCTTAGCTTTAAGGTAAACACAGGGCTTTGTCAGCCTTAAAACGTAGCTAAGGAAATATTAAAGAATAATGCAGTCCAAGCAGGTGACTGCAAAAAAAAAAAAAAAAAAAAAAAAAAACTGTGCATTTAAAACTCTTAACCGTAAGACTAAAATGAAATTAAAAACTGATGGTAACTTCAATGCTAATGGTATCTGCTGTTTGGAGTGTCTTTCTTGTTTTTCCCTTTCCTCTGTCTCCTCTCCCTCACTTTGGCGTGGGGCTATACAGCCCAGCTGAGGGGCTGGTGGTGCCCTGGGTTGTGCAGGCTGTCCATCTCCCAGGGAATCTCAGTGCGGGTGGCCCTGGGCAGCCAGTGCCCCAGGAAGTGGCGCAGGACACCACATGTGACCTCCCCTGGTCACTAACACATACCCCACAAGGGTACACAGCTCAGGTAGTATTCCCTTGCCTCCATGCTGCATGCTGGAGACCCCTTTGCATCCCTCTGCCCCAAGGGAACAGGGCAGCTGGGGGCAGCCGGGGGCAGCCGGGGCATCGGGCACCGCCAGGCGGTGAGGGCTGGCTCTCCCCCACGCAGAGAGCAACCAGGCAATTTATCACACCGGAAGCTCCCCCAGCCCTTCCCTTTGCTGCCCGCTAACTGCCAGGGACAGCGAGGACACCTGAGGCCCATCCGGATGAGCTGGATGAGCATTGCTGTGCAATCCAAGCCCAACCAGCAACCGGCCACGGCAGCTTTCAAGGCAACATTGACCAGGTTGAGTGCACTTTGTCCTCCCACACATCAAATATGTATGTACTCCTGCAGCCCATGTCCCTGGACACCTACCCAGCCTCGCTGTGACCAGGCCTTCTCAGGTGGTCTCTCCCTTCCCTTTGGCCAGCTGCATGGTTTTGAACCAGAAAACAGGCAGTATGCTGGGACTTAGAAGTACACATAGAGAAAACCATTACAGGATGGGGGTCTTCCTTCCCACAGACATACCTAATGATACATAGATCCCCCCACTCCCTGTTTCTCTGGCTTTTCCTTCTTTCCTCTCCTCTGCCTCAACCTTGAGTTGCAGCACTAGCCCAGTGCAGGGGGCAAACAGATGCCCAGGGCTATTCAGTCACACAGCACTGCCTCACTCTGAGGACTGGCAATGGCTATCTGCTTGAGAAGGCTGCAGTTTGCACCTCTTCCTCATTTTGATTTATCATCATTTATTTTTTATCATTGAACTTGTTACCACTCCATATTTATGTAGATAGTAAGTGAAATATTAGCAAGAGAGCAGGTGCCACAGCACATACATCATGGTAACTGCTTTGTTATCTTTTTCAAAATATATTCTTTAAACAATCGGTTGTCCTCTCTCTGCTTATGCCATCTTAAGGGATGGGAGAAATAACCCAAACCATTAAGACTTTGGCAGAAATTAATCTCTGCAGAACTGTAAAGGTGCAATACGATTTTTGCCACAAAAAAGCAGTTCCCTGCAACATCTTCCATGGAAAGGGACTGACAAGGACAAACACTTTATTACAAATAGAGAAATCACATAGCTAGTAGACAAAATCATAGCTCCAAATTTGTACATGTGTAATCCATGAACAGTGTGGTTTTACTAATCCTGACAAAGCATTAGGGGGAAAAGAAGATTTTTTTTACCATATTTGCTCAAATAAGGCTTACATATTCCCAATCCTTGGATTTTGCCCTCTAAATCAGAGGTTCAGACATTTCTTGAGCTTTTTGTGAAGTACCAGCGCTCTGCTTTATTACAGAGACTTGTATGCCTTTGTGCTGTGTTGCAGACATGCGGATCCTTCCTCCTCCTGCCCTCCACACTGGCTGGATGTGGACCGCCCTGCTCAGGAAGATGGTAGACTTACAGGCAGACCACAGGGGCTACAGAGCACCTTTGCATGGGGCTTGTTCTTGACCAGATGGCATTCTTCACAGACAGAATGAGTACAGTTTTATCTGTAAAAGCTGTGCAAACATGCATATAGTCTATCATTACAGACCACTCACACCAAGTATGGACTTTGCTCTGGTATTTTAAAATCCTTGAATGGGGCCTCTATTTGCGCAAACATAGTATATAACAAATCTTTAAAGGCTCACGATCATAGAGTCCTTGCTAGAATGAATAAAGGCAGTATTATGAAATGTCTAAAGCTTCCTGTGTGTTTTTATTTTTTCAGCCTTTAAACCCTATCCATTTTCGGGTGAGCTTGGTGCTAGAAAAGAACCAAGGGAGGAAGCTGCGGTATAAATCTCATCTGCAGAGCCTTCCCTTGACTGTGGCAACATCAAATTCCATCCAGCTTCAAGGAAGCGGCAGGGCAAAAGCATAAACACGCAAAAAAAGAGTGGACGGAGAAACAGGGAATAATGAGAATGCCACTGGACGATGGCTTGTATTCTTATAATCTTGTAATGAGAAAGAATGATGGAGAAAAAGAACAAGCATAAGAAATAACTGATAGGGAGGAAAAAATGGACAGAGCTCTCCTGTCCTCACCAAATGATGCAAGTGAACACTTTTCTAAACAAAGTTATGATTAAAAATTATTTCTTTAGCTCTTCCAAATAAACACATCTGAGATTTCCCCCTAGAACTCCATTTCCAAATCAGTTCCATTATATTAAGAAAAAATGGCAGATAGATGGGCAGAGCACAAGAACGCACAAACATACATACACACAAACGCCAATACACATACTCACAGGGTAAAGTGACTTGCTTAAAATCACCTGCCATAAGGCTGTGTCAGTAAGAACTGAACTAAATGCAGCAACTGATGAGAGACTGCAGCACTGAGAGCATCAAAGTGGAAAAGATTTGCAGGATTCCTGCTGTGGTAGGCAACTGTACAATCCCTTTCATAGACTGTTCAAGCTCCATGTTCAAATTAGTTAGGGTATATGCCTACTTTGACTGGAAGGTAAGAGAAAGCCAAGAAGACAGAATAAGACCCAACTTGGGAGAAAAGAGAGAAGCAGGTAAAAACTTGGGAAAGAAAATAACTCCTTTTTCTCATTATGCTACCTGTTATCTGTTTTAAATGCCTCCACCTTCTCAGCCCATGCTCTGTATGTTGCACTTAATATTGATAGTAAATCAAAATTAAGCAGCAAATGTGCTAATGTTTAATGTTTACTTAGCCATCCAGAACAGGAGGTGGTGACCCATAGGGTAGCATTACTAAGATGTTTTGGTTTTACATTACGTGTTCAAGTATTTTATGTTACCTTTCCCTTATTTTCACAAAAAACAAGCTCTCCTCCATCTGTTAAGTAAAAAATCCAAATGAGCTGCAAAACTATGTCCCTGCTTCCAAACAAATAATGAAACCTTAATGTGAATAAACATGCCTTCTTAATCAGAGCCAGGCTTGTGATCTAGCAAAATGAATATCAGCCTGAGTATTGTTGGTGCAGGTCTAACTTAAACTTAATGAATTCAGGCTCATTTTATCTGGCACTCAGTTGCTTACACTGGTGTTGGGAGCGTTAGGTCCTTCCATTTTTCATAACAGGCAACAGCATTAAACTGTCACAGAGCAATATAAATCAGAAACTAACAAAATTTTTTATCATTGCCAGATTCATCATGTGCTTTTGTACATCTAGCGAACAGAACTGACTCTAACCATTTTTGCTTGGCTATTATTTATTACTTTCGTTTCAACAGTGTATGAAAATTAACTTGGAAAGTATAAAAGAAATAGTCTAGTCCTGAAGACCTCACTGTCAAAGGCATAGTGATGAGAACAAGATCCTTAGCGCAAGCTCTGCTTATATACTTCTCTGCTGCACTGAGACTTATACTGGACAAGATGCATGCACAATATGGGCAATGAAGACAGAAAATGGAGTGTGTCATTAGAGTCAGTTCATGGGCTCATTTAGAGTATCCTGGGGTGTGTAAGCATGTAGTTGATACGCATACACAGGCATGTGTAAAATACACAAATCTTATCTTAACCTATTAGCTCACTTCTGTATAAAGCAGCTGAGGAGTGGCAAACAAGAATAGGCATATTAGACAAAATTTATCCAATTGGTATTTTTCAGACATCAGTGTTATCATTCATTGTTTCTCAAAGTCTAAATTATTGTAAGCATTCAGTTATAATAGGAGTTACAACCCCTTGTATAATAACAATGCTTCAAAATTTGTATCTAGTGTATAAATTTCCCATCTTTCATTTATTAAAGAGCCATCCAATCCTAATTTAATGCCGCTCAACAACATAATTTGATGTTACCCTGCTCTCCTATCTTTCAATCAATATTTTTGCCTAACCTGGCACAGTGAACTGAAAGAAATCAGTCTGTTTCCAAAGTGGAAAATTACTGTTTGCCTTTCATGTTTCACACACAGATACATTTCTAAGGCTTCCATAAAAACTTCTAATATGTTCATTACGTGAACAATTCAGCAATGGTTTCCTGGCCTCAACCATTTAAAGTAATGGCAGTTGCCCCCAGTTACAGCAGACTGGCTCAATGCATCTGAAAAGCAACTATCTTCTTATCAGGTATTTCCTGCCACTTTACCAACTAACTATAGGAGCTGAAGAATACAATGAAGTTTTTAAACCAGTTTTTAATCACATAGCTTTCAGGAAATATCCAAAACAAAAATCTTTGATGCGTTTATAAACAACTTGGAATTAATGTATGAAAGAACTGCATATTTGAATTTTCACCAACAACCGTTTTCCCCAGGAGATCGCAGTTAAAAGCTGAAGTGAATGTTCCTTTAGAAAATGCACTTTGTTTATAGAAATAGTCTTAGCAGTTAATGTCTGGCAAAGCTTCAAACTCAGTATTACATTACATTGGTAAGTTTAACTTTATCATCTCAAATAGACCCAGTTTGGATGTATGAATACAAGCAAAGTAGGACAGCGCTCAAAGAACTGCCTTTAAGCAGACTTTATTCTGTCCCATGAAGCTCTGTAATTCCTTGTGTTATTATTAATAGCTGTTAAGTGCTGACAGCATGCTTGGCACAGAATGAAACGCAGGAGCATACGTGGTTCTTGTTCTCATTACAGGCGGCCCTCGGGAGGCCATTCACTGCGTGTAACAACAACAACAACTTCATTGATGCAGCAACCTGCTAACACAGCTGCAGCTCCGGTGTCAGGAGATGTCGCTGTTTAGACAAAATAGTGGTGTGCGCATGCATGCAGATACAACTCTTTTATGTATTAATTTTGTCATAGTCACAGTGTTAATGAGGCTATAATCTAAGTAGACAAGACTTTTTCAGGTAGCCAAAGAAGACTGGCAACCCAGGGTGCCATTTTGGTTGGGTTTTCTTCCTCAGCGATGGGGGTACAGACCACAGTGACAGGCCAAACACTTGGGAACATCACAGGTGCCAGATGCACTGGCGTGGCACGGGGGCATGGAAGCAGGCCCTCATATGGCAGTCATGGACACTGCTAGAGCCCATGACAGGTCCAGCTACAGGACAAAAAGAAACGTTGGGAAAGAACTGGCACAAATTTCAAGCAGAGGAGCCTTGAAACTATGCTACAGGGATAGCTTCATTTGGAGACAGGAGATGTTGAGAAAAAAGATTTAAAGGGACTGGAGGGAAGGCATGGGAGGCAGTTGCAGGACTGACCCAGACTGCCTGGGGGGAGCTGCGCTGGTGCCCGGGGCGCCAGACAGGCCCTCTGCTCTTCTGCTGCAGAGCGAGCTGGCGTGTCCATTCTGTGCCGTACAGAGACGATGCCCAATTTCCAACATCAGGATGTCAGGTGTCAGTGGACAGCTTTAGCCTAGCCAAGATCAGAGCTCTGCTACGTTGTCACCTGTGGGGGGTAGAAGGGAGAGAGGCAGCAGCACAAGAACTGCTGTTCACGCTGTTCACGCTATAACACGTGCACAAGGCAGGAGCTCTGCAGGTGACATTTACTGCCCAGCTCCTGATCAGGTGGCAGTGCAGTGCCCAGCAGAGAGGAAAAGGTGCCTGGCTTCCCCCCGCAACAGGACTGGCACCCACATCCACCAGCGGATCGGACCGGACACGTGAACACCACAAAGACGGGGTGGGGTCCTCTGCTGCTTGCTCTGCTTTTTGGCAGAAGCACCAGTGAGGGGAGAGCTAGCTGGTACTGGCACTGGTAGTTGGTAGCTGCTGGTAACTGCCCGGCGGGGGCTGCATGGAGGGCTGTACAGACTGTCTGCAAAGCTGAGTAAACCCTCAGATGATTCACCCATGGTGCTACAGCTGGACTACTAGGAGTGTCGAAGGTGATTTTCAGCTGCGCTGCATGACATTGCAGCGGCTACAGAGTAGATGTGGGTGGATTTGCCTACCTCTCCCCCTGCTTGTGCTGCTGATGGAGGGTACACTTTGTGTCAGGTGACAAGACCTTATAAACCTCACAGCTCATCCAGTCCTATAGATATAACTTTAGCTTAAGGAAAGACAAAACATGCAACATGCCATTCACTCCAAGACTGGATCACTTTCTGAAGGATTTTTATTGTGACAACAGAAGTAATACATCTGTTACAAGACCATGAATAGGATCGTGAATGGTGATGCGTGACTATGTTAAAATCAGTATTTGTATGTCCTTGGTTTCTTCTTTCTTTCAAAACAAACTCTAAATGAAAAGAGCTGACTCCTCAAGCTCGCCGCTTACTACTGCTCACTGCATTTAACGTCATCATTGCTCTTTAAGCCCAAGGCACTTAGCCTGTCTCAGCCTCTCTCCTCAATAGTGCATCCACTCGAGCTGTCTTGTATCACTGCTTTTTGTTTCCATCTGCACCTTAGCACAGAGCATGCTTGACTTAACTGTTTTGTAACACTAATTCTGCCATCATCATAGTAAGAAGAGCAACCTAGTGGATCTACCATATCAAGAGCCTCTTTATTTTGCTGTTTTGTCAGTAAATTAACCAGAAGTTCAAGTGGTTCTCACTTCTCCAGTATCACTGCAAACAGGATGGTCATAAAGACATTTCCAAGGAGGCTTTGAAAAAAAAATTAAACATAGAGTTGCAAAGCATCCTAATTAAAGCACAAAGAGGCCTGGCAATCTTCATGGTACTTAATATGTCATCTTCTTCCTATCTCTTAAACCCAATAATCTGCAAACCACCACTATACTGGAGAGTTATATCTGCTATAAGTTATGTCAACTTCAATCACAACCCCTCCTTTTTCTTAAACAATGTTTGGCAGCCAACTGAGTGTGGAAACTAGACTGTTTTGCATTAGTCAGCAGCAGTACATTTAAATCATTCTTACCAAATGATTTATTGTGGATTACAAATTCGTATATGGCATTTTAAGTTAATGATTAGGCAAAGTAATATATCAAGGGAATGATTAGGTTCATATGTATTTTGCTTAGATAACTCTAAATTTCTCTTTATTTTGGAGGATTTCTGTACTCTTTTCCCAACTGAAAAAAAAAGCATTTTTAAAAGAAGAGGGCAGAAGCCACCATCTTTTCTGCCCATATTCTCCAACTATGGCTTAAATCAAGAGGGTTTTCCTCCCTGCAGGACACTCAGTTCATGACGAAACTTTGGTCTTAGTGCTCTCTAGACAGATATTGGCAGGTGTCAGTATTGCACAGCACTTCTGCACCTTACTATGTCCCAAAGGCATGAGGAAAAGCTGGAGGGAAAAGGATTAACACTTTATTTCAGATAAAATAGTAAAAGAACCATTGGGAAGGAAAAAAATGTTATGTCAAAAATGTTATATCAAAAAATGTAAAGGGGAGTATCTCATCAGGAAAAAAATGCCTGTACTTATTCTCCATGCACAGATATTTCTGAAAGCTTTTAAAAAACTTAAATGTCACATGGTAATGGAAAAAGGTGACTTGCTGACTCTGTTTAGCAAGTGGACTTTGGAACCAAGGTGATAGAAAGGTAGAGCACACTAAGAAAAAATGGGCTGTTGAACCAGATGCTCACAAGTGCCTGGAATCTTTAAAAAGACACAGCGGCATAAAATAAATTAATTGTTTGTTTTATTGATTGGGTAGGTTGCGGGATGCAAACACTAGAAGATCATGAGCAACTTTGCGCTTAAAACATAAATGAAGTAAGGAGGACAGTTCTCTCTGCCTCAGAGGCACTAAAAATAAAGGAAACTACTCATCAGTGTAAAGTTATTTGTATGTAACTGCATGCAGATCAGGACTTGTGGCCCTATCCCTGCAGGCTGCTACACGTGAACAGTCCCATAGTTATTGGGTCCCATTGGTTTCAGTGGGGCTGTGTGAGGCTGCAAGGAACAACTCACATGATCTCATGCTTGCCATAGCAGGAATAGGCAAGATATGCACTGCATGCTCATTTTGGCACCAGTCATGTCTTTCATCTGCAATTTCAAATGATTGACAAGTAACAGACAGGATTACTGCACTGTTTATTTCATTTATAAACGTCCTTAGCTCTTGCTTCAAGCACATAGCAAATAAAAAATAACTGCCAGAAATATAGGAGCGAGCTGATATTTATTATTAACTTCCCTTTAGACTTTTCTATTCCTCCTTCAAGTTTCCAGCATGTTCTGTAACAGATCAGAGACTCTGTACGTTCTTCAGAGAAGTCTAATCCAGATCGTGCGGGGGGGGGGGAGGAGGGGGAAGTGATTTCCAGCATAAAGGCTTCTCACTCAAAATTTTTGGAGAAAGGCACCTCTCTTTCCCCCCACTGAAACCAGAGATGTCAGGTCCTCTTCCTTGGCCAATGTCAACAGTCAAGACATCACATGAGCTGAGAGGCAGTTACTGGGACAAGATTTCCCCAGACCATCAGACAAGGCTGATGCTTGGAGTTGCTCCTAGAACAAAAGTGAGAACCACTGCAGATCTCAAAGCAAAGGCACAATGTTGTCTGAGGGAGAAGTAGATCAAAATAAAGGATGTTCAGGAGAAGTATCCAAAAAGAGAGTTCAAGACAAATCTAATCCTGAAGTGAACAAGACAGGAATAACTACAGCAATGTGAGCCTACTTGGAAAAAAACCCACAGATTCTCACCATATAAAATTGCAAGACTGAGATAAAAAAAGAACAAAAGCTGTCACAAACTAGGAACAACACCTAATTAAGGTTCAGACTGAAATCCAGAATTCAGCCTGAAGTGCTCAGGCTTTCTGTATAGCGTGTGCACACCTAAGAAGAGGGCCCAAAGCAGTTATGACATTGAGCTCAGGGCTGCTGAAAATGGGCTAACAAGGTGAGCATCTCTCTCCTTCTGCAGTTTAAACCCCTGATGAATATCTGTGTAGGAAGTCATCTTCACCTACATGAGTGGCACAGCATAGCACCCCCTCTGGAACATGGAACATGTCTTTCTTGGACCATAAAGAGCAAGAGATTTACCTCAGGTGAAAAGAATGTCAGCATCTGCTATTCAGTATTAAAAAAATATGTATTACAGCAGTTATTTTGCAAGAGGAAAGCATGGGTTCAGTTCTTGTCTTAGCCCAGTGAATGGTGGCTCCCAGCTACATCTGTCATAAGGGTATAGACATTCCTTGCTCCTCTTGTGAGAGCTGTGGCTTTATGGATTGAAGAATTGATGATAACACAGTGAAGGAGCATAAAATGGAGCATGACTCTGTAGTCTCAA
Source organism: Apteryx mantelli (assembly GCF_036417845.1). Taxonomy (NCBI): domain Eukaryota; kingdom Metazoa; phylum Chordata; class Aves; order Apterygiformes; family Apterygidae; genus Apteryx; species Apteryx mantelli. The sequence goes on from NC_090020.1 coordinate 59,072,953, forward strand.
AACCAACATCACTTGAGAGCCATGGAAGTTCTGGGGCTTTGAGTCCCCTTCCAAGGAATTAAAAATAAAAGCATTAGATTAGAAGTATTAACAGACAGGGAAGTGGGTACCAGAAGCATCACTGGATGCCCAAAACACCAGATTCCAGAGTTGTGTTCCATCCCATTGAATTTTGCAATAATTTCTGCAGTGTGACTCAGCTTAAGTAAGAAGAGTGGTGACATTGATATTCTCAAGACAAATGGGAAATGGAGATTTGTCTTAGGATCTTTCAACCTTGGAGGCTGAGGAGGTCACTAAGCCCAGGTCTCTCACTTCTATCACAATATTATATAAACATTGGGCTCCATCATTTTCCTTAAAGATGACAGCTGGCAGCATAATTTCATCCAAAATCAGATCAGGTCCAAATTCAGATCTTCCTGGTGTCTCTTAGGTGAGCTTAAAGATCATCTGTAGGGAAGAACTGGTTATGGAGAAAACTGGTGAAAATTTAAATGAGTATTTCAGGCTGAAACTGGGCACTCAGGATCCACATTGCACTCATCAGTCCTTGATAAGGGAAAAAGGGAAGCGAGAAGGACTGGGCAGTAATCACTAGCAAAGTTGTATGAGGGTGCCCATACGACCACAAAGCCTCCTGTCAGGCCAGTTAACCCTACCTCTGACTGCGACACACAGATTTCTGAATTTTAAACAGGCTTAAATAAGAGCTATAGTCTCAGGGTTCAGAGAGAAAAGATTCTGGGTAGGGACTGCAAATGTAAACATCTGGAGAGCTACAGGGCAGCTAAGTTGGGATTTTATGGGACCCAGCAGGCATCCAGTTCTTTCTAAGCCCTCTCTAAATACCTGTGTATTTCATTGTATCCTACCCCAAGAGATTATATAAATTGCCCAGCGTTACATAGCAAGACAGTGATGGCAAGACAGCTCTAAGCATCAGACTGCACTGCCTCTGCTTCCAAGAAGGTAAAGTCTAGTTAAAGTTTTGTATGTACTGCTCTGTGAGTTAAAAGAAAGACAATCTTTGCTGAACAGTCTCTTTATAAAGGCCCAAGACAGAATCCTGATGGAATTTAATTTTTTTTTCCAACTTAAGATAGCAGGCTCAAGCCTTAAAGTTGTCTTTGTTAAACTAGTTAATAGATTATTGTCCAAAGTAAACATATTTCAATAAGTGCAAGACTGCTTTTTTCCTCCCTCTTTCTGTCTTTTGTTCAACTTCAACTCAGCTATTTATGATTCATTTCATGAGACACTAGGTTTTCTCTGAAGGCACTAAAAGGGCCAGAGCTATCAAACAGTTTTAGTAACTAGTACCAACAAAGAACTGTTTTCCTCCATGCTATAAAACAGGCACTGTCAATAGACTACAACCGGCAATAAACTATTAAAAAAGGAATTTATGATGGCTACTTATTATCCTCCTGAAATAATGTTGTTACAAGGCTGCCCTTTTCAGTCATCTGCAGAGATCACATGACAGATGTCTAACAAAGGGAAGGGCCCAGATCTGCAGGGACCGACTGCAAATAGCCAAGGAATTGTCCCGCGCTACACTGGCACACACCACACCAGGGCTGCAGAGCAGCAGAGCAGTTGTCCCACATTGGACTTATGCTTGTTACACAACGGGCGCTTGATTTAAGGTGGAATCTTAATTAAATTATATATAGAACATGTTGAGTCATTTTAATGGCCAAATATCAAATTATGTAGGAATGTCTATTATTGTTTAGCGAGGAATTGGTGAACCACAAGGATAAAATAAGAAATGGTACAAACCTCAAATGGAATCAGATCTGCCTCCTTTTATAGGATTCAAAAAAGTTTCAGCCAGAAGCCATCCTTCCTCTCCAGCCCCGTAACAGGCTTTCTGCTTTGCTGAAGTGTCTGCCTCTGTTAGGTTGATGTTTGACTGTGATATGGATCTGTAATTGCTATAAATTGTGGTATACCACTGGCATCAATAGAGCTACACTATCTTACTCCAGCTAATGAACTGTGGTCTTTAATATACATTCTAGAAAGAAAGAAGAAACAATGCAGCTCAATCTTCAGAGGCATTTGGATTATCTACTTCTTGAGCTGGTCCTCCATCCTATGTGCCTCTGACTAAAGAACTTGCTAATATGTGAGACTAGAGTCACAGAGACTGTGGTCAAGGCTGCATACACAGCCCTCGGGACATGGCTCCTTATACAGACTGTGCTTGGGGACTGAGGGAAAGGGTCCTCAAAGTGTCTAGGGAAAAGAAAGGGGTAGTTTGAAGAGCTTTCTGAAGAAAAGGAAAAGGAGTTTGGGGGTCTAGAAAAGGGAAAGCTAGGCTGGGCTGAGAAAAAGATGGAAAAATGAGGTGTGGAGAAAAGGGTGGAAAGCGGATTGTCACTGAGATTCAGATGAAAAAAAAGAAGGACGATTGAAATATTGAGCTTTCTGAAAGTCCTTATCACTCAGGATAGTTTTATCGGGGGGATTCTCCTCTCCCCTGTGTCACTGCAAACAAAGTGCAGCTGCCTGATATCCTCTTACCTACGCAGTTTACCTGGGGGAAAGAACGTTATTTTCTAACCGCAGATATTGATTTGAGAACACAATATTTATTCTCAGAAAGATAGTACTTAAGAATCTTAAAATCCAGTTGTGTTGATTTTATGAACTCTGCATAAAGAATGTACATCACACAAACCCAGAAATGGCATGGATGGAGCGCTCAAATGAAAACGATCCATTTTGCTAAGGAGAAATTTTTACAAATACAGCCTCTGTGCTTAGGGCACTGGTGAGCATGAGTTAAACTGCTGCTGAGATTATAACGTTGGGTTTACAATGCGTTCAGTTATTATTTCTCAGTGAAGGAGACAGCCCTGCCCGTGATTGTCTCTTGCTGCTTCTTGGCTTAACGACTCAGCTGTGTCAAGACCACATCTCTACAGCAAGAGGAGCAACAATTAAAATACCTAGACCATGTGAGAAGCCATATATCCTGCAAATGTACTGAAACTAGAAATTACTCATTTGCGTCTGGGAGTGCCCGTTTAACATTATTACTGCTCAGTAAGTTTAATAATCGTGATAATAGTTATAATGGTGATGAAATAATAATAATAATAATGATAATGATAAAAATAATAATAATAATAATACGCCTTTTATTCCCGCAGCACCTCCCTCGCCCAGGCCGCGCCCACGCTCCCAGCAGGCCGGTGCATCCGGGGGTACCCGGGCGCCGCACGGAGCGCAGCCTGCGGCCGGCCCCGCGCAGCAAAACCTCCCTTGCCCTCTGAACCCCCGCACTGAAATACGCTTAATTACCATTACTCGACGCATCTTGCCAGCGTTTGAACGGTCTAAAGTGAATCGATCACCTTTCATTTAGCCTGGAGAGGACTGCACTAAAAAAAGATCTGTTAAACCGATACTGTGGCAGTATTTTTTATGCAAGAGTCATTGGAAGCAAATAAGAAACGAAGTGTGTAAATGCGCACGAACAGAGAGAACTATTTAATTGAAAGCATGGAAGAGGACGAAAGACCACAGTCGTTCCTGCTTTTCGGTAACATATGCCTATCCTACAATTGCCTGTAAATAGCCACTGCAAAAGCAACTCAGATTAGTGGCTTTCTGGATGAGGGATGGAAACTCTGACGATTTTTGCTGTTGAAAGCTTACGTGAACTTGTACTGCACCAGAAAAATAAAACCCTATAGGAACGCTGGCTTGCGGAGATATTTTTCCAATTATCACCTTGGCAAGATACAGTTCTGCACTTCCAGAGCCGAGCGCTCCCTCTCCAGCACGGGTTCTGCGCTCTCCCAAACCCACTCCGCTTCCCTCCCCCGGGCTTTCCACGGGTTTGTACAAACCACCCGCAAAGGTGCCCGCGGGTGTCGCTTCGCGGTGCGGTGCGGGTCTGCGCTCTGTGCCAGAGGCTCCCCGTCGCCCCGTCACGGCCGCGGCCGCTCCGCGGAGCGGTGCGGTGCGGTGCGGTGCGGTGAGGGCGCGCCGAGCGGGGGGCGCCCCCGGGCCGGCTCCCCCCTGCGGCACCGCGGCGGAGCCGGACCCGCCGGTAGCGGGGGCTCCGGGGGCTCGGGCGGAGCCGGCTGCGGGGCAGAGCGAGCGCAGGCGGCGCGGAGCCCCCCGCGCCCCGCGGCACCACGCGGGATCGCGGAGCCGACCGTGCGCGGCGTCGTCTCTGTTCTTGCAGTGGCTTGAAAATAATGCTTGGGTTACAGCCTGCTTGTGCTCTCTGCTTTCACAGCGCCGGGCTACGATTTTACGAGCCCACCGAGCCAGGAGATGGGAATTTATACCGAATACTGTATACTACACACTATTTTATCCTGTTAAAATGACGTAACTATATCGACAGTTTATTTCAGGCACAAATATTAAGATGATAAGCTGGCACAGATTTTTCCCTCGACCTGCAGCCCTGTGCTTCCACCGACGCTTAGGAAAACATTTGCTCCTTAAATTTCAGCGCCCACACTTTTCCCCTCAGCCGCCGCCCCTGCCGCATGTGCGCACCCGAGAGCGGAAGGTGTAAAATCGCCTTTCCGACTCCCCGGGCTCCCTTCGTTTCTGCTGCTCCCTGCGCAGCGCCCGCGGCCGCTTCTGCAGCGCCGGAGCCGGGAAGCCAGTCCCGGGGCGGGCTCCTCCTGGTCCTGCAGAGCCCCGCGGGGCCCTTGCGGCACTTGCGGCACCGGGCAGATCGCAGCGCTAAGGAGCGGGGATACCTCATTTGCACCATCTGACCGTGAAAACCTGCCTCTATATATGTGTGTGTTTTTGCAAGACTGAGTTTTCCATTACCTGTTGACCGGGAACACGTATACAGAGGAAGTTTTCGATATAATGCAGTTTTCTCTCACTGTAAATCCCACATGTTGTGGTCAAATTCTTGCCAGCTGGGAGGGCCAGAGCAGTAAAATCCAGTAATCCTGTTCATCATAAATCAAGTTTATGAACTGTAGTACAAGGTATATAACTCTGGAAGCTGTTCTCTTCAGTGGTAAATGGCTGTTGAAATGTTCGACTGTGGCATTGTCAAACTAGGTTTTCCACCTAAAATTTGACACAAGCTAATTCTCACAGCGATCGGCGTCTCTTGCTTAAATTGGAAGAAAACGGTCTGGCAAAAATTGTGTTAGACAAATAGAAACGTAAACCTCAGAGTATAATATTTAGAATAAAATCTCCCGGACGCTGATGCTGCGGCCAGCCTACATTTCCTATTCGCATATTCGTAATCAAATGTGTGCAGGCGTCTGGCCGGGTAGGCTGTCACGCAGTCGTCGTCAAAGAATAAGTAACCTCATTTAAAAGAAAATCTAAAAGTACTGGTTTAAAATTCTTTTTTAACGGACACTTCCCCTCTTCATACTTACAACATGTAACATAAGATGGGAAGAGAATGATGACCGCACAGTATAATCAAGACAATTCTCATCACAGCATACGTGCTATTTCCCCCTCGCTTTTAATTTCTTAGTGATTGAACCAGGGGCTTTTTAGGAAAAGAAGAGTAGAAAGAACAAATCCGCACTGTCCTCGCACTGGTTATCGTAGGCTACTTTGGAGGAGACACAGATGAGTCCTATGCCTTGTCCTTCAGGCTTTAGATTGTCATCCACACCGCGGCTAAACGTTTAATGTTTTGAGTCTGATCCTGCATTAGAGAGGTTCCCCAGGAGTATCTGGAGAAAGGTAGTTTAGCACATTATTTCCTCTTAGGTTTTCCGTAACTATAATATTTTTGACTCTAGGATATTTTCAGAACGAACTATGAAGGTTAGCAAAACACCGACGATTATTTTATTATTATTACTATTACTATTATTATAACCACGAATGTCATGACTACTACCAATGAAATACATCTATCTAGCAGCACAGAATACCTCAGATGCAGCAAAATAATAATAAAAGATTTCAGTAGACGTCCCCGAGTCCCAGGAGGCGGTGCAGGGTCTCTGTCAGGGTTCTGCAGCTTGTCAAAACTTGTCTAATCAAAGGAAGTGAAAGTGGGGAGAAAAAGCATTGGAATTTTCCGTGGAGCTGGAAGACGGGTTAGGGATCGAACCGAACGGGGTTTTCTTAAGCAATCGTGCTGGTGAGGCTACAGAGGCATTTGGAATAGGAAATACCGCCGATACACTGGCAATTTTTCTCCACAAAATTATGCGAAAAATTCTCGTGTGAAACAGCTGTCAAGATCTTACCCTCGGGGAAAAGAAAAAAGAAACCACGCACCGCACACCCACACACCCACACATACCGCATTTAAATGACAACCTGTTGGAAGCTTGAGGACCCCCGGGGCTCTCAAAGAGGTGTCGCTTGCGTTTGAACTAATTTAGAGATACTTTAAAATAATTATTGCTCGGTTTAATAATTGTTTAGTTTTCTCGACCGGTGGCAGGATTAGTCATAGAAAAAGCTCCATAGATATTCCCAGCCTCCTTGAGAATGTACAGAGACGTGGTCCAACACTCCCGGTGGGACTGGGCTTGTATTTTATATTGCAATGTACTTATTTAATGTTTCTCCATTCAAACCACCGCTCATTAATTTTGTACAATTGGAAAAAAAAGAAAAATAACCTCGAGGAGGTCTCGCTGGCATTACAGTGTGTGTGATACGCCGTGTCTCCTTTGCCTTGCAGAATCTGCTACGTGCAGTCTTGATTTCTGCATAGAATTAGGGCATTCCTGGCGCGAATCGCATAGCCAAACGAAGAGGAAATACGCAGCCTGCCCAGCTTAACGCTGTGCCTTCCTCGGCTTGGAAGAAATAGGGGAACTGATGTGGGCAATTCAGTTGCTCTGTATTTTGGAGCTACGGAATTGTAATTGTTTTATATCCTAAACGTGTATATATATGTGTGTGTATATATATACACACACATATTAAAATTATATTATATATATATAATATATATTCTCTTTATATGGATAGATATAGATTAGCTGTTTAGAATGTTTACTTCTAGGATAAATGGGAAGAAAGCTGCTATCATTTGTAAAATCGCCATGCTTCTATAAAATAAGACTGGGAGATTAAAACGCTCCCAATACATTTTGTTCCTTGGCATACTCTGAAGTCAATCAGCTTCTGGATATCTGGGATTTTAGAGATGTAAAAAAATGTGTTTTTTTTTTTTTTTCCAGAAGTGGGCTTTAACGGTGGAGTCTGCTCTTCTGGAATTAGACATGTTATCATTTTTAGTTTCTCGTTTCATCCACTACCCTTCAGACGAGTTTGTGTGATAATCTATTATAGTTCAGTCCACAGTAACACTGCACCACCTAACGTAGAGCAGTGCCAAAATACATCTCGATTGATGTTAGCAGGCGCCACTTCCACGGTAGTGATCATGCTGTTAAAGATCTCGTTTATAAAACATACTCGCTGTGTTACATTTTTCTTCTAGAGGAAACAGTCCTATTTCCATGTCCATTTTTAGCGGAGAGATTGTTGCCTTGTTTTACCTCCCAAACGCAAAAGCAAAGCATACAAAACCAATTGCCTGTTCGGGCTCTTCTAATATCCAACGCCTTAATGCGATCGGATTGACCATTAACATACAAACATAATCTTTCGCTAAAAAGTTTAGCTCGTCCGCTTCGGCAGCGAGTTCTGGCTAAGCCTGCCCTAATGTGAGGCAGAAGGAGAGGGAGACGGGACCAGGCGAGAGACAGAAGGAGACCGGGAAGAGCTTTATTAGATAAGTATATTAATCTGGATCCCAGCTGTATTCGCAGCGTTTTCCAAGATTCCTTTCAAAAATCTTTCTTGTCGGATGTGGGTTTCCCTAATTAATCGCTCATGCCGTTGTATACATTACAGCTCAAGAGTGTAATTTTAGTCAGTTGTTTTGAAGCGCTTTACTGCTCCCATCTGATTTGCATTTGTCGATTAAGCGTACAAGAAACGTAACACTTGTAGATAGGAGCCCCGAGACCCGGTTCCCCGCGGCCCGCGGCAGCCGCCCCGGCACTCGGCACCCGGCGCCCGGCGCGGTGCGGCGCGGGTGGCTCCGGCTGCGCGCCCCCCCGCCGGCCGCCCCCCGCGGCCCCCCGCCGCACTTCCGAGGCCGCGCGGAGCCCGGCCTGCGGCGGACAAGTCCCGGCGGCCTCTACCTTGGGCAGGCTCCGTCCGTCCAGGGCGGCTCCCCGTCGCAGCGCGGGCAGGCGGCGGGACCCGCCGCCCCCCTCGCGCGCAGAAACGCTTGACTAGAGCTTAAGCCTCCCTGGCCGCCCCCCTCCCCGCGCCGCCGTGCCGCCTTCACCTCCCGCCGCGGCCGTCGAGCCGGCAGCGCCCGGAGCAGCCGGCCGTGCCCGGCCACCCGGGGCCGCGGGGCCGGTCCCCCGCGGAGCGCCGCGCCGCGCAGTGCCCCCGCTTCTCCCGCCGCAGGCGGCAGCGGCGCGGCGGGCTCCCGGCGCGGTGTTGCTTCAGCGCTGCCGCGTAGTATTTAAATCTGCGCTTCTGCTTTAATATCCTCTGCTCGGACAGCGACCTGAATTTTCTCTCGTCGGGGTTTACTGCTCCTCGATGTGGTGCCCACCGCCGTGCCTCGCAGCATGCTTCCCATTTAACTCCCGCTTTACAGCCTCCGCATGACGACGGCCGCCGCGGGCAGCCCTGGCCCTTTCGCCCCCCAGTGCCGTGTAGGATATCTGCCTCGGGTACTTTTCGCTCCTTTATTGCCCTGTCACAGCCTGGGGCTCTCTGCCGCCCCGCAGATCCCAGCGACGCGGCGCGGCCCCGGCCCAGCGCCCTCCATTTACACGGAGGCGAAGCCACAAGGGACGCAGGGCCCTTTACACGGCAACCCTCCCCGCTACGGGCTTTTCATTTCTCCCGGGCACCGCTCGGGTGCGGGGGTAGCAGCGCCGCCGAGCCCCAGGGCCGCGCTAACGACCGCCGCTAGGGCAACGGCCACCGCCACCGAGGCAGCGCTCGGCGCCTGGGGGCGAAGCCAGTCCCACGGCGCGGCCATTTCGGGGCGGTGCCGCCATTTCGGGGCGGTGCGGCGGGCTCCGCCTGCGAGGGGCGGGCGTGAGGCGGGGCCACCGCTGCCCGCCCGGCCCGGCCCGGCCCGGCCCGGCCCGGCCCCGCCGCTGCCCGCCCGGCCGCCCGGCCGCCCGGCCCCGCCCCGCTGCGCCGCTGATGGCTGGGGACGTCTCACTTCATCTGTCACCAATTCTGCTCGCCTGCCCAGCTGTCAAAACAGGGGGTGTCTTTTTCATTCCAGCTCACAAAGTACCAAAGGGGAAAGGGGCTTTAATGCCTGTGTTTGGACACAAGCAATTATCCCTAATTATTGTTTTTCTTTTGAGCCTGCCCGGCCTGCTGGAGAGCCAGCAGATGAGCATGCCCTAATCCTCCCCAGTCGGCTGATCTCAGTGGGTTTTGCGGGACAAACCGGGCGAGAAGGCTTCGAGGCTTTCATCTCGATGTGAGTTTTGAACTGATTGAAACTCGTTGCGATGGGAGAATTAACCTCGGAGCCCAGGCTTTCAATGGCCTCTGATAAGAGATTATACGTGTTGATGGCAAGCTTTTCTTGGCAAAATGTTTTCAAAGGACTTGGAGCTGTTAAATCAAAGCACTATTGAATTGGTGGTAGGCCCCTTTAGAGCTCTCCCTCCTCCTCGTCCCCTGGTACTATGCGTTGGTAATTACAGGCGGGGTGGGAGAAGGGAAACAAAAAATCCCCCCTGAGATACACACCCATGCACACACGGGTGATAAGCAGTATCGGCCAGAGAACTACAGGGAAGCCAGAGTAAAATTTTCTTAATCCCACAGAGGATAATTACATAAACACTCATGGTGCTTCATGATAAATCCTGTTCTAGTGCAGTTTCCTTTCTTACCTCTGTTTCTTGCTTTTGCAGGGTTGCATAGCAATCCAAAGACCCAGACTTCAATGTTCTTTCCTCAATAATTCACCCTTATAAGAAAGAAAGAAAGAAAGAAAGAAAGAAAGAAAGAGAGGGAGGAAGCAAGGAAATCTCACAGAAGAGTAAGAGGCTATGTGGATCTTCCAGCCATGAATGTGTGTTTATGTGCATAAGAAAAGACAGGTAATATTTAAGAAATTTTGATGAGATTTCTTTAAATAGGAGCCAGTTATTCCTTGAGTTTGTTTCTTTTCCCTCTGTCCAAAGTTTGTGTCCTGGACTCTGGAATGACACATCTCATTAAAGAGTCATCATAATTATTAAATTTGGATCATATTTGGTCATATACTTTCTCTTCCACTGTCTCAGAATGGGGCTTTGGAAAAGCCTGTGTGCATCCATGAAATTTGTCTGCCCCTCAGCTCTTAAGCCTAGGGAATCTCTGTGCTCCAATCCATCCTGGATTTTTCAAATGAGTGTGCATTTGTTCAGAGACAGTTTCAGGACAATGGACGTGGATCTGATTTTGATTGTGGAAGGCTAGTTTAGATTATTGCGGGAAGTAGAAGAGGAAATAAACATTTTCTATTGGGAAGATAATTTACTTCAAGAGAAATGCTTACAAGAGTGTGGCATCCATTGTAGGAAGCTGTCAAACAGGGAAAAGAAAAATGTTTAGCTCTGTTTTGAATTCAGTGTTGATATCTGTTAGCAGGCAAGGAGAGGTGTTTGTATGGGCCAAGGCTTGTTTGTATGGAAGTCATATAACACTTTGGGACTTTCTTATTAAAATGACATTCAGGTTTGAAGCTGAGAGAAATAAAACATTGACATCAAGCCTGGAAGCATACAGATAGAAGAAGTTAGTTAGAGCTGCCCATAGTCAAAGATCACCTTCTCCAATACGGTACCCTGCATCAGTGCATCAGTAAGGAAGAGATAGTGAAAGCAGTGGCAGCACGGCGACAGGCAAACGGCAGCGGGGCAGAGGCGGTGGATGCTGGCAGCAGGCTGTGTATGAGCAGGGGGAACCTGCAGTTTGAGGACGGCTTTTGTTCAGGAAGTGCTTGGACTGAATCTGCCACAAACAGCACTGCAGAGCCAGGACTCCTGCATAGGTCTCCCTTCCTAGCCCCAGTATGTTCACTTTGATGCCTTGATACAAATACACTTGGAAAATGTCTTAGAGGAAATAGAGCAACCTGACCAGGAGCTGGATTGCTATAAGCCTGGTCAATGAACTCTGCATGCAGTATAGCCAGCTGCCTCAGCAGGCACTCCCGGCTGTAGGAGGAGGACTGGATTCAGGACTCTTGTAAATGTATACTGAGGGCTGGTAGTCTCGCTACTTTGATCCTTGGTTTTTCAAATTGATATTTTATTGTGTTTACTTTTTCTCTCTAGTAAAGCTTCTTGCTTTTAAAATCCTTTGTTTAAACTCTTTACCTGTGCGGAAACATCATTCATCTTAGAGCACTCTGCTGGTGTGCCTTGGGTTCCCAGCTCCTGATCCAAGCCTGAGCCAATGTAATTTATATTTTTAACAGAAATCTATGAGACCTTGAGCTCAGCCCTTTTTAATGCCTGTGAGTGTTTGCTAGATGGCTAACATGTAATCATTTTTTTCAATTCAAAAGCAATAATTATTAAAATATTATGATTAAACTGAAAGTTTTTGGGATTCAGTTCCTACAAAACCATTCAGCTCGTACTGTATGTATTATGGAGGTTTCCTGACAGCAGATAATTTAGTGGGAAGTTTGTTAGTAATTGGAAAATACATTTTTGAAAGTTGAAAATTGGTAGGGGTTTTTGTGTGTTTTCATTAAACAGTATCTGAACAACAACTGAAATTCAAAAATGCACATTTTGGCTTATTCAGTTCTTACTGTTGACTGGGTCTTTGACTATTATGGAGAAGCTGTGAAGAGTAATTATAGCTTTACTTGTCCTGATTGTTTTGAATGTTGGAGTGTTCTGCAAGGGAGTCTAGAGAGTTCACAAGCTGTGCAGGGTCTCAGTAGAGTTTATACATTGTACAGGATCTTTTCTTCTTTGGTGAAGTGCCTGAATTGTCAGTAAACTGTTGCAAAGCTTGTCAGGAAAGTGTATTTGCAGAGTTTATACTCTCCATAGAAGCAAACAGCTATAATAATGGAAAAAAATGTGGATTTTATAGCTTACATAGGATGAAAAAAACCAACAGTTAGAGCATATAGAATAGAGTGGCTTTATATACATTTGACAAGTCTAAAGATTCATCTGGGGCCAAGGCTGTTTCATTAATCATTGCTACTTCAGTAATGTGTACAAATCCTAAGCAGTTAGAATGTTTACCATATAAAATAGTGTGGGTCCAATTTATAAAATTAAAAAGATGGTTTCAGCCCCAAAGATCTTAAAATCTATATATTCAGTGAGAAGCAACAGTTAGACCCAACAAACATATGGTGGAAATGTGCTCTAACAGCAACACCAGTATCAGTCCAGAGGCAGCCGCAGCACACCAACAGCTCGGCTATGGTCAGCGTAACACAGACTAGCACCCAAGGCTGAAGGAGAGAGGCCCACGGCATCTAATACACTGATGAACCTTATGAGGTTCTTGTGATCAGAAGGGTACTCTGGCTCAGTGGCTTCTGTGGGCTTGATATGTGTAAGAGTTTTGGCTCTAGCAGTCTCTGGCCAAAATTTATGACATAGGAATAAATGACTTATTCATGCACCCCCATTTATGCATCTCCATCCCATCTGCTCCAGTACTTCCAACATCTTACCTCTCACCCTCCAGATTCAGCAAGTCTTTCTTCCCTAGAGCAAGGAGGCCACATCTATATTTCCTCTCCAGACATTTCACACATAAGCACTAGACATCACAGAATCACCACTGGTCGCAGAATCTGATTAACCAAACCACAAAGAGTTCCAACTCGGTGCCCCACATAATGTCAGCAAAGGATCTTATAGCCACTAAGTGATAATGTCTGAGCCCATTACTATGTGTCTGCCCATTGCCCATTGAAACCAACATCACCATAACTATTTTCTCTTCTCATACAGATTGGCTATCTAATCACAGGAACATAGCTATACAATCCAGTCCCTGCCTTTGCATTATTCTTTACCGTAGGTCAAAAAATGCTTCATTCTTCAAAGCGATAACTAGACCATGTAGAATTTGACTTGAGTTGTGGCTCATTAGGAACAAAGGGGAGCTACTATGTGAAAGCATCCTGTGGGCCAAATGCCACAATCCTTATTTTTATACACACTACTTGTGAGTATTCCTATTGGTCCCTGTAATTGTTTTCAGTATTTATTATGACCAAAGAATGAAAAATAGTGAGAATATCATTATATTCTTTGTCAAGTACTAAATATATGGTGTTGCAGAGACAGTTTCTTTTGTATCTGGAATCTAGTTGCAAAACATTCAATCTTTTTTAGCTATAAGTGAATTATGTTTCTAATAATAATAATAATAATAATAATCAGATTATTTTCTGAAGTAAAAGGTAAGTCTTTGGAATGTTATCACTTTTTAAATCAAAGTTTTGCCAGGGAAGATACTAATGTTTGGGTATAGCTTGATACAGTGTAGTCATATTTAAAAAAAAAATCAGCTCATGGAAATCCACAATCACTTAAGAAAGGACTTCTATAACAGTCCATTTTTTTCTGACTTATGAGACCCAAAAGAAAAAAGACTTCAGCCTGTAGCAGTTGTCGCAAGCCACAGAGGAGAAATTACAAAAAAAATGATAACATGCAAATGCTGCAAGGAAAAGAAAAGTTGGCCAGGAAAGTTTAATGATCTTAAAAAAAATACAGGCAAAGGCAAGTTCAGATACAAAGCAACTGGCAATGGGCTCAGACATTATCACTCAGTGGCTACAAGATCCTTTGCTGGCATTATGTTGGGCACTGAGTTCATTCTGGCACACTGCCCATGGGACATCTTGCTAATATGCAGAGTAATGTGTGCAGAATCAGATACTGTTTGCAGAGGCAGAAACTTGGATTAACTCATTTTTACTGTTCTACTTCCCATATCCATTTCAGAAGAGAATCTTAGTACAGAATCTTTTCCTTAATGCCCCTTACACGTAGCTCAGTTAAACCAATTAAATTAATTCTATTATTATTTTTATCAGTTGTTTCCCTTATTATTCTGCTGTTGGTCTGTTTTAAGTAATACTCATTTTCAAATACCTCTAAATACACAGTCCTTAAAAATCAAATATCTTCCTCCAGGCACAGCCTAAAGAGTACACATTTCTCAGCTCAAAGTTACAAATCTTCATCAAAGCCTGCCTTTTACACTAAATGTAATATCTGCATATGCAAATCCCCTAGGTACTTCTCTACATACAACTGCAGAACTCGTATCAGTCCATGATCTTTCTTTCAGCTCCAAACACACTGTCTGTCTTGGCCATACACAGTCAGACAGATGCAGACACAAACATGGGCACAAGCCCTTTAAAGGAATCTTATTTTTTGGCTGATGCTGTGAAAGTTTTGTCACCATGAGAGTCTTTACCTTCTTAAAAAGAGACACATTCTAACCTATGCAGTGATTACCAGTAATATCAACCTTTTCCTTTTAAAAAAGCTGGGAGGAGGACAAACACATCTAATCTAAAATCACTAGGGCTGTAGGAGACATTTTTCCTTTTTTTTTTTTTTTTTTTGAACAGGCTTAATATTTATTGAAATGTTCACCTGAATTCTAACATTTAATTTCCATCCTTAATTTTTGTTTTGACAGTATGGCTTTCTCTCCCCTGGCACCTCATCTTCAAAATACACCCATGCACATTTTCCCTGAAACCTGTGAGAGCAGAATGGAGTGCCTTGCTTGGGTACGCATCTGCAGCAAGTACTGACTAAGTGGTCGACTGGACACCTAAATGAGAGCAGGTGAGGGTGGATTTTGTTAGCTTGTGCAGCTAGCTGGATATAGGCAAAGAAATGCATTTTTACATGCAGTTATGCTGGTGCAGCTTTGAAAACAAGATGATGTCTGCACCAGGTCTTCCATACCCACAAGAGTAAGAGCTGAGACAGAAATGGGAAGAAATGATAGATGTCATACTTTCTCAGGTTATAACATATCCTAAAAAAGCACAGAGAGACCCCTTGGAAACAGATACCTTTCTAGCAGAGGGACCAATCTGTGGACTCCTCGCGAGTCCTGTGCAGTCTCCAAGCAACGAGTGCAGCTCCCATGCCTCCTGGTCAGTGACTAGCTGTGAGCTCCTGGCCATCCCAAATCCCCTGTGATGTGCAAGACAGCAGGGGCTGAAGAGGCTAATAGCACCGGGTCATCCTGTGATGCAGCTTCATATGCAGCCTAGCCATGCCTCCCAGTGGGGCAGTGGGCCCTCAGCTAGCCTTTGGTGTAACTCAAGTGCTCTCTGTTTTCCCTGCCTCTGAAGCACAGAAGCAAGTGGCATATGCATGGTAGCTCGCCATCCCTTGAAGATTCTGGAATACAGCTTGTGTGATGGGGGATGCTGCTCACCCCAGCCTAAAGGTTAGAGCACAGGGCTAGGAGGCCTGTCACAGGCCATAATGCGAGCTTTGTCTTTCTTAAGTAAATCTGCAATCTGTACTCCCTGCAGAAAAGCAAGGCATAGAGTCCTACTGCACCTGTCAATTTAACTTGAGGATAATTTCCTCTGGATCTGAAATAGTCCCATCAATTTAATTTGTGGCATACAATTAAAATATGACTGAAAGCGGCAAAAAGAAAAAGGATTCTCTGGGCTACTTGGGAGCTCCAGCCCAGACCCTACTCCAGGCTCCAGCTGTGGCCAACCTCTGAGACAAATGAAAAAAAAACAAGCCTCCCAAACAAAATTTATATGCTGTAGAATGCACTAAGGGAAAAATACCTTCTTTTTCCTCTGCAGGCTCCTAGCTGAAGTCATAAAGCATGACATGTTTGTTTTTAGTTGACTTTGGACAAATCTTTTCAATGAATTATGCATTTTGAACACTTTCATTTGATACACTAAAGAGTGATATGAGAACAAAACCATAGCTAATAGAAAAAAGAAACCCTTATGTACTTGAATTTTAACTAAGGTGCATATCTGTCATGTTTGTGTGTCGTGTTTCATTTACCTCAAGACGAGAGAACACTTCCCCTGCTCTAACAGTCCTTAATCCAGAAAGAAGTGGCCAAGTGCACTGATAACAATAGTTTCAAGACTGCAAAACTAGTGACAGTTGACCTAAAGGATCTGGAAGGCAAAACTTTTCCTGATAGATGTTAGGAAATGATTCACAATGATTCTATTTAAACTTTCAGCCTCTGTCTTCAGTGTCCAACAAATGTTTCTGTAGAAGCATGACAAAGGAACCCTAAGATATAGCTCACTGGATGAATAATCACAACAAATAATTTATATGATTAATTTTGTTCTTTTATCTCCATTCTATTAGAACTATTTTAGCAGATGTCAGCATTTTAAATGCAATTGTTTTTAGAAATGGTTGAGTGTGTCTTCAGAAATAATTGCTGAACTTCAAGTCCTTTATGGTCAGCTGCAGTGATAATGTGCTGTATGTTAGAACCTAGAAAGCAGACTATTGCAGGCATTTTCAGCTTACAGATGTTGTTGGGTTAGTTTTTGGTGTCATAAAGAAAAGGATTCAAAGCTATTGAAAACAGCTGTTTCTCCTGTTAGTGCACTGGATGCTTGTCTTCTTGCTTTATATTTCAAAATATCAGTGTCAAAATTTACCATTACTGCATAAACTGAAGACACTTTGATCTAAAGATAAGATAGGATTGTTCAATCTGTATTAAGTAGCAGCTGCCCTTAGTGTATTTAAAAATACAATAAAATAGAATATTTTGATTATTATTCTGTAGAAATATGACAGGCATGAAATAAAATAAAATAAAATAAAGTAAATGATAGGACAGTCACAAAATAATTCTGAATCAACAAAATATTTTGAAATTTTAAGTGTATTTTCAAAAACATAATTTGTATGTAAATATTTTTACATATTTGATTCTCAGGGATTTTAAATATTTGGGTGTCTTTTTTTAATTTTATGGAAACAAAATTCAAAGCCTCACTACAACCTGTAAAATAAAAATTCTGAATGCCAGATGGCTTTTAATGCTGCCTGGACCATGTGAATCCTTTGAAAAATGTATTAAAATGTAAGATGCAAGATACAGAAACCATGAAAAACTTTTTAAATTCATCCATGAGATGACAAGGGATACTCTAAAAAATGGAAGTGTAACTGGAACAAAGGAAGGAGGAGAAAGGCACAGAAAAGAGAAAGGAGGAAGGTGACACCTATGCCTCAATTTAGAGGAAATGATGTACACCATTTATTCAAGAATTAAGGAAATATTTCATACATTGGTATGTTATTGGCAGAACATTAGATGCATCTCACAACAATCAGTGGCCATTGTGATTCTGTTCTGGGAATGACCACAAAAGGGCTGTGCACAAATGTGGTTGTTTGACATACTGCATAAACCCATTTATCACAGATTCAACTCCCAGATGCTCTCAATGCTGTGTCCAGTCAGCAAAAAGCATTTGCCCATCTCCCCTGGGTCAAAAAAGGCCCATTAGAAGCACTGCTCTCTTATCCATGTGCTGAAACTGCTATCTGGGGCAGCTAATTATATGTTTCACTCTTTCACTCCCAGAATCAAATGTATCTCTAAGTCTCCATATCATTGATTACATTAACTGGAAATATTTACAGGAAACATAGTGAATTTTACTTCACCCTGAAGACAGAAACAATACTCTTTGGACCTTTGGGTTTTTTTACTTTGTAAAATTGTGCAGAACGGGGAGAGCAAACAGAGAGAGCAAATCTACTGTAAGAAAGAAGTCTCTCTAAGTTTGACTTACAATAAATGTCACATTTCTGAGAAAATTGTACTTATAATTTTTATACCTTGCCACCAGTATGGTGTCTGAATATATCAAATGAAGTGTTAACTTTTGATGATCCTTTTAGTACATGTTGCCATGGTTCTTGCGATAACACAGAAAGATGCTGATTACACTGAGCGGGGAAACAGACAAACACTTCTCAAGACTGTGACCTTGCTAGGCTCAACTCTAACGGCATTCAGTGTGGAGCAGTCCTTGGTTGGGAAAACTTCCCAGTGAAGGGTTACTGGGTTGCAGTAGGCAGTTGACAAGTTAGAAACTCAACGAGCAGCACTCCTCTCTCGGCATTAGAAGTGAATCAATACTCCTGTACTGTCCTGGGAGGCAATCTGGTACAAAGGTGCCTAGATAACCAAGTCCGACCAAAAGTTAGTTACCTAAAAATCTTGGGGAAGATGGACTTGCACTTGTTGAGAGACACTGTCTTTGGGGTAAAACACAGCCAGCAGCCTATGATCATTCAGTCTAATTGAAGTTGGGAAGATGGTTTTTAAAAGATGAAAATAGTTCTCTGCATGGCCTGGCTGCAGTGGGGTTGAGTTCTTGTCTGCTATTCTGCCCCTCTGGTCTCCTTCTCTTGTTTCAGTTGCTTACAGCACACTCACATCCTTTCTGCCCCAAACTTTTCTGAATTGCTGTGACTCACTTCCTTTCACCCGATGGCATATATGGTGTTGTTCAAGAGGATTTCATATAGTCAGTGTCCTGCTATTTGTACTTTAAAGTTCAAAAAGGCAAGCTATTTTTGTATATGTTGCATTCATCATCATGGTCAGAAGGTCTAACTTAGGCCTAAATTCATGAGGATGTAGGGAAAAAAAAATCTAGTCAATTACTTTTTATCCCCAGTGTACTTCTTGTATGACATACATTTAGGAGAGCTGCTCATGTCCTGGTTATTGGAGTCTATTCCATCAGCTCCTTGCTGTAGGGGTGTTTCCTGCTCTTCCCCCTCTTTGTTTAGCAGTGTATTGCTGCAGCAGACAGCAGCAACAGGGAGGTCTCTGCTCTGCGTGAGGAAAGTGTTCCTGAAATGTCATGCTTTCCTTAGAGTGGCTCACCAGTAGTAACTTAGTGATAGGAAGTGTGTGCTGGGGGAGCATTTTAGAGGATTATAGTGGCCACAAATGAGCAGACAAGAGTAGTGGTAAAGCTACATCATTGACAATGAGCTGTTGCATGCAACTTAAACCACTAACAGGCATTTTTACCAATATTGTATATTTTAACCTTCATGACCAAAACAGCCTTTATCATCAAGAAAATAGTTTGCTGGCATAGCTGACTCCACATTAGGAATAATTAGCCTTAGTCCTCAAAACATTGCTTACGTACTTTCCAAAAGGCAAGCTTTAAAAGACAACAAATCCTTAACATAGTTTCATCCAGCAGAAGTTCGTACACTTATAGTATGTTTTTCTCAATGGGTACTATCTATACACAGTCCAGTTTGTAAATGTGGAGAATGACATTATTTACAAGAAATATATTTGTCAGCTCTTTTCATATCATTTACTGCTATCCTTGGCCAAAGAAATGTAAGTGGGGAGATGTAGCATGGGTTTTCTGTTTTGTTTTGGGTTTTTTTCATTTTTGGGGGGAAGGGGTTGTTCTTTTTCAATAGGGGCAATCTCAACTTCATGGAAAATGCCAAACTGGAGATAATAAGGAATCAGAAATTCTCTGAAGCCATTGTTATTGGACTTAAACTAGAATAGTAAATTCAGATAGATCTCCTGTTCTCTGCCAGCTGTTCTTAGATTGAATTTACAAAGCTAATTACTTTTTTTCTATTGTGCTTTCCAAAGTTTTGTTGATGTTTCTGTTTTGCACGATCTGATGGAGTTTTGATGCAAATTAATAGAACAGGGCAAGAGACTGAGGTAATTTCATTTAGGAAACAGATGTTATATACCTTTATGTAGACTCTACAATTTAAAGATAGATTTAAAAGTTCATTTAAAATTAAATATTATATGTGATGTTCTTGAAATTCTTCAAGAGAAAACTAGAGAAGCCCCAAGGAAATATTCATAAACTCAATTTTTGCATTGTGTTAGAAGTGACTGAAGCGATTTGGTTACAGCATATGAGTACCAGGACCTTTATGGTGTTAGAAACTTTTAGGAAAATGGGAGAAGTATATTTTGTACAAAATGTTGTGTGCTCTCTTGCTGGATCTTCAGACATCTTTTCTAACATCCTATGTTCTGAAATGCTTAGTTGCATACAAAACCTGCTCACATTAAAGCTAATAAAAACTTGTCAAATCCAATGGGAGCAGGATTACTAAATAGCTCTAAAGTTAAGAGAAGGGGCAAGTGCAACTCATTCACATATAGTAGATCAGAGTTGTAGTTAATCACACAGGCATATTTTCTTTGCTTATCTGCTGGTAGATGTTTGTGTTATCAGCCATGAAATTGGTTGCAGTGCTGGAAATAATGACTTTCAGAACAGGCTTTGTATCCTTGTTCTCTCCACAGGAATTTTGAAAATATCCCTTACCTGACTGCTGGCAAGGTATTTGTAATACTTGCTAACACACCAATAAAATTACATGTAAAAATTATCTCAAAGTTTTGGGCCAAATTTTGCTCTCCACTGTACTAATGTTAATATAGAGAAAAGCTACTGAGTTTCCACTTGTGTAACCAAAAGCAGAGTTTTGCCTTAAGGAATGTAAGTGCAAATAGCAAGGTATTAAAAACACAGATGTATAGATAAAGGTCCATGTGTGGAAATGTTTTATATTAAGAGGCAGTTGCTGAAGCCAGTGAGAGTTTTGTCCATGCAAGGCTCATTTAGTCCAATATTTTTCTTCATGAGTAGTTTTAGAGAAATCTTTAATTAAAGCCATTCATTCTGCCTAGCCATTAATGCTTTGGATCACTCCTCCTCTCCTCCCATACCCTTTTGTTATTTTGCTGGACTGATGCTAGACCAAACCTGAATTCTTCTCTGGCCAGGTATGCAACCAAATTTAGCAGTGTAGCCCTTATTTTTTCACTTCAGCAGAGCATTATTTGCAGTGAATCAGAAATATAGTCATTTGTGATAACTGGCTGCATAGAATACATAAGCCTTTTTTTGCCTTTGCATTAAAGGCCTCCTAAGTTCTCTGCATAAAATGTCATTGTAACACCTGAAGAAATTTCTGAGGAGAAAGGTTCAGTGAAAAACAAATTCAGCTATCCTGCTGTTGAATGAAGATGATGGAAAATATTAAGCAAACTAATTTCAGTTTTCCATTGCCTGCTGAGAAACCTTGTCACCTGACTTCAGCATTTCTAAAAGTAGGCTCAATAATGCATGAGTAATAATCCAATAATGGAGTAATGCTCTAATATGAGTAATATTCTGTTTTATTTTTTGGTTACCAGTGTGTGATAAAGACTTGTCCTTTGACTCCTTCATTTAGATTGGAAAACATAGTTATAGCAATGTTGTATTTATTTCAAATACAATCCCTTCTCACTAGGACCCTACTAGCTTATAGAGCCCAGTGCTACTCAGGTGATTCAAAGCAGCATGGTGAATGGGATCCTATGAGATTTTACATTTATTATCATTTGTGCTTTTACATTTTTCATTGTTTTTCACTATTTTCAACATGTGCATGCAGGGCCAGAAGCAAGGAGGGATGTGGACGTGATTTATTTTTGTGCTGTTTTTTATAAATCCTTTGCTGAGTTAAGTAATCTGTTCTGTGTTGATATCAGCCTTACCTTTCAGAGATCTAGATCTTGGTCAGTGTGGTCAGAGCTTCTGAGTCCTTCATCAGATTATTCTTCCAGATCCAGGTAGACTGTGGGGAAAAAAGTGTCAGTCATGGAATTAATTATCGGACCTTAACAAACAATTGTAGTAATTCTAAACTTTTCAAATTTTTTGTGTTTGACTTTTCAGCTTGAAGTTCTTTTAATCTAATTTTGACATTAATAAAATAATACAATTACTTTTAAAATATCTTGTACTGTTTCTCCAGTCACAGCACTCCATGCTGTTTCCAATGACTCAGCTGGGCTTAAAGTTCTGACAGAGGTAGAAGTCACTACATGATTTGTGTTTTTGGAGGCTGAATCACTGCTAATGTGTTTTGCATTGAATGATGCTATCATGTCTGTGGTATAGGTGGATCTCATGTTTTTCTTTAGTGCCAGACTATGTTTGGGTGGCCTATAGGGAGAGTGTAGATGTGTATGTGTGTGTGTACACTAGAAGTTTGCAGAGTTCAGGGCACATGATGGAGAACTCCATCTTGGCTTTCTGCTAGTACACTCTACCCTAGGAAAATAATAATACATTTGTTTGGAAGTTGTGCATACAGTAGGAAATATAGTTTTATTCATAACAAATGTACAACAAAATAAATCCAGAGGTTCTTTGATAGTGAAGGTGGAGAAGAGGGAGGTCCAGGAAGCAAAGACCATGTTTCTCTTTTTATTTAAGTCTTGTTGGCTCTGCCTGCTTTTGTCTGAGCTGAACAGACTGGAAAAGGCATGAAGCATTCGCAAATCCTGCTCTGGGTCCCCACAGTGTCCTGGTAGACAGTGTGAGAACAGCGTGAGTCCAGGCTCCTCCCATACACCATGGGCGCCTGTGGTAAGTGACTTTCTTCTCCTCCAGGCCATGGCAGTGTCAGGTGGGCAGGTGGGACACAGGGAGGTGGCTGGCCAGGCAGAGACTTCTGGGGCTCATCCACACGGCAGGAGGGCATGTCCCTGAGTATGTTTAATGCCTGCTGCCCACCTGAGGTGTTCCCTGAGCAAACCAGTTGGATGGCCCTGAAGCAGGCCAAGAAGGCTTCTGCAGGTAAACTGTATAGCTGACTGGTGAACTTAGCATCAAAGTCACTCTGCATTGCAGGATAGATATTATCATCTCAAGATTAATATTTGCTTAAAAATAGCACTGGTGCTGAGCAAATGAAAACTTCTTTACCAATCTACACCGTTCAGAGGAGGGGCAGTTATTTTCACTTTTCCGTTTCAACTTTATTTTTGTTTAACCTATATCTTTTTTTAATAATCTGAGCAAGCAGCCAGAAAATTCTCAGCCTTAAGCGAAGAAGAAACAGTAGTCCTGTGAGTTCCAGATATCTGTATTGGTGTAGGCTCTGCATGTGCATAATTATTTATTATTGTAAATGGCATCATCTACTAGCATATGCAGAATTGCTCATAACTTAGTAGATTCAATAAAGCTGCTGTTATTTCTTGCAAATGTCTTTTTGAGTGTGTCTCTTAGCATGGCGCCAGAAGTGAAATAAATTTCGCTGCTTAATTTCTTTGCTGTGGCTGACTGAATAACTTCAGGCATGGCTGAGAGCAATACTTCACTCTCTGATGCAACGTGTATACACGGTTATTTGTGAAAAACAGAGTTTTTCCAGGGAAGCATGGAAACCTATATGAAATAGAAAAAGGAAAGACAGCAATCTGGATGCCACACTGAATATAGAACATACAGCAAAGAATGCTTTTTGACTTCTGTATTTTGAGCTAAACTAAAGAAATATCCAACAAAATCTTAAATACTTTGGAAAAGTAATAGGTACCTAAGAGAAATGTAATGCTTTTTATTACATCCACTGACAGTAAAATTCAAGTCACAACTAAGTGCAAAGTTTCTGCAAGAGTTTGGCAGACTTACAGATGAAATCAGATACTGGAAAGTGTTAAGAATCAGTAACAATGAAGGTACCAGGCATATATTGTCATGTTACAGTTGGAACTTGACTGCGTTATTGATCAGCAAAAAAGCAAAAAAACCTAAGACAAAAACAGCTGAAATTACAGACGATTCACATAAGGTCAAGTACAGACATAACCATAAACTGAAACAAACCAAAATAGGTTTTGTGCACAGAAGGATGAGCAATATAGATGTTATGGGAAAACACTTGACAGTTGCTTTTTCTTGCTTCCAGAAAAGAAATCGTTATGCAAAAATATACCCATAATGCTAGAACTGTTCTCCTCTATTGCACACCAAGTGGACGGTGAGAATAACACCCCCTTTGCTGGGTTTGCCTTCACTAGCACCTGCTAGGTGAGCCCCTGAGAAGCAAAGATTAAATATGGTACATGGGTACAACTTCAGCCAAGTAGCCCAGACTGTAGTGTATTAAGCTTTAAGAGTAACAGCAGGAAGAATTCAGTAAAGAAATCTCCCTTGCAAACTAGCAAGATGTTCTGGGCAAAAGTTATTCAATGGTACTTGAGGGCAAGTGTTTTGGGGTGACATGCACTGGCAGACCCTGCCAAAAGCAGGGCCTACAGAAAGCACCTTCCCTACTTTTGGCAGAATGGAGTGAAAAGCTTTGTACAGTGTAGTGTAATAATAATAATAATAATAATAATAATAATAATAATGTCATGCCATGTACAATTCCAGCTAAGAGCATTTCACATGAGAACAGATCATTCATTTATACAGGGGTGCTTTCAGAGGCCATTCGTATTTTCTTGGAGAACATCACTTGGATATCAGCCCTGAGCTGTAACCAATGTAATTGCCACCAATGGGTGGCAATTGCCTTGAAGAAGAAACTTAAAAAAAACAAACTGAGAACCATGTGGAGATGAGGAATCTTGAATAAAGTTATACAACTAACAGAATGGATGAGCAATATGATATCTATTAAAAAACAGACAAACCCTACATGCTTATTGTTCAAATCTAAAATGAAATCTCATGATGTGGAAAAAAAATAGAATTGCCCTGTAATCACACTGATAATTAAATGTGTTCAGTTTCATTATAGGAAAAGAGATGTATATTAATTCTATAAAGCAAGTTCCTATAGCCTGAAACATGCATTTGTGTAGTTCATTTTCACGTTAACTATTTATTGACGCAAAAATTATGTAGCAGTATTCATAAAAACTGTAGGCTAAGGGAAGTTGCAAATGTTTTTCTGAATGTGTATGCATTTCCACTGTTTTTACAATTTCTGAAGGAAAAAAAATATACAAAAAGAAGGAAAGAAAGTTGCCCTAACGTCCCTTCCTATGTTAGCGAGGGAGGGTGTGTGCATTGCTGTGTGGAATCCCAAGCACAGGCTTCGGTGTCAGGAGATGTGATGTGGATTTACCCCGTGCTTTTACTCACAATGTGGCCAAACAGAAATCACCAGAGGCAAGTTGGTTCCTTCAGGGTTCCCGGAAGTGAAGCACACTGCCCCAGCAGGGTGAGTCAGAGACCCAAAATGAAAGCCTGGCTTCAATGTCTTGGAAAGGGTGAGGCAGCTCAGGAAGCTGAGCCACAATGACACGCACATGGAGGAGGTTGTTACGGAGAGGTCACCAGCATCAAGTGTGAAACTTAGCTGTGTCTATGTTTCTGCTTCTCTCTGGAGTGTAGCACTTTCTTGGGATTCAGAGTCTTTGGCTGCCTAACCGAGCCAGGCTCTTTCTCTTTAAAACATGGCCATGAAAGCTGCCTGCTATCGTTTGGTAGCCTATGAGTTTGCTCATTAGAGCAGAGAATGAGATACTCATGAGCAGCCTATGAAGAGAGAGGCCCACCTCTCATCTCTGCTGCTGAGAGGAGACAGAAAGTAGCTTTAACCTCTACTGTAGGAGTACTTAGCCTGAACAGCCACTGTATAACAGAACTACAAGATCCAGTGCATATTGGCTCCTACAGCATGGACATTTTAGGATCAGTATGTTGGTATTCAACTACTCAAAGCCCAAACAGACTTGGCAACTACTGGAGTGTGAGCTATCTGAATTATTTCCTTGGATTTAAATACCTAAATTCTTCTTAAGTATCATTTTAGATGCCAAAGTAGCCTCTCTACTCCTTGCCATTAGCCCCTATAGCTACATCTGCACTGTCTCTTGGAAGTCATGCAAGGGAACAACCTGAAACACAGTGTTTTCTGACCCACCTCCTGCACCTTTATTGCTGCTGGTGGGACTCAGGCAGTTCCCCGGATTCTCACCCTGCAAAAACTCCACACCTGGATGACATTACCGGACAGAAGCTTTCCTGCCAAAATGCTCTCCCTAGCTTGCTTCCCTAAGAAACTTTACTGGCCCATGTCCCCTGCCCCATCTGCTGCTGGATGGCAATGATATTTGAATACCGCATTTAAAGACATGATGCAGACCACAGAGTCATGCAACTTTATTACTTGTTTAATTTGAAAACAACCTAGAAAAAAATTTCATTCCACTCACTTGTGGTTTCCCCATCTGGAGGACATTGAGCTAGTCTCACTGAGAGAGCTGTCACAAGCATATTGGGTGGATCTCATCCCTGTTTATGCCAGTGGGATGTGCACATTATCACTCATTGATTCTACTGGAGTTTTTAGTATGAGCACCAAGGAGGGACTATGCCCTTCCAACAACTGGCATTGCCATATAAATTAGGATCTCCCAGTGTTTTGACTTCATAAGCTGATTAAAGACAAAACCAAAACATGTACTGCTTAGTTATGCATTTTTTTCCAGGCTACCAGTATTTTCTAGTTCTAGGTACAAGTCCTTGAAAAAGCAACAGTTAGTGCAATGTGTATTTCAAGCACAGTTAAAAAAGCACAAGAAGTAAGAGAGCAAAGAGGAAGGAACAATTTTAGTTGCCTAGTGGAGAAAGCATTGCAAGAAGAGCACGTACCATTTAGCGGGACCCAGGGCCCCCATGGCTCTGCAGAGGCTCTGCCACTGCAGCGTAGCACCCTGTGTTAGGGCACTCCCATTGCTGTATGACTGGCAGTACCCTGATGCAAAGTGCAGCAAGTAACCCTGAGGATAACTCCTCTCAGCTAACTTTAGGTATCTCTCAAACATATATCTTCATCCAAACTATACATCTAGGCTCTTTTACAGTGAAAGGAGAGAGTAAACTTCTGGAGAGCAAATCAACTCACTGATTTTTTATTAATGAGATGAATTGCTTTCAGAAAATGTTTCTCTTGCTGTGTTTTTCCACTACTGTAAAGGAAAACTAGATGATTTGCTTGATGTACAATTTATACTTATAAAACAAGGAAGCCTCACCCATGATACATGAATTTTCATTGTAGGAGAGAAGTCACAACAATGGGAAGAGAACTAGGAGGTGTTTACCAGAAGTATCTGTATCTGTGTACTCCCTGTTAGCACTCACCTGTGAGTAACAGATTATTCTCAAAACCTCCCTGACTCTGATTTGGAACGGGGACTTGAACTCAGCTCTCCCGTATCCCAGGAGAGTAGATCCACAGCCAATCTGTTGGATAATTGCACTCTCTCTCTCCTGTAGAAGCTGTTCTGTTTTGTATGAATAATTAACTACTCATTGCAGTAGTGGTTTGGACCTGACTTGCCCACATCCCAGATGAGCATGCTAACCCGCAGGCTGGCGAATCACTCTTTCACATTTCCCGTTCCCCTCTCTGGCTCAATGAACATTTAATTATTTATACAAAGAGTTTAATATAGCTTAAAGAGACAAAAGGCTCATTTTGGGATAACCTGGGGAGTAGGAGACCTGGATTGAAGTACTCGCTGTGAACCAAGCCAAAAGAGAATTCGAAAACTGGTCTTCCCTGTCCTCAGGTAAGTTCTTGCTCTCAGGAACATTGGGCTAAGTATGATTGTGTGCACAGCAGGGCACAGAGAAAGGCCTTCTAGATATCGTAGCAATGATGCCTAGCTGCCTACTTCCAAAGGGGGGTCATAGCTGAGAACCCCAGCTGGACATGGCTGGGAGTCATACACCTGAATGTCTGAGGCACGGCTCTCCTTAGCGTTTCACACCAGGAAGTCCCCTCTCTCAGACACCTACCTCTTCCTGTGGCCGGTAGCAGAAGCGAGAATGCCTGCTTTGGGAACAAGGATCCCAAAGGGAGCCTAAGCCCCAATGACTGATCTGCATTCTTTCATCATCTTACCCCTTGTTCCTCTGACTCCACAGATTCATCACAGGGGCTCCAGGAAATTATAACCGAGTCTTTGGACTCAGTTAGGTGTAGTACCTGATGTGAACTTGAATTCTCCAGCTGAAGCAGAGCGTTTCAGTTGCAGCAATACTGACCAGGCTTTAGGGCTTCTTCCAGGTGTGCCAGTTGTGCCCGCCCTGCATGGGGGGGGGGGGGGGACTCCAGTGTACACCAGGCTCTCATCCCACTCAGGTGCCTTTTGCCAGCAGGGTCAGAGAGCACAGGCCAAAGTAGGGCCCTGCTGCATGCTGACATACAGGTGCATGTGGGCAATTAGGAGACTGGACTCTACTGCAACATCAGGCTTACAACCATGCGGCAGCCAGGGAGACCAGTTGTACGTGTAGTCTTACTGTCCACAGTCACACTGACATGACATTTAAACAAACAAATGTCCTCCAGAGTGTTCACTGTGTTTTGTGAGAATTCTAGGAGAAAAATGTTTCTGCTGATATGGCAATCTGTTCTAAAGAAAGCTTCCATTTGTAGTCCAGAAAGAGGGGAAATTCCCACTGAATCCAAGTTTTTAACTGATGAGGACTAAGCAGTGATTTACAAAAAATTGCAATGTCTTGTCATTCAATCCCACCAGAAGTGTCTGTGCCAGCAAAGATAGGGGGGCACCCCTATATTTGCTTCTATCAGATAAGTGTGTGGTCCTCAGGTACCTCACAACACTGTACATTACCTGCCTGACCCAGACATGTTACTTCAGTGTGTGCCTGTACTGCAGAGTGAGGGGGCTGGTGGTTTGTCTGGACGTGCAGATTCATGTGGTGCAGAAAATTCAGCTTTCTGTCTTAATGGCTCCTGAGAGAGGTCAAATCCATTGCAATAGACTTCAACTCACAGCAGTTTGCTGAAGAGAACAGAATCCTTCACTAAGGTTAGAGAAAGCCAGGGAGGGGGGTAGTATTAGTTTTCTAAAAAAGAAGGAAAAACAGCCTTGAAGTACAAATGTTACAGAAGGTGTTGGAATTATTGTGGGTGACAGGAGCTCACAGGCGAAATCCTTTGTCTGTCAATTGTGTTTTATAGTATTGACTTGACCTGCCATTGTTCTCTGAAGGAATCCATCTTTTCAAGATGAGTGACCTTTGGCTTAGCCAGCTTGAGGTGTTTAAGGCTATAACTTCTGTCATTAATGCAGAACATGTTCTGGTTAACCTTGAAAAATATTTGGAAATGAACACAGGAATATCTGCTGAGCAGAGTGATTTGTGAAGAGCAAATATCTGCCTGCTGTCCACTTTATCATGAAGGCTGAACCTGCTGGTTATACGCTACAAAACCTGAAATAACACCCAGCTGGCTGGGAGAGTGCCACTTTTTCTTTATTCTATTATAAGACTGAAGATCTCCTGTGCGGTTATTTTTGTTAACTGTAGTTTTTTACCTTTCCCTGGTTGCCTGCACCTCTGAAAGCTGCTCCCTCTTGTGGGCTAGTGAGATTTATGGCACAGGATATGAATTACACAATGCTTGACCCTTTGCATAAAGCGGGAGGGTGGGGGCAAGACAGGGTTTATGAACCAGAAAGGGGGTCATTCATAAACTTGATTTGTGACTGATCATCTTCATTGTTGCAAGACACCCACATTCACCTTCCTTAGAGACAAGTGATAAATTTAAATTGCTAACTAAACATTTGCAAATTCTTCTGAAAGAAATAGGATTGTCCTCTTGAGTAATGATTCTCCTTTCTAGGAAACAAAGACAGTGTTCCAATTCTCATCAATATAATAATAGTAAATGGCATTTACATGTCTGCTTTCCTCTGTAGGAAATAATCTCACAACAGTTTACAAAGGAAGTCAATATCATAATGCCTTAGGAACGCAGAAGTGAAGGAACTGCTCAGCATCATAGTGGTTTCTTTTGATTGCTAATTCTGCATGCTGGTTTAGTGACTGTATGCAAAGCATTTGAAAATCCCGTTTCCTGAGGAGCTGATGTCATTAGGCTGAGACTGAATTTCTATTCTGGCTATCATCAGCATTGATAACTCCAGATTTTGGATTATGGTAGAACATCTCACTGAACTTTTAATTTATATCATATATCTTGGTCCAACAGTAGATAACTTAAAATCAAAGAAGACCTGTAATAAATGTGGCTGTCTCAAATACTTGCATGAATATTCCTTCAGAATGCTAGCACTAAAATGTTTCTACTTTTGTCTGCAGGGTCTTGTTTTGTCTCTGCTAACTATTTTTTTATCAACACATTTCAGAAAGCAATATGGGAGATTATATGAAATCCCCACTCTGTATCTTCCTCATCCTTACTCCTGGAGGGCTCTAGCAATGGGATTGTGGTGTAAGGGGCAAAATGTTAGCAGTTCTCTCTTCCCCTTTTTCTGATAGTGCTTAAAAGACTGATCGTATTTAGGCCCTCCACTCCAAAATCAGGTGTGAGTGGCGAGGAGTGTCCAGCTCTGAATTACGTCCTTCCCCTCGTACTGACCAGCTTAGAGGTCCTCATTCTAGTATCTTGTCTTCTGTGAATCTCACATTTAATTACCTTCTGTCTGTGCCTAACTCGTGCTGTCTTACATTTGAGTAGCAAGAAATCCCTGTCCTCTTGGTCCTCTTCATTTCAGACCACACTGTCAGCAGACTTGAGAGCTATAGTGTTCTTTTTAAGCTCTTCTCCCTTTTATTGCATGACCTGTTCCTGGCCCTTCTCTCCCTTTATATTGTGGATTTGGCCCAATGCCCATTGAGGTCAGCATGAGAATTCAGTGGACACTAGGTTGGCCCTTTCTTCTCTTGTGTAGCTACAGACAGTTGCACTGGCCTTACCATCCTTCTTTTCCACATGATCTCTGGGACCTGCTGATCCCTTTCCATTCTCATTATTACTTTTATTCCCCCAGCCCCAAGGCCTTATTACTTCATTCCTTCACTTTGACAATCTACAGTTACCAGGCCTCTTGTTTTATCACCCTCCAGTCTTTCCATCTGAATCACTTAGAACCACATGCTCTGTCTGTGGCCAGGCTCTTTTCATCTCCTGTCAGTACCTTCCTTTAGTTTTTCACATAAAATTCTAATTTCATGTCTCATTCAAGGTCTGCAATGCATAGTTCCTGGATGCTTTTCTCATTGTCACTTTTCATCCCTCCATGCTGATCAGTCTATTCACTCTGCCCACCTCACTGCTACCCCTTCTGTCTCTCTCCTGATCAGGTTCCCTGTCAATCCAGGTCATATCTTCCATTTGCTGTTTCCCCACCACTTCCGCTAAGTCTCCCTGTAAACATGCAATTCATCAGCCAAACCAATAAACAATTCTCTGCTCTTCTCTTCAGCCATAGAAACTTTAAAAAAAAAGAGGAAGATCTCAAAGATTGTGAGGTTCTAACAAAACAAACAAATGATTTTTTATTTATTATCATTTCACATCCAAGTAGGTGCTAGGGCCCAGTCCTACAAACCCTGTTATACAGAGTGCCTGATACACGACTCTTTAGGCACTTCATCTGGAAATAATTGTTTGCAGGAACTTCCCCACCCTCCCCAGGATTGTAAGTTCTCCAAGACAGGGACAATATCTTTGGTTTGCCTGTAAAGTAGAATGCACAGTTGTGATGAACAGCAAATGTGATGCATAATAATATCTTAATAATAGTGATGTCAGCATGATGATTATTAATATCATTGCCTCAAGCAATTGGTGTCCATTGTAATAAAGGAATGTCTGAATTGAGATGAATAGCTTATGTTTTGCCTTATGTTTTTTACATACTTCAGCTTTAATTTGTGAAAATCCTGTTTAATCTTGTCTGTACCAGACATTTATGGTGCCTGAAACAGGCTACCTGCTTCTGCTCATTGTGGTAGAGAAACAGTTATGAGCTGAGGGGTAAGGAAGAGAGAAGGAATGGTTCATACAAGGATACATACATACATACATACATACATACAAGTTGTTTTGAGTCATCTTAGGAACCTATCACTTTTCACTTTAAAAACAAACAAACATAATAAAAAATGGTTTGTCTTTATGCTTTTTGTGCAGTGAGATGAGGGCTTCTTGTGTCACTTTATGTAGCATCACACGATTAGATGTTTGTTATCCTCAGATAACCTGAAGCAACATAATGCTCTTAGAAATGGAATTGCACATGGCATTTTGTATCCGATGTGTTAGGATTCCTCAGATGTCCACAAAAAGGTTTGAAACATTTTTGTTACAGTGACTGAGCAGATTTCTAGTGGACAAATTTAGCAGAAGTCTGAGGTATTCTTTTAAAATGCTTTTCGCTTATTCTTGGTGTCCATTATGACTTTGCCATAAAATTTGCATCTGTACATGTCTGTTGGACTAGTATCTTGACAACATGAAATGCAGAGTGTACAGAGGCATTTTGGATACTCATCTTTACAGTAACATGTATGCATGAAAGAATAGACCATTCAGCCTTCACCATCACCACATTTTCAGTCAACACATACCTGTCTGTTCTTTACTGACACTGTGATACAGTTCATATATCTGTGTTGTCACGGCTACTCTGAAAGTAAGGCTGCACTGCTCAGGGTATCGTGAGTCTGTTTTAGTGCCCTCTAGATGACCTCTGATGTTGCCTGGGTCATTAGAGTAGATGCATTACTGGATCTAGCTGATAGTTTCGTAGACCCAACACTCCCCTGCTCAGTCAAAGCATCCTTGATTACATCAGCAACTTGCTGCTGGTATAATGGTATGGCTCCAGATTATGGCAATGTTCGTGTTTGCCTTCAGAAAGGGGGAAGGGTAGGATCCATAAACTTCTAATTAAAACAAACCAAAGTCATGAGAAGAGCCTTTTTGCATGAATGAGATAGGAAACTTGCACTTGATCTGCCATACTCTTGCCAGTGGGTTTCACTGCAGTCATTTGGAATTACTAGAGAAAGCTAATACAGCTAGCAAAGACTGTCAGAAGATATATTTGAGTGAATTAGAACAAAAGGTGTACAAAGCTTTTTATCTATTTGTACTGTGGCACTGTGTTAGAAACAAACAAAAGCAATAAATGGAAAGATGTGTTCCAGAGATGTTTAGAAAATATACAGTATGCCATTTGTACTAGTAAACATTGTACAATAGACTCATTAGCTTTCAAAAGTACAGAAAATAACATTGAACATACCAGAAATCTTTCCTTTGAAGCCATTAAAATCAATCCAGGAATTCACATGTTTTTCCAAACTTGCCCAAGTATATTTTTATATGATAGCTCATCAAGAAACTATTATAATTTATCAGGTTTTACAAATACTCGACACAGTTGTCATGAATATATCCAAATTTCAAATCAAAATAGTGCTCATTAATATTATAATTGTTACAGAAATATTTTTATGTGATACATTAGCTATTTTATGCACCATGTGTGTTCATATGTATGTATGTAAGTAAATGTTAGCTTTTTCTTTTCTCTGATATTTACATTTCAGGATGTGCCCTTTCACATAATAGTGGAGCGTATCTGCAGCTAAATCAATGTAACTGAATTCAGTATTTTCGACTGTCTTTTGTCTGACCTTATTATGCCTCCGTTGTTGTAAACCTCCCTGCTTAGACAACACAGCACCTTCCATTTGCGAAAAGACCACACTGAAGGCCCACCGCTAATTTGTTGTCTCATTTAGCCTGAAGGGAAAGTCCCCCCAACTAGAGAGCAGAAGCAATGCTGTTTCTCTTCAGAGAAACAACTCAACGGTGCTGTGGCATATACTGTACACTTAATCTAAGACACATTTTTTTAAAAACCTCAAGTTATATCCAACATATGGCAGAAGATCATTATTTTAAGTCTTTAAGTCAAACCAGATATCCAGTTGGAGGTGGATCTATCATGATCTGGCAATATTTTCTTTGAGTGCTCAATTTTAACAAGTGTAAAAAGGAATTAAAACTTAGACTACAAGCTACAGTAATGCGCTGCAATGGTCTCATGAGGGCTTATTGGTTGCCCTTTACTAATGTCCTGCTACTTAAATGATGGGAGATTGGGATGGTTTCTAATGACATTCGCTTTCCTCTCGTGACTCTGCTAAACTAACCCAGCCAGAAATTACATACAGGCTGGTAAAAATACTTCTGCAAAGCAATTTTTTCCAAAAAAAGCTCTTTGGTACAAGTGGGTTTGTACCAAGTGTCAGGTATTAAAAACATTTGGAAGTGGGATTTGCAAGGTCTTTACACCCCTCCCATTTCATTTTATACAGGTTGAACATGTACTGGCATTATGTTTTGGCCTTCAGTTTCACTTCCACTGAAGCTGCTTTACCACCCATCATTTGTGGTTAAGATGAGCTTCTTTGTCCTGTAATTCTGCCTGTCTCCCACCCCCGTATCTGATTACTGCATAGTAGGCGGTTGAACGAGGAAGATAAATAGATAACTCAGTTCATCACTCACCTCTTCTGAAGCACTCCCACCAGGCTCACTAGCACCCGTCGTAACAGAGGACAAAAACATTTGTGAGACAGCTTATTCAGATTTTGAAAACACAAAACTGATTAAGATACCCTACCTTCCATAAAGAGACTTGGACAGAAATAGAATAAACATAAAAAAAATCTGAAGAAAGAAACAACAACACACAGGCCCAAGGAGGTCGAGACAGGCATATTTACCTGAAATCTTAACTGTGCTGTTACCAAGTGACAGCAGAAACAGTCCCGATCTTGCAACCACATGATACTATTCAGAACCCAAAAGACAATTCGTGAGACAAACATTACTGATATGGAAAAGAGTTTGGGAATATGATACAAGTGTAGGACAACTGAGCCTTAAAATTAGAGGTGTGCATCAGGCCCCAAATCTGGCAACAGATCTTACTACAATGCTTGGGGTATACTAACCTGTGTTTGAATTTAGACAGGATTGAATTATATCAATCAGTTAAATCTACATCTCATAGTGAATTTTAACTTCCTGAAAATTCAGGTGATCTGGACTCAATTCGTCTAATCCAACTTTCTTAAAATGCAAAAAATGTCTTACTTTCAGGACAGCATAAGTAATATAAGCTATAAAGCAGATTGACTTCATTAATTATCAAGAAACACCTTGCAAGTTATGTTGTCCTTCCAAAAAAAGACCAACTTCTCTTTCTCTTTCCATTTTTAACACTGTTACTGGTTAAATAATATTTTGAAGAAAGTAAGCAACAAATGCTCCCAGTGCTTATGTAACAATATTTATTTTTTGTTAGTAATGATGATTTTACTCTCTCAAAATTTTCTTTGTAAATTCTGGCTTAGTATTTGAGGTTAGTGTGCTCAAGTAAATATTTAAAGAATATTTAAAGAAATAAAGGAAAAATATCAAATATTTGTAGTGGTTGCCTGACTTTAGGCAGCCAGCCTGTAGTAAACTCAACATTATTTGTTTCTCAAATGCAAGTATTACAAATGCAATCCATTCAGCAGCTTGGGGAGCTATATACACAAAGAGAGTTTTTTACCTTTAGGGAAGAAACTCTGTTGTTTGATCTAAGGGCTTATGCTTAAGTAAATTCCTGCTGCTGCACTGAAAATAATGCTTCCAGGTTGGAATAAAGGACTGGAGAAGATGAATGACGCCTCTTTGGGGGAGTAATGTATACATCGTATTATATGCTCTGTTTCCTGCATAAGATGGCTATTATTAGTCCGTCTTTCCTCTTAAGGCTTGTCTAAAATCTTACTCACGTAACTTGCTGAGAGGTTATTAGCAGTATGTATAGACTGTGTGTTGTGTTGCAGGTGTCTGTGTTTATTATGAAAAAATAATTACGGATTAAAAAAATCTCAGTCAGTACTTTGTCTGTCTCTGCTTTCAGCTTGGCCTCTGGATAACCTGATGCTCCAAACCAAGCAGCTGTTGGACTCCCCCAACATGAGACCTCAGCAAGGGGCCAGACTCCACTCTCATTTTCTGCAGTGCAATTCTGTTATGCCAGTGGAGTTACTGGAAGTCTAGAGCACATGAGAGTGCAGTGGACTTACTGGAAGTCTAGAGGATATGAGAGTGTTTTTTGGCATTAGGAGTCTCTGTGAGGTGATAGCAGGAAGGTATGTTTTTACTGATTAGCAGAATGACTCAGATGCTACAGAAAAGACAAGCAGTAATATGGAGCAGACACTGAGGTACCCAGCGGGCTCCAGCCATGCCACAGGTTACCTTTTGCTAACATCAACACAATTGCTGGTGCAAGAGGATTTTTCCAGTTTTCCCATATGTAGGCAAAGCGCAGTGGTCTATAGGGAATAACAAAATGCACTTGGTGGATGCCTCTCATAGCTAGAAATTCCTTGCACCTAATTTTTATTTTAAGCCTTGGATGAAACAGTGTGCAGGCCAGAGGGGCAGTTCAGGAAGAACAGGAGACTCAGTGACCAGCTCTGTTGGAACCCTTAAAATAATGCTTTTCTTTGTAGAAACACTAGCTTAATTGTATACTCCCTATGTTTGATTTTAAATGATCCTTTTCCTCCTCATTATTAGTGACGGGGCCAGGATTTCCACTTGTGTGAACTATTTGAAGTAAATTTGGATTTAAGTTTCTTTCTCTTTTCCTCCATCTTTGCAAAGTAGAAATTCTTCCTGGCCTCCATTTCATTATGCAGGATACAGAGAGAATAAACCAGTTTCAGGCATGACATAGTGAGACAGAACCAGGCCCAGGAAAAAGGGAGAGAAGTTCTCATATGTCTGGTTCCAAAGGAATATAGTTGGGCTATTTTCAAACTATGAAAGTTCTTATTCAAAGGTGATTTTAAAATATTTGTTTTAAAAATGGGTCAATACTGTTTTGCTTTTTAATGATATATCAAAAAGCCCTGAGAGGATTCTTCAGACTATTATTTCTGAGCATTATTTACCTTTGCAATATTAGTAATATCAAGTTTGATCCTTCCTACGTCTGTTATGTAACTTCTTCATGATCTACACTGAGTTCACAGTTCTGTATGAATCTTAAACAAGCTATTCTTTCTTCAAAGTGCGTGTTTAAATCATGTTTGTATTAGCTCTTTTAGTTCTCTTATAGATTACAAAAATGTAAAATACATAAATTCAGTTTACCTATTTTAAAGAATTCTGTCTTGTTAAAAATGTTTATAGTCTATAAATAAGCTTGGACAAGTGGAAATACCTTGAACATGGCTTGGCAGGATGATGTTCTTAATTATCATGAAACCAAATAATTTGTTTCTTTTCATTTTTTCCCTTCCTTTTCATAAAGATACATTGACTGACCTCTCACTAACACTTGCGTGTAATAGGAATGACTAATTACATCCTTACAATTTGTAGAAATGGAGTATAGGAACTCTCCCTCAGCTTCCATGAGAGTGCTTGGAAGAACCCACAAAGTGCCACTGGCCTCCGATGTAAAGGAGGCACCCTCAACAATTTTCAGTAGAGAATCCAACTTTGAGAAGTGTTGAGCATGGAGGCAAAATACAATAAAGAAAAACATTGGGTTAAAGCAAACACAAAAATTTGTTTGACAGAAATATAACACTCTGTTAGAGCTTTGACATTGATAACAAAATTTTGCCAGCATTCCCTGTTCGAAGTGTGTTGATCAACATCACTTTGTGCTAGGTATTATACAATGCCAGAGTAGTCCTGACTGAAGAGCTTGTAATAGAAATTGGAGGCTAGACAAAGTGAGAAAAATTTAAGATACATTTAAACAAAACCAGCAGAGAGCAGCTAATTACATCTGAGCTATGTCTCTGTTTGCCAGAATTCTAGGGAAGACACAAGAAGATTCTTGTTGTTTCCAGCAGCTTTGTGATTTTTGTCCTAATTTTGTGTCTACAGCAGTGATTCCCAAATTAAGGTTTATGGACCACTGGGTAACTATGAGGCGATGGTAAGTAGTCTATGGAAATGCAGTATTCTAGAGTGTTTTAGAGCAAAAAAGTATTCAGGTAAGTTTGATGACAATAGAGCAGAGTGGTCCCTTATCATTGAAGAATAATAATGGTCTGGTGGTCTAAAAAATTTGGAAACCTTTATGGAGGAGATGTTTTTCACTGTCTGTTTTTCAGTCCACTGATACTGAAGATGACTACAGCTACCTTTTAGAACAATTTGTTTTTCTCTTTAGAAAGGCTTTCCACATAAAAATCAAATTCTCAGTTTACTAATTGGTGTACTCCATCCAATTTTGTCAAGTCATTTCATAGTTCTTAAGCAATGTACATCATACATAGGTTATGATATTATTAATACAATTTGAGCCTAGTAATACATAACAGATCTCTGAAGAAAAAAGATCTCAGCTTGATAATCTTGGCTGTGCTGTGTATAGTGCTAGCAGGTTGGATATAGAAAAAATTGTACCTTCCAGGGAGTCCTAGCCAAAAGCTGAAACACTGGACTTCTCTATACAGATGTATAATAATGTTACAAGTTTGAGCCTTCTCTTAACAGAGCATATTGTTCTCTATCACCCTTGGGTGTGTGTACATTTAAGCCGGTGTATTTTAAGTCTGATGGTTCTTCAAGGTTTTTCAGCCCTGTAATCACTACAAGCCATGTCTGGGATCCCAGACCTTAATGGCTGCTGAGGAAAAGAAAACCTTTTAAGAGCTCTGGGATTGCACTGAAAAGTCAGCTAGATGGCTCACGGGGGAAAGACTTGTAATGAAGGTATTGGGCTGTCGCCTGTGGAATATATGTTTTTCAGACAAGGTCTCAAGAAGAAACAGAATCTGTGTTTCCTTGGCCTCAAATCGAAAGGATCCTCTTGCAAATCTGGAACATGAGGAGGCCCTTCGTTAAAGAGCAAAAAGTTTTGGAGCTCAGTAATAGAGAGGTCTTGAAAGACTGTTCAGACACATAGACTGGAGATTCAAAAAGGCAATGCTCTCATGCCAAGGAGCAGAAAAAGTTGAAATGCAATACATGGAGCACATGACCATCAACATCACAGCTAAACAAGGAAGAAAACATTTACAGAAAATGAAAAGGGAAAAGAAAGCACATGCCAAACAAGGAACAATGCCACTGATGTGGCAGCTGGCATAAGAACAGAAAACGTCCTGCAGTTTGCAAATCCTCCGCTGAAATATGCCAGCAAAGGAAACACACAGGGTATAGTCAGAACGTGGGGACTCCTTAAATGAAGGAGAAAAGTTGTTCATAGAAGCACAAATAAAGGAGGAAGCTACAAATGCAAAATAAAGGCTGATAAAAAATACTTGCACACTGTCTACACATGGCATGCAAGTGAAACTCAGGAATGCAAGTGAAGCCAACAACTGAACTTCTGGAATAGTAAGATAACAGTAAAGCACTGAGCCTAAAAAATCAGAGTGAGAGTATGTGTACCTGGAGAGGAATAAACCCCAGCCCTGAGGAAACACAAACTGAGTGTGATCACCAAGAAGAATCAGAACTTGTGCAGGAACAAGCCGGCTTTTACTTCTGTCCGGCAGAGTAATTACACCGGTGGCGAACTGGAAGCTGTATGGCACACTTATGGGAAAAGGATTGCTTTGGAACAAAGACATTGAGAAAGTAGGAGGATACAGAGTCTGTCAGACAATCCACAGTGTTTGCTAATCCTTTGAGGAAAAAAAAGAATGACTGAAGAACTATAAAACGTGACAGCAGATGGCATTATTTGTAGAATCAAAGAACTAGCAGGCTGAGCTGATTCTTTAAAATCTGTAGGGAAGAAAGGGGGC
This sequence comes from Apteryx mantelli, assembly GCF_036417845.1. Taxonomy (NCBI): domain Eukaryota; kingdom Metazoa; phylum Chordata; class Aves; order Apterygiformes; family Apterygidae; genus Apteryx; species Apteryx mantelli. The sequence goes on from NC_090020.1 coordinate 59,112,443, forward strand.
AGACTCAGACTCTGCATTGACCCCAAGGAGCTGAGCAAGAACATTAAAAGGAAACATTTCCACTTGCTCACAAATAACAACATGTGTGCTAAGAGAGCAGAAGCCAAATTCCTAAGCAAATTTGTTGCATTGGCAGGGCTTTGGCAGATTGTCCTGGACACAGAAAACTGAAAGTTCTGCATTTTCAGTAAACTGCTTGGCAGATGCTGCTGCGCCTTTTGGCATGTGATCAGTACCAAAAATGGTTCTGCTCACACCACCCAGGTACCAAAAGTCTGTGGTTGCCAAATCACCGTTGAAACAACTGTTTCCCCAGGACTCCTGAGGTCACTGAAAAAGGCCTCTCATGGAGAACAGAGGGGCAAGAAAGAACTGAGAAGACATAGACTCATCCCACCACATATTTCCGGTATAACCTTGCATGTCATGTTGTCTCTGTGCCTGGACTCGGTCTGTTAAAGGAGTCTCTTGCAAAATTGAGTTGCAAGAATAGAAACATGCCAGAGAGTGAGGAACTCAAATACTGTGCTGAGGGAAGTTGGAGAAAACACTGCTCTTCTCCTCCCTTTCTCAACTGTCATGCCACAACTATAACAAATAGAAACATGAATGACATTTTTCCTGACTACTGGAAGAATCGCCAATATTGAGAGGAGAATTGCCAGCTGGTGTAAACTGGCCTGAAGCAGCTTTGCTGACTCACACCCATGGAAGACTTAGTCATACCAATATTTTAAATGAGGCATTAATTAGATAATACCAGAAAACTAAGAAAGCTGAATTTGGCATAGGTGATATCCCCTGGCACTGCTTTCTCTTCCTCCCCAGAGGCTGTGGAGCTCTGAATAGCAATAGCTTGTAAATCTGTGTGCCTGCTCTTCTTTAGCATGGGCTACCCTGGCCAACCCTTTGCAGAGCCTTCTGCCCATCCCTCCCCAAAGCAAATGACTCATTCATGGTGCCTACCGGTTTGGATGCTGGCAGGTGATTCTGCTTCCTTGCTGCTGGCTTGTTTTTACCTGCCATTCATGTCACCCAGGCTCCTCTCCCCAGTCCTTTCATGTCTTCTGCCTCTCTCTGACACAGCTGCCTTTTCTGTTGTGTAAGAAAACTACCGTATTGATGAAAGTTGCTTACTGCTAGTAAAAGTTGAGTAGCAAATGCCAATGATTCCCCTAAATCTGCTTTGTTCAAATGCCACATTGGTTCAGCTCATGCTAACTCTGGGCAGAAAGTCCTGGGTAGTGGCACTATCTCTCACCACAGAGCAAGGCATGAGTAGGTCAAGCAGCTCTGCTCCAGCCTGCAAGGGACCCCCAGGCTTGGTGGGAGGAGACCACCAGGAAGAGGGCTGCTGCCACTGCTGTGCCCAGGCAGTCCCAGGCCTCTGCTGGGGCTGCCAACATGGGTGCCAATTAGTGGCAGTTGTGCAAGTGATTCCTGCGATGTGGGCACCTGTCTGCTCGGAATGGCACTGAAATCACCCACGCATCTCACAGAGGTCACCGAGCAGCCATTCGATGCTAATAACTTTTGGTCACTACCAGCTTGGGCTGCAATTGAACCATTGACCTAGAGGTGAAAGGCTGTATATCCCATTACCAATCTGCTAAACCATCCAGTCTCCCTATTACTGCAATTTTAATTAACTGAGCCAATGACATGAAAGCTGAAAGGAGGGGGAGTGAGCAAGGAAGTGAGAACACATTGGCTTTTACACAAGATTTGTTTCTTTTGAGTGGATTTTGCTTTCTGTTGAATAGCCTTGTCCTAACCTGTGCTGCCTGTAAGACACTCCCTGATCTGCTGCTCAGCACACGACTAAACTACACAGTGTCTGTAGGTAACCAAATGGGTGAAATACTGCTGCTGCCCTCCCTTACCAGTGCAGCCACTGGCAGAGCTGTTCCTGACATCAAGAAAATCTGGATTTTACTCTAATCATGAGCATTCCTTATAGTAGAATACAAAATTAAAGGAAGTCTCGAGATGATACATCCTGGTCCAGACCATTTTTTGAAGTGAAAAAACAAAAACTATTTACTCTCAAGTTCCCAGATACTATGATCCAGTGAAAGCCTGCCTTAAGACTATCTATAACAGGGGTGTGCCCAAAGGGCAGGAAAGAGGATGTATGAAGTTCCTGAGGATTCAAAATAATTTCCTTGACCTCTGAGCAACTTTGTTAACTTGTCCTCTATCTGGATGTGGATCTTGCACTGGAATCACTTCTTTATGAGACAGCAGTTGGTATTGCTTCTTCTGTGCTCGTGTGCTTTGTTATCCAGGCACCTACATTTCAAACAGCATCTAGTCCACTTCCAACCCTGGAGAGCTATACGCTGGTTCCTGCATGTGTGTTTGGTAAGTCATGGCATGACTCCTTTTTTCCTCATGATTACCCACTGTGGTCTAATCCCACAATATAAACAACAGCCAGAGAATCCCTAAAATGCAGCAGCTCCTCAGGGTCTAGCATCCTGTGAAAACCCTGCTCCTCACAGGCTGTTCCTGTCTCCAGCAGTGCAAGCACAGGGGGAGGCCGATCACAGCTTGCTTCCAGTCCCCAGCTGTCTGCAAAAGCCGCTCGTTGCTTGGGGCCTCACACACAGTTCAGGCCAATCCCTAATACAGGGCTTCCCAGCAGCAGTGAAAGACTCAGCTGAAAGTCTGTACAACCCATCACATACATGAGCCTCTTTGATGCTCTCTTGCCATGTTATTTCAAATGCATTACATATGTAACTTATGCAACAGGTCTAGAAAAAGAAAATGAGCAAAAGGAAGCCATAACTAAGCTGTGCTTTTAATTATACCTGTGGCTGGGATGGAAAGAAAAGTATTAAGCAAGGCCAAGCTGTGTGTGCCCTCCTGGCTCTTCTCCTTTCCCTCTGCCACTCTCTTGTATCCTTTGGACTTTCCTCAAGATGCCCTAGCTTGTTCTTTAATAGTCTCTGTTTTTCTCTTAATTTTACAGAATGCAGCCTCTCTCTAAGCCCCTCTGCTCTGCTATCCTTCCCTGACTCCTCTCTCCCTGTTGCAGAAAGAGGCATTAAAGTGTTGCAGTTCAGACCCTGGAGTCTGTGGCACTGTGAGGAAACAAACCAGAAATGCCATGGCAGCTTCATAGCGCAGAATGGGGGGTTGGTGAATCATACTAAGAACATAAAGGGCAATTTCACTGCCAGTCATTTAATATTCAATGCCTGTATCAGTCTCCATCTGAAGATCCATGTGCTGAAGATTTGAATATTGGAACTTCATTACAGCATCAAAAATTTTGTCAAGGAAGACAAGATACATAGCAGCTGCTTGGGAGACAGTCAGTGCTGCATTTCCAGAGAAATATCTGTATTACAGTTTGGAGCCAGGGCCTTGTCCTGGCATGCCTTCTCTCCTCCCATTGCTGGTGCTCAGGTTAGATAGGCATGCATCTCATCTAGGTAACCAGAGCTAAGAGGCAATAAGGAAAAGCATCTCAATTTGCCTCTTAGCTGGCCCTGAAGTTGTGAGCACTCATGCCAGGATGCGGGCAGGGTGCTCACATAACTCCCGGGGTTCCTCGTCACCGCTCAGCTGCTGGCTGCCAGGGTCATGTATGGTGAACAGTCCAGCTCACAGAACAGAGGCAACACAAGCTGCCGCAGGAAAGCAGGCTCTCCTCTGGTGGTCTGCTCTCAGAAGGCATCTGTCCATGCTCCACAGATGCCGAATGGGAAACAGTACATTAACTGATTGGATGGCCCACAAATTAAGGCAAAAGCTCAGATATGGAGACAGGCCTAACTAACACCATGACCACTCTCTGAGCAATGAAAAAGATGGTTTCAGGCTGAGTTCACTACAGCCTCCTGCTAACGTGAGCAGGGGCCAAGTCATTAATAGCACTGTTTTTTATGCTTTTAGACTTTGAGCTTCAAAGTTAATAACCTGTTAAGATGAATGAGACAATTCACCCACTTCAGAGCTCTTTCCCAGGCTGCCTGCAAACTCAGCATGACAAAGATTTACACTTGGTTCTTGCTTTTAATAATTTGTTTTCATACCCCTCATGGCTAAAAATGTGTGTTATATGTAGAAATGAAACTCTAGATTCTGGAGCACATTTTTTTGCAGTAGAAGTGGATGCCGCAGCAAATTCCACAAATGCAGAAGCACTGAATGCAGAGTGTTGTGTTTATAACACACCCATATCCTTCTTGCTTGCTCACATGGGCACTCAAACACAAAGTGAGTGTTTTGTGTGCCAGGATGCTGATCTACAAACAACTGCCACAGGTGGTATATCTCCTATCTAGTGACAACGCACATTCCCTTTACTTCTGTAGAGCTAGTTATTGAAAAGCACTACACCCCAGGTCTGCAAAGCAAACCTCTTGGATGCTTCCCCCCATCCAAAAGTGTGAGACGATGTTGTAGCCCAGGGCTCTGTCTGACACATCACGCTGAATTGTGGAGAAGAGGTCCTAGCATGCTCTGTAGCTGTAGGATGCTCTGCTTAGCAGAGCTATGTGGAGGGCAGTGCCTGGCTCAGTGGCTTACCCACAGCAGTGGTGCAGCGCTGCAGTCTCCCCCTGCCCCATGACTACGCTGGTGGGGCACAGCTGGAGGGGCACAGCTGGCTGGTAGCCACAGCTATGCCTGGTGTGGGAGACAGAGAGGGAGACTATGGGACTGTGCTGCGCTAATGTGTGAAAGACAGTCTTAGCTGTGGGAGAGCATGAGGAGGACAGGAACCTTAATGCTAGAGAGCTGACAGGACTGAGGTATGTGAAAGCCTTGTTCCCACTTGTTTCAGTGAGTATTGCCCATCGGTATTGTTCAGAATATTTTGAATGAGAAATACTTTTGCAGAATTGCCAGGGTTTGTGTATTCTCACTGTTTCTGCACCTTCCTCAAGTGATCTGTGGGTCTTTACACCAGACACTTTTACTGCTGCCTGCCCTTGTATTTGAAGGTCATGGATCCTTGATGTCCCACAGAAGCTGCTGCTCTCTCCTATAAAGCAGGTTAACCTTACATACTTTCTCCTTTACTTTGACGCTCATCAGATTTGGACTTTTCTTTACCCTCTGCGAAGCATGTCACCCCGAGTCACCTCCAGCAACTAGAGATAGCATCAGACCACCAGGCCGGGTGGGGCCAGGCTTGCCTTGCATACAGGTGAGCCACAAGAGGGACCACGCTAACTATATAGTGTGGGGCATCTAGGGGCTTTTGGCTTTCCAGAGAGGGAAGATTTGGAAACCATTGGCTACTTCTGAGCAAGAAGAGGAGGATGATCAGGGCACTGCAGCAATGAAGGCCACTAGGCAGGTGCTGGAGAGGAGATACTGCAAGCCTGGCCAGTCCCTACCCCAGGGGCTTTGCAGGCCCATTGCTGCTTCCAGTTTAAGTTTTATTTCTGTTTTGTTCTGGGCGTGGTACCAGCTCCTAGATGCTTGACCAAACCACTCCACATCATACAACCAAGCCTGGTCCTAAAGCGGGGAGATGACCCACCCCCCTGGCATGATGTCCCCTTTCATAACCCTGGTTCCTGAGCTTGCCACACTCAAGAAACATAGCAACAATCTTGAGAAAGCAAATACAGGCACAGCCACTGACCCAGCCATTTCATTTCCCAGAGGGAATGCTACTGGTACAGCGAAGCAACACAGGGCTCGTGTCCCTGCCTGGCATGCAATCATCAGTCATGCATTAAAATTCAACTAGTGCATCAGGGGTTACCAAACTGAATTGTAGCCCAGGAGAGCAGAGCAGCATCCCCCTTTACATTTCCCAGGACAGCAAGTTCCCCACTAACCCTGCACTGGTCACTGCTCCTGTCCTGGAGTTAAGCACTTCCATAAGCAAACTTCACTGGTTTCCCCTGGGCTTGGATGAAGAGGGCACTTCTGTTGATCTGGAGTGGCATGACTCACTGTTGTGCCATCCAGTGTGTCAGCTGCCTGCACACCATCACTGTGGTCCCCAGCAGGATGAACCATCCATCACAGAATTCCATCTTCTCCCCAGCATTGGGTTCTTCTCTCATTGACCTGCACTTAATGTCCCTGTCCCCTCATTTAAATGCCTGCTGTCCCAGGAACATACAGATATGACATGCCATCACCAGCAAACAGACTCCACTCCCGCTGCTTTACTCACAGTTCCTAACAGACTGCTGACCTTTACTTTCCAGATGTGGGTACACAGACCAGGCCAGCATCAGGGAGAAAAGCTCTGTTGCTGGAGCAGACAGACCGGATGACCAGCCCCAGATTGTCAAGGTGATGAAAAGGTGCTGGTGGTGGCACGCTCTACGTAGGGGGAAGGAAAGACACTTTATCTGCCTTCCTGCAACTCCCATTTTCTTGTTTGAGTTTTGGTTTCTGTGGGTGAAGCCAGACCACCCAAGGATGCAGCCACACTCTGGAGCTCAGAAGAGGGTGAACATCTACTGGCAAAATACAGAACGGTGGGAGGAAGGGGCAGCAATAACAAGGGAGAGACAGTAAATGCTCACACTCAGGCTGCAGAGAGTAAGCAAGCTCAATGAACACGCATGGTGCTGACGAATCCTTGTATCTAGGAGGGGAGGAGAAGCAGCACTAACTGTACCTGTAGTCACTCCTGCATGCCCACCCACATCCTTGAATGTTGTGCATCTCATCACACTAGCAATTTTTATAAAAAAACATGCACACCTTCTTCACCCCTCCTACCAAAGAGCTCTCCGTAGATCCCTTAGACCCCAGAAAATGCCATCTGATGTGCCGGTGGTGGAGTGCGTAAAGTGCTTTATGGCTTGGTATAGAGCTTGTGTTGGGATTCAAGTCCTCTCAATGATCTCAGTCTCTAACCCCAGGCTCCTTCATTTTAAACCTCTGCATCTTTGCGCACATCTAATAGATTTACATATGGGTTTTCTGTAAACAAGAGGGCTTTTGTTTTGTTTTGTTTTTTCACTTTTTCATTGTCAGTAAAGCTGACTAGTTTCCATTAGCATCTCTAGGACAGTGAAGGCCTCAAGGTCCAGGCTGCAGGGGATAGTGCCCACCACTGCTAAGCCTATGGGCTGAGGGTGTGGGCAAGCTGTGAAAGGTAACATCTAAGATGAAGAGATGCCAACAACTATGGTTCATTGCTTGCAAAGCAAAACACGCAATGGGGTAACACCACAAGTACCGAGGATTTACACTCTCTTTGCCCAAGAACCCCTTCTGCTTTAGTTCTCCCAGCTCTGCCAAAAAAGTGAAAGAGCTGCAAGAGCGTTGCTAGTGCTCAGTGTCCCATGCTGGGTATTTTCTCCCTCCGCCTTCTGCCTACAAGCGTCCTGTCCTCCTTGGCCCCAACTCTCAGCAGTTCTGTGCTGAGGGCAGCTGGCAGGCAGCAACCTGGTAAAGAACAGCCCCAGGTCTGACAGCAAGGGCCTGCTGCTGTGCTTTCAAGCAGCCAAAGGCACTTTGCAAAAAAGACAATCAAAAACGTTTATTTTTCTTGCCTTATCAGCGTTTTCCCTAATCTGTTCTAGTTGTCCCACATCAATCTTGAAACATGAGCATCACCTCATGTATTACATTATTTTTTATCAGTATTTTGGGGTCTCAAAACAAAACAGTGAGACAAAAATTGTGTGATATAACAAAAGAAAAGGAAACTCTTTTTTCTTTCAAGTCCACCCCCTACAACACATTTCAGGAAGTCCTTTCAGATTGTGAGACCCCACAGAGCAAGCTCTTAGGAGCCACTCAAGGAACAGGGTTTTTCCACTAAAGTTGATAAAGAAGAGATTTCTGGAGCACAAGACCACCTGTGGCTTCTGAAGATATCTTCACCTGCCATTTCCTCTCCCTCTGAATGCCCATCAAATTCCTCACGCAAAGGCTGAACACTTGTGCTTTACTGTGGTAGCAATAAAATTCCCCCAGATAAGAAGGGATATGTCTTTATGTGCTCACAGAGGCTAGCTGGCTACCTATGAGTTCCACTATGTGTCTAGGATTTCTGCCAAATACAGACTTTGAAAGGGGGTTTTGGCTGTGTAAGTTCTTGTCCTTTCCATAATCTCCCCATCCCCGTTGCTGTATAAGCCTATCTCTATAAATGATAAATATAAGCTATTGCTAAATGACACTGTTTTGTGGATTTAATGGGTTACAGTTTCATACATGGATGGCCTCCTAGCTCCTTCTAGACAGTTTTTCCTCACAGATTCCCTCAGGGAAAATGACTTCATCTTTACTGATACAGATGACAACATGAAGACCTTCTAGCATTTGATCACACTTCTAAAAATAAAGCCATTATGCTACAGTGCACTGACTTTTACAGCGGTATCCCAATAAAAGACGTAAAAAAGCAGTTTGAGACTCTTTGTGGTGTCTTGTGCTGCTTCCATAATCACATCTAGTGATATCTAATGATATCATCTAATAGAAATGGCTTTAGAAGTAGTGTGTTCAGTGACATAAAGAGAACTGCCTTTATTAGCTGCATTGATTTTCACAAGATTTGTGTGTTAGTTTTCAATAGAAATGGTGCATTTCCTAAACAGAAAGGAGCCTAAGTACAGTTACTTTCAGTATGAAATTTGTCCAAAACAGCATGTGGAGTTACATTTTGGAAACTGAAGAAAAACGAAACAGGAGGTTCAGATAGTCTAATAACTCGGAGCTCATTTTATAACTTAATTAGAGGGCTGTGTGATGCCATTTGTGAGTCTTCCCTGACAGACTATTACAGCATGCTGCCTTATGCATTTTTTTTAACCTTATGGGCACCATCCTGTTTTATCATTTACATGTGTTTTGCTTGGAAAATAAACAATCAGAAAAACTGAACAGTCTCAAAAAGACAGAACTGTTTGTGTGTGGAGACAGTGGTATAGCTGTGTATCCCTGTGCTCTCTGCGTAGCTTATATTGCTTTCTTTTAAATGTTTAGGTTAATTTCCTGCTCAGAATAGACCAATCCCTCACTGAGGTAAAACCCATGTCAACTTTAGCAGGAATGTTTTCAGAGTTTCCACCTGGGAAGACTATGTCTCTGAGTGGGAAAATAAACACATTGGCCTTCAGTTACTTCACTTACTATTTTCTCTGCTGACAACGCTAATTGTTCTGTCAGCCGGGATGATGATTGTTTTCAGCACCAGATCCTGAAAGAAGCAGAAGATAATGTTGCCTTTTGTTAGTATCTAGGCTCAGAAAATGTGGTGGTACCTAACTTTGCTCATGTTTAGAAGGTTAACTTAGAAATCAGGGTTAGCTGAATAGTACCTCCCAAATGGTCAACAGCTGGCATAGATAAAGACAACTTTCACTGTGTCTTTCCTTCTCTTTCCCATTTAACAGATTAAGAGGAATATTTCATATATGCTCTTAAATTTTTGAACCCGTGCTTGTACCTTTTGAACACTGTACTCTCAATTATGTCATTACATTGGGAAGTGACTGCATTTTACACGGGCATAACAGAGCGAAGCTAGGCCTGTTGTTTATATTGTTTTGCACAATGCTGAGCAGCATTCAGGAAGGTTATTTTGAAAAATATAAATTTTTTCTTCCAGAAGAAGACTTTTTTTCTAAAGTTGGACTTCTACTGAACTCTTACAGCACCAATAAGAAATGCCGGTGAGATATGCCACAAAGTGCTGGTTCAAATCAGCCTCAATTTTGTAAAATTGCTAGTATAAAGCAGATCAAAACCTGTAATCAGTAGCTGAAATTACTTAGCCAAACTTCTGGGCCGCCTAGGTCCACATCTGTACAGACAGTTCAGGGATTTTTTTAAGATATGATCAGAGTACCAATGTTGTAATATAGGACAGACACCTCTCTGATTACGTGTAAAACAGTTCATTGTGGCTTTCCCATGAAAAAACAGGGTTTTACTGTGAGGACAAATAAAGAAATACCCACGGTGGAAGGCAGCATTGAACTGCTGCCTGCTTTGGGGGACGTCTGCCCACCTCTCTGTGCCCCGGTATGCCATCTTACTCCTTGCCTACCTTCTCTATTTAAGTTGTAGAAACTGCCTCTTACTACATGCCCTCGCAGTGCCTACAACAGGAAGCTCTAAACAAGATCAAAGCCACTAGCATATCAAGTCTAGTAAATAATAATGATGATGTGGCACATACATGAAATGATTGTCTTGTTCTGAAATAGCTGTCATGTGAGTTACCATAAACAGATCATCTAAAAATTAACCCCATCTATCTTTTATAATGCACCACATCAGCATTGCCATCTTATGCTCCATATGTGCTATAGTTTTCAGAACCAAAAAGCTACTTAAGAAATATTTAAGCATTAATATTACAGATATTATATACTCTAAAACATTTGCTAGGAATAAAATACTGGTGAAACTCTACAGATCCAAGTGCTTAATTCTCTAAGCTCTAATCTCTAAAAAGAGTATTTTCTGCAGGAAAAGACTCATGGTGTTAAAGTCTGATATCTTACTCTGTTCTGGGTCTAGGAGCAAGTGTTCTGTTATGTTGGATATATATAGTGCACAGCTATCTCCCCTCCACATGCACGTCTAACACATACAGAAATAAGACTGTGGGTGTGGGAATGATTTTATGGGCTATATATTGCTGCTTCAAATTACTGGATGATTATGTAATTTATTATTATTGTGTGTGGGTTTTGTTCTGCTGCAGGGTGGTTCTTCTTGTTAGAATTTTTCTTTTAAATACTGATTACAGTGCCAAGGGATGTGAATGGCCATCCTTCGAATCAAAAGAAATGATTAATACATAATATCATGAAGACATATCTTTAGTCCTACTACTACTAAGTACTGTGTTCTTTTTTTGTTTCATTCTTGTTTAATAGACATTAAGGGTGGCTTCAAACCTTCCTAGTAGGGAGATCAGTCAACTAATAACTGATTCAGTCTCTCTTTCTTGGTTAATGAATGTTGGCTGCGACTGGAGTTAACACACTGAGCGGGTTAGAGCTGAAACACAAGGGCATAGGGACTGCTCGAAGCAGGGAGTAGGGACAGAGAGCCACAGCTGAGAGTTTTGTAGTATCGTATCATTAACAAGGAAGTCAAAACCTGAAGATTTTGATTTGTCATATCTGAGGTGGAGATTTAGTAATTTTTATCTCAATTTCATGTCCAATGGGGAATAAAATAGTAGTGGAATAGTTTATCAGTCTGCATAACTACTGCAGAAAACTTTTGCCTTTGGTGTCTTGCTCCATTTCTGCATTGTCATTGTGTCTTTTCTGCTTATTTCATCTTCTAACCCTTCCTTATCCTGATTCTTTCCCTTTTCCACTACATGTCAATGTTTCTCTGGCTCATTTGCTCTCCTTACCTGTCATCACTGTCACGTTTCACTGGACTTCAGACTGAGATACTATGATTTGTGTGATTCCTCTTTTGCTTTTTTTGTGCCAGGGAAAATGTGGAACATCTCACACCAGAGATTACTTAATGAAATAAAAGACTGCTGGAAATTCTGAATGAGCTCTAGAAAATCTGGTTTTAATATAGTCATTCTAATTTTTTTGGCATAATACTATTTCAAGATCACTTATGAGAGGGAGAAATAATAACAATACTTAACAGAGTAAACATTTATTAGCCTTTTTGTGTATAGTTATCCTGTTTCTTTACTATTAGATAAACTTCAAGTTTTTATTTCTTCTGAAAACCAGGCCTGACTTTAACACAGAATTTCTTCATTGTTCCTAAATATTTAATAGACCACACAATATTTTGCAAGATGCAAGGGGAAGTAAATAAAATAAAAATAATAATAAAAATAATAATAGAAGGTAGAACTTGCTCCTTTACCCATGCATGCTGACATCAGAAAAAGCATATCAATGTCATTGTAATTGGATGGGATGGAATGGGACGGGATGGGACACACTTTAGAGAGTTACATATTTACATTTTATTATCAGAATAGCAGTGGACTATCTCACTATTGTATACTGGCAGTAAGCTGCCCTATCACAAATAGCTACTTCATTTTCACACTGAATTAATCCTGTTGACAGACATGACATATTTTTGCTGCTGGGTTATGTTGGTCATTGTTGATAGACTGATTTATGATTGAAAGAGATTGCGAGAGTGCTGCATTTTCATTTTAAGGGCTTGTCAAGAACTGCCTAGAGCAAGTTACATTGCAACTCGCTGCTAGATGCATGTATAAACGTATCATGGGGTTCCCACCATGGCAGTATCTGGGACCCAGATTTGGAAAATTACAGAGTAGTCAGTGGGAATTAACACTGCACTTTGGTGCTTTTTGCTAAAATTTCAGACATTTCTCTGACATCTCCCCACACATAGCCTGGTATCCCTTCTCTTGTCACCCTGAAGCCTCTCACCCCCACATCTTCACCACTGCCACCCCTGTTCTAGACACCCAGCCGCCCAAGGCTGCAGTTCTGCATCTCTCTCAAGCCCATAACCTGGCTCTAGTTCTGACTTGGATATTTTGGTAAGTTTTCCCTTCCTGGTTATGTCTAGCTTTTTTCAGATTTTGCATAGACAACACGGGTTTTCTCATCTATCCACACAGGTAAAGCTCTCACCCAGGCTTGGGTTTTTTCATGTTTTGAATGCTGCAGGGTCTTTTTCTGTGGCCATGATGGATGCAGCCTTGGTTAATACCTATTCTTTCCAAAGGCCTCTGCAAAGATCCTTCTCACTTTGATCCTTCCATCCTCCCTCTTTACATCTCTCTATTTGCTCCTACCTCTCTAAGGCATCAGATACCAGCAGCCTATTCTTCATGTTTCAGGGCCTTCAAAACCTATCCACATCCCACTACTATTCCTCTCTAGAGATGATCTGCTTTTGCAGGTCACCACCAGAAATGGGAACTGTTAGCAGTGAAGGAGCTAGCACCACCTGGATAGGGAAGATCTTAGAGACGGTACAAACCACTGAATAGTACAAGCACAGCATTCAAGTACTGAGGCACTTCAAGTTTAAGTGCCCCACTCTGGAGCAGGCCATGCCACAGCCCGGAGCGTGCCTAGTGGGGCACAGCTGCAAATACTAGGTGGGAGAGATGTGACCCCTAATGCGGAGCCATGGCAATGGGAGGGTTCCCATGGGGACTGGTAAATGGTGCCTGCAGCAGCACCTCAGAAGAGTCTCCTGGTTTCTCTCTGACAACGTGTTGCACTAAGCAGTCAGCCAGCTCTCCGCCACCCAGCCTTTGATCGGCAGGGCAATGCCTCAGTGATCCTTCTGCCCTGGCAAGTGGCACATGACCAGCGTGATTTGGGCTCTCTTTTCACGGCCGAGCTTCCCTTCCCAATATCCATCTCTGCCTGTGGGTCTCTCTCTCAAAGAGCTCACGTATCTGCTGGGCTAACGCTTTACTTTCCGTCCCAACCACGCAACAGGGTGTCTGGTTAAAAACCCCAACATCCGCCCCGCAGCTCTGCCCCCCCGGCGCCGGCGGCCGGGGCAGCGCAGGCTCTCGGCCCCCGCCCGGGGCTGCGGAGCCGCCCCCGCCCCCGCCCCCGCCCCCGCCCCTGCCCCTGCCCCTGCCCCTGTCCCTGCCCGCAGCCGCGGGGCAGCAGGCGCAGGCAGAGGGCTTGGTTTTCCCCCACCCCTCTTTTCCCCGGGGGCCTTTAAAAATAGCTCCCCGGCCGTCGGCGGGCACCCGGAGAGGAGGTGGCAGGCTTCGGCAAGGCAGAAGCGCTGTACATTTGCCATTTCTATTAAAATGTTAGTAAAGTTAACGCAGCCTTGATGGCATCTGAAATACTAAATAAGAGACCAGTTTCAACCCCGTTCCTCACAGGAGGGGATACACTAGTATGTTTCTTATTTTTATTTTCCTTATAGCCTGTTAAATTGACTAATAAAGTCAACACAGAGTTCTCTGTGTGGCTTCAAAAAACTCGGTAATTTTGTTAGAAAACGTTGAAATCCAACCCCAAAGTATTCAGCCCAAATATTTAGTTAAAGTAACCCTGTGGGTTAATAAACTAAACAAAGGCAAACCATGCAAAACTGCAGCAATGAAAACCAGGCTTAAATAAACGAAGGAAAGTTTATAAGAACCCTTTAGCTGGAAAAAAACAGCGAAGGAAAACTGCATGAAAGTTTAATATGAAGCATGTGATACGCAGGGGCTCGTTTTACAGGTACACAGCTTCGCCTCGGACAGTCGTTGTCCACAGCACAATTTTGAAAATTATTTTCCTGCTAAGCTGCATTTCCTTAGAAACCCTGTTGCAGCGGTTTCTGCTGCAGGACCCACGGCAGATGTGCGCAGGTTAAAAGGAGCGCTTTCCTCCACGCCGCAGATCTTCCCGAGAGCACTTCACGACACTGCTAATTTCGGTGTCTGACTTGTTTGGTTATTTCAGCTCCAGTAATGTGGTTGCAAAATATTTACCTTTCACACAAGAATCTGGATTATTTTGATTAGAGACCGATGCGCTATTGAAAATGTTTGCTTATGTGAAAGAGTTCTTCGAAGTGGGGCACAACCTAAGTTTTCTCTTTTAAAACACCACTTTTAAACTAGTTAATAATAGCTAAAAGGCCGGTTTGCTATTGGGATCGAGTACGTCTATTTAAAAAGCCAAGGAGTTTTAAACCGAGCAGTTTAAATGTCTTTGCTAAATTATATCAAACTCTCTTCAGTACGCTGGCAGTTTGGTAATAATTATAATCATCGCTGTTGTACGGTTTAAATCATCACGAAAGAAACATTCACGACAATTGTTTTTTTGATCAAATAAAGGGCATGGGATTGGTGACATGTTTTTCTCTATGGAATAATGGGTTTCCAAAATTATTTTCTTTTGCATTATATCCCCAAAGAAGCAGCCGGGGAGGAGAGCGCTGGAAAAACAAGCCCAAAAATAACAAGAGATTGTTTAAACTTCTCTTAGTTGCTTTTCATTTTCAAGAAAAGCTGAATAAACAGCGTCGGCCCCGCCTGACAGCGCAAAAAGCAGGTTTGCAATGAAAGAGGCATGCAGAGGGAAAAGAGGAGTTTTCTTTCTTCCCTTTTCGAGTACTTAACTTTCCCCTTTTCAAAAAGGAGCTTCGTGCAGCCCAGGGAGCACTTTATTTACCGTGTACAGAGGAAACAAGTCAAATTTAAAATTAACCTTGAGTCATGCTGGGAATAGACCAAACCAAATGTTGGGGGAATTCCTTTATTCCTCCCTTCTAATAATTTTTTCTAATTCCACTACTTAACCATCACTCCTTGTACTGCCAAGGAAGGGAATGGTCCATTTCGGTGGCAAGCCACGATGAAATGATTTTCTTTAGAAAGAAAAAGAAGAAGAGAAAGATGGACTAAGCAACTTGGGGCAACAAAGCTTTACAAGGGGAGAAGAAAGACTTGGGTAAAATACGACACATTTATCTATCAATTGCTAGACAAGACAAAGAAGGCTTAACAACAGTTTGAAAAGAGTGGCCTGTGAATGGTTACTATTCAATTTGTATTTTATTCCCCGCTGGTCATGGAATTGAGATCAGAAGAAAAAGTGAAAACACATGGCTGAGGTCAGTAGGATCAGAGAACCACCACATACAGCAAAGGGAAGGAAAAGCAATGGGAACTTGTGTGAAGAAATGGATTATATAAACAGAGCTTACCATCGCCTGCACCCCATTATCCTATAATTTACACTGCATGGGAGCACAGAAATATATTAAACTAGTGATAGGTTTCGCCGTCGCTTTATGCCAATCAATTCCATTATATACTTTCAGATATGTTTAGAATTCTTGGCCTAATGTGTTTATTTTAAATATCACAGGGAAATTATGACATCACCAGCAAATAATGCTGGGGAAGGTTGCCTTCCTTTTGAAGTATGCAGCAGTGAAACATGATTTTAATTACATAATCACTTTGAAACTGTAATTATATAATAAACGAGGGGGATTAAGCGGGAAGTATAGAGTACATTAAAAATTGCTTAGGTCTTGGAAAAACAAACTGAACACACAACGAGAAATGCTTGGTCATGGGGGCTGCTTGATAAATTCGAGCTATCGCATTTACTTTCCTTTCTTGCGGGGCGACAGTAAGATGCCCCGTCCGACGAGCGGCGGCGTTTGCGCCCCGTGCCAGAGGGAGGCAACCCGGGGGCGCACCTCACCGGCTCCGAGCGCGAGCCCCGCCGCCGCCGCCGCCGCCGCCGCCGCAGCCCGCCGCTGCGGCCCCTCCGCGCCCCTCCGCGCCCGCGGCCCTGAGCGAGCCGGCCCCCGGGCGGCGGCGCCGCGGCCCCATGCCTCTGCCGCCGCGCGAAAGCGGGGACAAATCTGCGCTGGAGAGGGGAACGAGTAGTTCTCCTTCCGCCCCGGCGGCTCCGCGCACCCTGGTCGCGCCGGGGGTCACCGCGGCCCCCCTAATCACACCGGGTTGGGCCGCAAAAGCGGTGGAAACGGCACTTGGCGCTGCCGGGAGCGCGGCGCGGGGCTCCCCGCGGGGCCGGCGCGGCTTTGCGCAGGGGCTTCGCTGCGCATCCGCGCGGCTCTGCGCGGCGCCGCCTGCGGGCCCCCCGGCCCCGCCGTCCTCCGAGAAAGAAGGGGCAGAGGAAGTATTGTTTCGCTTTTTAGCTTATCTATTTATTTATTTAAGCGCCAGAGGGGAGCGGGGCACAGCCCTGGGGACACCCCCGGCCCCTCGGACTTCCATGGGCTGCGGAGCCAGCTCTGCCGGCCTCCCCGAGCCCTCGAGAGAGCCAGCCGAGGCAGGGCCGCTGCCCTCCGCCGCGCTGAGCACCCTGCCGACGGCTTGCCCTGCCCGAGGGTGGGCGGCAGCAGCCCCACCGACCCCCCAGAGCTGATGAAGCCACGAGGGAGAACAGGGCCATGCCTGCCTGGCGGGAGCCCACGCAGAGCCTGGACGACGAAGCCCTTGAGGCACTGGACAGACCCATGTGTGGATAGCCTTCAGGCCTGGCGCCCGTCTGGCACCCGCTAACCCAGCACAAGAGGCTCTGCTCGCACAGGGGCACGTCTGAGTCACACCAGGGAAGGGCATTCTCCCCGTCTCGGGTTGTTTTATCGTGGTGTGCTTCTGGCAGAGCCACTGCTCAGAGGAGAGCCTACAAGCCCAGAAGAGCCCGCCAAAGGGCTGGCTCGCGGGGCGCAAGCACAGGTGTTCTGCTCGGGGCAGCCCAGCCTGGCCCTGCCTGTGGCGAGCAAAGTGAGTCAGCAGCCAGGGACCAGGGAGCTGCAGGGGGCAGCACGGCCAGGTCTCCCCCTCTGAGGAGAGAAGGGCGTACGTGGTGAGGGGACAGGGCACCAGGGACAGGGGACCAAGAGAGCAGAGGCCGGGGAGAGGGGGAGAGGGAACTGTTCAGGGGTCCTTGCTGCCCACTTTGGTTCAGAAAGTCTCAGGCCTCCTAAAGCCCATCTAGCAGGCTTTTATTTTGTCACTGAAACCCAGGGTCACTGTCTCAGGGAGATGCAGCTCCAAGACACTGCCACGTGGCTGGCCCTGAAAGAGAAAAGGCAGGAGACTGCCTGCTAAAGGCTGGGGAAGCTGAATCCCGTACTCCAGGGAGCTGTCAGGTACTCCGGGGAGCCGTCAGGTGGCTCCAGGCCCAGGCAGACCTGCCAGCTCCCCACAGCTCCCTGCACACCAGCCAAACCAGTTTCACTGTCACCAAGGCAGGTCACATGCACATGCAGATGCAAACCAAGTCTCCAAGAGACAGTCTGGTCTGGGAAAGAGTCCTTTCCTCAGATCCTAGCTCTGTTGTCACGGGTTCTCAGGAATACTTTTTTGTATGATTGGGTTTTTTTCTTCCTCCAGATGTTGTATTAATTAAGGTGGAAGGATGAGCTCTCTCTTAAATGTGTGAAGATCACAGTGTGATACTCATGCCTCACAAGTCTGCAGGAGTCCCTGGAGGAGTCAGTAAGTGCCAGATGGCAGTGGTGAGGCTCAGATGATGCACTTGGGTATATAAAATGGGCCTCATCCAAAGTCCTTCAAGAAAATATTACAAGATAAGAGAGAAACTGGTCACAAAAGGGAGGAAGACAAGATGTGGTCAGGTTCACAGTGAAGGGATGTAGCTCCCTGGACTGAACTCCGAAACTGCCACATCAGTGCCCTGCAGCGGTCAAAGGGCGAGTGAAACACAGGGGTGACTTGGACAGAAACTCGTCTACTTTCTGTGCTCACCACTGTCTAACACCAGCTGTGCCCCCAAGGAGGGTATTGCCAGCCATCCTGGTCTCCTATCACAGAGAAAAACTAAAGAAGTACAGAGCAACATAGGGAGCATCTGCCAAAAAGAGGAGAGAATAAACAGATTTGAATCTGGAAAGTCAGTCACTGGTACCTATAAACCACAGAGAGCATGGCAGGGTGAGGCAAACATTCGGGAACCAAAGGGCAGCAAATGACATATCAGAGGGCTTGAAACACACACACAAAGTCTGTTTGCGACAATGCAGAGGTGGAACTCCTCACCTCAGCAGCCCTTGGAGGCCTGAAGTACGAACAAGTTAGAAAAGCAATAAGGTGAATTCATGCTTAATTCACTACAGGACAGTCCATGATGATACAACTTCCCGTGCAGTAACTGCAAGTTGTTGGAAGCTAGGAGACTGTAGGACAGTATCAGACTCAACTTGCCTGGTCCTTATGCTGTTTCCCTGAGCATTGCTGCTAACTGCTGTCAGCCTAAGACACAGGACTAGAGAGAAGCTAGTTTGACTCAGTCTGGCAGTTTTTACTTGCTGTATAAACCAGATTCTGTTCATATTTATATAGCTTATTTTATCTAAACGTCTCAAAGCCCTGAACAGACACTGGTTAGGCTGCAAAGTAGTCCTGGACTGGCAGTACAGTTTGTTCACTTCACATTTACTAAATATATGTGTACACTTGGATCAATGAATGGGAAGGCATGAAAAACAGTTTAAATAGACTTTCTCCCCAGTGGAAGTTCTTCTCTAAATTCAGTGCATTGCAACAGTCTCACTGGTAGTTTCAAAAGCAAAAGAAAATGATATGAGAACTACACTGAGAGGCCATATGATGTGATATAATTAAAAACATGTATTCTTATTTTGGTATAATGTAGGTTTATACCAGGTACATTTAAATTGATTAGAAATTGTTTAACTTACAGCGAAATAAATTGTTTAAATAAATAATAAATAAATTACTCTGTGATTACATATCCTTCCACAGCTTTTCATTTGACCTGAGAAAAAAAACAATGCAGTTGCTTCAGCAAGAATAATGAGCACCTAGCAAAAACAGATGGAAACATCTGCAGTGTGTGTCCTCTCTAACTCCTCATACCTGCCAAGAGCCCCTCTTTTTTGTCTGGATTGAGTGTCAGTGTGTGCCCAAGACACCATCTCTGACAGATAGGGGAAAGAAGATGCCCAGGTCTGATAGAAGATATGTCCCCCATATACTGATCATAATGCAGCCTAAATAATCTCATTGCTCCACCAGTCCATTTGCATTCACGATAAGCAGGCAGTGGAACAGAAACACAAAGCCTTCTCAGGAAAGGCAGAAGAGCAAATGCCTGGGATCATCTTCTGGGAACCAAGGAGTGGCTCCCAGTCACTGCGGAGACAAGGCCCTTCTTCACATAAGCTGTGGCAGAGGCATGAGGAGGACCGTGCCAGCTTTGAGCAGAAATCTTGGGTCTCCCTGCCTGTGAAATCGAAGCGTTGGGAAGCACAATGCACCTCTTGCCCTTGATGGAGCCATCTGAGCCCATTAAGGCACTCTAGGACTATCAACAGACTTGCAAAGCAAAGGAAATGAAGGGGAAGACATAGCAGCTTAGGTAGTGATAGTGGAGCATTGACATATGACTCATTTTTTCACCTGAGGTCCAGCTACAAAAAGATCGCAAGATGCTGAGCTTGAAGAAAGAATAAAACAAGTAAATGCAATGCCTGTTCCTCCCATTGTTCCTAGTCCAGTTAACAAACCCCCTACTTCAAGATTAGTAATTGTTGCAAAAGAATTAGACCAAAAATAGAGAAAGTTAAGGAACTGGGAAACACATTTCCCTATCAAAAGGCAGCACATTCAAAAATATCCTCTTGATATCCACAGATGTCTGTTCATTCATGGAAATGGCTTGCTAGGCCTTACAAAGAACAGGGGAGCAGGTGCACTTTCAAGACGGTAACTTCAGTGCACCCAGAAATAACACCCATCAGAGAAGACAGATAGGTTGCTACTTTTTATTGCAGATCTGCTACCAGAGAGAAGTCAGTCCACTCTGAAGTTCTTCAATATGAAAAGAAAATGGAGAACTTCTGATAGTGAGAACTTGTCTAATGAGAAATTATCTGATGTAAGCTAAATCTGGGATACAGTTAAATTAGCATTAGGCCTTATGTAGATATTTATATTCTGAAATACTTTTTTTAAGCTTTTAGTACATAGGGAAGGGCTTGAGATGAACTGAAAAAGCCATTTTACTCTGGAATGATGACATTCACATAGAGGGTTTTCCAGAGTATTTGTTTCAATGATGCCTCTGCAAGCACTAAACATTCCTTGCAGATGAGCCTTAGGGACTCTTCATCTCTCCTTTAGGAGTGGGCATTTTTCTGCTTGGGATTTTGTAGATACCAAGATGGAGAAAAGAAACTGGTTGCCCTTTGATTGAAGCCATACCTTCCTTGCAGTCAAGATATATACTTATTTATTTTTTTGTCTTAGATATGATAAATGACAATGAAAGTGTCCTTGAATATTTTACTATAGTAGAGTGACCTAATTTTCTCTGAACTCAATATTTTAAAATAATAATTATTACACTATTAATAAGACTGGAACAGGATGAAACTCTGTCCAAACATGGTTAAAGTAACAGTCCACCAGAGAAATACATTTTATGAGGCCTAGAGGTCTTTTAGGAAAGAGTTGTAAATTATATCCAGGCATCAGCTTTTTTCCTTCAAAGGGTCTCCATGGATTTAGAGCTCTGTATGGCTCAAAGCCTAGATCTATCAAGTGTGATCATTTCCAACAGTACTGAACAAATTTAAAATAGCACATGTGCTAGGAAGTTTTAAATACATGGAGGTACAGGTTTGCTACATAGAAAGTCCAGGGCTCCTCATTGAAGTATTCCTCTTGTTGTATTCACTAGAATATCTTTAGACAGACGTGCACATGAGCTGGTAAATAGTTTCAATCTTTTTCAGTTTGTGGAGCCATAAAAATTTCCACCAGAACTGCAGATACCCAAACCCTATATGTGGCCCTGCATCCCACACACTTGCTTTTCTTAGTTGTTGTTCACAGATTCTTTAAAACAGTCCACAGAATCATATAGATCTGTGGAGCACAAGCTGATAGAGAAAATTAAATGGTCGGTCCAAGCTTGAGAAAAAAATCCAGGATGAGAGCATCAAGCTCACTTAACCAAGGAATAGACATCATGGTGGAGCGTCCCTTTCAGGTTCCTCTTTATAGAAGTATTTGGTTCTAGAGGAATAAACCTTCCACTTAAGGGAAGGCATTTCTGTCTTTGAAACCTTCTCAGAGGCACTGTTTTTTCTTATCAGAGGTAGTGCATGAGCTGAAGACAAGTTTTTCACTATTTCTCAGTTGTACCTGCTGGATGGCCTGAGCTCTTGGCTAGAGTTAGCCCATTGCCAATACCATCTTTTGTGCATTATTTAATTCTAATTATGTCTCTAATGGTTCTTTGATATCACACAATTAAAATCAGTCCAGTGAAGATAGATATCATGAATCTTTGCTGTGTCTTAACAGCATCACCATTTTCCCCACACTGGCAACCCCAGACCTACCCACCTAGATACACAGCTTGCAGAGAGCACTTGAGCAGAGATATGCCAGCCTCCCTACTCACATTGCTGTGGCTTGCTCTTTCATTGCACACAGAAAATAGCTTTGGATGCATTGTGCTAAAATAGAACAATTTGACCCATTCTGTGACTTTGTGAAGCTTTTGAAACCAGACCCTTATGTGGGATCTGGTCCAAATAACCTAGTCAGTACCAGTTCTGAAAACATAATGAGGGCACCCTGGAGTGCTAGCCTGGATCGGTACAATCATCAGTTCTGCCTTGGGTTTAAAAGACCCCCCCCAAGTCGGAAAAGGTTATGTTGAAGTATCACCTCCTTCTCTCAGAGGGAAACAAGCCAACACGTTGCACTGGAAGCAGACCATATTATTGGTATCTTACAGATAAATAGCACTTATTGCACCAGTATCACACAGCAGGGCAAAATCATAATAGAGGACAAACAGTGAAAACAAATGTATTTAAATATAACCACATGTTCTTTGATTCCTCAGGACTAAGTCTTCAAAGTAATATTATTTTTAAACACATCCTTTGGCAAAATACTGGGCAGTGCAAATATTGTAATAAAAATGTCATTTAGAATGTTATGCAAAATCATTCAAGTAAAACTCCAAATGAGAAGAGCAAATAAAGGAGCCTGGGACAGAGAAAATGTGACTGGATACTGGTGAAAGATATGGGATCAGGAGGGACCTGCCTAAAATACATATTGGGAAAGAAGTGTGTAGCTGTTTCGAAAAGTGGTTGGGAAGGCTGAGGAGAAGCACAGAGGTAGTGATGAGCACTAGCAGTTTCAAGTAGGAGTACAAGCTGTTGAATAATAAGTACACTGTTGCTGTAAGAGAGGCTGTATCAAGAAATAAACAGAGAAAACAGACAGTGAAAACAGCCCACATCCTCAAGAGTAATAGCCCTGAGGATCTGGGCCAAACTGATAACCTGCCAGGTCAGCAAGTCTTCTTCTCTTCTTCCTCCATACACTCGCTTGTCTGCGAGACTGGAACCACGGCACTGTGTGGGGGCTCTTCCAGCCACTGCACAGAGCAGAGCATAGAGGGCTGCAAAATAGATCATGACCACAGATGTCCCACAGAGGACTCGCTGGTGAGCTATAGGACTTACTGGTTGTAGGGCACTGGCAATAGCTTCCCTCCTAGCTGCCAATTGTATGAAAAAAAGCCAGCTACATTAAATATTCTGTTAATTGCTCTACCTACTGGTAAGGGAAACAATTGGTGTGATTTTTGTGGAAACTTTGCAAGAACATAGATGCAACAAGAGATGTTCATTCACAGCAGTTCTGCTTGTTGGCACACACATTTGGTGCTGGACCCCTGCCTGGCACCGGGAATTGTGAGTCCACCAGTGACCCTGACTTGCTCAACACTACAGTTGTTTTCAGAAATAGGCCCTACCATCAGATCCAGTCAGATCTTTACTGCAGGAGACTATAGCTTCAAGGTCAGAGAAGGCAGTTAGCTGTGAAAGGGAACTTGTGGGTGGACAGAGCCGCTGACACAGCTCCACACCGTTCTTTCACTCGTTCAAAAGACAGCATGGTGCCTGAGCAGCTCTCTCCCAGCCACTGCTGCCTGTTGGTGTGGCCACTCGAGGCCTTTGGCAACAAGGCATAAATGGGATCTACCTTTTTGCTGTGGATTTCTCTGGCAACAAATAATTCTTAATGTTTTTAAGATTATCCAACGAAATTTCTTTTAATTGCTCAGACACCTAGTGATGTGGCATTTTAGTGACCTAGCAATGGTCAATGGTACTAATTCTGGAAACAGGGTGAGGGAAGTGAGTTTGAGCTGTTCTTCTTTACTGGAACTTGCCTACCTGCCAACCTATTCTCCCTGCTCCTGCCATTGGTGATGTGAATGGGCTGCCCTATAAAACAACATATCAACAGAGCACTTTGCCATTGGCCCCAAAATCATGCATCCAACTCTTAAAATTTCAAAGGTTATTTGTGAGGTAACAGGCAAAACTAAAATCTTCTAGGTAGACATGATTTGATTGTTGTCCCATATAGATGCTGGTATAGGTTGTTATATGTCTGCAGGTTTCTTAACTTTTTTTTTCATTCTCTGTCGTGTGCAAGACATCCAACACAGCAACAGAGATCAGGTGAGGTGTTCAGCCTAGCAATGTCTGGATATAAAAGGAGATAGCTTTGTGATTGGGATCCCTCATTGTAAAGCTGCTTTTTTTTCCCTGAAATTTCCTGCTGTTTTGAAAGAATTACGATTGTTAGGTCATGGGACAGAGCTCATTTTTAAAATAGGCTAAGTCATTCCACTCATGTAAAGGAAATGAAATAGGAAAAGGTAGAAGATAGTGGGAAAATTGATGTTTGATGAGTGGGATGAAAGAATAGATAAGGCAAGAATGGAAAGAAGTAGATGAGTTACAAGCACTGGGAAAAAATCTGTCCTTGAGAACTTGTAATTGAATTCCAAAATCCCAAGCCTCCATATTCTTCCATACACAGCAGAACAGCTGTGAAGCCCTTGGAAAATGTGTATCTCAGCTCTTGCAGTAGCACAGATCAAATGAAAGGATGATAGCCTAATGTTACTCTTACTCTGTCAGCTCAGTGGTCAAGATTCTGTGCTGAGAATTTAAAATATGCAGCCCCACTAATCTTTCAAACTGGAAGATGTCAGATTAGTTTCAAAAACAAAGGGAATCACATTTTTAACAAAACATTAAGACTGTGGAGCCAAGCACTTGAAACATAGGAAAGGAAAGAAGGGTTGCTTGTGCAGCTTTATTCATTTCCCCCTCCATGTTTGCCTTATGAGGTAGTCCAATTGCATGTTCACAGGCTGTTTGGTTGTTTTTCCCCACAGGAGTATTGTACCAGTCAGTGCATGGGATATGATGTGTGGGGGATAAAATTGGTTTGCCTAGTGAAGAAGCCTGCTGTCTGGAGGTCCCTTGCCTCATTTATTGTGGAAGTTGTAAAGCACGCAAGGAATAAGACACGAGATTTATAAAAAGATAGTCTTTAGGTAAGGTAGCTTGTAACACTGGCTTTTATTTCTGTGCCACAAAATTCCTGCATGATGTTAGGCAAGTCACTTAAATTACGTGTTATGAGCTGGGGGTTTATGTAGGAAGTGAGAAACAGAGAACCAGCTTGCAGAGTTGGGAGCAGGAGCCAAGGCAAAGAATAGGACTGAGGGCAGCCTACAAGTTCAGGGGGAGCCTTTTGCACAGACATCTTTTTGGCATCAGCCAGCTGGCTCTATGGCTACGTTTGAGACAGGGTCTGCTTCCTGTCAGCACAGCAGCAGATGCCTGCAGCCTGCAGGGTGGCTCAGCCCAGCCAGGCATCACTTGTTCCCATACGAGGGTGAGGCCCACTTACTGAGACACAAATGTAAACCTGGGTACCACCTGATTGTGTCCAAAGTCAATCATCTACCTTATTTGAGTTCTGTGGAAATGAAGATATTGTGCATGCTGGAGAAGGACAAAAAGAACTACACGTTAAGAGTAACAGAGCACAAGAAGCCCAAAGAAGTGGCAAAGTCAGAACTAAGCAAATAAGCCATCATTTATAGACCACAAAATCAGTGCTAAGCTGCCAAACCAAAGAGGCCCTTCAGAGTTGCCTAACAGGAAAACCAGCAAGGAAAACAACCCGTACTACTCCCACAAAATGCCTTACAGCTAGAAAAAACAGTCAGAAAGCCCTCAGTGATTGAAAACCCACAGAAACACCAAGAAAAAAATAGCTGTTACACTTTGTAAATGGCCAAAAGTGGGAAAAGATGTGATTAAATAGAGCCATACCTATGGTGTACTATGGCAAGACTTAAGCCACTCTAGACCACTTTTTTTTTTTTTTGCCTATTTCTGACACATTTTGTCACACACTCAAACAAGTGGATTTAGGGAATTTTAGGGAAACAAATGCTATTTCAAAACATTACTTCTTCTTCCACCTCTCCCTCTCTTCTATGCTTTACCTGTTCATGTGTTCAACCCCATACTTCAAAAAAGGGTTAACATTTTGTTTCTGTGAAAATACAGAGGAAATATCAGCAAAGACATTCCAATCAATGGCTTTGCTGTACAGCACCAATAATCCAGCACAAGGTAAGAAACAGGAACTAGGCTTACAGACAAGATGCATCTACTGAGGAGCAATTCAATACTGAGGGATGCTTTTTCCTTGTGATGTTTGAAGTCATAACTATCCCAGATTTATATAAGTTAAGAAGCTTTAGCAGATCCATTAGTCTGTAGGAAGTGAAGCAGCATTCTGCTGTGAAGGGCTTCTAGTGACGAGTTCCACGTACATCAGAAAATTTAGATGTTCAACCTTCGTCAAGGATTTCTAGCTTTCTGTAAGAATTAGACACCCCTGAGTTTTTGCAAGACTTTTCTTTCCCTTTATTGTCATCACAATGCTGAGTTCAGTGACCCCTTTCATCTGTCATTGTTGTTTCTCAGTGCTACAACATTAATTGCAATAGTAACAACAATAGTAAATCAAATGGTAGACTTATTGGAGTGTTTGATCATTTAAGCCATAAAGTCCTTTGCAATTAATTTTTGCAATGAACAAATATGGACTGTTGTAGCTGCATTGTGCCTGAGGGGAAGTGGGGAGAGACATGCTGGGGTCACAGAGGACCAGGCTAGGCAAAGCTTTCCTCCTGGGCATAGGGACACCCAGAGCGTCACTCACAAGTAAGGCACAGGCTCCAGATGCCAGGTTCCCTATACCATTCACTGGGTTTGAAACATGCCAAGATGCCAGTAATCAACCCATTTCCCAGATCTTTCAGTCACCCTGGGGCAAATACCTAGTTCAAGTTGACAAGGGAACCAAGATAGCTGACACCAGCTGAAATCTGCAAAAATATGACACTTTTGGCAGCCTCAGGGCGCTAACTACTTAATATTTCAGTCCTTTCTAGCCTGGAAATAGGAGTGGTGGATATTTTACTCCACCACAGAGATACTGTCTGGAATATATAAAAAACATTTTTGGCTTCTGTTTTCAAATATGATGTAGTTTTAGCTTGTCTGCTCTTCAAGCCGTTGAAATAATAGCACAGAGGAAGTATTTTACCCATTTGTGTAAGAGTTCAATAATGAAAGGAGAAGACACTAAAAATCTTTCCCAAAAGTCCATTGTTTTATGAAATTGCAATCTAAAGATAAAAACTTTTATTTACTGGAATTTTAACCACATGCAATCAAGCAGGCTTCTTTGCCAGAATATATAAGTGATTGATTTGTAAGCATTTAGCTGGTAGATACTTTGAAGGCCAATTTTCAAATGAGTTCTCAGCCTGCCTCCATTCCTGCACAACCATCTATGTACATGCATTTCCTAACTAAAACCTCCTGTGTGCATGGTTGTTTCTCTCTTCAGGATGAGCAGTTGTTCATATCAAGGTGTTTGCTAACAGCTTATGTGTGCACTATTAAAGGGCAGTTTCTGAAAATGGTGTCTTTTTTTTTCCAGAAATGTTCTTAATACATCATGTTGCTGTGCATTTTTCATTAAGAAACTAATCCTTTTATTGTATTATGAACTCTGGTTTAAATCAGACAAGTCCCCATGAAATCAAGAGGGTGATCCAGGATAGGATCACAAGATCAGAGCTTAGCTCCCTGGATGCCAGCATAAGGAATAGAATTCAACTTTCTTACCCTAGCTACATTAGTGCATTAGGTTGAAGGATTTTGTTCTGAATTGTACAAGGCTGAATGATGATATTCCCTTTTGTTTTAAACTAGCGTATAATTTTTTTTCAGATGTTATGTCTATTCTGTTATGATCATTGTTGAAGTAGTGAAACTGCTTCTGAAATCTTTTTTTTTTATTATTATTATTATTATTATTACGATATGAGTGCCAAAAAATTAGGCTAGCTGACGATACTAACCTCAATGAAATACATGTTGTGAAGCAACGTTGTTTTCATGTAGCTAATAGAAAATGTTGCACAGTCTACAAATAGTAAACATTTGGATTGCTATTTTAGGATGTATTAATGACTGCCATACACACTACCATACACTTGTTCCATTTGTTACACTTAAAAGCCACAGTTTTGTTTATCATCCTTTATTTACTTGTTTATTCTCAGTAAGTATGACAGGGTGAATAGTGTCAGTTTAGGAATGTGAGCCAGGGATCTCTATGCTTGAATTTTGGCTCTACCACTAACTTCCTTGGGGACCTTGAAGAGGATGATTAAGCCAAAACAGTCTCAGACCTGGGTGGCAAAAGTTGGGCAGCTAAATTTCTATTCAACTGCCTGACTAGAGAGATGCCTAGTTTTCCTTTCTTGTCTGCCTGCCCATCTAACATCAAGCTGGCTTTTGATGTGAATCCCATCCCTTCTGGTACGTAGATACTGTGTTCAAAAGAAACTAAGGACTTACAGCTCCATCAGGTTTGCAAATCTCACCTTTGTGTGTGCAGTCGGAGTACTACCAGGCACAGTATGCACTCTGAAAGTGCCAGTGCAAATTTCTCTGTGTAAAAACAGTATTTTGAGGGCCTAGAGTTGGAGCCTGAATATTTTGTGCAGGATGTGTTAGTCTTTAGTCTCGGGAGCCCACATAACTTATTTCACAATGACTTGTTGGCATAATGCTCATTTGCATTGACCATCCAAAATCCTTCTTAAGGTCAAGGCATTGAAAGAATATTTTATTTTAATGATCAGTAATTAGAAAGGGATACAGTAAGTTTAAATACTGTTGATTTCATTTATTTCCTTTTCTATATATCAAACACTAGTAAAAAATCATCAGAATTCAAAGATAAACATCACTGCAGAGATATTTACTGATGGGTCCGATGCCTCTGTTGCTGACTATGATGCTATTTCACTCTAGTATCATTTATTCCTGATATGGTTTGTTTGCACTCTCAGTCCACTGGATATTCAGCAGCCAACAGCAATTTGCCAGCCACACCAAAGCCCTCCAAGCTGCTACAGGCAATTTTCAGGGCAAGACTGTGTTGGGCCTGAGCCAATGAACAACAGGAGAGAGAGAGAGCACAAAGTAATAGCAAAAGCTTGACTGGCATCCCAGAGAAGATACTCTGTAGTGGTCTCACAGAATATAGGATTATATATTGGTTCCTTTCCTGGAAAGCATTTTCTCCCAGCATTCCCCATCTGAGTCACATTTATAAAGATACTTTGGAACCAGCTCCTATTGGTGTCTATGGGATTTAGATGGCTAAATTTCTTTTAATAAATCTGGATTGATAACTCTTAAAGTGCTTTAAACAAAACAATATATCGGCATTTTTCTCCATGTTTAGGTCTACATAGGTTTTTTGACAGAACAGTTGATTCAACTGTGAGATTATCTATCCTGGCTCCTGCATCATCAACAAAACTGTCATCTAAGCAGCATCTATGATGATGGCTTTAAAATAATTTTAGAAGTGCTTTCTCTAATAGCCAGAGGCCCAGTGATCTCTAGCCCACACATGAAGACTCCAGTGAAATTAATGGCAGTTTTACCCAGCAGATCCCAAGAAGAGAGTGTTTACGTAGAAGGATGATACCATCATGACATTGTTTTTCAAACAGAGGTCTAAGTTGAAATGTATGGCATAATGTCATTCAAAGCACTTAGGTATTTACAGCTCAATAATGTGTCTGAAAAGAGTTGACAACAATCAACTGTTGATAGCAGTGATGCCTGTGAGTGGATATGCCATAATGCTCCTGGAAAATGTGGAAGTGTTTGTATACATAAAATTGCTACAGCTTCTCTGTACAGATACTAGGTTGCTACGACTGGTCCTAGTTACTGGTACCCATATTGCAAAGACACTTGAACCTGGATAAGGTCTGATTCCTATTTCCAGTCTTAAATTCTGAAGATACACTTTAGGCTTAGACCTCTTGTTGGATGCTTTCTTGGGGCATGGGAATTGATGTCCAGATGCCTTTGGGCTCTTCAACTAATTTCAGAGACTTTCCAAATTTCTTAGTCATTTCCATGAGCCTATTCTACAAGCTTCATTTGGCTTTCTGAGACCAAGTCTCAGAAAAGCAAGGAACATAAGCCTAGTAAAGGAATCTCATGACTGGAGTGCTTTTATTTTGTAAAACAGCTGAAAGTTACAATTCTGTGGGAAAAAAAAAGAACAGAAATTGTGACACATGTCTTCTTCAAGGCTGGAAGTCTTGGCCTGCTTTCTTGATGGTTTCTCAGCCATAGTTCTCAAGCAAGATGCTGGATGCTTATCCTGGTCAGGGCTACTTTCTGAAGAGCAATTCACTAGGCTTCCCTTGGGTAGGTCTAGTAATAGGCTGCTTAAATTCACTACATGTTATAAGATATGGCTCATAAAAAAGAAAAAAAAGACATATTCTGACTTCATCAGAAAAATTACAACCTAGTGAAATTCAGCTAAGGGACCATGAACTAATGTAGTCCTCCTATCTGCTCAGTTGGAGGTATGTTTATTCTATCAATCACACATGTTGTGGCATAGCTAGCCTTAAGCTGTGATGACACAAACAGTAAGACATCATTTTGCAGATTGATGTTCACCATTCCATGGAAAAGATGTTCTCCTGCTCCTCAGCGTCAGGGGCCATCCTGGCAGTGGAGAACTGCAAAGACTCTGACTCACTTGTCCTCAGGCCATCAGGCATCCCTCTAATTTCAGAGTGGTGCAAAGCAAATTTAGCAAGTCAGAGAATCTAGTCCAGCTAAATATAGTACACATTTCTTATTTGAAATACTCTCTGTGCTCTAATTATCTTCAGTCTTTAACAGATTTCTGAGTCTTTCGGTGTTTGCTTCAGTATATAACTGTAAAAAATTAAATGTGTTGAATATAACAAATATTTTTTGGATTATTGTGTAAGTACTGATTCTTCTGTGGTTTTATTGAGAAAATCAGCTATTCTTAGGTTGGACATGCAATCAACATTTGAAGAAATATGTCATACATATAAGTGACATTTTACAGCTTCTCAGTCACTCATACTGGTTTGTTCATTCCTATTGTACAGATGGAACATATGTATCAGTTTCATGTTATGTGAAGTTAAAGAGACAGAGCCAAATCCACTGGTGTTTGGTCAAAAGTCCTGGGCAAAAATCTCACTGATTTCCTGGTTATGACAGAAATGAAGAATTACCAAATCACTCAGTTGAAGAGCTTACTTTAGTGCTTGCTATAACAATGTGCTTATCAGTCCCTGTGTTGAACTGGGTGATATTTAAAGGCATATCTGATAGGGAAACTTCTTCCTTGCAAGGTTTTTGGAAAAGAAGATGGGAGTGTTTCCTCCCACTGTAGGACATTGATAAAGTCTTGATAAAGAAGTATGGAAGACAGATCTGAGAACATTTTTGCCTTTCTTCCTTTCAGCATTCCATAAAAGATTTCAGGAGAATAGGCATGGACAGAAAAGCAAGATTTTTAGTTCTCAGTCCTAAAGTGAATTGGTGTTTTGCCTGAGCTGAAAGTAGAGAAGCAAATCCCGCAGTCGAAAACACCACAGAGGTTACATTTGGAAAGAAAAAGTCATCAGGACTGTAGGGAAAGTTTCTCATCTGTGTAAGGCTGTATCAGGACCTGTAAATTCTCACAGTAAAGACTGATAAATCTATTTTTATATAGTGTATATCTACACATAGAGAAACTGAAGCTCTTTGAAATACTCTGTTCTGAAACATCTTTGGTCTGAACTGGGCTTGTAATTGTGAGATAGCAAAGGTTAATTCAGACTTCTTTGATATCTCTGAATGGTTTAGATTGTGTATGTGCACAAATATATATGTGTGCTTGTGTGTGTATATGTGTGTGCATATATACATGTGTGTGTATATATATATGTATATATATTATGCATATGTGTATATGCATGTATCTGTATGTGTATATAGAGTGCCTTATATGGATATCTACATCTGCCCCCAGGCTACTATTACTGGTAAATCTCAGGCTTGATCTTTTTGCTTGGATTTGTAGAGGGGAAATCAGCTGGCATTCTTAAAATGCTGGCTAGTGTCACTAGGACTGTGATGTGCTCAAATGAATGTGGAGAGGTAATAATGGAGGGATTTAGTCCAACCAAATCTTTTTTTGGCCAGAGCACACATGACAATTCGTTCTTCTCACAGATGATCCTATTACCCTCATGGACCTCCTCCCTCATTTTGCCAGTGGAAACTGGGGTTGCACAGCAGCTCCTGAGATAAGACATAATTTCACACAGCTTTAAGTATAGTGCATACTATCAGCCAATTTAGCTGTTCTTGGACATACAGTCTCACCTTCTTCTCACACTGCCTTACTTTGCAAGATTTCTTTTGCCAGAATGGTACAGACTAAGTAAAAAGGCTGATTTGGCCATCCAAAGTTGTATATACCATATCTTAAACTATTTAAGAGGACACAGCTATGCCTTCTGGATAAAATGAGTTTGTGCCCCAAATGTCTGATAAAAATACTGTCTTTCCTTACAACTTTTGTCAGTTATGCACAGATGGTCGCTACAGATATATTAATAGAGTTATAGAAATCACCAGGCAGTTATTTTTTTTTCTACATCCTTGCAATGCTGTTATTAGAAATATCTGAAGCTGAGGGAAAAAGCAGGTGTGAATGTTCGGAGAATTTGTCTTTGTGTAGTTTGGTGATATTCTGCTTCACTGACATTCACGAATTCACATAGCTTCAGAGATGATCTGAAAGATTTGGACAAACCAAGTGAGCTACTAGCACTGTGGGAAACAGGCTGGAAAGAGATGGCAAAAATTTCCTATAGCCAACAGCTCCCTTGGGCTGCTGTTTATCTCTTAATATGTCCAGGCAAACATGCAAATTGCTCCTTCCCTGGAATCTGCCTGAGACAACCACAGGCTCAGCGATGGTCGGAGCTGCTTCTTGCTTACAACGCTTAGCGCATCCAGCCCAGGCTGAGAGCTGGAGCATGTGGCTGGGAGCTTCAGTATTTTTTTCCTTACTTTTGCTATACGCTGAATATTTCTAAACACCAAATATCCATTGCGTACTCCTCAAGACAATTCACCTCCCCAGAGCTTGCTGATCTGAGTGTCCAATTAGTGATGTTCAGCAAGCTCTGATTTTAGTTTACATCTACAGAAGAACGAATACATAACTCACATTATAAAACATTTCAGATGTAACAGAGCAGATTCTGAATGCTGCTGCACTGGTTTTGTGCAAAGTTTGAAGACAGCCCACTGTCTACTTTGGAAAGAACTTACAGTAATTTTGCACTCTAGCTGTGCCATCTTTTAAACTTTTTTCTACACCATAATTCCAGTTTTGTTTCACGTATCAAACATTCTTCCACATTTTTAAAGTTAAATACAATGACATTGCTTGGATATCTTCTTTTAATTTTCTAGTTCTCTGTTTGCAATTATTGTACAGATCAAAACTAACTAATTATAAGTCCTAATATGTTTTGATGAATATTGCATAGCCAATATTGAATTTTGCGGCCTTCCTGCTTCTATCCATCCTGCTCTACATTGCACAGTGTGACCATATTGTGGAAGACGAATGACACCTCACAACTACTTTTCACTTCAAAGTGCTCCAGTGATCCTTGGATAAAAGCTTGAATCCACTGAACCCCTCAGTTAACTTTGCATTTCAAATTTCAGTGAGTGTAAGTAATATCATTAGTAGAAGGAGAAGAAGCAATTAAAATACTCACAGATGACTTTGTGAAGATGAACTTCTTTTGTTTTATAGAAATATTTGTACTCATTATAGAATTATGTTAGGATGGCAACACCTGTGGGGCAAATCTGTTTTCATATCTGATGAATTAGATTAAGTTTCATCTACTCTAGCTCCAACTTCATTAGAATTACTACATGCTTACACATATGTAACAGAGCACCACCATATGTCTCTAAGTATTACTGCCAGCTACTGGAAACTACAAATACATTGTATGAAATACTTTAAAAATCTATTAACATTAGAGGATGGTATCCACAGTTAAAGCTCCTTAATCTATGCGTAGTAAATCCCAATAGAATCCAGAAGTATTGATGAAAATCAAATGAGACTGAATCTGTCACTCTTAAAAGTGCATATGTAAATGAAAAATTGAGCCTACCCCAAGACCCTAATCAAGATTTGAACTTGGTCCAGTTGCTGTGTCTAGACATGCATTTGCTCCACAGCAGAGATGCTGTATTAAGAACCAGTTGAATAACGATTCGTACAATTAAAAACAACAACAAAACAAATGTGGAACATTTTACAAGCTGAAGAAAAGGATGTGGATGACCTACACCTGAAATTTAATACTGCCACACCTTTGGGAGGAAAGCTCCCCATTTGCTACCATGCAGTGCGCATTTCCCAAACTGCATTGGCTACCTCAAAGTTCATCTGTACAGCTATTGTGCTTGCAAATGCACCTTTGTGCGGTGAACGGGGCAATGGTGGTGTTTGTGAGATCCACTTTGCAAGACATATGCCCAGACAGACATCTCTGCAGACAGAACAGGTGCATGTGGACATTTCAGGGACTCTGGCCACTGGGAAATCTAGCTAATGAAGAAACAGTCCCATAAAACCTAAGATCATTAGTTTTAGCAGTCTCAGCACATATTTTTCTCTGCTGACCACCACTGGGCTCACCAGCCAATTCCAAGTCTGTTTGCCATTATTTTATTGCTTTCATAATCAAATGGTTACGTATGAATAGCTGATCCTTTACCCTATATAAGAGCATTTGTTTTGGAGTGCGAAGGGCATATCAGTCACTTGTTAATAATAAGGTCAGACCATGTCCATCCCTACAGTCTGCTGCAGCAGCTCAGTTTGATGGGTGTGAGGAAACAGAGCCACAGGAGTCACTGTTTTTACCCTGGCAGACAGAGAGGATTTTAAGGTCCTCCCTACACCCCCTAATCACAACAGGCATTTCTATCTCTCCTCCTGAGAGCCACATACTTCACATTTTCCCTGTACAAATAACTGCTCAGGCCCTTCTTTCAAAGAGCCTTTATTAAACCACCAACTATTTGCTGTCGAGACATTTAGGATGAAATCATTGTGTTAAACAAATAAACGCAGCTTTATACAGATCTCTGCTCTGGGAGCAGAGTAAGAAAATAATTTCTGTCTGCTCTCCACAAAAGTGGCTGGAAAGGCCGAAAGAAAAATATTATTTTTACTTCATTGTGTGAAATATCGTTTTGGAGGATCTGACGCGTTGAGCGTTTGAGGAGTTTTTGCTGGCAGGTTTCAAGGGTCCCCCGGGTTGACCCCCTGGGATTGTTTTCTTCATTAATAAACTTAGCATGATGTGTGTTAAAAGGAACATTCTGTTTGCTTTGTAAATAAGGGATGTCAAATAAGAAGCAGAAGCCTTGCAGACACTAGGTGATGTGTTCTTCAAGGGTGGGGGGATGATTATGTGGAAAAGTAAAAGCCCTGGAAAATCAGGAATAGTACGAGTGCCTTATCCAGGCTGAGGCTTTGTTGGGAAAACAATTCTGCCTGTGAGCCCAAGCAAGGCAGCTTCCTCACTGATCCCGGTGGGAAAGTGGCACACTCTGCCCCAGAGCAGCAGGGAAGGAGCTTGGGAAGGAGAGCGCGGAGCCTCATCTGCAGCGCTGTCGAGGAGGCACGTTGGCGCAGATCATGTACTCGCATTGCTGTTTGGAAGGTACACTTTGACAACTTTGCAAGCAGCCTCAGCTGCAGGAAGGGGGACTGGAGAGGTTTTCTGGGCTGGCATTTGAAAATCCTGCCACACTATGGTGCTGCTGTGGAAATTACTGTGGTAAAGCCTCTGACCAGCCTTAAGGGAGTAATTTGCAAGAGTGTAATCATCCTTCTGCTAGTCCTGGGGTTTTCTCTCCTGTTGCAAAGCAGAAGAAAAATACCCTGCTGTTTAGCAGTGTTTATTTTCTATCACCTGCCTCTCTGCTTGTATCGCCACTCATCTCTCCCAGAGCTTCTGAACCCATTCATTTCCCATCTGTTGCCTGCCCCCTTGAAGAACTCTAAAAAGCTTTAAAAGATGGCTCAGCTCCTGTCATTTACTGCAGTGGTATCTGAGATGCATCAGGAACACCACAGCTGGGAAAGGGAAACATCCTGAGTGCTGCTTTGGGTCCTGTTTCCACGATGGTGTAAGAGCAGGCAGGCAGGCAGAGTAGCTGATAGCTACTATGCATCATACAAAGAAAGTTCCTCAGCTGGCTCTGTCCAGTCTGCACGCATTTCTACAGTGTGCCATCACTGCTCTGGCTGTCATCACAGGAAAAATAATTCCCAAACAGCTTAAAACCAGTTTACTTCAGGAAGAGAACAGTCAAGCCTATAGTTTAAAAGATGAGGCAGGATCAATTCTGTAACCTAAATGATCTGCGAGACAAACTATTTTTGTGTCCAGCAGTCTTCGGATTTAATTACAGCTGATGAGATTCTAGTTAAACTTACCATTTTGTGCAAAGCCATGTCCTACAGCAAGAAGAGGCGCAGATTCCAAAGCTAAGCATCAGGCCTCCTTTAAAAACAGTGCTAAAGCAAATATAAAATTAGCAATATTATCTTATTCTTAAGCTATATCACATATATCATACTGAAATATGTATCATGGATTGGTCACATATCATGCAAAGTCAGTAAGCTTCCCAATTCTATTGGAAAATTGCCAATATCACTAAGACAGTTCTGGAATTAAGTTAATAACTGTGAGAAAAAATGCATATAATTTTGGATATTTTTGTTATAAGAACTGTGGAATGCCAGTAATTGTTCAAGCAGTGAATTAGCTGCAGAATCATAAGGGTAAGAGTCACCACAACAGGTCACGGTGACAAATTCAGCTAATTTAATCAGCCAGTAAATATAAACCATGGGGAGATATCTACCAAAAATGGAAAAGGAGAAACTGTTGGTGAAGTGATTTATAGAGTATTTAGAATGTGGAAAATAAGATATAAAATCTGCTTTGGCTTTAGAAATTTGGTTGTATCTCATTCCACAGGCTTTCTCTGCCTGGAGCCTGATTTGCATGTTGCCGACTTTGAGTTACCATCATTATTTAATTGTTTTGATGTATGTGATGGACAAGATTTATTAAGAATCTTAAGCAGTATATAGTGTTGCTATGTAGAAAGGTTACCATTTTGATTCTGCTTCTGAATTCCCATTTACTGTTTCCTACTATCAATAAATCTAAATCTGATTCACAAAATAGGCTAGATTTGGTAAAAGGAAACAAGCTTATTATCTGGTCTGAGTTACCTGAGCTATATTATCTTCAGTCACTTGCAGGAGACCGGGTAGCCTAGAAAGCTGGTAGCGGTCACAAAACTTTCCAGGTTGGGTTACCAGTTGGAACCTAGGTCAGGTGTTAACACCTACAAACCTCAGCAGTTATGTGAAATTATTCACCTTATCCTTTGTAGAGAGGAATTATCCATTATACTGGTGGCCCTGATGACAACCACGTTAGAGAAACTAAAAATGGCATGAATACAAAGCCTGAAGGCGATTGCTTTGAAGGACAAAGACCTGGTCAGATGGCAGCGTGTAGAAAAATGTATTGTTGCTCAAAGGGAGGTAGGAAAAAGTTGGTTCTGGTCTTGTTATCTCAGGGCAGAAGTGTTTATAAGCACAAATTCAGGAGAATCCTTAAATGATTTCTAAATATTTTTAAAAGAAATTAAATTGTATGCTGATATTCCCTAGAGGCAAAACAAGAATGTATCGACAAGCAAAGGACACTAAAACATTACCATACTGTTTTAGTGGTAGAGTACCATGGTATGCAACCTTTGGAGTCTTCAGCTGCTTCAAACAGCAAACAGGCATTTATCATGACTACTACACGGATCTTTGGTGAAAAAGGTATGAAGCGTCGTATGATGGCAATGCTATGGATAACCCTGCTATCCACATGAAAGGTGTTCAGTACAAACTGTCTGAACAGGTTAAAAGATTAGGGTGCAAATCATTTCTGAAATGATCGAAATGGATATTTGGAAAAGACTTCAGAACCCCACATAACTGAAATGAAGCAGGCAGGCAAAAGTACCTGAAGACCATACATGATAGGTGTTTGTATAACCTCTTGTAGAAAGGAAAATCATTCCACTAACCTCTCCAGGTAGTCTGTTCACTATCCTTGGACTTAAGAATTATCTAATCTATCTTCTTTGCTCAAGTTAGTGCACTTTTTTCACATTCTATCCCCAGTGGACATGGAAAACAATTGATCACTGTCCTCTTCATAACAACCTTTTACATATTGGAAAATTGTTATCCCTTCCTCCCCCTCCCTTTGAGCCTCATGCTTAGTCTTCTCTTTTCTAGACTAAACAAACCCAGTTCTTTCAACCTTTTCTTGTAGGTCATGTTTTCTAAACCTCTGATCATTCTTGCTGTTCTCCTTTGCACTCTCTCCAATTTGTCTACATCCTTCTTGAAGTGTGGTTCCCAAAGCTGGACACAGTACACCAGCTGAGGCCTTACCCATGCTTAGCCTAAAGCAGAATATTTACTACCTTTTTCAGTCATAAGACATTCCAGGTGATGTACCAAAGAATATGATTTGCTTATACCCTAACATCACACCAGTGAGTCATGCTGTTGGTAATCTTCTATGACCTCCAGATCACTTTTTAAAATAATACTGCAGAGCCATATCTCTCATCTTCTTTTTGTGTATTTGCTTTCTTCTTTGTAAGCATAACGCTTTGCTCTGGCCTTTATTGCATTTCATCTTGAAGACTTCAGACCATCTCTCCAATTTACCAAGATTTCCAGTTTACCAAGATTATTTTGTATTCTGACCGTATCCTTAAAAGACTGAATGTATGTTACCAACTGCTTCAGTTCAAAGAGGGAAGCACCTGCGTTTGATATGTTGTGATCTGCCATGGTGCCAGGACTGTAAGTGTATGTCTTGCCTTTATCAGCAATGAAATTTATGCCAGTCACTATTCCTAGGATCTCACCATGCATAGAGAGCTAACTGCTGGCCACCTCATGAAGACATTGCAAGTGGTGTACCGTAGGCAGCGCCCCAGTGTGCAACTTCATCCGTGGTTCCACCAGCAGGGAAACCTCTCTGAGCACACTAGTGGTTGGCTTGAGTGGATCCTACGTGACTGCAAGTATAGACTAAGTATACTCTAAGTATATTCTCCTTGAATTGGCAGAGTCTGTTTTTAAGATGACTTCATCTAGTGCCTATCAGCATGGACTCTTTTGTCTCTTGCATCATCTCCTCCTGAAACCTGATGTGCCTGCTCTCAGTTTAATTAAGTCTGCTTTTTTGAAATTTACCATCCTTATTCTGCAGCTTTACTTACTTACTTCCATCTGTTCATACTTCCTTATCATCTTATGATCAATTTTTCTCTACCGTTAGATTTTCAACCAGTTTCTTCCTAGAACCAGTAACTCTCACCAAGTAACTGTCCACTCGATTGAAGCATTTTCTGAAGATTTGCAAACTCCAACACATTCTGAAAACATGATGGACCATATTTTGCTTTTGCAACAGACAAGAAAAACAGTAGTCAGAACTGTTCTGTAAAGATGTTTCTGTACTGGAGGTAAAACTAAAAAGTTTATATACTTGACAACTTCCCCCACACCATTTAGTTTGTAGTCCAACTCCATTACATTTTCACTTTACTTTTTTAGCTTTTCTATCCCCAGACACAATCAACAGCTCTGGCTTGCTTGCTCTCTGAATTTCAGAACAATTATATATCCAGTATTTAAATTCTTCTATCAATACTGGATAGAACTAGTGTTTGTATTCTTAAAAACTTGATCTACAAAATACAGCTCCCTTTTTTACCACTCACTCTCTGTGTCCTTCCTCAACAATACATACTTCTCTTCATTTATCTTCTAGTCCTGTGAGATGCTGCATTACATCTCTGTGAATCCACTTGTCACGAATGTGGTGGTTTACTAAAACTGAAACATGCCTTGGTGTGCTCCCAAATTCCTGGTGTTTGCCTGGAGATGTGTCAGCGAAGTGTTCTGTTATCCTCCTTCACTTCTCTCCCGTTATGTTCAGTTTTCTCCATTTACCACCTACTTTCAAGCTTTTTCCTGGATTGATATTTCTATTTCTCACTCATGTGAGGATTCTGTCAGCAGTTTCCCTCAAAAGTAGTGCAAGCCTTGGCCCTGCAGAATGATTTTCACCAGAGGGATCCCATTTCTGCCCAGCATTTCTCCTTTGTAGATACTGTCTGGTGGCTATGGAAGCCAAAACCTTTCTGTCAACCCACTCTGCGCAGGCAAGCATTCTCCTTCAGCCTGGACCATTATAATCTTTGAGATCAAATTCGGAGCTTCTATTCTTAACCTCCCTGTGCTGAGCAGTCACCCAGTCACGTGGTTCCAGTAAATCCATCAAAGTTCTTCCCTCACCCATCCTCCAGCTTCCCTCAACCTGGTTCTGGTGCTTTTATTTCAAATGATCTGTCTTCCCTGCTCCCAGCGCTGCCTACACTTGCTGTTCCTGCACTATGCACGTGTGCAGGTGCTTCCTGAGGTCCTCTTGGCTGCGGCTGTTGCCCCTACAGTCTCCTTGCCTGGCCAAGGGTCCTCGTTGCTTGGCTGTCAAAGCCGGTCTCTCCCACTTCGCCTTGCTCTCAGCTGGCTCCCATTTCCCCCTTGCAAGGCTGCCACAGTTCCCTTCCAGCAAGCTCTTGCCAGGACTGGCTGTTTAAAGCCTAATTCACGAGGGTGAGCTTATTGCAAAACCAATAGCCCCAAAGTTACCTGTGGCTTGTGCTGGGGCTCAGGTGACCCCGCTGTGGGGGCTGCGGTTTGTCTGCTGGCTGGCTGGGCAGTCGGTGTGCTATAAGGGTCTGTGGGGGGAGCAAAGCAGCTGCGGCCACACGCACAGAGCAGTGCCATGGGCTGGGGGCACAGTCTGCTCCTGGGGAGCAGGGGGAAGTCACACACTGTGTGCACTCTCCGACAGCTTGGTGTCTGGTGCTCTCCAGCGACTGGCACTTACATGTCTTCTGTCCAAAGACTTTAAAGCGCATTGCAAAGTTTTTCCAAAAATAGGGGATACTAGGATGCAAACTGGTGGCATAATTTATGCCATGTGACCTGGTGAAATAAGAGCTGGATTACAAATAAAACTGGTGACCTTATTCTAGTCAGCAGCCTCCACTCATGTCTGAGTCTTAGAACATCTGCAGAGGTCCATTGGGTCTCCTAACTCTCCTGCAGATTGCAAAATATTATTAAATCTGTTTTATACTCCTGGCATGGATAGTTCGAGTGATTTGCCCTGAGTCATTCAGATGAAAATTTCCATCACTCGTAAGCATTGTCAGATTCAACTCTGCTGCTTTCCAGGTTTCAGGTTGTTAAGTTACCTCTCTATTTTTTTATTGCTTGATTTGCATGAGATGAGATATTTTTAAATATTGTTACTGTGCCATTTCTTTGAGGTAATAGACTTTAAAATTACCAACTTTGT
This sequence comes from Apteryx mantelli, assembly GCF_036417845.1. Lineage (NCBI taxonomy): Eukaryota > Metazoa > Chordata > Aves > Apterygiformes > Apterygidae > Apteryx > Apteryx mantelli. The sequence goes on from NC_090020.1 coordinate 59,153,737, forward strand.
TCATTAGCTGGTTCAGTGCCCTTGGAGGAAGCCTGTCCATTTCTTCAGTCATATAAAAAATATGTATTTGTTCCAGACAGAAATTCAAGTTTTGGAACCTTTTACTTCAAAGCCATCTACAAAAGACATTTTGCTTCAGATTTTTATTTTTAATAATGAACTCTTTCCATTGATGAGCTTTTGGCACAGCTCATTTTGAAACCTTGCTATTTGAAACAGCTTGCTGATGTTTTCTTAAATTACATCCTCTTGTGGGTCCATAAAATCCTGAAGTTATTACAAATAAATAAACGGAGTTTCTCTTCATGATGTAAACCAGCTTTGAATGAAGTCATTGAGTGAAAGTTTGAGTTGGATTGCTTCTGAAAGGCTGCTCAGACCCAGGGCAAAATTCTGCTTTTCCTCTCTGTGCTGCAGAAATTGGTGAGCAGCTGTTCTAAGTCAACTGAGTGGAGCAAACCCCCGTTGCTTAATGTCTTGTTTTAATTTCCAGTGGGAAACCAAGTATCAGAAAGTCCATACCCTCCACTCCCTTCTCTTTCTCTCACTTTTTCTGAGTAGGATCCTCCTGAGTGAGTTGTACAGTCAAGTGTTAGTGAGAGAGATGAGATCTGAGAGATTTTCCTTCTGTCTTGTGCTAGGCATCCTGTCTCATCCAACAACGCGGGGGCCTCACTCATTCCCAGGGTCAGCGGAGTCTGCACTGCTATTCAATGATGACCCATGCCTCTCTGAACTGGGTCACATCTCTCTTGGTACCAGCGTGATGAACAGCCTGCACACTGCAGGCCCCAGCTGTAGGGCTTCAGTCAGCTGGGAAACACGTCCCATCGCTGCTATGAAATTCTGCGGAGTCTTCCCCTGGTTCCCTCCCACCTCCATCCCACTGTGGACCACTGTACTTCCACAGATTTTTATGATTATCCTGGCTAACCCTTTGAGAGAAAAATTAGACCTCCTCTGTCCCCTTGCAAAGGTCCAAATTCAAATATGCATTGCCTCAACAAAGCTTTACTCCAGTGCTCTGTTAGGAAAAAGGCAAAAAAATTTGTTGAATGTCTGTGCATTCAGGAAATTTTCTTAGTCTTAGCAGAAAATACACATTTCTTTCACTAGTGTTTGGGTCAGGGTTCTTTATATTTAGAGTTTAGACCTTCCAGATTTACTACAGTTTTCACAAATACCCACCTAAACACTCAAACAAGTAACAGTGATTTCATTACTCAAACTAGCAAACAAAATAGTCACAGTTTGCTTTTTGAAATTATTTCACTAGCTCTACTTATAACTAAGCAATGGAACCAAGAAACTCAGCCTTCAACATTAGTAGTCTATCTCATAATACAGTACTGTAATGGTTTAGGATAACCTGTTCTCACTTCTCCTGACAGAGGGCCAGACTCTGATACTGTAGTTGCATATTACCTTTTAAATGTCCTTGTTATGTGAAAAGCCCTGTGAAAACAGTGGGACTATTTGCGGAGTGAGGTACTACCTAAACTCTCGACTAAAATAACCTTCACTGAAATCAAGTCACTGATGAGAAAAATACAGACAAGGTTGCAGGACTTTTGAAAGATTAAATGCAAACCTTTGCTTGAATTAAAAGGAAGAATTTTTCAGTATGTGGAAATCAAGATATGTATGTCATTTAATGCTGTGTTTGAGACTGATGTGCCATTTGTTCTTTCTTGCTTGAGATATTTTAGTCACTGGTTTATGAGCTGGCTGCCAGAGACCTGTAAGGGGAAGGCCTACCCTGGTGCCCCAAAGGGCTAAGTGATGTTTCTATGGGCCCTGGCCCTCTGTCCACAGTCAGAGGCTGGAGCTGGTCAGAGGGTGATGCTTTATTTCTGCCTCTCTCTCCCCTTCCCTTAAAAATTCTGGGCTATCTATGGAGAGCTGAAAACCAAAATATTTGCAGATAAAATCTATATTTTATATTTTGCAGATAAGATCTATACCTGGAAGTGCTGTTGTTGCACCCACGGGTGAATGTTGGGCGTTTGGGCTGACCTCTCTCGCTGCTCCCAGATGTCACACCACCCATTGACGTTGGGTCTGCCACAAGGCACCAGCATCCCACTCCTTGGAGGTGGAGAGGGGCAAGGAATTAGGTCAGTCAAATGGCAGTACATTCTGGCAGATCAAATGTAACTGGAGAGAGAAGCCAACTCAGAGAGGAGAATGAGTGCGTAAGGCTTCCAGCTACAGCTTCTGTGAAACACTGTGGCAGCATCTCAATGTGGAAATATTTCAATTTGCAGACATTAGGGGGTAGGGTGGGGTACGGAAAAAGCTTGTTGAAAAACTGAAACTGTTCACAGAAAGCTGATACTTAAACAAATAATTCCTTTAGCTACAAACCAATTTTCTGTCAATAAACAGTTTCAAAAAATTCCTGATCTTCACTAGTGGAAGCTGCAACCCATGCTGAGCTTTTTTATTACCCCAAGTACCTCTGAACCAGTTAACCCTGCTGTTTTCTCTTCCTACACATAAGGTAGAGATTTGTTCATCTCGTGGGATGCTCAGTCAGCCCTTGGCTCCCCGCACTGACAGCCAAGTTATAGTTTCAGCTCCACAAAACAGTGTTTATGTAAGAGCCAGAGAGAAAAAGCACCTATGAACAAAGAAAAATAATTATATTTGTTTGTGTTACAGAAGTCCTCAGCAGCCCCAGTCACACTGGCGCCCCAATACGTAGCACAGAGTAAAATCATGGTTTCAGTCCGAAACTGCTTGCAATCTAATTAAGATTAAGACAAGATGTAACCCGCTCATCTAACAAACAGTTCAGAAAGAGATCGAGGATGGGGAAGCAGTCTCTTCTTGAAAGGAGGAGAAAGAAAGGATAGATTGTCATGAATTGCCTATTTCCAGCATTTGGGGCTTGAAAAAACTCACTGAATATCATGAAAACAAAATATTCTGAGTCTTGTAACAAACCTTGAGAGCTGGTAAAACTGCATATTACTAGACATTTTCATTATTTTCTTTCACATGGAAATTTCATGTTTGTGTCCTTAACTGAAAGGTGAGTTAAAATTATTGTATAAACTTATATATTCAGAGTCCCCTATATACTGTGATTATCTACCCATGGAATTTGCTCTAGAAGCAAGGTTTGGGAAGCTGTCGTATTTTTTAAGCAAGCCTTAAAAACTTGTATGGTGTGTACATTCATGACAGATTGACTCCCTGAGCTTGTAAAACACAGTGCCATGAAGAAACAGGTCAGAGGTATGAATCACACTCCTTCATCAGAATGAGTGGCTCAATTTTAAAACTAGCGAAAATCATTCTTATTTCAGCATTAACTATTTATCCATGGATTGTCTTTTTGTAAATACTCAGGTAATGTGCCTGTCTCAAAACCCTAGCAACAACCTGTAACCCTGCAACATGCCAGTTCCCGCTGTCTTTTTAAGTAATTGCCAGAGCTTCCAGATTCTGGGAGGAGCTACTGTACAGGCAGTATTATTCATTTGCATGTTTAATTCACCAAAGCCGCAAATTTTAATTGAAAGAAAGCACTGCAGAATTTTGCCTGGTCCTTTAACAATTGTAGAGACCACTTAGTAGCAATACAAGTGTACAGGAAGTTGTCAATCAGAATTATGGTTATCTCTTCTAGTGTCTCACAGAAACATGGTAAAGGGGGTGAAACACTGCTCTAGAAATGTTTTATGATGTCCTGAATTAATACTGATCCACTGACATGCTCAGTAGGACTACTTTTGGTTACTATTTGGAAACAACCTGTCAAGGAAAAATGCTTTGCAGAAGCAAAAGGTGATGGTGATTCAGACTGTGATATTCCTCTCTCTGAATCTATCTTCACTAGAAAATTAGATTATGGTAGTACTGAGACAGTCACAATTTTGTTCAGAAGAGTTCTACTAAAATAATCTCTTTTTACTTTTTGAAAACTTTCAGAGTGATTACTGGGGAAAAGACTAAACAAATAAAGTGAAAAATTCTTGAGCATCACACAGTCGGTAATTGTTGATGCAGAAAGAGGGGAGGAGAAAACCAAAAAAATCGATTATTTTGCAAGTTCTTTCATGAAAAGTTCCACCTTGTAAGGAACATGCTGAACTTCCCGATGCTTTGCATAAGTCTTGAAAATGTGTAAATATGTAAATTAAGAAAGAAGAAAGTATTTACACAACTTTGCAGTTACTACAGGCATGTGCTCTGGTATTTAGCATTTAGCATTGTTACAGCTAGCCATAGTTAGATTACAGATCAGTCATTGTAAAGTACTGTTATCACTAAATTATAGCTCAGTCACTCTAGACTGAGAGTGACAGTCTCCAACTCTAATGATTCCAGCATTATATCTAAAATTGAAGCGTTCTAAATACTCATAAAAGCTATAGTCTAATCTTGTCCAATTCTTCAAAAACTGCAAGCCTTCAAAAACTGGACTGGGTTAATACTTCAGTGAGAAGGGATATTCATGATGCTGATTAAGATTAACTGTGGGTCAGACAATTTATGAACATGAAACACAAACTACTTGTGACCATTTAACTCCTTGGAACAGACTGTCCCAAAACTAGGATGTTAACTCAGTTTCTCTGTTAAACCAATTAGAGCTTGCCTATATACAAAATTTCAAATATTTATACATAAGTATGACATATTTCTTCACTTCCTGTGCTGAATTTATGTAGTGCTGCTGCATTTTGTTAAAAAAGCTGCCACATTCCACCTCACCGTTGGCTGTATTTCAGAAGTAACTGAAGTAGTCGTTGAAGTGCACAAACAGTGCCCAATCCACAAAATTTATTTGCACAACTATTTCAAGATATAGCTCTATTCTAGTGGAAAAGAATACTTGCATAATGACGTCACATGAATAAAAATGTGTGGCCTGAGACACAGAGCATATAAAAGAAAGCTGAAATGAAGGCTGTATAGATTGTAAGGCATTGCTGTATGCTTTTGAGTAATTATTTAATACTTTGTTTGTGAAAATTTTTTCAAATAAGGAAGATTTCATTTTCAGCTCCTCACTTCATTACAGTCAAAGAGTATTAATTGTGAATAAGGGAAACCCACACTATGGAAGAGTATTGCATAAAAACAAAATCTTGCTTCCCAAGGCAGCTGAAATATACCCTGCATTTGGCTATAGACTTAACTTTAAGTCTTCTTGCCTCTTAATTTACATTTAATATCTTTGCTTTTTAGGATAATAGTATCATTCTACTTCAGCAAGAATATAAAATAATAAAATATGGCTACAGTGACTGCCCTTTACTGTGCTGTGAATCTGCAGTTCTCTATACTTATTTAGATATTTACTTCCTTGTCAAATTCCAGTGACATGTTTCTCAAGCGGCTCACTAGGAGTAACAAGTTTGCAATGCCAGCATTAAAGGAATGCAGGTCCTCCTATATGCTGCTGATAGAAACTGTATGAGTAAAACATGAGCTAGTGATTTAAAATGTTTTGAAAATTTGCAGTCAAGGATAATCTGAAGACCTTAGACTGCTACAGTAATACTGTCTGCTACAATAGTATTTCCTGTGGTAAAATAGTCTCTTTTTCCAGTGTGCAATTTAATAGAATAACAGAAGGTCTGAACACTAAAGAAATGGTAAGCCCTGAACCATGTCTTCTGGGCTCTCATAATCAAACAGGAAATTTTTGGAAGGGATTTTCTTAAATAATTTTTCAGATATTAAGCCTCCCCTTCTTTATTGCCCACAGATTCAGACCTTTCCTTTAGCCTGATAGAGATTTTGTGTGCTTTTTACGAAGATGGGATTTTCTCTAAGTGTTGACTGTAAATTATTCGTGACTTGGAGGAACAAAGAAAAAGAGATGTAGAGCTCTCTTCTAAGTGAACAGCAAATTTTTCTTCTTCTCTGCAAAGGTTCTTCCAGATAAGCCACTATCTTTAAAACTTCTCCATAGGCTGATTGAAGGCTACAGTAAAGCACTAATGAGGAAGCACACGAGGAATATGAGGAAACGTCTTTGTTGTATCATGAATAGTTTGTGTGCTTTATAAATATGGGTAATGTAAACAGGACCCTTTTTGCATGTGTCACTGCAAGGAAACTGCAAGGACTATCATGAAGGGTGCTAGTTTAATGGGTCTGGCACACGGCCAGTAGAAAGGCTACAAGGTCATGCCCTTTCCAAAGGCTCAGAGTGCGAGCTGGTGCTGGAGGAGAGGTAGCCCTTACACACAGTGGTGTAAAACAGATTCTCCCACCAGCTGCTCTGATTTATAGGAGCTGGGACAGTGCAAACTAGCCTCAAGACCAAAACAAGCTTTAGGCCACTAATGTCCCTGGCTCTGCAGTGATGCATTCTGCTCACTTCCCTTCTGGAGCCTCTATCTTTTCATTTAAACACAAAAGGCCCAGGCCCCTGGACCACCTCAGACTTTCCTTATTTAGAGGTAGCAGTCTGCTTTCTTAGCCACTGACAGGTTATCAGTACACTGGTTTCACACATTTTGTTTATTGGATCCTCTAAAGACAATCAGGGAGATCAGTGTCTCTTTTATGCAGATAATGGTACACCAAGAAAGCATTATTGAAATGTATTAATCCAAACACATTAGTCCCAAATGCTGGGGTCTATCGGTATGAGCTGCCCATCAGTGGGCATTCAAAAAGGAAAGAGAAACCTGCAGTTTTCTATTGTAATACAAGGAGATATATACAGACAAACCCTATATAACAAGAAAAGGAAAACTTGCAAATCCTTCCCTGAAAAAGTGTAATCTTTACCCATGATGTGGATAACAATGATATAAAGAAAAAAACTCAAATCTCATAGACAAGGGCTCACTGCCTTTTAACAAAACAGGGCAATGCTGCACCCAGTTCAGAAAAACACTTATTATATATCTGCTCAAATGCCACTGATTACAGCAGAGGGATGTCCTTCAGCACCTTGTCTGAGGGCTGACAGTGCTCTAAGACGGGATCGCAGGCAGAATTGCCTTTGGACTTCCCGCACTGAAGATTTCAAAGCAGAAGGGAGCCAGGCTCCAGGCCTGACAGTCGCACTCCCTCTTTAAGAAGATAAAAGCAGCAGAGGAGAGTTACAGTACAACCACAGCATCCCAGTTGTTAAACAGTACTTGAACACAATGTGTTTCTGGTTAGTTTAAGGAAGGATAAACAAGATTTAATAGCTGGCAATGAACACAATTTTTTTCTTCCCTATAAATGATATTTGGATTCATTCAGATTCATGTAGCTTCCCCTCACGTAAGACTCCATTCCATTTCCTAATTTTCTATCTTCCTTATTTCCTAAAACATGAGTTGTTGAGCTAATGAATGAAAATACTCTGAGATTTGGTTTTGGCTCTGTGTGCATCTGTGCTCTTTTGCTACCATAATTCAATGTGACAAGTTTATTGTCCTAACAAACACTAGCACCTATTGTAGAACTATAATAAAAAAAGAAAAATTGCTTTAAGCATCCTGTTTTCTCCAGAGAAGACCAAATGCTACCTATTGACATTTTGTTTTCCTCAAATATGTGAGTCTCTAGGCAAAATGGACTAGACTGCATTTTAAGGATCAGCTTCTGCAGTGAGCTGGACCCGACAATGTTCATTCTTCTTCTTCGTTTTCAGTTGATACTCACGAGCCTAAGCTCAGGACTCTACCTGTGCAAGGTACAGTAAACAGTGGGAATGCAACCCCTGCCCCAAGGAGCTTACAGCAGTAAAAGACAAATATGCAAAGGTAAGTCAGATAAAAAGCAAAGCTCAGCACTTTGCAGAAAACAAAGCCAAGCCCTGCCTTTGATAAATCAATGTTCAAAAAGCCAATGCAAATGAGGAGTTGAGTTCTACATAAGAGCTGACTTAAATATTTCTATACAAAATCAGTCATGTTCAGTACAAGGCTGCCACTCCAGATGAATACCTGTCCAAAAAATACCTGCCCCCCCCGCCCCAAATCTACTTCTAAGTAAATAAAATACAATGACTCCAAAATAAAATATGAAACACTGTGTTTTCCAAGGCTCACAAAACAAGATTTTAATGACACATATGGTCTTTATTTGACCCATAACGGTTGTTTGCTATATCTTGGCAAGGAATCTATTCAGTGGATAGACTTTAACTTACTGATGGAATAACATCAGCATGTACCCCATCCTATTGTTATGAAACAATGACGCCTTCTCTCCTCGTAACTCTTTGAAAGGCCATTGTTTAAAATGATTTTCTTATCAATAGCAGGTCTTGGAACATTTTACCAGTAGAAGAATGACAGAACATGGCCACACACTTAGGTAGAAACTAAACAGGTGTCACTGTCCCACTTCTTGCCTTAAAAAAGTTGATACTTTTGTAGAAAAATGCTATTCCATTATGGGGCCAGCTCAGCATGGGTAAAAATGGCAGAAGCCTCCCTTTGGAAAGAGAGTAACCTCTGCTAACCTGTCCATGTTAATCATGCCAGAGCCCTGGAAAGCCAGGTTTCCTGCTGCAGTTGTTGCAATGGGGTATTTGGCATGGGCAGAGGGTGGTGAAGAGCTCCTTGCAAATGCAGAAGTCTTCACGTTCACCCTTCCCTGCTCCCTTCCCCCCTCTCCTCACTCAAGCAGTGGCAGAAGCAGTGAAGCAAGGGCACCAGGGCTTTCTTTCCGTGCTTCTCTCTGCCGCTCGCCTCACTCTTTTTGTGGCAGAAGCAACCTGTCCCCAAATAGATCCACCTCTTCATCTTTGGGCAGCAAATTCAATTTTGCCTGCACTACTGAGAAGCCTTGTGCTGCCTTTCACTAGTTAACTTGGGGAAAAGCTAGATGGGGAGATAAAATTGGTCTCTTTTCTTTCAGACCAGTTATTTCCATGCAGCTGAGTGTTTAAGAAACTGGCTGGGAGTAACTTATTAAGTCTATCTTAAGGACTTTCTTAAATTGCTGTTAATTCCTACCTCTGTGAAGCAGTTTTAGATGTCATTAAACAGCAGAGGTATGGTCTCTTCTTACAATAACAGTGCCTATTTTTTATATTTACTAGTGTCAGTCTTGTGGTATTCTGTGGTCATCAACATCCTAGCAGACTGCTAATGCACTGGAGGAATCAATCTGATGTTAATTTGAGTTTTGATGATACTTCATTTAAATGATTATACGCATACAGCAGGCATCTGTTCTGAGCATCTTTGGCACAGTTCAGAGAAACCATACTTTATCCAGCTTTCATCCCTGATTTGAATTAATTGTTACTTGGGGAAGGGGCAGGAACAGACACAGGTATATATAGTTAGTGTTACATGTGGGTTTTTTTCCTGTTGGGAAGGGAGTGGTGGGGGATGCAATTTTAAAAGCTTGCTACCTAGCCTGCTCCTTCTGCCCCATTCCAAATAAGAGGCTGCACAGCCACAGCTGTCTGACACAGTAAGATAACATGTATAATCTTCCTCATAGGAGGCAAACCTTCTTCTCCCCAGCCAATTGGCACTGTGCCATGCTCCACTCCACCAGGTGCGTGCCCCATGCTCAGCCCCAGGCCCCGGAGGTGGCACAGTCCATGCCTCAGGCGTGCAAGTGAGGGGGACCCAAGAGCTGGCAGGGAGAAGCCAGTGGGTAATTACATTTTTCAGCAGGGATACAATTTGACAGATCTGCATATAATGCTGAAATCCCTGATTATGCTTCAGAGGACAAAGGATGTCAAATCCTGTTCTTCATTACAGTGGAACCAAGCTGACCAGCACGATGCACAGCTTCTACAGAACAGAATTTAGCTCACTGCATGTAAAAGTGGAAAAAAAGAGGAACTGTTCACATTTTGTTCTAATATATTTTGCTATTAGTCCTAGAAAAGGCAAGTCAGGTATAAAATGTGACATGTTCATTATAATTATCAATTGCTAAGAGAATACCATACTTTTTGCTAATAAAATGCTTTATCTGTAAAATACTTTGCATCTGAGTAGATCTGTGTATACGCCTTCATTTCCAGACATAGAGAATACAGAGAGGAATTGTCTTGCCCTTTTTTCACATGCAGCAATTTCCCAAGTGGAAGTTTACTATTGGGACTTACAGCTAACATATTGAAATGTATTAAGAGAGTTTAAGGCTTTCATTTATCTTCATTAAAACCAGTTTGAGTTTGAAAGCTGACATGAGGATAATATTTTATATTGGGAGTGAAAAGACAGAGGTTTCACCCCAGGTCTTCCACTGACTTAGGCTATGATTTCAGACAAATCACATCAGTTTGGGCTACAAAAAGTGAGGTAAATAGCACATATCTTTTCTCTGCAAAGTAGCCTGAGATCCCTTTGTGGAAAACTCTATGAAAGAATAAGCTGTCATTTTAAGTGAATTGAGATGAAGTGATTCTCTTGCCTAACAATTCAAAATATGAGTAGATAAGCCTACATATACCTAATCTGTGCTGCATATTTTATAAACTGGGAGATAATGGTTAACTCTTACAAAACCATGGAGTTGCTTGTAAAAAAAACATACTACCATTTATAATAAAGTAAATACTTTCAAAAACATAGAAATAAATACAGTAATGTAAGCTTTCATGTCACCCACTTCTTGGAAAAACACATCTTTCCTATATATTAAACAATAAATTGCATATCCTCACAGTCTTGTGCAAATAAGTAGAACACTGCAGTGTTATCCTGACAGAGTAACACGACGAGCAGGAATGTTATCCTCTGCAACTGTACCTTTCCCCCTTTGCACTCTGCTCAAAGCAGTGCTCTGTCCCTGAGCCTGCTCAGAGCACCTGCATGGGGCCAAGGCTGGATGGGAAAGGAGCTAGGGAAAATAATACAATTCTGACCCCTTCAAATCACAACTGATCTGCAGATGAATGCAGCAAAGTTAGTGTTGCTGAAAGCAACAACTGAGAGCATGAATTCCCACTGTGGCCTCCATCAGGTCAGAAAGCAGCACAGGGTGGAGAGATCAGCACCATGGCTTGCAGTTGTGCTAAGCTGCCGTGGGGGATACAGCGGACATGGAGGACAGCGCAGACAGGAAGGTGTATATTTACACCTGATGCACAGCTCTCTAATTCTGTATTAGGTCCTGGGCTAAATGGAAAGAATGCACAGCTCTTCATTTGGCTTACAAATAGACAGTGGACAGATGCGGATGGGAGCAGGCACCCAACAAAGACACTAAAAATTATCCCCAATTTCCTTTTTTTTCTCTCTTTTACAGAAAGAGAGTCTTTTACAAAAGAGGCAACAGCATATTACATTATTGTTCTTCCAATACTGTGCCTAATAGCACCGTGGTGTCTGGAATGACCACTGCAGGATCCTGTCATCATTCCTGATGCTGCCTCCTCGGCTACAGATTTCACTGTTCCAACTCCCCTGTCGGTGCTCAACAGATAACATATTTGTTACGTCTTATGGGAAACCTCAAGCAAGACAAGACTGGAGTAAAGGTGTCTGGAAATGGCCTGAAATAAAAAGGATGTCAACTCTCTTCATATCTGTATCTCCAGTTGGAAGGATGCTGTTCGAAAGGACACCTCACAGTGTCTCAGAAACTTACTGTCTCCATTTTCTCTTCTTAAAATGGACATAATGATACAGCATTTGTCAAATGCTATTAGATCTACTGATGCAAAACGCTATACGGGAGGTAGATATTTTTGTTGTTGCTGCTACTGCTGCTGTTTGAGTGTTTGCACTAAAGGTATAGTTATAAATCAAGACCATCAACCAAAAAATCTTACTACAAAAACTTAAGTATGTGATCAATCCCCATGATGTCAATTCATGTGCTCCTAGTTAAGCAAAATATCTTGCAGAATCAGATCACATTCTGCAGAAAACATTTGCAGAATTCATCTCCACATTTTTTTGTTGATTCATTCTTTAAACAAAATTCAAGCTTTGATTTCAATTGTTTTTCAGTGATGCTGTGAAAAAAGCCAAAACACCTCTCCAGGGTTTATGCCAAGCAGTAGTTTTGAACAGGTTTGGGGCAATATTCAATGAACTGTAACTAATCATTTTCATCATATCACCTACAGAGTCATTGCATTGGAATGATGGTTGGCTAATTTTCCAAAGGACACATTTACTATGGATTGTTCTACAGAGCTGTCAGGAGCAACAGTGAGCCAAAACATACTCTGCTAAGGGAAGTGTTTGGCTGATGAAATTATAAATAAGTCATCAACCAAAAGTCTGCTAAAATGAATCATCATTAAGTGTTTCTCTGAATACAGTGTTTAATCTCAGCCTCCAAAATAGGAACTGCAAGACTGTCTTTCCATACCTCATTCACAGATCTCCTCTTTGAACACATCATGAGAATATTAAGTTAGTTAATTTAAGCTACGTGTGCATGTGAGCACATGCAGAGAAGCAAAGACCGTGATATGTTTTACATAAAGCAGGCCATTGTGCACTGATTATAATGTGTAAAGAGGAAATATGTTTATACCACAATCTATTCTAAACTCAAAGAGGCAGCAGTACTCTGTGTTTATAAATATAAATGCAAAACCAATGTTAAAATAATCTTAAGGGTCTGGATTCTAACCACAAAAGCCAGGAAATTCAGAGCAAACCTTGAAAGTTTGGGCCTGATGCTGATTTCCCTCTCTTGCCATATAACTCTAGTGTCTTCAGCACTGATTTGTACTGAAGAAAACACAATCTTCTGTCTGAGGCTCTCCAGAGAGGCCTTAGGTCTGGCAGGATTCTCAGGGCTTATGCAAAGCGTTATCATTTTTAGTACTGAAGGCTACATACAAGAAAAAGATGTAGGCAGCTGTGAGAGGGTCCCCCAGGGCTTCCCTTAATCTAATGAAGTATATGTATGCATATGGGGGTATGTGCAGGAGAGGAAGGCGGGAAACATGCAGTCTTGGCAACCATATCCTCAAAACTCTCTTTTGTCCTCCAGAACATGTGTAGACTTTATGCAAAGCTCACAGCAAGCTAAACATTATAAATCTTCAGAAGGTGTTTATACGATTAGTATTTCTCTTGATGCATAATTTACAACATTATACTACTAAGTGTAAGGAGACTCTAACAAGGGAACACAGGCAGGGATGTCCCCATTGAGGTACTGTACGTAACCGAAATATTAGTCAACAGACTTCATTGAAGGAGGGGGAAGAAAAGACTTAACCCTGTGCATTACTCTGTGGTGTCCTAGTGTCCTGCCAAGGAAACAAGGAAAGAAATTCTTATGAAGGCAAGCGCAAGGCTGGATCATTCCGTCTAGACAAGAAAAGGACCTGGCAAGGAAGACTGGTTGATTTCTGCCACAGCTCTGGACTAGTGGCAGAGATGGACTAGCCAGCCTCATAGAGTTGCTGAAACACTGGAGCAGTCAAGCAGGACCCTACTGTTAGTTATAGTGCATTTCTGATGTTTTATCTTTTTGAATTTTTATTCCTTTGAATTACAAAACATGTCTTTCAGTAAAACTAGTTTTCAATATCTAATTTTCCCTAGCAATAAAGCTGATTCTGAGAACTCTGACACACAATAAGGATATTACTCTGTTGAATATTTGACCACACAAAAACCTTCCTTCATGGATAATCTTCTATGAGTATCTTCTGGCCAATACATTAAGGAGTTCCTGTGTGTTTGCAGAGCAATTCAGCATTTACCTGGAAGAGCCAGATAGGTGGTTAAAACAATTTGCCAAGTTATAGTGGGACATCTTTCTCAGTAAATGTTAGTCCAAGACTAGGGGGACAAACCTGGTGGTCACAATGAGTTTCCTGAAACAGCACTGAGAAGGCAGTTTAGGTAGAATTTAGGCACTAAATAGAAAGTGAGTTAGCCACAAAAGTACATTTAACTGCTTGGGCCCTTATGGAGCTATAGTTGACTACATATTCAGCAGCAGTATAGCACAGATCCTGTAAATTCTGCTCTTGTGTTGCCTAGAGACCCCCACCTTGACTGAACTAAATCAGCCTAAAAGGGTGAGTTGACAACTACTTTTCATGTCAGAGCAAATGATCAGTGAACCCTCTTCAGAAATGAGAGAGACGAGCTACATTCCCTCCTCAGCCTGAGCCAGTTCACACTCTCATCATGCAACCAAAACTTTCCTATAGATTGGACTGGCTGGAGGTACTCAGTCATTCCTCATGCTGAAGCTTTCTTCTGTGTTGGAGGAAAGACCAGAGGGGAAGGAGAGAGCATCCACCTCTGTGTCCTCATAACAAAAGCAAGACTGAGTCCTGGTTTCTGCGGAGGAAGGGACTTGTGTCATGATCCCCAAAACTCTCCTGCTGGCAAATCCAGAGACAGAACTGATGGGCTTCAAAAAATATGCTATCCAACTCTCTTTGCCCAAAGGGAAATGCAGGGCAGTAATCAGACAGTGTGAAAGAGAGGAAAAGTAGCAAGGTCAAATAATGGTGGGTACTAGTGGAGTCCCAAAACACATCAAGTAGAATGGGATTTACCTAGAGGAAATGTTTCAATAATAGGTATGTTTGGTTAGATGCATATTATTTTCAAAGGAATTAGGAAACAGGATCATGTCCAGCTTCTTATGTTTCTCCTATTTTTCTGTACTATCCATCAAATAATATTTAATGAAACACAACTTTAACTGCAAGCACATTCACTATTTTCCTACAAATAATGTTATCACACTTCATGCAATCAAGGATCATTGCTCTAATAGCCAGTCCTAAAGTTCATTACTGTAGAAAACCTGAAAAAATGGGTATGTGTCATTTGCTATTCATTCTCAATTTATTTAAACCGGTATTGTTCTTTCAAATTAGTTTATTCTTAAACTCAGGGGCCGTTTACATGGATTACACTGAGTAAAATGGTTAAATTCTAAAAAGTTATCTAAAAAACATCACAAATGCATATGAAAACAGAAGGATTGGGACTATAATCTCAGTTTACCTACTCCAGTGAAAGTCAGTTATCAACCCAACTGAAGTGGCGTCCCATGGGCATAAAACTGATGGGAGAAAACTCAGGATCAGTTCATAGTTCCTACCCCAAGGACATCAAAGAAAATGTCAGGAAACTTGTTCTTTATTGAACAGCCATAATGAGACACACTGTACAAATAAGTGTGCCAGATGAGAGCATTGCTATATAAGGCTGGGTAGAGAAGCCAAATGCAGGGATAGAAACCCTGCCTCCAGCCAAATCTACCAACACAGATCATCACAAAAGCAAAGGGAACATCTCAAGTAAATTATGTTGTCCTGCATCATGCAGGCATCAACAAATTTGATACATTGATACAAGCAGAGCCTCAACAAGACAGAAGTCATCCCAAAGGAACAAGAGTCTTGTCTCTCTGTGAGGCCAGTATGTATGCATATACTGTGATATATAATGTGTTCTGGGAGATCTATACATAATTTCTATTGCATCTAGATGAAGACGTCCCTTTAAGCAAGTACTGAACTGTTGAATTTTTGTAATATGCCCTTTCTACAAAGAACTCAAAATCAAATTAGTTCTTGATCTAGACTTAGAAGAAAGTTTGAATCTTCATTACAAATTTATTTTTCCCTTATCAGCTTTATCTAACAAAGATTAGAAATAAATAGGTTAGATACTAGAATCACTCAAGCCTGAGACCAGCAAGTCTGATTGTCTGCCTAGAGATCCTGTAAACTTCATTGTAATCACCCTGTGCTGAAAGGAGGCCTCAAGACCACAGTCCACAAGTTATGGAGATGACTGGCTGACATCATGTTTCTTACAGTTTTCAGGCTTTATTCATCTGTCATCATGCTGATGTAAATCTGGAATAACTCCACTGGGGACTGCTGTGTTACTGGATCAGCTTGGTTTTACATCTCTGCAGCAGAAACTGGAAAGTGATCGAGGCTCCTGTTGCATGGGGCCTTACTTGGTAGAATGGGGAATGAGAAGATAAATTCAGAGTTCTCATTTATTTACTATCTGCTTCTGATAAAATAGTTACTACACAACTATACATGGGGAAAATCAGATGTTCTAAAAGTAATCACAATAAGATTTAATCATGCAAGTAGTTACACCTAAAAACAGACTCAAAGCTTGAAAAGAGAAATATTTATTACAAGACTTCTGCTGGAAAGTTTTCTTATTAATGTAACAGCCACACAAGAAACCACCTAAGCCCTTACCAGTTCCGTATTTTTTTCTTTTGCTTCATAATCACTTTTTTCAAGTATTTTCCAGAAACTATTAATTTGCAATTTCTTTGCTGTGGTGCTTTGCAATTTCTGTGCTGTACCCTCTATTCCTTTTCTGTTAGGAAATACCATGGGGTTTGTTCACTGATAATCCACTTGCTTATAATGGTGATATATCAGCTGGTAATATAGGTCATAAAACATTTCTGAGGACTTGCAAGTGTCTGGCATTTCAGAGCGCATGAGTGTCAATATCAAGATAGCTCCTCTGCCAAAATGAATAGAGATGGCATAGTGTTAAATTTACTGGTTTAGGTTGGAGGGAACCCAGTGCAGGTCAAAGGCTCAGTTAGAGAAGAAATCAATCACTAACAAATGAATCTTACTGAAATCACGAAAGCACAGAAAGAGCTACACAGCATCCGCACTCCAACACAGAGAGTGAAGGAAGGTTAGATGCATCTCTGAGACAAGGAGGGGTGGAGTGTCCTCTTTCTCTCCTCTGGGAGCCAAAAATAATCCAAGAAAAATGCAGCCCTGGTCTAAATTGGAGACCTGTACTAGGAAAAGGGAAGAGAGAAGGGGTTGAAAGCCTCATTAACTTCCTAGTAAATCTGAACAGGATGACGATCATTTTAGGGAAGCAAGCAAGCAAGCAAGCAAGCAGTCATGGGACTTCCACTGTCTGGGAGAGTGAGAAAGACGAGGGTGAGCAAGGTTTTTCTCCCAGGGGAAAAGATATCTTTGAAAGGCGTGTCTTGCACAAGGGGACAGACAGTATGCCTTAGACTTTGCCCAGAAGCTGCTCAGCTTTTCAGACTTCTCCTGCGCAGTCTTGCAGAGGTATCTAAGGTCCGAGAGCTCTGTTTATTCTCTGTGTTCATCTAAACTTTGAACTTGGCCAAGGCTGTTCACCAGGGTGATCACCAGGGTGCCACTTTGAGGGTTTTTTTCTGTAAGCAGCAGGTCTGTGACTACAAAATGTTTTTCCAGAAGCACTGAAATTCTGTTACATAGGGTGGCAGATGGTCTGGAGATTCCATATGTCATACTCATTTAGTGGACTCATACACACTTCTAGCAGGACTCAAGATACTGACGAGTTTAAAGGAACTGTAGATACAAGATGGCTGCCAGATCTCATGCCTTGAATTTTATTTTTGTGCAGAAAGTGCTTACAACAGGGCATATATTATTCATCACTTGGAATATTTTTTACAAATTTGTGTGGCTCCTTTTTTTTCTGTCTTTCAAAGAAAGTCTGAAAGGCTCATTTTATATCTGAAAATGCATCCAAAGCTTGTGGAGGAATGCCCCTGTCTTCAGGCGACATGGTGCTGTCTTCATTCCCATTTTCCACAGTGGTTTCACTCTTTTCTTTCTTTAATGTGGTCTCTGGCACCTTGAAAGCAAGTAAGCCTATCTCAGCATTTGTGTGCCAGCAGTTCAATACCCTCAGCCAACATTCTACTACCTAAAAACTGAAAGCTGGGGTCCTGGAGTGGGCAGAGCGGTGTGAGGAATATCCTGACTTATATCCCTGCACAGCCTAACTTCCAATTCTGAAATCAACAGCACAGCAGTTAGCCAGAAAGCTTTACCACCAGAGTCAAGTAACATCCAAAAAATTGGGATTTACGCACATGTCAGAGACTGATTGCAGCTTGTCAGACACTCCAGGCTAAGTGATTTTAGAGCAATTTCTCCAATTACCAGTCTTTTTGTTTGTGTGGACCACCATGAGCAGACACCCAGAAATCTCACCACTCCATTAAGGACTTGGCATAATACACACACACACACACACACACACACACACACACACACGGAGAAAAGAAAAAATACTGTAATGCCTGCAATTTCCTACTTCGTTGACTGGCTTACTTTTTTTGAGACCAGTTAAACAGATGCTGCGCGGGGTGGTTAGTGATTATCATTTTTCTGCAGTGTTAGGGTACTTGACATTTTCATTCCTCAGTGACTCCAGTTAAAAACAAATAGGTCTACCTGCAGTCCACATCTGATCGCCAGATGGTCTCTCTGCCTATGAAGCTCCCACCTCTGAGTGAATTCAAATGACCTCACACATACATCTTCAAACATTGCTATCTGACCACAAAAATGTATGGAAAACGCAACATCTGTACATGTCTGCATCTTAAATCCCTGTTGTTTTATAAAATATATTGCTTGTCACCCTAAAGTCTAAAGTCTCTTAATGATCTGCAGGGGGAGATGCAAATGGTAGCCTATGGGTTTAGAGGTTGTTTGTTGCATTAAACCATCTGATTTCAAACAAAGGTCAAAAGATACAAAACTGTTCATTTAGATCCACTGAAGTTAACAAATAGGTCCCGTTAAGTACTCCAAATGGTCCCCAACCACAGCTGTGTGTGACCACATGTCTGTAGGGTTGTGTGTGTTATTCATGTAGCTGCATCCAAGCGGTTATAATAAACTTGAGAGCTTATGAAATCACTGCTAATGCTGTGTAATTGTTTTTGCATATGTAAAAAACATTATTAACAGTCTTACACAACCTGTAAGATCTATAGCATTGTTCCAAGGAAATACCTTGTCATATCAAAATCGTTATAGATGTAAACCAATTTTCTCAACAAGATGGTAAATACAGGCTCACTTGAATGGCTGGATGAAAAAACAGATGGGATATCACAAACATTTTCCAAACTACAACAGACTTCTAGGCCAATTAAACATGGTTAGCTTTGAATGGGAGAGGAAATAGTTTTCTTTGCTGTTAAATGTCAAAAAAAAAATCTCCTTAAGGCATACAAGCCCAGTTCATTTTTGGAAACTTGCTAAAATTAATCAACCCTGTGTGGACTTTTTACCAAAACAAAACAAAAGTAGAAATGTATAGTGAAATATCATTGGAAAAACAGAAGGGGGAAAAAAGAGATTTTGAGTTATCCGGAGCTTAAATGAGCAAGAGCTTTTTCTCAATATGACTTAACTAATCAAGATGAAAAAACGCTTGTTACTCTTAGCAGAATACGAAGTGGGCAAAAAAAGTTTTGTTTTATTATTACTACACTCTTTTAAATTTAAATGCCATAATGAGAAGTAAGGCTGACATATTTTTTTCACTGCAAAGCCAGTCTGCAACGTTTACATTTCAAACTGTTTTTCTTTTTGCTTACAAAGCAAACTTAAATTTCAACACCCAAGAACTGTGATTTGCCTTCTGTGAAATTCATTAAGATGACTGCTTACCAAGGAGGAAATGTCAGTCTAAGTTATTTGTCCCTTCTGCTTTAGTATGCCTTCATTTAAAAGGGAAGAAATCACATCTGAAAGCTCACAGAATAGCAAGCCACCTCAAAGTTCAGGCATGCCAAATTTTCTGCACTGATGCATGTTTAGCTCCTTCGAAAGCCTTCATCGCACAGCGGTGTCAATAGTGGCCATCAGGAAGAAAAGGAAACACTGGAGAAATTTGGTTAATCTATCCTAGTAGACGAGGTCACGACAGGACCACGTGCATAAATAGTAGAGGTATTATTTTCAGATGTAGATGTCCCAAGCAGGAATAGAGCAGCTGTGGAAAAGTTTTCTTCCAAGTCCCCTGAATAAATGGCAGCTTTTGGCTAGGGAGAATCTGAACTTGGGTGTCATCCTTTTCTATCAGGGTCAGTTCAAGGGAAAGTGGGAACAAATAATCACACCAAAGACACTGAGAAAATCTCTTCTACTACACCTGAAGGGTAGTAGTGTGGAGGGATGGGAGAAAGAAGGGGGAGAGGCTGCTTTTTCTCTTGCATTTATTTTCGTTCTCTTTGTCTTCTTCTGTCTAAAGAAGGGATGCGTATGAAATAGTCTGTATTTTGCGATGTGGGTTTTTAATACTGAACTCAGAAAGAGCTGCATCAGCCTGCACACAAGACCTGCTCAACTGTCATGCACTTTAATCCCTTGACAGTGTAAGGATTAACCATCTACTCTCCAAACCAAACAAATGCAGTCAGACCAATGTCCTTAAGGGGTTTTTTTTGCAAATTTTGTGGCATCTGACAATTTAAAGTTTTGGGGCTTGGATTCCTCTCATACTCTGGACTGTTCCCTGTAACAGCTGCCTTCAACAAGAGCATTTCCTTTCCCTTGAAGCTGCTATTGCAAACACTTTTTGCACCACTTGTCAGATGCGAAGAGAGGATGATATAATTGAGCCTGCTTTAAAAAAAAACAAACTGACATAATATTGCTAGTAACTTGACAGCTTTATGTAAAGCCTTCTCCAAAAAACCCAAGCTAATCACACTGCTGAGGACAAGCAGAGATTAGAGAGAAGGTTTCGGCTCTAGGACTCCTAGACTCAGCCTTTCAGAGGTTCGACCATATTTAACTTGCCCTTTGACATGACGCAGCCTTAAACAATAGCTTTGTGGGTATGCTAAATGACCACATCTTGCCAGTTGCTGCCAAATTAATGAGCCCATGTCATTTTTAGTTTACAGTTCAGTCATAAAGCAGCCAAGTGGAAAATGAGTCAGGGACCATTAAGGACTGTCACACAATTTTTCAAAGAGTATAGTTCCTAATTCCTCACTGCCCCTTTCAGAAGTCTCTAATCATTGTTCTCTTTCCTCCCTTTGCTTTCCTCAGATCCTCTAAAGATCCCCCTCACTGTGCAAAAGAGGTCGAGTAGAGAAACTAGATGCTAGTGGCTCAACGTAAGAGAATACAGGAGGAGAAAAATGCAACCTGCACTCATAATCTGCACAAAAACTAATCTGAGCAGTCACCTGAGCTCCCCAGCCCCTGAGGAGGAGTATGTGCAGGGTATAAATATATATATAACTGGAGGGTACATAAGCAAGGGGAAGCTTTCATGTGAAAAGGGATTGAGTTAAAGGGAATCCTATCCAGAAAAATGCTTGGAGACAAGCATAGCATAATTTTCCACTCCCTTACACCATTTACAGGCAGGACAAACTTTCTCAATGAAACAAGCTTCCCACCCCCACCCTTACCCTCAAAAAATGTTTTTTTGGTCTGTGGTTTGATCACAAACCCAAAACTCAGTTCAGGGTTGAAAAGCTTTCTGCATCACTAGGACGATACGTGTTCTTGTGCAAGTGGTTTTACATGCTTTCAATTCAAAACCGCACAAATCTTGCCAGCTTTGCAGTTTCAGTTAGAAATTTTGAGCAGCTTTGCTCTTCTGATCTCTCTCAACTCTCACCTGTGATTTACCTCCTCCTGACTGCTGTACTGGTATATTTCTTCATTCTTAATCTTACTTCTCCTTCCATATCTTCTGGATCTATTTGTCAGCAGCTCTGGTCCTTGTCATTGTATTCCACAGTCTGGGCTTCTACCTTTGAAATATCTCAGCTCCTCTAAGATCGACTGTTGAATTCTCTTCTGTGTGGCTCCCCTAGCTGCACGGGACTCTGTCTCCTTCACAAGTGCCAGGCAACAACATTCACTTTTTCCTCAGGCAACCTCCCCAGTTCCCTGTTCAACTCAGTTTGGTCCTTTTTGTTTTTAAAGCCAGCCTCAGACATGCCTCAGGCTCTCTCATGTAATCTGTCTCTCTCTGTTCCTCTTCTTGCTCTTCCTGATTGTCTAGTACTCTGTGTCCTGTGTTCCTCCAGGAGCTAAGTGTATTCCTTGGAAATTTTTCTAGGATTATTCATTTGAACAAAAAGTGTATTTACTTCATGATGCATTCATGCCTTTTTTGGCCTGAGAGTAGAGAATGAATTTTCTAGCTGGAATATTTGGGGAAGCAGCAACTTTGAAAAATATAGGTCAGAATATTCTCAGAAAATGAAAGCTGAAGTCCTAAATACGAGTATTGGCAGAGAAACCCAATTCTAGGAGGTATGTTCTTCCAATTAGGAAGCAGAGTGGTTGTCATGTGACTTCTGTGCCCATCTAAAATTTGAAACACATTTCATATTTTAAACACAGAATTTTCTCACAGAAACTCTTGCAAACCATTTACAGGCCCTGGGCTAGATTATGGCACTCCACCACATGCCCTAAACAGGGAGCAGTTTAAGGCCACACAGGAAGAACCAAAGAGATTGTGCCTGTCTAAGAAATATTCTTCCCCAGGGCCGCTCACTATGTTTGGAGGAGAATGATTGATTGGCATCAGCCAGTAGGGGCAAAAAGATTCAGGAGTAGAGAAAAATGAAAAAACCTCCCGAGTCCTCAGGACTATCCCTGGCTCTCATAGGAGCACATCTCAGATCATCCTTCCCTTGACCTGCACAAGGTTCCCCTCAAAAGCAGGTATGCTCCCACTGGGAACCTGTCACAAAGTCCTCTGGTACTGAGGAAACTTCTAATTTCCAGCCTAAACTCATTCCTGGCTACTTCAGACACTTGTGTCTTTCTGATAAGAATAGCCTTAAGCTTTCATTTAGCTATTTCTTTTCCTTTTTATATGCCAGCCCCTGTGGTTGATTTATAGGCAGCAATCAGATCCTCTCTCAGCCTTTGGTTTGCTAGGCTAAGCAAGCTGAGTGATTTGAGTTCTCTCATGTAAGACAACTTTTCATTCCCCCAAATACGCTGCTAACATATGTCTGCTAGACAGCCGTTTGTGACTTCTGTTCCCATTTGAATTCATCTTCCTGGAACACAGGTGCCTAGAACTGTACATTTTATTTCAGAGGCCTCATTGGCACCCAAAAGACTTATCTACTGAAAATTCCTGTTTTGATATATACTGTAACCACACTTGAATTTCCATTACTATGTCATGCCTACATCTTTTTTCTATTCCTGTTGTTTCCAACTGACAAACTTACAGTTTATCACAAAATCCCTGTTATTTAGCAGTAAGCACATGATCTTGCAATTCACACTAACAGCTGTTATCCTACTTCTACTACTCCAGTCCCAAAGTAATTCTGTTTTTCTTTCCATCTATTCTAGCTCTCCACCATTTTGATAAAATCCCCTTCTGTGCTGATAACAAATGTCATTAGTGAATTCCTATGATTCATACTAAGTCATTATTATTGTCAATAATAAAATCACTTAAGCGAGTTTAGTGCCAGATTAGTCCATGAAGAGCTCTCTCTGTAACCCCTCTCCAGCTAGACACTCCCCTTTTCAGTATAACTCCCTTGACCATTTTGTTGATCTTCTACTAGTTCCCATATCTTCTTCACACAAACTGATGATTTCTCATGTAATACTGTGTGACATGCTTCACTGACGTTGAGATAATTTAGATCTATCTTATTTCCCTTGTTCAGCAATCTAGTTATCAGGGAAAGTTATCATTTTAGTCTGGCATATTTCACTTTTTCTAAACCCAAATTCTATTTTTCAATAGCTTCCATATGTGTAATTATTCTTGTCTTAGAAATTTGTTGCTAAGTTGGCACACTGCTGAGTTCAGACCAAAAGGACTAGTTTTCCAGATCACCACTTTCTTCTTTCCTGAAGAAATAGGTACTATATTTGCTTTCCTCTAGGCAGATGGTACCAGATTTGATTTAATGCGTCTATAAAGAACCCTTGTGCCTGGAACTGCAATCTCATCTGTCAGGTCTTTTGGTATTCAAGAAAAAGCTACTCCTCTCCAGAGCACCTTACACTCTCTGGAATATTGCCTCTCCTCAAATGGGGCGAATTTTCATGTTCATACCCTTATTCCTAACTAGCTACTCTGTCCCCACAAAAACCACCGTATGGAAAAGGGAAGCAAACTATGAGCTTTTCAGACTACATTCAGATTATAAATCTCAACTCCCCTTTCTCTTTGTTGATGCATGTTCTTCTTTTCTTGTTCCTGCTTTCCATCTTTCTTCCCCTTCCATGTCCTTTGCATGGGCTCAGTTTTGACCTAGATGCTGTTCTGTGAGCAAAGCAGCTGGGGAGGTTTAAGGCATTGTTCCTCCTCTTTTTGGAAGATGTCAGACAAAAGGCAAATGTAGGTACTTGTTTCAGCCACTCCTGGTCAGTCTTGTGCAGGGAATAGTGATATCACTTGACAGCACTAATTCCTCCAAAAGATTAGTCGCATCAGCAAAGCATCATAGTAGTATTAAATTTTGGTGAAGGGATCAGTGTGTTTTGGGAAGCCGTAAGGGGGATATCCTCACACCTTGCTTGCAAGGCTCAAGCCTGTCCTTGCGAGACTTCAACCCATGTTTGTGGCTGCAGCAGCCAGTAGAGGCACTGAAATCCTCAACCCTCCACATACCCAGCCCTTTCTCCTAGGGCTTCCTGCCTTAGCCACTTCTCTCCAGGAATCCTGAGGCCCTCACGGACCCCAGGGGACCCCTGCAGACCCCACTCCACAGAGCTCTCCTGGGGGAAACAGCAACACTGCTGGCTCTGCAGAGAGGAACGGGGTTTTGGGAGAGCAGAGATGGGCCGCTCAGAAGAGAAATAAACTTGGCCACATTGAGGTGCACAGGATTAGAACTAGTACCAGAGATACTGTGATACTGCAGTAGCATCTATACCCAATAATTTTGAAAAATTGTGAGCACTGTTGTGGTACCAGCATTTTGTGCATTGCTGCTGTGCACCCTACATGGAAACTACCTTTCGTCAGTGACTTAACTGGGCTTTGGGGGGAACCACTGAGGGGTGGGCATGTGCTCTGTTTTGTTGATTCTTTCACAGGGGCAACAACCTCCAGCACTGAAGTGGAGTGAACATCTAGGAACTGTAACTCTTTAAACTGTCAGAGCAGGAGTCACCAGAGCTTGTCTCTCGCAAAAAAATAAAACGGACAGGTTAGCATTGGAAAATGCTGGGTAGAAGACTGACTTTTTCTTCATTTGAAACCAAGGGCCTTGCTCCCATTGATGGCCTGCTGAAGATCATTCACAAGACAGGGTTATTGCCCTGGCCAAACAGTTCTGTGCAGATGAATTTTAGACTAGTAACTCATCCAGTGGGATGGAAATCCTGCACTGGAGAGTTACAGATGGAGCTTTTAAAAGGCAATGGTATTTTTAATGACAAAAGCTCATAGTCAAGGTAGCTGAAGAACTGTCAATTATATTGTACTTTCTCACTTAGCAGATATTTTCTCCCTCACTTTGTGCCCTTAACCATTCAACCCAACAACTCTGAAGCTACCCAGCTGGTTCCTTAGGACATTGGGTAGTGTGGTCAATTGGCTTGGCAACCACAGGCATGCAGCCATAACCTGATCAGCTAGATTTGATTTGACCCCATAAAAAGCAGACAGGAATATGAATGTGTCAGATTATCAGCATACTAGCTCTGCATCACTGGATTCAGTGATACTGTGCTTATTTAATCCATAGAAGCATTTGGCCTCGATTTATTCTAGAGAAACAGCCTTTCAGAAAAATAATCAATGCAAAGCAATGTTGTCATTGGAAGCCTGGAATTGCTTCAAGTTAGAATTACTCAGGTTCTTTGGTGTGATGTTTAAGCAGCAGTGCTTGAATGCCAAGGAACTAGAGGCCAAAGAAATTATTCCAAGTTGGATTTGGTAAGCGCAGGATTTTACTTTAAGGCACATTAGTCAGACAAGTTCAGTCAAAAGTCATATGTAAGATCATTAACTCTTGTAAAGAGTTTTTCTGTTGGCTCTTCAGATGCTGTGGAAACTACTGAGCAAAACACTGAACAGTTGAAGATGGTTGTGCTGGAGGCATTCCTTTTCTGTTCCTTCCTTACTGTGTGTCCCCTTGCTATTGGAATCCCACAAGAAATAAATTCTATTCTTAAAAATATAGTTTGGGAAAAGCAATTCAGAAGAAGGAAGGGAAAAATATTATGATGAAGCATCCTTTTTCCAGCTTTCTTAGTATTAGAGACAATGGACCCCATGGTCTCACATACAGTAAAGAAGAGAAAGGACCCAGCAGTAATGAATAGCTTAGTCATGCTAAAAGAATGTTTCTAACCCTAGGACTCCAATTCGCAAAATGATCACACAACCTTAACTCTGCCCCTTGAATGTATTATGAGAAAGCACCTAATTACTTGATTACAAACTAACTCTGTCACTGAAACACATTCATTAAATGATTTAAAACATGAGTGAGGCTGGAAAGAGCAGTGTGTGAAGCCCAACAGGTGGTCCTTATAAAATTGGGAGCTCGGGCTCACGTAAATGTGGGGCCAGACAGCTCAGAGTCCATGCAGAAGCTCTTGAACAATATGGTTGAGGCTCCCAGTGACCAAGGGACCCACAGCAGTGAAGTGGAGAAGGGTCTAGAGCAATTACAAAACTCAGAACTAATTGGATTGCATGTAAAGATCATAGAGACAGGCCCCTTTGAACACAGGATCAGCTGTGATCAGCCAGTCATACCTGAATGTAGTCTGACAGATGAGCTACTTATTTGAATGCCCCACAGATCAGTATGACTTGCACTAGGTCTATCTGCAAGTAGACAGTCATGGGATTTTCCCACAGAGGTATTGCTAGGTGCTTGCCTTGTTCTCATATCCTTCCCTTAGCATCTGTTATAAGAGAAGAAGCTATACAGACTTTGATCTGACTAGATAAACCTTATATTTTGTATTCTTATCAGTCTTCATCCCCAGTCCACCCAACAGATTGGGCCAGGGCTTGACCCACTTCCAAGTGGAGGAGGTACGCTAGGGAAGACAAGCTATTTGTGTATCCATCCTCCTAGGCAGTGAAAGCAAAGCAGCCCAATGCATCTGTGCGCCTCTTACACCATGCCTCTTCTGCTATTTTCATTTCCCTTTTATATATCATATCCCAAGTAACTTCTGAAATCTAGTTCACGTTTACATCTGACCCTGTTATCTTTTCATTAATTTTTTTCTACATTGACCCAAGCCTGAGCTTGTTGTTTATAAGCAATCCTTTCAGCACTTCTGTAGAAGGAAAGAAGAAACAGACACCTACCAACTCAGGCAATCTCCCTCTGCCACAAAGACATTCACAGTTTTCTGGTGCGTGGGCCTCCTAGACAGCCTATGGGTGTCTTTGGGAAAAAAGCTCAAACAACCATTCTGAAAATGGCTTAGGCACAGCAGCCTCTCTGATTCTCTTATGCATCATTCTCTACTTCAGTACTCAGTTACGTGCCTCATTTGGAACTTAAGATAAAGGTTTTGAAAGTTATTTCCATTTTATTAATTTTATTTGAAATCATGTGGTTCTAGAACAGGGTTTATGCCTCCTACATATTGGTCTCTCTAGGGATATCCAAAGCCCAAGCTACACTTCAAAACCAAATTAAAGGTGCATGAGAATGCATAAATATACGTATTTTCCCTTCTTTTCCCACATCTCCCCAGTTAATTGTGGTGACAAGACCAACATCCCCATGACAAGTCCACACGCAGCCATGAAGTGGTTCAGAGCAGATCCTCTCACTGGATGGAGAGCAGGGGCTGCACTGGCTGGTTACAGCACCCACAGCGAATCCTTCTCTTATCCGAGTGCAGGAACCAGCTTCCTTCCCTCCTGTAAGGCTGAGGCTGTCAGTATACTTTCCTCCAGCTTGGCATGGCTTTTTAACCTACTCTTTAGCCAACTGATGATTGCCATCAGAAAATTCTAAGCAAGATGCTTCATGTCAGGTTTTTAGGAACTGCTGGTCAATCTAACGCAAAGATGGAGACTGAAAGTGAAGCTGCTGGAGCAAAAATAAACAAAAATACAAGGAGAGAGAGAGAAGGTCCTCTTTCTCCGTTTTAGAAAGTTTTTTTTTCTTTTTATGAATTAACAAAAGAGATCAACTGAAGGGAGTTGTTAGAAATTCATATTTCATAAATATGAAAAAAAACGCCCTTTCTTCTCTGCTCTCCTTCTCTGTACTCACTAATAACCAGCCCTAGTTACAGACCTGAAATTACTGATTAGCATCTTGGACTTGCATAAACACACAATACGCAAACAAGAATGTTAGTGTATTCTGAACAGAGAAATGTTAATGATTATCATGTCTACAACCCGAGTTAAAATGAGAAAGCTATAAACATAAATCTCTGATAAGACAATGCCAACATCCCAGTGAACTGGAAGATTTCTACTGGGAACCAAGTTCTCCAGTCTCGTGACTGAATCACAGGGACAAGCTGTTTACAGCAGTGGATATATGACAAGACAGTTTAAATTAGCAGGACTAAATTGGATCGGTGACTGTAGCAGCACTACCGTTCTAGTGGTAACTGCTTGTTTGGGACAGTTTGGTGATGCACCCAACCTCTTTCTTTACTAGGTGTAATTTTAAGGGAGTTTTATTTTTCCCTTCTGTTTACTTTGAAAGAGCCAAGGGAAACTGCCTAATAAAAAGGGCACATCTCTAAATTACAATATGCAGCTTTTATGTACATTGTTGCAAAACTTGACTTTGGTTCAGCTACTTCGTGCTGTAATAGACAGGCTTTTCAGCAACGTCATGAGAAACGGAATAATCTGGCAAAATCAGAAAGGGACCTTTGTGTTTGGATTCCAGACCTTTAGCAGTAACATGTGCCATTGCCTCTAATATTGCAACTGGGGTACCCATCTGCTCTGTAGCATGTTGCCACAGGTGTAGTTTGTTGTTGTTTCTAACGTTTTACATATGCTCATCTAAACAACCACATAAATGTCTTTTTGTTTCCTGAATGTGAAGTTTATTATTTTCCCTGAAGCTAATGCTTTATATAGCAAGAGCCTCATGCAAAGCATTACTGAAAAACAAACAAAGATCCCCAAAACTTAGCTTGATCACTCTTGCTATCACTCAGGATTGTCTTGAAACAGATGAGATTGGAAAGCATGCGATCCATTTTGCCTGCTAGAAGAGAAAGCAACAGCCAGTTGGATGGTATCACCACTCTTGCCTGAAAAGTGAAAGCTAACAGGTTAGGATGAGTGGCTACAGACAGTGAGAGAAAAGAGGGAGGGATAACTACAGATTGCAGATAAAAGATGTAATTGCAACAGACTTTGGGTAAAAATTAGTCCCTGTTGTATTCTTGCAGACACCAGCCTAAATCCAGCAGAAGGATGAAAGTTCTAAACCCCAAAGGAAGATGAGGGTTCTCAGGGCACTGCAGAAAGCCAGCAGCTGCTGCTAGAATATTCAATGGTTTTCTGTGTGTCAAATCTACAAAGGAATAAAAATATTAATAACTTGGAGGAAAAATGGAAGAAAGCAAGCGTAACTTTTCTTTCAGTAATGCCCTGGAAAATATAAAGGCTGTCTTGCAAAAGCATGGATAGGGAGATAGATGGAGATGTGATATTTTACAAGATGAAAAAACAATTTTAGAAAACTTTTTCTACTGCTGCATAACCACGATAAGTCTGAGCAACAATAATTGATTGACTGCATGAGAGCTATACTGTGTATCATGTTTGTGCCTTTCTAATCAACACGTTGCTGTCAATAGTTGGTTTTGATTTTTAATTTTTGGTTTTTAATTTACTGACATATTTGTGCTATTGATTTCCACCATAATTAAAAGTAAGAAATATATTTTAAAATCACTGATATCTCTTAAAGCTAGCAAATGTGCAGCACATGAAAACTGAGATGAAATTTATGTGTAATTCAAGGATTCTCACAGGTTTTATATTATTTTGCTTTTGGCACAGCAAGGAGCAAAAGGGTTTTATTATCAACTAATATTTTTCATTTGCTAATTAACTAATGAATCTCCAAAATTATCACTGGGAGCTAGACTAATGCTATCCCCATATTACAAAAGCAGCAGAGGTAGAAGAACAAGGATTATACTTGACATTCCTGTTTTTTTCCTGTGGTCTGATCACTAGGCTATGACACCATGCAACAACCCAACAATTTCCAAACGTAAGATTCCCCACCACCTGCTGGGAACTGATGTGGAGTTAGTGGAAAACGCAGTTCTTGCTCTCTTTTGTGTTTTAATCTGTCATGACTGCAGAGATAAATTTGGAAACCTACAGAATCCGGTTTAGCAGCCTCTTGGGGATTGTTACTAAATAGGAGTGGAGCCAACCTTTCGAAGTGGAGCCACCAATGAATGCAGGGTGGCTAAATACCAGGAAGTAAGGCCTGGCATAAAGGAAAATGGGAATTTTAACAAGGCAGGCATGCAAGATATGTGGAGGAATCAGATTAGCCAATACCAAGACAGCAAATTAAGAAACAAAGACAAATAAGCTGCAAGAAAATTTACAAAGAAGTATTAAACACATACTGCATTAGAAACAGCTACAAATACATACTCTCCTAAAACAACTCATCTTTGCAAATTATTGCTCTAGTTACCACAGAAATGTTACACAGCTGTGAATAGGAGGGAAAATGTCCAGAGCATTTTTCTGTTTAGATACATGAAAATGAGAACCACAATACTGCCTCAGACCACAGGTCTGTATGGCTGAGGAGCCTGTCTCTTCCGGTGGCTGGAAGCCAGTACTGAGGGAACGAGTTTGAAAAGCCAGGCAAGGATAAAGTGATCCTCCTCTGGCATCCTTTACCTTGTAGTAACCAGCATTTTGGGGACCTTCTGAGCCAGAACTTGCATCTGAGTCATCATGAATAATCTTCATTGTCTCCCACCAACTTGCCTGCTCTTTTGGAGACACTTCATGCTTTGTTCCTCAGAGCCTGCCCTGCCATGGATTTGCCACTGAATTATAATGTCTGTGAAACAGGCCTTTGTTTAGCTGGTTTTCAACATTTTACCTGAATATATATATTATTATTATATGAATATATATATTATTATTATATATATTATACTTGGCTCTGGAAATTTTAAAACCCTGTGACCAGATGATCAATACAGAAGTTGGGAAAAAGCCCAGCTTCTTTATTTAAGGAACTATTCAACTAACTAAGGTCTGATGGAAGTTTTTAGCTTTCTCTGAAACATCAGATTCTCAGTTCTCCAGAGAGCAAAATATGATTATGATACACTTTAGCAGATCCTATGTTTATGAGTGTAAGTGCAGATTTCTGAAGATGGGCTGAAGTATTTCAGGAGATTTTAAGCCAATAACAATTATATTTCTTCCAGTTACAAGAGACTTAAACATATTTTTTGCTAGTTTCCTTTTAATGCCTGTGTAAAATATCTGAACTGAGGTTTTCTTTCAGTACAGCCTCTTAGACAATGATTATTTCATGTTGTAGATTAGTTTATAAAGTACTTACGGAGATATTAGCCATTTCAACATGAATTATTGTTCATGCATTAGGAGAATTAAAGACATTTTAGTAAACGGACTTACTGAGAGCTGGATGTGGTTTAATGTGCAATGGACATGATTTATAGAGTTTGGATGAGGAAATCATATAAATTATGTTCTGTGTGCAGGTAAAGCAAATTCTATATGCAGTGAGTTCACATAGTAAAATGTTTTAATGTTTCTGTGAGTAAACTTAACTCTAGACTTGAGTTGCAGAAATTATATGGAATTATCAAGGAGGAAAGGAAAAGAAACACAAGGAAATTAATGTAACATAAAGTATGCTTAAGGAAAATTAATGGTCTAGTATAAAGTTTAGAAAGGAAAAGAAATATACAGTTCAAGACAAAACCTCTACCACTTTGTATTATGGACAACATTCATAACTTCACTACTTCATCCTTCTTGCATCTAGAACATCTGAATATTTCTGAAGCCATTTTATTCACTTAATGCATAGGAATTGTAATTTTTTTACTAGTGATGCCATATGAAAAGATGAAAGCAATTTCAATACAAACCATCCCTTCCCCTCTTCTTTTTCTGTTTGCTCAGAATTCCAAGAAAATATTTTCTTCAGCCTGTAGCTATGTACATCTGGCTAAATTCTGAATGATTTGTGTGCATGCGTGTGTACATATGTGTGCATAAAAGTGCCCATGTGCACAAAAGCTGGTAGGAAGTACAGGTCTGTAAAAACTAAGCAATATAAAACCATCAGGTAAAGTTAATATTCACTTCTACATACAAATAACTAAAAAAGAATGCTTTGTTACAAAAGCTGAAAGGTGCTTGATGGTTAGTATAGCCCTAACAAAATATGTATTAGAAATTAAATATGAAATAATTTATGTAGATGTCTAAATCTGGGTTTGGGTGCCTGTAGTTAGCCTAATGAATTGAAAATGGTGCTATTAGCAACCTATTCTGGAACCCAGTATATCTTGTCTTTGGTGGAGCTCCACCTTTGCAAAGCCTCTGTATACAAAATGAGTAGAGATGCTCAATGATGCTGAGTAGATTCTTCTATAAGGCTAAGAGCAATCTATATATAACCCTCCATTAAGTCCTCACAATAAGTCCAGGTTCTTTTCACAAACAAGGGATATTATGCTGTGAAAACTGTTGACATACCAGTTTCAAAGTTAATAAAAGAAAATACAAAGTGTGTGCTGAAATTATAATGCATATTGTCAGTTGCTGTTTGATGCTAGCATGGCTGAGTAGTGGGAAAATCACAATCAAGTAATCAGAGTCCTTCACTGAGATCTATGTGGCTATTGTTATTTGCCCTGTGGGGAAGGAGAAAGGATGAGATTTCAAAACTGAGTCAATAACAAAAAAACTAATAATAATAAAGAGAAGCTTCTTGAAGGCTCCATCTTATGACCAGCTAAGTCAGGAGAAGCCTGAAACAAAGATGTCCCCCCCAACTAGGAAGGACATTCAGACACCTGGAACACCTAGGAGTTACCTTCAGAAAAAAACAGGAACATGGATAAAAGGATTTCTAAACATCAGTTGTAAGAATGGTAGCAAAAAGAGCACCCAGGGAAAGGCTGGGATGTCACCCCAAGACAGGCGTGTTCTTGGGACTCTAGACTCTGATCAGCCCCTTCAGTAATGCAGTTTCCATCATCTACAGTCTCCAGGTATTTTCCAAATTGTGATGTATTTCTGTTGCTCTATAGCTCACAGTGGAAAACTGCTAATTCACAGACAGTGACTCCAGAGAGGATAAGTTCCAGCACTGGTAGTAATAATACTGTTTGGGATTCTGAACTTGATAAATTAACAGCTGGGCTCCATTGAATATCTTGTGTTATCTGTAATACAACTCAATGCAATTCTAACTTTAGGAATTTTATTACCAAGAGATGCTAGTAATCATATACTATATATGAGTACTATGTATGAGTACTCATATACTATATATGAGTAACATATATTATGCTTAGAAAATACCTAAAGATGGCATAAACATAACTAAAATATACCCAAACACAATATACTCAGCAACAATCAGTCATAGGTGTTTATAGAAGACAGGGCTGTCTGAACTACTGTCACTGTCTGTATTG
Organism: Apteryx mantelli; assembly: GCF_036417845.1. Lineage (NCBI taxonomy): Eukaryota > Metazoa > Chordata > Aves > Apterygiformes > Apterygidae > Apteryx > Apteryx mantelli. The sequence continues at coordinate 59,187,074 of NC_090020.1, forward strand.
ATCTGTTGCTTTGTCTGTGGAGTTGGAACATATCTGAAGGAATTACATAAGACCCCCTGCAAGACATAAATAATTATCAAAGCAATCTTACCAGGCAAAACTGTTTAACTGATGGCAAGCTGCTTCACACTGTGCTACATTATGTTTTACCAGCCAAATGCCTCAGTGGTTAAAGTGAGTTCATTGAGCTCCACATGGATTAAACAAGCTAGAGTGCACTCATCCTCTCCTTAAGCAAATGGAGAAGATTTGGTTCAAATGTTGATTTGCAACATGTCAGGAAATGTTTTCTTCAATTAAGTAATCTCAGTTTAAAGTTAGTCCTGTGCCAGAAAAACAAACAGTACAACTTTCATACATATCCATAGTAGTTACACGCAGGATAAAATATTATGATTTCTGGGACGCTGCTCTTGGAAGGCAAGGAATTTATAATGAGATCCAAGCTACAGAAATATTAGGCAAATGCTACACTCCATTACAATCTTATACATCTATGTTAGCCTGTGCATTTCCAGTGGTTGTACCCAGGTTTGGTAATCATAATAGAAAGACTCCAATGCAAAACCATTTATTTCCTGTTAGAGCTCTTCAGTGAAGATGAATCAGGCCACAGAACTTTCTTTGTCCATCCTTCACTATTTATATATTGAGCTTAATGCCTCACTGAAGGTTTTTTTCCTCAGTTCAGAAATTAATTGATTGAAATAAAGATAATCAGATAATTATTACTAAAGATAACAAACATATCTTTCCTGGCCTTTACTAAGGAAATCAGGGATACAAGATATTCACACTCCCTAAAATGGATCAAAACAAAACAAGAACACCTCCACTGTAAGACAAAGGAAGGCTACAGAAAATTAAGTGTGCTATCTGGTTTTATCTCAGCTTCAGGCCCAATGACTGAGGATGATCACATTCATCCCCAAATTAATGGAGTTATATCAAAGATGATTTTTTGCCTGAATGCACGGAGTTTGGCAAAGCTAAATTAGACCTAATGAAAACATTTCCGCACGTCTTCATGATGGCATGACTGACCAAGAACTGTGTGGTGAATTGTTATTGCTGCTACTCCATCTGAGCGCTCGTGATGAATGTGACCCCTGAGCCACCTCAGTCCCGAGCACCAAGCAGCCTGTGCTGCCTGCAGGGTCGCCTAGGATTCCAGGGAACAGCAGTTTTCCTTTCTTCCCAGTGCTAGCCCAGCTGTGGTACCTGGCATGCAGGGGAGAAGCAGGCTGGGCTCACTTCACTCCACCATGGCATACACACCAGTGGAAACAGCATTCCTGTAACATGACCCCAAATATGGGGAGATCCAGGGAAGTAGGGGAGCCTGCATGGACATATGCTCCAGGTCACCGCTTGGGCCCTTGATTAAATTTTAGAGAGCACAAGCTGGTCTTTTTTTCTTCTTTTTTTACACATACATAGGAGTGGGAGAGTCAGCAGTTTGTCTCATATTTTCTCCAAGTACAAAAATCTGCAATTTTCAGTTGCTTATAATGAAAAAAACAAAGTAAGCAATACAAAAAAATGCAGACACTTAAAATGTGTGCTGTATCTATTTATTTGCCCTTGCTGTCACTCAGAGGGAAAAAAGTCTCAGAGAAACTGATAGTCTACCAGATGTCAGATACCCCACCAACCACATCTAACAAGCTCTGTTGGAAGCTTTAGAAACTGGTGGTGTGATCCATCCTCTACTGCTCTGAGTATGAACTAAACCATGCTGTGATGCCTTTTGCAAAGTTAACATTGAGGAAGGCTTAGCATATACTGCAGTTCCCCACTGTTGGTCTTATGCCACCCTGTCCTTGGTGTGATCTCACTGAGGCCAAATATATGGGAAAAACCCTCTGTGTCCACTGATGGCCAGGTTCAAATGCTTCATCCTACCAACTCTGCAAACACCGGTTCAAGCAGAGCATGATCCCCCAACCATGTGTGTGTTGATGCCAGTTGTCTGGCACTCTGTCAATCCCACAGTGCGATGTGGCACGCAGTCAATGTCCAGTGCCTCTAGGAAAAAGTCTGATAGTGTTGCCCACAAGGAAGGAGATGTATATTGTGGACAATGGTGAAGGACTGTTGAAGTTCAGGGTTTCCTCCTCACTCTCCCAGTCTCAGAGTTTGCACAAATGCCTAAGCCTGGACAGATGTTCAAACAGTTTGGACATGAAGCAAATTTGAATTCAAGTGCAGGAGGAGGCTTGCATTCATAAGGCAAGGTAGACATAGTAAAGTAACCAAGCAATTCTCCAAGAAAGGACACGAGTATTAGTGACAGTATCTGTCAATCTAGTTATGACAACTACTTAATCACAAAATTAATAGAATTTTTAACAAAGGTTAAAAAAAAATTTTTTTAAGTTTCATATTCTCCAGATACTGTGGTATCTTTGAATTTTAACAAGACATAACAGTTTCTTCCTAGAAAAGAGAACGAGTCCCTGTTGGTTACTGCAACAGGAACTAGATTTGAGTCTCTACTGCTGCCCTGCACAGGTCGTTTGGCTGAAGTAATAACTTTTTTTGATTCTGCTTTGCTTCCTACCAGTGACGCCATGTCCTGAGAGGCTGGGCAAAATCAGTAGATTGTCTTCCTGCCCGTGACTGGCTGTTTGGCTGGGGGTAAAGCCTCATTTACCCCTTTTGTGAATAGGGCTTAATTTCCTCTTAACTTTGCCACAGGCGTGCTGCAACAATTAAGTCCTATTCTGTGCAGCTTTGTGCAAGCTCTAACTAGGATCCTGCTGAGCAGCTGGCAGTGAACAGCACAGGTAGTGGTGCAAGTAAGGCAAGGCTGGCTGCTCTTTAGCAACTTCTGTCCCTATTGAATTCCTATGTCTTGTTCTGGACAAGTGGTGGGATGCAGAAGGTATAGTCCTCTGATGTTCACTATATACACATACATACACTTTCCATTTCATTTACAGCCCTGATGCTCTGTTCCTACAGTTTGCACAGACTGGGATTTGTTTCAATGGTTTTAACTGGACCACTGCTTGTTCTCTGCTTCCTGTTCCTTTGATCGCAGGTTTTCAGCTCTCCCTGAGTAAGTTGTATCCTCCAAGGTGGATTTTCCCCTTTCCTGTGCTGGGCCAAAGCATCCAAATGACCTTTGATTTTTTTTCTCTTTCTCTCTCTTCTTTTTATTGTTTGACCTTTTTTTGTTGTTGTTTCTGACTTGCCATATGTGAGATAATTGTGCCCACAGGAATTCCTTTCAGAGTGCCTAAGCACAAAAGAAAAACACCGGGCCAACTCTTTTTCTAGAGCAATACAAACATTTCCTTAAACCTAAGTGTCTCAGGAGGGGCATTGACAGAAGGCTCCTTTCACCCAGAAAGCCTGCTCTGTGCTGAGCTGCTGTTGAACCCTAAGCCACCTCCTGCATTTTGACGTCACTGATGGAGAGAAGGTTTTGCCAATAAAAGCAGTCACGTTCTTTGATTCCAGTTTTATGACAATGGAAAGGAGGCCAGAGCCAATGGCTCAGTGGCGGGTTTTATTAATGGAAAAGGGCAGTGGGAGCCAGTAACTCTTTGGCAACTTTGCTCCTTCGACTGGTGTAAGTCTGCATTGCACTCCATGAAGTGAGGGTTACAAGCTCTCTTGTGCATAGCTTTTTGCATGCCAGTAAGCTCTTCAGTAAGAAGCCCTAGACTAGCATCAGGTGCTTGCACAGCTGCAGAGGGCAAATCAGATCTTAAAACCACCCATGTGATTTGATGGCCACAAGGAGTATGCTAAGAAAATATCCCTGTGCTCTGAACTCATCTTATTAAGGGAATAAATCTGATTTCTTCTTTGAGCTCTTCTCCCCTGGGGACTGAACTGTTAACCTTCGATTTTAATAGATGAGTTATGTCTCTGGACAGTGAAAAACAAATTTGAGTCTTATCTTCAGGAGTTTCCAAGAAAAAAAGGAATTGTACCCTCTCCTCAATATAGCTGTGCTTCGGACCACTTCTGTCCGTCACTGCACTAATGGTGGGGTAACTTATCAAGAAGAAGGAGAGATCATTTTTCTCAGATTCAATATGGTTGTGTAGTGGGAAAAGGGGTTTTGATCCTGAATCCCACTTTGTGGAAGAGGCAGCTAGGAATTGCCCTTTCTCCCTTCCCTGCTCTGTCACTATCACTGACAGCAAATATCTGTAACTTATGCTCCAAAATAGAAATGATTCCCACTCCACAGATTGCTGTGTAATGATAGTTGTTGGTGGAGACGCCCACTGCACCAGCGGCCAAGGAGGAGCAAAATAAAAGTAAGGAGGAAGAAAGCCATGAGTTTGTCTGGCAGATAGGAAAGAAAGGGAAAATGCTGGCTCACTGGGAGAGAAGCCTGGAGAGGGTCAGATGGCTCATCTTTGCTCCACACATGTGTCACAGAGACTGGCTACAGCTCAGAGGCCCTGGGAGCTCCTCCACTTTCCCCTTTGGTTTATGAGGCCCAGCACCAGGCACCCTCTGCTACATAACTGCAGTGAATAACAATTACCAGAGTCACACAGTTGCTCATTGACTGGCATCAGCGAGGAAGTAAGTACATAAAACTTGTCCTGAGCAGGATTTATAACACTCCAAAAACACTTTTCAAGGAGGCTCTAGCCATAGAGGACATGATGTTCCTGCACAGAAGAGCATTGCGGCACAGTCTAGCTAATGTCAATAAAAATCTGAAACTCCAAGTAACCACAATTTCATAGGGTTATTGCATTATTATTCGTTCATTGATAAGGTCTTACAGCAAAATTATCTGGAAAGCTGAGTGGGAATTTCACATGAGCAAGGCAGGGGGTTCAAACTCTTAAAGACTGTCCATTTCCTCACAATGACCCACTGGAGCTGCTCCGTCTCTGAGCCCGAGTATTCATTCCAGCTATAATTGAGCCTTCAGATACAGCAAAGAAATCTGGCTTAATTAAAAATGCATACCCTTTTAACCCACAGGCACGGTGCCATGAAAACAAAACAAACAAAAACCAACAGAAAAGCCCTGGTAAATAAAACCAGGGTGCATCTGGCAGGTTCTGTGTGGCTGCTACAGGGAGCAAGCAGTGTAACTCTGCAGCTGCCCAGGAGGCCCCAAGATGCACACGCTTGTGGCAACCCACCTCGACTGCTCCACGGCTTCAGCGGAGGAATCAAGAACTGGCAGGTCTGAAGCCGCCAAAGTGTATCCAGAGCAAGGTCCCTGTTATTCTTTGACACTAAACCGAGTTAATTAAGTGATTGTAGGATTAGCAACCAGCATATTTAATTTGGCAAGATCTTTGTCAAACTGCCTAATCAAAATTAGCTCCAGGACTTCTCTGCTCTCAGAACTCATCTGGATTGTGTAAGAGGCCTTCCTGCCTGGCATGGTTCAGAAAATTTATAACTTAATCTATTTGCAAAGTCGGTGAGCTTTTGTATCACTTCATCCGGAGCATTTTTCACTTCAACAACTACCCTCCCCCCACACACACACTTCTATTAATTACCTCTGTCTTCAATTTTTACTCATTGAAGAGGAAAAAAATGCTTTAAGACATGCTTTAGATGTGATGTTTTATTCCCTGTTTGTACAGAAAGGGAGATTCCGTTGCGTTAAACATCCCTAATATTTGCAGCTATAGAAAACAGATTTCAAAAGAATTCTTACAAAGAAACCTTTCAGATAAGAAAACAACAATTTATTCCTCTCTTTCTGAGAAGAAATAAAACGTTATCTCTCTCCCCAAAAGCATAGCACTTTAGGTAACTATAAATCTTTAAAATGTGCATAGAAAATCAGCTGCACTGAGATATGTTTTATAAATTGGCATTTGGGGAGAGTTGCTTTAAATGTCCAGGGGTTTCGAATTTTTATGACTTGGAGCCAGATTCATACAGATAAGTTTGATGTATGGAAGTTTTATATTTTGGGCGGTAAATTCTAATGTTCCCAATATGCCATTCATGTTATTTATTGCAACTCGAGACCGGAATTTATAGAGTGCTATTAAAATGTCTCGGTTTATGTTGGATCTTGATTGCAGCTGGATTTGCCTGTATTTTTATATTATTTTTATAGAATGAGGAAGAATGTGGCTGTGCATCCCAGCACGTGAATGAGTTTATCAAATACGAGGTAGCAGCAGGGACAACAGGAAATCGCATTAGAGCATCCAACTTCTGGTTGGCAGAAGCATGTTAACCTCTCATTCATGTCATTGGGTTTAATACTCTAGCTTTGTAGTAAAAGCGTCTTCTCCAAGCCCGGGTTCATAAAAGTGTTACTGGTCCTTGATGTTCCCAGCAGAGGATAGCAAGGAAAACACAGCCCTGAATAGCTCACATTGATTGCTGCAAATACAGAGCAGGAGGGTCAGCACCATTTCCCAGCTCAGCGCCAGTGTTGTAGAACTGAACAGCTATTCATAGCTACTGGACTAACTCCAAGTCATGAGTGTAAATTTGCTTGTATCATCTTTGCAGAGAGGGATTGTAGTCCCCAGTGCCTTTTGCTTGATTTGGATAGACTGTTTATTTGTTTAGTCCTGTAATGATATTATCCACAGGGCTAGAGCCACACAGGGAGGATTAGGAATTCCTGGAGGAGAAACTGTGTGTTTATTACCGTGACAGCCCTTTGTGACACAAGCCAACAGTTACTTGTATTTGTTCTTACCCTCTCCGAAAACGTGAAGCTTGTCGGTGAGTGTGTAGGATCGATTTCGCAAAGGCATAAGGCGAAGAGGCCGTTGCAGCGAAAGTGGTGGGATTAGTATGCCAAAAACTCCCTCCCTGGCCATCTGCAGACAGCTCTATCTCAGGGTGCTTTTAAATGTAAATGGCGGGGGGGTAGGGGGAGGAGAAAGAGGAGAGAGCAGCGACTAAAGTCTTTCAAAGAATATTCACATTCCCAAACCTGTACGTTTAACCTGTCCTTCAGGAACATGTAGCTGAGATTTTAGCCATTTCAAAAGAAGCCCTGCATTCCTAAAAAAGACACTTGCACAATAAGCTCTTGCAGATATGTGCACGAGCCCAGTTAAAGGGGGAGAGGGGGCAAGGAGGAAGACTCTTTTTTTTCTGTTTTCCTTTTTTTTTCTTTTTATATTTTAATAAATATTTAGGCATGGAAAACGAGGAAAAGGCCAAAAGTAACAAAGAACTTTAGGCTGTTTAGATTGCTTGGGAACTCCCTCTTTGCAGCTGACCATTACTACATATAGGTTAATTTCCACATGGAGCTGGAGAAACTCTATCCCGGGTTTGTGAAGTATGGGTCAGCCGAAGCATGTTAATCTGTTTAGCATGTGTGCTTCGCGGAGGTGCCAGACCACCGCCGTGCAAGAGCAGAAGCAGCAGCAGACACGGTCCTTGGGGGTAGTTAATAAAGACTTTAAGGAAAATAAGCTTATAAAGGTTTCAGTTTGTGCACTGCGCCAGCTTTGGACATTTAAGGCTTGCAGCCCCGCAGACCAGGAAGTTGGGGGGGCTCCGGGCTGCTCCGGGCAGCCACAGGGGGGCGGCGGGCGCTCCTCGGACCTGCAGCAGCGCTCGCGCCGGCAGCGCCCCGAGGTGCCGCCAGGTCCTCGCTTCAGTCCGTGGCCTTTCGGGCGCATAGCCGCAAGCTGAGCTGGTGGGTTGGACACCATGCGAACCGCTGAATGAGATAATAGCAAATAAAACTTTATGAGTCTACTCCTATAGCCCCACACAATGCAGACTAATCAGCGTTTCGTTTCCCGCTCAAGGATAGGCTGCGAGGCATGCGGCGCTGGGGCTGATGCTCCAGTTCGCTCATCATCTTTTATTTTCCTTTGAAATGTTAGACACTTACTAAAGCATTTTTAAATAATCAAAATATTTGATGATGAGTATTTATTTTGACAAAGGTTTTGGTTTGGCTTTCGACTTCCCGTTCAGCTATATAGACTGCAGTATTAATTTGTTATAAAACCAAATGTGGTTGAAATTAGTGTGCCCCAGCTCTGGAGATCAGTCATTCGGGAGAGGTTTCTCTGGTAGATGAAATGAGCAGTCACAAGCACATCTATTTCCATTTTCCGGCATGCTTCGCTGTGCTATTACCATATGTTCCTCAGAGCCAAGGGAAGCTGACTATTGCTCGAGAGGAAAAACGTCCCATGAACAGATACATTTACTTGTTATATCTAGCCACCATTCAGGAAAAAAAGTAAATTCACGCAAACTAATTTCCCGATCCTTGCCGTATTTAAGCAGACGGCCAAGCAGGCGCTGCACATCGAGAATCAAAACCATTTCTGTCAAAAAGGCATGAATTCATGCCTTAGGTTTCAGATATGGGCGTTTCAGCCCATGGGAGAGCCCGTAACAGCTTGCTTCACCGAAAGCACGGTCCTCAGCCCCTTCCTGGGAACGACCCCCTTCTCTCACTACGGGCACTTAGACCCAGTCCCTGGAAATGAGCAGTGAGTTTTAGAAATCGTGGCCGTACAAGATGTTTTCTTCCCTCCAGACCTGGGCTCTCACTTCTATTCTCGATGCGCAGGATCACAAAGAAGATGCCAGTGCTAAGAGAAATCGGAATATAACCTGCAGCTACCCTGGAAAAACTGCTGCCGGCTTTCCTGATACACAGCGGACCGGCTTCGGGTCATATTTTCAGGACTAAGGACGTTAAATATTTTCCTTTTTCTAACCTGAATTTCTTCGCTTAACAGGAAACACTGGCCATGGTCTTCCTCCTGTATTTGCCTGCCTACGTGACTCGCACCCGTTCGCCGTGAGGCTGGGATCGATCTTTGGGCGGATGAGCTCTGCCAGCTCCCTCTGATGAAAAGATCGCAAAATTTTTTGTCCCTCGAAGGCCGCGACTGCTTAGGCCTCCCTTTAGGTTGCTTGCCCTTTCATGACACCTGCAGTAGGTTGCTTTCCCATGCGAAGTTTCTCTATAACGATTTTGGTCATCCTTTGGGGGTTTTTATAACCTCTGCACGTATATTTCTCGTCACCGTTTTGCGTTAATAAGGGCCTTCCGTCCATATGCAGTAAGTGGACAGGGTCTAAAAAGGGTGTTCGCTCATCTCTTAATGCACTTTGTTACTGTCACCTGTCCTGAAAGATATTTGCAGTTATCATGCCAAGGGCGGTAACTCATACATTAAGCTCCTTGCTAAAAGCCGTGTAATACCGCCAGTAAAACACATTGACACTGAACATCGAGTTTCCTTAGGCCGGAGGGTGGTGGGGGGGGAGAAGATATCAGTTATGCCAGAACAGAATCTCCCTTAATTTACTCTTGCGGTTCACACAGACACACATGCACACATTTAAAGATTATACAGGAAAAAAATATGTATACGAAGTGTAAAATTTCTGATACAGAACCTCGCCTCATTCTAATGTCCCCGTCAAACTGTATGCAAAGACAAGTGTTATTTTCTTGGCGGAGCAGGGAAGAATCGTGTCTCTGGGTTAGCATTTGCCTTAGTGTAAGAAGTACTTTTCCATCTAAGATATTTAATGCTCTGATGTACCCTTAGAAAGTAGTCCTGTCGTCTCTTTGCCTCGAAGAGAAGCGGAGATCTCCCCGACAAATGTCTGCCGTTGCTCCTGTCTCCTGGCAGACCTTCTCTGTCCTTCCCAGCTGGGCACGGCCCTCCCGATCATGGAGTGAGTGGGGCTGCACGGTGCTTCGCGGGGGCTACACCGTTGCAGTTTGGACCATTAAAATTTTCTTTATTGCTTTAATGACCTACAGCCTATTTTCTTTTCCTGTCGGATTCAATCGGAGCTATTTCATTTGAAACGGTCACTGTATGACCTGACTGCTTGCCAAGTGAGGTTCATGCAAAAGGAAGTTTAACAATAAGGTTCGGGGAAATATGTATTCTTCACTTGAAACGTGCTCCCGATCAGAAACAAGGGCATTCCTTACGCGGCAGCTCTGCTCCCCGGCGTCTCTACTGTTTTGTTTTGTTTTGTTTTGTTTTGAAGTGAAGTATTACTACTTTTACTTCTATCAGCAGTGCCAAATCAGGAAAATGAGATGCCGTCTATTCTGGTTCATGCATCATCGCAATAGTTTATTTACGTTTGAGTAAGAGACTTTATTTCAGATAGCCTCGTCTTTTTTTGAGACCAGAAATACGGCGAGGTTACTTAAAGATAACAGGCTAAATATACAGAACTGACGATTAGTGAAACTCAGCCACTTTTAAAAAGCTTGTATCTTCGCCCGTGAGGGCACTGCCCGGAATTTATACAGCCGTAAGGGCTCCCCGAGGACTGCGTGGCCCGGGGAAGCTTTCTGTCATGCTAACACACAAGACGAGTGTGGGGTCAAACAGAGTCAGGACGTTGTCACTAGAAACGCCGCAGAGAGGCCCGGAGCGGTCTCGCGGGCCGCGGCGGGCAGAACTGACACGGGCGCACTTCGCCCTCGTTCACGCCTGTCGCCTCCACGACGTACAAACGGCGGGGCGGAGTGGGGGGTCGCGGTGGCAGGCCCGGGGAACACGCTGTTCCCAGACAAAACTCGTGAGTTGACGTGGGCTCCTCGGGCCGGCACCCGGGGCACCCTGTCAGCGCCCGTCCCGCCGGCACAGCCCGCCCCCGGGCGGATGAGAGTGCTTGGGAACAAAAAACACCCCGAAATCAGGACGTGAAACTGGGATTTCACCACATGCACGAGGCGGCGCTGGCGGGCTTCCGTCCCCGCCGCGCAGAGGCTGCGGCCCGATGGCCACGGCAGGGCCTGAGGCGAGTCCCCGCCGCCAGCTCCTACCAGCCGGACGGCTTCGCGCGGTGCGGGCGGGTCGCGCCGCCCCCGGCGTCGCGGCGACGATCCCTCGAGGGGGCCCGGGCAGGGCGCCCACGGCTCTTGCGGCCCCGCCGCGGGCAGCGGCCCTCCGTGAGGGGAGGCGCTCCCCTGGTCGCGCGCGGGAGTGAGCGGAAAGAACGAGGCGAGCGGGAGCGGTTGGGCGGGAAGCGCGAGGCCAGGCGGGAGCGGTTGGGCGGGAAGCGCGAGGCGAACGGAGCGGTTGGGCGCGAAGTCAGGCAGGAGCTGTTGGGCGGGAGGCACGAGGCGAGTGGGAGCGGTTGGGCGGGAAGCGCGAGGTAGACGGGAGCGGCTGGGCGGGGAGCGTGCGGGGCGCGGCTTGCGCCGCTGCCGGCGGCAGACCCTGAGGCACTCGCCGCGGTTTTCGCGAGGCTCGGAGGGCAAACGGCATTAGCAAATCCAATACCCTGGCCCGATAAATCCCCCCGGTGAGATGCGAAGTCGGCTTCCCACTTTAGGAGCTGTCCCCGCGTAAAGAGGTATTTGGGTTGTCTCCGAAATAATAAATCCCAACAGCAGACAATAAAATTTACTATCACAGGAGTAACAGAAGCCTAAAATATTCCGAACATGTTCCTTGAACAAATAACATAATCCCTGGCACACTGGAACACATGGTTTGCTTCAAACATGTTTCATTTTGTCATCGCATTGAGTGTACAGTATTTCTCTTTGGGTGCAAGAGTGATTGATATCTTTGGAAGAATTGTTTGTAAGAACATGAAAGTTGCCAAAGCAAACACGTTGGAGGGAAGTGTGTAGAAGGGGGAGCAGAAGTATTTGGAGTAGATCTGGGTTTGGGGAGTTCACACAGAGGTGAGACAGCTAGATGTAGAACAAATAAAAACATTCTGCACACTTCATCTAAATAAATTATATACAAAAACTGCCCTTTTGTAGACGGCAACAGCATAGTTACCTCACTTCCCTTATGCCCCTATAGAATGTGGGCTGGAAGCCAGCTTTCTTCAACTAATGATTTGTAACTTTTGCTCCACTTGAATGAATCTATTAATATTTAGATCTCTCCAATTCTACTCCGTAAGAGCTGTCAGCATTGTTAAACAAAATAATCTATTTACCTTCTGCTGTACGTGTCCGGCAGTGGCTTGCGTGGCTTGATGATGTACGTTAATAGGTTTTTCTTATGCTCCACTGCATCGGCCAAAGGCAAAACTTCACATATTTTGATCTTTCCTTTTTAAAAATGATGTTTGACAAAACTCATTAGATCATGCAAACTTTGGGGTCTTAATTTAATAACTTCCATTCCTGGAGGACAAATATTTATTTTAATTCCCCTTTTATCTCTTTCTGCCATCAACATCTGGCGAAAGTCAGAAAGTCAGTCAGAAAGGTAGCCAGATCGCACGGGTACTTTCGCCGGATTTTCACAGCAGAGGCGATTTTCAGAAAGCTTACCCCTGCTCCTCCTCCCCTCACCCCCCCCCCCAAAAAAAAAACCAAACAAATCCCCACAGTAGCCCCGGCAGCCCCTGCCCGCCCAGGGTCAGCCGCGCAGTGGGCACCGGGCACGGCAGGGCCCGCACGGCTGCGGCGGCGCATCGGTGCCCGGGCGCGGGTCCCAGCTCATCCTCCCCCTTTTGACCGCATGTTCATGCTACTTGCTGGAATTTTCCGACATTTGGTTAAAAAAATAATAATAATTCCCAGCGCTAGCAAGGAAACTAGCCCCATAACGCCCACAAGGAAGACAGTGTGAAGCATGTGAAATGCAGACAAACAGCCCAGCCACCTGCTGACTGCGGCGCACTACGAGGCGGACCGAGAGCTGCGCGGGGCCGCGGCCGGGCAGGGAGCGCCTCCGCCGCCGATCCGCCGGGCTACGGCACGGGGAAGGTCACCGGCTTCAGCGCGTCCCCTGGGGCTCCAGAAACGCAGAGAGCGGCCCTGGGAAGATCCGGCACCCTCTGACATTAAGCAAACTCTCTGAAATTGAGCGAAATGAGGCAAGCTCTCCGCTGCCCTCAGATCCCGCAGGCCGGGCACCCTGACTGCGGGCACCTGCAGGGCAGTGTGTCGCGGGGAAGGGCCGCACCGAGCGCCCGAAGTGCCGAGGGGCCAGCAGGGGTCGGGGCCGGGGCCGGGGCCGGGGCCAGCACAGCCCGAGGGCAGGCCGGGCTCCGGGCAGGGGCCAGCGGGGCCCCGGGCGGGCGAGCCGCAGTGCCGTGTACCGCAGCGCAGGGGTCCGGCGGGGCAGGGCGGCCGGGCCCGCGCTGTGCCCCCAGGGCAGGGGCGACCCCCGCGGCACGGCCTCTGCCCTTGACCCCAAGCGTAGCAGGCGGGAGCGCCTTCGGAGCATTTGCTTGCAGCGGGGGGTCTTAGCCCGAGATCTGCTCTCCGCAGCCGAGCAGGTCTGTCCACAGAGCTGGGATCGCTTTTCAAGAGGGGGAAAAAGGTAGTGTCTATGTCCCTAAGGGAAAAGCTTGATAGTTTTCGTCCCCCAGCCACGTCCTATTGGGTGCGCTGGGATTAGAGGTGATGCAACGTGTGCATCTCCCAGTGCAGGGGAGGGCAGGGGAAAGCGCGCCCCGGAACAGCGAGGGAGATCCCGACATATCTGAGGGTCCACTCTCCTTCCCGGGGCTGCCCTTCTTCCCACCTGCCTACTTACCTGGGGGACAGGTAAGGGCCCGAAACCGCCACCGTTTCGCCCCGCGGCGATGCGCAGGGGCAGGGGCAAAGAGGAGTGCGCCGATCTTCCCTGTCCGCAGGCTCCCGCCGCCTCCCCAGTAGAGGGAACGTCAAGAAGGGGGGTCCTGAAGCCCGGGAGAAACGAAGGGCTGCTACGTGATGGCCTATGCTTGGCGGTCCCGGGGACACCTACCGTCCTCCTGCGCCGAGGTCCCGTCCGCCAGCGGCTCGGCGAGGCTCCCGGGGGAGAGCGCGGCGGTTGGGCCGCAGGGACTTCTTCCCGGCACACACGAGCCTTTCTCCAGAGGAGCCTCACCAGACTGTTCTACAAAAGCCAGCCGAACATATAACAAAAAATCCCATCCCAGTTTCGCCCCGCTCCGCTAACACGTGCTGCGCTGCAAACACCGGATACCCGCGGGGAGGCTTCTGCGCCCTTCCGCGCCTCGGGCCCTCGGGCCGCCGCCCGGGGACGCGGCGGGAGCCCCGCGGGAGCTCGAGCGTGGCAGGGCAGCGGCGGCGACAGCGGCAGCGGGCCCGGCGGGCACAACGGGAACGCGGCTGCCCCGGCGACGCCCGGGCTTGCGACATGGCTTTCGGTGGGCGCCGCCTGCCAAGTCACGAGCGCGAGTTCTTTTCAGGCACTTTGGTCATATCTAGCCTGTAAATTAGAGCATCTGTGTGCAACAGACTGGTGTTAATGAAGAGAACATTTTCCTCCTCCCTCCCCCCGTCAGCACCAATCTTTTATTCCTGTTTACGATGACAAAGTCCCTGTATCATATGGGGAAGCGGTGCCGCAGATTTATGGGGTGTGCAGACGTCGCAGCGCTCCGCCGCCCGGGCCCGGGAGCGGCGCGGGGCCGGGGCCGCGGGGCCGGCGCTGCGGCCCCACGCTCGTGGGGCGCCCCGAGGGGTGCCCGCGCCCTGCGCGTCTCCCGCGGGCCGCGCAGCAAGAAGTCCAGGTTTGAGCCGCACCGGGGGATCCTGGCAACGCAAGACGAGGAGACTAAGCGGAAGGCTGGAGGATCCGGATGGGGCTGTCAAGGCAGAGGAGCAGACGTGCGTGGGTGTGTGGGGGTGCGTGTGCGGGGGTGTTACCGGCTCCGGGCTGGGGCACGGCGCACCCGCCCGGCGGAGGACTGCTAACGCCGCCTTCCCCCGCCCCACGCGGAAACCTGCCGGGATCCCTCGCTCCTTGCCGGGCGCCCGATAGGCGCGTTTGGGGCCGGGGCCGCCGGCCGGCCGGCGAGGCAGCCCGCCCCCCGCGGCCGCTCGTACCCACGCGCGCTTTCCGCCCCGGGTGGCGGCAGGCCGCGGCAGCAGCAGGAGGCGGAGAGCTGCTCGCCGGGCTCCGCAGCTGCGCGGGCGCCCGCCGGGGCGCGGGACTGCGGAGCGGGACGCGGGGGCGCCGGGCAAGGGGGGGCGCTCAGCGCAGGCTCCCGCTCCCGACACACTCCCCGGGGGGACAGCCGAGCCGCTACTCCCCACCCCGGGGGGGCCGGGGCCACGTCGCGGCCCTGTGCAGGGTGAGCGGTCCCGCCGCACCTGCACACGCCCGGTGCCCCAAGGAGCGCGGCCGCGCAGACCGCGGCCTCGGCTCCAAGCGCTGGGCGGCCCGGCCTGGCCCCCTGCGCGCCCGCGGCCCCCTGCGCGCCCCCCGCGCGACCCCGGCCGGTGCGAAAGCAGCCTGAGAGCCCCGGGCCTTTGAGCAGCGAAGCCGGAGCCAGGCATAGCGTAAAAATAGGAAGAAAGACTTCGGCCTAGCGCCATTTTTCTCTCTTCCGTTTTTAGGGCTGTTATCTCTCTCTCTCCCTCTCCTTTTCTCTCTCTCTTTTTTTTTTTTTAAGGTGGGGGCGGGGTGGTGGTGGAGGGAAGTAATTCTGCTGAAAGAAAAGGCAGACCCTGGAAGGAGTTTCTTTTGACTGATCAGGGTGATCTATCCAGGCCCTCTAATTAGAGAGGGATCCAGGGTGGCATTAGTTTCCAAACATTTTAATCGAGCTTTAAGCAGGGCTCTTTTCAATGGCTGGAGATAAATGTAGCAACTGTTACCGTCCCCTTGAATGGCCACCTCCCATGGCGGGCATTCAGCCTTCCTTTCACAAGCCCTAAGCAATTTAGTCTATGGGCCCAGCAACACTCCACATATCTTCTAATTAGTTTAATTAGAAAGGTGGATTGATAGATGCAAGGAAGACAGAGTTAAGTTAGGAAGATGCTCAATGCTTCCAATCTACACCGGGGAGAGGCTTATTCTCTGTGGGAGGAAAAAGAAATAATGGAAAAGAAGAAGAAGAAGAAGAAGAAGAAGAAGAAGAAGAAGAAGAAGAAGAAGAAGAAGAAGAAGAAGAAGAAGAAGAAGAAGAAGAAGAAGAAAGAAAGAAAGAAAGAAAGAAAGAAAGAAAGAAAGAAAGAAAGAAAGAAAGAAAGAAAGAAAGAAAGAAAGAAAATCCCGGAGCCTGACATGAAGGACAAGTCCCGAGGAATCCGGGGGGGCAGAAGCTGCGTTCTCTTAATTGGGGGGATACAAAGCTTGGATAGGAATTGCCTTTTCTGCCCGGATTTTCCCCCGCGGGTTTGGCAGCTGCCGTTTGCCGCCCCCAAGCTGGCAGCTCCCCGGCAGCCGTCGGGGCACCGCGCCGGCGGCCCCGGCACCTCGCGGCCCGGGCACGAGGCTCCGCAAAACACAGCTCGGGAGGGCGGGCAGCGAAACGGGAAGGCGCGGCGAAGTAGCCTGCTTCCCGGGATCCCCGCCTGCTTCCCGGGGTCTCCACCTGCTCGACGCGTCGCCGGGAGCTCAGCTCCGCCGGGAGCTCGCCCCTCGCGGGCCCTTGCGGGCCACCACGTAGTGACACGGGGCGGGCGCCCATGCAGCAGCCGGGGCTTCCTCGCTGCCTTCGCCCTGCCCCCGCCGGACACCCAGAACTGATCGCTCCGGATTTGGGGGGATTCCCCCCCTCATGCAAGCGCTCCCCAGAGGTGGTGGAAAGCCCCGGGGCCGCTGTGCGCGCCCGGAGAGGGCACATTCCTGAGCAGCGCCTTGCTGCAGGGAGGAGGGTGCGCAGGGAGGCAGCGCGGGTGGTTTGGGGAATACTGAAACTTCAGCTGGGCTATAAATCGAAGAAAGGAGCACGGGGCAGTGCGCGCAGGTGTAAAAACAGAGGGAGAGTCCGCGGGCAGCACGACGGGGCCGCCCCCTCCCCCCCCCCCCCAGTGTCACCTGCCTCCGCACTGAACGGGGAGGACGGGGCGCAGGGGCCGCGGGCACATCGCGGGTCTCTCCGGGCTCAGGCTCAGCTCTCCGCCGTGGCCCTCCCCCCCCGCCCGCGAGTGGGATCGGGGCGCGCGTGGGCCCCCCTCGCCGCCCCGTTGCGGACGAAGCGGCGGGACGGCCGAGGAGTGTCCCCGCCGGCGGCGTTTCCCCTCCTCTCTCCTCTCTCCTCCTGCATCAGGTCAGCACAAAAGCCGCAGGAGCAGCGCATGGCAGAGGGAAAGGCCACGAGCTCTCGTTTCGGCTATTGAAGCCCCGCTTCTCTCCCCGCTCGCTCGCCTGCTCCCTTCTCCCTTTACCCCCTCGTTCCCCCGCTTGCGCACTCTCTAGCTCGTTGGATTTACAAACAAAGTTGTTAACGATTTCAAATTCAATACTTCAGTAGAGGGGGGCATAAGACCCACCCTGTCAAAGCCCCTAATCTATCTGCTGGCGAAAGGGGATTCGCAGACAAAAGGAAACAATGGAAGTCTAGTTAGATCATTTTTCTAGACATTGTTTATGGTCTGGAAGGGATCAATCGTTTCAAAATGTTACCAGTAAAAATGGTCCTGTGTGGAATGCAGCTAATCCTTTCAGGTTCCTGTCAACTGTTTCCACTCAAGGAATCCAACTTTTCAAATCAAAGGTGCAGAACTCCATTGCCGAGGGATTTATAGCGCCGGGATCGGCCTGCCTGCCCCCCGCGCCGCGCGGTGCCTTCAAACGCCCCTTGCGGGTGCGGAAGGGCCGCGCAGCCCCCGCGGTCGCGGCACGCTCACCCGCCGTCTGTGGCCACGGGTTGCCCCAGGAAGCCGAGCCCCCCCCGCACCCCGGCCGAGCCCCTCGGGGGTCGCTCTGCGCCCTCCGTGCCGAGGGAGTAGAGAAGGGGCAGCCCCGGCCTCTGCCGCGGGGCTGCGCTCGGGCGGGTTATGAACGCGGACGGCTCCCTCGACGGCAGCTGAGGTCCGCTGTCCCGGCGGCCGGGCAGGTGCTGAGCGCGGCTGGGGCCGGCGCGGCCGCGCACCGCGGGTCGGGAGGAGGCACGGAGGGGCCGGGGCTGCTGTGCCGGGGCCGGCGGGCCCCCGCCGCGCTCCGGGCCGTCTGGGCTGCCCGCACTACCCGGCGCGGCGGCTCCGGGCCGGGTCACAGGCGCTCGCGGGAGGGCTGGGCTTGGCGGCCCGCTCGTTAGCGAGTTGCTGCGGGCCTCCTTTGGGCGGGCGGGAGGCTGGAGAGGGAAGGAGTCGGTCTGAAAGCAGACGGATCCGCGCCGTTTGCCAGGCAGCCCGCTCCGGCCCCGGCGTCTGCCTCCTGCGTGGGTGCGCGAAGTGGCTGGAGGCCGAGTGGGGCACCGGGGCTCCCCGCAACACGTGTTGGAGGCACCGACAGACACTTGCCTAAAAGCCTGGGGAAGAGCCATCGCGAGGGGACTCGCGTTGCAAGCGGGCTAAAGAGCCTGATTTCCAGAGGAGGGCCGCCCTTCGGCTGCTCGTGCTGCAGAGCAGGCCGAGGGGAGGCGGCCTGCGGCCGGTTTTGCCGGGCCCGCTGGCGCCGGGCGCACCCACTCGTGTGCGCTTCCCCGCCGGCGGCGTCCGTCCACGGGGGGAAAGAGACGTTAAGGACTTCCAGGAAGGCGAGGGAGTCTGACGGTACCCACCGACCTGTCCCAGGCGGGAGCTGGTAAAATCAGAGGCAAGCTGGAATTTATATTATGAATAATTTTCCACGGTCCATGTCTTCCAACCTCGTCCGCTACCGGAGCAAGTCAGTCACCTGCCATTCCTAGCCTCCCTCGCTTTGCGCTGGACATTTTTTTTTCACCAGCTGTTCCTTTAAACGTGAACTACTGATCCGAAGAGACTGCCTTTCCTCTCTCTTCCCGCCCCCCCCCCCCGCCTCTATTCCTGCAGCCGGCAAGTGGAATTTCACTATATACACGTATATTAGAAAACTATCAGTTTCGTCTGATGCTAGCTGAATAAGCAGACGTGACAGTGTTTATTTTCAGAAGAGAAAACCTCAGGAAGACACCTCATTTATCTTGATTGTGTGTGTGTCTAGTATATACAGGTGTACACGTACCCTCCTGTAGTGAAAGCAGAGAAGCAGACGGAGGGAGAGCGCAGCAGGAAGATCCGCATCCCCGGTACCGCAGGAGGCACCTTCCCAAGAGCGGACTTTCGCCGAGGTGGCTACGGCACCTAGCGAGGTCTCTAACTGCGCTGCCTCTGCGACAGAAACGCCTGAGCACACACACGCGTTTCAATGTACGCAGATGCGTTCCTGGAGGCCGGGAGGGGATGGGGAGGAGAAATACCTTCGGATTAACCGTGTACAAGGCTTTCCCAGTCTCAGACGACAAATTAATGCAACAAATGATATCTCTATTTATCCTTTTGCTTCCAAAGTAAATTGTATAATTTATCATCTAAATATAGGGCCCCACAGACTTCTGCATGCCGTTTTGCTCCATCAGCGCAAGGGAAACTTTGAATCAATTTAACAGGTCTCTTGTGTTTTGTAGAAAGGGCAAGTTTAATTATTCTGATAAAAATACTGTCCTTCTGAATTCAGTTCAGTGATATCATTTTTGAAATTAGCTAGACACTGCATGTAAAAAAAAAGAAAAGAAAAGAAAAGAAAAGAAAAGAAAAGAAAAGAAAAGAAAAGAAAAGTCTTCCGTGAAGTCCAATCCAGAACTCGTTCTGTTTTCCCGGCCCTCCGGGGCGTAACCGGAACGCGCCTTTCTTCCCTTCCAGGTGCGGACGGCAAGGAGCGCCCGCAGCACCTTGCCCCGAGCCGCCGCGGTCCGGCACGGCACGGCCCGGCCCGGCACGGCACGGCATGGCCCGGCACAGCCCGGCACGGCACGGCACTGCTCGGCACGGCACAACCCGGCACAACCCGGCACAGCCCGGCACGGCCCAGCACGGCAGGTCGCCGGGCGGGAGCCCTGCGTTTGGGGAGCAGCGGCCGGGGCACGCCTGCCGCTGGCTCCGCCGCTGCCTCCTGAGGGCCGCCCTGGGGTGCCGGCCCGCTTCCAGCTCGTCCGGGCGCGGGTCCGGCGCGGAGCACCGCCGCGGCCGCGGAGGCTCTGCCCCGCCGCGCCGCCGCGCAGCGCCCGGAGGGGGCGGGAGTCCTGCCGCGGGCTTCCCTGCGCGCAGGCGGGGGCTGCGCGCCTCCCCCCCTCCGGCCTTTGCTGCTTCTTTTGGGGGTCAGCCCCGATCCTCTGCGGCGAGCCGAGCCGAGCCGAGCCGAGCCGAGCCGGGATGAGCCACGAGGAGGGGGGGCCCGGCTGGGCGGCGGAGCCGGCACCCCGGCGCTGCTCCCGGAGGGGCCCGGCGGCGTGGCCCGGCGCTCTTCTGCAGGAGAACAAGAGAAACAAGCGATTTACAGACCTGGGGCTCGCCCGCAGGTCTCCGCCTCCCCCAAGCACTGGCACACACTCTGTGCAGAAAAACAACAGGCGAGCTCGTTGTGGCAGCGTAGATCCGAAAAGATTTACCATCGGGAGTGCCATTTAGGACACATGCATACATACACATATGGAAATATCTATAATATATTATGTTATATCTACATATCTCGATTGTGCTACTCCGTGCAGCAGAACGGAGCAAGCGGAGAACACACCGCGGCTGTGGGGCGCGGCACTCGCGGTGGGGCTGTGGAGGCGAAAGGGTGAGGGGAAAGGCGAGGAAGCGCCAAAGTCACCTGCGACTGCTGCTGGGGGTCATGCGGCGAGAGGGGAGGGGTGGTGCCGGGACAGCGGGCGCGGCGCGGACACGCACCTGCTGGGCGCTGCGCGGGTCCGGGGCGGACACGCACCCGCTGGGCGCTGCGCGGCTGCGGGGCGCGGGCACCTCGTCGCGCCCCGCGGGCGGCCCGGCTCCGCACGGCGACAGCAGCGGCTGCAGCTTCGCGAGCAAGGGAGAGAGGAGCCGCTGGGAAGAAGCTGGAAAACGGATCTGCTTTGGTTAGCAAGTTGCAGTGCAAGGAGCATTTGGCCATGATCACAATTTCCATTATTCCTGTCAAATACGATTTATCAGAGCCTAATGAAGTACTTACTGTAACTAACGGAGGAAAGTATTACATACAGAGCGGAGTCTCCGGTCCAAGGGCCGTTAAAGCAGACCCACTTTCCAACAGCTCCCCCGCACAGGCCTCGGTCTCGGCGAGGGCGGCGTGCGCTCCCCGGCCCCGAGAGCTGCGAGGAGCAGGCGAGGGCAGGTGAGCCCGGGCCCGCGACCCCTGGCCCCGGGTGCGTGCAGGCAGCCTGGAGGACCTGGGGAGACCCGGCGGCCCGGAGTACCCTCTCGCTACCTCAGAAAAACGACCGGGCAATGACGCATGGCCCACATCAGCGGCGCTGGGGGAAGGTCTGGGGGGAGGCCAGCTTTAGGGCCGGGAAGCCGCGGCCGCGGGGCCCCGCGGCCGGGTCGCGCTGCCCGCCCGGAGCTCACGCCGCTACCGGCAGAGGCGGCGCGGCCTCGCCGGCACGAGGCGGGGAGCGCGCACCGTGCAGACGTGCAAACTCATCAGCTTTGAAACGAGGGTGGGAAGGGGAAATTGCTTTTATGGGGATGTGGGAAGGGACCTAACACAGTTCTGCTCGAGAGCAATGTTATACAAGAGGGTTGAGAAGAAATAATTTTAAAAAATGATTAAAAGTATATAAACCATCCAACAGAAACAAAGCAATATGTGGAAGGAAACGTCTCTGGATAGAGACACTGTGTGTGGCATAAAAAGCGATTGAATACATAAGGGCTTCATTAAATTCCCAATAGATAACATTTGGCTAAATCTATCCCTAGATTAAAACTCTGCATAATAGCACCATAAACTAAGAAGTTTCTTTTTGTGTGGTCCTTCTGGAGGAACTGATTGAAACATTAGCCCCCATATAGAGCCATCCCCTCCCAATTCAGCTCCAGTAATTCGTCTCTCAGCCCTACGGGGATTTGATGAGAAAAGGAGACGGGTTAATGAATCCACACTTTGTAGCTGGGAGGAGGAGGAGGAGGAGGAGGAGGCGACACCATCATGTTTGTCCCACCAGTTTGTTTATTAGGGCCCAGCCTATTCCGGAGGAATTGTTCAGCTGGGCTCCGATCCTGCGAGGACTGCACATCCCTTCTGTCCGCCTGCAAAGCGAGGGGGGCATCGCGTGCATTTGCATGAGAATGGGCCGCAGCGGCCAGCGACGCCAAGGGCCGTGGAGCTGCGGGGCCGTGGGGCCGTGGGACGTGGGGGGGGAGCTGCGCGGACGTGCGGGGGCCCGCTGGGCCGGCGCCTTTTGTGGCGGCACCTGCTCCGGGGGGCGCCCCGCCGCGGCCGCGCTGCACCGCGCAGCGGCGCGGAGCTCGGGGCCCGCCGAGCGCTGGGGCCGGACTTGGAGAAAACCAGCAAAGGGTCCCTCCCCCGCCGCCACGGCCTCCTTTCCCGGTCTCTTCCCCTCAGCACTTTGCAAATAAAAACACAACACGTATTCCAGTGCCTGCTGCTGGCGGGCGGTTAGCTTGTCTGTTAAGTCCCAAATGAAGGCCCTGTCCCCACAAGATGCAGACTGCCGACATGAAATACGGAAGGAGCAAGTGGCCTAGCAATTTCATTGCCACATACCTTTAAACAAGGTTCGCTTCTTAAGAAACCCGAGGGGAGATAACAGGCATGCACGGACACCCGCCACCGGCCGTGACGGGCCCACGTAGGCGTACAGGACATCGCTTCGCTCCCAAGGGCTTCTTGTGAGGAAGCCAAAAGAAACAAATAATGGGTAGCCTCAACCTGCTCTTCCTATTGCGTGGGGACAGCACAAGGATTCGCATGGCCTCTCACCCCAAACCACTGCTTGAGCAGCCAGAAAACACACCAACTACAAGTAGGTAGCATCCGGCGTTTGGGGAGCCCGCAGCCGCCGCGCTCGCGGGCAGAGGTGCGTTGTCCCTCCCCAGCCTTTGCCCGGCTCGTTTTAGCGTCCCTCCGAGGGGCGCCTAAAGCCGGGCTCGGCGGCGGCGCGGGCCCGGCCCGGGCCTGGGACACGCAGGCAATCGTTCCTCGCGAAATGTGGTGGATTCTCCCCAAAGGGCACCTATGTGGGGCCTCTGGGTTGCGCTCCCTCTCCTAAACGCTAAACGGGACTGTACTTGCCCTCGAAGGGGCTCGGGACACCCCGAGCGGCCCTCCGGATGCACGCTACAATTAGAGTCCAGCAGAGATCCTACGTCCAGTCATTCCGCTTATTGAAAACCATTATTTTAACCCTGCATTGCTACAAACAAAACAGAAATCATCACTTTTCTAGCCACGAGAATGCTTAAAACTAAGGAAGCAAAGCATTTCGGTATGTAAAAACATATAACCACACAATCTTTCCCTCCCCACCCCAAAGAATGGTAAAAGACATTCCTCCCTTTTCAAGGAAATCCACATAATTTATCCCCCAATCTACCAAATTATGTTTTAAATACAGTCATATTTGTAAAGTATCTTCCTGGTTTGAAATAAGAGTGTTCCTAGTTCACAACAAGCAACCACATGCCTACTCTTAAAATGTATGATTCCCTTTTCACGTGCAAGCTCCGAATATCTGAGACCGATTTTTTTGGTTAAAAAAGAATTTTAACCTATAAAATACGTATCTATCAATCGCATACGTGTTAAAATGTCAGTCCGAAATGAAAATAGTTGCTTATACGGTTTGTTTCGTACAGTGATATATCCTTACTTCAATTGCTTGTGCATTTAATCAGTTGATCACACAAGGATATTCCAACGCATATTTTATATTATATGTATTGAAAAGTAGAAACATATGTCCGTATTATTGTCATATAGATGTAAGAGGCTAGGACAAATCTCTCTGAAGATCTGTACGTGCCACTTATTATTATTTCTTTTGGGCCTCTTGGAAACCAAACTGTGATGCGGTTGTGAATTAGAACTCACCCAGAAGGATAAAAATAGTCTAAAACTGGCTTTTTAATCAATGCCCTGATTGATGCTTTACACGGCAGGTTTTGCTCCCTCAAGAGAGACCTACTTCTATTTACTCCCTTTTTTGTGCTTGGTGTTTCATTTTTTGTTTTTCACTATCTGCTAGGGCTAACAATGGTTTGACTGCAAAGACCATATTCTGATTTTCTTTTTCACGGTCGAATTCGGTCATAATAAATTTTGAGCTGTAAAATACTTCGGCTGTTGTTCTATTAATCCTGAAGAAAAAAGTATCAATGTCCCAACGAAGGGAGAAGTATTATGGACGGAAGAGTCCAAAGCCAATAGTTTGGCTGGACTCCTTTTTTTTTTTTACTGTTTGTTTGGGGTTTTTTTGAAAATTAAAAATTTTATTTTTGAAAATGTGTAAAAATTTTACATTAAAATGGTACAATAATACTTGCCAGTAATTTTTAACAATATTCCTTGTAAAGAATACGCATAAAGTACAAAATAAAAACTCCGTGTCTATTATAATACAAAACACAGGTTAAAATAAGAAATGATAATCTTGAATTTCTTCAGTGTAAACATGTTAATCTTTTCTTTTTTTTAATATAAGTACATGAGACAAGTGTACTAAAATGAAAAAGTATTGCTTCGCTGTCCTCTCTCAAGCCTTTTTTCTTTCCTGTACATTACTGTTTAGAAGTTCCTAGACCTGAGAATCTCTGAACTTTAACGGTTTAGAGATGTTATTCTTTTTTTTTTTTTCTTTTAGGAAATAAGGAGTAACTTTCCGATAGCAAGACCGTCCGCCCGTGCAGCATATAGACCCGGCTTTGCATAAATACAGGTCCGGCGGCCCGGCGGCCGCGCAGGACGCCCCGGCCCCACCGCGCAGCCCCCGCCGCCCCGAAGCGCACGGCTCCGCTGCGCACGGCGTCTGCCGGGCTCCGAGAGGCGGAGAAAGGAGAGACCCCAGATCCTACCTTCGGACAGACTCCGAAACCCTTAACAGTTAGAGATCCGGGCCGCCAGGCCGGGGGCGGCGGGCAGCCCGCCGGCGGGGGGCAGGCGGCCGCCGGCGCTGCCCAGCGCGCGGGCCAGTCCCGGCGCCGCGACCGACTGCGCCGCGCAGCTGCCGCCCGCGCCGTGGCCGGGGCCGTGGCCGGAGCCGGGGCCGGCGGCCGCGCCGATGATGCTCTCGATGGAGAAGGGCGAGCGGGCCAGCGCCGCGCCGGGGCCGGGCTTGGCGGCGTGCAGCGAGGCGGCCAGCGCGGGGCCCAGCGGGTGCGCGTAGCCGAAGGGCGTCCGTGCCAGCTCCGCCGGCGGCAGCAAGGGGCCCGACGGCGCGGCGGCGGCGGCGGCGGGGGGCAGCGCCGCGCCGGGGGCGCTGCCGGTGGCGGCGGCAAGGGGCTGGCGGGCCGGCGGGGAGGGGTGGTGGAAGGCGAAGAGGGCGGAGTGGGGGTGGTAGGGCTGGAGCTGGAGGCCGTACCCGCAGCCGTAGGGTCCGTAAGCGCAGGGCGGCTGCTGCGGCGGCTGCGGCGGCGGCTGCGGCAGGAAGGCGGCGGGGTCCACGGCGCGCAGCAGCAGCTCGGGCGCCGGCAGCTGCTGCCGCTTGAAGCGCTTTCGGCGGCGCAGGAAGCTCCCGTTGTCGAACATGTCGGCGGACTCGGGGTCCAGCGTCCAGTAGTTGCCCTTGCCCGGGTTGCCGGGCTCGCGGGGGATCTTGACGAAGCAGTCGTTGAGGGAGAGGTTGTGGCGGATGCTGTTCTGCCAGGCGGGGAACTTCTCCCGGTAGTAGGGGAAGCGCCCGCTGATGAACTCGCAGATCTCGCTCAGCGTCAGCCGCTTCTTGGGGCTCTGCAGGATGGCCATGGTGATGAGGGCGATGTAGGAGTACGGCGGCTTCACCAGGCTGTTCTTGCCGCCGCCGCCGCCCGCTGACCCGCCGCCGCCGCCGCCCGCCCCGCCGCCGCCGCCGCCGCCCGCCGCCGCCGCCGCCGCCGCCTTCTGCGGGCCGTCCCGCGAGGGGGGCCGCGAGCCGCCGGGCCCGTCCCCGCCGCCCGCCCCGCCGCCGCCGCCGCGCACGGGCGAGCGCGGCAGCAGCGCGTCGTCGTGGAGGTCGCCCACATCCTCCTCGTCTTCCTCCTCCTCCTCTTCCTCGTCCTCGGCGTAGGAACGGCGGCGGCGGCGGCGGGGCTGCGGCTCCTCGTCGTCCTCCTCGTCGTCCTCCTCGCCCACCACATCGATGTCGGTCTCCTCAGCCAGCGCCGACGCCTCGGACATCTCCGCGCTCAGGGTCATGGCGCGGCGGGGCAGCGCATCGGCGGCGGCCGGCGCGGCGCGGCGGGCGGGCGGGCGCGCCGCCCTCCGCCGCCAGGCTCCCGCGCCGCTCCGCGCAGCGCCGCTCCGCGCAGGGCCGCCCCGCCGCTGCCGCCGCCGCTGCGGGCAGGCGGGCCGCCCCGAGCCGCGCCGGCCCCCAGCGCCGCCGCCGCCGCCGCCGCCGCCGCCGCGCCGCGAGAGCGCTCTCGCCGCCCGCTCGGAGGCGGCGGCTGGTTTTGGTTTTGTTTCGGGGTATTTTTTCCTGCTTGTTGGATTTCTCTCTCTCTCAGTCTCTCTCCTTTCCCCCCTCCCCCCTCTGTTTTTTTTGGTCTGTGGTTTTTGTTTTGGGCCTGGGTTTCGGGGGGAGGGGGCCGGGGGTTGCGCTGCCGCGCCTGGCAGCCGCTTTCCGCCTTCTTTCTCCTCACCTCAGCCCCCGGACATTAATGGATGCAGCGCAGGAGGGAGCGCGCCTAGTCCTGGGAGGAGGAGAGGGCAGAGGAGGGCGGGGGCTGGCGGGGAGGGACGAGGGGGCGGCTCGCCGGGCCGCAGGAAAGGCGGTGAGGAGGCTGGGGCCGAGTCCCGGGGAGGGCGGCCTTCCCCCCCGCCTTGCAGCGGAGGGGGTCAGCGCATGGCTCCGCGCGTCAGAGCGCGGCGGTCCGAGGCACCGCGCCCCGCCGCGCAGCGCCCGCCCCGCTCCGCTCCGCTCCGCCCGGCCCGGCTCGGCCCCCGCCCTCGCCCCGGCCGCGAGGGGCTGTGCTGGGCCGCAGCGTGCCCGGGGCGCTTTCAGTGGAAAACGGGGGAAATAAAGACCCCTCCCCCGCCTAAAGAAAGTGTAAGTCAGCCCCAAAGTGCTGAAGCACCTTCCCAGGAGCGGCTGAAGGGTGCCGGGGAGCTGCCCGCCCCCGAGCTGCCCCCGGGCCGCGGGGCCGCGGGCCTCCCGCTTCCCGCGGGCAGCGGCAGCAGCAGCACTGGCAGCGGCAGCGGCGGCAGCAGCGGCGTCTCTCGCCGCGGCTTCCTGCGCCGGGACTTTGCTCGGGGGGCGGCCTGGAAGCGGGCAGGGAGGCGGGGGCGAAGCGGGAGCAGCGGTGCTGTGGGGGCCGGGAGCTGGGCTCTGGGGAGCAAAGGGGCGCCGTGGCTTGGCGACAAGGAGCGTTTGACGAGGCATGTCTCGAAGCCCCCTAAAAGAAAGTTTTTCCCCAAAAAATTAGTCCGTGGAGGGATGGTGATGAGCTAATAAACTTCAGATGAAGACTTCTGTCTGCAGGGTGGTTTAGAAAGATCTCTCCCCTTCCTTCATTTCCCCGCCGGATTTTAATTCATTTAAGAATGAAATCAAATATTTCTACATGTCAGCCCTGCAAGCTCTCAAATAACTGTCTCCAAAGCACACCACTAATCTCATAGTTTATTTGTGAGGCTGTTGTTTTTAATGGGAGAGAAGCGGCTCCTTCCATTATGGGAAACACTAACAGAGAATTAGTTTTATCTCTTTCTTATGCAAAGGAAAACAATCCACCGTCCTTTAAAATGCCAATTCTGCTTTGAGCGGAGGAGTGACAACATAAAGAAAGCGACACAAAAGACTGCTTCCTAATTAGGTCCCAGTGTTCCCAATTTCAGGTGATACATTCGAGGATAACAGAAGACCAGAGATGCCCTTTATTCGTGGTCTCGCACACTTAGCGGACTGCTCGAGTGGAGAAAATTATCTTGGACATAATTGGAATCACTGTGTTATTAAAAAAAAAGCCTTGAAAGTTCACACTGGTCCTAGTTTTGATGGAATAACCCCATAATTGGAATGCGTTTTGAACCGGAGCAGTAGAAAAGTATGTCTTGCTCCTATAAAAATCATCGTGAGCAGAGTGGACTGATGTCTAGCGTGCTTACTTCTCAAACAACTCTTACTTCGCAAACAACTGAAACACACCACTTTATTGAAATGCATTTCCAATATACTGTCCTAATCCAAAGCTTCAAGCCATCCTGTTCAAACCCAGTTTCATGGATTTACAACATAAGCCTTTCCACTATTTCCAAATAATCCTATTTACATTTTATTCACTACTAAGACGCCTGCAGGAGAATACCACCAAAAGTTACAAAAGCGCAAAAAAGAAGAAGAAAAAAGAAACTTCAAACCCAGTAATTAAGTATTGAGGAATATTTTTTCCCCATAGAAAGACTGATAACGTCACTCGAGATTTACTAAATAATAGGAAGTAAAATGACTTTAAATTTTGAATTAGTTTTGAGGTCCTAGGGCAAATTACTAAAAGGCAGGAAGAAAGCGAACTTTTCCTGTCAGATTTTTTTTCTCTTTAAGAAGAGTTAATGCTTTTCCTTTTTATTCTCTTTTTGTTCCTTTTAGTCTTGCTCTTCTCCTAGTACTTGCGATCGTGTTTTGCCGACGTTCCTGGATGTTTAAAATCATCTTAAAAAAAAAAACCAAAAAACCTTCAAAATAGGAAGAATGGCGGAGTTTAAAAATTTATAGGAGGAACAGCCGTAGCAACAACACCAAGCCAGAAGAGTTGGATCTGCCTGTGACCTACTAAAATCTGCCCCACGTTCAGCGGAGGGTGTTTCGCAGGCGGGTGGCACCGGGGCCCTTTCGGAGCACCAGCCCCGGGGGCCGCGGCCGGGCCGGGGGCCTCGGCGCCCTCGAGGGGCTGGCGCCGCCCGGCAGATCTGGGCAGTGCCTTAAACCACCGCCACGCGCCGGGCGCCGAGGGCTGCGTCCCAGCGGGCCCGGCGGAGCGAGCCCTGCGGGCGGCGGCAGAGCCCTGCGGGCGGCGGGCGGCCGGGGCAGCCGCTGCCGCTCGCGCCCTCCCGGCCCGGAGGGGCCGTCCCGGAGCGGACGAAGGCCCAGGCGCCGGGCGAGCGGGGCGCCTCCGGGCCGGCCCGGCCTCGCTGCCCGGCGCGCCTCTGCGCGCCTCTGCGCGGCCGCGGGATGCCACCTACAGGCAAGCGGCGCCCGGCGCTGCCGGAGGGCCGCGGCGGGACCCTGCGGGAGGGAGCGGGACTGGCGACACCCCAGGGAGCAGCAGGGTTTCGGGCACCCGAGAACCCCCCTCCCATGAAGCCGCTGCCTAAGCTCGCCTCCTGCGAGGCCGGAAACCGCCTCGGTCCCCGCGGCCCCCGCGTGTCCCTGATCTCAGGCCACGGAGCCACATGCGTCCCTGTGCCTCGGAGGGGCTTGTCTCTTGTGGCCTCTTGTCGCTCGGCAATGCTGTAATACGCATCTGAAGTAACAGTGGCAGAGAAGTGAGATGTGAATCAAAGGTATGCAGGTAGATTTTTTTATTATTAATTGGGTTTGTTAATATTCACTATAATTTTATGTGTATAATACACAGACATGCATGGTTCCTGCATACATATATACAGAACACCCTATATCTTATCAGTGCGCTGCATGTGCAGGATCAAGCAGCTCTCAGTTCACCTGCTCAAGTAGTCCCTGTGGCTCCTGCTATTTGCCCGCCCCTGTGACCCCCAGGCACCAGGGCAGGGCCTCCTGATGCTCGCCAGCTCCTACAAGGCAGCGAGGACAGCAGCCTCCTTCGCAGCCTTGTCCCCAGGATTCAAACCCAAGCAGGAGTCAGAGTATTTTGGCAACTCTCCACTGCTGGAAGGGGGCCAGGGCATCCCAGCTCGGAGGAGCACCTCTGGGGACACCAGGAAGGAGCTGGAATAGGTGGGCCCCCCTGCCTCCTCCATCACCAGGCTCCAGGGGAAGCTGCCCCTCAGGCCACCTACCTCCTGGGGTACACACTTGAGCAGGGCTCCCCCAAGCCCACACTGGGGCTGGGGAGAGACAGACCTACAGAAAAAAAACAGCAGTTTATTTAAAATTGAAGACGCTGTGATGCTGGCAGTGCCCCAGGCATGGCTTGAGGAGCTTTCATGCAGCCACCCTGGGAACCACTGGCCAAGGTGCTCTGGGTTTTCTGGAGCAGCTGCGATCGTGTGCAGCACGATGCCAGAGCCTTCTTGAGCAACACAAGGCTCAGGTGCCTGGCAGCCGTGTGTGTCCCCAGTTATTTGTTGAGTGTTTTGCTAAGTGCAAGTGAGGCTGCGCACAGCCTACCAAAAGCCAGCTAGAGCTGGGCTCCCAGTTACACCTCTGCAGCTGAGGAGCTGCCCTGGGCCTGCTGCACCTTGAGAAACTCCATCCCCAAGGGCTGCCTGTTCTTGGCACGGCGTTGTACATCCCTGCACCCAGACCCAAGTCCTTCCTGCAGAACCAGATTTTCCATTATTGAAGTAAAACCACTTCCCAAATAACTTACAGTTTCTATCAATATAATTCCTTGGGTCAAAGATTGTAATGGGTTTTGTGCTGCTTGCATCACAAAAAGAAAAAAAACCTCCCTGAAAAACCCTGTAATGAGATGGCAGTGTCTGCAGTAATGACCTTTGCAGTGATAGCTGTGACCTCTGCTGCCCACCATTACAGTGACCACTGGTTTAGCCCACACATTTTTGGGCCTTTACCCTCCTCTTCCCTTCCTGGATCACCACTGTGTAGCTCTGGGGTAAGGTAATGCTTCACTTAAGCCTCCTGCAGAGGCTGAGGTTACTGAAACAGTCCATGACCAGGCCAAAAAGCAATGTATTAGTGCAGGGCTGCAGCAGTCACCTGCAAAGGTGAAGGAGGCTGAAGGAAATCTGGGGTTTCCTGCTGTACCCACCACTGAAAATATTTTGTCACACTTGGAGATGACCTCACCACCCACTTGTTGTCAAACTTTCTTTTTTGACCACGTTCATGGTTGTCTTTCTGTCTGTCTTTCTGTCTTTGTTTTGTAATTCTTCCAGGGCAGATAAATTTGCTGTGTTTGGTGAAATTCACTTTCCGAAAGGCCCTTTTGGCCTTTACCTTTTGTAAAATTTGCTTAAATGTTCTCAGGACGCTTCTGTACTTCCAGTTTAACAGAACACAGGAAAAGCTTAGATCAGGTTACATCAAGGTCGGTCTGCAACATACGCTGCCTTCAACAGCAGCCAATATCAGTTTTTGAGGGAAGAATACAAGAACAGGACAAGAGTGTAAAATTGTTTTCCAGCAGCCAGAAATCTACCTCTTGGGGATTTTCTAAGCTAGAGATAACATTTGAGTGCAATAGTCTTTGAGGGATTTTCTTTTATGAATTCGCTCAGTCACTTTTTGAAATCGAGTACATTTTCACCACTGAACATATTTTCTGGCAAAATGTTCCTCAGCCTTAGCTACAATTGGTATGAAGTGTCTCCTTTTGTTTGCTTTAAGCCACCTGCTCATTTAATCTAATGCTCTCTCATTTTTGTACTAGAAGGGGCAGTGAACAATTGTTTTTAATTAACCTCTCCCTGCCATTCATGATTTTGTAGATTTTATCACATCCTACTTGGTCAGCTCCTTTTCAGGCAGAAGTGTCGTACTACTTACTTACTACAGAAACACTTCTGTACCACTGACATCTTTGTTGCCCTTCTTTCCACCTCTTCTAGTTCAACTAATTCTGTAAATGTTCCCAGGTATTTGTCACTGCAAAAAGAACCACATCTAAATAATCCTCAAGAGCAGCACAAGATGCTAACATTTGTTTTTCCAATTTTCATTTCAACTTTTTATTTCTGCTCTTTTAAGCCAGTGTCTATTCCCAATACTAGTGGAGGTGTACTTATTTTCAAGATGGAGCACTGGCCATTACAGCTGATACAGTAGGGTACTGGTCACGTGAATAAATCAGGTATGTTTAGGTTATGCTTGACTGCATGTTTCTGCTGATTGTTGAAATCTTTTCAAACATTCTCCACATAATCACTGAATTCTTCACTGTAGACAAGCACACCATTAAGCTATGGCAAATTACTAAGGAGATCCCATATTTCATGGCTCAGATATTTCAGATATTTGATTCTGTAGTGATGCAAGTGAGCCCAGAAGGAGTACAGACCCACTCACTGAAAGCGAATACTGGCTGGGTGTGCTCTTCTTTTGCTTATAACCCCCTGGGGATGAGCTGTGCTGTGATCACAGATAAAGGACATTGAATTTCCATTTAAAGTTAAAGGGACAGTGGGTTCCTGTCATGCCTTGAGCCGAATCAGCAGCTGGCTGCTGCTGAAGAAGGAGAGCCCTAGTCCCCATCCAATCTCCTTGCTCTTGGCCACCTGCTCCCTGCTGCCCTCACGTCAGCACCAAGCTGAAGCAGGAGACCCAAAAGGCATGAGGCAAAACCCAGAATGAATCACACCCTCACAGCTGCCAAGAGATTAGCAAGCCAAGCATGTGGAAGGTGGCATGTTGAGAACTACACATCTGAAAGTGGGACAAAAGTAGTCCTGATTCATCCTGGGATAAGTGTGGCATCCTTGGGTGGGACTATGCTGCTTTTGGGTCATGTGTTAACAGCTTGTCTGACATGTATCAGCTTGTCTTGCCAGGCGTTAAAGCATTTCCATGATCATGGCTTAAACGACCAAGTTCTCTTGAATTCTGGGTATAGGATACCTACAGGAATAATGTTTTCATTTGATTCTCTGTATTCTACACATAAATAAAAGGTACCATTTTTTTCACATGCAATCAGTGGGGAATACGGTGACTTCTGACTTTTATTTATCCTCTAGAAAAATCTTCAGTGTGACACTACCACATGAGAATAGTACAAAAGCTTTTCTAGACAAGCTTTTACCAGTCCAACTGATGGCAATTTTCAAGTATTCAGTAAAGCCTGTTTGAACCATGTTTAGTGAAGGCAGGGGAATCTTCATGCAGCATTTCTCTGACTGCCCTCTAGACTTCCTCTGCAGGGTGTTATAAACAGAGAGACATCTCATTGGTCATGAAAGGCTTCTGATGTGGCTTGAAGCCCTGGTATTTTGGGTTGCTGAGTTTAAGAATTGCAAGTATGGTGAGGAAAGGACATTGTTTCTTTGCTGAGGCGCTCTAGCTCTTCCTAGACATTGAAGTCTATCATGGATTACTCCATTTTCTTACAACTCACCTGCACATGGTAAAATATTCTAAAATATGAAATTAAAACAGCTCTGTACTTAAGTTCCACCTTTCTGGGGTCCCATTCAATGCTTATGTATTTAGTATCTCCTCAATATTTAAGAATTCTTTAGTCGTTCTTACATCTGCACTTTAGGAGATGGTATCTTTTCCCTTTATCTCTCTCAACACTTTCACTCCTTTATGCCAGAATGTTGTTACTTTCCTTCACTAAATTACTAACATATATGCATATTTTTTCCAAATAACCTAGCAACTTTTCCCTAATGTCCTGGAGCACTGACATTAGGTGTGCTAACTTTATTATTCCCTGTGTTACCTTGTTGGTGTGCCATATGCTTTTGTTCTCAAGTGCCAGATGTGACATTCTTTTGAACAACTGTTTCCTAAAAAGACTTTTATTGAGTAGATGTCCTTCCCTGCCTGAAAATACATTGAATATATGCTCCATTTGTTCACTGCCAAGCAGGACAAATATTACTCCATTTTAGCCTGATCATTTATGCTTATGACCTGTGATTTGTTTCATGAATATGTTACTAACTTAACACCCCTTGCTCATTGTACTCTATTATCACTTGTGTAGCACTGACCATATCCTTGAGGAGCTTTTACATTGGCACTTTGACAGCATCTTTGGTCATTCTTTAATTTTAATCTTTCACATAATTTAGGAGACACTTTTTCACGAGCAGCCAATTTAACTGTAAGTTGTTGGATTGTTTTCCATTCCTGTGCTTCTTTTGTGTAGCTAATGAACTTTGCTTAAGGAATTTATAGTCTTTGATGATTCTGAGATCCTCCTTTCCACTCTTTTCCAAAACAGATAACATGCTCCCAGAGCTCATGCTCTGTTTCAGTACTATAGGCAGTGGATCCACTCCATTTTTCAACAGAAGTTCATCAGCTACAAGTAAGTCCAGGTTTAGGTTCATGTTTCTCATTATGCAACTCCACAAAAAGGACTGGAGAAAAAGAGCCAATACTATTTTAGCATTCTAAAATACTTTTTCTCTGATGCAAAGTTTATTTTTTGAAGGTCTGCTGTTTGTTCCAGGAAATGTAACCTAATCTAACAGAATCTCTTGAACTGTAGTTCTTGAACTGCTTCAGTTGACTCTTGATATAACTCAGTGATGTGGTTTTCAGCATAATTTGTCTTTAAAATCTCACATGAGGGAATATGAGATCATACCTCCAGTCCGGTTAATCCTGGTCTGACAGCTGGGACCGCACTTTCTACAGCTTCTATCTTGGAATAATCTCTCTGTGATTCATTTTCACTTCAGTATTCCAGCCTATTAAAACATTTTGCATGTTTGTAATCATCAATTGGCCTTGTAATTCTGAGGTCTTTCTTAAATATTGATGGCAGATTGTGATAAATCTGGAGCTGAAGTATTTATTGCTTTTACTTTCAGTGGCCTGCAGTGACTCAGTTTTTTTCGTCTTGGCTCTATTCCCTTTTGCTGCAGGTACACTGCAAATTACATCTTCTTATAAATTAATAAACTTTCTTTTCAGTTCAGAATGAACTCTCTCTCCCCCTGAAGCCTTCCCCCCAGCCCTGTCTTTGGATTTGGTTTGTTCCTTCCCTTCCGAACTAGATACCGATTTGACTGTTCAGAGAGAGTACATATGGGCATTTTCTCATTTTTCCCTGACCAAACCGTTTCACTGTCCAAATTTTCCAGATATGCTGGACCAAATTTCTGCAGTTTTCCCCTTTTATAGTTGTTTCATTTTTTCTCTGTAATTTTCAGCTGTAACACTACAGTCAGAAGTTTCGGTTCTACTGAGAGGCACGGATTGCTCTTCAGCAGCACCTTACCCTTTTGTGACCTTTTACCACCGCTAGATGGAGTTATTTTAGGCTTATCACGTATTCTCACTAATTACAAAAGTCCACAAAATCGTCTATGCCAAGCAACTCAATTGCAAATTAACATTCATCTCTGCTGTAGTGAAGAGATCAGAGCAAATCAAATATATTGAGAAAAAAAAAGCCCTGGCCTTACTATTATCTCCATTACTAACATTGGAGCCTTAGTCTATCCTTCTGTATTGATTAATATGTTTAGTATTAACATAGTCTTATAGCAACAAAGCCAAAGGGAATAGTTTATTCAGGATATTCCAGAGAAGAGCCGACTTAAAAGGCATCAAAAACCAGGATGAATTAGCCAGGTCAGTAATATTTCTGATGCCAGAAGGCCCCTTGGATTCAGTGGTGGTGAGGGTGGGGGCAGGACTGCAGAGCTACAGGGCTTCTCCTCCCTCGCGGTGCTGGTGAGCGCGGGCAGCACTGCCAGGGCCTGTGGGCCAGCCTGCTTCCTCTGCAGCTCTGCTCCGGAAGCCTGTGTTGTGCTCCGCTGGCCCAGTGTACAAGGACAGCTTAGCTTCCCCCATGGCGAGAGTGGCCGCTGGAGTCCGTCATGTGCACTCCAGGTAATCAAGGGATCAGTCCCACTAGACTCCTCAGAGAGGGCAGCGTTAAACGCATTAATAAACCTTTGGAGGAATGAATTTTTCAGCGATGAAATGATCTCTGCCCTGAAGAATACAGCCTGAGCAACTGACTTTACAAATACTCAGATGTGGGAGTAACTGTGAGCATGAGGAGAGCACTGGAGCTGTGCATTTAGTTCTCAGGACAAGATTCAGGTACTGCGAAAACAGTATAAAAAAAGGGCATGCTAAGACTGTAGGAAAAAAGCTTGAAGAGAACCAAAGAGACTGCAAAGGGAGTGCATTCAGCAACAAGCAGAAAGCAGTTGTTTGTGGGTAATTGATAACATAAAAGAGGATACAAAATCAAAGCAAAGAAACTGAGAATGAAAGAAGAGTAAAAGAACACATGAATATATAGTCAGGACTGGTTACACATAGCCTTGAAAAAAAGTCTGAATGGTGTAGGTTTGATAATGAAAAACCAGCAAACAAGAGTTTCAAGTGAAAAGTGATGTTACAAAGCCTGTTCTATGTGATGTTGTCTGGGATGGATCACAAGAAAAAATGGGAGAAGCACAGGGGTCAGAGCTGGAAGAAGAAAAGCCATGGATAACAGACCAATGTTTCAGCTATATAAACAAGAAAGAAAATACAACGTTTAAATGTTTTCTAGCAAAAAGAGCAGGAATCGGGACCCATCTGTCTGTGGCTGCACATGCTGTTAAGAAGCGGTTACAAGTTATGGAAGAAAACAGCAGGTGCTGAAGGTCGGGGAGGGACTGAGCAGGGTCAGGAAGACAGACCGGGAGCATTTACGTGCCAAAGAAGCACAGACTGACGCAGGTTTCCGGAGAGAACAGGCCCGCCGCGGGGCAACGTTGATTTTATTCGATACCCGCCGCGGCTGCACGCACACGTGCTCCGGGGCACTCCGCGCGCGGGCGGCCGTTGGAGACCAACGGCGCGCGCCCGCCGGGCCCGCGCAGGGGGGCGCGGCGCTACCGGCGCGCCCGGAACGCCTCGGCAGCCGCCGCCCTGGGGCGGCCGCGGCGCCGGCGGGCCCAGCGGGGCCCAGCGGGGTCCGGGGCGCCGCGGGTCGGGCCCGGGGCCTGCTCCTCGCCCCGGCGGCCCCGCGGAGGGCGCCCCCTGCTGGCGCGGCGGCCGCAGCGCCCGAGAACGGGGCAGAGACGGCGGGGGGCGGCCGCCGGCCCGTGCGTGCGTGCGTCATGCGCAGAGCGTGCCGCTGGCCGCCGCGCCCCTCTTCCGGCCGCCATCTCGCTCCGCTCCGCGTGCTGTGCTCGGTGCCGTGCCCCTGCCTGCGGCTCTCGCCTCTCCTCTCCTCCGCTCCGGCTGCGCCGCTCCCGCCCCGGGAAGGTACAAGAGAGACCGCGGGGGGCGGCTGGGGAGGCTCTGCTGCGGCCGGGCGCTGCGGGCCCGCGAGCGGCGGCGGTTGGGGGAGGGAAGGCCGTTACGGGCCGGGCCTGAGGGGAGCGGCGCGGCGTCTCCACGGCGCGAGCAGCGCCCCGGCACGGCCCCGTCTCGGCCGGGCCTGGGGCGCCCTTCCACCGTGCGGGGAGGAGGGGCGACTGCGGGGTCCCTCGCACGCATAGCTGCTCCCGCCGCCCGCCCGCCCGGGGCGCCGCGACCTGCGCCGCCTCCCGGGAGCCCTCGTTCTTTCCACAGATGAAAGAAACAATCATGAATCAAGAAAAACTCGCCAAGCTCCAGGCCCAAGTGCGCATCGGTGGCAAGGTAGGAGTCTCCCTTGCTGCTTGCGGACCCGCGCGACGGTGCGGCACGGCCCTCCCTGCCGCTCCGTGCGGGGCTTAGGACGCAAAGTCCTCAAACGCGGGTGGGAGCGGCCCTGAGGGCGCTCAGCTCTGCTGGACGGTCCCGGGGAGCCTGTGCTGCTCTGGCAATCGCTAGTCAGTTCAGTAGAAGCAGGGTGTAAAGGCTGAATCTCTATCCATTTCTATCTGAGTTTACCGCTTGTGTTCTTGTACAGGCTATATTGGGAGGTCTTTACGATTTGAAGTATGTGGAGCTTACAGTAAATGAGTTCAGGCAGAGTTTTCATTGCAAAGCGTTGAGGGTTATGTTCCAGACCCTAGTCACGAATCCTTAAGTTGCCCATGGGCGTTTTTTTGCCATTCGGGACAAATTGGAATTTCTGCACTTGCCCTAATCTTATTATTGTGGAATTGGACTGCATAACATGTTTGGAAGATCTTTTTATTTTATTGTGATGTCCAAACTTATGTAGATGTGTGATAATCTGGGAGCAAAGAAGTATTGGGAACATGCTTAGTCTTGTGCTAGTAAATGTTTAAATTCCAGTTTGAGCTTTTACAGCAAGAACTTGTTTATATTGAAGAAATAAACAGAATATTTTAGAATGAAACTATTCAACAAAACTCTTATTGATGGAGTTACCAGTATCTTTCATTAATGGGTTGAGGGTTTTGCCTGTAGATAGAGATTTAGGCAGCCTTAAATCAGGCGTGGTAGTGTCCCACATGCTGTGTATGGGGTGCTTGTTGAGCAGAAAACTGCTATATCATATCGATGATTGCATGTGTATTACCTGTGTTGACTACAGAGGTTTTTAACATTGGTCACTTGAAAGTACGCGTCCAGATTACACCTTTTACTGAAACTATACTGAACTATTACTGAAACTAGCAAATAGTTCTTGTGGGCACTATCAGTCTTTTAGAGACATTAAGTGAACTTTAGAATATGTTGATAATGCCATCATCAAATTTTCAGATTAGTTCATGAAATTGTTTGAATACTTGAACCTGAGTTTTGTTTGTTTTATAACTGGAAATTGCTACTAGAATTCTTCAGGGCAGTGTTGCCAAATCAACTGAGACAGGTGTTTTACTTTGGGAATGTAGGAGGAGAAGGGAAAGAGTCAGTTCTCCTTATCGTGAGAAAAGGCTACACTTTTGCTTCTGCTGAAAGATTTTTGTGATATTGCAAGGCTGTAGACCTTAAAAATATGCTGTCTATTGCATTTAGGTGGATGAGTATTGTAATACTTTGTTATGTGAAACTTGAGATTTTTGTGTAGGATATTGCTACAAATAAATGTCATGGCTTTTCTTCCAGACCTTTTTAGAGGAGGACTGGCAGATGAATCTGTGTAGATTGTGTTGCATTTGTGGCCTGCCTGTACCCACTCTTCTTTAATACAGAGGTAGAGCTGTGTAAATAGCATGCCTCAGCATGAACAGGATAAAATTTGCTTACTACAAATCATCTTTAGAAGCTTAAATTCATAAAGATGAAAACAGTAGCTATTCATTTCAACTAGATTCAGATTGTCTGAAGTTTCATATGTGTTCTTACTTGTTCATATTGGTGTAAAGTGGATACATTTTCTATATTGCAACTGACTTAGGCAAGACATAATTTTTGAAATTAATTCAAAAGGTCTTTTGTCCTGAGAGACTTATGTAGTGTTTATGTGGCTCAGTTCCTAGGTAGTCAAGGTACTTAAATTTTTCTGGTTTTAGTAGTTTTCAAATTGTTGTGTGTGCTCACCTGATGGTGGTAGGGAATGAACATCAAGCTCTTTAAAGACCTAACCTTGGAGTTGTAGTCTTCCAAGTGCTGGTTTCACCTGAGTTTGTCTATTAACATTTCTCCTTACTTGTAATTGGCTATGTTAGAGGTGAGTGTCCAGCCAGCTTTTTAGTTTTTCTCAGTTCACTCGGGGTATTGTAGCCATTCAGACTGTTGGGCATCAAGGTTTTCTTGTTGCTAGCATTTAACAGACCAGAAACTGAAGTAGCTGGACTTAGATTAGTAGTGATAGTGTATCAAAAAGGAACTTAATAGTTCCTTAACCTGTTCCTAGCTGTTTTATGTCATATTTTACTGAAGGCTTAAGATTGCACCAGGAAATACAAAATGGTACTTTTCTTTTGAGTAGATACAGGTATCTTCTAATATGGGTCAGTTTTATCCTTGGAGAAATCTAGGGCTCTGTTTCTCTAGAGGAACTTTCCCTTTGTGTATGTTTCTCTTTCTAAACAGAGGTGGTCGAATACTACTTAGAAGTATTTAAAAAAAAAATTTATTAAATATTTTGGCAAAATGGAAGTGTTTTACACATATATAAGTGTAAGTAAGATGGAGATGTGTGTTTGGAATAAAAATGTAGTGTTCAGAGTTTTCTCATATTCTTTTTTTAATGATCTGTTGGTAACTTTGTAGTCTCTGATATCCTTCCTTGTTGTAG
Source organism: Apteryx mantelli (assembly GCF_036417845.1). NCBI lineage: Eukaryota > Metazoa > Chordata > Aves > Apterygiformes > Apterygidae > Apteryx > Apteryx mantelli. The sequence continues at coordinate 59,226,771 of NC_090020.1, forward strand.
CCAAATTTTGATACAGGAAAAGCTTGCTGCTTTAATTTCAAAATGGGGTGCTGCAGAATCCCCGTGAGAACTGTGGCTCTGGTGCATTGGTTCCTAAAATCTTCTGCTACTTCTAACAAACAACCAGGCAAAGCTTGCCTAGTAGCAAGGGAAAAGACTGCTGCCCTGCAGTGGGAGGGGTGGAGTTGTGTGCACTGTAACACAGAAATGGAACTTTGTTTTATTAACTTGATTTGTAGATAGCTGTGGAGTAGTTATGTGGCCCTGTGTGTTAGTTTGTGAAGAACTAATTAAATATTAAGTTGTAACTTTTTTTCTGAAGGGTACTGCCCGCAGAAAGAAGAAGGTTGTCCACAGAACAGCTACAGCAGATGACAAGAAACTTCAGTTCTCTTTAAAGAAACTGGGAGTCAACAATATTTCTGGTATTGAAGAGGTAATTGCTTTTAAGGAAAAAAGATGCTTAATTTAATACAGAAACATAAAATGTATCAAAATAGTTTTCCTGGTAAGTTACATCTTAAGCTTATCTATAAATTGCCAACAAGTCTCTGTGCAGCTTTAGCAGCTTCAGCTAGTTTCCTGTTAAATTGAAAACATGATGCAAAACTGCTTGAAATATGGAATTTTTCTTGCAGGTAAACATGTTTACCAACCAAGGAACAGTCATTCACTTCAATAACCCTAAAGTTCAGGCATCTCTGGCTGCTAACACTTTCACTATCACCGGGCATGCTGAGACAAAGCAGCTGACAGAAATGCTTCCTAGCATCTTAAATCAGCTTGGAGCTGACAGTCTGACCAGCCTGAGGAGATTGGCAGAAGCCCTACCCAAGCAACGTAAGTTGAACCTTGAATACATTTTATGATAGCAGCTGACATATGTAGCTTACTTGCATAGCTGCAGTTGGTCTAGGACAATGAAATTGTAGCTGGACTTGATTTCATGCTAGTTAACATCTTGGTGTGGCTACCATAGTCTGACTTAATGTAGTTCTTTAATACTAGGCAGCTTGGTTACTCTAGAAGAGTTAGGTTTTCAAAAAAGATTTACTTTGAGCATATTTGTTTTGACAGTTTGAATAGAAACACAAGTAAAGCGGAGATAGGCTTGAGGTTTTAATAGGTCTTGCTACTGCTTTGCTTCTATCAGGTGCGGTGCAGATATTTCTTTCTGTGTAGGCTTTTTTGATAGCCAAGTGTATTTTGATAGCCAATATGCAGTATTTGTAAGGAAAGACATTATAATATCTGTGTGTATAAAACTGTAGAGAACAGGACTGGCCTGAGCATTAAGCTAGATACACCAACTTCCTTGTCTACACCCTTAAATTAGTAAGAGAACCTGAACATCTTTTCTCCCTAAAATTGCAGGAGGGAGAAGTAGAGCAGGCCCTTAAGCATGGGGTGTTTGGAAAAAATGCTGCTGCTACAGGGTGAGAATTGGGAGTGAAAGTCTTATTGACACTGGGAACACTCACCATTCCCTGCATGTAGGGTCTTCCTAGTTCCTCTTCTCAAATATTGGGAGTCCATTTCCTCCAAGGTACAGAATATCCTAAGCACAGAGAAAATGGGAGAGGCTTATGAAGGTGTCCAGTTCCTGGTAGTAATGAGCTTGGTGTTTGCATATCTTCTTCTTGTGCTTTGTTGCCAGCAAAGACATCCTTTTGTAGAAAGTAATTTTTTATTCTTGATCTTCTCATTCTTAGTTTTGAGGAGATTTGGTGTCTTTTTTTTTTTTCCTTCTCATGATAGATTCCATCTCTATTTCCATTCCTAAAGTTTATGCTATTTGCCTCCCATCAATTTCCCACCTTAAAAGAAATCTTGCTAAAAGTAGTCTTCAGGAGGTGGGTACAGTGCTGCTTTCCACGGGGAGTTCAGATCTCTCCTTCTCAATGTCACCTGAGTGGCTTCCTTGTGGTAGGAATAGGACAGTGAGAAAACTTGGAGAATTTAAAATGATCTCTTAAGATAATAGTAGACCCCAGCTTTCCTCTAGTAACAAGGTGGGTATATCTAAGACAGGCAAAATTGCACAGTTTAATATTAAAGGAAGCTTGTTTAAAGTGCTTATCTTACAAGACCTGGTAAATAGTTGTCACTTTCCACTTTGGATGGATGCCAGAGCAGTTGCACAAAACTTTCCATTCAGCATTGTTTACTAGATTTGGAAGTCTAACATCAAAGAGTGAACTGTCTGTCATGATTGCTTTTGCAGGTACTAAACTAAACTTAGTTTGGTCTTGTGGATGAGAGAGAATACAGACAATTTAGGATATTGGCTTCTCAGCCAATTAAGGCTTTTACTATTAAGTACATCCTTTGAATTTTATGGAGGAAATAACATGGTTCAGTTTTAAAATGTAGTACCTGACCCTAGGAAGCATTAAAGCTGTAACAGCTTTCTGCTGTTTAAAAACAAAAGGAGGATTCACAATGACCTTGTCCCAAGCCCTTTCAGACTCAAGATTATGAATTCTTTTATTCTCCAGAAAAGAGGGTACAGTGATTTTTGGAGATCTGGTGTGAATCCATTTCTCTCCTCATGCTTTTCTTGAAAATTGAGAAGGATTCATTTGGATAAACTGAGATGATTGAGAGTTTGAGACAGCTCAACCTAGGTAGTACAGCTAAGAATAGCAATAAAAGTTGTGGCACAGGCACCCAAGACCCTGAGGTATCTATTCTTAGCGTTATACTGCTGCAGTTTCACAGATGTTCATTGGTCTGCTAGAATGGGCATGGTTGAGTCTAGTTAGCTCTGGCAAATATAATTGGAATAGTTAAGAAGTTACTGTGTCAGCAGAGATGTGGACCAGAACATGTGATTACCTCTACCAGATAAATGTAAAATTGCACATCCAGTTCCACTGACTTTGCCAGGGAACAATAATATCTTTAACTGCCTCTAGTTATCCATGTCTGCCTGCAGCTTAACAATTACAGCTTAGTTTTCCTTGAAGGTCTAGGCTCATAAGAAAGACTTGAATCCTTTCTTTTTCTTGTCGATGTTGTAAAATAGGTAGACTTTGAGAACCACTGAGTAGTCAATAAATCAAACTGCTGTTAAGAGGAAAGGATAAAATCCTAGTCTTTGCACTTGTAACTAAAAATTATTACCCCAGAAATGACTCAACATGATGTAGTTGCAAGATGCTGACTAGTAAACTGGTTGTAGCATGTGTCCTCTCATTTCCCTGCTGGGCTGTCTTTGAACATGTAACCTAGGAAATTCACATTCCTTTTGTTACTGATCACTGTAAATTTGTATTCAGCGGGGGAACAGTATGGAGCATTGAATAGTTCAGCCTTTTTGATAAAGTTTGTTTAAAACAACAACAACAAAAAAACGCTTTGTAACCAAGATGCCTATGGTGATCTTGAATGATACTTTTGAACTACTTGCTGTTGCAGCTGTGGATGGAAAAGCACCACTTGCTACTGGTGAAGATGATGATGATGAAGTTCCAGGTAAGAACAAACATGAAATGCAGGAAAAGAAGTTGTGAATCTTCCTGGGAAGTGACACGTGTAGCAAATATTGGGCAAAGGAAAGCAAGAATATTAGAACTCTTCTATGGACAAGTTATCCTGTTATTACTGACTGTGGAAGTTTTACACATTAGAGCATCCAGTACTGGCAGTTTTCAGATACCATGCAAGGCTGGATGGATTATTAGTTTGAGATAGCATTTTAGTTCTTTGTAGGAGTAATAGCTATGGCTACCATATCAATTACTTTAATATTTGGTAAAAATGGTGGGAAGAAACTAAATAACTTTTCACTATATCTGCCCTTTGTTCAGTGGTGGGTATAACGAAGCTAAAAGTACTTTTTGTACAGTAAAGTTGTGCTTTATAATGAAGCACCTAAAATTTCTTGCTTTAAATAAGAAGAATGAACCAGAAAGCTCTTAAATGCTGCTAGGTCTGTATTTTATAAGTTGAAGTTTTTTTTACATCATAAGTACTTGATACAAACTAAACTTTGGAAAAAATACATTTGTCAAAGCAGAAGTGGGTAATGCTAATTTCAATATTTTTCTTTTTCTAGATCTTGTTGAAAACTTCGATGAAGCTTCAAAGAATGAGGCAAACTGAACTAAGTGTCACTTTCTGAATAAAGTTAAAACTTGAAAAAGCTACATGGAGCTGCTATTTTATATTGTGACTGCTTTTATTTGATTTTTTTTTTTTTAATTTCCTGTTGAGATCACGAGATCTGTAATATTGGAAACTCCTTGACCCTTGCAGCTCTTTTTAGTTATTGCTTGTACATGATATTATTTTTATGGCCTGGTTGAACTTAAACATATGCTTTCAAATAAGTCAGATTGCTAATGAATCTCTGCCTAAATGCAACTTTTGAGTAACTCATATACAGGCAAAACCCCATCTTTAATGAACTTTGGCATACAATAAAAACATAAGATAAACTTTTCAGTGTGGCTTCTTATCAGAAGAGCAAAAATTTTTTCAGTAAAGATTGGCCTTAAATATTAAACAATCCTAAATTGTCATCTTGCTTTTCTGCAGAGCATCTTCCTGTTGCTGTATTAGAAAACATTGGCTTCTAAACTTTCTCAGTGCTTAATTGAGCATTTTAGACTTAACCAGTGAATTCCCAGTGTTTATAGGTTGAGTTGCTAAGTCACCTAATCTACTGAATTTAAGAAATACATCTGTATTCTAGAATTACTTTACAGTGTTTTAATATAATGTAAAACATGCATGTTGGGAGAGAACTTTCTTTTGGGCTTTAAAGAATAGTAGCAAGCTGTTGGCATCTTGGAGGAACTAGATATAATGTTACATTTCATGTTCAGGGAGAGTTCAATAGGCATCTCCAGGATATAACTATTTAATGAGATTAAAATGTTGTCCCTGTATTTTCATTTCATTTATCTGAAAAAATCCATTATGTGGGGGGAATGGAAGTATAGGAAAGGAAAAGGTTTAATAGAATTGATTGTGGGTCTTAAGTCAATATTAGCAGCTTTAGGTGTATTAACTAATAATTATATTTGGTTGTTCAGGAGTATATTCTTTCTATTACTTATAGGTGTTTCAGAGAATGAGGGAATTTTTCTGGGAAACAAGACTTTAATTTCCAGTCTGACCTTTGCGTAGCTGAAGTTCCTGGGATGAGGGCTAAACTTTAGACTTGGGAGTCTTTGCTGTTATTGATGGATGGGATCACTTGCAAAACCAAAACAGAGGAGATTAGGCTGGTAGTAGAGTCCTCTTCTAAGGTTTTCTCTTTAGAACAAATACTTCAGGAAGTGGAAATCCGTCCTGTTTTGTGCAGGATAAAATTCAGGGTAAAGCTTCAGAGATTGTTGTAACATAAAGGTTCTCATCGTGTCAGGAAAGGGTGGGGCTGTGTTTGACTTGCCCAGCATGTCTGTCATGGTATAAGTCGTTGTTGCTCTTGGGAAAGAGTGGAGGAACTTGTTCAAGCTGCTTAGCTCCTGCGGTTTGAGGCAAGGCAGCAGCCTGATGCAAGTGTGGCTGAGATGTGGCTGGAGTGAGACATGGCTGAGGTCAGGTGCAAGAACTTACAGGAATGATTTCAGTTTACTTCTTGTTTTGGTGCACAAATACTTTATTGGTAAACTACATTTCTAGTTTTGAATTAATTCAAATGAGAAAGTGCATTTGTTGAACAACTGTGACAATAAGGTGGAGAAGACAAACTATGCAAAATTAAGTTTTGAAATAGGTGTGGTGACCTTAAGTGAATTGCCCAATAAAAGGAGAAAAACAAATTCTGCACGTTTGTCTACCACACCTCCTGTGAGTTGTCAATTAAATTTGTCTGCTGACTTCTTGGAGAAATCAAGAAATGTTACCCATTTTGTGAGTCAAATGTGTAAATTTTTGAAAATACTCCGTTATCTGAGCCACTGTAGTCCTTGCTTATGAAATGCTTCATCTTGGTTTCTGTCTCATGAAGTAATTTAATATCTTGTATGATCTAGATAGTGTTAACTTTCTCCACTATCTAGTGTACATACTTGGTGGTTCTTTAAAAAAAACAAACAAACAAAAAACAAAACCCCCAAAACCTTGCTGAAAGACTTCTAATATATTTGAAATGCAAAACTAATGCGAATTCAGTGATAAGTGGGCATGTGACATCTCTGTGGAAGTCTACGTGCTAGGTACGCTCCCAGTCAGGAAATACTAGCATATTTAAATGTAAGTAAGCCGTGACTGAGGATCAAGAAATGATCAAAGTGTGTTTGTGATTATAGCAGATTCTAAATGGAAGTAATTGTCCTGTTGAAGTTAATAGTAATCTTCATGTCTAACACTTAAATATTCAGTCTTGGATTCCATGCTGTGATTATATTCTCTTAATAAGGAATGTGGTTATCTTCCTAGTCTGTCATTAACTGGTAGAAACAGAAAATAGTTACATGTTGATGTTTCTCATTAGCTTGAACTTCTATGTAACCATGCTATAATTATGCCATTAGGGACTTGCATCTGTAGTCTTGCTCAAAGAAAATGGTTTCATATATCTGTTCGAAATATCTTGGACAATGGAGAACTGAAAATAGATGCCTGGGTTTCAATTGAAACAAAGGTCTATTTGAGGTTTAATTTTAGAAAAGCTAAAGCAATGCTCTGGTTCTGTGCATAAAATGTCACAATAAGCTTTGTAACAGTTTGGTTCCAATGCAGTAGTGGGTACTAATGAAATTTTTCATCAGTTTTGTAACAGTTTTTTAGAAATATTTTCATAATTCTTAAGCTGCTCAGGCTTTAAGGACTCTGCTCTTGTTTAAAATTAGTATCTTTAATAAAAAAAGTTAAAATGCTTTCACAAGATTGTGAAACTGTATCTTTTGTTTTAGCACTGTGTGTGTAAATATGAAAGTTCTCTACAATGATTTTTTTAATAACATTGTTTTTATAAAAAGCTCTAGAAGAGGTCTTAAATTACTATTTAAAAAAAAGGAAAAAAAAAAAAAGGTTGGATTCTCTTAAGTCTTGTGAGTTTGATGTGGTATCTTTTAGGGAATGTTCCTGGCTGTGGGGAAAAAAATATTGTAGTACTTGAGAAGCCAGCTCATGGAACCTAGCTGCTCATGCTGTTTGTGAGCATGGATTGGAACATACAAAAGTAGAGTTAATATTCAGTGTGGGTAGAAGAGTCTACGGGGAAGTCTGTAGAGAAGATGATGCCTAGATTACAGCCTTAAGTGGCTGATGAGATAGTGGCACATCTACAGAAGGTGTCAAGAGGAGAGATTTTTTTTTTTTAGCTAGGTAGTTTAAAACTTTGTCAAGTATTTTGCATGTTTTGGACTTAAATCCATGGAATGTGACTCCTGATTTTTTTTTTAAGTTTTTTTTTTTTTGTTCCCTTTCTCCTGTAGCTTCAGCCACATCCAGTAATTGTTAGAGTTGCTGAAAATCTTTCTATTTTATGTGGTGTTAAAAAGATTGGAATGAAGTCTTTTTACAGAAAAGGAGCTGACAGTGCAGCTGAGGTAAGCTTACTTGGCTAGCTGAGTGGTTTATAGCATGAGAAAATACCAAGATTAGTTTGACTGTGAGTCAACCTGGATAGCTTTAAAGATGGATAAAAAGTGGGTGAATCTAGAAGCTTTGACAATCATACATATAACTATTTCTGTGTACTTTAATCAACTTTGAGCTGTGGTTTCTGGATAGTATATATGTACTTGTGCTCTCACCATGCAGATCTTGCGTTGTTCTGTTAATGTTCTGCCTTCTGTCACTTCATCTGTGGACTGTCTTTAGGCAAATAATATTACTTAGCAGAAGGAAAAGAGTTTGTAATCCTGTTACTTTATTTTCTAGCTAGACTCCTTGTTTTTATGGGAAATAGATTTCACAAGTGCAACTTGTGCATTGCCTTTACATTGCACTAAAGCTAGCATGACAATGAAAAAGAATCCTAACGGGTTTCTGTGTTGTGCAGGGATAAATAATGTTTTTACAGGTGAGTTACAGCCCAACTTCTTGCATTACTATTGAATCTGAACAAATCTTAATTAGTGATATAAAGATGTAAGCAATAACTATATTATGTATATCTGTATTATTTCTTACACAGGCTGTGCCAGGTATAAATTTTAAGGCATCTCATTACTATTCTGATCCTGGGCCAGTTGAAGGTCAATATGACCATGGAATAACCAATGCTTTTGTTTTTGATATTAAATAACCAACTTATGCAACACTTCTGTTACTCCGATTCAGTCAGGGATTTGGTGTGTTATACAGGATATTGGCAGCTAATGGTGCCAATATCCGCTGCACTTGAAATTCTGATTCCACATTCCTCTTGAACTGAGTAGAAGTAGCTGATTATTTTTTCCAAGTGTTGGAAAAATGTTGATGCAGGCAGTGCCCCACTCTCACAGTTTTCAGAAGACACCCAGAGCTGAGTTCTCCGGTCACAAACCAATGTGGTTGTTCATGGTGCCACACCTGAGCTAATCGTCTCTAGTGGACTTGAGCTGGCATCTCAAATTTTAGCCATGGGAAACTGAGCAGTCTTCTGCTAAACAACCTCTGTGTGCTGCCTGCTAATCCCAGGCTGTGTCATTCATTCAGTTGTGGCAAACATTTGTGACTGTTAGAGCAGGATTTAAAATGATTTGTTAAACTTGGGTTTTTAAAAGTCAGATATGAGGGTGTTTGAAGTGTCTGTTGAAGCAGAAGGAACTCTGGTTTTAAGCAACAGCTCCTAGAACTGTGTCTCGTCCTGCTATGCTGCTTTCCTTTTACTTTGTGCAACTGCATCAGGCGATCGTAGAGATTAACTGAGTACAGCCCAAGGGTCAGACCTGCTTTCAACAGTGGCATTTTGTAAGTTGCTGTTTTGCAGTGAATTCTTATTAATTATGCTCTGCATAAGCAAGACTGCCACCTTTTAAGGACCAAACTGATATCTAAGAGGGCTTCTTGCACTCCTAACCGCTTCTGACTGTGCAAAGCAAAGATAATGTGATGGTGTTTGTGCGGGCCAAAGTAGGCCCTCACTACATATGTGAAATTAGTGTTTCATTGCCACATCTGTGGAGTTACACACCTGTGTGGTGTAACTGGCAGCTACAGTAGAATGGTGTTGGTAATACATGCAATGGATTAAAATCTTCCTTGCCTTTCCAGAGTTGTTGACTCTGTAGGACAAGTAGGAGTTAAAAGCAGTAATGCTTCATTAAAGCCACTTTACTGAGCAGCATGGCTGTGATGTATAAAGGGAGCAGATTTGAGTGAATAGGAACTGTTGCTAAATATTTATTAAGAACAACTACATTTTAAAAACTTCTACACTTGTGCTGATTTCTAATGTCATTTGGCTTCATCTTTACAGATCAGTTAATTCACATTTTGTTGAGTCACTGTTGTGGGTTTGAGCTGCCCGCAGTAGCCTTGAGTCTTATGTAAATATATGGTGAAAGATGGTTACTGCCTCGAGGCTCTGATCCTGCAAAATTAATATGAATACAATTGTTTGTAGGATTCATACCTAAACTAAAAATGAAGTGAAAAATTGAACACTTGTGGCAGCAAAGTGGCAGGTACATTGATTTGAGGTATTTGTTACACATTTTTGTCCCTGAGGCAGGTTGCATCCAAAGTGGCAGAGAGGAAATAATGTGAAAATTAATTTACTCACCTTCTGGCAGCTTTGCATCACTTAGTGTTAGAAATCAGGAGATGCTGCATTTCTTCCTGATGTAGGGAAGTTCCTAAACAGAGTGAAACCAGCATAGCCAGCTCAGGCAGTCAGGGTTTGCCTTTAGCATATGTTGGGGCAGCATTTGGATAGACAACCCCTGTGCACATTTGTAGCATTTTACGCTCCAGTAAGTACTACCTAGGGGTCATGTTCTTTAAGACTTTTATTTCTACTGTTGGTAAAAGTTAGATCAGCATAAAGGTTTCAGGATCCATTGAGTCTTTTTTTTTTTTTTTTAACAAGCATAGGAAATCCAGACTCACATGGATGTGACCTTGTGCAGATCTATGCTGGTGTCTAGACTGACCTTGTCAGGAACTGTAGACTAGATGGATTATCATACTGCTTTAGTGTGGCAGGTCTCTCACAGTTGTAAAACTGTCCCTTTTATTTAATTTTATTTGTTCCTTGTACTTTAGCATTATCCTATTTTATTTATTCATACCTTGAAAATAAAACACTGCTTGTTTCAAAACATAAAGCTGTTTTTATTTTTGCTTTTTTAAGCAAGTCCCATCTATGTGGTTCTCTAGTCTCCTTAGGAAATATAGCAGATTTGACAGACAAATTATGCCAGCAGGCAGTAAACTGGACTCTGAGGGGGATTGAGCCTTCAAAATATATTCACTAATGCAGATCAGTGCACCAGCATATTTTCTGGAAGGCTGTGAGTCTTCTTGAAACATGGTCACTTTATGTGAGCAGAGAAGCATAATGTTTCTGAACAAAACCCTTTTTGGAGACAATGGCAATGCTGCGTGCCTATGATCTTACCCAATATTTGCAATAGGCTTCATGCCACAGGTACAGAATAGTTAGAGCAAGCTGCTTTTATGATGCATTCTTGGAAGCAACTGATTTTTGAGCGCTTCATATTGTTTAAGATGTTAGACATATCCTAATGGCAATAAATACAGGGTGCGGGGATTTACAGGGTTTAGCCAGGGCATGTCTGTTTTTCAACTGTGCCAGAAGCCTGGCTAAGTTCTGGCACATCAGACTTGCCTGTGGCTTGCACATCATCCAGCATCCTCTAGCTGACAATGATTTAGAAAGGTTGAGTGAAGCCATCATGTGGTATGATATGTTCTCACGAGATACTTGCAAGAAAATAACTGGGAGTCCTGTGAAAACAATGCAGGCCTTTAAGTCATTTTCTAGAAAAAGTTATGGGCTCTGAAAAGCCTGTCATCTGGCTATATCTGCCAAATTTTGATTTTGGTGATAAAAATGAGATTTTCATACAGTTGATCTATATAATGAATCAAAGCACATTTCTCCACAATGTAGGTCAGAATTTCTTTAGAGATTTATCCAGGGATTATTTAGGTTGCTTCTTGGAGGAGAAGGATGGGCTATACAGTGCAGTCACATAGCTATAATCCACCTTGTTGCTGTGCCTAGTTTACATCTCCCTTTCTGCCGGGCTCTGCAACCTTCCCCTGATCCACTAATTCTTGCTTGCATGGTTGGCTTAATCAGTGTTCATCTGCTGAAGACTGACTGACATGCCCTGCAGTCCTGTATGTGTAAAGAATTGCTAGCTTAATTTGGTAACAAATCAACCTCAACAGAAAGATCTATTCAGACGTCATTCCTAGGAATAAACCCTAACAATATCTTTGATCTTTAAAGTTCCAAGCGACTGAATTCCTAATTCAGCTGGTTATATGTTCATTGCCAGAGAGAGCAGTGTACTTCCTGAAAGCATATGTGCCGCGCAGCAGGAGCTGTGCATAGCGGAACTGCTATAACAATACTAATGATGATCAGTCTAGTGATGGGCCATGTCTGCACTCCAGTGATTTATACCATTGTTGTAAAGAAAAGAAAAGAAAGTGGTCCACAATGGTCAGGAAAAACTGTGTTGGAATGCCCTTAACAGTCAGCTTCCAAGTGAAAAATTCACAATGGATTTAGTCTATCACAGTAAATATGAGTGGTCTCCCCCCCCCCCCCAATCCCTTATCCTTTAGTGTTGTGAGAATATGGAGTTGCATCTGGTTCATGCTAGGGATCATGCAGAGAGTGAATGCGAACTGCTTAGGCAGAACAAGTTACCTAGAACTAGCCTAACCTTTTTTGGTTGCTCTACTTCTGATATTTTTGTTCCAAGAAATCACAAAACAACACTTAGGAAAATAAAAAGTATTTCTGGCTCTAGTTTATAGCTGTCTCTTAAGGCTCTGAGTTAAGTAGCCTCATTAGAACATGAAAGAATGTGCTTCAAAATTACTTAAAGGTTAATGGAAGAAGGTAAGACTAAGGCACTATAAAATAGACATCTTTGGAAATACAAAGCTAGTGCTTACTATGAGTAGAAGTTTGTCTATGTTGTTTCTCAGCTAAGTACAAATAAGATTGAATGGCTGACTTCCATCTCTTTGGAGATGAGTAACAGAGTATTTCCTTCTACATGGATACCACCTGGAGACCAACTGCTGAGTTCTCTCTGAAAAATGAATGCTGGGGGGTAATCCTTGCACCATGGCTGCAGGACTAGAGTTTGCTCCTGGTGCCACAGTGAGGAGCTGTGATCACCTATCGTGGACCTTTGAAAATGTGGAGAGCAGAAACCCTGTTCTGTGTTCTGCCCTACATTCCCTGGCTCCCTGCTGTGGGCACCTGGTCCCTACTTGGCATGGAGCAGCTGTGTCAGGTGCAGTTATGCTTTTAAACCAAGGGAAAAGCCACAGGAGGCTGGAGGGAGATGAGGCTGTATTCTGGGAAGGTCTAGCAGGAGGTTGCTGCTTTCTGTAACTATCTCAGAAATTCAAGTGGTAATTCAAAGTACAAGACAGATGAACAAAGAAGGCAACAGAGTGGAACAAGTAACAGGTCCCAGAGAAAACCAGAACAGACAGGGAAGAGCATTACAAAGAGCTCATCCAACTTTACGTGCAAATACTAATGCTAACACTGTCCATGATTAATTCTTTTCAATTTACTGAATCCTGTCTGGATGGAAAGGTATAGATTTAAATTTGTTCTCTTTAAGAATCTCTTTAAAGATGGCATGTTAACTTCTTTTAATAAAATATTAAAAATCTATTTATGGCTGTTCTATTTTTGTTGGTTCAATCTCTATCTCAGTCATTGCTTAAATGTGAGAAAGCAGGAATTTGAGCAATTAAAGGGGATATGCAATGTTTCGTTTTCTCCTTGGTTGAATTAGTTCCCATCTGTATTATTGCCCTCTATGAATAGAGCTGCTTTCTTCTTCAGTTTTCACTCACCTCCCTGCCAACAGATAAGAGGCTATCTTACACTGTAAGGCTTCCAAGCTATCGCAGCCACTAGTAGCTATAAATGAATGTTAATTCTGATAAACACCCTACCCACTGCACTGCAGATGACAGTTCACTTGTTGTGTACTCTTTCTGCCAAACAGACTAGAATATGCTGCAACATCAAACATGAATGAATGAGACAAAGACTTTGTGCAACTCTAAAGCATTTGGCTGTTATTACTACATCAAACTGTGCTAGGCAATCTGCTTTGTGAGGCAGAGTTCATGATATCTATGATTACATGCTGCACACTGAAATTTGGCAAAAATAATTTAGTTAATCAGAAACAGCAACTTATATTAAACAACACTCTGGGATACAGAATGCTGTCACTCGAAATGTAAAATATTTTATTAACAATCCTATAAGAAATTACATTGGCAAGGGACTTTGTCAAAATGCTCAGGGAGAATCAACTTGGAGTTAGATTTAGGGCTGACAATTTTCAAATTCCTCCAGTCCTGTGGCATGCTATGGTGAGAAAATACTGTGCTGCATTCAGACCCACAGGCATGGCTCAAAGGTAACTCTTAGCATCTTCTCTCCACCAGCCGAGGGGGTAGGCTATGGAAATAATTCACTCAAACAAAATGCGTAAGCTGACATTTCAAAACATGTATCAACCCTGGATCAGGGGCTTTTAGGTTTTATCACTATAAACAAAGAAAACCGACAAGGGGTTGGGGCTCCTCACTCCTACAACTATTATACTGAGAAATATTTACACCAAGAGAAATCAAAATTAATCATTGTGCCTTAAAAAAACACAAAAGTATGTGGAGTGGGGCTGTGCTGTTGATACTGCATAATCAGCAGTTGTCTGTGCTGTCTTTATGCTGATTTTTCCAGTGAAAGTAAAACTTTCTCTTCACAGAGTTTCTCCTTGCAGTTTGCTAGCTCTGACCAAGTTTCCCTCAGGGTACCTGAATTACAGCTTATGAAATACTGCTGGCTGTTCCCTCTAGGGCCATCGCAGGGGCCACTGACAACCTCAATTCCATGTGCATTGCTTTAGCAGCATAAGGTAATGGTACAGAAAGGGCTCTCGCTGCAGAAAACAGCTTCTGAAAGATGACTGTCTTCACTTCTGTATTCATTTTTGTGGGATGCACAGTGATTCTTATAATAGCTTGAAATTCTAAAGCAAAAAAGATGGAAGGAATTTTACATTTTACTATCTTATTCCATATCCCTCAATTTTTTCATATAATTGGAAAATCCATTTTCTCAGATGTATTTCCATGTAATAGATACTGGTTAGTTTCTTTCACATATATTTAAGTCAGTGCTGAGTGAAGTTTAAAACAAAATGCAGAGCAGATACTGGAGGCTTTTCATTAAAAAAGTTTTCCTATAATACAAATATTACAGAAAGAGGAAATTTTGCTTCTTATGCATTATTATATAGCATGTTTTTACAGATGTGTTAGAAATTAACCAGGAATGGCACAGGTTATTAAGTTTTAGGAAGAGTTTGCATTTTCTATTTTCAAAAAACATGAAAGTACTTAAAAGGGTTACAGTTCAAAACTTTTTTTTTTACAAAGGCCATTACATCTAACTATTTCCAATATGCAAGCTTACAGTAATTGCCACATTGCATTATTTTATCTTCAAATACATTTTTACATTTACATTTTTCTGGATACTGATTTAATTATAAAACATAATTTCCCTCTCTGCTTCCAAGACACATCACATTTACTGTTTCTTTCATTTGACAAATCAAACCTAAAACCATGTTAAAAAATGGATGTAAGCCCTATATTAGAAGCAAAGAAAGTAGTTAAACACTGGGAGACAGATAATACTACTCAGTTAAATGTACCAAGGATTTCACCAGTGCCTGCAAAATCAGTTACATTTCCTTATTTCAAAGTGCCTCCCTTAAGGTTCATTCCATATAAGATATCAGCTTCCTGAAAGAAAAGGATTTCTTGACTGGTTTTCACAGCAACCACATTTCAGAGGTTAATTCTGCCCTGATTTACACTTTTTATACACCACAGAAGTTTCAGTACAAAGTCAGAGAGAAATTTGGCCATGAATTCAGGCTTAATTCATAGAGTTTGTTTTTTTTTTAATTCCCCCTACATTTTCCCCTGCTGTATATTCAGTCACTTTGAAATAACAAAGCTAGCATTCTGAATTCATTATTTCTATGGCTCTGGCCCAAAGAACTCAGCTGAGTTAGCCCTGGCCTTCCCCATACCCTTCTCTAGGATCCCAGTGCATGTACTTTACACAGTATTGATTTGCTTTGTGTTTGGAACAATTTTCAGATAGAAAAATTGAACATAGTGGAGATGCAGTACTAGTAATACAGCTAGTAACTTCCTAGCTCCTTTGTCCTGTACATGTGCATTCCACTTGTGTCACTTCACTTCAGCTCTAGGGGAAGAGCAAGCTGAATAGGAGACCAGGCTCACTCCCCATGGATTGGGGAAGAAAGGCGGGGATATGGGGTGTATGTATGTGAACACGTCGGACCTCTAGTGGACACAACGGCTAAACGCCTATGTACATGCACGTGAACAGCACATGGGGGATCCATATGTAATGTCAGGGAAAAAGTTCTGAAAGGTCTGTTTCAAAAGCTCGTCTATTATTTGTGCAAAAATATCACATGTCCCATCACTCAATGTAGTTGTGATGAAGCACAGGTGTCCACTAGGATATCTATTAACATTCCCTGATTTTTCACCTAATTTCAAAATCATGTAATAGCTGCTCAAACTTACAGCAGTTACAATGGGACATCCAAAGGACCACATTTCAGCCGAGAAAGGCTGAAATTTGTACCTAAAAGGACACTCTCACACAGTTGTTCTAGAACTAGAACGGGAAGGCAGAGGGATGCAGAAAGAAATTTGATAGGAATTAAATCACCATCATCCAAGTCCTCCAATTTATTATCAACTTTTTAAAAATCAAAGACAAAAGCTGGCACAGTAATTTTAACAGAGGACCTCAAAAACAAATTATACATGCTGCACATTTTGGTACTATTAATAGTAAAGACATCTACCTTCTATGGTGATATACTTCAATATCTAAACAAATTTCTTCCTGTGAATATATTATCAATGATGTGAAGAAGCAGGACAGTTGGCACAATGCCACCTATTGCACTCTGTGTGAACATTTAGACAGTCAAAACTGCTTTTATTCACAAAGTTTTCATGCATCACAACAACTGACATTTTAGTAAAAGGATGACATCACATATTTCTATAAATAGCAATGAAAGAAGAGGAAGCACATGTTAAACCAGTTAAATATTTGAACTGAGGTAAAGTTACTGGGGTAGGTGCCCTGGATGCAGAGAAGGCAGAGTTACTGAATGCCTTCTTTGCTTCAGTCTTTACTGCTCAGGCCAGCCCTCAGGAACCCCAGACCCTGGAGGCAAGAGAGAAAGTCTGGAGAAAGGAAGACTTTCCCTTGGTGGAGGAAGATCGGGTTAGAGATCATTTAAGCAAACTTGACACCCACAAATCCATGGGCCCTGATGGGATGCACCCACGAGTGCTGAGGGAGCTGGCAGATGTTATTGCTAAGCCACTCTCCATCATCTTTGAAAGGTCATGGAGAACAGGAGAGGTGCCTGAAGACTGGAAGAAAGCCAATGTCACCCCAGTCTTCAAAAAGGGCAAGAAGGAGGACCCAGGGAACTACAGGCCAATCAGCCTTCACCTCCATCCCTGGAAAGGTGATGGAGCAGCTCATCCTGGAGGCTATCTCCAAGCACGTGGAGGACAAGAAGGTGATCAGGAGTAGTCAGCATGGCTTCACCAAGGGGAAACCATGCTTAACCAATCTGATAGCCTTCTATGATGGAATGACTGCCTGGATAGGTGAGGGGAGAGCAGTGGATGTTGTCTACCTTGACTTCAGCAAGGCTTTTGACACTGTCTCCCATAACATCCTCATAGACAAGCTCAGGAAATGTGGGTTAGATGAGTGGCCAGTGAGGTGGATTGAGAACTGGCTGAATGGCAGAGCTCAGAGGGCTGTAATCAGTAGTGCAGAGTCTAGTTGGCGGCCTGTAGCCAGCGGTGTCCCCCAGGGGTCAGTACTGGGTCCAGTCTTGTTCAACTTCTTCATCAGTGGCCTGGATGAAGGGACAGAGCGCACCCTCAGCAAGTTTGCTGACGATACAAAACTGGGAGGAGTGGCGGATACACCAGAGGGTTGTGCTGTCATTCAGAGAGACCTGGACAGGCTGGAGAAGTGGGCAGAGAGGAACCTCATGAAGTTCAACAAAGGCAAGTGCAGGGTCCTGCACCTGGGGAGGAATAACCCCCAGCACCAGTACAGGTTGGGGGTTGACCTGCTGGAAAGCAGCTCTGCCGAGAAGGACCTGGGAGTGCTGGTGGACACCAAGTTAAGCATGAGGCAGCAATGTGCCCTTGTGGCCAAGAAGGCCAATGGTATCCTGGGCTGCATCAGGAAGAGTGTTGCCAGCAGGTCAAGGGAGGTGATTCTCCCCCTCTACTCAGCCCTGCTGAGGCCACATCTGGAGTACTGCGTCCAGTTCTGGGTTCCCCAGTACAAGAGGGATGCGGCACTACTGGAGCAAGTCCAGCCAAGGGCTACAAAGATGGTTAGGGGACTGGAGCATCTCTCTTATGAGGAAAGGCTGAGAGAGCTGGGCCTGTTTAGCTTGGAGAAGAGAAGGCTGAGAGGAGATCTTATCAACGTGTACAAGTATCTGAAGGAAGGGTGTCAAGAGGATGGGACCAGACTCTTTTCAGTGGTGCCCAGCGACAGAACACAAGGCAACCGGCACAAACTGAAACACAGACAGTTCCATCTGAACATGAGGAAAAACTTCTTCACTGTGAGGGTGACAGAGCACTGGAAGAGGTTGCCCAGAGAGGTTGTGGAGTCTCCTTCTCTGGAGATATTCAAAACCTGCCTGGACGCGATCCTGTGTAATGTGCTCTAGGTGACCCTGCTTGAGCAGGGGGGTTGGACTAGATGATCTCCAGAGGTCCCTTCCAACCTCAACCATTCTGTGATTCTGTGATTCTGTGTAAACAACCCCTATCACTGATTACAGGGCTAAAAAGCAGTCCACATCTCCAAGCCAAGAGCTGAAACCCACAGAAGAGCCAGACGTTATTCCTTGATATTTTGAAGTAGCCTTAATAAATGAGACTCAATAACCTGTTGAACTAAAGCAGAGAAGCAATCTGGTTAATCAGTGTTTAATGTAATTTCAAGTCTTTAGGGCGATACCATTTTTCTGGCAGATGCTGGCT
Source organism: Apteryx mantelli (assembly GCF_036417845.1). Lineage (NCBI taxonomy): Eukaryota > Metazoa > Chordata > Aves > Apterygiformes > Apterygidae > Apteryx > Apteryx mantelli. The sequence continues at coordinate 59,245,059 of NC_090020.1, forward strand.
TGCCCTGTGCAAACATTTAATATAAACAGACAGGAATAAATTCACTCTGAGTTTGCTGCATCCCTTCAGAAAAAAAGTCTCCTATAATGCCAAAAGAATATACCCATGAAGGGAGATAGTTCTTGGAGGTGATGACCTGTTCTCTGATTTGAATAGGCAGATAGCAAACAGAAAGCGAATTTTTAAGCTTATAAATGGAAAGTAGGCAAAAATGCTTGTTAGAAACTGCTACTGTTGAACATTTTGAGATCGAACTCTTGAAGGAGTCCTGTAGTCAGATATCTATGAAGTTACTGACTACTCCAAAAGCACAGGGCTTTGCTTGGAGAAGCTACATGTGCAATGTCAGGCTTATGTTTGGATTCAGTTCGTTTCTGGAACTACAGAGATTTCACAGCTTTCAAAAAGAAGGCAGTGTCACAGAAAAAAAACAAACAATGTAAAGACCCTTCTTTGCTTCTCTCTTTTCTATGGGGAAGAACCAAGTAAGGTAGCCTAATTCACTGATCCTTGCACTATCATTGTCTGCCTCCAAGATAAACCCTCCTCTGCTAGAGTTAGTCTGACAGGGGAATAAGGTTTTGCAAATTAATTCACATCATGGCAATCAAACAGAACACTGGAGTGAGGGGTGAATGTCCAGGGGGGCTGCAGGCCTCTATAATCATTGTCTGGTGCAACACACACTCTTTGCACAGAGTAGCGGAGCAGTTCAGCTCCTCTTGTCCAGATCACGGCTGCATCAGCTCTACTCACTGCTACCTGTGCCCAAATATATGGATCCAGATAGGTGACATCTTCTTACAAGGCACCTTGGTTTCTGAACCAGGGAGAAAAATCACCTTATTCATTTAGCCCTAATACATTTAGGGGTATAAAGACTTTTAGGAGAGGAATCTTCTTACATTTGCAAAAACTCTACCAGCTCATTACAGCAGCTACATAAACAAGGAGCAGTAAAGATAAAAATCAAAGAATTTACATTTGTAATACTTACCACTCCGATAGCCCAAGGCTACAGCCAAATCCATGGAATTATAGCCAGCATCTGTTTCAATAGTTGGATCAGCACCACTTTCTATTTAAAATAGGAGAAGAATCAAACTCAGATTTCTGACAACAAGAACTGGTAGTACCTCATTACTGATGGTTCAGTTTGGATAGTTTGCTTACCAAGAAGAATTTTTACACATTTCACATGGTTCCCATGCACCGCATAGAGTAGGGGTGTGCCTCCATTCTGCAAAAGCAGGAAAAAGCCTTAGGCACTTAATGGTTGAGCAGTCTGCAACTGTAATTCCTTGACATACCAGTACTTCTGTGCATCAATAAGAGAATTCATAGGCTTTATATAAAAATCAGGTTCTCAGTTTTGGTTCTTCATGTCTTCCATCTTTTTTGGTCAATTGTTTAGGCTGTAAGCTCACTCTTCTACAAGGATATCAATCTCATTGCTTTTTTTCAACGAAAAGTCAGAACCAACAGGACTGACTTCTCTTATTTTGTTGAAGAGCATCCTACATAAGTTTTGAAAGCCTTAGATATTTCAGAAGAGGTAGAACAATTTTCAAACCCAAGCCAGTGCTGTGCCTTGTTTCAAATTTCTGACCAAAGCACACTGTGATTTTGTAAATTCCAGCCAGAGACTCACCCAGTCATACTCATTGACATCAACTCCACAGTCGAGCAGCATTTTGACAATATCTGTGTATCCTTTACTGCAAGCCAGTGAGAGGGCACTTTCTCGCCCTTTCCCCAAAATCTGAGGATCTGCACCCTGAAATAATAATAATTAAAAAAAGAAAAAAGAAAAACACAAATCAATATTTTTTTTTGAAGTGAGGTTTCACAGGGAACTTAGCATTAACACTTTTAAATATATAGCAGCATTGACAAGCCTAGAAATGCAAAATGAGCTAAAAAGTCAATCAATAAATTTAAAATGAATTGTATTATTTTCCTTACATTCTGGAGGAGAAATTCCACTACTGCTATCTGCCCATGAGCAGCAGCCCACATCAGAGGGGTAAATCCTTCTTCATCCTTATGATTGATTACATTTTCTGTTTATAGAAGAAAATACAATTCAATAATCCTCTTTAGTGATGCATTGTATGAGCTGGAATAAATGTACTGACATATCCATTGTGAATGGACATGACTGTGCCCTAACAGTCATTCTCATGTGAACTTACAAAAAAAATTTTAATCCCAGTGGTGATGCAAATATCCTCATACAAGCAAAAAACAAAAATCCAACAAGCCAAATTAAAATGTAGAAGTCTGATTTTTTTTTCTTAGTTCTATGAATCAAGCTCTTTTTTTACTCAGAAATGTGGCAGATTGTCTGTAATCTGGGCTATGCCTTTGGAGAGAAGGGTTGCCTCAAAAATAAGGAAATACATTCTGTATTATACTGCAGAAAGTACTTTTTCAATACAGTGAGAGACACACAATCTTTTAAAGAATTAACTTGCAAAGCAATATAGATAGCATAACCCTATCTCCTTGAAAGTTTAGGTAATCACATAGGGTGTTTTGTGGAAACGGTTAAGATCTATTTCTAGAAGAGCTGGAAGAAAAAAGAAAAAACAAATGACTGACTGAAAAGTTGAGTTGAATTAATCTTTTATATCTAAACATTTAAAAAAACCCGCATGCCTTCTTATACACTATTATAAGCATTTTAACCATTACTGACATTTCAGAATCAATTTGCTTTTTATATATATGAATAATTAACAAGCTATATATACTCAGCTACTCATTATCTGCTTTCCATAAACATTTCAACAAATACTTACTGAAAGCAAGGCTGATTACTAATAGTACAATCAGAATATACTATCACTCTGTTCAATATATTATATAGAGTTGACACAGAATGAGTAGAACTGCTACACTGCAGATGTGATCCATGGCTTGAATTACCAACATATAGCTCTATATAGTAACTGATTAAATACAACTGGAAAGCTACTGTTAATAGGAATGTGTTTTAAATTATAAACTAAACTAATAATAATAATTAAAAAAAGGTGCAACTCTCCTGATAGAACTAACAGATTCTCCTCTCTCATTTCCATGGATTACCTATATACCTGGGGAGCAGAGGGAAGAAGGAATTGACCCACAACGCCCACTAACGATAATGTTTCATTTAAACACAAACCATAGCAGCGAGAGACACACATAAAACAACAATCCACATTTGCAAAGAACAGATACCCCAAATATCCTTCAATTTGTAGCACATCTGGAGATTTTTTTATGCAGCTTTGGGGATAAGTTCAAGCATAACAGGGTATAAATTCCTCAAAGGAAAAAAAAAGAAGGTATTTAACCTCCCTTACTCTTACCTTGTTCAATACGTGTGGCCAGGTACAGCATTTCTCCCTGAGCAGCTAGCTGGTGAACTGATAAAGCTGTAAAAAGGGAAGCAAAAGGATGCAGTATGCACACAAATTTTCATTTCGCTCTATTTGGAGTTGGGCATAACATGTCCATTGGCTTGCGCAGTACAGAACTTGGATTTGAAGCATACATAGATTTCACCTTATTTCACCTTATTTTAAGATAGTAACTGGAATTACTACCTTAAGAATTAAAAAGTTTCTGTATCAAGCACATAAAATTAGAGCTTAAGAAGAATCAGAAAAATATTTCTGGTTTTCAAATCAAGAATTGGATCCTCTCTGGAAAGCATGCTTCAGTCATGAATTCAGTAGAGCAGGTGGATTACCATTTTATGGTTGGGATCATGTGAAATGAGACAAGATTATCTCAATGTTTTCTTCCTACATTACAGTTCATTAAAAGACCAGAGAAAAATGGAAAAAATCTGGCAAGTAGCTAGCTTACAGTTCACAAAAATAATTAACAACAGTAAGGCAGAAGGATACTTACAATTTACAAGCAGAGGCGTTGTAGAGACTTCATTTCCCCTATGTTTGTTAGTTAGGGTAGTTGACTGTTTTATTGGAGAGAAATGCTTAGTAGTTGATGGAGTGTAAACATGTCTTACTTGGATACCAGGGGAAGGAGAAGGATGGATGTTGCATTCAGCTATGTTGAATAGAGAAAATAAACATGATTTTAGTGCTAGTAAGAGCCTTAAAAGAAATCCACAGATTCCAAGTCGAACTAGAAAGCACCAGTGTGACAAGATCTTTAAAACCTGCATTAAGTAAGCTTTGTGACATGCGCTTTTTCCACTGTGGTAGTATGCAACTGAAGAAAGCACTGCATTCACTTCTGGCATTAAACAGTACTGAAACCCCACATGTAAGTATAGTGTAGTATCACGCAGAAACACCTTGGTATCAAAATGAAGTAAGCCTTTGTCCAGATTCTCTGCTCATGGATTTATCAGGTAGGAGAGCACTACCTGACCTGTAATATCTTTATTAACACTCTCCAGTGCAATGAACATGATGCAGCCATGGTTACAGAACTGCTCAGCTCATCTTTTTGCCTACTCTCTAACCGATACACAGCAAGGTTGGACCCAACCTTCACTAAATTTCTTCATCAGGACTTTTCCCACTCCTGTTTGACAAAATTGTAACTGCACTATGAATGTCTTATGAATATTTATTCAGTAGGAATACAGATCTTCCACACTAACTTGTAGAAAATGCAACAGCAAAACACCAATTAGAATTCAAGAAGTCACTCACTGTTGCTGTGTTTATTTGTACTAACTTTTTAGCTTTCTATCAGAATCTAACAGTATTTTATTACAGAATGTATGCATTGTCTTGGCTTCTAATTCACAGAAGAATAGCTTCTGATTCTGAGAAGTAGCTGAAAAGCCAATTTTTTTTTTTTAAAAGATGAATGATTAAATACTGGAAAGGCATAGTGAAGACTGAAACTCCATTACTGGCCAAACTGATTTGATACTAGTGTGCACTAGTAATTAATGATTTGAAGCTAATTAACATGCACACTGAATTCATGCTATAAAGAACTTCATGATTACAAACTCAAGTGCAAATCTGGGAAGAGAACTGATTAAAAGAACTATAGATGACCCTGGGTAACAGGATGAAAACAAAATTACATTTTGTTTACCAGTTAAATAGCTTCAGCTGAGGTTATCGAATTAAGAGACCTACCAGGGATTTTTGACCTGCGGTCCCTGAATCCACAGGACTACTTCTAAGGGGTTCACAAATGCTACTTAAGAAAAACAACCCTATTGCTGACAGGTCTAAATTTGCCGTTCAGGTCTGCAGCTCCACTAGAAAGCATTTAGGGCCTGCAAATCAAAAAACTTTGAAAATTACAATGGCTGAACTGCAGCCAAACAATACAAATTGCAGAAATCATCAAAATCTACAATAGGTCCGTGTTCGTGCATATTACGGCAAATTCAGCATCATGACAAGATACACTACTAACAGTCTGAAATAATAAAGCAAACACTGATAAACACAGTTGTTTAGAGGAAACAGACATAAGCCCTAATTCTGTTCTCTATAGATAAGCCCAGCCATGATAAAACCCCAATCAACTCTGATGAAGCTGCACAGCAGCAGGTGGAGATTAGCTGAAGGGAACAGCTTGCAGAATTGTAGCAATATTCACTTTCAAATAGTGTGAAACCAAATCAGTCAATCAATCACTACAGTGACTGCAGGCTTTGTGCAGCCATATTGATAAAACAAAGTCATCCGTATAAACTATGTTATTTTATCATCATACTAGTGAAAGGGTAAAACACGACCCACAAAGCTATTGAAGCTGACATGATCATATAATGCTTTCAGTGACGTTTTGAAAAAAAACATGTATATTCAACAGTGGGTAGCACGTGGTAAGACTGGAGAGTTAGCCAGCAAAAGCAAGCTTGTTTTCATAATCAGCCTCAGCTCTTAAGTACATTAAAGACTTTTTGTGCCATTGCTTTTCAATTAAAAATAACCTTGAGGGAAATTAGTTTACATTAATAACTCATTACTGACTGTATATAATAAAAAATCTAAGGGAACAAGTTATAGAAAATTATTACAGATTAGCACACACATGACAAACGGAGAGGTTTTTTAACATATCAGCTTAACAGGAGGGGACAGTCCACACACAACCATTTGTACCATGAAGTTCAACCTTTAAATAAGACAGATGCCACTTCAAGGTCAGAGTTAACTTGGTCTTGAATATTTTTACTGTCCTCTTCATTCAGAGATTTCACAAATCGCGAGCAGACATTCATATCAAATCTATTGGGCAAAATGAATTTCATTCCCATGGCGACACTCGGAGCTGGGCCTTCCTCTGTGCTAGAGTCAAGCTGATGTTCCACCTTAATGTCTGGCATGGGTGGAAGGCTGTAGCTTGTGGTGCATTCTTCCACAATTAACTGGGCTCCAACATCTAAATTTGTTGAAGACGCCATGGCTTCAATCATGTAAAAGTTCTACGTAAGATGTTTCTTCATGGCTTCTAGCCACCAGCAGTTCCAGTCAGCCAAGCTGTCTCCAATGTGATATGGATGTTAAAATAATCTGTAATTTAACAAAAGTATTCTTCAGTTTGGACATTATATAACAACAGTCTGGTAGAATAATGCACAAGGATACACCAAACCTCCTTTGATTATGCTTACGGCATTTTAGGTAGTCCAAAATTGAAATAAGTATGTTACTACTGACACAAGCCATCGGCCAAATTCTCTGTTTAATTTTTTATGTGGCTGTTCAGGCCAAACTCCCTAATGAAATGAACAGGAATTTAATGTAAGTGAAATTTCAGAATATTAGTCTGGTTGCAGCAAAACAAAACAAAAAATTTATGCCAAGCACTGAAACAAACTTTAAGAGGCAGATGATTTAATTGCCTAGGAAATATTGGCCTTAGAGCAAAAGTTAGAGTGACCGTACATCCCTTCATGACTGAATCCTCATAAACCAAGTGAAATAAAGGGTTCTACTGTACGAGTAGGAAGATGATAAATCCCTTTCAGGTGCCGGCGGGAAAACAGCCCGGACTCTCTGGGGTCTTTCGGCAGTACTTAGGGCGGTTCAAGCTCAGGGCAGGCTGCGCGGCAGCCCAACGGCGCAGGGCGAGCCGCGGCCGAGGGCCTGCGGGAGGGGCTGCTGGGAGGCCTGCCGGGAGGCCTGCCACGGACGCCTGCCACGGACGCCTGCCGCCCCAGAGCTCTGCTCCCCGCTCAAGCACGCGGCAGCCACGGCGGCGGCTCCCACAAACCAGGACAACACCGCGAACCCGCCTCACCTGGGCGCCGCGGCCGTTGAAGACAAGGAGCCGGCGGTAGGACGCCACTTCCGGTGCGCTGCGCGGGCGCGCCGGCTGCGATTGGGCAGCGACGGCGCGCGGGGATGACGCGAGTCTCGCGAGCTCACTGCCCTCCCGCGAGGCAGGCGCGGGCGGGCCATGGCGGCGGCGGCGCGCGGCGTGGCGCTCGCTCCCTGAGGCGGCGGCGGCGGCGGCACCCCCAGCGCCCGGCCCGGCCCGCCCCCCCCAGCGCCCGGCCCGCAGAGCCGCCCCCCGGGCGCGGCCCGCAGCCCGGCGCAGGGCTCGCGTGCGGCCGCGGCTCCCCGAGGAGGCGCCGCGCGGGCCGGCTGCGGGCCGCGATGGCCAGTTACAAGCCGGTGGTGGTTCCGGCGCAGCCCAGGCTCGGCGAGAAGGTCACGCAGGACACGCTGTACTGGCGGGGCTACAAGGTGCGCGGGGGCAGCCGGGGCGGGGGACGGCGCCGCTGCTCTGGCTCCCGCGTAACGGGCTGCCGTCCCGATGGTATCCTGCCGGCCTGTGTCAGAGCTTACTGAATGGCTCCCTAAAAACGAGGCTGACGTGTACCCCGCGTGGGCCCCAGTACTCTGAGCTGCTGTCCTGGAGTATTTTTTGTTGCTTTCGCTGGTGTAATCAAACTATTTTAAAACGTGCATGAATAAGCTTTTGCTGCTCAAATGAAACTCATAGTTAATAGATCCTATATAACGCCTGAATAGGAAATGTTAAAAATGCATCTACAACCTACGAAGTAGTAGAAGGCTGGCAGGAGAGAAACTTAACAGGACTGTGCTTAAAAAGTAAATCGGTCCCAAACAGGATTTTGAGTACTGTGTAGGAATAATAGTAGATCTAGTTTTACTGCTTTCTTTTTTGATAGTGTAGTTCTGTGTATTTGATAATTATTACAATTCTTCTAGACACCTGTTCAGATAAAGGAATTTGGTGCAATAAATAAGATTGACTTCTCCCCAGTGTCTCCCTATAACTACGCTGTCACAGCCTCCTCAAGGGTAAGTGTTTTTCTTTTGAGGTTTTTATGTTCTTAGGCTTTATAAATGGTCTTATTTTGTTTGTCAGCTGGTATTATATGAATAAACTTAATGTCATCTTGTTTTGCTAGATCCACGTTTATGGTCGTTACTCTCAGGAACCAATCAAAACATTTTCTCGCTTCAAAGATGCTGCCTACTGTGCCACATACAGGGATGATGGCAAACTGCTTGTGGCTGGCAGTGAGGAAGGTAGCATTCGACTCTTTGATATCAGTGGAAGAGCACCACTGAGACAGTTTGATGGTCATACTAAGTAAGACAGTGTTGTTTTGTTTCTTGCATGTATAAGCTTGCTTGTGCATTTACATATGTCTGCTTTGCATATTGCTGAAAATCTTAAAATAGTAATCTATGTTATATCGATTGTCTCGCATTCATCTTGTTTAAAAGCCTACTTTTCAATGTTAACATCAGAAATGGAGTGACAGTATATATTTTTTTAATTCCAAAAATGGCTCAAGTATGTGGAAGAATAGATACATCTTCTAATTCAGGCAGGTGTCCGTTACACAATATATTGTGTATGTATAGTCTTGTAACTACAATGTATTGATAAGCAAGTTCTGTTTGATGCTAGGAGAAACAGAGCTCTAAAAAGAGGTTAAAAACAGTGAAGAAATTTGCCAGGAAGAGCAAAAATCACTTAAAAAAGAAGGGGGGGGCAGGGGGATGGAAGAGAAGAAGTTTTTTTTGTTCCAGTGAGAAGAAGAAAAATGTTTGGAATAGGCTTATCAGTTTTACAGAGAGAACACAATAGTAATATTTAGATTGCATAGATTGCTGTGTTGTGGAAAACTATAGGAATTTTATCTATCTACAACAACAACAAAACCTCCTTAATAATGAGAGAGAACACAGGCAGAACTTGAGAGTGTGTTTCCACTATAGTTCTCTGGTTGCAGATAGGGTATTATCTTATGTCCTGACCACTAGGTTACCTGTAAATAAGTTTTTAGGGTATCTGTGTTTTCTGTCAAAGTTGGTCCTTCTTGGGATGTTACAATGATAATATAGATTTGAATAGTGATTTTAAAGGACAGAAAGAGTTCCCAAATCAGTCTCTAAATTTACTAATTATAAATTTAGAGTAAAGTAGAGTACTAATACACAGGCCTCAGTAAGAAATAAAAAATTTACGGCTTACAAAAAGGCATCCAGTAGCCCTGTAAAACCCTTAAAGCGGATCATGTTGGTGCTTAGATCAGCACCTGTCAGCATGACCTCTTTCTGGCTGAAAATACAAAAACTAAAGTATTTCTAACTTCTAAAGTAGAAGAAATACTTTCCTTTTAAAAAAAAATTCTGCGGTCAAACTAAGTGTTCTGGAAACAAGTATGTATTTTAACTTTTGGATATTGTGGATTCTGTTTCCTAGAGCTGTTCATGTAGTCGGCTTCCTATCCGATAAATACAGAATATTTTCTGGTGGTGATGATTATTCATCAAATTTGTGGGATATTCCAAGTGCTACAGAAATTGTGTCATACAGTGAACATATGGACTATGTGAGATGTGGTTGTGCAAGTAAACTGAATGCAGATGTCTTTATAACAGGTTTGTGTTTTGTTTTTTTAAATGCTTCTTTTGGATCAAACTGAAAAAAAATAAAGATGGTTTCTCTTTGATTCAGTAGGATCTCTTTGATTACATCTTAAACATGAAGGATCTGTCTTCCTGCTTTGTGCCTACTTTGTCATTTCCTTTTTGCTTGTTCTATTTTAAGTGGTTTGACTGGCGTAACACTGATACCTGTAGGGAAACTGTAAGCGAGCTCACTTTTAACGTGCACTTTCTTTGGGCTTTAGCCTGTTGAGGTTACTTGCCTTTGAAAGCTTAAGAAAGTCCTGTGAGTGCATCCTTTAGCTGGCATTGACTGAATGTTTTGTCAGGTTTTGGAAGAAGGGGACATGTTAAATTGTAGTTTGTGCACAAAAACTTGTGATCTCAAAACCGAATTGTGAGGTGCTGCAAGGAGTTACTTGAAACCAGTTGCTTTTGGATTTCCTAACAATTGCTGTGGATAGTCTGGTATTCCTTACTTTTAGATGCATAAGACCGAGGTTTCATCAGATTTTCTCACTTCTCTTATTGTATTTACACTTGAGAATGGAAGGAAAATAAAGTTAAGACTTAACATGTCAGCCCTTAAATATAATTTGATAGGCCTAGAATTAAAAGCTGCATGCTGTCTGAAGGCTGTAAATTAAGTCAGGTAAAACACTAGGTGTTTTAAGTGTATTGTTTAAAACTGTTTCCATTTGGCAGGAGCTCCTTTAGCTTGTAGCATGTGCCTGTTTTAGTTTTTGAAAAAGTTTCACTTTCATAATTTCACTTATTTATGGTGTTGATTACAGGTTCCTATGATCACACTGTGAAAGTATTTGATGCGCGAACAAAAAAAAGTGTCATGACAATAGAACATGGCCAGCCTGTGGAGAGCGTGCTTCTCTTCCCTTCTGGTGGACTTCTAGTATCTGCAGGTACCTGGATAAAATTAACTTTCTTTTCTGTTGGCCCTAATTTGAGAGACATTTCAGCTGCTTAATTCCTGGGTGATGTTTTTATTTGGCAATGAAATGGTAAGTGACTTAACAGGTGGATTTCTTAGAGGTCTTCATTGGGAATCTCTGTTGATCCAGAGGGCAAAGGTAGAGGTTTTTTGTCTCCGATTTGCTCATTCTTGTAGTCAATCAAAAAAAAAAAAAAAAAATTTTAATGACTAGATAAAGACTTTAATTGGCCCAGTGCTGAAGTGAAGGAATGAATGTATTTAAGAAATGTTTTGGGAAGACGGGACTGTCTTTCTCTTAATGATGATGCTTAGCAAGGCTTTTTAGTCTTCTCTTATCATTGCATCAGAAATCCTGTGACCCAGTGCGGAGTCAAAATTTTTTTGTAAGGAGGATATTGAGACATTGAGCTGTACTTGCAGAATGACCTGAAAAAGGGAGCAGGCTTGTAATCTGCCTTGTTCGTAACGGATGATGAGTAGGTACAGAAAGCTCAGTGTTACAAAGGAGGAGGCAGCGTGTACTCTCACTCTGAAAACCTCTTCAGAGAAGCAGAATTGTGTATGCATCAAAAACTGTTCTTTGTGCTTTTTTTCTCATAGGAGGTCGATATGTCAAAGTTTGGGATGTACTAAAAGGTGGACAATTACTAGTTTCACTTAAAAATCACCATAAAACCGTTACTTGTTTATGTCTGAATAGCTCTGGACAAAGGTTACTGTCAGGATCCCTGGACAGGTTAGTATATTTTATGACTTTGTGGTTTAAATTCCTTAGGATTTCTTTTGTTCCCTTTGAAGGTAAAACATCAGGATGAAGCTGTGCAGATGTTTTGAGCTGAGACGTTTTTAACTGTTAGGGATGTAATTTATCTGGAAGCATATCTTGGGCCAGGGTGCATGTTGCAATATACACTTGCCTTTCCCTCTTATTAGCTTGAATATCAGTGTGGATTGCATGTGCCTGTTGGGAATGGATGTGTGGCACTTCTTAGTCAGCATTTGTTTTCCTGAATCTATAAACAGACCTTTGCAGTCTCAGTAAAGTAACTGTTCTTACTTTAATGCAGTCACTGTTAGCTAAAACTGGTATTAGTATTCACCGTTTTTATATATCTGTGCAGTTGCTTCCTGTCACCCAAACTGACTCTGTTGGTGGAAGGGATGCATCCAAGGTGCACAAGTCAAAAATGGCCTCATTACAGGATGTTCCTCTGCTCCTACCCCCACCCCCTTTTGCTGACTACAGTTATTCAGCTTGTTGTCTCTGAGACATAAGAAATAGTCTGAAATGACAATGGTTTGTTCTCTTCCTTCCTTCCTCTGGTACTTCCTAGGCTTACTCAAGCATTATGTTTAGAAAGCATAAGCTGAAGATCACTAACTCTGTACCTATTTGTCATTCAATGCTTGTAATGCTAATAAGTTCGTGCTTTTTATAAAGTACTGTTTTATTTTTCTGATTGTTAAATACTTATTTCCTGCCTTCAGCCAAATCTTTAAACAGCAGCAGGAGGCAAGAATATCCATGTGTTTTCTTCCAGAAATTGTAGATAGATCTCCCATTTAAAATTAAAAAAAAATTGAAGAAACGGTGCCTTAGTGTTTCCTAATAAGTGTTGCTAAATTCAGATTGTCGCTACATCCTTCTCCTTTTTTTTTTTTTTTTTTTTTTCCTATTTATCCTTCCCATGTTGTCCATCTTTTGGGAGTAAGGGTAATCCTTTCTTGCCTTTTATGTGTCTTTTATTAGAAACTTTCTGTTATTACAGGAGCAATAATGAGGAATAAGTTCAGTCGTAGTCTGAAGAAAGCGTTGTTTAAAAACTTGGTTTCCTTAAACTGATCTAACAGAGCTTTAGAAGGATGAAATTCTTTCAAATTGTCTACAATAGGGTATTAATAAAAAAGTTTTAATCATTACTTTTCTGTGTAGGCATGTGAAGATTTACAGTACAACTTCCTACAAAGTAGTCCACAGTTTTAACTATGCAACATCAATCCTCAGTCTTGCATTGTCGGTAAGTACATTAGAAACCTTCCAAGGCAAGACAATTACCGATAACTTTTAAGTAACTTAAGTAATTCTTTTTTGCTTTTATTGCTTCAGAAGCAATTAGATCATTAGATGCTTCAGAAGAGTGCTCTGTATGCAAAATAGGATCACTGAATATATTCCTCCTTAGTAAGCATTGCACTAAGAAGTTTTAAACATTATAAATAAGGTACCAGTTATTACCTTGTTAGATCAGTACAAAATTGTGCGTGTGTCAAGGACAGTATTTATCATGGGGAAGGTAGGTAGTTGACAAGGGAATAGCCATGTCTTTTGACTTTAAGAAGATTGTACTAATCTTTTGCTTTTCAGGAACCCTCTGAGTCTCCTTTTACGGCAGTGATAAAGGGACGAAGTAATTCATTTGTTGACTGAAAAATCTGGAATGGGATGAACCTTTCTTAGAAGTCATTAGTGTCAGGTTAGTCTGAGGAAGAAAAGAGGGCGTAGGGTATCAGCAGAATCAAACTTGTCTGCCGAACAGGTGTCTCTGTCTCAGAAACAGAAAACAAAGATACTCATTTCTCCAAGCCTTTTGAATTCCAATGGATAAATGACCTGCTGGGAGGAAAGTTGGAGGCCAGCACCACTTTTTGTAAACAGTGCTGTTGTGGTGTAGTTGCCCTCCTATCTAGCCTCTGAGGGATATATGAAATGCAGTGCCAGGGATATCAGCCCTCTTACATTACTATTGTCCCTGCCCTTAATGGAACCAGGGAGAAAGCAGGGGTTCTTCCTTTCCGATTTTGTTATCGTGTTCTTCCCTGCCCTTCTGTTTTAGTGAGTGCAGGAGGGCTAGAGCTATCATGAGCTTTGAATGACTTTGCTCGTGGTGAAGAATGTAGGTGGGGCATGTTTTTCACACAACCAAAAAAAAAAAAAACCCTTAAGCTTCTGTAGCAACTGCAAAACATCGTGCAAATCCTGTAGTTTGGCATCTCTGTAGGTATCTTTCAAATGTAATCTTTTGTTTTATATTAAGTACCTTGAGTTTTAAATGGTCATATGAGGACGTAAGAATAGCTATGCTGGGTCAGGCCAAAGGTCATTCCAGCCCCAGACCCCTGCTTTGAACTGTAGCCATAAGCAGATGCATATGGAAAAATAAAAACAGGGAAAGCATATGTGATATGTCTGCTGATACTCTCCCAAACTCCCAACTATTTTAAGGTGAGAAACTTGCTGATCTGGATATAGTTTGTGGATTTCTCTTACATGAAACTGTTCAGTCCCACCTTGAGCTTGTGCAAACTTTCAACATTCACAAGACTTCTTTAACAAGGAGTTCCACAGGTCTGCTACCTGTTATGTGAAGAATTACACCCTTTTATTCCATTTCAACCTTCATCAACTTCATCTGATGCTCTTGAAAGAGACAGTGAACAGCTGATCTCCATCTACCATCTCCATCCATGCATGTCATGATTCTGTAGGCTTCTTTCACATTCCTCCTCAGATGTCTCTTTCCATGCTGAAGAGTTCTGCCTCCCTTAGTTCTACCTCAAATCAAGCCAATCTTGTATTCTTTTTTTTTTTTTTTTGATTCTTCTATTCTGAGTCTGCTACTGTCTTTCAGAACAGTATCCTCCTAGGATTTAAGAAGTAGCCAAACTATTGATTTATTCAGTGACATAATGACCTCTGTTTTATTCTTCTGTAGTTATTCCTAATGCTTTAGTTGCTTTTTCTTAACAGCTGTTGAGCATTAAGCTGATGTTTTCATAGAATTATCTGCTAGTAGTAATAGGTCAGAAACCATTGTTTTATGTGTGAAGTTACTATTTTTTCCCTGTGCGTCACTTGTCATTATAACCTTTAGCATTAAATAAATATCACCTTGCTATACAGATAGAATCTATACCAGTGACTGATGTTTTGAACAATTTTTACTTTGTTCTCAAAACTGCTATGCAGTGATAGCTTTCTAATAGATGATGTTCATATTTGCTGTATAGCATGTAATTGCCAAAGGGAACTGAACACCATTTAAAAAACTGTCATAAATGATAGGCATTTGCAGCCTAAAACAGAATGATGATATTGCTTATTTGAACCTTAACATTAGAGGTTTACTAGATAGATCAGGTTGCTTAGGACCTCGTCTTTGAAGGTGGCTGTGCTTTGAGCAGGAAGCTAGACCATAGGAACTTGAGGTTCATTCCAACTTATTCTATGATCCTGTGATTAGAGCTTTATTATGAAGCAAAAAAAATTGAAAAAGCTGCATGGTATAGTACGTATGATCAAATAAAGATACTAGGTTACTAACTGTGATTTATTTATTTATTTCATTTTAGCCTGAAGATGAAACCATAGTTGTAGGCATGACCAATGGGGTGCTAAATGTTAAACATAGAAAACCCAAAGAAAGCAAAGAAAAGTCTCAAAAGAAGAGACAGCCAGCATATAGAACCTATGTAAAAGGAAGAAATTACATGCCAAAACAGGTATGGCAGGGTGAGAAAATGTGTAGCGAAGCTCTCCTCAAGATTGTTTTTTGTTGTTTTTTTTTTTTTGCTGTGTTGAAGAAAGGGAGGGAGGGAAGATACGAAGACACATAAGCTTCTTCATGATAATAAAATATTTAACCCATTGTGTATGTGTTTGCCTTACTCTGAACTTGTCTTTCAATTCTAGGAGGATTTCTATGTCAGTAAACCTGGAAAATGTGTTTTGAGGAAGTATGATAAGCTGCTGAAGAGCTTTCAATCGTCCAAGGCCCTTGATGCAGTACTGGAGGTAAGACTCTGTTGTGTCGTCTTATCAAAGTTGAGTTCTATCATCTGAAATGGATTTTTATTTATCTCAGACAAACTTTATTCTAGTGTAGAACTAGAAAGGAATCAAACCTATATGGGTTCCTCGTGCATTCTTATTTATTTATTTGCAAACTGGTATCAAATGTTTTGTGTTTGAAGATGGTGCTTGATACTAAACTCTTAAATATGTCCAGCCCCACATCAGGCTGTATACTCCTGAAGTTACAGTTGCAGTCATGCAGGAACTGAATCGCAGAGGGACACTAAGGAGTGCGCTTGCAGGCCGAGATGAGAAGCAAATTAGTCTCCTCCTTACATTTGTGACAAGGTATATATGTTTTTTTTCCTAAAAAATTTTCTGAGTAGTTACTTTGAGGCCTGTATTTCTTGTTAGTTTTTGCCATGTAGTCTCAAGAGATGGGTGGAACACTTGGTAGTCTTGAAATCTATATGCCTTTTGCTTTCTGATATCAGGGTCTAGGATTTCAGCCAGAGTACTGAAATTTACATGTTAGCACAAAACACATTTGCTGATGAGAACCACAAAGAAAGTATATCTTGCCGCTTTGCCTGATAGTCTACCTCTAGTACTGCTATTTTCTTTGTCTTGATGAAACTCATTTCTACATGTACATGATGCTTTTACTTGTCTTCCAAACCTCACTGCCTTCCCCACAGAGGGAGGGTAAATACCACATGTAAGTTTTAGACTCTCAGCTCAGACTCCTGCTTTGTGAGGCTTCTTTAAGAATCACAGAATCACAAAATGGTTGAGGTTGGAAGGGACCTCTGGAGATCATCTAGTCCAACCCCCCTGCTCAAGCAGGGTCACCTAGAGCACATTACACAGGATCGCGTCCAGGCAGGTTTTGAATATCTCCAGAGAAGGAGACTCCACAACCTCTCTGGGCAACCTCTTCCAGTGCTCTGTCACCCTCACATTGAAAAAGTATTTCCTCATGTTCAGATGGAACTGTCTGTGTTTCAGTTTGTGCCGGTTGCCTTGCGTCCTGTCGCTGGGCACCACTGAAGAGAGTCTGGCTCCTTCTCTTGACACCCTCCCTTCAGACACTTGTACACGTTGATAAGATCTCCTCTCAGCCTTCTCTTCTCCAAGCTAAACAGGCCCAGCTCTCTCAGTCTTTCCTCATAAGAGACATGTTCCAGTCCCCTAATCATCTTTGTCTTGTCTTTCTGTATGTGTGTGAGAAAACCACTTGCAACTAGTTAGTGGAAGGAGGAGGGCTGTTAGCAAAAACAGTAAAACTAGGATGTGTTCTAATTTTGCAGGCGTGTGATTGAGCCTAGATTTACTCCTGTACTGGTAACTGTTGCAGATATGATCACTGGTAAGTACAACATAAAGAAGATTCTCAAAGCCCTAAAGCTAAGCTTAGAAATAAGGTGTATAAAGTACTGTATTTTTTTAAGAAATCACACTTGTATGGGTTATTTTATAAGTATAAACTCAGTGGTGAAAGAATGATCCAGATAACTTTGATCACACTCAGTATCTGAGTCTGACTTGTGATGACTGCAGAAAGCTCTTCATCAGCACTAAACATCTCTGATACTTTGTATTTCTGTACTTATATAGTACAAGTGACTTCAGCTTCTCCACTGAGATGGTAAAAAGACTATTTGAGGTAGTAAAAATTTCTGCTTCTGTTAGTTTAACTTATTACTGTGAGAATATACCAATAATTAACAGTTTTTAGAACGCCATTAAAGTTGTCTTATTTGTCCACAGCATTTGACTATTGTTAGGCTCCTTAAATTTGTATCTTAACTAGCCACTATAATTTTCATGTCTTTATAGATGTGTGGACTATTAAATGACTGTTTCTTTGCAGACATTTATCAGCCTGTGGTTGGACAGTCAGTGCTTGTTGATAAACAGTTCTTGAGACTTCAGGAAGCCATAGGAAAAGAGATTGACTATCAAGAGGAATTACTAGAAGTTTTGGGAATGATGGATGCACTATTTGCTACTTTGACTAAGAAGAGGGCTGCTTACCTAGAAGAGAACAAAAGTAATGGTCTTACAAAGACTCTGGAACAAGATATGAATAACTGATAACCATCACAGGAAATTGTCACAAAAACTGTGTGGACTTGAAATATATGACCTGATCTCCTGGTAACTTTTTATAATAGCAGCTTTCAAAATACTCCCTCTCTGCAGAAGTTCTCTTGCAGAGTGTGTTTTTGAAGAGGCTGAATTATTGAAAACAGAGAAAAAAGGACTCTTTCAAGATTTTTCCATGTAATATTTTTTGAATAACTGAATTTTAAAGTTTTATTCCAAAGCTATTTAACTTTTAAAGTGTTTTGTTCATCTAATACTAAGTCATTATTTGATTTAGAGAAACAGTCAACAACTTCCACTTTTTATTCATCAGAAAATAATTGAGGTTTGTCTAATTTTAATGTGTCAACAGCCTTGTATAAGAATTGGTTAATATCCAGTCTCAGGTACTTGGACACAGGAATAAAACCGAGTTTAAGTTTGATATAACTTGACTGCATTGTGTTTTCTCTCTCTGCTTAGTCTCCACCTCAAACTTTCATGAATTCATAGGAAACAACACGATGACGTAAGAAAATGAGTGCACATGATTTTTTTTTTTAGTGCAATAGAAGAAATATGCTCATGTTTATTGAAAAACTTGCCAGTTTCTTTTTTTTTTTAAAGATGCATATACCTTGATATGAACTTAATTCTCAAGAAAATAGATAATTATTTAAGGGAAATGAAATGGGAAATAAATTCAAATTAAATTCACTTAGTGAATAAACAAACTCCACATCAGTGAGGAATATCAGTTAAGTAGAATTACTTTTTTGCATTTTTGTGAAGTCCTATAGCTTTTGTTGTACAGTAAATGTAATACAAGCCTGCCTTGTTATCAGTATGTATTTGAGTGCTGGGGTAATTGCGTACTTAACTTCAAGCAACACTGGAGTAAGATAGTATACTTTGGAAAGATGTGTTGGGTGGCCTTGGATATACCCATGTGGGAAGACAGTAAGGTAAAACTTTGTTCTTAACCTGTTCCTGTGTTTTGTGTTTTCCCTAGGGCTGAAATATGGTTGAGATAATATGATCTTCCTGCAACAGGAATTTGCTCATGTGTGACAGTGAAAGATGGTAGAAATAACCTGAACAATTCTTGCAAGTTCTGCATAAAATCTTAACCATCTTTGACTAAAAACTGTGGAGCAGTATCTGGTCAGCTCTTAAATTAATTTGTGAGCAATATACATTCCTGGCTACTGTTTTTTGCAGGTTGTATTTTGAAGTCTTAGGGGGATTGTAGATAATAGTAAGGAGTGTATTCATAAGTACTTACTTTCTGCAGTGCTCACTGTATTATTTTTAATGTATTTCTGTTAGTTTACTTGAACTTTCTGATGTTTTTTAGCAAATCAGTATGTTACTTTTAACTATGTAACTTAATCAGGCAAAGTCTCTTAGAAGACTTCAGAATGAAACTTCGGGGTGGATTGTGTTACCTTGCTCAATTCCCTGTATTCCATGACACTTCAGTACTTTTTGTAGTTGAAGGTGGATATTTATGTTGGCAGCCTGGTGTTCCACTGCCTGAGGACCATTCATCTTGACATCAAATATATGAATATCATTAGTAAAAATTCAGACTATCTTTAGATAGTCTCATAGTATATACCCATTGTAGTGCCTTGGAGTTTGATGTGTTGCTAGTACACCCACAGAAAGAAATTAGATTAAAATAGCAATTAGTTTATGGTCTTAGAGTAGCTTAACATGAATGGAAAACCTTGTAATAAATTATTCTGCAAACTGAGCTTGGCAAGCTTGAACTGGCAGCAGGTGTGATTTATCATCTGTACGAATGGAAATTTGATAAAGATGGAAAAACAAATGCTGCTTAAGACCTCTATTTCTGAGAAGACTACTAAAATTACATTTTGGAGACTCTTATCCACCTGACCCTACAGATTTGCTGGTACTTGAGTGGAAGAAGCCAGATGTATCATGAGTTCTACTGGATTCACTGTCTCCGTGTCGAATGCTAGCATTCGTTCAAGTGACACCTAGTCTGTTTGTCAAACTTGTCTGTTGTGTTCCTGCTCTTGTCCATTATGAAAATTATTCTTGTTTCTTTTTCTTCCTCATTTAGTAAGATTTGTTTTTATTATACAAGGTTTTTTCAATACTTATATAACTAAGTTACAGAGGAATCAGACTAAGGTTTTATTATTAGCAGTGAGGCTCCTATTGTTTATGTTCTGATTTTATTTATCTGTAATTTTATTTTAAAAAAACCTTCAAACTTCAGCATTGTGATAGACTGCCGTTGAATAAGACAGTGAGAAACAAAGCTTTTGTAAATAACTTAGTCTGCATTTTTTTTCTGTGCATTGGTAAATGTTTAAAATGCATTAATGCAATGTCAAACCTGTTTATTTTTGCTGTTTTACAGGCAAGCCTAAAGTTCTTGTAATTTAATCATTTTTCCAGAAGTATGTTATCTTGTGCCCTGGAATCTAATATTCTTAAAGCACTAAGATGGAATGGGATGAATTGTAGTAGTTAATCGTCCATTGGATTGGAAGGGGGGTAGTGCTGGGTTTCCTGAGGACAGGGAATTCTACATTTTTCTCTAAGATCGTGGATTTCTTGCACACAGCATCTTCCTTGACTTCTGGGTCATTTGAGAATTACCAGGTTGGTTTGGCTTTGAAATATTATTAATATACCTTTTCCCAGAGCAGCAAGTTTTAGATGAAATGCACTTTAACTTTTTTGAAATCCTTTTCATAAGAAGCATTTTGTAGCTGTTTTATTTAAAAGAGGAAAAAAAAGTCCCCTTTTCCCCCTATTTCAGAATATTGTTATGCCTGTGAAGCACTGTTAGCATGGAGGCTTCTGCAGCCTAATGCAACCAGAAATACACTGGGTTTCTAAAAGAAAAGTAAATGTAACACTTCTCTTTTCTCTTCTTCAGCCACCTGAATTAAGTGGGAGGAAGAGAGAGAGGAGCTGGTTGGTTGTTTTTGGCAAACCTTCAAGTGAGCATTTGTCAGGAAAGATGCTGATCTCTTTTCCTTTGACTTCTTCTGATAATGGCCTCTGATAACGAGTGAAGCTTGTATTGCTAAGTTACTTAAGTGTTCAAAATTCATGGGGGTTAATATGTTTGTATTTCAGCAGATGTGCTTTGAAGACCATGCCACTAGAATTTCCTAATTTGTATTAGCTGAGTTGTTCAAAGCTGAGTAGCTAATCATGAAAAAGCAGAAAATACCAGCAATATATGTGCTCTAATGTTATGACTTAGTGATATAAAGGGCTTCAAAAATAAGAGACAACTGAAACAAACTTTAAAAAAATCTCAGAAAGCATTTTGAGTGGGACTGCCTACTTTTTTAATAGTGTACTTTGTATTTGGGCTATCTTAACTGATGTTATCCCTACTGCCTTACTAGGGTTTGCTTTACTATAATGTAGCATACATGTTTCCATCATAAAATGGAACACTTTTCTGGTTGTTTACCATTCAAGTGGTGTGGGATTGTAATTAGCATCTTAGAACTGAGTGTCATTTAAGTCTGTAGCATATAAGTGAAAATGCTCTGTGCTAACAGTACTGTGAGAAACTAGGCTGTAAACCATGGTAGCTCACTAGCTTCTTTATGAGCCCTCTGTACAGAAGTGGTAGAATAATATTTGAATGGTAAAATCATCTCTGCTTGTTCCTGCAGGAGGAGGCTTCCGAACTCAATTTTTGTGTGTGCCTTGTGAAAGCAAGAACCACTGAAGTACTTTACTAGTGCTGGAGGATAGCCATTTAAAACATTGTTTTAAATAATTGCAAGCTTTGGTCTTGGATATAAAGAGCTTATAATTAAAATACTACATTTCTTTTGTACCGAACTGCTGATGCAGTTTTAATAAAATAGTTTTTCGAAGTTGGGTACTCCCTTTGCACTTTTCAGTTTGGATATAGGTTATATTATCTGAACATTTTTATAACTGAATGTCATAAAGTACACTTGTGTACTGTCAAGTGATGCAGAACTATTGAGTGACCATTTGGCATATTGTCTCACAGCTCTGTGCTTGTTTCCCCTTTTATAAAATACCAGATCTTTGCCATCCTGATGCAATGAGTTTTGACACTTAGATCCAGAAAGATTAAAGGGATGGAGAATGAAGGGTGCTTGTCCTTTTGTTTAGCATTATTAGCTTTACCTGATTTTTGATAAGCCATTAAGAATTTTAGTGATGAAGTCGCAGGTGACAACTCCTTGGTGTTTTTTTAATAGATAATGTACCTTTTATGAGATAACTGTGTATGTTCACTTTCTTAGGCAATTTAAAGATTAACTTCCAGATGAATGAGGACATTACTCATTGCAAATGGAACTTTCCAGTCACTACATGAGGATGGACATTTAACTGAAGCCCACAGCATCAAGGGAAACTTCTGGGTACCAGTAGCATATAAAATAAGTCAGTCTGGTTAGCTTTTTAAAGTTTACTTGACACAGTAAATATTGTTTTAAAATAAATTTGCCTTGCCAAATAAGATAAAAACAGGATTTTTGGATGCAACAGTTTGTACTCTTTTTTTTTTTTTTTTTTTTATTACAGGGAATATTTATGTTCCTAAGTGTGTTTGGCATTGTGCACAACTAACCTGTATACTGTCCCCTTCTGCAGGTAGAGGGGGACTGACTGATACTCAAAAGCACATTATTTGTGAAGATGCATTGGTAATGGTGGTTGCTAAAAGGGGATTATACAAAGCACAAAGAATTTGACACAGAAAACAGTAAAATGTGAAGAGGAAGGGTAAAGCTGTGAAAGTGTAATATTGTAATATTGAAGTGGCTGATCAAGCAATTTCTGATTGCTTAATTTGGCAGGAAGAGCTAGGAAATGGATGGATATAAACCAAGATGGAAATGTTCTTGCTCTGTGTGTATCAAGATGCAAAACCTCTTGGCTGAAGTCCTGCATGATTTAATACAAGCTCTTACAAGAAACTTGTTTTAATTCTGTTACTATCTCAAGGTATATGCTTATTCCAGAAGAGAATCTACCCTTTAGTGTTTGACCACTCTTGAATGAAATATGTTACTGTTTACAGAGTTACCACCTTAATCATTGAGTTCTGGAGTTGAGAGAACTCAAATCTATTCATGTAGTTGCAACAGTAAATGGAAAAATTACACATCTTGGATCTGAAGTTTTGATGCACAATACCTTTTCCTATGCTCTCTGATCATTTAACTTTCTGCCAAAGATCTTTTGTTTTAGTTTTGAAATCTCATGAGTTCACTGACAATTTAAAAGCCTGGGCTTGTGTGAGGAAAAATCTCAAGTGCATTAAAGCAGGATCAAAACATCTCTTAAAAAATAAAAACAAAACTCGCCCTTTCATAGATTCCAAAATTTCTTCTGATCCTGCTCAGAAGCATCAGAAGTCCATGTGGATGGAGAATTTGTCGTTGCTTTTGCCAGTAATAGCAGTTAGTGTTCAGAATCTGACATGTCTCTGCATTTAAAAACAAACAAACAGAACCTTTTAATGGCTCTAACGATGCTTGTGCAACACAGGCTGAGCTGCTTCTGGCAAATCTTGCCAAATATTTGGTTTTGATCTGCATATGTACTTGAGCTCAGGGTTTGTGTGAGGGTTACAGTTGCAATACTGAGCCGAGACATTTTTGCATTGTCCTAGATAATCATAGGCTGCCTTTCACTGATATTGTATGGTTGGATACTGTGACCTAATATACTGAAATAGTGCACAGTAAAGAAGTCAAACTTTTTGCGGAAAAACATCATATTTTTTTATAGGATACCACAAGTTCACTATAAGTTTTGTAGCACCAGAGAAAATTTTCAGGGAAGATCACACAAGTTTTACAGTTGAAAAACAGGAAAAGACAGCTTTGTTTCCTGAGCCACTGTTCTTAAGTAGGCTGTAGCCTCAAAATGCTTGAATTGAGAATAATAGATGACCTCTCATTTCCACGTTTATCATTCAAGCAAAAACTGTGCAGCACACCATGAAAAAATGGAGTAAACTTTAATTAATGACATATAACTCCTAGGCAGTGGTTGTTCTGCCGATGCTAAGCTGCTCTACACCGTCTAAAGGCAGTCTCTAAAGTGTATGTGCTGTGATACTTGAATGTGCTCTAGCAAAACTTCTGTATACTGCATACATAGTCTCAGTGTATACTACATGTACATAATGCTTGTTTTCATGATGGAAATCCTATAGAGGATTTTCTCTGGAATTGAGGTCTAAGTCAGTATCTTAACATAATGCTACTAGTTTGGGAAATTACATAAATTACAACTCTTAACTACTACTTTTCATAACTTTTTGCAGTAAGGAAAATTTGGAATTGAAATCATGAAATTCTACAACTGCTGCAGATAAGTTTATGCTCTTCTTACATAGTTGAATAACATGCAGTTGGATATCTTGCAGGTAAGATGTGGCTATATTCAGTGGTAAGTGAAGCAATCCTTAGGTATGCTTTCAATAAAGTGCGTTGGGGTTAGATGTAGAGCAAGGATGCTATAAATCAGTAATGTTTTTGTTGTAAGCCATCACTAACCTGGCTGAGCCCAATCAACCTGTGTCCCTCATTCCTTCTCCTTGTAAATACAACTTTCCAAAGTCAAGTCCTGATCACACTGTAGCCGATAGGTGTTTTACCTCCGAGACCTCACGGAGCTGTGGGCTGAGTCCTAAGAAGTAAGGCACAGAAAGACTTTGCTTTCTTGTACTCTGAGTAGATGTTTGCCGGGATGATAAGCTACACAGAGTAAACAAATGAAAGGTCTCACATTTTGAAGATAGACACACACCACATAAAGCCATGAGGCTCTTTAATTAAAAAAAAAAGAAGGGGGGGGAAGGGAAGCAGAAGGAGGTTTTTCGTTTCTTTACCTCTGCTGCATGGAGGTACCTTCATGACCTGTGCTCTGTTGCAGCAATCTAATATATTTACTTTTTAAAAAGGCTGGTGAAATTATTATACATTCAAATGTGTGGAAGTAAGTGAATTACAGGTCTGTAATTGCCTTAAGGGCATCTGGTAAAAAGACCAATCACTAAGAAGTTTGAATTTTTGATAATGAAGTTTGAGTCTGGTTGTAATTTTGTGCTCTTAACTAGGAGCTTTCAATGTATTTACAGCTTGAATGCAGCTTTGCTATTATTTTGAAAAACAACATGTGGACCTTCTAGTATCCGATATGAGGGAAATGTTGGCCTGAATTCATTGGCTGTTTATGTCCGTGGTGTGTGGGGGGGGGCGGGGGGTTGTTTTTTTTTTTTTACACTGTCAACACAGATACTATCAACACAGAATATTAACACTTAATGTGTCTGCTATTTTTGTCATATGTGGTTGACAGTTTAAAAGGCAAACAAAAATCCTAGAGTTAATGGAAATGTCAGTCTGAGAGAGACTCCAAAGGGTGTCACTTGCTTCATTCTCTGCACTGAAGCAGGGAGTAAGCCTGCATAACTGATCTCATACTGTTCCTTTAAACCCCTAAAAGGAAGACTTTGATCTCTTTACCTGGTGAGCATTAGGGAAGAAATGATCTTTTACTGTTGCTTTTTCCTAATACCTACCTAACCTAATCTTTGAAATGTCAGCTGACTTTTTTTGTCCTACGTCTGGAGAACGGCAGATCACAACTGTATGTGTTGGGTTTGTAGTTGTTGGGTTTTCTTTGTTTGCTTTTAATAGTGCTCCCATTGCTGCGCTTGACTAAGGAAAGAGTTCAAGAAGGTATGACTTGCAAGTATCCTAATGGGTATGAGAAAAGGGCATAGGATGGAAAAGAGGTATGGCAACAGAGCATGCTTTCATCTCAGAAGATACTTTCTGAGGACTTGTTTAACATTCTGACAGTTGGCTTAGTTAATTTTAAGCTGGTAGCATTGCTCAATAAATCAATTAGAACATAGTTGGGCTCTAATTCTGGACTGAACAGACCAAGCTCCCTCATGTTTTTTCTTCTCTTCCCCGGGTTTGTTTAGGACACGCAGGAATACACAGCTACATGTAGTGTTCTGGCTGATGCTTCACCAGCACCAACTAAAACATATAGTAATTTGTCTCTCAGGTCTTGCTTACAACATGAGAAATTTTTCATCCCCACGGCATTGCATTAAAATGTTGATGTTGCAAAGAAAATAAGCTGGCCACTAAACAGGACAAGAATTACTGAAGTGCAGCAAGAGAGCTCTAGGCTTCCCGCCTCACTCCTCCCTCCCGTGCGGAACAACGCACCTGGGAGGGCGCCGGGCGGGGGGGCGCGGGGGGGGCGCGGGGCCGCGGGGCTGCAGCCGCGCGGCGGCCGGGAGAGGGCAGCGCGCTCCGCCCGAAGGCGCTGCGGGCCGCGGGGCGGCCTGGCGCGGGGGGGCCCGGGGCCGCCCTTTCCCCCCGGGACTATCACAGCGCGGCTCCGTCGCGGTCCCCGCGGTCTAGCGGGGCCAGGCGCCCCCCCCCCCCCCCCGGCCCGGGCTCCGCGGGCGCAGCCCCGGCGGCGGCAGCGCCGCGCTCCTCCCTCTGTCCCTCCGTCCGCCGGCAGCGCGGGCGGCGGCGCCGGCCCGGGGCGCCCCTCGCAGGTATCGCGGCGCTGCCCCTCCGCGGGGCGGGCACCTGCCGCCGGGGAGCCCGCGGCGCGGGTAGGTGTGGGCCGGGGCCGGGGCCGGGGCCGGGGCCGGGGCCGGGGCCGGGGCCGGGGCCGGGGCCGGGGCCGGGGCCGGGGCGGCCGCGCTTCCCCCGCTGCCCCGCGGCCGGCGCAGCCCTGGCGCCGCGCTGGAGCTGCCCCGCGGCGGCGGCCCGGGCCACGGGGAACCCTGCTCGTGGGCTTTGCTTTACGTTGTCTTCTGAATTCCCCAGATAAGTGGAGAGAAGATTGTTATTCCCCCCCCCCTTTTTTTTTTACTTATTCTTTTCTATTAAGAGCCACTGCTTTTTTGCCCTTCTTTTTTTTTTTTTCCTTAGATCTTGTACCTAAGTGGGTAGGGTTGTATTTTTAATCATAAAAATGCTGGTGTTTCTGAGCTGTAGTAAATGGCATTTTAACTGTTCCAACTGAAAAAAAATGCAAAAGAAAGCTTTCCTAACTGTAAAACTGTGAAAAACAAAATCTACAAATAGATCTTCTTAGTGATTTGTTGTATTAACTCTGGTATGGGCAATTTAGAATTATGGAAGTTTTCAGCCTGAACATTGACTCTTTTTTTTTTTTTTTTAACAGAAAAAGGGTGTAAAAAGCTTCTTATTTTTTTACTGGCTTATTCCTGCCTCTGTATTTGGTATTATACAAAAATGCAGGTGGTTCTTGTAAGTCATTATAAAAGTGCATGAGTGTGTAGAAGCCTCACAGATGACTTAAGTTTTTTGTTTTTCTTTTATAGAGATAATTTTACAGGGTTAACTCTCTTTGCAGAAATAGGATTTCAGGAGTCATTTGAATGAGAGGGACTTTTCCACATAGGTTAAAAAAAAAAAACACTCTATTTTGAGAATTCAGTATAAAAAAATCAACATGTCAAAATTTTGTGAAAAGTATTAAAGTGTTTTTTTCTTCATTCAGGGCAGTGTTTGAATGTTAAATGCAGTAATGAAAGTGTTCACGTAGACTTATCTTAACATTAATCTATCATGAAATTCATCTGTCCTTCTCAGTTGAGTCATGCATCAGGTACTTCTGCCAATACTTTGTTATCGTATGTAATGCAGTAGTAGTCTTTTTCTCCATCTAAAATTGCTGCTGTTATTCAGGAGAAGTTCCTATCATCTCCCCTGAGAATCGGTCCTTTATGGGGCTCGTTTCAGAAGGATGTGGTATGTAAAATGGCTCAATGTTCTTTCATTCTGAATAACGCGTTAAACAAGAGTTTATACCAGGATATAGGAAGGATAGCTTGTGACTAATATAGTGACTGAGAAGATCCAGTTCCAATTTTCAGCTTTGCTACCAGCTCTCTACGTGGCCTAATGTCAGTGGGTCGACATCTGTGTGTCTTGATTTCTAGCTTATAGAAGAGGGGATGCTGTAATCTTTGGGCAGCACACATTTTTTCTGTGCCCACTACAAGTAAGTCTTTTAGGTGGTAACATACTATGTAGCACAGCAAGTAGTGGTTTTATTACAATGAGTGTTTGTGCCCAAGTATTAAATCTACAGAGGTCTTTATCTGCACCAGCAGTTTTCATGCTGTTTTGACTAAAGCCCTCCTTTTTTTTTTCTATTCTGTATTAGCTTGGATGTTATTACACCCACGGTGTCTTGTCACCTTTTAGGAATGCTTTTCAGAATTTTTGTTAATGTTGTTGGTTGAAACTCTTTGAAAATTGCACACAAATTTTTCGTTAATGCCCTTTGCCATTAATGCCCTTGTTGAGCTGTATGAATTATCTTACAGGTTCAGCATCATTCAGATACTGAAAACTGGCAATAAGCAGGTACCCCTAAGCTACCTTACTGATTAGAGGAGGGCTCTGAGGTGGAATAGTCTTTCTTAGTGGAAGCTGCTTCTGTGAATATCAGAATTATATCTAATGACTTTGGTATCAAAAATTTATTTCTTATTCTTAATGGTTGTAGAGTTTGTTATGCCTTGCACATTAGTAACATAATTATGTGATCAAATTTTGCTTGCAGAATCATTTACATACTAGTTACAGTATCAACTAAAAAAGAAAACCACCTTGATTCTGTGAGTTAAGGCTGAATTAACAGAGGTGGCAGCTGGAGAGAATATCTCTGTTATTTATATGCTATATGCACATGTTTGAATGCATATATCAACCCCACAGTCTCTGGGTCCACTTCCTTGCTATTCTGTCAGTGAAATGCACAAGTGCACACTCTTTAATGCATCTCTTGTATACGGCAAGTATGTGGATGTTGTGGAGTACTTGTGAGAAAGGGAAAAGAAAGGGAGTTCATAGGGGGTTCACAGGTTTTGCTCTGGCGTAATGGCTTCACTGTATGTAAAATATAAAGTAATAATTTCTAAAAACCGTTACAAAAATTCTTCATTTAAAAAAAATCTCTCAAAACTGGCATTAAAGGAATATTGTAGGTGAGACAGAAGTCTGACAATGGTATCAAACAGACTTAAGTTTGTTTTAGTGATTTTACATATGTATCAGTTTTCTTTTTGTCTTTCAGTAATGTATAAGCTGAGTTTCACGTTTCTGAGTTTTCTAAAATCTGGAGCTCCATTTTATTTTTAGTTGAAATGAAAATACTACTTTAAGAATGTTAATACAGGAATGCATAAAGACTCTATTCTGCCAGCCTAAGGAACAGGCTTTTTTTCTATGAGTCACTTTTCTAGAGTTGTTTTTGTATATTAATACCCAAATCTATTTTTAAAAGTTTAAAAAATGTAACCCTTTTTGGAGACTCTTTATTTTCTCTGCAAAGGAGCACAGAATGGCTGTGGCTTTAACAAACTGAAGAAATACGATAGCCATGAAGGGAGTGACATTTTTTGGAAGAAGATGTAAGCTTCTTTTTGTCTCAGATTGTTGAAATGAGGGCTATATTAAAAGGCGTTTGGCTACATTTCTCCTGTTCACTTGTTACGAGAACAACTAACGTGTGGTGAAGTAATCAAGACTAATGCAAGCTGCTTCATTATAAATTTAATAGATAACGGTTTATTTTACCTCTTGCTCTGAATACTATTGGAAGGAAGTATATGCGTGTTCTTGCAAGTTGCTAGCTGAGGGCCTTGCTTTGTTTACCCCCACATGCTATAGATTTTTATGAGAACTAAGTATAAAAATGTGAGATTATATCTAAAAATTCAGCTATAAAGTTACAAATCTATGGATTTTGGAATGTAGTATTTATCATACATTTATTTTCAGCTTGCTACTTTTTTTTTTTCTTTTAATTCCTCTAAGGTCTTTTAATCGGGTCCAGAGCAAGGATCTGCGCATAAAAGAACGTTCTTTACCAAATTAGACCTGATCTCCGTGCAGCATGTCTCCTGGTACTTTAGAAGCCATGACTGAGCCTTTTGATATACATACGTAACTCTGATGGAATCTGTAAATCCAAAAATACACTTTGGTTTGGTTGCCATGTTTGTTGAAATGGAGCACTTTGAACATTGTTAATGGAAACTTGCTGGTTTATGAGTACTGTGCTAGAATCTCACAGTTTTTGAAGGATATTAAGATATGAGAAGTGTAAAAACAGTATGATGTACAATAATTCATATTTATCTGAAGTGATTTCATGTGGGCTGATATAGCACTTAGCTTGTAGGGACTATTGCGTGACAAATAATAAGAGAGCAATGATAACAGTGGTGTGTAACACAGTCATCAGGTGGAAGAGAGCTAGATAGAGGTTATCTTAAAATGCTTGTGCTACGACTTTTACAGTGCACAGGATATTTTGCTTAGAAACAGATGCTAGTTTTTAAAGCAACACAAATGATGCACTTGACATGCCTGCTTACCTTCCAGTGGCCTCTGGGTGGGACGTACCCATACTTTCTTGTTGCTCCAGGTGATCAGAAATCAAGACTTAATGTGCTTGTCTTAATGGTAGTAATGGGACTGTAATTCTCAATGTTTTATAGACATGAGTCTAAATAGGTCCACCAATTAAAAAAAAAAAAAAGAAAGGAAGAAGAATTAAATTCTTCAGGCACCTGCAAAGTATCACTGGTGGATTATTTACATAGCTTGACAGTTTTGACTTTGTCATTTGCTTTACAGTCTATGAAGCAGCAGTAGGTCTGTGGTACCGAGGTGTGGGATTATGGTCCAAAAGGAGAATATAGGGAGTAGGGTCTAAAGATCTCATGTTTTGTTAACTTTGAAGTGATCTGTGGAAATGTGAAACATATATTTTATACTGCTCCTTATACTTTGCAGCAATTTGCAAGGCTTACACAACCTGTTCCCTGGTCCTACTTAATGAGCCTTGGGGGCTCATGACGACAGCAGTGGAGCCCTGAGTTAAGTCCATATGAGTACAGCAGTCTGGTCACAGAGCAGGATCAAAGCCTGAGTCCTGTTTTCACGTGCTCTGCTCCTTTCTCCCACTGTTATACTCTTTATTTACATGGAAGAGGAGAAAATAGAATTCTGAGCTGGAAGCCCGGTTACTCTAGGATCCAGAAATACCCTTTTTTGTGTCTAGAAAAATGCTGATGATGCACAGTAGGTGCTAAGATAGTTACAGTGGACCTGGAGGGAGAGTATTTTGGCTGCTGAAGGGTCACCTTCTCAACCAGTAGAAATACCTTTATGCTGAGATTTATGTAATGCTTTCCCTTATCTAATTTCTTCAGTGTGTACAGAGTGAAAAAGTTTGATAGCTGGCAAATTTTCCATTAAAATGCAGTTAGGCCAGTCTCCAATGCTTTTATTTTCCAGTAGTGTATTTCCTTCTTCTGGTCTTTCTAACATTGACATGTCTCGATACTTGGGGAAACCATTCTATAAAATGCTAAAATCTGTAATGTTGAAAGAAAATGGATACATAAGATTCCCACAATTGGCAACCAATAAATAAAATATTGGGAGAGGAAGAGAAAGTTGTTGGAGGGATTATTCAAATATGTTGCATCTTTTGTTAAAACACAGCTATACTTGTGGATGTTCATGTCGATAAACTTGAGCTGGCCAGGAGACCAGAAATAGTATTTGTCACAAGGTCAAATGGGAGACTAGAGATTTTAAAAATTGTTAGGTAAATTATTTTGTTTTAAAAAATGTATATTCTTTGTTGCATATTCACCTCTGCTTGCCTGAAACCTGTGCTGCAAGTCTCTCCAGTTTACAGCGCATCACAACAAATGCTTCCATTACATTTCCTGCTAAATTGAATCAAACTGGAAGCCAAAAAGGGATTTTTTCTGTGTATAGATGAATCCTGCTTCTGCTGAAATTGTGTGGGCTTGATCTTTGTGGGCAGTGGCTGAAATTGGACCTGTTTGTCTGTGAGATGCCAGTCCTGCTGGTTTCTGTGTCAGAGGCACAGCTGTCAGAGGAACAGATCGAGTTCTGCTCTGTGAAATGATGTGTATCCACGATGTCAGGGAACTGAACCTGGAGCCTGCACTCGCTGTGCAGGGCAACTACTCCTTAGTGGCTCAGAGCCCTTATCTCCATTGCATCTATCAGACCCTGGAGAATCTTCTGCTTTCTGAATTCAGCAGTTCCCTCTTGTACAGAGGAGGTGAGTGGTAGGGCAGCAGGCAATGATATCTCGTTCAGTCCCTTAGTCTGAAACGGAGATTGCAGAACAGCTGCTCAGTGGCCTAAGCTGAGTATTTCCTCTTGACATGTATCCTTTTCTTCCTCTTGCCCCTCCCAGTTGCTTCCAGCAGCCAAGCCCTGGATGGAGGAAAGATGTGAACCACTTGTGTAAAACCTTTTCTAAACAACTGGCACTCTAAGAGTGACAGAAAAGCAGAATTGTTTGCTTAGTGTTGTATGTTGACATTCATGGGTCCTTCTGCAGGAAGCAAAAGGATGATCAGTTTGCTACCCTTTTGCATCCACGAAACATCATTATAAGGAGTTTTATCAGGGGAGTACATGTATAAAATACTGAGTATATTTCAAAGTGGTTATAGTTGGTGTTCAACATCTAATGTCTTCTGAGTGCTGTGCGAAAAAACATTGATCACTTCAGATGACCTAAATGCTCATTTTATTTGTCCATTCAGGATCAATACTGAGCTAGGTGCTTAATATTTCAGAATGGAGACACAAACCCCCAGAGGAGCCACAGTGTAAAATAGATGAAGGGTGAGGGAACTGAAGTTAGGAAGGCATGACATCTCCAGTGAATTTTGTTTGTATTGTCCAATATAAAAGGCTTTTATTGTCCTGCTAGTACAATGATAACCCCCAAAGGAAGGGCTGCATTATGCTTTCTCATGTACACTTGCAGTAGAATAGGAAGACTAGAGGGATGCCTCCCTTCTTCATCCTTTCTTTGAGGGGGAGAAAGATATTTGCATATGCCTCTTGAGGCTGTGGGGGTCAAGCTAGGCATATGATGGAAATAATCCAAAGTAAGTCTTCTTCTGTTGGCATGGCATAATGATTCAAGTGTGCTGCTGTTTTCTTGCAGAAGAGATGATGGAGTTTAATCTGGATATCTTCCTTTAAAGAGGGAAAGCCATTGCTGTTGAAGGGATTTCCTATAGCAAAATAGAGCAATGGTGTAAAACAGCTGGCTGGCATGTAGCAATAGAAGAGCAGTTGTGTTATGTCTCTCATTTCAACCTACCATTAAATGATACCTGTGCCCTTTATGTATGTAATGTGTGTGTGGCAGTAATTGTGAGCTGGTGACAGGTCCAGGATGGAAATTAATGTGCTTTATCCGTTCTGTAATGTGACACTTCTGAAAAGCTCCACCTTGCAATTTTCCTTGTGGAAATAATGTTACAGCTTTTTAGTTTCTCTTGTAACCATGTTTCTTCTGCACAGACAGGAGTGTGCTTCAAATGCTGCTGCTCTCAAGGTTATATTCAGGATTCTGTTGCTGAACAACTGCAGAGCTTTGTCTCTGTCTGTCAAAGCGAGACACCTTGGAGTCAGCGCAGGATTCTTCCTCCATGCATTGAAAATAAGAAACCCCTCTGTCTGAGTCTAGCTGCTGACTAGACTGACTGGATTAGTGTTTGCCTGATACCCTTTTCTTACAATATGAAAGATTGTTTTTGGCTGAACGTTTGTGGCCAGTGATTTTGTAAAGGGTTTTTTCTTTTGTGTTAAAATTGTACTGAAGTCAAACCACAAGAATGTAGCTACTTGTTAATGTCGATGAATTGACAGGCACCATGAGACATTCATTAACAAACTGTGCGCTTTAAAAGGAGCATGTGTTAGGGGGGTTCATTTTTGTTTTTGATGGAAGCTGTGCATTTGATTTTCCCAGTTTGTAGGAAGGGAACTTTTCAAATCCTATCTGACTCATAGGCAGGCTATACCTGTGCATTAACAAGCTATGTGCTGCACAACCATGTTGTTCTTGGAAACTTTTCAACTGTAAAAACAAGGCCACATCTGAGTTGAGACAGCCTCTTCTTAAGACAGACTCTTTTTTGTAGCCTGTTTTGGTAAGTGGAGGGAGATTTGTGCATAGTTGTTGAACCCACCTTGCCATTCTAAAGATGTGAAGTTACTTCTGATATGCTCTTTCTCATTTGTCAGGAATGTTATATTTAGAGTGTGAATTTTGAGGATGTAGCGAGCTTGAAATACAATATTAGAAACCAGTGCTGCAATGATGACTGTAATTATAGTAATTCCACTGATTTATTCTATCAGTAGCTTGCTGTTTAGGTATCTAAGGCAACCTGCCTTGGGGGTATCTTCTATGAAGTTACTAAAATACCAAAACCAGATGCTTGGGATGTTGATGTGGAGTACAAGGTTGCTACAACTACATCTCTAGGTCAAATTTAAAATTCTTTCCTTTGCCTCTAGAGATAAGAAAGGCTACATACAATTCACAGTACTGCATTTGCCACAACTGCAGATGTCTCAGTGTCTTGGGCTCAGCTGTCTGCTGACCTATTTTGTTTACTGTGTCTATTGTGTGAAAAGCACACAGCATGTTAACTAAAACCAGCCACCCCTCCTCCAGCATTATACAGGCATCATTATACCAGCATTTCCTCATTCTGGGGAAATTTAGGCCAACTGGACATATGATAAGTTTAGTATCCTTTATTTCTTTAATCCTGGAAGATGTTAGCTTAGTTTACAAATTGAACGGGATATAATAATATTAATATCTCCTGATTCGATGTGTAATAATTCCACTCATTTATTCTGTTTCTAGATGCTGTGACAATGGAGTTGAGCTGCACTGAAGTACCTCTTTATGTAAGTTCTACAACATTAAGCTTCTGCCCTGAGAGTCGCTTTCTTTTGGATAACAGCTTATTCAAAAGCAGAATGAATGAAACCAAAAACCATTCTCTGGTTGTCTGAGACCTTAGACTGTTGAATGTGGCTGTGTAATGCAGGCATGTGTGGGGATGATGTTTTCAGTACTGTGATTCACTTCTCTGAAGTAAGTTTAAAACCATTTTCCCTTTATGATAATTATTCTCTTCTTTCTTCTTCAATACTCTCAATTTCAGTTTTCAAAAATAGAGATACAGTCTGTGAAGAAGCAATGCTCACTCCCTAGTTTCCCATGGTTTGCATCTGTGTTTTTTTTTCTATAAAATTCAAAATTACCATTCTTTCCACTTCCTTAAGGCGGAAAGTTGTATCTAATCTCAAAAAATGAGTAGGTTGAAATTTGTTAATCAAATGAAGTTTTTCTGTGAAACTTGCAGTAATTGGATAAAATAGGTGAACTCAGAAGAGTTCAAAAGCTGTTTTTAACAGAAGTCAGAACGTGCATCAGTAAAATTTAGTTTACTGGATCCTTTAATTGGGATGTGGGTATGAGGATTAAAACTTTGGCAGTCTAGTCATTATTATTATTAATAAAACATGGCTGTCTTTTTTGGGCTGTTCTGCCTTGGTTTTCAATTAAAATGGTAGTAGCAGGGGTATGTGAATGTTGGTGTCTATGAGGGTAGTGGGAGGCTATTGAATGGGGACCAAAAGGGTAGTGAAAGGTGAAAGACGACAAACAAAACTATTAACTGCTTATTGTAATTAAATGGGGATGGAGAGAGAGGAGTGTAAATCATCTGTACCCTGGAGGCTTGAAAGAACGTAGAATTACTAACCCATCAGCAAGAGTTTTTGTTGTATTTGTCATCTTGGCAGTGGGAACCTCAGGCTGGAGAAAATTAGGTGCAGTTTCTTTAATGGCAAAAAAGACAGAGGGATATTAGTGAGGCCTGTTCATATGATGTCAGTCATATGTGAGGTCTTAAAAGCAAACTTTGAAGGAAAGAATAATCAAAGACATGGCAGTAATGGATAAAATTCAACATGTTTTTATCATAAGTGGTTGTATCAGGCTAACCCCGCACCTTCCCATGATAGATAACTGATCAGTTAGACAAGGGCAATGCAATGGGCTTAATCTGTCTAGTTGCAACTGAAACATTTGATCCCGTGTCTCACAGGAAATTCTTATGTAAGATGAAGAAGGTGGAGATTAATGTTGTAACTGTAAGACAGATAAGGAGCTAGATAAATGGATACTACTATGGATTATATTGCAAAAACAGTTTTAGAGTAGAGAGAGGGAGAGATATTACAAGTGATACTCCTGAAGGATCAGACTTAAGGCCAGTTCTGCATCATACTCTGATTATAACCCTGATGTGAGAGCCAGATGTAGCTCATGAAGTATGTGTAGATTTGTGGATACCATAATATTGGGAGGTACTGGTTAATATTGAGCAGAATTCAGTTATCACATGGGCAGACTGAATTTTCCTGCATTTTATTTACTCCAGTTAATAAGATCATGATACAAAGCTATGTATTTGGAGACTAATAGTGATATATTCACTATAAACTAGGCACTTATTAGAGGGAGGAGAAGAGGACTCAGGGTGTATTAGACAGCGGTAGGATAACTGAGATGAAAATATGATTTTAGCTGGGAACATGTACCCTAAGCTTTGCACTAGTGAAAGCATGTATCAAAACTGAACTTTAGTAAGTTGCTGGTTGTCGTCCACAGCCTCGCACCAGCCACAGTGGGCACATCCCAGACAAATCTCTTAGCTTGTCAGAAGCCTGAAGAGACTGTTTTGAATTGCAGTTATACAGTTGCCAACTTGTTTCCTTGTGAGGGAATAGGGTGAGGTGGTGGCTCTCTGGGAGGTCTGCAGAGATTCTCCCAAGCCTGAGGGTAATGGTGAGATGTAAACTTCCAAAGATGGAGCAGGAGCATCTTCCATGACTGGCACCCTGGGTAAGCCCCAGAAGCTGGGACTCAGATCATTTCTGAACAGTCTCCTACATTTCTCATGGGAGAGTGTGGGGGAGATGTGTGCCTGTGGGAAGAAGGGTATGCAAGTCTTTCAGGGTTTCTGCAGGGTTTGGGAAGGGGCTGTATAACAGTCTAAGATAAATGAGTAAGATCGAAAGTTGTCCTTCAACCTTCATCTAAAACTTGAGCTCTTGGCAGACCTTATAATGGTCATCTGGGGTTGATCAAGTTATTCTGGTGTGGTCCACTTCTGTGCATGGTGGAAGTTAGCAGCTGCAATATTGCATCTTCAGAATCTTTTCAGTCACAATATTGTTCCTAACCTGAGTACTTCTGAGTGCGTCTGGGAAGACTGAAGAGGTCTGTGTCTCTTGAAGTCCTTGAGTCAAGGCACCTTTTTTCTCTTAGTTAGGTCCAATTGCTTCTTCAGTTTTGAAAACTCCTTCCAGCAGCT
This sequence comes from Apteryx mantelli, assembly GCF_036417845.1. Classification (NCBI taxonomy): domain Eukaryota; kingdom Metazoa; phylum Chordata; class Aves; order Apterygiformes; family Apterygidae; genus Apteryx; species Apteryx mantelli. The sequence continues at coordinate 59,282,099 of NC_090020.1, forward strand.
CCTCCTCTATTTACATGACTTGCTGGAGAACACAATCAAGTCAATATTTAAATTAGACATGAAAGTCCATTCTGATTATGAAATTTTTTGAACAGTTTACATTAGGCAGTTCTCTGGCTAGCTGAGCTTGTCTAAAATTTAATGAATGTTCATTGGAAAGAAAGGATAGAGAAAGCATCTCTCAGGAAGACTCTGAGGGAATATGACAAATATTTGCATTTGAATCAGTTCAGGTATTTCTCTGATGTGTTCCAGTCCCTTTTAAAGTGAATAGTGGAACTACAAAATACAATGTAATGACAATTGTATACTGCTCACATGCACCTTGACAAATGTCAGCATCGAACTGTAACATGCTAATTTCCACAAGAATAAAATGGGCATTAGTCCTAAGTCTTTTATATTCAGTCTGTCAGAACAATCTTTCAATGAAAATGGTCAAAAGGTAGGAAATAGTCCTTCCCTCCAGCCTCTGCAAAAGCATAGGTTTGTGTGTGTTCAAGAGAGAGATCTACCACATGCTAGGTCCAAAATTAGGATGCTTTTCATACTGTTTTCAAGCATTCTTTTCATCTGTACCAACTGGATTTTACACCCCTCTTAATTCCAAGAATATCTGTATGACAGGTGTGCATTTTGTGTAAATTATCTGAGAATATCTGCAGCTCTGTGATTATAATACACTTGCTAATATTTTTAAAGATTGTATGCAAGATACTTTTTTGGGTCGGTATATGTGAGCAACTATTACAAAGCTGGAGGATTCACGCAGCACTGTTATTTCAAACTGTTGCGCTTTGTCAGTACTGGATTTCTTCGCAAATCAGTCTGGTCGACTGAGTGACGACTGTTTATTTTTTGTTACATAAAGACAAATATATTCAGAAAGCTTAAGATCTTTGCTAGATAATATGATTTTTGTGAAATGTAATTAAAAAAATACTTATGAAATTACTTAATCTCAAAAATACATTATTTTGATACACTTTTCCTCATATGTAATTTTAGTGGCAGCAATACGATTAAAATCTAGTTACAACACACATAAATGTCATGGTTTAAAAAATAAATGGTAATGAAACAGAAAATTAAATATTTCAAGCACATGTTTTTCAGTTAATTTGAGGAGCCTGTTTCCGGCTTCTAGACAGCAAAATACTGGTAACCACATCACAAAATTACTCCTTATAAGCCAGTCTAATTTTCAGGATTGACTAGCCATGGAGAAACTGATACATAAATAAATACACTAATATCATACATATTGTTCCTTCTTTCAATACTAATGATACATTGTTTAAGTGAGTAGAACTTGGATTTAAATAGCTTTCTCCCTCTTCAATTATGTTTGTATTTTTAACTCATAAAAATGAAATTATATTTATCTGCTCCTTTCTGTAAGGAGAGCAGCAAGCTGAGTCTTTTAATTTTGCAATGTAGTAAACACAGTATGTGGAATGGGACCATACTGCCTTTAGGCAGCCACCAGTATCATTGTAGACAAAAAAAAGTTAAGAAAAAAAAAAGTTTTTTGAAAGATAAAAAGCAAAGTATTTCACAAAGCAGTTTGAAGATATTAAAAATTTAAATATGGCAGTTGTTCCTCCTATTGAAAGTAGTTGCTGGTGTGGAAAAACAAAACTGTCTCATAGAAAAGTCCCTCCTTATTTAATGGTAGGTGACTTTTTTAGAAATGTTAGTGATCATTGACGTTGATCTTTGACATTGGCAAAGAAATATCCTGCTGCTGTGGGGCAAATGGACCGTGGGAGCAGTCAGCTTTCAGGAGAAGATGAGTGATCTCAGAGAAGTCTGTAGATTATTCTTTACTGAGAGCCTGCTAAATGTTTCTCTTGGGAGTAGTGGAGAGAAATAGAGGGATGCTAAGTCGAAGAGGATATCCACCACAATTCCCTGTAGGCATCCGAGGGCCTCTTCCAAGGAGTAGTGGGAGGTTACATGTCAGTTCTATCTTTCCAAAGGAATATTTAGATGTTAGTTCTCCAAGAAGAGGCAGGGGCATGGGCTCCAAGCTCTGAGGATCAAGATCTGCTGGAAAAGAAAACTTCCACCTGGCCTTTCCCTCCTTATGATGTTAATACCCCTTTACTATACATGGCTTACTAGTTCTCAAATGCATTTTCCTAAGATACCAAATTGTTCTGCCTGCAACCATCTCTCTCACTGGAGTCAGCTAAAAATGCTTGAGATCAAAACTCTTTATTTAATTTCTCTTATATTCTATATATTCAATCTGTCCCTTTAACTAACTCTCCTAGGTGTTTGTGTGAGTTTGCTCTTGTTTGGGGTTGGGGTTTGTTTCCCATGCTATTACAGCTGCTTTGGTGAAGTGTAGGCCCCAAGGAGGTCAGAGTGCTTATGTATTCGCTGCTTAGTACTGATGTGTTGAAATAATTCCTGCAAGCTCTGACAGTGCAGCGAGATTTCCTCTCACTGGATTGGGGAGGGCTGAATTTAGCTCTCGCCGCAGGAGGGCAGGACATAGCACCGAGCTGTTTGCATCTGGAGAACATCCGAGTGCCTTAAGACTTTTCCACCTTGCAGTAGGTCAGTACTACTCTTTGGCTAGATCAGGCTATGGGCCCAGCTCAGTTTTGGCAAAATTAATTTTTCTTACTGTGTCAACAGCTGTTAGAACAGCACCCACTGAAATATTATTTAAAAAAGTGGAGTTAGTAGTTTCAGGAGTCACCTTTGCCCTTTAATTATCTTGTGAATTTTCCTAATTTTACAACATCAGTCCATTTTAAGTCTTCCTTCTTCCCTTTTGCCAAATAGTAGTTCTTTATTACTGATTGAAGAGTCTTGGCAAATAAAGTTTTATGGAAGAACAAAGAAACAACTCATTAGAGAGGGTCCAAAATTTTCATGACCCAAATTTTCTTGCAGAAAAGTTGATTTAATTGTGAAAAATATTGATGTACCAAAAAGAATGATTACTAATGGGAAAATTTTAAATGCAAAAGTATGAATTACCATTTCAAAAGTAGACTAGTTGTATTTCTGTGTTTTGACTTAATGGTGCCATTTATAGCTTTCTGGAGACAAAATTCAGTTATCCATCTTTGTCTCTTACCTTTTTCTTTCAACTTCAAACTATTTTATCTGTTGGAAAAAGTGTGTTAGAAGCAGGCAAGCACATTTACTCTATTTTATTTGTAAAAACAAAAATTATTTTGCAATGATATTTTAAATTATAACAAAAGCATAAGCAGTGTGCTAAAAGTGTGAAGTCTTTCAAGCGATTCTTTCCTCCCACTTTTCTTTTTTTCTTTCTAGTACTTCTTCTCAAAGTCTTTACAGAGTTTGCGTGCTCATGCCTGTTCTTTGCTTGTCCTGCCATTTTTTTGAGTCAGTGATTTGTTCTTGACAATGACACTTAGGCTTAGTTCTCTCCATTTTAAGAACCTATGTTTTCCATTACTGTAGAAATTTCAGCGCCTAATGATCTTTATAATGCACTGTTCCTCACAGTGCTCTTTTGTAGTCATGAAATGTTGTTTAACTTTGTTTACAAAGAAGGTCTGAGATGCTGTAAGTATAGTAACAAGCCTAAAACATAACAAAGGTGTAGTGAAGCAGGAACTCCAGGTTTCTCAAATCCTAGCCTAGTGCTCTAAATGGGGCAGCATCCTTCCTCTGTAGCCTGTTTAGATGTTAGGTATGTCTGTTTGAAGAACATTTTTGCGTGAGGTAGTTTGCTTTGCTTGAGGATACCTGAAAACTGCTTCTAATGTATGGCATATCCGTGGCTTGGGTGTGTCCCATCTCATTTATGGTGCCAAAGATAGGAGGACAGCTGCTTCAGAGACCCACTCCAGTCAACGTAGGGACGCACATCCAGGGGCTGCGTCAGAGCTCGGGCAGGCGGAGTGTGTGCTCATGTACGAGGAACCGCAGGGACTGGGCTTGGGCCTCCAGCTCCTCGCTCGCAGCCCTGCAGGGGAGAGCGGGGAATCAAGGCCAACAGCTGTTCCCATGAGCATCTGGAGCACCTGAAGCAGCAGGTCCTGAATTCAGACGTCAGTTCCCTGCACATGCAAATGCCCTGTCTACACTAGCATTTGCCTTTGCCGTTGGCCTTGCAGGAGCTTGGCCTCCGTAGCAGTGATGGAGGAGTAATGTGTGCCGCCTGGCTGCCTTAGCTGACCTTCCAGCCAGACTGGCTCTTGGCAAGTTGAGATGATAATGTGGTTGCCCTGCTGCCAGTCATTGGCAGCCTCTCTGCACTATTTTAAACATTACTGCTGGCCCAAAAGCTTGACTGTCTTTAAGAGAGGTGTGCAAAACTAAAAATTATGCTAGTGTAGGCAAGACAGAATCTGGCTGCTTTTTTTATCACATGCAATATGCATGTAGCCTATCCCTACAAAGGCATGTCTGTGTTACAACCTATCTCAGTTAATTATCCCTTGGATCTATGATGTTTTATTTCCTTCTGTCATTAAGTAACAGTTTCAAAGTTATTTTGATCTTTTGTTACCTTTTCAAAGGATATACCCTCTCTCCAAGAGTGTTTGGGCAAACGCCTGGGCTACAGCCAGGTTCATTAGCATCTTCATTGTTTTCTTATTCTGAGATATTTTTCTTCCTTAAAGATGAGCTGGCATAATTCTCTGGGACCCAGTTGAAAACACGACGACTGTGTATGCACAGATAACTTGACTAGGTTCACTTAAGATTAGTCATTTGTTACATCTTTTTCCTAAAAATAACAAGGAGAAGGGAGGAGAAAGTGAAATAAGGGACAAACTTCATACCCATGGGGCCCAGAGAACAGCAACAGCAAATTCCTGGACTGAATTTTAAGGTTCTTCAAAGCAAAGGCCGCTGTATGTGCGAAGAGTTTAACTACCTGGGTTTCTATGGGTAAGAAACGTGGCAAAAAAAATTTACTCTAAAAGGTTTTAGTTTGCAGAGAAGCTCATTTCATTATCGAATAAATAAAGATATAAGCCAGGAGGCACTGCCCAAGGAAAGAAGCAGGGGAGCTCTATGCAGCCAGCTCCCCATGATCATCCCGCCTTCCCCTGTTGCTGGGTTTCATCCGCCCCTGTTGGTGTAGCCCTGGTACTGTTGCACCAGCTGCACACTTGACAGCAGCGACATTGAGGAAAAAAATCATTACACAGTTTCATAGAGTATATTTACACAAACTGCTTCCAGGCCAGTTTCAGAATATTAATGGCTGTTCTATAGCTGAGTAAATTAAAGGCATTTAGACTTTTATGTTCATACTAAAGTATAATTGGGTTTAGATTAGGAATTAAAGTCCTCTTGAAAAGCTCAGAAAGTAAAGGATGGTAGAGTGTTCTTTTTGAAAGAGGATTTCAATGTATATCCAGAAACTGGATTAATTTGGTACTTCTTCAGCAACTTCTATTTGTGCTGTTTGCACTTTTGTGGTGAGATTTTCCAGAGTGCTCAGTGTTGGTTAATGTTTCTCCAACTGAAGGCAGTGGTAAAGTGTAATAGGATGTTCACACAACCCTGAACTCTTCTGAAAAATGTCAATTCTGCACTGATATCTATGCAAAAGGCGATTAAATAAACAGGGTTTTATTTGTGCTCTAGCAATATGGCTAGGAGTAATTCGAGCATATGTTCCCCTCTGCTGGAAAATGTTTAGAGGTCTGTAGGCAGAGGGACATTGAAAAACACTGTGAGATGGTTAAAAAGTTACGAACCATCCTGTTTGGCAGATAGAAATTCCGAATGATTTCCTAAAGTACGTTAGTTGCATACCTCATTAGAGCTAGAGGGAAAAATGACGTGTAATTCTTATCCTTCTTCACAAATGCATAGGTTTCAAGCGCATGAGAACTGGAAAACAGAATTAATAGAAATAATTCAACAATGTATTCTATTTGGTAAATGTGATTGATGTTCAAAATGGTATGGGATTCCACTGTGCTTTTGCATGGGCTAAGTGGAAGTGGCACCTAGGGCTTACATGTTACTCCCAAAGTGAGTAGTTGGTCATCTGCTTAGCAAAGTTGTGTTCCTTCCTAGTTTTTCCACGCTGCGCTGAGGGGAAGGAGGGGTGGAAAGGGATAGAGTTCCCCACAGGAGGATGCAACATTTTAGTTTTTCTGCCCTTACCACATGCTCAATCTCCTCTGGCCAGCACTTTGGGGAAAGAAACCTGCTTCTCCCCTGTCTTGCCCATCCCTTGCTTTTATGTTCTTTACTATGGGAGCAGGGGAGAGAGGCCTTCTGTTGCATTAGGGCTGGCCATATCCTGGGCCATAGTCTGTGTGTTCAACCAGGCTGAAGTCAATGTCTTGATAGATGGTGATTTTGAAACAAAAGAAAGAGAGATGTGGTTTAAAATGTATAATGTGTGTCAGGCTTCCAACTTGGATTTGCTGCTGCACGGAGCTATGTTTACTGGCCTGATCGAGTGCCGGCTAGAGTCAGCGAGTGTCTTGTTGCTGGCCCCCGTGGGCGCCAGGTCAGGGCCGTGGTGGGCAGATTGCTTGGGGTGCACACAGAGGAGCCCGCACAGTAGTCGGCCTGTGTTTGGACGCATAGCTGCTGCCAGAGTGAGACACTGAGGAAATGCATTTAAAACAATGAGTTCTATTTTAAAAGATACGAAGGGAAAGAGTGGGTACTTTGAGGCATGTCCATTAGCAATTGGATCATTTTTGTTCCTATGGTATATTGTTTTTTTTCCTCCTTTTTTTATTTTGCTGCTTAATTCTTTAGATTACCCTATTTCTGGGCATGGATTGTGCACTTGTATTTGGACAGTGTCTGCAATAGTGGAGCCCTGATGTCACCCGGGACTCTTAGCAGTGTCCTGAGAATGATAAGTAATCTGATTTATCTGTTTTTAGTCAAGTTGATTGAAAAAGGTAACTCCTCTTTTGTTTCAGCTAATAATATCAGAATAGATGTTCATTTTCTATTAATATGCCTTATGGTGGAAATTTTCTGACCTGTATCTGTAAACAGCACACTCCCAAGCTTCTTAATTCCTCTGTATGTTTATATGATTTTATACACCAAGATAAACTGTGTGTTACTGTTGACAGCAAAATGTTGAACAACGTTTTAATGACAAACCAACAAGAATGTTAATATGTGTTTTGATACCGTGTAATGCTTTATTTATTTATTTATTCTCTGATAAAGGCATCCAGATTATTTTTATTTCTATCAAGCAGTTCCAGAATTAGAAGGTGTCCTGTTCTCCACGAGTATTGATTACTTTGCCAGTTGGGAGACTGAAAACTGTTCCCTACCTTCGCTGTTGTCGTAGTCTGATGATGTAGTAAACACAGCCTTAAGAGTTCTAGTGACAGATTAAAAAAAGAAATTATGGCCATGTGAGGCAAAGCACCGATTCGCTATGAACTTGCTCTGCAGGTTCAGATTGTTTAAAAACATTGGTAGATTAACTCTGTACTAGCAGCCAGATCAGGTATTGTCTGTCTTCCTGCTGCTGACATACAGCAGGCATAAAAAGCATAAAGCTGGCATAAGTTCTCTGTTTCGTGTGTGTTCTCGCTAATTCAACAAAAATGAGACTGTGTGCCCAGGTCTGTTGTGAGTCAGATTAATATGGCTGGGTGCAGCTCATGGAGAAGTGTAAATGGTCTAGCTGCCAGCTGTACCTTTAAAGGAGAGATTAGTGTCATTTCAGACTTGTTTTTAAGTAGATTAAAAGAAGCAGTTTAGCATTTATCAGCTTATGTTGAGGAAGAAATTAGTGGATGCACTATCTGCTTTTTATCTTGAATCATTCTGTTCATTTTTATGATTTGCAGACTCTTTTGGGGATTTTGTCCCTTTTTGCCTGAATTTTGAGTTTCTGCAGCCAGGTCCTAGGGGAAAACAGCCATTTAGTTGTGATCATATGAAGTGTCTAAGCTTCTGAGTTTGGCACTACAATATATTCCTGAAATGGCTGATCGTTCAAGTTATACTTTATGTTTATGTGGCTTTTGATCTTCCATTATGAATTAATCCCTTCAGTGTCCTAGTCATGCTTGTTCCTGCGCTCTGAGCTCACCCTAGGTACCAGCACAGCAGTGCAGCGTGAGAGGTAGGCGATACCCACACCAGAGCATTATGCTTTTTTGTTTACCTCCTTACAGCAGGACATGATGCGTGTTTGTGGCCTAAAATTGTGCCAGCCTTTTTTTTGCAATCTTGGTGAAGTGTAAGCTCCTGCTGTGTTTGTGCTTTACACCTTTCTTGGGACAGTGCTGTGTGGTGGCGAGGAAAGCAATGTAACCTGGAATAGCTAGCAAAAAACAAAGCAGGGCTGACTGAGAGAGTGCAGCAGTAGCAATGGGACTGAGGAGGTCATTCTGCTGTAATAAGATGATGCTGTGGAAAATAAGGACCTGAGAAGTGGCTGGGATTATTGTATGTGCACTGAATTAAATACGTCAATATGTCTAATACATTTTTCTTTTTAATGTGGCTAATACTAGAAGCAATTTAGTGGTGCAGAGCATCGTAGAGACTTGCAGACATATATGTTGTTACCTGTTACTGGATTTCTTCTTTTTGGAGGAATTGCATTTGGTATTGCTGTAAATAAGCAGTATTTTAGATTCCTGCAGTTTTTTATTCTGATGGATTCTAGTTCCTTTTCTCAGGGGCCAAATCTTGCAGTCCTCAGCAAGAAACTTGTTCTTCTGTCTGTGTCTGTGAAGAGAGTGAGCCTCTGTCACCTTCTCGAGCTCAGTGAGGAAGCAGGATGTGCAGCTTATTTTGAAGCATCAACTGTGTGAAAATGCCAGTGTGTGCAAGTTCAGAAAATCCTAGTACAGTAGACGTACTTCAGTTTGTCACTGAGGGGAGTATTCAAATAAGCTTGACTAAAAACCCACAAGGTTTAGGGCTTGATCTTTTATTAAAAAAAAAAAAGCCCTATTTCTCTCTTCTTATTCAAAATAATTAAAAAATATTCATCTCCAGAATTGTCAGCAGGCTAGAGTTGAAATTGTGCACGAAAACAGCTGTACAGAAACTGAGGCTACACTGAATTATTTAGTGCAACCTTCTGGCATATTGCTGGCCATTACATTTCACCCAGTTATCACGTATCAAGGTTAAGGACTTGTTAGGCCAAACATTTCAGCGCTTAAAAAAAGTTAAAACATGTGCCAGTTGTGGAACACGGGGAGGCCAAAAGGAATTGTTTCGGTGAGAAGTTGTTCCCAGCTCTGCGCATCAGGTGACTATGTGCAGACCTGTGCTTTCGCAACAGGTTAGACAAAAACCATCTTTAAGGAATGGCTTAGATAGAGTTGATTCTGCCTTGGGGCAGGGGAGTAAATTAGTTGACCTTTCAGGATCCCTTCCAGCCTTCTTTTTCTTTTTGCCTGAAAGGTGCACTTCAGTTATCTATTTGCACATACATGAATGCTTTATAATTTTTCCAGTAAATATTTTTTGGACAGATAATCCCTGGCTATTAAGCATCCAAAAAAATGGCGACAGCTACCACAAAGACTTATTTTCCCTTTTAAAAGGGCATTGATTCTAACCTGAAATGGTGAACTTGCTGAAATTTCATATCAAAATAAGGCAGTTTATAAATCTTCATTAAAAAATTTCCCTGTTGAGGCTTTTTTGCTCAAGGTTGTTCTGAGACCTTGTTAGAAACTTCCTTCAGGTTATGTTCTGAGACGCAAGTGGTCACTGAACTCCTTTTTCTCACTCTTTACAAGAACTCGAAGCTGCCTCAGTTGCTAATCACCGGGCTTCCCCATGCTGTCTCACCCTGAGCAAAGGTAGAGGAGATACTTCTTACTTGTGTCAAGAGGTTTCTGCACAAATGCTTTCTCTGCATTTGTTACAAAGCTACCTCATACTGAAAAAGCACTTTAAAACACTTGGTGCATAAAGCTCGGCGATTGCCAGTGTACCGGAAGAGTGGCTTGTGCACACATACAAACACTGAGGACCAGTTTTATCTGGTGTGAATGAGTGAGGTTCACTTGACGTTGGTGGAGTTTTGCCAGTGTAAATCAGCAGAGGATTTGGCTCTTCTCAAACCACCCTTATGTGCAGATTTAATTTTTATAAAAATAATGTGTAGACTTTTGGGCAATGTGTAATACTATTTTGAATATGACCATATCATCACATACTTCATCTGTATGTGGAAATATGCTTGTTCTGTTACTGCAGATATAAAAGGACTGTTGTTATACTCAGTTGCTTCTTCTCTTGACTAGTTCAATTGGGGGAAAAAAGCTAGCTGTTTTCATTTGAGATGTTTTTAGCTTTACAGTTCATAAATTGAAGCCTATATGAAATGTTCAGTTATTATCTCTTATTTTGTCTTTCTGTTTGCTACTCTTTTTTCCTTCCTTGTGTGTAATTGCTGTTTCATTGCTTGTTCAGCCTTGAATCCAGTTGCATTCCTTTCAAATAGGTAGGCAGATGCTTTCTTAAACAATGCTGTGACAATGTTTACTGCAATCTGGCCACAAGAAATGTTCCTTGGGCATTATAAAAACATCATTGAACATTAGAAGGGTTTGTTTATAACTTTGTCCTTGTTATTAATGATTTAAGTATGGTCATTTTGTGTTTTCAAAAAAAGTTATTTGCAACTTGCCTGCTGCTTCTCCTGCAGATTATTTGTCATCTTTTGCGTAGGATTGTTGATTGTTGCAACAAATTTTCCTTACAAAGGTCATGAAAACTATATGGCTGCTCAGGGAAAATATCTTGCTGCTGTTCTTATTTAAGCTCTATCTAAAATATCTTCAAACAATTCACCTTAAAATATCAAAAATTTCTGAAGCGAGTCTGTTGAACATTGAAGAAATGTTTTAATGCACTTGTCTTGTTCTGAGAAAAGAACCAATCCTCACGCTCTGGCAGGGACTATGTAAAGATGAGGAAATTGATGAGTAAAATTCTCCTGCCTCTTTCATGTTGTAGTGTTATAAGTTGAATAATCAGGATGTTCTCTTTTGGCCTTAAATTTTGTGCATCTATGTGTAGCACTTTGTGAGGTCTTGTCTTAGTCGGGATTGTTGAGACAAAGTTTTAATGCACTGATTTTAATTATCTAAAGTAAATATAATTCTGAAATCAAACTGCCTACATGCCTACTTCATACTGGAATGTACTGCTTGACATGCATATCTATGTTAAACTGTAGTGGCTAATGTCAGCTTGTGTGGAGGATAAAAGCCCCATCATTGCTAGCAATGCTTGGGGATTCTTATTTACTTCAAGATCTTGGGATTTGCATTTTTGGAACAAAGAAGCCATGTTTTACCCTTGCACATATAATTTCCTTAGAGCACATAATTACAGATTTAGGATCTATTTATACCATTACATGTATAGATAACATCTTTGCAAACCCTGAGTTCATACATTATTTCTTAAGCTATTATGTTGCTTGTATAGTTTAATAAAGAGGTTTTTAGGGTACGTTAGGATGCATACTAGCAATATCTAAAAATGGGAGTAATTATTTTTGTGGTAAAAGGCTGTCAGGAAAATAGATTTATCCAGACTATTTAGACTAGTATAGGAACCAATTGTTATGCTTTTAGCAATAATCAGTGTGGTGGACTGAGTCTGTCAGTCCACTAGTGGTCTTTTTGCATTGCATTTGTTTTGCTGGAGCAGGTTGCTAGTGAGGAAGGTATTGTCCAAATGAATTCAAAACAGAAGAATTTCAGTTCAGGGTAAGGTGGAAATTCACAGGTGTTTGTTTATTTGGACAAAGGATGACTTGTGGCAAAGCAGGGATCAGACGCATTAGAAGTTTCATGATCACTCCTTAGGCCCATCTTGCCTGCCTGGTAATCGCTGTGCCTCATCCATGAGGGCTTTCTGGCTCTCCTTCTCTCTTCTTCATGTAGGGAGCATGCCCGTAGTCTCTCACTGTGGTGGTCGAGCTGTCCCTCAACAGAGCCTTCGTGCAGAAGAAGGCAAATGCACTGCTTGGAGGCGGGAGCTGTTTCCCAAGGTTGTCAGAGCAGATCTTCGCTGTTCCATATCTGAGACATGGAGGCGGTTTCCAGCCTGGGGCTCGGGACATGGTGCCCTGGGGACCCTGCTTTCCTTTGCTGCTTGCCCATCCCTGTCAACTATTGAGCTCCCTAGAGAAACCAAATAAAAACATATGTCTGAAAAACCTGTTTGGTTGCATTGAAAGAGTGCTTCGACCTATAAATCCCGTTCAAAGCACAAACCTTCCTAATCTCCTTGGCTCCAGTGCCAGGGCAGCATTTTCACTGGTAATAAAAGATGCACTTTTCTTTCTAAATCCCAAAGAAGGCAAAGCTGCCAAACAGTTGCTCAGTCACAGGTTTAATATGTTTAGAATCTGATCAGCATCTTTCTCAATGCCCCTTGGTAGCGGCACCCGCACCCATCTGATCCTCCCCTGTGCTGGGATCGGCGCTCTCAGGGCCTGCAAGTTCACCCAGGGATGGGGCTGTTCGGTGATGCACAAGCATGCCAATGGATTTTATACTCCCAGACACTGGTGGTATTGATGTAACTGGCCAGGAAACTTGGGCACCTCCATGTGTATATATATTTTTGAAAATAAAGCCCCTGAAATAAGACATACTGCTATATCGCATCATGAAGGTGTTTGTCGTCAGTGCAAATGAGGGCGCCAGCTTGAATTTTTTGGTGCTTTTGTGTTATTTCAGAGATGGCAATGATAATCCTGACCCACTTTAAATCAGTGGCAAAACTCCTCTTGACTTAAATGGGCCAAGCATTTCTCCCATGGTTTTTAAACAGGGTGGCTCTTCTTTGTGTACAATTTCTCTTTGAGATTGATTCTCTTTGACTGAACCCAGAGATATGAAGGTGATGCCAGTGGGGGATGCGGAGAGGGTCTAATAGAAGTAGGAACTTCTGGATCTGGCCCATGTTAATAAAGGCATTTTGTGCAGCCTGCTGCATTGCCAAAGGGGCCTCTAGAGGTCTAGTCTTCTTGAACCCTGTAACGCATCCGGGATTTCACAAAACACTGGTCCCTGACACTGTTTTCTTTCTTCTGTTTGAATATTTTTGTATTTTTCTACTAGATCCAGGCTGTGAGAGGGTGGTCATTGCCTCTCTAACTTTTGAGCTTGAGGTGATTGGACTACTGCCCTGTATTCTATGTGAAGTTTTGCTTAGGTTAGTTTTTTTGGGAGGAAAAAAAAAAAAAAAAAGTCCATGCAGCAATTGAGGTGATTGGCAAAAATTTTGTCTGGCCTTTAGCATATTCCTTAGTGCCTTTTTGCAATCAGAGGTGCTACTGGCTGTCTGAAGTTCTCTACAGTTACAGTCCTAGTCGTTTGTCTCCAGTCTCCAGTTCGCATATGTTCCTGAGATGGCTGCACAAAGTTGAGGTACTCTTTCTGAGCCACCCAGATATAAATCTAAGGAAGGTAATGGCAGGCAGGTCTCAATAAATAGCTCTTGCCTTTAAAATTTTCTTCCTCTCTGTGCCTGCCAGGACCAACACTGTTATGAACTTCAGGGCACAACACCATCCCTAGCATTTATGTTAGGAACTAACTGTAATTGGGGATGGTGTTTATTTGCTGAGATGGTGAAGTGGCACATCCTTTCTTCTGCTGTAATTAAAAGGGGATTAAATTGTCTTATGTCCGTGTGGACCCTGAGAAGCATGCTTAATCGTACTTACATACAGAAATAAGCCTATAACTACCTGGTATTTTCTTCCAAGCTCATCTGGAAATAAATATGCTTTTTAGAATGAGAAGAGAGTGGGATAGCGGTTAAACTGTCAGTAGATAAATGAACTTGTGAAAATAGTGTCAAAGGCAAGGCTTACCTAACAACTGGTAAATTCACAGGAATATGGCCCGGAAAAATCCCATGCTGTCCACACTATCACAACTGCCTTGTATTCAGGCCACTTGGTCAGTTTTCCAAAGATGAGGGGCCTGTGTGTCTTGTCTAGGTTGCATTTCAGTACCCAAAGGAGAGCTGCTAGGTCTGGATCAGTTCTGTATTTAGAAATGCACACTGTATTGGAAGAAATATGTCAGTAGGTTGCTTTTCCAGCTACAGTGTCTGGAACAGACACAGAAAAAATGTCACTTTCTAGGAGCATGATGTCTCAATTTCGGGTAGTGCATATATCATCAGTTTTTTCTGTCATTTTTGCTCTTTTATAGTTATATGTGAATTAGGGCTTAATTACCTACTTTTAAATGCTGATAACCCTAACTTTAATCTCTGTATACTTTAGTGACAGGTCAGTGTCAGAGTTTTTTGTGGATTTGAGAAAGTGCTGTGTTCATGCCTTGCAATATGGGATAGGAAACAGTGGAGCAACTGGTTTTCCCCAGATGCAGTGATAGTCAAGTCAAACAATTTTTTCTATGAATATGAATTTCTTGTGGAACTCCTGGTATTGTATTTCACCGTTGTTTACTCACACTATTTAATTGATATAATAGTCTGGTGGATATATGTTTTGATTGAGAGCCTGGTTTGGGCGCTTGGGCTCTGCCAAGAGGAAGTTGTGTTACGAAGAGGTAGTATCCCCAGAAAAGCTGTGGGAAAGGCTTGTGAAGCACAGAGACATTGCTGTGGTGGAGGGATATGTTACTGAATCTCATTTCAAGATCCACCCTACTTCCCTCCTTCCTATATGCCTTGTTAGGACAGAAGCAGGAAGACAGAGCCAGAATCACTGCTATGTCTGTCACCCCTAAGTCTGTTTGTATGTAGAGGAAAGAATTGTGCAAGTAGCTTGTGCTCTTTCACAGCAGCCAGTTCCCTAGGCTGGGCTGTCCTTGCTCAGCTGAATGAGGAAGTAACGGAGGGAGAGGAGGAAAAAAATGCCTCTGCAGGGCTAGGTATGATGGAAAGACATAAACTGTCCCTTAGATTTACACTAATAAAATAAGCTCTTTTCTCAAAGGGCTAAAGTAAGGGTTCTGGGTTTCTGCCTAGCTGAGCTTACCTCATGTGTACAGAGAGGCTGATGGAAATCTAGCTCCCATATGTCTCTGAAGCTGTGTTTGCATCTTTCTAATACTGACCTTTAATAATTGTTTCAATAAATAATAATTCAAAGTGGTTGTGGCATTGAAAGTTTGTTATTTACAGTGTATATATTTTTCAACAATTCTTTGCATAGCAGTCTTTCCTGGCTGTTCATATTTGGAACCTCAGACCCATCTAAGCATTTTTTTCTAACAAAGTTCCCTGCATCAGTCTCCATCAAACAGCTTCCCCAGGCCTTGATGTGGCAAATGCTGGGGTGTATCATTTTTGGGAGATGTTTTCTGGCCCAGAGCTATTCAATGTGTTGATCAAAGTTCTGGAAGAAACATACAGTCATTGCTAATGAGGTTGGCAGCTCTCACAAAAATGGTAGACTGCCTGTGTGCAGAACTGATTGCATGGTAAAGTCAACTCCCTTGAATGATCTACACTTAAGTACAGCTAACGGTAAGGTCATACATCCAGAAGCAGTGTAAAGAACTAAATGAGCTGACAGATTTTTCCCTCAGTTCTCCCCCTCCATCTCCATCCCTGAAAGGCTGCATGCTGGTCTGTCTTGGGAGCTAGATGAATCCTTTCAGCTTTTTCAGCTGCAGTGTCTGGAAGAGGCTCAGAACAAACATCACTTTCTTGGAGTATACCTACCTGAACATTTTCTAGAGTTGACTGCAGGGGACCTTTGTTTGAAGTCTTGGACAAAAAAAATGGTTGTGGTAACCAAGCTGGCTTCATGCAGAGGTAATGAACAGCACAATGATTGCAGCACAATCTTGCTGCAGTTCATTTCACAGTTGTGAAAAGGATGGGAAAGCACACACTGGATGTGTGCGTAGATATGTGCTGGGACACCTCTCATAGCAGCAATAAAAGTATCCTCAGTGTTCCATGCTATTCATGTTTTCATGTGTGTAATAAAGAAACCTCTGTCAGCAATGTTTGGAAGAAACTGCAAGTGGTCACAAGAGTGGGAAATACTGGTCTGCCAAATAAACACATTTTTGCCAGGAGTGCAAATGGATCATGGGTACAATCCATCTCCATTAGAGTCAAGTCTGTGATATTGTCTGGCTGCGTTACAGCATCAATTTTTTTCAATTTATATGTATTTATTTATGGGTGTAGGTTACATGCATGCTACATTTGCAAAATGCTATCTAATAATTGTATTCACTGTACGATAATTAAAATAAAAAAGGATTTTGCTAGTGTAGGAAAGGAATTGATCAAACACAGTGAGGTTCTTCTTGCTAGTTCCACACACTCCTGTAAACTCCATTCCTTTTACAGCATGTCATTATAGATCCGTGATGCTTCTAGTGGAAATACAGCTTTACATCAAAACTGGGTGTTAAATAGACACAATTCTGCACTGATGAAAAACTGTTCTAAATGAAGACATGCCTAAATATTCAGGTTACAAGGTAGTGTTAGGTAGGTTTTGAACAGCAGCAACATTGTCTTTAGCACAAAAGATTTTATTTTTCATGTCTTTTTCAAGCTGTGACTAGCATATCTTACCTTTAAAAACATCAAAGCTAACATGGAGATTAGTATCAAAGTGTTTCCAATGTACAGTAAATATGCCTTACCAAATACAGGCTAGCTATGATAGGGTCTGTCATGTAGATTTGAAGTCCAGATGAAGACTGTAGCTCAGAGAAGAGGGTGAGGAAGGCAGAAGGGCTAACATGAGGTGGAAGAGAAGTGGGAAGATGTCCTGTGAGAGGTCAGACAGCAGCACAGCTGGCACAGTGATTTGGCCATATGTGACAAATGTTGTTGAAAGCAGTGGGAGGACAGGAAAGTATGGAAAGGTAGGGATGAATTCCAGGGGTAATAGGATGCAATTGTGAAAGGTTTTCAGGTGATGAGAAGAGGACATGACATGACTGTAGGAAGGATGTTTTGGACAGGAGTAGTTGAGAAGAAAAGAGGTACTTTGAAACTGCAGAAAAAGCCATTTATGGTGGTGTGGACAACAAACTGTTGGGTCTGATGCATATTTTAGTAGTGACGGTAGAGAAAAAAAATACAGCATTAAGCAATCTGAAATGAGAATGTCTGAAGAAAGGATGGATATGAAGGCAAAAGGGAAGGGCTGGAGATGATGATTGAAGCTTTGTGAAATAACTGGATTTAATACCAGATATGTTAATCATACAGCATCAAAAATGTGTAGCTTCATATTCCCTATGCAAGTTACTTTCTCACTTTTGAATTCTCTCTAGTAATACAGGTTTTAACCCTCATTTTGGATTACATGGGATTTTCCAAATGAATCACTTAATTGGTTGGCCAGATACAGGGTAGCTGCCATTTTGCATTCCTTCTGTAAAATCTTTCCTTACATTACTAGCAATTTCTTCTTTTGCAGGGTTTTAAGATGTGAGTCATGAAATAACAGCTTTTCATCCCATACCCATCAGCTGTCCTCTCCCTATCTTTTCCCCTTTTGTTTTTCCCTCCCCCGTTTTATAAGCCAAGAACTTAAGAAATTCTCCCTCATGCCTGCACATCAGGCAGTGTGATCAGTGTTTCTTAAGATGTTTCTATGTCTTCACTGCATCTAAATTATTTTAGAAAAAGGAGCAGTGAAAGCCAATGGCTGCAATTTGAGCTTGATTTTTTTTTTCTAAGAGTAGGCTTATGAAATCAGAAATGCTGCCACAAAATGTCATCTGTGTTTCATGCAGTTGGTGCAAAGTGTAAAAGCTGGCTGACTATGCAGTCCTGTGGCATTAGCAGTCTGGAGGGTTTAGAGCTAGTTTGTGAGCTGTAGCCAGAAGTGCACATGTGGATGAAATTCTGCTTTGTTCCTCTGCACCCTCCTGCTGTCAACTAAGTACAAATTAGAGCAGTCCATGGAATGGTTTGAGTTATTTCAGGGACTTACCATGTTCCTGTCTCCCCCCAAAAGCCATCCACAGTATTACTCAACTGATAAAACAGCTTATTCATGTCTAACATAAAAAGAGTAGAAAAAAAAAGTTAAATTGCAAATAATAATAGAAACCATAAAAGCAATTCTGTTTAGTATATAAATAACAATGCACAAACCAAGGAGAAGTAGGAGAAAATTCTTAGCAGTTATAACAACACTTGAGGCTAATAAACGGAGATGCCTATCGCTTTCTGGGGGATGACAGACATGTTTGCTCTAAGTGCTAGACTCCCAGTGTTGCTTACATCTATCCTTACAAGAACAATCCTATCCGAGGAAGATTTTGCGTGTCTGAAGCTAGCTTTGCCTCTCCAGTCTTAGTTCAATAGACCTGCTTGTATTTAAGAGGAAAACAAATGCAGGGTTCAGGTTTTTGTGAGCGATGAGGAAGGTGTCCTCAGGGCAGGCTGTTGAAGGTGTGTTGTTGCGAGGGGCCCGCAAGAGTCTCGCTGCGGCGGAGCGAGCGTGCGGCCTGGGAAGGCGGAACGGGCCCAAGCGGGGAGTGGGGTGCTGCTGGTTTGGGGGTGGTGAAGCGCCAAGTGCTTTTTTTGAGCACAGTGACAAACTATCCGGCACCTTTGCACGGAGACTCCTGTGTTGTGTAATGGCTGGAGGGAGGAGCCTGACTCCTGTTGGAGCAGTCGGGACTTAACTGCATTTTTCAGTCATGGAAATTTCTGTAATGCTGTGTTGTGCTTTGATGTCAATTTTTTTTACCAAACTTATTTACGGATCCAGCAGGGTCAGTGCTCCGATAGCTCTTTTGGATAGAGGCAGGTTAGGCATCCTTTGGAAGTGTGAAAGACTGCGATATTCTTCTGCAGTGTGTTTTCCAGAAGACACCAATTCAGCCAGATGCTGGGACAATTCTGTCTTATTTAGAAGAACCATGGCAACCAGGAACCGTGGTGGAGCAAGCTGTTCTTCTCTTTGAGGAAATGCAACTTTGTCTAAATTTCCTTCTGCAGACATGTCAGCCGTTTGTTATTGTTTGCTACTTCTCAGATCCCTTTCCTGTTCTTTTTTGAAGCTATTGTACCACAGATTTTTCTTGGCTTGCTGCTTTCTATTTATTATAAAGAACGTGGACAGATATCTGGGAACTAGTATGCTTTGAAACTAGCACAGTCAGTTGTAGAATTATATCAGTGCTTTTGGTTTGTAAACCAACCTAAGATCATTTCAAGCACTTCTGAATTTTTTTTCATTCAAACAAAATTTTCATGTTTTTAAAGCAAAGAGTGCTTTTGTGAAAAAAAACAAAACAAAACAACCCCTCCCCCCCAAAATTCTCAGATTAATTCACTTACTTATTTTGATACATTTTTAATTAGAATTCAGATATTTTTACATGGTTGGGATGAAAGGAATTAGGTAAAAGACTTGCTATTTAAAGTAAAAATTTTAAATCACCCTTGCTCACGCAGTCATAAAAAGTGTTATTTTCTGAATGGAAATAGAAAATAGCAGGTTTGTTGTTAAATCGCAGACTCTGCATAATACAGAGTTGAAAAGGTTATAATAAACTTGCATCTGAAATATATGTTAATAGGTTTGTTGGAGATGAGAAAAATACTGGATGTTTATGAAGGTACATTCATTTTTCAGGGACAGGTGACTATAAATGCAACATTTGGCGAAGACATTTATCTCCCAGAAGATGCTGAGTTTTACTTTGTTTACAATGGATCTGTGAAGAGGCACATAATGTTTGCTGAGCGAATTAGTGATAATGCTCTTCAGTCCATCGTTCCAGGTGAGAATTACTCTTGTTCACATTTCTTCTCTTTGTTATACTCCACCTGCATTTTGAAGCTGGGCAAAACTGGATAATTTGGTATAACTCTGTTTTGTGGTTCTATCATGGAAGAAATAAAGGAATTGAAAGATGGCCTTTGGGATCCAGGCTGAGTTTTACTGACCAGAGTTGACCCTGCCTCTTACATCAGTCTGCATCATTCACCAGAACCGTTCAGGCTTCTGCAGTGTTACAGGCAGGGCTTTCCTGGGCTTGCATAGTTGGGTGTGCACTCAAGTGCGATCTTCAGGCATGGCATCATTTTTAATCTGAAAGAATTCTATTCAACAAACCCAGCCTTTGCCACAACGGCTTGTCTCCAGGCATCCTCACACCTGCAAAGCTCACATCTTTGGGCCATCCCTGCATGCGGTAGTGAGCCAGGCTTGCAAGGCTCCTGCAGTGAGGGTGTGAGGTGCTTGGAGCTCTGCCTAAGCCGTACATGCTGAGGAGGTGTGGGGGACGAGCTGTTAACAGGGGAGCCTCACTATAAGGGGAATTTGTGTTGCCTAACAGCGTCTCTCTGCCTTGGCATTTTCCCCTTTGTTGATGTAATACAAGACCTGGTTGTTGTCTTTATCATGTGCTTTGTGACCTTTTCATTTGTGTGAGTAGGTGGTATAAACATGATGTACCTATGCAGTAGGATCTCCTTGTTATTTGTTCTTGTTTTCTAAAGGGGGTTTAGAGTCTGAAAATAACTGGTGAGTATGAAAAGGGAAAGTTCTGTGCTGTTCCATGGTTGTTCCTTTAATTCTTTAAATGGTAAAAGATTATCATGGAATACAATTAGAGAAAATGTAATGCTAGGCTTGTTCCAGGATAGCAAAGTCTTTTTTTTTTTTTTTGAAGAGGCCTGAAATGACACTGTTAAATGATTAGATCTGGGCTAGGAATAAAAACAGTAGGCTATAGGCAGCACATCCTCTGCCAGTGCTCAACAGAACCATTAGGGGACGAAAATAAAGACTGAGGCTAAAATATAGTCCTTGTGTGGTTACTGTTGTTTTGTAGTGGCCAAATTAAACATAAAGCTATGCAGAGCATTTTAAAGACAACTGCAGATCTGGTAAGTGCATGCTTGCTTCTGTAGTGACTAGATTGCGTATATATACTTGTAGTTATTTGGGACTATTTGGGGGAATTTAGATTTGCACTCGTAATACTTCATGTTTAGTTCTCCAGTGAGAAGCGTGAGGACAGCTTGCACTTCTTTAGATGTATGACATCCATCCTCCTTTGGATGGCAAAGGAGTAAAAGGAATGCAAGAGGTACTTGAGAGGTTTTGGTGGCAAACTGCCTTGAACTTCTTTGAAGATCCTAGCTGTAAGTTAGACAGTTGATACTATATATAATCCAATCTGCCGAAAGCATGAAACATACTTTTTTTTTTTTTAAGCTTTTGAATTTTGGCATACAAGGAGACACTGGTAGATACAATATGGGTGTTAATAAAGAAGTACATTCCTCAGAACTCCCCTTCCAGGCCACTCTGACACTCCTTTCATGGGTGTCTCATTTTTCTTGATTCTTACCCAAGAATCTCAGGTGATGGAGAATGGCAGAAATTGTGTACTGATTGTGTACCACTACCAAAGTGGAAGAAAGGGCTCTGGAAAGAGCCACTGCTGGACTATTTACTGTGTGTGCTCTGTACTCAGTAATTTTTTTTTTTCAAATGACACAAAACATTGCACTGGCATACCAGGGATGGTGATGCCTGTGGCTGTGTCCAGGTGCTGCCCACTAAGGTGTAGGAGATGCACAGTGGTTGCATGTGGCCCTGAAGATGGTGTGCTGGAGTCATTTCAGTGCCGCTGCATCGTCGGAGGTAGTTGCTCAGTGAGCAGTTCTTTCTTTTTCTCTCTTAGGTCCAATGCTAAACATGTCATGCTTGAAGGGGAAGGGGGGAAATTTCCATCTCTTTAGATGGAAATTACTGTGGATGCTAAAATATCCTGATGTGCTTCGTATTTTTGTTTTGTGGCATTTCATCCTGATGTAGTTACCTGTTCTTTCTGTTGTGGTTAAAGAACCTTCACCTAGAAAGGCTGGTTTTAAAATCAATTATATTGGTATAATGGGGAGGACTGTCAGTTCAGAGTCTAGTCAAATCCAAGTTCATCACCAGAAATACCTGGTAGAGGTGCTACAAGCGGTAGATTTTGTTAGAGGAGAGAATAAGTAATTCTGGGTGAGCAGTCAGAGTCCTTTCTTAAAGGGGCAAAAATGAGGAAAAACTAATGTATTTTCTGAACATAGCTAATTTTAATGATTAACTTGCATTATAATTTCAGGCCATGGATGCCAAGAAGCAGTTTCTGTCTCTGTGTTAATGTACACAAAGGGATACTCACCTGTGGTCCTCGGCAGCTGTCCTGTCACTTACAGAGAGAATCTGTCTTGCAAGTTATCTCGTTTTCTGGTTAATCATGCAGAATGTGTCACTGCTGCTAGTCACAAGATGTTACTTGATAAGTTTGAACTAAGTATAAAAGATCTGCAGTCCCTGGATAATGACTTGATGATGGCCATTGCTCACGAAGAATTGCCATCAACATGGAACATCCTTGGAAACTACTCAGAAGGTGGTAAGATTTTATTTTAAGTTGGAAAGCTTTTAATGGTGTTTTGCTGTACAGTGCAGAACAGAGTATCTCACTATTTTATTGAAGGTTTTCAACTCTTATGCTTTGTTCTGTGGTTACGATGAAAAATCATTGAAGAATGAGGGGTAATCAGAGATTCGTTTTGTGCCCAGAGGCTGAGCAAGGATTAATAACTGTTATTGTAATTCAGTCTCTCCAGAAGCTTTTTCTACTTTGACTCACTGTGAATTTAGTTCTTTTTATAGATAGATTATGTCTTAACAAGATTAAAGAGCTGTCTGTTTAAAAAAAGCAGGAATTGTAGTAGTGAAGTGTCTCCACCATGATTCCAGTCAGGTGAAATATTTTAAAAAATTAAGCAAACAAAAAGGAGACAAAATATACTGTCATAAAACACAAGAATATGTCACTGTAGGCATTCTAATGTACAGAATAAATATATTGTTTACCACAGTGTTTATGCTTTCTTTAGGACTCATAATCATCCTTAGGTGAAAGTATTATTAAACAAGTTTTGTGGCTATGTTTTTTTAGAGGAAGTGGAATGAAAAAATATACATGATACTTTACATTAGAGCTTGTTATTAAAAACTTTTGTAACAAAATCAGGTGAAATTTGCCTAGTTTCAGGTTTCATTGCAAACACAAAACTATGGTTAGGTTTTGCTGAAGAGTATAATTTTTTTTGCAGACCCAGCTGATTTATAGCTGAGGTTGGAAACAGTGTTAAGCTTGATGGCTTCACATGTTTTTCATTGAAAATTCGGTACTTTTGGCTGTTTTCCTTTCAGTACTTTAAATTGCTAAAAATCAGAGGGCAGGCAGTTTCCATATGAGCCAAACTGAAAGAGAGATTCATGCAAACTGTAGGGAACTAAAAACACAACACTTAGCCCATTTCTTTGAGTGAGATTTTTCTCCTCTCTCTTAAATCTTTCTAATTCTTACTGACAGATAGCTTGGAATCTGCTACTGCCTTCTTCAGGAGAAGGATTTTTTTTTTGATGACTCTTGTAAACAGCTCTTTCAAAAGATATAATAAAACCTCACCAAGTCTCATTCAAATATTGGCTAGATACTTAAAAAAAAAAAAGAAAAAAGAAAAAAGGCCTTGTTTCATTTTGGTGTATAGTAAATATTTGTTGGCATTACTCGCTGGAACAACTGTTGGATTTTAGCAATCAAGAGCTTGATTCAAAGGCCAAAGAAATCAGCAGAAGTTTTTTCACAGACTTTGCTAAGCTTTTAATCAAAACCAGTTGAAGCCCAACCCAGAAATATCAGTTGAATATCAGAGGTACTGAGAGATGCTTGGGCAAAGCTGACTGGGTACCTGCTTGCATGAAATGTGGAAGTTTTTGCTGGATGTATTTTGGGTCCAGAGCAACAGGAGACCAGCTTGCTGGTACCAGGCAGAGCTCTGCAAGGGCAGTTACTATCCAGATATCAAGATTCTTTAATTTTTAATTATGCTAGGTGTTAATTTTGAAGCGTACTGCAGTGTTCATACTGAAAAGATTATGTTGCCCTCATGAGACATTTAAAGAACTTCTGTTTCTCTGTGATTTTCATACTTTGTTTGCTTTTCAGATTTAAGTATTACATTAAAAAAAAAAAAAAGTATAGAGTGCAGCAGAAAAGCAGGGGTCTGTGCTCCAGTCAGTGCACAAAGTCTCTGTGAGTGTAAGGTACGTGCGACTTGAGCATGCTACATTATCAGTTGCTTGTAGGAGCACTGTTACATTGTAGATTTCCTGTGTAATTTTCTGATTCTCTTTTAGTCAGTTGTTAATGATCTGTAGCTTTTCAGTCTTCCTGAGAGGTTGGATGGAAATCCTGTCATATGCAGACTAGCTCCCTCATCAGGAAGGAGGATCCCCTTTTTGATACAGCTGTGTGCTGAGTTGGTATACGTTCCTGCATGTAGCTCGGGTTGTCGGGCAGTCTTCAAGGTGGCACTTGTCCATACGTGAGATCACATCTCAGTTTATATCCCGGTTGTTGCTCTTAAATTAAGTTGGGATCATTTCTCTTGTTTCTGGATAAAACAAAACAAAACCTGAAATTAATTCCTTGAGCCTGGTAGCAATGCTTTTGCTTAACGAGGAGCTCTTGCTGGACAGGTAGCCCATGTAGGCCTGCCCATGTTGCTTGTGTTACGCTCAGGGTGGTCAACTCGGTCCTTTCCCAGGTGCAGGTAGGCACATTACTAGCATGGCGACATACTTGGCCGGGGGGTATCCCCATCAGGCAGGAAAACAAGTAGTGGTCACTCCTATTGAGTAGGTGGTCCCCAAAGCTTTGTGAACAGCTTCTCCTGCGGCGCAAGGGCCATCAGTTGTTCCCTCTCTCTCTCTCCAAGGTCCAACCTTGGGCTGGGGGGCCTGACGTTGCTGGGTTTTCCTCTGAGTCAGGTTATGTGCAGCACAATAAGTGCATTGCTGCTGGCTGCACAGTGGGGAGGCCTCTGTACAGCAGAGGAGACTGAGGCTGAACCAGGACGAAATGGAGCCTGGCCTTTGGGGAAGTTTGCAGTTTCTCTATTAATGCAGCTCTGCCAGTATAAACCTTCCAGATCTAGGGGAAGTCTTAGCTCTTGGCCTTTTGGAGCATTTGTCTGTGGGTTTTTTTTAGTGTATCTGTTGCAAAAGGGCCTGGATAGCTCAAATACAGGGTTATGGCCCTATGCATACATACAGAAATAAGGAAAGGCCCCTGTCTCAAAGAGTGTACAGTCAGATTGGCAGGAGATCTGCCTCAGCCACAGTGGCTGAGTATTCAGTGTTTGATTTTACAAATCCCTAAATAGTTCTTTTTTACTTTCTTCCCCCTCCCCCCCCACATACTAATTCTGTCTCTTTTGGTCACCCCACCTGGTTTATATAATTTCTCTTTGCCTTCTGTGTCCTTTTGCTCTTGTTCAGAGCTGTACTCTGAAAGTATAGCTTTGATCCCTTTTACAGCCATATTGTCCTTTTACCTGAGCCTGCAAAACACTGACTCATACTCTTTTCCCTCTCCATCCCCACCAGTGTTTTTTGTTCCCTGAGCAAAGCTGCAGGGTGCGTGTGGTTGAGGGAGCTCTGGGCATGTGAGGAAGGAGAGGGAGCGAGACTGGGACAACTGGAGTAGCAGGGCTGCAGGTCCCACCACAGGGGAGAGGAGGAGGAGGAGGAGGAGGAGGAGGAGAAAGCTCTTCATCTTTCATCACAGGGTGATCCAGACCTGTCCCAGCACCACTGTTCCTCCCCCGAAAGATTAAACTGAATGAGAAGTAGGAGATTTGTGAGGAGCTAGGAAGATGAGAGGGGAACCTCTTTCCCTGCCTGCTGTCCCTGCAACTCCTTGCCCAAAAAGTCTGATAGTGTCTTGACGCTCAATGGTATCAGGATGTTCTTTTTGGTATCAGTATTGTGAAAGATTTGGATGCTATCAGCTGTCACTAGTTAGGACCTCATACTTGTGAGACTAAAGAGCTGTTGATTCTGTCAGTTTTCAGAGCTGCTGAGCTATTTTTATAAGAAAAAAAGCTTACTTTTGAGTGACATTGCTGGAGAGAATTGTTACACCATCTGGTGTTTCTGGACTTCATTTTTATGAGGATTTAGAGACATATGGGTAGATGGAAAGATAGAAGAATAATTTATTCATAGGAGTTCTGGTATTTGGAAAAAGTGTTTGTATTCCCTTTATAAGGTATAAAAAGGATTGGATAAAGAGAGAGGCTGGATTGTCTAGGGAGCATTGCAAATAATTCAGGAATTTAGTGCAGTTGCACAGGTCAGGACTTGCTAGACACATTATTTAAGTTCAACAAAGGAAACAAGAAAGCACGAACCTTTTGGTAATCCTCACTTATAATAAGTGCCTGTTTGACAACCATGTCACGAGCTGCCCACTCACAAAAACTGGTTGGATGTTCTGCTCACCTGGCCCACAACCAGTTTCCTGCCAGAGCAAAAGGCGGCTGCGTGAGGACCTGACAGAGATGCTATGCTTAGGGATTTAGTTGTTGGTGGATTTGAAGACAGGGAACAGTGTAGGAAGGAGTCGGATGAAGAAGCTGCTTGTTTGCTAATTGTATCTTTATAAAAGATATTTTTATTCTGAAAATTGGATCATTCAGTTTAGGAAGCTGATCATTAGTAAATATTATGCAATATAACTTGCTAGAACTGGTAGGAAAGAAAAAAAAGAATTTTCCCACACTTTTCTGTTTACAAAAAAATATTAAATACTTCCCGCGATAGGACTTTTTAACCTCTTCTCCTGAACAGAATGTAGACTAAACTTCTTTATAGAAATAAATACAGTAATCTGTCCAGCTGTGATACCTTAACCTACTTGGGGGAAAAAAAAAAGAAAGATGGAATGATCTAATCTGGATGAGAAAAATGCTTCAAGGTAACCCTCAAAAAATGTATCCTTTCCTCTTTCAACAGGATCAGGTTAGGGCAATCTTTCAAAATTGGCAGCTGTCAAGGCTGTCCTGCCAGCCTGGGCTTTCGTTGTCCAAGTTAGAGATGAACATGGCAGTAGGAGCTCAGCATGCACTGGGAAGTGCCTGCCTTTGACAGAGGCCAGGTCACCTCTGCAAGGGCTCGTGGCCGCGAGGGGAGCCACCGCCTGGGGTTCCTGCTGCTCCCTGAGACCTGGGACTACTGCTCCTCTTTGCAGGTGCTTTTCCCAAGGGGTCTCCATCCCCAAGGGAGCTCCCAGCACCACGCCATCTGACACCTGCTTGCGCTTTTGGCCACAGGCTATGGAGCTCTAGAAATAGGGCTTTGGGAGGAAGGTTGTGAGATATACCTGTATATTTTTATTGGCCATCAAACATAGGTTCAGCATCTTCACTGCAACTTCTGTGTCCTTGACGCACACTGAAGCTTACTTCCCTTGGCTGCCGCAGGGGGAACGGGTGCCCAGGAGCATGGTCTCTGTAAGGGCTCTGTGCTACGTACACACAGCTGAGGTTGCCTCAGTTTCTGGTTGTTTTGAGGGCATTGCTGTGAGGCTGAGTTCAGGTTGTCTGGGTGACTTAACTGTGCTGTTAATTAAACAGAACATTTGCCACTGGCTTTGTCACCATTTACAGTTATTTTCAAGAGGAAGAGAGCTCTTTCAGATTTAAGGCTATTAGTAGTAGCAATAAAATTACATCCTGAATTATGAAAATTGAATGTGGATCATAGAAAAGGGAACAGTGTCTGTACTTAATTCTCTTTCATGAAGAATATTTTTTTTTCATAAATGCTTTATAATTATTTTCTAGGAATGGGTCTTGTGAAATGAACTGAAGTATTCACACTCACTGGTTTCTGATCTGCCTTTGTGGAACACTGTTCCATTTTCTGTGACATTTTAGATTTTATTTCCCTTCCTCTGCCTTTTCCTATGTAAATCCTGTTACTATTCCTACTTGATGCTAAACACATTACTGATAAGCTTCATCCATTCAAACATGACTGAGGTGTGTCGTATTTTTGATCTAAATTAAAAGAAATTATGTCTGTGTTTTCCTCAGTTAGAATTTTCAAATTTTTTGAAGGAAAAAAAGAGAGGACCAAAGTGCCTCTGTTTTCCTTCATGGAATTAGGAAAATACTGGGAACAGCAGATAAACATTTATATAGGTATGGTGAGGTTTGTGAGGAGAGGTAAACTTTTTCATTCAGACAGGTTACAAGGTTAGAGAACCAGACAGCTCTTTGGCCCTGCAGAAGCCAGGTGCTTTAGAAACTGTGTGGGAAAGATGCTAGCACAGGCATCAGGAGGTAGAGGAGTGTCTTTCAGTGCCTGCTGATAACCAAGAAAACTGTGGTGTGAAGCAAGATGTTGGCAAGCATGCTTGAACCTGAACTTCCCCAGGGAACGTACAGTCTTCATATTCTGGTCTGTAGTAGAAATAGCAGTGAAGAGATGTTTGAGACCCCCCTGACCATTCAGGGGGCTTTTGGGGAAAAGGAATGAGTGCTTGGAGGTGGTAGTAGTATATCATGTGACAGTAGTCAGTAGAGCAAGTATTGTAACGGACACTAGAGACAAATTTTCTTATTTAAGTCAATATCTAAATAGTGGGGCTTAGGAGGTTTTTTGTACCCTCCTTTGGTAGTGGGCACTGTTAGAGATGTGGTACTGAAGTAGGGTTCGGTATCGATCTCGGGGCTGAGCTGGTTTGGTTGGTGCTTTGTCCCTGCTGTGGTCTTCTCTGCACCTGGCTTTGAGATTGCTGTTGCCTTGCGTCAAGCACATTAGTAGTACTCAATAAACAAACATCATAAATTAAACAGCCTGAGGGAGAGCAGCTGGCTGCAGTACAAAGGAAGAGAAGTATCCCTCTGCTAACAGCAGCGATTTCGTGCGTAGTTTCACGTCTTTGCTGGGATTGCCCAAGCAGTAAGCACAACTGAAACTTCATCTATTGAGTAGATGAGGTTACCATGTGCAGCCGTTGCCATGTGGGGCTGATCGATGGTGGCATCCTCTAATGGTGCTGCTGGTAAAACTACAGTGGCAAGACTTCTTAAGGTCCACCTTTAAAATGGTGTTTAAGCTCTCCCCCTTGCCTCCTTCACCTCTGCACAGTTTATATCAGTCCCATGGCAGCTGATGGTCCAGTTTGACCAAGCCAACGGTAGAAACTGTAGTTGGCTGAATTGAGTGTGGCAACCCATCTTCTGTAAGCCTGGAAACCACCTTCTGTGAGCCTGGAAACCATCTTCTCCTGGAAATCATCTGCCTGCACTCAGCTCTGTACCAACCTCCTCTGTCTCCTGTCTCGGCAGGCTCAGAGCTGGGCAGCACGGGGGTGTGAGGGGAGAGAGTAGGAGATACTCCAGTGTAAAAGGGCAGGTGATGATGTGAGGAGTAGGGGGACTAGTTTAAAAAAAAAGAGGAGGGGGGGATGTTCCAGTTATTCAGTAACTGGCAAGACCAATCTCTTACCTAATGGAAAATGAAAAAAACAGTAATACATAAAAGTATGAAGCCAGGAAAAACTAGAATTTGTCACCCCGTTGTGATGTCTCCCTCTTCTTTTCAAGTCACAAGTCTTGAGTTTTCAGTCTCCTTCCAGGAAATGAATGAGATCCATAGTCCAGAAAGGGCTTAGTCATTTCTGTCAGAGAGAAATATTTGTTTTTATTTTATTGTTTTGGACATAGGAAGGGATTCAGGTGCAAGGAGGAACAAAAGGATTTATTTAATGTTTAAAACAGACTCTGTTTGGCTTAGCTCGGTATAACTCAGAGTGTTTTGGCTGCAGAATCAGGATACAATGCAAAACAACGTCCTGATAGTGTATCTCCTCATAGTACCACCTGCCTTGCAGTATCTAACCCTGTATTAATCAGCCAGCAGTGCATCTTTCAAATCTTAGGAATGCTTATTGTTGTGTCTTGATGGAAAATGGTGTTTTATCCATTTAAATGTGAAAATGCTGCAGAAGTTTTATATTCTTATTATTTTTTCTGATTTTCCTCCTTTTTGCCACTGAATACTGTTGAACAAATTATGTTCCTTATTTTTTCTCAACGCCTTTATTTTTCTTTCTTGATGTGTTTTTTTTATTTATTTGGTTTGGGTTTTTTTTGCCATTTTTCTGCATTTTAAATCTTTTTCACAGGAAGGGGAAAAAAAGAAAAATTACAAAGGTGAAAAATGCCATTGATTCTGTCACATTGAGGAGCTGGAAGGGGAGGAGGTGAAAGGAGGAAGAATTGAAACTGAAACCTGTTCCAAAAAATTTTGTTTAAAAAGTTGTTTCAGAATTCTACTACTTTAGTGTAAATCTTTTCTTTTTAGGCAGGTCTACTTAGAAAGCTTGTTAGCTGTTCTCATGTCTTTTTACTTTTTGATTCGATATTGTTAATCGTGGGATAGAATCATAAAATAATTGTGGAAAAATATCATGGGTGGAAGGGGTCCCCGGAGCTTGCCTGGCCCTGCCTGCTGCTCAGAGCAGGGCCAGCGTCAAAATTAGGTCGGGTTGCTCAGGGTCAAGTTTTGAATATCTCCAAGGACGGAGACTCTGCAACCTCCCTGGGCAACCTGTCCCTGTATTTGACCATCCTCGTGGTGAAGAATGTTTTCCTTGTGTTAAAGAATAGATTTACCTTTCCAGTAATCTTTTAGATTTCAAATTTGAAAGCAAGCTACTAGTAATGACTCTCTACCTCATCAGTTTCTGATCACTCCTGAGCAGCTCAGATAGAGGTGATGAGAGTAGCCCAGCAAATACTTTGTAGAAATTAAGGCTGAGAAGGGATCTCAGTGTTATTTCTAACTTAAATGCATGAAGAGAGCTGGTTGAGCTGCCAGCATGGGCCTGCTGACATATACTCTTAAACTGGGCATGAATAAATTTAGGCTAAAGTGAGATGAAGGTTGCTAGGTTGGAGCATTGTGATTCTGCCATAACCTTTCCATTACAGTACTGGCAGTGAAAATGTCTGAGTAATTTTCAACTTGATAATCTCATAAAGGAGTTTCCTTGCTTTGAAGCCATGGTCTTGACAGTAGGACCCAGAAAATCCCTTTTCAGTTTTGTGTCCATAGTGCAGGCTTTAAAGGTGAAGGAGTATGTTTATGTCTTAATGAGAGAAAAAAATTAGTTGCCAGAATTTTTGTGGTGAGATAACAGAATATATTATTGTAGCTTGTGTTTTAAGACAACAGAGTATTAATTTAGTGTTCTTTAAGTTATTTTTAAAACTAGATTCTTTTGTGGAAAACATATTCATACTGTATTATTTTTAAGGTTTGGGCCAGAAATATGACTGTATTTGCAGCAGAATCAGAGCTGATTGAATGCTGTCCATAAATATGGAAGTCGTCCTAAGCACTCCCTTTCTGCTGAGCAAGAAAGTCTTAATCTCACCTTGCCCAGTGCAAGCTTTTCTGGTTGTTTTTACAATATTACAACATACATTGAAACCCAGTGGCCTGAGGCCAAAGAGAAAATTTTAGTCAGGCAGTGGAGTTTAGAGCAAAGTTTGCCCTTTTGTTTCTGTGTTTTTAATCTTAGAGTTGGGGTGTTGTTATTATATAATCAGATGCTTAATGTCCTTAATATCAGTTGATATGTTTGCAAGTGTTTTAATTAGAGTGGTCTTCTGTGCTGGCTGTTTATGAATACTTTATGTAGGAAAAAATGGTCTAATTGGAAACATCCCAAGAACCCCCTTTCACGTCTGAGGTGCATGTTCGGCAGAATTAATTACTCTAGACCAAGGAGCAATTCTGAAAGCCTATGCTTTAGTGTCCATGTTAATCTGCAAATGCGTAATGTTTGTTTGGAGCACAACATTTCCTGGGTGCCTAAGCTCAGGCTCCTCTGGGTAGGGATAACCACCTGGGGAAGGGAGCGCTGGTGCCTGACTCCCACTTGCTTGCCTGGACTCCGGACCCATGGCAAAGCTGGGAGCCTGCTAAGGTCACTGGGGGTGCCTATCGCAAAAGTAGAGAAGTAGCACCGAGGCCAGGCCAAAGCACAGAAGATGTGATCATTCTCCATTCAGATACATAGCAAGGGAAAGGGAAGATGATGACACACCTTTTTGTACTATGCCTAAATGGTTAGGGCATTCTGCTAGGAAGTGAGAGACCTGGGTGTCCCAGCATAATTTCTTTTCACATCCAATGACATTATAATACAAAACACATCTATGTCCCAAAAGCAGAGACTTCTCCCAGCTGATTGTTGCATTACAGAGTCAGGCTGGTGCTTTCTCGCTCTCCTCCTGCTCCATGTCCCTTGGATTTCCTTCTGTACCATGATCCATTCCCAAGCTCTCTGCAGCTGGAGGGGACAGGACGTGAAATGCTCATGT
Source organism: Apteryx mantelli (assembly GCF_036417845.1). Classification (NCBI taxonomy): domain Eukaryota; kingdom Metazoa; phylum Chordata; class Aves; order Apterygiformes; family Apterygidae; genus Apteryx; species Apteryx mantelli. Next base: position 59,314,280 of record NC_090020.1, read on the forward strand.
GAAATAGGTGACCTGAAGAAATGTCAAGGTCATCTGGCTGAGGTGGAGATTGAATCAAGCTCTTCCATTTTTGAAGAGGTACCTCAGCCATCATTTCCACACTCTCTGGATATGTTTTGGGAAAGCCGGGTCCTGCTTACTTAGATGTTCACATGTAGAAGGTGGTCCTGCATCCAGGCAGATCAAAGTGTTTGATGAGGGATGCTAGGTCAGGCTCTTAGCTGTGGACTGCAGTCAAATCCCCATGCTGCTTTAAGGAACTTTTTCTTCACTTTTTCTTTCCTCTAACACATCTCTCCATTTGCCTTCCTGGAAGAAAAGCTGTTCATACTGCGTTGCTGAATTGGTTATACTGAAAAGCTTGTTAGCATATCTTTGCAGTTATTGTAACTCACAACTACTGTATATTTCAGACCAGACATACATATTGTTTATAGTTTGGGCCCCAAAGCAGCAAAATATTGAACATTAGCTTAACCATAAATATATGAACAGTTATATCCCTATTTAGCAAGCAGTTCTGCATATGCTTGAGTTGGATTCAGTGGACTTTAGGGTAGCATGCACTTGAAAACTGTGAAACATATGTGCCATCTCGCTTAGTATAGTATAATATAGAATTACAGTATAGTAAATACTATGATTCATACTTTTAACGATTTTAACGATTAATGTTAATAACTGAAATGCAGCAATCATCAGTGTCCCCAAAGACTGAATCTGAAATATTTTGCAGGCCTTTGAGAGAAAAATACATATCAGTGCTTTCTCCTGTGGCCTAAGATCCTGCAGCAGATCCTGTGCTCAGCTGAGCATATTTTTTGCCTGGGGTCTGAAATGGGGAGACCAAGAACCAGTTTTATTGCCCACAACCTGGGGAGGAAATAATCATTGCACAGGCAAGCAAATGCACCATATTACATGTTAGCTAGCCACAAACAAAAGGGAAGGTTGGAGGTGAAATTTTTTCTTTCACTATAGCAAAATAGAAGTTTCAGACACTACACACAGGTTTGTCAGCTGTTAGGGTGCTAGATTCTGTGTCCTGAAGCTCCCTTTTATGAATCTGATGTCTGGAATTTGTTTTATTTTTTGGAAAAAAAAAATCTAAGATTCAAGAAGCATGAATAATGATATGTTATCCAGGAAGTCTGACCTCACTTTCTCAATAATTTTCCCCATGGAGAGGTAAAGCAAGTTGCTTAGGTTTGTTGCAGAATTCCTTGCCATTCTAGCATATGTATCTATAACACTTCAAGTCCAACATTTTCAAAAGATGCTAATGATTTTTGGACCTCAGTTCTGAGAGGACACTCCAAAAGGTCCAGCTTTTCAGAAAGCAACTCTCCCATATAGATGCTTAGAAAGAAAAAGACTCAGCTGAGACATGACAGCAGCCTTCAATTATGTGAAAGAAAGCTGCAAAGAGAAAGGAATGAACTGTTTTTCATGTCCATTTTGGATGGGACAAGAAGCAGCAAGCTTATATTGAGAAAGGGTGAGCTCGGTTAGACATTTTAAATTTTTCTAACTATAAGGGTAAATTAGCCTTTGTATAGATTGTCTACAGAGGTTATGAAACCTTTTGTCATTGAAAGGTTTTTAGAACACGTTAGACAAACATTTGTCAGGAATAATTTAGGTTGAGCTGATCCTGCCTTAAGGCAAGGAGTTGACTAAAGACCTCTTGAGACCTCTTCAGACTCTTTTTCGATGATTCTATATAATAAATTTTCCTGACATTTTCAGAGGAGACTGCTGATGTGCTGGTGGAGAAATGGGATTCAGAATCAGCTATGAGACACTGTATTTTTACATAACTACGTGATACTCCTGCTCAATGCATGAGTGTTTCTGAAAAATGTATTCGTTAGTTCCTTGACTACGTAACTGCTCTCTCTATTGGGGGATAGCTTTCTGTCATCTGTTTTTATCTTGTAAATGTTGATGCAGAGAACAAATTTGACAGCTTTTTGCTGCATTATTTACACAAATGTGTGCACATACCTAAATATGTATTAGGAGCTTCACCTTTCCTTTGTCACTGGAACGTATAATTTTCAATAACATATTCTGAACAGCTTGGGTAATGAGGCAGAAAATTCTTTTGACTCAGGATGATAAAATTTCAATGGAATTTCATAAATCAGTGGAATCCTAATAGATTTCACCCAGTTGTTCTGAGAGCTGTGGTGTACCTGCCTTAAATACTTGACCCTTGTAAAAGTCTGCCCTTATATTCAGCTTCATACCAAAATATCAACGCAAGGAACAGGTTGGGTGGCACCTGAGCTTCATTTCATTTGTTGCCCTAAAGTGCAGAGGCTTTGTGTTTGAAAATGTATATCAACAGGCAGACCTTTCTTTGAATAAGGGCAGGAGAAGGCCTTGAGTGAAGGAGAATCAGTATCTCATGACTTAGTCCATGTTGTCTGCAGCTTTATTTTAAGCTTCCCCCCTGTTGAACTTGATGATAATGTATTAAAAAGTAGAGAGGAAAAATTAGCAGGTGAGACTACCTTTCTGAAAAGAGAGACAAAAGAATTATAAAGTACATTTTACTCAAACGTGTTAGCTTATGGCTCACTGCGTCACTAAGGATCTTTTACCATGCTGTTAAGCAGCCTTCCTTGATAAGTCACACAGTTTAAAAAATAAAAATAAAAATTAAATACTTTGACACACTGACAGATGTTTTGTGCTGCTGAGGCAATGCAAAGCAGCTGGATAATTACTTCTTATTGATCTTTTGTAGTACATTGGGACATCCCTTGTGCCATTTGCTATACTACATACAGAGAAAGAAATACTGAAATTATCTAATTCAAAGTGTTTTCTTTAACTCCTGAAATTAGATGATATTTGGATAGCCTAGTTTAGCTCCACAGATGCCATTAAGTGTATAACTCTGTTGATTTCAGTGAAAGAAGGATTCTGCCTTATTACTTTTGTAAATTGGAACCTGAGTTGTGGTATTTCTGCAGACAAGTTTCATTTGATGCTTCCTACCAAATCAGTGGGGAAGTGCTGGATTTTGTTTCTATGTTTTTGCTTGTTTGTTATGTTTTTCAGAGCCTGAACACAAAGAAACTCTTCTTCACATTGCAATGAAATTGGGATTGGTTAAACTTTCCCAGTTCTTAATAGCCCAGCCTGGTGGGTCATTGGCGTTAGCATTGCCTAATGAAGATGGAGCAACACCATTAGATTTGGCTTTACAAAATGGGCACTCCAGACTTGTTGAGGTCTTCACAAAGTGAGTATAATGCTCTTCTCCCTCTGAAAGACGGTTGCCTGTTAAGAAGTATATGGAGTACTGTTGCTCTTCTCAAAGAGATGCCAATTTTGTATTGGTTTCTGTTGCTTCTTGTCATCATTACCATTTTAAGTGTGTAAACTTGTATTTACAATTAAAGGAAGTTTATGATGTGTCTGCATCATTACATTTGCAAGTCAATAGTATTATTGTCAATATATGCACTTGTGTGATTTTAAGCAATTATTGTGATTCAGATAGAGATTATTTTGTTTTTCCCTTCAAACTGAATAATAAATTGAATACAAAATAATTTGTATTTTAAGATATTGTATTTTAATATTTCATAATTTTGAATTTATGAGACTGCTAAAAGGAAATTATTAAATAGCAGGTAGTCATATTCCTGGACTTGCTAGAGAACACACTTGTCTGAAGAGAATGCTGCCTGTCTTTGAGTGGCACCCTCTCTGTGTTTAGAGTTATTACCATTAACAGTGCAAAACTAATAAAATGGGGCAAAATGCATTACATTCTTTCTTCTGAAAAAAGGTGCTTTTTATTAAATCTGAATGGTAAGACCTGACATTTGTAGAAGTGTATCATAAAATAGAAAATATTAAAAAAGAAAAAAAATAAGCAGCTGGCCTTTTCAGATCACTTTAAATGTCATCCCTTGGTAGTGTTGTGACTTGGTTCTGTGACATTGCCTCAGCTTGTATATGGAGAGGGGAAAACAAAATGGCCATCTTTCAAAAGGGAAACCAAGTCTTCTCTTTATATTGCCCAAGTTTTGAAAATGCAAATAAATACTCATAAATAGTGAAAAAGTTAATAAACAGTGTAAGTGATGAAAAACTGTGAAGGGTTTACGGTAGTGCTCTATCTTGTTAATAACTAGAGAGCATTTAATGGCAGGGGAGGGCCCTGGAGTCTCCGTTATCCCAGCCCAACATGCTCTGCCTTCGGTAATGGAGGATCAGCTGTGCCATCAGGTACCTCTCACAGTGGCACTCTTGCAGCTGAATCCAGACCTATTACTAACAAGTAAAGACATCCCTTAAAATATATAGAGACATATATAAATATAAACAGAAACATAGGACTTGGGTTTCACAAAGGCCTCAGGAGGCTCTGTGACCTCTGTAAAATCTTGGGTTTGAATAAATAAGGGAGAGTCAGTAGCAAACCCAGCCCTGCAGCTCTGAGTCTGTTTTTGCCAGAGAGCTGCCACACTGACAAATGGCTAAAAGGACAAGTGCCTTCTGGCATGTTTCAGCTGTCTGAAGTTTCATCTGCACGGACCTGAGGAGCTGCATGGTGTATGTGTGTCTTGTGGTACCAAATGTTCATCATCAGAAGCCTACTCTTAGTGTTGGCTTTTCTTTGCAAAGAGAGAAAAACATGCAGGAATTCTGTTACATTTTTATTTTGGAATGTGGCTCTTTCGATTCTGGCTCTGCGCACCGTATCGTTTATGCGAGAATTATGCGTACTTCAGTTTGTCTGAGAAAATTACTTAAAAAACTGGTACAGTACATTATGTTATGAATGTCTCATTTGTTTGTAACATCCAAACAATGCCGTATTCCCTTGAGATATGTTCTGCTTTTCACGGTAGTGGGATAATAAACCTGCTAGCTGCTGGTCGCGTCTTACTACTATATATGGCAACATTAACAGGAAAAGGAACTATTGATAATTTACAGCAATACGGAGAAATAGGTATTGTTATGGCTTGCTGTTACTGGCATATTTAACTAGCCAGTAACCATCGTTTCTAGTGCAGTCATTGTTTTTTCCCTATTGACGCGCAGAAGTAGCTGAATTTTCTTAGGCCTGAATGGAGTCATTGGTAAGTATTTGTTTGTCCAGCTGTGTTTTGGGTGAATGTTTCAGATTTTCTGCCCTTGGTTTGTATAGCGAGCGTGTTAGCCTACTGACGGTCTGTGCCGACGATGGGCAGGAAGCATGCTGTGTTTATGTTTTCATTCTACCTGTGCACAGAGCATCTGTTTTGGTTTAAAGAGCATGTTGTTTCAGTTCCCAGGGCAGTCATTCGTTTGACATTTCGAGAGCTGAGCTCAGTGAGGGTGCTTGCGTACGGTTTGTTCATTCATCAGGAACTCTGACACTGACATTTAACCACACCGCAGAGCACTTCTTGGAGTCAGACATTAAACTCTTCAGAAAATACTTCTGGGACAGACCTCTTCTTTACAAGGTAGGTACCAGTTTAGCTCAGCGCACTGTCGCACGTTTTTTTCAATATTTTCCATCTATAGTCTCTTCAAGATGGATATGTTTTTCTTAAATAGAGTTTTAGTTTAAACTGTGCCTATTTCAGTAATGGTTAGTGTCATGAAGGATTATCATTGTGGGCTTCAGCTTCAGGTTAATGTAGCTAACTGTATGCCTGAAGCTGGAGGATAAGAGATGTTGAGAACCTTATCAAATTCTCCTTTACCTCCCAAGCTGTTTTTGAATTGTTGTGGACTCTACAGTGAATATCTTCCCCTTTCTGTCTCTTTGATTTGTCTCTTTGATTGTCTCTTTGATTCAATTGCCATTTGTATTCACATTGGTTGTTTGAAATATTTTATTTAGTTCCATTCTTCTTTGTATTAGTGCAATGCCTGTGAGCCTTTGTCACAAACCTGAACTACCCAGTATATTACATATAGGAGAAAGGCAGGCTTGAAAGACTTTTTGCCATAGAGGAATTTAGTTACGGTGTATTAGGTTTTATTTTGCTGTAAGATGTCTGGAACACTGCTGTGATATCCTTCAGGACATGCCTAAATTTAAGTAAAGAGGGTAACAGTTAAAAACACAAGTTCTTTAAAAGCTGTGCGGATACTCAGTTTCATTTTTGGATTGAGACTGCATGATTACATAAAACTAGTGAGCTAAAAATGTACAAAAAAGCTTTGGCTTTTCCCTTTTCTAGTCTTAAATTTTAGCTTTTATTTTCCATGTTTTATTTCAGGATTCCTTATTTGCATATTATTTTTCCTTGAGTTGTCTTTACTGTATTATACTTGATTTTAAAACTTAAAACATGATCTATGTGTTATGGTGTGTTTAACAGAAAAAGAAGTGTGATTTCTCATATAATTGCATATAATCTTGTACAGTCACTGCCAAGATTTTAGTTGTTCCAATAGAAAAAAGTTATTCTTTATTTGTAGCTTGTAGAATGCCTCCAATTTGTTTGCAGCTTTTCCATGGAAACAATAGTAAACCCAATAGCAAAACCAAGACTATAATGAAGAATGCATTGTTATTTATATCATTGGCTTTTTCTTGTACTCATCAAATCCTTGTTCTTCTTGCAGCCTTTGAAAGGAGGAAAAAGTGTGGTATGTTAGATGTTTGCATGGTTTTAGGAGACAAATACTCTTAAAGGTTGCAAAACCAGCCTTCGATTGTGAGTTTCTCTTCTGCTCAACTGTGGGTTTCTCTTCTGCTCATTCCTGTAGTTGCTGCAGTCTAGATGCTCCTTTGTGGGCACCCCCCACCCTCAGTATCAGTGTTGCACTACTTTTAATTAGAGTATTAGCACATAGTAGAAATAAGCTAGAGTAATACAGAAGATCACATGGTAGCAGATGTCATCCTGAGGCGGGGGTATGATCAAACTGTTATGTTTAGATGGTGTATTATAAGCAAATGGTAAGGTAAAATTCCTTTTCTTTCTGTTGCAAACAAGGACTTGCAGCCCTTAGTTGGATCCAAAACGTAAGGTGGTCATTACAGATTTCAAAATACATAGTCTTTTAAAAATAGAAGTAGAATTTGTTGCTGTGCTGGAGTATTCAGCTCATCTACAGCAGATTAAGACCGTACATCTAGTTTATTGTACCTTGATACCACATAAATGACCACACTGCTATTTTAGGTTTGGGTCAGAAGAAGACATGGACTAAAAAGAAAGGGCTTGCTTCAGTTATGGTGTGAAGCATTGGATTTATGTATATGAAATAGATGGCTTAGGCAACAGCACAAACTATTCACTCAAGAAAATCCCAATCTTTATAGTACATATTTTTCAGTGCCTGGTCTGTGGGTTTCTATCAGTCCCTGGACTATTCCTTGCAAGCCTGAAAAGGTAACTGAAAAGTTAGGACCAACAATGGTGTCAGTAAGCTTGAGTTAGCCGCACAGGGAACTATGCCCTCACTGGAAACCTTTAGGGGCCCTGCAAGCCCAAAAAGTTGAAACCCACAGATTTAGTGAGTTTGCTAGGCAGTATGGAGGAGAGATTTCTGAAGATTATGAGAAAGAGCTCAAAATTATTCAATCTTTAATGACCTCCTCAGCGCAGAAATAGCAGCAGTGGTAGCAGTGTCCATCAGTGAGGCTGCAGGGACTGCGCAACCAGCCCTTGGAGGAAAACTGGAGGGAGGGAGGGAGCACTACAAGCCCTCCGTCTGCGTGTTTTATCTTGCACTGCTGGCACAGCCCTCATCAGCCAGCGAAGGGGTACGTTTGGCTGTGTCATTTGCTGGAGGTAGCACAGCCAGCGTAGGGGAAAGGTCCTCTGCAAGAGAAGAAATGCAGGGCCTAAAGGCCAAATGTGAAATGGTGTCAGGGTAAAAAATAAAACAAAACAATGGGGCAAATTGCTCACCAGGATAATCACCTAAAATGATTACGATCGTTTATCTTTAGAAAGCAGTTTTTTTGCCAGGTACAGATAGATTTAATAATTTTTCAAGGAGGAGGTGAATCCAGCTTGATGACTATGCAGCTTTCAAAACAGTTTGTCCGCAAAATTCAGCCCAGTGTTTCCCTGACTTTATTCTTTCGTACTCATATTACCATACCTTTTCTCTATTTGCTGCTTTGTTAGATGAGAAGCATACAGGAAACCTAACTGTAGAAGGAAGAAACTAAAAGCAACAAAAGGTGCAGATTAGCACAAAAGGAGACATTCTCTCCCCCACTTCATTTTCTTATATCCTTTGAAGGTACTTGCTAAAATAAGGGCCTGGATTCGCCCTACCCTTCCTTTTGGTAGTGGGGGCAATATTGCGGGGAGGAGGCAGAACAGGGGACGGAGGGGCCAGCCCAGCCGGGGAGCAGGTGCTGGGGTGGCAGCAGTCCTGCCTTCCAGCTTGCCTCAGCTGCCGGGTCATGGCTTAGTCCTCACGGAGGCTCCTTGGAGGCTCCTTTCTGTTTCCTCGTCTGTAAAAACCATTCACTTTGGAGGGACGTTTTCAAGATTAACTAGAAAAGTTTTGAACAGATTTGTTCTACATAACTCCTGTGTTTCTTTTCTCATAGAGAAGAAAGTTATAAACAGTGCTAAACAGTAAAAATGCTAAATCTGATGTTTTAGATCCCTTGTGTATTGGAAGCATAAGGTAATTTCTGTCTGTAGTTGAAAATATTTTATTGGTTTTCCTCTTGGGGGAAACTGATACTCTGAGGAATCTCTATCAATCCTTTTAATATTACCTATAATGTATTTGTTTACTAGTCTTTAACTTCATTTTTGAGTTATCATATAAATGTCGTGAGTATCCAATACAGTTACTGTCATTTTGATTTTTTTATAGAGTATTAATTCAGACCAAGTTGAGACAGTGGAAGGTCCAAAAATGCCCTGCAGTACAACAAGCTCTGTAGAAGGTACAGTTTTTTGTTCCATAATGTTACAGTTTTTAAAAGCTCTGGAAAGTTGGCACAAATTCTTAAACCATTTATTTATTCAGGAAGATCACATAGTTCATATGACATTAGAGACCTGACAGTGGAATACTCAAGTCATGCACTGTAAGAGTTGTGTAAATCATGATGCTCCCTACAGAGCATCGGTTTTCCAATGTCAAACTGAAATGGCTCACAAAACATTAAGGCATTTACAGTGATTGGAAAAACCTCGCTAATTTTATTGTAGGAGCCAGAAAAATGTCAGTAAGTTCCAGGAGAGGGCAGTGTTTAGCTGAACTAATACTCCAGCCTGCAAATTCTGGTAAAACCAAATAAATCAACTTAATAAAGATAAGGGCAGATTAACTAGAATAACGTTTTGTATGAATAGGTTTGGGATCTAGCCCAGCCTACTTTACTGTGGTGAAATTCCCATGTATTTCAATAAGACATTCAATATTTTGATGAGTAGTTTACCTCTATAAGGTTGCGGGACTGTGCTTTCTGATGGAAATGCTCTTTCTCTATCAAGATACAGCCTTATGTACCTTAGAACAAGGATCTCTTATAATTGAAAAGAAAATTACAAAAAAAGACATCCTTAAGCATCAAAAGTGTGACACTTCGGGCATTTACATATGACTGTCAGGGATTAATTATAAGTTTTTGTCAGATTGTCATTTGTTTATATGGCTGGCACTGTATATTTGGATGAAGTGATTAGTTGAAAATGGTTAGTTCTGTGAGAGGGCTCCAATCCTGCAAACTTGCTGTGCTGGAAGCAGTCCTACTGAAATCAACATAAATGCAAGCACCTGCATAAGCTTTTTACAAGATCAAGACTAGACTGAGAAAAAAGAATTGGACTACAATTTCAAATGTCATCCGCTCGTAACTTTGAGTGAATACATTGGGGAAACAGTGATTGTGTTAGTGTTAGAAATTCTCCAGCACTGTTCAGGCAACAAGTGTAATGCCAACAGAATGTAAATTTGCAGAGAGACAATAAATAGTTATTAGCAGTTGCAAACTATGAACCTGTTACTGTAAGTGTAGAAGGTATGTGACTGACTTTGATGATACAGTGTGCGTGTTGGTTCTGGATATTCCTCTGAGTGCCGTACTCTGGCTAGCATCATCTTTATCATCTTTATGTGGCTCTTCACTGATGGAAGGTGAATGGTGCGGGCTGGTAACGCTATGTGTGGCAGTAGCTTGGGCAGTGCAATTTTAGGTGATGATTGCTTTGATGTTTTGCCTTAGACAGTTTTAATTTGGCTTGACTTGGGGCAAGCAAATAATGAACATCAATGGATATTGATCCCCCAGAGAGGGAATCGCAAGTTCAGGATATCTAGTCTCATTCTGAATTCTGATGGTAAAGCTTCTGATCCATTTTTTTCTGCCAAGCTGAGATTCACAAAGGTGTTTGGGCACCTACCTCTTAGTGTTTTCAGTAGAAGGCAATACTTCAAAGCCTTGATGGAACAGAGTTGTTTTGTGCCTGTTTTTAAAAAAAAACATTCTCACTTCAGGTTCAATGGCAAGAAGAGTATGCCACATTTTGGCAGGATCCAAGACTTGACCAAGCAAGCTGTAATAATTAGACTTGTAAATTTTGCATTCTGTGTTATCTGCCTGTAATCATGAGGAGCCCTTAACTATTCTTTTTACACTGATAGGCAGTAAAGTTTTTTGATCTTCCCATGTTTTGGTATTGTCTTTGGTTTCTGCATTACTTCCATATCAACGGAGCATTTAATTTGCCTTTTTTGCTAACCACCACCAAATCCAGATACTGAGAAATCATTAATACAACTGATGACTAATAGTCTGTCTTATGCTGTCATTAGCAAACATGCAAGAGATTTTTAAAATTGTTGCTACAAGCAGAAATCATATGAAATGATTAACAGAGTACTTTTTATCATGTTCTCAGTTGCATCAGTGAAACTCCTTTACAAATTAGCTCCTAAGCTCAGGGCATTAATTTGGTGCATTAATGTCATAATAGGATTCCCCTCAAATTTAAAAACAGCTGCTGTTCTAATAAGTAATACTTATTCACTTCTGGGTGGGCCTAAAGTCAAGGTTGACAAACCTTTAAAACACAATGCTATCAGAAGCTGTGAGGTATTATCTGCTAAATGTTGCTATAGCAGTATGTTGCTTGTTGTGAAATGCAATCAAACCAAAGCAGTGGGTCAGTGTAAGGTGATACTATAGCTTAGCAGTGAATCTCCCATAGCAACTTAGTTAAATTCAAATACATGGAATGATACATTATCCAGTAAGGATATAGAACAAAGGTGAAATAGATTTTGGTTAATTCAGTAGTTTCTGCTCTTTTCCATTTTTCTGACCTTGAAATTCTCTGTCCGTAATTTGACTGAATACAGTTATCTGGAGCTATAAGCCATTTGCTTCTATAGGATAACTATTAGTTATAGACAAAACAGTTTTTCTTTAAGAATTGTAAAACTGAGTAGCAATAATGCCAATTACACGTTGATACTGTAAAAAGAGGAACCTGGATTCTTGAAATGAGCTTTCAGAAGTTCAGAAATCTCCTGCTGAACATCTCAAAGTCAGTTGCTTTGCTAACAGTTACTAAAGAAGTCGTCTGTTCCTTCTAACTGAAAAGTGGTGCCTGGGATGATTTATTTGATGGCACCAGTGATTAGTGTAGTAATTTGGGCTCTGTGATTGTGCTTCCTGTGTTAAAAGAACTTGATTTGTAGGCTTACTGCCAGTCCAGGGCACCTTTGGGGCCTTAAAGCTGTTAGACCCTGGAAACACCTTCACTGCCATCCTGTAGGCCCCAACTTTACATGTAGGCATTTTTTCCCCTGTTGCTTCACCCCATGACATCTGAGTGTTTCCCGGCATGCCTGGTTACCTCAGAGGGGAAGGGAATTATCACCAGCAGTTAACAAACAGGGAATTAAAACAGGGAGATAAAATTACTTCGGTAAAGCTGCGTAGCCAGCTTGGGGCAGAGTCGGGAATCGGTGTGGTGTTTTGTGGTGCCACTGGCTGGTGGGCAGCGGGGAGCCCGTGCACGGTGGTGTGCGGTGCCTGGTGGCCCTGCGCGCTTTGCGCGCCCTCGCACTTCGTGCACCCTACCCTGGCAGGAGGCATCGTGGCTGTGCGGGGGTGCCAACCGTCGTGCCCCCTTCATAGAAGTGCAGCAGGTAGCGCTGGAGTGAAAGGGAAGGTCGCTTTGATTGTAGCAGAAGGTTAATTAAAGAAGATGAATTAATTAAAAATTAACCATTCAGATATTCATTCAGATATTGATCAGCATGGACCTTTGCAGTCCTGACTCAAGCCAACATCTAGAGGTACTGCTGAGGTCCTTGACTGCATGCACACTGATTTCAGGGGGTCCATATTGCATCCCAGAATTTCATCCTACAGAGAGCTACAGGTAGTGTCGTGGTTGCTGGAGCTTGTGTGATTCAGATGATAAACAGCTGTCTTTGAATTGTTCTTCCAAAGGCATATTGTTAAAGCATTTGTTTTAGACTCTGTGCAATACTAAGAAAGGAGAGACATCCTGAAAGAACTGCTGTTGCTCGAGGCACTTCCCCAAAATGCACTATATTGGCCGCTGAGTCGTGCTTATGCTCATTGCTGGAGATGAAGCATGGAGAGACATCTGTGTACTTGAGAACAGACCTGAACCTTGAATTAAAATATTCGCTATAAAAAGAAACATATTTACCAGCATAACTGTGGTTATATAATTATTTTTTAAAATATATTTACTAAATAATAATGCCCATGGAAGCCTTGGGGACACCGGTGTTAATTTGCATTCCAGTAGCCAGATTACTCCTCTTTGCTGGTTACGGTAGCGCTGGAGGCTGTGTTTGGGCAAAACTTGCTGAATGCAGTTGTGTTTTTGTATATATTGTATTCTTTCCTACAGTCTGGAGAAGAAACCGTAAAAGAGAGAGTGACAGAAATTAAGGGGTTTTTTTTGTGTGTGTGTGTGAAAATGCAAGGTCTAATTTTAAAAATGCATGCAACTTTTTTAGGAAAAAAAAGAGCCCAATGGCTCTGTGTCATTTCTGGGAGGCTTTAGAACTGGTGGTCTTTTGAGCACTTTAGGGTTAATCAGTAGCTAGCTGGCGAATCACCGTATTTTCCTAGGCTGTCTCTTTAATTTCAATAGCCTCTTCATAACTGGCTCATGACAATAACGTAGCACTTGTTGTACATCTCGCTCGTACTGTGCCCACTGGAATGCGGTTGGGGAGATGCAGGGCTGCAAAGGGCCATTGTTCTGCCCTGCCGGCATGTTTGTTTGCTCAGTGCTTCCCCCTCCCATTTGAAAAAGGAGAGGGATCAGCAGCACAAACCAAAGCAGACCCAAACTGAGTTTGTTTGTTATTTAAAAAAGGACTCTTTGCTTTTACAGGTCCTGTGAACTTGGCATCTGATGAATTGTCCCAGGATGATGCGAAGGTACAGATTTCTCCTTATACAAATAGTTTAAATTTTGAAACAGCAACCTCTGCTAGGCTCTCTGAGCACCTCCCAGAGCTAACAAACAAATAAGGTGACTAATGCCTGCCAAACGACGTTTCCTGTCTGTTCATGTCCTGTGGGAATAGTTACATGTGCAGATTATTATTATTTGAAGGAACCTGTTACGTGGTTTTGGGCCGGAAAGCTAGGTTGAAAAGCAAGCTCTACTTTTGGACTGGAAAGCTCCTGTGTTTTTGGTGATCCTTGGTTCCTTCAGGGAGCATACAGCTCAGCTTCAAGCATATCAGGAGCTAAACCCATCTCCTGCATGTGCAAACTTCATCCTTAAGATGACACTATTCATTATGTCTGAGGAGTCAGTCTCTGAGAGGGATCTTTGGGGTAACTGTGAATCCTTAACTGGATTGTTTCTCAGATCAGATACAGGCCTGTCAAAAACTGATTGGGACTGACTGGGAAAAATGGTTCATGTAAAAAGTAGGCAGTTCCCATGGTCTTTCAGATTTTGACATTGACATGGAGTTACCTAACAGCTTTTTGAGCTTTTTTGAGGGGAGCAATATTTGTGAAAAATCCCATTGTGGTTAGTCAGCTGTATTTGTTCCCTATTTTTATATTCTGCTTTTTATTTATTTCTATTTGTCTGGTTGCAAAATCAGAAAATCTTTGTCTTTCTTATATTTTTATCAACCTTTAAAAAAGGAGCTTGATTATGAGCTCAACTGGTATGAAGTTAAAATAGTGATTTAGGTTAAGAGAAACAACTGGCAAATCTGGTAAAGGCAGTATCTTCTCCATAGGGTATGCCTATTAATTTTTACTAGCATTTGAATTTTGGAGAATTTTATTGGATTGCCGTTTCTGTTAGATCACTATTATAAAAGAACAACCTCTTAGGGTTTTTTTAATTGACAGCTGTGCAGAAGGTTGGCCATTTCTTTGAGATTCAGATGTTATAGTCTGTTTCATCTCAAAATTATATTAGTGCAGTGTGTATGCTTCTGTAGGCTTTTTGGAGTCTATGATGAAAATTTGTGTTGGAGCATAGTGTGGCAGCTCATAAGTCTTGCTGGGGGAAAGAGTTCTAGTTCCATATTGACTGTCTCTTTTTTAAGGTGGCAGTAAAGGCCATACTTCACTTCATAAAAGAAAAAACTGATCTATGATATTTCTACAGGTGTGAACAACTCAGGTAATAGAGAAGGAGCTCTCTTAGAAATTCATTGCTTTTTTGTCCAAAACACTGTGTTAACTAGTCAGAGCACAGCCAAGCTTGTAAGGGAAGAACAAACTGAGGGCTGCAGTTTGCATGGAAAGTGGGATATGGTTTGGGTTGGTCTTCTCTTTGGTGGTTATGTTTAGAGTTTGAGCCTGTAGCGTCAGCTTTATGATTCATATTCATATCTTTCCTAGAGGCTGGGAGTGGTGCTATCTATTGTGTTTATTAAAATGGCTCAAATTTTGTCATTTGTCTTCAAAGAGCTAGCTCAAGTTTTCTTTTTCTAGCTTTTCAGAGATTCTGTGGTTCCTTCTAAAGAGAATGAAGATCATGTGCTGTCAGGCATAGGTAAGAAATCATTAATCATTTTGACTTCCAAAAAGCTATTGATCTATACTGTAATGCCAAATACACACAAGGCAGTTTCTTTAAAAGAAAATGTGAAAGTCATTAACTTTGCAGCATAGCTTGGCATTACGTCAGTTATAATTATGTCCAAGAGGAACCTCTTTTGATACACCTCTGGTATAGATAGGTTGTGTGTCCACACAGTATCATGATATCCTAGGATTGTTCAGCAGTGTATTAACTGATGCAGGAATACAACTCTTTAAAATAAATTCTGTTAAAACTAATGTATGTGACTAAAGATTAAATGAAGCATGTAAAAATGCTTAGATGCTGCAGTGATAAGAGTGTTGTAGGACTGTTAGAAAGAGTATAGCCAATTACAGTAGACAGTACATTTATAGAATGAAACCCATAGGGAATGGTGAGGAATAATTTCAAGTTTGGGAAAAGCTCCAATAACAAAGTGCAAACATTGGCTCATGCAAAGCAGAGCAAAGAGGAAAAAGACAACGAGTAACTGAGCTCTGCCATTGGCAGCTGCTGTGCCAGTCGGAGACTGCCAGGCTGGCTTAGTTTGCCTATGGTCCGATGCCATCCTTAGAATGGAGGAGCTGGGATGGTGGCATTCAGACAACCCACATGCAAACTTTGGTGGCTGCAGAACTAAGAGTTACTCTGTGTGCGAAAAGGGAGGCGATATATATGTATGAATGTAGGTATTCTGTGCTGAAGAGAAATGAGTTGAAGTAAATTCAAAGACAAAGGTGTAAAATAAGAAGCTGGCAGAATATTCCAATAATCTCTCATTGTAATCATTGTCCAGTTCTCAGTTCTTCTAATCATTGTTGTGTAATATGCCTATACTTCAAAAATGTTATCATACTGTCTTACCCTTACATCCAAGGAATATGGGAGCTGGACAAGGGAATCAGTAGTAGTAGCAAAAATAGTTTGTTATTCTACTAGTAGTTATTCTAATAGTAATATTCTAATAGTAGTAGGGTTATTCTGACTTAAGTGCTTTGTGCATAGCACAGAGTAGCAGTCCCCATCTTGCACAAAAATACAGTACATGTATGTGAGATGTTAGTGCCCATATGATCAAATCTGTTTTGTCAAGCAAAACCAAATTATTGGATTGCAGCTCAGTGTAGGAGGGTGTAGAGCCATTGGGGAGTGATTATGGTTTGCTAATCTGAAGCCGCATGCTCCGGTCTCAGCTCCAGTTACACCATCTGGAGGGAACATAAGGTGGCTTAAGAGCTGGCAGAGTGGAAGTTCTCCACCCTGAAATTATAGCTGATATTTCTCTTTCTTACCCCTGAAATGCCTTTTCCTTCTAAGGCATCATTTATACAGTGCTGCTTGTGACAGCTGGAACAGGAACCAGGCCCCCTGGCTTCAAACCAGCTCAGTCTCCTCTTTGATGCTTGAATGGGCAGCTGCAGGCAGATCCTGGGTCCTCTACAGGAACAGGCGAGCGACTTTAACCATGATTCATACTCCTAGTTAGGAGTGGCAGAATGTAGATTCTCAAAGGAATTTTTGGGAGAAACACAGTGTATTTACATACAATTCAGAACAAGATTTAAGTGCTTAGAAATTGATTTAGATGCATTTTCTTAGGCTTTTTTTTAAAACATATATGCATATATATGTGTTTGTGTGTATGTATGTATAAAATTGGAAATACCTATATAAATGCATATACATATGCATATATATATAAAATGTATAAAAATACACATACACAGGCATGAACATATATATATATATGTATACATTTTGTCCTGAGCACAGGCTCAGCTTATAATATAACTAAGAAAGATTACCTGCTTTACCTCCTATCTGAAAAAGGCACTCATCCACCCTTTATCTCTTCACTAAATTAATTACACTGTAGTATGTTTAAAAGGTTGACCTGTTTGTGGAGAAATTATAGTGAAGTCAGTTCTGCTTGTTTTAGATGTAAGTCACCATAACTGAAAATGTGCTTACCCCGTGCAAGCACTGGAGTTTGGACTCGCTGCCTGCTGCACCCTGGGCTTTCCTCACCCATATCCCTGTTGAGAGCTGAACTTGGCTGAAATGCTCATAATGCAGACATCCGATGGGATTTTGCCACTGACCTCAACAGAGCCTGGAGGGCCTCCGGGCAGCGTTGTGTGTGTGGTCTGATGGGGTTAACGTGGGGAATAGGTAGGCTGTCAGACGTGGTATAAAAGGTGCAAGTGGGAAGGGCTGGAGAAGGATGGAAGTGCCATTTGGTGAATAACCTACCAGTTGACTTAAGCTGGTTTTAATAGTTTAGTTGAATGTAAAAATCAGTGTATGTTTAACCTGACCCATATAACCATACTGCTAAATGTCATGGTTTTATTATGCTGGATTGCTTTAAATTACTTTTTAAAAAATTGTTTGCTTGGCATTGTTGTTAAATGGCAACATTTTTGGCAGGAAAAGCACACAGTGGGGGATAAGGAGAGAAATGGAAATGGTTGTTAGTGGGGGAGAGGAAGAGGGAAAACAGCTAAGGGGGGGGGTTGAGTGAAGACGAATGAATAGAAACAAGCAGACTTTGGAATCTTACTAGGAAGTTGGATGCGTAAATCAAAGAGTACTTCTAAGAGAAAGAATATTAGTGTTTTTTGAATGGGTGTCTTTGAACGGATATGAATTCTCCTGCTTCTTCTTCTGTCTTCTTTTCCTACATGGTTCTTGCTTTTAGAAACCTCTACCAAAAATCCATCTAATCAGGGCAGCTCCTGAAAGACCTCCCCTGTTCCCGCTGTTTTCTGCTACACCCCACTCTTTCAAGCTCGTGCACCATTCTGGCTCTTTCCCCCCAACCTGACAGCCCTTGAGACCCGGCGCTTTGGCAGTAGCTTTGCAGGGGTGTTGGCAACGCCCAGTAGGATGCCAGAAGGATACTGTCTCCTCTTCTCTTTGTCTTCATTTTTGGTTTGGGACCTGGCTGCCTCAAGCACCACTTGAGTCTTCTAGTTCAATTTTTAGGAGTGTTGCCCTCGACTTCTACTGTGCGGGAAGCTTCCTGTCCTCCAGGAGGGCTGGAGAGCCCCTGCACTGGTGAGGGTGGGGGCAGGTGCCCAAGGGAACTGCTGTGAAGCCATGAGGACTAGGTAGGATGTTTTTTACTGTGAGCAGGGTTTGCCATATTCAAGAACTGATGGAATAAGAGTGAACTGCAGGGCACAGTCGGCTGCTAGATTAGTCTGAACACTGGATTGTGTGGAGACTCCTGAGTTCGATGCTAGTCACACCTGCCAGCCTTCTTCTCTTTCTTTCTTTCTCTCTCTCTTTCTCTCTCTCTCTCCTGGAGGTTGTTAGAGATCTGTTTTGTGTTTAAAAAAAAAAAAAAAGGACTTTTTTCAGTGAAAGAAAACACACTGGAAGGATTGAGAGAGGAGATTGAGAGAGGAAGATAATAACCAGTTGGGGAGAGTGAATAAAAGAAACAAGAAGGGAAGCAACAAAAAAAAAGATTTTTTTTCTTTCAATATTAAGCATATGTATTATTGCCAAGCATTGTCATCCTCAGAGTCAGCAGCCCTGTACATTTTGGGAGGGTGACTAGGAGGTGAGAGCTGAATGCTGTTACTGTTGGGCATGTGATTATGTTAGCAGGACATATGTTTTTAAAGTTATAATTCCTTCCTGTTTTGCATAGCTGGTTTGGAAAGAGGATGTTCACAAGGCCATTTATAAAGCTGCAAAAGTTTCTTTTTTCCAATAAGAAAAATCTAACCACAGTTTTTCTTCCAAGGAAATATAGCTTTTTTCTCCCTAAACTTCAGGAAGGCAGGATGCTGATAATTTTTCAAAATATTTTCCTTGCTGTCCTAGTTACAGTGCCAGTGACCTAGTGGTGGATTTTGTGTCTGTCTAATCTATTCTGTTTGCTCTGCTGGCAGCGAAAAAATTCTGCGAGCCACGTTTTGCACTTAGATAAAAAGAAAAAAAAGAAAAAACCTTGATGCCAAATTTTTGGCAGTTCTCTGTATGTGACCAGGCAGCTACAAAACATTTTTAGTTGAGTCTGTCCATTGATTTTCATGGTTCTCCAGAAATCGCAGTTTAACCACAAATCAGTTTAAGGAACAGAACATAATGATCTTTTTCTCTGTGTAAACCAGTAGGGCTGAACTGTGATCTGCAGAAAATATGTTTTCAATGTTGCTGTTTTGTTCTTTTTTAATTAGATTTCCTTACCGTGGTTGGTAAGACTTAAAAAGTTTTTTTGTTGAAAAAAACATTGTCCTGCTGTCTGGATTCCCGCCTTTACATGGCTTTTGTTAGGTCTGTAAAATGATTAGTACTTCTACTGATTTAGGTCAGATTTTTCCCTTGCTTTTTTTGCTTGTTTATTTTTCGTTTTTGATGGGCAGAATATTTGCATTTGGAACTGTTCTTGAGTCAAGTATGCCTGCATTGACATTAGGACTACATAATATTATGGCTATTGATAGATAAAAGTGAAAGTTGTATATTAAACGTTGCCTGTTGAGACAGTTGCGGGAGTTCTGTGATATATGCTTATGCAGATCTTTTGTGTTTGTGGTCGTCTTTGGTTTTTTCCTAGCAACTTTCAGTCCTGTGTTTCCCTTATGTATGCTTTGAGAGAGGTCGGGTGATCTAGCTGTTGCATCCTTCGTCCAGGAGCTGCAGACCTTTACTTTAGTTTCTGCTCTGTTACAGATTTACAGTATGACCTTGGGCATGTCACTTATTTTTTCCCTGCGTCTCAGTTATTTATCTGTGAAATGAGAAACACCATAGTGAGTGAGCTGAGGAAGAGGCACTGCAACACTTAGGTGTTTGGAGATGTGCAAATATGCTGACTGATTATACTGAAGAACTTCTGGAAGATCAGTTTGCTATAGAGAGAGGCTTTTTTTAAAACCCATTTTTATTTACAGGGTGGATGGTTTGAAAATTACAGAGAAACATAATAGCTGAAGAAAACTGTGGAGCTATTGCTGCAGCTATCTTTTAATGGCTGTGGCAGTTATACTCTGCCCTTTTTCGCTGTAGTTCTCAGAGATCTTTATGTTGCTTTTTCTGCTTCTGCAAAACCATTGTGCAGTTCCATGCACCTTGCAGACAAGAGGCTTAACCTGGGGCTTATCAGTCAGAGTCCTGCCAGAAACAACCTTTAAACAGCAGATAGTTGGTTCTAGTTTACTTCAGCAAATAAAACACATTTTCATTTGTTTGGACTGTCTATAAACAACTGAATATTGAGGACTGCTGAATAGCTGAAAGCTACAGAAGATGTGTGATGTAAAATCTTCCTGGGATGCGAGTGTGAACTGAGCTTAATTAAAAAGCTGTGGAGAAATCTGGAAGAAGAAGCATTAAGCGCTAAAACAAGCTTGTTCTTGTTTCTTGGAGTTTCCTCTACTCTTGATTTTCTGAGACATTATAATTCAAGTTAACCTCAAAAGAAAGACAGAAAGAAAAATGAACAAGTTACAAACATGTGCTGTCTGGCTTCCCAGAACTTGTCCTCCTCCTCTGCCTACAATCCAAAACAAATTTGCTCAACAAAATAATCCTTCAAAAAGAGGCTCTTTTTTCTGATGTTTAAATAGGCTCATTTGCCTATTTTTTAATTGCTCATTCTGCCTGATGTCATTTCATGCTAATATAAATATACAATCTGGGATATATCTTATGTCAAGTTACTCTTCAAATGTAAAATATAGTCCAGAAATAAATTGTGAAGAGAATAGTTGTAGTCTTGAAATTGCACATATGAACACATTTTTCAACTTTCTTCCTTCTTGAGAGGCTGCCCTTCCCTTGAAATCTTCCCTGAAACATGGAAAATTGGATTTTTAACGAAATCAGTCTTTGGTGAACTTTCTGGCAGTGCAGACTGCCAGCACAAGTGTAGACTCAACAACCAAGTCATTGGCGAAACTTCAGTAAGAACCAGGTCCAATTCAAACTTCAGTTTGCTTTCATGTAAGGCCATGTGAGTTCTCAGTGTTACTGGGGCTTGTACAGGCCTCTGTGGAGCAGAAACTAGGAAGAGATTTTTATTGACTCTAGCCCTTAATTCTCAAGCTTTTGCAAATAAACTCAAGGGACCTTCTCTTCAGGATAAGAGACAAACAGCAATGGGCTTTCCATCCATATTTGTACTGCGTATCCAAGCTACTCTTTTGCTGTGAATAGATACTGGACAAGGAAAGCATTTAGGCAAATTATCTCTCTGCACTTTGTTGGAACTGTTTTGTAGTTGTTTCAAGAGTCAGGGCATACTGACTGCAATCATGTGAAAGTAATATTAATGATCTTGTTGTCCTAACCCGCCTCAGGTGGATGGTGTTGTTAAGAAAGAAAAAAATATATTGCCAATCAATCATAAATCAGACTTCAGAGAAGTTCTGGATCTGAGGAGCACTGTGAAATCCCAACCCTGGGACAGTAAACTGGCCAACCTGTAGAGTTGGGGTCAAAGCTTCAGTTAATGCATATATAGATCCACTGGCTCTGTGGAGCTACACTGACTCAGGACTGGGCAGAGATGGGGGAGATGTGTTTATTGCCTCAGCTATGTAAACTCTGAGGCCATCCTTCTTCATCCCAACCTCTCAGTTGGTCTCCAAGGATTTTGCATTACTAGTATAGCTTATGCAAAGCTGTTCCTGTAAAATTCTTAAAGGAAGCTTGCTCCTTTAACAAAGAAACAAAGCTTAAGTACCAGCACTTACAAACGATTGCTTTTCAAAGGAAAGATAAGTATTGCTAATAGCTCTTTGCAGGATAATGCATCATTCACTGAATATCACAAACACAATATTTTTAAAATGAAAATGTTATTATAGCTGTTCTAACTATAGCTGTCATCCTCATTTCAAAGGAAACATTAAAAATACAGTTTTAATAAATTAATTTCATAAGCACATCGTAATTAGAAATATACCTGCAAGGGAATAGTTAGTATTTGATATAAATTTAAATGGTATGGTGTCTCAGTCTGGATGGTTTACAACAGTGTGATTCCATGTACAGCATTTGATGTGGATGAAAGGATATATCCACATGGAAGTAAATGCAGTAGAACATAAAAATACTTGGACTGGCTTTTAATGAGCCTTCTTGTTTAAAGCAATCCAGAACACCGTTCACACAAATTGACTCTGCTTCTTCTGCATCCTGCCTTGACTTCAGAGTGCTTCAGTAAATTTTGGTGTCTGCATAGAACAGCTTTTACAGGGAGAGGCAGGGTGGCCTGCCACTCTCACCAAGGTGTCTGTGAAGACAGCAACTGTTCTGTGTTCGTTTTCAGGCTAATGTCCAAGAAATTGTAGAAGCTAGTCAATGAAAAATTGACTCAAATTTATAGTACCATATCTTTACTTTTATTTTTCATTAATATTCCTAGTGTCTGTCTATGCATCTACAGGAGACGCTCATTACGGAAAAGGCATCTCTAGTGTGGGTGGGTTTTGTCTTCAGCTCTTCAAATGGAAGGACTGGAAAACACTTGCAAGAAGGGAGGTGTAAGTAGGAGGTAAGGGGTTTGAGGGCTCAAGGTCATTTAGTCTTATATCAGAATGTGCCTAAGGTTTGAGATCTGCCTTTGCCCAGGACTGTGTTTCTCTGAGAGAACAAAATGCCACTTTAAAGGGGAGGTGAGCAGGAGAGGCTCCATGAAGTTAAACACTAATGATCTTTCATACTGTTGGAATTGCTACCTCATAGCTTCAGCAGGGTTGAAACAGCGAGAAGCAGGTGTATTTGTCATGGGAGGAAGTGTACAGTGCAGGAAACTCCCTACTCCTCCCCTTCTCCTTCTGCGGTCTTCTCTTCCCTGCTCCCTGCCCTTCCAACCCCCTTCCCCTTTCAGGAGACAAGAGATGGTGCTTGCTGCCCAGTGCTAGTGAGGGAGACAGGAGATCCACCAAATACTGCCATACTCTGGGCAGTGATGAAGGCTGCTGAACAGCTGCCTGGACCTTTTGGTTTCCATTGCTAAACGGTTTAAATCACAAACTGCCATGTTACTTGTGGGAGGCCTCAGCAGATCACACTTTTCCTTGTGTGCAAAGTGATAAGGAAATAAACTGGCCAGAAATGACAGTGCTCTAAACTGAATGCATGAATCATCTATCAGAATTTAAACAATAAGGAAAGTCATGAAAACAAGAGGAGAGAGGTCCTCTGATCTTATGGATCTGGGCTTGGTTCTGTTTTTTTTTCAATGTATTCATTAGTGATTTGGAAAAGAGAGAGAGGGAGAATAGTGAGGTGACAAAGTTTTCTGACAATTCCAGTAAATAAATTTATATCAGAATAACACAGGTGCTTGGCAGAGAAGAGGTGGTAAAAACAATTTGTGCGAAGAGCTGTGCTACAAGAATTGTGACACTTGCTGACAGCAGTCCACACTATCATCACATAATTGTTGTGGGCAGCTGGGAAAAGCTTTGGAGTTGGAATGTGTTCAGTGCATGGATCTGGCTGGTGGCACTTTGGTTTCAGTCACCTTTAATTCACATTCACTGAATTTTTAAAATAATTGTTAAATCTAATGCAAAACAATGCAGATATTTTGTCCAGGCACCTTGGCAGATCCTCTCTGTGAGAAGATGTGGTCTAATTAACAAAAACAGAGTGAAGATGGAAGTAAAGCCTTATACACCTATAGGTTGCAGAGGTCAGTGGAGAAGGGCACCTAGCCTTTTCTACACCTTCTTTCCATGTCAGGGCCTTCTTTCCATTTGAAACTGCACAGTTTGGGGGAAGGTTGCAGGCTCTGCTGTTTTAGGGCAGAGTCAAGCTGGAGGAAATCAACTTCATCCCTAATGTTGCGGGAGACTCTGCCCAGAGCAAACTGGGTAGGACGTTTTGGGCTGTCGTTCTCATCACCCATATCCAATGGTGTCCTGTCTCCAACCCTGCTCTTCAGGCTGTCAGCTCTAGCTCAGTTTTCTATCCCATGTGCATCCGTTCTCCATCTGGAGAGGGGACACTTGACTCAAAGGGATTTTGACTTTCTGGTCTGCCAGAGAAAGCGAGTTACCAGCTGTGGATTTCAGTTAGCAGGTTTTCAGGAAAGAGAATCCACCTTCTTCCCCAGTGCCGCGCCATGGGGCTGTCCTCTGCCTGCTCCTGGGGAATGTAAGTGCCACTCCATGGAAACTGCAAATACTGGTTGCATTCCTGTACTTCCTTCCGTCTTACCACAAGCTGAGGGAACAGTCAGACAATAGACAATAGACTGTAATATCTCAGCAAAACATTTATACCAAATGGATGTGTTTTGGCAAGTGCTGGGTGAAAGAATTTAAAACATTACATTAGCATTTATAAAAAGCATTAGCCTTAGGTAATGCACACAAAAAACATTTGTTCTTTATCTTCACTTCACATCTATACCTCGGTATACATAATTGAAAACATTTTTAATGGAAAGTAAGGTTAATGTTTTCCAGCTAGAAAGCACCTTTTATCTTACAAGTTGCCAGATCTTTGTGCCAGCTGCATGCAAATGTCACCACTGAAATGCTGTCACTTTGGAAATGAAAACTGGCAGGTGAGAAGTGGATTGGATCATCCCACAAAGTGCAAGAATGGGAAGAAAAGTATTTTTGGCCAACGACTGTAAGACGAAGTCCTTCCTCATGGCAAAAAGCAGCATGAAGTCTTTCATGGCTGCATAAAGGAGTTTTACAAACAAGAAAAAAAAAAATCTTTCACGAGGCTCAAACAGTGCAAATAAAGTGAGTGATATTCAATTAACCCTTCAGAAATAGGGGTTAAGGTTGATAATTTATCTGCGCTTTCAGAATGTCATTGACAAATCCCTCTACAAGATTGTATTCAGGGGAGATTGCAGCAAGCGGGCAAAAAGCCTAAGACTTGTCCAGGAAATAGAGGATAAACAGCAGGAACAAATGGTCAGGTTTTTATCATAGCAGAAGTTTAATAGTTGGATTCTCTAAGTGTTAGGTAATAGGATTGCAGTTAAAAAAATATTTAATAATCCTAAATTACTCATTTGTATTAGAAGGTTCTAAATTAACTCTACTAGTTTCAGAGAAAGAGCAGGCAAAAACTGAACAGTCAGTGAAAACATTTATTCAGTGTACAGAGGTAATTCAGAAAAGTAAATGTCTCAGCATGTAAAATATTCTAACGCTATTAAATACATCAGCTGTATGTCCTCATTATGAGTGCTTTCTTCAGTTCTAGTCATCCCATCCTGGATTAAATAGAAGTCCAGGAAGACCAATGGAAGTGACTAAGTGTACTTTTTTTGATTGAAGGATAGGTAAAAAAAGTCAGAACTGGTTAATTTAGAGAAAGGATGCACAAAGGGAGATATCACAGATGTAAGCAAAATTTACCATTTCTCATAGAAAAGAGAACAAAGGAATAATTAGTGAAATAGAAAGGTGAGAGATTTTAAAGCCAGTGTAAGAAATACAGTGCTCTTTAAATGTAAACTGCAGTTCACCTGAGGAACTCTGCCCTCTTGTATGCCTGAAATTAGGACTTGGAGTGCGGGTTGGTAGTGGGAGCACACTTGATTACATGAGGGAATACTGCTTTGTTCAGGGGAAGTCTTTTGTGTCTGGGCAGTTGGGAAGACATTTCCTAAGTGAATAAGTTATCCAACAAATATGCTCTGTCTTTTCCTTTTCTCTTAAAGTGCGGCCACGACTGGGGTTAGCGAATGCTCTGGATGGAGTGCAGGTGTGAAAGGACACGTCAGTTCCCGCATTCCAGTATATCCAGGGGATTTATCAGTGCAATTTGAACTTGACATTCCAGGGAGTGGAGATATTTTGAAGTGGATGCTTAAACCATGGATTTATATCCTCTCTGTATTTTCAGTCATCCATTGTCTGTTGTAATTCCCTGGGGTTGTTAATTATATATATAAATCATACAAAGTCTGTGGGAGTGTCTAATATTTAAAGTGAAAGTCTAAAGCTTCTAGCGTCTGGGGCAAATTATTCTTTTCAGGCCTAACAAAGCTGGCAGAACTTCAGTTAAGGCAAAGGCAGAACAATGATCTGTTTCAACTATGTTTTATGTAATGTGTGCACTTTATGAAGTGCTTGTATAATAATTATTTTATCCCTAAAAACCTGATAGATATTTGTATAATGGGTTTTGAATTAAATTTGCATTTGAATTGCATTATTTTCTTTTGACAAATACATTGTTATCTCTCACTGAAATGTGTGGACTGAGGAGTCACTTGAAACATAATACAGAAGTAGCGCTGCAGACCTCAGCAGGCTGAAAAATAATTGAAGTGAAGTAAAGAATGTTAACAAGCTCAAATGTCATCATCTTCCAAAAACTGACATTTAAGCTGATCCACATTCCCTTTCCTCCTTTATGTGGAAAACAGAGGCACATACATTGTGGGGTAACAAAAAGAAATGTTTGGTAGAGTTGGTTAAGAAACACTGGACATGTTATTTTTGTATTAGCTCTTGTATAGCCACATTTGAGCCTGTTTAAAAATTGTAGTTTGTGTAGTGTTGGGGGAAGGGATAATGAGTTTCTACTGAATACTAATTGCCTACGAGTTGTTCAGGGAGACTGTATAAGAATGGAGGATTTGTTGTAAATTAGTCACTAGCTGTATTGTGCATTGCTATGAGGTTAGACCAGTGCTGTAAAGGTGCCAACTCTACAAAATTCTTATGATTCACTGTCTAACTTGGTGACTGTGTGAGGGAGAAAATACTATTCAGACTAAATATTATTCAAAAGAGAGCTCTTCTAATGACAGCATAATCTTTCTCTATAACACTTAAGCTTTAAGCTCATTTGAGTCAGAAAGATGGAAGCTACAGACTTTTGAGTGGGTTATCAGTGCTTTTCCAGCTGCAACATCCCAAAGTCTGCCAAAGTTGTAAACACGGAGAGGGAAAGTATTGCTTTACAGTATTACAGGGTCCAGCAGATTGATAAGTGTTCCTTGGTACTGTTTGTTAATCTTTGGCTTCTATAACATCAGCATTTTGCCTAGCTTCAATCTGAGAGTCCTTGTATATCCCTATTTTAACATGGAAACAAAGCTTTGAAAAAGCCTGCAATCGTTTGTTTACTTTTGAGACATATTTTCTCATTCCTTGCTCAGTTCCTATTGTTTTCATTTACATCAAAATGGAAGGTGAGTTAATGATTCATTGGCACACAGTGACCTTTCAAATAGCTCTGGACCACGATGCAACAGCTACACTTGAAGCTCTCATACTTCAACCTCCTTGCTTTGCCTTAATATTTGCAGCCTGATCTGTCTACATGCCTGGATGCCTGAAGAGAGCAAACATTTGGAGCTTCTCCCTCCCCTGTGTTTAGTGGGCAATTCAATCCTTCTTTGTCCATTCCTTTATTTTACATCGCTCTTAGACTTGACTTGCTATTGAGAACAACGAAGTGCAACTTTGAGAATCTGCTCTGTCTTACTTAGCAAAAAAATGGACTCAGACTCTGACTCACCTTTTAATTACTCTTGGCCTTCCTTACCTAAAATGAGGATTCGAAGAAGGGCATCCAGACAAGGTAGAGAAAGCTGTCTTCTTTTAAATGACTCTTGCTTAATAGCTCTGCCTCCTTTTCATTGTCTGGTTGTGTGCAGGTGGCTATACACAAATCTAATGAGGTAGATTTTCTTTCTCTTTATCAGAAGTCTACTTAGCTGTTAGTTATACTTTTGTAAATAATGGTATTAGAATTTATTAAGTAAGAAGAAAGTGTTTTCTCCAAACTATATATAGTTCTTTAACATTATTTCTATTTCTTTATTCTCTCAGGGATTTTTTCTTCTGGTTGTATGTGTTACTTTTGCTGTAGTGAAAGCAGTTCTGACACCCTAGGAGCTTGCAGAACAGCACTGCAGCTGCTACAGAAAGTTTTGCTAGTTACAGTTGTTTTCATTCAAGGGGAAATTTGTAATTTAAATATGTCTCAACAGTGAACAAGAAAAATTTTAGTTATATACAAAAATCTTATCAGAATGAAGAGGAAAATCTTTCCCTTTCTGTAAAAGAAAGAGATGACAGGTCAGTTGCTCTCTTTACACAGATCCTTGTGCAGTTAGATGTAGTCCTCCTTTGTGGAGAAGTCCTTGGGAGGTAAGCATTATAATTATTGTCAATATGATAAAGTGTGTTTTAAGGAGGTTTAAAGGCACTGACCAACAAGTTTATGTTAGGAAGAATTATCATTGAAAGCTTTAATGAGGCCATAATTTTTGCTGCATTCAGACAGAAGCAAAGAAATGAAGACATAGAATGGAAAAAGTATAATTGCTTATTCCTTTCATAAAATTGCTTTTTGTGTTTCAGAAGGGGAAAAAATAAATAAGAGAAATAGCATCCATCAGTGTCATTAAGGTCAATAGTCCAGGAGAATTATGCTGATTACCCGGGCTGAGATTTTGACCTTAAATTTTAAAATGAAAATGTGTACAAAATGCACATTTTAACCTGCAGAATGTCTTCTGAGATTTTTACTTTTATTCCTGGGATTTAGTCATTAACCCATTATTTCTCAAGAGCATAGGAGTTTCTGTAATGTGTGTGACTGCGTATACAATTTGTAAAGAAGGTGAAATGTGTTGCAAGTTGTGGTGTGTGTTCTTTCTATATCTCGTGAGAACTCATTTTATTTGTAAATGTTTTAGCTGTGCACCCATCCTCCATGGCACTTCTGTTGTTCTTTATTTTACCTTTAGACAGCATTATCTTTTTTATACTTCGCCTGCTGTATAGTGCTGTGTACACATCTGGTGTTTTATATGTTAGTATTGCAACTTATTTCCCATAACCATTAGCAGTATACCAACACATGCTGCTTTTATGTACAGATGACCATTTATGTGGGGTAGTTAGAGCAAGAAGACACTCTGGGTGCATGTGCTCCCGGAATTTTTCGGTGGATAAATGCCAAGGGTTCATTTGTGCTTGGAGCATTGAAATCCTGGCTCCTCGCTGGGTGGGAGAAGTGGCTCTGCAAGAGGACACCGGACCTGCGCCCTGCTCCCTGCCTCGCTTGGGGAATGCTGCCTTTGTGGCTTCCTCCCCAGGCAGAACATGACCTGTTTTTTTCCAGTCATGCAGTTGTTGCTGGTGCACAGGTGGGGCAGGGTACCTCTCTGATGTAGGAGTTCAACTCTCAGTGAACAAGAGGATGTTAGAGGCTGGCAGGAATCAGTGTAGCACTCTCCTCCCCACCCCTAAAATCACGGACTCTTTGTTATGTATCATGCATTGTGTGCTCCAGCTGATGTGGGCAATGAATTGTCAGCCTCCTCCCTTCTCCCCCCAGCCAGCATGCTGTTTGTTTTGTAGTCTGGTGTATGCGTTTGGCAATGCTCCTCCTGGGAGGCAGGGGTAAATGCAATGGGGAGCTATGCAGACCTCAGGTGGGTAAGTCCAAAGCAGAAATTCTCAGGCCCTGCCTTGGGCCGTATGCACTAGTGTTTTCAAGATTGAAATTTCCTGATGCACGAAGTTCAGTTTTTGTCCATGCTCAGAGACCTCTCAGTCTTCACTGAATGGGGTGATTCAGCCCCTGCCTTCCCAGTGAACTGCTGGGGCCAGGGCAGCAGGCAGCGAGTGCAGGCTGCACGCCTCCACCGTCAGCCTCCACATATTGCCGAGCAGCAGACTCCTCCTGCCCCCTGCGTTAAGCATGTGTGTACATGGCATAATTAAAGATTAATTAGGCTTAACAGAGAATGTGAGTTTGACTCCGGCTTAGTGATTGGACTGGAGAGGGGTCTAAGTTTTGATCCCTACTGCAAGATCCTTGAGGGTATTTATTTTGTTGTTTAATGTGAATTGGCCAGAAGACAGCTCTCTCCTCCTCTCCCCTCAGATACGTTCGTAATCCTTGGGCTCACAGTCTTACTTTCTCCAAACCAGCAACTCTTAGAGACTTTTCTGCAGGCTGTAACAATCTCATGGGTTCTGAGAGCATCTGTCTGGCAAGTCTGTCCCGCAGTCCTGGGAGGTGAGACTTGCACTCTGAAGCCTCTCAGGCAGAGATGAGAATTGAAATCAAGCATCCCATATCTTGGGAAAGTACTTATCTGTTGCGCTTAGTGTAAAATGAGACACTGACTTATTTTTGTTTGTGTATTCATTTATTTATTGGAAACAGCTAAGGTGCCTGCTTCAGGGAGTGAGTTCAGAGCCATGAATCCCATATTGGAAGGGGGCACTTCTTGCAGTCCGGGTTTAAGTGACAAAGACCAAAGGTGATGCTTAAGGACTGCCTTTCTCCTCAGTGTTTCTTAATGGCTACTTTAGGAGCACATTTTGAACATCCTGGGCATGATTTCCAGCATCCGGGTGCCTGATTCTCTCAATACATAGAAAACTTAGTGCTTTGGTTTCCACTCCAGAGATTTAGGTCAGTTAAGTGTTGGGCTTTATGACAACAGTACTTTAAGGCTTCCCTTACTTTACTCTCAGTGTAGTGGTGTTCTTATGTATTTGCCTAACTTTAATCTCATGAGTAGTTGCACGGAATGAATGGAGGGCTAAGATTCATGAGTTAGCAATGCAGATGCTCAGTTGAAAATGGTCATACTGTCCACATCTACAGATGTGTATGTCACTTTGGTCAGTGCCTTGCCAGGAACTTGTGGAATTCTTTCCCCAAATTCAGATGACCATCTGTGGATTTAGAAGAGTATTTTAGTAGTCCTGTGTGACCCATGTGTTTAGTTGTCTGCATTTCTTCTCCTACTTCATAGCTTTGGTGCTTACTTCCAGTTATACATTAACCCCTGTTCAGATTGCTGGGGGTAACTGCGATGAACTGTCTGAAAACTATTCATTGTATCTGGACAAAGGAATTTGTAATTTCTTTCCGGGCTCTCAGTTTGGTCACACTGATGTATTTCACTTCTCTTTTACTATGTGTCCTCTCATAAAATGATACAAGTTTTGATTTTTGTGGAAAAACATCAGTATTATGTTCTTGTTGTTTTCCAGAATGGGTCATTCAAGGCTGTACATTTTCTTATGCCAACATAAAGCATGTTTTAAATTATTGTTATGATGATCATGTGTTTTTTTTAAAGTATTATTATAAGCTTTTGTGCTTGGTAAAATGTGCAGCTTTTGCTGTGTAACTTTGATGACAACATGACAGAAGATGCAGAGAGCTCGTGCCTAGTATTCATTGGTCAAGGTCTTTTATCCATGTTTGGAGATTATTCTTCCCAGCACTGTGGCTTTTTTTCACCTATGTTTAAATAACATACACCTTTCCTGTCTGTTTACCAGGCAGATGCCAGAGATCCACATGCTCTGTTAAAGGAGACATGCCTTTATTGTACTCTTTTTCTGTGGCCTTGGTACAGTATAGAGCCTGAGAGCCTTCAGCTTTGGCAGTAGGAGCAGGCTGGTGAGCTGTGCTTGCCATGTATTTCAGTACCAGAAGGCTGAGTGAATACTTCTGTGTTGTATCTGCATCAAAATTTTTCTCAGTAAACACCTTACAGTCCAGTACTGACGCCTTTCAGACAGATAAAATGGTTTAGGACACTTCCACTGTCACAAGAGATGCCAGTTTGCCCAGTTGGGTGTTGATGGAGAGGAAGAGGAGGGTGACAGAAGCTCTGCCTGGGTGCCAGGTGTCAGCTGCACCAAGAAGAAAGGTACAACTCCAGCGCTGGTGCCCAGGGCCCAAAAGAGGACGGTGTAGCCTGCGAGTAGATAGTACTAGCATGCCTGAGAGCGGCTCTCAGGGAGAGCTAGTTGTGCGACTCCACAGGAATTTTTGCCCTCTTGAATTCCCTGCTAGAAGAAAAGGTAGATGCTGTTCAGTAAAAGCCCAGTGCAAGTCAGAGGCAGAAACATCACATCATCCATGGGGTAAGTTCGTGCCTCTGGCACTATAATGGTGTCTGGTGCAAGAGCTGTACACATTTTACCTGCCTTTCCATATACTGTGCTGAAGTCTTGCATGTGCAATGAGAATAGCCACTTTGAATGGGCAGGGAGGATTTTTGAGCTGTTTTGTTTCAGAATGCATTTACTAGATACTCCTAATCTTTTAGGCAAGAAGAGACTTTCTGTATATTAATAGTGGCACCTGGTGCAGAGGGCTATTATCTGCTTCCATTTTAAACTGGTAGAAGTGCTGCTCTTGGTGCCTGCCTGACTAGGATGGCTTGTAACTGCTTGCACAGCAGGCGGGAGGCAAGTAGGGGGCCTGCAGGAATTCAGCGCATAATGTGGACATTTGCTACAGTTTTGTCACTTTTTAAACTATGCTGGCTTTTGCAGTAGAAATAAGTTACTAGCACGGTCAATGTGTAATTAATAATGCTCTCCCCTGCATTCAGCAAAGTCTTGAAATACTTTTCTTATTACAAAATTTGAGGTAGCTGACCCTTCACGCATGTATGAAATCTGGGGAGGGGGGAGTGAGAGGAAGGAGCAGTCCTGTTCCTGGTGGAGCAGGGGCACCTCATGGCATCACACAGCCCGAAGGAACCTGCTGGCTTTTGTCTTCTCATTCAAAGCCCTCGTGAATATCTAGAGATCTCACCTTTAACAACAAACTGACTGGAACATCGCCAGAAAAATAGATAGTATTTACCAGTGATAGAAATTATGGATAAAAATTCAGTGACTGAAAGTACTGCGGATAATGACGTATTTTGATATATCCTGTTTTATCTGCAACAGCCTTCTTTGGAAGTTTGTACCAGGTTGTTCCTCTTTTATAAAGTTTTAAAATCATGTAAAATGTGGTATTACAAGCTGCTATATAAATGAAAATGTAATAGGATGATTGTTGTTGTTTTTGGCTCAGGACGTGCAAGTCATAGCCCAGTCTCTTACCTCACTGTAGAGACCCCAGCAATGGGGACAGTTGCTTAAGTCAGGAAACTGGCTCAGTATGAGACGGCTCTGATTTACACCATGATTCAACAGGCCCTGCGTGGGCTGTTTCTCAAGGGTGCATGTTAAACCTTGCTCAGCCTAGCTTTGGAGCAGAATATTGTCCTTGATAGTTATACTCAGTAGGTTTGTGTACTGGAGGAAGAGCATGCTGGGGAAGGTAGTAAGTATACAAGAAGCTATGTAGAGCCTGAAATTTTTTTCTTCCTGGTTGTTGGTTTAAGA
This sequence comes from Apteryx mantelli, assembly GCF_036417845.1. Lineage (NCBI taxonomy): Eukaryota > Metazoa > Chordata > Aves > Apterygiformes > Apterygidae > Apteryx > Apteryx mantelli. The sequence continues at coordinate 59,347,410 of NC_090020.1, forward strand.
CCAGCAGTCAGAAAACTTTGCTTGCCACAAAAAAGTACTGCCTGTTTTGCCAAATCACATTTCCCATATGATTTTAGCTGCCAATGTCTGATGAACTGCTGTAGAAAACAATGGCTTATACTATTTGTAAATAAAGGCTTCAAGATCTTGGCAAACATAAGGAAATGGTTTGTAGCTTTAGCAATTCTTAAGATGGCACACTCACTAAAATCATGTTAAAATTCATGCAGGAGGGAAAAGTAAAATGAGATATATAAGGAAGTTTTTAATGGTATGAGAGCCCACAAGGCCTGTCAAGATTAGAAACTAAATAATTCATAGTGTACCATTTTTAAATGGGAATTTCCAGTTTTCCATAGGTGTAGAGCTTTCTGTTCTTGGGATTTATGAGATAACATCTTAAAATGAAATGAAAACTGTAGTATAGCATTGCAATTTTGGCAGTGATCTAGGAGTTTTTTAAAGAAATGAATGCACCAGATCTTGACAAGTGTAGTTGCTAATCCGTGCTGTTTCTTCACAGTATCATTTCTTGCAATCTGATGGCCATGGGCAACTTCCAAATGCAGTTCTTTTGTCTTATGAATATAGCTTGGGGAATGAAAGTCTTTAGTGGTATCTTTTCCTTTCCAACATTGCAGAAAATAAATTATACTTGGTACAAACCAAGAAGGAATTGTTGCATAATTTTCAATAACAGACGAGCTGGAGTTCAGTTTGCTGAAAATTTTGAACTGAGATGTTTTACTGGGTCTGATATTCTTCTCTATTGAATCATTTTTATGCTAGTGTATCTCAGTTCACTTCCAATGGAAATGCTTGACTTACAGCACTTTAAAATTAAGAAAAATACACTTATTACATCTGTGATTTATTTTTTTAAGCTGCCTGTTTTCACACAGTCTAGAACTGGACTGGTTTCCAATTTGTGAAATTTTGCTCCTTAACAGCTTTTTAATTCTACAGTCAGAAGATATTATGAGGCCTTGACTACCAGCTCAAGTCATGGATTGGTGTGTACGCTTCATGCTCATAAGCAGCTTTAAGAGAAGCGTGCCTACAGGACAGACTAAAAGTGTTGCTGTAGCACTTGGCTAGGTTTTCTGCTAGTCAATGCCATCAAATACAGTCAGCCCATGCAACTCTTCGTGATATCTGGAGTCAGGAACACACTATTGAAAACTAAGTCTCAAACTTTCATAATGGTTATTGTTGAAGCAGATAATTTATCATTTCAGAAGAAAAAACAGGTCAGATACAGCCTTCATCCGTAGCATCCTGGTCACAGGTCAAATCTTAATTGATTTCTGTCACCCTGTAATGGCACTATAAATGGCATTTTATTTGTATACTTCTCACTTTTTTGCTGTTTTTTGTTTTAAAAAGAATTTTCTACTTTACTGGTAGCAGTGTAGTAAAACACTAAAGTGGAAAACTGTTTTTAAAACAAAACCCAGCAACAAATGAAGGTGAAATTAATATTTTATTATGTTTCTGCCAGAAGACATAATGCCTTAGGAAGGCAATTGTTTGACTCCAGTTGAACTGTATTCTGTTCACAAAATGTATCAGAAATTAGATATTTATAACTTGTAGACCATAATCATGAATAGTTCATCCCAGCCCGTAAGTCTTAATCCTGTTGAGTACAGCTATACTTCAGCCACTACAGATCTTTACAAAGTTCTAGCACAGGGGGAAAATAGAAGGCATTCCTAGCCAAGATAAAGGAAAACTTTTTAAGTTGTATGTGTCATTATGATGTACCTTTTAGAGGCTTGTCAACTGTTGGCTTCTAGAAACACATGGGAAATATTAGGCAATTAGGAAATTTGCAGGTTTCTGAGTGGCCAGACAAATATTACCAAATTGTAATCCTAAGTTTTGGTACTTAATGGTTAAACTTTATCATTTTTGTTATACTCTGTGTGTGTGTATTTTTATACACATGTGTGTGTGTATCTATACCTATCTATCTATCTAGATATAGATAGATATATATGAAAATGGTATGACAAATAATTGCATATTTTCCACAATTTCTTTTTTTCTAGAACAGCGACATTCTACCCTTGATGTTCTCAAGAAATTCAAAACTCCACCTACATTCTTTGCAGCAGCCAGACTTTCTGCCACGCTGAATGGAAGTGATGAAGTATATGCAAACTGCATGGTAGTAGACCAGGTAAGTTTATGTTTGCGCTTTTGGAATATATTTTTTCATTGTCTTCTGTTAAATTAACTTGTTTGAGTGACAGTAGAATCTTCTGGCTCTGTCAGCAATGGTGTATAGGCACTTATTAAAGCCCTAAAATGAAAACAGAAATACCGTATTCTTTTCAGCTGTGTTTTGTAACTGATTTATGAAATCCCTTTTAATAGATTCAAATAACGATATAAATTACTCTCCCTAGCCTGTAGGAAGAACTCTGAGAGAGCTCTACAGTCTTTTTTGGTGTTCTGTGAACTAAATGGTATTTGCTTCTCTAAGAAATATTAACACAATGCCGCTTTGCTCACATGCACTTCAGTTTTTCTAAATTTGGTGTACATTTACAAAAGAGCAAAGTTTCCTGATACTGGGTAATTAGGAAGTTAATTATTAGTTTAATTTTTTAAGTGCAACAAAAATGAGAAATTGATCAAAAAGGTACAACCAGTGTCCTACAACTGGTATAGAGTACTCTGATACTAGAGATCCTGCCCACCTGTTTCTTAGTATTCATGTTCCTAATTTATTTGTCACCAGCACTGGAGATTAGACAAAGCAACCTGAACAAATTATGTTGAATCACCAGTGCTACATCTGAAATCCCTTCCCCACCATCACACTTTGATGTCATAACTCGGAGAGGGGGGACTAATCTGACTATTGTGTATACTTGTGTGTGGTTTAACAGCTGCCAAATTTTAGTGGAATGTAGCTATGTTTCAGTGATGGTTGAAGAGATGTATATATGTGTAATGTGCTCTGGGTTCTCCCAGGGTGGAAGGCAGAATACAGGAGTAAGGAAGGATCGGTTCGTAGAAGAGCCTTGAGATTTTAAAAATGTTTTGAAAGGGGATTTTTTTGCTGCTCTTTTTCCTGAAACACTTCATCCGCTGCATTTGATACTGTTCTTTGTGAACATTTGAGACAGGTGTTTCAGAGTTCAGCATGTTGAAAATACACCTAGGGTTACCAGATACATGTGTAAAAAACAAACAAACCATCAGGCAGTGAGCAAGAGGCATGGGAATATATACGCAGATCTCTGAACCCTTGATTTTAAAAATATCCAAGTTGTAAGGGCAGAACTGCAAAATTCTCTACTCCATTACAAATGCAGATGTTACCTGAGTATATTGTTGGGGGACCTGTCGCTTGGATCACTGCCCTTTGATGGCTCAAGGTGTAGCCACATGCTGACTGGGTCCAAATTCTCCTTTAAGCACCGCTCAGCAGGAGGTGGAGCTCCTTCCCCCCCTTAGCTGCTGCCTGAGGAGCTCCCACGGTGCCCTGTGGAAACGCTGCCCAGGCAGAAATGACTTCGAAGGGGGTAACTGCTGTGTAAAACCTGGGAGAAGCAATTTACCTTCTTGCACAGTGCAATAGAAGTAATTCCAGACTTTCATACACTGTATCTCTGAATGCAAATGTGGACTGTTGTAAAAATGTCAGCAGTTCCTTGTGTCTCTTACTACAAGAAACATCTTTACAATGGGGATGAAAATGCATCCCAAGTGGGGCTGGAGAGGAGGAAGTCAGCCATGTGAAATAGGAGGGCTTCGGAAACACTTACAGTCTTTCCTTTGTTCTTGCTTACACAGGTGCTTTCTTGAGGTTGTTTTCGGTGGGCTTTAACTGTGTGACTTTCCCATACTATTTAGCATCTGATTAGATGACAGTAGCTTCTAATTAGAAGACTGACAGTAAACTGTATATTCATATTTTTTGCAGATTTGACAGAAGAGTTTAACCTCATTTTCACAAAGAATTAATCATTACCAAACAGGATCCCTGTACCAAACCTGAGTAAACATAATTGCTAATGCCATTCCCTTCTTTGTGTAAAAGGAGGGCTGCTTTGCACCCACAATTGCTTAATGGCAAAAAAGAAAAATTCCTTTCCCTTCCTCCCCTAGAGACTCTCTGTTCCAGGTTATACACATTTGCCCCAAAGTTTATGAAATTGGTGCTGGAAAAATAAAAATGTGCATAATGTGTAGACTGTTTTTTCCAAATTAAATTATGCAACATTTTAATTTCCCCCCATTTATGCTCACACTAATGTATTATGCATATTGTTTGCTTTACTCAAAAGGAGGTTTTTATTTTTAATATGAGCTATAGATATATGAATTGATACATTTAATAAAAAGGCACAAATATGAGTAAGAAATCCACTAGACTTATATATCAACCCATCACTACTGTAATTCTGGAAAAACTAATGCAAGGTCTAGAATGTCTTAGCCAAATAACTTGTCTCCAATTTATGTGCTCGAAAAAGTAGTAGGAAAAAAAAAGGCAAAAACTTATAACCATAAAAAAATGGCAAACTATAATCTGGGGAAGGGTCCTTGTTCTCTAACAATACATCTTTTTACTATCTTTTACCAACGTTCACTTTTTCCCTGCAGGCTGGAGATTTAAAGACTAACTACATTCATGGAGATGGTGTCAGCAGTGAAACATGTCTGAATCCCACCAACTCAACCCCAATGGCTAAGAGCTCTTCATCTCTCTCCCTTGAGGAAAATAACCAATATATATATGATCCAAATGAAGGAAGTCAAATGTCAGTGAAAAATGGAGAAAATGTAGGTCTGAGACACAGAGCAGATGCATACCTGCCAGTCAAGACCCATGGATTTATTAAGGAACGGGGCCAACTTCATGCTGATGTGAAGAAAAGAAGGTATGTAATTAATTTGATGATGTGACCAGGATTAGGATTATTTATAATGATCTTTTATTTCAAAAAATAAGGCAGAACCTGGAATAATAAAGATTTTTACCATGGTAAAATCACTGGTTTCAATCACTGACATTTAAATTGTGTCAACCTAATGATTTGTTTTTATAAAGTGCTTATAAAGACCTTTCTTCACACAAGTCCTTCAAATAACAGTGTCTTTAAAGCAAACTTGTTATTTTTAACCCAAATTTATACTTTTATACCTCTTTTCTTGTATGTATTTTTGGAAAAGAAGACTCAGACAGCTGTTCACTGCATTCTTCATTGTGGCATTTTTGTCAGAAACCATAATTTTTCCCCTAGCTGGTTTCTCAGTTGTATTTTCCATTAAGGGAATGATCCAAAATTTGTTGAAGTCAATGGGAATCTTTCCATCTTTGGCACTGGGCTGTGGAAGGAGCAACCTATTCCTGATAGCGTATGTTGTTTTACTTCAAAAGACAGTCGTACGCAGTACAGCTCACATTTCTGATAGGTTCAGGCTGTTTTCTGCTCTTCTGCCCATACAGAAGGTCTGAGGATCCTCCTTCAGATGGCTTTAGGTTATTCTAGGAACTGGTTGGTTTCAGGAATGTAGACAGGGCTTGAATTAGAAACTTTTAGTTTTTGTTTTTAATAAATACCTGAAAAAATGGTGTTACAGTTTTATTGCTTCTCTGGATAAAAGAGACCTGAAATCAGTTCCCTCTTCTACACAAGAAAATTTGAATCTGTAGAAACTGAATCTCCCACTTCTCAAAAGTGTCCAGACTAATTGGAGCTAGGGCACTGTGTGTAAAAACACATAGTAAGGTAGCATTAGTGGCTGTCTATCGTTGTCAAGTACAGTGGTCAATAACATTTTCTCTGAATTTCCTAGACAACTATAAAATCCCTCTAAGAGGAATGTCTTACCACAGATAGGACAACAACTGTCAGATTGGCTATGAGTTATTCTCTTCTAAACCTTTTCTTTTTTGCTAGTTATGGGGATATCATATGTGGGCTATCATAAATAATCCTCTGTTTCTCTGTCATAAACAATTTTTCTCCTATACATATTTGGATATTCTCACATTTTTTAAGACCTAGGTTAGGTACCTATATATGAGCTTTTGGAGCTTATATGAGTTTTCAGAGGTGAGTGATTGACCTTGATATGTCAACTGTAAGTGATCCAAATATTACACATAAAATAAGACTATTATTACATAATTCCTGTGGCACTTTCCTTCAAGTATCTGAGGGTATGTAGCAAGTTAGTTAGCAGATCTTTATACCATTTTTATATATCAAGGAAATTTCCCTGGTAAGGTACCCACAATAAGCAGTGATGGAGAATTTCAATGCAAATGATGTCACTTATGCTTATTTTTCTTAAGTAGCAAAGGACAAAGACACATATTGCTTTTCCAGTTTTAAAATGTGACATTAACTAATCCTGAGGTTAAGTGACTTATTTCTGAGAAGTCACATGGGATATTAGTAGAAAACGTTGCGAAAGATGATCTCCAGAAGTGTAATAAGGAAATAGTTTTGGACAGTACTGATAAATTTATTCTTTAACAAAGTGAATTTCAGTGCTGCGTAAAGGAGTTGTGCTAATATTCCTGGTGGACTCTTTGGCTATTTAGAAATACCACACATAATTTAAAGTTTTATGCTTTAAATTATGCTTTAAGCAGTCAGCTGTTTGTTCCAGTCACACTAATAAAGAGACCATGAACTCTCACATACAGCTAACAGGATGCGTCGTGGAAAACCCCTGCTTGTGATAATGCTGGGAAACCTTATTGCACTCTTCTGCTGAAGAACACCTGCATGTCAATAGTCTCTAAATGTTTGAAGTACTGACTTAGCCAGAGATTTTTCAATCTCTTTATATTCCTACGTATTTTAAAATTTATGTGTTTTGAAATTAATTTCATAAACTGGCTCAGACCATCCCCCATCTCTCTGTGTTACTGTTTTTTTTCTTCCATCCTCCATCAATTCACAGATGTTGAAAAAAGATATCTGTGAATTGCCACATTATATCCTTTAAATACACGCACGCACACACACATACACACATCTCCTCATGTATCTACATATCTTCTTATCAAAATCTGAGCTAGTTACCTCAGTTCTTCTTATAGTCCATGTAGAGAGTATCTATGCAGGTACTTGTGTGGAACAAAACATCTCATTTTAAGGTAGATATCTAATACCAGTCTTATAATCATCCTCCAGAGGTGGCTGTCTACTGACTGTGGTGGGAATCTGCATGATTATGGAAGGTGTGCACATCTGCACAGTAGATTCATGAGGTTGGGTTAGATAAGTCTTGTACAAGTGACTGAGTACAATTTCCAGGAAACATGAGAGAGGACTCAGAATGTGACTTACCTGACATGATCGAGGTGGTTTTGGTTGTCATTTATCAAAGCATATAGAATTATCCTTGCTTGTTGCATTTAGATTGATACTGATTACATGGGAAATAAAGAATTTGTTGTCTGCTTCAGTTCAAGTCTTGATGACCTTGAAGTAGACAGCGGAAGTGAAAGTGTTTCGGACAGATCCCGTGTTCACTACCCTCCTCTCAGCTCTTCAGAGATGACGGCTTCTAGCAGAGATGGATTAGATTCTTCTGAGACAAGCACTGATTTTAACATCAGCCGGGCAGAATCGCTTTCCTTATCTCCCAGTCTGCAGCCCAAGGTATTTAACATTATTTTGGTTTGAGTTGTTTTCCTTTTAAGTAAATCATTGGAAACATATGAGACATTGTATTTGAATCTGAAGGGGAAAAATCAGTTCCCAGCTGAAAGTCATAGGTGTTAGTCAGTTCTGAGAGAAGGACATACAGGAGCTCCCTGGGTGTAGCTGCTCGGCAGCAATGCAGGGAAGGGTCCTTCAGAATTTCACTTTAGCTTTGAAAAAGCCATCATTAATCAGAAGTATTTCAAAGGATATAAACCAGGTTCAGTGAATCAGCATTTTCCAACCAAAATGTATTTAGTTAGGAAACATTTAACCAGGTGTTGTTATGTGAAAGGGTAACAGCTTTGTAAAGAATAAAACCGGTCTGTTGTCTTTTTTAAAAATAATTGCTAGATGCAGGAAGGGTCAATTGGATTTTGTACAATGACCGGTGCAGATCTCTGCTCCTGATGATAGTTTCCTAAAGTATCCTGGCTATATTCATTTTTATTGAACCGTGGTGCCATTTCTGGGAAATCTGAACACATGCATAGAGCTATTTTGTATTAATAGGGATTGTTTATATTTTATTAAGCAGACTTCTTGCCCCTGTAGAGCTTCATCTGACCTTCAGCAAATGATTACATGGAGGGAGAAAAAGAGTCCAGCACAAACACTGAATTCTGTTAGGGCTACTTTTACAAACAATATTGCAAGCAGTTTAGAAGTTTACATTTTACTCTGTGCAAATGTAAAAGATCTATCAAAAATCAGGGGGGTTCCTTTCCAGCCATATCTTTAACATATTTGGGAAGCTGAAAGTCTTTTCAAGCATAATCAGAAAAATGCAGAAGGAAAAGAGAAATTTTTACTTTGTATAATAAGTATTACTGTAATGTAAAAGTTATTTATACAAAGTAAAAGTTTGTAAAACTAAAAAAAGTTTGTAAAGTAAAAGTTTATAAAGTTTACTTTGTAAACTCTGATATCAGTAATCACTGAGATAGGGTAATAAAATAGGAAAATATTCTTCTGGTACTAAAGTGCTAAGATTAATGGCTTCCATAGTAAAAGCAGGACAGACAGCCTGGCCATCAGATAAAATGGCAAACACCACTGTTTGGATGGAGCCTGCCACCAAACTGGAGAAAAATGTAAGCTTTCTCTTAGTCTAACTTATACCCCCAAGTTCTTTCCTGTAAAATAAAAAATTTCTCATGGTGGAAATATGACAGGTTTTGTAAGAACTCAAAGTGAAATGAAGTAGTCAGATATCTTAATTAAATTTAAAACTTTTGTGAAGCCAAGAAAAACATGTGTGGTCAGTGCACTGTTGTTTAAGAATTCTGTCTCTGATTAGTTTTGTTTCTGTTGCTGATGAATTTCAAAATGATACAAGTTTTCATTTGCCACAATTTCTTCTAGGAATGCTTACTGTCTGGAATTCGGTCACGCTCCTATTCCTGTTCCTCACCCAAAGGCTTACTAGGAAGACCTTGCATTCCCCGAGACTTTGCTGTTGGCGATTCAAATGAAGGTCCATGTCATTTGTGCTCTGGGTTTGCGTCTGCATTGCTTCATCCCATGTTTGCTTGCTTCAAATGTAATGTTAAGGTCTTTACTCAGGCCTGTTCTGTTCACCGATACTTGTGCGCACAAGGTTGCTGTATGCATAGACCTTGCCAAGCCACGTGAAAGAAACATTTGGTTACCTCCAGTTACCCCTGCCATCTTCCCTCACTTTTCTCTTATGTACTGCCTCTGTCATGGCCTCCACTGACACATCTTCTGACACCTGGGAGGGTGTGGGAACTGTGACAGGCAGAGCTTTAGTCGGAAAAAGTAATGTGGCCCAGGGCAGTAATCTTTTCCAAAGAGCCTTACCTTAACCTCCAGCTGGAAGCCCTGTAGCAGCTGGAGGAGGCTAAAGATGGCACAGAAGCAAAGTCCTAATGGGCAGATAGCCCCAGCTTCCTGTAGATCCTGGGAATATGAGAAATTGGTGGGGGGGTTGTGGTCGTCTCCCCAGGCTGGGGAGCAGAACCCACCCTCAGCACTAAGCAAGTCACAGGTTTCTCTGCAGGGATTCTGGCACATGGTGTCCATGTGCTGTTCTCTAGTAGGGTTGAGCTAAGACCATTCTTGATCACTCCAGAATGTCAGATTTATAACAAGTGAACAGGTATTTGCCCAAAGAAAATTCTGTAAGAACCTCACGTTTTATTACTGTGTTGTAGAAATGACTGTCCTGCTTAACAGGAAGCCTGTGATTTTCTCCAAACTGCCTCTAACATCCTTTATTTGTAAACACATGGCATCATATTTAGCAAACAATCCAAACTTTCTTCAGTGACGGTATGGATTATATTTGAAAACCATGCTAAGTATGAAATACGCATATGCTTTTTCATATGGATCACATCACTTAAAAACACTGGCTTTTCAAGAAATGAGATGGTTCACTGTGCTCTCAAAAAGATTGCTATGTGTTGAGAAAGCACCTGTCTTAATTTCAGCAGAAAAATATTTTTTGAATTCTAAGTAATAAAAAATGTGGGTTTGAAAGATAGATAAATGGCTTAACTTCCTGTAGTTGGCTCTTGGCTTGCCACTGCTGCCCTGATTCAATGTGCAGTTAAAATCTAGGAAACTAACTAGTTATAAGCATGAATGGGATAAATTAAAGCTGAACAAGCTCTGGCAAGCTGATACAATCCCCAGATATAAACCTCCCAACACACAGATTCTTTAGCAGAAGTCTTTGAAAATGTATTTTTTCTAAAATGAGTGACATCCTTTAATAACTTTTCTTTATTCACCAAAGTGTTTGGATAAAACTTTTAGCAGCAACCTCGGTACTCTCTTGATGTCCAGTCATCTTTAATGTCTGTAGTGGGTTTATTTTTTGAGTTAGTCCCAGAAGACTAACATACATGCTTCACTTTAAATATGTGAATGTTATTACTGAGTCCAAATTAATACATGTGAAATCTTTGCAGGGTTGTGGAATGATCATATAATGCTCAATTGCAGAGCTCAAAAAGTCGTTCCATGAGCAGTGCAATTAATGAAGCCTGGTTTTCTGTGAGTTGGTGTCTTCTGTCCCGATAACCCTGTCTGTTGTTGTAATTCCAGCCTGTCTCTCCCTGCAGTGTACCTTCAGCTTCCTCCCTTGTCCTGAGCAAGACAGGCCACGTGATGAATAGTTGTGAGTTACAGCCAACCAGGTGGAAGGGAGAACTGCTGAGTGGGCACTGCAGCTTTTCTCTCAGTTGAAGCATTAGTTAGGGTCTTTCTCATCTACTCAGCAGCCTGCTGTCACAAAAATGCAGAAATGTGATAATTAACTTTGAAAGTAGGTAACATTCAAAAGTTGTTGGGAAGGTAAGATGGTGAAAGTTAATGGACAGACAGATACAGTGATGGTAGAAATCTTTTTTCCTTAGGAAACTGTATTAAAAAGTGCAACAAGCACCTTGGTTGTTGTTGCTCAAATTCACTGTAAGATTTTATGACCCCTTGTAAGATTTTAGCATGCAGTGCATAGTTGTGTTATATTTTTCCATGCCACTTAATTTGTTTGTAACCATTTGTATCCTACAGATTTGGTGAGAAGTCTTTAAAAACAACAAGGCAGAAGAAAATAAGGAAAATAAGTCACAGAAGTAGGGAATGACAGATAAGCAAACCCATGTAGTATGTGCTTAAAGTTAAAAAAGTATTCCTTTGAGCTCACAGATAAAGGGACCATTGGTGTCATAGACCATTAAGTTTCATCCAGATACCATTACCTGCTTTGACCTGATCTAGGCTCAGACCCAAGTCCTGTCCATTCTCTCTTCCCTTCCCCCAAATACAGTTAATATTAGGCATTTACCTGTGTTGTGGAGAAAGTGGAATCCTTATCCTTCCCAGGCTTTGGAAATGGGTCATTCTGCCAGCCACACTACAAATCCAGTGTGCGCTGCATCCACCCACTGCCGGGAATTAGGCCAGTGTCTGCTCAAGTTCTGCTGGTGCTTCCTTATCCCCTGCCACCAGCAGCTTCTGCCCCATCCCTCCCTTGCCAGTGTTTTGCTTGGACAGAACTGTTAAAGACAGCATTTGGCAGCCGGCAGTGGTAATTACTATATGATGCAGGCACCTGTGCTAGATTTCAGCAATCTCATCTGGTTTCCAGAAGCAGACTAGCCCCAGAGCTTGGTTCAAGAAGCAAGGTCAGATAATTCATCCTGATCTCTACGGGCCACAGCTGCACTGTGTCTGGGTCCATTCAGATGTCTGTGCACTGAAAAACCTGCCATTTTCCCTCTGCCCAGCTGGTAAGCCAGCTCTACCACTTCTGACATCTCACTTAAACTTAGCTATGTAGGAGAAAGGAACAGTTGAACTAGTAGACTGCAATGGAATGTATGCTTGCTGATGTTAGCCAAAGCAGACTAATACCTGATAGCAAGAGACTGATCTTTCTAACATGAAGTGCAAGAAGAAAGTGAGAAGTCACCATCTGTTTCTGATGAAAGTTTTTCAATATGCTCAGGACTCAAACAACTACCTGTTTTTACTCAAGAAGGCATTACCAGTCTGTAACAGTAAAGGATTTGTCCCTGCTCTGTAGATGGTGTGTTCATGAACAGTGGTCGATCCCTCCTTCAGGCTCTTTCACTCTCTAAGTCAGTGTCTCTGCTCCACCCCTGTAGTAAGTACCACAGTGACAACCCAACAGCGCTGTTTTGCATGAGGTTGTCTCCATCTTCCACGGGTACATGGTCTTTGTTTCTTCGGAAAGCATCCTGTTGCACAGTTTTTGTTTGGCGACTAACTGAAATGCCGTTCTAGTCTCGCTACTTCTGTGATAAATATACTAGCTCTTGCTAACCCAAAGTATGTATTTGTCTGAAGGCACACTTATTCAGTGAAACGTGCTTGAGTTTGTATCTAACTTTTAAGTATGGCATAATCTGATGCTTACAAGTTAGGCAGGTGTTTAAGTACCTTTCTGAACCATGCTCGTGGTAGCTTTGCAAATAATCCCTACAAAACTAAATGACTTCTAATTTGGAAATAGTAGATGGGACCCTATCTTTTATTTTTCTTAACAACTCAGATTTGTCTTTTAATCTGCTTTTTATACAGTTTGCTGAAAAGTATCTCCTTGAGTCCTCTCTACTGTTTCCAGGACATAAATATAACATATTACGCATTCTGTGCAGCACATAGACTAGTAATATTCCTCTTTATGGAGAGGGATTTAAAAAATTTTAATACTGTAGCTAAAGCCAAATAAAACAGATAATTGCAAATATTAGATGAATATCGTTAAGCTATTTTACAACAAATTGTGTAAAAAGCAAAAGGAAGGATGAATCATTTAGGTCTGTGTTGTTTCGAAAAACAAAAAGAACTGTTTTTTCCTACTCTTAAACACAGACTCTCTGTTTGCAGAGACTGGCCTTCTCGGAGATCAGTCTTGGTTCTGGCAGGTTCTGTCAGCCTCACGATGTTTAATAGGCAATGGTACTATCCTGCGAGAAGCTGCTTCTAATATATATTTTTTGCTTTCCTAATTTTCAAATGACATTGCAAGCGCTTAATGACAAGCTTATGGGCTGGTGGAGGTCGTGTGTTTCCGATAAATATGCTGATGTGACGATCTGAGTGTTCGTTAACTGTTTATGTCTTGTAGAGCGAGCGTACAGTTTGCCTGAGCAGTCGCGAGAGAAAAGGTATCAGTACTTGTCACAGGGGAATTTTCGGGAAGACATCCTCTGCAGCGCGGTGTTTCTCCGTGGGCTTGGGAGCAGGTCTGTGCAAGAATGCCATCTAGGGAGCGGAGCGGGGAGAGGCGGCCGCCGCGGCCCCCCTGGCTCGGCAGCGCCGCTCGGCCGCGGGGCAGCCCGCTTTTTAGAGGTGATGTGGGGGGCTTCGTGACAGGGGGGCTCTGAGCGCGTGCTGCATTCCCGCCATCAGCTCGCTGCGGCTTGTACCGGTGTGCATCCCGGAGCGGGGGTTTGCTGTGCGCAGGAGCCGTCTGGGGAGACATCCAAAACACCGGGAGAAACACGGGGAGGCATTTGAGAATGATTACGATCACAGCAAACCTGTAGCACATTGCACCTTCTGTGCACTACCCAGGCCGATAATACTCCTTTCTAGAAAGAGGGATTATAAACTTCTTAATAACTACAGTTAAAACCAGAATAAAGCAGGTAGTTGTAAATGTTAGATGAAAAAAATGTCATCCAGATTCTGCTCTGTTTTAAGAGACTATTCCCAATAGAATGAGTTGTTTTCATGGATCTGTGTTATAGGATTCAGGAGGAGGAATGGGATAAATATATTGTACCCTCAAAAACTGAGTCTGAAAAATGTAAAGTGAGTCGAACTTTCAGCTTTCTGATGAACAGGATGACTAGTACACGGAATAAGTGCAAGGTAATTTGAGATTTATATTTATGATTACATCACTGTAATTAAATGAATTATAGATAAGAATACATTTTTATGTAAAGATAAACTGTTGTTTATTGCATTACACATAAGTACTAGGAAGAAGCTTTTATCTTTATTTTTTAATTTTAAAACTTATGCAGGATACCCTGACAGGGCCTTCATATTTAAAAAAAAAAAAATCCTTTTAAAGAGTAACCTTAGCTTAACAAATCAAATATTTCTCTGGACATTTTTAATGTTATCAGTAATCTCATTTGACTATTTAGCCAAAGTTTAAATTTCTGAATTACCTTTAAGAAATAATTTTCTTTGTTAAACAAAATTAAAAGGTGTATGTCTGTTCTTGCAGTAAGTACTTGAGTCTGTACCTTTTACATTTGCACATAATCCACTGAATTTGCCTTATTTGAAGTTAGTAGTACTTCTTGCATGAATAAGTACTGCTTATTGTAAAAGAGTTGCAGATTCAAGGCCTACATAGTCAAGCATAGTATAAAAGGTAGATTTAGAACATTTATGGTTTAATTTTGAGCCATCTAAAGTTTAGAGTAAGGCCACTGATTAGCAGCTTGAGGGATGAATTTGGCCTGCAGGATGTTTCTGTCTGGCCTTTCAGCAGCTTTGTAGGCTCTCTGATACACCCTCCTATATCTCAGGATATTCTAAAATATGTGTATGTCAAGACGGTTAGCAAAGAGCTGCTGAGGATATATACTCATAGGAGTAGAACTGGCTGTGAACATGTATATCTAATCATGCAGCTGTACATAAATGAGTATCTGTGTGGTCTCCTAAAGAATGTCTACTTGGACTGCTTGGAGGAATGGGTACTCACCCCAAAGGAAGCATTGTGAAAATAAGCGAAATTTATTAAACTCATTAACACTCATTAAAACTAGATTTTTTTTTGGTGTCTTTTAAGATCTAAAGGCAAGTTGTATAAATTTATGTAAATATACCTTTAATTGCATAGTCATGAGTTTGCCTGTATGCCTCAGAGAGAAGGAGGCATTGATACCCGTGTGTGCAGCTAGTCAATATCTCTTTTTAATTTTTTTTTCTGCTCCTTTCCTTTTTGCAGGTTTATAAAGTTATTTCTGCCAGTCTTCCTTGATAAAGATTGCTGGCTTAGCTGCCAATAAAAACAAAACCTTCATCATTTTAAAACTTAAACAATGTTGAATTTAATAATATAGTATTCTGTTCCAAGTCTTCTAGGACAGAGAATAAATATTTTTGAATCATTTACTCTTAAAAGAAGATGCTTTAGTGTTTTTAAGATTGAATCAGTTTATTGTCTTTTCTAATGTCCCTTTTTTTTCCTGCCTCTGCTGTTGGGGATAAAGACGAAAAATAAAGATGCCAAAGATAAAGAGAAACTGAACAGACATAATTTTATAAATGGGACCTTCTCAGGAGTTATCCCGTGTACAGCCTGTGAAAAGGCCCTCCTAGGAAAGGAGTCACTGCAGTGCTCTTGTAAGTAGTTACTGACTTTTATGTGTGAATTTACAGTGCTCTGAAACCTGCCATAAGATCATTTTTCAGTGCTTTGTTTCAAAAAGGAGCCTTGCCTAGGTTTGGAAATACCTACTTTGTGTAAAGGGCTGAGGTCAGCAAGGGGGAAGGAAAAAAGACCGCAACTACCAGCTTCAGAAGGGACCAGGGCCATCTCCTCACCCCAAACACATTAGACAAAAGCTCCTTCCTAGCCAGGGGGTGCAGCATCAACACAGCCTCAAGGCTACTTAGTAAGTGGACCCAAAGGAAGAATAACGGTGAAGCCAGAGAGTAAAATTTTCTGCAGGTTGAGGACTGTGTTCAGCTTCAGGCTTTGAAACGTGCCTTCTCTTTCAGATTGCAACATGACTGTGCATAAGAGCTGTAAGGAGTGTGCTCCTGTGTGCACCAAGGTAACTTTCTATACCTCACTGTCCTTACTAGAGCGTATTTGCTTTCCAAGAGGTCTAAAAAAGAGATGAAGAAAATAAGAAAGTACACACAGATCATCCAGACCTGGTGTCTATGCACAGAGGGCTACAGGAATGTCAAACATTTAATGTGAGCAACAGAGAAAGCAGTGTGCTTGAACAAGTATTTTTAGAAAAGGGATATATTCTTGAACAGTTATAAGGTCTAATTATGAAATAATGTGACTGGGGTTACAGAAGGGATTAAAAAAAAGGCTCCTCAAAATCACAGATGTCCCCCTATGTAGAAAGGGTGATCCTCTGTATTGGAAAAATTGGAAGCAGTGGTGGAAGGGGCTTTGGGAGATTACCTAGTCCAGCTCCTCACCCTGAGGCAGGCTCGCTTCTCCAATGTTTTTGGCAGATGTTTGTGTAACCTGTTCTGAAAAAACTCTGGAGAAGGAGCCTTCCCAGCCTTCCTAGGCAATCTTTCCCAGTATTGAGCTGCCACTGCAGACAGGGCAAAATCAGCACTAGAGCTGATGGAAAATATGTTCCTTTAAGTAGGAATGCAGACATGGTGTGGTTATCATGACAAAGGATGTGCCTTTCAAAGACTGACAGGTAAGGCTTTTGCCTTCATGGGATAAAAAGGGACTTGCAGAGGAGTACACCACAGCCATACAAGTCATTTTTCAAATGAGTTGAGTGTGCCTTTCTGGTATATTTGGGTTTTGCATCATGGTGGTTAGCAGGAAGAACATGTTTTCATACAGAATCTACAGGGAAAGAAGTCTTTAATTGCCCATAAAACAGGCATTATTTATTTTGTCCGTAGCTGTCATGTGATAAACTTGTACAAGTTTCTGAGCAATTTTAGGGCATTAGGACAGCTGAACTGGCAGTTTCAGTTACTGCAACTGGTGGGTATTTGTTAAGAGGAGAAAAGACTGACTCATTTCAGTAAGAATGGAGTACACAAATGTTCACTGACTTACATCAAGTGAATTACATGTCTAAGCACAGCAGGCTTCTGTTACAAGTTTTGCAAAGTCCACTTTGCCACAGATCGTTCAAAGTTATTTGAAAATGAAGCCCTGAATATGAACTCCTTTTCTTGCAGCCCCCATAAGCAATATTCATGTAGAAAAAGTATAATGTTATAACTGTATGGTGACTCAGACTGAAATAAATAGATTTAGTTTTGTATTGTAGTACAAATAATAATATTCTACTTTGACTTTGGTTATTAGTTATTAGCAGAAATTAGAACCATGATTCAGGACAGTTTTCTTGAGGCCCCTTTATGTGATGACATATGAAAGTGAATTACTTGACTGTTCAGTATGTTCTCAACTATTATTTCATTGTAATTTCATAAAATTCTTCTCTTTCAGAAATCACAGGAGAGATACCATAATAAAAACAAACTGCAAGTTGCTTTAACAAGTAAGTACTTTAGTAAGTGGGCTAGAAGGTGTAAACCTAGCACTTCAAAGTTGAATCTATGTTAAAAAGTAATAGGAATGGCAAAACAAACATTTCCTTCATCATTTATGTGTTTCTCTTTCTGATTTCAACATATATAGGAAAATAGGTGTATCTCTAATACCTGATACATATAAGTAGGATTTTCTGAGGAAATTACCATTTAATTAACTCTTCTACTAAAATGAGTGGGAATTTTACGATGGTTTGTTTTCAGTGAGAATGGAAATAAAAAGTAGCAAGTTCTGTATTGTGCTTTCGAGTGTGTCATTATTCATCATGTGCATGAATATTTGGCTCACCTATATTCAAGTTGCAGTGTAAGAGCATGAATGATTTGAGATTGTTTTCTCATCTACGATATCCATGCCAGAGCTTCTCAGCTTTGCCTACAGGCTTATCTTTCTATTCTGTGGGAGAGCATCACTGTCTTGTACCATGTGGGGAAATTCCTGGTAACCTTGTATGGGTCTATATGAACACTAGATAGCATTTCACAGTATAACTATGCTATTTATGTTATACCATACATTGTTTGTCAACTGTTTTGCCTCACAGATTCCTCACTCAGAGACATTTCCCAACCCGTGTTCTCCTCAGTGCATCCTTCTTCCTCTCTGCCTATCGGACTGTCTGCTGGAAGGAGGGAAGCCTCACAACAATCCCACTCCTTGTCCAAAAGCGTCCCCAGTGCCAGTTTTGAAAGGTAGAGTGCAGCTGCCAGAGCAGTATCCTAAATACATCATTCAGCATTTCTAGAAAAATTGCAACCGTTAAATCAATGCTTTTCTTTCACTATAGAAGATCTATGCCATTTCCTGAACAAGACTCTGAGACTAGCACCTGGAGGTCCAAGTCACGGTCTGAAGAGATGTTACAGGCGTTAGGGACCTTTCCATCAATGGATTCTTTTATGATGGAAGGTGAGAAATATTGCACAGATTTTGCATTTTATAGACTATATTGTAAATACAAAATAAAAATTGTTTGTAATAAGGAAGATGCTTCATCTACTAAAAAAGCAGCACCTATCTTTTGTTAGTTACAATGATGTCCTTCATTGAAATGACACAATCAGACATTTAAGGCTAGTGCCTTAAAATACAACCATTTCTTTCTTCCCCATAATGAACTCTGATACCTTTCAGAACTTTCTTTTGTTTGGTGTTACCATTGGAAAATAGTGGGCAAAACATATTGGCATATTTGCAAAACTATAACAGCAGCATATTTTATTCCAGCACTCATCCAATCACCTGCACTGACAGCATACATTGCAGTAGATAAACCTATGTCACTTGTATTTCCTCAGTGGCCCGAAAACCTTACCTCCCACTGGTGAACTGCCCTCCTAAAACAGCTGTCCATGACTGTGAAGTGAATAGAAACATGCATTTTCTGTAGTTAGGATGAGACTGAATGTCAAAGCTGAAGGGCATTCATTCACAAACGATCATGCAGATATCCCTCACTGGACATCTGCAAAATGGCAAATGCCCTTCCAATGCCAAAAGGTACTTCTGAAAATGTTGCATTTTATCTTCAAACTGCAAAAAATTTCTTCAAGCAAAGAAATATAGGAAGGATTTAATCTGAGACAAGATGGGTTGTTTTTGTTCTCCTCCCCACTGCTGCATTTGCATTTCAAGCCTCTGCTACTGATATTCACATTTGACAGGCTTTTCTGTTTTAAAACTGTTGTTGACATTGGCAGAAATCTTGTTTGAAGTTCATCCCTGTGATGTGTTCCCCTTACTTTATTGAAGAGGTGTGCATGTACAAAGGAAATTTCCCTTACTGTTCATATGGCTGGTGCTTTTGAGGTTTATGCTTTATTATAGATGATGTGGATTCCTCTCAGTGGATTGACCTCAGCACAGATGCACAAGAGTTTGAGGCAGAGTCCTGGAGTCTTGTTGTGGATCCATCATTCTGCAGCAAGCAAGAAAAGGATGTTATCAAAAGGCAGGATGTGATTTTTGGTCAGTATTTCAAAGTTTTGTGTAAGTTTGAAAACAATTTGGCATAGAAAGTAGAAAGAGAACCTACATATTTTATGACTGGGAGGATGGATGGATAGACTTCAGTTAGCATAATGAGAAGATTAAAAGAACAGTTTTCACAATTTACCATGTTTTCTGGAGCTAAGGACATGTTGGACACTTTGGACTACCAAAGACATGTCTACCCTGTTCAGTGGGGTACAGTTGAGATAACCATGCCAGAGGTGGATAAATTATGTCTCTTACTGACATAATTTATTAAGTTTGAGGCTAACATGGAAAAAGCATTTATGATCATATATTTGAATATTACTAAAATTTATCATAGAATGTGTGCAGAATGTTCGGGTGATTGCTGTATTATGCTGTCTTCTTTCATACTGCAGAGCTGATGCAAACAGAAGTGCATCACATCCATACCCTGTTCATTATGTCTGAAATATTCAGGAAAGGGATGAAGGAAGAACTGCAGCTGGACCACAGCACAGTGGACAAAATATTTCCCTGCTTAGATGAACTACTGGAGATTCACAGGCAATTCTTCTGCAGAATGAAGGAGAGACGACAGGAATCATGTGAGGGGGGGAGTGAACGTAATTTTGTAATCAGCAGAATTGGAGACATCCTTGTGCAACAGGTAGAGACATCAGATCTGTTAATCATTATGTATTCAGGGTTCTCAAATTAAACAATTTATTGAGTTTAAAACTTTTGTGGGCAGGAAGAGGGCTAAGGTTGCCTCATAAAATTTAAAGATCAGCTCCTCCAGGTTATTACAGGGTGAAACAGTAATGAGAGAAAATCATTGCTGACAGATAACTGTGAATAGTGATGACCTTGACCCTGTTTGTAATAGAAAGCTGCTCCCATCATTAAATGGATTGCAAAAAATGAAAGTAATGGATACACTTCATTAGCATCCAAGCAGAGGTGTGAAGGACTGAAAATGAGCATGGAAAACAAGCTACCCAGTCATTTCTTGTAGTAATGTGGTATGGTGTATCTCCAGCTGTTGCTCAATAGAGGAGGGGTGGTCGCACAGAGTTTGTTAGCTATAGAGCAGCTAACTTCGTTTGCTTGCTGGCAACAGCTCAGTCTCTGCAATCAGCAGAGTGCAATTTTTCACCATCAGTTAGGCCATTTTCACTCAACTGAACTAAAGAAACCAAGTTGTTGTTACCCTGTCTAGAAGTGGGGTGGAGGTCAGAGGGACACCAATAAGCCTCAAAAGGGATCATGTTTGCAGGGAGGAGAGGAAACACTGTTGTAGTAAGAGTTTTTCCAGACGTTATTGGCAAGGTTGTAATGGAAGTAGCTTGTGTTCTGTCCAGCTTACGTTCCTGTTCTTGCTCTTAAAAATGACTAGCCTGTGTTCATTCAGTAGTGGCAGACCCTATTAGTGAAATTCAGAAAACTTGAGAAATGAGTAACTTAAAAGTTACAAGTTCCGTATACGTACAAAATATATTAATCCTTAGGTATATGCCTTCCTGTGTCATGCAATGTTGAGCACAATACAATTATTAGTTTCTTCAGTTTTCAGAGGAAAATGCAAGTAAAATGAAGAAAATATATGGAGAGTTTTGCAGCCATCAGAAAGAAGCTGTTAATCTCTTCAAAGAGTTGCAACAAAACAAGAAGTTCCAGAATTTTATTAAAGTAAGTTTTCACGGAATATGATTACTATTGACAAAATGCTCAGAAAATAGATATATAGCTTGTAGTTTTTATTCAAATTTAGGTTCAAAATTACATTCAGTAACACTCTTTTAATAGCTAATAAAAATAGCCAAGTGTTTCCTCCTTAATCAGTGATCTGATAAATTACATTTTTA
Source organism: Apteryx mantelli (assembly GCF_036417845.1). Lineage (NCBI taxonomy): Eukaryota > Metazoa > Chordata > Aves > Apterygiformes > Apterygidae > Apteryx > Apteryx mantelli. Next base: position 59,368,724 of record NC_090020.1, read on the forward strand.
TTTCAAAATTGCGAAAGCTTTGGCTGCCAGTGTGTATTACACACATGTTCCTGTTATAAAGCACCTTATCGCTCAGGATGGCAATTGTTCCTTGGGGGTGGTTCAAATAACCCAGCATTTTGTTTTAGTTTATTCTAACACATTTAGATCACATTTCTTATAGTCAATTGTTATTTTAATGTGTGTTCAGTAGCTAAGGTATCTATCTTTGTCTCTGCAGCTGAGAAATAGTAATCTATTGGCTCGACGCCGAGGAATCCCCGAATGCATTCTGCTTGTCACTCAGCGAATCACCAAATACCCTGTTCTGGTTGAAAGGATATTGCAATATTCAAAAGGTGAGGAAAAGCTTAAATGGTGCTTCATGTGTGGAATCCAAATGCAATTTTTAGGTAAGAAAATGCAGTATTACAGAATAACAAAGGATGAAATGCACAATTCTTTAGAGAATCAGAACAATATAATTAACTACTATGGGACAATTATCACCTGAACAGTGTGTCTGGTATATATTTTTTGTCAAAGTTAGATTGTGAAAATTTCCAAGGTTTGAGCCAAATAAGTCACAGAAGTCCAGAAGAGCATACTTGTTTTAGCAAAAGATCTTGAATACAGGATGTGAACTGATTTGGGAACATAACTGGACATTCTCTTAAATAAATTCCAGTGGAGTGTCTTGTAAGTAGGGCTAGGAAAATGTTTCATGAATTAGTGTTCATACTTTCAAACCAAGTTTGAATGACCACTGAGTTTTCTTGGAGCATTTAAAAAATGTTAATAACTTACAGATATATTGCAAAAAATGGGCAATAAGCAAGTATTGCAGAATGTTACATATCCCGTAGCAAACCCTTCATGCTTAAAATCACATTTCAAGTTATTTTTATTTAGTCAGAAGAGTAATACACTATATGACTTACCTAGCCAATAAAAATTTTTTAAATGCTCATAAATATGTCAGAAACTATTTGACATGTAGTTTTGACTACTGAATAAATCTGAGATACATGTCATCTTTTAATATGCAAGACAAACTCTGGCAAAGGCAGATGTCTTTAGGGTTTCCAGAATATTGATTGCCAGGTTCTACTTAAAATGATGTATGCGTTGATTTAAGCCTTGCTCATGTTGACTGGTTCACATAAAGTAAGGAATGATGTCTACTCTCTCTTTTTTTCTTTTTTCATACAGAAGGAACAGAAGAACATAAAGACTTATGCAAAGCCCTTCGACTAATTAAGGACATGATTGCAGCAGTAGATTTGAAAGTTAATGAATATGAGAAGAAGCAAAAGTTGTTGGAAATTCTTAGTAGGACTGAAAACAAAACATATACAAAGCTGAAAAATGGCCATGTTTTCAGGAAGCAGGACTTGATGAAGAAAGAGAGGATACTTCTTCATGAAGGTTTAGTGTACTGGAAAACAGCTACTGGCCGTTTCAAAGGTATTCCATCCCAGCAGTAAAGTATTTTAACTCTTTATTTGCAAATAGCATATAAAGAGTAAGAGAGAGAAGTTTGAGAGATAAGTTTAAGAGAGAAAATACCTTATTACACTATACTACAACACGAATTTGGGAGGTAATGGTATTGAGAATATGCCACTAATTGCTTGAACAGTGATTCCAAAAGCTGCCATTGTTTGTGGCTAGTATGCTGTATATCTAGGTAAGGCAAGTTCTCATATAGAGCCTGGAAAGATATGAGCTTTTTACATTGCACACTCTGTTGTATTTCCCCCTCCACTCCTTCCTCTTAGTTCTTAGAGTTTGCAGTTTCATTCCATAACATAGATTCTTGACTTGTACGTTTATATTGTTTGCAGTACTGGCTATTAAAAATACTGTATAAAAAAACCACATGCTATTCTTCAGCAGTACTGTGACATCTTCAGTGGAAAAGAAAATCTGAAGCCAAATATGACTGGAGCCTGATTTTTATGTTCAAGCCCAGAATTTGATTTTCAGTGTATAATCACATGTAACAGTTGGGTTTATTGTTTGGTTGTTTTTTTGGAGCTTATTAATATTCTCTGTACAACTTTATAAAGCTATCTGCTCATTGTTATTCCGGAAATGCTTTCATCAGTATTGCATTGTGCTATGAGTATGTGTTACAGCATAGACAAAACAAAATTTATGTGGGGTGGTTTTTGCCAAGTTGCCAGTGAGCAGCTTGGGGAAGTTGTGCTAACATTTGAGTGAGTGTTTCTCCTTTCTCTGGGCTAGTGTGGACTGAAAGTTCCAGCATTGCTGCAGGAGGGTGGGTAGCAGGAAGTGTTGTCTTTCCCAGGAGATATAAAGTGGTGGCTTACAGTTGCTTTGGGCAGACCATAGTGTAATGCAGATATTTCCTGTTTAGTTTACTGTAGAATTCTATGGGATATTTATTGATCAGGGTTTTTCCCTTTTCAAATATAAAAGAAGTTGTTAACTACAACTGTAATACCTTTCGTTAAAAAACATTCTTTTCTTTTTCTCCTTTCAAGACATCTTAGCTCTGCTTCTAACTGATGTGCTGCTGTTTTTACAAGAAAAAGACCAAAAATATATCTTCGCAGCTGTTGTAAGTATATTATCAGCCTTTTAAATATATATATTACATTTTTATTTGTGTATTTCTCAAAAGTTAGATCCTTTTTCAGGTTATTCTCACACAATGTTTATTTTATTAATCCTGGTAATGTATTCAGAACAGTAATATGCCTGTATATGGAAAATAAAGTTTATTTTCAAAATTAAATAACATTTTTAGGAAGAGGGATGAAAATAGCCAATGATTAGGTTTTTTTAGGCTCATGTCTCATCTGATTATGAAGATGGGAAGCAGAGCTAGTTCTTTCAATTATCTAAAATAAATTCTAACTTCTAGTTCTGTAAAACAAAACTGAAGTTTTATTTTAACTGCAAATGTAGTAGTAAACATGTATAAAATATGTGAAAGGTCTTGGATAGAAATTCCCTGAACAGTTATATAAATATAGAGCTTCAGTGCCATTGAGCTTCTGGAATTTGTTTTTAGCATGCACCCAATGCTTTACTCATTATGAATACTGTAAAGTATCTCTCAAAATAATTAAAAAAGATGTCGGAATACTCAAAACTTAGAGCTGTATGCTTGGTGAGAACACACATAGGCTGGCTATAAGTGGCAAGACTACAATTAGTTCAATTAATTGAAAAATCATGCTCTTTTAAGACTATGGTCTTTTATAAGAGATTTTTAGAAAGTCTTTTATAATTTATTTTCTGTATATGCTGTGACTGTTTCCACTAGGACCAGAAGCCTTCAGTTATCTCCCTTCAGAAGCTCATAGTAAGAGAAGTAGCCAACGAAGAAAGGGGGATGTTTCTGATTAGCGCTTCATCTGCAGGGCCTGAGATGTATGAGGTTCACACCAACTCCAAAGAGGAACGTAACAACTGGATGAGGCATATTCAAGATGCAGTGGAAAGGTAGAGGAAAAGGCGTCTGGTTTTCATTCTGCTAGTCCAAAGCAGATGCAAGGTCTGGTAGTCTCAAGGCAGGATCTGGATATTCCTGGCAGTGTGCTCTGCACAGTGGATCCGTTCTGTGAGGCTGGGCTTTCCTTTGAGCTCAGGATTCATGAACTCCAAAACCTCAGGTTCCGTTCTGCCAAATTTCTGGTGTTATTTGTGCTTTCCCACTGAATCATTAGACCCTTCCCTCTCCCTGTTAGATGTCTTTACTAGCCATTTTATGTTTCCCTCACCTTTGCTTTGGCACTGGAGACTTTTCAGAGTCCTGCAGATGTCCACATGCCCTTTTTGGGGAAATCCCCTGTCACTTCAGAAAATGATCTGTTACCTCGGTGTCAGTTCCTTAGGAATGGCAGGGAGAGCTTTGGTCCTCATGAGGCCCAGGGTATGATCAGCACAATAAATTTGTATGAGGGCCAGTCACCAATTCACTGCATAATACAGTCTTGGCATAATTAAAAGGAATCCTTCAGTCTGACTTATATCCAGTTACTGTTTTTTTAAAGAGACAGACAAATGTCTTGCTTGTAGATTGTAGCAGAAGTTGGTGTTAATGTTGTATTTTGTTTACTATGGATGCAATACTTTACTGAAGATTAATATATGATGTGCAGATTTTGCTTTATCCATCTTTGCTTGTCTTTTATCTCTAAAGTTGTCCAGAGGAAGAAGAAGAAGGGAAAATGAGTGAATCTGATGAGGACAGACGTATTGCTGAGGCCAAAGCATCCAGAATTCAGAAGTGTCAAGGTACAGTACCTTTCCTGCTGCTCTGAGAGCTCTCCTGTCCAGAGAGTTCAGAACGAATGAATAACACCACACATACTGGCTGATGGGTTCAGAATGGCTTGATAGGCAGAACTCACAGGGTAGATGATGTGCGATATGAGTTTCCTGAAAGAGAACATTTGTCCAAGCATTTTCTATTTTTGCTACATAACAGAGAGTGCAAAAGAAAAGGAAAAATGATACGTTCAGAATAAACACTGAATTTCCGAGATTAACATTAAGCTGTCATAGTTTCCTATTTGCAGAAATACCTCATATCTTCACTAACTGAATGGCTTAGTGCTAGTTTATGGCATTTCATCTTCTGCTACTTGATTTTAATCTGAAAATGTAACTAATAGGGATAAATACAGCTTCCTTGACTCCACTACACCCAGTTTGCAAATCTTTCTACTGCCTAGAGGAGAGAAATGCAAGTGATGTCCTTCCTTGAGACAGCCACAGGAGGGGCATTCTTAACTGAGAGTTGATGTTCTTCTCTGGCATTGATGCATTGAATTAGCATTTTTTCCGACTGCCTGAGCCAGGTGCTTTTCTAGCATTGCTTATTGTCAGTGCAACAGGAGGTGGCTGAGAGCCCCAAAGCGCAGCCAAGGCTGCCTCATCAGGGTAGGGCCCTGGCCTGGCTCTCTGCCAGGGTCTGTGCTAGCTTTCATCAGGTCAGACTATGGAATGAATTTGGTTCCTGGCCACTTATAAAAGGCATTGTGCAACTCAGTTGCTCTGTTGCCTCACTTGAGTTAGCAGTGTCTATGTGGCAAAAGGATTAGAAGGGTGAATGGGGTATGTGCTTTGCCTGCAGGGTGTGAAATGTTAATTGAGCGTTCCATTTCTGTTGACAGAATCATTGAATAACCAGGACCAGCAGATCTGCAGTTATTTGGAAGACAAATTGCATATCTATGCAGAGCTGGGAGATATGAGTGGGTTTGAGGATGTTCATGTAGAACCTCACCTCCTTATCAAACCTGATTCTGGAGAAACTCCACAGGCTGCTTCACTGCTGGCAGCAGCACTCAGGGAAGGTGAGTTTGCATAGGAAAACTGAAATGGTGGCGCTCTGAGTGGGTAGATGCTTCAAGGTATCAAAGTACAGCCATGTTGCCCTGTGTTGTGATTCTGTCAAGTCTCAAGAGCTTGGCACTGTCAAAACTTGTCAACAAGACATTCAAGAGAAGTCTCTCAAGTTTATACTTGTCAGATGCATGAGATGGGACCTATCAGGTTATAAGATAAGGAACATGTTTGATGCATAACATCATGTGTAAGCAGGGCCGTGGTGCTAGATGGCATCTCAGGAGTGTTTCATTAGCTAACCTCCTTGCAGTACAGCCTTGTGAAATACATCACAGGATGCAATACAGTATTGTATCTGGTCCCTGACCCCACCTACTTTGGTTGGCTGGTGACAGATCAGAATCATGTAAGGTCACATACAGACCAAACTGCAAGTGATCTTGGCAGCTCTGCCAAGAAAGACCTGCCATAGTTGCTGTAGGAGCTGTGTTTTTCTGCATACTCTCTAGCAGGAAGCTGAGAGCATTGTCCTGTCTGCAGTGCTGTCCTCCGAAGGAAGGAGGGGAATGATATTTTTGGTTGCCATGTCCTATTGGAAGTTTAACTAAACTCCTGTTAAACTCAGCTAGAAAGAGTCCTAGTAAAGTAAGCCATATCCAGCATGGGCCTTGTACTTTGAAAGCCTTCCTGTGATTATAAGATGTAGACTTCAGAGCTCTTTGAGAAGTCAAGTGTGCAAAAGTTAGGCATCACTGAGAGTGAGAAGAGGAATGGGCTAAATAATGACATTTCAACCTATAAAGCAACAAGGGCTGACCTCCATCATCATTATGAAATCAGAGAGCACTTTTAATGAAAATATTCTTCTCTAGACAGAGAATATAGGCCAGTGATGCTATGGTAGATGTCATTTTAGCAGCTAAAATGATAGCCTATAAATACACACCTAATTCTGCCCACTTCTGATTTTCACTTTCTCTCATGCTAATGTTGCTGTGGATGATGTCTTGGATTTCAGGGCTCTTCAGCACAGTGTAATGAATTTGCAGCAATTCATGAATATCATTTTCCAGTACAAAAGTACTAGGTTCCTAAGCTAGTAGCAGAGTCTATGGGACTCCTCTTCACAGTAGCTAAGGATACAATTAGGGAGCATTTAAGCCAGTTGGGTATACACATATCAGTGGGATACATCCAAGGGTGCTGAGGGAGCTGGCCAGTGTCATTGTGAGGCTGCTGTCTATCATCTTTGAAAGATCGTAGTGATCAGAGGAGGTTCCTGATTACTGGAAGGCAACCATCACACCCATCTTCAAGAAGGAAGATAACAGGAACTACAGATCAGTGCATCACCTCAATCCCTGGGAAGGTGGTAGGGCAGATCCTCTTGGAAGCAAATTCCAACCACATGGTGACTGGGAACAGCCAGTGGGGATTTATCAATGGCAGACTGTGCCAGACCAACTGGACAACTTTTTATGGTGAGGGGAGAGCAGTGTATGTATGTTGTTTACCTTGACATCAGCAAGGCCTTCAGCACAGTCTGCCGTAGTGTCCTTATAGCCAAATGAGATATGGACTGCATAACCGGATGGAAAATTGTTTGATCTGCTGGACTTGAAGGGTTATGATCAGCAGTGCAAAGTACAACTGGTGACTTGTTGTAAGCGAGTTCTCTCAGGGATCAGCACTGAGACCAATGCTATTTAACACATTCCTTAGTGAAGTGAACTGTGAATTGAGTACACTGTCAGCAAGTTCATGGGTGACATCAAATTAGGAGAAGGGATCAGCATGCTGGAGGGTAGGCTGCTCTTCACAGAAACCTCTGCAGACTGGAAAAATGGGCTGAGAAAAACCTCTAGAAGTTCTACAAAGGCAAATATGAAGTCCTACATCTGGGATTGAGTCACCCCACATGTTGGTACAGGCTGGACATTGACTGGATAGAAAACAGCTTTGCAGAAATGAAGCTAGGGGTCCTGATGGACAGTGAGTTGGACATGAGCCAGCAATGTACCCTTATGGCAAAGAAAGCCAAACAGCATCATGGGCTGCATTAGGAGGAATGTTGCCAGCAGGTGAAGGGAGGCGATCCTTCCCCTCTGCCAGCCCTTGTGAGACCACAACTGGAGTGCTGTGTCCAGTGCTGGGCTCCCCACTGCTAGAGACATGGACATACTGGAATGAGTCTAGCAACTCCATTTGAAGTGAGTCAAGATGATTAAGGGGCTGGAGCACATGATGTATTAGGAGAGGCTGAGAGAGATGAGTCTGTCCAGCCTTGAGAGGAGATGGCTTGGTGGGATCTTTTTGCTATCCTCAACTGCCTAATAGGAGGATACAGAGAAGACGAAGTCAGACTTTTCATGGAGGTGCATGGTGGTAGGAAGAAAGGCACAAGCTAGAACATGGGGAATTCCAATTAAATAAAAGGAAAAATTATTTACCATGAGGGTGGTCAAAAACTGGAACAGGTTGCCAGAGGGGTTGTGAAGTCTCTGTCCTTGGAGATACTAAAAACTTATCTGGACAAAGCCCTGAATGACCTGATCTTGTTGGACAAGCTTTGAGCAGGGGGTTGGACTAGATGACCTCCAAAAGTCCCTTCCAGATAAATTATTCTGTTATTCTATGTCACTGATCAATGCATAAAGCACCTACTTAAAGCATCTCTAATTCTTCACATCTTCCTCTCTAGTTGAAAGTCTCCAAGTTGCTGTAATATCATCATCACAAGCGAGTGAAACAGAAAGATCATCAGAGGAAAGTACTGAAGAATTAAGCTCGAAACACAGACTTAGGGCAAATGAAATCTTGGAAACTTTTCCTGATGGTGAGTAAAACTTAATGCTTTTACATATTCACATTGTCAAACTGATTGATACAGGAATTCTTTTTGGAAGGCTTTTTCACACTATGGCAGAATCAATCAAAACCAATGTAATAAAAGTTGTCTTTGGGCAAATGTTAAAATAGTGTAAATTGTCATATGGCTTCATTGAAATAAATAGATATTTGCATCCACTGCAGCTTTTCCATAGCACATGTCTGCAGTCAGCATTATTGAGTTAGATTTGTATATCTTCATACATGATACCCAGATGCTTTCTAGTCATTTTTGCTCAGTTCCATAGCAAATCTATACTGCAGTGTAGGCCGTTTCCTGAGTCAGCCAGTTTTAATCAGAAGCCTGAAAATCAATTGATTAGCAGGATTGACATTCCAATCATTTCAGCTGTAAAAAGTATAACATGGTTTTCTAATCTTGCACTGAAAATACAAATAAAATCCTGTAAAAACCTTTGCTGCAGAGCATTTTCAGTGATATGGCTGTATTTATATCCTAACTTTTGTAAGTGAGACACTTCTAATTTTTAAGGTAGGAAAACCAGATTATCCTGCCTATGCCATCCTTTCTTCCATATGGGTATTTCTCATCCCTAGAATCTATTAGCTAGCTCCAAATTATGTAACTCTCTAATTTTAGGATCCTGTGAGTAGCTGTAAGAAAGTGTGCCATTTATTTCTGTAGTCAGAATATGTTTTGATACCTTTCTCATGCATTCCATTGGGGTTTTATTTGTTAGATGCAGAAATGAGAGGAGATGAAGAATCATCTGAAGTCTATCTCAGTGCTAGCCCTATTGAAAAGGAAATGGCAGTTGCCAGTCTCAAGGATAAGGTATCGTAACTGCTTTCTCTTGCTGTGTTGCTCTTACCACTCTGGGCACTGGGAGTGTAACTGCTGTTCAAGTTCCTACAAGGTATCTAAAGACTGTTCCAAAACCCAAAGCACAGAATAGGCACATTTCATCCAAGTCCAGATAATACAATTTAATAAAGGTCACTGTAGTTAACAATCAATTTAAAAAAGCAATCATAAACAATCCAGACCCAGAACAATTTTTCTGCCAGGCTTACAGATCCAGTACCACTCGTATGGGCCTCTTAAGGGCCTGATTCTGTGCTGTCATCCTTCAATACATCCATCTCTGTGGCACTGATAATAGTATTCCCTCTACTCCGTCTTCCTTTTCTCAGGGTGATGAGTCTCCTGCAATGGCAGAGACCTCAGCTAATGCAAAGACTTGGGCACTGGAGAACTTCCTGCTGGGAACAAGCATATAAAATAGGATGGATTCTTAAAAATAGGTTTTACTCTTAAACAAATCTGTAGAAAAAGCAGACCCAAAAGTCAATTCGAGGCAGAATTATGAATGAGAAATTTCAGGTAGCAGCAGAGAGCGTTAGAACAAGAGCAGTATGAACTGTTGTGTGGAAATAAACTGAAATATAATAATTAATGTAATAGAGTCCTTAGATGGAGAAGTGGGACCATAGAAAGGAATAAAGGGGAGAGACAAAATGAGAATAGAAAATACATGACTGGAAATAGAAAGCAAAGTTTGCTAGAAAAAGTTTACTAGATATTTAGCATTGGGGTACCCTGTCTGCATCAAATCTGAAAGAGGTCTGAGTGCTTGAAACCTTTTCTGTTTTGCCTAGCTGTTTCTGTAAGACTTCTACCAATATTCTATCTCCCTATAAATCTTGCCTCGTGTTTAGCTTTAGGTCATCACCTACCAGACTGCTGTGCTAGAAGAGGGTAGGAAGAAGAGTGGATCTGGCAAAAAAAAAAAAAAAGTCTATGTGAGGGAATACAGAAGCTAGGTGAAATGAAATAGAGTAACCTGACAGAGCATGGAGGGGCTCAGATCTAGCCTATTAAAAGTTTCAGTAGCTCCACACCAAAACATTGCCATTAGGGTTATAGAGAAGATGGAGCCAGGCACTTCTGAGAGGTGCACAGTGAAAGGACAAGAATCAACGGTTACAAGTTGCAGGATGGGAAATTCTGACTGTACGTAAGGGGAAAAAAAATCACCATGAAGGGTGGTTGAGTACTGGAACAGGTTGCCCAGGGAGGTTGTGGGATCTCCATCTGTAGGGGTTTCCAGGACTTAACTAGATAAAGAGCAATCACATCTAACTTTGAAGCTAGCCCCACTCTGAGCAGCGGGCTGGAACAAGTGGTCTTCAGCGAGCCCTTCCAACCTTAGTTATTATTCTGTTCTAGCATATTATTTGGGCAGCACTCATGTCACATCTTACTGTGTAATGATGAGACTTACCAGGAGATGGCAGAAGAAGCACATGAACCAGGTGCGGAAGGCCTCCAGGGCAAAGCGGTTCTGCAGCCTCCCTGGGCTGCTGGGGATGCTGCTGTGGGCTGCGGGCTGGCTCTGCAGAGCTCAGCCCAGCTGGTCTGCAAAACGGTAGCCAGGACACCAAAATGAAAGCCACAGCTCCTGGGGCTGGATGCTGACCACACAGCAGATGGAAGAAAGTTGCCTGTGCAGCACAGGGGATCTGAAGTGGGCAGCCGTGGGACATGGTCCCCGTCTTGGCCTGCCCCCCTCTTCTGCTCCTAGTTTTGCACCAGGAGCTGGGGGAGAGTGGCGGGGGAGTGGTGGTGGCCCACAGCATGGATTGTAGACTTGAATATGATTCCTCAGTCCTAAGCAGGTTTAGAGGACTTGTGCTGAAACTGTACTGGTGCAGCTGCAACGCTGTTGTCACCCCAGCTAGCCAGGCTAAACCTGACTCAGTTGCATCCCCCAGCGCCAAAGTCCCGCTGCCCTGCTGCCGTGAGGAGACTGTAGGTGCTTGGGTTGGCCACTTGCCACCTCTTAGCAATGCCAAAGCCAGCTGAGCCTTTAATTTCACTGTATACCTCCTCTTTTAAATTAAATAGGCTTTCAAAGAATAAAAGAAAGGGAACAGTTGACCCTGCCACGCTGTTGAGCATATGGGCTCTCCTGTGTACACTAGCTCCTCCTCACCCTGCCTGCATGTCCTTCTTCTCTCTCTCCCTCACTTCTTTTCCCTGCTCTTCCTCCTTGCGTGCGGCTCATCTCTGCAGCCTGGCGGAGGGAAGGCAGAGCTCCCTTGTGTCAGTCCTCATGCTGCATAGGGACAGACATGCGAAATCTTCTGCTTCTCGCTGCAGAGTGGGACAGTTGTTTGGGTCATGGTGCAGTAGGAAGAGGAGGTGAAGATGCGGGGAATAAAAGCAAATACAGAAGGGAGATAATAAAAGAAAAGGAGAAGGGGTGAAGGAAGTGCAGCAGCTGGGGCTCACTTTCACCTTAATCTGTCTGCATTTTGAGCTGTATTTTGGGGCTTGGCCTTTATGATCTTCATTTTCAGTTATCACAGCTAAATAGAGCAGCTGCTTTGTTCTCTATAATGGAAAATGAGACTCAGTAGAGAACTCAGGAGAGTCAGAGAAAGAACAAATATTCCCAGAACCCTCCTCCACTCCTCTGAAAAAAGCTAACAGAAATCATACAGGAAGTCTTTTCAATGTAGCCTCAGAAGGGATTGTGTTTTATTTCTCCACTTTTTCACCTTACCTTTCTCAGAGGAGCTCTTTTTCATACTGAAAGGATTATGGGTGGCTTCACCCCATAAATTCAAAAAGGTCCTTAGGAAAAGGGAATTGGGTGGAAAGTGTAAAATGGCTGAGTCTGCTCGGAGAGCAGCGAGCCTGATTGCAATGTACAGTAGTAAGCACACTGGTAGATTTTTCAGAGGACAGCAGGCACTCAGCCTTGGCTTAATGTTTCTCAGCACATTTAAGGCATTTACCATAACCTGCTAACACAACTTCTGTTAGCTTCTTGCTGTATTAGTACCTTGATTTTTGAAGAATCTTGAGCTGTTTCATCTGACTATAAGTAATCTAAACCCACTCCGCTGTATATACAGAAGTCTGGTTACTGTATTTCAAAACTGTCAAATAAACAAAGCATGAATGGAAATATCGTTTCTGTGTATCATTAGTCACAAGAGGATTAAAATTGTGGATGAAATATTTTTGTTTTTACAGTTGTGCTTAGAATCTCTAGTGATTTCCACGGAAACTCTAGTGTTGAAGAATTATTAGTCTTCATAGGTTATTGCCTCTGTCTTTTTTCACATACCCACAAAAAGGTTTGACTCAGCACTGCATATATTAGCAATGTGAATGTCTCCACTACTAAAAAAAAATTACCTAGAAGATACAATTGTAAAGTTAACAACTACTTTTTAAAGCAACATGTGTTTATTTTAGGGAGGAAGTATGAGTTTCCCAGGATCTACAGGGACAGAGGTGAGTTTGCTTAAACCCCAGACAGAATATACTAACATTTATTAGTGGTTAGTTAACAGCAGTTAAAGCTTTGAAAATCCTTCTCTTTTATTTTCTAGATTGTACAAGCAATCCAGAATTTAACCCGTCTCTTGTACAGCATACAGGTGACTACTCCACTGTTAACTTTGTAGAGTAATGAGTCTTAATAATTTACTTCTTAAGGTTTGTTTTTTTTATCTTGCCCTACTTTTAGACACTGTCAGTGATATTCAGCTCTTCTGAATATTGTGTAATTTGTCATATAATATATTGTTATTGTACATCAGAGATGTGTTTCATTTAAGGACTCCATGATGCTTTCTTGGAGATCATTTCCCCCCCCAGAAGGATGTGTGTACAGTCCAAAAATCTAGGGACAAAGTTAAATTGAATTGATGCAATTTCATGTAGAGATTTTTGAAATTATAGTTCAAAACGTTCAGAACTAAGTATTTTGTTTAGAATAGTCTCCTGGCTACTTCTAAACAGCGCACTGCCACATAGCAGCAAATCAACCCATTATAGATTTTTTTAATTAAATTAATTATTATGTGTGTTCTGTAGGGCCTTAGTCTGACATTTTTGCCTCTTTCATGCCAAGTTTGAATATTTGTATTTATTTTTTCCTATTTAGATGCAATTTTAAGGTTTTATTTCAAAATGTTTCATTTCAATATGTTTGATTTTTAAATCTTCTTGACATTGTCATATTTCATAATAAACCTGGATATCTCGGGTTTAGAAGTTAGGTGGATTGAAGCAATGCAAAAGCAAAATAAAAAGCTTTTAATTTAGGCAAAATTTTTGAAAAACAGAAAAATAAATGACTTAATGCCAAAGGCAATAGAATAAGGATCAGCATCACACCTTATTGTTCAGACCATGAAAATTTGCATAAGCTGGCAGTATAGGTGCAGAGAAAAAAGTAGAGGATCTTGTCCTTGCCCTGTTTACAAATCACTGGAACTGACCCAATACTGGGGGAAGAGCCAAGAAATGTGGGAACTGCACGTTGCATAAAGCTAAAGAGTCTTTCTGGAGTGGATGGCATGGGGTGACTGGGTTGTGAGAATTTTCTGGGAATGCCTACTGAAGTGGATTCCCATGTCAGCTCTTGGAAATAGGCTATGGATTAAATGCCTCAGTAGATCTAGGGCTTTCTTGCCTTTTTTTTTTTTCCTCCTTCTTAATCCCAGCTATTTTTTTGGTATTATTGGAGGATGTCACAATCTTTAATGCAAACAACATCCCAACATCCTTGTGAAGGATGGAACATAGCTATCTCTGTTGTAAAATAAACAATTGAAACAGCAAAACTGAAATCATGATTATACTACAGATTTCTGTTGGCACAGATAACTCAGGTGTGTGGAAGTCCTGACGACATGGCTATGTTGGCAGGTGCCTGTAGTACTGATGTTAGTAAGACTACACTGGTGCAGGTCAGCCAGGAGAGCCTTAGGGCTGGAGCAAGCTATACTGGAAACAGGGCAGTTTTCCCCATAGCATTCTTAGCATACATCTGGCCTCTGACTCGTCCAAGGTCACACAGGAAATCTGTAGCAGAGCGAGATTTAAGCCCTGAATTCCCTTCTACTAGACCATTGCCTTAACGCTCTCTTTAACCATAAAAGATGCTGTATTCTTATGTGACTGAACTGCATCTGATAGAACAGGACCCCAACTGTAATCAAAGTGCATAGGCACAGCTGTAACATAAACATTACATACAATAATACTAAGTGCAAACCAGAAGCACTGTTAAAAGTGCTTGAAATGGTTGAGTGCTTTTAGAAACATCTCTTAATATAGGCATGAACACAGAATTCTCTACTTGCATGATGAATAAACTTCAAAAAAGCATTAAGCACTGATATTAAGGGAGGATGAAACATTTTTATATAATGCTTGTATGGAAAAATGCAACACCAGATAAATGCTAGTATTTAAACTTTTGTATTTGATTTTGTTGCGGTGACTAGGCAGCATTAACTATCCAGGACAGCCACAGAGAACTCCATAAGTTACTCCTGCAAGAGAACGAGAAGACCAGTCGGGGTCACAGTTCTCGGGTAAACCTCCTACTGGAACAAGAAAAATATAGGAATTTGGAAAAACAAAGGGAGGAGCTGGCAAACATACGCAAACTTAAGCAGCAGTTTCAGCAAGAGCAGCAGCACTGGTCCCGGGAATGCGAGCAGCGGCAGTGGGAGCAGGAGGCAAGGGAGAGCCGACTGGGGCAGCGGGAGAGGGAATGTGGGTGTCAAGAGGAACTGCTTGAGCGGAGCCGTGAGGCACTGGAGCTGCAGCTGCAGGAGTACCAGCAGAGCCTGGAAAGGCTCCAGGAGGGCCAGAAAATGGTAGAGAAAGAAAAAGACAGTGTGAAAATGCAGCAGAAGCTCCTCTGGCACTGGAAGCACAGTCGTCAAAGCGGCCTGTTTTCGTCCTCAGGGAGCCATGAGGTATATGTTTCCCCACCGTAATTATATCCCTAACTCCAGAGCTGTAGAAGCTTACACTGAAGAAGAGACTAATACATCTGGGTTTTTGAGAGCAGTCTTGTTTCTTGGTTGGTAACTTAATGAGTGAGTCTGTGGGAAGCTGAGGTTCAGGTATATCTAAGGCTTTATTTTAAGCTGGGAGCCCTGCAGAAATCATATGCAGACCCAAGGGTATTAAATTGAGGAGATGGAAATTGTAACTAGGAGAATCTGTGTTTTATTCTGCTTTGCCACCAAGTGATAGGGGTAAACATTGGCTTCCCTCTGGCTAGAGACACCCTGCTCTCACTTAGAGCAAAGCTAAATCATTGTAATGTTTGAGCCGCTTAAACCTTTTATGAAGAGTCTGCAGCCACTGTCCTTATTTCTGGACAATACTCTTTCTAGTGAGGAACAGAGGCTTCTCCAGGAGTGGGAGATTCCTGGCTGCCATAAAGCCTACGTATTAGCCCCTTTGCCTGCTGTTTTGTTCCCCTGCAACAAGCAACCTCTTAGGGGAAGAAGGTGGTGTGTGGCTGCTTTGTGCTCCATCCCAACACCCTTGGCAATATAATTGCCTAAAGATGGTCATTATTAGCTGATGTAATTTAGATCAGCTCTGAGTCTGCTTAAAGATTTAATAGTAAAAATGATTAAGTTTTTATTGAAGCTGAGGCTGAAGAAGAGAGGCAGACTCTGAACTCAACTGGTTGGGCTGGCTGGGTGCTTACCTGCTGGGTGGGCCCTGGGCTCTAGTCCCTGCACTGGTGAATAGTGTCTTAATTTCCATTACTGTTCTTTAAAGCACCTGAAAATCATAATGTTTTTGCTTGGATTTTGCATGTATTAAAAGCTCTGTGATTCAAAATTTTTTTTTCCCCAGTATTCATTTTCACAAGAAAAACTTTAAAGCCCTTCTTCAGGCCATCACCTCGCTAGTTCTTCAGCTGGCAACTGACCTGTAATGGGCAGTGCAAGTTAGGTGTCTAGGCTTGTGCCCATAGGATGAAATGTAGGACTGGCCCCTGGCCTCCCCTTTTTCATCCAGCTTTTGTGAACACTGTGTGAACATGACTTACCCATATATGCTCACCCAGCCCGAACAGTGAAGGCACTACATATTAGTATAGTTTGCAATAAAATTTTGACTAATTTGGCAGTATTTATGAAATGGGTGAGAAACAAAAACTGAACTTGCCCATCAACTTTAATGAATGGAACTTTTGAAATTCTGGGGGGAGAGGAGGTTGAAGGATAGTAGCCTGATGCAGGGATGGCCAGTATTTCACAAATCGAGAGCCAAATAATAAAAGGTTTAGTGTTAAAGAGCCACAAGCTTTAAGTAGTTCTCAATCTGGTATTCCATGTGTAAGACTACTTGTATTCTTATTTCAAGTAAACTGCATGGCATTTAATGCATGCCAGCCCTTGGGATCTTCTTTGTTTTGCATTTTCCACTATCGTAGTCTTTGCAGCAGCAGAGAGCTGGCTGAGTGGTAGTCCAGTCAGTCAGCACTCCCAGCCCTATATTTTTGCAGTTATGCTGAGCCATAAGTTCACTAGCTAGTACTGGATGGCCAGATATTGCAGCCACTGATGGCTTCTGCTTCTGCTTTTTCATGAGCATAGCTTGCATGTGGGGAGTCTTTGCAGGGGTTGCATTTTTAGCCCCCAGGAGCCACGTGCAGCTTGCAGAATGCTATTTATTGTCCCTGATTTGACTGATGCAGTCCTATTGCTTATGTTCCCATGTCTATATAAGGTGCAATGTTATCTTTGGATTGCAGTGTACACAGGCTTACATATCTGAAATGGTCTCTTTTTGAGCCACTGGGCAAAACATTAATCCCCTAAAAGGAGTAAACTCAGTACCTCCCAGGTATCAGCCCTTTGTTGTTTGCTATTTTGCAATTTTTACTGTGTGTTCCTGTGTTTTGAGAGGGGCTGAGACAAAATATACTAGATTATTCCTGTTCTATTCCTGAACATACAACCAAT
Organism: Apteryx mantelli; assembly: GCF_036417845.1. Classification (NCBI taxonomy): domain Eukaryota; kingdom Metazoa; phylum Chordata; class Aves; order Apterygiformes; family Apterygidae; genus Apteryx; species Apteryx mantelli. The sequence goes on from NC_090020.1 coordinate 59,385,689, forward strand.
TTAATATATTTCAGTCTTAATGTCTTGGAAATTAAGTGGCAATTTGTTATGAATCCTCATTCTTTCTGGAAGTTAACTTATAGTATCCTGGTAGAAGGATTCTTCTGGAGCTGGACAAAGGTGAAAATGCTGTTTTCTTGCATTTTTTTCTTCTGCAGATAATGGGACATAATTCTTTGGACAGCTTACATGGCGAAAATTCATTCTACTTCAATGAAGCTGTAGTACATATGTCTCTAAGCAGTTTCAACAGATCAGATTCTCCTCTAGTTTATGAGGATGGTGTGCATGGGCTGAACATCTCAAATTCTGATACAGCAAGGACTAGTGAAAATCAGGTGCACCTCAAAATGGACACTTCTTGCCAGCCAACATTGACCAATGAACTCTGGAAGTCCTCTGGCCCTTACCAGCAGGTGTCTTTCTCCTGCAAAAGCAACAAGGATGCATTTAATAATGGTAATTAATACTTTATTATTTAACAGATAGTATGGACAGTATGCTACCTCTCAGAATGATTAGTTCTAGGAACGAAAGCAACTTGGCAGCAGTGGAAGCAAGAGATTTTGCTGAAACAATTTTATGCCCCTTTGTTGTGCTTGTCAAGGATAGAGGAGAAAATGAGCAGGACAGAACAAAAATACAGTAAGTTTTTGCATACAAGATATCTCATCTGTCTGCGTAAAGGTATTTGGTATGTCACTGTCTCCAGATCCTTTCCCAGTGGTTTGTTGGGATTTTTTTTATTCTCTCTTGCGTTTTACTGACTGCTATAAAACATATGTGCATTACTTGGTAGGTCCAAGTTAGAATACCTTTTGATTTACCAGCTTAAATTGATAATCTGTGCTTGAAGACCATCCTCTTTTCTTCATTGAAAATGAACTGAGAGTACCTTGAAAGAGTCTGCTGTTGTGGAAAGAAAATGACTTCACTTCTAAAGGATAATATCGTTTTTAACAATAAGTAGCCGTTTGTTAAGTGTAGCTCTTACTGCCTTATCTTTTTTTTTGTTTTTATATTTTTCCAGAATCCCCAAAGTTACATGGATTCTGTGGTAGTTATTGATTGTGGCTACCAAAATGAGTAGAAGAGGGCTTGTATCTGAGCACTGCACAGTGCACTGGAAATTCCCTGAAGAACTTTAAAACATGCTAATACTAAACTCTAAAGTATCTAGCTTTTATTTCTCATGTTGCACAGTGCTAGTTTTGATCTTACTTGGTATCTTCATTCATTCATTATGGTCAGAGTTGTAGAACAGCTTGTAAATACACAACATCTGAAAGTCATAGGGGACCATCATGCACTTTTGGCATAATACATTAAATGATCTGGCCAGGTTTTCCCACACAACTTCCTTTGGGATCCCTGTGACACAAGGAAAGTCAGCACTCCAGGGCCTGAGCTCCCATCTTTTCTGCAGCTATTGAAGTTGTAGTTCAGACAAAAAAGTCCTTGATTAAGGAACTGGCTCCTTAATACTCTTTGTAATGTATTAAATAGGCATCCACTACAGTCTTACTAGAACAACATCATCCCCAGCATACAGATTGCCAAAATAGCATTTTATAATCAAAGGTAGGGCAGACTAGTCTCATCACCATAATCAGCAAACCAAGCTGATTAGTAGAAGAGATTAATATTTCTAAAAATGCCTAAATAATTAGCCTGGTGAAACCTGTTCGGGTTTGACTGAAGCTGCCATTTTAGTAATAGGTAAGCTAAGCTAGTGCAAGTTTGAAAAGGAGCACATATGTGGGTTTATACCTCTCAAAAGTGGATTAGCTTGCACTGGCGAAGGTTCAGATGCAAGCTAACCAGGATACTCTGTATTGAGCACACATGAGAGAGCCTGGTTTAATTAAACTGGCTTGCACCTATTTAATTGCACTGATTCTGAGATAACCTGGTGGTGCTTCTGAATGCAAAGATGCCCTTCACCTACAGTGGGCTGACAACAGGCCAGCGCTGCATTCAGCTGCTGTCACGGCCTCTGGTGTAGCCACCCTTATCTTGCTCTGGTAACGGCAGCAGTGCAGTCCCAGCAGGCTGGAGAGCAACACTGGCTACAAAACCTGCCCAAGAGGTAGAGTAACAGGCTAGTTGAAATCTCTCTGGTTAGGCTAAGTCGTATCTGTAAAAGCTGTAGTTACTGCCTTGCTTGAGTCACAAAACACCTTTGGCAACACAGGGCAGCAGATACTTGCAGCATCCTGATGGCGCAGATGGTGTTGTGAAGCCCCCAGCACATTGCTAGAGCAGGCAGGGTTGTGAACCTCCCCCGAGATAGATGTGCGATCATATTCCATAATCATATTTGTAACCTGGAGGATGACAAGTATTTTATACTGTGATCATGCAGTGCATGAGTCTGCATGATTCAGGCTTACTGCTGTCATGCACCATGAGCTGCCGTATGGGGAGCAGGGAATGAGAAGAACTCTAAACTTCCACCGAAAGACAGATGGCATCTGAAGCCTCCCCCCCTCCCCCCAGCAAATGACTCCACGCATGGAAATGAAGTAAATCAGTTGTTCTTAAGCAATATGAATCAAGCTGGACAGTATGAATGTTTCATACGAGGAAGCTGGGTCCTTTGTGGTGGTGGGTTTTGCCCATGCTTTTTCCCTACAGTTTAGTGGAAGCTACGAAGATCTCTGACCTTGTGCTTGTGTTTCCTGACTCCTCTGCAGAATAAAGACAGTTCTGATCACTGTGAAGGAAAGCTGTTGGGGATGCAATGAAAGAAATACCAGGAAGAGTTTGAAAGCTAGCTGAAACTTTTCATATTCTTGTGCTGACAAAAGTTTCATGACATCTTTCTGCATTTTTCAATGAGCTCTGTGTGTGAAGTTTCATAATTCTATTTGTAAAATTATTCCTAAATAATAAGTCAAAACAGAATTACAAAACACATAGTGAGTATGGTTTACTGGAAATGTACGTATCTTGAGGATGGCCATATCTTGCATATACTAAGTTTTGTGTGCGTGGTACACGATAGAAATTTCTTGGTTTTGATTAATTTTCTTTGATTTATTAGGCATCCTGTAAGAAGTCAGAAGTCTGTTTAAAAAAAACCCCTTAATTTATTTAATTAGAAACACTACCTGTTCGTGTTGCCAGGAAGTTAATCATGCTACATTCTACTGTATGTTAAATACTATGCAATTTAACTTCATAAATATACCCAAATGGAAATAGCTACATTCCTCCAGTGCATAATTTTCCATTCATATTTTCTAAGGTAAGACATATGTCTCTTCGCATAGCTAGCATCATGATTTTATATCATTGTTTTATGTGTATGGGAGGGAATTTTACTAAAAACCTTGGGGCAAGTTCCCACAAAGCAGAAACTGGCACAAGTACACTCACTAGAAAAGGTGTGTCAGTCAACAGGAGGAAAATATGATTGAAAGAAAAATGTGTTAATGCTTTACACTAATGGTTATGAAATTATCTGTATGAAAGAAGACAACTACTTTAGCTAATTAGGAATCAGAGGAAATATAGGTTTTGTGTCAGACTAGACTGAGAATTGAATAAATTACATCTTGCATTTAATTGACATGTCAGGTTAACTAGCCAAAGTGATGCCTAAGGATTTACCTATAGATTCACCTCTTTGATTTTAGGAATCCATGCAATTTTAATTCTTTTAAGCTTTAAGGTGAACAGCATTGCAGTACCTGCTACTGCCTTTCATTTTTGTTATTCAGATGTTGTAGCTACAGAAATAGAGTTGAAAAGTGATAGATCTGGAAAACTGCACTGAAACTTGATTGTGAGACTTTTTTCCAGACATTTGTAGTGTTAGCATGAAGGATCTTTATGCATGATATAATGAAAAATGTAGTTTAAATCAGGACTGGGAGCATATAAAAAATTGTGATCTCCATAGACAACCGAATGCGAAGCCAGAGGAAAAAAATAGGGCTCTCTTTGACTGATGTGGTTTTAGTCTTTCTTAAAGGATGGAAATTTGTAAATATATGCACATTAGCAAACGAGATGGTTTGATTTTGGCAAAAGAATCCATTCACAGTGGTTTTCATCAAAGAAAGTGGTTTCTAGAGATGTAAAATACTTAATTCATGATAGGAAAAAAACAAACAATATGTAGCATCCAATAATTTCAATTTTTTCGTTATCTTTTATAAGACATTCCTTTCCTATTCCTGAAGGCAGATAAATGATAATTGTTCTACTGAACCTGTTCTTAAAACTGTAGATCAGATTCATTTATTTAGTTTCCTATTGGTAATGTGTGAGATGAGGTCTAGAACAACATATTCTTTCTCAGCAGCCTTAACACTGGTTATGACCTAATGATATTATATGAAAGTATCTGCATATGTTTGCATAAGGGAAGCTGAGAAAGGTAGTGTATGGGCCTGGCTCTTTTCTCATTGTATTTGTGTAAGACAAGTCTCTTGTAGTCAGAAGAGTTATACAATGTAAAGCTGATGCAAGTGTGATAAAAATCATGTGAAATATGCTTCGTACCACGGAGTGTTAAAAGCCATCTGAAATGTACAAGCTGTTTCCCCATGGTTCCAAGTCAGAGAAGGATTTTGGCAAGTGCTTAAGTCTCAGTAACTTAGAGCCTTATTCAAATAAGCATAGTTATTGCTGCCAGCGCTGGAGGTGGTTAATGGGATCCCACACTGAGGGCTTTGTTGAATAAGGTTGCTTTCATTGGTTGGAACCTGTTAAATAATGAATAACAGGTACAAAAACGGTCATCACAGCTCTGCATATGTGACCATTATCAGTTAATTTTTTTTAATATTACTGCTGTATAAACTCCTTTGGAATACATCTGACTTGCTCCTCTTCTGAACTAAAACATAATATCCAATACAATACACACTTAACATGTCACCTGTTTGAAACAGCATCCTTTGTAGCCAGCTGCAGACAACCCCTTATCACCTGCAGAATAGCATGTAAAGATGCTTTTCCACATATTCTGAGTTTGTTTTCCCAGTGTGTTTCACAGCATTTTTTTAATAGTGCCAATACTACCATTTTTTACTGTTCACCTTGCACAGTAAGTGAATTCTTTCTGTTGTTCTTTTACTTGAGAAAAGGAGAGAAATTGCTTAAAACCAGAGGATAACATGATAATGAAGGTCCAGATTTGTAAGGGAGTCTCCTGGGCAGATGTGAAATTTTGAGCTGCCTTCAACTTTCTGTCTTTTTTAAGTGATTAGATGTCAAATTGAGAACATCCATTTAACTCCAAATTGGGTAGTTGTCCTTTCTGTATCTAATATATTATTTCTACTCTTAGTATGGGTGACTGTGTAGGTATGCACAGAGCTCATTCAGTGCTCAGCATAAGTTGTAATAAAAGTAAAATGAGATGGAAACATATAAGACGATGTAGTTGAATAGCAACAGCATTTGTATCTTAAAGGTTCAAAATCACCTTGATTTAGTAGAACAAGTAAGATCTTACTTAGTAACTCTGCAGCTGATAACAGCAGAATTCCCTGCAACTGATAACAGCAAATTTGTCTCCTTTTCATACCACAGAACACTGAGTTTCATGCTCTGCCTTAAGACATCAATGTCTGTGGGACACTTGGTGGAAGTGAATCACAGGGGAAGTATTTTTTCCTCTTGGGAATAACACTGACATTTGTTTTAAGCAGATGGCAAAAGGGATTAAATCACATGGCAGAGTGATACCAAAGTGAAAAATATGTCGTTATATGTCATCTGCAATTAGTATATTTCAAGTAACACTTGCTTTTCAGCTCTGTGGTGTTAGGGGCTTATACTTCTGTTACTCATTTTCTCATCTTCAAACTCTTTTTCTCATTTCTGAACATAACCACAGTGGATGAAGTGGTATTATTAAGGCAGTTAATGATGTTCTGTTTTTATTTTGTGTACTAATATAGGCACAGAATTTCCTGTGTAATGCCTGTCTGATTTTATTCTTTCTGATATCTTCTCATTTAGAGTTCAGTCATTACGAAGGAAGTTTAAAATAGGGTCACGTCTTCATGGTAATGAATAGAGTGTAGAGATTGTTCATCCCCTTTCTTTTGGGGTGCCACTGGCACTGGAGTAACGGCGCACATCTTTCTCGGTTTGCTCGTATGTATGGTTCCAGTAACTTCGGTGCAGTGGCTTCTGAAGTCAATAGGATTACTAGCATCAATGAGATCGCAGTGGTTTGGACTATCATCTCTTATACACAGAGCTGTTCTTTACTTAGGTAAGGTTTTTCCAATAGGTCTGGATTTCAGGGAACTAGAAAGAGGGAAAGGAGCAAATTTCCAAGCAGAAGACCCTGCACAAGGGAGTGCTTTGCTGGAGGACCGCTCCTTCTGGTTTATAGTCGAGCAGCTGCCGCTCAGGAGTTGTGCTGAGTTGAGACTTTGGCAGTATGTCCACATGGAGAGAGGTGATCTCTCAGGAAAAGAAGTCACAAAACAATAGAGTCTTGCTAATTGTTGTCTGATGTCAGGAAGATAGGTTGGGAGGTCCCTGTTTTATGTAATGTGATCTGTGGGTGGAGGCCTGGTTGGGTGCCTTGCTTTAGTGCATGAAAAATGTTTTGTATACATTTTTGTAATGCACTTAAAGCCTGAAATAGATGCACAAGTATGAATAAATAATGCACCCTAATGGCAGGGAGAAGCTGTTTATGGATGATCAAATTTTGCAAGATACTGAGTATGCAAACACACCCAGTTAAATCATGTAGCTGAATCACCACATGTATCTGGCTGGCTTATTTTGAAAAGAACAATCTAATTTTAATTATTTAGTTTTATACTTTACATATTCTGGGAAATGGCCTGTAGCATGTTGTGTAGAAGTAATGAAGTCTTAGTAATATGAAACCTCCTCAGCAGCATCTGCTGTTAAATATTTATTGAGAAACTGGGGAAGATTGTCTATCTTTTACTGGCATTCATCACCAGAGCACCCGATTGCCTTCCACATAAATTATACTGGCAGTAGCCAAATTGCTGGAGGAGATTTCATGGAGTATCTTGCTCTGCCTCCTCAGATGCTATAAAAGACTTTCCTTTGGGTGTAAATTTTTGGTGGGATAGCAGAGGGGAGGAGTCTTGGTGCTGTTATGGATGTTGTTCAGTTTAATCAAGTGGGAAGATTTCCAACAGTAACCTGCCTAGGTTCCTCTAGTGTTCCCTGGAAGTTTGGTCTAGAGCTTAAACATAAAATGCTATGAAATAAATGTGATTTGACTGTATTGGTTTAGTGTTTCCCATATAAAAATCCAAAAAACTCATGTGCCTTTAAAAGCCATTGAATATACTCCATGTTAAAGAACATGTGGCAGACACAGTAATTAGTGTACTTGGCAAGGATGAAAAGAGATTTCTCTTTTTAATTGAGGTTTGCGAATTGCAGGACAGTCATTGGTGACAGCAAGCACTGCCGAGAAGCTGTCTCCCGTGCGTAGGAACCCACCACTACAGCAGACAGGCAAAGAGAAGGAGAAGGTCCTAAGAAAGGCTTCTGCGTCAAACATGGGCAGTTTTGAACTGAACCTGGAAAATAAGTGGAGGGGAGGGTATTTTAAAAGTGTGAAGAGGTAGGATCACTTTTTCCTGCTCTGGAGCCATGGGCTGGGACTGTGGCAGAGCTGCAGTGCTCAATCCAGGGGCGGGAAGGCTGTGGAGGGGATTGGGCAAAAGCCGAGCCAGGGCCTACAGAGCCTCTTCAGGGGGACTTGGGATGAAGAAAACTTGTAGTAAAGGCAAGATGGAAGGAGGTGGTCATGAATTGAGGCTTATGGGTGAGATTAGTCTTACCCATAGCAGAGAGAAAGGGGAGCAGAAGGAAGGAAAGTGGATCCTGGTACCTTCCGTTCACTGCAGAAAAGCACTTGGCTGAAGAGGTGAAGAGACATGCTTGCTTGATAATTGTGCTTTTCTTCTGGCTTTGATGTACAGTCTTCCCTTTAGCTTTTATGCAAAGTGTTTTCACAGCAGTTATTTGTTCACAGACCATTTAGCAAACAATTAAGAAGAGCACCCATTTCAAAATATTTGATCACACCCTGAAACCTCCTATGCTTATGATGCAAAACTTGTGGAATGTGCAACTGTTCTGTTTTTGCTGTTTTTTTAATGACTGCAAGAAACAAACATCAGTGTGTGCTTCCTGCTAACGTGATTAAAAACACAGGGAGATAAAAAATGGCTGTGGTAATAGTCAAACTGCAGTCAAAATTAGTGAACATTTCTCTCTTTTGAGCTCGGTGGAGAGCAAATATCTCTGTGACTATGAGGTAGGAGGCTTTTCTCAGGTGCTAGCTCTTATAGTAGCACCCATATTTTTTCCTACATTAATCAATAAACAGCAACTTCTATTAAAGGATAAGATTAGCATGTAATTGATTTGAAACAGGTGTTTGCATTATTTTTGCTTCTGCAGCAACTCTTTATATTGGCTTAGTATTCCTCTACCTCTTACTTTGGGTTTTGATCTTGTCAGCATTTATGAGTGAAAAGTGTCGGATCTGGCCTATTGTTGGGAAACCACCATTTAAATCTGAGGTGCTTAGGAGGTGGCTGAGAGTGATTTATAAATGACCTCTCTCTTCCGCTTTTGTAAAAGTTGTGCCCTCGTGTTACGTTAAGAAAATATTTGCCAAAGTGCAGAACACATTCCTTTGTGTTACATCTGAAGGACTGCCCGAAAGCTGGGAACAAAACTGATGTTTTTCCAAGGTCTTTGATTTAATTTTAATTTCAAAGCAAACTGTTGTAGTTGAAAAAAAAGCCATAAAACATGAAGCAAGGTTAATCAGCACAATAATGTCTGTCTGTGGTAATGGAGAGCTCAAAACAATCATTTTGATGTGTAAATGTCCCACTTTGTTTCAAAGGGAGCAAATTCATGGCCAGAGATGCTGTTTTTCCAGGGTTAATGCTGACTGCTCTGCTCTTTGTGAGGGGAGGGGAGGCAGCTGTGCTGTGCATTTTACCTGTGGCCTGCAAACCGGGAGGGTGGGCGAGGAACGCATGGGGATGTGCTGGCCATTAGCAGAAAGTGGAGCTGATTTCATCAGCTGCCAAATATTTGGAAACACTGTTGGGGCTGTAACTTTATAGGATTTTTGTTTCTCCAGCAAGCATTCAAACTGGAGCTTTACCTATGGACTGCAGCTTGCTTTAACTTCAGCCCCCAGCCAAGTGCCGCCTGCAGATTACATGGCAGGGGTGGGGGGCAATTGCACCTCTCTTCAGATATCTGAGTTAGGCACCTGAATTAAGAAGCTCCAGGCACTTACCCGTGCATCCTCAGTGGTGTGGTCAGCTGGTAAAATAGATGCTCTTCCCTCCCTTGGAGGGCTGCTGTTTGCGGGGCACACTGGTGCAAGAGGGCGGCCGTGCCGTGGAGCAGGGGCCCGGCACAGGCAGCTGGTAACGCACACTGTGGTCCTTCATAGGAAGGGTATTCTCAGGGTTTTATGATTATTTTCTCTTGATCATTTGAGTGCAGCTGTGTTTAATGAGCTGGAAGAGAAGTAGGTCAATAAAACGTGTGTTCATTGTTAGCAGAATACCTGTTGGACCATGTGTAGGTCTGTGATTGACCATCTAAAGCTTCAAAGCTTAACACAAAGACAACTTAATAGGGAATTCATACCTAAATAAATTAATATTAAGCAGTAGCAGACGGCTGGCAGGCAGTACGCCCTGCCAACGTGAAACTGTGTGTATTTAATGCACAGACAGTTTATGATTTTGAGTCAGGTCTATTTTTAAGCCTCTCTTATTGATATGCATTAAAAACAGCATGCCAAAACTATTTTAGAAGCTGTGTGCTTTAAAACTAACACAACTGATAACAAAGCCGTGTACATAGGTTAAATTTTTAAATTATTTTAACCTAGGGACATGTTATGAACTTGATGTTAAAGCACTGTCACTGACAGTGTCTGAGCTTGAGATGTTTTTGTAATCTTGTCTTTGATACCGCCAATGTTCGAAATAGAGTGTGTTTTTGCTTGGCTTTAATCAAAGAAGAAAGGACTACATCATCACATGACTTCAAAACCTGAGGCTTTAAGACAAGTATCAAATAAATGAGTTGGAACTACTATGAAGCTCTATGAAAAGGCAGCTTCAGTGGAATAAATGTATATTTCACACTATCCAAGAACTTGGTCCAAATTCTCAGGACCAAACCTCTCTAAGGAATTATGAGGCAAAACCAGAAAACAGCATCATGTTGTTTTATCTAAGCCAACAGCTAAACAAAGAACAGAAACATACAGAATAATGACATTTCTGGTAATTTTACCATGATCAAAACTCCAGAGTACAGACATGAAGAAGAGTTATGTTGCAGACCTTTATTATCATAGACTTTGAATTCTTTCTGCTCTCTGTCTTGCAACAAAAATGTGCACCAAAATCTGAGGAGGCTACTTAACCTAGGATCTATTCTGATCTAATTGCTCATTTGCTTTTTGTGAAAAGACCTCTTACTCATGAAGATACTTGTTTGCCTAAGAAATAGAGCAGCTGCTTTTTCTTCTGTTGGGCTGGTTAAAAGTAAATAGCAACATTAAATTCTCAGATTGATTTCCTGTCTTATTCAGTCAGTTGAGAAATGGATTGGGCTCTTTCCTTGGTAGCTTCAGGGTTGAAATATTTTTCTCATGTTTTTGAACCCCAGTAATAAATTCAATTCAGTTCCTGCTGTAAAATCAGACCTTCTGAGGTGCTAAGGCCCAGCTTCTCAAGGGTATTTGAGATCTCATCTCCCAGTGATTTGTCCTCAGATCCTTAAATCTTAGAGATGGCATTTCTATACAATGGGCCTAATCCCTTCTTCAGTGCTTGGCAGCAGAAGTAGCCTGGTTATTCCATTAGTGGGGGCAGTGGCTGTGCTGCCCCGGCAGGTTTTGTGTTGCCCTGTGTTGTTCCCTCACCCCCTCCTTCCCTCCAACTAGCAGATCCATAAACAACTGAACCTGCAAAATGGAAAATCCATTGGAAATAGGGAGAATTCTCAGTAGGCACTAAAAAAGCAATCAAAACCTCTCATAGAGCCTTTTTCTGCAGGGAAAGGGAGAGAGGCCAAGATACCTGGAGCTCCCCAGGGGACTGACTATTGCTAATGGTTCTGGGTAGAAAACACAAGGAGCATCATTAAAGACAAGGAGCTGTGGCAGAATTGCTGGTGGGGACTTTTCAGTGGAGCTTACAGAAGTTAGGCTGCCATTTGCTATTGAATTGCAGTGGCAAATGAGAGCTTTTTTCCTCTGAATTCCTCTGAATGTCCCAGACCCAGTGCTATTACACTTAGCGCTGTTTTTTAGGTGTCTGCTTGTGCTTTGCATTATGCATGAGTGCCACTGGGGGGATTAAATACAGCAGCTCTGCTATTTCAAATAGCTTTGGGCTGAAGTTGATGTGTCAGCTGTCAGTCCAGATGAACTTGGTATAAAAACTGGCAAACTAAACTCCATGTATTTTTTTTCAAAGGGAATAGTGGTTTTAAGAATCTTTAACATGTTTGATGCTACAAGTGGCATAAATTTCTCTTCATTTAATGAAATTTTATTTTGTGAAGAGGACTAAAGCATGACATAGAGCTGTGAAAGCCACAGCAACCTCATTCAGTGTATACTGTGTTTCTGCAAAGTCCATGTGGTGAGTTCCCTTTCTTCCTGAAATGGCTGGGAAGAAAAGGCCCCTGGTACCAAGCTGGCCTGACCTCACAGCTGACCCAGCTCGGAGCAGGAGCTTGGACTAGAGGCCTGCTGAAATCCCTTCCAACCTGCCTGCAATGCTGTCAAATTAGGGTCAGAGCTGGAGGAGAAAAACTGAGAGCTTTATATCAAAAACACAGACACTTGAGAGAGTTTTGTTGCCTGGAGTATTTCCTCTCCTTGCTGTAATCATCACTGGGATACTCCAGGCTTACCTGAAGAGCTCAGATTCTCCAGGGAGAGAGAGGAGGGTGAAGGAGAAAATCTGTGGCATTTATTTGATGTGGAAATGCTTACATCCTCTGACAACAGACAGGAGGAGGGAATCAGTGTGACTAATTAGTTGTTTACTCAGCTTTTGTGCTTTTTGTGCTTCCCTCCTCCAGGAGCAAAGGCTGTATTTGTTTTGGGTACCTATTGATCTCAGATTTGTGCAAATTCCATTGCTTTGTCTTTGACCTTCTGTCAAGTTTATATTATGCCACAAATCCTGTCTCTTAGTGCTACGGAAAGGGGAGGGTAAGGTAGTTACGATGCGTAATGCTACTTTTTTCATTTACCAGCAACTACATTAGCATGTTTTTAGCCAATAGCTGATAGTTCTCTGAATCTGGAACAAGACCCCACTTTGAGAACTGAGGTTCCCTTATAAACTCTCATGAAAGCTGGCTCCACATGCTTCAGGTGTACAGTTTGCCTTTTATTGTTACATATTCCTTGCTTAGAAATGCCATTTGTGGGATTAAAATGTTTCTGTGCAGTTGCTTGATATCTGTCCTCATTATGCTAGAGCTATGCTTATGGAAAACAGGGTAAAATTTGGATTCATTTTTAATGTTGGATTTGGCAATATGTGTCTGTGTGCTTGAGACAATTTGTGATTTTTTCCAGAATTCTGTTGAAACAGCCTCTAAATCCTCTTGAGATAATTGAGGGTAAAAAAATCCAAAACATCACAGATTTTTTATAGCATATATGAAATGGTCTGAGCTGAGGAAAAAAAGAAGGAAAAGCTGGAATTAAGTGATATTATTTGCTGTGGTGTGGCACTGCTGGGCTGAACTGACTGCATGGCCTCAAAATGTTGAAGTGCTATTACAGGTCACCTCATACCTGGTCTCTGACCTCAAGGACATCCCTCTGCTGGGGAGTTTGACCAGTCCAACACTGAAAGAGCAGACTTGTCTGCTGTTCACTTTTAGCTAGTGTATACTTGGTGCAGCTGGGGGTCTGGCTCTTTAGGAAAGTTACCTGAGTTGTTATGGGAGAATTAAATTTCGCATAGCTGAGAAGCAGTTTCAATGTGTGCAAGCTCCAAGCTTCCCCAGGGTTCATCTTTATCAAGGGAAGCCTTCAGATTCCTCTTTAGGGCATCTACCCAATTGCATGCCACTGCTAGCCTTAAATTCATGTCCCAGACCCATGCAAGTTTGCCTTGGCCAGGGCTAGTGGCATGGAGGAAAGAATCTCTTGTTCTTTAAGAGGCCTTTGAACAGCCAGGTGGCTGCATGCAGCGCTGCCGACGATGCCCGGGAGCCTCGCTAGAGTCCCTGGGGCCCGGCTGTGGGGCGATGCCGACCACCCTTGGCTGCTGCTGGCGTCGAGGAGAGCTGAGGGCCTGTGGAGGCTCACAGAAGGCTGTCTGAAAAGGCTCTGGGCTATACCTTAGCTTTCTTAAACCTTCAGTCATCTGGCAATATTTTCCGCACTTGTATAAATGTGAAGAAAAAACTGTATTACTCAGGCGTAAGTGTAAGAGAGGAGTGGTGTGGCCAGGCACGGTCACCTTTACCTGTCATTGTGGTGCATAAGCCCTGGTGGGGAGCAAGGCGGTGGGGCCGCGTGAGCCCCGGGCTGGCAAGGGTCGAAGGCAGGCGCAGTGGAGTGTTTTGGACTTCGCAGGCTCGTGGTGAAGGCTGCTGCGCTGCTGGGCGCGCTATTGAGCTGAGCACGCCAGGCTGCAGCAGCACCCGGGCAGCTCCCGTTAGCAGAGGAAAGGAAGAAGTAAATGGCAAATTTAAAGACTAGGAAGGGGAAGATTACAAAACTCATTTGGTGACTGATGTTGGCAGGTGAGTTAAGATCTTAACAAAGGAGGCTCATAAAAGGCAGATGGTATGGATTACGTGCCAGGTAAATAAGGACCAAGTTCTTACCATCAGTCATAATACTGCAGAAACCAGGCCTGCAAAGGAGCTCGGGAGGCTGCCTGTGTATGCCCCTGTGCTGCCCTTGGGCACCACCAGTTTCTTATGAATATTAGGTGCTTCCAGGCAGTCTCCTTTGGTAGAAGCCCCATTAGCCAGCCGTCCTCTGCCCCGCTCATTGCATGGACTCCTAAATAATTCTTTTTTTTGATGGGGGAATTTGAGCATGCTTAGTTGTTGGAGTTGTTTAGTAGGCAGCAGCCGATACTTTCCAGCCTGATTCTGAAGGTTTCCTCCCTATTTGGGAAGAACATTTATTGAGGAGGGTTTCTCTCCGCACCGCAGTGACCGTTCAGCGCCAAGGGCAGCCCGTGCCCCTGTGCTCCAGGCGCAGCAGCAACGCGCTGGTGAGCTTGGGGAAGCCTTCTTGGCAGCTGTCCCTGCTCTGCATAACAAGAGCCCGCGCCGGCATATCAGTAACCGTACAGCAGGTCCCCTTTCCTTTCACCTGAGGCTCTTATTACCAATTCCGGGCAGTTTTCCATCCCTCCTGGAGCAGCTGCTCCCATCGTAGCATCTCGCTGCCTACTGCGATACCAGCTGGTATCTGGGCTTGGCTGCCCCCAGCATGGCATGAAGCACAAGAGAGCAGGCACCCTGCCCATGTCCAGGCAGCCTGCGGCAGCATGGGGACACATTGTGCTTTTATTAGGCAGAGCCTGTCTTCTGTGCCACCCGAATGTGGCCAAAACCAACATGTGTCCTCGTCTGTCAGGTGCAGCAGAACGTTTCCAGCCCCAGAAGCCGCTTGCCACTCCAGTAATAGCAGGCTCTCACCTCCTAGGTACTCTCCTACTGTTCAGGTTCTCTTAATGCAACAGAACTGAAAAGATAGAAAAGCAGCTAAACTAGGTATAAATTGTTTATTTCAATAGTGACAGAATCTGATTTTTTCTCCCAGATCAGTCAGTTTCCATTGCTTAGCTCTGCTTCTCAGAATTGTAACAGTTAATGAGAAATGGTTTGGAAACAGCTACTGTTTTAATTGGTGGAGCAATTACTGTTTAGTTTTGATGATATAAAATAACTGTATGTAAGGTGTTTCTTTTTCTTTTCTAGGTTTTTTCAAATTTTTAATTAGGCTTCTCCAATTATGTACTTCAAAAACTTTGGAAACAGATCTTTCAAATAA
The DNA here is from genome assembly GCF_036417845.1 of Apteryx mantelli. Classification (NCBI taxonomy): domain Eukaryota; kingdom Metazoa; phylum Chordata; class Aves; order Apterygiformes; family Apterygidae; genus Apteryx; species Apteryx mantelli. Next base: position 59,400,753 of record NC_090020.1, read on the forward strand.
GTGCTTACTGCCTGGTATTCTTATGTACTTAACTTTGTTAAGGTGAATAGACTCGCAGGACTTAAAAGGAATATTAATGTGGGTAAAATTACCCTGAAATGTAAGTGTTCGGAGGATGAGGACCTTTCACTGGTGGTGCTCTTTTTAATAAATAAATAGAATCAAAGTATACATTTCCCATAAAGAAAAGCAGACATAGGATATTTCTGGTTTCTTGAATCTGTGTCTGCAAATTGGAATCTTTTTTCTAATATGGCTGTCAAAAAGAAATAAATGCAAATGTCAGCTTTAACAAAGAAGGACTAGTCAAGTAAGTTCAAGAGTCAAATCCTGCAAATCCAGAGTAACTCACCTGCTGTCAAGACTTACTCTGGATTTTCACTGATAGCAAAACATGATCCTTTCAATCCAATGTAAAACAAAAGAAAGGGAATTTGGGTTTATTTTTCTTACATCCTGTGTCAATCCATTGTGACCAGGCACTACTTATATACATCTACCTTGCCCCTGGCACAGACCCTGCAATCTCAGTGGCAGTCACGCATATATTCAGTTTATCCTGGAAGCCAAATCCCTGAAGCCTGTTTGCTCCCCTCAGCTGTGCGAATATCAGAGAGGAGAGTACTCTGAAGGCAGAGGCCGTGATACGATGTGTTCCCACATGCCCGTCGCATAATCATCTCCCACCGCTCCACACGCCCAGTGGCAGGGAGGCAGCTGGAGCAGAGGCTGAGGCTTTGGAGGGTGCCAGCAAACTTGTTTTTCCTTAAACTGTTGCCTCAGTGAACAAGACTGGGGAAAGCTGCATGCAACTGGGGAATGCTAAATGTGGGTAGGTGTCATTTTAAATTTCTACCATTCAGAGTGACACCATGTGTAAAAACAAGCGTCTCATTTATACCAGGTTTTGCTCGCATGTACATTTGTGAGAAGGGTTAGGGACTAGGGCAGGCACTAAATGCCTTTTCACCTCTCTGCACGAATGACAAAGGGCTCCAAGAGCCCCGCTGCTGGGTTTGGTGGCTTCTGGAATTACCAGTGTTGACTGTGGGAGTGGTGCCAAGCTCTGCTTCTTCCTACTCGGTCATTTTTGTAGAGTTGAGAGTGAAAAGTTAACCCTCCTGAAGTAATAGTAGAGGTAGATTGGGCTGGGATTAGTCACCAGAAAGGAGCAAGCATTGCAGCCCTGTCCATTGCAGACAGTCATTTCTCTTCCCTGAGGATGGCGATATGTGCTTCCTTCTTACGCAGCTTGTTACTCCAGTAAATGTTGCTTTGAAGAAATAAAGATGCAGAAATGCCAACTACAGTATCGTTCCTGAGGGCCTGAAGTGGTACAGAAAGCTGAGTAAGAAAAAAAGCCCAACCATGGTTTTTGTTTTTGAGTAAGCCACAGATGATAGCAAAAGCCTTCAAAGCTCTACCCTGAAGAAGAAGTATGTGATTCTGTTTTCCTCATTTGAAGGAGAAAATTTGGAAGATAACAAATGAAGATCCTTGTGAAATAATTTATTAGTGTTTGGGAGCAGGTATTATCTTCACTTCACACCTAAAGGATTGAAACAAGAAATAGAGTAGGTGGTTTGCCTGAGCTAACACAGATAGTCTTGGCAGAACAAGTTGAATGATTATGCAGCTATTACAGACTGCAAGTGCAAGTTAGGTAGACTTAACTGAGATTTACTCACTTTATTCTTTTTCATCCACAAAAAAAGGCTTGCAAATAAAATTTATGCACCGCTGGACACTATATTAATTTTACAAATGAGTTATCTTACTAATAAAGGATAATTATGTACTGTATGTTGCCCTCCAGCCCAACTCTTAAGAGCATTTATGCCTTTCCATTAGTGTGTGTCTGGTTAGTAAAGTATGAGTATAAAACTCTTTTATAGATCTTTTTGCATGTGCTTTTAGTACTATTGCAAATATAATGACTCTGGATAACAGCGGGAAGACTTGAACAGATTTTTGTAAATTTGGATAAGATACCTTTCTCTAGGCTTTAGTATAATTCTTTATATGTAAGTGTTTTCCTTTCTAGATGATGCTGTAAGCTAGGAAATAATGCTTTAACACACTGCTAATCAAAAAGTCTGTATTTGCTCTTTGTGAGTGCAAGGGCATTGAAGAAGATGGATTGTTACATGGCTTTCTCTTGTGTGTTACAGATCTAAATGCATCACAGGCCCAGGGTCCCCAAACAGGCAGTCCCAGCCATGGATCCATCCAGCCCCTGCGGGTAGATGCGCTGTTGAACCACCAGCTGGAGAGCCAGCAGGATGCAGAAAGTGGAGACAGAGTAGAGGAAAATATTGTTTACCTCTGATGCTTTATGTTCTAATCTCAGTAGCACTTTGGAATATAATTGTGTTTGCTTTTCTAAATATATGTAGTTGCTCTCTGTATGACCAAATGGCTTTAAGGATAGTATTTAATATTCAGTGCAAAATTTGCCCCATGATAAATATAAGAATTAAGTTATTTTGAAGCCTTTTTTTATAATCTTTAATTTATGACGTGATTTCAAATGCTTCACAAGAAGCAATGGGAAGCAGGGGAAACATAACGTTTTGGAATTGTAAAGATGCCACCAAGAGCTGTGAATGCTGGTGTTGCTTTTCTCTTGAGTCCTCTTTTTCAAAGGGCAAACTCAGAGGTATGAACTTGCTATCTGTGATTTCAGAGTATGGATCAGTAACCTTCTAACAATTGTGATGTTACACCAAAAGACAGCAAAATAAGAATGATGGCTATAATCTTTGTTAAAATGCGCTATCTAGCCTTAAGAGGGCTATATCAGGTTGTTTTCCTTGTCACTTGGCTCAGAAACTGCTCAGAGGAGGATGCTTTTTATGGTGTCAACATTAATTGCTAGCAAGTGTTTGTTCATGTCCCAAAGCTTATCATCAGTTTGATGCTATTACCAGTTTCTGTGCAGAGATGCTGTAAGTCGGTTTGTTATTGTATTATAACTGCACCTTATTTCAGTAAGTGCCCGTACTTATATTTGCATTAAAATTTACCAGATGAAACCTTCTCACTGATCAAAGGAAAAGAGAGAGGAAAAGTTGTATTCTTTTAGTTTAACTGAACCCCTTTGAAAGTGTGCTGCTTTTCCATGTAGGTAGCAGCTAGCTACCTTTATGCTTTCAGGTTCACGAGATCATCAGTGTGGTAGACAGTAAGAAACCAGTACCTGTTTTGTGCCTTTTGTCTTTCAGAAATCCTTGTATACTTTTGCTGAATTGAATAAATACTCTGTGCCTCTCACTGCAACTTTGATGCAATGTCAGGTCCTCCAAAGAGGCTTGAAAACAGGAGGAAAAAGTTTCCTTCCCCACTTGGCAAACCCAAGGCTGTGCCACCCCAGCAGGCGTGGGCAGCCCTCAGCTTGCTATACCTGCCCTCTGGACTGGCCAGAGGCTGCTTAGCGTGGCTTATTAGACCAGAAATAGTGCAGCAGGAATGCAGATGCACAGCTCCCGGATCAGAGCTGCCTCGTGTTCACCCCCCACCTCACAGGGCAGGGGAACACAGCATTGCTCGTGCACGCTTGCCTGGGTAAGCCCCAAATATCATATGATTTCTGCTTTACATTGAGTCTTGTGATGTGCAAAACCTCTTGCAAAGAGCAGAGGTTTAGATAGTAGATGTTTGTCAGCACAGATTTCCTCTTGTGGAGCATTTTCTTCCAGGGATTGCCATGGTATTGGGAATATTCAAAACTAGTCCTTTTTGAGTTGCTTGTTGCTGGGCTACCAGGCTTACCGGTTGGCTGCTATCCTGGACTAGCGACTGTACCACTGAACTTTCTTGACAAATAGGTACTGATTCCCTGCTGGTATTAATTGGTTTTCCAGTGGCACCAGGGAAAGATGGGGCATTCAGATGTATTTTCAAGTTCCTATTTTCAACCTTCAGGATTGTTGCTAACCTGACAGCACTACTTTGATGCTACTTATGCTCCATAAAGGATTTTTAGGAGGTAAGAAAGTCTTTTTTACTTTCTTTAAATTTCACTGTTAGACAAAAATTAAAATAGGAATCCGAAATCCAACCTCTTATTGAGGGTCCTAAAGTAAGAGCAGTCCATAACCTCTCTATTTGACTAGCCAGCAATATAATTGGGGTTGCCATCTGGACAGCTTTTTGGCAAATTTCTGAATAGCAGGACCAGCTCCTGGAGTGCAGCGTCTCATGCTATGTGCATTACCCACTGACCAGTGGGAAATTGGAAAAAAATGGGCAGTTTTCTTCATACTTGTTCACTCTGCATTTTATTATGCCTTCACTGAAACATCTGGTACTGCTTACTGTCAAATACAAGCTGCTGGATGGATGGCTGCTGTCCCAACCCAATATGGGAATTGTCATGTAAGTACCTGGCAACTGGGAGAGGAAGAGAGGATGCTGCTTCTCTCATCAGTTTTAATTAAGGGTCTGGGAGTCAAAAGTGGCTGGCCCATACTTCAGCTGTTGTGCAAATTCCTCCCATCCTCTACCATCAGGCAGCATCTTATTTTGCTCACCTGTGTTTACAGTAAGACTTAAGGCACCAGAGGAAGGCAAAGGCAGGAAACAGGTGGCCTCTAGATTTAGGTATTTTAATTGTAGAAAATGTTTAAACTATGGGCCAGTATGGTTTCAGCATGTGCTCTTTATAACAAGATATATTATGCACCCCTGAACTCTGTGCATTATTTAGGCATTTGTGAATACTTAGCAGAATTTAAGTGTAGCCCCAGTGAGACTCAGCTATTTTAGCAGGCTGCATTTCCAGTCACTGTCAGGTACATATTAATGATTCCTCTTCTTTTTTAATTAGAAAAATATATTCAAAATGCTTTTTTCCCCCCTCACCTTTATTACAAGTGAAGTGGACATATTTGCAAGGCCTGTTTTATTTATTTATTTTTAATTTTGATCCCATACATTGTGTTTTCTTTTTTTCCCATGCTTCTCAAGGCATATTGGCTCTGAAAGCTCAAAACAGAATTCAGTCATTCATTTCAGTGTTGGAATTAAAAGAGCAGTTGCCTTATTGCAAATCTCTACTGCACTGGGCTGGGCTGTCTCATTGTTTTTTAATTTTTCAACATTCTTCCATCATTTAAGGAAAGGGGGATCTTTTTCACTGCAAAATCTAGACTTTGCCCAGCCCATCCTGCTTGATGTAATTGTATAATAGTAAAGCCATCATATCTTACAGCTTTGATAGATTTTTTTAAGGGAAACTCTCAACAAAACTTTTTTCAGCAAATCTACAAAAACGGTGAAGAAGGAATTCATGAAGGGCTCAGGCTTATAGTGGGCTGGACCCAGAACCTTGGAGCTGTGCATTCAATCATTTACAGGATGAGGCCAGAATAAAGAAATTGCTTCACTTTGCTCTTGTTATAGTGTGCGGTAAACAAAACATTTAGCTGCATTTTCTAGAGATTTTTCACAAAGCTTGTCTATGCACAGGTGTAATTTTCAAATGACTAAATTAAATACAGGTTAGGCCTCTCAGTAAAACTCCCTGAAGATTATTTATTAAGATGATTTTTAAAAAGTCTGTTTGCCATGTGCCCTATGGGCTGCATTAATTTATATGCCATCCATTTAGGTGGCAAAAGCAATTAAGACTTTTCACTGCATCTCAATCAAGTTGGTGTAAATTCTGTGGTGATGTGCTGTAATACTGGTAAAATCATATTCATGGAGTTATTCATTCAGAGAAAAGCAAACAGGCTGTGTGATAGTAAATAACATGCTAAGGATATGCACTGATTGAATTTTGCATGCAACAGAAGCTGCAAATGGGGCAGTTTTCCGTACAATTTTATGACAGATGGGGAAATAACAGGAGTTCTCAGATACCTTCTAAGGAGTCTGCTTTTTGAAAAGAATTCCAGCCCCAAATCCTTCTGGCCCAAAGCCTTCTCTGTGCCCTGTTCCTAGTCTATAGATAGAAACAGCTTAGGTTATGGGGCATTAGCATACTGTAGGATTTTGGATGTCTGCTTTGTTATTGAGTCATAGTCCCTTGTATGACTTGTTTCCTGAGGTAAATGGATGTATTTGTTGTTTGCTTGTCTCTAGTACATATCTGCATGTAAAAGCACTGCAGAAGTAGCTGCTAAGATTCTCAGTAGTCTTAGTCACATGGACACCAGCATATTAACTGAATCTCCAAAAAGGTTGTCCTGTCTCACCTGCTACCAGCTTCTGAGATGAGACTGTGAAAATAGCTCAAACGTCATTTTGCACAAAGGCTTCCTTTAACAAGTTAATGTGAAAACAGAGTTTTCCCCGAATTCCTGGGGAGCTATGTTGCCCACCTTCGTGATGAACTATGTGGGAGTTTCTTCCTCTTCTCCCTGCTTGCTTAGGCTCAGATCCGTTTATCCCCACACCATACCCCAGGTGTGCTCAGCCCCAGGGAGATCTGAGTCCTCGGTCCTTCTTCCCAAACCAGTCACTGAGTCGTATGTCCCAGTGATGGCACAGCAGGCCAAAGGACACATCTCCTCATTCACTTCTCTTGGAATTTGAGGGTTCGTCTTAGAACTAGAGCTGTTTTTTCAGATTTGGTATTGGTATGAGAACTATACTCCAGGTGTCACCTCTGCTTTCTCACTGGCTTCAGGTGCTATTTCCCACCCCTATCTGCTAACCTACCCTGACTCCCTGCCAGCCTCAGTGCACCTGCAAAGTTCTGAGGTTGAGACTCAAAACATCCTAGGTGAAAACAGGAAGGAGAGAAAAGAAACATGAAAAAGGTACACAGGATACAGAGTATGCAGGAAGTGTCATCTACCCCATGGGATGTTTCCTAAGCACCTTCATTGATCAAGCTTTTTCAATCAGACAAAATATCAGTAATTATTAAACTGCTCATTGTTTGTTATAGACTGTTAATCGGAGAACTGGTTAAATGCCATGTTTTTGAAACCCACTGCCAGATGGAGAGAGGATGAGATATTTACAAAAGGAACAGCTGAAGCATACAAATTGAAACAAAGAATTTCTTCTGAGAGGCTGTTTTACAGGCCCAAGGAAACTTTCCCATCAGCATTCTGAAGAACTGCCAAATCATGCCTAAAGGAGCTATGCAGAGGTGAGAATCATTCGCTAACCTGGGCTACCACAACTCACCACAGAGGCCTGCATGGATAAACTACCCCATGAGCTGAAGACAGCTTGTCAAACAGGATAAGTCTTCTGCCCTCATACTTGAATGAAATGACAGCACGCCTGGATTCGCAGGGTGCAGCCCTTTAAGGCGGTTCAGACCAAGTTGTAAATCCGCTCATGCTGGTCTTCAGTAGTGCAAGAAACATGAGAAATTGGTGTTAATCCTAGCTGAAATAAGTAATGCATCATTGGAAGCAAACATTTTGTTCTGTTCTACACGCACACAGTTGTCGTAGTGGCACTGAGGGGCTTGTTACACTGAAGGCCAACTATAAGCTCATCTAACTGAAGCAAATAGCAGCAGCAGAGCACAACCAAGATGCAAGGGAGCCAGTAGGATGGAAATAGCCTTAATGGCAGTGACTGAGCAACTCCTGTTTTCACTCAGTAGAGGGTAACCATTCTTATCCTTGTCCCTGCAGGTTTTGATGCTGTTGACTGTGTGTTACTGATATCCCATATGGGTGAGGAGCAAGGTTTCAGGGTGATGTACTCAAATCATCTATTCCAGAACATTAGTGGAGGTGAAATTACCCCTTCCCTGTTGTTGGTCTCCCTTGCAGAGTCCCATACAGCCAACCGTGGTCCTACTTAGCATCTCTGTGCAGTCACTAGGTGAATTGACAAAGTGGCATGGACTTCATAAAATTATCTCCAAGTGCCCTGACGCTTGAGTAGCGTCTAAATAGTTTGTATCTGAATGAAAGCTGGACAGTGGCAATGCTGCAGGCAAAGGAAGGACTTTGAGGATCTGAAGCTAAGGTGTGGCCTCCGTTGAAGCTCACATCAAATCAGTCATTTACTTTGAGATCTGGGAGTGCTTCTAGATGCCCTATGGACAGAAGAAGCTTGCACATAGCTGTATCTGTGAGTAAGGTTCTCTTCCTTCTCCAGATGGTTTGGAAACTTGGTCCCGCTCTGGAAATGATGACTTGGCTTCAGTTATCCTTCATTTGATATCTAGACTACATTCATGTAAAATGTCTGGACAGGAAGTCATGAGCCTATAGAAAAACCCTAGCTGCTCTTGAATGCTGTGGCACATCTCTTAAGCAACACAGGTTACTGGGAGCATGTCAGATCTAGCTTTCAGTTGCTGCCCTGGCTTTCTGTAGGAAGGCTCATCAAGATCGTTTTCTTTAATTTTGTTTAAGTCCTCAGGAGACATCTAAAGCTCCAGGATAGAGATCTGCATTGATATTTTTCTGACTCTGGCACAGAAGAATTTTTTAGCAGAAGGTGAAACTCAGTGGTACAGGAGGCAAAGCTTGCTTATGACCGATCCTTGGATGGGGAGTGAGCTCCCTGACAAACTGATGGTGCTCCCTCATATTTGAGGAGAGCTAGGAGGCACGTTTCTCTGGCTGGCCCTAACAGGAACAGTGGATGTGTAGCAAAAGGTTCCAGCTCTGGGGCTCTCAGAGGACTATCAGTAGGAAAGTGCTAGAAATTTGATGATCTGAAAACCTAGCTGTTGGAGCAACACACCATTTGGTGCTGCTGAGGCCAATATCACCAGGTCATGCTGGGACCCGGCAGCATACTCAGTCCTGCTTCACCTCCCAGTGGAGAGGAGAGGCCCTGGAGGAGCCTGTGAGTCACCCCAGCTCACCAGTCCTTCTGGCTATCATCCTGCAGGTAGGTATCTTGAGGTTGAATCTTTGTGTGCAGATTTTAAAAGGTGGCTTACAACACTGGGAAACCACTCTTGGTATGTAAAACTGAATGTGCTAAAGAGTATCTTACAATACAAAATAATTATTGAAAATGGTAGGAATCATCAGTTGTTTTATTGGAAGTCTCTGTTTGCACAGTAAATACAGTTCAATTTCCATTTCTGATTCCAGGTCCTCTCATTCTATTTATTGTATAATACTTCTAAAAGATCAGGATAACAGTTTTAAAAGGCAGTATGTCAACATTGTCCAAAACCACCAAAAAGAGGGGAAGCAATTTAGTTTATTTGTAAGGTGTTAGTCACTTCTGCTCGTCTCATGGTCTACACTGGAGTCTCACAAACTAAAGAGCCAATGATATGGTCAAAATATGTCTATAATATTCTGAAAATGCACAACAGGACATGGTTTACAGACACTAACCTCAAAATATTCTTTCTTATGGGAAGTTTGGAGCTCACAACATCTGAGCAGCTGAATTTCCCCAGAATGTAGGCCTTCCATCTATAATTTCAATTAAAAGTAACTCAATTACTGTGCACCACTTAATTTCCCGATTGCCTTCTGATAAGCAGAAACATTTCCCTAAACGTTGCTCAGATGTTTCCAACCTATTATTTCTGCAATGTCTGTCAGTGATTTTGGGGTAATTACAGAGATGGGCCTGAACATAAAAGAGATCTGAAGGCCTTCAAATATTTGGAACATACAGACTTGAATCCAAACTTTAAAGACTCAGAGACAAAATGCTCTGGTTGAATGAAATATTTTTCAAATGTGGATTATAAACTGCCAAAGTGATACGGACTCAAAAATAAGTAATTGGGGAAATAAGCAGCACAAGAAATGGTGGCAACAGCTTCTTCTGTACAATGGTCAGAGAGTTATTGACAAAAAATTCTATACAAGAATTCCATGAAATTCCTTTATCATCGCAATAATTTGTTATTATTTATTTAAAATTTTCAGTTTAGTATATAATTAAGCTACTGTGTAGCTCTAGCCTAAACCAGTGCTGAAGGCAAAGCTGAATATGCTGGATTGGGTTTAGTAAAGCCTGGGAATTCACGCCTGGTAGTAAGAAGGATCATCTCTTTCCATGGAAAGCCTTTCTTGACAGGCGGAGGACTCATCACTGGAGCAGGCTGAGGGTGCAATTACACTGTCCCGTCCAGCCGGAGCCTGCTGATCGCTCCTGCGGGAGCCCGTGCTCGTCCCCAGGCCCCTCGGGGTGCTGGGAGCATTGCTCCCACGCAAACCCCAAGCGCGTGAGCCTTTCCCGTGGGAATCTTGCTTGAAGCCGGGAGGTGAGAGGTGGGCGCCGCGCTGTGGGCACCGCGTGCTGCTGGACACAGCGCTGTCCTTCCGGGTGCCAGGGGAGTGATGCAGCCCCCCGAGGCGGTGTCACACGTCCCTGCGCTGTGGGGTCAGCCACAGCAAGTCCTCCTGCTGCCATGGGGGTTTCTCTTGCAGCGCAGAGTAGTTGTGTGCTACACGGGTCACACAAGCAGGTTTTCATGTAGTTGGTCATCTATGTTATGTTGTCGTTTCACCTACTGTTTAAAGACGTTTGACAAAGATATGCAGTAGTGAAACACCTTCAGATATGTAACATCTCTGTGAAAGCTCAAAATTCATTTCAATTTTTACAAAGCAACAGGGGTCAAGCATGGTTATAATAACTAACAACATGTGTGTTGCTTAATCTTCAAAGAAAGTTTTACCTTTAAAGAGCCATAATTTATTCAGTAAATATTATTTCCCTTACATCAAAAGGAAGCAATAATTAGATTATCTGTGGACTCAGATTAACATTTAATTTGTGCATACCTTCAGAGCAACATAGTTTTCTGAGTACAATAGCAAAATCATTCTTTCCAACTTTGTGTATATGCTGTCAGTGTTTAAAGTTGTAATTTAATACCCAGAGGAAAGACACAGTGGTTTATGAGATGTAAGCGTGCAGTGGCTCTCCGTGCCAGGGTGCCCTCCATCCCGTTGTCTCTGGTGCCCCATGCGGAGGCTGCCTGCCCCAGTCGGCCGTTGTCCCTGGGGAGGCTGCGTCCTGGTGGGTTCCTCTGGGCCCTCAAGGCCACGCGCCAGGGTCCGGGACAAGGTTTTATTGCTGGAAAGTAGCGGAGCAAGAGGGGACACAGCTGAAAGCTAGTGACAGGGCTTCCCTTGCCAAACAAACCACCAAAATACGCAGCTCTCCCATTAGCCCTAACAGTCAATGTTGCTTCAGCCTCTGTTAACACTTAAATAATGGGGATCGCACCTTGCCCAAACACATGCCTGGAGATGAAGCTGATAAGGAGGACGCCAGGACTAGATAGACAGAAAATATGCCAAGGAAAGTCCTTTTTGCCATTGATATTTTCATACAGTAATTGCCTTTATGATATGAATTGCAGGAACAGCATTGAAAAATATTCCTATTCATTTTCTGAAGCCCAAGCATTTCTTTTAAACGTACACAAAATGGGGTGGGTTTTTCATAGGCATTGAAAAAGAGTGTGTCTGCTTTAATGTGACTTAGCTTGAACATCATTATACATTATAATGAGGTAATGCATAAGGAGGGGTCAAGCAGAGCAAGGGCTCATTCTGTTCCCATCAGCGCTGACATTGCAATGCTAGCGCAGAAGTGATTCTATGGCTATAATTTGAATAAAATATGTAGTGTAAGATTAGCTATTGAATATTCCAAGTCAGCGGAGTCTGTTAAGCATTGTTGCCATGGAGACTGTGTGAAGGTTGGATTAATTAAGGCCTGAGCAGATGCTGTGAAGTATGTAGTGTCATTTGTGCTTTCTGCTTGTAATTAACATGTGTGTGCGTGTGCGTGCGCATGTGGGTGAGAAACAAAGGAAGAGAAAGTTTGACAGTTTTCCAGGTAAAATGAACTACTGGTATATGAAAAGCAGTTCTTCTCTAGCTCGTTCTGAAAACGCAGATTAGAGAAAAGAAAGAAAATAAAAAGGGATGATCAAAATCAGCGTCTGTCTTGGGTCATCCTGTGTCACATGAAAATGCCGGGGTCAGAGGCACAGGCTGACCTCCATGTTCCTACCACATCCAGGAATTCAGAAGAGCTGTTCACCTGTGAAATGGATTAGGATTAAAGGATTTAATTTCAGCCTAAAAAGCTCAAACATTATCGTAGCTTTTAGGGGCATTTATATACATACATAAATGTATGCATGTGAAGAGAGAGGGAGAAGCTTACACTCCTGTGGGTGCATGTAAAGTTTAGGCCTCCCTGTGGCTTTACTGGAGCCTGGGGAGTACTGCTGAGTTCAAAAGAAGCACCAGGAGACCACTGCAAAACCCTCGTCCTCTCCCTCCGTGCACCGAGCAGGGGTCTGCAGCATCGCCCCACTGCATTAAGTGCTTCCTCTTTGCCTAACAGTGAGGGGATAGTGCCCAGTTCTCTACGTGCCTTCTTAGTGTCTCTGGGAAGGTTGTTTAAGAGTAAGGGACCGCTCAAAAGGACCAGCCACCTCCAGAGAGGGAGGGTGGACGTGGCGGAGGTGCCTGCCGTCACCGCCGCTGCTGTCCTCACAGCCGAAGGGGAGCGCTCACGCCTTGCAGGTGCTGGTGGACACTCCAGTTTTCAAAGCCTCAGCCAAAAGTAAGAGGGGGGAGAAAGTCAAAAGCTGCCCAATGGCAAAAGCATTACCTGAACCTGGTCATTAGAGCCTTTAGGAAGTGGGAACACAGCACTCCAGAATAGCCCTGGCTGATTTGTGAATAACTGGTTGTGCTGGGATTGCAGCTGGTGGAAAGAGAAATGCAAAAAATTGCTCACAATGTTTCCTAAGTGTATATTGGTGAAAAAGAGAAATTGGCTTCTCAAAATTGCACACATTTTCTACAGTGAAATAAAACTATTTGCAATATTTCCAGCTGAAATGTTGCAAAAGCCCAACAGATCCATGTGAGGGGGTACAAGGATCCAGCATTTCTGGACAGGAAAATGTATTACTGCAACTCACAGTTTTAAGACAAAATTAGACACTTTTATCTAAAGAGGTAGAGGGTAATAGCAGGGATATTAACTTTCTGAGAGCTATTAAATAAATTTTTTCTATGGCATAATTCTCATCTTGGATCCTATTTTAAAAAAAGATTTTCTAAGATGTTTTGGCAAAATTTCATACCCAAGTCTGCTGCTCGTATAATAATCAGGTAATTGAAATATGTATTTTTAAAACAGAATTATCTGTAGTGTAAAACTGTCTGAATCATCTGTATGACTAAGGAATGAAGAGATGTATTTTTTTTCCAGATTGTGAGAAATAACAGTCAGTGTAATAAATGCTGCAGCATGTCTCTTTCCCAGGTGCTCAATCCTCTCTTTCTCTCTCCAATTTGCCTGCTAAATCTGCTGCATTTTCCTCCCTTTCTTAACATTCAAGGATTATCTCAGATGCTCTCCTGGGAAATGTGGCTTCCTTCGGGTTATGGAAATAATTAGAAGAGATTACAGCCTGCTCTTTGAATGAGTCTAGATTTATTTCTGTTTTTCTTGTTGCTAATGAGAGGCTTGCTCATTCTTACTTTGATTTAGAAAACTTTTTTTGCAGAAAGAAAGGTACAGTCTAATCCACAATGTGAAAAAATAAATCTTTGAGAAAAGGTTCAAAAATCAACAGAAGTGGCTGAATGATTTTGATGAAATGAATATGCTAGAATTAAACATACATCACCTTCTAAATAAGAAAGGACTGAAATAAACTAGAGGTGCTGATTCAGCTATCATGTCACTAGGAAAGGTCAGAAATGAAATGAACTGTCTAGGAGGAGTTTCCCCAGATTTGTGATGAAATTCCAGTGAATTCAGCTCAACTAATATTGCTCTTATTTCTGTCCCAATCCTGCACCATTAGGTAAAGGAGACCTGTACCATTTCTTTAAATAAGTGTAGGCTTGTCCACATGCTCTCTCTAAACACATGAAGTAGTTTCCTCTAGAGCATACTCTCCTAATATAATACTTCATACTCTTCTTATATAAGTTGTTTCTGAACATGTGTATTTAGTTACCAGCTACTTGATTTCAATGGCAATTTAGATGCTTTCTTAGTTTTAGGTAGATGCCCAAAAGCCTTTTGGACCAAGGCACCTGCTCCTTGACTCTGCAGATCCCTATGTTGTTGGCTGATCTTATAATTATTTACCACCTTTTTCTGTCAAAGATTTTTTTTTTCCTTTTCCTTATTAATACCCAGCAAAATGTCACTATATTTTTTACATGATTCCCTTATTAGCCTTCCCACAATTCCTCACTAGATCACCTTCTCCACATATCATTCTCCCATCCTGGGCTTCAAATTCATCTCTATTTTTTCAGAGGTCCTTAACTGTATGTCATCATTAGTGACATTTCAGATAACTCTTGAAATGACCTTGTGTATCTGAAGGTTGTTGGAATATGCCTCCACTGACCAACACTATGCAAAAACATTCAGCTAGGTGTAAATCAGCTAGCTTGGATACTAGACAAAATTTAGTTGTGACAACCTCAAGCTCTGCATGTGCTAAACTCCTTGGCAGGGAAAATGACTTGTAGTGCACTGTGCATCTGTGTCTAAACTGTTTCTGGTATCCAAGCTAACTTGTTGAAATCAAGCTTGGATACTGTTAAACAGATTTGCATCTTCCATGTCAAAAAGCCCGAGAGCTTTCTTAGGAGCTGTTTGGGGCTAAAACTTTATTGCATAGGGCAGGAACAGTCATTCGTGTTCTATATTTATGCCTTAATTTCTTTCCCTAGCAACTTATTACTAAACTTATTACTTGACTTTAGCAAGACCTTTGATATGGTCTCTTACCTCATCCTTGTATCCAAATTGGGGAGATAAGGGCTGAATGAGCAAATTACAAGGTAGGTGATAAAATGGCTGGACCATTATGCTTGAAGGGTAGTGGTCAGCGATTCATGAGTGCTGTTCCTTAGAGACTGATGCTGGGGCTGATACTGGTGCATGTCTTCATCAATGACCTGGATGACGTGGCAGAATAAAGTTCACAAGTGACACCAAATAGGTGGAAATGATGAGGATGCTGGAGTGCTGCCACTCAGGGAGACCTCTACCAGCTGGAGGAATGGGCCAGCGGGAACCTCAAAGAGGTTCAACAAAGACAAATGCAAAGACTTGCACCTGGGATGGAGTAACTCTATATGACACTGCAGGCTAGGGTCTGGGTGACCTAGACTTGAGGGACCTGGAGACCTAGAGAAGGAGCTGTGGGTCCTAGTGGACAAGTTGAGCCTGAGCCAGCAGCGTGCCCTTGCAGTGAGGAAGGCTGAGCTGCCAACAGAGCAGTGGTGGCAAGAGCACAGCCAGCAGGTCAAGGGATGTGATTGTTTCCCTGGGTTGGACACCCATGAGGTTACATGAAGGAAAACATTGTCCAGCTTGGGGACCTCAGTAGAAGACAGTTATTGACAAAGTGGAGGGAGTCTAGCAGGAGGGTAGAGCACATGCCCCACAAGCCTAAGGGACTGGGATGGCTTAGGGTGTAAAAGAGAGAGCCAAGGCAGGTTCTTATTGCTGCCTGTTGGGGGATGTAGAGAAGATGAAGGCAGACTTTTCTCAGAGGCAAACAGTGAAAGGACAGGCAGCAGCATATGCAAACTGCGGCAAGGGAAGTCCTACTGCAGCTAAAAGAAAAATTCTTCACCATGAGAGCAGTCACACTCTGTGACCGGTTGTACTGGGAGGCCACAGCATCTCTGCCCTTGGAGGCTTTCAAAACTTAACTAGGCAAGACCCTAACCAGCCTCTAGTAACTTTGAAGTTAGCCCTGCTTTGAGAAGAAGGTTGGACTGGGCACCTCCAGAGATCCCTTCCAACCTAAATTATTCTCTGATTTTGTGAGAATTGCTGTTACATATATTCTGGCCCATCCTCTCCATCAGCCTATAAAAGCTTTATTGTCTGCATTGTTCTACCAGTGCTTTGGCATTTCTTTTGAGTTTTACAGTCTCCTTTCTTTTGATTCTGACTTACAAGGCATATAGCTTATTTATTGCTCTGAACTGTATATAACAGACATTTACTGCTGTGTAGAAAAGTTTCTACTCTTATTTCAAATTCCATACTGCACAGTCACATAGCATTATTTTCTATCAATACAACTCCAGTGGTCACTCTTCTTTACCCTAGATTCTATTACGCACTCACTGCTCTCTGTAAGGGATGATATGTAGCTGTGTTACCTTAAGAACAACATCAAAAAGGAATTTTGCTTCTGGATTGTTTGTTTTGTTTCACCTTAAATTCAGCTGGTCTTATGCAGGAAGTAGGTTCAGGAGATAGGCTGGAATATTTTTTCTTAAAATATTCTTCTTGGACTGAAGAACGTAAGCCTTGGCTTCAAATGCTGTCTAGAAATAATACCTAAGGCAACTGAGGATCTGAAACATGACAAACATCAGTCCATGTTATGTCAGTTTTTTATCAAAGCTATAGAATAAAATCTGTAGATAGTCTAGAATTTGCTGCTGAAAGCCTGTGATCTTAATAGGTGTTTTTATACACAAATGTATGATACATACTCAAAGCAATTTGTGTCTCTTTTTTATCATTTAAATCCTACTAATTATACTTAAAATGTAGAGGATTGAATTTCAAGTTCTTTCACTTGCACTGATGAGTAGTTTGAGGTTACTGGATTTGTTTAAAGCTTTTTCAGAAGCTCATTGAAAGGAAAGGAAAGACGTCCACTGACTTCAATGGGCTCAGGCCAAATCCCATCATGAGCATTTGGAAAAGAGGCCAGCCAGACACACAGGTGCTCCTGTGTTTATCTGTGACAGAAGGGCTCGCCACCCAAGTGCCATTGCCAGAGCACATGGCGTGTGACCCATGGGCAATGAAGAGGGAGGGTGGCCTGCCCCTTCGCTCACTGCCCTCGGTGTCTGGACTGAATGAATGTCAGCTCCTGCATGCTGAGTGGTGAGATAACTCCTGGGGAGAAGTTTTGCAGATGCCTTCTGCTGCAATGACACCTGCTATGTGGGGAGTTGGCTGGGAGTGACCCCACACACACGGGCACAGGAGGGGCTGCTAAAGATCTAATGCCATAGAGGAGGTAATGAGCTTTCTGACGGACTGAGAGCAATCAGTAAAATTTCTTGGAAAATCCAACTACCTCTGATATTCTTTGGTATGAAGAGTAGGATGTCAGGGCTGCAGTGACTTCAGATCATGTATTATTTGATATTTTCAATATGTTTTTTCTCATTAATCATGAAAGTTGTTTATTTCAGCCTTGCTAAAGGAAAGAGCAAAGGCTGAGGGAGGCATGTCTGGCATCTGTCACACCCATTTGTTCAGTTTCTTAAATGTCACCACTTCCTTTGACATTCTGCTATTGGGATCTGAGTGACTTTCCCTGTTGACAGCTGGGAAAAATGATTTGGAAAACAAAAGCAAATGACAAAGTTTGAAGATTCATGGCAGTCTGGCCAGCAGTTTCTTTACTCTCCCTTCAAGCTCAAGTGGACTAAAGATGTGATATCAAGGGAGAAAGATGGGAAACCGGTTTAGCAATGGGATCTCATTCAACTATCCCCATCCTAGAGGGACACCAGGGACCTCACGTTTTTCAGTCTTTCTGCGGGTGCAGAAGGGTGGGAAAAGGAGGTGTTCCCCTTATTCCTGACATGCGCCTCCAAGTTCTGGCTGTTTGTAGCCTGACCCTTCTCACACCATCACTGCTCGCTGCCAGCAGGAGCGGGATCATCGATCCCACCTCACATTAAAAGATTACCTAGACGTCTTGCTGCAGAGCTGAATGGGGGACAGTGCAGGAGAAAGAGAGGATCATTTCCTTTTTATAGATGGGAGCTGAGGAGATGGTGGTGTGCTAAGCCATGCAGTGACAAAGTTTTCAGCAGCACCCATGACTGATCTCAGAGGGCAGGTCATATTCACCACAGGGCCATCCAGCCAACCCTTTCCACACACCAAGGCCATGAATGTTGTATGCTAGAAAAGCAAGGGCCCAGCAAAGTTGTACTGGAGTTGCCAAGGCCACTGTAGGACTCATAGCCAGAAATACTTCTGGGACTTGCTATTTGGATTTCCCAAGACCTTCCTATCTGCCTGTTCACTGCCTGGATTTTTGGCTTGCCAGATTGTAGTAATTTTCCAGGCTGCCAAGAGATAAGATGTGCTCTGGAAAGCAGTGAATTCAAAGTCTAGACTAAGGAAGTGCAGCTGTATCCTTTCACAAAAGCAGGTGCATTTTACTTATGTAGAGGGAATACATATAAACAAACAAAAACCAGAAAAAAAACAGTCTTGCAGCCAACATCAGGCCTCCTGTACCTCCACCAGCTGCAAGGGTTTTAACCTGTTACTTGCAGAAGAGAGCTGACACTTCTGACTATCGTATTCACCATTCTTCTAATTCACCTGAGCATTGCAATGGGTCTGCTGGTCCTGATGGCTGAGCAGGGACATGAAGCTTCATATATGTTGCTTATTGTGTCTAGCCATCTCTAAACACATCTATATTTGCTTGTCTAAACATATTTCACTGTGCAGCTCTGGGACCAGAACCTTGGTTGTGTTGGTGTAAACCTTTAGTTGTATTTTTGACCTCAATGAATTAATGCTCATCTACATCTCTGGAGTTGAAAGTAAGATTTTTGCCCCACTAATTTGCCACTTCTCAAGCTACATCCTGCCGCCTCATGTCGGAGGCATGAAATAGTAGACTGTATCTTTAGACAGCCATGCTGCTCTGCCTCAGCTGGACGTCTCATGGGGAATTTGTCTCAGGCTGGGGAAAAAATTTAATGATAATTGTTTCTGTTTCAGCAGTTCTTAGTTTTGTTGCCTTTGAACTGTGGAAACAAATACCTTTCTTTATTTTCCTCTTGGGACTGTCAGTAGATCTGCTTTCAGGTGGTTTAATGAGAAACAAGCCTCTGTCGACAATGTTTAAGGAACATGATTAATTGCTTGAGTTGAGGGCTGCAGTGTGCCTCCATCTAATATCTGGAAAAGTAGGAGGAGGCAGGATTCAGAGGCAGGACTGCATCCTCTCATCAGTGGGACTATTCCTGAATGCAAAAAAAAAAAAAAAAAAGAAGGTGCAGCCCCCTTCCCCTGCACAAGGCACTGGGCTGTGACTCTTTGCAAACAGGCAATTACTGCCCTGCTCTGTGCTCATCTGCACAGTCATCTTTTCTAAATTTGCCACCTGGGTGTTTCTTTGCCTGCTGACTTAGAGCAGTAGCTTCATTTTTAATGTCTGGAGGATGGCATGCCAAGTGCATGAAGGCTGCTTTGCAGCAGTCTAGCCATGAGGAAGTGAAAAGCGGCTTGGAAACCCTGTGTGCGCAGAGCAGAGATGGGGTCGCCTCCTTGGCTCTTCCAGCTCAGCCAAAAAGCGCAAGGGGAGACTCAGATCCAAATGGAACATGTGTACAACCTGGCCAAGAGAGAAAAAATTGAGAAGGGAAAGAAAAACAGCTTTTGGTGCTCTTTGAGGATAGCACGGGAGGAGAAGGACCTTTACAAAGCAAGTGTTGCCTTGTGACAAGAAGGCAGCCCCAAAAATGTGAGGACAACCATGGGTTTTCCTATGTGTCGAATTTTGGGGATGCACCAGCAGCAGTGCCTGCGTCCAGCTGCTCAAGCACCTCTGTGGGGCTTGGCCATGCTGTTAACCCCAGCGAAGCAACCTGGAGTAAAGGACCTGACTCGTACTGGGGCCGGGGAGATGCTTTAGCGGCTTTATTTCTGGTTAGGGCTGTAGGATTATTTCTGTTCAGTAAAGCAGAGCTTGGCACAGCCCTACAAACAACTACAATTAGAGCAAAGAAACCTAGCACCAGTTTGCCCTCCTCACTGGAGTAACTCATGAGACTCAAAAGAAATCTAGAAAATGCAAACTGTAACATGATGAAGGATGTCTCTTCTGCTACTCTTGTTTTATCGATGCATTATTTTCTTGATATCCCTGTGGTGGGGGAGATGCTGCGAGAGTCCTAGGAAGGATCCTTGATCCTTGCAGGAGGTCTCTTTCCCCCAGGAATCAGCCCTGCTAAAACCATAGCAAAGACTTCTTTTTCCCCATGCTGGAAGCTAAGTCAAATGTGCTGGGATGTATTGGCATGGCTTGAACATTTTTCTGACCCATCTCCTTGCAATGTGCCTGCTTGCCCCACACCTCTGCACTACACTCTTTTCTTTCCATCTGTGTGTGCTCTCTTTAAATCCATTTATCAGTTTTCCCCTCTCATGCCAAAATGGCTTAGTTCTGTGTATAATTGCTGGTCTAGAAAACTGACGGCTGGTTGTGATGTTCCTAGGCTGAAACTGTGGCCCACGGATTGTCAGCAGAAATTTTGTCACTCATTTCCATGGAGACAAATTCCAGGCTAAAGCCGAAAGGAAATGCTGAAGCTGTGAGCTGGGTCTGGTTGGGTCCTGGTTTTGCAACCCGACTCACAGCCCAGAGAGCCAGGCTGAGTTTGCTCCTGCCCAAGGAGGCAAGTGGGGACGCCGCAGGTGCCCCTCGCTGTGCGGCTGCGGGAGCTAGGGCAGGGCTACAGCAGCACTTCCCAAACAAGAGGAACTCCCAAAGGAGGCAGATTGACTGAAAAAACGGTAATGCCACTCGGAAAAATTAGAGACCCGTTTAGGGTAAAACCTCTGTTTGTCCCCCCATGTTTCAGGCATTTCCGCATTGGTTAGATCAGCGTGAGGGATCAGGACATGAGTCTTTGCTTTTACCATAGTTCAGCTTAGTTTTTTTCAGGCCCATCTGAAGTAATTGTGCTGTTGTCACTGCACATATCTCTGCTTCAGAAGAAAGCGGGAAGTCTGCAAGGCGTCGCTGTTACTCACGTGCACATTTGATTGCTGGATGGCCCGCATAATATGGTGTTTAATAAATGACGAATCGTCTTGGCCGGCTTGAATTGGGCAAGTGTGCTCTAAGAGTGCTACTGAAAGGGCAACATTTTCTCTCTTGTCCGTGCAGGTACTTACAGGCATAGAAAAGCAGGGACTATTGGGGGCAAGAGGCAAGGGCAAAGAGCTGACATGAAGTGAGCAGGGAGAAAAAGTGCTAGCATTGATTCTGAGGGAGAAACGCGGCCAACACACTGGGGATCTCAGTTCCCCTGGATTAACTGACCTTAGTGTCCTATGTCACGATATTTTAAAATTAGAAAGTATATTACTAATGCTATTGAAGCAGGCAGCAAGTTGTTCAGAACCAGCTATAGAGTTTGCTTCATCCACAGGATATTCAGATTTAGGCTATCAGTAGTGGTTTTAGCTCTCCTCTGTAACAGTGTAGATATTTATATCTGATTTCTTCGCTCTTCTGTATCATACAGAGTCATTTATGCTTTTGGGAAGGGGTGCTCTGGCTGTAAAACATGTCATATCAGATCAGTGAGGTTTTACATTAGTTCTCTTCTTTCTTTGCTTATGGGCTACACAAAGCTGAAAATATCAGATCCATGAATATATATGTTATTTCTGTATGAATTATAACCTCTGTAAATGCTATGGCATGCTTACAAAGCTTTGATTACTCATCCCACCCCGAGCTGAGAAACTGCTGATCCCTTTGGAAAAAGGGGAAGGCTTTGAAGTCTACCAACATTGGCATGTCATAGAGTGAATGAACCCGAAGGAGAGGTACAAGTCCTTACTTCTGATAGAGTAGAAGACGGGCATGTTCCTGCACATTTTTTCTCCCAGATGACATCAGTTGCTCTCTGGCAGCTTGCAGCTCATCTGGCACTGCCAGGTAAATATAGCCATGCCACGCACTGCTTGGACTGTGCCTGTCACCTCCCAGAGTCTCTTCCCGTCTTCATGCTCTTAATCCAGGAAATCAGCAAACTGCAGCACAGATGAGCTACAAACCTGTAAGGGCAGCTCTGTAACCAGTGGGAAGTGGCATTTCTCCAATATAGTGGAGACAGAAGTTATGCTGATTTATACCGTTTGAGACTCTAGCCCAAGGTGATGGCATGTTCCCCTTCTGA
This sequence comes from Apteryx mantelli, assembly GCF_036417845.1. Lineage (NCBI taxonomy): Eukaryota > Metazoa > Chordata > Aves > Apterygiformes > Apterygidae > Apteryx > Apteryx mantelli. The sequence continues at coordinate 59,422,643 of NC_090020.1, forward strand.
CTTCAATAGTAGCAAGGGCTGGTGTCGGGAGCGAGGATTTCCTCTACCAAAGGAATAACACAGCTGTACAGTGCAGTCCAAGTGAGAGAAGAATCAAAAGCTGCCTCAACAACAGTGGTTAGATTTAAACAATATCCACACCTTTAAAGTTCCTAAGAGCTGGGTTTCAGATGTGTTAGTGCATTTTTTTGTCTGATGCCAAGAAAACAGATGTGTGAGTTGTTTCCTAATAGCCATGGGCAGCGTCACATGACTAATTCAGCATCTCCCAAAACTGGGTGCCTGCCTAGGCATGTGATGGAAAGGTGGGAGGAAATCATCTGGGTACATGCATTCCTTGTGGTAAGGCAAATTTAGCTCAGTAAAGCCCATGAGTAACAAATACCAAACACTTAAGATCTCCAAATTATAAAATCACAGCACCTTGAAAACAGTTGATAAGCTCTTACAAAGCTTTTAAAGTTTGGATGAAAAAGGAGCATTACAGGGCTCAGAGAGAAAATTTCATGGTATCAAATTAGGGGTATACCATGGATGTTCTGTTTTGGCATTAAACTGTAGCTAAATCCCCCTTAGAGACAATGAGACTCAGAGTGTTCTGCAGTTCTAAGCAATCTAAGTAGCAACGCTAAAAATAAGTAATCAGTCTCTCTGTAGGTTATTCTGTGTTTTGTAATTGCCACGAAACTGATGTGAGAGTATCTGATGGTACCGCCTGCTGGCACGGAGCTGTGGGAGGAGAGTACACACAGAACAAATTACCTCATAGTCCATTAAACTAGTTTTTTTCATTTTAAGAAAATGTTTCAATGCTAATGATGGAACCAGAATGTTCTTCTCTGTTTCCCATGTCATTTGTCATCCCCTCATTACTCAGGGAGATGCATCTTTCAGGGGATGCTCCTGCAGCCTCATCAACTTTCTGTGGTACCCTATAAGGTTCTGCCGTTGGCTGCTTCTTGCTTCTCCCTGCGTCTTATTTCTGGGCAATCCTATCCACTAACATAACTTCAGCCCCATCAGCTCTGTGGATGTTTCAAGAACTACAGCTGTGCTTCACTACCTCCCTCAGTCCAAACTACAGGTCTGGCTTCTTCCTCCCTCCTTGATAGGGCCGTCCAGCTGCTGGCCCAGGAGCCCCAGAGCAGGAGTGGAGGTCCTAACTTCCCTCCTTTCAGTTATAAAAGTTGTTACGTAACTCCCATTCAAAAGACAAGTGACAAAGGCAGGCTAAGAAATCCCCCCTGTAGCTGGAGTAATACTATGGCCTTTTAGGCAAAGATGCTGCAGCAATTTGGGGAGCCCCTTTGGACAGCTTGATTCAGGCAGGTACACTGAGATTTTTGCCATGGATGTTGCTGCATTGCCTCTTAACCTCCATGGGCAGGCAAGCTGGGTAAGATCTCTGCCAAACCAGTGGCGATGGCATGAACTCTGTCACCACCTATTGAAGATACTCTTGGGGACAATGTGTTTGCCAAAGCTGGGAGGAGGTGGCCCTTCCTGCCATCTGAAAGGTTGCAAGGAGTGGAGAAAATGAAATATTATCCACCCCAGGACAAAGAGATAGAGACAAAGAGAAACAAAGTGAAAGAAATGTCACTGGGAGGGACATGGGAAGCTATGGATAGAGGCAGGAGGGAGTTGGTGAGCATTTGAAAGATCGGTGTAGGTGTCATTCAAGGTCGGAGAAGTCAGACCCTGATGGACTCTCAAAGATCTCTGTGGGGAAGGTAGCTGGGCTGAGGGCTTTTGCACTTCAGGAGTTTGTTGTTTTTCCTAATGACCTCTCTGATCTGTCCTGTTTTATTTTGTAAGTAAGTACAACAGCACCTTTGCACAATTTCTGCAAAGGCTATTTATAACTGCATGTCTGCTTTCTCCTCTTTGTCCCAAGCTTCGTGAAGATACTTTGTAGGACAGAAGACAACCTTTTGGGAGACGATGTGCTTAAACTCAGATGAAAGCCTCAAGAGCCAGAACTGGTTTGAGGAACAGGGAGTAAGAAGGGCCACTGGACAGATTTTGCACTGTGGTCACATGCCAGAGGCCCTGCAGTTAAAAGGTGGGTGTGTTGATATGGGCCAGGCCTCAGACACTGAGAGCCCTGGGAAAAAGCAGCTAGATTTCCTGGTAGCTAGCTTGTGGTCAGCAGGGATGTTTGGGCAGATGCCACCACAGCTGCACCATTCCTTGCAAAGCTGATTCATTACCAGGCTCATTTACAAAAGTGGCTGCTTCAAGCACATACCCAGCTTCCCCCCATCTAAATAAGCAAACTGGCATTCAAAGGCGATCGTAGCTACTTGTGTTCCATTGCATGTCTGGCTGTAGATTAATGTGTTTGAGTCAAGTGGCCACTTGTGAAAAAACAGACTGTGCTGGTGTTCAACAGCTGTCACCAGTTAGTGGTATTTTGCACCAGAGGAAGACTGAAATGCAAAACTCACCAAAGGAGAGAGGTGGAAGTGGCATCAGCAGCCTCTGTGCTTCCCTTTCACGGCCTTCCTCCCCGGACTGGCTCCTCAAAGCTGCCACATCAGTGTGGGTGCTCTTTAAAGGTGGTCTCCCATGTTCCTCCCATCTAACAGCCCTGCATATCCTTCTTAGAGCCCTGACCAGGGAGACAGCTCTTTTGCAAAGTAACCAAAAAGATTAAATACAATCCTTTAGCACCCATCCACCCCTCAGTTCTTTTATTCTTCTGATTTTTGTTAATATAGCTCTTTCTCTCTTAAGTCCCTTTTAAAAAATTCGCAAATGACTATAAAAACATGGCTGGCAATGCAGTACTATCTTCATGGGCGACAGGACAGTAACTTGCAGGTACATTTGGTGTAACCCTGATGGTCTGAAGGCATGAGCAGAGGAAGCACTGACCGCCCTGCTCAGGCCTTTCCGCCCTGCTCTTCTTCCCCCTGCTCCTCCTCATGTCCTGTGGGCATGTCTGAGTGCCCCCCATGACCCTGTCCCACTAAGGAAGGTCTCCTGCCCATATTTTTTTCCAGCTGCTGTTTCTGCTTCCTTTCTGCCCTGCGAGGGTACCGTACTGGGGCCAAGGTGTAATTGTGAATTGAGCCCAGGTGATGGCTGTCAGGCTGACAGACCAGCAACGGGTCCATCGGTCAGCCAGCCTGCCTGGGGGCAGCGTTTCTGCCCGGAGCAGAATGAGTGAGGGAAAAATGGGGCTGCCTTGGAGGAGCCTTTCAAGTGAATAATGATTTTGATTAAACACAGAGAGAACGTCCCACTGGGTTTTACCAGTGACTCCATTTTAATTCTGCAAAATAATAAAATTAATCGAGAAGCCTATAAGAGTAACCAGAGATTTTTCAGTGCCCTTTGTTGTATCTTGGTCTAGAAACATTTCATTCTAAGGGAGATGCCTTTATTTTGGATCGAAATTTACAGGTTTCTTTCAAAAGTACTGCGGTGCCCTTGTTTAGGTAACAGGGGCTTTTTTTCCAATGTGCATCATCAACACGTTTCTGTTCTCATGTATCATTTTTCAAATCGTCCCTCATCAAATTACCACAGCTCTAGGGGTCCTGAAGAAATGAGAGCAATCACTCACTGTAATTAAATGTTTCATATTTTATTAGACACTGCATGCAATATGCAGTGTGGAGGTCTGATATGAAGCCCTCCATATCATTATATGTCTCTCACTCACACATGATTCAATCAATCAGGACAGAGATTTATTTCCCTCACAACTTTTGTGTTGCAGTGATAATATTTTGTTTTGTCAGGAAGGCTTCATCACCTGAACCGGCAGGAACAGCCTCTCCCACGTCTGAGGTGAGGGGAAGGGCAGATAACACAATGTCTTGTTGTATTAGCAAAGGCCAGCTCTTGTTACCATGATGGAGATAATTAAAAAGGTGCCTTAGGAGAGGCTCACGAAAGCACAGAGCTTTGTAGTGTGTGCTGCTGCCGCTGGTAGCCCTCATTCAAAGCTTTGAACAACTCCAAGGGAACTTTATTTCCTCTGCCAGTGGTCAGTCAGCCAGGCTAAACATTTAAAATGGTCTGTGTAAGTCTCAATACATTGTCAATAAGTTAAGAGTTTGGCTTTAAATCATATCACTGGAAGGTCAATAGTCCAGGAATTTGTGGTCTCAGCTTTCAAAAGCTGAGGTGACATTAGTAAATTTATGGGGGTACTTTGGATGGCATTTTTCACTACTGGGACATAAATAATTGAGAGGCCTGAAAGAACTAGCTCTAAAATAAACTGAATAAGTGATCACAACCAACAACTCAGAAAGAAAGGAGAGAGAGCAATGCTAGCTATAAATGCAGCTGTTGCCTAATCTCCTGTGTTCGTCTTGAAGGGCTTGAACAGGAGTTGCTGGGAAGTGATGCTGTTGATCCAGAGGGAATGAGGCTCTTTCTCATATTTACTTGTCTCCTTGGATGTGTTCTTTGATTTCCAGACCTATTTCTCCTCATCCCCTGGGTAGAAAATAAAAAAGGAGAAACATTATCAGAGCTGTGTGAAATATATTTATTGAAACCCTGATCTCCAGAGAGAGGTAGAGGAAACCATGTAAATCGTCCTGTAAAAAAAAGAATAATTTAATAAGCTTCAACAGAGCAGAAAGTTCAACAATAACAAAAAAAGGGAGTCATGACTATAAAAATCAAGACTAAAACAAAGGAACCACACGAAATACCTATACCAGCACAGAAGAAAAAAATAAAAAGGGAAAGAACAACCATAAAAGAGATATATTAAAAATGATCTGAAACATAATGTTGGATCTATTCGACATTACACTACACTAGGTTGCTTGGGACCTGTATTTTGAGACATCAGCACATTAAACTCCGGATATTGTCTTGGAAACCTGAGCTAGAGTTGTGTACTAGGACAACCGTGTCCACACCATTGCTCCCACGGTTCTGTATGCTCTAGCCAGACCGTGAGCACTTTTTTCTTCCTGCATGGCCAAAGGTCCTAGTCCTTCTTTGCAGCAGAGCAGACAGTCATCGTTTAATTACAGCAGGCTGCTTGGGTTGCAGGTTGCCAGTATTGTTAACGAGCTGTTTTCCCGTGCCACTAAATAGCATAGTCCTGAGGAAAGGCCTGAACCGGGAAACAGGGAACTGGTGTATTCTACCCAGACATGCCCTTGGCCTGTTGTGTGACTGTGGGCACAGTGCTTTACCACACACATGCATGTTTTTGTATATTTATATAGAGAGAGTGTTACATTTTTGGCCTTCTTGATCCTTAATGCAAGTTGTTTGTATTCGTGGAAAACCAAATAATATAGACTGTTTTAATTTTTATTTTAAACCTAGCAGCTCTCTTGAGACAACATCTCCTTCTCAGGATGCACCACACAGCTCCTGGACACCCCCTAGATAGTGCAAACCTCCGCAACCACCAGGTTGTGTCCACTCGCACCACAGCCCTGGCAGAGCTGAGCACCCCAGCGTCCTTGGGCTGTGGGGGGGATTTTGCAGCTCCCCAGGAGACCCTGAACCAACCTCCGAGTTGGCTCCTTGCAGGCCAAGGAGGAAGGTTCAGCCAAGGTCCTGACAGTCCACGTCCTGCCCCCAGCGTGCGAGCAGCGGCAGCCCTGGTCCACCCTCCTCCTTGCCAGGGCTGTGGGAAGGGACCGGGGACTCCTGCAAGGCAGAGCGGGGTGCAGGGGTTGCCCCATGGGCACAGCGGGCAGTGCAGATCTGGCACACGCCTTCAGGGGCTTCACAAAGCATGTGTCATTACCATGAAACCACCTCGTATGGAGACGGGTGTTTGGAAAGCTGCTGGCTCCGTGGGTAGTGGCAAAATGTGAATTCTAGCAGTTCATCCTTTTCTGAAGCATTTGAAACATTCACTTTGGGCAGATGTCTCATTTGTGAGAGGGTTTTAATAAAGTCTACAGCTTTGCAGTGCTCCCTCCGTGCTTCGCTAAGACCCGGTCTGGCATACGTTTCTTTCTGAGGGACAAGCACCTAAAGCCAGGATATTGTATTGGAAACCTGAGCTACCTCACGCAGCCGCCCTGTATAATTCTTTCCAGAATAATGAATGGCCAGCGATGGTAAAGCAGTACAAAGGGTAAGATGAATGTATGGATATCTTTCTCCTGTGTTTATATCACATGACACATGAACACACCAGAAACTGTGCTAAAGCGCATTATCAAGGCGCAAAAACAAGTAATCAAAATGTAGGAAATGCCAGAATAAAGATTGCCTATACATTCTCACCTGTGTTGCTGCTATGACTAGGCAGCATGACCCCTTTCTCAGAAGATCGCATACTAATTTTTCCCTAGACCCCATTAAGCGCACAGGGCGGAAGAGACTGCTTAGTGTGCAATTATTCAGTGTTTTATTCCATCCTTACTATCTAATACAAGGCTCTGTATCTTATTTACTACTCATCCCTGTAAACCCTGCTGCGAGGATGAAGTTATTAACTGCTTTATAGGCTTTTCTGTGGTACCTATCATTATGAAGCCTGAATGTTTCATAAACAATAATGAATGTGTCCTCCCACTAGGTCTGTAAGATGATGGTGAGAGTTATCTCCATCTCAGAGCAGGCAAGCTGCGGTACAGAATGACTTGAATCAGAAGTATTTCCTAAGTTTAGATACTCACTTTGTAACACATGGGATATTAGAGGTTTTTTTGCCAGATACTCTTTTACATAGCAGAGCATTTTCTCTCTCGGGTTTCTTCAAGCAATGCTGTCGATCACCACACTCTTCTGCTTCATCCTTGAGGATGGTCCATCCCATACACTGGATACTATTGAAAAAAATAGATTGTGACCGTACCTGAAGTTTGTGTCATGCTGTAGCTGCTGCCCAGACAGCTAGATCTGGCTTGCAGTATGTGTCTTACAGTCCACTCTTTTTTGTTGTTTTTTTTTTCTTTAGAGGAAAGATGAAATTTTTGAGTAGCTAGCAGAGGATGAACGGTGAGCACTTCCAACTTAGAGCTTAGACCCTAAGTTGCTGGTCCTATCTCCATACTGGATTTAGGATTGGGGCTAGAAATAAGCCTGTCCTTAGCTCAGCACTTAGGCTGAGGAAGTCTGGACGCTGTACATGCAGAAACCATAGCAGAAGGAGGCTGTTCAGACAATTTTCACATATGATTTAGTGTTCAATTTCCTAGGTTTTTTTAAACAAAGAAATGGTATCATATGGTGACTCACAGGGATTATGAGAGAACTATGCAGCCTGCATGGGGAACAGCATGCCAGTGTATTTCCCTGTACTTTCCCTTCCTCTTCTACCTGCCCTGTCACAGCAGCTTTCCTCTCTTGCGCAAATCTCATCTCCCCTCCTGACACCCCCTTCTCCAGCCCATGGCCTCTCCTTCCCATACTGAAGGTCCAGGCTCTCCTCTAGATAGCTGGATAACTAGATAGCTCTTTATCCAGACTTTGTCTTTGCTCAGTCTAGCAATATCACAATGATCTACAAATGTACCAAGAAAAAATACATAAGAAAGAAAACCACTTTTTATGTTAAAGGACAACACTGGCATGAGAATAAGTGGTTACAAACTTCCCACACAGGCATTTAGGCTGTAATTTAAAGGAAGATGCTTCAACATCAGAGTATGAAGTGGCCTTCCACCCAGGAAACGGGCAAAGAAAGGCTCTTTTACAATGCAATTGAGTGAGTTCCTGGAAGCGGTAGTGTATGTGTAGTGCCTCCAACAGCAGGGACCCCTTTCACGCCTATGAATACTCATCCTTCCTTCCTGCCTTGGTCAAACCAGGTTCCTTGGTCTCATTAACTCTTTTCCCTTCAGCTCAAAGCAGGGTAAGAGGAAGTGCTAGGGTGCGTGTGACGCAGCTGGGTGCAGCTTGGCTTTTTGGGCTTATGTTTAGGGGTCAGGGCTCTCTGATCCTGAGTGCCTGGTCACAGTGGGCAAAAGGGAGAGCTGACTTTGTCCCCCCAGCCGGGAGCTGGTCTCTCAGTTACTCAAGGCGATAGACTGGGGACAACTGACCCAGGACTCTCTGCTGCCTGGTGTGCAGGGCAGATGTCACTTGAATATTCTTCAATATGTCATTTAGTAAGATCAAAGTCTCTACTCAGTATAGCTGATTTTACAACCTTGAAAAATTTGGGTGGGTTTTCATGGGATGGCAGAAGGCACACACATAAGGCGAAAGCAATCTTACTCAAATTGCTAAATCTTTCCCAAAGGTTACAGGACACCCAAGATGCTCAGAGAAAAGGCTTCAAAAATATTCTTTTAACAACAGCAGAAGAAACATATCTTTCCTAGTTTTATATTTTTAAGTGTCTGAACCATTTTTTCTACAACTGAAAAAAACCTATACTGCAGAATCCTGATGCAAACATCTGGCACAGATGCAAACATCAATCCAAATGGCTAACATTTGGTGTGCCAGGAAGTGAAAACAGGGTCTTACAATGCAAAATGTCTGGTGACCTTGAAAATGGGTGGAGCTACCAGCCCTACCTGTAATCTTTAATTTCACCACGAACTCTATGAAATGTTTTGAATGCTCTGTGTCCTCGCTGCATGTTCTGTCATGTTATTGTACACCAAGAAGCTCCCTCATTCCTTATATGATCAAGATGCTGAAATGTGAATACTCACATGTATTTCATTTTTCAAATGCTCTCTGGCTACTGGAGTTCACCAGCTGTGCATGGGATCACGTCTGTATGCGTATAGAGGAAAATGTGTGTATGTGCCCGTGCATGCAGGCACACGTGTATAAGGACGTTGGAAATATTTACCACATGACTGATTTCACTTCAAGCTATGCACATATCCTGGCATTTGGCTTAGGGAGTGAAAATTTGCTCTTCCCTGTGAGCGAGGCTTGGCCCCCACCGCGCCAGCTTCCCAGAGAGGATGCATACCCTGCTGCCGGGTGCAGCTCCCCCGTGCACTCCATGCCCAAGGTGAGGGATGGTTTGGGGGTGTTTCTAGCCCTCCTGCATGGGGAGGCACAGCATGGGCAGGGGAGCATCATCTCCATGCAGCGCGTCCACGCTGGCCTCTGTTTGGACAGCACGGAGAGGGTACTGCCTGCTGGCCACGCGAGAGAGGCCGCCGGGCCACCTTCACTTGGGGTTTGGCACCAAAGCCCTGCATCAGAGATGCAGGGATGTGGAAATCACTGCTACAGGCTGCTGGAAAAGTAGCAGGAGACTAGCGTGACTGGAAGAGGCCCAGGAGCATCGCTAAGGGAGGATGCTTCTATATTTTATCAATGACTGTTTAATGTAAAATACAGGGATAATGCAAATTTTGTTTAAGACCTACTGTCCCCTTGACTGCTTTATTGGGTCTGGCTTTGAGTCATATTGCAGATTTTGACCAGGTAGTGACTGGGAGAGGAGTCCTTGACAATATCCTCTAAATGCCTTTTTAAGACAAAAATCATTTTTTCCCATAAGCAAGTAAATTACTGGGCTTTGTTCCTGGCATAGTGAATATAAAAATAGCCTGACCATAGTCTAAATCTATAGCAAATGAGAAAAAGAATTGCTTTAAAGTAGATTTTTATAAGAATCTAGTTGGGATGGCCTGAAATTAAAGGGAATTGTTTTATCTAATCTTGCCAGGAAAAGCATTTCAGCACAAACGATCATGAAAGTGAGTGCTTGACCCTCCTTGGAGGCCAGTTTCCATATGGGGTCAGGCAGAAAGACAGCACCTGATGATGGCTGAAGATAAAGCCAGGATAAAACATAGAGCCTGACTGAGAGTTCAGGCTTTGTGGTTTATACTTGAGCCTTATCACTGCTGAAAGAAAATTGAAGTGATTATATAGTACTTTGAACTTAATGGAAAGAAGAAAGATAGCAAATGGTTGATTACATCTCTTCTTGAAGTCATTCAAGTACAGGCCATTGCCCATTAAACTGTTGCCAAGGCAGCACTAGCTGGCAGCTAGATAGCTCAGGATCCTCTCTCCAGCCTTCACTGGTAAAGATTAACCATATCAGTTCACTTGCCTTCGTCCTGAGAACAGGTCAGAACAAAAAGCGCTGCAGGCAGTTTCAGTGTTTCTCCCGTTGCCTTCAGCCTCCATCCAGAGAAGAGGCTAAAACACAAAGTGCTTTTGTGGGATGAGAGGTTTTCACTTTTTGGTTGTGTGTTCAGTAAGGATTTGTCAGCCCCAAGACTTCATTTTGATGTCCCCCATTCAAATTGTTTTATCCTCATTTGCCAAACTGAAATGCTTCAAGTAGTGTGTCTGTTGGTGCCCGAGTCATCACTGCGTTTCACGGCAGCGGCAGGCTGGGATTGTGTCCTAACTCTGTCTCTGGTAGAAGCTCTCTGGCTGAGTTTCACTGCCTCCATGCAGGACTGAAAATGAGGACAAGAGGCTGAACTGAAAACGGTGGGATGCGCGGACTCAAGACAGGGACTGGACAACCAGGTTCACAGAAATGTATGAAAAAACAAACCTCCTACTTTTCTGTAAAAACATGTTGTGAGCCATAACTCCCCAAAAGAGTAAAATTACCAAAAAATCACCAAATTATTGATTTTTAAGAGACTGTTATGAGGTGTTGAGTTGTTGACTCGTGATTCTGAATGCTTCTGTTTGCACGTGAGGGACCTATAAGAAATGTATATGTGCAAGGTGACCTAAGGTGTTGCAGGAAGGAATTTGCCTAGAAACTGATGGGAGGACATGATAGGAACAAGGATGGTAATTTTCAGCCACTACTAAAATTAAAATAAACTGTCACACAGATTACAAAGCCATTATTAATTGAGATCAAATGGACTACAAACTTACCTATGGTGGAGCCTTAAAAGTAATAATAAAATTGTAGTAGAGTTAAGAGACAGCAGAAAAGGGGACCTGGATTATAGTGACTTGGTGGCCTTGATCACGTCACCACATTTTCCTTTCTCAGATTCCCCCTGTACGGTAGGTTCAATGCCTGATAATGGTGCCTTTAGCAGTGTTAATTACGTTGGTGCAGAAAATGCTGCAGCTGGCCACGAGAGGTCTCCTCAATGGCTCTGTGGAAGGACTGTATGTGTCCGCAGAAAAATGCTACCATGAAGGGAGCTGACAAATCAAAGCTTGCACTGTACTTCAGGTAACTAAAAGCAACAGTATATGTAGGAGCATACTGATAGGGAATAGACTGACTTCCTGCAGAAGCAGACAGAGCATTAGTGTTCAAGTTGGTGCCTAGAAATGTAACAGACCTTATCAAGGGCAGCAACAGTGAAGATTTGTGCCTGTCAAATGGAAGAAGTGTGAACACACTCACTTTCACACAAGGAGCTGAAAAATTATTTTGTTCTTGCTAAAGTTGGGTTGTATAGTTTGTAAAAAATTTGACCTTGAACTTAGCTACCAGTCAGCAATGTCCTCTTGCTGCCCGTTTCAAAAGAAGGGCACAAAAGACCCTTACACTATGTTTCATTTTAAAAATAGCTACAATCGAGGGACTAGTGAGGAGCCCATTATTATTCTATTACAGAAATATATCAAAAAGACAGGTATTGCTGGCCTGTATATAGGTTAATTCCATGTTTAGCCACAGGAATCTGGTACTTTTACATGAATCCCATCAATCAGGAGGAGGCATAAGAGCAAAATTCTCTGTCATTCAGAAACAGAAAAATCACTTCCAAGTGGTACATTCTTGTTTTGCCCCCACTAATACTGAGATAAATGGGAGTTTGTTTTGCTAAATAGAAATAGAGTGTTTGGGATCCTTTTACATGAATTAACAGGCTCTTTGAAGGGAGGGTGATACCATTTGTACATTTACAAGGTGGCTAGGTTGTTGTATGTTTCTTGTTGGATACAAGTGTCATAAGCTAAAACTTAGTTTAAATGTATGAGATCAGCCTACCCATATGTCAGAGCAACAGCTCCAGAGCCCCACACTCCTGCTCCCTGCAGAGTCCTCCAGCTCCTTCCCACACCCTCCCCAGCCCCCTTCTAGACTCCTTCTCGCCTCCCCCATCAGCCAGTACTGGGGGTGGCTGGCGTTCGAGTCAGGCACGCTGGCTGCCTAGCTGGAGCGGACGCGCTGAGGACTGCACTTCGCTGGAGAAATTAGTCTGTCTCCTCTAGGCAGCTACTGACTTTAACAAAACTAGAAATGAAGACTTCTCTCCTTCTGTCAAATGTGGTTGTGATTGGTAGTGAGTTCAAAAGTCAAGAGGAAAGACTGCCTGAGAGAAAGGTAGTTAGATCTTGTTTCCTTAGGAGACTGGGCTAAATAGACATAAAAATAACCAGTTTACCTGTTCTTGCAGAGATGAGCTATCAAATGCAGGCATGTATATTGTCTTTTAGTTATAAAAAGATGGCTGTTCTTTAAAAAAAAGATGGAGAAGAAATATGTGTGCATGTGTATGTGTATGCATGGGTGCCTAGGAACAAATGATGAGATAGCTTTAAAATTGATTTTGGACAGTGAGGACAAAGAAAAAGCTTTCTGGAGACCTGAAGCTGAAACCAAACTCCTAGTTCTGAGCCTTTCTGGACTTTATGGAAAAGATGATCCAGAACTAGGTCCAGATTCAAATATCCTGATTCAATAATAAAAATGTAATTTGCAGAGCCTGATATCCCTCATGTGTGGAAAACCTGAGATTTAACCCCATGTAGCCCAAAACCTGTGACTCCTTTCCTATGATCGCCTCCTTGCTCTTACAGTCACACATGCTCTTCCACAAAACATTCACAGATCGTGGCTCCTAGAAGCCAATGCTTACCATCCTTTCTGGAAAAAATTATATGTTTGTGAAACTCCAGTGGCCCTGGGCCCTTTTCAGTTAAGCAATGTGTTGTAAATACTGGAGGTGTTTCGGGTGTCATTCTCTGAAGCAACAGCTTCACCTCAGGACAAGAGTCATAAGAGACGTGGGAACTCTGCCGGTTAAAACAAACTCACAAGTATTGCAGGGTGAAAAGTTTAAGAAGGAGAGGTGAAAGACGCTGCTTCATTCTCTGATAGCACCTTTGCAGTGCTGCGTACATCTGCACTCACACAAACAGGGTTGTGAATGCTTTCTTCCCATTATGGGTTTTGGGTCAGACTCTCCCAGTGGTATGTTACCTTTGAAGCCGGTGCCAGAATTTCCACCTTAAGTGCTGTTGAAATGTCTTTGCTCTTGCTCCCCTCGTCCCCTCCCCGAAGCATTTTGAGGTGGGCCTTTTTCAATCAAACTCTCTACTCAAGGCTATATACTGCCTTGGAAAATGGTCTCCAGAGCAGCTCTGCTTCCCATCTCACCCCAACCCACCAAAATGCCTCCGAGGCAGCTTGCAGCCTGCCTGTGCGTTGCCTATACCAAATGTGTGCAGGAGGCAGTGGGCTTACTCTCCGGGGATGACTCAGTCCAGGGGGTTGCTCTGGGCTGCCCCTTTCTTTGGGCTCGCTGCCTCTGCTGTCTGAGTGAGATCCTGGGGCAGCTGGGGCTGTCCTCGGGGCGCATAACCCTCCGTATTTCTCCATCTTAGCGTTTTCCTTGGTAATATTCTTCAGCTCCTTCTAAACCATTGATGCCTCCAGTGCTCTCAAAATTATTTGGCAATAAGGAGTTAGTTTGGCTTACCTGCTTCTTTCTTTATTTGACTTATTCCCAGACCTACAGGACTCATCTTTGTTTATCTACACATACAGGGCCCTGTTACACAAATGCAAACAGGAAAATGAGTAGGTGTGTGGTAAGTGAACTCCTGCACCAAACTGGCATTCCTAATTATTGTGTCAAGTCATTTCCCAATGTGAGGATAATGAAAAGCGAAGCATTAGAGTTAATGAAAAAATTCAGGTTGAGAAATCAAGTCCTAGAACAGGCAAGATATTCCCGAAGTGAATGTTGCCAACTGAAGAATAATGATAATCTCTGTGTTCTTGTTGCGTGTTGATAATAAATGCTTTACAGAGAAGGTAGAAAGATAAGTGGGACAGAATTATTTTGGCAGTGGGTTCTCTAATTTGGGAGATTTCCTGGGGTTTGAATGCTCTTTTTTTTTTTTTAAATCTTAATGGTAGTTGTTTACTTTTATTTTCCTGCTGTTTTAAAGAAAGAAAGAGGGAAAGCAACATCTGAAATATTTGGCACTCAGATAATATATGTTCCATTGCCTTCATCTGATCATAAAGGCTACAAGTTCCACCGACTGCATGAGGAGAGCTTGTAAATTTTCAAAGTTAAATAAAGAGATTAGGTTTGCTGAACATGCAGAAATCTATCATCTTTGCCAATGGCGCTCAAAAACTCTTTGATCCACAGCTGTTTGGCCTGAAGTTTCTTAAAGGCAAGCTGATCATTGATTCTCTGTCTGCGTTCTGCCAGGTACGATCTCAAAAGCATCTGAACACTGAAGGAGGCCAAGTCCCCAGGACTCTGATTGTTACATGCTAAGGCCCACACTGCGGGATGTGTCCCACCCAACGCTGGCTCTCAAACAGCGAGGTGTGTCATCCAAGCTGGCTGTCAAGCCGTCTCTGTAATCAGCAGAGAAACTTCCGAAGAGGGAAGGTTGATGGGTCTCAGTCAGAGATGAGTGTACAGGATAGGAGTGCTGAATCATCTCGTTTCCTGCAGGAGCCCAGACAACTAGCTTAGACTCAATGCCTGACGTTAATTAGGTAAGATGAATTCCCCCCAAAGGGCTAAACCCAGGACCTCAGCCACCTGTAATGCAATTTAGACACCTGCATTGAAGGAACTGAGCCACAGTGATATCACCCAAATGCTTGGTGCCTGAGAGGCTGTAGGCACCTACATTTCCCCAGTACTTCGCTGCCTAACACCTGTGCCCAGAATGCTACCATCCTGGCTGAGCTGGCCAGATGGGCACCCATTGCACACCCCTGTGTGTGTCTGCTATGGGGTTTTGCATGCAAGTCCCTGGAGGAACATGATTCAGGCCTCATTTCACCATGTGATCTTATGCACAGGGGCACATATATTGCCCTTTCATGTCTTTTATAGAATTATCATCTGTTTATAACAAAGATCACATTGCAGGTTTCATCCATGCTTCCAGGAAAGGGCAAACCAGTTACTTTCATATCTACTTATCCCAGTTTCCTAAGGGAACAAGGCTTATGCTATATGCTATTGATATTCAAACAGCTTAGCTCCACTGCAGTTTCTTTCTTCAAAGCAATCAGTACTCTTACCAAAGGTGTTATGTTAGCCTAGTACTCACTACCTGTCAGGCCCAGGCTGCTGTTGTTTTTTGACTTTCCATTAATCATCATGTCATTAATGATGCCCTTCCTTTGAAATTTGTCTTATACTCTTGCAGTCAAGCTAACATGTCTTTAAACGTAAGTTCACTTTCTTAATTGTGGTTACTATATTTACTGTGCTCAGGTCATATGGATCCCTCTCCTTCACAGTTTGACAAAATTAGCAGAAGTCACTGCCAGCTCTCACAGTCCTGTGGCGAGCGATCTGCTCCCTGCTGGCTGAGTGTGTGCAGCCCTCAGTGTGTTGCTTCTCCTCTGAGGAAGTATTTTCTCTCTCCTTACACTCGTCCCATATCTGTCCTGCTTTTCTCTGGTTTTTAATGTTCTTACAGAAAACCCAAGTAGAGTTTCACTTAGTATTTTCACACACCTACACCATCTCTCAGTATACCTCTCAGCATAAAAACACCATTTCTTTTCCCTTTAAAATCTTTGTGTTTCAATAGCTAAATAACTTTTTATGATTTCCTTTTATTATTACTATTTAATTTCCTCTGCAAACTTCTAACTCAGTTTGACTTTTGGCAATGTTTACTTCAGCCCTGTGCTTCCTGGCCTCCAAAATGAAGTTTTCTTTGTTGATTAGCTCTTTCCTCCCTTCCAAATAGACACTCTGCTGGGCTGTCTAAGGTGGTTCTCCATCCAGTTCAGTCTGCAGCCCTTCCCCGCAAGTTTTCCTCCTTTCTTGCGATGCAAATTCCAGAGAGCTCCTTGCAGTTTTTATTGAAAAGAAATTCCAGGTCTCCTTCGGTGTAAGTAGTTTTTAACTCTTTGGCCTAATTGGCTTCACTGATCAGTTCTCTTAGCTTCTCAAATCTGTCCTTTTGAAATTGAAAATCTGACTTACTTACTTACTTGTTTTTGTATATGCCTCCATTTCATTTGAAATGAATCAACCCAGTTTGGCTAATGGCTCAGTTTAACTCTGAAACTAATGTTAGTCTTTCCATTGGCCGTAGAAACTTGGATCTGTCCTGTTTAAATGTTCTCCAGGGCTGAGGGTGTAAACACAGTATTACGGGCCATGGTTTCAGCTGGTTTAAATTGCTAAAGCTCCACTGGACTCTGGCCAGTGAAGTGGAGTCTCCCTTGTCTAAGAAGTCAAAGTTTTCATCAGAGTATTTTGGAAGCAACTACAGTCTCTTAAATTACTAAGAAAAGAAATATTTTTGCCATCTTTCCACAGAAGAAACTGCAATAAAATCTATGTTCTCGCACTGTTTATAGTAGCCTCCAAATTAATTTATTGTACCTGTCATAATATATTAGCAATGCTTTCCATGTGCATTACCTCACTGGAGAGCCTCTTCTGTTGTATATAGCAAATGCCATGAAAAGAAATTAATGTGATACAAATAACCTTTGGATTGATTTAACTCCGTATGTCCAGACGCTTCCAGTCCTCCTACGTGCAGTGATTGGAAGTTAGCTTTCAGGCAGCAGCACCAGCAGTAATGAGAGAGGGAGAGAACAGCAGCAGTCTTCAAAATCTCCAGCGAATTAGGCAGAGCCGGCTACAAAGGGGCCAGAGGCTAGTTATCATATTGAAGTTTGACTAAGTGGTAGTACACCGAATTGGACAGGAAGATTACACAGTTTGAGAGTGTTAGATCCTCATCAGTTTTTCCCCTCCATTAAACTGTATCACATTCCTATCATCAGACATGTCTAAAAACAAGCCAGCTGAGAGAAGAGGAGACCAGAGAAATCAAAAGCACTGTAGCTGCACAAGTAAAATGCACCGGTTGCCTCCGAGGGCAAGTCATGTCTTAAGATGAAATAATATATTTCCAGAGGGTAAAGGGTGAAGTTGTTCAATGCAAACTAATAATAACAAAGCCCATAATGGCTTTCTGCCACCCACCAGCCAAGGTGAATATGGTCTGATAGCGTGTTATTACTCATTCAGTAATAATATAGTGTTAGCTGGTGCTGAATAACTGATTGCACTTAACATGCTTTGAAGTATTTGCATGGCTAACTCCAGTGTACTGGGATTTAAACAAACTCAGGTGCGAATTCCAGAGTTCAGCTCTTCTCTTCCTTCCTGCATCTTGTCACTTAGACCTGTGCTAAAATACACAACCACCTTATCACAGGCTGCTCTGTTCATTGTGATAGATAGACTAAGAGAGCAAACGGGTTTTGGTGATTACCTGCCCCATACAGGAACACAGGTCGACAAACATTAGGCTAGGCACAAGCCACTTCATTTCTGACAGGTATTATAGACTACTGAGGAAAGCACACCAACCCTCTTTCTATTTTTAACTCTCTTTTGACACAATGCCCACTTTAGACCGACTGCAAGCTTGACTGCTGGACTCTGCACTGAAGTAGATGAGGAGCACTGACATGTCCCGCATGGCCGGCAGAGCAGGAGGAGGAAGCCTGAGGGAGCAGAGAGGGCAGGAAAATGGGGTAAAGGGTGAGTCGGGCTTAGGCAGCAGCAGCCATTTCTGCAGCGGGTGCCTGCTCATGGTCTTAGCGTGCGTCATGATAACTGCTGCAGCCATGGATGAACTGAAGCTGAGCTGAAGCCAAATGTTAGTGTCGGGAAATACATCTGTTTCCTGCCCACCCTGCAAGTCTTTCCTCTTGTAAGTTCAGTGTTAGGATAGTTCAGTCTTTACTGCTCAGGCCAGCCCTCAGGAACCCCAGATCCTGGAGGCAAGAGAGAAAGTCTGGAGAGAGGAAGACTTTCCCTTGGTGGAGGAGGAGTGGGTTAGAGATCATTTAAGCAAACTTGACACCCACAAATCCATGGGCCCTGATGGGATGCTCCCACGAGTGCTGAGGCAGCTGGCGGACATTATTGCTAAGCCACTCTCCATCATCTTTGAAAGGTCATGGAGAACAGGAGAGGTGAGCCTGAGGACTGGAAGAAAGCCAACGTCACCCCAGTCTTCAAAAAGGGCAAGAAGGAGGACCCAGGGAACTACAGGCCAATCAGCCTCACCTCCATCCCTGGAAAGGTGATGGAGCAGCTCATCCTGGAGGCCATCTCCAAGCATGTGGAGGACAAGAAGGTGATCAGGAGTAGTCAGCATGGCTTCACCAAGGGGAAATCATGCCTAACCAATCTGATAGCCTTCTATGATGGAATGACTGGCTGGGTAGATGAGGGGAGAGCAGTGGATGTTGTCTACCTTGACTTCAGCAAGGCTTTTGACACTGTCTCCCATAGCATCCTCATAGACAAGCTCAGGAAGTGTGGGCTAGATGAGTGGACAGTGAGGTGGATTGAGAACTGGCTGAATGGCAGAGCTCAGAGAGTTGTGATCAGTGGCACAGAGTCTAGTTGGAGGCCTGTAGCTAGCGGTGTCCCCCAGGGGTCAGTACTGGGTCCAGTCTTGTTCAACTTCTTCATCAGTGGCCGGGATGAAGGGACAGAGTGCACCCTCAGCAAGTTTGCTGACGATACAAAACTGGGAGGAGCGGCCGATACACCAGAGGGCTGTGCTGCCATTCAGAGAGACCTGGACAGGCTGGAGAGGTGGGCAGAGAGGAACCTCATGAAGTTCAACAAAGGCAAGTGCAGGGTCCTGCACCTGGGGAGGAATAACCCCCAGCACCAGTACAGGTTGGGGGTTGACCTGCTGGAAAGCAGCTCTGTGGAGAGGGACCTGGGAGTGCTGGTGGACACCAAGTTAAGCATGAGGCAGCAATGTGCCCTTGTGGCCAAGAAGACCAATGGCATCCTGGGGTGCATCAGGAAGAGTGTTGCCAGCAGGTCGAGGGAGGTGATCCTCTCCCTCTACTCAGCCCTGGGGAGGCCACATCTGGAGCACTGCGTCCAGTTCTGGGCTCCCCGGTACAAGAGAGATGTGGCACTACTGGAGCAAGTCCAGCAAAGGGCTACAAAGATGATTAGGGGACTGGAGCGTCTCTCTTATGAGGAAAGACTGAGAGAGCTGGGCCTGTTCAGCCTGGAGAAGAGAAGGCTGAGAGGAGATCTTATCAACATGTACAAGTATCTGAAGGGAGGGTGTCGAGAGGATGGGACCAGACTCTTTTCAGTGGTGCCCAGTTACAGGACGCGAGGCAATGGGCACAAACTGAAACACAGACGCTTCCATCTGAACATGAGGAAAAACTTCTTCACTGTGAGGGTGACAGAGCACTGGAAGAGGTTGCCCAGAGAGGTTGTGGAGTCTCCTTCTCTGGAGATATTCAAAACCTGCCTGGATGCGATCCTGTGCAATGTGCTCTAGGTGACCCTGCTTGAGCAGGGGGGGGTTGGACTAGATGATCTCCAGAGGTCCCTTCCAACCTCAACCATTCTGTGATTCTGTGATTCTGTGATAGTTCAATTCAAACCACTTGGACCTCTCTAATACCACAGCTAAACTCTCAGCCTCCAGTAACCAGCCCATCCCTTCTTATCTTATACTGTCTCCCTGAGATACAGGTCACACATAGTTTTCTAAACCTTGAAAACCCTCAAAATAGTTCTTGATCCTCTATAGTTTGTACATTTCTGAGAGGCACCGCAGAGTACTGTTAGCCTTAAAGAGCAAACAAACAAACCTCACCCTCTTCTTCTTTCTAATGTGCAAAATACTGTTTCCTCTTTGCTCATATGTGCATAAATCCCAGCTCTGTATGCACTAAGACAAAAAATATTATCATAGTTCATATTTGCGTTATATCAGTTGTTTTCCGGGTTTTTTTCAGTGAAGGTGCAGACACCTAAATAGCAAATTTTAGCCTGCTGACGTGGGCTTGCTTTTCTCAGTTACCTTTTGCAGACTCTGTAGAGGTAGCCAGCAGCTATCTCGGGGCCTCTGAGGCCCCCAGAGTGAAAAACCACTGCACTATGCACAGAACTGAGGCTTCGGTGCATTGTGCTTCTGGACACCATTTTTGTAGCAACATATTAGGAAGCTGAATTCTACACAGGTTACCCCTCTGGTTGGGATAAACCCTATTTAAAAGGTGAAAAGGCTATTGTAGTTCAAAGTTAACGTTTTCTTCTTCTAACCAGATGAGACCGTGGGAAAATGGAGAAAGAGATATCACTAGTGTTTATGGAACCTAGATGATTCAGGATGGCAGAAAAGTCTGACAAAAGCTACTGTTTAATGTACTAGGTTTATGAGCTTGGCTACCCAAGATATTTAGGGGGATGTTAGTGTGTAATAGGTGGAAGTGGGAATTTAAAAGCCTAACAGCTATTCCACACTAGAACCCATCTCGTACTCCTTCCCTGTTATGCTGTGTAATTGGCATATAGTTTATGCATAATATAGTTTATGCATATAGTTTATGCATATAGGGAAGCATAGTTTATAGCATGCATATAGTTTAATCCTATGATTTTATACCATTTAGCTTAATTGAGTTGGGAAAGGACAGTAGAAGGTGTTGGAACTAGTACTGTACTGGCTGTTCTGCACCAACTACCATGAGCTTTCCCTGCTGTTTTCAGCCATAAATTCTTCATTTTCCCACACAGGTGCCAGCTGTAGCATCTGAGATACATGCAGCTCTCACGGAGAACCAGCGCAGCTCTCAGGCTGGAGGTTCACCAAGTGACAACAGCTGGACAGTGCCCCCATGAGAGCCTTAGGGTGAGGTTTCACTCCCCGCTCCCAGCTTTGGGAGGCCATGAGCCCACAGGGGTGCCGGGGCTCTTCACGGGGACTGCTGGGGCTCCCAGCTGAGGCTGGGTTGAGGATTTGGCAGCAAGCCCTGGCTGGCCTGCTCTGCTGTGAAGCAGCAGGACTGCCACAGTGCCATGGTCATCTCCTGCCTGCAAGCAACTCCCTGAGCTTCCCTTCCCCTCAAACTCCTGGGGGCTGCTTGTGGTTTGCAAAGATACGAAGATTTTGGTATGCCGCTCATGGGGTAAATAAACAGGCCTGCCTTATTTCTACAGTTTATGCTCAGAAGTAGCTCTTGGAGCATGAACAAGTTCCTACAGCGTAAGGCAGGGTGTGAGCCTGCGGTGCATCAGCTATGCCAGGGAAGCGCTGTGCGCTCTTGCCTGGAGGTTCCCTGCGAAAAACGAGAGGTAGCTCCTCTCACCGGTGACAGGGATGCTTCTCTGCCTTTGTACATCAAAATGCAGGGCCTGAAAGCTATCTGCAGGCTCATCTGGTGGCGCTTGCAGTGTGAAGCCTTGCGATCAGTGTCTGATATCCTTTATTGTCCTTTTCCTGTAGTTTGCTGTGTTGGCAACACGCTGCTTTTGACATGTGTTGTATCGGTGTGAATTTCATTGTGGAAATTTGCAGTTATCAGGACAGATCTTGACTGTTGTCTCAAACTGATATTCCAGCATTTCCTTTAATCAGCTTCTATTGCAGTATAGCTAGAGGGGCTTCCTTAAGAACAAATATTTAGATGCAGGCATTCACACACTTGTAGAACAATTTATCAGTTAAAAATTTGACTTGATATTTTAGGTCTTCCTTCCTCTCAAGAAATGGTATTATGGGTTCTGTAAAATTTGACATGTGCCTGTTCTCACTGTAGGAAACACAATATCTGTGTTTCCACAAGCCAACAGCAAACCAGCTTTCCCTGTATTTCCTTAATGGCTCTGTCTTCATTCTTAGGTCTGAGATACAGTGATAAAAGATTTCTCTTTAAGGATAAACCCTTGGAAAATTTTGACTCTTTCAGCAGAACAGTGTCTGTCAGCATCACAAACAATGTAACTGGAAAGGAAATTGTGCATGTTTTTTATTTCTTTGATACCATTATTAATTCATGCCTCCTTTCCCCCCCCCCCCCCACAAGCACATGATAATGCCTATATAGATCCATAGTTCCTGAACTGGAAACTGCAGCTACTACGGCTGCATTACAACTGCAGCTAAGACTGTGTCATTTGTTAGTACCCTCACCCCACCACCCAAAATGAGCATTGAGCTCATGGCATTGAGGTCAGGTTTGACATCTGACATCACGGTACTTTTTGCTGTGATTGGCCCCTGCTGATTAATCCCACTGCTGCTGATGCGATGTCAGACGCTGGTAAATGAAGGATTCACATTTACTCAGTGTTGTTAATAAGACTTAAGTGAGATCTCAGCTATGGCAGGAGTGGAAGAATTGAGCCCCAGAGTGATTACTGCTCTGCTGGACAATTAGAGAACATGTGTGATCATCTGAGAGCAGTTTACACTCACAGGGCTGTATGAAGATCTCACTCCGGTGTAAATGATGTCTCCTTTGAAGTCAAGGCAATTCCATTAGCAGGGAACAAGAGTGAGATGAGAATCAAACGCCAAAGAGTTGTGATCTTCCTCCTGCTAAGAGGCAAATGCAGGGATTTCATTTTTCAAAGATTGCTGCTGTAGGAGCTGGCACGTTTGCTTTGCATAATTACGTGTGACTCCAGCGATACCCAGGGAAGGGAGTGGTGGTGTTCAGTGCAGCCACACGCACAAGAGCCGAGGGCAGGTGCCTGCAGAGTATTGACAAGAGCATAGTGCTGGCTGGCAGGACAGGGGGTACGCGGCAGCGCGCAGCCACACGCTGACAGCCATTGACACGAAGGGCTCTAGAAATGCAAAGTATCATTGCTCTATGGTTCCCATATCCTTCCTTCTGGGTTGTTCTTTCAGACAGCCCGACAACCCTGACCAAATGCTGGACATGTGCCAAAATATCTAGTTAAAGCAAAGACATTGAATGTGAAAATGAGCAGCATCTTTTCATATTTTATTCATACATGGATTGTCAGAGGAGGGGGAGAAAATGTGTCGCACCAGAACACGCGGGTGAGGATCCAAGGCACAGCAGCGAAGCCTGGGACCCAGCACGCAGAGGTCAGCACGGCGCTGTCTGAACAGCCGCTTTAAAAACCAGCTGGTCAAGGACAGTCAAAAACCTTCCCATCCGTTTCTGACTAGCTAATCTTGAATCCCCCGCACCCTGTTCTAGGATGGACACCTCTTGGCAGGTGTCACACACCCTCCGTTTCACCTCGTGTAGGAGGCAGGGACACGGCAGGCCACGCCAGCATGTTTTCAGGACATTTTAAAATTCTGCTTTAGGAGTTCCCAGTGCCAGATTGTTCTTGCCCCTTTCCTTAGCTGTGATTTCAGGTTTGACAGCTGGGAGATTTGGGGAGACCTTTGTCCATATTTTTTTCTCATTTCTTCTCCCCAGAAACTCAAGCAAACGAGATGCTAAGTACCTCTCCATCATGAGATGGCCGGGGCCAATGTAAACAAGACACAACGGCGTCCTCCACGTCCCGTCCGCCCTCCCGTCGGGGCCGCAATGGCCCTCTGAGGAAGCTCGCAGATATCATGCAACCAGGAAAGCTGTTAGCAACACCATGTGCTCCAGTCTCTGCCTCGCCACAAACAGCTTTTCCCTCAACACTGGCAGCTGATAGGCAGTAGAGCAGCTTCGAGATCGTTCTAGGACTCTCCAGGGCTCAGGCCAAAACAGCCTGTTTTGAGAGTCACGTGGCTATAAAGAGCTGTTTTAATACCCGTTCTTTTCCCTAGGCTTTGCTGGGGGCAAAGACTGTCCTTTACACGTAATTATCTGCTTCCACTGTGCTCTCTCTGGAATTAATACCAGTGCTCTTTATTTCAGTCCAGTAGCGTGATACATGCTAAAAGCAGTTTTTTTTTTTCCAAAGTATACTGTCAAGGTCCTTGTATTTTCTCACTGAGGAACAAAATCGTCGTGCTGATCCCCAGGCCGTAACCAAGCCTCACCAACACACCTGGGGCAGGCACAGGGCACCGCCGTGTACGGTGCGGTGCTGGGGCTGGCGGCCGCGCGTGCGGGGCACCCGCCGGGCTGTGGGCGGCTGGCAGCCGGGCCCCTGGGCTGCACGGCACCCCACGGCATTGGCACCTACCTGCCTTCCCCAATTTTTCCATTTCCAGGTTTTGCCACAAGGAGGGATTGCTGGGCTGGCTGTCACTTTGGCACATTTCCTTGAAGCCTGGCACTGTGTAAATGATTCAAGCACAAGGTATTGATTTACTCCTACTGTCTCCAGCCTGAAATATTAGGCCACTGAAAGGGCTTTCGCTGCACTTGATGATCCCTCAAAAGGAGATCAAAAGGTGATTTTTAAAAACAAAAAAATTAGGAAGGGAAAGGATGACTAGCTGCCAGGGAGGTGGGCAATCCCTTTGTACCCCATCTCCATCCTTATATTCAGACAAATACCTTCTATGGCTCCTAGAGGAAGTGTTGCATTCATTTGCAGAATTCGGCTTTCATTATTCAGGATTTTTATAATACCTGTTTTAAATCTGGAAAATTTGCTGGCTATGAGTCTAGTGACCTGATATGCTACTGAGAGAAGTTTTGCCTTTAGCACAACTGATTTAAGGGTTTCTTTTGACTAACCTGAAGGGGCTCTGAGGCAGCACATTCCCATCCAGCATTTTCACCCTCCCACGTGCAACCTGGATGTCCAGAAGGACGTTGCAGAAAGTCCTGCTTTGTCAGTCAGTTCACTGGCAGGGAGGTTCCCAGGGTCTCTCTCAGCTATTTGGTTTTGCTACTGTTAAGAGTCTTTCTAGCTAATATGAGTGATAATAAAAGCAACACTGGCACTTTTATAAATGGAATGACATTTAAAAAGCCAAATTCGTCATCCAAACTATTTGCAGTAAACTTGATTTCTTCCTAAAATTAAAACATACAGTGCTCTGCAGGTATGCAGATAAAGATGGGACTTTAAAGATATCTACTATGATTGGCTGTAGAGATAATAATGAAGTAATTTCTGGCACTAATGCCATAGTTTTCACTTCGTGAAATATCTATTCTTTTCCTATACTATTAGGAAATATATTCTTTGCCTACATTATTAGAAAAGGCCCAGCAAATACCTAGAGGGAGATCTGCTTCCCGTCCTGAGGAGATCCCAGGAAAGGCCATCACAAATCAGTGACAGAACAGAGGGAAGAAACCCAATCACATTATTGCTTTGTGGCACTGGCTACAGCAGTTTAACATTGGTTGTCTTTTCTCTAAACTCTTTTTGAATAAAATCAGATCTTTTTCACAAACATCACAATTAATTTTCTTCAATGCAAGGTAACACAAATTTCAGGACAGTGTCAAATTACTGTATTGTGATATTTAATATAGATCAGTGGTTCCCAAACTTTCTGGACCAAGGACCAAGATTCTTCCAACGTTACTGAACTTTTTTATCGCTAAACTGCAAAAGCCACAGTTCTGTGAACCAGCTGCAGACCACATATGGCTTTCCTCAAGTCCATGTTTTGGTAACTATTTTTGTTAACTCTACAGCATGGAAAAATCTTTGTTTCTACTTCGTTATTTGAATAAAGGACAATGTTTGCCCACTGTAGAGTGTACTTATCTCATGAGTGTTGTAAAGATTCATTCATTCTTACATTGTACAGCACATTGGAAACTGAGGTGCTATGTGCACATATGAAATATTTGATTACTACCATTATTTGTTACACAGGATAGATTCTGACAATATTTTTAATGGTAGAGCTTAATATATAGTATAATGCAAAAGGTGAGTTAAGGTTCATGAATAACTATGCTACATTCTCTGAGGGTCCATAACCTCAGAATGGGAACTGTAAAAAAACAGAACAGGGAGTACAAATGGAGCAAGTACAGAGCCAGTGTAACCTTTCTTTACAGATATTGTGTGCTGTGGAACACAGTAGGTATTGATTTCCCACCATTATTTTGAGAAGCACGATTTATACTATTTTCTGAAACACTAAGATTATAGATCACTTGGAGCAGCAAACATCCTTGCGCTGTACCTCAGAGTGCCAAAGAGTCCAGCTAGGGTGCCTTCTCCTTGTATGGCTCCCTATGGACCACTGCAAGTCAAACATATCAAATTAGGATAATCAGAATATAGCAAAAATAGCAAATGCTGTAAAATTCTTTCTATAAGGCAACTTTACTGGAACTCATTTTCTAAATCCTCTGTTTAGAGCTGAAGGGCATGAAATATCAATCTCTTTCCCTTAATTTGAAGATTTCAAAGGAAAAGTTATTGCAGTGGCTCAAAGGTTGTAAATATCCCAGCATGAACTTTCCTAGAGAGGTTAAAACACGTAAGGGAGGCTTCATTCCAGAAGGTAACATGGTATTTCTTTTTCCCAGATGGGACACAGGAAAGGATGGCTAATTGCTGTCTTAAAAGCTGTAATTACAGTGAGACTGGGATGTAAAGATTTACCTTGTTCTTAACTTTTCTCAACAACCAGCTAATCACTTAGGGTCAGGATTGACTAACTTTTGCCTTTTGTGTGCAGGAGCAGGCAAACACAGAAAAAATGTTGTCCTTGCATTTATATCCATAGTGGCTGACCACAGCTGAATCTTTGGTATCCCCAAGGTTTGAACACTGCTGGCCCTTAGGATTCTCTAAACACCCAAATCTGTACCATAGCCCAGCCTTTTCTGCATTGACTGTAGGATGTGGTTAGTGGAAATGGTACTATCTAAAAGATGGTTCAGAAGCTCATTTAATACTGCATTAGCAATGTCATCTTTCAATCCTGTGGGAGTGGTGCGGATCCTATGCAAGCTCCTATTTCTATGTAGGGCCATGTCTTGAGGGAAGACACTAGGTCTTCATCAAAGGATTCCATATTTGGATACAGTTATTTTGCTGAAGCCAGTATAAATAAGGTTCCAACTATTAAGTTGTATTACCAGTGTACCTGGAAATTTTCATTTTAACTTGCCATCCTAAATCCCTGTATGGCTGTCTAATTTGCCCAGTTTGGGAAACTGCTGAGCAACCAGCAGCTGACAGGGAATGAATGGCATAATCTGTAGTGCAAAGTCAATCATAACCTTCCAGCTGCAATGCTACAGGGAAAGTACACAAGGACAAACTGTACTAGGGGCTCTTCCACTCTGGGTCAGTATGTAGACAAACTCAGAAAGCTCATCTTCTTCATGGTGCTAGAAATGACAAGCTTCACATTTGGTGTCAGGAGATAGGATAGATAGATAGTCTCAGTGGTGTTTCCCCATCCCAAAAGTCAGGTGACTGATACTATTTACAGGCCAATTTACAGGTCAGCAATGCCATGGTAATGTGCGCTTTAGATACACGGAGAAGTGAGACATGGGTGTGTTTTCCTTTGTTCTATTAATAAACACTGAATAGCTTTGAATTAAATGTTTCTTCATACTGTGCAGCAGTGTCAGGAAAAAGCTATGCTGCTGGCCAACCTTAAACATCAAAGTGAAGGTGTCTTACCTTAATTGGCAGGTAAAACAGACAGCAGGTGACGAGATGCTGCCTGCTTTGAAGATAACAAAGAAAATCATAGCTCTTCATGTTAAGCCAACGCCTTCCACTTTACGTCCTCATGACTGTTTGGTTGAGAAGACAAAAAGGAGAGAAGCCTTCTGCTCTGACAACTAAATCTGAACCATCTCTGTCCTCCTGCCTCTGGAATACATGGAAGATGTTGCCAAAGCACATTCAGTACATGGAGGCAAATTCAGCTTTCCTGCCTTGGGCTTCAGGTTGCCATAAAGGAATAAGCTGTTTGTTTCCCCTAGGATGAGAAACACCGAGTACTTTATGTATTATGACAGCAAGCAATTCTGTACATACTTATGAACACAGAGCTTAATCGAGAGACAACTTTGGTCAATTAAACCTAGAGAGAGCCTTTAAAAATAGCTAAACAAGGCCAAACCCTCTCTATGCAATTTTCAAAAGAATTAACTATCGATACAAAGTATACAAAGTGAGTTAGCCACGGAAAACCTGTGCCTCTTATTTATGTTGGATTTAATTTATCTCACCTCCAAAAAATGCAATCAAAATTCTTTCTACTATTTGGGTATTCAGTTTCAGCTCTTTGCAAGACTGTTATGACTAGCAGGTAAATATTGCAGCTCCCAAGCAGGCTCACACACATCTGAACTATCATAATCCCCAAGGTGGACCTGTTTCAAAGATTGGTAGAAGTTATCTTCAAAGGATAGACAAGGAAGAGCACTGTCTTGAGGCACTGAACAGCACTTTTGCTGGAGGAGCATGCTTAAGACTGCTTTGAAAAACAACCTTTTACTTTTTAAATTCTAGTTATAATCTAGAGAATAACTCAAAATGAAGGTCTTTTAGATTTGTTTTTTCAAGCATAGTTTGTTCCATATCTTGATGCACTTTCACTGCAGAATAATTAGCATAAATTATTGAACAGAAATTTTGGTTGAACATTGTAACATTTTCCAGTTGTGCATGTGCCCCATTAAGGATCTGATTCTGTTCTTGTAAACTCAGGTAAAAACCTAAATTATTACCAGTTCAAATGCATTGTCTTATATTGTGTTCTTACACTGCATATACCCTCACAAGAACTAGGCAGCTTGTGAAGAGATACTCTGGTACCTTGTTACACTGAGTTCAACAGGATAGAAGTAGCTATGTCTATTTTTAAAACAGATCCTGTGGGCAACATATGGAGTACTTCTGAAAATGTTCTTTGATTTTCATTTTGCACAGGACCCTTAGATCCTGCACGCCTGCTCCTCACCTATTAATGCATTGCAGCTCTGGTGGAGAGGTCAGATTGCAAATCCATGTAGATCATTTATGTGCACAGTCTGCAGTGCAGCTAAACCTGCATCAGAGCCTGAAATGACTGACATAAGTAATCACACTGTATCAGACACTGCTGGAAAATTTAAATCAATGTTTTCTAAACTGAAAAGTGTATATTTATTTTGCTTTTTATTTTCCATTACAGATTTGTAATGAATTCCTAACACTTGTTTATTTTAAGTGCTGGCTGGGTTCTTGAGACTGAAATATTCTTTGCAAGCCTGGAATAATGAGAGCAGGAGCACAAAGCCAAAATCTTGCCGATGTCAAGTAGTTTATTTGATTTATAGGAGTTATGTTGCATTTACAGCACACGTAAGAAGACAAGGCTTGCTCCATGGTTACCTAAAACTACCATTGATTTACAGTAGATCTATATGATCAGACCAAAGGTTGTTGTATAAAAGTTATAGTGTAACTCATACTGAAACAAGGTAGAGATTAATGTTTCAAACAGAAGGAAAAGACGTAGCTGATTAAGAGAATGTAACGACCATTTAATCATGATTCTTGCCAGACTGAGACATCCCAAAATAGCATCTTCAGTGATATTTAATCTCTGCTCACTTACTGGATTAACATAACTAAAAAATGAAAGAAAAAGGAAAATAAAATAAGGTTTAGTGGTTCTTTTTAGCAATTAGCACTGTACAATGGCTTGTTTTCTTTGGTAATACCAACCTACCTGAAAGTGAGAATGCACAGCTGTCACCTTTATATAACAGGTTTGGTTTTCAATTTCAGTGAAATGCCTTACGGTTTCTTACACAAAGTTGAACCCTGGGGAATTACATATGACTTCTATACCTAATGGCAGTCCTCTGGGGAGTCTTTTACAATTAGATACATTTTCAAATGAACTCAAGCAAAGAAAAAAAGCAATTTGCTGATATTCTGCATTGCCTTTCTTGAAATAAATGGAACAGATGCCACCTTAGGGTCTGACTTTTATTGATTGCTTTATAAAGAATGCTTTTCTTTTAAAAATACACTCTCTGCACTGGCCTGCTGACCCTGGGAATTTAAACCTTATTATTCCAGTTTAAACACTTGCCAGTGCTTAGACAGTTAACAAAGCTAAAGCCTCTCCCAGCTGAACACCAGATTCCCTGGGGAATCCAATCAGGCTACTTTATTCTGGTCTTTTGAAAGTCAGGTCAAATAGCTGTTTGAATTGTAATGATCTCCATGTGAATTCTGGTTTTGATCGCAATCACTGATATCCTCTTAGCTTCCAGACAGACATACTAATTGCATTTCCTCCGTCATATGCAGTGCAATGCTGCTGTTGAGGTTTCTGAGAATTTTTTACTCACACCTGATCTTTCAATTGGGTAAACAAAACAAACGTGATATCCACAAGCTGTGCTAGTTCTGTCAAACTGATAACTAGTCTCCCACTCCACTTATCAGAAAAGTGAGAAGTTGTGATTGGACAGATGACTAAAAGATACTGTCTACATCCAGAAAACTGCAGTTGGGAAAGACCCTGGAAGGGCTCTGGAGTCATTTCAGTTGCAATTTCCATAGTTATGGTGTAAAGAGCAATGTCACAGAAGGAGTTCAGTATGGTTATAGCAACCCTAGAGATTTTTCTCAACACCCTGTAAGGGTGAGAGAGCACCATCCTTGCCTTTCAGACAGCCAGTCGAGTCATGGAGGACAAGTGGCAAGAGGGCATTCAGACTCTGACACCGTTTACACTTACTAGGTCAAACTTACAGCCTTGAAAAACAGCAGCAATTTATTTAAGTCACTATGGTTATGCCTTCTTCCAGCAAGGTTAAATTTTGTCCACTTCTTCAAAATTATCTAGCTGTTTCTTACAGTATTTCCTTTAGTAGCTGTCACCATGGTACTGTTCTGCTAGATATGAGTCTAATCTTCTCCAAACAATGACAACAGATACATTTCTTTACTCAAGAAATTCTGGAAATTAGCTGTAATTCCAGCAAATATTTTTAAGCGGTAAAAATAGATATACTTTTCCCTTTTTGTCTGTTCAATGAGTTTCTAGACTGCTTAAATCACTTCTGAAATAACTGTTCTGTTGTAGCTTCAAAGAAGTATTTTTACTAGGCCTGTTTGGCTGACTTCTACTCCAACTCCCTAACAATGGTAATACATATCTGCTTTAAATTAAGTAGTTGCTTATATACTTTACTGAAGCAGGTCCTCAATAAGATTGAAGATGGTTAGAAATCTTCTATTGGAGGAAAAAGGTGGTTGTGGAGTTCTCAGGCAAATTTTGAGGAGTACGGAGCAGTTAAGTGGAGGACAGCTGTTCATCCCAATTTTGGTGACACCACCGAGGCCCCCCCCCCACTAGAAACTGGCTCTTAAGAGTAAAGTATTGATCCTTACTGTACGAGGGTCATTTACCACTACTGGGATGTTTGCTGTATTCGTCTACTTGGAAGGAAGGATCACAGAACATACAACAGTTACTCGAAACTGCTGTGCCCAGTAAATACAAAGGTTTGAAAGGCACAAACTTCACTGGTAATGGGATGTCTCCTTTGAGGAGCAGTAGTATCATTTTCCTTGATGTTCTGGAGAAAAATTCCAGACAAGGTTGTAGAGACTTACACTGAGATCACTGAGAGTGTTGATAATAAATATATTTAGGAATGTATATGCTGAATGTTTTCCTAACTCCTGGTGCTGCAATACCTTACTTGGAGTGAATTCGGTGTAATTCAAGAAATGTGGAGATGGAGGGAAAAATATATTATAGTGCTTTGTGGTTTCATTTACAGCAACCTCGTAGATATATAATGTGCTGAAGTCCCATGAGAGCAAAAGCCCCACACAAAAGCTTACCTTGAAGGGCTGGCTAGGACACAGCCAGTGTCTGTTAAATGTCATTTGTGCTGCCAGGATAGAGCAGCCCTGGAACTGGAAGGCCCTGAGTGCTGCAGTCACACCTCCCAGTGCAGTGCAGACATGTCCTACATGTCCTGCAATGGTCAGGAGGCACTGCCTGATGCCTGGCCACTCCTTCAGCTGGCGCCTGGACCCGCTACACCTCCCATTTCAGTCCAGGCCCTGGCCAGGCAGACCATGCAGTTCAGAACACTTAGAGGTCCCCGATTCACTATAACCCATGATGTAAATATAGACAGGATCATAATCTCAGATTTTCTTCTGGGGCTCCTGCAGACTCTCTCTGTCTCCATTTCAACCTACCAAAGGCCTGCAGCTCAGGATTCAAGGGTAGGAGGAATGCAATGCATCCTGCCAGCCATCTGTGGTACAAGCTGTGCCTTGACTCTGCTGGGGTTTTACACAAGCGTTTTACTTATGCCACTGTAAAAAAAAAAAAAAAAAAAAGAGAGAGAGTAAGAAAGAGAAATAAATAGTCCTTTGTCTTTTTAACAGTGTTTAAATGGATTTTAGCTTCCAAGTTCATCAGTCTGGGAGCAACGGAATACTCTGGACGTTCATTTTCTCAGTCATGGGTTTCTGCCCTGAAGATTTTGTTCAAATTAAAGCAACTTCTCCCCCAACCGTTTGTGCTAAATAATAGTGGCAGATGGAGAGAAGAAAAAAATCCGGATTTTTTTGCTTTCAAGGAACCACAAAAGCTAATGAGGTAACGTTAATTGTTGTGAGGCTGTATTTGAAAGAGGTCTCTACACAGCAAGTGCATTACTTCCTCTTTCTCTTGAGGGTGCAGAGAACAAAATATGAAAGAAATGCAGCTGAGTCATTATGTCAGGCGATGATCAAATCAGATATTCTTGTGCAAAATTATACACTGGGTTTGGGGGTAAGGGATAATTTTACTTTTATTTGCTCCTGTTAGAACAGCTAATGCCACTATAAGTGGTGCCTGAGTTAATGGCTCACACTACAAAAACAAAAAAGTTTTTTCAGATGAGATTAATACATTTAAGATCTTTTAAAATATGATTAAGACATCTTCTCAGAGCATCAGTAGCATGAAACCCAGTTTTCTGCCCATTTTTCACTTGGAGCAATTTATCTTTGAGGTGCAGTATTCTAGCCAAACACAGCAGCAAATGTTATTTCGCTGATAAAAACCTTCATTTCAATAACCATTCTGCTGTCTCTGTGTTTTAGTGGTTTTTACTAGGGACCTGTGAGAAGCAGGCCTTTACCTTCTCTAAGGATCAGACAAAATTTGTGACAACTCTGTAAGATACAGTAAATAATTAAGACTGGTGGGCATGGTTAAAGTAGGATTTTCTTCTACATGCCATCATTTGCTGACCTCTTCCGGGCAGGGTGCTTTATAATGGATGAAGCTTTCACCATTAATAAGCATTTTCTCTGTTGTTTCCTAAAGAGCCATTCATTAGATTAACAAAACAACAGTTACGAGCTAATAAAGGTCCTCTCAGCTCAACTTGAGAGAAGGACATGTTAAAGCCTCTAGGCAAAGTGTCATTTAAACTGAAATGTCAGAACTGGCCACAAAGACTTTGACCCGTAATTGTGTCCAGAGAGTTCAAATCGTGAGAGCTTCCAAGGGAGGAGAGGGGAGCAGATTTGCTGGAGCATTCAGTGCCCACAATTAGGATTTTCAAAAGAGCTGCTGGCACCCACCAGCACCCCATTGCTCTCAGTGGGAGCAGAGCACTTGTGAAAAGTGTCCCTCCACCTGCTTTTGAGAATAGGCATTCAAGGTGAATTTGGAGACCTACAGCTAGACTGTCGTTCTCACATGTGCTTGCAGTGGCCCCTGGGGAGCTCCCCAGGGGATCCGGGGAAACCAAATTAAGGATGAGAAAAGAGTAGATCCTTCCTCTGTGTGTGCAACCGCAAAGCATAATGGCCCAGTATGTTTCAATTTCCTGAATGTTAAAGGTTATGTGGCATTTCCTATCATCTGGGGATTTAAACCCTGAGGGTTAAGGCCAACAGTTCCCATGAAATAAGCACTGAATGGAATTTGCATCCAAAATTCAAACCAAATTGAACTTTAGTAATATTTTAGCATACATTAGGCTAATGAGCCTGAAGTACTCCAATGTATAAAATAAATTTCATCATGAAAATGCATCCAGTTCCAGGGTAAAATATGGCACTACAGCAATGCTATATCAGATTTTAGGAAAAACAGTCTTGGACACAAAGGAAAAGAAAGATTGAAAGAAACTGGTGCTCAGTTATAGTTTAGCCTGAGAACTTCCATTTGCACTGAAGGTATCACGCAAAGTCACTAGAAGTAAATAAAACATTCATGTTACATTTAGTGAAAGCTGACATATCCAAAAGTTGTCTTCACTAGCCCTATGCAGATATAACGGTCCAGTCTAAGCTTAAAGAAGAGACACCTATCAAACTATTTCCTGCAGTAAGAAACCTAATCATCATGAAGTCTCCCAAATACCTATGTATTTGCCACTGTTCCTTAAACATGCTGCTTATTTCTGTAAGGCTCTATCACTATATCCATATCTTAAAATGACAATTGGTACAGACACATTAAACTTCACCTCTCCTCTTCATATTTTCTTTACTCTGCTAGCTGGGCTCATGCTTCTCTTGCTGAAGGAGACGTGAATTGTTAAAACTTCTTCTTATGTAATTTGCAGCATGAAAGAAAGATCTGTTCACTGGTTTCTTTCATCATGCTGCTTGCTTTCTCTGAGCTTGCCATGGATAAAACTGGTCAGCCCCACATCAGCCAGCTCTGGACGAGATACAGTCTTTGTGTGCTTTTTGGATGGCATGCAGGGCTGGAGCAATTACAGCTCAGCCCAACGGCAGGCTATTAAAGGAAGAGGCATAACAAATACAAATCATAGTTCATGTGCTTTCCCTTCTCTAATGTTTGCAAGATGTGCCTTGGATAATTTCCTCATTCTCTCTTAGACTAACAGATATTGCACAAAGACCACAGGCGATCGCCTTCTAAAAGGCTTTAAAAATTTCGGTCAGTCTGGCGTCTGCTCTTTATTCCCAGTTTTGTTAATTAGAGTTGTGTCTCAGTAGCTACAGTGGGTATTTAGAATTATGCTCTACAACTTAGCAACCTACTAAGAACATAGATATGTATATTAATACAAAAAAGTTACAGACATTTCTGAGTGCAGATTATTACAAAATTGCAGCAGAGTCAGTTCAAGGATTTGCATTTAACCAAATGCTCTCTAGTTTGTAACAAAGCTTTCTGTGTGGCTATGAATCTTGACGAAACAAACTGTTCAGTCTTGGTGATGATGCGCACTGAAAAGCAAAGCCTAGTACAAAAAAGGCTCATATTTTCCAAGTCTGGCTTTGGAAGTAGTAACCATGGTCATGTGCCAGCATGCTGCAGCTCAGTCCATATGCAGAAGTCTTGACAATGAAAATGTTTGTGTAAAACATCATAATCATAAATATTCTGAGTGTAAAACCAGGTTTGGATGCAGATTTCATTTTCCCCTTAGATTCTTTCCACTTTGAAAGGCTTTGGAAGTTTTCACCGCCATCCACTGTCCCTCTGGTCCCTGCCTCTAACACACACAGACGACTTTCCTAGGATTTGCCTATAATGAAAACGGAGCATATTTTCTGTGGTGTGCCAGATGGTGCTTGTGAAGACTGGCCATACAGGAGGTTCCTAATTAAAGCTTTAAACTTGGGGATGAGAAGCGGCAGGCACAGTCTGCTTGATGCCCCGATAGTAGACATAGAGGCAGGCTGCCTAACGACCTTTTCAAGGGCACCCTCACACTGATCCTTGGGGAGCTCATAATGACAAGAGGCAGTTAATTTAAAGCTAATTGAGAAAACTCTTCCCAGCCTTCACACAATAAAGCAAGGTGTCAGACCTCAGCTGGCATTTGCACCCTGACAGGAGGGAAATGGCCAGAATCAGGCTGCAAAAGCTGCCACCTCATTCTCACTTCAGACAAACAAAGCGTCCTAACCCTTCCATGTTCATGGCTTCAGCAGCACCTCAGCCCATAAATAAGAACTGCCAAGGGGGAGTGCCTGTAGCTAAGAACAGAGATGAATCTTGCAGCTAAATAAAGGCTGCTTCTTTAACAAGAATAATAGCCTTGCAGAGCCGGGGGAGCACGTAAGCGTGGTGCTCTGAACAGCTGCCCACTGGCACAGGCTGATGTCAACTTCCTAAAAAAGGGCCTGCCCCCAGGTAGGTGAGAGGGGCCCCTGAAGCCAGTATCCGGGGAAACTGGGTTACTAGGGCACTATAATTCCCTCATCCCCAGAGAAGTGTTGGGTTTTATCCTGGGCCTGCTGCACTGACACCTTCCCTAGCTTTTATATGGAGCATAGTGTTACATCAAGGACTATAGCTGCTACTGCAAGAAAGTGAATACTTGGTGTTTCAAAGCAATAGAGAAAGAGGGATAGGCACACTAGCTGTCAATGCACGAATAGCATTATATCCTGGAAAACAATGTCAACTGTTCCACTGTAAAGCCATTCCCTGCACTGGGTGGTGCCACAGGCAGCTGGAGGGGAGAAGATCCCAGCAGAAAGCACAGCATCTGCAGAGCCGTGAGTGCTCAGAAGGTTTTGGCCACCCAGGCATCGCTCACAACTGCTGCTTTGCCTCACTGCAGAGCAGGTAGATGGCTGTCGACTGCAGCTCTTAACCTGCATCGCTGACAGGTCTTAGGACACTGAATAAGTCGGTCCTGCTCTTCTGCACCACTGTACTCCTAAGCTTCAGGGGGACCCGTACTCCTCAGCCTCCCCCACAGGGATCAGCTTCTCTCCTTTGTTGAGCCTTCACTTGTGTCTCCATGTTCCTCCTCCCTTTGACACCCTCTCCTCATACCTACACTGGCTTTCCTGCAAAATTTCTAAGCTCAGCAGAACTTGCTGTGGACTGTTGACCCCACTCTCACCACCACTTTGAACAAACCTTCGGATTTTTTTTAAAATAAGGAATTTTAAAAGATAGTAAAATGCCACTAGAAGAATGTCCACATCCTGCCAAATTGTTGGTTTCCCTGTCCCATATCTGAAAACTGATTTTCCCAAAGGCGTCGACTTTTGGGAGAGGTTTCCCATTGACTCCCAAACATATGCCCAAAATATGAGATAAAAGGGATTTTTGTTACAATTTTAGGAAAGGATGGCAAGATCTGAATTGAATCTCCCCTTCATGCTATGGAAGTCACAACTGCCTTCCCTGTATGTATTTGAGCTAGAGTCATCAGCCCTTACTATAGCAGAGAAGTTGCTCAGTGTAAGTACTTCTTCTTCTGGCTCCTGGTGCAGCTCCTGGTTACAGCAAGCTGATTTAAGAGATGTCCACCTTTCCCTGCCTCCACTCACCCATTGCGATCCCTAAATAACACCTGGTCACATTCTCTGCAGGGCCAATGAAACTGTGTGACTTTGCTCCAAGCCAGGTCGGGGATTCAGGCTGAACCTTGCACCCCTCTTTTTTGCTCATGTGTTTTGGAAAACATAAAATGGAATGACACTTTTAGAGCAAGATTTTCACTCTTTTTAAGGATGCCAAATATTTCTAACTTGTAAATGAGTCTCAACTACTGTATACAGATAAAAGGACTGGAATTGTTAGAACTCTCCTTGCTTTCATTGGCTGCAGATCTGACCCTCTGCTTCCACCTAAGTTATGGTCTGGACACCAAGTGTTTTATAAACTGTGAAGAGTAATCTAAGAAGTAGATGAATATTCACATCCTTATTTTCCCCAGACTCATTCTCTGGCTAATGCTGCAAAGTTATAGAATTATTAGTGTCCTATAAATACATATTACCATAGATATTCCTACATATGCGCACTGTAAAATACGCTATGGCAGATTGTAATCTTTATGAAACTGAGTGAGTGAGAGAAACAGTTTTATTTTTTTTTTAATTTTGGAAATCCTTAAGAACATGTTGAAGAGGATTTGCAATGCTGGTAGGTTCACCAAATTCCTATTCTAACAGAGGAAAGCAAATTAGCCATGAAAGCAATATCACAGACATGAAAAAAAAAACCCTATCTCATCAGAGAGCTGTGGAAATGAACAGCAAACTAATCTGCAGGGCACAGAAAGTGTGAGATTAGTTCAGTAGAACAGGAAGATTTAATTAAAGACATTTACAAACCAAATTGCAAAGCATGTAATACTCTCCTTTTGAAAAGCTTGGGAAAGAGAGCCATTAGCAGAAGGTGGGAAAGAAGGCATGAAGGCTGGGGAATAGTGAGGACTGCCAGTCAGTTGCAGTGTTGAGGGCTGATTGCTCCCCCAAGGAAGGCTGAGGCAAGGTGGAGGCAGTTTGGGGTGGAAAAGGGCAACTGAGGTAAAGGAGCCTGTTCTTACCTGAATTTTAGGTTTATCACTGCCACCATAGGGTCAGCCCAGCTCTCTCAAGGCTAAAGGAAAGCACCCACAAAAGCAAGTGGCAGAATGTATTAGAACAGCATTTGGCTCTATGAAGAAAAAATGATCA
The DNA here is from genome assembly GCF_036417845.1 of Apteryx mantelli. NCBI lineage: Eukaryota > Metazoa > Chordata > Aves > Apterygiformes > Apterygidae > Apteryx > Apteryx mantelli. Next base: position 59,460,829 of record NC_090020.1, read on the forward strand.
AGGATCATATTTCTTTCTAAGCTACAGAAGTGCAAACTCATCGCTTTCAGCCCAATCAAGAACAGTGGTTGTTCCCTACAACATGAGGAACTGATTTGTGCATTTGGAGAGCACGGAAATTAGATGTTAATCTTTCCTAGTCCTCTAGGATCTGATTGTGCAATGATTTGCAATGATGATTTTCCTGAAACTAATGTTATGACAGCATTTCAATGATGTCTATACATGCAATATGCAGGGACACCACAGCATCACTTTGCATAGTTTTGCCAGTAATATTTTACAATGCCAAATTCTGTGGAACGCATTCATTAGCAGGAGCTCAACTGTCTCTTAAAAGGAATGGCACCTTCAGCCCCTGCAGCTGCAAGGCCCCAAGCAAGCACACTGCTACAGGAGTTGAGTGTTCCTCCAAAGTTCCCAAGAGCGAAGGGTCAGCATGTGCCAGGTGAACTACATTTCGGGGTGCAGTCCTTTTTGCATCTTGCCGGCTTTACTAGTTGTTTAGCAGCAGGAATGGCCCATAGGTCATTGCAACTGTGTCCCTTCCAGAATGTTTTTTTTATTTAGCGCCGACAGCATGTGGGGAGCTTGGGGAAGGAGGACACCATTGCCAGTTCTTATGCAGGAAGCACTGTGTGGGGAGCTGGCTTGTGCAAATCCTTCCTTACTTTACAGTGAGTCACTAGCTGAGCTTATTAATTTAGCTCCAATAGTTCTTCAGATGACATTCTATTTCAGGCAGAAAAGAACTATGTAGCTGCTGTATGAGCAAGGAAGGAAATTGCTTGGTGATAGCCAAGATGATAGAAATCTTTTTGGAGCGAAAAGGGATTTCTTTCTTTCTCACAGCTGTTTGTTTGAGCTGTGAAGAACAACTCACTCAGAACAGAGAGCAGAGCATGTAAATGCAGTATCAAGGACACAATGGCTATAGGAAGTGAAATGCTGTATACCTGAGCCAAATTACTGAATGCAAATAAAGGACTGAATAGCTGACTAATGGGGAAATCAGCTGTTTTATTTTTTTCCTCAGGAAAGTAAATTGGATTTCTGTACATTTTCATTTGCCAAGTATATTGGGCCCCAATAATCTTAACTTCCCCAATATGTGAAAGGTTTTGTTCCCAATGTGCTGTGTTATCTTGCTGCCACTGCTTTTAGTTCAATAGATTCTACTCATTTAAGCCTGGCAGATCAAAATGGGCTGTGTTTTGTCTGACTGCCAGAGTTCACCTTAAGCAGATGCTAATAGTGATTGTAAAATGGATGTGCCTGTGTGTATGTGCATGAATGTAAACGAGATCAAGAGGAACAGATATACAGCCAGATCAAAAAATACTGGATCTTTTTGAAAACAACTCAGAAGAAGCCAGAGGGAATTTATACTGATGATTAAAATTTGAGGAGATGGCACATCATGTGTCAAGCAGAGGAAATGTGGAAAGGGAATAAAATTACAGCGTCAATCTCTGTAAGTAGTTGGCACATGTTAGGAGGAGAATTTATGCCAGCCTTGTGGGCACAGTCTGCCCAAAGGGCATCAGGAAATGCTGATTTCCTGCCCTGCAAGTCCCAGCTACTCTGCTACGGCTGGAATCGCGCCCAGGGCAAACTGTGCTGTGCGGGAGGCACCGAGGCAGCAGGCTGTGCTGGACTGGGCATGGTAATACGCACCAAACACTCATTGAAAAAGCATGTTTTGGTGCCGTACTCATCCTCTCCCTCCTCCCCCTGTTCCTGCTCCTTCATTCCGTTTGACACAGTCACCTCCAGCCTCAGGCTCACCTCGCACACATCAAAACAAAATCCCCTTGCAAATAGGTTCAGTTTCAGCAGCTTCGCTGGCTTATATACTTGAAGATGTTTGAATTTCCTGTCAGTTTGGGTGCTGCCAGAAATTTTCTTTGGCTTTTTTTCCTAAACTTGTAATTAAGACAGCATAGTGGTTCTTTGTAAAAAGGCTGCTTTAAGATTCTCAGCAGATGAACAACAGAAATTGTACAGATAGTGCCCTACAGATTTCAGTTCTCCTAAGGTTCATCAAAACCTTCCAGGAATTCAAGCCTACACACTGTCCATATATGACCCCTTTCTATTTCCAGATGCTCTCATGAAAAGTTACAGACAAACAACAAATTATAATCCTATGAATACTGCTATAGGCTTTTTTTGGTAAAACTTTTCCCAGCAATACAAAATTCTTTTTGCTTCTGCTAACGTTTCCATTTATTCTCCGCATATTGCGGGTCAAAAATGAATTCTTTCTAATCAGAGGATATCAACTCAAATATCATACATTGTGTGTTACTTTTGCCCATTGACAGGTAAAAAGATTATTAAAAAGACCAGCATGACACAAAAACATCATTAATAAAAGACTGCCACTTCCTGTCACCAGTAAGATAAAGAGAAATCAGTTGTGCCATCATTATGATGGGAAAAGGAAAGCCATTTCACATTTTGCAGTGGCTGAGAGAGATGCATAGAGAGACATTAATCATTAATCAATATCACAACAAAAGGCTGTGAGACAGGATGGAGCGATGTCTTAAATAAGACTGGAAAACATTTCTGTTCTTCTTCAACATTAGGCAACATTTGGATGAGACTTTGCGCAAGGTGTAGCTTAGAGTTCAGATCTGAGGCTGGACTGAGATTAGGATTTAGTACTGGCAAAATTCCAAAATCTGTACTGTCAGATTTCATCCAAAAATAAAAACACCAGGAAAATCATTGATCTCGTGAGACCCCTGCCATCTTGAGAAGCAGAAAATCTCTTATGCTTTCTTCCATTTTGATCTGTATCTAAATAAGAGTCAAGCAAAAAGATTAAACTGAAGCCATAAAGTCAGGAATTTCTGACTCTGATCCAGGCATATTGTTGTGGAGGGAAATCGTATGGAAAGAGCATTTAAAATCTGGAATTTTGGATTTGCTTTTTAAAAGAAAACTGTGACAACTATGCACTTCAGAACTGTATCTGGATTTCCCCCAAATTAAACTTCTTCTGGCTAGTGTAGATCTATAGTTATGGATCAGAACATTTTTTGAGATTAAAAAGTTGTTTCTTTTTAATAAAAATTGCCTATAATAGTACAAAATGCTGTGTGCATATAGAAGTGCACGTGTTTATGCATATTTATACATATAAAGAATAATACAAATAGACATACAGACATTAATAGCATTTCATATAGAATATTAATTTCAGCCATAATTTCTAGGTAAATTAAGTCTGTTTATAGCACTTTTTAAATATTGACCTTTTTACAGCAAAACTTTTAAATATAGCTGTCAGGATAGTGCATGTAACAGTGAACTGAACAAGGGTGTTGCTGGTTGCTGTGGAGATAAGATTATAGAGGAAGGTCTCAAAAAATTAACACTAAGCTTCTGATGGCTACACAAATATAATCAGTGAGTTGTGGCACAGCCTATATTGCTGTTTATAAATAACTCTGGCTCTTTTTACACATTGTTTCCCACAACTTTTGATTTAGGCAGAACAATAACTTGCACACAGCTAGATAACTGTTTTAGTCAAAAGCTCTGAGAGCAATGTAGTCTCTTAATGACACTCAAACATTAGTTCAGAGATGTTATCATAAAATTAGTTATATTCCCTACAAGACACCCTTAATGTTAATTTTGATGGCTGTCTTATTGATTGCCTACTGAAATCCTTATTGTGTTGGTTTGCCTAGGTCTCCGTTGGGCTCTGTTAGGAGCGCTTTTGCCCCAGGCTAGCTGCCAATCTCCAAGACACTGCACATCAGAAAAGGTCAGAATTACCAAGGGCTGGCTGAGGACATAGAGCCCTGCACTGAACTGAAAGAGCACTTCATTAGGACAAACATAATACGTTTGCTGAATTTCTTTTCATGAGGTAGTTATCTAGCTGATGATTCAGGAGTAAATGCAGGAGACAGGCTGTCTGTTCTAACCTCTCATAGGGATTAGCATTGAAATTTCATGGCTTGACAAAAAAGAGAGAGAGAGAGAGAGAGACTGGCTAGAACAGGCGAAGGCAGAAAACACTGAAAGAGAACGGAGAAACTCATTAGCTGGGTTTTGCTGTCCTCATACCTCTTCGCACCCTCAGCTCACACCTTCTCCCCAGCCACAGTGGCCTCTCCGCAGTGGGCTGAGCCCTGCTGATGGTCCCCCCGGCCCTCGGGTGCGCTTGGCCAGAGACGTGTCGAGCACCGGGCATGGCCACCCCGTGAGACGGGACACGGCAGAACTGAGCCGGCAGAGAGAGCTGGGGGCGCCCAGCGCAGCAAGCGCAGTGCAGGCTCGCCTCTCCGGGGCCTGCTGCGCTCTAGCTTTCTCGGTCTGGAATTAATCTCAAGCTAATAAGCCCTAATTTCTTGCAGGCTTTATTGGTGTGGGCCATTGCTGGGCTAACAGCCTCCTCACCCAAGCTGGCCTTTGGGCAAGCAGCCCCGGCACCTCTGCTTGTGGTGCAGGTGTCTGCCTGCGCTCCCCTCTGCCCAGCCTGGCCGAGGCGCCCCAGCACCTGGCCTCTGCTCTCCCTGCTGGAAAACACCGGCTTTGAGCGCCTCGTGGGGCAGCAATTATCGTGTTTACCCAGGGGTATTTTCACCTGTTTTACACTGAACATCAATACAAGTAATCTATGGCAAATAGCAGAGTGTTATGTCAAAATTTTTTTGGCTTCAGGACCACCCACTATCAATATTAAACTGTCAGTTAAAAAACATGCTATGCTTTATGTCTCAGCGTGTGTGTAGCATCCAGTGTGTGTTCCAGATTACAATTTCAAACAGCTTCTTCAGAAGTAATTCCCATTCTAGCCATGGAAGGATTTCAGTAGCATATCCAACCGTCAGATTACCTCACAGAAAACTTATTTTGACCTTTACATTGTTAAATGAGGGGGAAATGTTTATTTCTTTGCACATATTCTCAGTCCTCTACTTTTCCATTACCAGCATGGATTGGTTTCTACCGTGTGGTGAAGCTTTCTGAATGAGCTGAAGACCACAGGTAACTTGAAAGCCAAGCAGAAGCAGCTGCCTATTTAATTACACAGTCTGCAGGACAAAGGTTAATTAAGAAAGAACCGGCTGAGCAGTGGTTGACTGGCCAGAAGGATCCTCAGTAAACCTGTGGATAATCTCATCATTTCAAGTTGGAAACCAATGTGCGGCGAGCAGTACTGTGAGCTGGATCCCAGCGAGGCCTGACACCACTCCACACCTGCAGGCACTCCTGCTGACACTTGCTGTTGGCAGCCCTTTTCCATGGATCTGGCTATTTGCTGCCTTTTCCTTGGAGATGTTTTCAATCAGGCTTTTAACAAAGACCAGCTTCCCTTCTGGAAAGACATTCCCCAGCTCAGCCAGGGCTTACTAAGCCAATACTGGGTAAAATCTATAGGCTGTTTTGCAGGAAGCTAGGTGAAAAGGTTTGAGCAGCCCTGCCTGGTCTTAATGGTCTCTGAGGCAGCTTGGGAAGGGGCCGTGGGTGAGGTAGGCTTTATTTCGCCAGGGCAAAAATGCCAATGCAGGGAATGGCAGTGGTTTCTGCCTGCGAGGGGCTCCAGGGGACTGCCTCGGGGCGGCAGAGCCGGCCAGGGCAGCCGCGGGGCAGGCGCCGCTCCAAGCAGCTGACGGAGGGGCCGCGAAGCCCGGTGAGGTGCCCCCGCCCTGGCTGTGGGGCCAGGGGGCTGCAAGGAGGGTCCCTCGGGGGAGCGCGCTGGGGGCTCCTCTTCCCCGCAAGGGGAAGGTGCCCTGTGCCAGTGGAGGGGGCCAAGGCAGAAGGGAAGGATTTGCTCGGTGCCAAGGAAGGGAACAAGGGCCCTGTGTGCACGCAGGGACAGGAGAGAACAGGTCACACGTCCTGTGCCAGGAAGTTGTTTTGTCCTCGTCCTGGGGCAGCAAAATTTATTTTTTTCTGTGCTTCTGAGACACTCAAGCCATCCCTGCCACTTCCAGTGAAATATAATTCAGTGACAACAGGATGAGGGTGAGGTCTAGCTATGACAGCAGGACAGTTGAGGGTCATCTTTCTTTTGTAGGTGCTACCCACAGCTGAGGAGTTTATATTGGTCTCATTGGCAGGAAGGTGAGATGAGTTATTTTTGTAGCTATCTAAGCAAAAGAGAAAAGGACAGCTCCTACTTTGTTGCCCTTCCCTAGTATGCAGTGGTCATAATGAACAACACGGATTTTCTATTCAACCTTATATTTTTGAACTTTGACTTTCATTTCATTTTGTATGGAGAGTCCCTGCAGCTCATTTTTCTCTTTACTATTGTGGCAATTTTTCTAAAATTAAAATATTAATTGAAATCTGAATTAGAATCTGATTGCAATCTAAATTGAATAGAGGAGCTGTGACTTTCCAGTTTTCTGCAATCATAAAATTACATGGCTGAGAGAGCTAAATCTAAATGTGTGTTTTTTTAAAAAAAATCTCTTCCTGCTTCTGCACTTGCTTTTGTATTCTAATAAGCCCAAACTCAGGAGGCATTTCTAATCAAATAGCTAGAATTTCATGTCTGATTATGGATGCATATTTGTAAGAAGAAATAATCTGGGAAACAACTGGGGTTGGAGGAGCATTTCTAAATGATATGTATCTAATTTCTCCCAGTTGATAGCATTTTCAGCATTTCTTGGCTCTATTAGATTTGTATTCAGTGCACAGCTTTAAATGCTAGCGGCCTGAGAGAATGTGTTACTGTTCCTACAGCAGAGCAATAAAAATGTCAGCAATGGGTTTGATATTCAGTACTATAAACTGTACTTGGTGTGGAAGCCCCAGAGACACTGGGTTTGTTCCAGGCACTGATTCAGTGAATCACTTGGTCTCCTGCCTAATTTTAGGCACACAAGTAGTCCCACTAAAATTATGGAAAATATGCTGGAGAAAATACATAGAAAGGCCTTCAGGAGTCTGAGGACTCATTTTTAAGCAGCTGATGGATTTTGTAAGGTGTAAAAGGCAGTCACGTTGCAAAGGCTCCCTTCTGCATGGCTGGAGTTTTATAGCCTGATTCTGGACAGAGTCATGCTGGGGACAAAGCTCCTCTTGATTTTAATGATAGAGGATGAGAGTTTAGGTCCTGATCCAAAGTTCTTGGGAAAACGGTTTTATTGGCTTCAGCTGGTGGACCAAGACTAATCCTCTTTTGCTTCAGTCATTTAACTGAGGTGTCTATTTGGGGGGTTTAGCCACTCTTGACTTTGTCTCTGAGCAATGGAGCTGGTGAGATGGGCACCTCTGCAGGCCAATGAAGGCTGCAGTTGAGATCACACCCCTTCGGTCACTGCTTGTCTCTCCTCACTGCTGGGATGTCTGGGCAGACTGTGTGCCTTCCCCAGGCACCTCTGTTTATCAGGACAGCTCCAGGCTGTGAGTGGATCTTGCATGCAATTCAGCAACTTCACTTGCAGTTGGGTCAGTAGGGGTTCAGGGACTTTGGCAATTTAAAAGAGATGTTCAGTGTCCTTCTGGAAGAAGCTATGCATGATTTCTGTAGAAGGGTACAATGAGGATTACTCAAACAAACTCTTTAGTAATTTTTGAGCTATCAGCTCTGGAAATTGTCATTGCCTACAAACAACAGAAGAACTGTTATTTGTATGCAAATTTGCATAGAAAGCACTGTTAGAGTAATTTCTTTCCTGAGCAAACTTGTTGGTGGTCACAGACTTTGGCCTGCCCCAATTGCTGTTCCATACGGCTCTAAATTGGCTGCTTTAGGCAAAGGTCATATTGTGGTATCAATTACTTGCTACTACCTGGAAAATTTAATTTCATGCCCTGCAGTAGGTCTGCTTTCTTCTCTACTATGATTGGCAACTGTTTCCCTGTTGGTAACTGGAATAGCTCATTTACTTGAAGTGATTAAAACCCAGAAGCACACTGATTTGGAAGGGCAGCTTCAGGGTGCTAAGCATAACCCAGAGAGCTCTTGCACAAATGCATTTGGATGAACAGAACAAAAGCTATTTCTTGCCCTTTATAAAACCTCTTGAGAAAATGTATTGTTTACGAAATGTGTCACATCAGTCCGCTCCTTGTCATCCATTTGGTGCTTAGCTAACATACTGTGTTTGTCTCCTGCAGGTTAATAGTACAAAATGAAAACTGGGGGAAATTAGCGGGCTAAGAAAGTGTCCAATCAGTTGTCAAATCTCTTCTCTCTCTTAGAAGCCTCTTAGGAGCTTCTTAAACAGCTGGTTTGTATTTTACAAGATCCAGAAAGCTAGGCCTTCATTTATTCTCAGAAATTGTTTCCTTCCCAAAGGATATATTATGTCATTGATTTTAAAGTGGAACTACTAATCAAAGTAATGGGGTATTTCTGCTTGAAAATGGTTTACGCAATATGGGCAGTGACAAGGATTAAAAAAAAGGTGCACAGGAGTGAACCTGATCCTTCTCCACTTGACCAGAAGATTTTGGTTTATGTTTCTCCTGATGTGTTTTCATGACATACAAGGAACTATTCCAGCCCCATGAGGAGCAAGGATTTGAGAGATCTGTGAAGATCCATAATAAGGAACTACTAATTATTGTTTGGGTGAAGAGAGGCTTATTTAAAAATAATTAGCAGTTACTATGACAGTAGACTTTCACTAATTCAAGTTCTCTGGGTCTCTCTCAGAGTTCAGATCAGAGTAAGTTCAAACAATTGCAGTGTGGTGGCTGAACGGAAGTCTGCAGCCTGCAGGTGCGCTACAGGGGCCTTCCACAGAGAACAAGTATTTTGGCATAATACAAAGCAAATTAGACATTATTTGAAAAGTATTTATGCCAGGCACAAATACTCCTGTGGTGGTAGCAGGATGAGAAGCATTTGATATGGCAACAAGTTAGCGCCTGCCTAACCAAACTGTATGGGTTACTGAGTTCTAGGATCAAGTGTTTCTTTACTAGCAGCCAGAAGGTTTAGCTTCTGCTCACCTTTGAATTCAGACCAAAGTGTCTAATTTAATTTTCCATGCATGTTTGAGTCCCGCCTGCATGCACTGCTGCCAATGTGTTCCATGTTGTGCTACAGGTAGAGTTTACTCAGTAGTGGATATATGCCTGTCACAGCAAGTTTACAACACAGAGATCTGCTCTAAAGCTCCTGGAAGCCGCTAAAACACTTATCAAGCCCTGGATCAGAACCTGGGAGTCCAGACTAAATTTTCTTTTTGAAACTCCTTCGGTAAAAAGCACCACAGAGAAAGGAATGAATAAGGAGTGCAACTCTACACATTACCTCTTTTCTCTTCTGAAGAGTGTACCGCTCCAAAGAGCAGCCAAGTTGCTAGGACCAGATGCTGAAGCTCTCCAGTGGGAAGATAAGTGGTTTTTGGAGGCAAGTGATGATCACCTTTCACTTCATAAGACTGCATCCTCATCTGTTGTAAATCTCCAGCGGAACTAGTGACAGCTAGGCCTGCACAATCCTTTGACAAGTCTGGATACTTATTTTGCAGCCTACCTCTATGAGACTTAACTCTGGGCTTTGTAAGCCTGGCCCAGCATTGTCACCTCCAGTTGCAGCCATGTAGTAGCAGCTCTAGGGCACTTGATGAAACGAGTAGCTAAAGCTTCATATTTCCTTCTCTGCCCAGAGGTTACATTAAACAGGCAGACTCAGTGGCCATGTCCTAGCAAGTCTGTGTTCTGCCTTTGGTCCTGTCCACTCATGCTTCCAGACAGAGGGCATAAAAGCATGCATATTGCCCCATCAGCCTTCCTGGCCGTTCACAGGAAGAAAGAGCCTGCTTTGGATTTAGCATCTCTCCAAGACAGGAGAATCTAGGCCTGATGATCAAGTACTTTCATAACACTCAAGGCAAAAAACAACAACTGTGAATAAAGTGGTAAACTAAATGCAAAGACATATGCTTGTCCTTTTAAAAGCAATGAGATATTTCACATGTTTGAAAGCACATATGCATTTATGCGCTTTGTTGGATGTCAGCCTGAATTCACCTTTTGCCTATCCCTCCTTTTTTTTTTTTTTTTTAACTTCTTAACAAGATTGTAAATATGTCTGGCACTCATGTATTACAAATAGTTTTACCTAGGATAATACCTAAATATTGGCCACTAAAACACTGAGTTGCCAGAGCCAGGCTTTGCTAGTAGGAATGTAAGTAGTTGCTAGTGGTTTGGTACTGCAATATCATAGACTGCCTGGAACAAATTTGCAGGTCTCAGAGAAGTGCCATAGTTCTGGCCCCAAGAAGGCAAGGCAATTGTCCCTCCCCTCTCCTTTTGGTGAGGGACAGTAGGCCACCCTCCTGGCACTACCAGGAGTTATTCTCATCCAGTAATGTTTGTCATTTCTTATTGCTTTGCAGTTAGCGCGCAGTTGCAAAGTAACAGCTCAGGCAACGCTAGAGCACTACCACTCACAGTGCAGTTTCGCAATGTTACCACTCATGCTCAGTCACTTTCAAATTGTGAAGCACCCCTTGTGCTGCCTAAACTGCACGCTACCAGAGTGCAGTGTCCAGTGACTTAGCTACACCATCTCAAAAAATAATGGGATGAATAATGATGTAATTTGAGCACAATGTGTTAAACTACATTAATTTACTGTAAATGGTCAAAGAACAGAGAGATAAAGCAGGTCCTAAAGTGCACTTGGCTTTTAAAATTTTGGTGCAGCATGTGCCACATCTCGTTAAAGATTTAAAGAAACAGATTCTTTTTGTTTTCTCTGTAGAATGAAATCACTCAGACATCTTGCAAAGTGTAACACTCAACTTCTCTAACATTTCATAAATGTCACCAATGCAAATTCCTGCAAACCTGTGGGCATCTGCTGCTCACTCCTTCATGTTTCTAATCATCTTAACTTTTATACTGGTTATTAGGGAAACCTCCAACAAAACTCTAGTTAGTGAGCCTCTTTGAAAGAATCCAAACATGAACTATAAATTCAGCACTTTTTCACTGTTGAGAATTTCCAGTATCATAAATTCATAAATTCACATCTGGAAATGGGTTCTTCAGAGTTCATTGCTTATTCCTCTAAGGATGGCAGTGGCATAGTGGGGAATTAGGCGCTCAGTAGGAGATAAGCACCCAATTCACTTTTGTCTCACTGATGCCTCTTTGATGAAAAGAACTGAGATAGCAGGCCTTATCACATGCACTCTGTTAGGATACTCTATGTGCTCCCAGTTATCTTTAACATCCTAAGAAGGACTTCAAGTGGAAAATGAATTCTGGAGTTTTGAGTCTGTATCTTTGAATTGTACATCCTGAATATTTAGAGAAGAATGAGGATTGTGCTCGTTTTCAGTGGAAGGCAGTACTTTAATGACTTCTTTCAATTCTAGTCCTGTTCAGAGTCTCCTAACTTAAGAGCAGGTATTGACAGACATCCAGCGGTTTTATTTTTTCCAGTCCTCCTTTCGCTCTATCTTTTTGTCCCCTCTTTCTAGCTGGAAGTCAAGACCCACAGCTGGAAGAAATAAAATGGCTATATTGCAGTGCTTTAAAATTAGCATGGTTCAGTTTCAGCTCAGAACTAATAGGGCTCTCTGCAGAAGACACTGAAGCTCGCGCTCTGTGCGTCTGTCTCTCTTCTAATGGAAAGAACATAAGCAGCTGCCATCTGAAAAAAAAGTCAGAAAAATCCACCACCTACCTCTTCCCTGCACTCAGCAACTAGTGTTCATCCTAGCACAGTAATGAAAGACAATTCCATCCCATCAGCATCACATTATCAAGTAGCTTCAGGTTGTCTTTAATCACCTTATTATTTTTCTCTTTCAAAGTTTAGGCTAAATGATTTAACAATACCCATGTGATTTCCCCATAAAGAATGTGGAATTGGTGTCCATATGCTGTAAGTTAGGACACACAAGAATGGGAAAATTGAATATACTTGTTCCACTGCAGCAATAACAACAACCTCCCTTCCCCCCTTTCCCCTGCCCCTCGCCAAACCTCCTTCTCCAAAACCACACAACCATATGGCCAGGGTAATAAAACATCAAGGCCTCAGTCACAATAGCAATCCCAATAAAAAAGCCAAGGTAGGAGCCTTCACAAGGCTTAACCGCCATTTACAGCGGATCCCTGGAGTGTCTAGCTCTGCAGCTTTTAAACACTGCTCATATCCCCCATAAAAAATGTTTCCTATTTAAATAATAAAAAATTTACTGCATGAACATCCTTCTCCCACACCCCTGAATTACATGCCTCCAGGGAAAAAAACACCAGTTGGACTGGGTAAAACACCTGCCTTATTAATACCATACATCAAGAAACAACACTGAAGAACCTGATAGCAAGCAAACGCAAGGCCCCTCTTTGTAGCTGAAAGAGTCCCTGCTGGGCCAAGCAGCCTTCATCTGGGAGAAAAAGGTTCTTCTCCCTCAAAATGATGCCTTTTCTCTGCCTTCTGCCATAGGGTAGCACAAGAAACTGGGGGAGCTGCACTGCTCGGAGAGCTGGAGAGCCCCTGACACTTTCTTGTTGCCCACAGCACTAGCTTAAAGCATTGCCTGCTCCGAGGAGGCCCCTGGCTTACTCTTCTAAGACCAGACCATATGTCTGGTTTGTGCTAAGTCTGGCTAAGCATGTGCTGTGTTTGCCTCAGAGGGTGTTTCAGGCCAACCAGCGTTTTGCACAGCCACAGAAGTCCTCTGTTACTGGTACGCTGATGGAGTCCAATATTCTAGTGATTAAGACGCACAGATGGCTGATACCGCACAAATTCTGGTTTCAGGCTGCCAGCAGTCAAAGGAGGACAATTAGATTTTCAAGGTGTGCTTTGTACCAAGGTAGGCTAGAAGCAGATATTATATTTTAAAAATTAATGAAAGCTAAAAACTATACCCTCATTTTGCAGCTGAAGAAGCTGGGACCATTGAAAGAGCATTTATAGTGCCTGTATTTTAACCTGAGTCTAAGCATAAAGAGAGACCTTCAAAAGTATCAGGAGAAAATCTGTGTTTTTAGATGTCAGTATGAAACTCTGACTCTACTGAGGCTTACTCACCACTGCTTTAAAAGACTAGTAGTCCACTGAAAATACATTTTAACCATCCAACATCTTTTTTCATTGTATCACAGATTATATTGTTCAGTCTACAAAATCCTCTGGAAATCTCTGACATGTTTCAGCAAAAATTTAGCTCTAATTGAAGATTTATTTTGAAAACTTCCAGAGGTGAAATTCACCCGTACAGCTATAATCTTCCCTCTCATTCCGTTTACTGTAAGCAGCTTCAGCTATTTCTGCACTGCAGTAGCATTTGCTGACATTACCATGGGGATGTCATATATTAGGTAGTACTCCAGGCTTTGGTTAGCAATACATGATACATCTTGAAGCAGTTAAATTTCTCATGCCATTTTGGAGTTAAAACCCTGTTTCATTTAAAAAACGGACACCTGGCTGGTAACTTCTCTGGGATAGTGGGTGGCAGGCCAATGCAATTTGAAATGGCCAAGATAGAATAGGAAACCATGAAAAATAGAGCAATTACACTGCAGGTCAAGGTTTGTTATGGGGTGGCATGGTTTCAGTTTGGCACTGAAGCATGGCAACAAGGCCACAAGGCATGTTCATGTATTTTTGTTATCAGCCATTTCCAAGCAGTATTTGAGAAGGGGGAAGGGGAAAATGCAGGAGGCCAATATAGCTAGCTTGAATGGTTAGCTGCTTACAAGGCACTTTTTTTTAAGGAGACTATTGTTAACCTAACTGGAATAAAAACACCCATATAAAACCATGGGAATTGTGTGCTATTTGCCAAATTCTAGATCAAAAGTGCCTGAACTGCTTTATATAATTTTTTGAAAAATAAAGAAATACACATCTGGCCTGACAACCAATCTGCCAAGTTTTAGCCTAATGAACTTTGAAATGAGCCTCCTACTATCAAGCCTCAAGACCCAGGTTTCTAATAGAGGTGCTGGACAGTCATTTATAGGCAAAAGGCACTTGTATAATGACAATGCTCTGTGCTAGCACCTAATTGACAGACTCCTGATACAGAGTGTTCTTTCATGCTAACAAAACTGTCTTTAATTTGTCCCTTGTCATTTATCAGCTGGCACATGAAGTCTGGATGTTAAACTTTTATCACATCAGAACAAGTTACCGTAGCCATAAGTCCAGCTGTGGAACACACATCAACAGCAATCTGTTTACACAGCACAGCTCTTCACTTCCTGTCCCATTCCTTTTGCTTTACGATGCAGACCCAAAGTTGGTTGAAAACCTTCAAAAAGCTTTTGCTGAAGCTGGAGTTTGTTGGAAACACCCTTTTATTTTGTGTTTTCCTGATTGCCAGATGGGAGGAATGCCGATAGTCTAAAAGAAATAAAAGGTTCTTGCTACACTCAGCCCAGAGAGCCAAATGCTCATGAAGAAAGAAGCATTTCTTGCCATGATTAAACTGCAAAGTGTATTAAATAAACCCATTTTACAAATCCCTCATCAATTAAATCTGCTCTTGGAACTATATTTCATGATGAGATGTAGTGTCAGTTATGACAAAAGGTGTTTGGAAAAAGCCAATGACTAGCTGACACTTGCAAAAGACCAACCAGTAAAGAAAACACTTGTGTCCGCCAATTTTCTTTGCAGTCAAGCAGGTGAAGGGGTACACATCCAATCACCCATTTTGTGAATGCCCCTTCTGTGCACCAGCAAACTTGAAAATGTATTTGAATTCTGGCCAAATTCAAGTGAGAAGGTATTTAGGCCTCAGTGCCACTTGATGTGGACCCAAAGGGATGATGGCACATAAGAAATTGCTCTTATTAATTAATTACTCTTATTGCTGCTCCATCATTACTAAGTCTGGAAATGTCTTCCTCCTGGATCTTTCATTACTAAAACTCTTTATACTCTTAGCTAATCATATCCCTACATATAGAGAAGTTAAATTATACTGATTCAGTTTAGACATCTAGTTTAAGTAAAGTCAATAAGGACTTTAGACTCGGCTGATTGTATCCACTAGATTTCCACTGACTCTAAATGAATCCTCAGATCCCCCAAGGGATCCTAGCTCAGATACAGATCTCTGCAGTTGGAGGCATCAATATGAAATGAACTGCATCCAGGTGATCCCCACCACAGCTACTGGTTACAGAATTCTCCATTCTACAGGAGAAATGTAGGAGTGGCTCTTGCTACCTGCCATGGGAGAAGGCTGCTTGTGGAGCACTGCACGGTACTTGTGTTCAGAGGCAGGATCTGTCTGTGACAAACAGACTCACTGGGTACATCCATCCTTCTCAGTGCACTAGCACTGCGGTACTTAACTCCCCAGAGATTCCCACCTTACCTTCTAACAGACCCCTCTGGCTTAGGATGTGAATGCTCACAGACAGAAGGAGGGGCGAACAGGATAATCATGTGCTTTCCTAAAAGCACTGTCCACTGGAAATCATTGCAGTTTGTTTCTGCAGACTATCTAGAGCTTGTTGACAGCATAACACAATGTTGAGTTTGTGTAAGAGAGAAGCCGAGATGAATATACTATAAAGGGAACTAGAATACTACATCTTGGTATGTGTAATGAAGGCCCATCATTTGCATTTTACAGCTACAGCCTTCGCCATCTCTGTGTATAGAGAAGGGTCACAGCTTTGTACATTGATGCTATGGTGTATTCCAGTCAGCGGCCTGCAGGTCAGATCCAGTTCAGAGGATGCTTTCATCCAGCATGCTATCTTGTCCTCAGAGAAAACAGAGAGCAGATATCCAGGCAGTGAATGCATGCAGGTAGAAAAGAGTGGGGAGGCACCCCTCATTCCCAGCCTGGATGACTTGTCAGAGAATGGCTTAGGGATGCTGCTTCTACCTTTTTTACCCATCCAGAAGGAGAAAGGAAGAGAAAAAGTTGTTAGGGAAAGGGGTCCAAAACCTATTATGGTCACCCTGAATACAGTAATGCATTCTTGATGGTGATTTCCAAAGTTTAAAAGTTTTCAGTACAGCTAATTCAATTAAAGAGGTAATGTAATTTAAGCCAGTGGCATTCCTACATGAATTCCTTTTGTTAATCCCTTTTGTTCTTTTCTAAAACATTGTTGCCCCTGATTCAGGGCTTGCACATCCCAGTGCTAACATTCACATTTTTAGATTTATGCTTTTGCCTTTAAATTGGTTTTAAAACCAGCAACACAACTGAGCTCTCTGGGCAGAGGCATATGGGAATATATTTTCCAAAACTCTGTATGGCAGGTAGGTGCACAAATCTTGTTTACACATAATGGGATTTGTGCTCTTTCTCTTCTACACAGAAGACTATGCCCAGTAAATTACACTCAGGCTTTGTTGAGGCAAAATAATTGAGTTTCATCATCAGTTAAAGTGACATCAATGCAACAGCAGGCTAAAGTCAGAAGAATTCAAATCCTTCACTTCTCTTTCCAGAGGATTTTATTTAAATTAAAACTTTCAGTTCCCTTTGTCAAAGCTATAAAGTTGCATGGGCACCAGATTGCCAAATACATGTGTGGCAGAATGCACCAACCCCCCCCCCCCCCGACACATCTCGGGCCCAAAGCATGGTGAAGTACAGCTATCCCCCCCCACACACACAAACACCTTATCTCAGGCCCCAGCTGACCGCAAATAACTGACTGCGCCCAGGGCTGACCAGGAGGAACTAGGTGTTACTGGTTGCAACTGGTGAGGCCAGAAATGGGCATGAGATTAGCAAAAAGGTGTATTTTCCCCAACGCGGCATGAGGTCAGCAAAAAGGTATATTTTCCCCAATACAGCATGAGATCAGCAAAAAAGGTACATCTCCACACCAAATATTGTATGACCATGAGTCAAACTCCGTGCCCATAAATAGCGCTGCAGCCTAGAACCCATTGAGCTCTCCTGCACGGCAGCAGGCTCTCCCCTTGAGTGGATCTCCCCTTGAGCTGGGATGCCTCTCAAGGTTACTCTCCTGGAGTTAAGAGAACCTCTGACAAGAAACCGTTGGAGTTGTAAGAAACCGAGACTCGGGCACTAACAAATGTGCAGTAAGATTTGCTTGCTATGACTACACTGTATGGCCATCTTCAATAAATCTGTTAACTAATAAACAATAACCTTCTCCCCCCCCCTTCACCCCTGTGACAACATGTGAAAAGAAAAAAGAAAAAAAGAAAAAAGATGTCCTAAAGAGAAGAAGAATTTATTCCTGCTGCAGGTTTTTCTAGCTAATGCATTAATGTCACACAACAACATTTCTTCCTACATACACTGGCCCTCACTGTGCTGAATGGTAATCTTTATGCTGCATCGTTGCTCTGAGTTTTGCTGATTGCAAACTGCTCCTGGGCAAGTCAGCGGGTGCTAATGGGAAACATCCTGCCCTTGTGTCTGGTACACAGTCTTCCTTGTTCTTAACAATCTACAAGTATGGGCTACTTTTAGCATCAGTCACTCAATAGATTTTATGTTTAGATTACAAGAATATTCCTATAAATACCTTAATAGATTTCATAGAAACCTAAAAGGCCATATCTTGTTATATATTGTAGTGGCATCCTACAGTGTCAATTGAGGCTGACCCCAGTGTGCTCCAAGGTTTACCAACAACATCTGTGCTGCTTTCTAGAAGAATTTACTGTCGACTAACACACAAGAGAGGCAGATCCTCAGTAGGTGCAGACTAGGGGGAAGCAGAGCAACGACAATCTGAAAAGCTGCCTCCATAATTTTTTTAAGCATCATGAAAGAGAATGATTTTAAAAAGAGGGCTGGTGAGAGTGGTGATCATTTTTGGAAACACTTATAAACAGTTGCAGCAAGCAGCAGTAACATATTCTTCAAGGGAAAACTGCTCCCATCTTTCAACAAGTATTATTTCCAAATGCACTGAAGTCAAGGACCTGCAATGATGACCATCATTTTCCAGCTAGTGATGGACTAGTGTTTTAGGGGGCCCAGTTAATGCCCACAGAGCCCTGACCTGTTTAAAATCATCTCTGTTCAAAGTACCAGTCAAAATGTCTCCTCAAAAAGGAGACAACCCGCATTGTTAGGGAAATCTTATCCAGAAGGGTCTCAAGTGATCTCTCATTCTTTCAGTGCTCACCTTCTCCAGCCTTCACTCACAACTGGGTTATTCCCATCCTGTGTTGAGTTACATCTGATTCAGACTGGAAGCCATCCATGGTTCAGATCTGCTCTTTTTAAATTATCTGCAAAGCAACATGCACACCTCTGGCTTTTTATCAGCCACAGTTAGACCACTGGATAAACAGACCATCTGGCATTTTAAAGAGTAGCAAGAGATTTAGAGTTGGAAGTACACCATTTGCTTTTAGGCAGTTTCCTGCCTGAACTGCTGCTGATACCAACCTTAAAATTTACAGTGACAGTATTTCACAGCAGAAGGCAGTTATCGGTGCTTTACAGAGCTTTAGGTGGACTTGTGCCAGCCTGCTGTGGAGACACAGACCTCCCTTATGGAACATGCTACGGCTTAGGGCTCCGTTGTCTCAGGATTAACTCTACAGAGACATTGTCCATCCCTTGCTAGGAAGGATCCCAGCATCTTCCTGGTGTGGAGAGGAAGGAACTACACTTCCACCTCCTTCTTGCATCATTTCGGGAGCCTATCTAACACAAGATGCATGTGAGAGTGGTGAATGGGGATGAGCTGTTGATGGGGATAAAGTAAAAGTCTTAGCCTTCTCCTCTCCCACTTATTGAACATGGTGCCGTTCTGTCATGTTTCAAATTTCCTTGAAAAAGTGAGATGTAAGTGTTCACTACTCTGCAAGAATGTACATGGCACTGGAAATACCTGCTTCAGGAAATTCCACCCTGTGTCTATAAAATGAGCATCTCCCAAGATGAACTCTCCATAAATATCTGGAAAATGTCACCATCAACTTACAGTTAAGTCAAGATGTGAACCTTGGCTGACCTGCTTGCGTAGTTTGCTGCAATCCCTCACTTCCTCACAAAGCTGGGTGAATGGTCTGAGAAACCCATGGACCTCTCTGTAAATCATATATCCATTGGGTTGTTTGGGGGATTTGAGGAACAGATTTCAGGAAGTAGGGAGGAATAATGATGCTCTGGGATGTTTCATCATTTTCCATCCGCAAAAGAGTTTACACATGTTGTATGTGACTTCCCCAGTGGATTTGAATTTCCTCCTTCGAAGGAACTGAACTGATGTTTAACTTTTGAGTGATATTAATCAAAACTGTATTTTAAAAGATGGCACTCTGTAATGTGAGAATTGCTATTTCTCCAATAAAGAAATATGTTGTCCATATAAATAACAGTCAGATCTATATGAGAGAAAATCCAATATATATATATTCCTGTCTACAACGTTATTATATCCTTTCATTTTGTCATCTGGCACATCTTCTCTATACTTGCAAGATGTAAATGGCTGGCCTGATTTTAAAGGTGTGGGAAATACAGAAAGATATGCAGGCATCTACATGCTGTGACTCTCTACATGCATTACTGTCAGAAACATATGCACAGATTTAGTCCACGGTTACCTGCTGTTTGCAACCATCCAGGGCTCCAGGTATTCTGATTATTTAAGAAAACAGCTAAACAGCTTTGAGGGTTGTAATAAACTGTGGCATTTTCAGGCATGCATTTGATTAAAACCCAGACAGAGAATGCGAGAGTGTGACGTCTATACTGTCTTGCAGGAAGAGAGGGACAATGCAGAGGGTCTGAACTAACTTTAAATTAATTAGTTTGCAACTGATAATAGCCTTGTCATGGCAGCTCAGACCTCAGTGCAGGCTAATTTACCCTGCTAAAGAGCAATCAAGATGCTTAATAATCATTATATTTACATTCCAAAAGGCTCTCCAAATGATTTGCATCTGATTTAGTATCATTTTGACCAATGGGAGCTTTCCCGCCAACTTCCAGAAGAGCAGAATCTAGCAGTGCAACTGCAACATTGGGGAGGCACTTCTCCCTTCAGCATTCGTAGGTAATTAGGCTCTGCTGCAGCAGTTCCGGCCCTACACCAAGGCAGGATTATCTCTAAGGAACAGCAACTGAGCAGTCCTGCCAAAATCACACATCTGCAGTGCTAGAACTGTCTGGGGCCTCCTCTAGAATTCAGGAGAGAGTAACACATACAATAAATGATGTGGAAAATAACAGATAGATGACAACTGACTACAGAAACATAAAGGGATGCGCTAAAGAAATATCTATCATGTTTCTCACTTAATGAGGTTATAACAAGAAGCAATGGATTTAAGATGCAGTTGGGAAAATTTGTCATTATTACTGGCCAGTACTTACAAAGCTTGATGTTTAATAGTATGCTCCTAAATCTACCTTCAGGTATTTAGAGAAAAATTGTTAAGGTTTTCAGTGGTGGTGAAAAGTTGCCTTTTCTCAAGACCTTTTTTTTTCTGTATCAAGCACAACCAGCCTAGACAGAAAACTTTCCAAAACTTCAAAGCTTTCATCTCCTGCAGAAGTTTTCTCTCTCTTACACTGATAACAAGCCTCAAAATTCTGTCAACATCTGCTTGTACAAATAACTCAAGTCCTTTCTAAACACTTGAGCCAACTTTGTCCTCGGATGCATTCTCATTGCTTCTGTAGTGTTTTCCTAAATGGGAGCATTATCACTTCATGACACATGTTCTGCTCTACCACCAAATGATGCGATGAGATATTGTAAAATTGCAGGCTGTAAAACTCCCTAGGTTATAGAGCTGTATCCTATAACCATGTGTGTACAATTAGTGTGTGCTGCCAGATTGTTAGGAACACTAAGCAAAAGCAAAGGAAAGTTGGATTTTGGACCCAGCTGGGAGATGAATAAGATCCATGGATGTATAAATTAAAAAGACATTCTGAGGTAAAAAAACATGTGAACACAGACCCAGTGTTTTTGTTGAATGTAAACACTGCTGGGAGGCCTTGGCTCCAGATCACACTGAGGAGGAAAGATCTTTATTTGAAGATCTGCTTTTTTTTGCAAAAGGTAGACAAGTCTTTATCTTAAGCTGTGTCCTGCAGAGGTCACACTGCAACCAGGCTGGTAAATGCTTGAGCATGAGGGAAAACCACTTCTTGACTGAAGGGACCCCTTTCGTTATGTTGATACATGGGCTGAATCTAGATTATAACACATACAAAGTAGTTGGTACCATTATCCATGTAAAACTAAGAAACTTATTCTTAACATAAGCTACTAGGAGGGGTTAGTTGCAGAATTTATACAAACAAGAGACTGGAAGGTTAATTTACTTCATAGAAAGTCACATCCTGATACTGTGAAATTGCTCTGCTTCCCTAGTCACTTCTGCTAACCCCCGAAAAAGGAGCCACCACTGCTACATCACCTTCTGGGTGAAGAGGTTGCTATGGACTGAGCACCTGTGCCCCTGTCTTACGCTTCAATTTTCTTTACTTTTGTCTGTGTGTATGCGAGAGTCTTTGAAGGTCATTACCCTTGTTTGATACTTATTCCTTTGTACAAGATTTCAGCAGAAAAAGAAAAAAAAAGGAAAAGGAAAAGGAAAAGAAAAAGAAAAAGAAAAAGAAAAAGAAAGCTGGTGAGAGTAGCGCTTAGAGGATATGCACAATACTTGAAATTTATATTTGAACTCATCTGGGAAGGACTGAAAAGTCATCTTTCTCCCACTCCCACTAGTCTTCTGCTTCCTACGCCTGTACAGAGCAAGTTGAACCTGTGTGACAGCTTTCAGAGGATTTATATAATGACTGTGCTATAAGTGATCTGTGTGCAATTAGTTAAAGCAATGATGGTAGTAACAGCATCTGAAGGGCTCTCAGAAGCAGCCCCCTCCTGCCGCCCGACCCCCCAAAAGGCTGTTTCTCTTTCCACCCCAGACCAAACACCCGACCCCGACGGCACGGCTTCCCGGTGCTCTGGCCGGGTGCAGCCGGCCCACGTGGCAGCAGAAGGAAACCAGCTCCACAGGAAGACCGAGGCCATCTCCCCCGCGAGCTCACAGGGACCGCCTCAGGTCAGCCTCTCTCATCATAACTCACCGCGGCAGACATGTCCTGGTGCTCTTTGGTGGGAGGCCAGTGAGCCACAGCCAAAGCTGCTTGCATGGGGAGGGTCCCAGTGCATTCATCAAACATTTTATATGCCTTCAGATTCCTTGGAAGCTAGCTTTTCTCTTCTGTAAGGCAGAAATTGGAAACCAGGCTCAAATGAAAACAAAAAACTCTTCCCTCTCTCCCCCACCCAACATAAATGCAATTATTTTTATTTTTTTAGATGTTTGGGCCCAGTGCCTGTCTTTCCTTCCCCTCATGCATTCCCTCCCATTGTTTAAATGGGGCCTGTTGTTCTCCACTGTCCCTGGGTTACTGTTTTTGAATGGGAAGTTGCATTGTAGCAGATACAGCTAGAACCGGATGTACTGGAGAGGCTACGTTCCCTCTCCTCCCTTCCTCCCCTGCAAATATGTCCCTGCTGATACCACTTGTGCTTCTTCCCACCGGTATACACAAGCTCCCTGCCTCCACTCTCCCTTTGGAGAAGAGCTGCAAGGGAGCAAACTGTATGCCCTGAGCTGTACTTTGCTGGCAGAAGGTTGTGTATGTAGGAGAAATACTGGATTTTGGGAACTTGGGAGATTGGGGTTAAAGTTCTTGCTCTGCTACAGGCTTCTTGTGTGACTCTGGGCCAGTTATCAAATGGCTTTTCTGAGCTTGAAGATACACATCTGCACTGAGAAAAATGCCTGGTTGGGGTCTTCCGGATAATCTCACCAGGAAACTATCAGTCACTTGAGGGGCTGAAATGCCTTTTTAAAGGTTAGCCTTTAAGTCTCTGTGCTTTGGTTCCTTTTATGAGGACAAATGCAGCAACGGTTGTAAAACCTCAGTCTGTAATGAGGGCCTTGTAAGTAGGAGCAGTCTAGCTTTGTTTCCCTTACATTACTGAGCATGAGTCTGTGGAGAGGGGTGAGAAAGGTAGGAAGTACTTTTTTTGCCATGGACCATGTTGCATTTCCTTGCTGTAAAAGGGCTGATTTGTGTAAAGGGCTGAGGGATTATCCCAAACAGAACAGGGGCTAGTGTCCAGATCTCAAACCTGAGACGCTCCAGCACCTTTGCAGACCCCATTTCAGAATAAATGAGCCACCTAACATGCAAGGTATGTCGTCTCCACCCATCTGACCATACGTCATAGCTGCCAGAGCCAGGCACAGCACCCAGGTACTGCAATACCTAGTGTTTCTCACCATCTGCAGTTATTCCATAATCTGCTGACAAAAAGTGCATCATCTTCCTCCCTCTGTCCACTCAGCATGTAACAGCCTACCTTTCCCAGAAGCTACTGACAGGAGCAAACACTGGTGACCAGGGAAATTAGCAGGAAGTCAAACACTACATACTGACCTTTGAGAAATATGGTGTACAAGCCAGACGGTTTGAATGATTCCTAGCTTTTAGGTAATTCATTTTGCAATTTTGATGTTTAGCTCCTACTAGATAGGTACAAGGAAATCTGAATAACTGAAGTATTCAATAATTTTATATTATTAAAGATAAAAGCAATTCTGTTTGTAGAATTAAACCAGGTTTTATTATTTATAATTACATTTTTATTAAATAAATGAGCACCTGGTTTTAGTATCCTGTTCAGTCTAGCCTTTCATTTTACCAGCCTCATTAACTGATTTGAATAAAGGATCTCTAAAAAAAAAATTTTATTTATAGAGATGAGTACAGACACAGCAAAAAGTTAGAAAAAAGTTAGTTTGGTCTTGAAGTATGAAAATTTACCATCTAAAGCCAACATGAACATATTTACTACAAGCGCAAGGAGGACAAGCAAATGTTTATTGCTTCTGTCAGCACTGATGTGGAGTCTCTTTGGTTATTTCTTTAATCCAAACAGCTTCCTGGTAGATCCAAGATGTGAGGCCTTTCCGTAATGACTTGGCAAGAGAAAGGGTCCAGAACTTCTCTGCAAACACAATTAAGTTGTCAAAGACAAATCCCTTATTTGAATTAAAACTATAAATCTTTCATCTGCACCTACTCTACATCAAATAGCAGGAAAAGAGACCCTCCCATCTAACGGTCTTAATTACCAGAACACTGAAGCCTTTGAGCATGACAGAGCCAGTGATAGCTGACCTTGTGCTCCAGTCCCACACTGGGATCAACTTGATGAATGGGAATCCCTGCCTGAAATATCACAGCAAAAGGAACAGGCCGAGATGGCAAATTAAGTGCCTAACACACTGTTGGGCCTACACAAATACGTAATAATGCCTTTACTTTGATCCTCTTATACTGGAATGAGCAGTATGTTGAAGGTTTCAGTGTAAACAAGTCAAGCTTTGTCTAGCAATAACCAGCCCTTGCCACCTCCCTTCCTACACAAATACAGGAGGGAGCAGACGGAGGTGATGTTTCCCCACTTTAGCACAACGCTGCTGTGAGGTTTGTTGCACTTCGAGGATGCAAAAATAGGCACAGTAGGTTTGATAGGATTTTTACTAATGCTCCAGCATATTTTCTCCGTGGCCCAGTGTAGGCAAGATAACTGCAGATTCACACTGAGAATGGGAGTTAGGAGACTTCATTTTCCTTTTTTCTGTAGTCAGGTGAGTCAGAGGTGGTTGCTGTACCATCTCTTCCCCCAGGGCAGCAATTCCCCTGCTGTGCAATGTGGGTGTTAGCAGCCCTCAGGGCCACTGTAAGTGGTCTGCAGAGGGATTTCCTTTTCAGTTCTAAACATCTTCGGCTCAAGGTTTATGAAGAGCCCTGGTGGTCAATGGGAAGTACTCACAATAGTTTGTTGGTACAAAACTTTGCAAAGGAATGCCTTAAGAGACAGCCACATTGCCTAGGGGCACCTATCTGAAAAAACTACAGTTTAGGATAGGCTGTCACATCGTCTGGTATAATGATGTGATCTCTTTGCCTTTCTAGGACATTTCTGAACCTCTTTCTCCAGTAGCCCTATTGACTACTACTGAACGTTTCCATCTTGACCTTTTTCTCCTTATCTATTAAAGCTCCACAGTGGATTCCCCACCCTTTAATGGATCATGCTGGCTTTACTAATAACTCAGGCATATATAAGATGTCTTGCTGTTTGACTAGTGGTATCAATTATGAAGGAGGAGATGCATATGCCCTGCAGGAGAATCCATCTCAAGTATGGTGTATCAAGTCTATAGTATACAACATTTTGTATGAAAATACACAAAAAATGCCATTTCCTTTTTTTTTTCCCCTCCTCCTGGAAAGGCTCTTCACTGGAAGGATATCAGGCATTTACAGGTTTTGTATCATCAAGCTACAAAAATCTTCTTGTTGAAGAGTTCTGCACCAAGTATTTCCCTGGTAGTGAATTCTTCCAACAATATTTTCATGAGCAAGGTCTAATGTGTGAACACAAAGATTTGTTAGCAGTGACTATACTTATACAGGTAAATCAGCTACCTTTAAATATTACAATCTTATCTTACTAGATATCTATGATAAGTAGAATATACTTTCTCATATTATATATAAACATGTTTCTGTATGTATGCATATGTATGTATATATGTATATATACAGGCATATAAGTGCTTGTCTTTCTACATTTATATTTATTCCATTTCACAAAGAAATAAGTCTGCATTTAGTTTTATTCATGGTAGTGACTATGCTTGCCACAAAAGCAAAGTGAAATTCACTATAAAAGCACATTAAATAAAGGAAAATAAAGAATATTAACCCAGAATAAAAATGATTCACAGACTACTTTGAATCTGCAAGGTTGCCAGATCGCACCCACAGGCATTACCCTCGTGTCAAAGGGAACTATTCAGCATAAGAGCAAAGGCGGGGGGGGGGGGGAGGTGATGGTGAAGTCTGTGATGACAGATCTGTGTCTTTCACGTTTTCCTCAGGAGATGCTCTGTTCATCTGCTGTATGTTTAGGCAGTGGTGGGTGGGGGGTTGTTGGTTGCTCCAGAGCTGTCCTAGGAGGGGCGCATCTCCTGATAGAGTCTACATATCTACAGCCAGGGGTTAAAAGTGCAGGAGTGACTGTGAGATTCAAAGGATATAGCCAGACCTACTTGCTTTGAGGAAAAATGATGTGACTGCGCTTTAGGGCTATAGACAGACCAGTGCTTTCCCCTCCAGTGCAATTAGTGGAGATGCTTCATTAGCTTGACAAGCAAAAGGGTGTGGTGGGAATGCAAAACCCTGATGGGAACCTGGCTTTCCTGAATGCCTGAAAGGCCTGCTGCTGGCTTTATCAGCAGCAGAATTTCCCCCCTTGAGTTTGTACTCTCTTGATACCAAACATGAATAATAAGGATGGGAATGGAGCATACATAACTGCATATTGCCACAGAGGGACACGATCCTCTTAAGAGCAATCCACTTCTGGCAGGAAAATAGTTACTATGGAATTTAAAACAGGAAGTTGTGTAGTTAACTGCACATTTCAGAGCAATACTACAGTAAATATAATGAAAATCCAGCATGAAATAAGTGGCCCAGATCCTCAGCTGATATAAATTAATAGAAACCTAGTTTTCTCTAATGCCCCAGTCAAACAATGCAAGTTTACATGAGCTCAAGAGATTGCTGTGTGCCCTACCCATACAGCATTACCACAACACAAAACCTCCCTTGTGAAGCACTACTGTCTGGGGAGAACATCCCCAAGTCTGTGTGCACTCAATGATGAGGAGGGCTGAGACATCACAGTCAGTCAGTCCCAGTGGTACTTTTGTGCTATGTATTTACTCGAAACTGCTTTGATGACAGGTGCATTATGAATATTTCTAGCATTATGAATATGCATCTGTCCATATTTACAAATATTTGGAGTTGCCAGGTACATAAACCATCATGCATTATGTGCATTTCATGAGGATATAATGGTTCTCCAATGTAAAGGAAATCTCTCTCTAGCTGCAGCTCTGAGCTGTCTAATGTATTTCACACAGTATATAAAATTCTTTCACACAGAATGCCTTGGCTGGTGAATTGCCATCCTTGTTTTCTGCTGGCCTTAGGGAAAAATGCTCGTGCATCTGTAATTATTAAAGGTTATGACTGCTCCATAGCATATGAAAAACAGTAGTGGTGAGTCTGGGCACCGAAAAGTTACACAGAGGATGCAAGAAAAACCTGAAAAGGCTGTGCAAAAAGGGATTGACATTAGTACAAGGGCAGTCTTCACTGCTATTTTGACTTCAGTCTATATGCACTCTTCTTTAGTTTCCATGTGAAAGAATACTATTAAGAAAGAAAATAGAGAAGGGCTAATTTGTTTGTTATTTAAACTCTCCCCTTACCTACACAAGCCCACACATGCTAAGCATTTGTACAGATGCCAAGACTTGAAAATGGGCATCCCTCGAGGGGCAGCACAGATGACCAGGAGGCGGCATTTGCAGGGCTGCAGCACGGCAGCTGCAGAGCCTGCCGCCCCCCACTTCTCCTCACCTCCTCCATGCAGCCGGGCAGGCTGCAAGTGTAAGCCCTGCTTGCGTGTTCCCATCACATGGACTTACACAGTGCAAATAACAGCCTTGTGCTAATCCAGCCTATTTTGACTGAAATGTTCACAGATGGCCTAATGCTATCAGCTCATTTGACAGGCACGAGGGGCCAGTAACTTCGAGCTGGTCTGGGAAAGAGCAGCAAGTAGGTACAAATGGCAGTCTGGTTCAGGCAACACAGCTGCTGTGGAAAGAGACTGTGTGACCACAGCCCGAGATGAAGAGCTCTCAGGAACTTAAAGTCCTTTACTAGAATATTGTAAGAATATTTACTAAAACATTGTATCATAAACCTGAAACATCTGCCAGCACAATGGTACAATTCAGAGTGTTCTATATGAAGCCACCAAAAGGCAGGTAAAGTATACCAAGACCTGCGTGAGCAGCCAAGGTGCACTGTGGTGAGCCAGTCATCAGCAGGATGCAGTCACAGTGCACAGAGCACTGAATGCCAGCAAGAATGGAGTCAAGCCTATGCTGAAGTTTCCTATTCCCTAGAGAAGGGTGAAATGACTCGAATAAAGTTAAAAAAGGAGGGAGACCTTCACAAAAAAATTCAAGCAAACACTTTGGAGGCAGAGGGGTTAAAAATAAACAAATCTTAGTTATCTTTTTCTTCATACTGGCTACAAATGAAATTGGAAACCCAGACACACCACCACAAGGTTATTACTGTGATGTTTCCATTTCCAACAGAAGGTAAAAGCCTTATAGAAGTAGGACTGTATGCACACAATTAAGATACTTATAATTTGGCTGCACATCAGAAAAGCAGTCAAGCTGAACAAGAAAACCTTTTAAGTTTCACTGAGCACTGTATGCTGTTGCATTCAGTGCCCTCAGTAGAGGTTTCATCAGAGTTACATACCTAGCAGAGCAAAGCTCACCTCCTCTCTTCTCTTTCACTGTGAGCATGGTGACACAGGTCAGCAGAAGCTCTGCCTTCCTGCGCTCTCTGGGACATGCTCCCCCCTGACTCCCTGGCAATTACAGCAGGTCAGAGCAGAGTCTGGGGCAAAGTTGTGAATTCAGCACTGAAAGCCCTTTGACTCCAAGCCTTTCTTGGCCTTCTGTTTGATTCCTGATGGAGTTCAGCTGTTCAGAAGGATATTGTCTGTAAACACTATAATTAAATAAATAAATAAAATAAAGAAAATGCACTAATGAGCAAAACACAGCACTGGGTAAGGTTCACTCAGTTACTTCTACAGCCACACCAGATAACTGCAGAAACCGTGCTGGCCAGCAGAAAACTTAGTGAGTGAAGAGAAAATGAAAAGTCACCTGCCTCTGCATTCAGAAACATGAGTTACACTAACAGACTGCTTTGGCCTCTTTTCTTAGTGAGACCCATCTGTTCTGAGGAAGCTGAGAATGTTTCAAGTAAAAGCTTTTGTAATCTCAAATACTCTTTTACACTTTTAGGGCAAAATGTCAGATCTTACTTTAACAGATCTCTGTCCCCCAGAGTCAGAACTTAAGTCCACCTAAAGGACATTAGTCATCTCATACCAAATGCCCATAACTCAGCAATTTCCATCCAAAACAATTGATTAGATGCAATTGGATCCAGGTGGAATGGGCAGATCACATATGATTTCCCTTTTCCATTACTTTTTGCTTATTGAAACTCTTTTAGAAAATAAAATATTATGCAGTACCTGAACAAACCTTCAGCTACAGCTGGTAGTTAGATTTGGGAGTAAATGATAAAAATGTGATACAGTCCTTATTTCAGCAGGTGCTTAGAAACTATTTCAAGAGATATGGCCTTGTATTCTGATCTTTATGTTCCGTGTTTATCTAATTTACAGCGCCATCTATTTAACAGCAATTGGATCTTGGATGCCATCTGAGCAATTTGTCGCTATCTAATCAGAGCACTGTACTCCCAACACTCAAGTCAGTATGCAAACAAGAAGTCTTGCCTGATCTGCAAGAGTAAGTTCAACAGACAATTGCTCCAAGGTGTTCTAGCAGGACATAAAGAGTAAGAAGAATTCTTGACTTTCTTCTTTAGGCAGTGCAGGGATAAATTAATAGGGGAAATTACAAAAGAGGAAAATGAAATACTTTATAAAATTGAAAATCACCAATCCCATTTACTGGTCATCCCCACCGAGGTCTCATATGTCATCTGGCTGGTCTCAGTGGAGTTCGCTCCCAGCTGACACTGCCAAGGGCTACAGTAGTGGAGCTCTACAGCAGCTAGGCGCTGCTGATACACAGCCAACACATGGGAAACAGCCTTTAATGTTAGCAGGAATCCAAACACAGGAGCTAAAGCACTCAAGTGCTTCTTGTAAAAGCACAAGGTGTGGACACATGAATGACTCACTACAGGACGAATTAGAAGGTGAACTTAGAGTGTATCTGCTGACCTGCTGTAATTGCTTGTGCATCAGCTCCTACTCCAGGAAAAATGTGAGGGTACATCCTCTTTCACTGACAGATAAGAAACCTGCAGTTACCTGCCTCTTACCATGGGATAAAGGCCCCCGCACTGGCAGTTAGTGTGGCATGTTCTGATGCACTGTTCATGCAGTGACTTTTTACCCCCTCCAACCTGTTCAAGTGGCTGTAGCCACAATCTAGCCATATCCTTGTGCTGAGCCTTCAAGATAATCTTGTCATGTATACTGCAAAGTTACAATTTCCAGGTTTTTTCCCTGCTCAGGTTCTTCTGAATTAACTAATCCATTAACTGGGCATTAATGGTGTAGGGGAGTCCTGGAGATACTAATTAAAGAAGTCATTTATAGACAGTGTCCTACTGGGCACCCCAAGAACTGGGAAATGCTGGTCAGGCAAATTCATTTTGGGTCCCCAGAGGACAGAGGCTAGAGCCCCTTGAGCAAGCAAAGAAACTTTCTTTCTCAACAGGCCGAGAGTTTCCATGGCCTGGGAGAGGGGATCAGGTGGGAGCTGTGCTTTCTGCCGGCCCTTTCAGGCTTTGTCCACCAGCTTCCTAGGGAGCAGTGCTGGCTGGCAGGGAACCACGATGACAGCAAAGAGCACTCCCTGTTCCTGACTCAATCTATTTGACTGCTTTTTGGGTACAGCCCCAGCCCTCATTGCCCAGCTGCTCTCTCACCTGTCTTTTCCCTTTCCTCCGATTGCAAAATGAAGGGAAAAAAAGCTGTAACAGCAAATATTTCCCTGTGAGTGAACACTTTGTGCTGAAACACAGGCTCTTCCTCCTTTGCTGAGCAACAGCTAAACTCACAGCTTCTCCGTGGGTAAGCACATCCCAAAGGATGCTTTTACTTTTTCATTTGGAGTTAAGTATATATTAGCTTAAATTAAAATGACATAATCCAAACAAGGAAAGTATGACTGATTTACGCTAAGTCTCAAGTCACATGAATTGTTGTACGATGCTATCAAATACAGAGGGCCAAGGTGGACTCATCATGTCATCGCAGGACACTGGAAATAGGCTGATGTGAAATCCAAAAATTAGCAGTGAGGAAGTCTTACGCAGAAATTTCTCATGTGTTATATTTCATCTTTAACATGTATCACATGATCTACAAAAGCTCAGCAGGCCCTTAAAATAACATTCAGTCATGAGACAGAAAATTTGTTCTTCTTTAAAACAAGAACATGGATTAGAGTGACCAAGTAACTTGCTAAAAGTTACTTAAAACATTATCCTTGCCCAAACAACTCGTTCCCATATGCACTGTGAGCTAAATCATGAGAGCTCTACCTGGATCCTACGCAAGTCCTTCCTGAAAACTCATCTCAAGATTAATTTAATTACTTGCACAATTAATACCATAATATCACAAAGAAAATTAATATAAATACTCCCAAATGCAGCCACTCTGCTTTTCAGAAACTGAGAAAATCTTTTGCATTCCTACAAAAGACTTGCTTCTCTCCCTGACTGTATAAAAAATCAGGGTCTGGCAGTCCTGGAGGGTATGAGGTCTGAACTGCTCATTGTTGTCCTGAATTTAAGCACTGCAGTAGGTACATAAATCTGCCTGATGCATCATACTAGACTGAATGTCTTCACATCCTGATCTCTTTCTCATCCAGCCACCTCAACTGAGATAGATAAAGAATCTCTAAGCTGATTCTTTTAGTTTCCCTTTTTCTTTTGAGCAAAAGCCTGTCCTTATTTGACAGTGTTGCATTGCTGACAATGCACTTTTTAGGAAGTGTTATTTTCTGTTTTGAGTGAAGATGTCAGGCTCATTTCCAATAGAAGCTCTGATTTCTTTTTTCTGCTCTCCCTCTGACTATTCTAATTAGGTGAATCTCTGTATTTTAGTCACACCTCCTGGTAGGAAGAGCTCTCAGGAGCTGTGCCTCTGGGCTGGGAGTTCCTAGCTCCCCGGTTCATCCCACCAAAATTCTCTGAAGATTTTGCTCTACCTTGTTCACTGCAGGGCAACAGAATTCACTGCTTAATTATTGCTTCCAGGAACAATTTTTTCAGTGCTGTCTAATTCCAATAGTGTATCTGTGGAAGAGCTCCTGCAACTACAAAATATGCAACATGAAGAAAAGAGTGAAAAATAAGCATTAAAGTTTCATCTGAAATGCAAAATGACTTCAACATCATGCTGAGATTTAAGCCTACCACAAAAAGTTTGAAAATGGAAACTACGGTCTTTGGCTCTCTTGCTGAGAATTGGTTGCATCAGGATTGTCTGGCAAAATAAAATATGGAACTGAAGATTCAAGTTTCACATATAACTGTGCTATTATTTATCATTTGGCATTTCATCATATTGTCTTGCCTGAGTGTGAAGGAACAAGGTATATAGTGCAGGAAAGGGTTATATGCATGTGTGTCCTCACAGTCCTATGGAAAGATAGGATTCTCCAGACGTACAGGCATGGATAAATGATTTGCCTAGAAACAAAGTCATTTAAAAGTGATGTACTATAGCAGGATTCAAACTAGGCACACACATGGATTAGAGTGCCAGATTTTTTCCATATGAGCAGTAAGGAAATGTTGTTAAGTCTTTGTATTTTGAAAGAGATAGACTTTCATTGGAGACTGAAGCTGAGATTTGGGAACTCGTGATCATTAAGAGTCTCTCAGTGATCTATCATATGTAGAGCCTGGCTGAGCCAAAACCCTGCTATCAGCTTGAGAGATTCACTTCTGACTGCCTAAAATTCCCACTGCAACTTCAAATGGAGGTCTTGGATATATTTTTGTCTCACATCAATACGACTTCTCAACATATTAGAAAAGAATAAAGAGAAAGAATTTATTGTTCTAAGTATGACCCTTCACATGGGATTAAGATTTCTGGCTTTATATTTGTTCAAACCTCAAACCGGGGAAGTTTCAGAGCTGAAATTCACTATAGATGATGAATCAAAGTTAAAGGTGGCTCAGCTACAAGGTTTTAATTTTATAATAGATTGAGCAAGCCAGTGTGGTAGTTTGGCAAGAATTAGTGTCTTAACACTTTGGAACTGGGAATAATTTGGATCTTGATTCTTTTTAACCCAGATCATCAAATCAGCCCAAATCACAAATAGGAGATGTTGAAGAACAACAAGAATTTTAGAAATGGTCAAGCTGTAAATGGTCTAATTAAAAGTGATAAGATCAGACTGCAACACAAGGAAGAAAAAGTTTCCCAAAATTCAGGAAACCTTCCTTCAGATTCAGATGAAAGCTTTGCATATGTATGACATTTTTTAAAATTCCCTAGCCTGTCCAGCCTGTATAAAATAGTGCCATAAACCTTCTGAAAACTTTGCTCCTTATGTCCAGTAAATCCAGAAATAATGATAGCTCATTTCATAGCACAGCTACTTCTGGTCATAACTCATAAGTGCCAAGAGACATAACACTGCAAAACAGGTGGTAAAAATGTTCAGTGGTCTGTTTTAACTCTTTACAAAACTTCAGTTTCATTTTGAGATAGAGACTAAGAAGTAGAAAATAATCTTATTTGAATTTCATCCCAGAGTACTGTCCTCTGTTGTTCAAAGAGTGCTCTACTTCACATTGGCTACCCTCCACAATTTTTTTTTCATGCTCAAACAGAAAATCTGAAACACCAAAATAATAACTAGATTCTGAGACAGTCAGTCCCCTATCTGAATCTAAAGAGCCAGGGGTCACAGAGCAATGGACTGCTCAGTCAGAAATGAAAGCTGCAGTATTCCCATAGCTCTTTCCAGATGCCTACCTCTTTCATAGAAAACCCTCATGCTGTTGACAGCAGTCTGTTTACAAACAAGTTGTAACCAACGCCTTTGAGGGACAGCTGATATCTGAAGAAGAAATGGATGTCAATTTACCATGCACAAATAAGAAGTTCAAAATAATCAGTAATTGGAAGCTGCCATACTGATATTTAAGCCTTTTCAGGGTTAGATCTATCTTGACCAATAGGACTGAATTACTTCAAATATATGTTTTGGAACTGAGGAGTATGGTAACATAATACTGTGATGATACGTTGATCTATAGATCTAACATACAAGATAATCTTACAATGGAGTCAAATTCATGAGAATATGGTGAGAGTGGAAAATCTATTTTGTTAAAGTGTTTTCTGAATATCTGTGCTGACACTGCCTGTGATCCAGCGGCTGGAGCACTCTACAGAAATAAGTCCCTTTTCCCATGAGTGAGTATTTCTTTACGCAGAGCAGAACCATTCCAACAGAAAAGATCATGGGATCAGCCCCTCCAGGACCCCCTGGCCCAAGGCATGGCCTCCTGAGCGATGGGATACCTGGACCCTAGTTCTGGGTGGGTGTTTGACTCCAAGATCTCTTACACTCTAGCTGGAAGTAGAAGCTGGAGCTTCAAGCTGTCACAACAAAAAGAAATGGGTCAAATTAATCAAAGAGGCCCCCAGTTTATCTTAGAGTTTTGTCAGTTATGTAGTGTCTGATTCATGCTCATGCCAGTTACACTAATTTACTACTGACATCCTTTTTCTAATCAATTTGTATGAGCAACTAATCTAACGCAGATTTCATATACAGGAAATCCCTTTAATTTATATAGGATTAGCTGGAACATAAAATGACCTAGAATGTGGCCCAATGTGTCTTTTACAGCCCTTCTTACAAGCCTTCTTGAATTTTCATGAAATTTAGCAGGCCATGCACTTGCTCACGTAGATGGCATGGAGGATACTCTAGGAATGTATTAGTCACATGGACTCAGGCTTAGGTAGGAATGAAAATGGGGAAAAAAACAGACAAGCAACTGGTGGGACATAGAAGTGAAAGCTAACTTGGCCAAGGTCATATTCTTTCCAACTTTGCTTTTCTCAGAATTTTTAAGCAGTAAAACACCATGAGGAGGGGTATTTGCAAATATTATTTCTAATCTTGTACTCTTAAAGATTTACAAGACAATGAATATCAAGTTTATGTATGGGTATAACACTAACCTTTGTTTATTGCTTGTATCTGAGTCCTTCAGTTCACAGAAACCACAAGATGCATGTACCTAGTTTATTTACACATCATTTATATCACAGTAATGTCAGGACCTGGACCCAGTTTGCCAGGTACTACTTATATGCCTTTACCAAGCAGTCACTTTTCCAAACAACTCATAGTACAAGAAACCATCACAGCATATTTTTCACATTCTGAATATCCATTTTTTTGCAGTGAACTGTCCATATGATGTTTGCATAGGAAAACCAATTTGCCAAGAGAAGTGTGAATAATTTCAAAAAATGGCTGAATTTGATATGGCTTGCAAATAGTTTGTGGACAGAAAGGGAGGTGAAATACATTTTTGTGAAACCATTTTTGCATTCTGCTCCACTTCATGTAGTACTGCATAGCTGCTATCAGAGAGGCAAGCACTGAATGCTAATTTCTAACTAGTGCAAATTACTTTGAAAGTGTTTTTCTAAAAGATTGTATGCTATGATACTTATTGTATTTTCCATTTCTCACTAGGCTGACTTAATTTTACTTCCAGTGAGCTTCAAGCGGTGATTTATGTTACTGTCAGACTTAGGAAACCAATTGCCTCAAACTGAATATCTAAAAACAAAGTGTTGTAAATTCCAAGTGAACGTTTGCAATTGTTTTCTTTTTATTAGCTGCACAAACCTATTTTTCCCCTGGCACACAAATCATTTGTAATGGGCTGCTAAATGTATTTGTTAATGCATTCACCCTCAGCTTAAACAATGATCTTCAGCAAATCCAATAGATGAAGCATTAAAAATAAGCAGAAAAGGCCTTCTATAGCATTGACTTGGGTCTCGTAAAAAACAATTTGGATACTTCAGGCTGGAAACAAGCATTTTGTTACAGAAGCTGATCGTTCCCTGCTGCAATTCATCCTAACAATTTCTTTCAGATGTGTCCTCTCTTGAACATTCTCCTCAATCATATCGCCGCTTCGCGAAGCCCATATTGCCTCCTGAAAGACATTTCTCCCTGAGACACTGTCATGCATTAGGTATCAGGAAACTAGTTGAGACCATGTGCTTTACACATGCTCATAATGATATGCCCCAAGTGTGTCAGGTGGTACCATCTGTGGTGCCTGGAGCAGTGTCTAGGAGGCTGTGACAACTCAATTGCAGGCTGGAGGTTTTGAAAAACACTGGATAATTACTATTCCCTCTTAGGCAAGAAGACTCCTATGTGCAGTGTTAGGAAGGCCACATCTGTTACAACTATTACTAAGTCTCTGCTGATCATCAATATTACAATAAAAATAGTCATCAATCTGGATAAAAATCACAATTTCTTTTCAGTTCCAGCCTGCTGATCTGATCGAGTTGTGAGTAATAAATTGATGCTATGTCAGCCTCTTGCTTTGTGTGCTTTTCTTTGTGCTTCAATTGTTTTTGGAATCTATGCAGGATCCTATTCCAAACAGATACCTGGCAGTAGAACAAGAAGGCAAGAAAGAGAGCTGGAATTGCTCTAGCAGTGAGCATTTGAGTATTTGAGAAGAATACTGAATTCTGAAATTCTAGTTCAAGAAATTTCTTTGAAGCCTCTTCTTTCAACTAAGCTGCTTTTTATTTATCAAAAGACCTTAATTATCAGGCTGATAATGGCTAGTCTGCATTTTTAGAATGTGTATAGGTTGTCATCTAACTCAAAACTGCAGAAGCTTTTGCTTTGTCAAATTAGCTGTGTTTTAACTGTGCAAATTCAATGATGATTTTAATCAGTTTCATTGTATCCTAAGCTAAGTCCTTACTGGCAATTCAAATCTCTGTCTGGGATCTTTTTTAGTTCTAACCACAAAGTTTTGACAAACCAAACAGTAACCATGCCATTTCTTTGCACTTTTTGTCCAGCACTAATATATGGTGACTTGGATATTGCAAGCACTAGAATGACAAGAACCAAATATTCTTACTGTGAAAATTAAAACACTGGATGTGAGAAGATGTATATTTCTTCACAGCGGGTTCAGCTGCCCCTGCATTTTATGTTGAAGCTAGAAGAAATAATAAGAAAGGGAACAAACCTAAGTTTCCAGCCAACAGGAATAAAATCTGAGCTCTTGGGACAGTGAAAGAAGGTGCATCTTGAAATGGCCAATGATGGAAAACATGCAAGGGAACTTACTTGATATGATTTTGCATTGCCTCAAACTGGTAGTTGCTGAAGGAAGGTCTTCAGTGCCATATCAGATATCATAAAATTATGGTTGCTGCAGTGTTCCAAGTTTTGTTTTCTTCATACAGTCTAAAAACAGACAAAACAACAGATAAATATGAAGACAAATTTGTTAACATTGCATTATTGGCAGACAAAAAAAGATCACTTTACATTGGAACGCTGAGCTCCTGCCAACCACCACCATGTGGATAGCTCTGTTTTAGAACTTATTTCTAATGGAAAATAATATATATACTGCATAAAAATAGAAATAATCTGAAGGCGTTTGAAAAGGTTTAGGTTCCATTTTGAGAGTCCCTCTAAAATCAGCCCTGCTGACAGAATTTTGAAAAATGCAACTTGTGTAAAAGTAGTGGCATTAAACTTTTCCATAGTTCTGTATATCTCTGAAGTGTTCTATGAAAAGGAACCACAGTGGAGCAGGTAAATATTATTAATCCTACTTAGACATGGAGAAGCAGATTTATACAAAGAAAAAATGGATCATCCAAGGCCACTCAGAAGACGGTCATATACAAAAAATATTTGGTGGGGTAGGAAGAGACAACATAAGGTAGGAGGGCTGTTTTGGGAAATGTGGGTCTGAGATGGAAAACTAGTTTCAATATGTATAATTAAAAAGGCTGAAAAATATATAAATATGTCCTTACCGTGAAAAAATATTATAGGAATATGATTTTTATGTTGCTGGAAGTATTTAGGGGCAGTGAATATGAGGTGTTAACTGCAGAGACACTCTTTCAGCATGTGGACCTTTCAGAGGTAAGTGTCTGGATATAGAGACCCATGATGCCTCCAAGAAGCCTGACCTTGCCAGGATGCTGATGGTGATCACTGCAGTCAGTAGACTTGGGCTTTGTGACCTCCTATTTAAGCTGGGATCTCAGGGTTTTGCTCAGTTCAGGTAAGACTGATGTTGAAGGAGAGGAAAGACTCTGGCAAGAGCATATGGGTTGTGTGTGTTTGTTCCCTCCCTGCGAGGATGTGGTCCTCTGTTTAGGGAGGAAGACTGTCCACCTTCCAGCTCATAAGACACCTTCTTTGGCATCTTCACTGAATTTCAGTCCTTTTGTGATAGATGATGGCCTTCATGGCAGGGATGCCATGATTATAACACAGGACATCTGGTGCGTCTTTCTCTGGGGTTCTCTGCATTTCCTTAAGTTGCTTTTCTATATCAAGTAACGGACAGGCTTGTGATTTAGAAACACTGACCAAAAAAGATGTTGAGAGAGATTATGCACCAAATGCAGGTGCCTACATGTACAAACAGGAATAAGCTCATCTCCCTGCCTCACAGACACAGGGTAAGATTATGGGTAAGGCTGTCAGGTGGGGACCATGTAAAAGCGTTGCTGTGTGAGTTTTTTCTATGGCTCATACAGACACATGCACACACACAAAAGTGATAAAATGGATGTACTTAAAAGGAAACGTACAGTCCAAAACATGAAGAGCCTGAGCTACTGCCCACTTCTTCCCTGGGATCTTCAGCCAGGAGACTGGAACAGCTCTCTCAGAGCGAGCTGATTGTATGGAGTGAATAATACATCTTATAAATGATTAGATTTTGACTGTTTTGGGTTTTGTTTTCTTCAAGCCACTGAGGGGAAAAAGGAAACAAAAGGCAGATTTTGATTGATCTGGTAAATATGGATGTGGCTGGAGCCAGGAAGAATACATTAGAGAAGTGATTGATGGCCTTGATTATGGTCAGCATAGTGCGAACACTGGCTTTTGCTGTGACTGCAGACTGAAGCTTGCTATTGCCTCTCTTTCTGTCTGGCACTGCTTGTGCTATTTTCTGAACAGGGCCACGGAGACAAACAACAAAAGAATTGTGATCAGGCTGCTTTAGCTAATGGTCAGCTGGCATTTGCACTGTCAAATTCTTCTGTCAGGACCCAACTTTACCGGAGTTCAAAATACATGCTCACATGGTGGGCCCAGATGGCAGTATTTATTTTACCATTTATTTTTCAATTGTTCCAGAAAAAAAAGTCAAGGTTAATTTGTATAGTTTCAAAGGATGATATTTGCTGCTCCAATGTTATTACAAAATTTGATTTGCTTTAAATTTGTTTGCCTTACCATTTCCTTTAGTTTTTCAGTTAGCATGACTCTAATATAGCAGTTTAAAAAGTACCTCCTGAATATATCTGGTCATTTCTCATCATAACTGAATTGCTTGTCTACTGCAGCTCTGTACCATAGGAGTATATTGTTATATGACATGAATTCTCCCGTGGGCATGTCTGGCCAGTCAGCTTGGTGCACTAGAGAATATAGCCTATCTCCTCCGAAGAATGAATATGTCTAACACACGCAACACAGTGCAGGTCACAGACAGGCAGGCTAGATGGGGAAGGGAAAGCACAAAGGTGACAACAGCAAGAACATGTGGTATCAGTAAGGTGCACACAGACATATGGATGGCTCTTTTTGCTGTTTTTCTTCAATCCCTTTTTGTGGGCAAAATGCCAAAATGCCAGGAGGCGGTGAGGACAGCAAAAGAAGGGGAAGAGGGGACGCAGACTTTTGTGGGAAAAGGGAGACCACCAGCATGACTGAGTGGAAATAACAAGGTAGAGAAACCAGGTTAGATTTTGGGAGAGGAACTGCACAACAGAAGGTCTTCCAGACTAGGACATTAGACTTCTTTAGACAGCAATAAGGAAACAGGCCAACATCCAGAGAGGCAGATGTCATGGCCAGAATAAGAAAGATGACTTTGGCAGCAACATCCCCAGTGAAGGGAGAAAGCAGCCCTGCAACGAAGACAGCAGTAGCTGAGGAGGGACGTGATTAAGTGTGTGTGAGGCAAGGCTAGATGGCTGAAATGCTGTAGCAGGTGTGGCTCATGTACTCCATCCTGCACACAGGAGGTGGGTTGGGAGTCCACAGAAAAGGAATGAACTCAGTAGGGTAAGGACAGTCAAACACACTGTGGGAGGCTTACACTAGCCCTTGCTAGTGTAAGCATTGTATTGCTTTGTGCTATTGCTTTTGCTGTCTGTGAAGGCCAGCCACCGGGAAGGAGTCATTTGAGATATATACCAGACTGGGCACACTTCACCAAGCACTGTGTAGAGGCTCAGCTCATTCACTAGACTTGTCCGCTGCATTCATCCTGTTGATGCAATGCCACATTCACTACATTGTTGTGCAGAATAAGCTCCTCATTATTAGTGCAGAACAAGTACAAGTTAACCATGCAGTGGCATAGGCAGTATCTGATATTTGCACGTAATTGCTGTGACCTGATACTTGTGTAACCAGAGGATGAAAATGCTTTGCTTTATCTGAAGTGGATTTTCCATGTAATGACCATATAACTAAATTAGAGATGGATAAACTTGCTGAGATTTAATATGAGCTCATAGCAAAAAAATGTGTTTAAACAAACTTTATGTTCAGATAGGTCTTGACAACCGGCAAAAATGCTATTTCTCATTCTCTGCTAAGATATGATCTCATTACACATGAACAATCACTGCAGCACATGCAGAAAATGGCATAAGAAACCCCCCTTTCAGATATTATCTCTGGTTGTCAAGTGTTAGATGCAAGTCTAACAAGCTTTGATCTAAGTGCCAACCAATTTCATTCTTCCCATTATTTTGGCTGAATAGGGATATTTATTAGGTTTCCTCACACATCTTGCTGTGGCACAAAGGCAATGAATCATTCTTATGCCACAATAACAAAGCTGGACCTTACTCAATCCACCAAGGACCAAAGCTCTGATTCTTGCTCAGCAGGAAAAACTCAGAACGTGTCATTGCTCATAGGAAGGTGTCCAGGGAGGGCCACACCTGAGGGTATTTGTGTAGGTGGTGTTCTGGTTCATGGAGAGGAAGAAACTTTACTTGCTGAGGCTACCAGCATTGCTACCAGGAGTCTGGTTTTGTCGTGGTAGGGAAGAAGATGCAGTGAAACCCAACCTTGTCTTTGGATCACATTTTTATCTGGGTATGGGTCTAACACCTTAAGCAAGTCTGCTCTGTGATCCATGCTGCAGATTCATTACCTGTAGCAGCAGTTTCTACTGCACTGTGCTGGTGATGTATACAGACCTCCCGCTGATGGAAATGAAGGCAGGTGGAGCAATCCAAGCCCACAGGGAGGGAAGAAGAGGGGAGGAGACTGTTACCTGGAGCTTCCCAGGAGGAAGAGCCAGAAATGACTAGTGTATA
Source organism: Apteryx mantelli (assembly GCF_036417845.1). Classification (NCBI taxonomy): domain Eukaryota; kingdom Metazoa; phylum Chordata; class Aves; order Apterygiformes; family Apterygidae; genus Apteryx; species Apteryx mantelli. The sequence goes on from NC_090020.1 coordinate 59,502,118, forward strand.
CCCCAAGACCTTCTTCTGAGAGGTTAGAGGACCTCAGATCAGAACATTATGAACCACCCTAATAACTGAAGAGTCACAAACTCAGCTTCTCTCATGGGCCTCCTGAAATATTTGTGCCTCCTAGAAATTACTTGGTATCTGTAACCCATGACTATATGGGGATACTCCATGACCAGGTTCATTGCTGCAATAAGAATCTTGGAATAAAGTCCTTGGCAGCAAGCACAGTTTCTAACTTTCATTGAATTGGCCTTTAATTTTGGTTTTGTAAAAGCAAGGTGGCTGAGAGTCCAAGTCCAGGACATGCAATATTAACAAACTGACCTTCCCTTACTTGAATCACTGCATTTTTGTTATTCTTCATAGAGCAATGTGATGTCTGAGGGATGGAATGCCAGCCCCAACCTTGAATCTCCCTGCTTTTGTCAGCTTCTGTCAACTGTGTTTCCTTAACATTATTTCAGGATAATTTGGGTATTTAATTCATTTGACTGAAAAATCCTACTAGTCTAGCAGGGCATTTCCCAAGTCATTAGACATATCCATGTGTAAGTTCACATCCATTTGATGTGCCAGCTACAATACACAAAGATAAAGGTTTATTGGAGACTTATCAAATATATTCCATTAGTCAAATTCAAGGCAAAAAAATTCTCAGCCTGTCTCAAGTAGACTTTACAAACAGCACGTACCATGCAGTATTGTTCTCTACCAGGTAGAAAACATCTGATATAAAAAAAACTCATCAGCAAACCATGCAGTTACAGATATTTATTCTCTACCCTGAAGAGATAAAAAAGCAAACGCTTGGGATTTTCAGGACCAGCCCAACTCAGTTTACAATCTCTAGCCTCCACATTTGCACAGTATTTCATGAAGTTTTATCAGTACACTATGACTTAATCAATCTGACCTTTAATAAGAGTCATAAAACTAAAAGTCTGTGAAATTCTTCCACAATTTATCAGCAAGAATCAAATGAAAGAGACAGAATAACAAACTGTAACAGGCCAAATATAGAGGAATCAGACTTTTTTTTTCACCTGGGAAATTCCCCTGGAGGAGGCAGGTTAAAGAATTACAGTCATTGAGGGAAAGACACCATATCTTTCCACATACCTAAGATCTTTCTAAGACCACAGACTAGACACCCTTTTAATATCCTAAGCTTGACAGCAGATCTAATGTCTTCAATACTGAAATATTGTTAAAAAAAAAAAAAACTCTGCAAAAAATAAAAGCAGAAAACTTTACAGCTTACTCATTAATTTTATGAGATATGTCACTTTCCAAAGATCATTGCTTAGGGTTTTGAATGGAGACAAGAAGGAGACTTAATTTTCTCTCATCCATCCTTATCAGACTGTAAGCAGACCTGCCAAGTTTTGGTCACTGAAAGGAGTCAGATTTGAAAAATGTACTCCCTGAGCAATGGTTCAAATTTTCCATTTAAATGTACTGTGAATCTTCAGAGTTTTATGTGAGACTGCTTCAGATTGCAGGAAACCAAAGCCAAAAATGGGGAGACACACTGAAACTCAGTGAGACTTGGCAGTGCATTGACTCTGCTGGGGCAGGAACAAAGGCTCAGCGAACAGCATATGCTATCTATTAAACTTTGTTCTTTGTGTGTGTAGACAGAGAGAGGGAGAGAGTGACAGAGGTAAGAAGTCCAGCTTTCTCTTGATTTCAGACAAAGCTTTTGCCCAGATTATCTGATAGCTAAAGGAGTCTGGAGAGAGCTAGACATTTTGGGGAATCATTTCACAGAACAAAGTTTTAATTTGGTGCTCTTTCTGCTTTGTAGGAAATATATTCATTGACCACAGTCTAAACAACTTCATTTAAAAATACATGAAAGCAAACCCTATTGCAACAATCATCTGCTTTGTTATTGATAAAGAAACCCCTTTTTTTCCAGCTGGGAAATTTGTGTTGTTAGGAGACAGAAGATGTTTCTAATTAAGCAGTTCACCTGCATTCTGGAAATATATGGATAATCTAAGTGGGAATGACGATTCCTCAGATCCTCTGAGGAAAACATAATGGATAGGTGAATTGCTGGAAGAAAGCCATTGAACTCAACAGCACTATAGCCAGGTGCCCAGCAACCATGGAGATTTGACCCAGTGTCCTTTTCTCAGGGACCAAAGGCCTCCAACAGTCAAACAAAAGAATTTAAGATACATGTGAAGAAAGCAAAAAGCAAGTACAGTTTTGAAAAGAAGACCAAAAAACCTGGCCTAGTAGAGGTCAATGGTAAAACCTTCTCTGATTTCAGTAACCTCAGGATTTCACCCTTAATTCCAGAGGTGTAACGCTTAGACAGTGGAGTAGTGTGGCTGGCCTTGGCCTGCCTGAGAAGCCCCAAGGACACCAGTATAGCTGCAACAAAACTGAAGGAGTGGTTGATATATTAGATGGTTGTGCTGCCATTCAGAGGGACCTCAACAGGCTGGAGAAATGGGCTGACAGGAACTTCATGAAGTTCAACAAAGGGAAGAGTGAAGTCCGGCACCTAGGGACGAATTACCCCAGGCACCAGTACAGACTGGGGGTCAACCAGATGGAGAGCAGCTGGGCAGACAAGGAGCTGGGGGTCCTGGTGGACAGGAAGATGAATATGGGCCAGCAATGTGCTCCTGCAGCAAAGAAGACCAACAGCATCCTGGGGCTGCATGAGGAAGAACATTGCAAGCAGGTTGAGGGAGGTGATCCTTCCCCTCTACTCAGCACTGGTGAGACACATGTGGAATGCTGTGTCCAGTTCTGGGCTCCCCAGTACAGGAAGGATTTGGACATACTGGAATGAGTTCAGCAGAGGGCCACAGAAGTGACTGAGGGATTGAAGCATCTGACATCCGAGGAGAGGCTCAGAGAGCTGGAATTCTTCAGCCTGGAGAAGAGAAGGCTCAGGGGGGATTGTACCAAAGAAAATGAAGCCAGACTCTCTCAGTAGTGCACAGTGAAAGGACAAGAGGCAGGAAACTCCTTTTTAACATAAGAAAAAAATTTTTTATTCTAAGGGTGGTTGAACACCGGAACAGGTTGCCCAGAGAGGTTGTGGAGTCTCCAACCTTGGAGATATTCAAAACCTGACTGGGCATGGTCCTGAGCAATCTGCTGTAGGTGACCCTGGTTTGAGCAAGGGATTGGACTAGATGATCTTCAGACTCAGTGATTCTGTGAACCCTTGCAAAATCAGTAGCTGCACCATGACACCCAGGGCATCTCCGGGCTTGCAGAATTGGAGAGATCTAGCTCTCATCCAAGAGCCCAAGGAACTACCTCATGGATTTCTCTTGTAAAAGGCTGACATTTGGGAAAAGAGTTCTGCCAGGTGTCAAGCTGGGTGAACCAGATATGTAGATGCCATCTATACTATACTGAGGTGAGTGGTAAATGGTGACAAATCATCCAGAGTGCCCAGAGAAGTACTGTTCCATTTCTTTGGCAACTTTTATGATTCTTGAAATATGATTTTCATACTGGAGTGAAAATGAAACTTCTGACTGTGTGTGCAGGTGTTCTGTGGCACCACTGGCTATCAGAGACACAGGAGATGCAGGCACAGGAGATACCCCTTGACTCACATTGGAACACTCCAGCCACTTCATTTAGAATGAAACAATACCTCTCAGGCAGATCAAGGACTTGGAATTTGGGTTTCCTATAGGCCAGAACAATACTCTGAAGAGTGCAGGTAGAAAGCATGTCATCTGATTTTTCATAAATCTTCCAGGCAGAAGTTTTATGGAAACACTTACCAAAATACCGTTTTGTCAGGGGTAAAAAAGTTCCAATCAGTTCTAGTTAACATATAACTGCACCTCAGAAAAGGAGATGATAAGATTGACAAGCAACTGTACAACTTCCTGTCTGGAGTAAGACAAAAGGTACACATCATTTCCAGTTATTGAACAAAATTACTTCACCAGCATGTCGTCAAGAAATGCTTCTAGGTTTTTCATATAAACAAGTGCATGTAGTTTATACAAGAATGTCAGGCATGGTAAAGTGATCTTGAACAATTACTTGCTGTGCTACATCTGTTAGAAATTTTTGTCCTTACTCACACAGAAAAATCTGAGAATGCATCTCCACAGATGTCTGCTCTCAGTAGAGTACTTTAGCCCCCACAACACTCTATGCAGCCAAGTCTAGATAAGGCTACCATGCATCTCAGCTTCCCCAGATTTGGCTCCTTTTTCCATCCAGAATGATGTTTTTTTCTAGGTTCCTGGTTGTCTGGTTGGATCAGAGGCCACCATAGAGCTGAAAATCTTGGAGAGATTGAATCTACTGCCTATGCCGTGTGGAAAGCCCGTCTATCAGTCATTGTCCCAGGTGAAACATGCACATTAAGGCCAATACCTCTTGGCATCACTGGCTCACCATGCATATCCACAGGTATTTCTGCCACAGAAATCCTAGATATGGCACCTTGGTACCTCACCTACTTCCAGTGCCTCAGTTACTCTGTTTATATACGGTTCAGGTCTTGCTATTCCCCACCACAACAGGCAACGTGGACATAGCTACCTTCAGTAGTGATGAAGGCCTATCCAAGGTATGATGTGGCCTATTCATTATGGTACCTTGCTTCAAAGTGTGCCCAAATTCTTCTCAGAAAAGTTGTTCAAAAAGGATATTAAGAGTATAACCTGCTCATATGGGTACATTTCTCCTTAACACTTTCAGTTTATCGTTGGTCTATGCCTTGAATCACAAAGATTTAAGCCCCTTTATATATCTTTCCTTTTCTAACAGAACCTAACTGTTCCCATTGATTGTATAGATGCCTAACTCATCCATTATTCATTATATGAACAGTATTGTTTTATCAGTTTTAAATGTCTTGTTATTCAGTTTCATGTCTCCATGCTTTTATTTCATGAGAAAGGTTACCTTCTTTACAGAATTAATTACTTTGTATGCCTCTGTCATGCTGTCACTTACTTTCTTCTCTAATCTAAGCATCAATAAACTTTCTAGGCTCTCCTTACACAAAAGACATTTCCATTCCTCTAAGCATTTTTGTCATGTATTTCTCTGGGCTCTTACTATTTTTGCACTAATATTTTAAAGCTGGGTGACCAGGAATGAACAGAGAGGACATGTCACTGGTTTATTTAATTATATTATGTTATTTTCATTATTGTTTTCTATCCTTTTCCTGCTACATTCTAACAGTTTGCCAACACTTTTGATGCACACAGAGCAGATGGTTTGACTAAGATGTCTGCTGTGACACTTTTTTTCTGTATGCTTGTGATTGATTAATTTAATATTCACACTGTTTCTTTGGAATTGTCTGAATTAGCAGGAGCTCTTGTTCCAGGGCCACAGACAGAGTAAGTTAGTGTGATAGCCTTTTACCTAAAGGTAGAATGAAAGAGAAACAATAGTCAGCACAAATTCAGCAATTGTGATACATTGACAAACCTTATCTCACTTCAGACCATGGAGGTTTAGAAGATGGTGCCAGTCTTCTCCTGAGGGTGAGAATTTTTCCACCAACTTGAAACAGGGGGGAAAATCTTTGTCCCCCAACAGGAGGGAGAGACTCAGAGGTCTGGAGACAACCTCACACAGGATTTTCTGAACGGATGTCACTCTCAGAGATACAAAATCCACAGGACTGTTGGGAACATGGAAGCATTAAATCTAAGGGCACTTATGTTTTGCAAGTGTGAAGAAGAATCCCAGTATCAGAGAAACTTAGATATTGAGTGGCAGAGCTGCAGAAACAAGAGCGAACCTGCACATGGTGCTAAGCAAGGGGCAGAGTAACCAGAGTGGCAGGGAGGCTGCCATTCACCTGTGGTTTACAGGTCTAGCTAGGCACAGCTCCCTGCTGGGACTGGGTACTGGAGTTTCCCTGCATTTCATTGATTCCAGTTCGGCTAAATGATAAGTGATAAAATGACTTTGTCCATCCCAATATAAACAGTCCATCCTACAGCCAGTGCTCTCTCCCTTAGTCTAGAAAGCAAGTGAGGAGGCAAACTCTAAGCAAACTCACTCCTCATACAGCTCTTGCTCCAGCTGCCCACATGCTCCTTTGCTCCTTTCCATGCTCCCTGAATACTCACACTGACCTTTTCCTCCATCTCCCAAGAACTCAGGTACCTCTCTGTGCAGGTATTCCCAAACAGAACTGGCCAGGAGCAAAGACACATGGCAACAGGGGCAGGTAAGGAGCAAGGCTTGGTGCAGGTGTTGTAAGGAGCAGATGTAAGGCAGGCAACACAAGACCAACCATTTTATTCCATGTGACAAGTAAAATATTCATCGCTATCCAGGCCTCCAGATAACAGCCATCTTTAATGAAGTCTCGGTTAGGATTTTTCAAATTGTACACCATCAACCTATTTCTGCCTGCTGAGTAAATAATGAAACTCCTTTTGACTTCACCAGAGCAAACTTGCCTATCACTGAACATTTTGAAAATCTACCTATTGCATCTGTTATTGCTACAAGTTCAGCCACATCATTCCCTAATTTCTTCAAAGCTCTTGGATGTCTCTAGTCCCACTCTGGAGACTTCGCTGCTATTTCGCATAGCAGTTTCTTACATTTTACATTTTGACCTCTTGTATTCTGAAATATATTGTAATATTGTTACTTGAAAATAGCAGGTTTTTCCCTGGTATATCAGCGACTGACTTTAGCAAATGTTTTATCAGAGCGAGAATGAGAACAGAAAAATTGCAGTCTCCAAATACTGAGTTTGGTTGCCTCTGCACAAAACTCTTCAGCATCTGGGAGCAAAATATGTCTCTGTGTAATCTGTTTCCCATTGTGATTTTAAAGGTCTGCAACATTTTTACAGGCTCAAGGACCAAAGTAACTCAAGACTAAACTGTGTTGGCTCACCCTGGGGTAACCTCTATAAATGACAAACAAATCAGCATTTCACAGTTAAAAAACAACACCGAATGTTCTGCAAAATCCCTGAGAAGTTTACTGCAGTGATGCTAACAATGCTAGACATTAAGGCAAGGAATTTCCTTTTTGCATTTCAAGAGAAAAAACACCCCAGCTGTTTCTCAGTGGATTCCCAGCCAAGTTGAAAAGGTCACTGACCCAGCCGTGATGTAACATCGAATACTGGAAACGGTGACTCCCCCATGCAGTGCTTCTCCAGAATACCCTCCAATAATAATTTTCACCCCATGAAGAAGCTATTTATCCAGTGCACACACTGCACTAAAGCCTCACCTAAAGAGGGAGGCAAGGCTCTTTGCTCTTCTACTGAGTGAACTAGTTACAGAAAATATTTGTTAACTGACTGGCAGGGATGGGAAAAATCTGGTCCTGCAAATGATGTACTTTACCTTTAAATACTGCGAAATGTGAATGATTGAAGAGAAAATTGAAACTTGGCCTCAGCGCTCATTGCATAACCTATGGTTTGCTTGATCAGAAACTGCAAGGGTAATAATTTCCTGTTCCCAGCAAGACATCATGGTTATTACATAGTCTAAACAAGAAAGGTAAAAGCCGAGAGAAGGAGGGGCTTTGATGGTGTGCCTCACGTGCTGGGACGTTCATGGCAGCCCTGCAAACGGCCGTGTGGACGAAAACCTGTGTGCCGGCTGCCCTCTCCCCTACAGCAGGGGCAGAGCTACACCCAGGCGCCCACCTTCCTCCCCTCCAGGACCCGAGGGCTCTCGGCCACTGCCGAGGCCACCGGAGGGAAGGCCGGGTGGCGAGGCGGCCCACGGGGCACTCACGCTTGGCATGGCTTCGGTTTGCTTTTAGCTTTCTGAGCTCCCCTACCTGTGCTGCTGGAGAGTCTTAAATCAGCTCTGATTTAATGCGACTTGGACACAAAATTGTTAGGCTAGAGGGCACTGTGACGATGGCTCTGATTTTTCTTAGCCTCCTCTGAAAACCTATAAGCATTTGTAAGACCAGGCTGAGATCCTAAGTGGATAGATCCCTTCTCTGGGGAAAACACAGGGCATTTGTGAGGGGAAAGGAGAAACCTGAAGACCGAGTCATATAGAGATTTGAGGCCCAAACACACATTTTAACATGTGAAATACTTAAACTAGGCATATTTTGCCCTCTTAGCTGGCTGCAGGCATGAGATGAATTTCACTAGCTTAAAATTCTTTTATTGGGAGTTAAACTAATGTATTTTACCTTGTGCTTACCATGTGCTGAGAGCATGCACATACACAGGCACGCTCGGAGGCAGAGCCCATTACCGTGGCTCAGCTGACACACGCTTATCTGCTAAGCCGCAGTAATGCTGTGGCATGTCTGATATATCAGTCTCCCTGCCATGAGCCTGGTAAGCAGAGCACTCCGGGCATGGATGGCAGGAGAAGCTGCAGCGGTACAATGCCAATGACACAGTGATTTCCAGTATTAGGGTGGCTGAATGTTTTCTTTAACCCAGCTGCCCTAGTTTGTGCTCATGACCTTGCGCAAGGCCTGCACGGTTTGTGCAAGATGGTTATGCAGAGTTTGGACAAAATAAAGAGATGGCCAGAGAGGGCCCGAACAGCAGAGGAAAGGTTACCCAGAGACCCGATACCGAATGTGGCCTGCCCAGATGTCGCCCCGCCAGCACGGGAGGCCAAAGGGAGGAGAGGCGGGAGAGCGAGCGCTGCGAGCTGGGGAGGCAGCAGGAACAGGCCTACGCTGGCTTCGAAAAGAAAGCGCATCCTGGCTTTCTTATCCTGGAGAAAAGTGGTCGTCTGCAGTTACATCTCCTTGTGTGTCAGGAAGCAAGAAAATCTGACTCTCTTGTTAACAGAATAAATATTTCCTGGCAGATTTCCTTTTTTCTTAGTATGTATTCATTTATATAACCTGCATGTTGAACAGTTAAATTACTGCACCCTTGAGTGGGCATCTAAAGGCATGCACGAGATTCCTGGGACCTGATGCTAGCAGTTTACAGTATCTAGATTCAAGTCATTCGACCTTACCACATGCTTAACCTTAACTAGTTGCACGCGATAGTACTTACTTCTGCAGCACTGGCCCTGTGTGCACCCAGGCCCAGAGGTTTTGGGGTGCAGTGGCAGGTGGATGAGCATGCATTTTCAGAACTCATTGCAAGGTGTCCATTGCACGACAAAAGGGTATTGCAGAGAAGGGAGAAGCCAGACTCCTTCGTAAAAGAATGGCTCCGGTTTGCAAAGGATAGTGTCCAGTTGACCATGTTGTCACCGATTATAACAAAGCAAAACAGCCGTTAAAAGGTGCACATTTGCACACAGGGAGGGAGACAAAAGGTAATCCAAATTATGTTTGCTATCTTGAAGGGTTATTTCCAAATGTTCCTTCTCTGTTTCAAGCTAAACTAACCTTGTGTACTTTTGCACTTACTTCAGGTGTTCCACGAGAAGCTTTTATTTAAAGTGCAGTCACATTGGCTTCCCTTCTTCCTTATTCAAATTACAAGGCATTTTGAGGGGGAAGTGTGTGTTGGTAAACAGAATATTAAAAGCAAAAAGAAAAGAAGTACTATGTGTCATTACTTCTGCCCTTCCTCTGTGTCCAAAACACCTAGCCTGCCCTGAACACAGCTCTAAGGGGGAGAAGGCAGTTTCCCTCATCTTTCTCATTTATGATGCATGAAGAAAGCCTGAAAGGAATTTGTTGCAAAATTTCTTTGTTAGAAACTCACATTTCCTTTTCCTGTGTAAACTCTATGAAGGCTGAAGTTAGTGAAGGCACACTACAAAGCCTGAAAAAAGAGCTGGAGAGAAGTTTACAGGGAAATGTCTTTAAAGTTTAGCTGGCTAAGAATCTAAATCTAATTTTTGACAGGTCTTGGGAACTCAGGACCTGTTTTCACCGCCTGCTGCAGGGCTGAGCAGAGATGCCAGAGAAGATGTCACCAGCCTATGTGGGCAGCAGCAGTGATAAAGCTCTGCTAACACCACACAAACACAGCTATACAATCTTGTCAGCCCAACGCAGAGTAGAGGCAGAAGACCTCATGTCTGTGCACACCTGGCTGTGTAAAGGTAACTCAAGTCACTTAAGCGCTTTGGATATGATATCCTTCACTTGTGGAAAACACTATGTACAGATATATGCATAAACACAGGAAGCAACCAGTGACTTAGGAGTACCTCTGAAGAGAGAGCACCATTGTTAAATATTTAGGTCACACACTTGAAAGTTCAGCAGAAAACAATGGAATACTTTCTTAGTATTTCTCAGACAAAAGCCAAGCACATAAAAAACAGTCAAAACCAAGCAGAAATAAAGTTTCAGGGCCTCATTATCTATGTCAGAAAAAACAAGGCACAGTTGCAGCGAAAAAAAAAATCAATTTCATGTCATTTAAGTGACTAACTTGTCACTTTACTGTGAAATTGTATTTTATTCTGTTTGCTAGCTGCCCTCCTTTCTCAGGTACTTAACTTTTCTGAAGTTTACCTTTCCCACAGTTTGCCTATTAATAAACCTTGCTTAGTGACTGATTAGGAGCCACTTTATCATCATTCATGTTTCTGTATTTGATGTTGGGAATCTAAAAGGAATCCACGTAGATGTTGCCCTTTGCATTTTATTTCATTCTAATAACCAATTTAAGAAGAAAAGAACACTAAATATCCACCTAATTTTTAATTTTGTGTATTACAGAGAAAAAAACAATGGAATATAAATAAATTATATTCTGAGAAATACTGAGGTTGATTTTTTTTCCTTCAGATGTTGTTCTGGAATAAGCACAATTACTTTTGAAAATTTTCCCTGCTTTCCAGGGAAGATAAGTTTTGTGATTAGCATTCTTACTTGAAACGCTGATATTTGCAATCCTTGTATTTTTATAAGCCATGGGAATAGCGGTTGCCCCTTACTGCTTCTTGGAATGAATATACCTGAAAAAATGAGACCAAGGAAAGACTTTGAAAGAGCCCCCCCTCTATTCCCACTCTTCTGCTGGCAGAGGAGAGGCAAGCCCACAGTCTGGGGAGTTACCCCAGTGCTTTCAAAAGCCCTGATTCACCACTCCGGCACTCTGGCACACACTGCTGTCACTCAGCCCTGGGCAAAGGGGAAGTCAAAGACAAGTACGCACAACTTTTGACAAGACAAGCTTTTGTGAGCAGCTCCAACAGATCTCCAGCAAACTCTGGGCAGATTTCTGCATTCTTGCCAGCTCGCCCAGTGAGGCTTGGAGGTGTGCAGGGGGTGTGCTGCGGAGCAGCTCCACCATTATGCGAACATCTACGGTAAAAAAGGTTCTCAGATCCGGTTCTTCATGCCGTCCATCTTTTTTGGTCTATTGTTTAGGCTGTAAGCTCACTCTTCTACACAGGTATCAGTCTCATTGCTCTTTTCACAAAGAAGTCAGAACCAATTACTGTGAAAGAGCATTCTTGCCTCTTTGGATGTGTTATGCAGGCCACAGAGTGCGAAGAGGCTCCAGAACTAGCCCCTCAGCGAGCTGGGAACCTGAACAAACAGAATGGTATGAGGAAGAGTTAAGGCCTTTTATGTTTTCAGTTGTTGATTTGCATTTGAAGTCTCAATCTTTTCAATAACTACAGCAAAAAACACTTTTTCCTAGATGTCAAATTTTGCCCTTCAGGAATCTGGAAAAAAAAATTCTCGCAGTTCCTGTGTCTCCCCACTTGTGCAGGAGGTGGCCTGATGGAAAGCTTTGTGGCAGACAAGCCTAGTGATGGCCCCACGCAGATCTGTGGGTGTTACTTCTGCCCAGGTGCCAGGCCAGGGAGGCCAAGCCAGTGTCTGCCCTGGAAGCCAGGCAGCCAGGTTAGCCTAGCACTGTCCTTATATCATACTTCTTACTGCATGTTCCCATGGCCACTGTTTCTAAATATCTCTGAAAATGAAATTTCCAGCTCAGAAGCATCGCTGACTGTACCTGGTCTGTACCTGATCCTATCAAGTCTTCTCAGTTTTTCAACCTTGCAGTCCCAAAGCAAAGATTTGACGAAGACACCCTTTTCACCTGCATGGATTCCAGCAACAGGCTGAATTTTCCCTGGAGCTGCCAAAGCATCAGATACTGCTGTGAGTGGACAGAAAGTCATGCTTGGATTGAAACATGGTGGCCATTTAAGGATACACAGCAATAGTACAGAATAATTTGGCAAAGGAGGTTGGAAGAAATGCTGCATCCAACTGAAATGGCAGGAGCATTCACAGGTAGGAAGAATGCAATTATCCAGGCGGGAAGCAGGCCAGGACGCCATTCATACTGCAGACTTGGCATTTCTCAAAATGAAATAACAGATGTTTTTGTGAACTTCTGTCAGGCATATGTTTTATTAATTAAATCTATAAGAACTATGCCTTTGGCTCTTTTTTTCCCCTAGAAATAAGTGTGAGAAACCTGAAAGAGAATATACAAATATATATATCACACACACACACACACACACACATAGATATATTTATAGACACACATCTTTTGGTTAAGAGCAGATGAACTTCTGGAGTAGATGAAAGGGGAGAAAGCTGCTCTCTGGGGTTTCACAATCATCTCTAGCCTCCAATTGCAAGGTTTGTGAGACCCCAGACAGACAAAACATGAGAAAATATGCTGGAGGAAGCAATTTTAAATGACAGGATAATAGACTAGGTGATCATCTAGATTTTTGCTACTTCTAACCTATCAGAGATAGAGAACTAGCTACAAGGAGGGGGATGTTATAGGAAGGACAGAAAGGAGGAGAAATGCAACCAATTCTCTGAGCAGAAGCAGGTGTACAGTCCTGCAGAGACAAAACTTGTTCCCCCAATCTGCAGCTGACTTCTGGAAAATGTACCTGCTGAACCGAGATACTCACCATTGTTGCTGGCTGGGGACTTAATAATAGGTAACACACACAGAAAACCTCGCTCCCTATGCAAAATTCCTCTACCACCCTCCTCTTTAAAAGCCATAACAATGGAAAATAGGGAGAAACAGACTTGCTGCACTGCCAAAAAAAACCAGGAAGTTTTTTTTTTAATAATTTTTTTTGGCAAGAAGTGAATAGAAACCACCTACACAGTAGAATATTGACTTTCTTAGATACTAAGCAACAGACCTGTCCTGTCCCCAGTCAGAGTGGTATGTTTGCGTAAGAATGAAGTGCTGTGAGACACTATAACAACAGGATCCAGAAGTCAAATGTCTCAGTATAAGTCTTCCTCCAGGGCTCAATGTCTCCAATAATTATGTTAATGAGTCTTCCTCCAGCAACATAGGAAACTCAGGTGATTCTTTGCCATCTGGCAGCTCTGTCCCTTCTGCTGATCATAACTGATCATGCAGTTCTCTTTTGCAATGCTGTGGTGCTTAGGATGATAAAAATCTCTGGGGCTAGCAATTTCTTGCATTTGAAAAGAGAATCCTTCGAGCAGGACTAAAAGGGAAAGTCACTGTGGAAGGCCCAATATTTTGGACCTCATCTTTCTAATTAAGATTTCTTGACTTGCAGAGCAAACTAAGACACACATTTACATTTTTTTCTCAATGGAGAATGAACTTTTTTGAACCAGAACAAATGGAGCCAAAACATTTATCTTTTTTCTCAAGTCTTATTTATACAGGTGTCTAAAAGTTGGATGGGTTCTTTGGTAAATAAAAATAAATGAATTAAATACCAGTAACAGTCTTATTATTTCAGCCAGGGTCATTAGGATGATTAGGCTGAACATGAACATATGGAAAAAACAGATATTTTATCTCTAAGCCACTCAAGCTAGCCCACTTACTGTTATAACTTGACATGAACAAATGCAATACTATATCCAAATCTGGTGTTCCCACTTAAAATTGTTGTTGAAAAATGGGGAATAGTTCAAAAGAGCTACATGACTCAGTGAATGGATGATCCATAAAACATGCCTGGTGGTGGGAAACCCGATACACTCAATCTATCTGCTATCTGAAAGCAACTCAAAAGGGAAAAGTCTGCCGATAGCAAATGACTCTTTAGTGAAGCAGAAGGCAGAAGATGATGTAGGGGTTGGAAGCTCATCGTGGTTGTAATAGACAGAAGATAAACATTTATCACAGTAATGGAGATTAGCACTGAGGCATCCTTCTGAGGATGTGTTTACCTGGACAGTGCAGGGACTGTGAGGAGTTCCCCAGCGAGCTCCTCGCACACTGGTTCATTCACACCTCTCAGTGCCAGGCCGCACCAGGAGGGTCCTGCAGGTCCTGGAGTGCATTGACATGATACTAGAACTCACTAGTGTGGCTTCTCCTGGCAGCAGATTAGATGCATTGCAGCGCTCTCTCGCAGCCTTTCTGCCCCCGCTGCTGAGTCTGTCTCTCTGCTCAGCTCTGCTTTGCACCCTGCAGGCATAGCCTGAAGTTTTCAAGTCAAGCTAGATACTCTTCAAAATGATACCAATACACAAGTCAGGCTTGAGTTTGTGCTGAAGTAGCTTTCAGTTCAGGTTCAATTTGAAAAACAATGGTTCAAATTAGTTCTTGGTTCAAGCTCAGGCAAGTTCTGCCAGGAACCCAGAGGCTGTGACTCACAATCTTTTCTGGACTGAATGGAGGCACTGTAGATCATCTAACCCACCCATCTGCAACAGCTACTGTCTCCGTAACAGAGGCAGCAGAGGGGGACATATGGTCTCCTCTGGCTCTGCCAGACTTAATAGTCTGAACCATTGCAGAAGGTGGATTTGGACTCATACTGGGCAGAAGAGAGCACAGCTCATGCTTGCTTCTTTCAGTGCTGCTGTGAGCTGGGAGTACTGTATCCAGCAAACTGGACTGCTGAGATGGCAGTGCTTCAAATGGCCAAGGCTAAAGCCAACAGAAATAGGGAGCCAGAGCCCCTGGATGACATGAGAAGGGCAAGTTCCTGCTCTCCCTCCTTTCTAACACTCTGCAGGAAAATAAATTAGGGCCTCCAGCACTGTGATGGTTTTTATTTGGTTCCCTCCCAAGGTGGGGAAAAAAATTTGTGTCGACCATCAAAAATTAGTGTAATCTCTAACTGCCTGGTGGATGTAGGTCTTTAACATTAACTAAACAGGAAGAAAATTGTTTGGAAACTATTGAGAAACTTAATGTGGTTATTTGAGCCAGGAACACTTTACTGGAGGTACCCTGGCTGAGGGGTCAGTATGTGTTCCAACAGACGTGGAAGATTCAAAAGATTAACCACAGAGTAAATTCTGTTTATCTATCTCAGGGTATATAACTAGTCTGAAAACTCCTATTCATGTTTGTTTTCATTTAAGCAATGTCAACAGATTAAAATACCCCTAACTGCTGAACAGTTAGTGTTGGGTTCTGATTATCGTCAAATTGGATGTGGACCTAGCAGTTGCACGACATGTCTCTCTCCCAGATATGTGGTTGCTTTCTTTGGAAGCACAACTGCAAACAAACTGCTTCAGATGCACACACCATTAATAAGAAGAATTTGTTCAGTGAGGTAAGTGCCTGGGACAGATTATGAATCACAGAGTCACAGAAGCATTAAGGTTGGCAGGGACCTCTGGAAATCATCTGGTCCAACCTCCCTGCTCACCCTGGTCCTCTAGGACAGGTTGCTCAGGACCGTGTCAAGTCAGGTTTTGAATATCTTCAAGAACAGAGACTCCACAACCTCTCTGGGCAATCTGTTTCAGTGTTAAACCATCCGCACATTAAAAAAGGTTTTTCTTATATTTAAATGGAATTTTCTGTATTTTAGTTAGTGCCCATTACTCTCGTCCTTCACTGGATATCAATGAGAAGAGTCTAGCTCTCATCGAAGTCAGTAAGGAGAGCACTGCTTAAAGTATCATGTGGTTTAGGGCAGTACTGGAGTGGGCTGGGGACCGAAGGTCACCACACTCACTGGACCTGCCTTTTCCCCTCTGTCACCTGGGGACAAGGAAACCTCTCCACCCCTTTTGCAGCGCACTGTGAGACCTGTACTTGTGCAATGCCTGCTCTATATTATTGTGAGGGAAAGCCTGGGGGAAAAGGTGGTAATTTGTATTAACCCAGCAGACATAGCTGAGGGAAAAACAAACTTTTGGGCCACCAGCCCTTTCACAGGATTGTTTGTTTTCATTGGAACTGGAGGTGAGTGGAAGACTTTGTCCTTATTACACATTGCAACTTTTTAACTTGTGTACCTGAGCCATTCACTGTAAAAATTCTACAGCTTTTTCTTTTCAGATATAAAATGAGCAAAATCATTTATTGTAGAAAAGCATAAAAGGTATATCTGAAACAAGAATAAAGATACCACCATATTATTATTGAGAAAATAATGTCTTTGATCAGACCTGCAAGACCTAATTCCACTTCAATCCCATGTACAATCTGAGTTTTCCAGTGGAACGTCTGTCCTTGTGAATGCTGCTATATAGCACTTTTTGTTTCTGGAGGCTGAGACTCCATGAAGGCCTCAGAGTGTTAGAGAGATGGTAGAACTCGTTCACTCTCACTGTTGTTGTTGTTATTATTATCATCACTTTGAGTGTTTAAGATGGAAATCAACACAGAACACTGACATAATCTTTAGTCTTATTAGACATTGAGTATATTCCCCTGTTTGTTCCAGCTATATGAAATTATATCTTAGAGCTGTGTGTTATACTGGCCCAGTCCTGTAGTCCTTGTTCGGGTAAATGGTATTGATTTCAATGAGAATTTTGTCTGAGTTTTATCTTGAAGCAGAAAGACTTTAATTCTGAATATATGCAACCTAATGCAAAATAACCCATGGCTGAGCAGAAGTCAGGTTAAGTTTCAGTCATGATACATGCACTAGCATGATAACAGAACTTCCTGTTGATATCAGCACAAACCATCTTCAGATCTGAAGCACTAGCTTTAAAGAGAGTTCAAGCTTAAGAAGAAACATATGTCTCTGAAAGAAGATGATTCCAGAATCCTACAGTGACTGAGTTTATTCTTTTCTTCTTTAATTCAAGCCTCTATCTTCATACACCTCTTCCTGGTCTGAACGATACCTGGAAATATTAAGTAAGTCTTGCCTGTGTGGTAACCCCTCACTAATTCAGATCTTCAATAAGAGAACTCAACAGCAGAAAAATTTTCAGTCATGTTTGTCACTGCTAACAAACACATACCAATGCAATTTCAGTTCAGTCCACTGAGATGAACTGAGTGTGTTGCTGACTCCAGCTTTTAGTCTGTTTGGAGGTATATTGGGTGGATTTTAAAAGGTTTCAGTCAGCTCAGAGAAGCAGATAAAACAGAAATGTCTTTGACCTTTCTCAGAATGTGCAGATTTGCAAACTGGGCTAGAAAAACCTCAGGAGAGCAAGTTTCCATGAAAATCTTTTGGCAACAGTCTAGCAGAAGGATACTAAGAAAACTGTCTACCATGTGGCAATTCAGCATTTCTACTTCCCATTTCCAACAGGGCCAAGATGCCCAGAGATGCTAAAATGGAGAGACTAGCCTCAGTTCCCCCAGTTACAAGAGGTGTGCAGCCCCTGTAGCTGTCTGATATCCTCAACCTGCAAACACTATCTTATTCTACAATGGTGAAAAGTCCCATTGAATTCAAGACACTATTCACATGAAGGCTGTTTTCAAGACTGAAGCATAAATACCTCATCTTATCAATTGCTCCACATGGCCTGAACATCTTGACTTCAGTCAACTGGGAACAGAGTTTAACTGCCAGGGCAAAGGCTCCTGTGTTTAAACAGAGTGCAGTATACTTCATAATTGTGATCAGGGATTTCAGGCATAGGAGGAAAAGTTAATAGAATATAGATAAATCCATACAATGGGTAAGGAAGATATAGTGCAAAGTCTACAAAAGAAGCCTGGCTTCTGCAGGTTGGTGCTTTATTCCCAGGCCACCTGTCCTCTGCAGACTTCTCAGCCTTCAGTTAGGCACCCAACCCCCATATAATGCTTGGGCAGAAAGAGATGCAGAAGAGTGGCATTCCCAGAAGTCAGGGAGCTCTAAGCTAAGCACAAAATACCAAGGCAAGGACCACAGCCTAAGAGCAATTCCTCAAAAGTAGTTGGGTATCTGATCCCTTCACTTTGGATTCAGAGTCAGAAAATGAGCCAAACTGGTACATTTCAGCAAACACAAGAAAAGACATGACTGGAGTCCCACTCCTGCTGCCAATTTTCCCAGTGGTTTAATGCCCTTACTGTGGAGAACTTGGTTGAAATCCCACTCTGCCTATAGGAAATAGGAATATGGACCCAGGTTCCCCTCCTCCCATTCCTGGCTTCATTTTCTATTTACTGCTACAAGCACCATGGCCTTCTGGCTACGTTGTGCCAGAGCCAGTCAAGTTGCAGAGACGGCGGCCCAGGCGGCGGCTGTCTGGCAGGCAGGGCAGCAGGGGGACACCCTGTGAGCTGCACTGCGGGGAAGCACAGCACTGCTGGCTGGCTGCCTACACACAGTGGCAGAAACATAAGCACCCTGGAGATTTTACTGGGAGAAACTACAGAGTAGAGGAAATTTGGCTTCTTCTCAAGTTAGGCAGCAGCTGAACAGGAGGCTGGAGGATCCAAATTTTGGACAGAGACAATTAAAGTGTCAGTCTCTGTGGATGTAGCCACTAGTGCCTAGAAAGAGATTAATTTAAATCTGCATATCAGACCTATACCAGAACAAGAGGTACTCTCAATGCAGAGTAACATTTAGTGACTGTGCATAGTCAAAGAAATCTTAACAGACTGCAAACATTTTTTGAATTATATTTTAATAACATTGGTGATGCTACTGTAGGTATTAATGAAAATGCAAAGCATATGGTCTGAAGCAACAATAAAAAATGCAGTCTTGTGAGTGAGGCAGGGTCATAGTCTATCAGTAAAAGTATAAATAAGGGTATTTTTGGAGAGTCAGAGAAAGCTGGGATATCAGACATGGAAAAAAATTAGCTTGCATTGAAAATGTGGTTGGGACAGAAGAGAGAAAATGTTTTACATATTTCATACTCTTTCTATGAGCAGATTACAATACAGTGAACCTTTTAATAGTTTTAAGATAAACTAATCAAGTTATTTTTACATTTTGCACATGATGCTAATCGTGTTTGTAGCTTTATGGTGCTGGGATACCCAGTACAATGACTTTTTTATTTCTAGAATTCAAGTAATGCTTTTATAAACTTGTCTCATGCTTATTTTTTTATAAAGCTGCAGAGAAAGGTCAAAGAAAGGGTTTTCTTTTATATTATGACAGCCTCCAGTGGGTTAAAGAATAAAAGTGGTTTATAAATAAAAGTCTCTTTCATCTGTCCTTGATCCCCCCCTCCCATAAGAAAACCTCCTTGAAAGTATTTTGCTTGACATAGTCATCATTTCTTATTAGTTTCAAAATATCTGCAAAACAGTGTCTTGATCTTTAGTTAGGGGTAAACTCTGCTGGGAATGGAGAAAGGGTTTCATTGTGCAGGGAGGGAAGAGACTCTACACTACCTTTGCCTGTGGTTTTTGGCTCCCTGACCCTTGATAAACAGGGCTGCTGATTAGACCCCATACCTTTCAGGGAAGCTCCACAGCTGGGCCCAGTTGGAATTACCCCCCAAAGCTGTGTACTAATCACATTTCTCTTCCCTGATCAGGCTGCCTACATATCTCTGTGCCAAGAGCTGTGAAAACAGAAGTACTTCAGGTGAGTTCTGGCCATTCGTGCCAGGGTGATTTAGGAAGTATCTGCCTCTTGGGCAGGAGGAAAGGGAGGCACCTCACGTCCGCACCTCTGCCCCTGCACTTCCCTGCTCGGTTTTTCATCTAGCCTGAAATCCATGGTGGCGGAAGACGCTCCAGGCGAACTGCAGCGGGTTGAGAAGGCAACCCACAGCCCATTCCTAGCTCCAGCGGGGAGGCGTCCAGCCGGCCGGCCAGAGAGGGGGCTGCCGGCATCGGGCTTTGTGGGTCACTCGCGCACAGGGGTGTGAAGTGGGGCAGAGCCAACTGCTTCAGCCTGCTCACTTCTGTGGGCTGAGCATAAGAGGGACCCTGAAATAAATAATAAAAAAAAAATGCTCCTTTAGAAATCCAGCTGGGCTACCAAAAGAAAAATAATTACTCTCACACACTGAAATACATGAAAATAGAGATGAATAAAAAGGACCATCTTTCACTCTGTCAATAAATTAGTTTCATTTTTTAGTATTTGATATTTTAATCTGCTTGTAGCTTGTTATTTATGCCCAGACTACACGGGGTTTGTTTAGTCCCTTTTCTCTTATAAAATTAATGTTTACAAATGTATCATTAATTTTCATTTATTAAAAACAGTTTTCCTGCATAAAAGTAATTCCAGCTGATCATTAAAAACATATTTTAAGAGGCACAGAAAATATATTGATTGTATGGAATTTGAATGGCAAGAAATATGTTTTTAATTATTGTTATTTTATTAATGGACAAGTACTATCTTATTAAATCTAAACTGGATGTGTACCGAGGAACACTAATGCAAACCGTTGCAAAGACAAAAATTCAATACACGTTGGTACACAACAAAGCCCTCATGTACAATAGAGGTGTTTTACAAAAAGATCTTTCAACTTTTGAACAGAACAACCTACAAGTATTTTACCATTTGAGTTCATGATAAGGTTCCTAGCATAAAGTATATTGCTTAAAAGAGCCTGACTTGCCTTTCTGTTGATATCATACATTTGTGTAGCTCCATTAGCTTCTAGGGTACTACTGCTAATTTATAACAGTTCAAAACAAGAATTGGTCTGGAAAAGTCGAAATCATCAAATTAAATGTTTTTCATTCAGCTTGGGTAGACATAAACTATCAAACATGGACCCTGAAAATGCATTTCAATGCGATTAAATTCCAAAGTGCCTCAGAACGTACTCATCTTTCCTTCAGTTCTCTCCCCTCCCCAGGCAGCCACTCGGTCCCTGATGGGGCTCAGAGCAGCTGGGGATGGTTGTGGTCAGCATCACTGACCAAAGCTCATCCTCTCTTCCCTGATTACATTTGAATGGAAAGAGGGCTTTCCAGTACACAGAAAATTCTTCTTCCTCTCAGATTTGTTTTTGGTCCAACAACATAATAGGCCACTTGGAAGCAGCCCAGGCCTATTCCAGCTGTTTCTTCTGATACTCTCACACTGATAAGCAGATTTGCTAATCCCATCTTTCACTGAAATACCTAGCAAAGCCGCAATGCCCACATATGTGTTGCAGGTTCCTTTGTTTTGAGCAGCAACAGTTGTGTTTTCAGTGCAAGTCCTCTATTGTTTCACTTATCTGGTTCCAGAAAAAAACAAGCTTAACTGGTTATTGTTTAATGATGGGAGGTTATTAGATCACCAATCTGAGCACAAATACCTCAACCCACAACAGCAGTGGGTTTGTTCAAGACATATTGGAATACCAAAAAGGAATTTCCTGTATTTACTTGGAATAAACTATTTTCTGCAACAAGTATTAAGAATATGAACAGTGTGTAGAGTGAGAAGTTGAAGGCACATAGACACAACAAAGCTGATTTTTTTGTTCAAAAGGGAAGTTAATGGCTTCCAGTTGTTCCTTGTTTCACAACCAGCTCCTTCAAAACTCTTAGCTGGAAGTTCAACCCTTCTGATGGTGAGGTTTAAGATACCAATGTCAGGGCACTTGTGTGGTCTAGTGAGAAGATTTGTTAAATTCTCCTAGCTTCCTGTCGGCTGTGAGGATATAGATGCTTCACCGGAAAGAAAAGTAATTGTATTTGGCTCACAAGTCAGAGGATCGAGGGGTGCAATCCCTGGCCCTGCTGGCTTGTCATGAAGATGGCAATGTGCACAGTGGCGAAGGCTACTATAGCGCAGAAAGGAGTGGGAGGCAGTGGCAGCCCTTCACGGCTCAGCAGCCCCTCTCAGTCACTCCTTTGGCAGCCTTTTCCCTTGCTATTTAGGAGGCTGGAAGACAGCCGGGCAGACACACTGGGTAGCACATTTGCGAGCCTTGAGAAGGCTGGACAGGTGATAGCGCGTTCCCACAGCTCCTATGCCACAGCATAATCAGTCCACAGGCCAAATCTGATTCATGGATTGGAAACTTGGCAACACTGCATAATGTACTGGAAAATTCCCTAACTCCAATCCACAGCCTACATTTCCCAAGATATTTGGAGAATAGTTTGTTTTGTATCTTTTTTCTTTAGGTATATTTGACAAAAAACGACTGTTACACTAAATAAGCCAAATCATGATGATTTCATGCTTCAAAGCATCCTGGTGGTATCAGTGAGAGCTTTTCCCAAGTTAAGGCCTGCAGGATTTGGCCTCGATGTAGAAAAAGGGGAGTGCAAAGTAATAAACCTTTCCAAATTGCCAGCTGACTAGCTAGAGCAGCGCACTAAGCAAACTGTCTCCAGAGCTGCTTCTTTAAAGAATCCAGCTGGATAAGAATTTAGAAGAGGTCCAATTGCTTCTATGGTGCTTGTGTACAATTGATTTTTCTATTTGTAAAATGAAAAATCATTCAGTAATTGATGACCACCAAGCACACAGTATAAAGAGCAGAAAACTATATGATCAACAGTGAGAAAACCAAGCCATTTCCTTGCTGTTGGCCTTCACACCATATCAGAAAAATATGCCAGACACAGATGACACTCTACGACACATCCGAATCCTCCAAGAACAGTGTGAGGAGCTATAACTTGAGAGGTTTTGGACTGCCTGCCTGAACTGAAGAAACTGAACTAAAATTCTTTACAGATGGTCTTCTACCAGTAAAACAGAGCATAGTTTAGCTATTGAGATTAAAACTGATAATGTTTCAAGGACTTTGCCTAAAAAAGCTTATTATTAATACAGAGTTAGACTCCATTGCCACTAGGCTGAGTAGCTATTCATCAGCTAACGAAAACCCAGCAATCTGCCTCCCAGACTTACAATGTTCGGCTCTCATAAGGACAAGCATTTTCCAGTATCAAGAACTCTTTGTCAGCTAAGCAGAAAGAGCTCGTCAAAATTTTTTTGTATTTTTCTGTCAGGAGTGCAGTTTAGTCACCAGAGTTTACCATGCCCAGAAAAGAAGAACAGAGGCACAACAGATCAGGTTTGCATGTAAGTAAACATATGCCCATTTGAATTTTTGAAACTACTGCTGTGTACAGGACTATTTCAATGAACAAGTGCCTACATTACTATATCCCCCAAATGGGTTTACACGAAGATTAAGTATCTACACATGGGAGCTATATAGGAAAACCTCTCCAGTGTATGTATTTTTGAAATATTTTCACAACAGCTGGTTAAATAGATTGCTCTGTTATGCAGTGGCCCATGTTAGCCTATTGAAATCCCACTCCGAATGAAGCAGCCCGCTGTCAGGCTGAATGAGCAATGAAAGAAGCATAGTCCCAAAGGTAAAGCAAACTAAAGAAAACCTGAGTGGAAGATGAAGCAGGTAAAAGACCCACCAGAGTTCAAGGTGTGGACCCTTAGAAGGCAAACAAGGTTATTTCAAGCCATGAGTCCTTCATTCTGGTCTGGCCGAATGGACGCTTGAACCAACATTTTCATTTCCTACATGTGCTTCTGGTTTCAGTGGTTTTCAGTGCTACTGATGGATGCAGACAAGGCAAGTGAATCAGGGAGAACTGAGATTTACTCATCAGGAAACATTATTTGTCAGGAAAGTTTGTTCAGGCTCCCATTAGCTTAACGAAGCTTAACAAATCAACACATCTCAGCTGAGCTACTGTAACCAACTGCTCCTGGGAAACAGGCAGGACAGCATACAAGCCTCCTCCTCAGTGTATGCATCTGCAGATGACGGTTGGCAGCAGAGGGAGGCAGGTGGCCCCTATCTTTATTGGTGATAATAGCTGTGCCCAGGGCACACGACGTTTTTAATATTGTTGGTTTCAGGTAGGAGAAGGTAACTATGAAATTAATCCAGAAATCTGAGATGTACTAAAGTGAAATAGTGAAATAGAACATAATGTGTTTAAGCAGAAACACAGAAAGTGAAAAATAAGAGCTTGAGGTCAAAGAGCCAGTCTTGCAATTCTAGGGGGCTGCATCCCCGAAAAGGCACTAGATTATGATCGGGAACTGGACTGACAATTCAGAGCAAAGCTCCTGGGAGTCCCAGACTTAGCTTTTGACAGAGCAATGGAAGAGCATGATCAGAGGCCTTGGGCAGCTTTAGAAAGAACTGGTGCTGCTAAGCTAAAGCTAAACAAAGGAAGATGATAAGAGGGTGTCATGTAAAGAGCACGGGTGGGAGAGATGGGAGCCCAGCTAAGATCATAATAATGCTATGACCATCATTGCATAATTTCTTGAACAAAGAAAGAAGGGGTGTGATGATTACTTGGAACTGGGGTTTACATAGAAAAATTTATGACTAATACAGTTGTCTAAACTAGCAGCCTCAGAGCATGGTGGCTCAAAACCATTCAAAGAACAACAGAGGCAAATCTTAAGAGAGAGCCTGAGAAACTGAAGGATTTAATTAAAGAGGCCCCAGTCCTGAAATACTATGACAATAACCACAAAAGCAACTTGTCCATGGACGCATCCCAGGAGAGTATTGACACAATACTCTTTCAGTAACGCAGTTGAAGCTGGAGACAAGTGGCTAATGCCTCATGGCCACTAACAACAACTGAACGTAAATATGCTGAAAGAATGAAGGAGGCTTTGGCCTTAAGCCATGACAGTAAAAAAAAGTCTTTATTCATGGGAGGCCAGCATTAGCTGAAACTCACCGTAAACCATGTACTGCTATTGCCAAGATACCTCTGATAAATACCT
Source organism: Apteryx mantelli (assembly GCF_036417845.1). Taxonomy (NCBI): domain Eukaryota; kingdom Metazoa; phylum Chordata; class Aves; order Apterygiformes; family Apterygidae; genus Apteryx; species Apteryx mantelli. The sequence goes on from NC_090020.1 coordinate 59,526,810, forward strand.
CCTGGAGAATACAGAGATTGTTTTTTTCAGCTACATATGTATGTTTTACAAATTGAGTAAGCCTGGGTGAGATCTGGCATTACAGGCAAACTCCAGATCTTTTTAAAAAACTTCCAAACATCGATCATGGATGTGCCAAGCCTACTAAAAAAATAAAACCCTCTCTATTTGCAGGCAGAATGTGGACTCTGACTGCCAATATCACTAATTGGTTTGAGCTAATGGGAAAGGTAATTAATGCTTTGGCACAAAGCTGGCAGGTCCATATTCTAGCCCCTATTGTGTTTCTGTAGAGAGGCCTGAATAGTAGATGCAGATTTTTAAAGAAACTGTGATGGAGAATCCTAAATGTATTAGAAACAGGTACTTGAAAATCATTAAGGGATGAAAATTCTAAAAGAATGGCCAGAGGTTGTTGAAAAATCAACAGTGACATTAAAGAAATTTAGTACCATTAAGTAACTTTGTTTGTGCTAGCAATACAGGACAGCCCCCCAGAAAAGAACCCATGCTGATGGCAAAGAAAAATGAGGAAGTAAGCATAAATTTGCTTATTATTTTATTTATTTTTAATAATAATCAAAATATATTGTTATTATTAATCCCCCAGCATAGCCTTTCTAGAAGTTACTGCAGCCAAACAGATTACCATGCACACCACATTCATTTTAACTAAACATGACATAGGAGACACAGTAACACCTGACAACAGGCCACACTGTAGTGGGTTTTACTGAAAGCAATTATTGAAATACAGATTTAGGTGTATCACAGCTAAATCCCAGTGCCTTCAAACTTTCAAAGCTAATGGAAAAATGTCAGAAGAACAAAGCACTGTCTGTAAAATAAAAGACTGGGGAGGTGAGACCCTGACCCCTATTTAGTGCAGGACAGGTAGCGGTAGGGTCCTCACAAGCACCGTGCAACGGCATGCGGAGTGGGCTGCGCTGCCCGGAGGCTCCCACTGCACGGTGCTGCTGGCTACGGCCCGAGGCCGGGAATAGCACAGCGCCAGGCTCCCTGTTTCTCCACAATCACGGACCAATGCCAAATTCTATGCTGGTATAAACATATACACCTTACCAGTGTGATTGTGAAACAACAAATATAAGCAAGCTATAAAATACCAGAAGAATATTTTATGACAGTTTTAGCTGCATCTGCACTGGAGTGTTTGCCGAGACAGAAAAACCATTTAAAAACTTGCTGACCTTTACTATATCAGCAAATATGTCCCAAGCAGACACTCCCTAAGGGACGCTTTTTTAAGATGCCAGTTAATTCTTTGTTAGCAAACCTCATGACTTTTACCACTGCTGCTCCTAAAGTCCTGTCATTAATCAAACATCTGCTTTCACATTTAAATGGATTTTTAACCCTCACTCTGGAAAAGAGCTTGAAAATGTTAAGCCCAGTGACAAGCATACAGATCACCACATGCGTCATTTTTTAAAATTCTTCATTTGGGGATGGAAAGAGGTCTTGGGTTTTTGTTTTTTCTTAATGTCCAGAACTGGCTTTTCAGACTTCTCAGTTAACAGAAATCAGGAGCAAATTTCCTCCCAGCAGTAGGGGGAAAGTTGCAGGGTTCAGTAAAAGCCTGATCCCAAGCACCCTGTAAGGGAGGAGAAGACTGGGAGCGACTTCAGCAGCTGTGCCCTGAGACCTCGGGAAAGCCTTAGGGCCAGCTTAGCTGACGGTGGAGCGCGCTGGTCTCCTACCCGCAGTGGTAAATTCAGTGGGTGCCCTAGGTCATGCCAGAGGCTATCAGCAGGTCATGATCCGTGACTGGGATGCCATCATGCATCCAGGACAAGAGGACAAGAAAATAGCTGTAATCAGTTCTTTTCTTAGTGTATTTGAAGTCCCAGGGAGCATGACCTGCCTTTCTCAAACCTCCCACCACCCCATCAGCAGCAATGTGCTTCTCGGAAACCAGCAATAAGCCAGCAAAATCAGAGGACACTTCTGAAAATGTTGCCTGTAAAATCAACAGCAGGTGAATACATCTTCACAGAGCTAAATGCTCTCTCTCACTTGTTTCATTTTTGTGAGAGTGAGGGAAAGTAAGCATTTAAGATATGAGGTTACTATTTGTTTTACTACTATGAAACTGCAAAATGCTTAGGCAAGATTTATTTCATATTGAAAGATAAGCTTCAGTAATTTTTGTTTTATTTTTGGAAGGGGCTGGTGGTTTGAGCCTGCAGGAGATAAAACAGACTCTGTTGCATTTCCTTTCTCTGGAGTTTTATTATTTCTTCTGTATTTATCTGACTACCTCTTCTTTAATACGCTTTTTTTTTCCTAGGGTGTTAGCAATTTCATAAGGTAAGCAATTAAAAATGATACAATGTGCATTCATTACACTAACAGATAAACATACAATCTTATTCTCTATTATGGGGCTCATCTGAAGAAAGTCAATTTTGAATTTTCTTCTGTAAAGGGATGTGGAGAATGGAGATAGCATCATTTATCATTTCTTCCTTTCTGCACTTAGTTTATTAATAGATATGGATTTAGACCTAAAATAAGATTGGGCATGGCTGTCATTTATGAACACATGAATATCTGACATTGAGACTAGCACACAAAACCAACTGCAAAATGGAGCAAGCTTTGTATAAATCTCACAAGTCTCCCTTGTCTCATATTAATAGTAGAGGGAAATGGACTTCTGGTCATCCACAGGAAACAGCAATAAAATGAAAGTTAAAAATTCTTGAACATCACAAGTAAGCAGGAGGCTTGAGACTCCTTAAGCCCTGAACAGAGCGAGAGGGATGCCAAACTGCATTGCAGCAGAGCAGAAAGCAAGTTGTGTGTACATGCTTGCACCTCAAATCCTCCTCACTACTGTGGTCAAGCAGGGATAGAAGAAAAAGGAAAATATTAGAAGGAAATGCAAGCTTTCTTTGTATTTACAGTAGGCCAAACCTGTCTCTGGCACAACTCAAGAACAGTGCGGAGTTTTGCTTCATTGCTACAGTTAATACATATAATTCAGACAAGGTTTTCTGTAGCATTTCCCTTGGAAGAATTTATCTGAGGGCAACAATCCAAAAGTTAAGGAAGATTTATACACTAGAGTCCCATTCTGTATTCCTTGGGTAGTATCCCAAATTCCCTCCACTTTCACCTCCAAGGAGTCATTAGCATTTATCAGGTAAATAATCTGTAAAAGGCAGAATATATCCCTATAAATCCATTATAATTGCACTGATTTCAAAAGTGTTACTGGAGATTTATGCCAATGTAACTGAGCTCACAGTTGGTAAGCTTTCTAAGGAAAATTCTAAATGTTTCCTCAAGAGAAAACAGCCCTTTCTATGTGCTATTTTTTTCTGTTCTAAATGTCCTCACCTTCCATCATAATGAAATATTTTATATAAATACAACATGGGGTAACGACACTAACTGAGAAAGAAAATAAATTCACACTAGAATATCAATCTGAACTCCTCCCACCTGTTTTTTATTAACATAGACCATCATCTTAACATTATTTAGTGTGGTATTTTTATTTAATTCAGACTCTCTATTCCTTCCTTACCTTTCCTACCCAAAATGAAGTAAGAAATCTTTCTTCTTAAGGACATTTTAAGAACAGGTGTATGAGTTCCAGCCTGCATCTTCACAGACTCCTCAGATTAAACACTCTTAGAGAAAGTGCATTCATCTGCTACTTTCTGCTGCATATGCAGACAGTAATGCACACTTTCTGTGGCTGTGAACCCTCTGAAGTGTTAGCTCAACCTTCACTGAAGCTAGACTGAAGCTTGTAACGCACTGAGGATACCGATTTGTAGTGGCTTGTAGGAATATGGGATTCAGTCATGGACCAAGGAGCCTGCTGCGCTCCTCATGACAACATCAAGTCCATTATTTCTTATATAAAACATACACAGATAATGTATTGCAACAACATAAATCCTCTCAATTAATGAAGACTGCAAAACCATTTATTCAACTCCTTGATACACAAGATCAAGTGATCCTAAACATCAGCCTCAGAAATAATTTAAAAAGTCATTTTTTCATTTGTAGCATTACCTCATCTAAGATTCTGTTTGCAAAGAGGCAAAGAATTAATGATCATTAGTATGTTTTTTGTGAGAATGAACATCACTGTATCTTTTGTGAGAGGAAGCAAAATCACGTAGTCTCCAATTTTCTATAATTCAGTTTATTCACATATTAGAGGCATGTATAAGATCTAGGCACATGGAGAATCCATGCTCTGGACAGAGAGCTCGCGGGTGTAGGAAGTCTGCAGCACCATAGGAAGCCTGAGTGGATGCTCTGTAGGAACTCTGTTACTAGGGATTGTGCCGTGAACCTCAGATCACCAGCCTAACTTAAAGTGCCAAAGTACTAAAAAGCGTCACTAAAAAAAAAGGCACAGCATCTGGGGAAAAATAAATGGTTGCAGAAGGATAACAGAAACAAAACCATTTGATCAGGTATGCTAAACATCTGCACAAAGAGATGGTTCCCAAGCCATTATCAACAGATTATTATGTAAATATAGATCTTCTTTTCTCTTCTCACATCTCAGTTGCAGTATTATTATCTGGTAAATTTCTCGTACATATCACATTTTTTTTTAAATGCCCTTTTTTTCTTTTCACCGAAAGCAGTTAAAAAATAGTTGACAAAAATGTTGTTTCCTTCTTTGACAAGCCTTTCTGCTAGCAATAACAGATCTCAAGACAGGAAGTGGAGGGCCCTCTTGTTCTGGTCCTGTTGATCAGTCAGGGAGAAGATTGGTTACAACTCATATCATTGAAGGATCTCAGGTGGCAGGTGCCACCTGGGGGAATAAGGGCAGATAGTCCCCATAGGATTATGAGAGCTAGTGTGATCAATGGTCTTAATAAGATGCCTGGTACCCAAGGCAGTCTCTAGCCCTTTTTCTCACATAGCATCCGGTTTCCTGGTTAACATCTCCTTCAGGTTCAGCTCTACAGCACAATGAGATGAGTTTGTGTGAATGTTCTCCTTTAAATTATCCTACAGTCAACCTAGAGTATCCTTCCTCACCATGTGGCTTTCCTCACCCATTCCCTGTAATAATGTTTCATCTTCTCTTACAAACATAAACATAATCTCTCACTTACTGTGAAGTAATGCAAATGCTGGGCTCCCAGTGTCTGTTAATGCCTGCAGATGTTCTCCTGTTTGCACTGCAGGATGATACGGCATGAATGCTATAAGTGAGGCTGGTTGTGCTCCTCTTCTCACACAGCCCTCATTCCTCAAATTCCATCTTGGTTTCCACAGGAAAACCTTCTGAAAAAACTTTCTGAAAGACTTTTCAGCTCCTTGCTAGCTCATCTTTAAAACCACCCAGTCCTTTTAAAAAACATTGGATTCACATCCCAGACTGTTCACTTTTGAACTTACAGATGCTAATAAGTGGACCCAGGATGTTGTTATTAGCTTGACGTTTGCTGCAGAGACTCTCTTCTGTGCAGGTGTCCCAGAGGAGCAGCTGAAGTATGACAAAGAAGGAACTTTGTGCTTTGGCTGCCATTCCTACCTCGAAGCTCATACAAGTGGAATTATTATTAAAAGTTATTAATGGATATTCAGTTACAGGATCATGATCTAGATGAAGAATAAGACCCATTTCAGTAGCAAAACATACGGTCATGAACCTGCACACACCTGCACAATAACAAGAAGTACTGGTTTTAGGCTGACTCCAGCCCTGGTTTGGGAATGCTAATCAATCTGTGTGATGCCATAATGTTTGGCTTTGCTTCACAGCACTTTCTAATTACCTACACTCTGTTTTTCTCCAGTTTGCTACAGTGCACCTCTGTTCTCCAACAATGAAGGACTTTTGGGCTGTGCAACATACTGGCTATAGCATGAGTCTGCTATAGTAACAGTGGCACAGCAACAATTAAAACACCTCAAAAGTTTATGCAGTAGATGCAAGGTAATAGAGCATAGATACACCCAACAGTAGCACATCTGGGGCATGGAGCTCTTTACTGCTGCTGCTATTAGCAGTAACTGTTTACATTTCCATAGCCTGCCCTTCTGATGGCTCTCAAACCTTGGCGCAAAGTGCATAAAGTGCCATGAAAATGCAGCTGCCTGTGCCCCGCTGGGAAGTGATCAACTAGAACAAAACAGAAAAGAGAATGGGAAAATTCACCTAAAATGCTTAGGGCTATCCAAATGAAAACAGTGTTCTTGGATCTTTCTGACCATGCCCTGACTTCAGTGGATGTGATGCTGGCTGATAGCACTGGAAACCCACTGACAGACCAGCACTGCAACTTCTAGAGGAAGCTGATAAGAGCATAAGGCAGCTGGGCTTGTGCTGTTGCAGCAGCTCACAGCTCTAGCTTTCATCTCGGAGTCTGCAACCCTGTAGTTAAAACCCACCATTTGTATCCTATTGAAACCAGATTGGGTCATTCCTGCCTTATTTTGCATTCTCTCCCTGAGTGCTCATGATTTTGCTGGAGATATTCACACTTTTCAGGGACTGCTTGACTGATAACACTGCTCTGACGCACTAAGTAATCATAAAAATATTCTAAGACAACAGTGTTATCCTTGTTCTATGTATTTACATAAGTTTGTTGGTGATTTTATTCCTGGCTAAACGCACTAGATAATGCTTCTTGTAGGATCTGAAGGCACTGGTGGGTATTTAGTTTAGGTCCCTCATAATGAAACAAGGCAAATAACAACCTTCTGAAGCTTCACCCTCCAGCAAGACTCATACAATTTGGTTTCACCTTGTTCAAAAGGTTTGATGAGACAAGGGTACCATGTGCATGTGTGTGTGCGTGTGTTTATGGAAAGATGAGAGAGAGAGAGGGAGAAGGGGGGGACTGTCAAGAGCTGGGAAGCATGAGACTGTGAGAAACAAAATAGGCTTTGTGGGCTGACCTCAGGTATTCCTCACCTACCTGGGTCTCCATGTGGAGAACAGGTGGAGCCAGAAATAGGTACATGTTCAGAAAGGTTGTGTGCCTCCAATCTTGCCTGTGTTCTGTGACCAAAAAGCACTAACTCTCTTTACTATCTTTGCCCTGCTTATAAGCATTTTATTGCTTTGATCCATCCCTGAAAGAGTTTGTTCTGAGCAAATTACACTGTTTCATGGCAGCAGCTGGGGCATTGGTCTTACTGGTCCTCAGAGACCAGACTTGCAAGTGCTGAAGGGAAGCCCAGACTGCCAATGTGCTTGCTGGGAGCCGCAGCAGGGCTCCACAGTGGAGGGGCATTATTTTGGTAAAGACACCCATGGGAGAAGAAGGTGGCAACTGGAGGGGCAAGACCTAGCTGGGGTGTTCATAGAGACCTATATCCCAGAGAAATTCAGTTAATTCAAGAACAGTGAGGGCTTCCGTCTGTTTATTTTGAAGTTATCCATGTACCCATGTATCCATGTATCCATGAATGAGATTCAAGAGCATTTAAAATACTAATTAATAATGCCTTGCCTCAGACTTTGCTCAGCAAACTGCCCAGTTCCCTCTCTATTGCATTTCCACCTTTAGATAGGTTATTCCAACTCCTCTTCCATTATACGGTCAAGTAACAGCAAGTACCTCTAAATGAAGAGTGATTCAACAGGGCCATTACTGAGTAACCACATCTCTCCTAATACCGATATACTTCTTTAGTTGAGGTATTCCAGATAACCACATACTTAGCCAATGCCTAGTGCTGCCCCTGCCAAAAATATATCTGTTCCTCTGGATTTACAGACATTTCTTCCTTGCTATTGAACAGTTTACTGAAAGTTTTTTCTACCATCTTCACAGCAGCTAATTAGAAGTGCGTCAAAAAATTGCTCTCGTTCTAATTCATTAATATGAGGTTACCTTGGGTTTCACTGAGTTGTTCGGACAAAAGCTGCGGATGCCACACTACTAATACATAGAAGATATTCTCAAAGTCCTGGAAAGAGACTCATCTCAGTGATGCCAGCTCAAATTAGAAATTCATGATCACATGAGAGATTCAGTGGAAGACAGCAAATGCTCCCTCTTTTGAAAACAGGAGTGTTATAGCTCCAACTGAAGTGGCAAGAAAACTTAGATATCTACTTTTCATAATTCATTATGAGGGATATTGGAATTTCCAGAGCTGGACAAGTAACTAAAAATTTGTTTTTAAAAGTCTCTTTTTAAACATAGTCTTCCTCACTGTTTAAAATAACTTGCTGAATAATTCTGTAAGGCAATTCTTCTCTCACAGGCTGTGAGCAAGCAATTGGATACGAACATTCAATATTCAAGACTCCTAAGCAGCATTGTTTGTTTCTGTGCTGTGACCAGATAAGCAGAACTTTTCCAACGAGCTTTCTTCTGCAGATACACATAATCCTGAATTAGATTTCCACTTTGTGCCTCGCGTCTATAATACTTGCTTAAATTTTGCTGTTCTGGCAAATAGTTTTGAAAGTACTTTTATTTGCTACAAGAGGCACTGCAAATGGAAACAAAAGAGATATAAAACCATTTTAAACAATTGAAAAAATGTGAATAATTCCTCTCAGATAATCTTCACAGTATGTTTTCATATTATCATTTTAGTGAAAAGTAAGGGAAACTAGACTTGCAAAAACTCAAAAAACAAATTGGCCCTTTTGGACATACCAGAACAGTTTGATTCTATCTTATGGTTTCCTGCAAGATAGTATATTTGGGGGCTTATAAAAAGTGTAATAATTAGCACCATCATTTTCAAGACTTATTTTTTGGAAAGCTACAGAGATTGCCATCACTCAGCAAACCACCTCATAAAAAGGTGCCACACTAAAAAAAAAATCTCCAGTGTTGCAGTAAATACTGAAAATAGCATCCATTTTAGAAGAGTAATGAGGATGTCCAGCTTTGCTTGAGAATGACAGCTGCTTTCCTAAGGCACGAATCATGGAATATTTCTCTGGAAATGTCCTCAAATTTTACTTCTGATATATTTCTCCCAACCAGCAAGTATGTTTTCTTTATGATACCAAGGCTTGATACCTTTTTAACCTTGCTAGATTCTTTTTTGCATCTTGATCACAAACATAGAAAAGCACTGCTAGCCAGCTCACCTCCAAATTTGCACAAGTTTGAACTCTGCTGAGTCTGCTCTGTCTGTTAACAGCTCCATCTTCCCTTCTGGGGATTTCCTTCATTTATTTTACTCCTGGCATCATGATTTGTTCACTGTTCCCTCAGAGCCAAGGAGTCCCAGGTCTTCTGTGTTTCATTTTAATCAAGTTCTACTTAATGGGGATCAAAAGGCAGAGGCATCTGCATAGGCACCAGAGCCTCCTATCCCAGGGTCTCATGTTGAAAATGATTATTCAAACTCCACTGTAAAGAGAAGCACTTGCAACCACAGTCCACGGCCACTCAAGCTGAAAATGTCCAACTTGATTTAGAGGCGGAAAAAGAGGTTTAGAGGATAATGTTTTTCCTCCCCTATAGTGTGGAGATATATCTGTATGCCACTAGCACACAGCAACCTCACACCCGATGTAAGGCACATTTCTCTTCCTGTGGGCAAAGCTTGCTATGTATTTGCAAATGTTCATTACCTGTTTTGACAGCATTAATTTTTCCATATATTATAACATTTAAAACACTGTCATAATTGGCTTGATAACTCATCTTGGAGATAAACAGTAAAGGTGACAAGAGAACAAAATGTTGCCTCCCTGCCAAATAAAGTACATATTTTCTTACCTTTTACTGAACCAGACAAAAATCCCACATTGTACAGACATTCCTACAGAGACAGGTGCCTCACAGCTGAACACACATGCTGTGAAATGCTATTTCACACACAGAAGCTTTAAGTCCCCTCTCAGTCCCACTCTCCTTTACCCTTCGTGCATTCTGTCAGGACAAAGTGGCACAAGTTTCCTTTCCCTTTCTCCTTCCCTGATAGTGTGCTGTCATGGAAATACATTTTCTTGTCATTTCTGGATAGCAGTAGAAGTGCAGAAGGAAAGACGGGCAGGCCTTTGAAAACTGGTGCCTTCCCCACAATAGGTTTCCTATGCTGCCCTGTGCAAGATACAGATATATAGATATATATATTTACATACATACATAGATATAGATGTAATTCTGTAAAATAGGAGACCCCAAACACTTCCTCACCTGGTGAGGGGCTTCACTGAGATGTAACAGAGTAGTAACAGAGATCATCCAGGCAGCCATAACAGAGAGCAGAAGATTGCTCTTTGAAGCATTTCAGCAGAGCCAGACCTGATCAACATTGAAGTAAGAAATACAATTTGGCTATTATGCAAAGACTTGCCTCAGTTCTTAGATCACCTCTTGATTGCTTACTTCAGTGTTAATCTGAATGCATTTTTCATTTGTAGGGTTCCTGCCCTGCTTACAATGAGACATATTATGCAGTATCTAAAAATAACTGGTACCATAGCCCTCAATTTTTCAGCTGTCCCACAAGAGAACAGAAACAGGGTTACAAGATTTTGCCTCGAGTAAAAAGGATAATTGTGAGAAAGGCCGGAAGAGCTGCCAGTATCTCTTTCTAATAATTGGGCAAAGTGGGAAGAAGCTGCAGGCAAAACACTCTGCAAATTCCATTAGGTGAGTTAATAGAAAATATCAGCGACTTTCACGGTAAAGGGGTTATGTTTTGTTTCATTATGTCTTTACTGGAGCTGGGAGAATAGAAAATAGTTGCCACCCAACATGGTGTAATCTGGTGGTCTGTATTATATTGGTGGATCTGTCAAGAGGAAAGAAAAAAAATGCCCTTGTTACACTCCTCATCTATTTTCAGAGACTCAGAGCCTTTTAGACCAGGAAAAGATTGATTTGTGCAACACAGACCAAGGATATTCACCTGTAATCCTCTGTCAAGTCTGTATCTTGAGGCTGAAATACAGTGCAATTTTTAGAATACCACACATTTTTGAATTAGCAACTTTGAATCCCTTATGTCCCTGGATTAACAGTCCCTGCAGTTAACCGCTCTCATGGATATCTCTGTGAATTTATCCAGAATCGGTCTCCCACCATTGAATCTTGTTTTGTCTTTGACGAAAGACCCCACTCCTATCAGAAAACTGTTTTTCTGTGTAGGTAGGTATGCATCAAGTGTTATAAGTCACCTCTTAACCCCCTGTTTGATAAACTAAGTAGATTTGCCCATGTTTTTTACTGTAAAGCAGGCCTGCAAGAGCTTTGGGCACTCTCGTCGATCTTTTGTGGCTCCTTTCCAAATTTCCAGTGCTGTCCTGAAATGTAGCAATCAGACTGGACACAGTATTCCACAAACAGCCTCGTTACATTTTTGTGTAGAAAGGTAACATCATCTTCACACCCCTGCTCAATATTTCCCTGCTTATATATCCCGTCTTCTCCCAGCAAAATACCACAGAGGGATCTGATGCTCCCCCACAAGTGCGGACACGGAGCCAATGTTTTGCAGAGCAGAGCTCCCTGCCCAGCACACCTGAGCTCCAGCCGCTGTTGCTAGACCTAAGACCTTGCCTCTCTGGATGAACAATAGCACTGACCAGGCTGCAGTTTGCCCCTGGCATTCAGATGTAGATCGATAAATTTATGTCTAATTTACATTTACTGAATTGCTGCTCTGCACATCAGTATACTAAAGCTCATTAAAATAATTGATATTTTATTAAAGCAAAAAACTCTGGCCCTAGTCTCTGAAAACACAAGAGCAAACAAAAGCCCCAATCCTGCATACTTTTCCCTACAGAAAGATCCTCATCATTTTCCACAGTGCAATATGAAGGTCCATGGAGTTCCAAATGTAGAGATTTGGAGAACCCAGGATTTGTGACCACAGTTTCACCTGGCAGTTTTGCCATTAAAATCAAAGAGACTTCTGACACAGGTAGAATTATCAACATGTGTTGATATGTGTAATTGTTTGTGATATCAAAGTCCGCGGTGCTCACCCTAGGTAGGTGCAGAACAGCCAGGCCCCAATGGTTTTCATAGTAGGGAAATCCCTTTTTTGTCAGTAGAACTGTTGTGTGCGAAAATCTGCCCATGCAAAGCCAATTCTGGGATTGAAACAGGAGTCAATAAACTAGATCAGAATATAAAGAGAAGAAATCCTCTCTTTGCAGTGCAGGGCCTTGTTTGTGACTGCAGACTGACTAGGCCAGGGAGACAAAGGCTGTGAAGGGGAGTTGTCACTTAGACCCATATGGACCCACCACAAGGAGGAAATGCCATCTGGGCTGGGGTTCAAAGCCTAGTGCAGTGGGAAGAAAATCAGATCCTGAATTAGACATTTGATATATTTCAACCTAAAAACAGTAGAACTGATAGGATTCTTTTAATGACTTATGCAATGCAGTGTGATAGGAGTTTCACGATAGTGCTACGATTGTTTTGCAGATCCTCCCAAGTGCCTTTCAGCAACTGAAAAACGTTTTCTTGTGTAGAGTAGACTTTGAAGTCCCATGTCCTATTTTGCCATGGGAGAGTGATCACAGTATATTTCACTCAGAGGCCTGGTGGGGCATCAAAGGCCACAGAGGCAGCAGAGCCCCAGCAGTTACACTGCACAGCTGGGGAGGCATTGGGAAGGACACAATAGAATAGTACTGTATGAAAATAGCTGCCATTTCAAAAGCATATGCTTCCATTATAAGAAAAGACACTTGTAAAGACTCTGTCACACAAGTCATAGAGACTGTTATGTGCAAAAATCAAAAGGCCATCCCATACACAGCATCTTTTGAATAACAGAAAACTCTTTTCCAAAACAAAACCCACGTCTAGCTGAACTACCCAACGCCCTGAGTCTGTTTATATCTGTATAGGACTCTGCTCAACAGGATATCAAAAAGCTCTCACTGACAGCAGGGCTTTTTGGATCAGGTTCTACATGTGAGTCTCCCAGTCAAGGCTATTCCCAAACAGACCTGTCTGCATCCTGCCACTACATATTTCACTGTAGGAAATTCTTACAATAATGGAATAAGGTACCACAGCTGCTACACAACATCTCTTTCAAGCTTTCACCAATTGCTGCAAAGAAAATTATTCTTTGCTGAAACAATTAGTGTAATCCAATTCTAAAATGAAAATTGCTGCCTATTCCTCTCAAACTTCACAGCCTGGGAATTTCCTTCTAGCACCAAAATTTTTGAAAATCCTTGGACTCTGACAATATATTTCCTTTCGCTACTCACACATGTCAGTGCTTCAAGATAATGACCTATGAAATCATTATTATAGCATTCTGGGCATGTAGAAATGTTGACACTTACCTAGAAGGCAGCATATATGATATATAAATGTCACCTCCTTCCTACTTCCAAACCCATACTTCTATGTTTGTAGGACAGCGACTCACAGAGGTCTCAGATATGATCAGGACCCCTTTGGGCTGGGTGCTGCAGGTGAGTACATGAGAACTCTTTCCTCAAGAGGATGCACACCAAATAGCCACAGCAAACATGGAGTCAGACTGGTTTGTAAAAAGCCAGGAGTACCATCCCATGATCTAACTCCCGGAGGCCTACCCTGCTCCCCTTGCTTTTTCAGAGCAAATATGTATGATGACTTCAGTAGGACCCTACCATCAGTGACCCCCAGCTTCCTCTACATCTTGGCGGTTGAATACAGCTCCAGGTCCAACCTGTCCCCAGGTGATAAAGTTAGTGCAGCAAAGCAACCTCTGATACTACTAACTACCACCTCTTGAGGCATCCCTGTTTCCATGCATTGGTGTGGTGAGGCACCTGTCAGGAAAGTGGGGAGTTTATTATCCTAGAGTCCCTCAGACTCTGAAGGTCACTTGTCAAAACTGCAAAGAGAAGGGGGAAAAAGAACATAGTATTAGCTTTGCTACTGTGGAAACAGATCAGTGACCAGTAACTGCCTGTTATTTCTCTCACCTCGCAGGTGTCCCTGTCAGTGTCCAGGCTCAGGCACTGACAAAGATGACAGGCCAGAGGGGTGTTCACAACCCCGGTGGTCCCACACACTGGTCCCCACATGCTGCTGCCAGCAGGGAGCTTACCCCATGCACCAGGCCTGGGTGCTCCCAGGGGCTGGAGGCACCTGTGGGTGCAGCTTGCAAGGATGCCTAGAGAGCCCAGAGCAGACACTGCCCTCCTCCTCCTCTCACGGTGTAGCTTCATCCCAGAGAAACATCCCAGTGAAGCTCAGGGACAGGTGTCAGCTTTTTAAAAACTCTTGAAGATGCTAGGGACAAGCAGTCCCCTGCTCTCCAGCAGAGACCCACCAAGAGCAAACCAAGCCTTCATGCTCTTCCCTCTGAAAAGACACACAGAGCATCTCAACAGGCCAATATCCCAGGCACACTGCCAATAAGAAGGCCAGTATCTTGGTAACATTACTCATGTGTTTGCTGCATAGAAGTGAGTACCACACACTACATGACCTTTCAGTCTCTCAAAGATACATCTCACAGCCATCTTCCAGCTCCTTAAGGCACTAGTTAGACTGTATTTTTCCAAATGTTCTGGGAAATGCTTTACTATCCATGGCAGTAGAAGATAGGTAAAGTCATCAATGATAAAAGGATGAAAGCTAACACCACCATTATCTGCATTAGCTGTACCACAAAAATTTTTATGGAAACACAGAGAAAATTGTAACAGTGATTTTTCCAAAGAAGTCTGCCACAACATTAAGAAACTCACAGCAATGTGGGACAGCATTGGCTACACTAACCTGACCTTGGAGCACAGCAGATAAGTAATACTTCCTGATGATGAACTCTGAGGCCAGGTGCAGGGCGCAAGTGATAAGACTGTCATTTACGTCTATGCAATCAGAGAGTACCATACATGGAAAGCCATCATTAACCTCTGAAGATTTAATGAATTACCCAGCAACAGCACTTTTGAAATAGTGGTACATTGTATGCAGCATGGCAGAAGTGTAAGGAAGGTGTCCCATCCACAATGCTCGGCATATTCTTTAGAAGGAATTATCTTAGAGCAATGCCTTGGAGTAAAATAAAAGCCTACTCTTCATTCAGATGGATTTGAACTGATGAAGTGACATTGAGAGGTGTTTTTGATGCATCTTGCATCAGCTTAACTTTCCCTGTGTGACAAGCTCGAAGAAAAAGGGACACAGAAGGAGGAATAAGTGATAGAGCACTTGTGAGACTGAACACAATTGCTGAGGTCCAAATTCACTAGAACATTCTCCTGAAGCAGCTTTGCAGCTTGGATTTTTTTTTAGTGACAACTCATTCTTTCAAAATACTGGATATGTAATAATCTATTTAATTAAAAATAGTCCATTTTACCTGTGGTAAATCAGCCAGCCAACAGCAGGAGGCAAATCTGTTCACAGTGAATTTGCTGAGCTGTACTACTCCTATTGAGGGAGGAATTAAATGGGCAGGAGGGGGAAGCTCAGCAGCAGCAGAAAGGTGGATCCTGCTCACATGATCTACTGCCACTGTGATGCAGAGAACTGGGTCAATTGTGTTGCTGCCTTCAGCCTCAAGAGTCCCATTAAAATTAGTCGTTACTTTCCTAAGTCAATAAGGGATGTGTTATTGTTGGGAAAAAGGTCCTCATATTGATCAAGTGGAGTACCCAACAATCCCTACTGATTTGGGACAGACAAGCTCAGACCCCAAAACTGTTCCCAGCCTGGCAGCACACAGGAAAGCACTGTCATGGACCCTTCAGTTAGATTCCTTTTTTTCTCTCATATTATGAAACATTGGTCATCTCTAAAAAGGCAAGAAGTTAAAATGTGTGCTATTCTATGTTGATAATACCTAAAGTTATTTTAGAATTATTCTTAAATAGAATATGCTTTTTAGAATTATTTAAAAAATGCAATTGATGGCTCTGTGCAAAAGGCCTGTACTTGGTAATCTCTCTCTCTCACTACCCTTCATACAAATGGCATGTTTCAAAGCCTTAGACTGCACTTGGACCTGTTCATCTAGATGCTGAATGGGAAGCCCATTAACACATATCAGACTACAGAAACATTAATTGTGAGCTGGGACAGTGTCCTCCTTCAAAAGGGGTCATGATTCAACTTCCAGCTTCCCATATTACTTCAATGTACCTAAGATTAATAACTGTCCCTTTCAGATTTTAACCCCACCTTGCTGGCACGCCTGTGTCAGAGAACATATTGGATTTGGAAGTCTTCTGGGGCTTTTTTTTTAAGATCATTTACCCTGTCAATCTACAGCAACCTAAATATTTTGCCCTGTATTCTTGAGTTAGTATTTTGAAAATTTCCCCTTTTTGTGGCTGTACATCTTGACCTTTGACATTTTCATACGGAAGAGAACAATGGGTGAAGAAGCAGTAATTTCTTAACTGCTTTAGGCAAAGGTCAGGCAGGGCAATAAGCTGAGAGTCAAGGTAACAATGCAGTGAAAGGTCCCACTGTGAGCGCTCTTTGTGCATCAGTGAACTTGAGTCATACTTAGTGTGAACAGAGGAACTGTCAGCTATTTCAGGAATGTCAGCAATTTTGTCGTAAAGCAACTTGGATCTCACTCCAATTTCCCAGGCTCATTCAATAGCCGAAAATGTGGAGGGTAAGAGAGGCTCTCTCTTCTCCGAGACTGACTGCTTGCTACTTAAATAAATCACCTACTTTTTCTCCCTGTCCTTCTCATAATAAAACAATCCTTCACAGGTCCTCTTGTCGTAGGATGAAACTTTTGACTCCGAGGAAATCTCTCTCTGATGCATGGGCTAAGAGGAATGCCTTTGAATTTTGAAACTGAGGGTCAGACTCTATAAACATACCACCCCAAAGCTGATCAGCCCTCATCTCCCCTCAAAGTAACATGAGACATGCTGGTGACCTTTTGATACCTCTGACAACATGGAAGTTGAAGAATTTTTTAGCCTTCAAAAAAATGGCTCTTGTCTTTGTCCTGTTAATTCTGTGCATTTTGAACTGTGGAGCACTCTGTTCTTTCTGCCTGGATGGGGTCTCTTATATCAGGACTCTCAGGGTAGTCTCTGAGCATCTCCCAGGAATGCAAGCACCAGCCTGCCTAAACTTTCACATGCTGTTGTTTCTCTCACCCTCTCCACAAGGGAAGGAGCATGTGCAGTGGAACGTCTCTTTTGGTAGGATTTGGAGTGGTTGTTTTGCTCTTCTGATTTGGGATAAAAATTAATATTCCAAACTCTCTCTGGTTTTCATCGATATTATAATAATACTTTAAAAAGAGAACACTCTTAGCTAAGGATCTTATCTTTTTCAAATAATTAAAGCTCATTTCCCACCTCATTTTCTCTCTTGCCCCTGCTGTGAAGCAGGAAGTTACCTTTTAAAAAAGCATTAAGTGAAGTACAGAGAAGCTAACTGATTCATCCAAGGGTCAGAAGGTGTCAGCAACAGAAGGAGAAGCAGCAAGCATCCCAAGCCTCCTATGCTAGCCCTTAGAAAACATGCTCTTCCTCAGGTTTCCTCTGTGACACCAGCTATGTTTCTCAGATCTCAGTTTTTCACTCTCCCAAAGTTCCTGGCTTTGCAAGCAATGTATTCATGTTCTCAAACAAACAACACTCAGAACTCCAACAGCACAGTTGTTAAGTCTCCTAATCTTACACTTAGTTACCCTAGGAAAAAAAATCACAAGCACACTTGTTCAAACAATCTTTGTGCCAGCTTTCCCCACATTTTAATCTTATAAAAATGTTTCAATTACATAAAGGGATTCAGAAACATGTTTATGAACATTTTTCAAAACATTTTTTTAAGATTACAGTTAAAAGCATTATAATTGTCAAGTGATGAGATTTTCGGAAGCAGCATGGTGCAGGAGTATCCTATACCTCTGTCTCCTCATTGCCCTTTCTTGGCATCTCCTCCCATTGTCAGCAAAGGCTTGGAGGTGAAACTTGTGTGAAGGACAGTCTCTGGGTGTGCTAGGAATCTTCATAAGCGCTAGCACTTACTGGGTGCAGAACATGCTCTAAATCAGGGCCAACATAATCCCCATCTACTAGGATGTGGCAATGGATGGCTGTGGAATTATTCAGGTATGTGCAAAGGGAGAAAAAGTCCCCTTTACCCCTTAGCTCCTTGGGTAAAATCATCCCTGTAAATGCCTCAGACATTATCATTCGTTGTCCTTTTTATTGCCCTGAAGTGAAAACCCTGATATCTTTTCCTTGCTTTCAAGACCAAAGTGCTGTAGTATCAGAAGGCAGAAACAAAACTTCGTGCTCCTAAAAACAGCCTCTCCCAGTGCTTTGTGTGTGTAGGGAGAGGTGCTATAGTGAGGAACAAGGTTCTCTTATCTGCAGGCTGCTTTTAAAACTGCTTGACATGCAGCTTCCTTGGACAATGAATGCATTTTCCCCTGTGAGGCAGGAGGATCTGCTACAGTCTTGCTCTGCTGCACAATAAATCAAACCGTTCAAGTATGCTATAATAAGAATACTTGCTTTGAAGTACAACCTTAAATGTCTAATTTTCTAGTGGTAACAATGATGCCTTATCGTGTTTTTTTTTTTCCTTCAGCCTGTTTTCTCTGTCCGGTTGTTTTGTTAACATGTGTGGCTAACGACTGGATTTTTGGATTCCAGATGTTTTGGCAAGAGAAAGCAGTAAACGTTCATATACATCCCAGAAACCTCATACCACCCAAGTAGCTGTTATGTCAACTGGCTAATGTAAGTCTGCCCAGATAATTCCCCCCTCCTTTCCCCCTGGATGGCTGCTAACCCTTTAGTCATCAATACAAAATGACAGAAATTCTTCTCTGTAGCTACTATTACAGACACATCCAGGATGGGGGAAATAAAGCCACATGCAAGCAAGATCCATGTGGTTTTGATGGAGAGAAAAGGTATTTTAATTAAATAACGAGCTCAGGCTTTTAGCTGGTGAACAGGGTGATCTACTCAATGATTAAAGGTATATTTACATGCACACACACATGCATGAATGCATGCGCACATACATGCAAAAGATATCTCTTTCACAGGCTGTTTATGATGCTACTGTTTTTGATCTAAGCCTTTTCTGCAGGAAAACAAAGGTAGTAAGAAAGGGCCAGTCATTAATTTTATGTGTGTGTTGATGGGAGAGATGTCCTCTTTGAAGAGGACAGGGCTCTGATTTACCACTTACTACACAATATCATTAGCACTCGGTATGGACTTTACTAAGACGTTCCTTCACTCCTGGTGGTCATGAGTTAAAAGAGCAGTAAATAGAGAGATCCTAATTGTACCCTAACAGAGATTAAGCCCTGGAGCCAACCATTAAAAACGGAAGGAAGAAAGGTGCATAAGAAGGCAGAGAAGTAAAGCATTACAAATTATTTTAAATATATAGCTATGTCTCTTCTCTCATGGGAAATCCTGATGTGTAAATTACCAGCCTATTTTCATGCTTCCTCCTACATTTTCTCTCACTCTGAAATCATAATCATATGTTGCAGCAATTTTCCTTTTAGTACTGAAGACTTGGGGTCCAGTCACAGCCCCAGTGCCTTTGATAGAGTTAGTCTCACCATAGTCAGGCTTTCTGCTCTGTGTTTTTCAAAGAATATATCAGTTTTATTCTGGGTGATAACCACAAGAGAGAAATCAAAGAAGTTTACTCCTTAAAAGGGTTGAGCATAATGGATTAATGGATAAGCACCTCTGCCATTTCCTGTAAGGATCCACAAAGGAAGAATTCTTTCTCTCACCTGGCCATGTTCCACCAACACTAAACTCTTTGAGACCCTAGTGACAGATCAAAGGCTGAGTCTGGTGATGAGGTGGGAGAGAAAGGATTAGTTCATTGATATTAGTTACTGATTGTGTGGGGCTTTACAGCGAAATTATATATTTGAAGAGATGGAAGTTCTGCAAGGTACTGTGGGTGGCATGGAAGACAAAATTGAAAGATGGATTGCAACAGGCAGAGAAACAGTAGAGTAGAAGAGAGATAGGTAATAGAAGCAGAGAACTGGTAGAGATCTCGGAAGTAAGGGTTGTAATCTGAAATCTGATCCAGAAGACTTGCATTCAAAGAGGAGTGACTAAATCCAAGTCATGGGCAAAGGAAATGATTTGAGCCATTGTATTCTTACTGGAATAGAGAACAAAATTGAGATCATCTGCAGAAGAAAAAAAATCATTATGAGAGGTGAGGGACAGCAGAAACTATGGGCAAACTATGGGCAGACACTTAACCAGAGAGACAGGAGCAGAAGAAAGGTGTTTCTAGACAGGGTTGACTCTAGTGCTGAACAGCCTAGATGGCCAGTTTGGAACCTGCTGGCACAGTACTTGTGCATGGCTGCAACGTGGCTGCAACACAGCCACAACACGGCGGCACAGGCAGCAGCAGCTTCTCCAGTGCAAGGCTGGGCTCAGCTTTAGCCTGTCCTGGCAGAGAGCTGGCAAGAGCTGGGCATTAAGGGAGAAGGAAGCAGGGAGCTGAAACAACACCAAGACTGCAAAAATGTGGGAGAGCTGAGGCACAGGGCTGCTTCTTGCTTCCACAGATGTCTCCTGCCTTCTGTCCATCTGAATCAACGGACTTCCTCAGCCCAGATGCCATGCCCCGCTAAACTTAATATTGCCCAACCACTGCACAGAGGTGTTAGAGCTTTCCAAGAAGAATTCCCCCAAATTATTCAATAAGACTACTAAGTAGAAAACGTTGAAAACGAGACAAGCAAAACACAGCAAGCTACATTATTTTTATTTAAACTACTGAGCAAAAAAAAAGGAGACTGGGTTTTCACAGGTCCTTTCCTTACTTACCAAAATGTCCACCACAGATTACCTGTATAATAAAAAGTACAGAGGATCTGTGAGCAGCAGGCTCAACAAAATGTATCCAGCTGCAAATGGACACTATCTCTCAAAGAGCCAAACTATTTATTGTCAAACAATATTGTCTTTTTGACTTAATTCAAATAATATTTGAAGTCAAATTCACCACTGTTACATTTAGTTTACAGATGAACATACAGGATGCAAGAAGGTACCATTCTTGGAAGATTACTCAAAATCTGGAATTCAGCTGCACTTATATAATTTAAAGCTTAATCCTGTGTCTTATCATGGATATGAATCTTTCTGGTTATAAGAGTGCATGAGCATGAATATGAATTGTGAGTACAGTGACATCTTTGGTGCCATAACTGTGAGTCTATGTAATAATAATCATATCCAAGGCAAGAAAGACATCTCCTCTGCCTGATGGAGTCTGCATACAGGGGTCTCTTTTTAAAGTCAAACTGTCCTTTGAGTCTTTTTGACCATATATTGAGTTCTTTTCAAAGTGAGTAGTGTTAAACTACATGTTCCTAGTCTTCTGCATTGCGGACCTTAGGACACAGCTCTAGGGCTGTAACAGCAATGTTTCAAGGTCCCGATTTAGTTCCGCAGTGTCAAATTCATTAATCTACCTTCCTCAGAGTGTTTAGGAAAAAAAATCTCCTTTAGTTTCATTCTCTTTCTCTGGAAGTTTCTGGACCTTCTGTAGCTGAAACTCTAGTATTTTCTTTAGTCAGGGAGACCAACATGAGTGGAACGGGTATCTGAAGTTCATTAAAAGCAAGTCATGTGAATAAGAACTCACAAAGAAGGCTATTAATAATGCCTAAGAAACCAACAGGGCTTTAGGATCTGGCCAACTTGTACAGCTTTCTCATTAAATCATAAAAGACTGAGCTTTCTGAATGAAGACCAATTCCAGGGAGAAAAGCGATGGTATAGGACAGGCTATTATCTCGTTACTTCTGCTTCAGATTGTACAGATGCCATCCCATTTGTTTCAAACTGATATGGGCTGTTACAGTCTAGTCACAAACCAAAAGGGAATAGGTGTTTTATTTCTAAGTAAAATAAAACTGAGGTGCTGATGGCAGCATAAATTGTATTTTTTCATGTCAATAATTACAGAGTAGCATAGCTAGCAATTTCTAACTATCCAAACTTGGCTGTTAGGGTACCACATCTCAGACATCCCCAGAGATATCATTCTTTTCTTTTCTTAGATAAGGACTGTATTTTTATTAGGTTAAAATTTCAAAAGAAAATCTAGATTTTATTTATTGTTATACTACTCCTGATATTAAAGCACTAGGAAATGCCAAGCCAAGAGAATAAATTCTCTCTCTCTATAGATATGTAAGCATGAATCTGTGTGCATATATATATATATACACACATGCACATATCTATATTCAGATACATACATAATGTAGTTTAATTTACCTAAGTTATTTAAAATTCTGCTCATGTTATTCAGTTTTACAATGCTATTAGAATGAACTGTAAAATGCTGATAGGAAGGTTTAACACAGATATGTGTGCAAGTTTTAAATAACTGTTTTTTCAGTTTGTCAATAGATATGACAAATAGTGATGGTTCAGTAATTTTTATATGGAGAATATTCCATTTTATTCACTACATTCAAAAAGCAGGCTTGAGGTTCCCCTGTAACATCCATCAACAGATTATTTGTGCAGCTGAAAATGACAAGAGAACAGAGCAAATCACTGCAAACAGAGGTTCCAGGCGGCAAGACACCTGGGCATAGGCTCAGACCCAAGCCTGTCTCCTCTTTTATTCTGAAACAGAAGACAACATCCGCTGGGACAAAGGAGGCCCCCAAAATTTCTCCAGAGAGGATAGCAAACTGGACCAATATGGTGTAAACAGACAGCGAAATGGCTGCGAAAGCCAAGAACATGGAGGAAGTCTCTAAACCACTGACTGCTGGAAGCTGGGAGAAGGTATCGGGGAAAGTTTATCCTGTACATGCCTTTTGCATCTACTAAGCATCTGTTATTGGCCACTGTCTGAGACAGGACACTGGACAAGACAGACTTCTGTTCCAGGCTAGTAGGTCTGCTTTTACATTCTTGTACTGAGAGAGGACCTGCTGTGAGGCAAAAAAGAATAGAATGATATTGACATTTGATTTCCCTCTGGAAAAAGGCACCTGCCATTCTTATCATCAGTAGTTGTCTACAAATCTGCCTAAAATTACTCTGAAGTGAAGAAATACTGGTGATGGCATCACTGACAGCTGAATCTTCCTTCAGCGCAACAGTCACTCAACAGCAAGCTAGATTGGCTTCAGCTTTGCTCTATGGTTAGACATTTCTTCCTGTTCCCCAGTCACTTCCATGCCAATGACTGCCAAATCTCATGGCTTTCCTTGACTGCTCCCTGTGTCCTCCCTCACTTTTCCACCTGCCCCACTGACATTAGTTACTGATCCTGTGAAATTCAGGCCTGTGTAATGAACAAAAGCTAACGTGTGGAAACATAAGGGGTAGAAAGATGCAATTGTCTTGAGCAAGGACTGAAGTCCATTTAAGTGGACTGAATGCATATAAATATGTACATATATGTAACCTTCCCTTTCCCACATCCATTCTCTGAAACAAATATTGGAACTGAGTGTGGATAGATCACAGTGGGCCCAGATCTGAAACTAGGTAGGTGTCTCCTCCTGTTTAGGAGACTAAACTGAGAATCATTAGGGATTTAAATACCTAAATGCTTGTTTGGATGTGGCAAGGCAGAAAACAAGACAGTCCACTCAGGTGCAAATGTATTTGCCTTTGTTGGGATGTACCCAAGGTATTTTATTTCACCATACTTGACAGGAGATGTTACTACTTAAGGTCTCTTGCTGACTCTTCCTGTGTTGGAAGTCAAACCTCACCAGCTCCTTGCTTGCTGTGGGTGCAACATTTACCTCACTTTTTCTGAAGCGAAATGGATGTCTACTTTATCCTGAGTTTTCTTTTTTTTTTTCTAACTTATTTTGCTTCAGAGGAACATTAAGAAGCTCTGATTGCCATCAAGCAATTTTAAACAATGTGGTTTGAACTCCATCTCCAATCTGCTGCCTACAAATCAAAATATTTTAAGTGTCACTATTTATTTTCTACTCTTTCCCCAGCCTGTTAAAAACAACATCATTAACTGGCTTCTCTAATTAGCTGGCTACATCTATTGCCAAACCAGATTGCTATGGGCTATGTCCTCTTACATGGTTTGCTTATTAGCAGAGCTTATTGTAGCAAAATATAAACAGCTAAGATATTACCATTTATTCCAGAGCTGTCAGAAGACTTCTAGCACTGGCTACTGTAGGGTCCATCTCACTAAGAAGTGCTAATCCACACATGTGACTACTGATGTCTATACCTACCAGATAACGGATGGCTTTATCTACTTGTATAACTAAGAGATAAACTTGGGAATTCCTTTGAAAAAGTCATGGGGCTTGAAGGCAGTTACCTTTCGGACAGAAGCCAAAATACTTGGAGAGCATCAGCAAAAGCCTTCCTTTTTATATGGATGGCTAACATCAGTTTGAGATTTAAACAGTAAGTACATCTCCTGGTTGGTGAAATAACTAACAAAATTAAAAAAAAAAAAAAAAAACAGGTAAACTGCTCCTTACCCCCATCTTTTAGCTTATAATACAATAGTCAAAAAGACTACAGAATCTCTCATGACTCTGACAGGGACCCCTCTGCTCTTGAAATAAATACAAGTAACCTATATCCTATTAAATGATAGTTTGCTTTCATCTTGCTTTTGGAATCATCCAGTGTGTACTAGGTTCTCAGTGTTTAAATAACACAGCCTGGTTTCCTTTCCTGCTACCTTATTTTCTGTAGGCATTCCTGACCTGCACTGTCAACAGCCCTGTGAGATATTAATCTTCCTTCTACAATAAGACCAAGTGAAGTTGGAAATCCCTCCTAGATTTGGAGGATATGAGTTGAATGGAGAGTGCCAGCTTATGCAGCCAACAATATTTGAAAATGTCAGTCAGGGAAGGCTTTTACTCAGATATTAATCACTACAGGATCAACGCAAAAATGAACAAAGCACATTTCTAGAAAAGAAGCATGCAGAAGAAGCTGGTGGAAGTATCTCAAATCATAGAAACTTGCTGTAGAAATAAAGTCTAGGGCAAGTGATGGCAAATGTCAGAAAGGCCACTGAAGACTTTAAATCTAAATCCAGTGGGGTAACTTTTCAAAGCACTGTGCAAGGATTTAGCTGTGTGACTCCTGCTACAGTTAATGGAAATAATGAGGCTAAAGCTTGCAAGGCGTCTTGAAGATTTTCTGCTGAATGCGTCTTTGTTAGCACCTCAGAAGTTCCCATTTTTTCCTATCAGATCTCAGTAAAAAAATCTGCTTTGCATGTTTTTCATTTACAGTTTAAGTAACAGCTATGGAATTGACAGCATGGAAATTACAGTTTACATTTGCTTTTCTTCTGTAGCCATCAAATGGTAGTGGAGGGAGCAACACAACAAATGACAGGATGAGTTCATCTCGGCTGCAAGTCCACTGACTTTAGAAGCAGTAGAAGTGGTACGGCTAGGATTCAAACACAAGCCATCTAAACTGAGCAGTGGGTTATACCATGGACATGGCTGGTCCCTTCCTTTTCTGTTTGATATGCTTTGGAAGACTCATGAGGTTTCCACGCTGCTGGTTTGATCCTCACAGGACTATTTGCTTGGGAACAAGGTATAATATGGGCCAGCAGCAACATAGGCACAAAGGCGAGGTCAGCATCCTGTGGGATCTCAGTGACAGCCTCACTGACGTAATCTTTCACCCTTTGTCCCAGTGTAAACCTTCACAGTTCAGTTCAAATTGATGGCTTTTTACTGAAGTGCCTGGAGCTCCATCTCTACACAACTGGCTGATTTCTCTTAGTTCTTGTAATAAGAATGAAAAACAGCCTTTGAAGATTACAATGCTGTTATGTACTCTGAATGCACTTCATTTGGAAAACTCTTCGCATAACGCAGTGCAGCTGGATGAACGGCTTCCTTTCCATCCTATGACAAATGGAAACAGAAGGATAATGCAATGCCTTCTCCAACCAGAACTTGCCTCGTATAGAAACTTTGTTGCATTCAGATGCCTTTACAACCAAGGACCCTGACACAGGGTCACAAAGGAGGTACAAGCTACTCCTTAACAGTAGTCTGATGCATCAGCCATATGTACAGAGAGAGTGCTATTGGCTCGGTGACATTCGGAGCAGTCTGTAGTAGGGCTGCTCTCAGCTTTGGTGCGAGTGATGTGCCTACTAATGATCTCACAGGCTAATCCAGGGGTGGCCTGTATGCCAGAAAATTTCAAATGGCCCAGAGCCACAAGGGACACACCATCTGCTTTAAAGAGCTGGAAGGGTGGTGGTCCTTTGGGAATGACTCACAGGCAACTGATAACAGCTCCCGTTGCAGCATAAGGCTAGGGTGGGTAAGCTAAGACCTAGGACTCACTTGTGCCCACATCCTTTGGGTCAGCCCGGTGCTACCACAACCCTGCTGCAGCATAGGGAAGAGCACCATGACAGCTCACAGGCTGCCACAGCCACCCCAGAGCAGCCCTCCCTCTGCCAGGTTGAACCCCGTTCCACCACCAGCATAGCTCCTCAGTGGAGGACTCTGCTCAGTTTGAGAAAGTCCTTGCCTAGATGAAAGGATTCAGCAGCCCACTGCTTTTCCATAAAGCATAAGCAACTTCTCAAAATCTCCCCCAAACCATTTATGGGGTAGATATCCAGGCAGCACTGCAAATGAAAGGAAATGAAAAAATGCTACTATGGGCTGCAGGGAGAAAACATAACTCTTCAGCAAGTGGATCAGCCAAACCTACATTATCACACTTGGCAATTAAGCTGGCTTTATCTAAAGTACATGTGGGGCCTGGATCAGAAAGCAGAAGCATCCTACATAGGTCTCAACTCTTCTGTTTCTGATTTTAATCAATTCTGCCATATTAAACTAGGTTGCTTTCATTAACTGCAGTTGAAATTCTCGACCTTTGATACAAGCTGCAGTAATGTCAAAGGAAGTGACATTGCCACGCCTTGGTGATAGGAAAGACTGAATGGTGCCTGGGAGAAAGGTGGTCTCATGGGAAGGGGACTGTGTCTGGAGAAAGTCTGCCCATGTGATTCCTGACCTTGCACTGAGGTGCTGGACCTTGCAATAGATGACTAATTACCCTTGACTAACACCTCCTTTGCAGAAGCCATTTAGTTGCAGGGAACTACCCAACAAGATGAAGATTCTGGCTGTGATGGACACCCATGTACATATGGAAGCACAGTGACAGCCCTAACTGGACTCCAGTGGGGAGCTCAGAACTGAAAGAGCCCCAAACATAAAGAGGAATTTGGCTACAGGAAAGATGAAGTTACCAAATACCTCATCATTAATTCCACAGCAAAGAATCCCTGAAAGAGAGATGACACCTAGGTCAACTGGCCAGGGAAGCACACAGATCACTTCAAATAAAAAAATGCTTATTAGGAACAAGGAAACTTGAGAATAGCAGCTTATATTGAAGGGCATATTATAGAGGTCTATAAAATTTTGAATGGCATGGAGAAAATCAGTAGGAAAGAGCTGTTCACTTTCATAACACACAAAGTAAGGGGCATTGGTCACATGGCAGGCTCCAAACTTCATAGGCTTCTTTGTTAAACTGTACAACTCATTGACATAGCATATAGCATATGCCAGGAGTCAACTCAGGTTCAAAAAAAGGCTAGACGAATTAAGAAACATACACAGACTTTTATTAAATAAAAAGACAACACTGGTTTAGGGTGCCTTTCAGCTGCCAACTGCTGGAAGCCAGGAGACACCATCGTGTGTTGCCCTGTTCTTACACTCTGGTAGGAACCTGCTGCCAGTCACTGCTAGGAACAAGACAGGGAGCTACACAGGCCTGCGGCGTAAGCCAGCGCAGCCACCCGTGCAGCCTGCTGCCCCTCACTCTATCTTATGCCAACCCAGTGCTTTAAATTGAGTCAAAATGTTTCATGGATAAATTTTAACAACCAGCCTCCCTTTCCCAGCACCATATCATGAGAATAAGTAGAAAGAAGCTCTGCCTTTCTGACGGTGGTCCCCTGATCCCCACACTGACTCTGAGTCACTTAAACAAGGAATCCTCATGCTGCTCCTTAGGATGGAAGGCCTATCAGCCTAAATGAAACTACCTGGGTTTTGTTTTAGAAATTAAGCTAGCATTGAGTGTTTCACACTGAAATGTTACCGAAACAAAAAAGGACCAAACACCTCAGTACCCACATATAGCATACATGCATTTGCTTGTATACCAAACAGGAATGGTTGCATGCATATTGATCTAATCTAAAAATGACAGCTTATTATCTAAATGGGATCAAAGCTGAAGTTATTAGAAATATAGACAGAAGTAACAGTTTTTGAGAAAAGTAGATTTCTGTATGACATCTCCCCCATCCCTAAATAAAATATAAATAAAGCCCCAAATGACAATGAAGTTTTGAATCTGGAGTGCTGTTTTTTACTTTAACACCCATATGTGAGTACCTAAAGGAAAGTCTAGCACTTTATATGCAAAGTAGAAAAATAAGTCTTTTTTTTAGTGTACAATATAAATATGCTCCAGGGCTTAAATAATGAGACCAACTTTGAACTGTCTTTGTTCTTCTGTAGGAATCCAAAGGGGAAAAAATTTGGCCTTTGAGGTTGTAGGAAGTGTTGTTTTATGTTCTTCTGCAAAACCCATAATTCAATTATAAAAATGCTCTGGGCTTCAGAACAATTCAAAGGTGAGAAATGAGAGAGAAGTTGTATTCCATTGAAATCCTAAGATATGGCAGACTTTTCAAGGAAATATAATTCACAGAGCTGTGGCTTCATAACAATTAGACACACCTATAAGATCAAACCCAGATGCCAAAAAAACGTTCCCAGGACTGAAATGATAAACACGCTGACATCATAGTCATTGATTTGTTTTTAAAATGCAAAGGCCTGCACAGAAAGATTATGATCTGATAAAAATCCCATCATTTGAAACATATAACTGTTTTCTATAGACTGCTTTTCTGAGCAGCTGGAAAAACACGATCTACTAAAGATAAAGTTGTCCTACAAACATAGTAGAAAGTGCTACAGTGAACAAATTATAAGACATCTGAATTTACAAAAAGATGGCATTATTTATAGTAGTTAGAGAACATTGTTCCATCCCCATCAAATACAGTGTCCCCAGGTTGTAACTATAGACTGAAACAAAACACTGAATCTGAATGACCTCTCATGTTTTCCTTTTAGGGGCTCTCAAATTCAGAACCAGATCTGACTCCAGATTTCACATTTCACTTTTGACCAAATCAGATACAGTATGTGAAAATCCACATGAAAATGAAATGAAATGAAATCTGGATTCACAGAGAAGCACAAAAATTTGCTTATCAGAATCAGCAGCATGGTTTATAAGAGCAAGGAGAACAACATGCCACAATAAAGCTTATATAAAAACTAATATAATGGGATTTCTTTGCAGGAAAGACTAGGAAACACCTGTTAGACCTGAACTTCCCATTCATTTCCTTCCCCGCTAAGAACTATGTTCACACCAGGGCACTGGTACCTAGAACAAGACAAACTTAGATAAAACTTGGAACATTTCTTGTAGGAGATACTGAAGTCAGTTTGCTGTTTCTATAGAGTTAGGCTACTCTTCAGGCCCAAGGTGATGACTATTCTCATTTCAAAGACCAGAATTCTTCATCACAGGTTTTTGTATAAAGTGCATCAAATCAATCAAAAGGAAAAATAGAGCACTTGTTTAAGTGTACTCTAATCTTCAATGATTGAATTATGAGCAATAAAAATATCTGCACATTGCAATAAATAAATAAGGGATAATGGTTACAGTATATTATAATAATATATGCTGAAAGGTCAATTAAGAAGCACTATATTTATACAGAGTATAAATATTTTATGTGAGCAAACAGGAAGAGAGTGTCTCAAGGTCATTGGATGAGCCTTCCAATAACATTATGCAAAAGTGGCAATAGAGAAGATATGACATTTTAGCTAAACAAATACTTTGTATGAGCCCAGTTGAATAAACTGTTTTGCAAAGGGTACTTCAGTTGGGTAATGCTGTAGTAATAAAGAAGGGTAATGACTTTTTTAAAATATACAGAGCTCCATTATCTACTCTGCAGTCTTCCTTCTCTCCCTCTTTTTCCCAGAGGGTAAGGGGTGTGGAGTAGAGTCAGTCACCATTCATCCTAAGGAAGAGGCTCATAAAATTTAAAGAGATTATTTGGCATTAATTCATAATAAAGAATTACAATGACTGACAGATGACATAAGGCAAATGAGTTCAGAAGCCTTTTTCTGAACAATACTAGACCTTAACCATTGTTGGTCAAATGGCTGTCCTACAAGGAATACCGAAGTCATTTATAGTAGGGACTTAAGCACAATTCCCCCTCCTATGGAAGATTCCTTGCCACTGGGAATACGAAATAATGTGAACTGATTTGATCATGTGTTTATAATTACTAGATTTTTTCTGTACAAACAAGACTCATTCCAAACATTTGTCAAAATATTTATTCCCCAGTGACCTCAACCAACTTCTTTGAAGTCAAAAGGGATTTTGATTTCCCCCCTCCTCTAATATTCACAAACATAGCCCAGACTCACCAAGACATATTATGTCAGGGCTCTGGCCCATTTTGCAGGCGTTAGAAGCTTCCCTTCCTCACCTCACACTCACCAAGCAGCCAGGCCAGGCCTGTTCATATACACACAACTACTGACATGAATAACCAAACAGAGTGTAATTCAGAAGTCTGTCAATCTGCTGACAGTGTATATACAGAATGATTCCCAATTTGTAAACCAGCCCACTCAAACCCTTTCTGTAATCCTGTATCCAGCTGTGAGGGCTTTGGGAACTGCTGCTGCTCCCATTATTAAACTGTGAAACTCATTGCCACAGGCGGCCAATGCTACAGGTGGGTTCAAAAAGTGATCAGATACATTCATGGAAGAAAATCCATCAAGAGCTCATACATAGGTGACGTTGGATAGAGCCTCTGAGTCAGGAAGTCCCTAACCCACAGACTGTGGAAATTTGGAGAATATAAAACTGGAAGTATTCCCTAATGCTTGCTCCTTGCCTTACTCTTTTCTAAGCATCTGCTATTGCCCACTTCCAGGGGTGGGATAGGAGGCCAAACAGGTCATTGGACCTAGCTGGTACAGCTACGCAGGTGAATAAGGACATGAAGGCTGGGCTCACTGAAATCAAGAATACAACTTCCTACACTTCCAGCTACAGAAATAAGTCCAGAGCAGATGCCAGGTAAACAGTTCTTGCACTTTGGGGCTGGGGAACGCCAGCTGGAGTTCTCCATAAGCAGGATTTACTTCTCTCAATGGGTTATTTTATCATTCTTCATTCTGCTCTTTTGTATTGCATAATACTTAAAGAAGAACCACATACAAAATATCTGAATTCCATCCCCTAAATTCCATCCCCTTTCACTTACGGCAAATTAATTTTTGACAATGCATTCATACCGTCTCTCAGATCAAGGTAAATCAGGAATAGTTCTACTGATGTCAATGAGCTAGACCCACAAACTGAGTATAGTAACAGATTTCAGACATTATCATAACAATTTACAACCTCAGAGTGCTTAGCCTAATGGTGTGTTCCTATTGAAATACTCAGTAACAGAAGAGAATACTTCACACACAGGTATCTCAGATTTAAAAAAATATATAGAAAAGATGGAAACATACTTATCACACCAACACAAGAGTTTTTTAATTCCATGAATAAAACCAAAGAAATGCAAGTTAAAGCTACTGAGAAAACTAAATTTATTTTTCAGAGGAAATGTTTTTCTTATTTCCTTCAGCAGAGTAGGGCAAGGCACCAACACACTGATGATCAGAAATGGCCAGGTCTATTTTGCAATGGCTTTTCACGTTTGAGATTTCATTTGTTTCCCTCTGAGCAAAAAGAAAACCCTTCTGAGCATGATCATGCAAAGGAACTGGGCAGTGATTGTGCCCTGCCACTTGACTGAAAGGGTTACCTTTTTATTTTACCTCCTGTGAGTCTGCAAGTGAGCAGAGAAGTCACCGTGGCTCTCAGAAACCTTCCTATCAATGTTGAAGCAATTCTGCAAAGCAGGGTTTGTTTCAACAGAGCAGCACGTTTCTGAGTATTATTTCTTATACAAATCAACTTGCACCTGCAAACAGCTCGCTTTGCTTTGACAATCATTTGTTTTGAATGCCTCTAATGAATATTTTTAGAAGGAGCCCCTTTCTCCCCTCCCTGCCGCCAAGCTTTCCTTTGCCTCAGAAAATCAAATTTGCTCATTTCGGATGTGCTTAAGAAAGACCTAGCTGCTATAAATAAACAAACATATAATACAACACAAACAAAAGCTGAGCCTGCCAAGTCCCAACAAGTCAAAGAGATGATACTGTTTGTACATGCTTTAAACCACAGAGCAATGAATGGTTCCAACCCCAAGCCAACTTGCCATGCCAGCACAAACAAAAAAAGGTATGTTCATATTTCTTATATGCCTCATCTACACAAGTCTAGAGTGGGCCACCATAGAAATTCACTTAGCATATGGTTCAGGTGGAAAATGAACTCCGTAATGAAGCTGAAATGGGTGTGGGTTCAAGATCTTTTATTAAGCGGAACGATTCTTTGTCATTCTTTGCAAATTACACCTTTGCATTTCTAAGCATGCTGTCTTGCTGGGTAACATCAGGGCCATTTTGTGCTTACAGCATGATGCAGACAGTTGCTGTGAACAGGACACAACCTGTGTTCCCTGCTAGTCTGCTTTCAGATCCAAGATGTGTAGGAATCTTTCCACTGACTTCGGTGGGTTTGGATCACAACTGTGAAGCTAAACTTGGTCATTTTTTCCTTTCCTCAAAATCAAAGGTCTGCCTGAAAGAGCATTTGATTAGTCTGTACGTTGGAGAAAGTGGTTCTCAGAAAAAAACAGCAACCTACTTTGTATGAAAACTTTCCATGATTTTCTGATATTTTTGCAGTAAAATCATTTCAGAATCCTCAGTGCTCTCAAGGGCATGTCAAACATACTGTTTCCTGGTGTCTTAAAGAAATGCTAAGTACCATAATATTTAGTGACAAGTCATGCAGTAGATTGGATGTTTCCCTATTTAATTCACTGTGAGTGGTCCATAGAAAGGGAGAGGTTTATGGTTCACTGGATAGTCTTTTGCTCTAGAAACCTTATTGCTTATTACTGACTGGCTTTTATAAAGAAAAAGGATCCTGCTTATAACATACAGTGAAGAGAAAGCTCAATACATCAGCAGGAAACAGAGAGAAGTTTCCAGAATAAAATCAAGCAATAGCACAAGCACCTAGAATTGCCAAAAGCTGGTATAAAAGGATAGAGCACTCCTGTTTCTAAAGCTGTTATTATTCTGTGCAACTTTTATGTAAAGCTGAAAGTGAATCAGAGATACCAAGTTTGGTAGGATTCATGTCCAGTGAGAATATTTCCTGATACACATTGTCTTATAATTTGTGTCTTATGCCCTTATGATAGACATTGCCTTATACATTGCCATCATTTTGAAATGCTGGATCAGGAGGAGGACTTTTTACTAGAAGCAAACATATTTGTTTTAAGCATGCATATTAGAGACATACCATAAGTTCTGAGAAAGGGACAAGGGGACCTACTTGCTACATTTGTGTTCTATATCTCAGAGAGCATGAAAAAAGAGGGTAAAATGTCAATTTTTGTGGCTGTATTGTGTAAAAACTCTTGTACAAGCCCAAATCCATGTATCTATTGCATAAGGGAAGCAAAGTGAGCTGTGAATCAAAACAGGCAAAAGAAAGTGAGAGATTATTCCAGTTCTGAGGAAAGGAGAGGTGGGAAGGATGCAGTCTCAGAGGCTCCTTGGGGCAGGCCGTGGTGACAGTTCCCAGGCTGAAAGTAAAGGTCACTTCTGAGAAGAGGCATTCAGGAGGCAAGTGCTGCTCAGTCACTCCCTGGCCTGTCAGCTGAGATATCCAGGGACATCAACGAAATCAAATAAACAGAAATCCTTTTTTTAACATTTCTCTTGTTCTAAGTTTGTTTGCAATTGTATCTTAACATTTTGCCTGGTCAGGATAACCTTGTTTTCTTGTGTCAGGCCTTGACAAATTTGTGAGCTCAAGGAATCTTATGATCACCGACTGTATTATTTTCTCAAAATCAGTGAAGGCATATGAAATGGTCTGTCCAGGCAAAGCCTGGTCAGCAACTTTGCAGTTAGAAGGTCAGTCTGAAGGCTGACATTACCAGCTGCTAAGTCTCAGAATGGATAGATACCAGTACCTTTCTTCCACAGAGAAATCAGTGTAGGGACACTCCCGACAGCGGGCAATCCCAAGTCATCGAAGACAGTAACTATTAAAACTGGTAAGTAGAAATGGTTTTCTTGGCCTTGGCTGACAAGGTGAAATCTGGATGTTTGCCAGGAAACCAGGATAGGTGGCTGTTTTTGCAGGATGGGAAGCTATCACACGTAATTTGAAGATCAACACACAAGTGCTGTGTATTTACTCATACAGGGTGGCTGTGGGATTCTGGAATAGCCTCTTTCTTTCCGCACTCCTAATTAATGCTTACAAAATGTTCTGATGAGAAAAAGGCAAAACACACCTACAGGGCTATATTTAGAAACAGGTATTTCTTTGTCACTAGATGTGTATTTGGCCCATTTAAAATAGAAACATAATTAGAATAGGGTATAAACATGTTGCTAAGATGACTATCCATAAAGATCCTATTTGGAAATCAGTTTCAGATGTTCCAGGGCACCTGAGCTGGAAAATTCACAAATATCTGTACATTTGCTAGAAGTATTTGTTTCATCTTTGAAAGATAAAACCAGAAACCTCTCACTTTTCCTTTTACCTTCCTTTGGTTATGACTTTCCCTTACATATAGGTCTTTTTTTTACCAGTTTAGTGTCACCACAAGACCTGAACAAAAAGAAAAAAAACATATATGAAGAGCGTGGACAAGAACTTGTAATAAATAGTAGTGACACCAAGGTCATCAAGCAGGATATTAAATCCTGTACATCTTCCTGACCTGATAGGATTACTATCACCAGAGGCCAGAAAGTAATTCAGCCTTAATACTCATTGAATAATTGGCTATTCTGTTGGAGACAGTCACCAAGGTGACAGCTATAGTGTGTCACCACATTCTGGTTTGACTTTGCTCTTATTTTGTGTTTTTTACCTGTGTGATAATCAGATCCTTATCTCAGGTAAACCAATCCATAATACTGACATCCCTTTGTTTTGCTACTGGTTTGAAAGCTCAATCAAAATTTAACCTGGAGTTGCATGTCTGACTAAGCAGTAATGAGAAGGTGACAAAAGGAGGGTCTGTTCCTGACAAAAAGCACAAAAGAATCAGCTGGGAGAATGACATTCAGGGATAAAGCCATAGCCATTTCAATCCAAGAAATATTTGGCCAATACAGGACAAATGGCTCTAAATGCATTCCTTAATTTGTGTGGAAACCTCTAAAAAGTTTATTGTTGGTCTCAGCTGTGCTCCTAGTGGGAACAGTAACTGTCAGCATCAGTAGGAAGGCTCCTCGAGTGCTGCGCAGACCAAAACTGTCCATTCTCTACTGCCCAATCCTCCCTTGTGTTGGGAAAGGGAGGGAGCAAAGGAAAGACTCCAGTGCTATTTCCCAATATATGAGATCAAATAATAGCTGTCATTCATATCTCTTTGAAATTTTACTTCTCAGTTTTCTAAAAATACAACTCTTACTCACTCACATACATTGGTTCAGGAAGCATTTTTCACTGAGCAATCTTGGCCAGATTATCTGCTTTTCAGCATTACTAGCCCCAGTTCAACAGCTGGTCTTCTCCCAGTGAGGATGGTCCTCCTTTCTTCACAACTGCACCAGCGAGGCCCATTGCAATCACTGCTTCTGCATCCTGTCCTATCCTACACGAAGTTACTCTCTGTTGTGAGCATGGGTATGTACAATCTTGTTAAATGGGAGACACATCATTGCTGAGAAGTCAGCATAGATTCATATGGTTGAATTGACTGGCAGAGACCTCTGTAAATCAACCACAAGAATTTTTTACATGAGGTTTGATTGTGGCCACGCCTGTGATCATAAAGTCAAAAAAATCCATACAGACTAGGTGCCAAATTATGGAGTGGAACCTAAGGTTGCCAACAGCTAAATAGGCACTGCAAGTATTACTGATTTCATAGTTTGAAACCGATGCCATGATTTGTGATATTAGACAGGACCTCCCTGGTCTCTGTAACAGTGTCTCTGGGAGGTCTACACCGCAAAACTCCAAGGACACAAGAGAGCTTTTCTCTGCTTGCTCTCATAGAAGAAAGATTGCAGAATGGATGGATGTCAAGTTATTCTATCCCAGCTGCTTTCCACTGCTCTGGGTCTGCCAACTTACCTACCCACTGGGAAGCCCTGGAAGGGCAAAAGAGCCACCGTCACAGGTAACAGCACTGGAGTCATCCAAGGGCAATTTATCTCTCTCCTACTGATTCCACCACTGATAATATATGTAAGGGTAGAAGAAAAACTGCACATCTTCTGCTAAAAATGTAATTACAGTGGGCTCATTTTTGGCTGGATGTTCTCTAAGCTCACACACCTGGATAGCTTTAATGTGTATATATAGAAAACATGTTGCAAATCATCAAAATTGGTCATTATTGCCACAGAAGATATCTATCAGGATGTCTACCAAATGAATAGCACCATGTACTCCAGTAACTGTGCACCTGCCAGGATATTCACAGGTAAACAAGCTAATCATTTCTGACTTTATGAAGTAATTAAGCTTAAAAAGGAAGAAAGAATTTGTAAGTGGTATTTAATCATGTCTCCTGATTGGCTGTAATATTGATATACATCCAACTGATTTTGTGATGAATGTTCCTGAACGTAACTGATGAGCCAGCATCATCTGCTAAGACTGGGCACCGCTGAACAGAATTTTTGCCACTGAGTTTCATAGAGGCAGATCTGGAGTCTTATCAGAGCTCTGCTTCGTTGTTGAGACCTCCTGATCTCTCATTCTGTGACAGCTCATGCAGTGTTCAAAGATGAGACTGTCAAGAGCTGAGACAGCTCCAGACAGTGAGAACTGGAAGTCCTTCCCCATGCTTTTGGGGAAATGGCTGGATGTGGAAATTCAAAGGCACATTGAATCACAGGGAAGTGCCAGGATAACAAGTTGCTGAGATGTAGGAAATATTTCAGTTGAAAGTAATCACAAATTTTACCAGAGTAAATTTCCCAATCAATACCTCCACTCATCAAAAGTCACCTTTATTGCCTATTTTATCTCTTTTATTAGATTAGTTCCAGCCCCAGAGTATGGCCCTGATTTATAATTCAATCCACTTGCCATCAATAGCGAGTCTGAAAATATTTTTGCAGAATGGAAGAGTCAATCAGATGCAGAAGGCAAGCTGCCAAAAGGCAGACCGTTATTAATTCTGAGCAGAATTTGGTCTGACTTGATATTAAACAAGCTGACTCACTGGCTTCCACGGATGCAAAGAAGGTAGAGAATAATCATATTTGAATCAGAGAGTGATCAAAGTATTTTTATACCCTAATTCTGTTCCATGCCATTTGTCAAAGCTTCACCCCTCTGGGACAACTATCTCATTCATCACTGGATGTAAAAGCGACTCTTAATATTGACTTCCAGAAGATTTTCTGTAATCACAATTTCTTCTTACTAGCCATTAGGGATTCACGTGGGGTATATTTCCTTGAAGCACTTAAGCAATTTTAGGTCATGCCTATTCTGAGTAACAAAAGACAGGGCAGAGACCCCTAAGTCCCTACCTGGAAAGCCTACATGGGACAAAACCCTGTGGACGTCCAGAAACAATACAAGCTTATACTTCCTAAGAAATTTAAGAGCTTTTAAAACATTTTAACCAGTTTCTTGAAATCTTCTATGACTGGGTTATTTGGGGTCCTGCTCCTGTGGACACACTGTGGTGTAAATCACAGTGTATCCTACCCAATGGGCATTTTCAGCTGTGCTGGCTGCATAACTATGTGCAGTTTTATTACCAGGCACACTGGCACAAATTATAGCCTCACTTTCAATTCTACCAAGGACTTGCTACTCCATCTTAGAATCAGGCCCTTCTCAGCAAGACTAATTGTGACAACCTGAATTTAAGCACTTGGCTAATTGTTGTCCAGAGCCCTGCTGAGTTTCAATTTTCCTTTTTGTCTTAAATTCAGTTCCTTTCTTGTAAGGGTGTCAAATCCAATCAGATTAGTCTTTTTAACTACAAGCTTGGCAGAACCCAAAAAGCCGCTCCAGTGCCACCTAGGCTTTTGTTAGAACAAAGGAAAAGTATATATTTCAAGTCATATATTTATGCATATAAATTAGATCACAGTCATGGTCCTTTTTGCTCAAATTTTCAGATTCAATCCTTGAAACAATTTAGAACAGCCAATTTTCGCATTGTTTCTCTAAGCCACATGCAAATTTTTTGCCACCTATGAGTGGAGATAACACACTGAGCATTTCCTCCACTTTAAGTAGTGCAATTCAATAATAAGTACTAATCTCTATACTCTTCTTGAAAATGTATTTGTTTTTTAATTGAACATATTCTCTTTTGATATGAACAACCTAGACTTCTCGTTCTAAAGAAAGGAACAGTTTAGAGATATAGCCAGAACCAAACAGAGGCACTGTAAGCAAAGACTTTTCCACCATAAGAAACTTGAGAGAAACAGAAGTTTGGTAGTACTGAAAAAGAAAATTATTAAAAAGAAATAAATCACATCCCTGAGAACTCTGCCTAAGCACAGACTACAGTGACAACGAAGGCACACAATAAACAAAAATTGATCAGGATATAATTGATGGCTCCAGTTTTTCTCTTCCCTATTTCCCTTTTCTCATCACTCATTTTCATTCCATCTGTTGTATTCTCTTTTGTTATCTCTTCCTCTTTTTTCCATTTTCTTCCTGCCTTCCTGCACTGAGTTTTCTCTTCCTTTCTCTTGACATCTGTTTTTCTGATTCTCTCCAGAGCCACAACCCTGAGTCTGCTCTGTACCACTTTTTTCATTCTGTCTTTCTTATCTCAACATCCTCCCCAAGCTACAACAACCCAACTACAGGCTTTTCTCTCCTACCAAATATTCTTTTTCTCTGCAGCTGTCCCGTACTTTTCTACTCCATCTGTTTTGCTTCACTCTTTCCCAGTTGGCTTCCATTGTCTTTCCTTTTTCTTTCTCCCTATTTCTCCTATTCTTTTCTTTCCTTTCCTTACGTACCTCAGATTGTCCTTTCTCTCACTTCTGTAGCTATTTCCCTTCTATTTCTTCTTGCTTCTTCCAGATCTCTGTCTTGTTCAAGACCAATCTTCTTAATTTCAGGTCTCCTCCCAGTATCTTCTGGTTCCCCCTCTTCTCTATTTCTTTCCAAATCCCCTTTCTCTCCTTTTAATTTTCTCTCTACATTACCTCACCCTGTTCAGACTCCTTCTCAGCTTTGACACTGTACTACTTACACAGTCACCCTAGCAGACTGGAGCAGAGGGAGGGAAGGAGCATGGTTCTCTACAGAAAGGAGCCTGGGTAGCTCTTCATCTCAAAAATCAACAGTTGAACAATGAAGTTAATTGAACTCCTTTTTGAGGGGTTCCTCCAAGCTCTTACGCTGCACAGAGAGACCTGACATCCCAGGGCTCACACCATGAGCAGAGCTCTGCTGTCCCTGAGCAGCACAGTCCCCCCTAAGAACTATTCAGGGCCAAGATGCTGAAAATACCTCTGTCTCTGCTGTTAACAGACAATCCTGGCAGCTCCTCTGAGCCTCAGATCTTTAAGACCCAGATGAAGATACGTGTTTCCCATTACACTGTCTCATTTTAATGTTCTGTGTAGCTCAAAGAGACTGTGTGCTCAGCTGGCTTCCCAGCCTTTTTATCTGGCCCCACACAGATCCAAAGAACACTGCAGGGCACTTCCCAAAGCAGGGCTGGCTTCAATGCTGAGTCTCGCTGCTCGAGGCCCCTTTTGGACACTTATTCCACAGTAGGAGTGCCTCTCTGAGTGCTGCACTATGCAGATAAGCCCTCTTCCTTGCCATATCCCCGCTTGCAGTGCCTTCCGTCCTTTCTCAAATGTTTGTTCCTCTGTTAGTCAGAGAAGTGCTTCCCAGGTTATGGAGGATGGGGTTTCTTCCCAGAACTCTGCTCTGACAGGATTTGAACAGTTTGGGAAAGCCAAGCTCTGCCCAGTCCTTGCCCGTAGGAGACCCAGCAGTAGTGGTCCTCCTAGTGCTGCTGTTGATCTGTGGTGTGAAAACTTTGGAGGGAGCAGGGTTGCTGTTTACCACTGTGCTATCCCCACAGTTCAACAGTGCTAGCATGAAATGGGAACACAAGGGCAACGGGGTGGTTGTGGCTGACCCCCTTAGCTCCCGGGTGGCCCCCCTTCAGATTGGAGCTTACAGCTGCCACTGGCAATAACAAGAGTTCAGGATGGATGGTCTTTGAGTCTGTCTCACTGCTCCCTTTACGGGACCATGGAGATGGAGTATGAAACAATCAGAATGCAAAGAGTGTGATCATTCCCATAGCCACGGTGACAGCTGGCCTTGCTCAATAATTAGCAAAGCCAAAAGGAGCCTAATCTTTATCAAAAAGGGGGATCTCTAACATGCATTTTATGTCATTCTTTTCAGTTTATCTCTTTTAATGATTTTCTTGCAGCTGCTGCTGAGTGATGATGTTTGCGGAAGATGAGTGCAAATAGTGCTGGACTGTGGATGCAGGAGGCTAAATCACTGTGCCTTTGATCACTCTCTGGATGGAGAGAGGCAGATTCCCATGCTTGATCAACTCTCTCTAGCTAGCCAAGGAGTGGTATTTCTGACAGCTAAACAAGCAACTTCTTGTCTTTCTTCCTAGCTACAGGGTGAGGGTAAGAAATGGTCATGTATTAATAAGGAAGAAAATAAGGGATTATTATTATTTTTTTTTTTATGTAGGATAAATGGCTGCTCCAGCTGAATTAGTTCTGCTGACTTTTTCTTACTGTGATATTGTTTCCCATGCATGGCAGCCCTCCCTTAGGCTTTAAACCTAAATACTAAATATTACGTTCAGAAATCTCAGAGTAGCAAGTATCTGCTTCTGAAATTCCCCCTCCCTGATTCATTCTGCTCAGCCAGAGGAAAGAGAAAATGAGCTATTTATTAGCTCCCTGTCTTCTTATCTGGAAGTACTGTATAATTATCAGGATCCAAATCCTAACTTGTCTACAATTTGAGGCTGTTTCTTTCTGGGGCTCAGTTCTCATTTGGGCTGCATGCCAATACAAAGGCATAGGAGCCGCCCATGTACTAGTAGAGCCAGAATGGTGCTGAACTTCCCCTGAGAAGGTATTTGGGGGCCTGCAGAGTTTAAGCCAAAGACAAAGCAGCACAGATTCATCTCAACAGCAAAAAGTAGGGCAAGAAGGGAACGGTAACTCTTAGAAACATCAGTTCTTTTGTCTACTGCTACCAAGATCTTGCCCTTCCGCACATTATCACCACTTGCAGAATAAAGCACTACTCAGCTGTGTCAACAGTGGACTCTTAAGGAGAAGTCTAGGGTTTTTTGCCTTCACAAATGGGGAAGTGTATTTCTTCTTGCTCCCCCATGATAAAAGTCCCAACAGCTATTTGTTACTAGCTCTTGATGACAGGAACCCATAATAATGGGCATTTGATTCTGTTCTAAGCATTCCCCTGAAGAAGACACTTCATATAAAACAAAGATTTTGTTAAAGCTTCTAAGGTGGTCTGCAGGTAGCCCTTCCCTGCCTATCCCTTAATAGCAAGGCTGCAGCCACAACAAAGCTGTCTGCTGTTACTTCATTGCCTTCTGAATGGACACCATATGCCTTCAGCATGCATACAGAGCCAGGCTGCAGACTCGCCAGTCTTTGCCACTGCGCTAGCACAGAAAAGCCATCTCTAGAGCAAGCTGCATTTATGGGCTGGTGTGAGGGGAGTCCCAGTACATTCCCAAGTGCTGAGAGCAAAATGTTGCTACTGCTTGCTCTGCATCAAGTACACTCCACAAACTGATCCCAATGGAAAGTGGTCCCCGGAGCCATTCTTTCAGATAATTGGGCTGTACCAAGAGTAGGAAAGAGGAACAGCCTCTGTAGCCCCACAGAACCCTGGAAAGCAGGGAAGACGCTCCTTTTTGCTATTGCTTCCTTTCCACACCCGCCTGGAGACCAGCCAGTCCCCTGCAAAGCTGATGGAAAGTCCAGTTTCTGTGTTGCCTGTCAACTGCTCACTCTTGGAAACTTGAACCATACACAAAGCCAGTGCAAGTGTTTCTCCCTAAGACTAAAACAGCCATTGTTGCAAGTGCTCATTTGTTGTATGCCCTAATGGAAGTTGCTTACAGAAAAGGAGCATAGTAATAGTCCCTTCAGTAGGTGGTCTCAAAGCACCCTAAATATTTTGGTTTTTATTCATTGACTGGAGAGAGAGAGAGGCACTGGGAACTATCCCACTTCCTGAACTCTCTTGCAGATGCAGGTTTTGAAAGTCCATGCTAGTGTGTGTGCATAAGATAATAAACTCTGCAGACTGCAGCATCAGTTTCTCCAGCGAGAAGTTACCTCTCACTAGCTCAACATTATATTCTTGCTCTTTTGCACATACCTGCAAAATAATTGTGGTTACTATTAATTCATTAATTATAAAGCAATTAAGATAATTGGGGCTATTATGACACCTGTTGGATACTTGTTTGTATGAATGTGTCAGAGCTAAAGGTAGTATGATTCTAGTACCATACTTACGGGTATAACCACTGTGCCACCCAGCAATGGGAAAAACAAGCTATCTTACAGACCCTTGAAGTCTTACTTGATGTGACTGGCGGTTCTTTACTAAAGTAACCCTTGCCAGTGAGGCAGGGACATCCACAGAGCAAGCTTGTCCTCTCTACCCTGCTAAGCATCTTGTCAAATTCCTGCCTGTCCCCTATACCATTCCCTGCAGGAATTAATTCCAGGCCTGAATTGAAGTCAAATGCTTTCCGTTCTAACTGTCGACAACAGATTGGTATGGGTATCAACTATTTCCTCTTCTGTTTTTCTGTGAAGAGAAGGAGAGTGATTATCGGCATCCGATCTGGGGATCTGTGTATTGCCAGATGTCCAAAAGGGAAGAAATACTTTGGATATTTGCAAGAAATGGTAGGATTTATGCCAGCATTCTCCACCCTCAGCAGTTTTGCAGATGAGAAAAAATTGCAGCAGCAGTTGAGACAGTGAAGGGCAGGGATATCTTCCATGCTGGAGGAATGGGCCAACAGGAATCTTGCGAAGTTCAACAACAACATGCAAAATCTTGCACCTGGGAAGGAACAACCCCATGTGTTGGTACAGGCTGGGGACTTTAGCTCTGCAGCTCTGCAGAAAAGGACTGGGAGTCCTGATGGGCAACAAGCTGAATACGAGTCAGCGGTGCACTCTTGCAGCAATGAAGGCTAACCACATACTGGGCTGCACTGGCAAGAGTATCACCAGTAGGTCAAGAAAAGTGATTATACCCCTCTATTTGGCATTCATGAGACTGCATCTGGAGTAGTGCCCAGTTTTGGGCTTCTCAGTTTTGGGAGTGTGTCTGGAGGAGGAAACTAAGATGGTTAGGCTAGAGCATATGATATTTAAGAGGCTAAGGGAGGTGGGGAGAAAAGAAAGGTAAGAGGGCTGTAATAAGAGTCTTCGATTACCTAATGAGGATTATAGAGAAGACAGATCCAGCCTCTTCCTGCAGATGTACAAAGGGGGAAATGACCACAGGTTGCAGCAAGGGAAATTCCAGCTGGACATAAGGAAAAAGTTCTTCGCCACGGCAGTGGTTAAGCACTGGAACAGATTGCCCAGAGACATTGTGGGAAATCCATCCTTGGAGATTTTCAGAACTTGGCTGGAAAACTCCCTGAGCAACCTGATCTAACTTTGAAGTTAGCCCTGCTTTGATCAGGGGGCTGGACCAGACACCTCCAGAGATTACTTCCAGCCTACAGTTTTCTATGATTTATATGATATGTATAGTAAGACGCCATCCAGAATGCCATTACATTGCATCAGAGATGGAGGGGTCAAGAGGGTGGGGAGTTAGGTTCTTTTAAGAGCTGGAAGAGCCCAGATCCTCCTACTTCAGAGCAAAGGGCAAACCTTTGAACTGCATCCACGGTTTGAGAAGTCCTCTCTAGAATCTTCTTCAATAACGGATGCCATATTATGTATATGCAGGTTTGCAATGACTTCACAAGAGAATTGCTACTGGAGATAAAGCACTACAGTTTACAGAACCCGTGAAGCTAACTCTTTAATCACAAGCATCTTTCTTTAGTACTTTTCTTAAAGGTTCCTAGAGCTATTCAATTTCATGAGAATTTCAGTTTTGTTTACAAGAGAAAGCTGTGGGAAAAGTCTTGCAAATATTACCTTGAAGGACAACTGAGCACCCAGAAGACAAGTAAAAAGACCTCAGAATGTTATAAAACCAAACAAGCACAATGGCAGGGTTTCCAAACCAGTCCCATGATTTTTCAAAGCCTGGCTTATGACTGTGTGATGCCTGTGGTCAGCCAGATTGTACAGAGAATATGCTTGAACCAAATTCTCCTCAGTAGTTTGGAAATGCACTGCCAGAGTCCTTCCAGACTTCACAACATAAGGAACCAAGCTCCTAGAGCTGTAAGAACCCAAATCTAAGGCAAAGTCCGGAACAGAATTGCTAAATGCAGGCTCATTTCTAGCGCTTAGGAGCCCTGTGTTTCCATCAAAGCAACCAACGTGGCTTAGAAAGGTCATCTGAGATTTAACAGAAATGGAAATAAAGAGG
Organism: Apteryx mantelli; assembly: GCF_036417845.1. Taxonomy (NCBI): domain Eukaryota; kingdom Metazoa; phylum Chordata; class Aves; order Apterygiformes; family Apterygidae; genus Apteryx; species Apteryx mantelli. The sequence goes on from NC_090020.1 coordinate 59,571,598, forward strand.
AAACACTGCTTTCTGCTTGCAAGAGCCAGGGCCCTTATGACACTTCTCATTTGTGCAGCTCAGGCAGAAGCTGCTGACCTAGAAGGATTTTGTTTCTAGCACAGAATGCTTCAGCAGTTAGACAAGAGGGGAGAGAGGACAGCAAATATTAAAATTGCTGTAGATAAAAAAATTCAGCTGATGAAACACTTTGTTTCACTTTCTGGAGCTGGAAAGAGTGTCTCTCACTGCCCTCTTTCATTTCCCTGTGATATTAAAAAAAGCACCCTTCCTGAGCAGTCTTGAGATTAGTACAGTACTTAAACCCGTTTAATTACCATGATGAATTACATGCCTGCCATTGATCTCCTTGTTATTACTTGCCCCAGAGTACTAATAGGCTGCTCATTTTGCCTTTTAAAACTACAAAGTTTCAAGCTGGTTTTCTGTTTACTTATGTTAATAACTAGTCATAGGAATCTAAACGAGCTGTACATGACTAATTGACCCATCTGTTTTACTGTCCTCCATGGCAACGGCGATAAGCTTTCCTGACAGCATGCAAATCAAGCTGCTATCAGAAAGAGAGGCCTGTGCTGTAAAAACGCAAAAGGAACAGGCAAACTTTGGTTATTAGCTAGGAAAGATAGCAGCCGTTTCGGGACGAGGAGCTGTCTTTGGCTGAAAATACCAGACCAGGGAGGGGGATGGGATTTAATGAGCTGAGAGGACCAGGAGACCTGCTGTGTAATTAACTCCCCCAAGATCTCATTGCACGTTCAGCAGAACCTGCACCCAGTGGTGCTTCCACCTTCATTGGAATTAAAGTTTAATTTGGTGTCAAAGGGCAGAGGAAAGACCTGCATTATCAAGTGTGGAAATCAATGAACTGTGCGAGGGAAAAGGTCACCCTCCCCTCCCAGCTTTGCAGCACAGAAGGACTGCAGGAAAGGGTAAAAATACAAAAATGCTCAACACTTTCTCATCAGTGCTGGGAGAGGGAGAGATGGAGGCTTCACTCCACAGGCTCATCACTACCTCCCATTCAATGAAAAGATCCCCGTTTCCATGGAAAAGGGTAAGTGAGCACTGATGGGTTCAAGAAGGTTTTTTTCCTCTGTCCTAACAGAGTTTGTTGTTTCTAAAGAGTAAAGAGTTCTTGCGAAAATTGTTACCTGGTTTAACTCAGGTATCTAACAGACAGGGGAAACTAGCACTTCCATCCACAGTGGCCTTAACCATTTCAAGACATCTTAGTTCTGTGCATTTTCCTAGTGTTACTGGACCATGTCAGTCCAAATGTCCTGCCATATGACAAGTGAATCATTTTCTGTGCAGGATCTTTCCTGAGTAACAGCTAGTGACCCAGATCAGTCCAGATTGTGAGTGGTGTTCAGAGTGTAGCAAGACCAGCAGAGAGTAGCAAAGCACACACTGCTCTCAGCCACATGCAGCTTGCCTGAACACCAGGCTTTCCCAATGTCCAGGAGCCCTCTCCCTGTGAAGGCACCGCACCAAGAACGACGGATGCTAGCTTCAACAAATCTGCCCCTCTGCACACTGCTCCCTTGCCTCTGCTGCAAAGCTACCATCTTTTGCTCTTCCTTTGCTGTTCCCCTGCAGCTGCCTGTCAGCTCCCAGCCTGTGCCACATCTGCTGCAGAGATCTTCAATACTGTCACACTATCGGGTATTTTCTGAATAGTGTGTAGCATGCTTGGGGACACTATAACATTATCATTACTGTAATACTTGGAAACTAATAAGGATTCTCATTCAACCTCAGAGTAAATGCAATATTAACAAAGGAGGCTGCTTTAGGACAAACTCATGTGTAACAAGCGAGTACTCTCAGTCTCCCCTGATGTGGCCCAGTAGAGAGGACACTATTGGGAAATGACATTGCCTGGCTTTAATCATGCTGTGCAGCAACTTTGGTAACATCTGTGCAGAGTAACTTCATGGATTACCTCACACAAGGGCAAGTGCTCAACACTCCTCCAGTTTCCATACATGCAAAAAGTGACCTTGAAATCAATTAAACTGTGAGCTCTCACTGCTCATTTTGCTGACACAAATGCACTCTTGCTGGTAGAAAAGCATGTTTGGTTCATCCTGCAAATCAAGTAAGTGCTGTTTCTGCATGTATGAGACGTGCAGAAAGAATAGCTCATCATTTATGTCAGGGAATGTCTTGTAGTCTCTTTGGAGCAGAAAGGTTTCCTGGAATGACTTTATTTTTCAATTTCCAAGTGCTTTGTTATGCCCAGAGGAAAGTGGCAATCCCAAAGGAGAAAGCTTGCCTCCATGTACAGGGGTTTTCCTGAGGTGAAGTTCACAGCCTCAGCAGACCATGGACTAGTTTGCAGGCTGCCTGCAGCTGGTATTTCTACTTTGGCTGTACTTGCAGCTATTTACACTTGAACTCCATCTTCACTAGCCCACTTTCCTTTCACACTTTCATTACAGTTTCCACCGTGCCAGTCTATTTGGAGCCACAACCGAGCATATTTGTTCAGGCCTAAGCTTTAACAGGCATTCTGCTTCTCTCTGCTGGATCACACAGATCCTCTGTTCAACAGACCTTCTGCCACAGTCAGTTGAGACATCCAAGGTAAATTTCACATCAGAGGTCCAAATTACAGCCCACAACAGTTTTCTGCTCATCCATCATAAAATGAAATGGCATGCAGAACAGCACGGCACAGAGAAGTGCACACAGTAGTAACTAGTAAGACTAAGCTCTACCCGCCACCGCAGTGAGCTCTGCACTGCTCATTTCTATATCAGAGAGCGGAATTACTCCTCTCTCGCTCTGGCCAACAGGCCCAGCTCAGGCCTGGATGGCTCCCGTTTCTCCATATTCTGCTCCGTTTATGCTCTGCTCAACCAAAGCTTTGCTATAAGACTGCAGCAGAACAAGCCCATACCATTTCCGTGGCAGCTAATCTCTGCTCATCAAACTGCCCTGTGGAGAAATAGTAGAAACCCTGTCTGAATTGTTTTCAGAATATAAGCCATTCATTTCCATCCACATGAGCACTAAACTAAGAATTAGCCCCATAGAAAGCAATCAAATTCTGCTACAACTTTTACGTACTTAGGAAACATTAGGAGCTCTTGATACACGGTTGTGATGCATTTCACATTACCTGGGTGTAGGTAAGGCCTTCCTGATTGCTTCACTATGGATCACCCAATGATTTTTTTTAAATGTTATTTTAAAGCCTCCATCATTTTTCAGATTAACTCCTTCAATGACTAAAATGTAAAAGCTGAAAGACCAGCTTCCATTCTCAAACCATTTTAAAATCACCATTTCACACTAGAAGCCAGCTTACAAAAAAAGTCCTGCTGCTATCAACACTTCCTTGCAAAATCCTTCCTGCAGATTCCACTGCAGAGAATGGGATTTCAGTCTTGTATGAAGTCTTTTATGAATAAGCCACATATCAGTAATAGAAACACTTTCCAATCTCCAGTGACATTTGTCCATCAGAAACGCACTTTCATCTTCTTAAAATGGCTTTAGAGAAATTTTAACTTTCCAGTTCAATACACAGTGTGTGCCAGTAGGTTTGCATAAACTTACAGAAGAAATGAATTTGGATACACAGATAATTTAGCCAGCAGCAACAAATCATGCTGTTAAGTTTCAGAAGCGTCTATTACACACAATAAAGGAAATTCTATAGATATTTCTGCTTGACAAGTCTACATAACTGTTCTACTGAATGTGGCCAAAGTCTGAATTAGAGTTAAAACTGAAATAGAAAGTTTCATTAACAGTCATCCAAACTGCCTGTGTTCCCACAGGTTTGCTTTTAGGGTTTTCATAACCTCTTTTGTTTGTTTTCTGCCCTAGCAATATCTAACTCACAAGAATATTTCCAGAAAGGCTCAAGAGTTATTTCAGGTTAGAAACCCTTGCAGAGGGACCTCCACAGAAGAATGCCAGGTACAGAGGCAGCCAGTCTACCCGCAGAAGTGGTATCACGTGGCTTAAGTGACCAACACTAACAACGAACAACCAATTAAGTGCAGAACAGTACTGGCAAATTGTGTATAGACAGCTAAAATGAATCTGTATAAATCACTCACTGTATATTTTGGAACATGAAAATTTTCAAAGTCATTTTACAGTTATTTTGCAAGCAGAAAAAAAGGTAAAATTCAAATAAAGGGAGAAAAAACATTTTAGGTTGCCAGGGTGGACTAAGAGCATGAGTGTGGTCAGCTGCAGTGGTTGATAAGTGGTAAGACAGATCTCAGTTGCAGTCTGTCATGTGTCCATGTCCACACTATCTGCTAGTAATATCTCATTCATTAGCTTTCCATTTAGTCTGTAGAAACTCAAGCCAGAGCTTGCTTTTCTTATGAATTTTTCTACAGTGAAATTTGATCTTCTGGGGTGCTGAATTCCTCCTGCAAAGTGTTGAATGCCCTGAAGCCCTCCAAACCTCACAGGACAGAACAGACTGCTGTTTTGCTCTGCTCCCAAGCATATCTTGAATCGGGAAAACTGATCTGAATGATAATGCACAACTCTACTGGAGGTAGCAACAGAAGTCTCTGCAACCCTGTTTTATTCTTAGCTTGAAGCTAAAGGCAGAAGCACAGCCAAAAGACTCTCTGTCCCCAAGGAGGAAGGCTAATACCCCCCACCTTGCTCCAGCCAGTCCCAATCAGCTACCATGTAACACCAGTAACCCTCTGTGTTTGATTCCCTTTGTGTCCTTTCACTGCCCCTGTGTCTTTTCTCAGGGCACAATATAAGCAGGTGTTATAGCTTATATTAGTGTTAGTGCTTATAAGCGAGTGTTGGTAGGTCCACAGAGAAAGGGGGCACATACGAGCTTTACTGGTGCAATTTATTCCTTCACAGAAAGCTGGATGTACGGATCCTACAACTCTGCTGATGGATGAGCACTCCTACTGAGTTTCTTTATCACCCTGAGTAAGTGAGAAGAGTTAACACAAGATGTAATGTCAGCCCCGTGGTGCTAGAGAAACCCCCTCGTGCTGGGGAAGGTCCCTGGTGAAGGTAGCTGACCTCTGGCCGGAAGGAGCCGGAAAGCTGCCTGGAACAGGGGAAAGTAGCTCTTTACATCACAAACCAAGTTCCTTGTGCTGTTCCCGACATCAGCATGGTCGGCACAGAACTCACTGACATCACTCCTGGCCAGGTGAATCCAAGCACTTGTATGTATGGAAAATAAACCTTCTGGAGTGCTACAAAACAAATTAAGACTCTGCTGTTTGTGGAGATCAGCTACAGAAGTTGGTTGGCTTACAGCACCCATCAGTCCCACCACAGAAGTGCTCTATGAAAAAGAGCACTGGCTGCAAATCATCTGACTTCAGACATCAGTGTTGTTATGTCAAGACAAAATGTCCTGTGCTAATCGTCCCTGCAGTTGATGAAGCTGTGTACCTCCTAACAGGGTGGCTTTCTCCAGTAATAGAGAATTCACAGACAAATATCTAACCAGTAACATACAGCAAATAAGTTATTACTTAGGAGGAAGCTGGACTAAAAAATTAATGGAAGAAGTAGTGGCTTAAAAGATTTCTGTCTGGAGGAGGAAACCAGGGAAAGATCTCAAGCTACACCATGGGAAGAAAGGACTAAAGGAAACTGTGCAGCACTAATTTTTTTTATAATAAATTACATATATACATGAACCAACCTTTCTCCCCCAAAGCCCACTGTACTGCCACTCTAGCAAAATGTCCTGCACAGCCAAGGGTCCACAGTCCCAAGGAACTTGTAGCAACAGTTGAAAACCTGCAGCCTCCTGAACCGCATCAAACTGATGCTGCTCCCTCCCACCACATCAAGTACATGAGTAATGTAGGAGCTGATCCAAAGCCTACACAAAACAGTAGGAGTCTTTCTATTAACGTCAATGGATCAGTTCCACAATAACAAGCCTGGAATGAAGTGGATACTGCCTCTAAGATGAATTAAGAAAATAGTCAACCACTTCCACCCAAGCAGGTGCTGCAAATGGAGGAACACTGATCGTTACAGCAAGCAGACTGTTATTCTGTTTTTTCTGTGCTTGGGAAAGAAGATACTGTGGGCAAGCTACAAGCTGTGTGGTGAAACATCTACACAAAACACTGCAGAGTCAGACTGAATGCCATTGGCAACTGAGAAATTCAGAATCCCAAATACCTTGAGACATATCTTCAGGGCCTACCACAGGGATGCACATTCAGTTAGCCCTTTTGTTTATTCATGGCCTTTGTTACTGTGTCTGCTGAAAATCATTTGAGACATGCACACCACAGAGCAAGACAAACTAGTGCAGCAAGAACACTGGAAGCCCTGCTGAAGTCGGATATCTTTAGTTTCTTGGGATTTCCAGGCATTAGATGTGGTGTGTGGCAGAGCTAGGGTGCAGGCTGGGAGAGAGCATTATCTCTCTGTGGAAATATCTCTGCCTTCTTTGCATCTAGTTATATGCATCTGTTTGATGAACTGGTCAATAGCCTTAGGAAAATCAATTCCTAGGTGTAAAACAATGTCAGTGCAGGCCTTGTGGTATACACACTTTACAATGAAGCAGTCAGATCTGCCATGTGAGCAGTGGCCTTAATAAACAGACAAGCTCCAAATTTATCCCTTTGTTCCACATTGCAGATATTTCCAGTCCAAAAATGCTTACACGGCTTCAAGGAAAACTGGTTTCTAAATAAAAGTGTCTTTGTCACTAATTATCACAACCACTCTGAGAAGTTCTCAGAATCTGGAGAGTCATTAGTGTAACTGGGTAAAACAGGATAAGCTCTGGCCATAACAGAACTGTTAATGCATAAAGGATAAGACTTAGTTTTGTCATCTGAAGACTACATTATTTACTGTGGCTGGAAGTAGGTCAAGTGCCCTCAGGAAACAGCTATTTGGTTCTCACTGAGAAGTAATCTGATACTCACACATCTCCAGCCTTATTAAAACCTCAGTATGAGGCGAAGTAGAGGATGTCAACTTAGTTTCTTGTTGCATTGAAAGAACAAGGGGTGATGTTTGAAAGGAAAGGGTTTATTATTTTCAAGCATATACTCATGCAAATCACACTGCCAGTGAATCACATGCAGAGCTGTTTAATTTCCCAGCAGCGCACACAAGACCCATAATGTGAGAAAATAATACAGCTGCTAGAGGGTTGATCTTGCCAGGTGCTATGCACTGTAAGGCCATGCAAGATCTTAAGTGTGTGCTTAATTTTAAGGAATTGAGCAATCCTCATCATTATTTCTTCAATAGAAGCACTTGCTTACGCAGTTGGCTGAGAATGGGATGAGATAGAGGATATAAAGAGAAACATCCCTGCATGCTAATGAAAATGGTGAACACCATGGAGGAATCTACAGGGGATTTTCACAGACAGCAGTGTCAGACCATCAAATTTTGCTTCTCCAGCTAGAACTGGTATTATCTATCAAGCATATGTTCTGTCCTGGGCCCTGCTTTTTTATTATTATTATTCCTTACTTCAACGTTTGCTTTCCTTTGAGAAGAGGCAATGGCGACCAAAGTTGGGGGACGAGAGTAAGATGAATTATGTGACTGGCGTTTGGTGTGTACCAAGTGGGCTTCATGCTGTAGATTTTTTTTGGCTTACCAAATGGAATAAAAACGGTGTGGCCTCCCTTCCTCCAGTTTCAAACAGGGGCAAAACTCCTCACTTTGCATTGAGATTTAACACAGAATTTATGTCATGCTCATGAGAAAACAAATTCCTGCAACAGAAGCAACATGAAGCACCTCCTTCCAAAGATTCATGCAGCTTTTAATATTTCAAAACATAAACATTGTACTAAAACTTAGAAGAAGGTTACAGGAGAAGCAGATGGACAGAGTAGAAGGGAGTCATTGCCTCAAAGAACAGCAATAGTAGCAATTCTCACCTTCCCATAGCATGCTACCAACCCGCCTTGCTTCATTTATCTTGCTCTGAATCCCTTCTGAGAAACCGAGTGTCCTGTGCACTGATCATTCGGGCCCTGGCACACTGCCATGAGGATGCTGAATGATGACATACAGGTCTTGTACCTCACCCATTAAAACTGGCTTCATTCTTCCCAGCACACCCCCAGAGGGAAAGGCCTCCATGGATGGCAGATGGAGTTAGCCAGTGGGGATCCCCAGGACAAGTGGCTCCGATCATATCCAACACACAGATCTAGCCTGTACCTTTCCTACAGAGCACCAGCAACTATCTCAAAACAGCAGGGAGGACAAGAGAGCATCCCCACGGCATGCAGTGGGGAGTTACTACCTGCCCTGCCCTGGGGATCTGCAAGCACAGCCCTCCTCCTCAGCACAGGCAGGCTGATGACTGCACCATGTCTCTGTAAGTGAGGAAAGCACATCCATTATATCTAAACCTAGCTCATTAAATATCATTATTTCCATTTTACAGCCCCATTGGACAAGATGTTCATGTTGAATCAGAGCGACGTGCCAATGTCAGAGAGGGGATTAGCGCCAGAGCACAGGGGTGGAGCATGCTTGGCTCCCACCCTGTCCTCTGACCACATCTCATTCTGGTACGAGGGCTCCTTCTTGTCAGGCAACCTCTGAGGGGAAAAGAAAAAAACAAAAAAACTCAACAGGTTTTGAAACAGCTTGTGCTGCCTGTCAAAGCCTTGGACATGTCCCCAAGTGCCAAGCCAAGGCTCTCCTTAGCAGCTTTTGTTGGAAACAATTAACATTTCAACTTTATCTTTTCTCTTCTTTCAGACAGCTATGAAAAGATTGTCAAAAATAACAATACTAGCATTCATGGGGGCTGGCTCAGTCCTGCTCAGTCTGAGCTTTCGCCAGTACATGTCTTTGCTGGGAAAGGACAGCCTGAAAAGTCTGAGGCATTTATTTCTCCTTAGCTTGATAGTCCTAATGTCAGGAGAAAAATTCAACAGTGAGGTGGAAAGCAGGCCAGAGTGAGAGCAACGGAACTGCACAGTCAATGCAAAGAGCCCAGGAAACAAACTAAATGGCTTTCAAATAGCACATTAAGCCTGATTTCCAGCAATAATGCTTTTCACCATATTAATGCAAGAAGCTTTCAGGTAGGTGTCAGTCCTGCCTGCAGCTGGCATACTACACTACTCCCAAGGAGTGTGGTGAATCAATGAGCCTGTTGTTCTTGAGCTGGGGTCAAGAAAGGTGAAAGGAAGAGTGGGAAAACCAGGGTGCCCCGTTCATCCTTGACCCCACAGAGTCACTGGTGAGTGTGAACATGGAAATTGTATTCATTTCACTGGTTGGGGCCAGATTCTCCTCATGTTTATGACAACAAAAATCAGAAATAAATCAGTGATTTCAAGTGAGTTATGCCAATGGGAGAGGGGAGTCAGGCCTTCTGCTTTGTCTTTATGTTCTTTAGATTATTCATGCCCTGAAGAAATGAGGAAAGCACACAATCCATTTCTAACTCCCTGGCTTAAAATTAGGCCCACTAAATCAACCACAGCTGGAAGATAAGTATCAGATCCTCAATGGGCCAGTATTACTCAGTGATAAATTAAAACACAAAGAACTGTGACACAAAACTTTTCTTAAGAGCCTGGAAACTTAAGTCTATAATGATTGCAGGCTATGGCTGTTAATAAACTCCTGTGATATTCAGTGTGCCACTGATATCCAGATAAAAAATCAGCTGTCTTCAGCGAGCTCTGTAAGTGCCTATTGCCATGTAGATTTGCAATCGCTTGTAGAATTAGTACCTATTTTGCCTGCTGAAGTGGTAGTCAGGTTTGGTTCGCATGCATAAAAAGGCTGATTCTCAAAGCCAGCCTTTGTTCTCTGTGGCTTTGCTATGGCCATGGATGCTAGGCTGGTCACCAAGAGACCAGGTCCCTGCCACGGCAGCCTCTCAGGGACAGGATCCCTTTGTACTCATGCCTCCAGTGCCACATCCATTGAGTTGTGATTGCCCAATGTAGATTGTGAGCTCTTCTCATCATTGCCAGGGGGACACTCAACATCTGCAGCATCCTGCAAGCAGTGGCAGTGTTCTTAGTTGCTCTATCGGGAAAGCATTCTTGTGCAGGTGTCTAATTTCTGTGGCTTCCATCGTTGCAATAGTTTGGCACGGTCTAACAACAGGAAGGAAATTGATACAAATCTGAGCTTTGGGCTCTACTGACCTACCAAGCAGAACAAACGACAAAAACAGGACTCTTCTCTGAGAACATCCTGCCATCAATCCACAAGAATTCAAATTTGGGGATGGATATTGTGAGTCTCTTAGCTTGGGTCAAATATCTCACAGGAAGGGGATACAAGCAAAGGATCCCTGTCTCTAACAGTGGGATCTCAGTCATCTGAACATTTTATCACCTCATAGCTTAATCAAAGTTTATCTGGTAGTTGCTAGTGCAGGCACATGTTCTTCAGAGATACAATGATTTCAGAGCTTTTACTTGAAAATCATTATTTTGAAAAAACTGAATGAAGCCAATACTTTTAAAGTATATGAACTGAACAAAGCTTGAAACAGCAACAGCCACAAGAAAGCAGAGACACCAGTTTCATCAGCATTCAGGTAAGTCACTCTGATGAGCGCATTCCAGTAGCCTGACTCTCTGCAATACAACAAGCTGCTCTGGAAAGCAAAGAGGAAGCCAGTACAGAAACTTGGATTAAGGTACGAAATGCACTCAGTAGCCCATGCCACTCAGAAGGCTGGCAGTGTGTTGTGCCAGAGCTGGAGCTGCTCAGTGGACTTCTCTAGAGGAGGCAGCAATACTGCTGCTACTGGCAAAGTGACAAGACCTTGAAAAATTACAGAAGTGTTGCCCTCAAGAGTAATGACTGCAGCCTTTGGCCCAGATGCATACACTAAATAAAAGTCTGGCAGCAGCTGCAGATGCAGCAAGATCCCAGGGCTGTAACCCATTCTGGCAACTGGCAATGTACAGTGGCGTAAAAAGAGTTATACCAAATAAAGACCTGTGAGTATACATACATATGGCTGCTTGGATTGAAGGAAATGGGTTAACTTCACTCCTTGGAGGGGGGCGGGGAAAGGTAGCCAACTTATAGCAGGGAAAATCATTAGCATGCAAATAGATTTTAGTGCAACAAAGACATCTTCTGAGAGGTATTAAATAATGTTGAACACAGCAGAGTTATGCATAGCTCTCATTTACTGAACTGAACAGACTCATCTGAACTACTGCCTATTAGTTGTAATGGAATGAAAATCAAGAAATGTTGAGCTTTGTTAAATGGTTAAAATGGCAAATTATACAGGAAGTGACACTGACTGGGAAACTTTTGAATGACGGTATGGGTAGTTATTTTATATTATCAAAGACTGGTACAAATAAGCAGATACAGAGACTGTCTCAGTTCCATACAGGCATAAATCAAGAGTGGCCCAAATGAATAGCTGAGATTTTAGTTTGTCAATCAAACTATAAAAATAATTTACAGATCAGTCCAGGTGAAAATTAAATGTTTCAAGTTTTGTCTCATCACCACCACCACCACAACAAAACTAGAGCAACAAAAAAGATCCTATTCAAGGCATTCAGCAAAAAGCAATGAAAATGAAGGGCTAGTCTTAGGCCCCATTTACTAAATCAGTGAGGTGGAACAAGTCTCTCTAATTAATCAATACACAGAGGGTAGGGAATTCGCTCTTGATTTCCATCTCCCTGAATAATGTTTCGAATGGTATTCAGTGGGGGAGGAGACATGACACATATATAGGGTTGCTCTCAATTTATCCTACTGATGTTCCATTTTGCTATAAAATACTTAAATACTCAGAAACCAAAGGGAAGGAAAATGAGTTCTATAATTTCATGATAAACTGGATGCCCCCTGAGAGGTAGGATATAGGCCTCCATCTTAATTTCAAGGAACATTTTCTACAGAGTGAAAAAACACGCAGAGCGGAGACTTAGAATGAAACAGAAGAAGTTTGAAGAAAGAGCCTGCAGCTCCAGGGGATAGGACATGCTCCTAAAGGCGAGGTAATGTCAGGATTGAATTCCAAGTCCCCATATGACAGACAAACACTCCAAATGCTATTGTAGGTTCCAACACCTATCCTAGCTCACGAGTGCATTCAGGAAAAAAAAAAGTTCAGCCTGAAAAATTTAACTTGAATCCACAAATACAGATTCCAGTGAAGCCAACAGATTTGCAGCGGCGCAAAACTGATTAGTCACACTGGAAAATGAGGCCTTCCATCCACTAAAGAGATTTACAGCCAAGGTCGACATGCTCTTGGAGCCATGCCATTTCTCCATTCTCTCCTGACTGCGTCTCCTGGGTTATACAGGGGGAAGACTTGCCCTTCTACTATTCTTTCTGATGTTCCCTGACTCTCTGGTTCAATAGTAAACATTTGGTCACTTTTGAAGACTGGAATACCAGTCTGGAAGCACAATTACAGGAACTCTCATACTTCACTGTGGAGGAGAATCCAGCCACAAGATGTAGATTAGTGATGTGAACCTTGGGACAGGTGTCAATGTGGAATTAAATACCCAGTAGTAGGAAGATGAGTGTCATGGGTAACATATTAAAGACTAATAAATAGGCATATTAAATGCATCCTTTTCCCTCACATTTAAACAAAAAATTAGTAGGAGGGCTGCAAAGATTCCTTTCCATAGTGTATATCTTGATTAGTAGGAGGACTAGTACCTACTAATTCTACTTTTAGCATGTAGTATCTGGATTCCATTTGGTATCCAGATGTCAGCTGAACGCCTTGGAAAATTGGGGCCCTCATTTTATTTAGTTTTTAGGATTGTGTTCAAACTCTGAGGGCATCAGAGGAAGTTTGGACTTGGGGTCAATATAATATTATTTTGAACAGCATCACCCTGAGTTTAGTGAATTAGTAAGATGCTCCAGGCTGTATCTGAGGGGAGCTCTGCTAAGAGGGTAACCTTTTCTCCCCTCCGAGGTACATTCAGGACTGATCAGTCTCTGATCCTGTTAAATCACCAGTCTGGGGCTTTGACCTGGAACATTTTCCTCATTCTTTTCACTGTAGTCCGTTCCCATTCTCTGTATGGTCAGTGAGATCTGGGACCTAAGAGCACCAGGACAGGTAGATCCAGCCAAGAGACTATCTAGCACCACATATTATCTCTGACAAAAGCCACTGTTTTACGGAATTAGCAAGACAAATTCAGTTCACATTATGCCCTGCATTAACCCAGTGTATCATCAGCATGTGCTTGAGACTTCCTAAACCAGAGATGCCCTCTTTTTGAACCTTTCTTCCTTTAATTTGTCCAGTCACTATTTTAACCTATTTACACCTTTAGCGTCCACAGAAGCTGTCAGCACCAAATTCCATAATTATTTACACATGGTGTAAAAAAAAAAATACTGCTTTAGTTTGTTTTAAACCATTTGCCTGAGAGTTGTTTTCCATATTGGCTGTACTTCATATTTTCAACACTGGATTTCATCTGTCACTTCACTGTCCAGTCACTCACCTCAGACCCTCGGGACCACACAATAATCTTGTATCATCTGCTAATTTTTCACCTCACTGTTCACCCTCCTTTCAGATCATGCTGAACAGCGCAGATCTCATCACAGACCCCTGCAGAATTCCACTGGTGACCTCCATTTCCATTGGGAAAAGCAGCCTTTTATTCCTCCTGTATTTTAACCAACAATTTATTCCTGAAAGGACCGTTTCTTTTCTGCCATGGCAGTTTAGTAACCTTGAGCTTTTGAAAATCCAGTTTTCTTGAAAATCCATATGTACCATCTTATAAGCTCACTGATTCCTTCAAAGAACCCTAATGGCTCAAAAGGCACGACCTCCCCTTCTAAAAGTGATATTGACTCTTCTCATACACATCCATGTTCTCTAATTGTATTCTCTGTTACAGCATCTACTTTGTTCGTAATGGAAGTCAGAGTTATGGTTTTACAGTTGCCTAGATTCCCCCCAAAAGCCCTGTTTAAAAGCTAGCGTCACACTTGGTTAACCTCTAATCATCTGGTACAAAGCTAGTGTAAGGTTAAAAGCTCCAAGTAGTAGTTCAATAATTTCATTTCCAGCACTTACAGAACTCTTTGGTCAATACAGTCTCATCCTGGTGGCTTGTCAATATTCATCTCATCATTTTTTCATTCTAATTTGTATTATCACTTCTAACTTGAAAATTTTGATCAAGGTGAAGGGACTCAGACGTTCCAACATAAAGGTCTACAAATTCAGTCACTGGGGTTGACCTAATACAAGTGGCAAAAACACATGCTTCTAATGTAACTATAAGCAACTCACTCTGTTCATGAGTCTCTTATTTATTAAAAAGAATAATAACAGTTCCTTTTTCCCACTTCTGGTCATCTTATATTGTTCAGAGTAAACGCACCTGCAAAAATGCTTTGTACACTATGAGGCTCTACTCTCAGTGAGGGTATCTAAGCTGTTCAGTAACACCAGTCATAAATAATTCCAGTAATGCAACACTGTTACATTAGTCAAAGGTGACCTGACATCCCTTTTTGGCTGGAACAGGCCAGGACTATTGGGACTGTCCTAGTCTCCCATCAAAAATCTATTTGGATGTTATTTTGTCCTGGATTTTTGCCTGACAGGGGATTTTTTTCCTGTCTCCATCCCAAGCCAGAGCTCTGGAAAAAAGCCTGAAGTAATTACACTGAAATCTTTTCATCCTGTTCACAACCTAGTCTGCAGTTAGCAAAAAGCTTGTGTCTATTTGGAAAGTTTGGCTTTACCATGGAATTTAGGAACCTGCTACCTTTGGCTCAGGAAGGAGCCTCTGAATGAGGTAGAAGATGTCTCACATGACACATGTACCCGCTATAGTCTGCACTCCCTGGCAACCTGATTTTCTCTTAACACAAAATTGGTGACTCTAAAGAAGCCCAGATGACTTCCTTGATTGCCATTCACAAGGAGAATTTATTGCAACACCAGTGTGTTTCCTGAGCACAGATACCCGCCCAGAGCTCACTGCCTAGCTGCCCATGACAGCAGGATTCATAACACTGGCAGTCTCTAAGTGTGGTATCCCCAAATGGAAACAATACACGTTATCTATTTTCTGTGCATAAAACAACCTGCTTTGGGTAAAATTGAAGCATACTGAGCTAAAATTGCTGTAAAAAGCATGCTGAAGAATAACTGTTCTGAAATAAGTAGGTCCTACTGAGAGAATGACACAGCCCATGTAAGGTAACAGAAC
Source organism: Apteryx mantelli (assembly GCF_036417845.1). Classification (NCBI taxonomy): domain Eukaryota; kingdom Metazoa; phylum Chordata; class Aves; order Apterygiformes; family Apterygidae; genus Apteryx; species Apteryx mantelli. The sequence goes on from NC_090020.1 coordinate 59,586,789, forward strand.
CGAGCTCTAGAGTTATGGACAGAGGCCTCCCAAAGGCAACCCCGGAGAATAATACACCTCAGCTTGCATTTACAAATAGGCAAGGAGTGCACATGAAAGTGCAAAGCCATAAACAAGCCGTGCATCAAAAGGGAGGCACCTGAAAGCATGGGAAATGTAGTTCCTACTGACTGCATGGGTTAGTTGCCGCTGCTGAGACTAAATGACTGAAAAGTAGCGTCATGTGTTTGCAGCCAGACCTGCCAAACTTGTACATGCATCTGTGGCCTAAGCAGGCTTTCGCTTAATGAGGTGCCTATTTCCATAAAAATACAGGCGCTGCAGTAATGCAAAACAAGAAGATCGTTAAGGCTGGAGAGGAGTGTGCCCATTGCTGACACACATGCACCAAAGGAGCTGAAGGGATGTTGCAGGGTTGTGACCAGTGATCTGACTGCCAGGGCACAGAGAGGGTGAGAGCAGGGCAGCCACAGCACACTGCAATGCTACCTTTCATTGCAACAACACTGGCAACATTTGCATTCACTGCAATAGCTGGGGCAGAGGGATAGTGGCAACATGAGGCTCAGACAGGTCTAGGATAAACCACTACAGCCTCACTGGTCACTACAAATGAGAACCTGGCCAAATACAGGTATCAACCTGGTAGGTCTTCACAACCTCTAAATTTCACCAGTGCATTTCCACAGACTGCCTCAGCCTTTGAAAGGCTGTTTACCTGCATCAGCATTAAGGGGAGAAAAAGGAAGAAGAGGAAATCCAGACAGCAGTTAAAACGGAGAAAATAATCAAATATATGCCAGCCTGAACTCTGGGCCTTTCTTGTATCTAATGGGTCAGTAGGGTTTTCCCCAGCACACTGGTGCTTTTGCTGCTAGGAGGAATGCAGCAAAAAGAATAACTGTTCTGTTTGTTGAGGAAACCCAGAGGCCAAGAATACTCATGCAATCAGAGCTGTGCTGGGACCACTGTTTACTAGAGATGGTAGGAAAGCAATTTAAGGAATTTTCAAGTGACATAAATAGGCAGGGCCAGATCCAGGCCCCTTTCAGGGTGAGATCCAACACCAGTGACAAAGGCTCTCAGGAGCTGCATAAGAAATGAGTCCATTTTCCTCCACTGATTAAATCAGGGGCAACTCCACCAAATTCTGTCATGCCTCCTAAGGTGAGGTGTGAATATTAGAGCAGGATGAGACCATTTGTGTTTAAAATTACTAAATAAATCTATTTTTCTTTGTAGCAAGGGAAAACTAGTAAGAGCTGGTCCCCCTTCCCACAACATAAATCAAGCAAGAAGTGCAACTATGTCTATTTTCTTACATCTGAGAATCATTCTGGAGGCACCAATCTGTGCCTCCGCTTGGCATAGCGCTACAGTTATCTTTGTCTAAAAACCATCAGCTCTGCCCAGATGCCGAGCTAACATTCATAGGAACAATTTTCTGCTGAACAGCACTGAATTTTTATGGCCCAGACATAAGTGCAAGTTGCTAAAGCAGAAGCACATGAATAGTGCTGTAACTATGGCTATTTATTAACAGTCTTGAGAACTGAAACATGCCATTTTTAAAGCACTTTCGTGCTTAGAGGAAAAAAGGTCTCAACATAGCAATTCCTCTTTTCATTAATACTTTTCTTGATTTAATTTTGTACTTCCTTACTGAGAGCTCATTTCTTTATCTAGCCTCTCCTTGTGCTCTCCCAGCTCTCTGTGCCCTCCTTAACTCCTGGCATTTCACATTCTCCTTCTGGTAGACCCTCTAAGTGTACTATAAAAGCAGCAAACTGTGGGCATCCTCCAGACCGGCTGTAAGCACATACACCAGAAGAGAAGGATACCTACTCTGCCATGCCCAGAGGGACAGTCTCAGCAGTGAAACGGTCCCTAACGGCATTTTATGTTTTGATGGCCCTGTGAAGCAGCCCTTGGGCAGATCACAGAGCTCAGACCACTGCCCCTGCTGCTGCCACTTGTGGCAAGCGGTGCTCGCAAGCCAGCTCAGTGGCACGGCCATGCCATGCAGGCAGCTCTTTGGGTGGTTCAGGGCTCTGAGTATGCACAGGGCAGCACCAGACTTTGTTAGAGAACATGCTATTCCCTCGTTGGGGGGAGTAGGAAGAGAGGGAAAACAATGTGCTGATCGCAAGGCTCAGGAATTTCTTCAGGCTTTATAAAATACCTGGAATTTTTCAAAAACCTCCTCAGGATCTCCCTTTCCTACTGCCTGCCCACACGGATGCTCTCGTGCGACTGTGTTTACTGTCAAGTGCCAAATCGCAGGGTACTGGAAGTACGGCATTGTGAAAGAATGCCTGAGGAGGCAGCTGGCAGCAATGCGCTGATTCCTCAGCTCCCCAAACCCTGAGCTCGGCGGGGAAAAATACCCTGCGGAGGATACAGGCCCACTCTTGTGACATCCTATCCAACAGCAAGTTTATTCTGCGCTCAAAGGACTAGATACAAAGAGGAAGGTGGGTGAAAAGAAATTTTGGGCCTAGTTCTCTTCTCAACTTTCCCCATCAGAAATAAAGAATAACAGAAGTTGAGGAGCTAATAGCTAGTGCTCCCACCTCACACTTTGTGGCATAGTTCCGTTTAGAGCTCTCTTTCCTACAAAACTTAGTTACATATCAAGCTCTTGCATATCATCAAGGTCTTTCTCCTTCTCTTTATAGCCCTGTGACTGCCAAAGTTATACATGATAACAAACTGCAATTTTGCATGCCGTATCAGCAACTTTTTGCTTTGCAAAGCCTTTTCTTGCTCTAACAAACTGTACTACATTTCTCCCCCTCAGGGAAGGCATTTTTCCCTTCTGCAACAAGAAGAGCCTCATTTTAAAGCCTCAGCTGTTAAAGAAACTGTCTACACTATACCTGCACTTATTTAATTAAAAGAGTGCAAATAAGGGGATTTTTCTTCTCTGTAAAGAAATGCAACAAAAGGGAACACATTGTCTGGAAAAGCAGTGATTTTTTTTTCTTTTAAAGAAAAAGTAAACACACAGTTTTCCATATTCAGGTAAAAGTCAAAAAGTGTGGCTGGTTCTTCAACAACTACATGCACTTCCCACAATAAAGGATACTTTTTGTGAAATCTGTTTTCAGATGAGAACCGATTTTGATAAAAAGCCTTCTCCTTTTCTTAAAAAAGATCAGGCTATTGGTCAGCCTTCAGCAATATTCCTGTTTCAGTGTAGGGTGGATTATTTTGGTTATTGAATTCCATATTATCTTTAATTAAATTAATAAAGCCAGTTTAAAATGAAATTAGGGTTTCAGAAAGTACATTAGTTCAAAGTAAATTGTTTCTGCTTCTTTCTTTTTTTATTAAAACTGATGAACCTAATGATTTCTAATTTTCATATGCACAGGTCCTCAAAAACATGGAATGATACTAGCCACATTTGCAAATGCAAATACTTACATGTGGAAATGAACACTTAAAGTCCTACACTCTGCAAAGAGGTTTCTTACCCTGGGAGATGAATTGGTTTGTGTAACGAGTTCCTGCATGAAAGCTTGTTTCTGCTGGAAAAGAGCAGTTTTAAGATTCTGAGATGATATTGGACCAGATAGATACAACTGTTGAGACTGAGGTTCTGAAACCTTTCCTTATATTCAAGCTGTTTCCTCCCACCATCTACAAGAAAGCTTTGTATTGACCTTTATTGAATTTGGGGACAAAGCAATAGTTAGTCTGCCTTCCAACAGAGAGATTCGTGCAATTCCATTGCTATGTGCCCTCTCCTACACGAATCACTTGTGAACTCTGTGGCCAATTTCAACTAAGTTTGGCAAAACAGCAGAGTTCTCAAAAATACTGAGTCTCCAAGTTTCATGAAAATAGGTGGTTTGCTCTCCACATGGTAGAGCTGTCCCATGACTGCAGTTTGCTTCTACTCTTGTTACATTTGCTCACTCACCTGCGACTGTTCTTTTGGGAAGGGCTGGTCAGGAGAGGGGGGGAAAAGGGAGGAGAGGAGCACAAGCAAACAGGAGGCAGTGCACTAGAAAGGAGAGGCTACAGCTAGCAATCAAATGTGTGCACACGCACTGCTCAGTCCATGGCTTCCATCTGTGTTACAGCTATAATCTCCCACGACAGACCTGACATCGCACACGAAGCAATCACCAGCACAGGAGGCTGACAAACAGATGCAGCAGTGTGTTAACTAAAGGACTGTTGAAGGAACAACAGATGAAAAAAATATGCACTTGTTGGCATTAAAACATATTTGTCCCAGGAAATTTAGAGGCTTTATGTTATATAAGTTAGGCTGAATGCACACAGGTCACTTACAGTTTAACTGGATTCAGACACTTTTGTCTTATACCACTCAGAACCAGACATTTAGTCCAATCTTCCAGCTATATAATGAAGCCATATTTTACTATTTTGTGTGACGGTTTGGCTTCCCTGAATTGAGATGCCACACTAATACCCACAGTGCAAACACAGATGCTTTTTCATTGCTGAAGTAAGAGATCACCTAGCTTTGTAGCTTCTGGAAAACAGGGGTAATTCATACACACATTTTAAAAAACTAGAGTCCATCACACTTGTGCCAGCCAAAACCATGGCCATTCATCGGGATTGTGCCACACTCAGGCAGAACAAGTGGTAGATTTTACAAGAGTCACTTTTGTCTGTTTGCATCATCAACTTTATTCTCCTTTAAATACAGACACCAAAGTTGCACTTGGAAAATGATGATCTTAGATGACAGCAGTAACGTAAGTAAATGATATTGTCCAGACTTGCATTGCTCTTTTTCACAGTATTTAAATGCTGGTTCTGACATTGATACAATACTAACAGCCTTATGTAAGCAGCCATGACTTAGGTGTAAAAAGATCATTGTATAACAAATCCTAACTCAAGGTGCAGAGAGGCAGATCAAGAAATAATAATCTGTCTATCCTGCAAGAAAAACTGTGATGGCTTGGACTGCATTTAAATAGATACTGTCAGGGTTCTTGCATGTCTTTCTCCTAACCCTGTATTCCCAAAGAAATTGTCTGGGTCCCTACTGTCCCAAAGTGTCTGGAGAAAAATAAATGTACATAAAAACACACTACACTGTTCACACAACAATCTTAGATCCAAATATTTCAAGACTGTAACCTTTTTAATTGGAGTTTCAAGTCATACCTACTGTGGCACAACTGACAGCCCCTACATTTTAGATATTTAGTTGTTAATCTTATTTGAGAGAGACATGCATCCAGAGGGCAACTGAATCATGACTTTTAGATACCGAAGATGAGGCAGTATAGATACTCTCCCTTCTCTATTGCAGCTCTCTCTATGTCCTGTTTCTGATAAAGCAGTAAACATTTTGTAAAATGCCAAGTATGCTTAATTTCCACTTACCTCAACGGGTGCTCAGCACCTGGCAGGATGTAACCCCCAAGCTCATTTCTGTCAGTCTTGGAAAGTTTACATCTAAGCTTTGCAACTAAGGCCTAGACACATTTGAAATTAATGTTCCTCCTTCCTTGGTATAAACTTCAAGTAAAACTCGAGTTGAGAAAGACCTTACAGCAGAACAAATTTCTATCAGTTTATGGTTAAAGAACAGAGAAGCACAATTTGAAATTGCTGCTTATGTAACGAGAGCCTGAGAACTGCACTAATATTTAATTGAGGGAAAAGTAACTGAAGGGGAATTGCTTGGAGATCTGCCAGATGGATTTTAACAGCTGGAAGTTGAAAAGTGATTAATTTTGACAGCAATAAATGCTCTGTGTTCATAAGTAATTATGTTTAGATTTCTGAGCTGTTTGAATTCTTTTCTATGTACTATTAACATTTTATTATCCAGATAGGAATTTGGATCATTTCTATTGAGAGCATTTATGAAAACCCACTTTTTTTCCTAGCAGGTTCCCACTTATCCTGGGAAGAGAAAAGTGAATGCACCTTGGAAGGAATAACCAATCTCATGGTGAAAAGTGACCACATTTTTCCCATTTCTCAAGGGAAGACAAGAGACATCAAGAGAGGGGGCAAGGGCAGGAAGTGTGAGTGAAAGTCACTGCTCCGGAGCACTACAGAGTCAAATACTAGCATTTCAGGGGTCAAAGGGAAGTACAGTGGCTGGGCTTTATGGCATTAGGCAGGATCTTGAAGATGCAACAGAAGCAGGCTGTGGGGAAGGAAAGTTCTAAAGAGATAGACTTGTGAGTTACTATGCATGTGCAACTGAGGGCAGGGTGTCTTCAACAATGAAAGTCTTCTACAAACACTGGTTTGTGGGAGATCTGATACGGTCCAGGTCATTTAACCAGAAAGCAAAGCCTCCTTGGACACTCTCTACCTTAAATACAGTCCTCAGGCCAAAAGGGCAGGATGATCCGTCTCCTTATTTGCGGCTATGGATATGAAAGCATTCAGTTCTCCAGCTGCTGGTTACCATTTGGACAAAAATTCTCTGAAGCCCAGCCTTGACAAAAGCCAAGCAGCCAATGACACACAGCAGGAAATCATGTCCAAAGGCGACTCCTGACACCCTCAGTATGTCTGAACTCATCCAGGTGGCTGAAGATAAGAGCCCAGAGGAAACATATGAAACAACCTCCCTTAGAAAAGAGCATGGCTGGGAAAATTTCTCTCGTAAGGGTTATGCTTACCATTATAAGAAAATTGATCTGAATTAACAGAGAGAGAGGACCGTTTGCTGTGACGGTCAGCTCTGAAGGACTGGCAGTTCTGGCACAGAAACCTCGGAGAAGCTCGTGATGAAATACTAGCTTTTGAACATGCACGTCCTGCCTTGGCAGAACAAAAGCAGCAAGCTCAGTTTGCAGTGGATTTCGTGAGGCACACCCTGTACTGATAAGGAAAACGGCAACCCTCACGTCTGCTCTCAGTGGAGATTCACCTCCCCTCCCGCACGACAGAGCAGAGCAAGCAGCAGGGCAGCCGTGGTGCCGCACGGTGCCGCACAGCGCCTCCAGCAGCTGGGGCAGCACCCGCGTGGAGAGTGGGAGGTGCAGGGTGCCCCGCTGCCCTAGCAAAACCACTGCTAGGCGCATACCAGTCTGTAAATAAACACATATGCGATTTCACTGTGGACAGGGAGAATGTTTCAATAAACCTTCCTCTCTCTGCCGCAGATCACCCAGCCTGTACAACGCTTAATAGAGGTTGGTTTGCTGTCAGTGCATTTAGGCCTAGAATGGAAGATTCCTAGGTTCATATCTAATCTCCTGGCTTTCTTACTCATTATAAGAGGCATTTGAAATGTTTGCTTAGCCCTCGGCATAGCTGTTAAAACAAAGAACTGGTGAAACAAGGAAAAAAACGTGGGTGCAGGAGGGCAACTACATGTAGAAGGCAGCACTCAGGAATTCTCCTGTCCTTCTTTGATCCAGACATTTGATTTTTATTTACACAGGTCTCTTCTTAAGCCAGCAATTAACTTAGACTAGATACTCAGCTTCTAAATGGCTTCAGTTCAGGCAGATGAGTTAGATCACAGGCACTTTTGTAGACTGGGGAGTAACTGAGTGTGTTTCCTATGCCAGTGATGTGAGAGAACAATCATACTCATCCTTCCTCTCTTACCTGATCCCAGACTCAGAGATAACCATACCAAAAAGGAGGACAGAGTGAAGCAAAGAAGGAAAGGGCAGGTAAAGCACAGGATTTGTTGATTTTCCATGTGGGCCTGTTGAAATTAGGCAGAGAGCTAATACTGCCCTGTACCTTAGGTTTTCCCTTCTTAGGAAAACTATAGGGGCCCTGCCAGCTGTTAGAGACTTTTCACAGCAGCTGGAAGTGAGAACAAGAGCATCAGGCCCGTATGTGGGTAGTCCAGCTCTCCAGTGACCTCTATGCTGAGCCGGAAGAGTTGTGGGGTGAACTTTCCAGCCTGCTCTAGTGTCAAACTTAACCTTTGCTCAAATGAGGTATTTGAGAAGCTGCCAAGAGGAAATGGACAATTCCTCCTCTCTGTAACCTCCCAGGGGTTTATTTCAGGAAGGGCTGAGCAGGGGCTCAGCATTTATCCCCAGGAAGCATCGTACTTATGCAGTCCATTCCTACTCACCACATTGCTGATGTTAAGTAGCTTCAACTGCAAAATAAAGCAGTATGACTGCTAGTGCTTGTGTCACTTTTGCTCATCCATGCACTTAGCCACTTGCTTTATATGCATGTAGTATCTCATTTAAAATCGCTCTAAGATATTTCAAACTTCAAAAAAAAAGAGAGCAGGATGATGCTTAAAATAAGCATCATGTGATATTGTTTTTGAGGTTTAACATCGTGGCACATATAACAGCACTGTGCAAACTGGATTAGGTTCAAAACCAGTCTTCTTTAGATTGAACTAGTGCATTTTTATAAAGCCTCCATCTAGTTGGTGTAAAACTGAAAGCTCCTTCAAAGACTCTGCTTACCCCCCTTTTGCTCCTTTTTTCCATCAGATGAAAGAGTAGAGGAAGGGTAGTTAAGGAAAGAAAGGTTTGTAGGAAGAACGAACAACTGTTAAACTAGTTGATAATCTGGAAAACCTGGCAAACGTTCTGGGCAAGGACCCCCTTTTAAAAACCTTCTTTTCCCTGTATCCTCAGGTGATCACAGCCACAATGAGAGTCTTACTTTGCAAAGGGGGAAGATTCTGGGTCTCCTACTTAAGCAAAATGGATTGGGGAATGATTTGGGTACATTCCAGCCTGTTCAGAGAAGTGCTATAAACCAGCAAAATTTACCATGGCACCAGGAACAAAATTAAATGATTCTTAAAGAAGGCAGAGCAAGAAAAAGGGATCACAGACCTGACATTTTTGGTTTGCATTGATAAAGTGTACAGAATATGCACCCCATCCTCCAGCAATATTTCCTCTCCTCCCCCTTATCATGCCAAGCTTCATTACTGCAACCCCCTCATAGTCAGCTGTCAGCAAACTACTCCTACAGCCACTGCAAAATGCAGCTGCACATTTGCTCTGCAGAGAGTACAGAGGGGCAGGATTTATTCGCACATGGCATGGAATTGTGCTGTTTTCCTCTCTGGCTGTTAGTAGGCTAAAATGCTAGTTAAGCTCGTTGAAATAGGTGAGAATTTTGACATGAACTTCAAAATAGGCCCAAAATCTCATCCCAGGTGAACTACAAACATAGATCCAGATACATATTAAGCATCTTTTCTTCTCACTTGAGGGTTGAGAACACTTCATACCTTATAGGAGCAAAACACTTCTCATGCATCACACTAACAGGACCCATGTATCTGAAAAACCTGTGGCCAGTTTGGTACTTGTTCTTGCCCCCATCTCCACAAAATTAACTTCAGTTCACATTAGCTTAATGCCTATTAGCATTTGTAGTGCACCCCAAAAACAAGTGCAGCAGGCTACCGCTGGAGAGCCCTTCTCCTCCTTTCTAATGTTGTCTTTCAGGATGCAGCAGTGTCTCCAGTGCCACTCATGGGCTCTGCGACTCCATTCTGTCTTTATTACTTTGGAGCTGTTTTGTTTTTCTCCATGGAGGCAGTTAATAAAATTTATTGTAGCTACAAACTCTCTGCAAATCCAGTCCCTGGAAGATAAGCCAATGCAATATACTGGTTTCAAAGTTGGCAGGATCAAACTGAGCAGGATCATTTGGTGGGATTTCTGCCCATAAGGGAGCTGAATGCCAGGTCATGCAAGTTTACCAAAGGCAAGATATTTGTTTTGTATTGCAGAGCAAAGGTGACTTTGACTAAGATCCCCTTTAGCCTTTGGATCCCCCAAAGTGAGGATGGGGTTAAAAGAAAGGATTTTCTAAATCCATCTCTGTTCCAAAAAGGTTAGGGATAAAACTAGCAGCAATTATGTACTGTTATTAAAATAGCACCTAGAGGTGCATGCCAAGAACCTCACTAAACACACAGAGATGATTCTTGCACCAAAGAATTTTCAATATGAACAGACAAGACAAAGGCAGTACTGTTATTCTCATTTTGCAAATGTTGAACCAAGACACAGAGACTAAGTCACCAAGGCACAGAGATTAGGTCATTTGCCAAGGCCATATGAGGGATCTGTGTAAGAGCCAGGACCTGAGTCTATTCGTGTGACTGAAACAGAGTTGTGTGATTCAAAAAAGCAGTCCCCTTACTCATCCTGACTTTCCAGAATTGTGTTGGTCCAGTTTTGATTTTCAGAACCAAAAGTCAGAGATACTTCATCCTGGAATCCCACTTTACCTAACCCTGCCAGGAAAAAAAAAAGCTTAAAGGAAAGAAGAAGGGGTGTTTCCGTAAACCAAGGCCACATTCTTCATAGGCCCACATGCTGAAGGATCATTTGGTCAGACTGATGTTGCCACCCTGCCCACTCATATGCAAGCACAATTCCAGCAACTGCCCATCTAACTGCTTGCTTGCTGTGTGGTAATGCCAATTGGTTCCCACTTGCAAAACGGTGGGAATCCTACCTAACCACAGCCTTGAATCTGGCCTGCCTAAAATTTTTTGAAGTGATTTATTCCACCCACTTTCTAAAGATGATTTTAATAAATGTCTTTGGGGGGGAAAAAAAAAAAAGCTTTTGTACTCAACATTTCTACTCCAAGGTCCAAAGTAAGGAAGGGGAGATTTCGAAGGCAGAAACGACAGGTGTCTAATTCCCATTTCTTTTTAAAGGACAGTAGATGCCTGATTATTATTTGTGCCCCTGTAAAATTTAAGTTTGATGGGTCTTACATCTAGATTCTTGTACTCGGACTATCTGTAATTACTGAGAAGCGTTTCACTTCCTAAATTCAAAAAGAGGTTTTTGATGGGGATGCTACCTTCATACATTTGTGTTGTTCTGCAAGAGATGGCTTATCTCCTCTGCCTGACAGCCTTCTCCCCTAACCATTTCACAGTAAATAAATGGAGAAGAGAGATAATGTTGCTCTCTTTCCCCATCTGCATTGCTTATTTAAAAAGCAAAACAAGTCTAAGCTATTTTATCTTTAATAGACTTGGCAATTCAAAAGAATAATTTCTGATGAGAGTCATATGTCTTATTGGCATGTCATCTCTTACTATAAATAGGGCAAAACAATTTATTTCACATGAATTTTTGATCCCCCCCCCCGCCTCCTTCACCACCACTGCTTTACTTTGAGAACAAACTGATTGGTTTGGTTATTTCTCTTGAAACCCATTAAAAATGGACAGTTCTTTTCTGATTATTCAAGCTAGCTGGAGTAACAGAGGATTCCTGCTTTTCTTCTGGCACTCACACCTGCCTCTAGATGAAGTTACATTACCCTTGTCAGGGATCATATGCCTCTAGTTCACAGAAATAATCCCTGAAAAAACACTTATTTTTGCCAGAGACTCTGCCCATTGAATGCAAAGGTGACACTTCCACTGACTCTAATGATGTACGAGCTGAGTCTCTTTTGCCCCTAATTCTGAGTCTCAGCACTAAATTCACCTCTGAAATTCTGCAGAAAGACAGGAAAATAAGGAAGAGGAAATTGTTTCTGGAAGTATCCTGTTGCTGTTACAGATATATAGGGTTATGTTCATGTCTCAGTTTAAAAATTAACAAAACTAAATAACCATGTATTTCTCATTTTTTAACCTACAGATCAGCAAGTGTACCAGTGATTTCCAGCACTGACTGAGAAACAGTCAGTGAGGAAGTCCAAGTTATAAGCAGGAAGCCTTAAGCCCAACTCACCAACACAGTAATGGAGGTTCTGGCATCCTCAAAGATATTATCTCACACAAAACAGAGACCACTTGTTTTCTCACCAGGAAATTCTGACTTTACAGTTAGCATCAAACTACTGCATGGCTAATACTGCTTTAAAAAAATACATGTTTTCTTCATTAATTCACATAAGATTTCTATAAAAACAGAAGGGGTTTTTCACTTTGAGGAATGCTAACAAAATATTCAGCTGTGAATTAGAGAATCAGATAAGATAGTCCTTACTGACAAATTAATTATTTCTATCATTCATTAAGTTTTTTTTAATCAAAAACTCATTAAGTCAGTGGGTGAGCTGTTCTAAGTAAGAATTATCAAAAATCACAACAGATTTGAATAATTTTATCACAGCTCATCCGCTGTATGCGTCTGTAGTGATCTAAAGGATGATATTTGAACTTCATTACGGATTGATTATAAATATAATTCAGATGGATGGGAAAGTAATTTGAAGAATTTTTAGCCTGGTAATGAGTTCCCTTTGAAGACTGTGAGCTGAGTGTTGGACAAATTTGTAAACAACTATTGCCTGTCTACAAGGAACTAGGATGCTGATGAAGTTCTTGGATTTTATTAAATTAGTTTCTCAGCTGAGAATGAAGGACTTCTGTGGCATACTGCCATATAACTTTCTCTTTCCTGTCATTAAATATGCCTTCCCCTACTCTGGAGTGCTGAAGGTTTGTGAGGAGAGTGGCCTGTTACTGAGGCTGAAACCATGTCCAACTTTTCAAAATACAGTCTCTGGCCTAATAAAACAGATACTTTCCTCTCACAACCATTACATCCCTTATATCTTAGGTAATCAGAGAGACTTCATCATTATTCCTTTGAGAAGCTGTTCATGTAGTATGTGTTGGCCAAACTCTTTTAGAAGGGTTGTGTCATTGCAAATCATATTACTAGCAGTATTCATCTGCCTTAAAAGATACAGAAAACTGACCTGGTAGGCAGCACATCACGATCACCAGGAGCAGCTATACATCACAAGTACAGTATCATATTCATTACCATTGCAGCCTGGTCATCTCATATATCTCATGCAGCAAGAGTTTTGTGCTGGATGCTCCCTAGAGCGGGGGCTGCGGTGTGGATGTTTCTCTGCACAGCACTGCCCTGCAGCAGGCCTCAAGGAGCCGCCTTGCCGGGATGGCTGGCAAGCACCACTACTGACGTGCCACACACACACGCGCACGCACACACACACATATTCCCCCCTCTTGGGTAGATCTGCTCTAGTCCAGCTCTGCAGCTAAGGGCAAAGGAGGCCCCCAGGCTTTTTTCAATGACTTTCCCTACGGCTGGGATCCCAGTACCCCCCAGGAAGGATCCCAGGATCCCAGGAAGGGTAAATCTCAGGGCCATTCTTGGACGTGCTCGTTATGGCAGAGAGTAGATGCATAAACCTCGAGGCCTCACACTAACTAATGGGCTGGTGCTCAGAGCAGTGCACGGCAGACTGGGGGCAGCCTAGCCCTTGGGATGTACCAGAAGCAGGTCTGGCCCAGAACCTCCAAGCATCTCCAAGCTTGAGAGGGCCCAAGTTTGAAAAGTTGCCTGCTTCAGACAGCTACCATTGTAAAAGTACCACCCCAAGCAGCTGAGTTGTTTTCCCTCTTAAAGACACATTCCAGTTTGTCATACTAAGCCTAGATCTACCATCCCTCAGGAAGCTGTCTCAAAAGGAAGTAAATGCTACTCCCGTGGTCATATGCCTGGCAGAATAAACTCTTCTCTTCAGCTAAAAGTGCCTTTAGCTCCAGGAACACTAAGATAAGAACGAGTTACAAAGTGGTTATTTGTATGCTGGTTTCTACAATACTCAGCCTCTCAGATGATCAGGGAGATACAAACATAGCAACCAACACAGAATACACCAATTAATAATAAATTGATTTTCCTCTACATGCCTTAAAACATCTTCTCATGGAAAGCATACATAATCATCAATACTTCACAGATGGAAAACTAACAAGACTGTAGAATCAAGCCTGCCCAGATAACATGTTTGAATACAACTGTTCTTGCCCATGCTGAGGGTAACATATTGTTAACATGTCTTAACACTTTTTAACATAATGCATTAACTCATTACAGATAAGCCCTGAGCATAAGGGCTCTGGGTAACCTAAGTAAGAGAAAGAATAGCGCCTTTCAAGAGGATGAACTGACAGAACAAGAAGTGGAAACTTCACTTCACAGACTGGAGAGTCTCAGTACCAGCTCCTATACCACAAGTCACAGGTACTTCATACACTCATTGGTTTTCCTTGATTTTCCTTTAGTGTACTGTTCCTGAGAGATCTGGGGAGTCAGACAAATTGTTCAGGCTTGGAACTGGGAACATACAGGGGACTCATTTCACATCTTATTTATAACTTTAAATCCTACCTTAAAAGCAGCTAGTTTTTTTGCCTCTAGTTCACTTGAAAGGCTGTTAAAGGCCCTCACTTTCTTGCTAGCTAAAAAGCTAGCTCTTCATTTCTGGCCATAAGGCTCTTAAACCAGGACAGCTGCACTTCAGCTAGCATGAAATTCTGCATCCACAGAAACTAATGATAAAATTCCCACTCACCACAATAGAACATATATTCTCCTTCAGACCTGTAGTATATTAATATTAGTTTGACTATATACTAAGCCAGAAAGAAACATTTTATATAAGACCGTACAACACTGCACTCAAAATGGACTTTAAAATGCTAGTAGAATTTATATCATCAAGTTTTTGCAGAAATGTACAACAAAATCACAGTATTGGACAGATTTATTGCTCACTCATACTGGGAAGAATTATTATTCATTGTTACAAATTCCTTACTTTTAAAAGCACTATATTCATTGACTATATGTAAAATAATCTGTGCTTTTTAAAATATTTATTACCTCCCAAGACCAAGGAGAGCTATAAGCAAAAAGAATGTTAGAGGGAATTTCTAAAGACTGATTAAAAATGGTGAATACATCATTCTTTTTTGCAATTTTAAAATGTTGAACAAAAGGGATATGCTTTTGTAAAGATGAAGGCAGTTTTTTGTGCTCAGATCTGACTATATCGTACAATTAACAAGCTAACCAAGTACAGACCAAACCTTGAGCCTATGAGATGCTGAACATTTTCACCTTTCCCTCCCCACTACTTGCTGAGACCACTTACCTTTTACATGATCATCTTTGTTTAAAAGAATCCCTTAACTCTTTGCCTTGCCTCACTGCCCAAGCTGCTCTATGTCCTTTCTGTGGAGTACTCTCTACCTTGAGATTGCACATTTGTCATGTGAGGCAAAGGGAGATTGTTTCTCCAAACAGAATTGCCTAGATTTCTGGTGTCCTTTATAATACTGCTATTTTAGTTCTTTTAAGAGGCCTGTTCATTTTGTTGCTCTGAAAACATGCTGAAGAAACAGCCCTGACATCTGAAGTCCCTTATTTATAGAAATACTTCTACTTTTTCGCAGTCACAGAAGCAATGCCATGCAGCCAGTGCTGCAAAAATGCCTCCATTGCTTAACCAGGACACTCCTGATGCATGTCTACAGAGTCAGGTAAACAGCTGTGCGCATACTTCATTCTCTCCGCCACCCAAATCAGATGGGCAGGAGTCTAGCCAGCTCAAAGTATAATTGGAACAAGAACAGTGTTTAGCTACATGTAAGCATGTGGACATGCCTTTCATCTTGTCCTGATGCAGCCAACATTTGATGGATGGTGCCTGTTCTCAGACAGTTCAGATTTTGATGAGACACCGCCATCACCACGCATTGTAGTTAATAGTTATGAGTTCCATACATTTGAATAAAAAAATTTCACACTGGACCATTGGGAAAAAACATACTTTTGCTCATTTGCAATATACACCTTTCCACAGGAAAACATGTAATGAAATGAAAATGTGGAGCGAAATCATTAACCAGATACTGCATTTGTTCATAGGAGCAGTACTCTAGTAACCATTAACATACGCATTTCAATCCTTAAATTTTCAGTTGGGGTATTCACATTCCATAGGAGTTCACTTTTCTTCTCACCACATATTCTATGCCTGTGGCTCACATTATATCTAGCAACAATTTTTCCCTTTGCTTCCTCTGCAGAGCTTTAGGACATTTTAAAGAAGTCCATGTTTGCCCATTTCAGGTTCTCCACAAACTGGTTACAGATCCATGATGATGAGAAAGATTTGTTTTTAATAGCAAGCTTCTGTCATAAAGAAAACTGAATACCACAACCCATGCAACTCCTTCTATCAGTCACTGCTACTACTCTATGTATATTAATGCTCTCTATTCTCCTCCAGAAAGCCAGCTCTCTGGATCAATTTTTTTGGATCTCTGAAATCAAACATTTACTGCTCCCTGATTCTCCGAAGTGCCGCTAGTCCCTTTGGCAACAAGAGAATAAAGTCATATGAATAAGGACTGGATCTTTAAAAATATTTTGGTGCCCAGCCATGCATATGGCGAGATTTTTAAAAGCCCCTGTGAAACTTCTCTGTTCATACTCCATCCATCACTACCAAAATTCAGCTTAGACTGCAGTTCTTGGGCTCTGCCATCTAAATACTAAAGTTGTCAAGTATAAGATTCAGGTATTTAAATTTTAAAAAGTAGCTTTGAAAACTGGGCGCTGCTTTGAAGGTTGCAAGCTAAAGCAGGGAGTCCCTAACGAAGTGGGCGGTACCAAGCCTTTCACTGGCCGCTTCCTAGCGACATCACTCCAAGACCAGCCAGTGGCGCTCGGGACAGCAGAGAGCAGCTGCGTGACTGGCCGGCGATTCTGTAACTACAAAAGTGCTGATGTGCAAGGAGCAGGGTGTGGATCTCTTAATTAGTCGGCCTTGGCAGAGGTTCAGATGTTGTCATGCCTGTGACTTGATAGCTTTAGAGGAAATATACATCTGAAAGGAAGATCTGTCCAGAATGATTGAGTTATACTGCAGTTAAAAGCAGAACAGATGTATAAGCAGAAGTGACGGTGTCACTGAGAATCAGTTACATATCCTATGGGAAAACCTTCATTTATTGGACAAGGACAATATGCTACATTGCACACATATCCTCCTATAAATGTAATCCATTTTTTCTGCTCTGAAAGTATGTGTGACAGCTGTTCTGCCCAGAAGCAAAATGACATTTTACATCAAAAGCATTATTGATTTTTCTCCTTAACTGATGCTGGTAAAGCATTAAAAGGAAAGGTTAATATAAAATACAGATCTACAGAAATTATCAGTCAGCTTCAGAAGTGGGAAGGGTTTGGAGTTTCCTGCTAACTCTTTGCATTTTCACAACCCTCCACATTTTTGGTTCTACCAGAAGAAAAAGCTTCATATCTGGCTTGTCCAGAGACAAGGTTGAAATATCTTGAGAAAAGTCTGCTCAGGCAAAAGAAGTGTAGCTAGTTATTTCAGACATGCATCTAGGATAGAAATGAGCCAAAACAGGATGTAAGTAGCTGAGTTTGTAAGCCAGCCTCACAGCTGAAGTATCAAAGGACTCCTGGCACCTACTGGAGTGTGGTACCTTTGCTTCTGTACCTGAATTTGAATTAAAAACAGGTTAACAACATCAGTTCCACAGAAAACTATGATCTGCTCCCTGCAGGACAGTGTCTACTTCCTGATCCCTTGGCTCTTTGCCTGGGATCGAAAAACGGCTCTGTTCCCTCTTCTGCAGACTTCCGTGTCTGCCTCCTTTCCTGTTCCCCACGGGATGGTAATCCCAGGCCATCTGCCTGCAAGCAAAGAGTCATCATGGCAAAGGACAATCCCCTCCTCTTGGTGCTCTCCTCCCTAAACTCTAGCAGCCCCTGCATCTCGTCAGCCCCAGCTTTATGTCTCAGCGTTCCACCATACGGTTCCAGGACTTGCTCTGTCCAACTGGGAGGATACACCACATCATAGACAGAGCACAGGTGACTCTTGCAAGCAAAAAGAGATGGTACCTCATTAGCTTCTCAGCAAAATCCTGCATACATGCTGTGGGTTCCTGCTACGAACTGCTGAAAGGCATGTTGTCAGGCTAGCTCAGCCATCAGCTTAATGCTCTATGGTTAGATTTTGAATGCTTGTGAAATGTTTCTCATGTCCTATGGAAGAGAGTCAGAGATTGAACACTGGAAAAGTCCAAATTTTCTGTTCCATTTGGAATGAAGCCAAGACTTTTGAAAATATTTTGTGTTTTTTAAAAAAAAAGGAGAAAGCATTCACTTGACCAAGGAAAATGACTTGAGAGCAGTCATATGGATTGAAAGAGATCAAGTCCCTGATCCAGAAGAATTGTATTTACACAAAATTGAACACCTCTAGCAGGGGCAACAGAAAGATCCGCAGCACCAAATACATTATAGCCAGGTAATCAAGTCCCTCATATGGCATGTGGGAGAATGAGGCTCATGTGCCCGATGGACATAGGAAAAAAACATTTCTTTTACAGCAACTTTGCCTGTCAACAGAGGAATGTAACCTCACACAAAGTTTTGGTCTTTACAAAACAACACTTTTTGATAGAAAAAACTTGTAGGGAAATTACCAGAGAGCTCAATTTCTAATTTTATCTCCTGGGAATCCATTTACCAGGTGCACACAAAAATTGGGAACATTTCTTTTTTGGCCAGCTCTCCTCACTTGTGCTGGCTGCAAGCCACACAGGTGAGTCTCAGCTGCTGTTATCTAAGCAAGCTATGAAACACTTCAGAAAAAGAGAGGAAGATATAGAATGATATCCCTACCACCAACGAACCAAAGTCAGAAATTCCAGCTGTTAGTACCAGCAGGCAAAATGTAAAGATGTTTTTAAGACTTTTAAATGTATAGGTTTTGTTTAGATACTATAACCTTTGTTGAAGAGTAGTTTTGCAGTAGCAATTATATTTGTCATGATGACACTTCCCCTTCTGGTGAGAAATACTTTTTTGCATTATATCACATACATTTTAATCTATTTATTGATCAAAAAGAGATTCTTAATGCAAATAAAGAACAAAGTGTTATATTCACTGTTTAAAGGTGCCAAAAAGAATCCAATATTTTTCCTTATGAAAGCAGTTCAAATATGCTGCAAGATGCTTCTAAAAACACTAGATGTGGATTTCTAAAATCATCAGAATTCCTACCCTTCCTTTCAGATCTTCAAAGAAAAAGACTTCCCTTTGTCACCAATGTTTTGGTCAATATAAATTTGTATCTTGTACATATCCGACAAGTGGAGCCTATTTCTCATGCATCTCCATTCAGTTGATCCGGCAGCAGTGGGCAAAACTGCACTTTATAGAATCCAAGACTTCACTGATCTGTTCAACTGATGAATGACCAAATTCCCCTTGGCAACAGTCATCCAGCAACAACTAGCAGGGCCCAGCACAGTGGGTTCACATTGCAAAGACTGTCTCCAAATTGCAGGTGGGTAGTTTGCACATGTTGCATACTGAAATAGAAAGATTTTGCATGATGAAAGTTTTTGGACTCATTTTGATCTTTTTCTTACATGGAAGAGCCAATAATGGATTTTATTCATCTGACTGCAGTTTTAGGGATAAACAGATGGTATGTGAATTCCTGCAATTCCTGAAAAAGATCTAACAAAAGTGCCCCTGTATGTTACATCCTAAAAAAGTTTGTGGGTCAATCAATATTCTACATGCATTAAATGAAACAGAGCATGCCATGATATGTCAAACCAATTTTCTGATACACTGGGAGTGACAGGTAGATTTGTACCTATCATTTGAGATACAGACTTCACAAAACCAACATACATTAGCCTCCTTATGAAATTACTTGAGAAGTCTGATGTCCCCGTCACTGCCTTTGGTTAGCCTGAAGCAGAGGGACTCATGCATGGCATAGGGAAGTCACATAGTCAGTCCATCTTAGCATGGGTGTGGGCGCACACTAAGAGCCAGCTCCTTTCTGCAAGCTCTGCTAATATCTCAGTAGCACCATGCATTCTTTGGGCCAGACTGCTTTCACCAACAACAGAAACAGAAACTCTGGGAGGGCTGCTTTCAGCAGGGCTGACATTCTGCACTCTAAGGGCTTCTGCCTTGTTTGATTTTCATGGCAATCTGCCCTGTGTGTCAGCGTAGGAAATTTGAGTCTAGCAGTCATGCCAATAGCTCTGCCACACCCAGATCTCAGCTCTGGACAACAGTTAACTGTTTTTCAAACAATTAACTGGTTTTCGAATAAATCTTCCTGCTTTGTCCGACTTCCATTCTCAGAATCTTTGCAACCACTTTTTTGTCACTCTGTTTAGATACCTGGTTCTTTTCTGCATGTGACTGCAGAAACAAAGGTTTTGGGTGAAGAAGTCCATTGGCTGCTCTAGTTTGGTTGATGAGCTTAAGCCCAGCAGTGAATGAGTTATCCAAATGAAAGATGCATGTGACTGAGCCTCCATTCAACTCTGAAGGCTATGGAGGCTATTACTGATTCCTATCTTTCACTAATATGCTCTGTCTCAACTGTAATAATATTCTGCTGAAATCTGCTTGGAAATCTGTTTCTGTTGATTTTGCTGCTTTCCATTCTAACTTGAGTAGTAGACTTTCTATATGAAATTTTCCCATCACCAGATTAGTTTTACATGAGAAGCTTGCCTTCATCATCATGAAAGATGTGTAATGGTCTCCAAAATTCAATTCCTATTTTACCATAGAGATGCTCCTTGCTCAGAACTTGTTGCAGACTTCTGTGCAATCTCACAGATGCTACCAGTCTTGTTTTGAAATCAGTCATTGTCAACACCTCCAGGTTAGAGATATTAAACCTAATGAACACAAACAGTTCTTGGCATGCATTCATTATTCAGCACGTTCAAATTCCGGATCATCAGTCCCATGTCATTACCTGTTTTGTCACTTTTAGGTGAATTCAGTGAGAATTTTGGTCATATGGAGCTCTGGCAACCTTAATATCTCTATTGAAATTAGAGAGGATTATGAATAATCATCTAAAATGAGATATAATATGTCCCATCAAAAATAATGAAATGGTGGGATGGATGCATTGAAAATATAAGGAATATAAGAAATATAATTTCATGTTAAATTTATTTTAGCTTTATCCCCCTCCCCAGCATGTTAAGATCTGACATTTTTAGCACTGAATGTGGATTTCAGACCTATGTGTGTAAACACCTAAATAAAAACTGGCCTGATTTTCAAAGAGAGTTAGTACTGAGATCTCTCGCTAAAACCCAAAGGAATTAACACCTGATCTTCCCAACAGAGTTAAGTGTGGGTGCCTCACATGTGCTAGCCAAGCCAAACATCCATATTTTAGGGCCTTCAGGGAAGCTCACAGCCTATCTTTAGACACAGTGGGCAGGATTCAGTTGCCTAAAGGCACCTAAAGCTGCTTGAGATATCTGAAAGATCTGCATGGTCTTGGTGAAGACGATACAAGAAACCTAAGGGAAACCCAAGGGAAACCCACACTCTTCCGGAGCAGTAGTCGAAGGCTAGACAGGATACTCTTGTGTGTCTGTAATGGCTTTGGGTACATAATACGTGGCTGACTGCAGCCCAGCACATCAGCACTATTTCTACTGTTGGATATGAACTGTTTCCATCATCTTGTTCACTTGGAATCAAGAAGGGAAGTCTCCCTCCTTCCACCTGCCCTTCTAGTCAGCATCCAGGAGATGTGCCAGGATTTTATAGAAATAACTCCCTGTCCAGAGGCACGCCATCCCAATGCACTGTGCCTGCGTGTTCTTACAGACACATGAGCATCAGATTCTCCATTATGTAGTGCCCTCTAGAAGAGGAAGGAGAATGCTGGCTAGAGAGGAGGGGCAGAGATGGTGGAAAATATGCAATGACTGCATTTCCTCCTCTTTCCTGTCCTTACATATAGATAGCTTTTCATTCAAAATAGAAGTAAATTGACTGATAGGAGCCACATTCCCTTTCAAGGTGAGCCAGCTGTTTTAGAAACAAGCCTAAATGACTGAATCCTTAACTGATTCCTTGAAATAAGCTTTGAGAAAACTCTGACATGACCAGGGACCAAAAGGGATTCAGACAGTGTGGGAGTCCTGTAGTCAGTGGAAAATGGGTCCCTCCTTATAGGAGCAGACAGTAAACACAGGAGTTTTGTTACTGAGCTAGTAGTTAATCACATACTGAGGACACTGTTTCAGAAAAAAAACCCTACAGAGTCTCCACTTCCCCATGGTATAAGTGAGCTTTGTCATGTCTCTCCCTGCATGAAATCTTTCAGTAATCCCACCTGATCTGAAAGAATTCTTTCCCATCACTTTTTTTTCCTTTTTTTTAAAGAAGATAGGACTGAAGATTAGATTCATGTAGCCAGTGACAGCCACTCTGTTGCTCTGATACCTTTAGAAATTGCAAACAAATGTGTTTCCGGTGTTTAAAAAAAGAAACCTTAAACAAGCGAAAAATCTCCCCGCCAGAGCGTCTATCCTAGTCCGTGACTTATACCTCTTCTATGCAGTCAGTTTTTCTAAACAATGACCCAAGTGTCCTTGTTTTATAGGAAACTCTCTTGTCAGGAACTCCCTTCTGCAAATCCAGACATGTATGAAGTTCAGCACAGGAAGTCATGCTGTCATGGCTCCAGGCATTGTTAATCATTTTTAAATGATCATTAAAAAGCAGCAGCAGCAAAAGGATGTAGCTCCGGTGAGGTCAGATAACAAAAATGCCTTTTTTTGTGGTAAAACAAAAACACATTTTGCAGACTGAGTTTTAAAACACTCTATTCAACATATTGGAGCTTAGTACGAGAAAAGAAAAATACAGTACCGGGCTGACAGTTCCTGGGGCAATTTCCACCCTGCTTCCTGTGGCCCCCTATTCCCAACATACACGTCCATACTCCCTGTTTCTCTCCCTGTGCAGCCACACAGACATTACTATACCCAGTGCTGCCTGGGGTCTAATATTCGGCAGTGCTAGGTTTCCCAACTCAAAGACCCATCAATGCTCAAAGTCAGATACACTGCAATAAAATTGCTCTCTCCACAGTTTCTGGGTGCTGTGTCCTGCCTTGAAAATGTCTTGCCCTTTAAAGCTCAAATCTATTTTGAATCTTGTGCTGCAGCCCATTTTTTGCAGTCTGTGTGTGAACTGAACTTACAGTTTGTCATTATTAATTATGCCAATCCATGACTTTGGTGCCATTTGTGCCATCAACTAATGCTGACATAAATGTCATTGACCCTATTGTCATGAGAAACAAACAGTGCAATGTATTACCTCTCCCCTTCTGAACCTTTCCTATACACTACCATATGGTTTCTGTACCAAGGGCACTCTGCCATCTGGAGCGTAGAAGCAAATGCCCTGAGGAAGGCATCAACATAAGCCAATTTATATCAAGACTGGACCCTAGACATACAGTGTAAGTGTGGCCTACAGCTGGTCCCAGCTGATGAGGATGGATTACCAAATCCCTGATAACTTTGCCTCTTCTCCCCCCATCACAGGCCGCTGCAGGCCTGACAGCACGCTGCCCAGGAGCCTCGCGGTGCCCCGCGGCCTGGCACTACCGCGCTTTTGGCACTGCCCTGTTCCTGAGCAACCAGTGTAGCTACAGATGCTGCCCAGCCTGCCAGCAGGTTTCTGCTGCAGCCCCTTGCAGAAGGGGAAAATGCTGAACACCCACCCTGAAGCCACCCAGCATTTCCCAGCAGCACTGCCAAGCAAGAACAGTGCCAGCAAAGGTGCCAGGATCAAGTTAGTGGGCAACAACCCTTCTTCTTTTTCTCTCTTTCCTCCTGTTGTGATCTCCCCCAGTTTAGCTCCATGGTCTCTTAGCACCAGTTAAGCGGGCCTGCCCATCCCTCAGCAGGTCTCCGTCCCCACTGTGCTACCAGGGACCAAGGCATCACCTCATTCCCTTGCCACATAGACCTGCCTAAAAAATAACCTCTAGGCCTCTGAGAAGGAGCAAGCATATCTTAAGAAAAGTTGAGAAAAACTAATGGTTGATGACCTACACAACAAAGAACAAATATTTGCTTATTAGCTTGCACTTCACAATTCAGTCTTGTTGGTTTTTATTTCACTTATTTTTTTGCTCCTTGTTTCATTGCAAAGCATCCAGCTAGGCTGCTTGGCAACTAATTCACAGTTGTTGCTAAGAAACAATCAAAGAAAGCAGATTAGTCTCCAATAAACTGTTTTATTGTTAGAGATGTTTATTTTGTTCAAAAGCAATAACTTTATACAAAAGAGTTTATTGAACTTGGATGAGCAAGCAAATTATGCAGCATTATTTTTCCTCCCAATAGCTTTCTCTACTGTCATGAGGCTTCACACAAAGATTTGAGCTTTTCCTCAGGGAAAAGCATTTATTTATTCAAACTTGTGCAATGTAACAAGGTCCAAAGTGGAGGAGGTAGCTTCACAGGCTGCACTGTAGTTTCCCTGAGGAAACATGTGAGCGCGCTGTGTCCTCTGCCCTTTCTCTCCAGGTGTGCTCACCTGACAGCCACGCCACCAGCCCCTGGCCTGCCCCAGACCCAACATCCACGGAGGTCGCAACATGCTGCTGACCTACACAAGCCCAAAAGATCTCATCTGCCAGCAGCGTGGGTCATTTTGAGGAGCTTGTTTTTTCCTGTTCACCATCTGACTGCCCCATGCTGACAGCAGGGGAGCATAGGCTGCCCTCCAAGGCAGGTGGCTGAGCTGCCCCTATGCCTCCCGCATGCTGCCCTTAGTGTCCCCCCTGCCCTTGGGCTCGGCAGCACCGCAGCTTACCTCTCCGCATCTCTCCCAGCCACAGATGCCAGAGCAGCGCTGGGACCTATTCCAAACACTCAGCCTTCAGATAGGAGTGAATCCCTTAAAAATATCAGCCACTTCCCCGAAGCACAGGAGCCTGATGGTCTCTGTATTTTTCCTTAGGACTCAGTTCCTCTAGTGGTCTTGTCCAGCTCCCTTCCTGCATCCGCATGGAGCAGCATGAAAGAGGAATAGTCACCAGAGCAGAAGTGCCTTTTGCCTGTTGGTGAAATTTTTGACGTTCCTTCAAGCACCGTTTAGATATCCATAGGCAAACAGGAAAGGATGTGCTATTCGGGCATTACAGCAACTTGGGATTTAGAGAGAAAGAGAGCAGAAATAAATGCAATAGATAGTAAACCTGAGGGAATCATTGTGGTCCTCCTCAGAGCTTCCAGGTAACACGGGCCACACCAGTTCATCCAGTAACCCTGCTACTGTGCCCTAACACTCACTGCTGACATATGCACATATATGCAATCTTTGGTGCACAGACCTCTGGAGGTCCATGGACCACTTCTAAGAGGCCTACAAAGCTAACTAATAAACACAAGCCTATCATCAGCCAGTTTAAATTACTACATCTCCACTGGAAAAACATTCAGGGATCTGCAGATCAAAAAGGTTGAAAGTCAGAAACCTAAGGGCTCTACTCAGATCTTCAGTTCCAGATTTGAAGCGATGAAGAACCAGCTCAGTTCTATTGATACACCATCCTAGTAAGTGCTGCCACTTTTCTTGTTTTTTAAAAAGCAAGTCTTAAGATGACAAAGGGAGAAGAGTTTCCAGCCATGAAAACTACTTGAGATTAATATACTTACTAGTTCTAAAACAAAAATTGCAGAAACTTCCTACACTGAGTGAATTTAAGTTGCACAGGCAGTCACTGTATTGAAGTTAGAAACATGTCACATAAAATAAAGAGTACATTCTTCAGTGAACAGCAGAACTAATAAAAGTCAGATTTCCTACAGTGTCCCTTTACCTCCTCCTAACATAGGAACCTTGGTTACACTCCTCCTTCACATCACCAATGTGCCATGATTAGTCTGCATCTCCACACATGAAGATTGGCTGGCTGCTACCAAACAGATTGTCAAACAGCTGAATTATACTCACTTTTTTCTCTGAGGCAATAATTCATGTCTCTTTCCTCTATCCAGCTACTAATTTTCAAAAAACCCATTGGGACATATTTCATGTTAAGAGTTCTATCATCTCCCTCAAATTCAGTTAAGCTTGGCCAGCATGCTGCAGAGTTACCAGGGGAAAGAATGGATACGCAATTGGAGAGTCAGACAGTGTTACCACAGAAACCTCAGTTCCTTAGGAAACCAGGGTGAAAGTTGATATACAAGCATTATAGTTATCAAAAACAAAAAAAACAATTTTTAGAAAGTTAAGCAATCCATATTTAAAGCTTAAGAAAAAAATGATAAATCAAAGTTATCGTACAACGTTTATAGCAATTTTATGCATACCCCTGCAGGAATTTCTAGGAAAGGGCTCCTAGACAACCTATTTGAGATACTTCTTGTCAGCAGGAAGGCAATCATTGTAGGTTTACAGGATAGAATTGTGCATTTACATTTTTTAAAAACTGATGAGAGAGATGTCATCTCACAGTGTCTTTTGTGGAGCTGGATTTTTATCACTCTAGCAAGCAACGCTAGAATCTTTCCACCAGTACGAGATTATGATGTCAACATGGTACAGCTACTCAGGTGCCAGCATGGGAATTAAATTCACAGCCATCTAGCCATAAATTAGACTGCTACCATGTAAACTCCTTATGAACAACATTCAACTAAACAGAGTGTCATCAATCTCTCTTCTCCATTCCCTTCTTCTCCCCAGGAGATCCCTAATTGGGGATATCTGTGTTATACTGCCTTATGTTGTGGTGTCTGGAGGCTGATGTAACTTTTTCTACATACTGCAAAATCCCGCTGATAACCAGTCGTAGGTCATTTTCTTAATTTACCACTGATTAATGAGCAATCCAGCTGTTGCTAAATTTTCCCAATAGAGTAGTTTGTTAGGTCAAGGAGAAAGAAAAAAACAAATCTTCAGCTAGAACTATTTTGTAGAAGCTTATACAAAGTAAACATTACAAACACTAAATTCTGCAAGTCCAAGTTGTGAAACAATGGCTTGTGTTACATTCCCATAACAGTTTTCTTTAACAAAGAGAGAGTGCTGTAATTCTCTTCTCTGTTTTTAAAATATGACCTTACTCTCCATGTCTTGTCAACAACAGACAGGGCATCCCTATAGTGCTCTTTTCAATATTCTCTGAAAAAGTTTTCATACCAGTCTATACAGTAACCTGATGTATTGATCCAAAGCAAAAGTCTGACCACTGTCATGTAGAAATATGTATAAGAAAAGTTCTCAAAAAATAATCCAATAAGATGTATGGATGATGTAGCCAAAACCTATCACTGTCTTCCCCTTGGTCTGTTTGGAAAAGTCATACTCTACGAATCATGCTCAATTTCATAGAACTATATAGAGCATTTTAATGAAACCATGGCATTTGTTGCCAGGGACATAATTATATATGAAAAAAGATTTTTCTGGTATAAGTTATGTAAAAGGTTAGTTCAGCTAACACTAGAAAAAATTCTAGAACAATAATCAATTACTTTTAAATCAAAGCCTGTTTGAAATACACTGAATTTCAAATATGCCAAAAGGTTTCAAAACAATCCTCTACAGATCAGGACATATACACACTTACATACTTTAAAAGTTTCAAAGTTGTTCCCATGAGATTTCTTGCAGAATCATAGAGATTTATTCTCAAGCCTTTCTGTAAAAGTTAGGAAATTAAGACAGCAACTTATTTGATTTTAAATATAACTTCATGTTCCTTTCAGTATCATTTCTTGTACTTTCTCCCTTAGTCTGAGCATAAAGACAGCAAAATGTTGGCCAAATGCTAAATAGGCTCTTCATCATGTGCTTACATATGTAAATTCTGATGAGATGCACATAATTTCACAGTTTTTCACTCTAGAGAGCAATGCTAGATTCTTTGCACCAGTACAAGACTATGACGTCAACATGATATCAGTAACTTGTAAGACCAAGATAAGAAAGAAGTGGAGGCATCAGTGGTTTGCTAGAACAAGGCAACAAGATGAGGGACAAGCATCTGGTCATCTATGGGTAATGGGCTGGAAAGGGAGGCAAGCTGGGATCTGTAAGAGGGGTAGGGACAGGACAAGGGAATAGTGCATGAAAGGATAAAGATTTCCCATTTTTTGCTCAGACAGAAAAGTAGAAGAGAGGATTCATTATGAAGCCTCAATCTTCTTTCCTTTCAGTGTGCCTCTGAGGCACTTCTTTGGCTTCTGCCTCTAGATACGTCTGAATAAGCTGTGATTCAGAGCAGAAGACAATGCCAAAACTTTTGCTTTGAAGAGCAGCTAATTCAGACGCTGGGCTCAAAATGACTCTTCTGTAAATAGAGTCGCTTAGACTTCTTTACGCAAAATGATGAGCGCACAGATGAGCTCTACTGCAAAGCAAATCATTCATCAAAGCACTGGCCCCTAAATTACATTTCAGCCAAATGCCTGCTTTCTTCAGGAAAGAAAGTAAAGCAGTTCATTGAGCTGTGTGTAAAAATAATTTAAAAATACGAACCATGTGACATCAATTTTGATCCTTGTCACACCCATTTTGCACAAGGGTAATTCTGCTGAACTCAGTAAAGGGACTTCACTGTGTGTACTCCAATGTGAAGAGAATGTGCAATTAAGGCTGAAACTTTAATGTTTGTCTGGATAAAGAATTAAGTCATTCATGCTGCTTCCAATGGACCAGAAGCAAACCCTGACCAGAAACAGTTCACAACCAAATGAGCACTGGCAGAACAGAAAGCTATTACTGCTATTGGCATGGTCTTACAACACACAAGGATAGACACGACTACAGTTTTGCATACTATATGTCAAAATTAGGCAGCAAAGAAAGGATACAATTTCCTTTGAAGCATCCCAAGGATATCTTATTTTGTTCCAGTGCATGAATAATTAAAATAATTGACTGTGAAGACAAAGCACTTCATTAGAGTCACAGATTTTAAGAACTGCTGTAATCATCTAGCCTGACTTTGTGCATAACATAGACTGTAGAACGTCATTAAGCAGATCCTTTGTCAAGTCACGTACCTCCTGGTTGGGCTGGAATATCGTTCTCTGGAAAGAAATCCAGCCTTGATTTGAAAACATCAAGTGATACAAAATCCACAGCATCCCTAAGCACATTGTTCACTGGATAATCATCCTCATTTCTAATATAGTCTCAGTCTCTAGCCACTGACCGAATCCCTTATCTGCTAGATTAGGGAGTCCTCTTCAATCACAAATGCTCCCTTCCGTAACTAGATGTTTTTAGATCACATGGGCTGAGTCTCCTGGCTGTGGCAAGCTGCACTGACAACCTTCAGGCTGCCCTGCACCACTTGGCTGAATACACAGGACACATGATCAGCAATGCAGGGCGAGTCCTGACTGTATTTATTTTATTGAGCACTCAAAATTCACAAATGTGCAGGAGATGCCCCCCTTCTTCCCCCATCTGAGGGGGAGAAATTCTAGGAGGTGGCTGTGGCCGCTAAACAACTTGTCTGCCTGCATCTGGATGATACTGGATAAAGAGAGTACCTGAGAACAGTCCATGGCCCAAATGAATTATCCTTACGGGCCACAGCACAAGGACTAAAACAAGGGTACCCAAACTAAGTCATCTCCTTAACCTGTTCAGTAATGATATAATCACCAATGCACATAAATCTCTCACAATCCAAAAGCTCTTCCAAAACACTGTTTTTCATGGGGTTTGTTTCCAACTGTCTGCTTGATTTTTAAAAAGATTGGACAGAGTGCACTCCTAATGCTACATTAAGGCCATGTACAAGGCCTGCTCAGCTTCCCTATTTCTACACTCTGTCATTTTGCACACATATTCAAGAAACAAGCTCCCTTTCATGCACTCTCACACTGTAAGTTCATGTTCTGGTGATTATCCACTATAACCCTCCAGCCTGTCAGAGTCAGTGCTCTACAAAATGCAGTCTCTGGGCTGTATGCTACAAGTGGGATGTACATTCTTTGTTCCTTGATGGATGATGTTGCATCTGGATGTCAAAAGGTTAACAAAAACAAAAAGCTACATGACTATTTGTCAGCATTAGACTGTAGCCTTCAGTAAAGGGAATACTTTTATTTAATTTATTCAAGTATTGCCTCAAATTACACTTAAATGTGTGCTGCAAAGCCTCATAGCAAATATTATTAGACAGTAATGCCTAAATATGTTGTGTGTCTTTATAAGATTAGAGCTCACCAGTGTCATTAGAGTGAACAAAGCCATTCCAAATATTCTATTTAGAATTACCATCAAGACACCTATAAACTCTTTCTTAAGACAGGTATCAAAAGACATTTCTGATGTTCACCAGAACAGGATTCTAGCCTCCAGAAAATCTTCTTGAGTGGCTGAGGGGAAAAGAGTGAGGATGAAGAAATAAGTGAAGAAAAATTGCCTTCTCTTTTAGCATTGGGGAAAAAAGACTGGTAAGAAAACAAAAGATTTTCCATAAAATCAGAATGCTTCAAATGTGAAAATGTAGTTACTAATTGAAATCCAAAAGATTTTTAGATTCTAAAACACTTCTTCGATGGTTTGTGGGAGCAATGGTGCACGCACCTCTCCAGGACAGCCTCCAGCCAGGGTTCCTGGCTGCCATGCCCCATCCTAAGCAGCTGCCAGGATGTGCTGCCTCCCTCCCTTGGGCCCTCACAAACGCGGCAGACCTCTGAGCTCGGCTGCCTCGCTGCATTCACAGGAAAGGAATACCCTCCCACTCTGTAGCATACGCCGTTTTGTATTCTCTGAATCAGATTCAACATAAATGGGCAGTCACTTCAGAGCTAGTCTTTAAGGTCATGACATAAAAAAAAGATCTCTTGCTGGGTCAAACGAGAAGTCTGTCTCTGCTAGTGTCCCATTTCCAGCAATGCCCAGTAGCAGATGCTTAAGAAGATGCTTCTCTCCAAATTTTCTCAGACCATCTTCCTCCTAAGCACAGACTTCTCTTTAGTCCCTCCATGTATTTGAGACAATTTCCTCAGCATTGTTTCCTTTCTCTGTGACATTTCTAGTTCAACTTGATCTTCTAGGAGCAGGGTGACCAAAACTGCCCACGGTATTCAAAATTGGATGTGCCAGAGAGTTATGTCACACATTAATGACATTTTCTGGTTTGTTCTTTTTGACTTGCATAAGAATTCCCAGTGCTCTATTTGTCCCTTTGACCACAGCCAATTGTTGAGCTGACATATTCAGGACTTCTCACCATACATGTGTATACACATGTGTATATACACACACACACACACACACACACACACACATATATATATATATATATAAACTAATGCCCTCTTTCTCCCTTTGTCCTGCATACATGTCTTAGCACTTGTTACACTGAATGCCATTTGCCAGTTCATCATTCAGTATCGTAAGATGACCCCACAACTCTTCAGAGTCATTCCAAAAAGTTGCACCCTTTAAAACCTGCTAATAGAGATTTGTTATCAAAATACCAGAATAAAGGGGACTTTACTGAGAAGGCAGGCTTTTCTGGCAGGGCCTGTCTTGGAGAACAAAAATGATTTTCAATTAGATACTCTATGGGCTATAAAACATGTCCTGTGTCCCTTATCTCTGACTTGGAGAAACTTCTTTTTCCAGCTCCCAAACTTTTTAAAGGTTATTCTCTTTCAATTCAACCCCTGCTCCCAGTCTTTTTTCAGACTGATCAGTTTTTCCCCAACCTTATGAAGGCAAAGTGTCAAAGCAAATTTGAGGAGCACAAAGATTTTCTAGTGTGAGATAGTCAGCTCCAAAAAGAAAAACTATCTTTCATTTTTTATCAGAATAATCTTAACATGACACCAGAGACATACAGCAAAAGCTTATCTCAAAGATGCTAGGGACTGTGGAAACTACTTCAAAACAATATGATGTTTAACATGGTACTGGCAAATTCTGTTTGGGGTGCAAGGAGACTGCATCATCTCCTCAGCAGTGATAAAGGGAAAACACAGTGGAGCAAAAATACTTACACATCAGAAGAGAAAAAAACAGCACGTGGAAGCTACTCACAAAATGATTCCTTTAGGACTGCAGTTTTTGGCCTCTGACAGAGCCAGGCTGATAGCGCACATGCACTACAGCATCCCACTTCTTTCACAGGGGTGTGTTACCAGCTGTAGCTGGAAACAGATATAGAACATATAAATAAGTAGGAGGAGGGTTTAGTTTATTCTCTTCTCATGTGGTTGCAATAGGTTTTGAAACAGCTTAGGTGGGCAGTTCTAACCAAAATTTACAATAACTAGAGATAAATTATTTGCAGATTATATTTAAGAGCTGCATGAAAATAACAGAGAAAAGAGAAAAATTCATTCTGTTGGAAAAATGAGCCACAATTTCTCTTCTTTATATCTCATTGTATTTCATAATCAAAATGACCCCCAACTTTGCATTATCTGTTCCTGCATCATCAGTTCAGGTAGTGTAAGTTAGTGGAGTTATGCTGATTTATAAACGCTGAGGATCTGTCATCCACGTTTTTAAGCACTAGAGTTCACCACCAATAGCATTTATTCAAGTGCCTCTGACAGCATCCTGACGTCCACAAAGACTAAGCAAAAAGGTCCAGTGAAATGAAACAAAGGGAGGAAAGGTAACAAAGACTTTGGCTGCAGATGGTCTAAGAACATTGTGCCAGAGGGCGTTTTATATTGTTTTTAACTAAATGAAGAGAAGCGGGAGATGCGTTTTCTACATTATAGCCCCATAACAGGAAAAACATGATCACTTGGGAAGAAAGTAAGGTGTAACAGAAAGAATATGAAATCACAGATGAAACAAGTACAGATATCCTTTAGAAGCAAGCTTAGGAATATTTGAAACATCACTGTGGATTCTAGCCTGAAGCTTGTTTGAGGTGTGGGGAGGCATTTATCAGTGAAATCTTGGCCCCACTGAAATCAGTGAAGAAGTGTCCCACTGATTTGAATGCAGCCAAATTCTAACCTACTCCAAACTTAAAATCCCTGCACAAGAAACACAATAACTTGCATTATTATATATGGGACCTAACCATGAAAGGCATTTCCCCACACTGCAAATACCCACATATTGAATAAATAATGGTCTGCATATCCCAATATAAATGCTGTGTCCACAGAAATCGCTGTATTTACCTCTGACCTTCCCACCAGGACAGATTTCCTCCTGACTCAGAAAGAAAATCCATGGAGTCAGACAATGGGATAAGCCTACCACTAGTCAGGAGGTGCTACAGGCACAGCCTAGCATAACAAGAAACAGGACAGCAGTGGTTTCTTCCCCAGGATTTTGCAAGGAGTCCCAAGAATTTTTCCCAGGAGTCTGCAAGGCTGAAATACGGCTCTATTCTCCGAGGATAAAACAGCTAGAATTTCTAATTTTTTGCCCAAAAGCACATTTAAAAGGCTCAGAGTAATTTGGCAAAAAGATTTGAAGACTCAGAAATATGGAAATTATTTTCTGATACTAAGCATATATATAGTAGTAAATTTGATTCCACAGTGCTTAACTTTCTTTTATTTAAGTGTTAAATATTCTAGATTTTCTGTGGAAGCTCAAGAAATTGCTGCCATATCAAATATCCTTCTAAATGGATTTAGCTTTGGGTAATAAAACAGAACTGCTGATGCACCATAATTTCCAGAAAGACTGAGGACACAGATGGCAGGAGAAAATGGAGCTGTCAGAAAGTATGAGCATTCATACAGACTGTCACACTATCTATCTACTGATGCTTTTCCCTGAGCACTCTTCGCTGCAGTGTGCAGTGCCTGAAAACTATTGGCCTTCAAAAAGGAATAATGTGCTTGGGCTTCCAAATAAGAAAGTGATTTGGAAGCCATGGAAGAAATTGTAAAGGGCTCTATTTAAAGTATTATTCAAGATAAAGATGACAGGTTTATAAAAATTGTCTCCTACAGTCAAGGACAATCACAAGAGATGCCCCAACATCTGCTCTATAACACTTCAAGAAGTGAAATGTCTTTAAAAGGAGTGCAGGTCTATAGCCAAGAGCAGTATTTGGCAATAGATGCATATATGCTCCTTTTTTCCCCCTTATTAAGTTCTGTGTTTATAGATACCAAACTATTTTACAGAGTGAGAAATTTAACTTACTTTATGATTTTCTTCACTAGGATTAAACGCCTGAGAAACTAAAGAGGAGAATGAGGTCTTTAAATTATTCCCTCAAGGCACCACAGGAGATCTGTTACAGCACCACTGTGAGAAGCCAGGTTTTGGTCCCAGTCCTGCTCTTTAGCCAAAAGAACATCTTTTAACATAAGATAGCTTTAGAACATCATAAAGCATAAATAAATAAAGGAAAATACCAAAACCCAGTAACTTACCAGAGGTTATTTTTATACTACCTGAAACAAACCAACTAGTGGATACAAACATGTACCCTCATATAAGTCGGTGACTTTCCCTGACTCAAGTGGAATTTGAATGTCAGTAATAACTCTTTGTGTCAGTCCATTACTTGCTAAAGCAGGAGTGAACCAGACTCAGTGACTTGCAAGGGAGTTAGAGGCACACAGAGATGGGAGAGCCTTTCCAGGCTGTGCAGACGAGCAAGGTAGAGATGTCACACTGCAGAGCTCATGAAGCAAACAAGCAAACTGAAGGACAGAAGGGCCCAACTACAAAGGAAATAGCGAAGAGCATGTTTGATGAAGACTTTATAGTAGATCTCATGAGTGTTCTTTCTACATTTATTCTCATTTAACTGGGAAGACTGAAGAGGGCCAGAGAAAATTAGTATGACTCTCATACAGATTCATGATAGGCAGTTAGGTCAGTAACCACTTTTTTTCAAGTCAGCCTGAAATGTTTTAATATTTTTTGAAAATTCTGATGAGAAAAACAGACAGACAGACAGGTTAAAACATTTCTTTTGATCTAAAATGAAACACTCCTTCCCTTAAAGGTCTTAATTTTTAAAAAATAGAAATAAAGACATTTTTCATTTCAAAATATCTATATTTTAAAGTGCCAAAGCAAACCATTTCCACTTTTCCTCCAGAATACTTTAAAGATCTTTTTCCTTAACAATGAAGAATATTATATATTTTTGTCAAAAATATATTTTGTTCAAAGCAAATCCAGAATTTTTGCTATTGTTCAAATAATTCAGAGAGTAGAAGGACAATGAGACATTA
Source organism: Apteryx mantelli (assembly GCF_036417845.1). Lineage (NCBI taxonomy): Eukaryota > Metazoa > Chordata > Aves > Apterygiformes > Apterygidae > Apteryx > Apteryx mantelli. Next base: position 59,621,575 of record NC_090020.1, read on the forward strand.
CCTTGCCCACTATAATAAGGCCAAAATAAAATGAAATCTGTTGCAGAATTTGGAGTCCATACATGCCTGAGAAGCTCAGTCATCATATCTTATCTTGACTAACTAAATATGCTCCCCTGCCTAATGCATATTCCACTTTTCTTTAAATGCTAGGCAGAGGATTTGGCAGGACTCTCTCCCTACTTGATAGAATCCTCTTTTATCCAGCTGAGCAGAATATTCTTTTGTGGACATTATTATTGTCTGGAAGTATCTAATATTAGGAAACTAATTTCCTTAGGTTCCTATGATGAATTTCATTCTTAATGTGTTTCTTCTGCAGTGTAAAGCAGAAAAAATATATGTATTTGAGCTTAATAAAATAACATTTAAGGACAGAGAGAAGAAACATTTGTAATGTGTAATTACATTTGAGGGCATCTCTCTTGTTAACTGGATCCACCCTTCTCCACAAAAACAGAGCAATTCCCAAAGGCAGTAAATCTTCTGAGATGCTGTTAATTATTTCCTCCCATTATGCTTATTTCTATCTGACAGATCTTTACTGAGGGAACTACTTAGACAAATAAGCATTTGGCTGGACCTAGACGCCTCACCAAGTTTTAAAAAGATCTTTAAAAGTGTTGATAATGGCAGGGTTTCAGACTTGCTCCCACCTTTTAAAACCAGAGCAATTTCAAACTATTTTTTAAAGGTAGATAGAATGAAAGGAAGGAAAACCAAAAAGCAGAGTGGCTTTCCCCTAGGCATAGCAGTTTGCTCTCCAGTCTTTACAGTCCTGATCTCACATCTGTACCTGCATCCACCTCCCTTGGAAGTCACCAGGAAACTTGGAAGTTCATCCCCACTTCAGCAAGCAGCTGACCAACACTGGCATAACTCTCCAGCAGGTCAGACCCTAGAAGTGTTCTGGAGATACAAAGACTGCATCTCCAGACAAAAAATACAGCATATATCTGCCCTTATGATTTATACACTAGGATGAGACTGTGAGAATATCTCTGAAGAGCAGAAGAAGAATGGCTGCATTGTTTCCCTTTCCTTCTGCACAAGCCATCTGAGTTACATCCTGTCGTCTTAGTTGCAGCCTGGCTGACCCACAAGATGAGAACAGGAGCGCTTGCCTGGGTACTGCAACCTGAGCTGGCAGATGATGTTCCTCTGCTGGCACCACTGCAAGAGCAGACCTCTGTTATCTCTCTCAGTAGAATGAAGTCATTGGGCATAGGCAGCACATCCAGCCCCCTTTGGACATTGTTCTCCTTTTACTTCACTGCTGTTCAGGCTGTTTCCCTTCTTTTCCTCCCCACTTGGTCACATACACTTCAATTTAGCAGTGGTTCTGATAATGAGATGCTAGCACTAGGTCCAGGCCAGGCTTGCTTGTTGTGTTTTAAGCTGTTCGGTGTCAGGGTTGTTGAAAATACAATTCCTGGAGGTCACTGGTGGTTCTGGTAATCCAGCAACCTACGCTTAGCATGAGAGAGTGACTCTGGGTTTCTATAGTAGGTCATCTCTGGTCTCAGTATGCTTTCCTTGAAAAAACTACATAGTTCCTAAAATGTCTTTGCAAAATTAAAATAGATTAATACACGGCGATAAACATTTTCTAAAGAATGACCCCAGTATATCCATGCTCATTGATTGAAACATCCTCACTGTTATATCACAAGCAGGAGCAAAAAAATGTTGAAACAGATTATGACACAATTCCTTCCCTTTAGCACTCTCTTGTAAGCTTTGTAGAAAGTTAAAAAATATATATGTGCTTTTACATGTTTGTAGCAAATACAACAATGTTGCTCTTAGAAATACGATGCTTACTTAAAACTTTCATAGAAAAAAGCCCAGCACACACTCTTCCTACAGGTACTGTGCTTCTGTGTAGTATGCCCTAACTGTGTTTGTTTAACTGGATCATGATCACAGTTTTGTTAGAATAAATACTAGTGCCTCAGGACTGCCTGGAGACATCTGTGAAACACCATCTCCTTTCACACAAGGATTTCCAGACTGGGTGGGGAAGGTATTGTAAGAATTTGCACACTCTGCCCTCAGCAGGTAAGATGACTTCAGATTCAGAGATTTGAGCCCCAAGGTCTTCCAGAGGTTCCTTATGTATGAGATTTTAAAGCTCCCTCGGGAAAGGGATGTCACTCTAACAACACAGAAGAGCTATGAAAATGGTGAAGCAGATCCCCTAAGTTTTTCACCTATGTATTGACTCCTAAACTGTGCCCCACTTACTATCCTCAGGACTTCTATGTGTGTGTGTGTGTATGCACATTTGTGTGTATGCACATTTGTGTGTGTAGCACATGGACAAAAAGGAATATGCTTAGGAGATACTTGAGGTGGAGGCTTAAGCAGCACTGACCAAAGCAACCAAGGCATCCTAGTCACTGACAGACAGGATCCCACTGAATATTTCGCTCCTGCCAGAGCTCTGGAGAGCCTGAGGTGCTGGGGCTGACATGGATGGGATAGAGACCACTGCTGTGGGGCAGTGGGCGAAGCAGTGAATCATTCCTGAGGGCACTTGCTGCCCTTCCACACAAGCTATAGGAAAAATAGTCTGGCAGTCTTGGTGTCCCAGGCTTCTCACACTGCATCTACTCACAGAGCCCAGAAGGGTGAACTGATTGCCATTTTTTGGGCAGGGGGGAGGAAGCAGGAGAAGCTGTAGTTGAAGGAAGAAGCTGGAAAGAATCTGAAAGTTACAGCTGTTAAGATTATTTCAGATGAGGGAAGGCTTTGTCCCACCTCCCCACTGACTCTTCCTCACTCCTTTTCTTCAGCCATAGTCCCCGGTACTTCATTCCCTCCCTCTCTCAACCCTCAGCCTGCTGCCTCCCACAAAGACCAAGTCACTGCCACCACAAAAGAGTTTCGCTGCTCCAAAGACTGGGACAAAATAAGGCACGCTCGCTCCATTGCTGGAAGCTCATGGTATTCTGAGCCTGGTTAAAAGACACAGATACCCAGCAGTCTGGCTGAGGCCATGAACAGCTGGGATAAATCCAAGAGCTGCCTTGGAGTTGCTCTTTTTTATATCAAGGTCTAATCTGTCTCTGGCCAGCAAGCACCAAAGAGCAAGTATGATTTAAAACCACCTTTTCTAGTGTAGCCAAAGACTACTCTTTCTTCTAGACCAGAGACATTTTTTCTGTCCCAAAACAATCCTTTTTTGGTTTGTTTTGCAATATATTTTTTGCCTCTGGTCTTTGATGTCAATGCCAAAACTCCCATTAATTTCATCAAGTTTAGGATTTGTCAGTGTGAGATACAGGGAAAAACAGCAGGCTCCAAGTTTAACATGCACAGGCAGGACATTCTCTACGTGATTTGTGTGGGAAGTACCACAGCACCAGTGAAGCTGGAAGCACATCAGCAGCTGTGGTGGACTTGGTTGTCACATCAGCTCAGCTAAACAGCCTCATTGGACAAGAAAGGAGTTACACAGCTGACTTTGTGGCAGGCTTTGTCAGGTGTCATGAGCAACTATGTTTCCCCTTCATGTTTTTGTAAGCCATTTCTTTTGTGTCCTCTCTTGGAGCAGAAAGAGGCATTTGTTCAGCGTAAATCAGCTCCTAGAAAGACAAGGTTTATCAACTTTTGACACTAACTGGTCTCTGCCTTCATATTACACTGCATTTAAATACCTCCAGCAGGCTGAGCTTCCCAGCACAACTACCTGGCACTGAGAGTCCCATCTGTCCTGCGATTCAGGCCACTAACCTTTCAGTGCCCAACTGCGATAACCCCAAGGAGAACACGAGAGAAATTCAGATATCAGCTTTCACCAAAGCTAGCATAAGCATCCACTGCTAGGGCACCTCACAACCACTCCAAGTGCATCTTCTCCCCATGCTCCAGCTATGAGCATGAGGAGAGACTCTGGCACCGAGAACAGGAGCCCACAGGCTACAGAGAAAGCTTAGGCTCCTCATCTGAATTTAGGAGGGTGTTTACAGAGGCTAAACCAACAGCAGAGACTTCCTCTCACCCTTTTGAATTCTCATAATTAACAGTGTCTTTTCAGATCAAGACAGGAGAGGCAGAAAAGCTACCCAAGAAGTTATCCAAGCGATCCCTGGTTTTCCATATCAAGCTGCTGAAGAGCATGTTTAAGTAATCAGGCCATTTCACTGATAACAAGCTATGGACTTGTATTGACTCTAGCTACTCAGACATGGCTTTCATACTTTGACAGAAATCATAAAGCTGTCCCAATATTTTTCCCAAAAGCAACCTGCAGTAGGTGCTGAACAACAAATACCTTGAACACATAGAAGAAAGTTATTCCATAATCTTTCTTTATGACTAATGGCATTCATTTTGTATTATGAGGGGGATACCATTATAACCCAGAACACTGCACTTCACCAAATCAGCTTCTTTCTTGGGGCTACAAGCTGAAAAACAAGACAAGACAGAGCTTTGCTTGCTTCTAACCCAGACTTATTTTTCTTTTGAGGACGCTTTGGAATGTGAAGCTCTAAGTAGATGCAACAGGTTTATACCACATTAAATGTATCATGTTAGGTAACACTGAAGAGATGGCAGAAGGGATCTATCAACAGCTCAGAGAACTTCAAAAACCAAATAAGCTTCTGCACTAAAAAGAGCCTTTTTTTCCTATATTGTTTATTTGATGGCATGGCAATTTGCATGTTGTTATTTCAGGTGTGAACTTTCCACTACAAGTACCTAAAATCAGCTCTGTAAACAGTTGCCTCCCCTGGTTGCTGCCGTAACAGGATGAATATAAAGCTGAGCAAAATGAGTCTTCCAGGGGTCACAACAATAGAACATAGTGACAGGCATGGAAAAAATAATCATCAGTCAAAAGGACAGACAAAACAAGCATAAACAAGCTCTTTTCAGCTACATTTATATCATCATTTCAGATAAAAACATGCTCCCATGAAACCAGGACATATTTACAGGCAACCGAAGCCCAGTCTTGTGGTAGCTAGTGTATCTACTCTGACTGATGGAGAGCAATAAAATTGAAATAAGGCAGAGTACACTCTGTGTCTTGCCAGAGTCCATCATTGTTTCACACCGAGTTCAAGAACGGCAAATTCTGATGCACAATACAGAAATGTTTAATTTTCTTGATATCTTTGGGCCAAATACCTGTCCTTGCTCAGCTAGCAGTCCTGTTTCCTTTAACAAGGATTTGACATGGCTAAGAAAGCAAAATTTGGCTGTTGATACTTAAGTGAAATTTTGTAAGTTTTTTGACAGTAGGTTTGCACAGAAATAAAAGTCTGCAAACCTTCCTCTACTTATGCTGTTGGCCTTGCAGATCAGCAATACTTGATGACATATTACCAGGTGCTGGTTTCCAACCTATGGTGATCCTAGCAGAATGCCAGTAGCTCTCAGAAAAGAAGAGGAGAGATGGCAATGAGAAGAGCTCCCCACCTACCTACTTTGAGGGCTCTTCACTTAGTGCCAGTGCTCATCACATTTCATTTCTAGAAGCTGAATGTTGCTGGAACATAGTTACTTGCAGGACAAAGGCACATTGTAAGACTTCACAGTGCTTTACACCAGCACAAGAAATGACTAAAATGAGACAAAGTCAAAAAAGATAAGCTGCATTTTCTGTTGAAACAGTCATAAGTTACTAAGAGCTTGGCAGGCTCTCCAGCTTCTGTAGGCTTGCTAATGACAGTCTTGCATCATAGCGTAACCCGACCACATACCCCTGCTTCTCCACAAACAAGAATAGACTCCAACTTCAGTGATACAGCTTAGGTTTGGGGATGAAGAAGGAGGCTCAGAGGCAGGAACTGCACCTTTTGGAGCTCAGTAAGTGACTGTACTGCAAAGCCTTTCAGATGTTCAGTTGAAATCTATAAGGTTTCTTACAGAGCCTAGCATCAGTTGCCATGTTGAACTCGAGGAAGCCCTGGCCTCCAGAGAAGGCTATGACAGGGCTCAGACAGGAAAAGCTCTCTCCACCCAGGTAGGGACTAGACTTCTATCAGAGATAGAGGTGGGATTTCCAAAACACTGGCTTAACTCTGCTGGTTTTGCAATCAACAAGCATAATTCTCAGTGGCAGCAGAGTTAGGCAGGTGAGATTCAAGTGGAATGGAAAATTAACGATGCCTGTGTATGCAAGACAGTCCTTGGGAGATGTAACAGACCCTGCTGAGCTTTTGTCACTGTTTTGCATTGACAAGTTCACACATTTGCTTTGAGCAAGAGTCAGTTCCTCAGTATTTATGCAAGATGCCAGAGGCCATTTGTTTGTTATTATTTATATAGTTTGTTGGTTCTGTGCAGGTTTACTGAAAAGGTCATCCTGCAGAAAGACCTTTTCTAACGAAATACAAAACCGTTTTGTTTTCTCTTCATATGTCTCTTGGAAATTTCTTCTGAGTGGAAGCTCTACTTGACAAAGACTTAACTGCTAGAACATAGTGAATGTTGTAAGAACTGAAGCACACAATGAGAAGGAGATCTGGGAGTTGTTCTGTACTTCTTTGCAATACACACACACATGGTTTTTTATGATGAGTGAGAATTAGAGTAATGTATGGTTCTACTCTGCAAAAACTATTTTACATGTTCCATTTTTATTACACTTAAGTGACCCCATATCAAATATACTCCCTCCTAACTGCCAGCCAAGCACATTTGAGATTCAGAGTTAACATCTTGTGAAAGGAAAGAAAGGATATTCATTTTGTTGCATCAGCAGCAACACAAGCTCTGGAGCTCCATCATATGAATGAGCCCCTGCCAAAACTACATTGACCCAGTGGAGAAGTTTCTTCTCTCATACCAATATACACCTCAAGAACAACTCCCAACCAGTGAAACTCTACCACTGTAAAATTATCATTTACAGAAGTAATCCGCTCCATCATTTGAAGCAGTCCTCCATGTACACAGGCAGCCCAGGCCTCAGGGGACTTTGCGCTGGAAGCCTAGCTGCAGCCTGGGACTGGAGCATGCCTGCAGAGAACTTGCAAGAAGGTAAGCAATTCAGCTCAATCATGTGCTGTGCCTCAGAAGAAAAGCAACAAAGACTTCTTGCAGAAGTTGCTAGCTATGACTCCAAGCAAACAAAAGCAGGTCAATAGAATAAAAAAAAAAAAAAAGAGAGAGCATTTTCAGAACTATAACTTCTACCACATTTCAAATATTTTCTGACTTTGGATATTTGCCCATCTTTTCTGCAACTCTAATTTGCAAAGAGCTAGAAGTTTTGTTGGCTTTTTTATATTCTGCAAATATCATAAGTATCAAACTACACACTACACTGATCAGGGAAAAATGTCTTGTGTCTCAGCAGACATAATATGGCTCCAGTAGAGATTGCCACTGCTCACTACAGCTCCCAGTATTTATATAAAACACACTGCTGCCACTGATCATTATTCCTAATAGCAGCAATCCTCCCTAAATGGGTTTTTTAAATGTGTAAAAGTGTCCTCAGCATCACTGTAGGCTGTTAATGATCTGCTGGTAACAGCCCATTTTGCTGCAACTACTGCTTAACCCACATGCATTTCTGTTGGGCTTTTCTTCCCCTACAACACTGCTCATCTACTGAAAGCCTTCTTATCATTCTCTCCTGCAGCACAGCTACAGGAAGGCTGCTGAGAGAAATTCTGAATCTGTTTATTTTTGATCTTCTGAATAAACATACTTACAAAATCAGCAGCTTCATGTACTCTTGCCCTCCCAGACGTATCCCAGAAACAATTTCAGTGATGTCTCCCACTTTTTGTTAAGCAGAGACCAAATCTTGCCTTCCTACTCAGATACTCAAGCTATACCTACACTCCCTCCCTAGACACACTGCAGCACATTGTAGCACCCTGTTTCCTTAGCTGTCCAGGCAGGATCCCCTTCGGAGCATACCAGGATCCTGTCAGAGGCACCTCCACACACTCCTATGGAAACTATGTGGAGAGGGTGAGGGCCTGATGCATACCAGGTCTCATCTGACACAGTGTCGGGAAAAAGCCTTAGCACAGAGATGGATCCAGGCACCTGGAAATAATCTCCTCTCCTCAAGTCCACATAAAACCCCAGCATCCCACCCACATTGTATAACTTAGGAAAAGTTCACTGTATATTTCCCTTCATTTCAGTTTTATCTGAATTTTCTCCTTTGCAAAAGGTATAGACGACACCACTCAGCTTTGCAACGCGCTTGGTCACCTTTGAATGTCAGAAAAAAAAAATTAAAAGTCCTCAGTTTTGTTATCCTCAACTTTCAGCTTACTTCCCTTGCAGAGCAACAAAAATAATTGCAACAAAAGGTCTATATAGGATTTTTTCAGTTAGTAATGCAATTAATCCTCCTGTTTGATTTTTGCCATCTTAGTTCTGGTGATCAACTGATGCTTTTCAGAGTTACAGCAGGAAAAGCCCTAGCATTTATTTTCTTATTAAAGTTGCTACTGATTTGGTGTTGAATATTCTCTTAATATCTGGGCAAAAAAAGAGAGAACCAATTATGCAAAGGAAATGTACATGACATACTATATACCTTCCCTGTAATTGTTTTGCTCAGTTAACTTTTGGATTTTTATAGATGTAACAAACTGATCGAAAATAAAAATTGAGGTCCAGTTCTAAAAAGCACTAGGATTAAGGTATGCTTCAGAACAACTGATATTGGCCAACACCTCACAGGAAAAACAAACCCTTTATTGGAAAAAAATATATTCTGTTGAATTACCCCTTAAACAGTACTAGAAGATTTTTCACCTTGCTGGTTTATTACAAACAGTACTAGATTTCTATAGGCTTGCTGTTCTTATTCTTGAACTTTCTGACACCACTTCACCACGTGATCTTACTTCAAGGCCATGACAAAAGCAAATGCATCTTTCTTAGTCACCTACATCTATCACACAATTCATTAGAAAGCCGAAGTGGGGAGGCTTGGCAGTTATAGCACCTGCTTTAACTGGTAAAGAAAAATAGTTCACCTAAAACCAGCTCAGAATAGACCCTTCAGCATTCATCTTTAAAAGGGATACTAATTGTTTTAGATATCTGATGTCAAAAAGAGACATAAGTTAATCTAGCCTGGTTGCCAACTGGATGGCCAGCTTCAATTGTTCAGTGTGTACATTATTTCTGTCCTAAAGTACAGTTCTTGTTCATAAATTTGGATATCAGATTAAACTAATGCTAGAGGAAGTTTGGGGAAGTAAATTGACTATGAATTCCTTTGACAGAAATCCCCAAATGCATGTCTTGCATTTGCCTTGTCTATCTGTCACTGGCTTCCTTTGGTTATGGACTTGTGCCACTGTCTTGGTACCTTTTCAAAGTCAACAGTAGTGAAAATATAGAGATTTCAAAATGTGTCTGGAAGCCATCAAATTCTCTTTTCATCTATCAAATTTCAGTATAACCGGATACATCATGTTTCACAGGTGACCAGCTGCCCAGGAGTATAGCTTTGCTTCCAATAACAAAAGATACAAAGATTTGATTGAAAAGCCATCAAATCCTATAAGAGATTCTAAAAGAAAGAAAAAAGTGTATTATTATATTACACACACAAAAGAGAAGACCCAGAACCAAGATCTATGTCTCTGAACATCCCCTACAATTGTGACTTGAATCAGAATCCAAATATTTCAGCTGTCATGTTCTATTAAATACAGTTCAATTGCAATTGATTCTCTTTATATTCCAAGGAATTTTAGAGTTACTTTTTTGTTAAACTGACATCATACAAATAGGTTGAAACTTCAGTTTCCTTTCTCTGCCCCACCATCTTCATTTAAGCTGGGAACTAGCTGTCAGTTTAAAGCAGGTTTTTATTTTAAATTTTTCAACAACAACAAAAATCACAGTGTAGCGACAGCATTGAAGTAGAAGAACACTATTTGCAGCCCTTTAGAGAAGGTTCTGTTGCACTCAGCTCAATGGGCTGGCTTTTACCTTTCACAACTCCAATGATTTTAGTCATGAATAAGGTTAGGTGTCTTTAATGCTTAAGCTAAGCAAAGCAGTGATTCTTAACCATGTCTTCAAATTACCAAGCCTGTATTAAGAAGCTGGAGCCCCTTAAGTTCGTGGATATTCAGGATTTTGTTTGGGTCATCATAACAAACAGCAAACGACGCTTTGCACTGCCACTCGCAGTTATTATGGAACAAGAGCAGTGAAATGCCATAAAAGAAAACAATGGTTTCATTTATGGGCTTCTCACTCTATACCCCCAGTTTGCTTCATTAAGACCAGATCTTGAGGCTGCAGAAAAAGCCACTTACCCAACGAAGTAAAGTTAGAGTCAGCATTCAAAAAGATGAATAAATACTTTTGACTAGTTGTGTTAAACCCCCAAATTGCATGGGGCTTTGGTAAGCATTTTATCAAAAGGTGTTAATTTCCTGTGGAATTAGGAGTGCCAGTTTTTCTTTTTTTGAAGAGACAAATGGGTACTAGAGAGATGGCAATGCTTTCCCAGGCTCTTATAGAAGCACTGCCTGTGATATTTTAGAAAGGCTTGTCATCTGTGGTTTCACGTGGTGCTCTGAAAGGCTCCATTTACATGTGTTTTCACAGTACAGTGACATTAGTCTAGCTATTTGTCCTTTTTATTAGTCTTTCCATAAGCGGTTTTTCAGTTATACCTCTTACCATGAAGGGAAGCCTGTTTTTAACTAGAATCTCTCAGTTACACTGGTGATAAGTCATTGAGGCGTAGAAGGCAAGTTATGCATTGATGAGAGTCTCTCTCCAGACCACCCTCAGTATTTCAAAGCTGTGCTGTGCTGCACACACCCTCAGCCCTATTTTCCATAACCACACAAGCACCTGGTCTCTTTTAAGACTTGGGACTTCCTTTAATTTTCTGCTCTTCTTATATGATCTTCAGCAAGTCAGAAGCTTATGCCCAAGCAAAAATCTCTTTCCTCATGATGATTTTTAATGACTTGAGGATGCCATTTTAAAATGACAGCAGTGTGTGCAATAGTCAATGACTTTATATACCAAGAAAAAAACCTGGGAAGCAACAGACTAGCTAATGTTTCCGTATTTTGAAAGGTGTCATTTAGCTATTATACAGGTTTATGCCCAGTCTTCACAGGGCTAACAGTTCTCACAACTAATACGTTAACAATAATTTAGCCAAGGCTTGTACATGGAACAATAGTTGAACTAGTTGAATGATATTTCTTGTATGAAATAGAATTATAATCCATGCTTAGAATTTCTACTTTATAGTGATGCCAGTAACAAAGTTCGAATTATTCTGTAGTTAGATATTAAGAGTACTGCTTCAGGCTACAGCTAAAAGAAGCTGATACAGTAGGGTTAGGTAGCTATTTAATGCAGCAACTTGGATTGGGTTTTAGTAGATGGAACTGTTCATATTTCTGTTCGTATTTGTTCTTTAAACAAAATTTTCTGGAAGGGATGTCCACATAGCATTGTGGATATCTATAATAGGGAATTAATTTAAATGAAACCAATGAAACTGGACAAATATTCACAAAATTGAACTATACAAATGTTTTAAAAGGTCATATATGAATCTTTCTGGGCAAGGGACAAAGCAGGAAAAACGGTCACAGCTTCTGGCTTTGCTTTCTTTTATTGCATAATATCTTGCATCATGTTTATCACCCAAAATTTCCACAACCAGTATGGCTAAACTATTGGTCTAGGACTTGGGGTCTGAGTTCAGAGCTATCCACCATCACAGGCTCCTTGATCAGCCTCAGGTTGCTCTTTGCTAGTGTCCAACTCTCCACGTAGAAGCTGGGGGCAGCAGGACTCATTTACCTCTGTGACAACAGAAAAGTACTGTGAAACGTTTGGATGTTTTGAAAATATTTGTAGATACGGATAGATAGAAGTGGATTTTGTGTGTCACTACAACATAATCTGGGACTCTAAGGCCCATGTGCAGATTTATTAACTGTCCAGTTTAAAACTGCACAAGTGACATATGAAGTATATCCACTAGTACAGCCTAGAGGTCATAACACTTGTAGAGAGGCAGCTGCGTAGTTTTTAGTCTTTGGAAGTCTTATCAGTCTATGAGCAGGAGTTCAGCAAAATAAAAGTTTTAAAATAGAAAAACTAAGTGACTAAAACTGCTTTAGACAGCTGCTATATGAGGTAGCAGGTGGTGAACCTACCCAAAGGCCAAGCAGCATTAATATTTAAAAGGTCTTACATTTCACTAACTTCAGATAAGTTTGTGGCCCTGTCTGTTGCCTTAAGGGAGGGGAAGCCATAGAAATCATAATGAATGAGCTAGAAAAGGGTTTTCACTTTTCTGAGGAAGTGCCGTAAGAGAACTGCTTCAGACACTCTTCTCCGTTGTCATCAGCTCGCCAGCACACAGCGCGGACACCCCACTGGGCTCCCGGAAACCTCCCAGCCACCTGCGCTTGCCCAGGCCCAGCGAGGCAAGTAAGTTTAGGTAAGTACTGTGCAATATAAAAAAGATGTAAAGCTCAAATCTTTCATGTCCACTTCTGCTGCAGGAGGCTAGCATGTCAATTTTTGGAGTCAGCTGTCATTTTCTCACATTTGTTTGACCTGTAACATGCTGCTATTCCAACCAAGCCGTGTAGCGATAGCCATCACCCTTTTCTTGTTTGAGAACCTATCCTTCAGGCTTCTTTGTCCTGTTCTAGGCGTTCCTTATCCCTAATAAGCATTATGCTAATTTGTGAAATCCACAGAAACTCTACTATTGAGTCAAGGTTGGCAATTAAAAAAAAAACCTTTTGCTTTTTACTAGGTAATGTTCCATTGCTATTTTTAGAATTAAATATACATCCCCACCCAATTCAGGTAAGGGCTCATACAGTGGTATCTTAATATCAGATCTCCCAGTCTTCTAGGTTTACAAGCTGGTCTTTTCTGGCAGGAAAAGAAGAGATACATTGTGGTTGTTTTTTTACTGTTGGAGCTAGTCAGATGCTGCATTGATGGAAATAACATTTATTAACCTGTCACTCAAAAAGATGTTGAAAGATTAATTATAAAGTTTTATTCACTCTGCTATAAATCACCATGTTTAAAAACCACACTTACTGGGCACATATGTTATTCTGGGGAGACAGTGCTTTATTTTCTTTTCTGAAAAATTCTTTAATCTAAACATCTTCCTTGGAAAAAGTATTAGTAAGTTTCAGTTATTCCAAACTAAAATGCTCCAAATCTTGCAAGCTCTGAAAAATTCAATTTTAACTTTATTCAGCAGTAGAAAACAGCATTTTTATCATATGGGAAATTACAACCAGTTCTAATTATACTTGCACAGATATCTTAAATATACAGATGCATGCTATAAATTTTACGCTATAAAAGCACACCATGCAATAAAAATTTTATGGCATGAGTTTGAAATGACACTTGCAATAATGATGATGCCACTGATGAGCTAGGTAGTGTTTGAGAACTACAGTGGTATTAGGTTTTACATTCTTCTACCAGCTAAGCAACTCTTAAAGAATGCAAGAAAATGTTGTCTGCAACAATATCAGACATTTCTCTTGCAAGCAAATTCCTAGAGTCTTGTAATTAAATGAGACTAATTTCTTTGTTTTTGACTGGTCACCAGTATTAAAAAAATAAAATAAAAAAAATCACACCACTGAATTTTTTAAAGTAATCTCAACTGGAGCAGGATGGATTTGCAATGCTAAGACTTGACAATACTAGTGAATTTCTCCTAAGAGGTATTTTAAAAGTAACTGCAAAACAGGCCTGATATATGGTCTGTACATAAAAATCATCTTTTCAAAAATTTAAAGCCTAGCATTTTAGTACAGTCTAAAGGTAGAGGATGCATTTGTCTCCAAAAGGATATCCCTCCAGTTTCTGTCCCTCCAGATAACTAAATAAGTAGACTGAAATACTACCTACCATCCTGACGATGCAACCTAGTAGGTGGGCAAAATAAATGAAAAAAAGAAAGATCTTGAGAGTAGATTTTTAGCGTGCTTTTGCTGTGAGAAGCTGTTAGAGGTCTGGAAGGTGGCTGAGGCCATTGGGAACCCCTCAGGTGTGGGCATAGGTGGTCTCTTATGACAAACTTTTTTTAACCAGCTACAGCTGCATACTGCACATACAGGCAGCACTCAGTTGCCCAGGTTGAATGTGAAACCATGTCTTCAGCTGATATTTACCTTGATTTCAAGTTTGAGTTGCCGGAGCGCAGCCCACTAGACATAGGCAGGGCAGGGATTCAATCTGCCTCACAAAATTATCACCTTGGGGAAAGACTGAATGAGAGGAATGAGCCAGAAACTCCAAAGAAAAGGAGCAGCTGCAGAAGTCAGAGGCCTTTCTGCTTCAGGCCTCTTCTTGTCAAATTTTGGCTTCTCAGTCAAGCCTGATGTTCAAGCACCTTCAGGGTTAGGCAGCATCTTGCTTAGGCAAATGCCAGTTGCTCTACCAGGGATAACCGAGTCTTCAGAATCTATCAGGACTTGGACTCACTCGGTCCAGAGCACACCACGGAGCAGCTCTGAAGATGCACAAACTGGCTGCAGTACCTTGGGAGGCCACACTAATTACCTCAAACCCAGTGCCATGATGACACACCAGTACAGCTTTTGGGACCAGAATTAACATGTCTGTCTGTGCTGCACTGTAACAAGTAGCTCTTTCAGATATCTTACAACTGCAGCACCACTATATCTTATGCTTTCATCTTTTCTGTAGTCCATTAAAAAAAAAAAAGCAGTTTCTAAACTACACTTAGGGAAAAACGCAGTTCTCCTCAAGTTTCTTTGATAACTCAAAAGAGAAATATTAGGAACATCCAACCACCTTCCTTTTTACCTGCACTGATTACTTGAAGATTCAGAAATGAATTCCAAAATCTTAGCATTTCACACTCATTGCTTAGCACATCTTAGCACTCCTTGGTGTCTGAGCAGTATTTGACACAGCCAGAGCCCACCCTTCACTGGCCCATCCCACTCCCATGGTACTACCTCAATGACTTTCAGTAATCACAGTTCAAGGAACACACACACAAATATGTTTTAGCTTCTTCAGTGCACAGTTTCCTGGGAACCTGGGACCTATACAATCCCTCTGTTTGTCCATCTGTCTGACCCTCTCCTTCACTCGTAATAACTTCTGAAGTCTGAACAGCTTCTACTCCTCTGTCAAATTTGGTTGAAGGCTAAAAATAGAAAGCTCCAAGAAATGTTGTGAGAAGTCATGCTGGGGAGACTGATCAAATCACCTTTCAGGAAGGTGAATTAAAACCACTTTTCCCTTATCTAATTTGAGAAACATCCTCCAGCTGGCCAATAAGCACACAAGTCCTGGGCAGCTGATCAGCACATTCCCAGCTTCCAGCCAGCAACAATGTATATGCCAGTACATGTCCAGACCAGCATGAGGGGAACTGGGAAGGTGCTGGGGTGGTGGAAAGGCACGGCACAGAGTGACATCAAGGGCTTGGAAAGAAGCTGAGATGCTAGTAGGGTTTAGGGTGCACACAATAAAATCCTTTGGGAAACCAGGCTTCATTAGTTTCATGGATTATGGAATGACTTGTAGAATTGCACAGCACCCATACACATACACAGTGCAGAGAGACTCAAAGCACACACTTTGTGGTACACTGATGCAATAGAAATACATTTTAACTCTGTCATATTAAAAAGTAGTGACACTATGAATACTCATCAAAGCACAAAACCATGTCATGCTATGAAAATAGTCTTGGTCAAGACAGTATGAGCAGACTTAGCTCATTAAAGAAGTCACCACCCACAGCCAAGAATTTAATGAGGACTTTCACAACATCCAGGCAAGCCTCCTAGCTGGAGCATTCAAATGTCTGAGTTGATAGTGAACAGTGCTTTGCTCTCTACAACTAGATCAAATTTGTCTTCAAAATTAGCAAGAGTTCAGGATCTCTAGAGCATGAATTGTTAGTAAGCCTGTCTCCCGCATTGTGAGCTCTCAATCACTGGGATTTTTTGTTTTTGACTAGGGAAGATTCACATCAAATTCCAAGTGAGCAGAACCACTGACCTCAACCAGAGTAAAAACTTACAAGGAATCTGGAACAGTTAATTTTCTTCAAAGTTGGCTCATTTGGAGAGCAGTCATTAGCTCAGCCAAGTATTGTGTGCCATCAGCAGCCTATTGCTGCTCCTCAACAGACTGCTCATAAATGGAGGATCTCCTCCAGGCTTGCAGGAGACAATGTCATGTCAATGGCCAAGCAAAGTCTGTGCCTGGTGTGGATGTAGATCAGAGTCCATCATTCCAGCATTCCTTGTTCTTCCTTGAGAAGAAGGGCCTTTGTATATAAAAGTTTAAGTTAAATGTTCAGTACCTCATCCACATTGTCTCACACCACCAAACTTTCAGACATTTGCCAAGATTTACAATAGCCTTTTTTTTCCTGCCTCCTTTAAGTACCTTATCCAAGAAGCATTTTACATTTGTCTTTTTCAAGATGCTTATTTTGGGAGTACATACCACTGTCAAAAAAAAGTTTAATGCAAACTATGAATAGTAACCTAAAATTTTATGTAAACACAAATACTAGCATAGATCTATTAAAATGAACTTCTGTGAAGATTGCTGCTTCTAATTGGCATAACTGGCATAATTCAAAATACTACTGTGTCCCGAAATCTGGACAAATTCTTATATACATCATTTTTGCATTTTCTGCAGTAAGATAGCAAATGCAGCAACACTGGAAAAGCTCTTTCCAGATCCACTAGACTTTGCTTTCAACTTCAGTCTGTAGAGAAAAGCCATTATCCAGACCAGGTTTCGCCAAGAATTGTTTAGCCTGATAGTTCAATATTTTAAACAAAGCAGATGTACTGATTTGCTGTTAAATAATACCCATTCCTACCAACATTTATTTGAAGCCTAAATTATATTCAGAAATACCATCTAACTGTACCCTGACATTTTAGAAACATATTGCTAAAAAGCTAAGTGGTCTTTAGTTAAAGAAAATCTTGACAGTTCCATATTCTGGAACTAGCTCTTCCTCTGTCATTGTGGGCAAGGGCTTTCCAGAACATTTTTGACTCAGACAAGACATTTTAAAAAGACCTAGTAGTCCCTTGCCTACTCACAACACACAATAATAACACAAATAAAAGTGAAGTCATAGTACAGTCCACTTAGAGTCCCCAGAGCCAAGGTATAACCTAAAACACACAGGTAAGACAAGTGACTGAGCTGAGTACCTGGCTTCTACGCTGAACAATGTAATACAAGTACCAAGGATGGTGAGAGGAGGAGAAACACTTTATCCCATGCTTCACAATGACCATTTCCAATTTCAGCGTTGTACAGGAGGGGTCCTCTCCCCATAGGAAGATTTATGGTTCCCAGAGTTTCACAGATGAAAAGGACTGGTTCAGAAGATTCAAAGTAGTTATTCTCTTGTTTATATTATAACCCAACATTGCCAATTCTAGCAGAGCTGAACTACTGTTAACAGTGAAAAGCAGTAGGAAAGACGAAGGCAGTCCAGTGATTAGGACATCTGCCTAAGACTTGGAAGACTCAGATTCACAACCTCATATCACTACAGATAACCTTGGACAAGTCACGTACTCTGAGTCTTCTATTCTTACCTGCTATATGGGAAAGTAAGCATCTCTCTACCTTACAGAAATATAAAAATTGAGAAAAGCAATGAGAATTTCATGTATACTTCAGACATTTTTCCTCATGAATTCTTTACTAGTTAAGGAGCAGCTAATAGAGCATTCAGAAGAGCAAGACAAAAACGTATCCCTTTATAGTACAAAAGTATTTCAGTTAAAGTGAAAGCTATGCAAGTTAACAGCTCAGTGCAGCCAAGAAAACCTGCCATATGCAAAGTCCATTTAAGCTCCAAGAAGTTGTTCTCGTCTCTCTTACAGAGATGCTTGCAAACATTAATAAAAACTGATAGCCTGAACACTGTGGACCACAAAATTTTATATCAACATAACTCAGAGATGACTATCATTTTCTAATTTTTTAAAGTCACAAATGAAGTGAAATCCTTCCCAGGATGAAGAATTATGGGAGGTATCATTCTCAATGTCTTTGGCCAGCACCAAATTGAGTTGGACTCTAGTAGAGTATGTAAACAGATTAGGGAAATTAAGCTGCTTTGCAATTTATGTGTGTGCTGTTTCCATAAACACATTTTTAAACAGTAAACCCCTCCCTCCCATCATTTCCCTGGATGCTGTATTTCTTTGTCCTGACCAGCAATTTCAGGCACACCACGTTTTTGGCCCTGAGACAGACTGACCCTTTGCTGCCTGTGTCTGATCTGTGCATTGTGGGGAGACATGCCAACTGTGACATTCCCTCGGTGCCAGACTCTGTCAGCCAGAAAACTTCTTCGTAAACTAAAGAGCAGTTTTCTCAGCTGGATATAGTTGTATTGATAAGTTACAGATTTTAAACTTAAAAATAAATATATGCAGGAATCAGTGCAGAAATACATATATGCAGGATGTAGGGTTCAGAATGTATTCCTAGTATTCACTGACTTGCAAACCGAGAAAATTTCTACTGGTTCAAAATATACACAAAAGCATCTAGACTGCAGTTCAACTAAGCCCCTGAATTAAGAAATAGTCTAGCCCATCTGTTTGTGCCTTTCTCATACACTGAACAAAATACAGCATAGCTTGACAATCCCGAGAAAAGCACTTTTTCTAGAGCAGCTAAATGGGTCTTAAAGTTCAAAGCCTTGAGATGGTGCTCTGCTCATTGAAAACAACCAGCTTCTTTGATAGGCAAGATTTGCTTTGTGATAAATCTGTTTCTCCTAGTTCAAATCAAATTTTTTTTAAAAATTATTAGTAGTAGTAGTTCTTTTTTTTCCCCTCCAGACAGTTGGGTGTTTTGACATTTCTTTTTAGAAAATAAGTTCTAAACCTAATAAGTCTGAGTTCATAAAAAGGCTGTATCTCCTCAAAACATTTGAAATCACTTCACTAGTTTTCTTCAGACCTGGCTTTTCTCCTTTAAAGCTCAATGAAATACTGTCAGCCAGCTGCCTGCTTTGCAAGATCATGATCCAATTGCACAGAGATTGCTTTACAAAGTGAAGAAAGCTTTTATTAAAACTCTGCAATACACAGCTCTTTCAGCATCAGCAGGCTAGTAATCCCTCAGCTGGCCCAGCTGAGAGCAAGATTTGTAAACTGTATGCCCAGAAGTATTAACTGTTTGTATTGCAGTAACACTTAAAGGTACCATCTAGGGAATAGGACCTGTTTTTCTAAATGCTGCTTTTTCTCATGCATGAGAAAGAGAAGTCTTTTAAGAACAACCTGGAATCTATAGCCACACATCTTACTGTAGAAGAAACCAGAAGCAGAAATCATTTTAAATATTAGGATTCTTGCACTTTTTTGTTGTTGTTCCTCAGTGTCAATACAATTGCAGAATTAAAACTGAAACAGAATGACAGTACACTGCTAATTACAAATTTCCTTATCCCTAATAAGGCATTTTGTTTGGAAAAATCCTAAAAGACTATTTCAGTTTCCTCCTCATCTCTGTAGCACATTGTGCTATCATCAGCACACACTTTACAGGTCCCACTTGTTTACTGACTATCATCAGAGGACTAAACTGTAGCTTGTCAACATCTGTTGCAACCAGCCTTAAGGCCTACATCAGAGAAGCTAAATAAACCTGACCATCGCATTGCTTATGATGCTGTTTGGTTAATGTTCCTCTTTATTAACAGTTTATACATTAGCAAAATCAAGACAAGAACTGAATACTAATTGCACAACAAGTGGTGAAGTGCTATAATACAAGTTGAGGATAGGACACCACAGAAAATGTGTACAGTAAAGTAAGTTAAATCTGATAACATGGTACAAGAGGTGTGAAACACCCCAAGGACACCTGTTACCACATCTTGATTTATGGTTGCCTTAATGAGAGAGCCTGATTATCTAAATGCCTTTCAGGACAAGCTTCCAGTGAACAAATCTGCCAAAATCTGGACCCCTATTAACATGAAAGTCAGAAGTCCACCAAGCTCATCCCTGACACAGATCTCAAACTGAGGTTTTATTTGGAAAGTACACTATACAGCTGATATTCTGTGCCTCACATTTGTCTTTTATGATTTCCACCCATATTGCTGCCAATTCTACAACGAATATGTTTCCTACTATTCCTACTGATGTACAAATATGCATTAGACTCTAGACTGAAAATAAAGGGTGGCACAAGCTAAACCATTTTATGGATAAGCTAAGACATAAACAGAGCTGCATAGTGCCATGGTAATGTTTCTCAGACGGGAGTTGCTTTGCAGCCCAGACAAAGGCTCATGAACATCCTAAACTACTGCCCACCAATGCGTTTCCCATAACCCACCACATTATTTTTCACATTCAGCAAGCTTCAGAAGTTTTGACCCACATAATTAATCTCATTTAAAAACTACTCTAGTTAAATTAATGAAACTAGGCTTCATGGGAACATCTCTGACTAAGGCAGGATTATAGCCCTGAGTTCCCCACTCCTCTAGGTTGAGTCACACAACAGCCCTTCTGCCCGTTCCCAGTAAGGTTTCTGTTGGGCAGGGACAGGGATCCAGAAATGAGTCAGGTATCTGCCAGTGACTACACTTAATGTAAAAGTGAATTAAAAGATAACGTAACATAACAGCACACACATACAGAGGTTGCTTATTTAAATGAAAACCAGAGCTTTAGCTGCCTGATTTGGAACTCCTTAAAGAAAGAGCCATCATCCCAGAGCCTTTAAATAACTTCAAGTTTTGGGAGCCCAGATCATTACTAGCTTTGAAGAAAGCAGAACTCTGAAGGAAATTCATAGATTTTGATATGCCAGGTTGGCAAAGGCTGTTCGTACTTCTAATTTTTTCATAATCTGTTTTCCATTTCATTTTTCCTTTTTTTTTTTGTTTGGGTTTTTTACACACCTGTCCCCCCCACTTTTGGCACGTAGAACTGCAGACTGAAGAAGTCACATAATAATGCATCGTTTGTTCTATTTGATGTGTAAACTGCATGATACAAGTCAAACACTATAACCTAATTATATAGGATTTTCTTTCCAGGCAAAAAAAATATAAGAGTTCAGTAGTGTGTTTCATTCAATTATATCTTTTCACTTTTTTCGTCTGGATATTTGTTCTGTCTGATGGCTAAGCTGTATAGAAATGATGTATTTAAAAGAAAGAGAAATCTTGACAGTTTGTTACCCAATATTCAAGACGATTGAAATCTCTTTTCACAAAGTACTTTCAGCACTAAGCTTATCAGATCACTACTGGCTGAACACTTGCAAGACTGATGGCCTCCGGCTACAAAGCAAAGTGTTTCCTGAAGTGATTAATGTCAGCCTGAGAGGAGAGAAAACAGTGTACCACTTAAAATTAGAACAGAAAGTAGCAAAATGAAACTCAGTTAGTTGCACTGCTGCTAGTGATGATGAATTTATGAGATACTCTGAAGATACCAAAAGTACTTAAAAAAAAAAAAAAAAAGCCCAGAAAGCTAACCGTTTATGCTGAGGTAGTAAATAGATTGTATGATTATATTCCTATGATGGTGTTCTAGATTAACAATACATTAAAGATTATATTGAAGTAGCTGATCCAAATGTGTCTCCTGCACAAGTAGTAAGGTCAGTAGAGATGCAACCAAAAATAAGCAGAGTACACACTGATTTTAGAAACCCCACAAATTCCTGTGTGATCCCATCGTTTCCTTCCTTGAGGACTTTAAAAAGAAAAACAGGATTTATTGTAAAGACAATAAATGGAGTTCTTTTACAGAAACTGCTTTACCATGAGGTCCCTCTTTGCTCCTGGCTCTGGGCTAGTTCATGAGCCCATAGGGTAATTCAAGTCACAGCAAATTATCCTACTGTATTCTGTCAGGGATTACATAGTTATATCAATATACAACATTGCACAGGTAAGAGGACAATTGTTCTGGGTTCTTAGGACAATTCACCTACTTTGCTGCAGACTTCCCAACTGACTTTAGAGAAGCTAATTGAGGTCTGCACTTCAGTTCCATATATTCAAAGCCATGATCAAACTTCATTTTGCCCAGCTTTAAGTCTAGTTTATCTGTCAGCCAAGCCTTGAGACCTTCTCTCTTATAAATTGTTGGTTATCATGTACTATAACAAATCCCAAATGTTGCCTGAAGTTTGCAGGAACAAATGTTAATCCTCCATAGCCGTGATCTATACGCTTTGCTAAACAGAGTTAGAGCTCCTGACAGTCTCCAGAAACAAAACATTGTAATGTATCAAGAAAAGAAAGCAATTTTATTTTAACTATATATTCTGATGCTCATCTTCAAAATTACATTGTCATCAAGAAAAGAAGAGTGTGCCTACACTACCATTTTAGTTTGGATCAGAAATACACTTCTGAAGCAAATATCCCATTAATCCCCCCTTATCACTGCTTTGGTTTACATCACAGGTTGTCTCAGAGCATACAAACTGGATTCCTTTTGGATGAAACTAAATCAGAAGATACACTCTGAGAGCACATCTAGTACACTTCAAGCACCAATGGTCTTTCAGCTCACAGGAGCAGACTGAGGCTGCTCTGAAGTATAAATAAATAAATAAAATGCACTTAGTGTGGATGCTGAGTCTTCGATACCAACATTTTGGTACACTCTCTACTTCATTACAGCCTCTCTACTTCATTACACCACTTTCCACCATAGACATTAGGAGAGATCCTATAATTATATTATAAATTATTTGAAAGTTACTCAGCCATATTCATTTCTTGAATAAGAGGAGCAGTAGCATTTTAACAAGGCTAAAGACCTAAAGGTTAGACAGAAGGTTTCAGACACATGCAAGGTCCTCAGCAGAACCTATCCAACTCAACTCCCCTAACTCTCCAAGAGGGAAGACCTCCATCAAGCATCTGGTGACAGAGCTCAGGAACTCATATATAATAAGCTTAGCCTCTGCAAATTCCCGTTGTGATTCCATGGCTTTAGTAACTTACCTCAGTTTTCCTTCCGAAATAAGCAGCCACCAGCAACCATGTCCACAGATGTAGGTCTCTGGTTGACTCCTGCCTCATTTCCACACCTTCCAGGATACCAACTTCTGAAATAAAACATAATCCAAATCAGAGCTGGAGCCCATCCTTTTACTCAGCACATATGTTTCCCAGAGAGCACTCACCACAGCTCTCAGATTTAAGGTACATATTCCAGCTGAGTGAATCTCAGAGCCCTCCACCACCCACTTGCTTTCTCCCCCTCCTCTCACTCCTGCTTATGTCCACTTTTCCCCCACTCCTTCAGTACTTGTCAGAGTCCTTCCTGAGCTGATTCACCTTGCTAATCCAGGGGAAACACGTTTACTTTTTTTCTTTCTCACGGGTGAGGAATGACTAAGTCAATGCTGTGCAGGCTAAGTCACATAAACCACCTCACAGTGAACCCAAGGGACCAAAGCAAAGTGAGGACAGAAAATACACAGCCATAAGGGAGGTAAAGAGGAAGAAACAAGTCCTTCTCTTGCCACAGACAGTTAGTTCTGTAATGCTCAGCTTCACCCCCAACTACACAACCACCATTCCTTTCAGAGACTTTCATGACCAGCAGCAATATCTCACAGCACTCACAAGCAAGGTGTTGCAAAAAAGATTCCCTCACTCCAGGACTACACTGTCTCAGGGAGGACCTGATAAGCCATAGTCTGTCTCAGCTTTCTGACACCAGTTTCTCCCACCAAAAGCCAGAAGCTGATCTATCCCCCATTTCAATCAGTCCTCAGCTGAGCTGCATTCTCACCTCATTTACTGGCTTTGGCTAACCCTTCCCTGACCAGCACAGGTTTGTATGCACCATACCTTTAGATGCCATGATGCCTTTGTCATCTACACATTGTAATCATTCACTTCCTGACACCACAGGGATCAAAACATACTTATTTCAATTGATGGATCAATTAACATGCCAAAATACAAGAGCTTAAGCATTTCATTATCAGCTTTGATATTTCTACTGCTAAGAAGATTTTATACACAGTGTGTCGATACAACCTCTGTCATTGATAGTATTCCTTCTGTGTTACTTCAGAGAGACTATTGCATTTTCTCCAATTCCAAAATGAGTATTTTGTTGTATTTCTCAATATTTGAAATATTAAGAAAATAGAGTGAAGAACTGATCCTCATGTCTGGTGATTGTTTTCCAGCACCTTTTGTACCACAAAACTTGTCTACACTGGAAACTTGTATCAAAATAAGCTGGATTTCAATATAGGCTGATGCAGGAGCTGGGCAGCCCTACTCTTATAAGCACATCTTTTCTTTTTTAGTTTTAGTTTATATTATTTTGGAAATAAACTCAGTTGGAGGAACTGGGGGGAAGCATTCTTTATGCCCATGTGACTACAGCAATTTAACCACCACAGTGTAACTGGTAGGGCTCCCCAGTGCACACAAAGCCTAAGCTGCCCTGACAGGTTCCTCTTCTCACACCATTCTGGAGCAGGACCCATGTCGTCACCTCAACCCCCCCTCTGACAGACTCGGCCCCACACATGCCAGATCTGATGATCCTGTGAACAGCCCAATTGCCAGAGGGAGCCCACGATCTCCTCCCACATGGCCACATCACCACTACTGGCAGACCCTGACTGTCTAGCAGGCCCTGTATACAGGTTTTTCTGGAAATGATAGAACAGGGCAAACAAATGGTGCAAGAGGAAAACAAGACAGAGACCCAGAGAGATGAAGCAGCAAACAGCCATTATCAAGCAGGTCTGCAGGGTCCTGGATGAATGCCCATCACATGAGAATTATTCTTGATCACTTTAAAGCTTTTCCATCATTTTTATCTAGGTTTGGACACAAGTTTCATAGTACCTACACGTTTCTGAAGTAAAAATCCCTAGCTGAAGGTGCATGAACCCTAAGAAAATTAGACTAATGAGGGTGCCAAAATTTTTGGCCTTCTCAAAACCAGCAGCACTTTGCAATCATGCAAGCCTTTTGTGCAGGGGTATCTAAGTGCCCAGGTTATTTCAACACTACGATCATTTCCAAATATCCAAAACCAGTTTCTTTCTCTGTGGAACTGGAGAAAAGAAACCTTATTTTGGTCTTATTTAACTCACCAGCCTCTGACCCCTGCCAGTCCCAGATTCTGAAGACACTGCTCTGGATAGGAAGGTAGGAGGGAGGGACACTTGTTCAAACCCTCAGCTCTCGACACTGAAGCAACCCCAAGCACCAAACATACAGGCCTTCAGGAATAGGATTTTGCTTTACCCTAGCAGCAAACAGTGTTAGTGCAATCCTATAAACAGGGGGTAGTAAATAGAAAAAAACGAAGTTTTCATTGAGTGTGAAGCACTGCTGAGAGCAATATACTAGAATACTGCAGAGTGCCCTATTACCTTTATTTTTAAAAGGACGTTGAAAAAACAGAGGAGCTGCAGCAAAGAATCACAAAATTAATTTGAAAATAAAGTGCAGTTGATAGAGACTCTATTAGAGTGAGTAGTGCTGGATGCTGAAACACCTTTTAATCTAATGGGAAAAGGCACAGCAAGAAGCAGTAGCTAAAAGATGGAGCCAGATATACTCAAAATAGAAAGTCCAGCAACACGGGCTGTTAACCTCTGGAACAAGCTACCAAAGCAAGAGTAGATTCTCTATTCTCAGCCCTTTTAAATCAAGACCGAATGCCATTCTGATAGAAACTCTGAAAGATATTCAGCCAAACACCCATATGCAAGTAAAATGTAATGGCCTGTAACACTCGGGATTAGCTCAGAAGTCCGGTGATCTCTTCTGTCCCAGACTCCACAGAACTGCGACTGGCACCAACTAAATTAGGAGCAGGATCAGGCTGCATAAGTTCATTAACTTAGTGAAAAGAGATCTAATGAATAAGTAACTCCACAAACACCCAGCACAAAGATTTCTATTTGCACACTCAAAAGCTCCTCACTCCAGCTGCTTGTCAGGCAGACGAGGCCTGTCATTCACTCCTTTGTAACTCTACCCATTGTTAGAAAACCCTTTTCTTCTAGGAGAAACCCCTTATTTTGTTCTTAGGGAGAAACCTTTAAGAGCTGAGAGAGGGAAAGGGAGCCTTTAGCTCAAAACAAAGGGAAACAGAGCTTCTGCCAGCAGGAGGCTAACAAGCAAATGACAGTTTCTATCTCTAGGGCCTGAGCACAATCTTTGTAGGCAATGTCAAGCCCTGTGTCAGCTCGCTGCCCTGCCAGCCTTCCACAATGGGCCAGGATGTCTGCTTGGGAGAGCACAGCCTTCCTCCTCGGGGAAAGCAGCTCACCCGGCTCCCAGGCACAATGTTTCTAGCGTGGGCTATTCAGCATGGTGCCCCTCGGCACAAGAGGCTGGCTGATGGCCTAAATAACAGCAAATTATAGCTGTGTTGAAACAATCAAGTACCCATAATGTTAGTATCAGAGCATTAGGACGTGCCATGTAGACTCTGTTCATCATTTAATGTTCTACATTAATAGTCATTATATTGTAAAATAATGTAAGGTTTGTGCCAGATAAAAGCATGACTTGAATTTGTGCAGCGCGTAACAAGCCCAGAGAAGGTCAGGAAACTTGGACAGCTGCACTAGGGCAAGTCATTTAGCATCAGAAAGTAAGCAAGCTGCAGGGGGGCATTTCTCTAAGCTTTCTAAGCAGCTCCTCTTGATTGACTGGGAGGAAAGGCAGAAGTCAGTTTTCTGCAAAGAAGCTCTATTAAATCCATCTCAGCAAAGGTAAGAAGGAATCTTTTCCCCCTGAAAAACATATTAAAAAAAAAAAGAGCTAATCCAATCAAAAGGTGGAAGAATTGCACAGGAAGCACCTCCAGCACATGGGCCACCCTGTATCTTAGGGATGCATCACATGAGAGCCAAGGCCATAAGGAAGCAAATGCACAGCACTCGCTATAATATGCCAAGATCTGGTTCAGAGGCACAGAGGAAGGTCGCAGTGCATGTGATTCAGCAGCCATGGAATTCAGTACTCTTTCTGAGAAACCATAATTCAGAGCTGTTCTGAGTTGTCTTGTTTCAGTATTTTTTTAATGACATGTATCTGGGTTTTTTTCTGCCTGCTCCCTTTAATTTTTCTAATTCCTGGACAACCACATATGTAACAAAAGACAATGGAATGAGCCATCAAGTAAATCAGCACTATTTACTGTGTATAAAATCATGTTTTATGTGCAGGTTGAGTTCTGTGATAATGCATTGCTGGGAATTTATCTCCTGTGAGTAACTCTATTGGTTTCAAGAGAAGGATAAATTTTGCCCAATTCACATAGAAATGAACCTCCCATTAACTTCTAAGGGAATTGCAAGCTTTTATACTTGGACCTCAAACAGAGGAAAAAAGAGCCATCAAGAGATGCTGCAGTCAAATTCATCAAAGTGAACCAAGCAAGAGTCCCTCCTTTAAGGGTTTCAACAAATGTACTCTGTATTTTTAAATGGTCTTTTAAGACCATAATCAGTTTCTTTGATACAAAAAATTCCCTTTCTGCCTCTGCAAGGCACCAAGTAAAATAATAGCCTTTTTTTTTGTGATAAGAGCATCTAAAAGAGTAAAAAATTTTCCATTTTTGTGGAAGTGACCTCTTAATGAGTAAAAACAAAAAGATCATTTATTATAAGTGATCCTTTGCCAACAGCCTCTATGCCTGTTACCAATTTCAAACACTTTATGTTCCCCGTTTAGAAATGCTTTGTACTCTTTCCCACTCATTAGAAGATGGCTATTAGAAATAGCACTTCCAGCATTAATATTAAATACAGAAAGAAATATGTTCAAAACAGGTTATGGCTGTAAGGCAAACTGACAAAAGCCAGGAAATTCATAAGTTAAATTCAGTCCTTAACTCACACTGCTGTGAAAACAAACATTTGGGAGTTAGTGAGTTGCCCAGGGTCAGCGCCAAGTGTTAGTTTCCTGGCTTTTGTCAGCTGATGTCAAAACATCAACCTTACCTAAACACAAGGTTTGCCGGTTTTAAAAATGACCTTGCGCACAGGGAAGAGAGGAAGATACAAGAGCCTTTCATTTGCTGCCTGCTCCAGCAAACCTGCAGAAAGCCCTCTTCGCCCCACGGCAAACCAGCGCTGGGACACGCGCCCTCCTGCCCGCCGGGCAACGCGCAATGTGGCGGGCCGCAGCGGCAGCCGCCAGCCCCGGCAGGCCGCAGGGCCCGGCCCCACCGCGAGCACACGCGGCCTCGCTCCCCCAGCCTGGCGGCACCGGGGCCGGCGCTGGGGCGGACACTGGGGCCAGCGGGGCGGGCTAGGGCCAAACGGGCCCCGGCCAGGAGGTGCCGGGAGCTGGGAGGTGCCGCGGCAGAGCCCGGGCCCACCGCCGCGCCTCCGCCGCCCCGCGGCCTCCACTCGCACACGCATCGGCGTGGTCCCCCCGCAGGGAGCCGTGTCGCTCTTTAGCTTGTCCTTACGAAAAAGATTAAGACCTTCAGCACCCCGAGAGACATGCCAAAATTTGCCTCGCCTTCACCTCGTGAGCATCGCCAGCTCGTTTGGGCAGGAGGTAGCCAGGCGCACACGGCGTGTTAAGGGCTGTATCGCGCTGCTCTTGGAGGAGAGGTGTCGCGCTGAGGAGGGGGATGTCCCTGGCAGGCCGGGGAGCCGGACACCGCCGCCGCTGCCAGGCCAGGCCAGGCCAGGCCGGCGGGCCCAGGCAGGAGGGACGGCACGTTTGCGCCGGGCAAACACCGCCCCACGCACAGCCATGCACTCTCCTTTCCCTTCTCTCTCCTTGTACACGGCAGGGCGAAGAAATGGCTGATTAGTGCGACCTGCTTGACTGACAGCTTGTCCCCGCTACACCCTGACCAGAAATAGAGCTTTCTGGAAAAAAGAGAAAAATTTTAAAATAACTCAGCTTGGAAATGCAGAACCTACTTGAAATGATTAGTCTAAGTCAGCGTGACATGAATTTACACGCACCTTCGGACATCCCAGTGCCGCACGAGATCCCCGGTGCTCTGAGACCCATTTTTCCCGAGAGGGAGGGAGGAGGTCACCACTGCGTCCTCCGGCCTCAGGGCAGGCGCCCCGCTTGGGGGCAGGCCCCAGGGCATTGCCGTTTGGCCGCAGCGCCCAGCCCCCCGGCACGCGGTGCCACAGCCGACACAGCAGCCACCTGGTACCTCCAGGAGACAGACCGAAGGCGAACGGCTTGAAAAACGTTCATTTGATTCCAAAAAATAAAATTATTTTGATGAACGTTGACTTGCCAGACAATATTGTCATTAGATTTTCCCAGCTGGGAAAAATGGAGAGTTTGGGAGGGGGAAATAGAACTTGCCTAGAAAATTGTTTGCTTTTGTAGGAATGGCTTTTCTTGTTCCAACCTGGATGTTATATATATGTATATGTACATATATACATACACACACACCCATATATGTATATATATAAAATCAGTGGGCTCCACTACTCATCTCTACTTCAAGAAGGTGACAGCCAATCTCTGCCTTGCCCATGAAAGGGAAGGAAAGATATCTAGGCCTAAATCCCTTTCTTTTACAAGATGCACTAGGAAAAAAATTTGCAACATCTTAATTGGTATATTAATTAAACTATGTTAATTAAACAATTTCAAACCTCTATCATTAAAAATACTCTTTACTTAGTTGTATTTAAACTAATTCCTCTCAGTTTAAGTTAAATTGAAATGAGCCTGAACCAAGCTGCACAGTTTTTTGGACCAGTTCACCTAACATAATTTTTCCTAACCCAGTGCAGATCACACCCAGAACACCTTAGGGCACAATAAATATTTAATTGTATGACAAATATTTTATCTACCTCAGGAGGCTGACAGGAACACAGGTGATCAACTTCGTGCAAGCTGAGAGAAAACAGGTGAGTCAGCTCCATGCTCGAGTGTTAACTTATTATTCCATGATGCCTAGTCTTTGAAGGAATACATCTTTTATAACCTAAGAGAATAAGGAGGAGGTTGTTCATGGAATTAAATGTTCCCAGCTTCTAATTAGGAGAGAAATTGCTGGGTCATTTATAGAGGTCTTAATAATTTATTTCATTTTCAGGACAGGTACATCTGTGATGTATAATTTTCATTCATATACTAGCCAAAGCGAGACTTTTTTTTGGTTGCATTACACATTTTCTGTCAGTTTAACTCTTTATTTAAAGGTATATTTTGGCACCTGTCTAACTGGGGAAAAATAAATAACAAAGAAATATTAAGCTTTGAAAGTGTCAGAAGGGCAAATCTTTGGGGTTTTTTTTCTCCTCACATAGGCTATTATTCTTTAAAGTAGTGCAAATTTATGAATTCTTCAACTGTCATTTTCCCAATTCATTGGCACTTTTCTGGAAAACAAAAACCAATGATTCATTCAGAAAACCACTAAGGTACCACAACTGTCACTCAGGGCCTGGAGCTCATTTGGTGTTTTAGGTGAAAAAGAAAGTCCCTTCTACTTTAGGCTCAGAGTCTAAATTAGGGTCTAAGAGTCTAAAATATGGTCTAAGCACACACTACATCAAAGCGGAGACTTCAATTAATTCCAGAGTTATTTATTTAAATATAAGTTTCTCATTGGCAAACGACATTGAAAGGCCTCCAGAGGAACATGGAGGCAATAAGGGGAATTCCATTATTCCCACCCGCCAACCTCCTCTCCTGGGCATAGAACCAACATCAAGAAAATAATACAGTCACCAAATACAGCACAATGGGCTTCTTCCTCCTTAATTACCTTTAAAATTCCCAGACGAATAAAGAGACCCCACACAGACTTTCTATGCTACATATTAGCACTGGTTCATCTGAGTGATGAACCTCAGAAAATAAAGCTTCGTAATGGAGCTGCTGACACGGCAAAGAGCAGCCCCATATAACTAAATGGTTTTAGACCAGCCGATTCACTTGCTCATTTGAGGAGAGGCGTTTTCCCTTTGAAAGCCCGTCTTTTGTATTGCTCACACTCCTACACGCTGCTCTGTGCCAAACTATTTGCTATTCTTTGGAAGCTTCTGCAGCTTCCTACGTCAGATGGAATTTACCTTCATGTAATTATTTGTTCTGGAAGCTTTGATCTCTATTTCCCTTGTAACTGCAATGTAGTCACACTTTGAACTACAAGAAAGTACCAATTTAAGGCTCTTGCTGCAAACATCATAATGGTTAATCCTAACAAAAAGGTGTTAATTGGTCTCCTGGTGATTCTAAGCCGCAGTCACAATAGGTTCTTATATTTGTTTACCACTGCTGTATTTCCTCCTCATCCCAGTAAAAGTGCATTAGATCTGATAACCTTTTAGGCAGGCTTCTAGTTTTTTTAGATTATATTACAGTTCAAGGTAATAATAGAATTCATACCAATATTGGAGGAATAGTTCTGTCCCGACCAGATGTGAATAAAATCTCCTAGCTTCACAACAAGCTGTTTGAGGCTGTGTACTCATGGGTAAGAAAAAGTAAAAATTCAGATGGTTCCAAAACTCTTTCTGAAACACAATAAAGCCTCTGTACGAGATGAAAGCTGTTTCTTCATATAATACATTCACGCAAACCTTTGGCCCTGACAGAGATTTCATGGAACTGGGGAGGAGCATTGCTCTGTTTCATTTCTGGACCCCTGTCCTGCTCAGCAGTCCAAGAAATTTAAACTGCTTTAAAACGGCTTTAAAAAATGCTTGAAGAACGTAGCTCAAGCTGAAGAAAATTGCTTATCATTTTGGACTGCACTGTTAGATTTTCAAGAGCTTTTTTATTGTTAAATAGGTTGTTTTTTATAACAAAGCCAGGATAGAAAACACCTTTCCAAAAGAAAAACAAGCTGCAGTCAGGACTCCTTAAGGCAGGGCCACATATTTTATTTGTCTATAATATAAAAAGCATAGTATGCCTTTAAGCACTTCGTGTGCAAACAAGTGTATGGCGTTACC
The DNA here is from genome assembly GCF_036417845.1 of Apteryx mantelli. Classification (NCBI taxonomy): domain Eukaryota; kingdom Metazoa; phylum Chordata; class Aves; order Apterygiformes; family Apterygidae; genus Apteryx; species Apteryx mantelli. The sequence continues at coordinate 59,653,534 of NC_090020.1, forward strand.
CAATGGAAAATTAGACTTGTTTGCTCTTTCGCCTTACACAAATAGGGTTCTTACTTTAAATATAACCACCGAATCCTGGTCACAGTCACATATCTGGCCCTAAAAAAAAAAAAAAAAAAAAAAAAAAAAAAGATGTATTTGCTTATTTAAGTAAAGACACTGGGAACTGATTATGTCAGGCCCTCGGGCTATTTCTCAGTGGAATGACAAAAGGACCAGACAGAACTGTAATTGCGGGGCTCAGTTTACATATTGCTCGAGTGCAGAGTATTCAGCTGTTCAACATAAGATTACGCCTTCTTTTAACCCAAGTTAAGCATAAAAATGGCACAGGATACCAAAACCCAGCTATGCTATTCTGACCTTTTTGGGACTTCAGCAGTCTCAGTGACCACCAATCTGCCTCCCACTTGCATGTTTGGTATTCTCACGGGTAATTAAAATATTTTTGTTTACTTTTGCTGAGCCAGGCCTTCCTGCTTACCAGTTCTCCTGAGGTAACGTCTCCTGTTGTCCTTTTCCTGTGATTAGAGCACTTCAGAGTCAAACACTCCTCTAAAAGCCTGTTAAAAAAGCCAGGAGGGCCCTGGCTGACTGAGGACAGCTCTTGAACCCTGGTTGAACTTTTCATTCCTCCCAGGGCTGTAAATTTACTGCAGCCCGATCACCGTCAAGGTACATCCCCACAAGGGTGCTCTTGGAGGAGCTGAGGAGACTGCGCAGCCTCCTCTCGGAGGGCCCATCTCCTCCCTCCGGCCCCACGTGGTCCGTGGTCCAACGGCTGCTTTCCTCTCTCTCCCCTAGAGAAATAAGCTAAATCTTTATTCCCTGTATAATTTCCGTAGATGGTCCATACTACAAAATGCTGCTCTGTTGCTCTCCTGCTCACAAAATACTTCAAAATCTATTGAAGAGCAGACAAAATTCTATTATTATGACCCCATTTCAAATTGTGTCTTAAGCATGAGAATTCAAAAAGGGAATACCAGGTATGAGAGAGGAAGCAGTGTCCAGGAAGCTGGATGTGAATGAGGTGATCTGTGCACAGGATCCAGGCTGGGAGAAATGCACCACTTTTTCTTCCTCAGCTGCAAGCTAGGAGTTTGCTCCCCAGTGCTCTGCATACCCAACCCAGAACACTAACTAATAGTTTTCTCTCAGTAAGGCTGCAGCAAGTTGCTCCACACACGCACACACACTTGGTTACAAACTACTATCCCAGAGTTATAGCAAGATGGCAGCCCTGAAATGAAAACATCACTACAAAAGTTTATGTTGGAAAAACATTTATTTTTCTTTTTCACGTTTGTTTTGCACGACTTCCTACAATCTCCTGAATACGATCCAGACCTTTGGCAGCTGCAAACCACAGTCTGAGGCTGAGGCGTTGAAAAATTTATTTTGTAAAATATGTGTAGTAATCCCACTTTATCACAATGCCCTCTGTGAGTGAGGGGAAGGGGTGAAAGATCCAGTCAATTTCCCAGTGTTGTTAACATTTACAGTCTATGCATTTCTCATCTGGGGAAGCTGACAGTCGCTCTGAAAACTTTTTTGTTCTCACAGTTAAAACTTGAATCTGTGCCTTCTTTTTCTGGCTCCTACAGGCTCTTTTTTGCTCAGCTTTCTTCCTTTTATTATCTACTGCTATTAGATAACTAAACATTACATGGGATTTGGTTATGTGAAGGTTGGTGTGGGATTTTTTTGGTATTATTTCTTTTAATTGGCTTTGAAATGAAAGAGCTTTTAGAAGAAACTATGCAATATCATCTCAGTTCTCCCCTTCCCAGGATATTTACAGCCCCACCTTCTTAGGAAAACAAGGGGTTTTACAACAGCAACTTGATACAATAAATCTAATCATAAATCACAATTAAAGATTATATTTCAGGATTATGTATGTTTAGCAATGAGTCTGGCTGTTAAAAAGTATAAAATCTTGCTATGACAGATGACAAGTCAAAGTTTAATGCCTTTGATTTCAAAGTGCAATTCTTACCTGGGAGAACAGGTTCCTACTGTATTTTACATGAACATCCCTTGCAAGGCAAGTATCTATAAAAAGTCAGTGATAGCATTTTTTTTCATCTGCCCCATTCCTTGAGTGAAGAAGCAACTCTGTCTTCCAAGCTGTTCTTCCTCAAAAGAATGTGAACAAAATTACTAAATATTTTAAAAAATCATCTAGTATTCATATTTTCAGGGAGACAGGCACAGAAATCTGTTATAATCAGCTGAAAATCTGTAAGGACAGGCTCTCTCCTTTCAAGTGTCCTGGTACTTGCAGCTGCCAGCTAGGCTGGAGTCAGAATAGATTGTCTTGTGGAAACTTAGCATTTCTCATAACGTACAAATGCAAAGGATGGAGCTGGGAGTCAGGGGGTAGGCATATACCATTTTTGATAAATTGAAACAAACCTTTAAGTGATAATTGGATTAGTTCCGATTGGCATACTCTACCCATTCCCTTAAAGCCTGTGGCTTGTGCCATGGCTACTAGTCTGCATACTGTTATTTCAAAATGAGGAAAATAAACCCTGCTTTACTTTAGAGGCAGCATCCAATCCAAGATTGCATTGAATCTCTGTGGACAATGCTCAGAGAATCCCCAATTAAAGATACAGAGCAGGCCATTAAGGGCCTTGATTTGCCAACATATAATCCTTTGCATAATACATGCTTTTCTCTCCATGTCTCCTATGCTCCACAATATCCTCATATCCTTCATAATCACTTCCTCATCTTTTCATACACATCTTGCCCTTTTATACACATCTTGCCCCTTTCCCCTTTGTTGCAATGTCCTTGGCATGCCCCTGTCCTCTCATTGATTTTTTTTTTCCCCACACAATACTATAGGTCCCCCATATAGGTCACCCTCATCCTGCACTAGATCCACCTCACCTATATCTCTAATGCAGCGTCCCAGGGTCCCCCAGCTTCCCTACCATACCATAACACCTCAGTACCTCCCCATATCTCCTGCCTCCCGTAGCAGCAGCCTCAGCTATTCCTCTCCTTCTTGTACTCTCTACAATATCTTCAAGATCCTTCCCCACCATCCTCCTAAAGCCCCAATCCCTTCTCCAGTGCCACAGCTACTTTTGCCAAGGAACAGCATGTATGTACTGTAGCTGGTATGGAGCCACTCAGGCACTAGCTGGTATGCATGTGGCAATAGGCCTGACCACCCAGGAATTCAGGAATGGGAATGAGGTGTGTCACAATAAGCCTGCCAGCTGCTGCCTGTCAAGCAACAAGTCTTGACACACTGCCTACCAGATGCCTGGAAAGTCCAACAAATGGCTTCAAGGATGACATCTGGTCCCCAGGCCTCAGCTCTTCCAGCCTGGTCCCACTCAGTTCAGGGGGAGTTTTGCCATGCATTTGAATGAAAAGGGAATCAGATCCTGAAGAGCAGAATCAATGCCAGCTTCCTCCTCCCATGGTGCTACCGTCCTGTGCTCTGACTGCAGCTTTATAACCACCACCTTCCTGCTCTCCCCTGCAGCCCCTCACGCTTGGAAGATGCCCCATGCACAGCTGCAGAGCTGCTGCTTTGTCCTCTTTAAAAAATCTTCCTTGTCAAGATGCATAAAAAAATCTTGACCTCAGGATGTGGAGGGGCTTAGTCTCCTGTCTCTCATTCTGAGATTACTTCCACAAGGTCTCCATTATGCTCATTTGTCTGTCTATATGCATCTGTTGTCTGTCTAATATTCAGTGTGCACATTTCTGGGGGACAGGGTTGTCTTTTCAACCTATTCTTGTCCTGCATCCAACACAGAGAGGTCCTGGTCTCTTGACTGAGGCTCATAGTCATCAAAATAGTAAACAATCGAATAAAGTCTTGCCAGACGTTCAGTTTGCAAACATATGAGTGCTTGAAATTAGAAAGGAGAGGCTTTGCCACCATACAGTCAACTTGAAATCTGTGGATTTACACTTCCTTTGCGTGGACTGCGTAGAGGGAAGAAAAGCCATTCAGTGAGAACAGGGAATGAAACCTTTTTCCAGTTGTTGATAGGAAGTTTTGATTCAAAACTTTCTATAAAGTGTGTGGGAAAACAAAAAAAAAACCATCTCCCCAGAGGTGAATGCATGCTGCCCTTGCCAAAATGTGATGGCTTTTTTATTTCCTGTTATCATCTTCTAAACTTCTAAATCCCAAGGAACCGTCTGCAGGCACATTCCAAAAGGGATACTGAATATTTTATTGACAGGCAAGTACTAAGGAACTGGTTCTCATAGTCACTATCTGTAAAAGTCTTCCCCTCAGGGCTCTCACAAGGGAGGAGCGTGTCCCTTCCTACACCCTCCCTGCTGAGAACAATGCTGGGGAAACCCACCACTTCCAGGGAGGCTCATAAATCTTTCTGTTGATTCCTGACAGTTCTGCTTGCTTTGAAAAGGAAACAAATACACATTCCTGAGATGAGGATTCCTAACTCATTAATGGGCCTTTAGAAATGTGCCAGCTGCATAATCTAAAAATAGCTCAGGTGCCCATGAGAAAAAGTTACCTGCCAAACTCTGAGTAAAGCTAGAGAGACTATTGCCCAATACGCGTCTAACAGCTACTCTGAGAGTGAGCACTCTCATACCTCAGAGGTTTGCAAATGAATTCTCTGTAGAGGAGGCATTTAAAGTGAATTCATTAAATTGTTTGTATTTGTTGCTGGGATAGCCATCAGTGCACAGTTCTCTTTAAACTTCTTATCTTCAAGGCCCTGCATGACCCATCACATCTGCATTGGATCTTGTATCTTACCATGCAAATATTCCAGGATCATGATGGGCTGCTGTACAGCACCTGTCATAAAGCCAGTCTCATTTGGGTGAGGTAATATTGCCTGATTGACCGCAACAGTCCTCTTATCTGTCCTATCATGCCAGCTCACTGACTCCTTTCAGTCCTTCTGCCATGACTCTCTATGTATAGACAAAGAACCAGACCTGGCTTTCTAATGAATCAGATTCCTCCCAAGTACTCTTTTTTCACATGAATCCCAAGCCTTACCCCATGCCAGCCAAACTAATTGATGTTCTGCCTTGTCATCTTCTCCAAGTCTATATACAACTTGCTTCACCTCTCCTGGCCCCCGAAAATGCCTCTTGTACGCTGTGTGCTCCTTAGACAGATTTTTTCATGACTTAGGCTGCCATGTGCAAATGCGGATGCTTATATTAGCAATGCTTAAGAATGTAGTTCACAACACATTTTCTTCTTGGCAAAGCTGGTTCAGAAGTTCTCATTTGCCACTCTCCAGAGCTGTTCATTTCTCTGCCATGCCACAGTTTTGCCTGCCCTCAGTTGTGCTGCATAACAGTCCATGGAGCCATTTCAGCAACCTGGTTTGCAGCAAACCCACAAGCAGTTCTGTCAGCACCACTAAAAGGGTGGTGGCTGCAGAGCAGGATGGGAATGACTGACTGGGGGAGGAGGAAGAGAGATTTCTTCAGCTGACTTTGTTGTTGAAGAAAACATATCATGGAACAACATGCTCAGATAGGAAAGCACTTCTGCTTTTTTTTTCCTTATCTGCTCTCCTGCCAATTATCACCCCTCCCATATCCATAACATGAGCCAGCACAGCTACACAAACATGTGGGAGATCACAGAATAATCAGTTTAACTACTGATAGAGGCCTCAGATCAGATCAGTTCTTAGGAAATCTGTTTGATAAGAGAAGAGATTCTTTCCAGACTACCATTGCCAGGCATCTAATTTGAACACTGTCTGACTTCTAGAGACAAAAGGCTTTTATACCTACCTTCAAGCTGTACTACAGCCACAAAGACTCAGAAGATATATCATCCCTGTTCTGTGCAAAGGAATTGTACCAACACAGCAAAACCCAATCAGATGGTATCACCAGATCAGTTCAGAATTGACTAATGGCAACTTAAAACTGACTGAAAAACCCAGAAGGCACTAGGCCTCTAACAGATGTGTTGTGCAGTGGATTTGGGAATGCATATAAATCCAACATCTCCCAAATGCATCAAAATTACTACGCTTTCATTAAGCAACTGTGTAGGGCATGTGCAATACCAACTGCAGTCTCAGGTGGCACAGTGCCCCTGCTTATGTTTGTGTCTGGGGATTACAGCACAGAAATACTGCAATCCCACATGGTTACACGGTAACCAGATCAAGAGGCCACAATCACAGTATAGAGCAAAATATATAGAAAGAGAATGAAATATTTTATGCCATTCTTGAGACAGAAAGGGCTTAAAAGGAGAGCTATATTTTGATCAGCCATGTTATCTCTTTAAGTAGATAGTTCAGCTGAGCATACCAAATGAAAGCTTAATTTCTGGGAATCAGTGGCCACGTTTCTATTGATTTCAGTGGAGTCAGGGTATAACCCATTCATTAAAAACAGCTTGCTTTCCTCAGACTTGGGTTTGACCCAAAGCTACATGAACCAGACTATGTGGGACAGGCAAGCTAAGGACAGAACAGTACTAAACAGAACAAAATTCTAGATAGACTGAACAGCTCTCAAGGTAATACTGTCTTTCTGTGCATGAAACCCATACATTACAAAATTCACACCATTAAAAAGTAAAAGAGAATTATACTTTAGAAAAACAGAACAAAATTAACAGTAAACTTCTCTTTATGTTACCTGCATAACCCTTTCTGCTGCTGAATCATATGTTTACTGGCAGATAATCTATGATTTATAAGCATGAAAATGCTGCATTGCAAGAAAAACACTGTACTGTGTAACAAATGCCCGGTAAAAACCCTCTATTGTGAAAGGAATTAACAGGGGCATAACAACAGATTTATTTGACATCAGAAGGAGCTGAGATAGTACAGTGATATAAAAGCCAGAACAGAATTGTTACAAGCTGTTGGCTCTTGACTGGCTTTTTTTAGAACTACATAGATTATTAGGGATTAATACATGAGTCGTCTGAGAGCTGCCTGTTTAGACACAGAACTCCACAAAGAAAGAAAAGGAGAGTATTTCAAGATATTAGACAATTATTGATCAATGCAAGAAAGAAAGGTACTCACATTTAAATGATGAAACATAGTGGGAGGCAATATAGATAGAACAAATTTTTCCAGGAAAGTTTTGGGGGAAGCAATCATGTGGATAAAGCAAATAATAGGGAAATAATCTCACTCAATGGACAATGAAGTGACAAGCCCAGAAGGGGAACAAAGGACCTGTGGAACATAAGCTTTACATTAACCAGCTCTGAATACAGGATAACCAGGGGTCCTTTCCAAAGTAAGCAATTCTTATACTAACATGGAAGGGGCGAGATACAGTAAAATAAAAATATATGGTAATGGAAAGAGAGTATAGAAAAAGAAACATGGCTGAAGGTAATGACTGCTAAGCAGATAAGCCACTTGCAGGAAACATTTTAAAAGATCCCAGATCACCCAGTGGCATTATTAGAATACTCCATGGGTAAAAAATTCCAAAGTTTGTGACAAGTGAAGGGTGAGGAAAAAAAGGGGGCAGAATACCTTAAAAAAAATCCCAAACTCTTTTGTTCTACCTCAGCTATTTCAAGACATTTTGAAATCATAAAAAAAAAAGTGTTCTACTACAAGAAAAACAAAGATCTTCAATGTGTTTGTTGCAAAATGGCAAAAGAGGCTTAATCATCTGTCTCAGTAGGCTTGTGAACTGACTTTTTGGCTAATTTTGACAGACTAAATACTATTAAATGAAACTTCCAAGTACACTCTGTCTAGTCCAACTGCAATAATACTCTGAATCTACAGAAATGCCTTTCTCCAGTGCCCTTTTCTACATTCCTATACCCATATTAAGAGAGATTTCCCTCTCTCAGGAAAACATTCAGGGAAACCATACATCCACTAAAATGAACAAGAGCCTCTTGGAGTGCTTCTTATGCAGTCAAGGAAAGGGAAGAAAACCCAGTGTAGGTGCATGATGGTTCCCTAAAAGTCAGAGGGCAAGTAGAGAACACTCATGTGGACACGTGGGATATTCCTCTTTAGGATTAGCCTGATGAGCTGCAGTGATTAGAGTCCATCTGAGCTTAGCAAAGTATCATCCCTTTAGCTTTGTGCATCTGACTGACCCTTTCCCATTGTGTCAGCTTTACATGTCTCCCTCAGGTTGTCATGCATTATGGAAATCTGCATGGATGACTCCACTACACCCACCTCGCACACCTCCCCTCTCCATTGCCAAGCGTGAATGAAGCCAGACAGCAGTCAAGAACAATCTATGTCTTGTATGACCACTCACTTTCATATCCCCAAAGCCATGACAAGACAAGCCTTTTCAGCAGTCACCAGTCTGACTTCTCTGAAATGGAGATGTTTTCCTGCTGCTTTTTACTACTAAAGAGTTATCTGAGCTTTCTGCAAAACAGTGCACAAACAAATCTGAACAAAACAAACAAAAAGTCTGCCAGTCTACAAGACAAGTTCCTCCAGACAGTAGGCTTGTATTTTGAAGAGAGGATGATTTCAATTTCAATGAGGTAAATGTGATCAGATGCCTAATAAGGTATTTCATTGGGAGCAAGCAGGGTATGTCTGTGATAAACAACAAAATTGGGTTTCCATGGTGAAACTGCTTTTACCAACTTTCTTTGATTTCTTCTTGTTGGTGATCATGAAGGGCAAAAGGCTACTTGTTCAGAGTTTGGTCAGTAAGTGATTGAAATATGTGCCCTGGATACATTTAATTTTTAAGCATCTAGCTGAAAAAAGATTTGTGATGATTGATATGAGGATAGTGCTGGAGAAAGTCATACTACAACTTAAAGCATTACAGATTTCACTTGGCACCATTCAGTGGGAAACTGAAATCAAATACAGTAGCAGAGCAATCTGTCAAAGAAAACTTGTATCACTGAGCAGCAAAACCCACTTAAAAAAACATAAGTCACCAGCATACGAAACAAATGACATTTTCATTTCTTTCATTCCTCATGTCTTAAGGATATGGGATCTAATGTACAAGATCCATTATTATAAATCAGAGAAACTATGAATAAGAGGCAATGTCTATAGTTTACTCTGTGCATTTAACAGTGTTCATTTTGCAACTTTACCTTCTTCCCCAAGGCTTATCTCTCAACCACATCTTTCTTAATAAGAATGACATAATGGGAAACTGTTATATGTTTGAAGAATTTGTAAAAGAATCACTGGCTAAAGGATTAAGCATTGTGTTTCCTACATTCCACAGATAATGACAAAGTACTATCTTTGTCACTAAAAATACATTTTTCAGGGTGACATATTAAACTATATCAGGTGATTTGGAAGAAAGGGCAGACTATGGAATATGCTGGATGTTTACAAGAAAAACAATAGTTTGTCATTTAAAGTCACTTCTGGTGAATCTATAGTATAATTTTTGCAGGAAAGTAAGTCTGTGAGTAAGAAATTTGGGTTGGAATTTCTCAGGTTTAACTGGAGAGAATAAGACAGATAATTATGGAATTGTGTAAAGATCCATTTTGCCAATTTTGATGAGTCAAAGTTTTGAGGAAAATGATAGCATTTTATTTACCCTTTTGTTTAGAAAAGAGGTAGCTCTGTTAGCTTTGTTTTAGCAGCCTGAAGATGTGGAGCTTTTACTTGCATTCCCTGCTGTTTTTAATGGCAGTGGTTGAGGGGGCTTAAAACTCCCACAGTCTGCCAGCCCTCAGTCAAAAGTTACCACTTCAGAAGAGGCAGAAGAACACACAGACTGGCTGTCAACAAAAATCTAGGCGGACAGTGCTTTAACTTAGTAGGCATGGCTGTGAAATGCGGAGCCAGAGAATGGTACCCTTTGGCAAGCAGGCAGCTGGAGAGGTGGGGACAGTAATCTCTTTAGCCGCTACAACCAAACGGACAGGAACAAAGGATCAGAGACCTAAGCAAGTAATTTCCTTTTCCTCTACCCCACATCACTCCCTTTCATGTGTATTTTATTCCCACTCTCATTTGGACCCAATTTAGTAAATATAACTTGTGGGACTTAACGTGAAGTTAAATTTCAAACCTGGTCATATTAAACTGTCAAAGTGCCAGAATCAGGCATCAACTCTCCTGATTCTGATTTAAATCCCCCTGCTCCCTCCAGGCCTGCGATGCTTTGGCAGGTCATCTGTACAGTGTGAACATGTATATCACACATAAGATCTTTCGCACAAGAGCGTGCATTTCTCATGTTTTTTCTTGTATTGGTGAGCCTGTGTTTTCCCCATGACACTTTGCTTGTCACTTTAGGTTAAACCTGAGTATTCCATTTCTGGAGTGAGAGAGAAGTCTCCCAGGTAAATGAAGTATTTTATCAAGAGGAGAAACATGTGGAGAAACTTGTCAAGGATACCTTTGACTGTAACCTTTCCCTTTACAGTTTTTTACTGTATTATTTGATATTAGAGGGGAAAAAATGCATTTGGGAACTACAAATCATTTATAGGCCCATCAATACTGTGGGTCAAGGTGCTAGTCTAAAGCCAGCTAGAAACCAAAGACATATTGATCCATACTGTTGTATGATTAGCAACACATCAGTTTTCAGTTTTGCACTCCAAACTGATACACATCAGATTTTAGTGCAAGTTAGCAAAAAAAGGGGGGGATACGGTGGAACAAGGGATAATCACTTTCTTGTTATGTCCTTCAGTTATATAAAATGGAGCACAGAAGTATTAATGAAGGTTGTACCTAGTCAAGAATATCAGATAATTAGCCCACCATAATAAAATGACATGGCTATTGTTTCACATAAATCCTGTGTTCCAAAATCTTCCATTTCTTGTCACAATCAGCAAATGTCATGAGGCCAGTGAGATGTCTTCTCTGACCCTGCAGGGAACGAACCAAAGTCTGGGATGGAAAATGGACAGCTTGGTGGACCAATGCCTGAATGGGAGGTAGCCACAGAATTATACTCACCTCAGAACTTGGAAGAGAATTCCAAATTTCCCAGGCTTAATATGTTCCCATTTATCAAATAACTATGAAACTAATTTGCCCAGACTATGAGAGATGTTGCTTTTAGTACTTGTCTGTTATTATAAGGTACTATTTTCCTAACCAGGTAGATCGCACTGCTACACTGCCCTTGCATCAAAGACTCTAATAGTCTCTTTTGATATGGCACTACCACACCCAAGAGCAACGAGAAAGAAACTTATCTGATGATCTGATGAGAAGAGTAAAGAGAGAGATGGTAGAGACAGCACTGCTGTACAAAGCACCCTGCCACCAGAGTAGGAAGGATACCACTGACTGACTGCGAGACAGCATGTGACATCAGTGGTGGAACAAGATTCAGACTGGCCACAACATGCAAATTCTAATTCTTGGGAAACTTTATGGTTTTAGAAATTGTTTTCTTTTAAAATCAGAATGAATGTTTGATAAAAGGCCAGAGCTGCACATACATACTGCCAGTGACGCTCTTCAGGGAAGTCACCCAGGTGTCCAGACTGCAGTTTTTGTCATACCTGATTTGAGGCCAATCTCCAGGTCTCCGAGTGCGAGCCCTTACCACTGGGCTACTGGCTACTCAAGGGAGTGTGCTTTCTCTCTTAGCTGCTCAACTTCCCTCTCTTCCTGCCACCTTTCAATGCAGAGTATGCAAAGAAAAGCATCACCATATGCATATTCTTAAATTCTTTCCATGGGCATCTGGTTCCAGCCACTGGCAGAAAATAAGATTTTTGGTCTGACCCAGTAGAGTCAGATTTATGTTCTACCTCATTTAATTCTCCCCCTTTCCCCTGTCCCCTCTCCTAAAGTCCCACTCCTCATGTGAGAAGCCTTTCCTAGCCATAGCTTCAATGAAGCTGATAGGTTTCTCAAGAAAGTTTTATTTTCAACAATCAGCATTTTACAATTAAAACATTTGCATGACAGGAAGATTTTCCAACCCAGCCTTAGCAAGAACTTTCTCCGAGAAAGGCAGAAGTTTATCCTTACACTCTGCCGATACCCATTTAGCTTGTCATGCATATAAAGTCTCATTGAAAGTCTTGAAGTTAAATCCTTTGCTTTCTCTTATATAGCAACAGTCTGTCTCAGGCAGCAATGTTCCTGGCATCCCACCAAGCCCTATGAAAAGATTGCTATAGATTTCAGCAGGCTTTGGTTTAGAGTCTCCCTGCATAACCATCAGACTAGGCTAGTATAAGATAAACCTATCCGCATTAAAAAAATCATTTCACATGGCTGCGAGTTGCTTTTGCAATATCAGTGACCTGAATTTATGAGAGCAAAACTCTCAGAGAGAATTAGATTCAAGAGTCTTGAAGCTTCCCAGGAATCTGAAAGAGCTGGCATTTAGGTCTTCATGGCCCACTAGAGCCAGTTAAAAGGTCAGAAATAAAAGGTTATTGACCTGTAGACTTTCTTGAGACTCAGAGGGCACCATGACTTCAGCCCTAGAGTTCTTCTCACAACACAGGGATCATAAAGGAGTTTGCAGGTCACTGACCCCACAGCATATGAAATCAGGAAAATGACTGGTAAATTTACTCTGCATTTTATTTGATTGCCATTGAGTTTAAATAAATTACTAAGTAATTATCACTAATCAGGAAAGCTCATGAAGGGCCAAAGTAATTCTCTTCACTGCAGGAATTACTGAATGACATTCTATGGCCTAAATTATATAGCTAGTCAAATATAAGATCATAAAGGTCTTATCTGACTTTACAAACTATGAATCTATGTTGTTCCCCAGTAGCAAGGCTGTCTCTCTGGATCTGATTTGTTTTCCTTATATTCCTTAAACTGTATCTCTCATGAGCTCCCTAAAATCTATGCAGTTACCCTCTCTTCAAACAAATACAGTCCATGCAGCAAATCAGATTATTAAATATTGCACACAAGAAGGGGCTGTTCTTCACATGTTGCCAAGAAAGCTTGAGAACACAAGTCTCTGTGTCACTTTGATCATGAAAGACAAGTGGCTCCAGTTATTTGAAACTGTATTTGACAGGATGGAAGATAGGAAATGAAATGTTAAACTTCACTATAAAGATCAATGCCTTTGGAACATGTGAGCAAAACAGAATAGAAGAAGTGGATTTTCAAAAGGCAATACAGAACAAGTAGGGAAAGAGGCAGCCATAAATTTTATCAAATATCCCTTTAAAAGCCTGGCCATGTTGCGAGTGAACTCTTGATTGTTGCTGTGCTCAAAGCACCCTCGCTAATTCCAGAAAGTCACTCACTGGCAACAGCAGATTGCTAGTGTTTAACAGTGCTAATCTGCACCAAAATGCTGCCACAGCTTTATGAACACTTTTTCACCCAGACTTTTCCCTCCAGTGACTAAATCCTTGAAGTCAGTAGAATTAGTCATGATTCAGACTGATGGAAACGAGAGAAGAAGCAGGGCCTTGTCCTTTCAAGGGATGATCCTTGTAATCTTCTTTTCCTAAAAGAAAAGCAAAAGCCACTGCCTGAAGAAGTTACCCCAGCTTTCAACTGGACTTAGAATATTTCACACACAAATGGAAGCCTTGGAGAAATGAGATCAGAAGTGGATGTTTGTTTTAGTGCGGTTCTCCTGGCATCACTGTGCAATTCTGTTTTGCTTCAGGCCACAAGTGTATTATACAGATGAAAGACTAATAGCTTATCTAGTCAGCCTGGTGACTACTAGGATAGGGCTGAGCAAGAGCAAATTTCTTAAATGGAAATAGTTGCAATTATTTAAAGGATTCAAAGAGCTGAGGAATTCTTTGTGTTTTTTTGCCATGAGAAGTTTATGTTTAAAAGCTATTAGCAGCCAATATATTAATGAGACAGAGCACAAATAGGGGTAACTTGTTTTTATGATATTCTCAAAATAAACTAGATTAATAGCCCTGGAAGCACTCATCTTTCCTCTAACCAAGAGAAGAACATCTTAAGCAGTAACGACTTCAGGTTTCACTATGGATTTCTTCACATGAGGGAACAGCAATGCAGCTGCCATACCCATTAACACTTTCTCCACTCCATTACACACTTCTGAGGATATGAAGGCAAGGACACATAACAAGTTACCATTGGATAACAAGCTAGCAGTTATCAATTTTTCCAACAGAAACTGCCCCTGCACGTGTTTTTATCCCACAGTATTGCTTGGCAAATGTGAAGTTGTGTATCTTTTGCTGAAAAATGGATAAACCATTGCAAACTACTTCACACTTACCATAGAGAAAGCACAGGCATGGGGACCAACAGACCAGCTGATGTACAGTAACCTTTAATCTTCAGTGACTTTTTCACATCCCCACAGTTTGAGAACTTTTAGTAGGTTCTGCAATATGGATACTAGTCTACTGGGAAACCAAATTTCAACTCATATATGAGAAGTAACAGCCTTCAGTCAATTCTAACCATAATCTATGAGTCTTCAGCCTAAGCCATCCAGTTTCCCAGTATTGATTTATCTAAGAAAATCAGTTTCACTTGCTCTCCTTCTTTCTTACTCCAGTGAATACTTAATCCTAATTTCTTTTAAATCAAATTTTGCATCAACATTTGTGATATGAATCCTGGAATACCATATTCAAATGTCAAAAGATGTTGTAGAGATCTCTGAGATAAAGTCATTGTCATAAGCATTGTCATCAGCATCACACGCCACTGCAGCAATCTGGCTGGTAGGCCAAATCAGAGGCTGATTTATACTTTCTGACCTGATTTCACTCTAACCTGTTCTGAGCAGATTTTGGAGAAGCCAGGAGATTAGGACATTCCTATTGTGTCTTGCTAAGGGGAAGAAAAGAATTCAGACTACTGGAAATGCGGCAATAGGCCTCCAAATGAGCATTTAAGACCAATAGCCCTGACTGATGAACATAACTCCTCTGCAGCAGAGTAGAGGCAGGGCCTCCAAAATGTATCTCGATCTGATCTTTCAATTGTTTTTTTATACTCTGACATCTGACAACACTCGTCTTTTGTTTCTCATCCTAGACATTTTCCTTGGGGTTAGGAATCATCTTTTGTTCTGTATTGGAACATTACCATGCACCAGAGATTTAGAAGATCTTGTTCTATGGTATGGTAGACACATGGTATTACAAAAAAAAGATTGCAAAAAAAAATTACGAGAAAAAAAGAAATGACATTTTACTTTTCTTATATTTAAGAATAGCTAGAGATACCATAACCATTAATCCCAGCTATGAGCTGAAGCCAGCAGGCCTGGATCTCTCCTGTTTTACCCTTACTTATTCACTTGTAGCTGGGCAGAGAGAGAGCTACTTATTACCATTCTGACCTGACTGCATTCTGCACCCTCTTTACACAAGTGAAAGAGGAAAAGCAGTAGAGAATCAGCCGGAATGGTTCTATTACAATATTATAATGGGATCAGGAAGAAGCCAACATCATACAGTAAAAGATGGAAATATTGCTAATATTGTCTTTTGATGCTGACAATTTATAGCATGATAACAAAAGGAACTCCCATCACACTCGTATTACTCTTGTGGTCTGTTCTCTCTCTGATAGTGACCAGAGCTGCTTGCTCGAGAGGAAGGTTAAGGAAATCATAAGGACTACTATCGAATAAGTTGCCTCAAGGAAATGTTTCTACCTAACATCAAACATTAACAGCTGAAGATATGACATAGAGAGAATGAATAAGATGGTTTGAATTTCACAGCATCCTAGCATTAACAAATAACCTGTCACAATAGCAAAAGCCTGTGTTGTTCTCTACCATTTACTACTGAATGCACATATCTTCGCATTCAACAGTTTCTCTGGCCCCTCCGTTCCTTTCCTGTCCCACAACATCCATTGATCCTCTCTTTTCCTTCCATAATTTGGCCATTACCAAGGGCTGAAAGCCTTCTCCTCCACCACTCCTTATTTACTAGTTGTTTTCATAGCACATCTAAAAGCAGAGCTGGTTGAGATGTACCCTGAAGCACCAGAGAGAGAGGGAGAGAGGGCGTTCCCCTAAACAAAGGGCCACAAGCCCTCATCATGTTCTTCCACAGCTGTGTCAGTTAAACATTTTCCTCTTAGCTCTTTTCAATCTCATGCTTGTAGGGTTGGGATTTGGGCACTAATGTTGCTGATAAAGGAATTGGGCCAACCCCAGGCATCAGTGCTGCTCAGTAACTCTTGAAACAGAGGTATAGATTCATCCTTGTGAATTGTGGTGGTGACTGGAGCAATGGGTGGTATTTTCACATGGATTCCTCCAGCAGTGTTAGTATATAACTATTTAAACTGTTCTCTGAATTGCAGTAACTGGTCAAACCTGTTCTAACAACAGCTTTTGGCTTTGAGAGCAAGTAACTCAAACCAAGGTAGCTGCTACTAGAGAGGAACTGGTGTTTCAAATGGAAGTATTTTGCACCAGTTTGGACTTTTTCCAGACAATTGGAATAAATGATTTCTGGGACAGGCAAAGTCCTACAGCTATCTCCCCAACTCAATCATCATTCTTAGTTTGCTGCATTTGATATAAATTTTCCCACCTTAGGAAAACATATCAGTGTAGGCAGAGTGCATATTCCCACTAGGTATTTTAACATAAGCTGTTAATGACTTGTGACTTCCTTATGCAGTCAGGCAGAGAAGACTTGTTTCACACCAAGCAGGTAAGCAAAATTTAAACCAGATGGTTCCAAAAAGGAGGGACATTGAGAGAAGCAGGATTAACATAATATTATATACCTAAGCAGGGGGCCCAAAACATGGGAGGAAAATAGCAATGCAATGACAACCTTTGGTGCTTACGTGGAAGTCAAGGCAAGCAGCTCTCTATCTGGAGTCCTAGAATAATGTTATTAGTTAGGAAGTTTTTGAAACTATTTATAAACAATGATCTACAGCATCCATTTACTGTAACAATGTTCTTGGTCCAATTCTGGCTTATATGGTTGGACTCTAAAGACACATTGCAAGGTATTAATCACGTAACAAGGAGAAATTAGCCGTGAAAGGAAGACCTCTTTTAAATTTCATGAGCTGTCATATGAATCCAATTTCACCTGTCTTTCCAGTTCAAACAACAGAGCTAATAGCATGTATGGATTTAAACAAGTCCTCCTTTTACGTAACACCAGCTTCAGCTGGGATGGAAGGAGGATGCAAATGAAAGCTTTTCATAACACTTTACCAGCACCTCACTTCACTGAGTAAAGGCCTAGCTTAAACAGGGAGCAAACTGTTATTTGGAATCAAACTCAAATCTGGTTCCAGTAATTAGAGGGATCTTTTAAATCTCCTCCTCAGTGGCAACAGACATTGTTTACTAGTTAATTAAAGACTGATTCCTAATCTTTTTCAGAACAGACATTAAAAAAAAAAAGACTGAGAATGCAAGGCTGAAATTATTGGTTAGGCTCTAACCAAAAGCAAAGATTTATATTTATCCACTACCTCATGTATGTCTGTGTTTTGAAATGTCTTGCTTCTTTGATATGGCTGAGGGTGAGAAAGAAACTGCATGTTTCTTAATGGCTTCACAAGAACAACTGAAATTACCAGAAACCCACACACCACACCTGGTGTGGATGATGGGCTGAGGTGCCGACGAGCCTGTGCTCTCGCATGCGCAGGCTGTGCGGAAGGTCATTCTGTTACGGATGTGGTAGGAGAGTCCAAAAGTCTAGGAACATATTGTACAAAAGAAGGGGGAAGAGGGAGGGGTCAGATTAGCACAGTAGCAATAGTAGCACAACTTTATGACTGTCGGACCAATCAAGAAAAATATATTTGGGTGCTATTTAGGGTACTGGAAGATCAGGACTGGGTTCCATCCTGTGCCACAAGTTTCCTTTGTGACCCCTTGTTATCATGGTGTAAGACGAGGTGTGAATTTCAGCTGACATAGTTATACTCATAGGAGTTCCTGTACTGAAGTAATTGCACAATAAAATTGCCTTGCATATGCAAGACTCTATCTCTTTTTGCCAAACCATAGCATAGAGCCTCCCCTCATAGATCTGCTGTAAGAATGAACACACTAGAGACCATCAGGTTTCTGGGTACCACTTCAAAGGACACCATATAGGTGTTACCATATAGGAGGAACATATTTGGGCCACTCATAGATCCTAACATTAAGCTACAAATTCAGATTTTACAGACCCAGGATCTTAAAAGAAACATTTTGCTAATGTGTCTAATCAGTTAATGCAAAATTGTTGCAGATTCAGTGCTGGAGTGTTGGCTGGGTGTCCTTCAGTCAGACAGAAGTGAGGCCTCTTCCTGCGCCAAGCCAACAAACAGCACTATGCACAGGCTAGTACAGTCCAAGTGCAAGCTGCTAGCACTTCAGCTAATATACTCTGATCCTCTGCAAGGCTTAATTCCTCAGAATTAGTGTCATGTTATCCGCTCCCACACAACTTTCAGTCAGCTTAGGCCATAGACTGAAGAAGTTCAGGTCTAGCCACAATATATTGCAGCGACTAGCCCATTCTATCCAGTTTATTGTTAAAAGATTCCCCAGCATCCTTCCTCATAATGCAGGACTCTGGAGATTTGCAATAGTTTACTGCACAATATAATATTTAATTTGATAATACTTCCCTATCTCACAACCAGGTTCAGAGAGATTTACTCAACGCCAATGCACGTCTGTTCTGTCCTCTGCACCACCTTTATCAGCATAAAGCTAAGTGAATTCTAGCAGTGTGCTAAACACCCATGACTATTGTGAAGGACAACTGTGCATGAGGAAGGGAGGTGTTTTGTAGGTATACACCTGTATTTACATATGTACATACACACACAGGCTGCTATGTTTGCTTTAGAGAAAGCACAATTAAAGAAATATGAGTGTAAAGGCAGCTTAATGGCTCTTTGATTCAAAGGAAGTTAATGTCACTGTTTTCTAAAAACACCTTTCCTACTTATTTCCCCCCGTCTCGTTTCTCCCACCCCACAAGAAGGCTGTCTCCTGCTCCGGCAATCTTAGCTTTCTTGTGGAGCATGCTGGAGAAGTGATGCAGGCTCCAACTCAGCCTCTACAGCATTCAGCAAGTTGACAAAATACCTTGCTACTGCAAGAGTCAGGTACTACAAAGCAGCTTTATTACAGCAGCCTTTGACTATTATAGCTTTGCAGATAGTCATGAAATCAGGATAAAATCTGATACAAAAGCCTCTTAATCACTTGCATTGTGTATCTGAATCTCTCAGCTGCTTTTTGTTCATATACTTTAATCTTGCTGAGTATTTTGTAATAGGGGCTACATAAAAGGGGCTCCACAAAATAAAGGCAGCTTGTATGGTGGTGTGCTATATGCCAGTTGCATTCAGACTCCTCTGAGTTCAGCACAAAACTACACTCCTGGTCTTCGGAGGGCCCTTTGCCTTGCTCCTGGCTCCTGCCATATCATAGCCATTTACTATTCCAGCAGACATCGTCTCCTATCTATCTCCTCACGCTTGCCTGCCTCCCTGTCCTCTGCACAGTCCCAGCTGTTAGGAAGTTTCCATCTCTACCAGCAAGGTTAACTTTTGGAAAGCCCTAACTCAGTCTTCTCAGCCCTCCCTATATATCTCCTTTCAGTCATTCTGCTTATTTAATCCTCCCTTTGGACTCCCTTCTCATCCATAGCTGGGAAGCGTGACAGACAAGTAAATCTTCAGCTGTCGCCACTTCTCCCCTGGTGGGAAGAAGGACTGACAGCAAGGCCTTTTCCCACAGCAAAGCCAACTAGAACCCATGGGCTACATGTCTGCCAGTAAATTAAACCACTAATCTGTAGTGTTTAAATGTAACAACAGGTCTCGGCATACTATCTGCCAGGGCCAATTAGCATTCTCCCACATATTACTGATTTATGTATATTATTGATTGATTAGCAAGTTCTGTTCTTGTAACGTGATTGAAGTTTTACCTCCCTGTTGCACACTTTCCTACAGTAATGATCTGTTGCAATTCACTGATGAAAAACTGCTTACATCCTGCAAAAGGCAAACCCTGCAGTGGTTAAATTTGGCCAAGTACTATGCCATGCAGCTCCCTTAAAGGAGGCAGTTTCCTCTGTGTAAATTGTTCCATGTCCAGCATCAGTCAAAGAAGTGAAAGATGCTGAGAAGGCCACCTTTCACAACCTTTCCTCATTCCATTACTCTCTCGGCCCTTTTCTTCTGCTCAGGTAAATAAGCAGCCTTTTCACTTTTCCCCCAAATTCTTCCAAAAGGCGCATTTTCCAGTGGTGCTTAACAAAGTCCTGCCTTCCCTTCAGAGCACATCACCGTTCCCTGTCAACTTCTGGTGGCCAAAACAATCAAAAAGTTATGTGACTTCACCCTTCCACTACTCACAGGACAGAGCATAAAGAGGTGGCAGAGCATCCCCTGTGCGCTCCTGGGGGATGTTTTGCAGCAGCCATCACATATTGCCCAAACTTCTCCTAGCCGACAGCAGGTACAGTAAGGCAGTACTAATGAACCACTGTTTAGTCAAGACTATTCAATACTCTGCCATGAACCACACATAAAACACTAACTTATTCAAGCATGTCTTGAGCATTTAGAGGAAGCAGGTATGAGGCATCAGCTAAAGAAAAATTCTCTCTTTTGGAAAGAGGTGGATATTCATGAAGGCTACTCCAGAAAACTGGCTCTTCAACATAGAGAAACAGATCCAAAAGAAAGGAAAAGGCTTCTTTGGACTTTTGTTTGTTTGCCTATGTTTTACTATAACCTTTTATGTCAGCTCCACCACTAACTAGTTATATATCCTTGGGCGGGTCTCTTAAACTCTATATTTCAGTTTTCAAGGCATACTCGGCCATCGTTTGGTGTTTCCCAGGTAACTCCATCTCCCTAGAAATATAGGGCAAAAATATCTGAGACGTGTTTTCTGTAACATTGTCAACAATTAAAGTATAAAGGCAGTAGTATGATACAAACAAGATAATTAGATTAAATTAAATAGAGTTATGGTTGCCTCCAGATGGGAGAGAGCTGCTTCTTGTCCTTTAGAGATTACATGATAAGAACAGTCAGTTGCTCCCACTCTTTCAATCTTCATAACCACAATGAAAAGTTTCACTTGATTTACTAGATTTACACTCTAATATTTTTAACATTACAGTTAGAGCTTGAATCTCACTGGCTATGCAGTCAGCAGCCAGTCCTGACCACAGAACATGGATTTGTGTAATGTTAGACTTTCATAGAGAATGTACTGACACTCCTGTTGATTTTAATACAATAATATTGTGAGGAGAAATAGCAGAATGAGAGTTTTTGAAGTTTCTCAAGTTAATATAGATCAATTTAAAAATTAACTTAAATGTCAGATTCAACATCTCCAGCAAGTTGGAGGTTATTCCATCACAAGTAGTGAGACTCCACTTCCTCAGAACCTCAAGCAGGGCATTTGAACAAAATACACGCTGTGGGGAAGTATGCACAGAAACTGTGTATGATCAGAGCAAAGTGGGATGGATGTTCACTGATCAGATACTCCTAGCAACTTTCTACAGCTGATTAACCATTTCGTAGCGACTGCCTATATCACTATGAACATGTTTTTTAACCCAAAGAGAAAAAAAGTGTATATCTAAGATTATTGTTAAGCATGTTTGTGGAATGGTGGATATCTGGAAGAAAGAGCATTCAACTCTTTAAAGGAAAATCATTATTTTTGAAAACCGTGGAGGAAAAATCCCAAAAGTGGAAAGCTGTGGCTACAGTTTATGGAAGAGGAGAACAAATACATATCTGAGTCTTGAATCTGCAAAGGCTATTCCCTAGAAAATTCTCCTGCTCTGGATATCTCCTTACCCACCAACAGACCTGCTTGAGAGAATATTTGTGGAAAATGGCTATAGTCAAGGCAAATCCCACTTTTTTTTCCAGTGATTTTTTGCAAGACTATTATTGGAAATATTCACTCAGCGTTAGTAGCACAGTCAAGATCAAACATAAACAACAATTTCTCTCCTTCTGATCTATAATACAGGTTAACTAACCTACTTTTAAATTTACCAGTATGCCAGTGATTGACCATCTGACTGTCCTGCCTTCATGGCAAATTGCTTTTGTAGCTTTGGTTTGATGATTTAGCTAATAACATATAGTAGCTGAACGGCCCTTCCAGATCCTCACAGACACATAAGGTATTTGATTACAATTAACCAGTTAAGTAAAACCAATCTTCCAAGTCTTAAAAATCCCAACAGCACCATCATTGTAGTTTCCCCAGAAGAAGGCTCCTGCTTAGTCCAGGTATCTGCTTTCCCACACTCTAGCTACCAAACAGTGAGCATGTATTTTTTGTGAGAGACTCCAAATAGGAGCTATGGAGGCCTGAAACACAAGAGGAATGTTTAGGTCTGAAAGTATTATTTGCATAAGGTCTGATGCCTTCCTTGGTGATTTGCATTTTATCTCCATACACTGGGCTGGTGAATAAGCCACATCTTCTACTCTCTGTGTCAAACACAATACAATATTTACTCACCTGCTGGTATCCATCTGCTCCCTAACAAAGCCTCTCGTATCATCATTTTATAAGCTGTAACGACTGCATCTTCTCTGTCTGCAATATATCAATGCCACAACAACACAGCATTAGCAAGTTTTATACCTTATTAACTATAGGTCTATGCAAGTCCTCCACTGTTTCACACACCAACTTTCTACCAATTTCTTTGGGAGCACTACGTTACCAAAAAGATACAGAATCGAGAACTTGGTGACTGGCAGAAGAGGACTCTCACAAACTAATGACAGGAAATATTTTTGTTCCAAACCTTGCACACTTTAATGTATTTGCCATCCCAATTAAAAAAAAAAAGATATTGCTTTATCTGCCTTGTTGATAGAAAGATATAGCCTGTCCATAAAATAACATTAATTTTTAGGTTTATGCCTGGTCATAAAACAATTGATCCTTATTTTATTACGTTCTGAAAATATATTTTAAGTGGAGGAGAAGCAGACTATATCTCTGAAGCCCATATACACAGTTAATATATTCAGAACCCAAATTCAGGACCCATTTCACCCAGTCTTGGTAGGTGACAATACATGACAAGATATGATGCACAGAGTTTGTAATTTAATAAATTCTGCCTGTCCCAAAAAAGAGTCTAACCTGAGCAGCTGTTTTAACATACATCATCCTCATTTCTAATTAGTACCAAATCTTGGCTACCTGGATCAATTTTTAAAACAAAGGTGAATGGGAAAGATATAGTCAATGACCTGATGGGAGGGTGTAGAGAAAACAGAGTCAAACTCTTCTCAGTGGTATCCAGTGACAGGACAAGAGGCAACGGGCACAAATTGAAATACAAGAAATACCACTTAAAAAACAGAAAAAAAAAAAGTTTTTACTGTAAGGGTGATCTAACACTGAAACAGGTTGCCCAGAGACATCATGGAGTCTCTGACCTTGGAGATATTCATTGACACGATCCTGAGCAACCTGCTCTAGCTGATCATGCTTGAGCAGGGAGGCTGGACTAGATGATCTCCAGAGGTCCCTTCCGACCTCAACCATTCTGTGATTCTATGATGCTATCACACTTTGGATATCCACTCATTTTCAGCTTATCTTCATATGTAGAAAAACTCCTTGTTGTAGTGGCAATGAGATGGTAATAGAAGAAGGATTACAGTCAAAAATCTTCAGTCCATTGTTGCAGGTTCAGATGGTAAATGACTTGCAGGTAGAGCGTTTCCCTGAGTTATGGGTTCTGGCAGACTGGATAACTCTGAGAGTGTTCACAGTACTCAATCTAGATGATTTCAAGGGAACTCTTTCATATACAGGAAAGCTTTCAAAGAAAAATTTCTCAGGAGGGTTATTTATGCCACAGCTGCCCATTGCAGGGTTTCTTGCAACTGCTTTGACATATTTCATAATGCAATAAATCCATGTAGCATGCCGAACTAGAGGAAAAATTATCTACCCAAACCTGGCCATAGCCCTAGTCTGTAAACCTGATCTCAAGATAGGCTCAGTTCTGATGGTGCATTCACTGAGCACATCTACAGCAGAGGTGCCTACTAGTATTCAACAGCATCAGAGAATCACTGGCACTAATGAGAGATTACTAACCAATTATCATGGCTGTAAGAATGGATAGAAATAAATTTAAGACTTTTGCATCTAATTCTTCATAAGTATTGTGAACTCTCAGACAGCTCTCTGAATCAGTAAGTAGCTAGTCTGTAGAACTAGCTACTAGCTAGAAAAAGTAATGCCATTCCCTCTCTGCCAGTATACTTTTGGCAACCTGATGGAAAATATTTATACATTTATTTTTAATGCACACACCACTGTTTAGACAGGGGAAATTTCAGTGAATGCATATTTATGTTTTTGCATTTTATACTTTATAGAAACTAATATTGCATAACTAGTAGAGAATTCTAAATAAATTCTAAAGATAACAATCTAAAACTATTAAAATTATGTTGTATGTATTCTTGGTATTATTATTAAATTAGGATTTTCCAAGCTGTCTTAGTTGTTCTCTGTTGCAGTTCAAGTGCCCTCAGGAGAAGGTAATCTCTCTTTTTCACAGGAGCAATCTTTTTGATGCCCTCAATAGTAGAATTAAACAGTCTGGTCATTCCTTAACCCTTGAAATCAGTGCCCTGTGGTGCTACATCATGAAATTATTTTATATTAACATGGGCCTCAATCATGCAACTCGCAAATGCTAACATTATGTTCTCTGAATTAATCCACTGAATTCAATAGGAGTACTCAGGCTGTGTAAAGTTAAACACACAGAGACATGCTTGCATGGAAAAGGCAACATCTGAGATGGAAGGAAGAAAGTTAATGTGTTTTATAGGCCAGGTCTTCAAGAATTATTAATTAGAATAGCTCAACAAAAACAGAAAAAAAATCTTTATTTTAGAGATCAAAATGAATCTTTTTTTGCTATTCCAACTAAGTTAAAAATTGTTCTCACACCTTTTTATTTAAATATTCTTATTATTCGGCATGACTGTACAATTATCTAAAAATCCATTTATTTTACCTCTGAATTTATAAAGTCTATATAAATACAAACATTCACACAGTTTTTGGTGGCTTCTTTAACCCAAAATATTTTTATTCCTTATGACTTTGAAATACATTAGAGCAGGTGAATTAAGTGACTTGTTCTTCTAAGAACTGAACAAGCCGCAAGGAGTAAAAAAACATGCCTGAGCTTATGAGCAGCCATATGAAGTTGAATGTAGGTCTAGAGTCAGGATCCAAGCCCACCTCTCCATTTCCTGGGGCTGCAGTCAGGTCTTGACCTCTGAAGGCGGGAGAGCCGTGTATGTGGTAGAAAGCCTTTGGAGAAACCCAGCCTTGCATAGCCAGGGGGCCAGCCTGAACGACTGACTGCCTTTTTCAAAAAGAGATTAAACCCCAGCAGACTGAACTGCTTTCTAGGAGTATTCGCAAGGGCACACTTGACTGTCTCCCACCGTGGCCGCAGCCGGGCCCGGGAAGCCCATTTGGCTCTATCAGGACTGCCAG
Organism: Apteryx mantelli; assembly: GCF_036417845.1. NCBI lineage: Eukaryota > Metazoa > Chordata > Aves > Apterygiformes > Apterygidae > Apteryx > Apteryx mantelli. The sequence continues at coordinate 59,678,980 of NC_090020.1, forward strand.
GCAGCCAGGAAGCCCCAGCAGGTGTTGGAGAGTGACACAGCAGCAAGCGCTGTTCTGGGCCACCTGCCCACGAGGGCTGGCCAACTACAGCAACGCTTCTTCTCCACTCTCTTGGTTTGCGGCCCCGGCAAACAACACCGAGTGGCTGCATGACACAACCCTGAATGAAGCAGAGCCTTGAGGTGATACAGCCCCACCTGTTCTTGAAAGCCAGCCTGCCAGTTGATATCCACAGGTTTTTGATCACTAAGTCATATCTCATTAGAACTTCAAATAAGGTAACCCTTTAAATAGGAAAAATGCAAATCCACTGCATGAGGTGAGCTAAGTAAAGATGTTGGGAAGCAAATATTACCTTTTTCTGGAGAAGGAATGAGAGACAGAAAAGTACATATCTTTTCCTCCAGTCTTTCCCTCTAGTCCAGAAACTCTCAGAGTTGAACAAATCCCATGCAATCCCTTCTGGATCCCAAGGAAACTCTTGTCTTTCAGCATCTTGGAGGCTTTGCTTTAGGTCTGCTCCAACTGCAAAAAAGTCCTGTTTCTCTCAAGGTCTCCCAGTCATCACTTGTGCTATAAACAGCTCTCTCCCTGCCTGCTCAGCCTGCACACCCAGATCATTTCCCACATGCAGCTGTTTTTTACCCAGGCAACTCTCCCTCCTTCTAAAAGTTTTCACCTAACTGCAGTGCTGCAGCTAAGAGAACAAAAATAGGTGGATTTCCTGTCTGCTGCCAAGTCACACCCTTAAAAATTCAATGTTTATATAGAGCAAACCAAGTAAACCAAGGAGATTTGCAAAAAATATCTGAAAAATACGCCATGTGGGGAAAAATACATGGGAGAAAACAATTAAATGGGTGGTAAGAGGTATCAGTGAGTAGAACAGTGATTTGTCCTTAACCATTTTGGCACCAGAAAGACTTACTTACTCTGTTACTAAAACAGTGACAACTTCATTTGTGTTGGGGGATGGAGAGAAAGGAGTTGTTTTCATCAACTCTAATCTATGTGGTGAAAATACAAGATAGCAAATAAATTCCAATATGAAACACCTGCACGGACACAGAGGATGTTTCAAGGCTGAAAGCACAGCAAGGTGGTTGCTGAAGCTTTTACCAAGAGCACATGCATCAAACTGTTCCAGAACTTTTTATTCAGGAACAAAGATGAAAGGCGTTTCAGCTAAATAGAAAAGGACATACATCAGCACTGATTACTAACCTTTTAAAGCTAACAAAACACTAGTTAACACATCAGATCTTACCTTATGACATGGGTATTTTCAGGGTTTGCAAAGTTAACCAGAAACAGCTAGATAAGGGCCTGTGCCAAATACAAACAGCTAATAGCCGTGAGCCATAAGAAAATGGGGCTAACACTCTTCCATACAGGCAGAGTGAGACACAGGCTGATCCTCTGCAGGATTATCAGGCCATGGGATACAGCCTCTGGACCAAATTCAATGGCAATGTGCAAGTGAATGCATCAAAAGCAATTTACCTGTGAACCCAAGTTGTGCTCAGCGGAGCAGCACGGAGGAGACAGCTTCTCTCTCCCCTTTTTTGTCCTGCCTGGATGAGATCACTGTCTGAACTGTCCTAGCTTTCACCACAGGCAGCAGGGCTCTCAGGGAAGAGTTGGGGCATCACGTTGTCCCAGCCTCGCTTTTTATGTATTTTGGTCTACACATGCCTTGCCTCTGGGCAAGGTGAATGGGCAGCACTGGCAACGAGGGCCTGCAGACAAGGCATGTCTCCCAGGGTGATGTTAGGGCCGCTTTGGACCACAAGCACTCATGACTTCAGCCCAGTTTGCTTTTCATCTATGCTAATTCTCTTCTTCCCTATTTTTGCTAGGTTTGCTGCTCTTCCCTACTAACTGAACGAGCTTGGGCAGAAGTCTATGTGGGAATGGGCTGGAAGAGCAAAGACAGAAATGAAAGAAAATAAGGAGCAAGTCTGTGTGTAAATGGGAGTCTGTGTGTGGGAGCTGGAGCACTATTCTGTGTGCGCAGGGACACTTTTACCAATCCACTCACTAAACTTTTCTCCCCTCAGTCAGTTTGAGTACTTTGATCCAGGCCATTCCAGCCAACAATTCATCCTAGAAGAAAATTTGAGTTGCGTGAGTCACTTTACAGTGATCCCCAGACTTTAAACTACTCTAAAATATTTTTAAGATGAGATGGTTATATTTTTGAACTGAGAAGAAAATCTATCACTTTAAGAAAAAAAGGCAGACCTGCATCTTTCTTTCTTTTGCTCAGTACCTCTCACAATTTTAAGGAATGCTATAGACCATGATGACATTTTGATTCTATGTAAATAAGCTGCTACCAACAGCTCCCTAAACCTGTCTCCTTCCTATCAGCTGTCTTTAGCTAAAGAGTAACCGTTTTCCTGAAAAAGCTATTGCTCCCTACGTGAGACCACTATATAAAATGCCAGCCCATTAATGTTTACCTTGTGACAAGTCCCCTCTATTTCTGCTAATCCTGGGAGATATCGACTCTGTAAACAGTTTAACTGCTTCTCAAGTCAGTTAACCATGTGAATAAAAAAAAGGTTTTCACAAACAGTCTTGCAGAAAAACCTGAAATATCATTCACTGGAATAGTGCATACCGTGGCTCTATGATAAGGCGCTGAAAATATCCAGGCAATGACTCCTGTTGCATGCTTTGAAAAATCCAGCATGCACCAGCTTCCCTGCCTTGTGCTGGGACTAAGTATTTTTTTACTCCTTCATGAAACTGTTGTGATGAAATGTGATGAGATACACTGAAATCTCATGGAAGAAACTGCAAATATGTTAAATCTTACAGCTTATACTTGTGACTTGGGCTTATTTCAGTATGTTTCACTGAAATGAATAACAGTCAACCATAAACTTCACCTCTAAATCAAAGCACTGGATATGACCCACAAGTTGCACACAGTGATTAGAAAATATCTAATGAATTTCATCCAGCACACGTGTGAAATAATTTACTAAATATCTGATAACATAGAAGTAGGATTAGGAGGGGACTTTGCAGAAATTCCAGTTGCTTTGCCTCCTTCATAGCTCCCCATCGCTTCAGAGATAAAGATTATGGTTTCTAGGGTAACTAGACACACACACACAAAAGGACACATTGTCTAATTTGGTTTCCTGGGACTGTCAGAGCAATGTCAAGCCAGAAGCATAGCCTAAACATGATTATGAAAAAGATTTGTAATTTAGTTAACTACTCATTTTAATTCACAGTCATGTTTTATGTACATTTTTAGTCTTAAGGCTGACTCTCATATTTAAACATACCATTTTAACAAATACTGATACTTTAAAATTCACAGACCATTATTAAAGGCACATACAGGACAGATGGTCCTGTTGTGCATGTGTGTATGTTAACCATTGAGGGAATTTTTGTTTTATTTCATGCCACACCCATGTATAAAGACTTGACTAAACTGCACATTTTCCTGTGATCGCTGTGCATGTTTCTGTGTGTTTCATACGCACACACACAAACATGATAGGCCAGATTATCATTCCAGATCTCAGCCTTACCACACCATGGAGGGGAGTAAATTTTACAAGTTTTAGAAGTATAAGTGCCAAAAGGAATGATATGCCAGTTAAGCTGGGGACTAGTGATCCTTTTAGATGAAAGAGCCTTAGCTTGTCTCATTCTGCTCCTCAGTATTTGCTGGTCAAAGATACTAGCACATGTATGGAAACCCGCATGGACACTTAAGCTGTCTCTTCATGACCAAGTTTCACTGCATTTTGTTTTTTTTAAACCAGAACATGAAAATACTACACCTGCTCCTGCAAAGCCCTAAGGATCCTTCCATCTCTTACCTTCAGGTGCACAAGTGATTCTTCATACACACATGGGTAGTTCTCTCAGCACTTCTAAAGGTTCATGATACAGCATTGGAAGAAGCAGTATCTCTCCATCCCTTCAGAACCCATCTTTTCCATTTATCAAGGTCCTGGTGACTCCAAGACAGCATTCTTTCCTCCACCTTCAGCAGCATTTTAAGTCATTAATGCTATGTCAGACAGCTTCTGCCCAGTTATCCAGAATCTAAATATGATGTTTCTCGGACATCCTGGCTACAACTACAGCAATAAATTAAACCATGCTCAGGAATGTTCCCAGGCTGTGGAACACGATTGTCTGTTCTGCTAAACTGTTTGAACGGTCCCTGGCATGTTTTTGGCCCGTGCAAACTTGCACTCCTCCAAAGCGTTCCTGGGCAGGGTTCAGGAGCCAGAGCATTCCAGCGGCCACCCCAAACAGCTTGCCTGCAGCCACCCTGTCTTGCAGGGAAGAGGGGTTGCTCAAAGAGATGTCGGCTGTTTCATGCCAGCTGGCCTCAGCACCAGAGACTGTTCCCAGGCACGTTCAATTTACTAGTATAGACAAAGCCTTTAAGACTTTCTCAGGTCAGGGCTGATCACCCAGGTATGCTGGATGGAGCCTTATTCAGTGCTAATGAACTGATTCCTTTCTATTCATTGAAAGCATTTAGTATTCATACTTACCGTTAACAGTGCCGATGCCTTGGAGGTGTCTATTTTACAGGTTATCAGCTATCTATTTTAAATTTAAATGTAAATTATCTATTTTAAATTCTCATCATACATATCAGACCTCCAGTATGAGAAGCCTTCTGCATTCAAAGCCAAGAAAGGGGAGTCTGAATCCATGAAAGTCCTCCAGTAAGCAACCTGGCACCCTAAAATGACACCAGTGAGTCAGGCTACAGCAGTCTATTCATGCCCAGTGCTGCTATAAGCATCCCAGGTCCTGGTAAAATGCAAATCCAATAAGACCCAGGTTATTGTTAAGCAAAGAGTTTGCAATGAGCACTAACTGATTTAACCTTTTCCTACTCTGTTAGAAGGCTGATTTCTACAATATCTTTCATATTTCAAAATTCTCTAAGCATTCCACCCCCATCCAAGGCTGATTGCAAATACCTCAAACACAGGGTAACTGAGCAGGGGTTAGACAATTAAGTCACTTAATATTGTGACCCTTACTCTTTTGGGCAGATAATCATCCTGAAGAAGCCTGTAGCTTTCAGGGGGCAGCTACAGGAATCTTAAAACATGTAGAAAGATTAAGAGATTTCAGAAAAGTTCATTCTTGCAGGAAGCAATACTCCCTCCTGCTATTACCTTACCTTTCTCTTATCTCTGCTAAATAAGCACTACAATTTCGTTCCCAGGGCCAGCCTCAGAAGGCTGTGCACTCAGTGCCAGAGGCCGTGCTGTACAGACTAGTGATGGCAACTGAAGCATCAATATCTTCATTGCACTGTGCTGTGACCTGCGGACACCTCCTAAGGCTTGTTGCTTTTATTTCCTTCTTCAGAACTGTACAGGCAAAGGGATGAGATGGTAGGCAGTGAGACAACCCAAGCAAGGAAGAAATGCCTTCTTCCTTTGCTCCAAAGTGATGGACTGACATCTGTGGAACAGCCTTTTCAAAGCAGGACAACAGGCCAATATTAAGCAGACTTGCGCAATTGGACTACTAGGTTATACCAATTTTACGAATGCCACTGCGTAACTTGATTTTAGATCTGGACAGCAGTCAGGGACACCTTAAGGCCAGAGAGGTCCTAAGCCAACAACACAACAAAATCAACAGCATATTTTTTAAAACAAAATAAAAGATGTAAATGAGCTTAAAAGATCAAAGAGTTTGGCTATATGTGTGTATTATATAAAACAACTGGAATGCTTTATACACAGCCAGTATTTTTTTTCCTTGAGAATAATTATGAAGGATTTGAGATGCCTAATTCTGCTTCCAAGTCATATCAGGCACTACACTGTACTGCAAGCACCAATGAACTTGCATTTCCTGTTAAATGTTTTGAGGCTCTCAGAGTTTAACTGCTGAACTCTGAGATACAGATCACAGTAACAGCAGCAGAACAGAACAAAGGGAAGTGCAACTGAAGCAGAAGCTTAAACCAAAGCAGTGAACTGCAGTTGTTGATGTCTTTTTATTAAAAGGACAGGAAAAGAACATTATAAAGGATTTAAAACATTTCTGCAGGGGGGAGTGGAGGGGAGGAAGAGAGACAACTTTTAAAAGAAATGATCCAAAGAGAAAATCTCTAATAATTTATTGACCTTCAGTTTCACATTGTGAAAAAAAAAATGCAAGTTTTACAAAACCTTAAGATGTAGTAGCAAACAAAAACACACAATACAGACATTTTACTTCTTCACTTGTACAGTTTTCTTTTAGTACGTGAACCGCATCTTCAATTGCCAGGAAAGGGAACATTATTCTGCTCTAATCACTCTTATTCAGACAGGTGTCAGACCTAGAGAAAAGGGGCTACACAATTATACCAGAAGAGGAAGGCTGTCCTTTGTTATATGTTTCTACAGCAACCAGCCTGCAAAATAAGAGGAACCTTCTCGTCTTATGCCAAGGTTTTTGTGTGCACTCCGCTGTGAATTGCATTTGTTTCAAAGTGTGGGGTGTTTTGCAGGACTGGAATGATCAAGCAGCTAGCCAGGATTCCCACATCAATTCAAAAAGCAAGAGCCCAGCGTATTCCCTGCAGAGCCAGAGGCCCACCCTGACTTCAGCTTCCTTCAGCCTACACACAGGAATTAATCGAGGACTTGAAAGCAGACCACGACTTTGGAAACAGCTGCAGAAAATTCATCCCACTTTCGGAAGTTGCATGGTGCTACAAAACAGAATTGTGTTGTAAGCTAAATAGAGGCAGTGCAGCTTCACGTCTCGACTCTAATCAATTTGATGGAGAAAACAGGTCTTGAACCTATATGCCCTTATTCAAGCAAGGGGTCCCCTGGGGACCTGGTTCTTCACTTCCTTGTACCTCATGTAGTGACTAATGCCTGGGGAGAGGACAAGCAAAACACAGGAAGTCTGATTTTATGGCTCACTTTGCATTCACAGGAGTGATCCACAAGATGAAAGGCAACAGCAATTCAATCCTGTTTACTTCAACAGGACAACCTGGGCAAGTAAAGGGTTATAGAAAGAAGATCTATTCTATCTAAGGTGTTTTTGTATTGCTTAAAAGCCATATAAGAGAAAAGAACCAATTCAGAGGAGAAGGCTGTGAGTTTAAACACTTTTTAAAAAATCTGTTCTTTCAACAGATCAATTTAACCAGCAGAACTATAATTGTAACTGTTCACATCTAGCTGGGCCTTACCCTTTAAAAAAAAAAAAAAAAAAAAAAGCCATTGCCTTCGATAATTAAGCAATGTTCTCTCAGTACCTGCAGAACTCCAAACATCCTATTTCTGAAATGTAAGGGTCTATCTACTCCAAACAGCAAGTCAAATGTAAGGCAGCATAAAGAAATTTTCAGTGACCAGTGTTAATACTTTTAGATGATAAAGTTTTCACAAATACAGCTACATCACTGTCACAGAGAAAGGCAAGCATCACCAATGTGACTATTTCTGTTTTGCATGCACCCATGCAAACTCTTTACTTATACTGTGGCATACATCAACCATGGTACTGAATGCGCTAGTTAAATCGGGCTCTCTAAACACTTAGGAAAAAACACAATACAATACATGCTTCGTAACAGAATCTGGCAAAGAAAGCATCTGTGAAACATAAGCTTCTGAAATCCAGAGGAAAAAGAGTAGCTTCATACCTGTCTCAAGACCAGACTGATAAAAATAAACGAATTTCTTTATAAAATTAAAGTTTGGCTTCTCAGGATTGTACCTGACACTTCTGAGCACCCAAATGTTTAAAGACATACCTGGCTATGGAAAAGAAGAGGCAGCAGAGTTTGAGGGTTATTTTTAAGGTTAAGAGTTTTGAAATTCATTTTCTATCCTCATTTTGCTAGGGCACTTGGGTCTTTGACACCTCCCACTCAGCTGCCCCTCTGAAATCCAGAGGGATGAGCCTACCCAGTCAGTGCAAAATTGCTGTTCTGCTTTTTCTTTTTTTAAGACTTCGTCACTAACCTATCTTAAATGTTTTGTTTTTATTCTTGAATCAGCCATACTCTACTCATTCAGGTCAATGTGGCTATACTGTAAGTACCCCCTATTTATTAACCCAATAAATAAATAAATAACTTTGGACAATGACTTCATCTGGGCTTGGTATCCAGAAGCTATTCCACAGTATTTGCGTTGCAATCAGGAAGCTGCACAAAGAGAGAGTTGTAAGTGATTTGGGCTATTTCCAGACTAGAAATTCAAAGGCATGACCAGCAAATGAAACGTAGCAGGGACACCATCTACAAGACACACCACATGCAACCTGGGGAGCTGGTGGCCTGAGAAAGTGACCTCCATGGCTTCTTCCTTTAGTATGTGTGTAATTTAAGATCCTACTTTGTAATCCCATTTCCGACTGGGAAGCGACCCCTCCTTCCCACCTCCAACTGTTACTCAGTTTTCTTTCTTTGTGCAGCAGAGCAAGTCAGTGATCACAAAATGTGCAAAACATACAACAATTCACACAAGCCCTGACCACATGAAGACAATTGCAGGCATTGTTTCAGCATGCAAGCACTGAACAATAAATAACTGTATCTACAACAAGTAACATAACAGGAATGGGACAGTCTGAATTACTTATAAATACAGGGAGGAAAGGGAACAATAAGCATCGGGGACATCAGTTTTGTTCTCCACTGTTGCAAAAACATTTCACCACTGTGCTGTTCCTTATCAAACAGAAGGTTACTCACTGCACACAGGACAACACAACATGGGCATCTAAAAGCTGCTGTAGGCATTGCCCACAGAGAAGCTTGCTCCAGTAAGCAGAGTTCTGCAGTAATACCACTGCATCTTCATTCACAGTGACATCTCACTGCTCCAGACCTGGCCTGCTTCCCTTGCAGCTGGTGCTGGCACTTCACACCATCACACAGAGAGGTGACAGCCTTTTCAAATTTCAGACACAAACAGTGGAGTCCATGAAAATCGAGAGTTGTGTGCTGCACAGCTCAGAGAAGTTCTGTCTCTTTATTTCTCCTTTGAAGGACTGATTAATATTGGCATTAATCCACAATTACTAGCACAAGGACCAGATCATAGTTCCAGATCAGGTTCATTCATTCATATTTAAACCATGTGCTGAAGCACCAGAGACAGTTTTTTCCTCCTGTTCCTTCATGTCTAGGTTAGATAATTTACAAGGTGCAGATGATTTTCTTCAAATGCAAAAGACACTGAACGATTTTCTTCATTAAAACCGTTTCTCCAGATTTGAGGTTCCAATTTTCTTCTCCAAATAATGGAGTATAGCTAAAAGCATGGGGAGGGAAAAAAAAAGAAAAAAAAAGGAAAAGGCTTCAAGAGTTTTGCTGAGACAGTATTCCATAAGGTTTTTGTTAGATGTCAAAGAAAAGCTACAGGCTAGGCTTAGGATACAATCCAGTTGATGGGTTTCCCTCCCTTCTCCCCACTCCCAGCTTAGTGCTCCTGTTTAATAGCCAACTACTGATAAATAAGCCAGCCAAGCACATAGTTACTTAGGGTCAGATTCTGCCTTTATTATGCAACTAGCCTTACCCTGCAAGCCATCCCACCGACCCCAGAAAGACTACCTGATTTTTTCTTTGGATATAAATAAAGTCATTTGGAAGCTAAATTGCATTGGCCCAATACGGCTCAGTCTGATGGACTTTGCATCCTACTACTCTATGCTTCCCAAAAATGTTAAAGGTTTGTGGAATTGTTTGGTTTAAGTGAAAATAACCTTGTATAACTTCTCTCCCATAAAAGCCCACTTGAACATACAGTGCAAAGAGTTTTTTTCTATCCCCGGATCAAGGCAAACCTGGTTGGAGTAAAGCAGAAGAGGAGGGAAGAGTGTCTCACACCACACACCAATGCCTATGTTCACCATTAAGAACTCTGAATTGAATTTTTTCACCATATAAAGAGGGGCACATTAATCCCCTTACTTAAAACTTCTCTGCTATTCATTACAGCAGAAGTCTGCCTCATTTCTTTTCACACAGCAATGCACCATGCATCAACAATTCCATCCCGAAGTCTTTTATAAAAATAGATTATTCAATGAACAATTCAGCCCTTGGACGCTGAGATTGTGCTTTCCTCTTTCATTATGAAGCTGTATTAAAATGTCAGCTTCCAAACCATCATCAGCTTATTAGAATCATTTCTGACAGCACTGCCGGAATTTTGGGGGGCAAATCCTACACCATTACAATGCAAAGGAGCTTCAGCGAACTCACAGTTCATTTGAACATACCACGAATCTTTCAAGCTGTGATGTCTAAGGACAACAGGGAACACTCACAGGAAACACAGAAGCCTGCATAACAGCCTAAAGCACCAAGTCTCTGCAGTTGTGCATTTGCGAACAGACCATCTTCATTACTTCCAAAGTTTTCTGTACTTAGTGTTGATTAGTCTTTTCTAGACATTCCTCAGGGTAGCATGTCATTTTTCCCACTGAAACGTACGTATCAACACTGAAGCCAAAACAATGTTTCCTGTCATGGGATGAACTTGAAAAAAGTTAAAACAATTCCAAGGAGGAGGAAAAAAAAATCCCCAACCTACTCAAAAGCCCCAAGTTTGAGGAAAGGGACAAAGCAGACTAAAGTCTTCCTAAAAGCTGTCAGACTGGGGCCACACAGAGCCATGAAAACAGACGGTAATCAGAAGTAATTCCCTTTTTGTCCCTCCCACCCACTGACAAAGCAGCAGGAGTCAGTAGAAAAAACCCTACTTTCTGGATGAGCACACAGCACTGGAGAGACTTCAGCTTACGGTTGCGTTCATCCTGTTATCTAGTGTGTTAATGAAGCTAAAATAATGGCGTTTAACAAGATACTGCAAAGCAAATGAAAGCTTTTTGCACCGTTATACTCCGAGGACTATTTTTCAAAATAAAACACTCTGTCTCATGTGCTGTAAACTTTAGAACAATTCAGTCAGTCTCAGAAGAATAAGTCAATATTTTTCTTGGCACAGACCTGAGTCTGAGCATTCAATACTACTGTTCTGATAACACTGAGAACTGCTGAAAGTGAGTAATAATAGAAATTGACTGAAGATTTACAGATGTCCTTCCCAGCTAGCGAGGAAGTCATCTCAAAGAAATCAAGGCTTCTATTTGCTCTCTCTCTGTCAGGGAGACGTGATTACTCCCTAGCACTCAGGATATGGTAAGTCTCCAGGGCTTAAGGCTGAATGGATGCCACAGCCCTGCTTTCACAAGAGTAAGTCTGGGAAAAACAAAACAAAAAGAAAGGAGAGATGCAATGTCTCAGATGGTTATTCAGCTTGAAGAGAAAGCTAAAGGCACACCACAGTCCAATTTCACATTAGATTTCTACTCTGATCAGTTACTTTGCACGGGCCCAATCTTGTATTCCTTACTGCATCAAAACTCCCAATCAGCTGAAAGTCAGATTATAAAATGAATCCCCAGTTCACCACAGAGAGTAATTTCACAACTACTACTAAATATCTAGGTATATACTTATACCTACACTGCTTCAAATACATTTGGGTTTCATATTTTTACTGCAAGAGTTAGCACATGTCTCCACTGATAAAGATACTCAGGAGAAAATAGGATCTGTCCCAAAAAGAAGAGTCTAGGGAGTCTTTAAACACAAGCTGCTCTTACTTTTTTTCCAGAGGAGTTACATCGGTCTGAATTTCTAGGTAACTTAGATGCAAATGCAGAGCTCATCTAATTACTTCAACTGCATTTATTTGCCTTGTTCCTTCTAACCTGCCTGGATTCATGGTTACATTACACATTGTTCAAATAAAAAAAAGAATTACCACTCACAGGGTATGGATTATTTAGGATTAAGCATGCCGCTACATTTGTTTGGTTGGCTAGTTGTAACTATGATTCTGTACTGAAGTCTGAAGTGGATTGGGGTGGGGGAAGAATACAACACCGAAGGAAGTTTGCCAGATTTGTTGCAAAATAACTAGATTAATAGCTCTGGAAAATGTCAATGACTTATTTTAAGTGATGTAATTCTGGAAAAGTTGAAAAATTATGAAAAATTAGAAATAGCTGAAACAATGGTTAGTAGTCTAGCATGACAAAACAGATTTGAAAAATATTGACAATACTTGTAGATGCCCAGCTTTTTCAGTGTTTCTTCATTAACTTTTTCTCCACTACTCCTAAAAATGAGGAATGCACAACAACAAAAAAGCAAGACCAAATTCAGACATGCTTGTGAGGAGATACAATGCTGAAGTTGCATTTGGTGAGAGCTTGGCCCATTATGTATAATTAAATTGTTTTGGAACAGTGCATGCTACAGACTGCATAATTATGTCAGCCAGCAATATTAATTGTATGTCTTCCTGACACTGTATCTAGTCCGACATATATGACCATAACTATTTTGAAGCATGTCAGTGGGCCAAATTCAACCTTAGTCGAGGCAGGTGCAACCCTTGCCATCTGGGTGAGATGGCAAATTAGGCCTGAGGTGCTTGCAAACACCTTTCATGGATGGAAAACAGCAACTTTCCCCTAAGGCTGTCTGCCTGGAAATTCAAGTGAATTCACTATCAGGCTTCAAGTTGGAATTTACAATATCATTTTTGGGCACTGATACTGCATATACAGAGTGACCTGTATATACAGAGTGACCTGTCCTGCACAATCAGGAAAATAGCATCCAACCCTGTTTAGAACACGTGTAGTATTTAAGCGCAGAGCAGGAATCGGTTTCCTACAGCTTAACTGTATTTCCCACAAGTATAGGGCCTAGCAAAAAGGACATTTTCAACATCTCAATCACACAGCAAAAGGGCCCATAACGAGAATTTCACACAGGAAGTGTGGCAAACTAGTTTCAGCTTCTGGCTCTGTTACAGATTTGATGTCTGACTTGCAATAGCCGCTGAATATATGCGCCTCAGTCATTTCAGCTGTAAAATTGGATTGAATATACTCACCCTCTCTGAGAGCGGCTGCTGGAAAGCATTGTGAAAAGCACTATTACAGTAGAATTCAAAAGTGCTATTTCTTACCTGATAATTTGTAATTGCAACATACACACAATTATGAGGGGAGGTGCTTCCATGTGCTGACAAATGCCGTTGGAATTAATGAATAGGGCACAGTTGTTATGCTGTTCCATACATCTAACGTGGGATCATAACAGTCTAACGTTTTGCATCTCTGAATGCCAAAGTAGCCTCCAACAACATACAATTTGTTTCCAGATGCCACTGCATGGCAGCTCATTCGCTTAGCTGTCACATCTCCCACCTTAGTCCACTGGTATGTCTCACTGTTGAATTTATAAGCAGAGCACGCAGAGAATTCAGTATCTCCACCCATAATAAAAATCTGGTTACCCAGAACAGCTGCAGCCGTGTAGCGCCAGGGCTGGGGGCAGGTGGCTGGTACTGTCCATCTGTTTTCACACTGATCGTAACATTGAACTTTGGGCAGCTTGTCATGGCTAACACTGGTACCCCCAAAAGCAAATAGCTTAAGCTTTGCACTGACTACAGCTGCATTGCTTACTCCCTCTCGGAGTGGGGCAACCATGGTCCATTTATTGGTCACAGGGTCATATTGTTCTACTTGCTTTAAGGATACTGATGGTGAAGCTGGAAGGCAACCAGTTGCCGCGGTGTGTCCTCCTACTACATACAAACAGTGCTTGAGTTCAGCAGAGCCATGCCCAAACCTAGCTACCAGCATGGGAGCAGCCTTTGACCACTCCTCGTGAAGAGTGTCATACACCCATACATCTTTGGAGACTCCATTTTCTGATCCCCGTCCTCCCGTGATATACACTTTGCAGCCTATGGCACAAGCGCTGAACTCTTTCCGTGGACTTGGGATGTCAGCCTTCGGAATGATCTCCTTTGCCTTTTGGTCCACCAGGTACAGCTTGTCACACATAAAGGTTTGGCCACCCAAAAGAAAGAGCGAATGGCCAGTTTTACGGGGTCTGGCACACAAACTAGTGACCACTCCATCATTCTGTAAGATCTTTAACTTGCATCTTATTGACTCTTCTACAATCTCTTTGCTTTTCCTTTGCTTGGTGATAAGTTCTTCCATTGCTACATTCTCCATAAGGTATATGGCTGGCAAGAGAGCCAGTCTGACCGTCTGCAATAGCTCAGGCAGATAACAGTGACGCTTACTCAGGTCATAGTTGACCCAGTTGATAGCTGACTCATACACCAGCCTTTCATCTTCAGTTTCTAATTCTTCACTGGAAAGGAGCTGCACTACCATGTCTTTTGGCAGCTGGAGGAAGTCTTCACTTTTACTGATGCTCTGGAAGTTGCTAAGGCACATCCTCCAAGAGAGTTCGTAAAGCTTGGTGCACTGGTGAGCATCTGACAGCAGCAGCATGCCAAGACAGTTTGTGGGATGAAGGTTTTTCTCTAGAAATTCTGCACAAGCATCCCGAATGTCCTGGAACTCTAGCATGTCGCCAGCCTCCAGCAGTGACTCCGCATTCTCCTCGTTGATGATAACCCTGGAGGAATATGCGTAGTCCAGAAGAAGCTCTAAGACTTCCGGGTGAATGGAATTATGGAAGTTGACTTCACTATCCTGGCTCTCTTTCAGTCCTCCACTGAACATTGCTTCAAAATAGCGGCTACAAGCAGCTAGAACAGCTCTGTGGCAGGGGAATGACCTGTTCCCAGCATGGAGAAGCACATCTGTAAAGAGACGCTGTTGACGCAGAAGGTTCAGGTGAGTAAGGACACTGTCGGCATAGGATGATTTGTGGAATAAATATATGTTTATGGAGCCAGTACTGGCCCTAGATTTGCGATTCTCATGCATGCTGACTGACATTTTCTTCCACACCTATAAACAAAGAAAAATGTAGTAAGATTAATGAGACAGCTACACTTTTTGTTATGTAAAAGTAATAATGAACATAGCTGTTTTCCACTGGAAGAAGAAGAAGAAGAGGAAAAAAAAAACAAACAACCCCCCCCCACAAAGCCTTAAGTTAAAGATGAGTGGACAAAGAATTGCCTCTACCTTTGGCATGTGTTTATTTTTATGTAAGATGACTCTCCTAAGTGACATACTCTAAATTTGTTGCCCAAGAGCAGGTTTATCTTGGGAAACCTGATTTCCAACTTTCATAACAGTATAGTAAGCAAGTAAGTTGGAGGGGAAAGGAAAAGAACCAGAAATGATTTTCTCACCCTTCCCCAATCTAGTCCAGCTGATTCATTACATATGTACACATGCATATGCTTGAAACATTCTCCTGTACTGAATCATAGCAGGAAGAGCTACCAGAATACCTAAGGAATGTCAAAAGCTGCATGGGGAACAAAAACCTACTAATCCCATTAGGAATCTTCTCTTTGGTATAATGATTCCATATGCAACATCAGAGAAAGAAAAAGGGAATCTTAAAATGAAAGCCTAGCAAGCATCATAATTTTAGTTGCCAAACTTTTAAAAAAATACTATGGCTAAATTGTAGAGATTATATCTTGATCTTTGCCAGCAGCTGCCTGCTATAGAGTGATACAGAACATACACAGAGTCAGCAGGAAGATGTGTTTTGAGTATCAGCTGAAGTCACCAAAGCATTACTATTCTGAAGCCACCTTAGGAGTCAGGACTCAGAGTACAAGCCACGAGCAGCTACTGGTTACTTTGGGGGTCTGGAGAGGTAAAACACAAGACATCCCACACTGCTACCCTACTCCTCTCAAACACAATGCTGCTCAGCCCCTGTTTGGAGGTGAATGTTACCATTTTCTGCCATGATAGGCAGGTCTATGTACCATTACAAGAGCAAGTTTTCAGTGATAATTAAGAGTTAAGCCAAGACAGCATGGAACACTGGGAAAGGGAGGAATACTGGCAACCACATAAAGCTAATGGCCAAAAAGCCACAGTGCAAGTAAGAGGAGACGAAGCATACAGAGCTAGTGCAACCTATGGCTGTGACCGCTGCTTTAATAATCTCACTTATCTTTTCCCAGACTGCAGAGGAAACTTGGAGAAAGGAAAGAACCGAGCTTTCCTAATTACAATGATATTCTCTTGCCCAGAGTCCCTTCTATGGTACCTTCAAATAAGGAACATGGTAAGAGTCTACTTGGGAAGCTCCCAATTCTCAAACTCAGCGCATGTCCTGGGGCCATTCGTGGTGGTTTTTAATGCGGATATATTTCCCTCTCTCACAGACTCAAACATATTCATATTTTTGAGCATATTTAAGCAATATAGTACTGTCCAAATCTTCCCACATTTCACACCATTCATAAGAAAACAGTATCACCTGACCTCAAACAAGATGACCCAAGAGCATAAAGAGCCTCAAAAAAGTGCATCATTATTAATTTTTTTTAAATAAATAAATTTACTTTCCTAGATTCACATGACCAGAATCCATAACAAAAATCAAAAATCTATACAGATTAGTTTGAACAATGGACTCCATTTCAGAATATCCTGTGTATATATGGAATATACACATACTCCTCCAACAACTGCAGTTTGACTGCAGCATAGCCAGTACCATCCTCCTGGCTAGCTGTGATAATGTACAGAATAACTGGCTTGTTGCATGTAACAGCAAGTCTGTGATATACCTTTCACTTGAGTCATGGGGGGGGACCGCACCACACACTCTACCACCTTGCCACAAAACTACTATAACCCATCTCCTCTACTGTGGAAAATGGTGTGTCTTACTGAGACTGAAAGGAAGGAGCAACACAGTTCAGAATACTGTGCTCAATCCAAAGTTTTCTGAAACAGAGAGGAAACCTTCCCATCAAGGCCACAAGGCAGCATATCTGGCTCACTCCACTATGCCACAGTCTGGAAAGCTATTTTAAACAATGCTCTCTAGACCAACCTATTAAATGCACTAACACTAATCACAGAAGAACTTAAGGAGGCTGGAATGTCTTCATAACACAAGTTACATGGAAAATACAGTTGCATTAAAGGCAATTTCATTAACTGTTAAATAGTAAAGGTTCAGATGGCATTCAAGGATCCCAAACACTAATCTCAGACTAAAATTACCCACTTAATCTATAGCCAGAAAGATTATACTGACCATAAACTCTCAGGTTCAGACCTGCTGGAACTAAAAGATTACAGAAAGGGTCACGACTTCAGATATTAGTACATGAACAGTTTGGGGGCACAGATGGGAAGATGAACCCTTCACTGGCAAAGCATCTCCCCACAGGTTTTTAAAACTTCTCCAGGCATTTTATCATTTTAAATGCTATTACAACACAATACACAGCATTCACTGGATCTCCACAGACTGGCTTTCCTCAGGCTGAGGACCTAATTCTGCAGGATTCCAACTGCATTGCCAGGAGATGGGTGGGCGCTATGCACCTATTGACTAGAGGCAATGAAATCACCAGGATCTGAAGATGCTCATTGCCCCCCACCCTCCATCCCAGTTAGGTGAAAGTGTAGACACCCCAATCTAGTCATGTCAGGGTCTCTATGGAAACACAGTTCCTCTCCTTACACCCACATCTTGCAGGAATTCAGAGCACACTGAGAACTTTCTTTTTTATGACGCACACAGGGTTCTGAAATAGGGCAGGAGAGTTCATGTCAAAGACTGCAAACACAGGAGTTCAAATCTTTTGTGGGGCTGTGTACTCCTGTAAGCACCCCTCGCAAAGCATCTTTCTGAATGAAGCCATAATCACAACAAAATAGAAGCAAACTTAAACAAACACCACCACACCACACACCACCCTGCAATAACGCATATACTGGAGGCTAGTGAGCTACAGAACACATGCAGAGGGGAGGGAACAGATCACTGCATGTGGCCCAAGCCCACCCATAGCCATAGTAGCAAACACCGCTGTACAAATTGGTAAGATCCACTCTGGAGCAGCTACTGAATAAAGCACTCAGGTTCACCTCACTTACATAGAGGACTTGGCCTTTCAGGGAGCAATGCCATTTCTTATGAACTGCTTGCAGATTTCATATATGCTGGTCTTGAACTGTTCCAAGAACAGTGTCTGTATCATCACAATGTCCTCTGTTGAGAAGAATTCAAGGCATGCCAATTCACATTTAAGATAAGCTAACGTATTTCCCCAAACAGAACAAAGATACATATCTGTACATATCTTCTTCCTCTCCACTGTGGTTGTTAAGATGACTTCACACATGGAATAGTTAAACACCCTTAAAAGCAATTATTATAATTTACTAACAAGCAGTGTTTCTGTGAACATGCCCTTTTGCAGTTTCTGTCAATTAGCTCAGTCCAGAATCATACAAGAATATTAAAATGCATGAATGACATCTCTGATTTCTCTGTTTGGTGTTGGAAATTATGCAAGCCTCAAATACTTCAGTGGATGTAATTTACACAGTCAGTGAGCAAATGTTCACCTTGAATAAAATGAGTCAACTCCCTTCAGGCAATTTTTCCTTAGAAATAATAATATTTGTATGTAAAAGATAAGAAGCGGTCAGTAAATTACAGATACAGATTTTATCTAGGAACAGAGGTTGAACCAAGACTTTGATTTATAATTA
This sequence comes from Apteryx mantelli, assembly GCF_036417845.1. Taxonomy (NCBI): domain Eukaryota; kingdom Metazoa; phylum Chordata; class Aves; order Apterygiformes; family Apterygidae; genus Apteryx; species Apteryx mantelli. The sequence goes on from NC_090020.1 coordinate 59,697,523, forward strand.
TACTTCAACAAGCTACTTGTCACAGCAGCCCAGTAGTAAACACTACTTAAGACTAAACAACAGCCTCCCTGCCCTACTTCCTAACAGCTTTGCAGCATGCAGGTCTCAGCCTAAATCAAACGAAAAATTAAGTATTTTCAAATTACCAGCCCATCCATGATATAGGTTCATTTTAATAGGACTTTGTAATTACATGGGGGCTTGGGTTTTTTTTTTTCTTCTCTTCTCTCATTTATAATCAGTGAAACTGCTGAAGGAAAGGAAATCTGCTTGCTAAATATTCCACCTATTTATCTGACACGGCTTTCCGTTGCTAAATCTGCAGCAATACTGTCATTTTTGCAGAGCCAAACCCGGATCCTACCTACACTCCTCCAGCAGCACAGCGTCAGTGGCTTCCTGGGACCTGCTGCGAGATGGAAAGCAAAGCAGGCTGTTCCTGCATTACTGCTCACCACACGCAGACAAAGAAACCCAACTCTAAATTCCCTCTAGTTCAGTACATCATAACACCCAAACAGTTCCCAGCATCTTGAAAACAAACTTCCTGGTTTTCTTCCCAACCTGGCGAAGACACAGTATGATGAATTAAAACACATTTGCTTTTCCGTGTAGAGCAATAACCACGTGCAAAACTTTCTGCAGCAGAGCAGGGAGGGCAGCGGCGCAGGCAGCTCCGGGAGCAGCGAGGCGCTCGGTCATTTCCATGCCCTGCCTCGGCCCCGCTGCAGGATCCCCGCGCTCCCGCCGAGGAAGCCGGAGGCCACCGGCGAGGCTAGCCGGCACTCCCGCGGACAGCCGCGCACCGGAGACACTGAGCAGCCAGTGCAGCTGACTGCCGCCGGCCGCCTGGGTGCCCGCTGCGAGCAGCGGCGACCATGGTCCCCGGCGAGAGCGAGCGCCGTTCCGCGGGGGACGGGCTCCGGCCGTGCCGGGGAGCGGCGGGCAGCGCGGCTCCAGCTGGAGGAGCCCTGCAGCGGCCGCCCGCGGCGCCCCACCGGCGCGGCCGCAGCGCCGGCGCAGCGAGCGCAAGCAACGCCGGCCGCGAGCACGCGGCAGCGCGGCCCCCCGGCGCGGCGCGGCGCGGCCCAGCCGGGGAGCGGGGCCTCCCCGCCGGGCTCCGCGCCGCCCGCCCGCCTCCCCGCCGCGCCCGGCACTGCAACAGGTCGCCGGGCCCCGACTTACAGCTGCGGCTCCCGGCTGAGCGCGGACGTCCCTGTGCCTCCGCGGGCGGCGCAGCGCCGCGCATGGGAGGGCAGCGCGGCTGCCGGCTCGGCGCGGCCGCCCCGCAGAGCCGCCCGGGCAGGCTGCGCTGCGCTGCGCTGCGCTGCGCTGCCGGGAGCCGCGCGGCGCCGGGCGGAGGTGGTGCCGCTGGCGGGAGGCGGGCCGCGCCGGGGAAGGGAAGGGAAGGGAAGGGAAGGGGAAGGAAGGGGACGGCTGCTGCCGGGACCGCCTGGCCGCCGCTCTGCCCTGCCGCGGCGCGGGGAAGGGGTATATGGGCTGGGGGCGGGCGGAGAGTTTATGCAAAGCGGCCGAGTGACACACGGGGGAGGGACGGGGAGGAAGCGAGCGGGCGGGCGCGCTGCGCTGCGCTGCGGGGAGCGCTGTTACATGAGGTACATCGCGGCCGCGGGAGGAAAGGTGCAAAGGTGCCTCTGCGCCGCCCCGCCGCCGCCCCGGCGCGGGCTGCAGAAAGCCCTCTCCCACCCCACCGCGGCGCGGCCCGGGCCAAGGCGGCGCGGTCGCCCCGCGGGGCGCTGCGCACTAGCGCACCCGGGCAGCATCCCGCACGGAGCCCCGCAGCGTCAGCCGAGCCGAGCCGAGCCGTGCTGCGCGCTCCTCCGCTGTACCCCCGGCTGCAAGGCGAGCGCTGCCGCCGGCTCGCAGCCGCCCGAGGGGCCTTCGCGGACGCGCACTGTGCGGGGCGAGGCGCTTGTTGCGCGGGTGAGCGGGCTGCAAGCGCCCGGGGCGCTGGAAGTGAGCGCGGGAGCGGAGGGGTGCGCTCCGCTGTGCGGCCACTGAAATAACTGCAACGGGGGGGGGGGCGGTTTTTAACCTCGTGCAAACCGCTCCGCGGGGTGCGCGGCGCTCCGCGCGGCGTGCCGCAGCGCCGGGGGCTGCCGGGGCCGGGAGGCTGCTCTGCCGCTGGCGAGCCCCCTCCGCAGCCCCCCGCCGGGCCCCGCTCCCCGCCGCGCAGCTCCACTGCGCTCCCGTGAGGCCTTCGCGGAGTTACCACTTCAGAGCTGCGCACTGGAGTACTGCAGCGGCACAAAGTTAGGCCTGGCTTTAATTATTTCCCAATTAACAAAGTATGAGAAAAACACACTTATGCAAAAGGCTGATTTCAAAAATAAACATCTTCTAGACATAACAGCAGTGTTTACATAATGGTATTGTGCAGCTCTCTACAAGAAAAATACAGGATACCACACTACACATCGTGCATATTGTTAATTTTTAAAGCAATGCTCTCGGTCTAAAAAAGCTTCAAGGAAGATAAGAACACTTATTTTACTTCCACCGACAGGAAACTCATATCTGCATATGAGAGTTTGGAGAATTCATTCATTCCTCATAATGAAATATCACCTAAATTTCTCCTGATAGAGAAAGCCCTGTAAGCACTTTGCTAAAATGCAGAGGGTTGCTTGTATTGCTGTTGCTGGACTCCAGAGACTGCAGACAAGCACACACTCAATGTATAGCAGGACACATCTGAAATTCCAGAGAGCCTGAGGGCATATGTAAGCATGGAGAGCATGGTTAAACAGGGAGCAGATGAAAGAGTAATTTGTTACATAGATTATTTCTTTTTACAATATTGTTTGATTATGACATTAAGTATTGCAGATTCCAGGGTCTGAAGACGTTGCACATCTGTATGTAATAAAGTATATTTCAAAGCTGTTTAGGTGTGAGAAGCTCTTGGAAATTGTAAACAGCCTTACGCAAAGGGTATTCACAGACACCATGGGTCTAATCCAGTACTCACTTGCGTCAAGTAGCTCTAGTGAATTCTGGATTAGACTTCCGTGTTTGACCTCTGTTGCACATAGGATTATCCATGTTATGACTCTGGGTTTTTCATCATAATATTTCCCATAAAATCCTTCCATCCTGTCCTCTCCCACTTTTCCCAACAAAACCTGCAGATTCCACCCAAGCCCTCCCCCCTTAGAGCTCATTCCACTGTCATGAATTCTCCATAATCCAGTGTCAGAAAATCAGATTTTATAATCCTATGAGACTGACTAGAAACACAGGGACCCATCACTTCCTACAGTGTCAGATTTGTTCCCCTCCCTTCAAACAGGCAGAATAATCACCATGACTGAAAAACAGAGCTGGCAGAATAATGTTACCTAACCCATCGCTCAGAGACATCTCAACTGTAAGACTGATTTTGCTCACAACCGTGAGGAATGGTCAGTGAAAAGTGAGGTCTGAAGAGAGGACAACATACAAGGCTTGTATTACAAGGCTGCCCACAGCACACGCAGATTTGGGCACCATTCTGCTTGAATAGAACAAGCTAATAATCCTGTAAGAGTGACCAGATGAAGTATTGATCTTCCTTGTCCTCCATAAAATAAGGGACCTGTTGAAGTTAATCAGGGCAGAATGACTGGATGAAGCCGCACGTCGTTTGTTGGGGCGACAACTACACAGCCAGCCAGGCCCTTCTGCATGCATGCAACTCTGTGCATATGCACTATGTAAGACAGCGCTGCAGCTGGGAGGAGAGAGAGAAGGAGAACAAAATGTAACCCCATAGTCCTCTCGCTATAAATCCACACCTGAGAATGCTTACAAAACACAACAGCAGTTCTCTGAAATGATGAACTCTGAGGTGGTGCACTCACACAAGCTCCTATTCATGCTCACGTGACCAAGAGCGTCAATAGTGCCTCTGCTTCTTTCTGCACAGGGGTTAAAACTAGGTACATCTGGTGGTAAGTACAACTTAAAACAGATTTAAAGTAACAATGTTTGCCTGGCTAGCACAGAAGAGACACTTAATGAATTAACTGCATTATAACCTGGTCCAAAGTGAATCTTTGGCCTTGTTTATGCTGGTCTAAGAACTAAGTCAGGTCACATTTAAACACAGTTCCAGTTAAGCCAGTTTTGTAGATGGGCCAATCTGTTTTTTGACACTGCTGGAAACAAAGTTGGCCTAGCCTATCCCAGGACATAGTTTAACATGCCCACTGAACTAGTTTAAACATGTTTCTCCTACCATTTGTATACCAGGATAGATGGGATCTTTGAAGTGTTGCTAAATATCATGATTTTATCACAAATCACAAGATAATTGGCACTATTCTCAAAGGCCCAGTTTCTAGAGTCATGTGAAATTGATTTCTCTTAGAGTTTTTTTTTCTTTTAATAAAGAAATGACTTGCAGAATGACTATATGGAATGGAAGTGTGGCCTTAAAAAAAGAAGACATATAAAACCCAAAATATTTTCTGTTTTAATATCAGGAAGTTTTAAGTGACACATTTGACTCTGAAACAATTGGGGTAGCAATAACTTCTTTGTTCAACTCAAATCCAGCTTGCTATGCATAGAAGCACTGCTGTTTTAACTAAATTAGTTTCACCTCACAATTTATTTAAATTGTTTTGGCTTCTGTGTTGAGACAAGTTCTTGGATCTTTGAGTGTATAGCAAACTTTATAATACGGCTTTATCGACACTTAAAGGTTGTGCAGGCATACCTATGTAGCTAATACATCTTCCAAACTACCCTAGCCACACCAGCAAGAGTTCTAATACAGACAGAACTGTACCAGCAGAATAATCCATTTACCAGTGTAGGCTATTTCACTCAGGAAACTGAAATACATTTTTTGTTTTGTTTTGTCAGTATCAGCTGCATCTACACTAGCAGGGTTTGCCAGTACAGCTATCCTGGCAACCCTTTTAAATGCAAACAAGCCATATGTGCCCGCAGCACAGGCTGAGATCTCATTTTTAATGCTATTAAACAGCTGTGTCTTGGGCTTTTGCCTTGTTAGACTCTTTTAACCACATTATTTTGTTCAACTGCTAAATAAACAGCGTGGGGTTAAATGTATTCGTGTAATTTATCTTCATTCCTTCCTAATTTACACTTCGAATGAATTAATTAGAATGATCTAATTAACACTATACAATAGCAGTACCAGTGCCAGAGATCTCTCAGGGGATGAGGCCAGGAACACCCCTCAGTGACCCACACCTGCTTTTCTTATCATTTGCCTTTGATGGGCTTCTCCAGCCTGCCCTGGAAATAGAGGTTTGGTTTGGTACAGCACAATGTGATACAATGCTTGTTTAGCGCCAGAGAGATATCTAAGTGTTTGACAGGAGGTCAACATACAATCCTTAGCAACAATTGTACCACTTTGCCCATGGAGTGGGGGGAGAAAAACTCCTCTTTGCCTTATTCTCCTTTTCTATATATGTTTATTTTTCTAAAGGATTATATTCAGTCAGACTGGCCCTTAGATGTCATTCCTGCATGGCTTTGCACCTCAGACCAAAACCAGAAAATCTGCTGCTAAAAACTGGCACTAAGGACTAAGGGGCTAATTTTGCTGTCTATGACATGTAAATACTCCTCCCTGGAACATTTACATTGCATCAGTGTGACAAATGGTTGTGACATACGATTCCCTTGTCACTTATAAAGTGTATCAGCACTAGCCCATCTGAAGTCAGTGAGTTATGCCATGTAACATGTAAGATAGAGGAAAAAACAGGCCTTGGTTTCTATATAAGGCTGAATATGTTTTGTACAAAAGATTTTAAAATGGGTCAATTTGCCTTTAGAATAATGTTATGGATGTGAATAATGTTTGGAGTGAGAAAGATTTTCACCCAAAGTTTCTTAATCCTTAGGGGAAACCCTTGGGAAAATCTTACTATCGCATCTAGTCCAGAATTCACAGTTTTGCACTATTCCAGTAGTATCTGCTTATACAAAAGAGCAGTACTAAGAGAAAATTTATCTGCCTCAGACTATGCAGAAAATACCTCCACTTTGCTTTGTATATAATTTTCCCCATCAATCTTATCATTTTCCAGCTCCTCTTGTTTTCTAGTTATCCCCCCAAAGTCTCTGCTACTGGACTTTTTTTTTTACTTTTTGCATACTCTGTATTGCCTGGACCCTCTCCTAGCAAGAAACGTCACTCCTGATCAACCGAGACAACAGTGACAATGAACCATTTTTGACTCAGTGTGATTAACCAATCATTACTGGTATGCAAGCTACTTCCCAGAGTTAGGTGGCCCAGCAGAGGACTGAGAGCTACCACTGTAAAGAGTGGTTGATGCTGCTTTTGCCATCACTTACAGGGACACTCAGCAAAAGAGTCTCAGCATCTTTCACGTTAGTTCACAAGAGACTTCAGTTCCCCGTGCATATCTTTTCTGGCTACTCCCTTCTCTGAACAGTGACCCACAGAAGGGCAGCTACTTGCTTCCTTCTGGGTGGATACTCCAGTCCTTGCAGCAGCTTCTCTTTGCCTTCTTTCTTCCTAAGTAGCAGTGGCCCCCAGTGGTGACAGCTGAGCTGGCTTCTTATTTCAAGTTATTCCACTCTGCACTGAAAAGCCTCCATGTTGTAGCAGAAACTTGACCTAGGGACTTGTGAGCTCCTCACATCTTCCAGGTTCTGCAGGTACCATGGGCCAGTTCTCTGTGACCCCTTCCAGCCCTTACAGACCTAAGTTCGGAACCCACCAACATTGATTAACCTCCAAGAATGGGGCTGTACCTTATATTATTAATTAAAATGTGTCATCTTAAAGAAGGAACTAGATAATTCAAATAGAGAATAGTGTGTCATCCAGGGAGAACCCTAAATGATGGAGATTTTTTGCTTATCTCTACATTTTATGATGTTAGTACTGAAATCAGAAAGACAAAAAATATTTATGCAAACAACTAGCTTTGGCTTTGTAAAGAGAGTACACATCTAAGTAGCTATTCCTGCATTCATAAATGGCAGTACACTTTTAAGTACAAGAATGCACTTTTGACATGAAATGGGAATACATACTTTTTTTGGTGGTGCAACTTTGAGTCACTCCAGTCTGAAAACACATACACGTATCTGTCTCAAAAAAAAATTACATTTTAGCTTGGGGACTTGTTACACAGTTCCCATTATTTCCATGTTATTTTCCCCTTAAGTCAGAAGGGAACTAGCTCTTCACCTATTTAGGCATGGTGAAGAGTCAAGCCTTAAATGGACAGGTACCACAAAAAAGAGGGCAAAGCATAGGAGCTGAAATGCCCTGACCATGTCACATGCTTAGGAGAAAGCTTCAGATTTGCTCAGGTGCATAAGAGCAAGCTTAAGAGAGAGAAAAAAAACTTTAGCTCTTTCTGTTTTTCAGTATCTGGAGGACATTCAGCTAATCTGTCCCTACGGATATTCAGGTACAGATCTGTCAGGACCCTGGGTGTAAGCCCAGGTTGCTCACCTGCACAAAAATCTTTCTCACTGCTACAATCATCCACTGTAGACAAATTAAAGACAGGGACAACATGTTTCTTGCAGTCTCAATTTCCATTATCATTCACACACATCTTAGAGATTCAAAACTCAGAGATTCACTGCCTGTGAGGTCATGGGAAGTGGTCCACAGAACCAAAGTAAACTGTAAATTTTATATCGTTTCCAATTTAAAAAGTTTGATGAAGAGAGCAAGAGGAAGCTTAACATGCTTTGTTGGGGACCACTGCTTTAGGGAGGCAGATTTTTATGGGTTTAGGACAGATCCAGACAAGTAGTTTAAAGCAAGCTTGTTTGTGTAAGTATGGCTTTATTAATTTTCCTGCTGAACAATTCACCACAAACATCTGAAACAGCCTTATTATTAGTTTTGAGGCCACATTAATTCTGGATGTTCTTAAATAGCATTTTTACAGATACTTAAGAACACTTAAGAAAGGAACACTTTTGAAGGCTCTTGGCAGAACATGAGAAGGTTAAAATAGTCTCAGTTACCTAGTCTTATTGTATGAAGCTTGATGATTGCAAGGACTAAGTAATCTGATTCCATACATTTTAACAGAATGAAATGTGTCCTATGGAGTTGGTATTTCTGTGGTTTAGATCTAACTTTTGAACATGTTGCCTACAGCAGGGGTTGTTTCTCAGGCATTCTTATATACACAAGTAGCCTCAGTATCCTCATCAGCCCATGTCTGTTTAATGAGAAAGACTTAAAAGAACACATTTACTTGTTTTAAAAGACTTGTTTACGTACTCTCTCAAAGCATTTATTTGAGACTTTATTGTTCTTGTGCATAAAGGAAACCAGTGAATTGGATCCTGCCACAGAGCCTGTATATTATACAAACATTTATAGGTTCTTTGTGAGGTTTAATCCTTCACAGTACCAGTTGGATTTTTTTTTTTTTTGAGCAGGCCTTTGTAGAAGATGAATTCACTCTTGATGCATGCTGGTGCACTTAGATTTGCAGCAAAACATTTTTTAAAAAGGAAAACCAGTTTATGAATGAAGAAATTTAACATTATAATAGTCAAACTTTACAAGTTTCATGTTCAACAGTAAGGGGAAAACAGATTGCTTAGATTAATTTCATTTCAAAAAAGCATATTACTTCTCTGCTCTAAAGATTAATTTGAATGATTTCCATCTGAACATGAGGAAATACTTCTTCACTGCGAGGGTGACAGAGCACTGGAAGAGGTTGCCCAGAGAGGTTGTGGAGTCTCCTTCTCTGGAGATATTCAAAACCCACCTGGACACGATCCTGTGCAACGTGCTCTAGGTGATCCTGCTTGAGCAGGGGGGTTGGACTAGATGATCTCCAGAGGTCCCTTCCAACCTCAACCATTCTGTGATTCTGTGATTTAGTTAAGCTCAAGTTAAATCCAAGGACTTAAACTTGGAAGAATGTGCAGTGCAGGCAAGGCTTCAAAACTTTAATATAATCAATGTGGCATTTAGTCTGGTTATTGATTTGCATCTTCAAAGCTCTGCTTTATTCTAGGCTAATGGAGTTTAATTAGAGATCTGATTGCTGTTGAAAGTAGCAAAAATTAAACTGTTGATGCTTTATTTGAGCTAAATATTTTCTGGCAATTTTCCCAGCCTCCAGGACATGTCTGAACATGTTTTCACTTCCTACCTGGAGAAGGAGCCATTTGGCATGTAGTATGTATATGTATATTTTGGCTTAAAGAAAAGACAGTAGTTTGAAAATAAAGAGGACAGCTTCTGTCTTTTATAATATGTCATGTGTTAAGATGTAAAAGAGGTAATACATTAAATTAGGAAGAATTTGAAGTGCATAGCTGGAAGATAGCTAACTGATCACTTGGGCTTTCTTAAAGAAATGTATGTACTGTTTTTCCTAACAGGCAATTTCCTTTTCAGATTCTGCTTTCATCTGTATGTAAACTTCAAATTTTGCTCAAATAGGATAACAAAGCTTGGTGACTCACCACATCCAAATAATTGATTGGAAGAAACACTGGATTTTCCTTAAAGGAATAATGCAAACTCAGTTGTGGAAGCAACCTTATCTTACGATGGCTAAATGATTAGAAGATGTTCACTGGTACATTCTCTAGACGTCTTTGAAATTCATTGCTAATAGCAATAAACTTTATAAATCTCAAGTATTCTGGATAGAAAAAGCATAGTGAAGAGTTTTTCATATCACAGTAAACAGATGGGGGCAGGGGAAAGCAACTTTAAGATAGCATGGTCAGACCAAAAGAAAAAAAATAAAACACACGCAGAATTCAAATTCTTCTTTGCTACTGGTTAACACTGGTGCATCAGTTTCTATACAGTTCTTATAAAACCAATAAAGACAATCTGAAAAACAAGATTTTACATCGCTTCTCTGAGCAGGTCTAGTGAAGATGTGTTTCTGCAAGAGAGCTCTGTTGTCTGAGACTGAAACAGTTTTAAATTTTGCTAGAGTTCCTACTTCATGTTTCCTACCATATGACATCAATGTGTGAAGTTCTAAAACATGCATTAAGATTTAGCTTTTTCATGCTAATACGTCTCACATAGAATTGAAAATACATTTAAAACACAGTCCTTAAGTCTGGGTTGAGTTTTGCAGCAATCGTCCCCTGCTCTTCTCCCTGTCCCTTGCAGTAAGGTGGCAGATGCTTGCCTCAAGTTAGTGCTTCTGCATGCTGGGGGGGACGCGAACACCCTCTCATGGCTCTAGCTGGGAAACAAACACATGGCACCAGGCAAGGGAAAGCACTGCCCAAAGCTTGTGAGACATGATCATAAACCTCACTGTTAAGGCAATCACTCACCATGAACAAACATCAGACATCTCAAAAGGGTGAATCTTGGCCCTGTTGAAGACAGTAGGCAGAAGACTGGAGACATAATTTTGCCTCACATTTATTATGGAACTATGCAATCAGGCATGCTTAGTGAACTAGGCATGCATTTATATTACCAAAGTTCACAGATGTAAAACTAACTCCACTCCTTCCCTCTTTAGATGCATCCCTCCTCATTCTGTTATAATTACTTATGACACAATTATTGATTCTTTATAAATAACTGCATTCTTAAGGGACTCATGACAATGGTGCTCTTCTCATTTCTTATTTTCCGCATATATTTATCTGTCTTTGCACATTCCTGTCTGCTTCCATCTTGGGATGATGCATTCAGACCTTGTCCAAACTATTAATAACATGTATTTCTCTCAGCTGCCCTCCTAGCTTAGCAGTATTTGTCCAAAAAGGTAAAAGGAGCTGCAGAGAGGGGAGTGTGCCAATTGCATAGCCAAAATATACTCAGTCACACCCTGGTAGTGGACTGACTTTTGGAAGGATTGCACAGATTCCACCCCAATAGGTTTTGGTACCACACCCCCGATCTGATCCACTCACTACAGCTCCACTTACTTCACTAGAACCCACAACCATGGAAAGATAGGTGTGACCTGTTAATGCCTGCAGGCATAGTTGTCCACTCTACCTTAATCGGAATAAACAGATTAACTCAAAGTTTTGGAAGTACGTTTTCTAGACATTATTCATTTAAAACTAAATCCCAGCTCCTGTGAAGTCAACGGGAGTTTTGCCAGTGAATGTCGATGCCTCTGCTATTTTATTCCTTGGCCTCCTAAGCAGGAACTGCCAATCATGCTGTATTACACAGTAATTTTATTAGGTATCCAATCATGCTTTCAGCAAAGTAGAGACAAGTTATCCGTTGCCTTTGCCGGCAACAGAATCAGGCACCTTCAGCAAACCACCAAATTCTTTACATGTTTCTTTTGTTGGAGACAATTCAAAGCAACTTGACTTCAAACCATGACTTCTGAACTGATATACTAAAACATTATGCCATCAAATATATGTAGCATCAAGCTCCTGTTTGCAAGCCTATTTTCAGACATTTTTTCCCTGTTTCAGGAGCTAAGTCTTCTCCCATTTCCTTCTGAATAGTAAAGCTTGTAAACCAGACTTCCATAGACTCCATGTTATATTATTCTGTACAACTAATATGAAGTGTCAAGAAAACAAAGGATAATAAAAAAATCCAGACCTCATTTTTCATAGGAAAATCAACTTGGGCTTTATAAAAACGTGTAAATATCACTTCAGACTCATTGCCTGGAGGTATGTATTTTCAACTGTGTCTTTTTGTCCGATTATTAAAAAAATTAATAAATCTGCATACAGCAAAACATATGACTACTCATATTAGGCAATCTCTTGAAAATACTGGCACCTTGGCAGAGCAGCTCTTAGCAGAGCTGAAAGCAATGGATGGTATGGCTTTAAACTAACTTTCTTCATCCCGTTATATCCCTTTCTCCAGTTCCAGCTACAGTCAAGGCAAAAAGCCACCATGGAGCTTCTTTCCACAGTGTTTACATTCAAAAGTCCTTAGGAAGGGAAAGCTGAAAAATGGCAGTACATGCGTGCTACTTCAGGAACATGAAAGGTGGCCAGCACAGGTCTCCTCCATTCAGAGCGTTGCTTTCAAGCTATTTTGTACTAGCAGAACAGATAGAGATACAGCAGTTCTCAGCATTATGTCCAATTTGTCTGCATATTCCCGGTTTACACAACTGTGAATTGACGTAAAGGAAGCTGGCTTTGTAAGCACTCTTCAGCAGACCAAACATAGTGTTGAAAATGAATAATAACAGGCGTTATAGATGAATAGAGCCTATTTCTGACACTATTTATTCATAGCAGTGATATGAAGTACATTTACACAAAGCATCCCAGGTAATATGAGTAACTAATGACCAGAAAAAGCAGGAGTTATTAAATAACATGACCTGACCACTTCTGCTGACAAATTAAACTGCAAATACAATACACAGGCTTTAGAGGTCACTAAACAAAAGCGATTACCAACTGCCAAAACAGAAAGCAACATCTGTTGGGGTCTATACAAAGAAAATCTTACTGTTCAACTGCAATCAAAACTATTCCATAGCTCTTAAAATCCACAGTTCACTTTAAATGTATTGTATTTTATTTGAAACCTGATATTTTGTAAGGTTTTCTTTATCACTTAAAAAAAGCTTTTCTCCAAAATATTTCACAATAAATCTTGATATTCTTTTCAACAGGTCTTACTCTGTATACTGATCAATACTGTTTACAAACACCTTTTAGTTCTACTGCGGTAGCTCTCTGAATCATGATTCAGTGCTTACTTAAATCTATTTCTGAGCCTCTCCATAGTCAAAACTTTCAGATCATAACTCTCAGACTCCACATTATACTTGTAAATGAAACTAACATAATAAATGAAACACTGACAATAAATATCAGGGTTTTTTTCCGGAGAGGGGCAGAGTATTAAGAACCACACTGATTAAGCATTAAAGGATCATTTTTTCATTTTATGAACACACAGAAAATTCAAATTTTTGGAAGTTAAAGTCTTTCTTATATACACTGCATTTTTAATAAGCTCCATAAATTCTACAGAATATACTCTGTACTTTACCATTAACTGATTAAGCTCACTTTGAGAGCTGAGATTCCTCATCTGAACAAAGCTTCTCCAATTTCTTCTTTGTTGTGTCAGAATCATAGGATATAGGCTGGAAGGGGTTTCTGGAAGCCTCTAGTTCAACCTTTTGCTCAAAGTAGGGCTAGCTTTGAAGTTCAATCAGGTTGCTCAGGGCCTTCTTCAGGCAAATTTTGAAAATCTCCAAGAATGGAGAATAATCACTTCTCTCAATCCACTGATAACACTCTTGCTAATACAGCCTAGAATGCGGTTGGCCCTCATCACTGCAAGGGCACATTGCTGACTCAGGTTCCATTTGCTGTCCCCTGGCAACCCCGGCACCAGCCCAGTTCAGCAGACGGTCCACATTTTCTCTGGTCTTTCTTTTGCTGCCAACATATCTGTGGAAGCCCTTCTCCTTGCCCTTCACATGCCTCACCTGCTTCAACACCAGCTAAACTTTGATCTTGCTTCTTCCATCCCTGCATGCCCAGGTCATGCTTCTATAATATTCCTCCTTTATAGTGAGCCACTACCCATACGCTTCCTTTTTGTGTTTGAGCTCAGCCAGATGGCCCCTGTTCAGCCACACTGCTTTCCTGCTATGCCTGCTCTATGTCTTGCCCATTGGGATGACCTGACTGGCCAATAAAGATGCCAGGCACATGTAGGTTGAGTCCACTTGAAAACAGGGGGCCAACATTTCTTATTTGTCCCCACAGAAAATGGTCCAGGTTTGGGCTTTTAGAGCACTCCAGTATTTTGGCTTAGAATTAATTTTATTTTTCTCATGAACCGCTGGACCACTTTATGTTGTCCCACATATCTAGACTATACATTAAGACTGAGACTTACTAGTGCCTTACGCCACCTCTGTCAGGGCTATGGATTATGAGTAAGTCCATATGTGACTGTTCACTTATTACTACAGTCAAGGGGTTAACAGAGGTGCTACTTGAATCTCAGACTTGAACAACAGGCTTTTTTCTCTAAGCCACAGTTTCCTTTTGCCTTACTCAATGTTGTTACAGAAGGAACCACGTGTACCCACTCTGATCATTACAGCCTCAAAATCAGAACAGAAGGATGAACACAGATAACTGTTCAGGGAGACACAAATCCAAGGAGAGTTCTGAAAAGCAGAAGCCTGACGTTTAACCTGAATTCAGAGATGCCTGACTGGAGGGATGGATGGAGACTATAGATTAAAAAGTAATCTAAACACAGTATTCTGGGTCTCCTGAAGTCTAAGATTATAGGGATTTAGAAGAACTATAAAAGAAGGACCTGAATAGTCAAGACAGGAAATGATTCAAGTATGAATAAGAATTTCAGCAGAGCCAGAGCTGAAGCAAGGAAAAAGGCTGGCAGTGCTGAAGAGATTGTGAGAGACCAGTGACACACCAGGAAACTGTAGGAGAGGCAGGGGGGTGGGGAAATCAATTCAGTCTCAAGAATGTCTTCAAGATTTCTGGCCTTCACTACTGCAGAAGTTAATTAAGCAAATTATTGCATTAATTGGGACCTTCTTGCAAAGTTTAAGAAAGATTTCACGAAAAGCTGTCAAGCCAGCAACCCTGCAGGTTTTTCCTCCTCTTCAATAAAAGTTATTAAGAGAAAGCAGATGCACTGGAAGAACTGCAGTGGTATTCTGGTACTGACACCTGTCAAGCCTAGCCTCAGTGCACTTGCTTTGAAATAGCCTATAACATATATTTGGAAATACACAGGCAGAAGATGTGTTATTTGTTTATGGGGACATTGCAGAGTGAAAAACAACAGCTAAAGAAGCTACAAGAGAGACTTGACATTGAGAGCTCTTTTACAGCTAATGATCATGGAAGAGGACATGAAACAGAAGGATCACAGCAAATGCAGAAGTTGGTTGGAACATCCCACGTAGGCAAAGCCTAATGGGCTCAACAGAAATGGGAATGCTAAATGGAAAACAAAGTCACGGGTGCCTTTCCTACAAAAGCAGCGATCACTCAGGCCGAAAATAGTACAAAGCTTAGATGAAGAAAAGGTGCAAAGAGGCTTAACATGAGAATAGCTCAGTTACACATTTTTCAAGTCTGCTTGGGAAATAGCAATGACAAAAGCAAGGTGGACAGAGTTCAGTGGAATCCCTTCTCCACCCGTGTTAAATTCACCTTGCTTGAAAATGCCATGCAAGACTAGAAATGGAGACTGTGCAGGTGGCTTCTATGCCAAAGAGGTTTTCTTAATGAGAAAATGTGAAAGGCTAAAGAATAAACATAAAAGAATAATTATTTCATAGACCTGTAAATGTAACAGAACACAGTCCTAGAGAAGAAATAAACAACTCTTAGATCAAAGGATTCATAGATCACCTTCATTGGAGGAATAAGTAGAAATTTATTAGTTGACTTTTTCCTCTTTTTTTTTGAAGCCAGCTTACAATAAGTATACAGCTTAATGTCAACTTAAATTATACCTACAATTTTCTGACAGATTCATTTGCTTTTTCAGGTTTATGTCTTACGCACTGACAGTTTCTAATCAATAGGACACAATTACCTTTGAGAGTTATTAAAATATACCTTGCATTTAAATGCAATAAAAAGCATGACTGAACATGCCTCTGTTCCTCATAACACATAAATACCACATCTGGTCCATAAAAAAACATGCATTATACAGAGGTTGCATGAATGCCAGATACATATTATTACATGGAACTGTTTTATCCATCTAGTCTAATTTCCAGATGTTTTATTACTTGTAGACAAGAGTATTGTCAAAACTGCTGCTAGAAGTCCATTTATTTCAAGAGGGCAAGGGATAGGGATAGCAAGTTAAGCTACAGGAAACGTCTGTGATACAGTTAATGGTAAGTCATGTGACTGAATCATCAGTGCTATCATGTTGAAAGAGATGCACTTAAAAATTCAATTTCAGACTAAAATGTCATGAAACTGCATTTTAAATTTACACTTATTCTTCCAGCAGTAAATGACATATAATTGCAGGTAATATTTACAAAAAACAGATCAAGCAACTAATGGAAATGAAATGGAAACCATTAGTACAAAAGGTACTGGTAACTATAATCAGTTCCAAAAACTTACTGAGCAGCTGGCTAAAGATTCAGATATTGAAAACTAATCCCCTTCCCCTTTAACTCCTCTAATTTCAAATTGGGTTGTGCTTTTTTTCCGCCCTCAATCTTTTCTCTGCAAGGAATAGAAATGTGTTTTCAAACATTATTTGAAATGAAATTGTGGCTCTCAAGGAGCCACATGCCATCTGAAGAACTTGTTTGGGTCAGCCACAAGAGTGAGGTTTCTAATGCAATAGTAAGATCTGGGAATGCTGTGTAAAAAAATGCACAGTATTAAGTAGAGGAGGAGATGAAAAGGCGTGTAGTAGGTGAGTGCACAAGGAAAGGAAAAGCAGCAGGCATGATGCCATAAAAATGGTGCTTTGCCAAGATATCAGTAGACGGGGCTAAGGTTTAGGTTGGGCACAGCAATGTAGAAATGATGAAGCAATTTTAAGAACGTCATTAGAAAGTTAGACACTAATATAAGTGTCAGAAAGTAATCACTAGTTTTCCTAGTGATTAAGGTACATTTGATTAAACAAAGGATTTGGTTAAGTGAAGCACATGCTATACAGAGATCTGAAGACTACCAAATGAAAATACACTGATATTTAGAATATCAGTGTGACATTTCTGATTTTGTCCCAGAAAAAAGCTTAAAACAACTATACTAAATTTACTTTGGAATCCTATTCAAAATGGCATCATTACTTAATCTCATAGCCTCAGTTTCTAAGAAGTAACAACAACCTCTGATTCTTTTCTGCCCTGCAGTATTTCCTATATATACCGGAAATCAAAAAGCTCCTCTCATCAGTTCATTGTGAGTCCTGATTCAAATTACATACTACCTCTCACACCATAGCTTCCTTTTTGACTAAATCCTGAGCAGGAGCACAGCCTCTTAAAAAGAAACCTCAGTGATAACGTAGAAGGAGACATTCCTAACAGTGTCCCAGAGACACCTGGAGGCTACAGTCTGTAATTCTAAGGTTACATGATTCAGTTACATGATTCATTTCAGTACCTCTCTTCAGATTTACTAAACATCAATGTTAAAAACAGGTTTACACTATGCCCACTAAAAAACTTAGAAAACATTTCCAAATTGTTCATTGAAATAGATTATAGCTGGGATCTTAAAATTAATTTCAGACCTATGAATACCATGACCCCATTGCTTGTATTTATCTAAAACCTAACATGAACCTAACTCTGAACATGACCTGGACTCGTGATTCCATGACTGGACTCAGAAAGGGGAAAACATTTAGCATCCTGTCCATGAGAAATATGATGGTTAGTCCATGTGGTTCTCCAGAGATAAGTTGAGGACCATCAGCAGTAGCATACCCTACTCCTCAGGTTAAGGCTCCTCCCACTGCAGCCACTAGCCCTCTTTTCTAAGGGAAGCCCCAGAGTCTGCATTATTGACCAGCATTTCAGCTGGCCTTAGGCTTAGCGTACAGTCAACTACAAGACCATGACATCTAGAATTACAGAATGTGAGTTACATAGCACAGGCCTGATCACTCTTGCATGATTTTCTCCTCTTTCTCTTTCCAACTCTTTGTTCTTTAATAGTAAATGGAAAGCAATCTGGGCAGAGAGCATGTCTGATTCTGTTTATACAATGGATTGCTCAGTGGGGACAGGGCAGGCAGGAGTATCTTGTGTACAAACACCACCAAGAGAAAAGATACTGTAACTTTATGTGCGGTAAAGTTAAGTGAATTGCTCTTTTTTTGGATCCTACAAAAAAGAACTGGTTAAATTCATCTGGAGAATCTTGTGGCTTCCACTAAACGTAAAAACAATTCAGCCTCTCTATGCTGCTGAATATTCTGTCACCTCTAGGGATCAAATCTGTCACTTAGAATATGTCTGTACAGTATCTAACAGAAAGGAATTAAACTTGATTGTGACTACGACAATATGAGCATATAACAGTAAGAATTCAGAACAAGCATCTTGTTACAAACATTGCAAGACTCGCACCTTTATGTTCAAAATGGATTTTTGAGCAAAAAACATAAGGACTGTAAACACTAACAGTAGTGTTTATGTTAAGAAGTCTCCAAATACTTTGCAAAGGAGGCATAGCTCCCCAGTTATGATGTGCTAGCCAAAAACATACTGACCAAGTCACAAAGATGGAACAACCCCAAGCTAAAGCAGAACAGCTGCAAATTATATAGCAGGTAAAACTGGCCTCATCCTCACAGTCTTTACAGTAATGCATTCACCTGTGTCCTGCTATCAATTTTTATTGAAAGCATCTGCAAGCTCTCACGGCAAAACTATTGTTTTTAATAATGCTTTTCATTCTCTTGGACAAAATAGTATCCTCAAAGTTTGCCCCTCTGGGGATTTTTCAATATACTGTTACCCATATTATTTTCTAAAACATAGGGTATTCCTTTTGCAGTTCTCATGAAAACCCACAAAAAAGATATCCATTTATCTTTGATTTTTTTCTGGACTAGAAAATGTGTCTGCTTTGAATGTACTCTGGGTCCTGTTTGCATGTATGTTGTAATCCTAACACATGTTCTTATTTCATTTTATAAGGACCAGTGGAAGAGTTTGTATCCACTAGTTTCTTTACTGCTTCATAAAGCTTGCCTCTTCTGTAATCAAAGTTTCTGATACCTCCTTCCTCCATATCCCTCCATCCACTCCATTCAGCATTAAGGAGTCTGTATTTGACATTGCTGAACAAGGGTTTAGGTTATTTTCTTCATAACAGACTGTGCTGTATGCAGTCATTTCTGCTTTTCTGGATTACCATCCTGTTTTAAAGTAACAGAGAATCAATAACAATTTGCCAGCACTAAACGATACACCCAGATCCAGTTCAGCAAAGGACTAGAACACATTAGTTGTGAGCAACACTATCTGAGCCTTTGGACATACAGATACCAAATAGATATCACAACACAAGCAAGTGTCACAAACAACATGTTCTGAGAGCATCTCTGCCTTTTACCTTTCACTAACCCCCTTCTTGCTAGGTGATCTGACTGCTCTGGAGCCAGGACTTGACTCGTGGGACTTTACCTCATTGAAAAGCCCGGAGCATAGAGTGACACAAGACACTCATTTCATCTCCCTTCCCTACAATATCTACTTCCCTTCCAGGACCACATAAACATAGTCATAGCTCTGCTCTGTTGCCAGGTGAGCCCTTCTCACACCCTACCTGCCCCAGCTCACTGAGGCACAGTCAAAACAGAGCTGCAGGGTCTCCCTCTCCAGCTGTGGGAGCAGGCTTGAGTGCAGGGCAGAAGGAAGAGACACAGCATGGCAAGGTGGCACAGAGCAGCTGGACCTAGTGAAGGGTATCAGAGGAGGACAGAAGACAATATCATTACAGTACTGTGCCTAATGACTTTGATATCACATATATTTACCTCTTTCATCAGCACATATACTTAATTTAACTGTAGGGTATAACATAGATCTACTGCAGCTGGTGCTCAGTCACAGCAGCATTTGTCATAGAGCATTGGCAGGAAGGCACTTCTGGAGGTCTCCAGTCCTTTTCCCTGCTCAAAGCATACTAACGCCAACACCAGATCAGGTCAGCCACAGTTTCGTCTAGTCAAGCCTTGAAACCTCCATGGATGGAGATACTACGGCCTCTCTAGATAACTTGTTCCAATAATGCATGAAAGAAGTTATCAGCCTGTATTGATGCACAGGGTTATTCCAGCCCAGGCACACTTCTCATTAAAGTTCATGAGATTTCTGTTAGTCCAGTCCTTAAGTTTCTCAAAGTCCCTCTGAACTGAAGCTCTACCTTTTTGCTTGTCAGCCACTCACCTAATTTACTATTGTCCACAAACTGGACACTTCATCACAAGAGACCATATATGCGGCACATGCCTGCATAACCCTCCCTCGAGAACTGGGACTCTACTAGAAATCAGCGTATATGCATGTGTGTGTATTCACTGGGGATGTAATATATAGCACTTTAGGAGAAAGATCAAAACTTTTCCAAGGCCCTGGCAATTGAGTTCAAGCTAAGGTTTAACATTTTCAGCAATACAGAAGAGGGAGATAGGAACAAAGCAAGATCCATCCAAAGTCTAAGAAATAATTTTCTTTCCTCTGTAAATGTAGCTGTTTTATCTTTTTTTCTATGAGAAAATTCTTTTAATGTCCTTACACTTACAGAGTATTGGCTTACTCTAACACATTGAATTTTGCTCCATTTCAGAAGCTGCAACAATTACACAATTAACTAGTATCCAATCTGTAATTAGTACCCATCTGTAATTAGTAAGTCTGAGTGTTACTTCTCATAATACAAGTAATCATGAACTAGGCATCTGATTTGTATGGATATCTGCACACTGACAAAACACAGTAATATTTGTTTATTTTGCCATATACATGTGTTTATTTTGCCATATACACACACAGCATAGAGGAACTCCACAAAGAAACCATGCGCATGGAATCCAGGAGCAGTTCCTAGTTGGCTAGCAAAAGATGCAGATGAGACTAATTGCTATTTTCATCACACTGTAGTGCCACTTTCAGGGTATGGTTCTCAGGAATGAGTGCCCAACACTGATTTAATGAGAGCACAGCACCACCTGCTGCTGAAGACAAGGCTTCATGTAGGGAAGAAAAGCTTTTGCCATCTTTCCCAGTAACAGTGCTAGTTCTAATTAAAAAAAAAAAAAATCCCTCTCTGTATAGACCTCATCCTCTTTGATTATTAAAGCAGTCTTCCAACATATATAAATTGCAAGAGCTCTATGCCTTGGATGCTGTGTGGAACCTGCTAAGGGTGTTTCTGGGCCATTTCGGTTATTCTATCACATTCATATTCAATGTTGACAAGGCTCTTCCACAGAAAATATCTTGAAGCTTGCATGCACAGGCATTTTAGTGTAGTACATACCAAGTGATGTAGAAGGATCTGTGTCCACAATACATAATTTCTTACAACGATGTAACAGATGAGTGAATGACATGCTCTAACCAAGAGTAATTTATCTTCAAAGCAATTAAACAGTGGTTATGTTTGTGTGGTTGTGCCTTTGCTTCATAATACATTAGCAGTTGACCAGGCACCCTCCTGCAGTGCATCTCTGCCTGATTCACCGCTCTGCTTATGTGGATGTGCACTGCTATCTTGAGACCTTGGAAGTCAGATGTCACCTTTTTGACTAACTGCAGCTGTGCACCCAGGTTTTGTCCATTTCCACGCTCACAGCCCAGGAGACGGCATGTCTAAGCAGCAAACTCAGCACCTGGCCTATGCGCTATGCTTCTTGTCATGTTGTCAGCCAGAGCTATGCTGGGACCCTGGATTTCATCTCCCCCAGGAAACAGCAAAGAGGCAGGATGCCCTGAATGCAAAACATCAGACCACTTTTGAGGAAATTACTGTCTTGCACCATTATCAAAGCCATCTTGCAGGGACAAACTAGTGGTCTTCTCTGAGTCCCCTCTCCCCATCTGAGTTGCACCCTTTCTCTACATGAACAAATAGGCTCTAACATGATTAGAAGCCTTGCACTAGAAGACCTTCTAATATCTCTGAGCTCCATGATTGAGGGAATGTATATGTAGGAAGTCAGGAGTTACAGAAAGAGGTATGAGGCTGGAGACTGTAGTACAGAATTGTGAAGGAGCCTGACCAGAAAACAGTCACAGAATCACAGAATGGTTGAGGTCTGGAGATCATCTAGTCCAACCCCCCTGCTCAAGCAGGGTCATATTGTACAGGATCATGTCCAGGCAGGTTTTGAATATCTCCAGAGAAGGAGACTCCACAACCTCTCTGGGCAACCTCTTCCAGTGCTCTGTCACCCTCACAGTGAAGAAGTTTTTCCTCATGTTCAGATGGAACTGTCTGTGTTTCAGTTTGTGCCCGTTGCCTCTTGTCCTATTGCTGGGCACCACTGAAAAGAGTCTGGTCCCATCCTCTTGACACCCTCCCCTAAGATATTTATATACACTGATAAGATCCTCTCTCAGTCTTCTCTTCTCCAGGCTGAACAGGCCCAGCTCTCTCAGCCTTTCCTCATAGTGGAGATGCTCCAGTCCCCTAATCATCTTTGTAGCCCTTGGCTGGACCCTCTCCAGTAGTGCCACATCCCTCTTGTACTGGGGAGCCCAGAACTGGATGCAGTACTCCAGATGTGGCCTCCCCAGGGCTGAGTAGAGGGAGAGGATCACCTCCCTCGACCTGCTGGCAACACTCTTCCTGATGCAGCCCAGGATGCCATTGGCCTTCTTGGCCACAAGGGCACATTGCTGCCTCATGCTTAACTTGGTGTCCACCAGCATGCCCAGGTCCTTCTCCGCAGAGCTGCTTTCCAGCAGGTCAACCCCCAACCTGTACTGGTGCAGGGGGTTATTCCTCCCTAGGTGCAGGACCCTGCACTTGCCTTTGTTGAACTTCATGAGGTTCCTCTCCGCCCACCTCTCCAGCCTGTCCAAGTCTCTCTGAATGGCAGCACAGCCCTCTGGTGTATCCGCCACTCCTCCCAGTTTTGTATCGTCAGCAAACTTGCTGGGGGTGCACTCTGTCCCTTCATCCAGGTCATTGATGAAGAAGTTGAACAAGACTGGACCCAGTACTGACCCCTGGGGGACACCGCTAGCTACAGGCCTCCAACTAGACTCTGCACTGCTGATCACAACTCTCTGAGCTCTGCCATTCAGCCAGTTTTCAGTCCACCTCACTGGCCACTCATCTAACCCGCACTTCCTGAGCTTGTCTATGAGGATGTTATGGGATACAGTGTCGAAAGCCTGGCTGAAGTCAAGGTAGACAACATCCACTGCTCTCCCCTCACCTACCCAGCCAGTCATTCCATCATAGAAGGCTATCAGATTGGTTAAGCATGATTTCCCCTTGGTGAAGCCATGCTGACTACTCCTGATCACCTTCTTTTCCTCCACATGCTTAGAGATGACATCCAGTTATGGAAAACAAGCTGTTTTTAAGAAGAACTTTGTTTAGTAGAAGGCCAGAAATGCTTGAATGCTTAGGCTGCAGTAGTAAAATACCTGGGCATCTCTAGATACAGGATCCTAGAAGGGTAAGAAATTCTTCTCCTGCTTGAATAGTCCTTATTCCTCTGTGCTCAAAATGGCAACCTATTTGCTGACTGCCCTTTCTAATCCAGCACAGCCCTACCCCATCCTAACCTGCCAAATTGTGTGAGTGGTGATGGACAGTCATCTGAGAAAGCAGCAGGAAATGATCAGGCATACATCACTGCTGAATAACAGACTCCAGAAGATCTTTGACTTGCTTCTGCCTTCTTCACTCCCTAATATCTCACTGTGATCACTGAAGACCAAAGGACCAGGGCTAAGGAAACTACACACACTAGAGCAATCTGTCTGGGAGCAGCAATTCTCCACCAGAACAGTAAAACAACAGACTCCATCAGCCTGGAGTTCCCAAACCTGGAGTTAGTGCTATTCCAGACCTCAGGATTCTCAGACAGCTGTGAAGCAAAAAGACAAGGTCAAGAAAAGACCATGAGGTCTTTTATAGTCAGCCAAAAGCACGGTAAACTAAAATGTTCCTGCATCTGGTAATGCTAGCTCTTTCTCCCAACATCTGTCTTTCACACCTTCTAGGGACTTAAATACTCATGCTACAGAGTTGACTCAATACCAGAACTATCTTCAGATTTTCTTGTATTCAAACATAGCAAGCATTGAAACAGTAATCTGACAGTAATATACAGCAAGGCCAGCAGCCTAAACCACAATTCCCTTTATAAAACAATATACATATATTACATATGCTATGTCAACAATTTGCTTTGCAGCTGGTTCACATACTTACATATGCTAATCATGCTTCTGGCATGTGCATCCATTCACAAACTGTCCTCGCTATTGCTGAAGCTGTTCTGGCCTGTGAGTTTTCTTCAAGTTACATCAGTTAAGCATCCTGTTTTGGTTAGTTCTCATTCCTAATCACTCAGTCAACATCAGTACCAGCATTCTCAGTGTGTAGCTCACACACAGCTCCTATATAATCTTCTCCCATTTTGAGTTTCTTCCCAGCCAACAAATGTGCTTGAAATCAGCTAGGCCTAAGCCCATAGCTCATGCACTCTGTGATCACGCAGGATTTCCAGGCTTTTGGAGGTTTCCAGCCTAGATCTAACAGATGCCTGGATACCTCTGATTTTAAAATGTCCTTAAAATCCATCTGTACAAAGTTTCCAGGAGAAAAGAGAAGACATGTCCAGCGAAACCTGGACATACAATTGCCATACAGAAGACTGTCTGTAAGCTAGGTGAGGAATTTACAGTGCAGCAAGTGACTCCATGCTAAAAGTTTTCAAACTGCAGAAACTTTACAGCATATTATAAGCACTCCCTGTAGGGAGTTAATGCAAGCAGCTCCTTGTACTATGAAATTATGATCCTACCTTACTCTGCCACAACACCTTATTGTAGGCAAGCCCTTCAGCTGAGGTATCCTATGTCATTTCAAGACAGGGTAACTATTGCACATAAAGGTGCTATTCTTTGCAGACAAGCCCTATAACTAACTCATGTAGTGGAAGAGATGAATGGCTTACAACCACTGAAAACATTCACTCAGAATTCAAGTCAATTCAATTTGAGTTAGTTTAGAAATTTAGCTTAGCTTGGAAAAACGGCAAATAAAATATCACCTGATTTCCAAATAATGGGAAAGTCACACATCCTGCTAACTTTAATAATTTCTTTCAAAAGTTAATGGGCAGGCCTTTAAGATACCCTAAAAATGTCTTCAAGAGACACCAATGTGCAATTCCCAAAATGTTGTCAATTCACACCCTAGTTTACCGGGCAGTGAATTCCCCATATGTTGACCAGACCACAGTGGCTACAAAATATTACTCAGTGATAATAACAAGGAGGGAGAGCGGAAATAGTGACCTATTTCTCGAGTAAGAAGGGGAGCAAACTGCAGACACCATATGGTAAATCCCTCTGCACACCTGAAAACACCAGTGAAAGGAGTCTAGTCACTTTGAAGTGACTACAGCCACAGCAGAACTAGAAGCACTGACAGCCAGATTCAGTAACTTGCAAACACCTTTACCACTTCCTCCCATAACAGATATTTCTGTCCAGTATTATCCTGCCATTCTGGTTAGCAAGATGAACCTTTAAGATTCCTTAAAGTTTGAATCTCTTTTTCTTTTTTAACATAGAATGTGCGTGTGGAAGGAATCTGTGCGATTCTGCTGTAGAAGTAAAGCCTAGCTACATTCATGCCATTCATGTCATGTTTTATTTTTTATTTCAGCAATCTTTTTCTTTTTTTTGGACTTCACAAAAGAAGAGTTATATTCTAACTCTAACACCTAATTTTTACCTTAGAGAATTCAAAAGTCATCTCTGATGGAAAACGGAATGCAAATTCCTTAAATCAATAGTGAATTTTCTTTGCAGTTTTTAAAATTTCCACATAAACAAAGTAATACTTCTAGCATTCTTTTAGTAGATATGTATAAGCTGTAAAATTATGTAAGACTTTACAGGTGTAGATAAGAGCACACTCCCTGTTCTAAACAGGTTACAATGCAAGCAAAAATCAATAAAGAGAAGCCTTTGAACAATAATCAAAATGTGTACCTCTCAGAAGCACAACATGAAACAGGTTAAGAATAAAGAGGTCTCATAACAGCTTTCCACATTCTGGACTCTGAGCTGATACTGAAGCTAAGCAATCTTCGAGAAACATCTTCGCTGCTTCCCCAGACTGCCCTATGAATTAGAGGCAAAGTCAGAAATACTTCACAGATACTTCAGTTACCGCATTGGCTAACAGTTGGCTAAAACAACTATAGCCCCAGCTCTGCAGTTTCTTCACAGCCAGTTTGCTACGCTCAGTGGAAACCCCAGGAAAATCAGCGGGCCTCCGAAGAGGCAGTCAGCTGCCGTACAACCTACTGGAGGACTGCAGCCTGCAGTCAAGTACTCTTCAATTCTACACCTCCCTGCTTAACCTCTCTATTTCTTCTCTGTAAGCCTAAAACCAATCACTAGATGTAATATAAAACTGGGTTATATTACAGCACTTTAAACGCAATAGCATCTAATAATGCATGTGCAAGCCCAGATTGCTTATGGTTATTAAAGACACTACAGGACCTTTTAGCCAGGTTTCCTCAGGAAATGAGGATAACATGTCTCTCTGTCTACTCCACCCTTTCATCCAGTAACTTTTACACCCCAGTGGCCAATTTCAAGCAAAACTGGAAGAGAGGTAGCTGCCTCCGAGATATTAAGTTCCTACAAGTTTCATCAAAATAGACAACCGAGTAAAACAAAGGCCATATTTATGGCCTATTCATGGCCTGTAAACTTACACAAAGAAATACTGCTTGCTGCCTTTCTTAAATGTCAGAAAATCCACCCAGAGAAGAAAAAATGTAAATTGGCTTCATTAGTTTTCTGTGCATGGAATAGCTTGTTTAAAGAGTGACATTGACAAAGACATCTACTTAACTGGTATAAAACATCTTTGCTCTACTGAAGCTACAACCACAGCCACAATCAAAACTAAAAGCAAAAAAAGCTCAGCACACCTAGAGCAACCAGCACTACTGCCCCCACCAACTTTCACATACTCATCCTTGCCCTCTACTTCCCGCACAGAGTTTACTTCTCTCTCAGTTGTGCCAAAGAAACATGTGCAATAATCCAGATTTTCTAAATATACCTAAATACATGAACAGAGGCAGGCAACACAAACAGCTGAGTCAGCATAACTGAGGAGACAGTCATATCAGGCACAGAGAAGGTATAACAAGCAACCCCAAACCTCTGCCACAACTTGAATAGAAATATATAGCAATGGCCTTGGAGACAGCCAGAAAAGACCACACTGCCATCTCCATCCACACTGATCTCACTGCATGCTGGGAGGGGACTTAAAAGTGTGCCTGTGTGTTGTGTGCATGCTCAGTACTACATAATAAATAATTGCTTTTTACTTACAATAGGGGGAGAGTAAATAACACTCTGCTAAGGATGAACCTCCATCAAACAGCTTAAGAATTCACACTCCAATGGCACGAACAGGCACAGCAAACAAATACAGGATGTTATGTGATTCATTTCCTTAAACTGTAGTTTCAGTCTGAACAAGCCTCGCATAGCCTCAGCTTTTCCCCATTCTTCTGTTTACTCCTACTCCTTCCACTGTGCCATGTGTGTGTGTGTGTGTGTGTGTGTGTATGCATGTGTGAGCAGTGAGACAGGCTCCCTGGACCTGCTCACTGTGTGATCACACAAATTTTATTGAAAGGGAGTAGTACTGAATGTTTGGGACCAGTGCTGAGCTCACAGCTGTAGCAGTTTGGACTTACCTCCTCTTAAACGCCTATGGTCCCCACTCTACAATTTTTCACTAAATGGATGAGGCTTCAGCATTTTCCGGAGGGAGTGTTCTTGACACATCCTAAGTTCTTCTCCAAACTTGCAGAGTGACATAGCTCAGAAGAGGATGAGGTACCCGATAAGAGTATTTTTTAAATTAATTTAACAGCAAGATATCTGTGCTCTTTGCAAACAAATGTAGCCTTCATTATGGAGAAACTATTTTTTGTTTATTTGCAGTCTATTTCTGTTCTTCATGACTAGAAATAACCTTCCACATACAGAGCATAGCTGAGACAGTGGTGTCTGACTGAATCATCAGATCCTCTGCAATAACAACATGCAGGTATGAACTCTTTTCTTGCTATTAGTTTAACTGGTTCATCAGCCTAAGTAACAGTGATGAAGCTTCAGTGTATTCATTGACCATTTAATTAGAGATGGCTCAAAGTCAGAATTGCCTTTCTACTGGAATTTCCAGCTTTCAGGCATTTGGTTTTCCTTCTGAACACTTCACATCAATTTCCAAAAATCTACCTTGGGAACTGTCAAAACACCTAGTTTGGCTAAAACTTGTAACACTTTATTGCAAGTCAGACTTTTTGCTTATTCACATCAGTTTATGATACAATCTGCAGACACAGTCTTTTCAAGAGAGAAGAAAAAAGAACTTCTGTTAAGACCAGAACTGTTTTGTTTATACAAATGATTCTTTAGATTTTCCTTTAAAAAGCTGTAATCCAAATCAAGACACAAAAATTGATCAAAACACAAAATTGATCAATACACAAAAATTGATCAAAACAATTTCTGACCCAGCAATGCTCCGTCAATATTTCTTTGATCAGTTTTACAAATAGGAGTCTGTGATACAGGCCACGACACTAGAAGCAGCAAACTCTCGCAGGGCAGCACACAGAGCAGTAAGGAGCCCAGCTGCCCCCTCGCAGCACCCGACCTTCTCCACCGCGCTGGGTGCCCACCAGAGGACGGCCACCACCGCTACAGCAGTCACCCTGAGGGACCGCAGCTGGCTCTGTGCCCACTGGCAGTGCCACGGCACTGGGCCACAGGTCATAAGGGCACGAGGCAGAGGCCAGATGGCCGACACACGATGACTGATGGCCGCCAGCTCCTCCAGGCAGGTGCACACACACAGGGGCCAGTGGAGACAACACGGAACCCACAAGGCAGGAGGCAAGAGCGGGGTCTAGCGCTGAGGGGTGCCTGGCCATTGAGGGCGGCCTCACCCTGGGCCGTCGGGGGGCGCTGCCGGCGCGCGGCCGTTGGGCAGTCCTCGCACACGGCCGTTGGGCGGCCTCGCGCCGGGCCGGGGAGGGGCGCTCCCGGCGCGTGGCGCCGCTGTGAGTCGCGCTGAGAGGAACGAGCCGCGGCCCGCCCTCGCCGGTCCCGTGATGGCGGAGGCGGGGCTGGGCGGTCGCTTGGCTGGTGCCCCGCTGGCTGCCGCGGCCGTAGTACTGTGGGCAGAGCCATGGGGCTAGGTGGGCTTCTCGTGGGGCTGTTCCTCGTCTCCGCCGTGCTGGTGGGCACCAGCGTTCGCCATGGCGTCTCGCGGGCCGAGCCTGAGCCTGAGCCCGAGCTGGAGCTGGCCGAGTGGGACCCGGCCTCAGGCGCTTTCCCCGAGGATTCGCTGTGGCCGCTGCCGCAGTCGCTCCGCACGTCCCCCCGCCAGCTCCAGCTGGCCCCGGACCGCTTCCAGATAGTGCACGGGGCCGGCTCCTCGGCGGGGCCGGCCTGCGCCCTCCTGCAGGACGCCTTCCGCAGGTGAGGGCCGGCGGTCGCCCGGGCTGCCGCGCGGGGGCCTGCAGGTGGGGGCAGCCGGGTGGTGGGCGGTGGAGCGGGAGCGCGGGCGGGGTTCCAGGGCACAGGCCGGTGGGGACATCAGGTTGGCCATGGGGCAGGGAGAGGTCGGCCCCTACCTCCGGAGTGCCCCGTGCGGCCGGGGCGGCGGGAGGAGTCAGCTGAGAGCCCTGCAGTGCCTGTGCTTCCCTGACAGGTATTACGAGTACATGTTCGGGTATGCCCGGTGGCTGCAGCGGGGTCGAAAAGGGCTCGCTGCCAAGCCGGAGTTAGCGCAGCTGCAGGTGGTGATCTCGTCCCCAGAGCCCGGCTGCAACGGCTACCCGCAGCTGGCGTCCAGCGAGGCATGTGAGTATCGTGTGGAGGGAGCTCGCAGCAGTTTATATTAGGTCTGTTTGGTTTTTTTGTTGTTGTTGTTTTTTCGGTTTTTTTTTCCCTGCCTCTTCCTCTCATCATTAGTGCTTGTTTTCCAATCACATTTGCAATGTAAAAGTCATCAGCTTCTTTTAAAGGACTGGGAAATAACTGGCTCGCTGGAGCTCTTGAAAACACTTCACAACAGTGGCAATCTGAAGCAAATTCTTGCCTTTATAATGAATTTTTACCCATAGTGAATGATGACATTGGTTAGAAACACAGTCTATGACTTCTTCAGTTTCAATAGCATATACCTGCTGCTATCCTTTCTAATAACTATCATTAAGAATCACAGGTATAATGCTGTACTATATCTAATTATGGGTGGTTGGATCTGTAAATAGTCAGGTCATCCTTTCTTTCAGTAATGGGTGTTGAATGAAGGCTGGCTTTGCTTATTCATCCACTCTCCCTTGAAATAACTACATTTGAAGTGAAGCAGTTTACACTGGCTTATGTATTTAGTATTTTTCCAAGACAAACAGAAAGTGTTCATTGAAGTTCTTATCATTCCCCTTGTGGTATTATAAATCTGTTTTCATTCTGGCAATACATATGACAAAAAAAGATTTAAAAACATGTTGGTTATGTCGAATTTGTTCTGCTAGGCTTCTTTAGTTCCATGACTAAAGTCTAGATTGGAGAAATACTCTAAAATCAAGTCCTAATTACCAGAGAAGTCTCATAACTCAAATAAAGATAAGTGGATAATAGTGCTTATCATCTGGGAGAGTTAACACAGGATGAGAAGTCAATTCATTTAATTCTGTTTTGAGACAGCCTTCTAGGTCTGTACTAGCTGAGGCAGTTTTCTTTGGTATCAAGGATATACATCCTTAGAAGAAGATTCCTTTAATCTTAAGTCATACTTCTACAGCAGAATTAATTCTATCTGTCTTGTCAAAGAATGTCTTAATTTTTAAAAATTTTCAGTCCTTTTGGTACATGTAGCCAAATAGTGCAATTTTGTATGCAAGTTTATCATACATTAAAATGCAAAAAGAGATACAGCAGTAAATCGTTGATGATTTAGAATTTCTTTACCATGGTAGCTATTATATTGCTTTACTGCTAGTTGAACTTTGAATTGGTTTGTGAACTTCAGATTTTAACCAAAGCTAATTCTTTTCTGACAGGAATCTGTCAGATCATGTGATTTTTAGGTAGTCAGAGTTTCTTCCTCTGCTGTAGGAAAGTTATTTCCTATTACAAGTAACACAGAGGGGTTTTTTTTAGTGTAGTAAGCTGAATTTTCCAGATTTCAGCAAGGATTTAACTCTCTGGTTTTCATGGGATGGCTTGTTCAGGGAACAAAGTTGAAACATGTGGTTATTAATCACCTGTTGGATAGCAAGTTTGGTTTCATATCTTAACAGAGACAGCATGGGTCAGTCAATGTAGTGATTCCATAGCAAGAATATTGGATACCTATGCAAAGTACAAGTTATCTGCCTTCTGTCTACTGGCTTCTTTGCCCCTTTGTGTAAAAGGTTTCATAAGGCTATACAAAACTTGTTGTGCTGCATTCATTTAAGGTATGATACATGTTCAGAAAAAAAATGCTGGCTTAGAAGCAAATCCATGACCAGAACTACAATTTCTGACTAAAAGATCTGTGGAGATTGTGATCCTCTTCCAGGTTCTGTGTTTCTTAGCCAGAACTTCCAGTATTCACAGAAAAGTCTGTTTAGATTAAAATGGAAGCTTGAGGTGCTTTCTTTATGTCCCTGACTTGCTTCCTGCGGTAGTTCAATCAAATGTTTATACTGTATTATTTATAACTAACTGTTCTTTCTTACTGAGGTGTATTCAACAAATTATCATGCAGTAATTTACCCCTTGCTAATTTTTTCCCCCTCTTTTTTTCAAACGCATGACTCTGGTCAGTTTATTATTGCTTTGATGTTTAAATAAACTATATTTATCTGGGGATATTTTTAAACTAACATATTTAAAAGATAACTGTTTCTTTACTAAAACTTCCTGGACCATTTAAAATGGAAAAACAGAATGACTTGAGCTTTGTTTTGTTTCCGCACTTTGTGGTCAATTAAACTTCTTCAAACTTGAGGGGGGTTTATTACAGATCCCTTCAGATATCATTTACTTTTATTCCTCCTTCATCATACTGCCCACCTAAACATGCTCACTAGATGGTTAGGTTTGATTTCCCCCCCCTTCTGTAATTAGATTTTATAATAAGCACCAAATAATATTATTTGACAAGCTATATCTCTAAAAAATGTGTAAGCATAAAGTATAGAAAAAGAAGGTAAAAGGAGAAATAAACTTCTGTGGTTAGGTCTGGCTTAATTACCCAGCCCTCATTGTCTATGTATGAAATGCAAAAATAATATTTGATATGCTTTGAATCACTTGGGCTAAACTAGGCTAGAATTCTGGCCCAGGTGTGATATTTACCACTGACATTATTAAGCACCTCTCTCTTTATCATCTTATTGATTAACTGTTGACTCTCAGACTAGTAGGTCAGAGTATTTCAGGAACATATAAACAAATGAAAAATAGCTGCACAGTATTACCATTAAAAACAGTGTTGGTTAGAACTGAAAAATACTACAAGAAGAGGGAGAACCTGGACTTGAAGAGTCTCTTAATCTATGCTTTTTTGAAGGATAGCTTTTTCTTCTTTTCTTTAGATCGTTTAACCATAACCGAGCCTGTGGCTGTACTGAAAGCAGATGAGGTATGGGGTGCTTTAAGAGGTAAGATGATTCTTTGCATACAGAGCTATTTGTTCTGACCTTATGCAAACTCCGTGATAGGCTAAGAACCTAAAAAACAGCTGATCCTGAGCCTTGCTCAGTCCTTCCTGAGAAGGAAACTTGGGCAGGTGCACTGACGGGTGCCAAGATGTGTGCTGGCCAGACCCTCAGTCTGGATGCTCAGCAGCCCAGATCCAGTGGCACACCATAAGTGCACTCTTGCTGTGCCTAAAGTGTCCAACTTCTGTCTGGATAGCCAACCAAATCCTTGGTGCTAAAAAGCTCTCTGATCTGCAGTGTAGACAAATTATTCTCTACCTGCACCTAAGAACTGAACGTGCTGAACATGTCACCAAAAAGACTATAATGAAGTTCGTCTGCTGTCCTTTTTGGAAGGTGAATGTTATCTAAACTAGTTATTTTTTCATGCTAAATTAGAAACTTCACCAGTTCTAGAAATTACAGGAATATATGTGTGACAACACTAGACATGCCTACATTACTCTCCATTTTATTCGAGAGTTAATTTGGTACAGTTGAGCAGTAGTGATAATATTTAGTACTCTCTCTAAATATATAATAGAGTTCTCTCTCACAGTACTTCTTTAAGTGTGGTCTTTGAGCAACTAAGGAAACTGTGGTGAAGAGAAAGAAACTTAATTACAAAGCATTCTTTCTAGCTATGTGAATGCCCATAAATAGTTATGGTCCTGTTTTTTTAACTGAAGTTTTAAGGACAAGTACTGGATTGTGCTCCAAATCTATTTCTTGGATTTTTTCAGGTTTGGAAACCTTCAGCCAGTTGGTTCATGAAGATGATTATGGAAGTGTGAGTATAGCTATTAATTAAAAAAACAGACCTGATAGCATTCTTTATTAGGTGGTGTTCTAGAAACAGTAAATCCTCTGCTAGTTTCACTGGCTTTTTTTCTGGAAAACTGTATTTGGAATGCTGCTAACACACTGAAAAGTAAATGTATTTCCTGTTCGTAATGATGAACATACAATGGGAATTCTAATTTTTAAATCTCATTCCCACAGTTTCTTGTCAATGCATCTGAAATCTATGACTTCCCAAGATTTGCTCATAGAGGAATTTTGCTTGATACTTCAAGGCATTATTTACCATTGAAATCTATTCTTACAAACCTGGTAAGTGGACGATTTTGTATCATTAATAACGAAGGGGTTTTGCTGGTGTACTTTCCACTCTGAAGTATTAGCAATAGATATTGATATGAAAGGAAAACCTGTTTCCTCTGGCTGACCTCTAAAAGGAGAGAGTGAATTTTGCGAAGTGGAGGTCAGAGCCTATGCTCAAGATCCTGAGTGGGCAGATGCAGTGGTTAGTGAATCTGTGAAGGAGACTGGGATTTATGGCACCTTGAATTTTCAGCATTTTCTGTTGGCTAGGCCAGCTCATGCATTTCTTGGAAGTACATTCTGAGTGAGACATCTGACTGTCACTGTGCAATACTGCAGAGACCCTACAAGTCCTGAACTAAGCTCCTATGATTGCAGGAAAACTCCAGTCATTTCTATAACCATGCTTTGGTGTTCCTTTCTTATGTAGCTTAGGTTGCTAAGAACAATTCAGTAACAAAGTAGAGAGGGGAGATTCCAACCTGTTCATTGAGGGCTACTGATTTCTTTCAGTTCCCTGACCATGTGCCCCTGAAAAAAGAGAGCTGGAGGGAATAAGCTTTCTCTCAAGAGCTTACTAAGCACTAAGCTTACTTAGAGCACGCTAAGAATTGTATACTCTCACCCTGAACTGACTGCAAGATGAGGAATTTGATTATAGCACCTGGAACTGTGGGTTTTTTTGTTTGTTTGTTTGTTTGTTTTCCCCTGCCTTTTTCCCTTGTTAAAACCCTGGTAGCAGGGCTTCTTTGGTGGGATGAAATAGAGGAGCCTTTGAAGGGGGAGGGGGAAGGAACGAAGGAACAAACAAACATGCAGTTTCCCATCATGTATCTGTACTGCTTTTCCAAGAGAAACCATGTTTTTAGATACTTCCATGTTTCAGGACTTAGCAGAGCAGACATGAGATGGGCATGGAGGGAGCATAGGTAAAACCAGCCTTTATTTTTGAGGTCATCCTTGAACTGTGTGCTTAGAGCTGTATTGGGGCTTTCACCTCTGTGGGTATTTGACCACTTGTATTTACCTTTAGGATCAGTCCTTGCTCGGCAAGTAGTGTTTGTGCAAGCAGTCATTTACCACTGAGAATGCTCCAACAGCTCAAGTAGTTCCTGTGTCAATATTTGCTGTCTTTTCTAAAAGAACAGACATCTGTCCGAGGCTAACTTGACTTTTGAGACTTGTGTTCCTAACCATTTTTGTATATCTGTAACTGTTGATTGTCTAGGATTTTTTCCTTAAGTTATTTCTGTGGCTTTGATACTTCCCTAGAGCTGTTTTATGCCCTTTCACTGGTTTAAGAACAAGTGCACTTTTCCTCTTACCTTTGTGCTTGCTTGAATACAGCCTAATCTAATAAAAAGCAGCAGTAATCCCTTCACTGACATGTGGTAATTAGATGCTTAAGGCATACGTTTCCTGTTTGTGTCTAACTGCTGTACTGTAGCTCCAGGAAGGGCAGGCACTGTCTGGGGTAGGGGCACAGAAAAGAAGGTCAGGAGGTATAATTTTCCATGTGGAAAGATAGTATTTGCTAAAGCGCAGGTAGGTAAGTGGTAACTAATACTTCTGCTTGTCTAGCAAAGCAGATGAGACAATTTTGGAGAATGGACAAAGTATAAATCTTCCTTTGGATTAGGGAAGAGTTCCCTAAAGAGATTTTGTTACTTCTTTAAATACAGCTCAATGAAATGAGGGAAAAAAAAAAAGAATTATGGCAAGTAATTGGCAACTGTGTTGCCGTTACTTAGTCCAGAAGGATGTAGAGAACACTCACTCCCTCCACTCAACATTCCTACTGACTCTTAAAAAAAAAAAAAAAAAAAAAAAAAAAAAAAGTGTATAACTTAGGATACATGTTTAACTGCCCAGTTTGAGTCATGATTCTGTAATAACTGTCTTAATGTTTTTCTTGGTTATGTATAGTGGACAAAGGGGAAGTATTGACACTGTATTAACTCAAAACGAAAGAGGAACACTGTCTTCTGAGGGAGGAAGTGCATAGTTTATGCATTTTAAATGAATTCTAGGAGAAGTCACTAACCAGTAGGGATGTACCAACTGCTGGGAATCTCAATTCAGACTTGAAAACTACACAGCATGAGAATTTAGATAGAAAAGCATAAGCAGTGAAACAGCTGATGGCACATAAAGAATTACTCAGATGTGTTGTGAAGTGGAAGAAGATTCATAAAGACTTACAGCAGTTTGCCATCTACCACCAGTTTAGTATGATCAGATCAACTGCTTGTCAACAGGAGTGGAGCAAATAGCCAAGGAAAGGAACAGTAATATAAACAGGTTGGTGCATTTTGATGTATACTTCAAGGATTGAGCGAAGCATGGTACACTTAGTTTTATTTGTTTTTTTCCCCTTTTTTTTATTGTTGCTTTAGGCCTGCAGGATCTTACAGTGGAATAGTGGAAACCTTCAGCTAGTACTGGCACAAGAACACCTTTTTTGCATGGGTTTTCTGTGAGAGTGTAGTGCTTAACTAGACTGTATTGCATTGTGTGTTACAGGATGCAATGGCTTTTAATAAGTTCAATGTTCTCCACTGGCATGTAGTAGATGATCAGTCATTCCCTTATCAGAGTATTTATTTCCCCGAGTTGAGTAACAAGGTGAGTAAACATCATTGCAACAGGGTGGGAGGGCAGAACTCTGGCACGTATTTCCTGAAAATAAAATGCAGACATGAGAGCACTACAATGGTGGAATAAACCTGCCTTGGTTGATTGTGAAACAGTACTGAAGGACCAATAAGTACCAGCAAATCCACACTTAAGATCCTGCTGGAGGGTCTGCTTGAACCATATTTATGTCTGTCTTGGTGGATGCATGGTAAATGACTTTGCTGACTCTACAGCTCAAATGTGATTGTGATCCCCAATGTTTGCAGGCCTTCAAGCAGTAATGCCATGCAAATAGTCTGTTGTGGTAAACACTAGGTTGATATATATATATATATATATATATATATTTTAACTCTTACATTTATTGCAGTGGCAGGAAATCTAAGAGAATTTCTAATTGGCTGTAGGTTTAGAACCACTGCAATGCTATTTTTACCTTTTCTAAGATCTAGTTAACTTTACAACACACAACACTTCTGTAAGATGTCCAAACATAAGATGATGTTTCCTAAAACAAATGCAGTGTAATGTACCTCTTGTCTTGATTCACAATAGATCTTCCTAATTAATGAAAACTATCATGAGGTTCTTGCTCAATCACAGTACAACAGTAGCCAAATCAAAGCACTAATAATTATGCAGACTGAGCCTATGCACAAGATTCATGATTGTGTTTTAAAGTGCTTATTAGAATTTGACCTTCATACGAAAGCTATATAGGCAGTACTTAAAGCAGATGCCATGAAGAATTTAAAAATCAAAGACTGGATGCCAGATGACACAATCAGATTAGCTTTCCTAGTAATGGCTGTAATGGCTGTAGAGTTCTGTTCTATTGCACGTTGGCAGCTGGGGAGAGAGAGATGTCCTTTGTCTGAGTAACCTTTTTTTTAAAAAGGCTTCTTGTTTGCTTTTTTTTTTTTTTTTTGGAGTAACTCAGCTGTGGAAACAGTTTCCAGACAAATGCTATTAATCATGAGGAGTCATGATGCTTTTCTTTTGCAGTTTTGCTCTTTGGTGAGGATCTGTTCCACCAAACTGTAGAAATTGGGGTCATTTGTCACGTTTCTGTTGGCTGTGTGGAAATGGAATAATGCTCAAATTCAGCG
Organism: Apteryx mantelli; assembly: GCF_036417845.1. NCBI lineage: Eukaryota > Metazoa > Chordata > Aves > Apterygiformes > Apterygidae > Apteryx > Apteryx mantelli. Next base: position 59,734,813 of record NC_090020.1, read on the forward strand.
TCACAAAACAAATGCGCCCTGATGCCAAATTAGGTGCTGTATCAAAACTGACAAGCAGAGATGTCATATGAAGAAGCCATCTTTTTCTGAGTTGGCTGAGTTTTTCCACTAGTCTTGTATGTCTTGTAGCAACAAGGATCCTCTGTTTCAGAACTACTGATGCAAAGGTGGAGTGGAAAACTAACTTGCCTCTGAGCCGAAGATTTGAAAAACCTATCTGTAAAAAATCTGATGGAATGGAAACTAGCCTTTCTTTTTTCCTTCTGTAAATGATTGTGAACCAGACATAGGGAGAAAAGAAAGATCTCCTCAGATTTACCTTAGTGTGAAAAAGTGGTTCTTTTTTCACTAGTCAACCAAAAAGTTTTGTCAGTGTAGTTGTACATGTGATAAGCCAGAAAAGGTCAATTTGTAAAATTGCTCTCTGATCTAAATTATAACACTTTAATCTCAATTTTGTGAGTTACTGGTATAACATCTTGTAAACTGTCTCTAAATGTGAACACTTCACAGGGAGCATACTCCTATAACCACATCTATACTCCTACTGATGTCCATCTGGTGATTGAGTATGCCCGGTTAAGAGGCATTAGAGTTATCCCAGAGTTTGATACCCCAGGACACACGCAGTCTTGGGGACAAGGTATGTCCAAGAAAGTATTAATGGTTAAAAGATTGTGATAAGTAAGGTACAGCACAATACTGCTATATAAAAGCAACTGGATTTGTTAAAAGCGCTCCTTGAAAGGGCTTTGAAAGGCTCTTGCTAGGCGGTAAGCAAGGGGAGAAATCAGTGATGGTCATGACCTTTACATGTTGAAAGAACTAAAGTGAATGGAGGAAACTGAGTAGTTATTTCCTGTGCTGGATGTGTGTGCAAAGGCAGATATGTATTCTGGTAATCTTCTGTCTGCCTTAGACTTCATATATCATTATCACACCATCCATCCAGTCCTCTTGAATTTAGAGTAATAAGGCAGTGGCTGGAAGTAGTGAGCTGTTCTCTCCAGAGTAGAGGTTTCTCCTTTGGGAAGGTTCCTATAAAGTGTTTCGTGTTTCTGTCTATTAGTAAAGTGATACTCTGCTGATGTACAGAACACAGCAAAACTGGATGCTTCCTTTGCTCTCAATCTTCTGGATTTCAGATTAATATATATTTAACTTTTTTTTTGATAGACAGCACTTGAATCCTGAAAGTTGTGCTTTTTACGTGAGGTCAAGGACCAATGATCCTTGTGCCTTAACTCAGAAGGGAAAGAGATGCACAGACTGTTATTTCACTGAAGTTAACCTAAGATGTTGTTAGCTAAACTGGAAATAGTAAAGATTTTCTGGTGCCTGGTAGCTTTAGCTTTAGCCACAGGATGAGTCTTGCACTCTGCTGGTGGGGATGTAGCTATAGAATGTTAGAAGATGCTTCAGGCTCTTTCTCACTAATTTTAAATGAGGAGGAAAGGAACAATACAAAAGCTAAATTTGCTAAACACTCCTTCTGAATCCTTCATGTCATGTAGTTTCTGATCTTGTGAGGCATTAACAAAATCCACTGCCTTGGCCAGTGACATGTGGATGACTGACCTAAAATCAGATAAGAGCAAGATTTAGCTCTCTAGCCTAGAATCAATTGTTCCTGATTGCTTCTTGTACAATAGCTTTTTGTACATGATGCACTGCAGCCGATCCTGGGTTTGCCTGTGGGCCTGGGAGCTCTAGCTACGCTTTGTCTGCATTCAAATTCAAGATACTCAAGAGAGGCGTGACAACAAGCATGGAGGGTGGGTGAGGCAACAGATGTCCCACTAGGGTCTCTGTTCTGGGGAATGTGCTCAGAGCAGGGACCACAAAGAGTTGGGGTCTGGCTATGGGAAGCTGCTGCTGCAATCATATTTTACCAAGTAAACAGAACTTGGGAATCTCCAGCCTACACTTAAAAAAACTCTTTCCTATTTTGTTATCCTGTCTTATGTTGCTTCAGATAGCCTGACTCAAAAACTAATGGTTGTTTTTGATTTTTGTCTAGCCTTCCTTTCTTGTGTAGAGGTAATTTCCTAGCAGACTGGGGTGGGGCACCAAATACCTCCTGCTTACTTAGGTGCTAAAAAAGCAGGGTAATAAAAAGAGAAAAGATAATGAGCATGTGCTCAGGAGGCCTATTTGGCTTCCTTGCTACATCCATTAAAGCTTTTCCATTCACGTAGTCATCCAGAAGTTGTTTTCCAGGTAGTGACATGTTCCATAAATTAGTGTTTTAAAATCACAAATCTAAAAGCCAGAGTCCTAATCTCTGGTTAGAGGGGTGTGTTCTTCAGCCTTGGGCAAGTTGGTTTTTTTCACCTTGCCTCTATTTCATTGTACCTAGAATAGATCAGCACTTAAGTGATGAATATTAACATTTGTAATATGAATAACTATGTCTTCCTGATGGCAAAGTTAGTTAGCACAACACAGGACTGAATATGCTATATTAATTGTTTCTGTTAGGTCAAAAAGATCTCCTCACCCCTTGTTACAGTGGAAAGCAGCCAAGTGGGTCCTTTGGACCTGTAAATCCCATTTTGAATACAACTTATGACTTCATGACTAAATTCTTCAAAGAAATCAGCAGTGTATTTCCTGATGACTACATTCACCTGGGAGGAGATGAAGTGAGCTTCGCTTGTTGGTATGGTGACAGTTCAAAGAATAAATGTCTAGTGTCTCTTAAACTTGCCTAAATCCAGCAATTATGGCACTCAGTTGGGTGAGACAGTTTTCCCTGCTTAACCCAAAGATCTTTTCCACTCCTACTTCTGTAACAATTTATTGGCAGAGCATTTGTGACCCTCAACAAACAAGCATTGTAGGAGTTAAACAGTTCTGCAGAATTTTGTTTTGACGAGTATTTTCACAAACATCTAGGTAAATCTAAAGGGTTTCTGTTTGAAAACTAACCTGGCAGGAAAAAGAACCAGTATGGAAGAAAAGTACTATCTAAGATAATATTTAAGTGCTGTGGGATAAATGAAAAGCAGTCCTTTCCATCGAGTTCTGACTTCCAGAAAATCTGCTAGCATTAAGAATTACAGTACTGAGTCTTGTGTGCTTGGATTAAAAGCAATGGCATCTATTCGTACAGTTCTTCAAGTGGTTGTGGATGTTGAATACTTTGGAGTCTCTCTGCTGGAGTAACTAATGATACAGAATTTGGATCTGATCTAGTAAGATTAATATTCAATTTGATCTAGTTAGTATTTGTTGTACATTCTTCTGAAATACCAAATCTGAACACTCAGAACTTCAGTTTTTAAAAACAAAGATAAGTTCTGACAAATGCTTTATCACAAAGTGTTGGTTTGCTTTTGGGGCATGTTCCCAAGCTTGAGCCTTGATGTCACCCCAGCAGATCCCCTGGTATTATGGCTGCTCAGTTTCCAGGCCTGCTGGCAGTGTTCCCACTAAATTGCAGAGGAGCCAGGAACACCCAAGCTTTTAGGAGCCTGAGGCAGCCTGCCAGAGACTGCTTCAAAACAGGGACTCCCAATAGCTTTCCCAGAAAACTAGGACTCCTGGCTTTGTTTCAAATCAGAATGAAACAGTTTCAGAATAAGTAAATCATGTATCCTGCTGTCTTTGCTCTGCCTTAGGCTTGCCCCCACGTGGAACGCACAACATCACCTAATGTTCTGCAGTCAGCAGCCCCTTGCTGCATAGGTGAAACTAGCTGGAAAATCTGGTTTAAAACAAGAAGTGTGGTTCTTTTTTGACTTGGTTTATTATTATTATTAAGGAAATCTAACCCTGAAGTGAAAGAGTTCATGAAGAAGCAAGGATTTGGCATTGACTATGCTAAGCTGGAATCTTACTATATTCAGAAGTAAGTTGTGGGGTTTTTTTCTTTCTTTCTGCCCAGCTTTTCACACCAACTATTTGGGGGGCTTGTTGGGGTTCAGATACTGAAACTGTTTTAGGTTAGACTGATTTGGTTTCATAAATTCTCATGTATTGGGGACTACCCACTTTTTCCTCTTTATACACTGAATGTAAAAAGTTCTTTAAAATGTGGGACAGAAGCAGATGTTGACCAGTTCTAAGCACATACTGGCATTACTTAAACCAAGTACCTGCTGTAATGTCAGTAAATGGGGTGGAGAGGAAAAGGCCCAAGGTTTTAATAGCCATATATTTCTCTCATTGTTCTTAAATAACACAGATTTTGCTGTCTTTAGGAGTTGATGGCTGAAGATCTGAACCTCAGTTTTTGTTACTGCACCTGCATGGGAGAAGTCCTCTTCCAGGCAGTGCACTGAGGAACAAAAACATAAAACCCTGGTTTCTTTTGGTCCATTATGCAGCACTGGGGAGGGCCTAGTGTGTCTTAGGGTGGAAATTTCATGTGTCTGTACTGAACTCATGGGAGTTCACAAACATGATCTTATTTCTAAATTCTAGGATTTTGGACATTGTTTCCTCCTATAACAAGGGATATGTGGTCTGGCAAGAAGTGTTTGATAATAAAGCACAGGTAAGATGGGGGAAGAAACAAGATGCTCTTCCTTAACAGCACAGTATTGTGGGAGGCTTCCAAAATATGCTATTAAGTAGTTAAGGTTATGTCTCTTAAGAGTTAAAGCAAGTCCAATGGCTTTAGCAGGACAACACAAGTAAGCCTTTGCAGGTGTGGGGCCTAACTTGAAACTACCATCTATCAAAAGGGTGAAATAGGTGGAACAAGAACTTCAGGGTTGAAATGTTTTATAAAGGTGAAAGCAGATACTATAACACACTTCAGAACACCAGAGTCAAGTAGAGAAGTTCCTATGTATTTCTGTATTTTAAAATTTCTCATATTACTCTGCATCTGGACCAGTAATACCAGGTGCTTGAAATCTGAGCTGTTCACAGATCACTGATGTATGTAAGAACCCTCTCTAGGCATTAACTCTCTATAATATGATCTGGGCTGCACTCTAATATGAACTGTTTAAAACCAACAAACCGATAATCAGCTTGAGACTGTCTCTGGAAGAAAACAATTGCCAAAAGGTAGCTTCTGAAGTGCTCCTCTTTGGAAGAAAACACACCCCTTAGTTTTGAAATTCATTATTCTTTTTCCTAGTAATAGTAAATAAGATTATCTTTCATGTTAATTTTCTGCCCCCCTTCTTTCTAGCTAAAACCAGACACTGTAATTGAAGTGTGGATGGGAAACAACTATGTTCAAGAACTGAGCAGTGTCACAGGAGCAGGCTTCACTGCTATCCTTGCAGCTCCCTGGTACTTAGACTACATTAGTTATGGGCAGGACTGGAAGAAATACTACAGTGTTGAACCACTTGACTTCCCTGGTTTGTTAATTACTTTTTATATGCCTGTTGTGTGCATTAAAGTCTTTGGTTCATTATAAGGCATAAATGGAAAGAATAAGGTTATTTAGAGTCATGCTGTAACTACAAACAGATGGACTGTAATCAAAGGACTTTAATGTCCAATAGAACTGTGAAAATGTGCAACTTTCCACATGTCAAAAAGTGTTACATACCTTTCTTGAGCAGCAGCACAAGTGCTTGTGCGTGAGCTAGGATGCTGGACTGGGTAAACAGATACCTTATGCATTAGGGGGACAGATGTGCAAAATGACTGTTGGTAGACATTTATTATATAAGGTATCTCCCTGGGCTGGTTAGGTAGAACAGCTGACTTCCATAGCTTTTTCAAGGAACGCTCAGTGTGTAATAAAATGAACAGTTACAGCCAGGATTGAAATCTTCAATCAAAAATGTTTAAAGGCTGGGGCATGTCTTCAGAGGATAAAGATGAAAATTCTTTCTGCCAGAGAAAGGAAAAGTTTGCAGAAAGCTTGGATTCTCTGGGCAAATGGTCTGATAATTCCCACATCCAATAACAAGACTACCAAAACATTAAGTTAGTGCTCAGGATAGGTATTTTATATGATAAAGTAAACATCAACTAAACATCAATACTTTAAGTATTCAAAAATGAAATTTATGATATGCCCATCTCTTGGGCAAACAGCAATTCTAATCTTCTGCCTTGAATACAGGATCTGAAAAGCAGAAAAAGCTTGTAATAGGTGGAGAAGCCTGCCTGTGGGGGGAATTTGTGGATGCAACCAACCTCACGCCAAGATTATGGTATGAACTTCTAGCTTTAGATTTTAAAAAGCTAGCTACAATGAGTATGAATTAATCCAACAGCACTTTATGTTAGTGGTACTATTTTTTCTGATACTGACAATAAGCAACTATAAAAATTGTTGCTTCTGGACATAAGATTTTGTATTAAAGATTTTAATCCATTCTTGGTAACAGCATATACCTAATCTAAAACTCAGTATGCTTTTACAGGCCTCGTGCAAGTGCTGTAGGGGAAAGACTCTGGAGCAGCAGGAATGTGACTGACTTAAAGGATGCTTATAAAAGGCTATCTAATCATCGATGCCGCATGCTCAGGTAAGATTAATAGTGCTAGTAAAGCTTGGTGCTTATGTCTTAGAACCACTGGAGTTCAAGTACAGGCCTAAATTGCTGACCCAGAAGTGAAGGGAGAACTAACAGCCTAATCTGACAACGTAAATATCATCCCATGTGGTCTTCATATCCTCAAAAGAGGAAGAACAGATGCATTAAGACAGGGGTTCCAGTTTTGCAACTGTCTAACACTCTCAGAACCCATTAACCTTCTTCAGTGAAATACTGCAACTTATCTCTGTCCCTCTTTCCTCTAAAGGAAAAAAAAAATCTAACATCTTGATTGACTTATTTCAAACAATAAAGGGTGTAAAAGGGTGTGTGGGAGGAGTGCACAGACAGAAAAAGCAGATTGCATTTTTAAAATTATTAAAATTAAAGAGCTGCAGCAGGCAATCAAATGCAGCTTCTTGCATGAGAGGTGAGCTTGAGCAAGCTATTCTTTCAGGTTTTGCCTTAGTGTGGAGTCTGAGGGGTGGATAAGGAATCCTGATGAATTAAGTTTTGCTTATAGCTACTATAAACTAAGTCAGTTCATGACTGATTCTTGTATGCACTTTTTTCTCTAAAAGCTGCCTAGAAGAGTTGCTGCCTATTGTGCTATCTTTGTATATGCATAGTTGTAGAACGTGCAGGGTTGCAGGAGCCTCCTGAAAAGCACCTATACCTGTTCCCCCAGCATTTAACTCGGGGAAAAGAGAGAAGATGAGAATGTTAATTGTACAGCCTGGTTAATAGCTCTTGCCATTAGTCCTCAAGGCAGCATTGCAAAATGAGTTATTTCCAGGCCTTAAGTCCAAGTCTGACTCTACTTTAAAAGTATACAGCCACAGCGATGTTCACATTTTCCCTAATGCTGCCAAAGCTGCGCTACAGCAAGAATGCAACATGCCATTTAGCTTTTCTATGGAAGCTTATGACAAATCACAGAAAATCCCAACAGGGGGAAGAAGGATTTCAAGGTACATACAAATCAGCTTTTTAGTAGACAAGATGACAGTTACAGTCAGCACTCAAAACTCAAGCAGTCTGCTCAAGTTCTGGTAGATAGCAAAGGTGGTCTCTCTCTCAGCACGATTACCTGTCTGAATCACCAACTTTTAGCCTAGAGTAGAAAAGCTAGTTTTTAAATTGAAGCTTTAATTGACTCTTTTGGTTAATTTGCTGGCTTTAAAAATGCTATAGGAAACTACTGTTATCTGTAAACTGGGTTATCATCTCCTTCAGTTATGAGAAGAATAGATGCATTAAAGGTGAATTAACAAATACAAGTTAAAAACAAGATTAAATGGCTTTAAGAATTGATGTCCCATCACTTAACAAGATAATGCTTTTCTTGATGAGGCTCAAAGAAGAATGCTGATGAAACTGAAAAACAAGTGTTCACTGGCAGTACCCTCTGGGATTAGAGTTTTACAATGAAGTAAGCCATGAAGGAGAGGTAGCCGCTATTCCTGGACCCAGGCTAGCCACTATTGCATTTCTGTCTTCTCTGCCTTAACAGTGGCACTCATGCTTCTATTGCTGTACAGGGAGTTGATCCAGATGACTGCAACTGCTCAGGTAGCACTAGCAAAAGAGATAAGGAAAGCAGGGACAGACTAAGGACTACTCCCTGTACTTTTCTCACTTTTTTTTTTTTTTTAAATGAAGTACTTCAGGTGCTCATACCATGCCCTAGAACTGCTTTGCTGGCATATAAACTCATGTGAAACAAGTGCTGTTATGCCATATTTTAGGTCAATAAAAGGACATGTGCTCCACAAAAGCATTCCCTTTATGTAGGTTTTGAGCTAGAAAAAACACACTAAAGAAACCATTGCCTTTCCATAGATGAAATGAGCATTCTTTGGATCTGCAGCTGTGGTGCCTTTTATATATACAGGCCTTCCATGAGACCGACAGACTTCGCTTTGCATGAATGCCAAAATGCTGATTTCACAAATAGTCTATTGGTAAGGTCTTAGTCAGGCCCACACTCTATGTCCTTACCAAAGTTTTTATACATAATATATGTATTGACACTTTAATATACATGCAAAACCTGTGGTAGTCCTTGCAGGCTGAGAAGCCTTTTCAAGTATGACAGTTCTTGGTTGCGCTTATACAGTTGGGCACCTGGGGTGGACGAACGGGTAGGCAGGAACTTTGTAATGGCTAGATCAAGTCACTGGGACACCTTCCTATCCAAGGCCAAGGTTACTGCTATTGACACAGTACTGTAAAAGCAGTAGCTGCCAAACTCAGCTTCCTGTAGTAGGACGCAGCAGGCCAAATTGCAGACAAATGTTGACTGGAGAAGGGAAAAGAGCAGGTAGGCATATATTCCAGAGACCTAGACAACAAACCTTTCTTTTACCAATGAATAGCAGTAAGTCTTGCCTAGGACCAAGCAATAATTCGGCTGAGCTAGTTCATTTTCCAAATTCTTCTATTGCTGCTCTTAAGACTAGTTTAAACACCAATAGTTATTATCCTATAAATCACTGTAGCAATAGTATCTAGCTCTTTTAAATATGCACGCAGAATTTGAATACAACTGTTTTCATTCTGAAATATCTTCTATACTTCTTACTGCACAAGAATAAGTTACTACTAAAGCTTTATGTGAAACACATTTGAAAACTAAAGCCAGGCTACAGCATTGCACTATTTCCTGTGCATCCTGCTACCATAATAAGCTAAAGCAATATTTTTGAAAAGCCACATAAAACCAAAATAATTTACCTTAGTGTATCTAGCTGGCAAAAGTTTGGTTAATAAATTGGCTCCCCAAAACCATTAACTGGATGAAACTGAAATGATTTGAGCTTCACATGAAGAAAATGTTAAGTTGGAGGGGTTGTGCAAACATCAACTGATTGGTAGTTACACACTCATATAACTTGTCTTCTAAAAAGCAATATATTCTGCAGAACATCAACACCACCAAGCTCTGCATTTAGGCTTTTCAAACTGTTTTCTAATATGCTGGTACATCTGATTGAAACAGAACTGCACTTTTAGCCTGATAACTGAAGTATAACCAGCCTCAGAATATGGCGATCTTTCTTCATTCCCTAAATAGGCCATCCATTACTTCTTGGCAGTAGCTTTGTTTGCAGGAAGCAGATTAAAATAATTACCACTATCTCTCCTCTTGCCTACAGAGCTAGCCAGTTGTTTGATTATACCATATGCATTAAAATTTATTTTAACAGCCGTGGGATAGCAGCTGAACCTGTGTTTGTTGGATACTGCGCTCATGAAGCAAGAAGGCGATAACTAACTGCTACAAGGACTTCTACTAAACAACCTGAAGTGCCTCTGAGGTGGGACAGTGTATACATGTGTTTTGATATTTAAACAGAGATCTAAAATTTTCAATTTTAAAATAAAGTTACATTAATTTGTCAAATTCCTGTTGGAATAAAAATTGTGGGGGGGTTTTAAACTTCAGATGATGTTAATTGTATGTTAAGCTTTCATTAGAAATAGAGATTCTTCACTGTGAAATCCTGAAACTCACTGCCATACAGTTACCCATTCCACTTTCCTCAAATATTAGATAAATTTGAGGGAAAATAAAGGAAAGATATTGTTTCAATATAAAAAGCAAACTACCTTTTTATTTTAAATTGTTTTGTCATATGCTGCTTTCCTAAATAAGCATACAACTGCAAATTACAAGTGATTTATGAACTGTAACACACCGCAGATCAGAACTGTACCATTACACCTTAAATCAATCATTAGGTCAAAAGGCTAAAGGTTAAAAAAAAAGTTTCCCCCTCCCCCCCTCAAAATACTCCAAGGTGGTAGGCAGGGATTCCTGCTGTGGGAGAACTTTGCATTTCTTACATTTCTTGAACAGATCTTACTTAATTTGCAGAAGCATCCACTCTACTTATTTGCTAAAGCAAACTCAGGTGAATGTTACATGCATTGTCCTAAACTCCATTTGAAGCAGTCTTCTAACAATGTGGGAATACTTACAGTTTAAGATGCTTAACCATATTCTCATACTCCACTGAAAACAAATCCAGATACAGACTGGCAAAACTGTTAGTTTATGTCTATAGATGAAATAAGTAAAGAAACAGTCTTAATGGCACATTAATATACACTTAGTGCTCATGTCTATAAAAAGTATGTGCATCACTCATCGTTGTAGATATCTGTAAGATATGAACTATCAAAGCAGCAAATTGTGGTTGCATCTCTGGTTCAACTGCTTTGCATTAGACAGCTGTGTCCGACCGAGATCACTCACACTTCCCTATGTCTCAGGAACATTCCCTTGGAAAGTCAAAAGCACAGTCTGCTCCTGTAGCTGTTAATCTCTCATTTACCATAACCAGGTGGTCACAGAAGAACATACTGGTGCATCTAAACAATCTTCTGAAAATATTTAATAGGGAGGATAGAACATAACTTTTTTCTTGTAGAGAGTAAAGTGATCATACCAACCCCCTCCTCTGAAGAAGTGCGCTTTGCTCATGACTGTTCAGGGCTTGATAACTGGCTAGCTCCAAAGTGAAGGTTGCTGAGCCAGATGTTAGAGAACGCAGAACTGTTGAGTAGCCCTGGACAAAATACAGAACACGTATAAAGAAAGATACTAATGTCAGTCAATTTAGGATACGGGAAAGATTAATTAGCACAAAAAGTTGTTTAGGTCTGACAGAGTAAGTACAGTGCAACATTCCAATAAGTTAATTTTTTAATATTATTGTATTACAAGTGCAATAACACCCAACAGTAAACTAATTAATTTAATAAATTATCTTCTTTTTAACTAGTTCTCTGTAAAACTAGTTTTTACTATTTCTCTGACTTACTGTACAATTGAAAACATGCTAGTTTAGCAACCTGAATTAGGCACAAAATACTACTACATTCGTAAGTGTAGTAATCAAGTAGCCCTTAACTCCCTGCACCCTCTGGATAGCTTGCTTCAGACCTCCAATGCAATTAAAATATAATTTAAAATATCTATTCTAAACTTACTCATACATAACAACAGGAAAGGCGCATCAAAGCCTAATTATTTTTAAGCATAAAAAAGGGCAGATCTACCATTTTTTACCTTTTTTTTTGCCATTTACTATTAAGATAACCACATACCATTGTTTCTGCTAGAGGAACAGCAGCAACTACAACTCTGTTATCTTGACGACTCTGAATTTCCTGAATACTGCCTCTCCGCTGTGCAAGGTCAGCAAGTGCCGCACTGAGATGATCTTCACTCACTGTGATTTCTAGGTTCATCAGGGGCTCCAGTATTTGTATGCTGGCTTTTTTCAAAGCCTGCATGAAAGGAAGGGAAAGAGTTATGCTGATTCCTTTTTAGGAACAAATTCACATAGGAAATGCTTACATACTTAAGGTAACACTCCTCTCAAATTCTCTGCTTCCAAAAACTATGCAGTCCCCAGCGAGAGCGTTACGCTTTCCCAGAAGAACAATTACCAGATACTGATACACACATTTTTCAAACAGTACATCATGCTCCTGTGTTGTAAAAGAGTCTATAGTTTCGTTGTACCTTTTGCATACAACGGGAGACACAGGCTGATATCATCGTATGGGAGGTGTCAGGATGCACCGTCAGTGATTGCACTGTCACTTCTATATCCTGAACTGGGAAGCCTAGCAAAGGTCCTAGGGAAAGGAAAAAAAAAAAAGTATTTGTTTTTCATAATATGAAGACATTAAAAAAAAAACAGTTTCAGAATTAATTTGTAGCTTCTTTCTTCTTTACCTTCTCCTTTGCCCTCCCTCTCCACAAGGGCATGACCACTTGTCTCATTCCTTACTTCTATAATTTTATCATTATCTAGCTTTGCCACAAGAGACAAAGGAATGCAGAGTCATACTTTCTTACTTTCAAAAACACAGCTAACAATGTTCAGAACCAAAGTTCCTGAATTCATTCATTCTTAACCCTGTTCCTAAAAATTAATCTTATAAAGAAATAATTTTACATTATAATACCTAAGACATCTACTGAAACAAGAACATTTAATTTGTTTGAAGAAGTTGTGAAAACTTTTGTTTAACCTGTAGCCAGAATGTCTTCTGCATTTTCCTTGTCAAGAGAATGTGATCCCAGCAAAGGGCAGATATTAACCCACTGCCCAAAGTGCAGGGTTGACCCAGCTCTAGGAGGGATGAACTGCCTCCCTGGTAACCTGCTAGGTTACCTCCCTGCTCCAGGATTCTCGACCAGACCAAGAACTCGGTGAGACTGGATGGGAGGCTGGAACAAGATCTCAGAAAATTAAAACACACAGCTTTCTTCATACAAACAACATGGCCAGATCATCTCTTTTTAACCGCCCTTAGAGGGTTGGATTTTAGGCCTGAGACAGCACAGTTCTGAATGGTCTTCAGGGACTGTGAAGAAAGCACACAGGCAAGCTTTGAGGACCAGAATCAAGACTCATTCCACAGCTAGAGATGAGAGATGCTTTGCAACTGAACAAAGCAACATAGAAGACACGGGACATGCTGCTTCTAGAATAATTCTCATTTATTATTTAATCCACTGTCTCAGTTTTACTGTAAGTTATTTGACCACAAGTTAATAAATATATCCTATTTTGAACCAAAAGAAAAGGACAGTTTAGTCCTATAGAGAGCCTATACTTTGCAATTAGGCAAAGCTTTTTATTATATACTTTCACTGATTTAACAAAATTGAAAATCAGAAAAACCATCAGTCACTAATAGAAGTGTGGTATTTACATGTTTGGCCTCCTAAGGCAGTTCCATCACATCACTGTGGTTTACACGATGTCACCAAGTAAAGGTCTTACCTGTTATACCAGATGGAAACAAAAAAAACACAACAAAAACAAGAAACAGTAAAACCAAGCTTGTTGTTGAGTTACTTAGAATAAATCAAGCTTAAAACTGAAAGCATGCTGACTTCCATTCCTGGCATGGGAAAAGTGGTGTTCAGCAATTTTCTTAGCTAAGGAAATTCTGTATTTTTTTCTTCGCATCTGTAATGTTAATGTCTTTTACTTTTCAAGCTACCAAGGAATCTTTCCTCCAAGAAATCTATTAAATTACTTCTTACATAGAAGTTAGAAAAACATAGCTGTCACAACAGTTCCTTTACCTTGAATGCATGAATTAGCGATTCCATTTTCTATTGCTCCTTGAAGTTCTTTGGGAAGCAGCTCAATGACATTTTCAGCATACTCTATGACTGGTGTTGTTGTTACTCTCTCCCCTGACCTCGGCCTCACCTCTAGCTCTGCAGTTACAAAGTGCCGTTTATCTCCTACTGTTTTGTCCAATGTATCTACAGAAAAAAAATGAAGCAAGAATTTTGAAAAAAAGCTATTGCACCAAACAATCTGAAAGTTACTCAAAGTAATTAACATAATTAAAGATTATTTCTAATAGAACAAGCTACAAAACCAGAAACAAAATGTTCCTTATATTCACTCATTCTACCTGTAGCTTGGGCAGCATTTAGGATGGTTTCTCTGTATGCTATTTGAAGAGGTCCCAAATAAGTCTCAATTCCATATTCACGTTTGATTCGGTCATGAATAATCTCTATGTGTAGTTCTCCCATGCCACACAGAATGGTCTAGTTAGAAGAGAGGGGGGGGACATCATACAAAACTCAGGTTTTAATACAGAGTGGTTAAGCAAGGACTCTACTTATATGCGTTTCTTAGCCTCTAAAAAATATTTCAAAATTCTAAGGAGCCCAGAGGTAAGAAAACAGGTCTGCTTTAGATCTCCTGACTTAAAACACCATTTGGGGGGGGGGGGAATGGTAATTATTGCTACTATGCCCACTATAGAAAAGAACATATTGTACTAGTTTCAGTATTACATATTTCAAATTTTTCTAAATTCAAAAAGGACTGTCAAAAACATACTCTGCAGAATACAGGAGATTATCTTATGCTCTGCATAAGTGCACAAGGCATCTTTTTAGTTTGCTTTGATGCACAGAACTTTGTACATTTTTAGACCCCTTTTAATTCAAAAAAATCTCAACATGTAAATGAACCAACTGAAGGGTGATCTTAACAGTCCTAAAATGAAGTTTGATTATAAGGTAAGCAATGGAAGATTTATCTTACTTGTCCTGTGTCAGGATCTAGCTTCACTTTTAAACTTGGATCTTCACGTTGAAGGCAGTTCAGTGCATTATCCAAGTCTATACATAAATACCAAACACCATAACAAGACTTCAGTAATGTGAGAATCACAATGCCTAAACATCACATTCCTCACACAGTCAAATTTTATTTTCAGAAGGAATAGGACCCTAAGGAAACAGATTCTGGCAGACAAAAATCAACTCTAATTACAAGCAACTTTCAACTTCTCATTCTCTCCAGTAAATTAACTGTAGGCTACAGAACACTTCTATGACTGATTTGTCTTCTTTAACAGCAAAATTTAGTGACATCAAGCAAAAGCTTAAAACCGTCTGTGCAACTTTTAGAGAAAAGAGCTTTTTAACTAAAATGACGACTGCGACTGTCCCACTTAAAAAAATGACTTACTGAAAAAAAAATTAAATTTCATTGTTAACAATAGCATTTTCTGAGTGATATTCTGCACTTGTATAAAGGCTAAACAGAACCTTTAAGCCCTTTATCGAGTGAGCGAAAAATATTGCTCCCTTTTTACAGGTAATAAAAATTTTAAACTAGCTCTTAACTGATTTGCATGAAGATTTCAAGATGAATTCAGTAACAACAAGAAAAGAGTTCAAAAGCAAGTCAATTCTTCTGAATCCCCATCATCTTACTTAACTACTGAGGGAAACAGCTATAGAAAAGCAGCTACAGCACAATGAACTCACAACGAAAACTGCATTTATTCACCTTGCAGCCTTTGAAAAAAACACCCACAATCCAATAGCTCAGTCTGCAGGCACATAGCTCCGAAACCACATTCTCCCTTGCTCATTCCATCATCCCATACCGGTATTTGTCCATCCTCTCCTCACAGAAGTCCCAGCATTCAACCACGCTCAGCTTTGTTGCAATGAAGATAGGGAGTGCAAAGTGCGTACTTCCAGAGAGTCAAACTACCAGGCTCTCTGATACAGTTTCTTTGGGAAAGGCAGCAAGACCGGAGGTCACGCTGCATGGGTGAATGCTCACTGAATACGGATCTGCAGGAAACGTTTATAAATGCCACAGAGGAAAACTGCAAGTGCTGACTGAAGCAAGCACCTACATTTTAAGGCTAGCTGTACTCAGAGGCAGAATGCACAGCACACTAGCTTGACTGCAGCAAAGCTAAGCACGACAGTAAGAATGAAGGAAGGGAAACGAGTGAACTGCCTCCATCTCTCCTTTCAAAGTGAAGAACTAGTACTCTTCCAGACAGAAAAATCGTTAAAGAAGTAACAGCAAAGGATACTGACAATCACCATCTGAAATATATCATATCTGTGCAGAACACCAATAAGAGCCTTTTTAGATCACCAACAGATAAATTTGTACAGCTCATGGATATCAACCAGGTATGCCTGGATCAGGGTGTAGCATAATTCCAAGTCTATAAGCATGCCATACCTTGTTGTTTGGCCATTGAAGGTGGTTCAATTGTACAAAAGAAGACTGGCTCGGGGATTTCAACACCTGCCAGCAGGAGGCTCTCTACTTCACTGGTACGCCTCCGCTCTCCACCAGCATCCCTTCCAGCTCGGCGCGCTGCTGCTACAGCTGAGGCCTTCGATGACACTATGGTATCTCCAGTGGCACTCTATACGTCAACCCCCCGTGACCCAAAGGAGAGAGGAAGGGGGAAAAAAAGCAACTGATCTTTCTTCTTCTCAATACCAGTTGTGCTAAACTCCACGTATTCATAAATAAGTGCTTTAACTTCTCTCTTTGAATAATTAAAATGATTTGGAAGAGGAGGAAAAATTTTGCTCAACTTTAGACTTTTTCTTCATCAAGCTCACCACATTTTAAATCCATCTTATCGCTCAAGATATAAAGCTACAAAAGGCCAGTATTGGCAAAGGAAAATTTGCTTATGCATGCCAAAATTGGTTACATTTAAGAAAAAACTATGCAAATGAGATCTATTCTGTTCAAACACTAAAACACAGGATTAGTAAACTATCCAACAGAACCATGAAAGTGGAACATATTTACTGTTGGTTTTGAGTAAGTAACTTACAGCGTCACTCTCCATGCCATTTGAGGTCTCTTCGTGGCATTATATTGCATTGGTATTGTAAGAGTTACAATATAAACAGAAGATCAGAACCCTACTAAAATTGTTTCAAATTTCAGCCCTTCCCACCTAAACAGCACCGCATCTCCCCAGGTAAATTCCTGACACTTGTGCATTGTAATTTTTCATTTTAGGAAGAGTATATGTACTCCAAATAAAGTTTACATGCATGGGAACAATCAACACAAAAAAGCACCCCATATTTGAGACACAGTATCATAGAAGTGGAAAGTACAGTACTGAAACAAGCTTCATGGTCCTGAGCAACCTGCTCTAGCTGACCTTGCTTCAGCAGTGAGACTGGACCAGAGGATCTCCAGAGGTCCCTTCCAACCCCAACAACAGCCTGTGATTCCTTTTAGGATCAATTTTTTCCTTTACCTGTTTTAACCCGACAGTAAGGGCAATGTTGCCAGCCATTAGTGATGGTATTTCAATTTGCTGATCAGCAAAAGGCAGGAGCAGCCGGCTCATTCTCTCCCTGCAAATGAAATTCTTGAATTACTCATTACTTTAATAGACATTCCAATACTACAATAAACTGTACCTCACTCCTACTCACGTGCAACTTCTGTTAATATTATATACAGCTGATTGAGGTTTCACTGAACCTGAATAAATGCGAATGAAAACTAGTGGCCCACGACATTTATCATGGAGAACTTTAAATGCTAGGGCACAGAGGTCATCATTGTACCACTTTCTGCAAAATAAAAACACAACAAAGCAAACTAGTAAGATTAGCCCACTTCAAACCCAGATTTACCTAAATTTCCACTTTTTTAGGATGCTATATGTTTCTTAGTTGTATTGTTTATAAAAGGAGATTTTTTTAAAAACATAATTTATACAAAAATATTAATCTAAGCAGTTTCAGCTACAGAAGAAGAGATACATAATAAGATGTGATGTGACTCAGTCAGTACTAGAGATGATCCCTAGACCCCAACTTGTGCCCTGAGACTAAAAACTGAAAAGACTTTAAAACTCTAAACTGCAAGTTTGGCAGCTGGAGATAAATGCAGACAATTTCAGTAGCACTGGCCAAAACAGGCTCAGGACTCAAGTATAGTTTTATTCTACATATCTTAACTGCTATTTAATACCCCAAATTAGTAAATCTTTTTAAAGATATTAATTTTTTGTTTAAAGAAATTTTTTAATTTTCTCCTTCTACCCTTTCCTACTTGTTTCTCCTTTTTCCTGACACTTCTGTTCCCCCCCGCCTTTTCTCCCTATACTTACAGAAACTCATATGAACGCTCATTAGGTGCGGGCAAGTATGCAGTAATAGCATCCAGTAACGGCTGCACTCCTTTATTCTTCAACGCGCTGCCACAGAGAACAGGCACTGCTTTCTGAGCTAGCGTGACTCTACGTATAGCAGACTGTAACTGCAGAAAATAATTATTTTCAGATTACGCTTGCTGTATAGTCCCATATTTATTTAGCAATACAGATCCCAAGAAAGTTAAGAACTATGATTCAAATGCAACAATCGCTCAACCAAACTCCTTTCATTGCCTTTAAAGGGCTCTGGATGAACCATAAACCCACACGCTTAGATGCTAAAACATGAGAAACCACTTTTAAGATTTCTATACATTTCATGCAGACCTGTAACTGTTCTTATTCTTTCTTTATCGTTCCTTTTTATTCAGAAAGTTTTACCTCACCATTTTCAATATGCAATGTCTGAAGAACCCACCAATTCATAGGGAGACAGATGTTATGTTTGTTAGTGAGAATCAATAGCTCAAACACAAATTGGCCTGACACCACCTGGAAATTCCATTCACCCTTCCTGAAACTCTCTTTTGGCAGCCTAACTTTCAATAAAAACATCCATAATAAATGCACCCTACTTTTAGAGCTTTGCCCAGCATATTTAAGAATCATAGTTACTGTATTATCAGATAAAGTTCATATTAAGCTTGAATATACTTTCTCCTAAGTTCACAGTACTTTAAAATCACCACAAAAGCTGGTGTGACACTTTTTATTGAATGAAAAAAAAAAATGTATATTTGCAAAATCAAAATCAGTATTTGTCAAAGGAAAAAACAACTCTGCTCCTCAGAATGACAGCTAGTAAAAATATTTCTAATTAAAGGTAAAATTTACCTTATCAGCTGGTAGTAAGTCAAAATTTTCACTATATTCTCCTAGAACCAGTTCAGCAAATTCATCATCCAGATCTGCAACCTTCAAGAGAATATTTCTGCTTTATTATTTAGCATATAGCAGCTTCACAAATAAGTCACCAATCTTAGTTATTTAGGAATTAACTAAGTGGAGCAGGAATGAAGCCTTTAAAGATATCAGAGATCATAAACTCAAACCAAGAAATACTGATGATACACTCCATACCTCAAATTTCAACCCAACTATTATAATTCCTTTTTGCAGTCTCAGAAATGTCATTAGCCTTACTTCAAAAAAATTAAGTATTCCTTTACATTAAGGAATTTGTTACTTTTAATAGCAAAATTATTTTACCATTCTTCCACTCACTTTATTGCAAGCAAAGAAAAGTGTGTTAAATAAAAAAAAAAATATCAAATTTAATCACATTCTACTTGACAACAAATGCCAACTAGGACATGCTTTTGCAGTGCTTCTTAGGGTTTTAAGGCTTTTAGAGTATTTCTGCAAAATGAAGAAAAAAAAAGAAGAAAAAAAAAGGCAGAGTCTTTAGGGAATCAGTTTTACACAGAAAATCATGCAAATGAAGGTTTAAAGGAAGGACAGGGAGAAAAAACCCCAAAAAGTTGCTCCATAAAGTTGCTATCAGGCAAAAACATCAGTGGGAGACATCATGCTTGTGCATCTCCCCTGAAACTGAAAAATCCTGCAGCAAGACAGTGACAGCGATGAAAAGTTTGACTTTGAATGTATTTCAAATCTACAAACAAAGTAAAGTTTGAAGCAAGAAGTAAATAGACCAACTCCTTCTCTAGAGATATTCAGTCTCCTTCTCTGGAGATATTCAAAACCCTCCTGGACGCCATCCTGTGCAACGTGCTCTAGGTGACCCTGCTTGAGCAGGGGGGTTGGACTAGATGATCTCTAGAGGTCCCTTCCAACCTCAGCGATTCTGTGATTCTGTGACCGAAACAGCTGAAAAAACAGACAAGCTTTCATGGCGTTTAACCTTCTTCATGTCAAAGGACTGTAGGTGGAAGAGCTCAGCTGTGCTTTCCAACTGCACCAACTGGTTTAATAAACAAAATGTACTGCTCTCTAAACCTGGCCTCACATATACCCTGCATCATTACAGACCCACTACACACCAAGTGCAGTGAGGCACTCGGCTCCCTCTAGCGGCTGAGGCAGCAATTGACCAAATAACAAAATTAATTATTGATAAGCAATTAGAAATCTTATTAAGCTAACAGTTAAAATATGAAAGATAAAGGAAAGCATTCCTTTAGTTAAATGAAAAGGAAATGCACAAAATGACTGCTATTCAAGCTACTGAATTTTACAGTATTTCTGCCTCCCCCCCCCCCCAAAAAAAAAAGTCTTAATAGGACAGGAAATACAGCAGAAAGATATTTTAGAAATACAAGTTATCTCAGTTATCACACTACTGGGCCATCCCTTCCTGCTTCAGGAACAGACCACAAACTGAAGAAAAACATGCTGTTCTTATGTAGCTTTCTACCTGACAACAAATTTCTTTACAGAAGAGGCTGAGTAATACCATCCCCATTTAAAGCCTGGAAATTTTGAAAAACAGATTGTGTGCATGTTTTTCTGAACTCTGAGGAATATAAAGCAGATTTCTTCAACTTTGATGTTTCAAAGCAAACTGGAAGCCCAGTATCATCTGTTTATGCACTTCTGTGTCATTCACGTAATTTTAAAACTCCACATATTTTTACTTATAAAAGTAAAATATTCAAATATAAACTCTATTACACTCTTATTCTTACAAGTAACATAAAAGAAAAAAGGATTTTTTTTGCATTCTTTACTTGGAGAGGAAATTTGCTTAAAACCACTCAAGTAAAACTAACTCTTGCAATATTGTTATATAAATTAGTCAAAGTAGTGCAAGACCTTAAAATGCAAGCTGAGAATAGAAGAAAAACACTCTAGACAGGCAATTTATTCTTTCTCTCTATTGTTCTTTCCTTCTTCACTCCTTCTAAACTGTCTTAACTGTGCAAATTTCATTAGGACTCTAGTTTTAGATCAGGTTTCTGTTACACTTTCTTAGCTTCACAGTATGACAATCTATGTGAAAGAAATATTTACACTGTTATATTCTCATCTCTCCCACAGATTTTTTGGATGAAGCCGGAACAAGGTTTTCAATGGCATTCAGCTGCCTGTAACACAGCATTTAGTGCCATTTTAAATGGTCTGGGGCATTCCACCCCGCTCCTAGCTGCCACTCCAGAAAGGCAAGGACATCCTGTAGTTCCTGGGCCAGATCTGCCAGAGCTCATGTGAATGTCTCAAGTATGTTCTGGCATCTAAGACTGTACAAGATGCCATGTTAGCCAAATGAACGCTAAATTTAGTGTCTGTTTGTATTCTTCAGTTTGCTATTTATAAAGTGGGGAGCATTTCCTATTTTACACATGTATTGTGCAGCCAGGGAGTCCAACGCTGCATAAAACAGTGAGTTTTGCCATCATGCATTACGGTTTATAATGCGCATTAAGTGTCTTTGACAAATGGAAAGTAAGTGAATAAAATGTGAAACTAGTTCAACGAGGACAAATACAGAATCTTGTACCTGGGAGAGAACAAATCCATGCATTAGTACAGACTGGGGATCAACTGGCTAGGAAACAGCTCTGCAGAAGACGACCAGAGGGTCTGGTGGACAAGTGCACTTTGCTTGCAGTGCTGAAAGCTAACTGCATACTGGGCTGTATTAGCAAGAGCATAGCCTGCAGATGAGGGAAATGATTAATGCCCTCTACTCAGCACTCGTGAGTAGAGTAAAACACTGAGTTTGGTTTTAGGTTCCCCAGCACCAGAGAGAGACAAACTGTGGAAAGAGATATAAAAGAGACTAGACAGTGGAAAGCCACTAAGGCGGTGAGTAGGCCAGAGCTCAGCCGGAGGCCAAGAGGGATGGGTTTGTCCAACCTGGAGAAGAGAAGGCTAAGGGAGGATATAAGTGTTGTCTTCTAATATCTATAGAGGTGGTGGTGGACCTGTTTCAGAAAAAATAGAGCCAGATTCTTTTCAGAGTAGCACAAGTGAATGACAAGAGGCACTGTCACAGACTACAACACGGGAAAATCCGGTTGGAAATAATGCTTCACCACAAGGGTGGTCAAGCATTTGGACTCGCTGCCTAGAGAGGTTTTGGAATCTCTGTCCTTGGAGACTTTGAAAACTTGACTGGACAAGGCCCTGAGCAACGTGGTCTAACTCTAAAATTAGACCTGCTTTGAGCAGGACACTGGACTAGACACTTCCAGAGGTCCCTTCCAGCCTGTTTTTCCTGCAATTTAAATAATAAATACATAATATATTTACTTTAGAACTTTACTTGTTCTATTAAGGTATTTCTGGCATCCTGGACTTCTTGGAACAAGCTGGGATCATCAGCCTCCAGCAGTGGCTTTTGCTCAAAAATTTTTCCATCATCCAAACCAGAAGTAGATTTCCAGACAATTCGTTCCTTAGTCACAACATCAACCAGTCCTCTGAAGTTCTTTGCTTCCCCTATGGGTAACTGCAAATAGAACAGAAATTTTAGACAACTACAAAATATTAAGAAAGAAAAGCAGATAAGCATATAATTTCTAAGCTTACCTGTAAAAGCAAAGGTTTTGTCTTCAACTTTTGTTTGATGCTCTCAACAGCATATGTAAAACTGTATTAAAACAACAGATTTTAAAAGTTACCCAAAATGTAATGATACAGTCAACTAGATTTACCATTCCTATTCATGGCAAAAATTACTCCCACAAATACAAAAAAAAAAAAGCATCTGTATAATCATCATAAAGATATGCATACTAAGTATTAATATAATTTGCTCCCTTTCTGCTTAACAGAACATACCTTAATTTGATTAGACACATTCTCTTACCAGGTCTTTAACAATGATTAAAGTAATACCTTGCCCCATTTTTGTCCATCTTGTTTAAAAAGCAAATTCGCGGTATCTGATGCTTGTCTGCTTGTCTCCACACTGTCAGAGTTTGGGCCTAAAGCAAAAGAAAAACATTACTGCTGACAGTTGGACCACAGACTCCCTAATATGAGATATCATGTTTCTTGTTAAACAATGCAACTAACACCAATCAACAGTTCTCTCATCCTTTCTATACAGCAAAGGACATGCTGTGAAACATTGTGCTTTCAAAACATGTAACTTTTCTCCAGAACTACTTGAGCATCTCATGTTACAAACTCGAATTCCAGCCTGCCTCCACATCTTCTGCAAGATGTCCCAAAGGATGTATTAAACACACACCAGTGAGGAGGGCAAAATTCTGGCTGCAAATGATTCATTTTCTACATGAAATCTGATAATAAGAAGTGAAGAGATTTCATTTCTTTCCACTGGTGGAGCTAGCCAGAAGTATTCATCTCAATCTAAATTTGGGGGGGGGTGGGGAACAGAAAAAAACCAACCCCCTCGCATGCACCCCCAGCTCCTGGGGGGAACCTTAATGGGAACAACACTTATTTGTCCCTTATATACCATGGAAATTTCTGTATCCCACATGACAAAATTAAACGCTCAGCTTCTGAGCTCAGGCAAATGTTGCTTAAAGCATGAACAGAGGTAACGCAGAGCAACCTCTCTATATCATTGTTATTTCAGTCTTTTTTAAGTCATTAGACGTAAGAAATTCTACCAGTCATTTTTACCTCAACACCAGCTGAAGCATCAAACACAGCTACTGCTCCATCCAGGACTCTCAAGCAACGCTCAACTTCCACTGTAAAGTCCACGTGACCTGAAAAACAATTTTCATTTTGCACTGTCATAATTCAAACAGGCAACATCAACAGGTCATTATATTTTTTTTTACCATGCGAAAAAGCCCTCTGTCTTCGCTTTCAGAGAAATACACTCAGCAGTCATTGAAACACACAGGACAGTTACATTGCAATCCCAGAACTGAAAGCAATTTAGTGTGGAAATATCTGAGAAACAAGCTTGCTTTAGGCACCAGCAAACAAGTAGTCAAAGGTGAACAGAGCTCGGTATAGGCTTATTTACTGCAGCAATTCAACCAGTTAAACATCACACCATATTTTAAAACCAAGACTTATGTTCTATGACACCCCACCTCATCTACTCTCTCCTAGTAACGACAGTACTCCTAAAATGCAGTACCTGGGGTGTCAACCAGATTGATTCTATAGTCTTTCCAGTCAAAAGTAACAGCAGCAGACTGAATGGTAATACCACGTTCCCGCTCTTGTACCATGAAATCTGTCACTGTATCCCCATCATCAACATCTGTGAATAAAAACAGTTGAGTAAATAAACAATTCAAAAGATGAAGTTGTCTTAGAATAAAGATGGTGGAGGAGATTTGGAAATACTGTCCCTTTTGTATATGTACAAGCTATGAAAACTATCACTTACTCAGAGAAAGACAGTATCAGGTAATTTATCTAGACTCCATTTCTTGAAAAGAAATGCTCCATAAACAAAGACAAGCACTTCCAACAACCTTTTTGTTCTTTTCAATTAAAGTAACACTGTGAGAAACTTAAAAATTAAAACAAAACCCAAAATTCTGAATAACCTATACTGCTAAAAAAAAAATCTAGCTGCACTTATTGTATGGAATCTGACATGTTCAAAGTTAATAATTAAAAGTTAATTAAGTTAAATTAAAACTAAAGTTAAGTAAGAGTCTTTTTCCCCCTGAATAAAAAGAGAAGCAGTCCCACATTTCCAAACGAGTAGGCCACCAAGTTCAACCACTCCACAGGCCCAATGTCTTCTAACATTCCCATATTCGGTAAAGAACAAGGAGTTCAACTTATAAAGTCAAAAGGTAGCAGAAATGGAGACTGCTGTGACCCTTTCAATCTTGGGTCTGTCCTGATACTGAACTCTTTCAAGGGCTGGAGAGATTGCAGAGGAACTAAATTCTATCATTTTCCCCATGACAATAATTAAATGCTACAGTCCACCTCAGTCTCACTCCTTCTGATGGGGTTTACAAAGATCTGTGAGAGTTGTTTTAGCAAGGAATTCTTCCCTCTGTTACAGCTTTCAAAAAAAATGGTCACTTTCTGTTAATCTGGTTTTTTTACATTTCAAAGGAAACAGGAGAAACAGTTTTGTCAGAATAGCCAATAAACAATACATAAAAGCAGGAGAACCTCTAACTAAGAGTTAAACAAATCATAATGCATTAAAATTCAACAAAAACAATTAATCTGTTGTCTCTCAAGGTACAACTTCCTTAGAGTTCAGTGGAAAGTGCCTTATACTTTCATTATAGTGCAGCACAACTTAGAATATTTTGCATAGAAGCCAGTTGTTTCAAACAGTTGCCTCTAACTACATTGTGTATTATTGTATATTACAGTTAAATCTCTCAAAGCTACTGGAAGACAAAAAGTAGTTCTAACCTCCAAGTGTTCTTATGTATCCAGAATAATACAGCATTCTCTCTGTTGTTGTGGTTTTCCCTGCATCAATGTGGGCCATGATGCCAATGTTACGGATTCTGCATAAAGCAAAAACATTTCCTTTACTGTGGTAACTTTTCATTCAGTGGTGTTGTTATCTGAATAAACCATTCATATTCACTGAGTATAGCACATCAGATGAGTAAGATTTTTCCTCTGGTGCATAACCGATATAGTTTATGTTCTGATACTGAAGTATAATAGTATTGAGATGGTGGATTTTCTCTAAATTGGTAATACTCAGACTTCTGGAAGAAGCTTCCATACTTCACTTCTGTAGTAGACTGGTCTCATTCTGCACCCAGCTGCCCTCTCCACACACAGAAATGGCCCCTCCAGACTCTGTTCTGTCTCAGCGATGACTGAAACAATCTGTTGTGCACACCCCCTTTCGCACCCCAAACCTAGCACCCGAGCCCCCATGGAGCTGTCCCTGATTCTGTTCAGCTCAGTCTCATTTTCCCAAGTGCTTCGCCAAGAGGCTCCCAACGTTGCTTTACTGGCTCTGCACATCATCGGCAAAGGCCCCGTGATCAGCCCCCACACTCACCATTAATCCTAGCCTAAGTAGCTTATAGGATAGAGGCGGTCTTCCAAGGGAACTTCATCCCCCCACCTTTGCTCTGACAGCTCAGCCCCTAACCACCTTGCCCGCGATGTTCAGGCCCTCATCTAACAAGGCCGAGCTCTCCCAGGAACAAGTACTACAGCTTTGCCCATCACGATGCTCCGGTTGCCAAGACGTTTCCTCCCCCCCGCACTCAGCTCCCAGTGACTGCCGTGGATTTTGGTCTTCTCTCTAAGAGAGCGATTCTGGTTCTGATGATGTAAACGAAGACTCCCATTTTACAAGTCTGAGACAACTCCAGTGTTAACAACTGCTCTGTACTGAAATGTCAGAAAGGGAGAAGTAAGGAAATACTAACTGTAAGTTAGAACAGACAATGTGCTCTGCAATAACCCGTGACATTTTTCCAGATCAATTACCTTCACTGTCTGTTACATATGGAAAATAAGTTAGCATTACTTACCTGGATATATGAGGGTTAATGACAGAACGTAGAGACTTAACATCTCCTGGAAAAAAAGAACAAAACAAAGATAAAATAAAGATTTGCCAGACTGACCTCAATGTAGAAATGACAGATTTTAACACAATTAAATATATTTAAGAATACTAGAAAGCCTGTCTGAAGAAAGATTCAGATGGAGCCACAATTCATGACAGTCCCTAATCCCTATAACCTCAAACTTCCGAGATGCATGCTGGATTTTCAACAAGTCTTAGGAAAAAAAAAAAGAAAAGAGAAGCTCTTCAAAGAGATGTAATTTAGAAACAGTAGGCCAAAGTCAACAAAGAAAAGTATTATCAGCACAGTCATATCTTCCTCTGCAAAAGTGATACCAAATACATGCCATAGTTCAAGACAATCATGATGTTGAAATGCATCTGAACTAGGTATTAAACAACAAATTTCAAAAGTCATTTCTCCTTTAAACACTAAGGATAGACCACATGTTTCTTGGGAAGAAGATGTAAACTGACTTAGGTTAAGGGGTGTAAGAGTTTTAAATTTATATTTTATTGAAAGACATTTCCTCTCTTTCACACTATTTAACTGGGAAATAAATTGCCAAGCTAAATGTTTATGAAACTAGTCTATAATTCAGTTACTTAAACAAGCCATTTAAATTCTGTTTAAGTTGCTCACTTTTCTAACACGTTTTTCTGTTTTAATTTATCTTTGATAATACCAGACAAAATTCAACAATATTTAAACTAACATTCCTTCACCATCTTCAAATCACCCTTTTTATCACAGCTAACATTACGGAGCTATCTTACAGGTTAACACCCCAATGGTGAGAAAGGCTGATCTTACAAGAAGCAAGGTGGCAGGCTGGAAATTCACCAGAAAAAGCTCCAAATAAAAACTCCAACTAATACTGCTTTTTTTCCTCCAGTTTCTAAACTAAATCAATTGTCATGAGTGTTTTTGAGACTTCCTGCTTGTTTAAGTCATATCTTCTTGTGTAGGGAATGAACCTTCACATGACACACTGAGATATTCAGCACAGCAAAACTGGGCAACAATATAGCATGTAGGGACATTGCATAGACAACTACATAAAAACAGTAACCTAAAGCAACATAGGCTATGATGCCACTAGGAACTTAGAAGAAGAAATCTTCTTCTCAGATGCATGGTTGCAGATTAAGACTGTTACCAACATACACAGTGCTGAATCCATAAACATGGAATTTGGTTACCCACCTATAATCAGTATCTTTTTCTCGTCTCCCTCTTCATCAAAATCATTGCGAAAAAAATGGTCCTGACTTCCAACACTATCTTATTAACTGATTTCCACCGAACAGCAATGCAGCTACTCAGAAAACAATAAAAATCCCTTTTAATTGAAATTTTGTTTTCCAGGTATCTTTTTCCTCTCTCTCTCTCGTTAATCCTGACCGTGCAAAGAAGATTCACTAATGATAACTTAAAGCTTCATTCTCTTAAACCAGAAATTCCTGTCTTTCCCCCTTGTCCAACATGCTGGCTATCATCAGTTATTAGATCACGAATTAATGCTTCAGGCAATCAGGCAGAAGTTCCTGCACACTTGACAGCTGACCTGATTTCTTATCCATCTATGTATGTGGGTTTTTATTTCCTAAAGGCTTCATATCATATGCCTACTGAGAAAAAGGCAGCTACACAGAACACATCTTTTCAGTCCCTGAACGTTTTATCTGCTTTGCTGGTGTTTTGTACATCAAACTCTACAAAAAAATGACTAAAAGAATGTAATAAAACACAATATAGGAAGTATTCTTACTAATTTTTAGAGCAATTGCTACTACTGCTAAGTCATAAATTAAATTCAGTAAAATAAGAAAGCAATTTAAAACTTGTACCTGGTAGGGAACTGTAGTTTCTCTGACTACAGCTCTGTTGTATCAGATTTCTTATGACTCTCATCTTTTTCTTCCAGAAATGCATATACTTAACAGGAAAAAATCATAGAGAAAAATTATTATTATAAATGATTACTCTGTAAATATATTTTTGCCAGTTGTAGAAAAGCAGATACAAATAAAATCTGCAGGAACAGAACTGTTGTTTTGTATTTACATAAACTCAAATTATCACCTATTTGGAAATAGGAGCGTGAAGACAGTAGCACCAAGATTCAAACCAAGTCCAATCCCAATAATACTTGTGAAGTCTAGTAGAAATCTATGACGATATCAATATAAGTTGTCAACAGCTACAGTATTTTGACACACCTAAGTATTTGTTTAAATTATATAAATTTAAAATGAAAAATGCTAAGTAATCAAAGTCACAGGTAACCAAAAGTTTACAGAAACATTACAAATACAGTTTCCACACTCTGACATATGTGAAACCTGAGCATAACAAGAAATAGATTATATATTTTATTCAGATATCCTGTTTAATTTGAAGTCAAGGCAAAAAAAAAGTTTATTCAGAGCAAACTAAGTATGGCTTTTGTTCACAGAGTATCAAAATTTGGGAAAAAGTTTACCTCATTGCACAAACTTGATGACTTCAACACATTCACTGAAAAATTCCTCGTAATACTCAACATTGTGGCTCCCATGTCAAAAGATGTTCCCTGCCAAGATAAGTTAACGCTGTATGAAATGCTTATGACAGAAAGCAAGTAACTACACTACTTCCACATAAAACAATCAAGAAACTTATTGTTTTTCATGTTGTTCAGATTATTCTTTTTCAGGCTATTGTTTTTGCAATTTAAATCAGTGTTAGACCCATAAAAGTAACGGTACTAAGCCTTAAAAAGGCAGCATAACTGTATGTCTATGTGCACTAACATATTTCTCAAAGAAGCTTACAACCAGTAAAGCAGAAAAATCAATAGCACAGTGTATACTCACACTCAAATAGGCTCTAAAGTCCTGGTTATAAATCAATGAACCATAAGCAGTTCTTCTAACCTTGGAGGTGTGCATGGGGGGGAGGTGTTTTGGGTACGGAAACCAAAAGCATCATTAAGGCTGCTGTGACACAACATCGAAGGGCAAAAGCGTTGAAAACATTCCTAGCTGATTGCTACTTAAGAGATGCAGTCCAACAACGTGCATTTTATGGTGGGCTTTAACAAGAAAAAGAAACCTTGTACGTGTCTCACTTCTACCTTGTCAAAGCGTCAGCTTTCCACAGTCATCGCTGAAGCTTGCTGAAGAGCAAAGAAGGAAGAGCAGCACTTTTCCGTACTACAGATGGTAAACTCAGCTCTTCCGACGGCTCGCCGAGCTGCACGAGCTGCCCTTCACGGCTGCGGGAACTCCCTGCCGCTGGTTACTTAGCCCGGGACCTGCAAACCCCGGTTTGCCGGCTGCTGACGGCGCAAGGAGCCGCCCGGCGCTGCCCGCCGGCGGCCGCGCCCCGCTGCGCCGCTCGCGCGGAGCCTCCGGGCCGCGGGTCGGCAGCGGGGGGCTGCGGCCGCACAGGCCAGCGCCGCAGGGCCGCGCAGCCCCGCTCGCCTCCCGCCCCCCACCGCGGTGCGGCGCGGCGCGGCCGCCCCCGTGGCTCCCGCCTCACCGAGCCTCTCCCCGTCGCTGCCGGACACGCACCGGCGGCGGCCGCCTCCCCCGGGGCGGGCGCGGGGGAGCCGCGGGCGGCGGTGTCGGCGCTGCCGCAGGGACGAGGCAGCCCGAGCGCACCACGGCGGCCCGCACTCCCAGGATGCTCTGCGCCGGCGGAGCGGGGCTCATTTCCTTTCCCTTCCGGCCGGCCCCCACCTGCTCACCGCCTCGAGTTCCGACCCCCCGCCCGGCCGAGTCAGAACGGGGCGGCCAGAAGCGCCGCGCTGCCCGTCCCGTCCGCGCTTTCCTCCCTTCCTGGCGGCACCGAGCCCTCAGCGCTGCAGGCAGCCACCTCCCCTGCAGGCGGAACCAAAGCGTCCGGGGGGAGCGTTCCCAGCCGGGGCCGTCTCGCAGCGGTACCGCCCTTTTCGCTGCGCGTGAGCGAGCGAGGCGGCCGCTCGGCGCGGCCGTTGAGCGCGAGGGGCCGCCGCCATGGTGAGGGGAGAGGGGCGAGGGGCCGGGGGAGGATCGGGGGGCGCCGCGGGGAGCGGAGCGGGCCGCGGGGGCGCTGAGGGGGGCGGCGGGGGAGGCCGGGCCCGGGCGGCGGCCGTGGCCGGGCCCGGGCGGCGGCCGTTACCTGCTGACGGCGCCTGCTGCTCGCCCCCAGCCGCAGAACGAGCACATCGAGCTGCACCGCAAGCGCCACGGGCGCCGCCTCGACTACCATGAGAGGAGGAGGAAGAAGGAGGGCCGCGAGGCTCACGAGCGGTCGAGGAAGGCCAAGAAAATGATAGGGCTGAAGGCCAAGCTCTACCATAAGCAGCGCCACGCTGAGAAGATACAAATGAAAAAGACGTGAGTATCCACCTGCTCTTCGGTATCGTTCAGCTCTGGTACTTGAAGGATGAGATTAGGTGTGAACGCAGTTAGAGCGAGCTCTTACTGGGGTTATACGTTATACCTTGAATTACTGTTGCAGTTGCAGGAGAAAGGCTTTTAGTGCCACAGTTAAGATATTCCTGTCTTCCTCTCTTCTCTCGGGGTGTTTCTGCCATTAGTAGTTAACAATAATTCTATTACAAGCAATCTGTAAGATACGCGTTAACTAGCAATAGTGATTACTGAAGTGTAATTGTAACAAAAATACAAAAATATGAATGCATTTGTGTAGGGTTTCTACCTTGACTCCTGTATTACTGTAAAAAAAAAAAAAAGCACCTCCTATTAACTGTGTTAATAGAAAAGGTACAGTAACATGCACTGTATGTTCAAGCAGAACACCAACCAGGCCTGTCTTCCAGGATAAATTACAATATCAAGCTTACATAAAGAAGAGCATTTTTCTCAGAACTTTCTCTATTGTTCAGGACTTGAAATAAAAAGTGTTTACAGCATTCATTTATTGCTAATGAACTTAATATCTATTACCACATGTTGTTTTTGTTGTTTTCCAAGTATAGCCAGTTATTTTCTCAGCTACTTGTAAGGTATTGAGTTTGATTATAGGTTGGGGGGGGGTTGTTGTTGTGGTTTGTTTTTGGGGGGTTTTTTTGAAAATGGCCTCACAGGTAACAGAACATGACTACTTCAGTGCCTTTACAGACACACACCATGCTCCAAAACTTAAGTGCTGCCATCAAGTCTTAAAAGAGTAGCAGACTTTTTCCTTCCCCCAGAGAGGAAGGCTATTAACTCAAAGTGCTTGGCTTTGAGAGTTACGGTGCTTGCTTTAAGCCATTCAAAAATTTCTTAGCAAGTATTATGTATTCCTATCTTGATAGAAATTGGCAGGCTTTCCATGCACTCTGTATAGTCTATCAGAATTGTTATATTAAATGAAATCACCAGTTTCCCATGAAAAATAATTGTGATTTATACTGAAGGATTAATGTGTACTACTTTAATTTGTTTACAAATACATCTTTAAAAGTAAGCTCTGAGTAGGCGCAAGTTTAAGGTGAAAGGACAGTTTTTCATATCTCATCTACAAAATACTTTTTTCTGCTCTCAATACTGAGTGGGTTTTAAAAAAGTATTTCTTTTCTCGCAGCATTAAAATGCATGAAAAGAGAAATACGAAGGAAAAGAATGAAGAGAAAACACCTAAAGGAGCCATACCAGCATACCTGTTGGACAGAGAGGGCCAGTCCCGAGCTAAAGTTCTCTCTAACATGATCAAACAGAAGAGAAAAGAAAAAGCTGTAAGTAACTGTATTAATAAATTCAGGTACTTACTGTTGCTTGTGATGATGACTACTTTGAATTGTTGATGCTCAGATGACTTGCAGCCTGCAAGCAAAGTCTAAATATTGATATTGTAAAAATCCTAAAACTTCAAATCGCTTAGCTATTTAGGACAAGATATTGCATATGCTTATTTTATCATAAATTTAATCATTAACTAAACTGAGGAGCTATAAGTTGTATAAGAGGTATGGTTTACAACTTTGCTTTAGTGAAATTGTATTTTATTCTTTGTCCCCTTTCATTTCCCGATGCTGCATGCATATAAGACTACTAGCATTTTTTTTCTCCCCCCTCCAGGGGAAATGGGAGGTTCCTGTGCCAAAAGTCCGTGCACAAGGAGAAACAGAAGTTTTAAAAGTGATCCGTACAGGAAAGAGAAAGAAGAAGGCCTGGAAGAGAATGGTTACAAAAGTTTGTTTTGTTGGAGATGGCTTTACTAGGAAACCTCCTAAATATGAACGATTCATTCGACCAATGGTAATGTTCTTGAGACTTAAAGAATATTTAAGTAATTCTGTTTACTTGCTGCTCTGAGTTCCAGTGGCAAGGAGACTTTGTTTTATGATAACACTCCTGGTTAAACTACTGATTCAGAATATTCTTATTAGTATGTTTGAAGAAATCCAAACTTAGAATAGCTTGGGGGCAGGGGTGGGCCCTGCAGTCATATCCCTCTGTCTCCATTGAAATATCTCTACGCTTATTGGCATCATCTGAATTACAGGAGGAAGTTAAAGCTACCAGCTCCCAAATTAGCATGAGACAGTCTCTAATGGAAGCACTTTGACATAGCATATAAAGCTGATGGCATCTTTTTTTTTCAAACTGCTGTGATTCTGCGCATTGCAGAGGCCAGGGCTCTCTGCTACTCTCTTTCTGGTTTGGTGATGAGCAGCAGCACCCAGCTTGAAGCACAGCAGTGCCAGTAGGTAGGGGAAGCACTGTGTCTCCAGCCTGGCCTTTTTTTATGTGGATGCAAGAACAATTTGTGGGCTCTAGCTGCCTGGCAGTGCACAGGAGAAGTTAGACTGTCCAGGACAGTGTAGTTTAATATTAACAGCTGCTCCTGTTTCCTCACAGGAAAAGACAAAAGCATTTGGTGCCTGTTGGATTATACTCCATTATTAGTTTGATAGTTGTCTTACACAGAGGCCTTTGATAGATTTTTACTGACAGAGAAAGGGTTATGGTACTGAGTAGTAAAGTCTCCTTTGCAAAGCACTTCCAGGTCACTAGATAGAAAGTGCTATAAGAGATGGGTGTTTAATATTATAATATGTGAAAGATTTTTTTTTTTTTAGGTTTATAAGAAGTAAAAGAAAATCTCAAGTCTGAAAACCAGTAAGACTGTAAAATGCTTTACCATTAGGTCCTGATTTCTTCATGGGACAGAAGCCATCTGTGGTAGCAAGCATTCTTCTTGCACTACTATTAAAAATTGGCATCCTGAAAATATACATAAAGAATTTCATCTCACCTTGTCATTAATCAGATTTTAACAAGTCTAGCATTCTATAATAGATAGATAACACTTTATTTCTACTCTCTTAAAGTGCATGAAGCTGAGGACATAATGCTAAAAATGTTAAATTCATCACAAGAGCTTAAAGTAAATATTAACTTGTTCTAACACTCCTTATGCAATAGGGCTTACGTTTCAAGAAGGCACATGTGACACATCCTGAACTTAAAGCTACTTTTTGCCTACCTATCCTTGGAGTAAAGAAGAATCCTTCTTCCCCTTTGTATACAACATTGGGTGTAATTACCAAAGGTACCGTCATTGAGGTGAACGTGAGTGAGCTTGGCCTCGTGACCCAAGGAGGCAAAGTAATCTGGGGTAAGTAGCCAAGCTAGCTGTACTGCAGAACTAGTTTTAAAATTTTAACAGTACATGAGGCAATAGAGACTTAAGCCTGCATCCTGTAAATTGTCAACACTGATCCATTCTTAAATGTTAGTTTGGGGCTGCAGCGGAAGCAACCACTAGACAGCTATAAAAGTGCAAGTTGCAAGTTTTAATCTTAGGCTTTTCCTTCATATCTTCAACATCAAATTAGGTAAAGTTCAGAAAAATGGCTTCACTTGGCTAGGTTTTGTATTAACTAGTGCCACAAGTCTATAATGACCTAACCACATGAACTATGAATAGTCACATTATGGTTTTGGTGGAACCTCTGACTAGAATAGTCTTCACAGGATCAGGCTGACCTGTACTACAGTCCAAGCCAGCCTCCCCATTAAAAGAACTTGTGGAGGTTTTTTGGGTTTGTTTTTTTGTTTTTTTTTTAAACTTGCTGAGAACTTGAGATGGTACATTTACAGAACAGCCTGATGAAAAATATTTTGAAAGTCTCATTTCCAGCTCAGTGGAAACTGAATTTAGATTTCAAAATGCATTTCTCTTGGAACAGGAGTTTCCTAGACTTCTAAACAGACTTGTGGATTAAACATGCAAACATGGAAAATTCTTATTTAGTTTATTATGTGCAAACTACTTCAAGCTTTTGTAGATATTTAAATTTAACTCCCTTTTCTCTTTAGGGAAATATGCACAAGTAACAAACAATCCAGAAAACGATGGCTGTATTAATGCAGTTCTACTTGTCTAAGTGGTATCTGAGACTAAGCAATGGACACAGGCTCCTGCAAAAATCAGTCCAATTTCAACAAGTTTGCAAGATCTCTGGAATGTTCAACCATTGAAGAACACTGACCCCACAAACTGGTGAGGAACTTAAACTTGCCAGACTGACTGCTCAGATTTTTATATTTATTATGTTTGTTCAGCTGAACATTGTCCAAATAAAGTGAATCAATTTTCACGTTTTGCTAACGTGGTGTGGATTTGACTTAAATCTTCTTGGTGTTTTTACAGTAGCAGTTTTGTGGCTTAAATTCATAGCATAAATATTCCGCTCACAGTTTTTAGTGGTGGGAAATACAGCCCTTATCTCCCACGATGGCAAGACTGGGAACCCTACTGTAATAACTGCAGGTATAGAAGAGCATGTTAACTTGCATTCTGCTTCTGGAGAATCAGTACAACTGGATGAATGCAGCCAAAAATCTTACTGCAGACTGACACTAGAAATTAAGCATTCCTAATTTGGTACTTGCCCATATAGAAAAGCATGTGCTTGAGATAACATCAGCAGCACAGTGGAAGGAGGGGGGGAGTGGAGGGGAAGATGACTAGAAGGGTGGTTATTTCTTTTTCATTTTACCTCCCTTCTTTCTCCTTTCTGTATCCATGACTGCATTACAGGAAAGAGCAAGTGCTTCCATGCAGAAGAACAGTTTTACAAGTTCAAATTGTAAAATTTTGGTGGTTCTAGGATAATGTGAAATTAGAGAAGGGCATGACAACACTGATACTACAACTACTCGTAGCCATCGTGGTTGTTTTAAGAAACATTCAAGTTAAACTGAAGTCACAAGCATCAGTTGGTCACAGTGGTACTGTAGTTAAAACAGTAATCTTCCAGAGATACAAATACTAACTTTAAAGTCAAGAATTTGGTGGTAAACAAACTTAGCACCATCTACAGCTACAAATACACACTCATTTTGTGTTCCTACTCTTAAACAGTACTTGAAGCCAAAGAGCTTTTAACATGAATTCAGAGTCAAATCATTATGAAGAGTTTCTCCAGTTTTATGAATGCATTCTTACCCCTCAGTGTTGTTTGGCTTGTCTATAACAAAATAGACTAACTAGATAAAATTGCTAGGTTTATACCAACTCTGCAGGATAGTGTAAACTGCAGATTGCCTGACTATAACATTCAGAACAGCCTTTTCTAAAGCCTTCTTAAAGAAGATCTGACGTGTAAACCCATTGAAGTACAGCAAGTTGCTTTTATAGGTAAAAAAATTTTCATTTAATAATTTTGAGCTTTTAAAGCTCCTTGGTAGTAGATGGATTGTAAAATAATGCTAAATATGATGATAGCTATAAATTTTGCTCTAGTGAACTGATGCAATTAGAAAGATGCCTCCTGTATAGCAGAGAGGGCTCAAATACTAAAAACCAGGAAAAAAAAAATCACAAAATATAAGTTTAATTACTAGTTCAAAACATTTCAAAACCAGTCAAGACAATACTAAAAAAAGGAAAAACTGAAACACACGGTAACAAGACTTAATACAGTACTGTAGAATAGCAACACATCTTTCATAAGATTTATAAACAGCAAATTTATAACAGGGTATCACTACTTTAGAAAACATCTAACACCACATTTATGAAAATAAATTTAGAAGTGTATCCTCTTGGAAATAAAATTTTATAATGGTCACTCAGAGCAGAGAAGCTGAAACTTAGGCCTATTTATTGCTATGTTTAACTTAGTAATGTTGATGTCATTGTAAATGACCAATTTGATTACTGACATCTACAGAATGAAATGGTATAAAAAGCAACAACCTAAGGTCAGACATCATTTAAGTAAGTTAAAAGCACTTCTGAAGACATGTATACATTTTCATGTAAAGGACTATGAAACATGAGAACAACAAACAAGAATTCTGCATGAAATGAGAAAAAGACCAGAAAAAAAGTGGGAAAAGCAAAGCAACTCCTGTTAAAACAAGCAGCACAAGAAAGACATTTGAACAAATGCTGGATTCAAATACAAAACCATTTACCATTGAAAAGCAAGGCTGAAGTCACAAATTAACGTTCTTTAAGCTCTATTCCTAGACTAAATAAAGCTCAAAAATAATACTGCTTGCTTTCATTGTACACATGTAGTTCCAAAGCACATTGTAATAAGATTTGGTACAAAGTTGTAGAAAGTCGATGTTTTAATTGTTGATTGCTGGTGCGGTAAGATCTTAAAAATTCTTTAACAATTCAATGGTAATAAACCAGACAGTTAACAGAGGAAAAAATTTGTCCAAGCCTAAAAAACACTGGTCTTCTCAAGGTAAAACACTTCAGTTGTCAGATATTTCCTCTTGCATTAATATAACAGAAAGTATAGACTATTAAGCTATGTTTCCAATGGGACAATCAGTACTGCGATAAACACTATTATTTAATAACGGTACTTTGATTTTGTCACTTAGTATTTACTCCAAGATGACTGATGCCAAAGAAGTTATTACAGAAAATAAACTGTGCCCTTTAGTTCAAAGTACTGCTGCAATCACAGCTAGAACTGTCTAGTTTTCAAGACCATATCAGGTATCAGAATTCTAATCACACCTTGACTGCCCCATTCTGTTCTTAACTGTCAGGCCATCAGCTACTATCTCAGGTACCCTCGATTTACAGAAATAGTTACTCAAGAGTACACTTAACTACTGAACTTAAATTCACGTTTAAATCCCCCCCCCCAGCTCACTGAAATTAGATCAGAAATCTAGCTGATCTCAGTAGAATCCAAGACTGTCCTAATCCAATATTGCTGCTGCAGTGCTTATGCATTCAATATGCACATCTTAAAAATATATTAACTGAAATCAATACTGACTTAGCTGTGAAAAGAAAGAGCCAAATGAGTGAAATGACCTTTTCCCATTAACACTGTTTTCCAACCTTAAAGGGAATACAAGTGATATAAACATATGCCTCAAAAATCCAGTTAGAAGTAATTGAAATAACTGGGATTCACTTTTCATAAACAAAAGAATCCTTGAATTATTAAAAGTTGATACATTTTTATCAGTTGAAGTATTCAATAGATTAATGTTTAGGAAAGTTTACTCTAACAAACAAAAGATGGGGTTACAACATAGCTTTAAGCCCCATTTTAACTACCATCAATCCTCACAGAGCCCAATTCCTAGCAACGCAATATATGTTTCCTAGCCATCACGTTCTCATCTTTTTACAATAAATCTTAGGACTAAAAGAAAAGCCATATTAGAGATGACAGAAATTGTCTCATGTGCTTCATAGAAAATGTTTAATTAGTTTTAGAAATGCTTAAGGTTCACTTGAATAGGTTTATAAACAATCATGAAAAATCTTGAACATTTATCAGCCATCAAGGGTTCACAGCAGTGCCTGTACATTGATAGGAAGTTACAGCTAAATGCAACACCTCAAGAAACCCAGATTTAACTCAGTGATCCCGTGTACCCTAAATCCAAAGAGTAGACAATACATAGTTCTAAAAACCCACTTTTTTTTTCAGTGTCTCTGAACAAATTAAAAAGGAGCATGGTTCTGTTTGTTTCAGCTGATTAAGTAAGAATATATCTTATACAGTTAAAATATAAATACAGTTAAACTGTATAAGCATAAAAATCAAAGAACAGATTCTTATATTTGCTTCATAGGGAGATAAAAATTAAGACAGCATTACAATTATTCAAGTGAACCTTGTACTTAGAAATGCTAAACAGCAATTTCCAGATACCTCTATTTTTGAGACACTGTAGGAGACTGGTTTACTAATCTTCAAAAAGTTATAGCAGATCAAATAGTTGTGTGATTTCCTGTTCTTAGGACCACTGTTCTTTCTTATTCCTGAGTTTTTAACCCATTATGAGAGGAGCTTCATTTATTGAAAGAAACATATAGCAAATTAGGAAATAGCTTATAGTGTATATGGCAATTTAAGTTAAATATATGGTTTGCCAAGAGTACCTCTGAAGGGAAACATGCATGAATAGCCTGTTTTGATTTCTGCCTGTTTGCATATTGCAAAGTTTGGTTGTTGCTTTTAAGAAAGCTATAAACTGGGGAGCTATTATCCCAGGAATTACATCCAAGTTAGAAAAAGAAAGTGGGAATCAGAAGTATTTGCAGCAATCTCCTGCTAACTCCTAAAGGCACAGGAGTTTGGCAAACAAGCATTTGCTGAAATCCCCACTAATATTCACACTAATGAATGTCACATCCACCTGGAATGCCAGAGCTCACAGGAGTCACATCTGGCAGATACAACATTTTAATTACCCCAAAGCACCAGCTGAGTATTTGGAAAACACAAAGCACCACTTCCATTCAGACCAATACTAGATCAAAAGTTGCAATATCCTTTTCCTGTAACATAACAAGTAAGTCATCAAGTATCCATTCAACACACACAAATAGTTAGGAAGGCAGTTCAAACAACTCCCTAGTGTACTGGAATCTGCACGCAGTACATTCTGGAAAACTTATGCTTAGCAAGACACTCACTTTGGAAGTTACAAATACAGTTTACCGCGTAGACATCTCTAAATCTTCACTTAAAGAACTTAATTATCAGAGTGTGCTATGGTAGATACTGTATAGACAGTGTCTCTGCTGACTCAGCTGTTTCAAGTGGTTAGCAAATAGTAGTTGGGAATCAGAAGTGGAAAGTCTCCAGTCCGATTTTAGCAAAATACAGATGCTGCTTATGTTGCTTTGATCTACTGAGTTATACCTGCTTGTATATTTTGAAACCTAGAATTACTTAATCTTACATTCTTTTAATCTCATCTGAAAAAATCTATGGAAAGGAAACAAGAAGAGAGGAGGATGTTCCTTGTTCTGCTTCTCTCCACAGTACAGAACACAAGATTATAAAAATTCTAGAGCGATGTCTATGGGAATTTAAATGACCTTAATAGAGCCAGGATTTCACACTTCACCATTTTTCTTCCAAGACTGCCACCTTAAATATGCAAACTGTTCCTTTGCTAGCACAACTTCTGTATTTATTCAGCATGTATCCTTTATAAAAGGAGGAGACTGGCCATTTACTTTCATACTCTGATGAAGCTCAATGTATAGTGGTTAAAAATTCAAGAAAACTCGAGGAAAGGTGATAAGTTCCCAAAGGAAGTCCAACCCAATATTTTAAACGTGTGTCCTGTGTCCCATACGGTTTAGTTATACCCTAGTTTTTTAAACAAAATAATAACTTTCTTACAAATAGATGAATTAATCAATATTTCATTTTTAAGCTGGCTTTCCTTTTTTCTTGGGTGGACCTTTGTAACCTTTGGCCTTTCTTCGCAAGTTTCTCCGATCTACAATGGGTACCTCAATTTCTGCTTCCTCAGAGCTGCTGTCAGCAGCCCGCTCTGCTGCTGTCTGCGTGTACTGATCCATCTGCTCAGCAGACTCTTCCGACTGCTCTTCTGACTGGTTCTTCTGGCCTTCCTGTCCAGAAGGCTGCTGAAAAGAAACACCCTCAAGTTCAACCACTATCAAAGAACTCTGACCCAAGGCAACAGGGGCCTCCTGTGAGTTGTGCCCTGCCTCTTCATTTTGTTCTTCCACCGAGGAAGTTGTTTTGGGCGACACATTTTCGGAAACAGATTCTTCTGCAGCTTCAGTCACCACAAAGTTTGGCAGGCCGTTGTCTGAGGGTTCATCCCTTGGAGCCAAAGCAGCTGCAGCTGCATTTTCTTCCTTGGACAATTTCTTCCTTTCAGCTTCTTGCTGCTCTTCTTGAGTGTCCTCCTTCTCTATAGATAGACTTTCTTCAGTCAGCACCCCTGAATCATTTGCTTTTAAAACCTGGCCGGAGGTGGGGGGGGAGGGGGAGAAGAGACATCAAAGGGACAATTAAATTTAAGATACAAGATACTGAACACCTAAAACCCCTGCCTAGCAACCTCAGAGGAAATTCTGGCATTCAACAGTTTCCAGTACTACATGCATGGTCAACAAACCAGTCCTCTCCTCTTTGCATAAGACACTTTTGAGACTGCATTTGATATTCAGAGATTGTCTTCTATTTCCAGATTTGTAATTTGGACTCAGGTACAACATGAACATTCTGAAATTAATCCCCAGGGAAAAAATATTTTTTTTTTATTTTGGACAGATACAATTATCATCACTTTGCTAGCATAAAGTCACATAACAATCTGCTCTTAGACCATAAACACAAACCAGTAAAATCTGTGTTCTTGAGGGGTATTTACCAATAATTAATTGCTTGTACACTTCATCATGGAAAACTACCACACAAACCAAGGTTGTGGCTTTTCACGCATATCCGACTATGTAGGGAGAAATAACTGTTTCACTACTGCCAAGGCAAGCTGGAGTATCTTTCTCTTAGGTACCATGTGCATGCACTCCCTGCTTTTGCACATTAAAATAAACTTTAATACAGTCTGTTTATGAATTGATTTCATCTGTTCTGATAATTTTTTCTTCCAAGAAATTCATATAGTGATGATGGGGAGAGGTGTTTTCTATCCATTACTTAACAAAAGAAAGAAACCCAAACAATAAAATGTGTATACACTGAAGAGAAGGACTTAAAGTTTTCCTGCACTTCTCTCACCTTATCTGATACAGTGTCTTCTGAGGGTTTTGCTGGAGGTTCAAGGATTAATGGAACAAACAGCGTTAAGGGTTCTTCTCTTCGACTCTCAGACTGCAATTTCGATTCACCACCTAAAATTTCATTTGCTGTCTCCTCGTCAGCCGTAAGTGAGGTTTTACCAGTTTCTTCTGTTGCCTCACCATTAAGAGGTTCTGGTGGAATTTCCTAAAAAAAAAAAAAACAAAAAAACAAACCCCCCCCCCCAAACCCCCCACATATTTAAGTCAAGGTTGTGCCGAGCCATTGTTCTCAGACACCAGTGGGCATATTCATGATCTAAAATGCAGCTTCACACGAGAAAGCGGCTAGCTCAGGTACCTAGAAAAGTGTACTACGAAGGCAGAGCTCAATGTAGAAGCTATCCAACTACTTAAACTGCGTAATAGCTTTGTGTTATCAGCTGCACTATACTTTCTGACCATGGCTTACACTCTTGTTAGCAGCTGAGTTACATACTTTTTATACATCTCACAAATATGCAAGCTGCAGTCATTCCTTCAAATTGTAGGTTAACGAACCAAACACAGTGTAAGGTCTACTTGCTCACAGATCAATAGGAACATAAAACTCCGGAGATATTGCTGGTCACAGTGGGTACTCCCAGATTTGAATTCAGCTAGTAACAAGTCTTGTGAAAAAAAATTGAATTTAATGCATAAGCTGGAGGGGGTAAGTGGTGGGGGGGGGGGGGACAGGGGGAACAGCAGTCACTGAAGTATACCAGGTATTAGCTCCTTCAATGAAGCCATCTTCTTAAGAAATACTGGATCAGTTCTTGACCCTATTCCAGTTCTCCACATCTAAGTGGGACAAATCAATTACAAAAGCTATCTCAATAGACAAGCTAGAAATGCACTTTACTGAAGATACTATGAACTCTAATAGACCAAAATAAGTAAAGAGGAAGTTTCCCAACACTAGTTCTGTACAGCTTTAGCTTTTAACATGGAGTTCTTAATGAAGCATTGGTATGACAATCTAAGAGTCAATAAACACATGGATCAAGGCAGCTAAGGACCATATTTAACAGAAATTGTAGTTTCATATTGAAAACTTGCCATCTACCATCACTATCACTTGCATCTCTTTTGGATTGAGTCTTGCCAGTCAACACCCAACTCACCTCCTTCTCACTCCGTTTCTCAAGTGGTGATGCATGCAACTCTGTTTCCGACACAGACTGGTCCTCATTTTCAACAATCATTTCCTCATCGTTCTCAACAGCATTCTCCTCAGGTTCTTCTA
This sequence comes from Apteryx mantelli, assembly GCF_036417845.1. NCBI lineage: Eukaryota > Metazoa > Chordata > Aves > Apterygiformes > Apterygidae > Apteryx > Apteryx mantelli. The sequence goes on from NC_090020.1 coordinate 59,777,475, forward strand.
CTAAGTCTTCTGAGCTTTCGGATGTGTGGGCAAGTGGTTCCAGCCTGCAGCAGGTATTAAGATATTTCCTTTAAATTGTTTAAATAAATACAGAATTTTGGTGATCTCATCAGCACAGAAATCATTCTCTCACGACCAATTTAAGTTGTTATATCACACACTTGCCAAGGGAAATACGAATCTAGAAACATAAACACATCTAGAATGGCTAACTCCTAACAAGGGGAAAGATATTAACTAGACAAAATTGCTGCGGCATTTATAAAGTGGAGACATCTATCTCACTTCCATTGTGTGTAAACTTGTCTAAGCAAGTTTGTTATTTGAAAATTAAAAAGCAGTAATCCATTACATATTTAAAAGCTACAAAGGGGTGAGAGAGGAAGCAACTTCACCCCACCCCCCTGCAGGAACAGTTAAAAATTATGCAGCTTCATAAGCAATTATGTTTATATAACCATTGAACATGCATGACTTAAAGACCATGACTGAATAGCAACTCATGCTGATAAACACATCCTGGCTGAAGATACAACCAGCTAGAGATTAAGCTAGCAAACAGCTAAAGATGAAGCTTTGATAAACCTGATACGTAGTGACACCATCTCAAACGTTCAATTCTCATTTCTGAGATGATAACTCTTAGGTGCGCTGAAGTAGTATATACAAACCAAAACAACAAGTACATGGATTTGCACGAGGCTGCTTCACAGTTTCATAATAAATGCAGTATTAGAGGGTTTCATGTTAAATGGCAGTCTGAGATGGAGGTACTGCATAGGAGAACAGCTCCAGGCAGGGGTCAAGTCCCTGAGAGAAGACCCTGCTCTGTTTGCTAAAGTGCACAGAAGGGGGAAGCAAAGTGCCATCCTGCCCCTACTGCCACCAAGATTTGCTGTAGCCCTGCTCACAGACACCACGTTACACATCTCGTTCAGAGGAGCAGCCTCTTGCTTGACTCCACCTTGCAAAGCCCAAAACACTCACTTTCAATGACAGAGGCCGGTCCTCTCTCCTACCCAACTAGGCAATTAGTAGTAGTCACAAGTCGGAGAACTTCTCAACCTGTGGCAAAGTCAAGCCCTGCCATGTGGCCTGTTCTGAACCAGCTAGGAACAGCATTGCATCTCTGCAGTTTCACAGAGCAAGCAGCAGGCAAAAATTAGGCTGTGGCTAGCTGAAGAAACATGGGAAGCCACTTAGCTTGGCAGCCAACTGAAACTGAATCAGTTTCTTGAAAGTTGGTCAAATTTCTCTACAGAGAACAAATCATAAAAACAGATGTCTGATGGCTGAGCTACAGGAGGGCTGAGATTTTGCACAAACTGCATTCCAGGTGTTACAAGCAGAGGAGCAGTGTCCAATACAACAATGTTGCAACAGAATATCCAACCTCACTTGAAAACCTGGTTTAGGGCTTTTTTTGTTTCTTTGTTTTTTGGTGGTGGTGGTAGTGGGGGGGATGTTGTTTTGTTTTGTTTTAAGAAACCTAATGGAACAAAAGTTTGAGGGATTTCCGGGGGGGGGGGGGAGGGAGACATTCTCTTCAGTTCTCAAAAAGGCAGATTTTCAGGGAGGGCAAGGGGGAGGAAGGAGCATTTTTTAAAATAACCATAGCTTTGCTTTCTGGATGGATTTCTTGTCTTGTAAGAACTATTATAACACACAAGCGGACTCTTTTTTTTTTTTTTAAATAACTGTATGAACATAAGCCTACTTTTTTTAGGATGTAAGTCTGGGTATGACAGTTCTAAATCAGGATTTATCTAAACAAAGGGCTTTACTTTGAAGAGGGATGGCTCCCTGCAACTATTTTGTTATCAAGTGACAAGCAGTAACCAACTCCCAAACTACACTGTCAGATTTTATTTAACTGTAAGATGCTACCATAAGAAGAGGTCAGGAAGGGACACATAGCACTGGATAGATGTCCAGCTATATTATTATAAGGAATCATGCTGTGTGAATACAGACGTTTTTACCTTAATACAGACTGGTTTATAACAGAACACACCCCTCTTGTAAATACACCCTCAGTCCTCACTGTTTTCTTACTGTTCTTTCCAACATCTGCTGAGCTTTCAGAAACACCAGACATTTTGGCACAATCACTCTTCAGGTGACATTTCAATTTCCTTTCTCACACCAGGCTTTATTTTCAAGCAAGCAAGCAAAGTAGGAAAAAGTACCACACTGGTGGAGACCCCTGTAGTTTGGGACTGCCTAAGTAACAAAATAATAATATCAATATAATATGGGCTCCTTTACCTGCTTTCTGACATGTGAAGAGCATTCTCCTCATCTCCTTTGGAAATTTCAGGTTCAGATTCCTGGCTATTTTTTCCTATCCTGGGGCGTTTTAAATGACTGCTTCGCGTCCGAATGGAAACGGGTGTTAAGGTAGGCTCTTAGAAGGGGGAAAAAATGTATAAATAAATACAAGTGAAGAAAAGCAGTTTAGGGAAGACTGCACATACAGATTTTTTCCTCTAATCATTTCATTATAGCAAGTGAGTGTAAGAAAAAAGTGAAAGAGCATTTTACTGTGGTACTTTTCTGAACACACATAAACAGTCTTGTTACCAAGACTTGTAACAATTAATTTTATGAGCTGGACCCCAGCACCTTAGAGCAAGGCATGTTTTTGCCCTCTTTGCAGATGAATAAGCTAAGCTACAAAGAGTCTGCTAACCTAGTAATCCATAATAATCACAATATTGATAGTGTTACTTTTACCTTCAGATGTGCTTGCATGGACATCTAATGATTCTTTGCCTTTTTGAGACTCAGCCTAAAGCAAAAGCAAGACCAATGTTATTTTAAATATCTTCATCTCCCCATCTCTGGCTGCACCTTTCTGAAACATTATTTCATAGTAATGATACTATAGAAGACTGGCTACAGCCATTCTTAATTTAAAATACATATATATTTCACAAATTGTATAAAATATAAAAATACATTATAAAATTATTTTATACATATCTTATATCTCAACAGACCAGATGAAGTTTCTTATCATCTGGTCTTTAATAGAAGCATGAATATTTTTTCTGCATTTTATTCTGATCCCAACATACAAGATAAGACTTCAATGTAACCTGCCATTACAAATAACACTAGCAAGTTTTTTGTAATAGTATATAGCAGGTGTCCATACAATTAACTGCTAGATGTCTTTTTTTTCCCCTCCTCTTTTTGTAGAAACCCAAGGGTCTAGACTAGAGTAGCCTAGAAAATTTAGCAGGACAGCTTTATTTTTATACTTGTATTTTGTAGTCTTATTTTATCATGACATGCAATAAAATATGGCAACCCACAGATTAGCTTTAAAAAAAATAAATAAAAGAAAGAAAAGAAAAAGAAAAATCAGCCAAAAAACCAGAACTTAGCGATTCAGCAAGAATATAGGTTACATGCACAGTCAGCATGTAACCTATGCTCATGTCAGACCTCCCTCTCCCTAGAACTCTCTTGCCTCCTGTTCCTCCCAATATCTCCATTTTTGTGAAAGCTAGCTGAGGACTTGGTGGTCAAGCACTTGATATCATGAAGTGGGTGCAAGCTATATACATTAAAATGCAGTATATGCATTGCTCTCTTAACTACTCTAAGCAATCTAGAACTGGCAATAACTTGCATGCAGGTGTTCTGCTGCCTTTCCAGCCTCACTTCAAGTACTGCCCAAGAAGGCCAGCAACAAGTGGCCATATCTAGATTCTGCTGCTCAAAATAGTTTCAAGTAAGTTTTAAGCCACACAAAAAAGGGACCACTAAATTAAATACAGAAATGCATTTGGGGAATGTTTTTTTCAGGTGTGGGGGATGGTAGGGTGTTTTGTTTTGTTTAGCAGTTCACCAGCTTTCAAACTGTTGCAGAGCTCTATACAGACAGCGCAGGTGCCAGGAGAGAGCTGCCAGTGATTCTAGCAGGCTAGGAGGAGTTGAAGCACTTTGGGAACCAAGTATCCATCATCTTCTCCTTCTTGATCACGGCAAAAGACAGGGCTTGAATTCTTAATTCACAGCCACAGAAAACCCTGAGAACTGCTAACATCCCTCTGCTATTTTCTCCAAGTACATCCATGTAACTCTGCATCCAAAATACACATTTTTATGAAAAGGTTTTGCTGAAATGATTGTTAGCACAATCTATCTGAATTTAAAGTCAGTGATAATGCTCAAGGCATTCTTACAAGTTAAAGACTACTATACCAGTTAAAGGCAACTAAGTTGTTGCTTCTCATTTACAGTCTGAAAACATCACTACTTTGCCATCAGTTTTGTTTTGGGAGACGCCAACTTTCTCACTAGGAAAACAGACATTTGATTTACATTTCATATTTAAAGTTTATATCTAAAGGGGTGAAAGCACCAATTCAAACATTATTACTACTCTTCATGATTCAATGGGAAGAGTCACTGACTTATAGGAGAACATGGTCACATCTTAATACTACAGACAGTCTGAAACACAGAAATCCATCCTCCCTGTATCTGGAGCTATGAGTTATTCCCAAGGACATTGTGTGGTCTCAGTGCACAAGTGAGATGGAGGAACAGATGTCTAATATTCAAATACACAAAAATATTCCCAACTAGATACCCACATATAGCTGAAATCAGGCTGAAACTTCAAATACATACAAATAAAGCTGCAATCCTTGTATACGGACGATGTATAACCCCAAATGCAAACTAAACACTTTCCACCATATTCAGCTGTGATGCAAGTGTGTAGTTCCATAAACACTTGTCTTTATTCGCTCCACTCCTGTGATGACACTACTGTTCAACAGCCTTTCTGGAGAGTTTAATCTCTGAGACAGTTAAATACTCTCCTCCTCAAAGCTGCTAGCAAACAGCTCAAGTGTGACACAGACCCCTTTCATGCAGGAAAATAAAGATGGGGAAAACCCCCCCAAAAGTGTATTTTTAGCCCCAGGTTAGTCATCAGTGTTAAGTCAGTGGGAAACATTAACATCCACCCAAAGATAACAAAAATATTTGTCTTTTATAATAGAGACTCAAGCCAACTCAATTATAACAAGATGCACAATGAACATTTCTTCTACTTTATGGCTGTTTCAGTGACCAAAAAGGAAGCAAAAAAAAAAAAAAAGCAGTATCACTTTCAGGTGAAAGTCATGGGTTTTGTCAGACTGGCTGCCCCTCAGACAAAGTAAAAAGGCATGGAAAGCTCTCTGCACAACCCAAGACGGTTTCTTGAGAACATACATGGAAAAAAATCTCAAACAAGCATAACATACTGTTTATCAAACATATCAATCTGCTAAAATCATTCATTTCTGAACTTCAGAAAAGTATTGTTTTGTAAAAATTAAAAATATTTACTGAACATAAAATAAAGAACAGGTAATTAAAGATGAAAGAATAGGATGAGATACATTATATGATCATAGAAAAATATAAAAAGCTTGAGAGCTTTTAAGAGATGGAAAACATTCTGTGTACCTACACTTAGCTGTGTTTCTGGTTCTGTGTTCTGTTCATTTGCTTCAGATCCCACTGCTGATTGCAAAAAATACTCCTCTGTCTGGAAACTCATATTTTCTTTCTGAGAGGCCTCTTCTGTTAAGAGCAGTTAAAAGGGGCAGCAGGAAAAAGAAAGATTACAGTATCTTAATTTAACAATTAGCCATTCTGAACATGATCTCACAAGATCTCAGGAGAAATAAGATTTCTCTGTTAGTTTCCACGGGCAACATTCAAAGGAGTCCCTGTAGAGCAAACACCCTACAGTACAACTTTTACAGTGTCATAAAACAACAAAATAAAGCACCCATACCTGTAATTTTGAGCTTTTCCCTTTGCAATACAGTGGTAATAGGTGTCCTCTGGAACCAGTGTCCTGCTCCCTCCACTTCCCATAAAAGGTCATGGTCCCCAGGGTACTTCTCAAAGTAGCGCTTACAAACTGAACAAATATAATTTAAGAGAAAAAAACCTGCTATGTACACTAGATACACAGCTGTATTTCCATTTTAAAAGTTTATCTGAAATTAAATTCATTTGTAATTTTCCATCATACACATAAGCCACCAAAAAAGAACCATTCAACAAGTAGTCCAGCCTGAATAACCGTAACATTGCTATACCCTAGTCTTCTTTCTCAGTAAATCCCTCCTTCGGGTTTAAGCACTTTCCACTATTCTATTACACTGCAAACAAAAACGGATGCCACTTTTTTCTTCTTCTCTGAGCATCCATTTTGGAGTTTTACAACTTCACTGGTCCCCATCTCTGCCAATCACAAGACCAAACTGGGATGGAAGGGGTCTTAGGTAGAGCATGTGGTCAAGTGATTTTGTCAACTAGTGTTTTTATAGGCCCTGGTTAAAAGCACTCTTTGGGAATGCAAACACATTGCCTTTGTATGGTTTATTATCCACTCACCATTCACTTTTGGAATATTTACTTCTCTGCTATCCCTTCACCTTTTTGCTCCCACTGCACATAGCAAACATGCATGTGGAGAAGCTTGTTATGACATTGTTCAGTAGTGGGTCCAAGGAAAACGGCCATTTTTCAACTGGTTCTCTACTGATGCATAACCTCTGCGGACAAGATCCTGACATACCACTCCTTGGCCAGGGAAATGAATTAGTCATTAAATTGTGCTTGAGACAGCTGGCCAGCTTAAGCCTAACAAACAAGGTCTACTTGGATCCAACTGCAGAGTGGGGTATTTATAACAGCAGAAAATTTCCAGCAGCTTAGCAAAGAGGCATGATGAAAACATGAACAGAGGGAAGCCTGGCAGATGCACTGAGAGCAGGACAAGACAAAGACAGACTTGAGAAATTGGGCAAATGAAGTCCTGCTTGCTTGAACATAGACAATCCCAAGCAACATCATTTCCAGAAAGTTTGTCACTTCCTAGATACTATATCCCTCTTGGGCTGTTAATGATAGAGCGATAAGTGTCTTCCTTGCACACTAAAACTTTGCCTCCTTACACTTAAGTTAAAACATAGCCAAGAATGTTCACTTGACCAGACATCCTGGGAAAGCCAACAGAGAGCCAATAATCAAATCTCACACACAGAGGATTAAAATTTTATAAGGAAATATTTCACCATCTTACCCAAATGAGGTTAGGACATTTAAAAGACCCTCACTGTGAGGGTGGCTGAATGCTGGAACAGGTTCCCCAGAGAGGTTGTGGAGTCTCCATCCTTGGAGATATTCAAAACCCAGCTGGACACGGTTCTGCACAATCTGCTCTAGCCGATCCTGCTTGAACACGGGGGTTCAACCAGATTACCTGCAGAGGTCCCTTCCAACCTCAACTGTTCTGTGATTCTGTGATGCAGCCACAAACATGGAGTGCTCTCATGGAGCTCGAACAACAATGCTCATTTGGACATATAAAGAAAACAAAGACTACCAGAAGAATAAATCAAAGAGCTTGCCTGTGTACATGAAGGACGACAGCGGGTATCGTAAGCCAAGTGTGTCTTCAGTAAAGGAATCCACAAAGTCTTCCAACATCATTAGTCCGAAGTCTTTCCCACGATGTTTCTTTCTTACAAACATTGTGTCTAACACTGGAAGCTGGTAACTCTGAGTAAGGTAAGAGCTACAAACACTTCCTAAAATAATGGGAGGAGGAAAATATCTGTCAGTATTTCAGCACTGACATGCTGCAGCATGGATTTTAGCATATTCAATTAAAGACAGGCTGTAATTGTTGTAAGCCATTTACTGGCTCTTTGGACAAGCTTTATGAAGTTGCCAAGATATTCATAGATTAAAATATCGGAAAAGTTGTCTGCTGAAAAAAGGAAAAGCAGTAGAGAGATAGAGGGGAAAGGCTCACTTTAAAAATCTCACTGCACAGCTCCTTATGAAATCAGACTAAAAATGAAGCTGAAAAAGGGAGGAGGGAAAAGGAGTCAAAAAAATTCATGAACTGCACTTTTCTGTTGGTTATGTAACTCCTCAGGACAAATAGGAAGACTGCAATTCAGCTCTTCTTTAAGAATTGAAACAATAATTCCAGCTTTTGAAATGAAATGACACACCAAAAAACCAAGAAGCTTTACATTGAAATTTTCCCATAAATAGCACATATTATCTATAGTTAAAATGAAGACCAAACAGACTGCAATTACACATGTACTTCAGTATTAGAGGGTAGTTATGGACTCAGCAATGCCAAAGTGATGTCATTTAATGGTATTATAACAGCACTTCAACTACCCAATCCATTTTCAGGATTTCAATCATTTTCATATTTCAATACATTTTGCCAGTCAGTGTGAATCACGCCAGTAAATGGTCCTTTCCTCTAATGAGGCTAGAGAGAAACATACAGTCTTCTATAGAATTTAGTTTGTCCTTGCAATACCTTTTAAGACCAGTGAACATACTTATCTTCATTTTTCAAGCAAGGGAAACATAAGCAGAAAGGTTACATTACTTGGACACCCTTTGGGATATTAGTCAGGCTCCAACACTTTCCTAACCATCTATATCCAGAGCTCTTTCTCCACATGAGGTACTTATAGGGAGAATACAATATGCAATCAAACATGAGTGAAATATTGATAATACCTAGAATGACTAACCTTGAGTGTTTGAGAACTCAGGACAAAACTGGCAGAACAGCACAAAAAATATAACAAATGAGCAACTTCATACAACATATGGTAAAACTTCACTGCCACATAAGCAACTGTCCCCATTCCAGACTAAAAATAAAATCACTATTCTAATTTGTAAGTCTCAGAACCTTAAAAACCTACTTTTGGGGCCACCACACTAGAGCAATTTTGACATTAGAAAAAATACTGGGACATGTAAAAATACATGGAATATTTCATTTCTAATAAATAAAGATAGTATTGACAAGCAGAATAAAAACACACCATTAGCTGACTGCTTTCCTATATTGATTACCAGACCAGAACAGGTCAATGACCCAGCCGGTTTACTATTGTATTTTAACAGTTTGCAAAGGCATATATTTATGTCAGAGATGGGGATGTCTTCAGTGAGTCTCCAGTACCATAATTAAGGCAGAATTCATTAATCCCTTCTAGAGGTAAAATAAAAATGCCATAGTGTTCCTCCTTGATCCAAAAATTTATATTCTAACTATGAAGTGGCATCAATGTACTAAACAGCCTATTCATAAATACCAAATTTTATTCAACAAAAATTGAAAAACCACAATAAAATCCAAATAACTAAAAGGGAATTATAATGGAAAACAGGAAAAACAGAAAATCTGTAAGATTAATGGCATAAACATGTTAGCTAAACTGTAAACTGAGGGAGTGCATGTGTGTGGAAGGAAAGGGAATCTCTTTTTGTCAACACAAAGCGTAGCTGAGCATGGTGCCCGCGGGGGAGGTTTTTCTGCTGTAAAATGTTTAAGAAATAACAATATCTAATTTTACAAAATGTTTATCTGATTTCAGATAAACATGAGCTCTACATTCTGGAGCTAGTCAGACCTTAAGCAGGCAACATACAGGATTACTGTCTGTAACCTGCACAATCTTTCTACTCCCCAGTGAATTTCAGACTCATCAAATATGATATGACCTTGTCCAATATATTGGGGGGGGGGTAAGGGGGGGGAACAGAGTAAACATACCCTTGTGCTTGCACATTACCAGTATGTCATCACACAGCACAAGTGCACAGGTTCAAAATTAAAAGGGAAGAGCACAAGAGACACTTTTTAACCTTCAATTAATATAAATACATAGACAGAAGAAGCCAGAGAAGCAGCAAAAGTACTTGATGTGGATACTGGAGCTCAGAACAAAGCACAGAGCACAGCTCTGTTCTCATATTGGCATATTTCATTAGCTTCAAAGGAAATTAAGACTTGCTTGTAAACTAATTTTAAACTATACTACTACTCCTTAAAAACAAACAAACATATGCCAATCCAACACTAAATGATTGTCCTATGGAAACATAAAAAATAAAAGGTTTCAAGTACATCTCATTTTTATGGGTTCTAATATCTTAGTATTCTACAAAATAGATTCAAGAAGTACCTTCTTAGATTCCTAAGTCACACAAGCATTTAAGCTACTTCTAGAAATTTTAACTGCAGTCCAACCTTTTATGAATTCAAGAAAACACTAACTCACTAGGTCTGCACAGCTTGTAAGGTCTAACTAAATACAGTATTTTTCAAATACACTTCCCCATCTCACCTATTCCCCCACCCCTAGCAAAAAAAAATCCCACAACACAAGTGTTTTACCTGTAGGTTTAACAGAATAGAACCCAATAGCCTCTCCTTTTTTCCATATGATCTTAGCATAGTCATTGCTACCATGACAGAGAAATGGGATCTCATTTCTTTCTATTTCTTGTTTCCGATAGATAATTCGATTCAGAACATAGAGAACCACCCTCTCTCCAACAGACTTCACCTAAGGAAACACAGAACATTTTAGAAGAGTGGTTAGTTTAGCTGATACTCATACATCAGGGACCTTATTTTTCAAAAGTGCCAGCTAACACAATTGCAACTGCAAGAGAAGCTGCAAGTGCTCAAGCAGGACAAAGCTCTGGGTTTGTTTGAGGGACAGGAGATGCTCTGAAGCCATAGCAATAGGTTAGGTGTAAAGCACTACCATAGATAGAGGATATTTCACAACTTCAGCGTCAGTCCCAGCCCAATGGGTAAAAGCTTGGGGCTGGGAGGAGAATGTTTTGAATCAACTCAGAACTATTTTTGGATTTAAGAAACATTCACAACATGGAATAGCAGTATGCCAGCATCAGACTTCTCAGGCCAGCAGATAACTGGAGTCCTACAAAGAAGTCATGATGAACCTCACTGGGTTGCAGGACTCAGCACATTCAATCAGCTGCTGATAGAGTGGCAGACAACAGGACGTGATGCCATGGAAGAAATAGTTACAATAGTTTCTGTGGTATTAAACAAGGAATTCAATATCCTTTTCTCCTTCCTGCAGGATTTCTTTTACACATGAAATCGAAGGTCACCACTACTATCCTACCCACAATGAAGGAAAAAATGAAGGAGCTATGCTCCTTTCCCAATGTCAGAAGTTTCAGCTAACCTACCTGCAAAAGATTTAGCTTTCCTGATTTACTCACCATCCTACCATTATGAAGCACACAAAAACACAAGGCTGCATGTTGTATTCTCTAGAGTAAATTAAGAAAAACAAAAACAAACAAACAAAAAAAAACCCAAAAAACCCACACATCACCAAGACAAGTACCCAAATTCCATGAACAGATATGAATAAGAGTGCTGGAAAAAAAACATGGGTTTACAGTTTTGGAAAAAAAAAATCTGAACTACATAGGCATCAGTAAGGGTAACAAAGCCCCATGAAACAAAAAAAGCAGATACCAGGCAACTTCTGTGTTCCCAAACCCCCTGTATCACCACTGCAGGCCAACAGCTCAACTCTCTTCTATCAAAAGAGTTTCCTTTCAATATTTCTAGCTTACTAATCACCTGATAAGACTGAAAGGTATTCCTACAATACAATGCACCACTCTCCTGAGACCTTTCAATACAACCAGATATACTATATCCTAAAGAGTAAGGAAAAACCATCATCAACAACAAAATAGTTTGCAAAGTGACTGCACAAGGATCACACTTTCTCTAGACAGTATCTTCACAACCAAATTCCCTTCCCCCTAGTACCGATTCCGCTATTCCCATTGATCTTGCTTTTACATGAGATGGCCAATTCATTTCCAAATCAAAACAAAACATGCTACAATTCGTACACCAGCTATTTGCCATTATCTTGAAGGATAAGAAGAACTGCTAGGTGAACATTGGAGCTCTTTACCTGCTGAAGCCCCTCTCTGGAAGGTACAGACGTTCTCACAATGTCATCAATTGACCACCACTGGTCAGCAAGATACAGGGCTACAGCTTGAAAGAAACAAGTTGAAATAAAAAATTAGTGATTGTCAGTATTCCAAAAGAAACATATTCATTAAAGTCACTAAACAGTTAGGAATACCACTGTAGCAACCAAGTTAAGCATCTTCTAATCAGCACTATATTAATGCAGTTCTTACTACCTTAGCACAACATATGTGGTGCTATAGACCCCCCCCATACTTAACACTGTCTGGTCCAAGACCTGTCTGAATTTGAGAACAGTAAGAGAAACTAAATGCAGATTTTGTGCAGTGTGACATAGGGAAAGTGTTTTTCAGACATAAGCACTATCCTTTATTGCTGTGCTCTAGTGCGTCTTCCCAATAAAAACTGGCCCTGCCAAGAGGAGTCATACATAGGTGTACATACGGAGGCGTACATATGTACACACACACACGTGTATTTTAGTTTTGTACTGACAGTGGATATTGACATTGAAACTGTATAAGTCTGAGTCAGATGGATTTAACATGACTGATGGCCATGTGATTAACAATCAGGAAAGTCTGATTCATTTGTGTTTTTGGCAAACTCAGAACTCATATATAGGAGGTCGTATGGAAAGAGAAAGAAACAAGCCATAGCACCGAGCTTGTTATGGAGGACTGGAAGGGAAAACAAACAGACAAAAAACAAAAATAACCCCAACAGTAAGATGTTACCTTGGCCAGAGTTATGTAAGGACTTGCAGGCAAGGACAAATTTAAACTTCATGCTGATCAATCACTGCTAATAAAGAGCATCCAAATTAATGGCCAAGGGTATGGATTCTATGAAAGCTCAGTAAACTCATTTTGGAGATGCGAGGTGTACATCAAGCAACCAAGAGACACATGTTGTACTTGGTTATTAAGTGCAATCAGACAAGCACTGTTTTATGTTGCTAGATATCTTCTGAATTTAATGTGTCCAGTTCTACTCCAATTAGTGTGCAAAGTTCTATTATTTGTGTATATGATTCCACAACAAAGAGTAGTATGGGAACAGGACAGTAGTGAACAACAAATGGAAAAGTGGCAAAGTTATGAGCTACACTAGCATGGAATGCGCAAGGGCCTGGTTACATGTATTTGTCACAGAAAAAGAAACAGCAACACAGAGATTAGAATTTTAAAATGAAACCTGTGAGCGAGTCCTCTGGTGCAAACAAAGCAAGAACTTTGTGTGTCTGCTCTCCACCATAAAGAGGAACGAAGCCCACAGTTGACAAGCTAATAGGAATCTGAAACAAGAGCGTACAATACTTCAATAGACTCTTGCTAATACAACATTAGTAAAATATACAGAGAACATTTAGCAGGATAAGCAAGATGAGTTTTGAAAACTGAGTGCTTAACAGTTAGTTGTAAAAGACAAGTATCAGACCCTGGCCCTTACTGACTTCTTTAAAACACAGTCTGTCTTTACGAAGAAAAAAATCTAAAGAGCTCCAACTCTCAAGCTTTGGCAGATTTAGCTGCAACAATTTATGCTGTTACCGCTCTCTGCTGTCAGCAGCTTGTGCTAATGTGCACAACTGAAGTGAGGTGCGCGAAGAGCCAGCATATGTTCACTTCAACCGCCACAGCTACACAAGCTGTCAAATCCAATAGAAGAATGAGGCAGGCAGGTACAGGAATATCAAACTGGCACAGCTAAATTGCCAGTGTTTGTTAACAATAGCCCTAATGTGTCAAGGCAGGAACTTTGAATTCAAAAGGATTTTCTTCCCTAAAACTGCACACATTTTAGAATTTTAAAATTTGTCTGCTTGATTTTCCCTCTGGATCAATGTAAGAAGGGTCAAAGCAATTCACCACTCAGGAGTTAAGGACCTTTGTGGAAATTCCTTTTGATAATTAAATCTGCATGTTTTCAATATTTAATTAGTGCATCAAAAAAAAAAACCACAAACCCACACTAGACAAGTGTTAATGGTGTAGTAAATAGACTTGCTTACCCAGAAAACAGTCTATATTGATCATGATATATCAAGATTATGATATGCTATGCCACAAATGATCATGTTAATACAGATAAATATTTAGGCATACAGCACCTGCACTTACCACAAATGCTGGGAAATACTCAAGACTCTGCTTCTGCAAAGCAATCTGCAGCACTGACCTTTTATGCCCATAGAGAATCCTCTCACCTCACTTATTTTTCATTAAAGTTAGACATCATTACTTTTATTGGTGCTAGTTATAACAGAAGTGTTCATCTGGATGGAGCCAACATTAGACAGCTTATCACTAAAGTGTTTAAAACATATAATGCCACAGCCAGTCTCTATTAGAACTCTCAATAACAGCAGGGAATACTTCAGATAAAAAGAAAAGGCTCACTTATGAAATTAGTGAAACTTGCATATCAAGAGTTCAACTCAACCATGAAGATCACTGAAGGACTGAGATACAAACAGTCAGTCAGTTTCAGTAAAGCGTGAGTTCAAAGTTATGAAAATAAATTTTTAATGACTACACGAGTTTGTTGTCTTTAGGAAAGAGTTTAAGAAATCAGTTGAGATTAAGGATTTTTTAATAAAGTTATTTAGTACCTACAGAGCTATTGCCCAGAAGGAGCAGATGAAGTGACTGACATCCAGATCTAAATCCACCTCACAAAACAAAACTAAACATAATAGAGAATTTTTAAAATATAAAAGCCATGTTAAAACAATGACATCATTCAAAAGTTATGGACTGTGTTTTTCCTACATATTTTATATCTACAAGCATATCAAGAAAACCATGACCAAGGTATTTGCTGGTTCTTACTTTGCTGTGGTCTGGCAAGGACAAGAATTCAGGACGATTCGGATCTCCACACCGAAGGTCAGACATGTAGTCCTCTGCAGAGCTCTCCAAGTCCTCATGACTGTAGCCGTTCAACACATCCACAGGGAACGCCATCATCTTGAGAAAAAAGCAACATGATTAATACTGCAGGTAACCTGAGGGATACAATGCATAGACTATCAAATATTCCTACTAAAAATGGAACTAGTAAGACTGTTGAACACCTCCCTCTGCTCCTCTCCTGAGAGACTGTCCAAATGAAGCACTAACACTGAGCATGACACAGCCCCAGCTACACAGCTTGGTTTTCCAGTTACAGATGGACTAGGGCAAGGTGGGCACCACTGTGTTTAAAACAAACCTACTTTTGTCTCTTCTTCCTTTGCCTTCTGTCTCTCTCCACATTATTTATTTTGTGCCAGTTACAAAAGACAGACATATAACCATATCCTCCACCTCTGAGCCAGGAAGAGAGAGAGATGCTCCAGGCATTTAGTTAGGGTGGTACCTATTAACACCCAGGCTGTAAAATGGTACATGAACCCCATCTGTGTTCAGAAGCAGAAGAGGAACGTTTTAGCCAATAGATCCTTCTAGACCCAAGCATGGCAGATTTCCAACACACAAAACCTCTTTGCAGCACAGGTACAATAGGCCACACACTGCCTAGAGGTGTCAGGCTCCCAGGACACATGCATACGTGTTTGTGTGTGGGACTGCCAGGCAGAAAGATTGAAACCCCATGCTTTCAGTTAGCTTATCTTCACCACAGACCCAAGCTTTTTCAACAGGTCTCCTTTATGCTCATCATTTCTGAGCTGAAGTAAAAAGCAACAAAATCTAAATATCACACAAACTTAACAGTGTTCTACAAGTTACTAGCACAAGTGGACAGTTCATTAATTTCTTTTCATCACTCTGCTGCTTGTGCCAGCCAGCAACTCTCTGCAACACTTCTGTTAGCACCTCCTCCCACATCATTGCTCACAGAAGTCCTTCGTACGCCTTCGCTATGGCACTCAATACAAATAACCCCAGCTGCAAGCTAGATACCAATGTGCATCCCTTGCGAGAGCAGTCCATGGATGGCTGTGCCCACTGCTTTCATAAAGCAGGCCAAAACCATGGGCTGAGCTGCACAATTAAATTCCTCACAGCTGATGTTTTTGAGGCCACCAATTAAGCAATAGATGGCCAGTCAGCTAAGAGGTAAACAGTTCAAAAACTAACAACAGGAAGAACTTCGTTTATTTTGGAGAGTTTGCATTTAAACCCCTCGCTGAAGAAACCGATGAGTTGCTCAGAACTACTCTCGCCTGCCCACCAACTATTTTCAAAAGTATTTCAATTGTGAATAGGACATGGCCAAAGCTAGTGAAAAACAACAGCCTGCATCAGATTTAAGAGACACTTTATTAAGGAGGAAAGAAAACCAAAGCTAAAGCATGGAAGACCATGGTAGCAATAGCTCCTCGGAGGTTTTCTTTAATTCAAGTTCTCCTTGTCAAAGCAGGGTCAAATTAAGAAGAGCAAGAGCTCCTGGAATCCACTGAATGCTCTTCAGTTAAGGCTGCTGCAGGTCTATAGGGCTATACCCAAAAGCAGACACACCAGCTTCTTTTGGGCTATGGCCCAGACTCTCACAAGCATGGGCTAGTTCATGAGTTTCCATCCTGGAAGAATACTGGATCTCTTGATCTCTCCCTGCATTGCTCCCAGCAACTCACCACCTAACTCCCAGATGAGCACAGAGTTTTTCCTAGGGGATTTAAGATTACTAGTCTCAGTTTATTCTCCCTTTTTTTCCAGTCCTCTCCCTTTCATCTGCCATTTAGTGCTCTACAGGCACAGGTAAATTATATGCAAAAGACCCTTTGATTTCAATTCACCCAGTGGCAATTAGAAAGTGCATTTTAAAAGCTTTTTAGTGGCAATAATACCCTACTAAAAAGTTGCTTGAATAGACAAGGCCGTTCCTTCCACACAAAAGGCAGATTTTTTTAATGTTAAAACTAAAAAACAAACGCAAACACGACTTCATTGACATTTGCAGCTGTTAAGAGAAAAGTGTTCCATTAATGCTATTTTTTAAGACATTATATACACACGCATTCCCCACCGCAATTTCCTTTTGGATCCAGCTCACTCCTTTCCCATATCTGCTATTTGGGTATTCTCTTGCCTTCTCTTCTAGTCTCTCACATTCCTCCTGCTATTGCTCCCTACCCCCTTCCGGATGCTTAGCTGCATCCCTCAATTCTATACCCGTTTCCTTCCCCCTCCAGAAGCTGCTATGGCTAAAGGGGCAGAGGCAGGCAAGAAATATCCGACACTAACCAACTCCACTTCCTCCCCAGCTGGAAAGGGAAGGCAGTTCAAGAGCTGAAGACCAGACACGGCTGCCTTTGCCTGCAGCAATAATCCACAGCAGCCAGAGGAGCTGCTGCAAGGGAAGCAGTTCAACCACCAGTGATCTCCTCACCTCTAGCAGCTGAAAAACACAGTTTACCCATCTATATGAGAGCTCTGAAACACACTAGCAATGTGTGCACATTTTAAATGCACTATTTATTCTAGTGTGGTCAAGCCCCTGAGGCAGACAGAGCCATTCTTAAACATCTCTGTACTGGTCTCTTCCCAATCTCTCAGCTTTGCCCACCTTAAGGTCTGGATCCATCCCACTAAATTCAAGCACTTGACTGAGGCTGCCACATCAGGAGCAGCTCCTCTTCTAATCAATGGCAACAGAGATGCACCCCTGCGCTTGGTAATGTAATCTCCCAACTGATCGGCAAGGGCTGTTCCAGCTCTGAGCTTAGACATCGCAGCTAAATGCCTGAAGCTAGGCAGGAAGAATCCAAGCCTAAATTTGCATCTTTGTGCAGGACTAGACAACACAAAGTGCTGCTTTGTAACTAACACCAAGAAACCAGGTCAAAAACATTCAGTCTTCACAAAATATCTAAAGAAATCTGGAACTGCTGATAAATGTACTAGCTTGATATAATACGCACATTGCAAAAGCTCCAGTCCGAACAGGAACAAAGGTGAAATGTGAGTTACATGTCATTGCTTCTGTAACAGCGTGAGGCTTTAGAAGCTGGTTAGCTGCAACATATCAGGTAAATTCTGCTTTAAGGGGGATACAGACACACGAACAATTTAAAATTTAATTTTCTCTATCCTAGCACGAAAAAAAGAAAATACTATTAAAGAAATACCAAAATGCTTGGACAACTCTGAAAATAACAAATGACTTCAGATGAGCTTTCATTCTTACATGACAAAGAGGCATGCAAGCTACAAGCTATAACTAAAAGCCTCTAGGTTATAATTCCTGACATTTTTAGAATAAAATAATACAGGACTAAAGCAGAAAACATGTAGCAAGAAATACAATAGATTATCTGAATTCTGATCACTACACCACTATGAAAACAAAAGCAACAATCATACCTTTGCTTATAGGTAAACAAGGACAAAAACTATCTTATGCTAATTAATAAATGCATAGAATTACCCTCAACATCTTGCAAAGACCTTCTTTCTATTCAGTTGCTATCAATAATGCACAAATTCCAAGGCCTGCTGTCAAAGCAGGGACAGACCCTGAAAAGCTCTATGTTCCACCTTGATAAAAATAAAAATAATTAAAAAAAAAGAACACACAAAAAACCCACTTCTTAGGAGGTAGTTTAGCCACATGTTTGAGTTATTTTGTATTTATATTATCCACTCCCCACTCTCAACTCAATTATATTCATTATGTTTGAATTTTCACCTTATGGCATTTAGGGAGAAGCAGTTATGAGGAAAAAAAACCAATATAGATCAATCTACAAGAGCGACCCTCAAAGAAAACCTACTTGGCATCCCTTTAAAAAACATCCAGCTTTGGTACTGCGCAGCAGATTAAACATTTAAAGTTAAGACCTCTCAAACACTTTTGTGACGTAATTTGCATCTTAGTGTTGATGAGATCAGGTATTTCACAAGACATAAGTTCGCCATATCCCTGAAGAAATCACTGACTATACACAGAAAGCAATCATAGTGCATTAAAAGCACTGAACAGCTGAAAACAAGAGAATGCCCCGTGATTTACCAATCTTCAGCAGAGCATGAGAAAGTAGTCTAACAGTCTAAAATGCAAGAATCTTTGCTTTAAACAACAAATTAACCTACCAGAGAAATCAAGTGACTGCCAACTGTAGTAAGTTAATAAATGCCCTCACACACAAAAATGCCATCTGTTTCTCAGTGTCTTTACAAAGTAAATGTACTGAGGGCTTTCACCTCCAAAAAGCTTCCCAAGTACTCATGGGAGAGAAAGAGGGAGAGAGAAAGTAGCTTTTCAGTTTTTCTTGTCAAGAGCATTACACATTTTTCACAGTGCGGCAGCAGGAGCAGCACAGGTCCCCGCCATGCAGTCCACCGCACCCTCTGCTGCTGCTCTAAGCCTCCATGTGTTGCACGACTGTAAAACTGTCAGGTCAAATCCTTGTCACGCGCTGCGGGTCCGCGCTCCGCTCATGGGGTACCGCTCCCATTGGCTAGCAGACAGCCAGGCTGACCGAGCACACCCAATGTAGCTGTAAGCAACCAAACTCATCACAACCATTTGTGCAAAATGGATATTACAAGTGTGTGTGTGGGGGGATCCAATTTTATTTTTTAAATGAAACAAGTAAGGCTTTTCATGTTTTAACAGAAAGAAAAGTAAATCTTACACTCTTCATAAACATATCATTTCACATAACAGTTTTAAAGATTGTATGGAATGAACTCACATGAACAACATTTGCTTTAATGTGGAATTACATCACTTTTCCCCTTCTCAACATTGTGCAACTTACTATGCGAGAAGTGGCACGTCCTTTTTAGAAACAGCTGCAGCAGAGGGTAAAGATCAATTCAAGAAACAACAACAAACACGTTTAACAAGATGAGTGAATACGTCTCTGCAACTGAGACTATTCCCAATCAAGAAATCTTCATTAACATAAGCATTAAGATGGAAAAATTATTCTTGAATTTTTTTTCTTAAAGTGGAAAATAAGTGGGCAATCTTGGAAATCGATTCAGGTTACAAATTTCTGAATGCTAGTTGCAACCTCTATTTAACCTTAGAAGCGCGCAAGGGAGGGACGTACAGCAGATGCGGCTCCGCAGCCAGCAGAGGATCGCCGAGGCCCCTGGAAGCAAGCGCAGGGCACCACGCGCACGGGCCCTCACTACACGCTGCCAACAAACAACAGAAAGTTAAAGGAAGCAAAAAGCTCTGTGGTTTCTTACAGCATGTCACAGGGCTCAAATGCAGCTTAAAACTGATTTGGGGCGCCTTTATCCGAGAGGAACTGTTGTCTAAGTAGTTAGGCTGCTAGTCAAGGATTTAGAGGAATCAGGATAAATTTCTAGCTCTGCCACAGACTTTTTCATGGCAGCACAGACATGTTACTTAATCTCTATCTGCTTCAACTCTGCAC
Source organism: Apteryx mantelli (assembly GCF_036417845.1). Taxonomy (NCBI): domain Eukaryota; kingdom Metazoa; phylum Chordata; class Aves; order Apterygiformes; family Apterygidae; genus Apteryx; species Apteryx mantelli. The sequence continues at coordinate 59,797,673 of NC_090020.1, forward strand.
CTAGGAAATGGGAATAATCGTGACCTCAGAGAGACCAGAATGAGAAACACTTTACCAAGATCACGAGACTCCAAGCACATTGTAGCAGAACTTTACAACTACTGGAAGTAGACATTTAGCACAACTTATTTGCAAGGCTGATTTTCTTTTAAAATCATAAACAATCCACCAAGAACCTTCCAACTTAAAATAACTGACACAAACACATGTGATATAATAAATACATGCAAAACTAAATCAACAGCTAGACAGCAGGGTGATCAATTTTAAGATTTAAATTAGGGTTTAAAAGTAAACTTAAATAGTTTCTCTTTTAATTAAAATTTGAAGTTATAAGAATATACAACAGGCTGCTCAAATTATGGCCGGCAGACCTTTTCTGATAAACCAGGCTATTTAATGCAGCCTCAGCGCACACGTCCGCAGCGGGTCTAGTCCCATGATGAAGTACTGGCCACTCGGACAAAAAGTACAGTGCGGTAATGCCCAGCCTAAAGTCTGATCTATTTAAACAGTTCCTGAAGTAACTAACCGCAGAGCTCCTCATGGACTGCCATGCATTTCTCAGGAACCATCGGGTACCTTGAACAAGATTCTATCCAAAAAATAAATAAATAAATGTGCATGTATATATACACACACGCACCCCCCACTAGAAAGGTGAGATCATTCCACGGACATCTCGCCATGCCCTCCCAGGCTACCCGCAAGCTGCAGCTGGGCAGCATGGTGAGAACAGACTTTTGAACGCCAAGCTGAACCTTCACGTACAGCAGCTGCTGACGCTCCAGCTCAAACCAAGGCAGGGGGCTGGGGTGAGCCGCCCTCCAGAACTGCGCTGGAGGATGTGCCGAACCAGCAACCATCTTCTCTAATAGAGCGGGGACAACATCATCTTGGTTTTGCTAGGTTAGTTTCCCAACTTGCTAAGTTCTCAACCACTCAATCGCTCAATCACCAGTTCAGTGAAAGCTGAGAAATGATATAAAAGTTGGAAAAAAAAGAATAGTATATTTCCTCTTCTAGTTTTGACTTAAAAATGAGTTGCAAGGATGGCATCTGCCACTTCTAAAATTGTGAAAATTGTGAAATTCTTTTGACTAGAAGCACAAGCTCAGCTAACTTATTTACATAAATGTTTCTTTGTTTAGACTAACCAGCTGCCATATACACAAAACATGTTTTCATCACTTTTGTTGCTTCTTTATTCAACATCAAGTACTTTGAATAAGGGAGGTTGTTTTGTTTGTTTTTTAACATTTGAACTTCTTTCTCATTTCTATTCAAACACAGTCTGAAGCAAATTTTAAGTATGTAAAAGTTGTTCATCCTTTTCTAATACAAAAATAAGTAAATATTAGCTTATGTTAAGATAATTAATAATTTAAATATGTATAGTATCTGCCTGATGTATTATGAGTCTTGTGGATTGAAATACATAGGGAAAACCTGTTCCATAACTACCAGTTTAGACCACAATTGTAACAAAGCTTTTACATTTTATAAGTATCCCTGTCTCTTTAAGTTCCATCCAATTTAATTTGTAATGCAGACTGATGGAAAATAAAAGCATTTTAGGAAAGGAAAGTTGGTTTTACTTTCTTTTCTTTTTTTTAAATACAATATAGTATCTATTAGGTATTTTGTATTAGGTAATATAGTATTAGGAATTAGGAGTTCTTAATAACTGCATAGGCTTGAAAAACTACAATACACTACTTGCCACATTGAATAGACCACTCAAACCCTCCCCGCTCAAATGTTTGCATTAATGGAAAAGAAGCCATTCTCATCCACTTTTTTTTTTTTTTTTTAATCTTTAGAGTTTCCCCAGTCTGAAATCTGTGCAAATTACATTAGGAGCATAAAACCCCAAATAACATCTACACATACAGTATAAAAAAACCAACAGAAAATTCCAAAGAGAATACAGCACAGTGGTCTAGAAATCATTGTCAACATCTACCAAGAGCTCTGGATTAATACACCAGCCACATTATTTGTAATCTGCTTGAAGCAGCTTACGCAGCTCTGGTTTTCTATCAGAGATACTAATCAAAGCTGTTGATCTGAATGCAAATAAACAAACAAAAATAATCAATCCCTTCTGTTCATTCAACACTAATTAACCACCATAATTTATGTTAATTCACTTGTATAACACAGAATTATGAAATCTTTTGCTAAATAAAGGATCTGACTCTCTAATTCTGGCATGAAATGCAACTTCAGTGGAAATTAGCAACAATTATTTTTGAAAGGTGTATATGATTGGGTTCAAACAGTCTCCTGTGGAACTAGACACTGAACAGTCGGTGGGGGGGAGTCTTTCACATTAAAAAATATATATATATTCACATATGTTTTATTTTACTTTAAAAAAAATCTTGTAAAAGTTGAATAAAGTATTTTTTTCGAAACAAAAATACGATTTAAGCATAAAAAGTTCATTTCCAGGATTAAATATATTCAGGAGGTTCTAATATTCAATGAAGAAAAATATTAACACGTGAGTAGTTCTAAAAGAAGAGTTCTAAAGTTCTAAACTGCCACCAAAATGTATTAATACAAAACTAGATACTCTTAATACAGTGTATAAATAACAACCCTAGAGAGTGCTTTTAATTAAGCAGTGATTAGATTTGCAGAATAGGAAATACATGATCTCCATTAACAACTACAAAAGTTTATGGTTTTAATGACAATGGGACTGAAATCTTACCAGTTACCAAAACCAATGTGGCAGAGGAGTATTAGGAGAACATTCACACACCTTCACTCTAAAACCCACCTTAGGTAGGTAAGGTTCTTAAACATATGCCTAATTAAGCATCTATGTAACACCACTGATGTTTTGCTTAAGTGATTAATATTAGGCATTTGATTAGGTAGCCTACTTAATCAAAGACCAAGTTCTTAGGTAGCCAAACAATAACTGGCTATTTACATTTTCCTACAGTCTCACATCTTAATGAGATCATTTGGTTTCTTAAACAGTTTCTTCTGTATAGAGTTTTGGGAAATCAATATGCACAACTGTTTCCTACACGAAAAGTGTGCCAGAGATCTACCAAATTAAAATTCTGTGTCTGAGACCACTCAAAATAGTCACACTTAACAAATATTTCTGAAAAATGAGTTGTTCTTGGAGAAGTCTTTCACCTCTTTCCTTTCAGCTTCTCAAATTCAAAGTTAATATACCCATGCACATAAGGAAATTCATTTCAGTTGTGTTTGAAAACAATTAACATCTAGAAGACAAACATAGGACTAAGTGGGATTTTACTTCCTAGATCCTCATCTCCTTGACATATTTCAGCTCTCTCTCCTGCTCAGCTCTTGCTCTTCTTCTTCATCTCCCACTTTCCTCTATCTCCCCTTCCTTCCACAAGACAAGCATGCTTAGTGTCTTAGAAAAAACAGCCAAACAAAAGAACCACCAAAAATACCCATCAACCCTGCAATGAACCACCTCTCCTCTCTAGTTACTGCTCTTCCTCCCTCCTCCCATGCCCCAGCAGTTTTGGAGTTCTCCAGCTCCATCTTCAGCCCTCTCCAAGTTTGCTCCTGCACTTTATACCCCACAGAATCGGCTCTTAAAGACGATCGGATTAAAGATCCGATAGCTCAGCAGTTGTAACACTTGCCCAGCCTCCCTCCCCAGGCAGCGTCTGGCCACACAGGGCACAGCCAGCTGCACTGCATTGTCCTCCTCGCCTTCCACAACTCCGCATCCCCTCATTCTCCTCCTACTTCTCCAGGCACCTTTTTAACAAGTCCCTAAGAGAAGCCTCCTCTTGCCTCCTCTCTGTTTTTCTGCAGTTTTACTTGTCAGTCTCTACCAGAGGACTATCTTCCACTCCTACTCGGTGCCCACGTTCCTCGTCAGCTTGTTTAGTTTTCAAACCTTCATGCTTCCTATCACATCACCCCTCCATTTTGGCAGCAGCACCCCATAAATATATCTAGTTATTTTAGAGTGATAAGAACAAACTCTTCTCTTGACCATACTTACAAAAAACCCACCACCTAATATTGTTAGACAGCTGGTGGACTGTCAAACTATACCATACCAACCTAACACACTAGTGAGACTGATGCAGTAACCCTATGCATGCATTTCCATTTGTTTTTAAACTCTTGATTGTGCTGTCTCCCCCCCATCCCCACAACCTGGGTGGACTTCAAGGCTGTGCAGATTAGGTCAGCCATTGCAGATGCCTGTTATCACAGTTTAATAAGTTACTGCTCATCAGCTAAGCAACAGCAACTCTCTTCATGGGTGCTTCAAGAATATTCCAAATGCCAATTCAAACGTGATGGTGACCATGGTTACTAACGGTAAGCAGCAGTTCATTAAGCTTTGCAATCATATCCTCCATACTTAAGGAGTTACTAAAATAGTTGACCGAGCTACAACTATGCCACATAAAGTCTGTGGATGTTCCAGAGCTGCAGGAAATTCAAGTGCTACATGGTACTCCAGGTCTTGGAGTAAAAACTTAACTACAGGCTATTAAGTCAATGGCGGCAGGAGACCTATAACTGAGAAAGAAGCAAATGCCTAATTTTCACGTGCAATTTAGATGAAAATGCAGAAACTCAGTAGAAATTAACATTGGATCTTTCCAGTGCTAGGAGTAAGTCACAGGAAGTAAAGCAGGGAATGTAGTTAAGCAAGACAGCAACATCTATCAATCCCAGAACTTTCCTGCAAACCACAAGCACACAGAACTGAAAAGTTCTGGAGTCTGACTATATGGCCCTACGGCCCATTTACCACAGCTTGGGAACAGAATCTGAAAGTCAGCACTGCAGTAAGTATAACACATTTGGAACAACAAAAATTTAAACCTTACTTTAAATTATGAGTTGCAGTTTTTCCAAAAAGGGTCTAGGTAGATATCTCTAACCATTATCACAGTTACCTTCAAAAGATGGCAGATGGTTAGAAATACAGTGTTGAGTAAGAGAGAATTTTGAATTTAGGTGATACTTTTACCTCACTCAATGTTCTGCAGCAGTGAATTCTTTCAGCTGTACACACCTGAAAGCCTGACAATGTAAAGCAGAACGATGAACTTCACCGGCAGTACAGTTAGCAGACTTATCAAAAGGCTCAGGATCAAAGAACACCAGAAGAGCTAGCAACACAGATAACTAGAAGGACAAGAGAAGGAACACAATTTGCCAAGATAAGGAAAAGACTGGATGAAAGTCAGATGAGAAGAATACTACGGACATCAAGAATAAAGTTCAAAGAGGTAATTAGGGCTTGCAGACACCATACTTGGGCCAGGGACATGATGAGGAAATCATTACTGAGTGTCAACATGAGCCCAGTCACTTTGTGAAGAGATATTTCAAGTTACCATCCCAGCTGATACCATTATAGCAAATACAGTGGTGGGCACAGCCCGTGCAAAACAGCACTAAGGCACTCTCACCTTTACAAAGGCCATGCAGACAGACTATCCCAACTCCAACCCCCCAATCTGTGCGTATGTTTCTGCTTTCATCATCCCATCTCCAGAAGGATGGAAAAAGAGACAAGTATGACCTAAAACTAGGAATAAACTCCATCATTTGAAAAAAATGAGCATTCTAGAAACACAAATTCAAACCTAACATCATTTTGACTCAGAAGCTAGCAAAGAGTCAGGCATCTTGCAGGCTGTTCCGGCTAGAAGAAAAAAATAAGTATCAAGGTCTGGTATTTCTTGTTTATACAAAAGTCCCGTTCCCAGAACAAAGGAAGAATCAAACATCAAAAGAGTATTTCATTGCTCAAAGCCCTCAGGAATCTGTTCAGACATCAACTGACTCGTATGCCTGTTCTCTAAGCTTTCCAAGGGGCCACACAAATGAGCATCAGCTCAGGGCACGCTGTCGTACCCATCTGAATCATTCCTCCTCACCATCCATACCTACTGCTATCAGAACCAATATTTAGCAAACTCCTCGCCAGACAGTTCCCATTCCTGAGCAGCTCTGTGTTTGCCTTCGCTTTCAGCAGCCTCACAGTAGCAGCTGGGAGATCACTAATACTCTCTTCACCTACCTCCAAAGCAGTTTTCCCCCACCCCACAACTACCTGAAATGAAACAGCAATGATTATACCCAATCCATCACAGCTCTAACATGCACTAGCTAACTGTCAGTGAACATGTTAGCACAGGACAGAAGTTCAGCATCAAGAATGTCACTAACAGTGGAAAGGAATTCACACACAGCCTCCTCCCTGGTATCATCCTGTCCTCGTCTGCACCACCAACCATCCTGACACCCTTCCAGGAATTTACACGCTTCTGTGAATACACTGCATTTCCCCTGCCTCTCACTGTAACACATTTGTACAATTCAGGCTTCCAAGCTATACCTCTTAGCACCCACGCTATCCTGTTCTGGAGGGACTTGAATTTTAGAAGAACAGCTTAAGAGCTTAGATGAAGCAGAAGGAAGAACTGATTTTCTCTAGAAATACAGATGTTCCTGGCATGGTAGAGACATGTTTAGAACAATGATAAGCAAGGTACTCATACCTGTGAGCATCACAGAGACAACTGCCCAAAACAATCAAAGATTTACAAAGAGCCAGATAAAAGACTGGTTTTCTAGCAACACATTTACTAACCTAAACGCATTTTACCTTTAACAATTGATGTATGAAAATTTTAAAGTTAATTATGGTTAGTGCAGCATTCCTTGCCATTTGAGGTTCATGGAGAGACATATTCATGCCTGGGAAGGGCCACTACGGTAGTAGGCTCATAACCACTGCTACACTGCCTCAGGGGCTACCGATTTGATGGAGGCTACACCTTTACTAGTTATTCTTTCCCTTCAGTTCTTTCCACAGAATTAAGGAAACCTATTCAGCCTTGCATACTCTACACGTTTTAACGAAACCTAGAAGAGAGTAACACTGAATTCTGCTCATCCTGCCCCATAAACAACCTGTAACCAAAAAGAGAGAAGAAAGAGATTGCTACCACAAATTTGCCAGTCCCCTGTTCTATAGTAATAATAATAAAACCTTGAAGTGTTATTTTACTACAAAAATAAAGTACAGGACCAAGAGAGGAACATACCATAATATCTGAAAACAAATCAGAAATCTAAAATACTATTTTGAATAACTGTACAACATTCAGTTCAGTACACAATTTAGATAAATTCATCCTGCTAGATTTGCAACTCAAGGGATCATTTAAAACATAGATAGATAGGTAATATCCTTTAGAATACTGGTAGATTTTTCCAGTTAACTTTGAAAACACAAAGAAAAGATAATGTTAGTCCTGATAGTTCTCACTGAATTCTAACAAAGATTTTAGGGAAGATTTGAAAGCTTGTCACATTTTTTAGGAAGGATTCTTTTACATATTTTGGAAAGATATTTCAAAGCTTCTTTGAAATCTCAGACTCACTGGAGAACACCAGTTAAAATAAATTTAAATTTATAATGACTAAATAAATACACGCTGTCACAGTGCATTGTTAAAAAAAAAAAAAAAAGCAATAGCAAACAAAACTGCAAGAATACCAGATAATAGCTATCAAGACACACTGCATATGGCATTTCAGTCATGTTCAAAACAACACAGTAGTTGTTAACAAACATTAAAGCAGGCCTTTGCACTCAGCATAATTCAGTACCTATTAAAATTGCTGAAAGCACAAGTTTGGGAGGAGGGTTAGATTTTATTTGACTTTTCTCCTATTCCTACTGTATGAAAAAGTGTTATTATCAGTTTCCAAAGTGAGTACACCAGGAGTCACTCACTGATGAAAACAGTGCCAAAGAGGTATGCATCTCTACCGTAGCTGCCCCAAACTTTTTGCATTTCACAGATCAAAGGATGACTAATGCTTTCTGGAATGTATAACTGATACGACTTGATGACTAGGTTACAGCCTTATGGGGCTGGGGGAAGGCATTCTTCTCTGAGGAAACGAGAAGCCAGGAACTTCAAAATATGAACAGTGTTATTAGAGCTGAAGTGAATGCTTATTTTCACAGTGCTATTCCTTAAATATTTTTGTATTCAAGTTACTAGCTTCTCATTTTATAAACATAACTGGTAACACCATTAAATGATTACTACTGCTTGATATTCATAGACAAGTTGGAAATATCAATAAACCAAACCTTATCATACTAAAGAAATTGAGCAAGTAGAGGGCTGCTGTACTCAGTTGAGTTCCTCTCTAATACCACAGAAAGCCATCTTCTCTTCTCAGTGATTTCTTATCAAAGATTTCCATGTTTCACATTTAAAAATAAAAGCAAAAGCATTGTTAAATGTCAGCCTTAATACTCAAGTGAACTCCCTCCATCTTGCACTGACAAAAAAAGATTCTGCACTAACACCTATGCAATTACAACTATTTAAACAGACCTACACAGATAGGTTGTTTGGATAAGTAAGGAGATTTAAGTTCACTCTGAGTTGTGTTATCTTTGCAATACTAATAGACATTAAAAAATTTTTTTAAAGTGAAGAAACATTATCTGTATTAATATGCATACAAGAGAAATTACAAGTCATTTGTCAAAGTAGTGCCTCTTTGTAAAAGAGCTAGGTTATGAAACACTCCAGAAGGACTTGGTAAAGGTACTGTGTCTTGATCATGCATTGCTGGAGAAAGTTCATGGGTGATGTACAGTAGAATCCCATTTAATTAGTCATATGCCAGAATGGTAAAAAAAGGTACTTTAAAACATTTGCCTCCACACAGAGTGAGAACAGATTGGGAAGGGGGAAATGGAGAAGAAACTGAAACACAAGTCTGCTATACAAGAGTCCCAACAGGCATTTTATTCATAAAACAGTTGCTGTTGAAACAGAGATGATCATTGAGCTTAACAACACCTGAACTTAAACATTTATATTGTAAACCTCTTTCTGCCACTATGTTTTCCTCTGTGAACAGGTGCTAGAACGCTAGTAACCACCAGTAAGGTGAGAAGTTGTTAAGTGTTTAAATTAGACAGAGTTCAATTAAACAACAAGAAAAGCGCTAGCATAGCTAAGGGAACAACAAAGAGGCAATGTGCTCAGTGCCTGTAGGAAGTCTGAAGGAGAAGAAAGACCATGATCACTCTGATCTTTAGCAATCTTTTATACGTCGTTCAATGAAGCAGCACTGATTTCATTAGGCCAGTCACCCTGCCACAACACATACACCACTTGAGAACTAGTGGGCTGTATACCAGACTACAACCAATGGTGTTGCCCAACACACCAAATGAATACCTGCGCTTGCTGAGCAGAAAGCAGAAGTCATGTTCCGCTCCCCATTATCTCCCCCCGTCACACAGACACAAACTAAGCATCAGCTGGACTGTGTCTCTATACCACAGGCTAGTTCTCCCCCAAATTCTCTTTATTGATAATACAAGCACCACATCACGGAATAGTCTATGCTTAAAGCTTGCTCTTTAACCATTTCCTCCAAATAGTACATTAACAAGTACATAAAAACAGTGGGTTTTATTATATTTCGTTTTCCACCAATGCTAGTAAAACAGATTTAGCACTCTATAAGTAAGATAGCAATGCTACGTCAACAAGATATCTTAAGCAAGATGCTTCCCCTTCATTTTAAGAGGGAAGAATCAACCCTACCTCAAAATAAAATTAAAACAAAAAACACACACACATTACCTATTAGAAAACAGAATTGTGTGTGTGTGTATAGATAGGTATGTAGGTGCATGTGTGTGCATAAGCATACAGATGCATACATACATATGTATGTGCATGTGCGTGCATATGCGTGTGTATATATATATATACGCCTATGTAAGTTGCAGCGCTACAATAGACGCCCTCCACAAAAGATGGCTGGCTCTACCAAACGCAGAGTGGCCTGGGCCAAGATGTGGCCGTTTCCCTGAAAACTCGCACAGAACTTCGCACCGCGGCCCCCGGCCCCCCCCGCCGCGCCGCGTCGCGCCGGGGGCGCCGGGCCGAGGCGAGGGGAGGCGAGGGGAGGCGAGGGGAGGCGAGGGGAGGCGAGGGGAGGCGAGGGGAGGCGAGGGGAGGCGAGGGGAGGCGAGGGGAGGCGAGGGGAGGCGAGGGGAGGCCGGGCCGCCCCCGCCGCGGGAGGGCCCCGCCGCCCGCCCGCGCCCTGCCGCAGCCGCAGCCGCCACCGCCGGGCCCCGGCGCCCCCAGGGCCGCGGCCGCGGCGGGCCCGGCGCGGCGCCGCCCCTCGGCCTCCCCGGCGCGGCGATGGCGGCGGCGCCCGGCGCGGCCGCGGCCCTGGAGGCGGCGGGGGGCACCTGGCGCAAGGGCCCGGCGCGGCGGGCGGGGCCGGGGTCGCGGGCAGGGCCGCGCCGCGCCGCGCCGCCCCCACCTGCCCCCGGCGGCAGCGCCCCGCGCCGGGCCGGGCCGGGCCCCGCGCCGGCTGGGCCCGGCGGCGGCAGGTGCCCCCCGGCCGCGCCTCACCTCAGCCGGGCGGCGGCGGCAGGAGGATGCGGCGGCAGCGCGGGGATGGAGCGATGGATGAATGAAGGCGGCGGGCGGGCTCGCGGTGGGCGTGCACGGCGCCGCCGCCCGCCCCGCCCGCCCCTCGCCGCTGACGCACTCCCGCGGCTGCGTCGCCAGCCCCGCGCTCGCGCCCGCCATGGCGGCGGTGGCGGCGGCGGTGGCGGCAGCGGGCGCCCAGCCCGGGCGCCGGCCCGAAGGGGCGCGGGGCGCTCCCGGCGGGCAGGGCACGGCCGGGCCGGGCCGGGCCGGGCAGGGCAGGGAGGAGCAGGGCCGCCCCGCCTCGCCCGGCCCGGCCCAGGTAGCGGGTCTCGGCGGCCGCCGTCGGGGCTCGGGAGGGCCCGGAGCCCGGCGTGAGCGGGCTCCGGCAGGGGGCCGCGCGCCGCAGCGACAGCCGAGCGTGGGACGCGCTGAAACACACGTACCCGGTCAAGGAGCCGCCTGGGCTCCGAGATGAACCCCGGCGGCTCTGCTCGGCAGCAGCAAGGCTTGCGCCACCCCTTTTTCTACTAATTGGAGTAGTGCTGCTTTTTCTTTTTTCTTTTTTTCTTTTTTTGCAGTTCCCTTTCAAGGACGGAAAATGTTATTTGCGCAGTGTTACACAGTGAAAATTATTCTGCAGTATGTATTAACAGAAAACAAGATAGGCTAATGGTGTAAGATTAGAATTTAAACCTGTCAGGAAATTCTTAAATACAGTATTCCTATTCCCACTCCCTGTTTTTTCCTTTCATGACAAATGAAGAAAACAACCTAGAAGTTGGTTTGTGAGTTGGTTGTGAGTTCCTTTCTTCATTTTTGCTAACACTGCTATGGAAGGACCAAGAAGGTCTGGTCCTTCTTTTGGAGAAAAATTTTTCATCCATCTTTTATCATAGTTATATACTAGATAGTGTAAGGGTGATAAGGAGACAGTAACAGTATATATTCTAATTTAATAAAAATAATTTCCTTGTTAATTGCTTAGGATATGAATGTGCTCTTAAAATCCTGGTCATAAAGTCTTTCAGGAAGAGAAATGTAAAGACAGATAGGATTTTCAGGCAGAAAAATACATTCAGACAAAAATCCTCCAATAAATTACTGCCTTCACAGTTCACCTCCAATATTGCTTTGAAGTAGATTTGCATTTTGTTTTGTTATTATTATTTCTTTTATGTCATCTTTTATGTCACCTTTTATGTATGGAAGAACCTCCATGCAAAATCCACAAAAAAATACCCAGTTTCTCCTTTCTCTTTAAACTAACTTGTGAGGTTTACAGAACTCTTGACAAAAGATCACTGGTAACAACTAGTACTTTTTCAGGTAATCATGTTAATCTCACTGTGAATTTCTGTATCTATTTGTTCTCTCCTGTATCTTTCTTACCTTGAAAATATTTTAAAGCATTTTCAACCTTGCTAAGATGACTATTCAAGCTAATGAAGTTCAATATATGCAGTGGGGGGTCTTAAAAATTACATTCTGTAAGATTGGGATGAAATTTTGCATATATATGCAATAGATTATAAATACATTTATACATACACACACATATATATGTTCCCCCGCCAGTAGAATGGGCCTTTATCTCTCCCTCAGGGTTTTGTTGCTATTCTGATTTTTACAGTAAAGATCATACCCTATCACAGCTCTAATAGTATATATGAAAAGCAGATACTCCCAGAACTAAATATTTTTATAAAACCTTTGCATCAAAGAGGTGATGTAGAAGTGGAAGATCTAGCATCTTACCACGTGTTTTCACATCTTCTCTCTCCAGTCTGTTAGAGCAACTGATACTTTCCAGGAAATGTCAGACTGGAAAGAACCTCAACAGATTGTCTAGCCCATCCTTCACTGAGGCAAGACCAAGCCTGGGAAACATTTGTCACAAAATGACTTTTTACATCTCCAGTGAAGGAGATTCCTACAAGCTGCCTAAGTAGCCTTCTAGATTAAAGTTTTTTTCCAGTAAGGAAGACAAAAGAAAGGTAGCAAGTTCCCATCAGGTCATATTTCTGAATATTATATGCTAAATGCCCTAATTAATGTATAAGCATGACATATAGATACAAAATATGCATCTGAGTATGCATTGAGTACAGCTTTTGCGAATTCTGCTCCAAAACATCTCTTCCAGTGACATCTGATGTGCTTGAAATACACGTATTAGCAGACATTACAGCTGGTGGTCCTTGGACTTATCACTGTAAAAAATCACGAATTTTATAGCTGAAATACAGGCATTTACCTGTGAGAGACATGGGTTTGACAAGTCAAGGACTGGTAGCAGACTTATCCCTGGGAAAGCTCCGGTTCCTGCAAAACTGTTGAAGTGCACAGGCAGGCCAGTAAGATTTGACAGCCAGGATGGAATTGGTAGTTTATCACTGTGGGAACAAGAGAGAACTCAGGGAGAAAGATAAGAGGGAGAAAGATAAGGGGGCACAAGGGAAAAACAGTACGTGGCAGCCAAAGCACACCACCCTTTTGCAACATGAGTAACGAACTAGCTGGTGAAGGCCAGACAGTTTGTTCCAGCTGCACGGCGGAGGAGGGAGCGATACAGAGGTATCACGGTCCGCCCCTGACCACAAAGGGTTGCATCCCGAAAAAATTGCTGCTCACAGGCTAACTGTTGACCTACAGTACCCCCAGCCTCATTATCCCTGCTTACCATATTAAAAAACATGCCCTTTGCTGCATAATAATATGTAAATAAGGGGGGCATACCCCCAACAACCGCGCAAATGGCAACCTGGCCAATGAAGTATGTCTGCCGCGCTTCCACATCCCACCTTCAGCAACTATAAAACAGAGGACAGCTCACTAAAGTTTTTGGAAGGGAAAAAAACTGAACCCCTGACCTGTTCACTGGAGACTGCTGACGAGCGAGCCTCCTTCTCCCTCCCCCAAACAGGGACGCCTCTTTGGTAAGACTTGCGCCTCTGACAAACGTCGGACGTCACCCGGGAAAATATATTATTATTGAAAGCGCTTAATTGTTAGTTTGAGCTCACAGAAAGAAAATTTATAGCAGCAAGTGCATTTATCAATGGCAATTCCGAACCTGTTGTATCTGTCGCTTTAATAAAATCTTATTCTTTTTACTTTGCGAAACTGACTCAGGGAAAGTCCTCAAACAGGGGGCTCTGGCAGGCAAACGTAAATTATAAAGATAAGGAAGGGCCTTCCGTCCCTCCCTTTCACACGACAATCACTAGTGACTCAGGAGAGCTTAATCCATCTGGAAAAAGGGACAAGGCTGTTTACCTAACAAGAACAAGGCATCCTGGCATCCTAAGATACAAATAACTGAACATACATAAAATGCAAAATCATGGCCACTAAACATCTCCTTGTATTTCTTTCCTTTCGCCCTAGACATGGCAATGTTAAAAGTGGAAAATTAGGCATCCGAGAAAGAAACATGCATCTTGCAATTCCTGTTACTGACAACTTCTTTTAGGACACATCAAAGAGCTGTCAGGTACATCCACCTTCCAGATTCCTCCTCTTTAACCTCTTCTGCTGACCTCCAGAGCACTGGCAAATGCAACCCTGGCATTACATGTGAGCCCTTACATGGCTCACTCCAGTAAATGTAATTTCATCTCATCATCTCTATTTATGGGATTTTTGGTCCACCCATGTAACTTACGAGCAAAAGTCCATGAGTTCCACAGTATCATAACAAAGATTTTCTCTACTAAACCGTTGTTTCTATCTTCTTTCTTACACTCCTGTACTAAAGCTAGAAATGTCTCCCTTTCCGGTCAGTTTATTCCATGTGCAGAAGGGTTTTTCTGTATCATCAGCAAGTTTCATTACCCAACAGTATATAACAGAAATAACAGTTCCTAATTTAACACCTCCTTTTTGATTTTCAATTTCACCTCATAGTCTGGAATCTCCTTTTTTTCTTCAAGTACTATGAAAGCTTTGTTTTCCCAGTCAGAAGTTTCAATTGCCTAGTCCCCACTCTCTAAAAGACTCCAGACAAATATTCTGTCATCTGGTCTGTGTGGTTATAGTAAATTTTACCAGGAGTTGCAGATTTTTAGAGCATTTTAAGAATATTTGATAAGCTTCTTTTATCTGTGGCTTCCATTTCTTGACAAAGTCTTCATAGCCCCAAATACAGAATGGATATTTATAGATAAACCAAAGATGCTATAAATGAACCTGATAGGAATGTTTCTTCTGTGAAAAATGGAAAGGTAAAATTAAATGTGGATAATTCCTCAATTACATTGTTTTGAGGAGTCATACACATATATGGACATCCTTTTACCTCATGCAAGCAGAACTCCAGTGTGAACTGCCAATGTAGACATCCTGTTGTGCTGTGTAGATATTGCCATCAGATATATGATTTCCACGTACACAGACATATCAATGTGCATACAATGTGTAGGCTTTAACCACAACAGCTCTGATGTTCATAGCACTAAGTGCTGCGTAGTAGCACTAAGAACTGTGCATTTGAAGAAGGTGGCAAGTGGGATTTTAGATATAAAGTGCTCTGGTAGGGCTTTACCATCACAGAGCAAGCCACCAGGGAACACTTCACATAGGCTGAAAAACAGCTCTAACAATTCTAAGACTCTGCCCATAGCTTGCTTGAATATGTAGATTCTTTATTGTTTCACCCTCCACACGTTCCAGTCTTGGGACTGCCCGCAATCAGTAGTCTGGCCTCCACACGATGCATATCTGTTACCCCCCATCTCCCTGTACAATGCCCTTATTATGCAGTTAATTTGAAACCTGGCCCCGTGGCCTCTGTCCTCTTGCTGGCCCCATGACTTACTGCTCCTGCTGGCCCCAAGGCCTGTGGCCCCTCACAGCCTCCCTAGTGTGAAATGAAATACCACAGCAATCCCATCTGCTCTGTGCAGCAAAAAGTCAACCAGGCATTCACTCACTGCAGTCTTTGGGAGTCAGAGAGGCTCTGTGCAGTGCACGCATGGGAAGAAAGAAGGAAAGACAATAGCAGTTAAATTGCACTGAAAAGCTTATATCACCTTTACAAGACATTACTTAGCAAAGAGCAGAAAGAGTTAAGGTGAGCAAGTTCAGTTTATCTTATCTTAGCACACAGTGACAAGAACAAGTTAGTGTGAAGCAATTCATGGTGTGCATTTATAGTGTGTTAACTAATGTATAGTAGCTACCCCGTGAGTATAAGGTAATTCCAAGGGGGTTACCCCTTTCATTTGTTTAAAAGAAAATACAGTTTTTTCTGCACTTTTCCTCTAACTTTTGCCAGAAATGCACAAAGTTCCCTTGTGCTTAAGAGAATTTCTCAATAAATACCAAAGCAGCTCCCTCCCACTGGCTTTCTTCAAATCCTTCCTTAAAACTTTTATTTGCTGTGATAGCTACAAAAACTTGATAGCAGATACAGACCACCGATGGGCTTGACCCACTTCTTATCAGGCTGGTCAGTATTGTGTCACTGTTACCTCGTGCTTCTGTTGGCCCATGAACCCTCACGTTTCCATTCTTATAATGAGATTGCTGGTTCTCTGGAACAGGAGCCATCCTCCAGTCACAGAGAAGACTCCTCATCTCAACACCACAAAGGAGAAAATGGTGGGACAGTCTTTGTCCTAAAATAAAGGCACACACAAGTGTTAATCCTGAGGCAAAGATTTCATCCCATAGCTTCAAAACATACGAAAGAAGCATAGGTTGTTTTGCATGTGATGGGAATTTTGCCCATCCTAAGTTTTTGCAGGTAAAAAGGTCTAACAACCTTATTTATTCTCTTGTCTAAAACAGTGGACATGTATCCCTGTGGGCTTGAGACAACTTTTAAAGGATTTCTGAAATAGAATTAAGAAGAGCAAGTTTGCTGTCATTAGCTTAATTTTACTATATAGGAGTCAACAAAGCAGGGATCTGCAACTTGGAAAAGACTGAAAACAATTGCTCTAACAGAATATATACATAATGCCAAAAACTTAAACAGAAAACAGCTAACTCTTTCTTTCATCAACAGATACTTGTATGTATTTCTTACTACAAACAAGGATTCAGTAACTGTGGTGAATAAGTCTCAGAGTAAACATTGCTTTTAAATTCATCTGCAGTTCTCCCTATGTATGGTTGTTTTTATATGCTATTCCTTATGTAGATGGAGAGGATGTGTCTATACATCCTGGGACTTATTGCAGACGTACACCACAGTGGTGGCATCAGCCCTCACTGCTGTGCGAGGGTGCCCACGCATTCCTGCTCACCCCATAGGAAGCATCTATGTGAGGAGAGCAGCTGCTGTGCCAGGGTGTTCCTGCGGTGAAGGAATACAAATGTCAGATCCTCATATCTTTCAATCACTCTTGAATTGTATTCTGTCTGAGGAAGAACAGAGAGCGTTTGTTGGGGAAATGGTAGGATGAACTTTGTATCTGGAAACCAGGGGAATCTCTGAAGATGGAGTACTTAGATCACAACAGGTACGGATGTAAGAGGGACAGAGAGGCTGCCTGACAATCTACTATGAATTTTTACATCTTTTTCTTCTCCACCTAATAGCAAGAGGCCCTTTCTGAGAAATACCGGACTGGGAGGACCCACAGTCCCTCCTTTTGTACTGAAGGAGAACTGAGCACAGGCACAACCCTGTCAGATACTTGTCTAACTTGCTCTTTTAAACCTCCAGTGAAGAAGAATACACTAGCTTTGCATTAAAACAAAAACAAAAACACTTTCCTGGATATCTAACCAGACTTCACATCAATGTAAGTCAGTTACTTTTATTGTCCCTTGTCACTGTGTCAATGAGTGTGGCTGATCGCAGTCCCCTTACATCCTAAGAGAGCGTTCCCATGTGCAGTGCTGTACATTCAGTTTTCATTTGTCAACACTAACCACCCCCTTCTTTCACGCCTGCCTCAAAGATCATGTTGCGAGTCCTCACCCTTTATTGTTCTTCTCTAGACACTGCAACTTGTCGATATACTTTTTTAACTGCAGTACACCAAACTGGGCAAAATATACCACTGAGACCTCGCCAGTCCAAGTTATCATTACTTCTGTTAACACATCCTGGAAAGTTGAAACAAGAAAGATACTGACTGGATATAAGGCAAAACTTTTTCATGCTGAAGATAGTCAAGCATTGGGACAGGTTGTCCAGAGAGGCTGTGCAGTCTCCATTCTTGAAGACCAGGCTGGATAAAGCCCTGAGGAGCCTGGGTCTGACCTCACAGTCTGACCTTGCTTTGAGCAGGAAGTTGGACTAGAGACCTCCTGAGGTCCAACCTGAATTATCCTATGATCCTATGAAACAACTGCTTCCCTGCCAGTAATATACTGTTGCTGACCCGTATTCAGTTTATGATGTACTGTAATACTCAGATCCTTTCCTAAGGATTGCTACCCACCCTATTAGTCGCTATGTAAAGGGTGTACATTTGATTTCTCCTTTCCAAATACAGTGCTTGTACTGTTTTTTTCTAAAATCAGTACAGTGAAATTTAGTGCAGCTTCTTCAATTTGTTGAGATCTCTTTGAATTCCAATCTTTGTATTCATACACACTGTATTTCCTCCCAGATGGATGTCACCCACAAATAAAATAAGCACAGTCTCTATTGCATCATCTGAGTTAGCAATGAAAATATCAAAGAGAAGAGGAGGTAAGGCAGCTCTCTTGGGAATGCTATTTGGAGTTTCTTCCCAGCTAGATAGCAGACTGTGGATAACCACTCTCCGAGTGGAGTTTTTCTACCAGTTATGCATACACCATGTTCAGATTTCATCCAGAACATGTTTACACACTTGTTTATATAATTATCAGATGAGACCAGTTTTGTGAGTCCTGTCAAAGTGAAAAAACATCACTTCAGATGTTTCCTCTTTATCTGCTAGACTGCTATCCTGTCAAAAAAGAATTGGCTTGTCTAGTACCTGACAAATCCCCACTGGGCTATTCTTGATCACTTGCTGTCTAGTAACCGATTGTATAAGAATTTATTCCAGTAATTGCCTGGGTAACAAAGCTAGGCTGATAGGTCTACGGCCCTCCACCTCCTTATTTTTCTTCCTGTTAAAAACTGGTGCTCTATTTGGAACTCACCACATTCTCCATCCTCGAAGATAAATATTGACAGGTCAGAGGCTGCTTCAACCATTTTCTAAAGTAGAAGGGAATGATTTTCAGCAGTCTAACTAACTTGAACACAATCAATTTCCTTAAATATTATTCAGTCCATCCTTTAATTACTCTGTTCCAATTCCTCATGTTAAAATTAACCATGATAATTTATCACAATTATCTGTTTCACGAAAACTGAAGAAAGTAGGCACTGAATACTTTGGTCTCTTCTGCATCTTTTGCCATAATTAGTCCCATAGCCTAACACTACCTTTTAGACTAGACCATCCAGAGGGTAATTCATGCCTGCCATCCTGATAGTAACCTAAAAGGTCAAGGTCAGTGGGAAGGATCACTCTCAGAAGGTGTCCCAGAGTCATTTGCAGTTGTGTTTGCAATACTTGTCTTGTAACAAATACTCCTCCTCCTCACCTGTTTTTTCCTCTTACCCTTGTTCCCAAAGAGCTCCTCTCCGCCATTTCCTAAGTTTGCCTTTTCTCAGGTCCACTGACCACTCTATTGCTACTATATCTTCCCCTTCTAAGAATCACTCACCAGTTTGTAAGACCTTTCTCCCAAATTGCAGAGCAACTGCTTTCCATGTTACTTGTGACACCTTTACAAGCCATTTGCTAAGTCAGCTGAGCAGGTATAGCACAACAACAGAGGAATACTTCAGCCTGAGATCCTCTACAGAGTTTCCCGAGAAGCAGGAATACCTTCACAGAGAAGGTCTGTGGGGTCAATGATCCAGTCTCAAAGGCTACAACCTGAATTCCAATCTCAAATTGATCTTCATGTTCTATTCTCTTCAAATTACACATCCTTGACATTTCCAAATATCAGTTTTAGATTTTTACCTGCCAAAATCAAACATTCAACAGGATGGGCAAATGTAAATAAAGAATAAAATGAAATTGCTGAGTAAGTGACTCTGAACATGCCTTACTTTAAAACGCTATAATATCTATAACTTTAATTCAGGACTTTGCTTTTTAAGGACAAGCTCTTAATGAGGCTTTGAATAAAACCTTCTCACCTGGGAAAAGACTGGTCTCCTCACCTGCCAGGGAGGATTTTTCAGCTTTCTAAGAGCAGTGATCTACAAGCAGCTGCTCTGCTTTGGAGCATTTGTGATGAGGAATCCTAAACCTCAATTTATCTAGAAACAAGGGAATTAATTTTTTTTCCCTTAAAATAAGGCTCTTTCTGTAAAGGGGGCTACAGATGATCTATAGGGATATTTATTCTGTAGCCAATGTTCATGGAAGCCAAGTAGAATTAACTTCTTTCTTGATTCCTAGGAGCAGGTAGAGATTTACTATCTGTTTAACATTCTGCTTGTTCAGAGAGAATAATATTAAGTACTCATGTATATTCCTGCAGGACTAGGAGCCATATTTGGTTTAATTCTTTAAGTTATACTCATTGTACAAATAACAATTACATTATCCAGATAGAAAATTAATGATTCTGCAGCAAGATGTTATGTTAGCTGTGAAATGGGTTTTTTTGTATATTTATCTATCTGACTTTGATTTGTACTATCTGTTACAAAATAGACAAATTACTTCAGTGAAAGATATTACTTTGATAAATTCCAGACAGGATCCAAAGCAAAAAAGAGATCCTGCTGTGTAGAGTTGGCTGACAAAAATCTGCACAGAACTTTTTGTAACTGATAAATGCATTTTTGTTGAAATAGAAATATTTAATGGTAGAAATTTGATGTTTTTGACAATTTTTGGACAGAAACTATAGTTTTTTTTCCCACATTAGTGCTAAAATATCTTGGCAAGGTAAAAATAGTGTGTTTTTTTCCTAGAGTTGATTAATTTGTTTTTAATCAGTTGATATTTACTGCATATTATTGTTAGGTTATGTGATCAAAGGCTCATTTCCATTCACACAAAAGAGCCTGGAGCAACAATGTCAGGCAGGGGAACCCCAAAAATGCGGGCAGAAAAAAGGAGCCCCTGCCCTGGCTCTTCCCAGGGCTGTCCTAGGAGAGCCACCAGCCCCCTGGGCCAGGGGTGACACCCATCACAGTGAGTCAACAGGAGAGGCTCTCGAGAGCACCTGACTGAGCCGTGCTACTGCCTACATGACTACCAGACTTATTAGGGATGAAGGGAAGAGCATTTGGAGTTCGTACATGACTTGTTCTGGGATGTTTAGGGGAGGAACCAAAGGTGAGGAAAGGGAAGGATCAAGGTGATTTGGAGAGGAACAAGTGTGGGAAAACAGGGGGATAGGGGATAAAAGTGGCCATTTGGCTGTAAACATGTTGCTGGTCAGTACGCTTGTCTGGCCATGCCCTGCACCTGATTTGCACAGTCTGTCCTGTCTTTGCATTAAGCACTGTTTTTTATCTATTTTCCTGGGTGAGGGCATCTCTAGTCTGTGTGCACATGTGTGCACGGAGGCCTAAGTGCCCACAACTGGAGCAAGGACCACGGATCACAGGGGCCTGTGTGCCTGTGGTGCCAGCAACCGGAGCGAGTGAGGGTGCCCATGTCAGCATGCGGTCGCTAGCAAACGTCCAGCTGGACTAACTGGCGAGTAGGGTGAGTGGCCCGGGAGCTGGGGGTGTGCATCTTGGAGAGAGGCACCTGGAGGAGCTGGCTACCACACGGACCAGGGGGTCCAGGCCAACTACTGGAGAGACCATAAGGTCTGGGGGTCAACTGAGAGACCCGTGTGTGTGTGTGTGTGTGCGTGTGTGTGTGTGTGCGTGTGTGTGTGTGTGTGTGTCTCAGTGTGGTAGACAACTGGAGACCAGAAGATCCAAGG
Source organism: Apteryx mantelli (assembly GCF_036417845.1). Lineage (NCBI taxonomy): Eukaryota > Metazoa > Chordata > Aves > Apterygiformes > Apterygidae > Apteryx > Apteryx mantelli. Next base: position 59,819,050 of record NC_090020.1, read on the forward strand.
GCCAGTTACTGGGGGATCCAAGGCCTGTTGGGAGTTACTGGGAATTGGGAATACATGCTCAGCCTCGCTACTCGTTGGACCTGGGGCCATGGAGCTGTGGTGGCTTTGCCTCTGTTGGGCTACCAGATTCATCCTCTCTGTTATATTGTTTTGACATTGTATGAATAGTGTTTTCATCTCATTGCAACTAAACAATTTGTAATTTGTTTATAATAATAAAATCTTATATAATTTTCAAAATAATTTTTAACTGAGAGAGAATTTGTCTTCTCATTCCAATTCAGAAAAAAAGGATCTAAAGTATGGATTTTTTAGTGGAGAAAATAATTCCTAATCACTTATATCTCTCAAAGGCTCTGGCAATTCCAGAAAATGTAAACAAATCACTAGAAATTTTTTGTATATGTATTTTATATATATATATACATTTTTTAATATATATGTATTTCTATATGCTTACTAGGAAATCAAAAATAACTGCCATAAACTGAACTGCACAAATAAGCCCATGGTACATTTATGAAGTACTCGCATCCTAGTATCTGATCATTCAAAAGTCCCAGGATAATCTGAGGAGAATATCCTTATTTTACCTCAACCAGTTATGCCACAACTGAAATGCTGTTGTCCTAATTTCACTACAATTATGACTCTACTCATTAGTTGCAACTACAATTTCCCCTCTTACTACACACTTTTTGTACTATAATAAATGAAGAGCAGACTGTTCTGATATTGCATTTCTATTGAATGTAGACAGCTAAACAGTGGAATTTAGAATATCCTATTGCTACTGTGGGAGCCTGACAGAGCAGGCCATCGCAAACACAAACAGTGGTTTAGGACAAGAAGGGACTAACATCACATCCAGCTGGAATTGTAGGGCAAAATTTAGATAGGCAGAATTCAGCCATCCAAACTGAAAGCAGACTGGACCAGTAAGAAAAAACAGCTATTTTTTTCAGGGAAGATCTGGAGACTTCTAAAAAATTTTTGGAAAGATTGACAAAAAAAAGTTCAACTTTTGTCTGCTTTTAGATTTAGATATTTTTTTCTAAGGACATTTTAGGTTTCTGAGATACTATCCAAATAAATTCTAAAATAAATGCAGGAGTAAAACACTAGCTAAAAATTTTAATTTACCATTCAATACTTCATCTGGAACTCATTTGAAAGTTATAGTGGGCAGTCTAAAGAAACAGATTCCAGGAAATAACCATCAGTTTCTTATCAAAAATAAAATATGTTACAAAACAGATCTCTACCACCTATTAAGCGACATACGCATACTGTGTTATATGCTTAAACTGGAAAGTTCGCTGTTGACCAAATTAATCCTCAAATTTAAAAAATTATATGTAAATATTAATACAAAATATTACTCTTGCTTAATTCCATGTCCAAACATGATAAGGCCAATATTATGTTAATTAATATTTATTTATAGAACATAATAGTAAAATTATCTTTAACAGTAGAAACTGAGATCTAAACTGCAGTGTTCAAATACTTACTTATGATTAAATTTGACATAAAGCCTGTCCATAGTTTTTGTTGATTTCAGTACTTCTTTGACCATTCTTGACTTTTGCTGGGCTTCCAAGAAATAGTCAGAAGTTTTAGGATATAGCAATGCCTGCAGTGTGACAATCCTAACTGAAAGGAAGACACATCATGTCCCTCCCTCCCCCTCCTCAAAGCTACTAGTATTTCAGGTTGCTGAGGTTCATATTTGTGAAGTACTTCTTACACTGAAGGAAAGAACGTTACAGGGTGGTGTACATAAACTGAGGGTTTGGAAAAGAGAGATTTGGGTCCCCATTCCAATATACAATTTGTGTGATGTGAAGTCAGATGTATAGGTGGGTATTCAAACCATCTCACTTTACACATCTAACTTAAGCACATGAAAAGAAGCTCAAACTTCCCATTGTCAATGGACCTTCCAGAAAATAGCCCCACTGAATTGCGTAAACACAGCCCAGTGCTCTTTTGGGGAAGAATCATCCAACCTAACACTATGTGTTTACTGTGTAGAGGTCTATACCCAAATGAGTTTCCCTATGCTCCTCTTACAGTCAGTGGAGAACAGCTATTTCTGCTTTAGGATGAAATGCCCACTTCTCTCCACTGCTTGTAATGGAAGCCAAGCTTCCATTTAGGATAGAAGTGAATGCCTACAGACTTCCCCATGATATTTAAAATAATCATAATTCACTCGCTGATCCACGATTTTCAGAAATCAGTCTGTCCAAACTGTACAAAGCAGGAAGAAGTAACGAAAATCCTTCAGGACTATTCCCTTCCTTGTTAAAAAAACAGTAATAATCACAACAGTATGTTCCCATATGACTGTCACTCTTCTTTAATTGTACTTTTCTTTCAGGAAAGGATCTTTCACACTACATCTTTTTGGCAGGCTCTTAGGGCATAAACAGTGGAGAAGGATGTATGTGAACAGAACAACATGAGGGGAAGACAGACAGGCAGAAAGTTCTGGTCAGGGCAGGAGAATTTTGCCCTTGCAAGTAGCATCATCTGCGAGAAGGAACTATACATGGATTTTTTATACCCGGTATCCGGAAGCTACAGAAAATAAACTGGAGAACAACATTCTTCATATTACTGTAAAGTATTCTGAAGAAAAGTTAATAAAAATATTTTCCTCACTAAAGTCATTAAAGTCAGCCTGGCACCACCTTGATTATGAAGGTCTAGGAGACAGGTCATCATCTTCAAACAAACAGCTGTTCATAGAAACAGATATCTTGGTGCCTTTTAGAGTACCTAGTACATCTCAAAATATCTGAACATAAGGCTTAGCAAATAGTGTCAAAATATCTAAAACAAACAGTTTTTGTATGCTGGAGTTTTTTGTTGTATTCCTATGTTTTTAATTTAAGGAAACATTTGATCTGTCCATCCAAAGGGGGTTGAGGCAGACTAAGAGGCTAGTAAATCCTGGTACACATAAAACCCTACTTTGGAAGGACTCACTGTACTGGGGTTCATAGGATATCTGTTTTAAGGTGGGATCTTTTTGGTTCTTACCTGGCCTTTTAAATCTGAGCCTGAACCTGTGCTACAATCTATATTCCCAGGTCCTTCCTCCTCTCTTGTCAGATGAATTTCCCCAGACACGTTTTACTGGTCCCTCTCTCTTCTATGTCAGAAGCATCAAATCTATGCAGGTTTCTTCATTGTTATGCTGGCAGTTACCTTCCTCTCTCCTGCTTGCTTCTGCTCAGACCATTGCTCTCCTCTTACTTCCACCCCTAAAGCACTCTAGCTGGCAGAGAAGGAAGGATCCTGCTGTCTGTCCAATGTAAATCTGACCAGTTTCAATACTGCAACTGCTAATCAACATTTTGGAAACACAACAACAGCCCATTAAGGCCCTCTACACCAAAACCAAAATAAATACACAGCGAATTGTGAACACCCTCCAGAATTATATAGATCATTTTACCCTATACATAAATAATAATGTAGGGAGGGAGAGAGAAATTAAAAACACCACAGAAAGAAAGACATTTTCTTTCCATCTTCATTGAAATATTTTTTCACCTTCAATTTCACATTTCAATTTCCTGCTGATTGTTCCTTACCAGTCCCCAATAGTGCTGTGGGCACTGACCTGTTCAGGAAACATTTCATATTTCTCATTTGGCAGCCTTGTGGCTTCAGATTCTGTGGGGTATTCATCAGGCAGAAAGTGCTGCTCTCTGTAGATGTTCATACCACTAGCATTACCTGTGTACTTGGGCATGTGCTACACAGCACCTTACTCTGGGACTGCCTTTCATTACTCAAGAGGTAACAGCCAGCTTGTTTGCCAGTTGTCACTGAGACAATCTGTTTTTGCACTAGTCTAAAAAGCAATCACCCTCCACCCCAGTCTATTGACTGGGGACAGAACCAAACTCTAGGAAGATATCTCGTCTGTGTAAATGCCCACTTCCCTTAGATGAACTACCTTTGCTTATTACCTACCAGAACAAGTGGTCTTTCAGAACAAGGTAGCTTCAACTCATTCTCCTTTTCTTCCTCCATCCCCCAGCTCAAAGCAAGCACGTCATACCCTGCAAAAGAATTCATGAAGCTGAGAGCATTCAGTTCCCTTAATGGCCAGTGTCACTCATCACATCCCTCTGCTTGCCCATCATCTAGGAATCATTAATGTACTTTTCTCCATGCACCATCACTCACACTGAAAGGTCCTTAATTGAGAAGAGACCGTCTCAGTGGTTGTTAATGCAAAATGATGGGAGAGGCTACCGAACACAGGCAACACACTGTAGCACTCTAACTCCCTGAATATCTTAATGTATGTTGAGGTGACTAGCATCCCATTTCAGGCTTCTCTAAGCCCAGCCTGGACGCACAGCCATCAAGATGCTTGGGCAGCAGAACAACAAATGCCACATGGGAAGACTCGCAGAGCAGACACAGTCAAAAGTCCTGTTCTAGAGCCTCAGTACCAGGGACACAGAGGCTGCACAGGTCAGTGTCTGCTACTTAACTGCTCTGCAGCCAGGCACCTGCTGAAATCTCTCTCTTGTTTTTAATAAATACATTTATTTACTTACTAACTATATATTTAGACTCCTCAGTAAAGGCCAATCATTTTTAGAAAGACTTCTGGCATAGCAACATGATATTTTCCTTTAAAATCTTTCTTTTAATTTAACCTAAAATGAAAAGGAGCTCTTATCCTGTGATGACAGCTGTCTGAATTCTGTGTTCATCGCACTATGCATCTGCATACTGTAAAGCGTGACAAATTATTTTCCATCACCAGTGGAATGTGAAGGGTTTTGTTTTATTAAACAATCTATTCTTCATTCCACAAGCCATGGCTTATTAGCAGAAGCAAGGGCAGCAGATATGACTGTCAGCGCTGAAAGCATTAGTTGAAATTGGATTGACCCTGGGTTTAGTTTTAACCAATTTTAACAAAGATAAATAATTTTAGCTTGCCTTGGGGGAAAAAAAATAGAAGGATGACACTGACTGGCATGTTCTGTTGAAGCCATTTCTCCCTTTCCTGAAAGAAAACAAAAGAAGGTGTTAATAAAAGTCCCTTATCTGTTCCAAATAACATAATGTTCTGCAGGAGAGATGTGAGAGAAGAGAATGGAGGCAAAAGTGTTCTGGGACAGGTCAGACTGAGATTCACAGAATAAGAAGAATGAGAAACAGAAAGAAAACACAGTGTGAGAGTATGAGGTTCAAAGTTAGAGGTAGGTACAAGTTGAGATCCCAAATGAGCATCTACCACTAATGATTCATGGTAAAAAGTTAGGTTGGGAGTTACATACTTTTATCTGTTTTAGAAGAAGCAAAAAGTTGACAGTGTTTTTAATGATAGACCCTTAAGGTACAGAAGAACTTTCTTTTTTTTCAAGGTATTGGAAAAAAAAAAGTTTAGGGCTCATACAAATACCTATCAGTCCCCTGCAAAGCCCAAATCCAGATCTATGTGACTTAATATCTGAAACACAGCCCACTTGAAGAGGAAAGCTAATGAAGCAGAACATCTTGTCCTACCTTTGCAACCAGCTGCTTCATCCTGAGTCTGGGTTCCATCAGGAAAGAAAAAGATTCAGTCATGTCACAGCATTAAAAAGTCTAGTGGGTAATGTAAGGAATGGTCTTTGAGTCAGAGGTAGGGTGAAGAAATTAGTTTGAAAGAATAAGATAACTGTAAAAGAAAAGACTATCACACATCAGATTACTGGCAGGAAAATTACTCTTTAGCAGAAACCAAAGTGTACATTTAGACAGCACTCAGTTAAGGCAATATAAATAAAAAAGGCATAATGCAACACTTGACAGGAAGAATATAGACAACTCTAGATTTCAATAGCAAAATCTTCCAATTTGCCAAGTGTAACACTTCCAATTGTATTATGCAAATTATCCCCACACATTTAAAAATTAACTGGCTTTTTCACCAATTTTCAATAGGTTTGCCTACATTGTAATTTATATGTGATAAAACAGTGTAGTGACTTAAAGCTTGCCAGAGACTTTATCTAAAAATGTGGTTACCTACATTATGTTATCTATGTTTGTGTCTGTTCAAATGAGATAACACTGATGTTTCTTAAGAAAAACTTTTTACTGAGATACAAGACAGGCTTTTGTTTTTCATTGACATGTTCAGGCAGCAGTTTGAAAATATGGAGAAAATACATATTATGACTGTATTTATGGCAAGAAATAAGATGTAGTTCCTTTATTAACACCCTAAATCAGGTAACATTGTTACCCTAACAGGTAACATTGCACACTTTCTAATTTACCTTCAACCAAGACTACTACAAAGTACATAAAGTTGTAATCTTGCCTCCCCTGCAGTTTGCAAGTGGCAAACATACCTGTGAAGTAGTTTTGACATTTGGCTTGATTAATACACTAAAGTTTTAGCTTAAAATGAACCTGTTGTTGCTGTAATTGAAAGCTACTAACAGAAGAAATGTGCCCTGTAATCTGGATGTTGGATAGTCTGGCAGTGCAATGTATTGACTACAGAACTGTGTTAGGCTGTGAGATGACCAGCGCATAATAGGAAGCAATGCAAGAATAATAAGTAGTGTGGGAAAGTATACTTTCCCAGCATACTGGGAAAATCCTGGGAGAGCTGTGTGAGGTTACATTAACTGTTTTTTTTTTTCCCCCTCTCTTTCAGAAAAATCAGCTTTTGATCAAGGCTTTAAAGAAAGTGTAAAAGTTAGTTTAGCTTGCATTCCAGGTTACTAGCCCAAAGGGTTTCAGTTAACCATCTGAGGCACCTCAGTGTGCCTCAGTGTGCCTCAGTGGCAAATAAGTTATGTCCTCAACTTTTGTGCTGTTACAGCTGTCCTATGGATGTGCCACATCTGGTTTAAAGTTACTTGGGGTACATTGGAAAAATACATGCATGGGTGGTTTGGAAATATTGCTGATGCAAGGAAATACCTTAGCCAAAGCACGAGAAGTTTGTTTACCATCGATTTGAATGATAACAAACTTGAAAAGTAAAGCAGCCCTCTCCTGTGTCTGATTACGAGGCATTTCCAGGAGATGGTGCTGTTTTCAAGCCTTTGCAGCTTCCCAAGGAAAAGGCTCAGAGGACTGCCTGCCTTTCTCAGGTAACTTCCAGGTCTGAATCATTTATAATTAAAATAGTCACCAATTTGATTGGTTTTCTGAGTGGCAAGACTGCAAGCTGAAGTGCCTGCACCCCGATCTCCTCTGAAGAGATGCTGAGAGGAGCCTGGGGATGCCCTGTGCCTGTACAAGTGCCTGTTTGGGGGAAGGAAATTTCACCCACCCAGATGAACTGAATCACTTCTGAGCCTTCATCAAAAAAGGGAGAGTTAAGGGAATAAGCCTCAGGTTTTTGTTCTTTGTTTTTCTTCCCCAGAATCAAACCCTTGTGCTTTATCCTTAAACAAGAACTTTAAGCCTAGATCCACAATGGCACTTGGACACTCAGTGTCACAGCACCCAACCTATAAGCCCTCACCTCTGTAGAGAAATCCTCAGTTCCCAGTTCAGCTCTCAATTAAATGCCTGTGGGAATTAAAGTCTTCTGAATGGAAAGCACAACAGGCAGCCTGCTGTGCAGGGAGACACTGAAAATAACCTGAACGGTGATGCCATATGAAAGAGTGTGTCTCAAAACCTTGTCCATACTGAGCCTTCAGTGCCTCCACTGTGCTACTGGTTACTCCTGTGCTTCAAACACAGCTCCTGGAGAATGTGATGCACTTCCTTTTGGTACCAAATAGCTACAGCTTAGACCCAGGCTGCAGAAGACTTGAATCCTGTTCTTACTTTTGCCTGAGAACACTAAAACACACAGCTCTCTAAAAAGCACCCTAGACACCTGGCTACAGGCTATTTGTCAGGATAGAAGTTGATTTTCTGTTCCATTTTAACTCAAGCAAGAGTTGTGAAAAAGACTATCTCTAAAACTAATGGCAGGGAAGTCAGCTGGAAAGGGGATACTCAGTTATTAAAAATGTGCAAGCGGGCTTTGGAGCATGGATGTCCATTCCCAGGTAAGAACCAAACCACTCAGCTATAGTCATGCTTCTGCTCTCAGCCTATGTCAGTGTCCATTATATTTATTTTTTTGCAGTGGAATGGCTTCATGTGGGGAGCTAAGGAATTTTCGCCAACTTGTACTTCAAGCCAAAGAGCCTGTAGCATAGTGATTAGAGCAAAGCTGCCAGTTAAACATGGGAACTGAGACCAAACCTCCCACATCAAGCCTTGAAGAAGATAAAGGTGTTGCTTCACCTCTTGCTCCAGCAGGAAAAACCTGCATTTTATGTTGAAGTCAAAGCAGCAGGTGTCTCTGGGCATGCACAAGAAATGCTCCTTGAAAAGGCCGGGTGAGGAAACAGCAAATCTGTGAATCCTGACAGGCTTAGGCTTGAGGTGCATGCTGATCTGTGCAGCAGCAAGAACTAAGTGCTTCAGGATATGCCTGGAAGAAGACCTTCAGGTATCAGAGGAACTTTAATATCAAAATCTCCAGTGCTGACAGGCTCAGACAGCAAAGTGGCCAGCTAGACTTTGAATGTTCCTGCCTAAGTCTTTTGATCTCCCTTAGACTTGTTTTTCCCTGCTGTAAAGAGGAAAGTACTGTTTATCTTAGGCTTGTTGCAAGACATGCTCGATTAACATATCAATCCTACCAAAGTCATTGGACTCCTCAGGTAAGCAGGATTTGATTCAACTTCTGGATTTGGTGGGGAACGGAGCACCAAAGCTTTCTTCTGCCAGCAGTTCTCTGTCTCTGAAGGATGGACTGTATATAGCTTCACCTAAAGATGAATAGCAACGAGCATTAGTTTTGTTTAAAGAAAACTATAGTTTTAACTCCACAAATACTGAACACCAACAATTTTTTTACAAAAAATCTGAGAAGCTTTCTTTGCAATTACTTTAAAACAGGTAAAAAACTCATTTTTGGCCAAGGAGATCACCAGGCCTGTACGTTAGAACAAGCTCTTGCAATATGCACATGTAGTTTATGGGCATTTAGTGCCTCATGACTGAGCATTTTTGCAGCAGATCAAACAGATGGTCTGCTGTTCACATAGTGACTCGTTTGCTATATTCGTCATATTTTTGCTGCTGTTTGTTTTGCATATATAATGGGGATTCTTGACTTCTCATAAATAAAAAATGCAGATCAAGTTAAATACTTTAATCCCTCTGATAACAGCACTTGTTAGAAAGAATATTACCAAAGACTTAGTCCATGTTTACCTGCGGATATTCAGGAAAGCTTAAGCTACAAAAAACTACAGCATCCTATTCCTGAATGAAAGTTTTCACTGAAGAGGCTTTAATTTATGTGCATTGTAGTTTGTCTCCTTCCATTTTTTAATAGACAAGCCCTTCTCTACTTGCTTTGGCACTAGTTTAGAAAGGCCTCTTTATACTGGAAGAATGTTTAAGCACAGGCTTAAGTTTTAGCATGTACTTGAGACCTGTTGCTGTTGAGGTTAAACACTTTTCTGGATGATTTCAGCTAAAGAAGCAGGGTCTTTAGCTAGTTTACATTTACACATTTTATGTACCAAGAAAGGTTTCACTTGAAAGAAACTCTCTTGCCTGCAACAAGAAGCTATAAACAGTGAATTAGTGAATCAATGTGATTTTAGACCAGGAAGCTGCTCTGAATTACATTTTTCAGCTTTTGAAAATTGCATTAAGCTCTGTAGATGAGCCACTGGGGAAACAAGAGTAGATCATAAAAATCCATTATGAATATATTAGTTGCATCAGGTTTTAGTATCGTAAAAAAAATAGTTTCACTGCTTGGTTGAAGACTTACTGAAAAAAAAGAATACAGAAGCATCTGTTATTCTGTTCTATTGCTCTTTACACCATGTGTGAATATGCAAACAAAATAAGAGATTGTTTTGTGTGATTTGTTCAATATGCTCAAATTCATCTGTGTAGTAGCTCCATTGACTTAAAAATAAAGACTGTATTTGGCTTTGTATCAACAACAGAGCAGTGGATATATGAGCAAAGCTTTCTTTTTTTTTTCTGTGCTATTATGGGAAAATTAAAGAACAAATGAGTTTTTCGTTTATTGTTGATGTGGCTAGCAGATGAAAAACATTATAGGCATCCTGAATAAAGTTCATTTTTGGTACTAAGGAATAATAAAAAACAATTAACTAGTATCTGTATCAAAGAACCAACTGCAAAAAGGAGAACTGTAGGAAAGAAGCATTCACAGCAGACATCTGTTAAATATTACATGTCACACTCATGTGCAAGCACTACAGCTCCAGTAGCTCATAAAAAAACGCCAAATATTGTCAGACTTGCATTGAAATGCTGAGTGTTGGCAATACTGACTGCACTTCCAGCTTCTCAGAGCAGAGCTTATGAGAAACCCCGATTGCTGGGTCCCAAGCTCTACTCCATCAGCTTAATAGAAAAAACTGCCCAAACAGAATATTCTTGCTGTTCAGCTGAAGTTCCAGCACAGCATATTTTAAGTCACGTAAGCAACTCCCCTGACTGGAGGAAGGACAGCAGAACATAATGGAAGCTCTCTGGAGGCCAGAACTCCTGCTACGCATTTGAGAACCCTTACAGCATGCTCACGAAGGGTAGAAATAAAAAAAATCTTTCAACAGTGGAGTATTTACCCTTGTAATTAGCTGAGGGAGATAAAATATGCTAAGACAGGAGAACTACCCCATACACCTCTCAGATTCACTCTATAGAGTCTTTCAGAAAGACTTTGCCATTCTACACAAGAGCTTTGAAATGAGCTGTAACGTATGAACTACACTTTAACGGTCACTTCTGTTCTGCAGTGACTCTACGCATCTGCTGGCTTCACAAGTTATCCTCATCTTTGGCTTCTGCTGGAGTCAGCCAGGCTCTTACTCTCACTACAGTGGAAGGAGGACCAGTCCTATGGTTTGGGACCAGTAATGTGACATGCGGCTCACTCATAAAGCTCCTTTTAATCTCTTCTCATGAAATGATTGCAGTCTCCATGCCACATGTCAGGCAATGCAGCCATCTGTTCAGCTGTGTTTTGCACAAATGTTTTTAAACCAGCAGGTAATGGGATCTGGGTGTACAAGCTGTGTTTGACATCAGGATGCAGAGGAGCAGGAATTGCTCTGTGCCATTCCTGCCCTCTCAAACATTGTCTAGAGTATTTCACTTTATCAACAAATTAAGCAAATTCAGCACGGTGTCAAAACATCAGTAATTATTTCAATAAAAAATAAATTCATTTTCTCTAACTGTTTCCAGGTTTCATTGCTCTTCTCTTTCACCATGAGTTTTTGTTAAAAGGCACTACACAGATACAATTGCTGATTATTTCATAAGGCTTTTATCATGTAGCCAGTTTGAATGCTGGAAAATATTTTTATTCAAGATTTTTAAGTCTGTGTGTTTGGCATAAATCAAACTGCAACCCCTTTTATAATTTCTGATAGGATGACAGAAATCATAATGGATGTACTGAACTCTGAAAATGAACTAGCCACTAGGGGACAGCAAGTATCCTACTATTATGATGCATAATAAATAATATTCAGCTATAATGCAGCTAATAGATGTCAAAACCAAAAATATTGTAATATCTGCCTAGACTAAGACATCTTCCTGTTTTCACTGGGGAGCAGACCATCAAATTTAGCTAACCAGATGGTATAACTAAGAATTGCTTAAGATATTGCAACAAAAATGTAATAATGAATGTTAAAGATATTAAAAAAAATAACTTGCAATCCTGTGCTTAATTTTATTAGAGACAAAGTCCTTCCTTCCATGCCACACCAACAGATACAGACAAATGAGTCTGTTGTGTAAGTCCCCAGACTTGGGAGCCAGGCTTGGATTTGCTGAAAATAAATTAAAAATATCCAGTGAGACTGAAAATTTTGAATAGTTTTAAATACAATAGCCTGAATGATGTCTGTGGACAGAAAGGGCTTTTTGAAGAATGATTTCCAGAAAATGGATTCAATTAACTCTCCAGCTGCTGTTAGTGGAATACACAAGAAGTAATAATTTCTTGAAAAAATTTCTGACAAGTTCAACTGCTTCTTTGCTTAGAATTGAGACATAATTTTTCCCACCTGAGCAGAAAACCTAAAAAGATCACACATGTTGACAAATGCAGCTCAAAGCTATGTGCCACTAGTGTTATCTGAGGGTGGTGTTACGTTCCAAGCCTTCCTTCTCCAGCTAATGGGAACCTAGCGACCCTGGCTGCACCCACCTCTTCCTTTGGGAAGGAACTGGGCCAGGTCTGTTCAAGACTCTTTCCAAAGACAGGGTTTGACCAAGGTTTGCATTAATTGATGCAAAGTCTCACTGCCCTTTAACGGAGGTTTAAACAATGGGACCTTTGCTAATGTGTTCTGCAACTGCGTACTAAGATCAATGCCAAGACACTACCACAAACATAGTCTGAAACCATCAGACAATAAATAATCTACTGCTGCTCCCGTTATCAGATATTGGCTTGAAACCTAATAGCTTTTACAGTTTCCCATTAGATTTGCTAGCCATTTATCTAGTTCCCAGAAAAGAGGTACTGTGCAAAACAAAAGAACAGGAATGATCTGACCTCAACAGTTTCTCTTGTATCAAGGAAACTTAACTAATTGGTCTGTCTAGGGGTTCCTTATGAATGGCCATGTCGTGGAAACCCACAGGGAAGCACTGAAATACGTCAATAAGATACAGGGAATAAACACAAAGTACTATTGCCCACCAATGGATTCAAGAGTAAAATGCTATCGGTGCCCTCATGACATAAAACAACAACAGCAAAATGGCATACTCATGCCTGCTTTCTGGTCTGTGGGTCTTCAGTTTTTGGGTTTTCAAGTCCTCCGCCACAAGCAATAAGTTAGGAACTCACTTTAAAAATTTTCACTTTTCACATAGTTGCTGCATCTGAGACATTGGAGGTGCTGAGGCAGGTGAGAAGGTCTCGAAGCATTAAAAGGACCTGTTGGTTTGCTGGGGGTGGGATCCCCAGGGCACATGCAGGCAGCTGGAGAAGGAAAGGAACAGAAATCTGTAGGAAACCACTCCTTGCTAATTCCACTGTCCACGGAATGACTTTCTATAAATATGCTATGTCAAAAGTTGTTAGGTAATCTTCTAAAGAGACTAATTAACTTTCCATGGTTCCCAGAGAGATTTGGATAGCCGCAGATATAAATGCATTAAATTCCCCTATACAAAAATAACATCTGGGTCATTTTTAAGCTATATTACTTCATTCCTACAAAGGCCACAGGACTTACCATTGCTTATGTCACACAGACACAGACTGATGGAAATGTATATTATTTCTTGTTTTCATACTTCCAGTATTTCTCCCAGTATTTCTGTAAAACTGCTACAATGTGCAGCAATATTAGCTGCTGTGAGAAGATTTGAAATGAGCTTTCTGAGACTCCAGGAGAGAAGCACAGGAAGCTGATTCCCTAACTCTGGGGATATTTGATAGCTCTATTTCACTGTCTTTGGAAGAGCCTGCAGGAATTCAGAAGAGCAGGCCTACAGCAAAGTACCACAGCAACAAGTTCTCGTTTTGTTCCCCACAGTCTAAACCTGGAAACATGGGCAGCAACTAGATATCCTGTAACATGTGGAGATGACATAAGGAAGGTACCAGAGACATCTGAAGGAAGTGAGGGAACTATATATGCACAGTGATATTTAAGGGGGAGAAGGGTGTATATAGTAGGGGAGGAATGGAGGCAGTGGGATTAAAGGGGGACTGGAGGCCTGAGGAGGTCCTGGGTGTGTTCCTCCATCAGAACTCAAGACTTGAGGCTATCCTAGACTATCCTGCAAAATTAAGACAATGATGACCATTTGGGGATGGTGCCAACATTCTTCATGTTTTTTCAGATATTTATGCTGAGTGCTTTTCCTCTAAGACAGGAAGAAAATCCCTCAGAGAGCCCAGAGGGATCTCTAGTGGTTGACCATTCTTTGGCATCTGAACATCACTGAATTTTGAACTGCTCAGAATTAATTTACCTTCAGCTTTAACATCACAATCTATATTTAAGCTGCTCTAAAGAGTTCTTAGCAACAAGTCTCATTTGGGCAATGAAGCATCATTCTTTTGTTATAGTGCTTAAGGCTTTACTATATATTCTGTGAGTCAACCATTAAGCCTTGGTCTTAATGAACGAATGAAAACAATGACCTTTATTGTGATAAAAACTCTGATCCTAAATATAATGATTGTATAAATAAAGTCCAGCCTATTTTGAGTGAAAGTGAAATCTGAATTTTCTTTCAGGTTAACATTGGGGTTACCTATTTCCCTTATCATCTGTTTCTTTATATGAAATACAGTACGAGTGATACTAGAAAAATACTTAAAGAATTAGAAGAATACTTAATATTTTATGTAGACTATCTCAAGAGATATTTTAACATTTAAGAAAGTGTAAACGTCAGATACAATTTCTTTTAAGTTTTGATCTGACTCACACAAAAAGAAATAAGCAGGCAGTGGTTCTCTCCCATGCACTACGGAACAACCTATGAATTATAGTTAGTCAGGTCACAGTGGTTCATTCATTCCTAACTCTTTCTATACTTTCTTCTGCAGCTACCTCCAAAATTGGATTCCAAATTTCCTATCTTCTCATCCAATGGGTGCAAGCCATCCAAACTCCCAACAGGCTAGTTCTTTAAGGAAATTTGTCTTTATCTTTTATCTTTATAGCAGAACTTTGGTCAGAAGACCATACCAGAGGAAATTTTATGTAAGGCCCAAGATAAGAGAGACTAATTTTGGCCTCCCATTATATAAACTCTTTGCAAAAACTTTGAGCCTATTCACAGATTCAAAAATTACTATGGTATGATCTCTTGTACAATACAAGATACAGGATTTCACAAGTAGTTAGCAAAACAATAATTTTTCATTCAGTTATAGCATATTTTTTCTAAACATCTCCCATTTCGGTGTGAAGTCACAAACAGGGAGAAAAAAAAGTCTTCAGGAAGAGAAAAAGATTACAGTAAGTAGTTAATTGTTCTCACTGGTAAGAACAAGCAGGCAACCCTCTTTTCTCCCCACACACTTCACAGAATTTGTTTGACCTCCACTTTTAGCCCTTGTTATGTGTTGCCTGTTAAAGCCCCACCCTGACCTAATTATTAATCAAATTTGGTTATGCCAATGTATTTTCTACCACATGACTTGTATTACAGGGTTTTACTGCAGCTTTTTTACTTAACAACAGGTAGAATCTTCCTTATGAGAAGAGAATTCATTTACCTAGAAACCTCTGGAATGAGATCTTTAAGGACTTGTAACTCATCTTCTGCCTCTTTTTAGTTTCAAAATTAACTTTGTTATGTCCTCAAAACATGAAACATTACTCAAGAGAGGTTAGCCTGTCCCAGTGTCTAAATAATAATAATTCTTGTGAAACAGTGAAAATTGTTCATTTCTATGGATTAAAAAAGGAAGGACTCTGTTAAATAGCTTGAAGTAATTGAGCATTATCTCTATTTCAAATGGACCTAAACTCTTACAATGACTTACCTCATTGTGAAGCTTATTCTTATTCAGTTGAATTACACAGGTCATTGTGATCACAATGGGTTTATCCAGGCTCAGGAAGCACAGTTAGTTACTGCTTCAGTTCAAGAAGCAGTTCAAGAACCACTTCTGGACATACTTTTGATGAAGAGAAATTGAATGAACAAAAATAATTTAGAAAACAAACAGAAAGGAAAATGTAGCTCCAAATTAAATATAATGTATGTGTATCTTTAAACTGGCAGCAGATGGTTTGGGTCAGGCAACTTTTGTCTTTAAAATTTCAGACACAATAATTGCGTTGGCTATTCTGACACAAGTTCCTCACCACTCCCAGCAGTTTATATGGTTATCTTACTTGCAATCCATCAGTCATCCAATATCACCAGGAAGTAGTGCTTACAGATGCACACCAAGCCCAGAACTTGTTTTCCTCTTTATAATGTTACAAATATAATGGCATTCTTATCCCTATTTACAATGTGCTTTTATAGTCCATAGCACAGGCACACATAGAGAAGAGACGGGTGACTTTTTCTTTTCTGTCTCAGAAGAGACTGACTTCAGGGAATTCACATGTACCAGCAATCAGAGAAATATGCTCCTTTTCAGTCACATAACTTCTTGAATAATTAACAAGGAGAGTGGGTCATCACTGAGAGAATTCCTGAGATGCAATCTGTGATAATGCAGCTGCAAAGGACTCAAAGTATTCAGAAATTTCTGCTTGCAAAAGATCTATGCAACTTGTCCCTCTCAGTGGCACAGTTGCTGATTTTCTAACACAACTGTCAGGAAGCTCCTTCCCTTTTTCCTGGCCATTTACAGGAGTGCATTTAAAAGCTAGCTAAAAGATGTAGGGACAGTAGGTCTACTGACTTTCAGGAGACCTTATGTTCTGATCATAAATCCTCTAGATGCTCCTGAAAGTCTCCCAGTATGTAATATCTCCGTGTCTCGTATCGAACAAGTGCACTTAGTCCAGAATAGTGTTGACATCAGAAAAAAATCAGCACTGAGGCCTCAAACATATAGGACGTAGTTCCCATTGATACCCAGCTCCTTGTTTCTGACTCGTCTTTGAATACTGGCAGTCCACCATTTCCCAGCATTACAGAAAAGAGCACTGAAATACTGGTTTCTGAAAATATTTGCCCCCATTTCATTCTAATACGGCATCATCATTCTAATACAGGGTTGGACTAGATGATCTCCTGAGGTCCCTTCCAACCTGAACCATTCTGTGATTCTGTGATCACATCCATGGATGTGCCTCTCAAAAAGGGGCACGTCACCTCTGGTGATACAGGACATCAACCTGAGAGATTAATACATGAGGAGGGAGGGATGCAGAGGCCTTCCTCCCTCTTCAGGGAGACCACAGAAGAACATAAAACTGGAGGGGACTGTCAGGGTCATCAAACCAGTCCCGCACAAGCTCAGGCAAATTCATGACATACTTCATTCAGAAGGACTAATCCCACCAGACATCTACTATACCCATTCCCAGAAAGTCTCAAACACTTCATAACACTCTTCAGAGGTCATCCAAAAGGAACTGAAGCACAGGAGTGTCAAAGCCAGCAGAGTTTTATCTCACACTGGAGCCTAGATTTAATTCTAACTAACAAAGCTGCATAGAAAAGATTATTAGCAGCTTTGCACCTCTAGTCTCATAGCACTTCACTAGTGCACACAATGCCAGTATAATACTTCCACAAAGCAAGTAATGAGTTTATTTTGAAAATCAATGTATAGAGACACTGAGAGGCTAAGCCATTTACCCATGATGTATCACACAGTAATTCATTAGGACCCTTACTCCTAGTGAAGTCAGAGACTCTCAGTGACTTCAACAAGCTTTAGTTTAAGTCACAAAGAAGTTGGGAATAAATCCAGGAACACTGCCTTTTAGAGTGAACCACCAGATATACTTCTTAATGTTACTGTGATAATTCACATTAAGCCAGTAGTTGTCTTCTTTACTAAATACAAGTAGAGTTCACTGTTTGAACAGCCAGAGTAGTGAAGTGCCTTCCAGTGTCACTTTTGAGGAAATGAGCAGTAAAAAGGATATACCAAAATAGACTATGAAAAGGCACATGACTGCAGGCATACCACAGTAAATAGTTCTGAGGGATTTCCATAACTGTCTGGCTGATACTTAAGCTGAGATGTTTCTCTCCAAGGCACGAAAACATCCTCTCTGCAGTCAGCTGGCTTTACATTTTTTTCTGATTGTACAATCTCTCTCACTTGCATTCCCCCCTCCTTTTCCATAACCCTGCAGTGAACAGGCACATTCTCCCCTTCATATAGCTTTTCCAGGCCTCCTGGTATTCACCCTCTTCTATTAAAATCCCATCTAACTTCATTATTTTTTATATAAAGGGGAAAATCTATTCCCTCTCCATTGCACTAATTATTTCTTGACTATATCATTCAATAACGCAGTGCGATTGTACAAGAGCAAGATGGAAATTCAACTCGCACACTACATTTACAACCCCTTCTGGGTTACATGGCAGGGAATAGATACTAAATACAGAAACGAAATAGCTTCCATAGTTAATCTAGATTAAAATTAAAATTTTAATATTGAAATTAAATATCTAATATGGCATTTAATCACTACTACTAATCACAAACTAATAGGATCATGTTTCAAAATATAAAACAGAAAGTAGGATGTTCAATATTCTCCACCCCAGACTTTTAGGACCTGTATCAAGTTTTGTTCAGGTGCATATAATTCCCTTCACAAACCTGATCAGACAAACCAGTTTTAAATCACCAGAAGGCCTGGCCACATCCCAGCTGAAGATCTACTGCTGGGTCTCTTTTGGCATTTACAACAGCTGGCACAAGATCCAACTGGCTGAAAATCAGCTAGGGATACACTGCAAAAGCAAAAATGCTGCCAGGCCAGCAGCAGGTTGCCACCTGGCCTGAGCTACTCCACGCCAATTTAAATCCAAATCTGCACCAGAACAGCTGTGTTCCACTGATGTGACTTACTCTTTGCTTGGGTGCTGGAGATTACTTGCTCTTCCACAGATGCCTGCTGCAAATAGTGAACTAAAAAACAGAAGACCTGTACCACCTCCTGAAGTGGTAGAAGCAGAGTGTACCTCAGCTAGGGAGCTGCCCTTTGCTTCACCTTCCCTGGATGCCACCGTATTTCCTCCCTCAAGTTGGACATTTCAGTTCGGTGCTTTGGGTGCACGCGCTCATCTCAACTGGATCCTGAAGCTCTCGGCTCTCTTTAGCCCTGACTGCTGTACAGATGGCGACTGGCACAAGTTGCACGCAGCACCAAGGGGGGTGGGCATGGCAGCAGGCTCTGATGAAGCCATCACTAGCAGGATTTGAGGGGCTGGAAGTAGTTATACACACAGCAGCACAGTTAGACACACATAAGATTTGATGGTACAGCAATCTAGCAACTTCACATTATTACCATGAACCATTCTTCGTGTGTCCTTCTGGACTTCTGCTCACTGCAGCTGAGACAACAGACAAGTTTCCTCTGACTTGACTACCAGCAAGTCGGATTCCTCAAGGTACCAAAAAGCTTCCAGATTATCTTGTCATAGTATTGCTAATGCCAAAGGCCTGCAAAGCTTTCTCTGAAATATATTCCTAAACCAAGATGCTTTAATAATTTATATAGTCAGCAAATCACAGTGTTGGCATAGAAATGCTTTTATATTAACTGCTGTAAATCTGGACTGGATACTTTCTGCCGGGCATAATGGAAGGCAAACAGCAATAACATGACAGGATAGCTGAAATATTGAGTACTTTTGGAAGGATGTTTGGAAAACTAAGTATTTCACAACTTATGCATCCCTTCTGCAGATGCTTAAGGACAATTTGATCTGGCTGAACACAAAGGTAAGCTATTCAGAAGGCCAAAAGCACCTATGCATTTACAATACAAACTACAGTGTTATATAAGATAGCAAACCCCTCAAGATGACCATATGCATTTCTTTTACATCATGCTACAGAATTACAAGGTAATTCCTCTCATCTTATTCCAGTCATGTCAAGTACATGACACAGGAGACAAAAAGTGAGAGAAAAAATCCATGTGAATAACTTCACATAATCTTTCCTGTGGGGTGAAAATGGGGGAATCTCATATGATTAAAACTAATCATATTGTATGACAAAACTCATGAAAAGTGCCAAAACACTACAGAAAGGAAGGAAAGGCAAAATCGTGAACAGACTATGTGAGGACTCCTCAGATACTTAGAGAACACAGCACAGAATCTGTTCATACATCAGTTTTCACGTGCAGTTACCTCTGGGGTAGAATACAGTAGGTTTTAATAGCACAGAGAAATACTGCATGCTTGCTTTGGGATAGAAAGGAAAGAATACCACCAAGGCTGTATAATGTACCCACACAAAGAGCAGAAAATAGTGCCACAACTGTATGTTTACTACTGTATGAACTTGCTTCCTTACCACTGGCAGGAGTAGTTTTCAAGCTGTTAAATTTTTCTTGCTTTCAGTGGGAAGTCTCCTAAAGAAACAGCATTTGCGAGTATAGAAAAATAGCGTTCCAATAAATGGAAAAATGATGGGTCCCAGACCAAAAGATATAGCTAAAGTAGTAAATAAATATCCAGTAAATTGAAGTACACAACACTAAGGAGTTAGAATTACTTAAAAAGCCCAAAGATTAGAAAGTAATGCAATGCATAATTCAAGAATCACAACCAGTATCTTTGCCTACTTCAGTTTAAACTAAAAGCAGGCATGCTGACATCTCCCATCCACATTCTGAAGATAAGAGCAAAAAGCTTTATCTGCTCTAGCCATATCGCTCATTATGATTTTGTACCAACCCTTCGCTAGTTTCCTTCACTAGCCCCCTCCTAAAATTGATACTGTCTTCCAGACACTAACTTCACCTTTCCCTTTATCGAATCTCTCCCAAAGGGCTATCCAATCACTAGTGTTCCACCAATGAAACTAAACAGAAACTTATCCTGTCTCTCTTCTGATGGCTTGGCTTTAAAAAAAATCTAGTTGACTTCGACATCCTAAAATGTAAATGTAAGGTCTCATATTCAGAGTGTGAAATTAAAAATTCCCAGCCTGGAGCGCTAAAAAATGCCAGGTGCATAGCAGATGAATTGGAAAAGTAGAAAGTTATTTCATCTAGACTAGAGGGAATATTCCAACCAATTACGATAAGCTGCAGCATCTAAATATAAATATGCCTTTAAGAGAGAAGCACATTTAAGCCCTACTACTTAAATAACCTGTACATACTGATGCTAGTTTAGCAAGGCAGAAGTTTCTACTGGAGCTTAAAGCATGCTTTGACAAAGTCCCAGCCCAACGTAAATGTTGCTTCTAAAGGCAACATAGACAATAATCTATTGAAATCGAAGGATCATTTCTTCACTGGACTCAGAGGTGACTCCTTAGTTCCATAGTGCACAACTGGTAAACAAGGAACAGGTCAAGCCAGGAAAAAGATGCTGGGACTCCAGACAATGCAGTGCTTTGTGCAGTCTGTTCCCAAATATGCCACTCCCAGCCAGGAAACTGGAAATGCTCTGAAACGAAAATAGCCACCAAAAAAGACACAAGGCAAATGAAATATTCATATCTGTGAACAAAACAAACCCCCTTCACTCTGAAGCATATGCTTATGCCCAGAGTAAGGAATAGCGGGATGAGGACAGAAAAAAAAAGAAAGGCTCCTACTCTGTTATAAAATTTAATTTAAAAAACTGGCATCTCTTATCACTGTCAAACTGCACCAAACTCTAGCACTATACAAATAATAAATATCTATGGCTTGGCCAGTCATATTCTGTGCTGCATCCTACAAGAAATACAGCCTTAGTCTATCTTTCTGCCTTGAGCTCTGGCATCAGCAGCATAAGTAAGAACAATTCAAGGGCTGCACTGTATTAAATCCTGGATTAGAAGCAGTACCCCTGCATGTACATAGCCTGATGAAGTGGCCCAGGACACTTGAAGCTGTAATTATAGAAGTGATAATAGCTCCTGGGCTACTCCACAGAACAGCATAGAACAACTCAGATGAACAGGGCTGCAGTGGCTGCTCCCTGCTCCAGCTCCCACGTGCTCTCCCCTTCCCAAACTCATCCTGTGGGGAATTGAGGGAAGAGTCTCTAAATGTCCCCGCATAGAGGGGATTACACTGGGGACACCATTCTGTTCCCATCTCTTCTTTGTAAATGCTGATCCCTGAAATGAGCTAGAGGATGGAGGAACTCTGCATCCAGGCACCTAACGCACCCTGCGGTGCCAGTCCCCTTGCTGCTCATGCTGGCTGCACACCAGGACAAGGCGTCCATGCGCACTGCCTGCACTGCCTGGCCCCTTTGGCAGGGAAGGCACGACAGGGGGCCGACGGGGGCTGCAGAGCTCCTTGGCAGGCTCCAGCTCTGACTGACCCCCAGAGCGGGACTGCCAGGGCATCGGGGAGCACACAGACCCCACCACATACACTGCTGCTAAGCTCTGCCAGGCTAGACAAGATGGGGCCCAAACAACTCGCAGCCCTGCCAGACAGCATCAAAGAACAGGCATTTCAGAGGAAGGTGAACAAGGAGCCTTTGTTTCACACCACTTTGGATTTCATCAGCTTTCATCAGTGTGTAGTTTAAAACCGATTTTTACCGCTCTTGTACTCTTGCTTACTTCTCACCTTTGTTATCTAGATCTTAATTCCATCAAGTTCAATGAAACCTTCACCACTAAACTCAACAGGTCCACTCTCATAACCACCACCACATTTCCAGTTGTGAAGTGGTGTATACTGGCTTTGTATTTGATCTTGGCCCCTCTCATGCCTCATCTTAGCAGTTATAACAACCTGGTGCTCAGAACTAATGACTTCCCTATTTAGTTCAGGTTATAGATGTTTGCCTTTTTCAAGCTGATCTCCTCCCACAACTGCCTGCCTTTCCACAGGCAGCCTAAGTGATTTAGAAAAGCAGCAGGGGAGCTGTACTTTATGAGAACTGCATTATTTTCATTTAGCCATAGAGATAGCTAGACTAGAGGCACACGGAGATCAAGCAACATGCATAAAGTAACAATAATCAAAGTTCAAGATTCAGTCCCAGATCTGTACCCCAAGATAAGGTAGAACAGAGAAATGAAAAGCAGGATTAGCAAAAATACTCAGCATGGGGAAAATTTTGCTCCACCTCCTGGTGATGAGTCACATGAACGCTGGGGAGAAAAAAAAAGAGAGCTAATAAAACAGAGGTAAAACTCTTGCTGTCTTTTTAGCAGAAGAGAAGATAAGCATGAACATCTCTGAGCATCTCCCCCTCTGCCAGTAGAAAAAAAGCACCGGAAAAGCTTTCATGTACTAAATGAGCTCGTTCTTAATAAACAGCTATGATGGTTGCTCACCATATTAAGCTTGACTCCTGTTTATTCTTTTAGCACTAGAAAATGAAAATGACCATCTGATCAGATTGTCAGACCCAGTGAACCAAGGCGATAAGAGACAAAAACCTCAAACAGACTTGATTTTGCCTGCCCTGCTTGTCTGCTGTCACCCTGAGTAACCTCAAGAGCTGTGTGCCTGATGCGTGCTGTAAGCTGATCGCCCCCACAGGGATGCACTTGGGCTGCCGGCCACAGAAGCCTCATGCCTGCTCTTCCAGTGCAGCGCTGGCCTCGGGGAGCCCTCCCAGCACAGTGCCTGCACCAGAGGAGAGCATCAGCATGTAAAGGGGTCACTGAAGAGACACCAGAGCAGCTTTTCCCTTCCAGCCAAACCTCCTGTCACATCTCAGTCAGTGAAACTGTGTCATGCTTCCAAGTGCAGCTGAGGAAAGCAGGACTGATCAAACAGAGGAATAAACCAGCTGAAACACGGTGGGCTTAATTCTGACCTTGCCCACATGCAGCAGCAACTCCAACATCACACCACCGTCGGGTTTGTTTAAGCAGCATTGCCAGACCCTGCCAAAGAAAGTAATGCAGGAAAACAGCGATGCTGTGCTCTGTGTCCACACAGCAGCCCTGCTGCACCAAAAATGCCCATCCAAGGGAGTCTCAAGCATCTACTTGGGAGCTTTGTTTTCTTCCGCTGAGCTGGATGGATTTCATAGATCACAGAGGCATTAATGAGCTCTGTTAGGCAATTCCAAAACACATGGCATAAAGCTTGTAAGCCTACTGGGCAACTTCTTCTGCAGGGCCAGGAAAGACCTGGGGGAAGTAGATACCTCAGCAACCAACTTCTGAGGAGAGGAAATCTGATTCAGGCACCGTGATGAATGCTGAAAATTCCTTCCTTTCTACATTGTTACCCTCAGGGAGAGATACACACCTGGCTTTCTTCAGAAGGGATAAACTGAGGGTGGATGTGGGGGATGGTTTGCATTGGGTTAGTTTGTGTGCGTTGCTGCAGAAACTTGAAACTTGCTTGGTGAATTGTATTCCCTAATCAAGTTGTGTTGTCTAATGCTCGCATTGGCCCACAACCTTAGCAGTGATGTAGGAAAGCTGTGGGGCATTTTTACACTTTCCCCTGCATATGGCCATATGGTTGATCTGGTGCCTAGAAAAACTCTGAGAAGCCTCCAAGAGATTGTGCTGGAGGTGGAGTTTGGAGGATCCCTGCTGTAACTCCTCACTTTCCGCTCCTCACCCTCCTTGTGTGAAGGGTACACAAGGAACTAGGTAGCATGTGCAAGCACAGCTGCCACACCACTCCTGAGGGTCCTTCCATGCAAGTGGGACTAGCGGTTGGCCCTAAAGACCAGTTTGACTCAGTGCTGTATCCACAAGGTGGCACAAAGCAGGCTTTGATTTCTTTGCTTGCAGGGTCTGTTGCCATGTACTTCTTGAGTTCTTTTCTTGTTAGGCTCTGTAGGGCCTTACACTGGGGTCTTGAGGGCTCAGATTTACAAACACCCAACCATTTTCAAGGGCATTCATGCAGACCCAGGGGAGCTGTGCCCTACAGGTAGATTCATTACATTACTGTTCTTTGTTACTGTTAACCAGGCTCCACCGGAGACAGGTTTTGTCAGATACAGATATTAATATTTGTGTACTGGGGACCCTGAATTCTGCACCTGCCAGAATGTTGTGGTGTCCTCCGACCTTGTCAAGGCATCTGTGAAGGAATCACAATCTTCTTTTGCAGCAGGTCCATAAAAAGGATGACAAGAAGTAGTAGAGGCAATAGGAGAATCACATGGCTTGAAAGGAACTGGGCAGAGCTACACAAGCTTGTCTGCTCCATGACACCATGCCTCATAAAGCACATATGACTGGTTCGCAGACGGACTGAGGTAGAAGCCAGTAGAACAGCCATAGCATTTAATTTTTGGCAACAAACAGTGCTGCCTAAGTCAGAAGCATTAGGCTCTCTGGCTAGTCAGAGGAGATCCCTCCAGAAGCAATTCTGAGTGTTTTATATAGTGAGAAGCCTTTTAATATAACCTAGCATTGTGGCTTTTGTAGCTAGAGTCACAGAAACTGGCTTCACTAATTACTAAGGAAAAACACCTGCAATTTCTGATCTTCACATGTTCCAGCTGCATTCTGTTCCCATCTCGTCTGAACCCACTTGCCTGTACCTCGGTTACAAGATATGCTACCATTCACTCAACAGTGAACAGGAAATTCAAAAACCAAACAGCAATGAAATACCACCCTAACATAATTCTCATTACCAAAATTTCTGTGATAACACACATAACAGGAGTTGTTGCCTTGCTCACTGGAAAAATAGGTCACACATCAGACCACAATACAATGGTATCAGTGAAGAGCTCAGGGTACAGGGCAGAAAATACTGAGAATCAGGCCAAGCCTGATGTTTTCCTGTCTTGCATTACTGTAAGAAAAGCAACAGTGAAAGAGAAATGCAGAGTCAGAGAAGGGGAAATCCTCTTGAGATCTACCAAGTATTGGGGTTTGACATAACAAAATGTGTATGTGTCCTCATCAGGTGTGTCCCACCTCATCGAGTGTGTGACCTGATGAGAAGGTATACACATATTTGTAGATCACAAAGCAAGCTATGATGATGTATCAGTCCACGGTGTGTTAAAGAGGTTGCAGCTCTCATTTAAAGGCAGTAGAATAAGGTTACTTATAAATGATTTGAGTGGGAATCTAATTTGCATCCAGAGCATTTCTGTCAATAAAAATGAACCATTCCAGAGTACTGTCTCTCATCAGTTCCTTTTGCTCCTGGTTGTTAGCAAGTACCATGTTCTCTGCAATGAATTAGTACGGAAGCTCCACCAAACACATTTTGGTTTAACCTGGCCAGGGCCCAGAAGGGACCAACTTTCTGCTGGATCCCAGGGTAGGATTTAGTCTGCTTGACTGAGACACCTAAATTTTAAGTACCTAGCAAAGCAGTCTTCCTAAAATGAACACCTATATTCCCTGCATAGACAGTGACAATACACAGTTATTTTTGAGGCTTTGAAAGGGAAACCATGCCTGCCTAAGATTAGCCATCTAGACAGAATCCAGTACTCCCCAATGTTTTGATTTGGCTAATTTGGTCATTAAGCCAAATGGGTCCAGATTTAGAGGATGACTTTTATTTCTGGCTAGTGGTAGAGCAAAACAATACAGAACTGTCCCAGAACTGATTACCCTGTTTTGCGCTGCAATGCAACGTCGGATATCTCTAAAGCAATTCAAAAGCAAATGCAGCCCCACTTTCTTGGATACAGAGAACCCTTTAGCTACAGAATTGCTCTGTGGCTGCTGTGTCAGTGCAGGCGGGAATGGATTGCAGAAGGCATTGCCAAGTGCTTTGAACACTTCAGCAATACAAACTGTTCGTAATAATAGGCTGATTCACCTTTCTAACTCAACGGCCTGGGAACCATGAAGATTTCTCTGTATACCTCTCTGACCAACACAGATACATGACTAGTCTTGTAGGGAAGAGTCTCAGCAATTACTCCATTTACTGTTCAAGCACATTAGAGCTACATTTCATTTTCTTTTCTTTTTCAAAGAACATAAATTTACTCCCACCCATTCTCAGAGGAACCAGCATGGCAGGTTCAGGTTATCTCTCTTCTCACAGAACTACCTCAAGGCTTGTGTGGCTGCTTCAGGAAAAAGGCGCCAGGGCTAGACCAAGGTCACACTGCTTCTCACCCAGTAAGGGAAAAAGAAGTGGAAAAGGGATTGAGGAGAGTTAATCTTGCCGTTCCTTTACCATTAGCTGTGGGAGAGAAAAGGAGTGTTGCTGCTGGAAGCAGGAAGCTCTGTACACTCCAACCCTTCTCTAGGCAGAAGCAGCACCACCAGCCCAGCTTCCCGATGATCTGGGATAGACAAAAATGAGGCCATGCCAATTTGCTACCTGGAGCCATTGCTTTCTTCCCCTTTTGCTACAGCTAGCTCTGTTTTCTCATACACCCTGGTCAGTGATGCAGATAGTGCTATCAAGTATGAAGTTCCAGTGCTGTAGCACTTCTTCACCTGACTTAATTCTGTCAGTGTGTATGCACTGAGCCACAGGCTGAAACATCAGAAATCCTCACTCTCCTTTCTGGCTGATTTCCACCCACCTTGTGGAAATCCACCTGCCTTGTGCTTTCCACCTGCCTATACAAAACCAGTGTAAATACAAATCAGGATGGTACTAAACAAAGAGGCCTGTCAACAAAGGGTCAAATTCAGCAGATGCTTTCTGCTCACTTTAATGGCTTCCCACTGACTAAAGCCATTGAGTGGGAAGGATTTTGTTGTACTCGTTCCTTTGACCAATTAATGTTAATACAATGGCTTTCAAAAGAAGGCAGACAGGACCTCAGGGAGGCAACTAAATGCAAACTCCTTTGAGCATGGACACTACTGCAATTGCAGCCCTTAATAAAATGCTAGGTATATTCAAAGTGTTGTAAGTAATTAGTATTTTCCCCACTGACAATTGCCTGAGAATAAGTATAATAATGAACTTTGTTCCTGGTAAAGAGTTGAAAAGCATTTCAGAAGTTTATAACTATGTAGTCAGGCAGACAGAAATGAAAAAAGTTCTCAAGGCTGAAAATCTATATATCCTAATATTCTATTTCCATGTCTGGATCCAGTACTCTCTTGGGTATTGCAAACAGCCAGCATAAACTCTAACATCAGCAATGCACCAAGACAGGGGTTCCAAATCCTTGATATGGTTTGTGATCCTTTTTATCTAGGTGTCCAAAAGGACTTCAGAGGAAGGTTATTTCCTACGCAGCATTTGCAGACAAGTCCATGAAACATTTGACTGGAAAACAATTTGTCTGCCCTACTCGCAGCTGATCAATTGCAACCTGTAGTGGAGTTACATCTCCACAGACAGAACTACTCACATTCACAAAAAGGCTTAAGTTTCACGTTCTGTCAAATGGACAGCCTGAGCTTTTAATAGGAAATAAGCTACAAATGCCCTCAGTGATAATCTAATCTATTGATTTTTTCCTTCTACATTTTCTCATATAATATAACATTATACTCAGATAGTTTCTACTTGATTCTCATTAGTTCTCAATATTCCTACTACGCATACATACACACACACACTCTGAACAATAAATTCCTTCAAAGTGCTGAAAAGAATGTTTTGTGATTTTCACACTTTTGTATACATCAGGAGATGATGAATTTTCCAAGGAATTTAGTACATATTTCCAAGGTGTTTGTCTATGTAGAGATATGGTCCTTGCATGAATGAACTTACAATCCAACAGCTGCATTTTGTGCTCCTTATTCTTTTAAGCAGTCCTTGTCCATAGAATTAACTTCTTTTGGCCAAGTTCTTATCTACAGCAGTATGAAAACAGAGCAGATTCACTGAAGTGAAAAGAGCTATTGCAGATTTACTTTGATGTAAAATACACTTTGAATCACCAGTTTCTCTTGAGCTAATTCACAAGCAAAGCCCGCTCATGTCCACAAGATCCCCAAGACAATACATTAAACTATTATTGGACAAGTGGCAACAACAAACACTGCGGCAGGAAAATATTTGCTAGGAAGAGAGGACATAGCCATAGCAACAAGAGTTTATAGATGTTTTGCTAGGTAATGACAACCTTTTGAAGGTTCTGGCAGATTTACTTTAATTGTCTGAGGAGATGATCGGGGCTTCATGGAAGAAATGTTTTATGGGATTTAAAGACATGAGGAAGGAGATTCCTGGAAACTGCGACACAGTGAAAGCAGATGTGAAGAAAGAAGGGGAAGAAATAGTTGAGTGTTTTTAACACACTAGAGAAGAGAAAAGCAAAAAGGAGCAAGGGCACAGGGCTTTGTGGATATGGGTCGTGCAGGACCAGCAAAAGGAGGACAAAGGAGCAAATTCTGAATCCTGATCTCCCAGCTGTCAGAAAGTCTCCCAGCACTTTTTATGGCCTATGGTATTTCCCTTAATAGCCCCCAGCACAGGGATATTTTGGAATCCTGAAGGGGTGGATATAGGAGTGGCAAAAGTACAGAGCTCTCCCTTTTGTCTGGGCTGTCTGTGAGCAGCTGGGCCAGGTTGTTGTGACCCGGAACAACACAGAAGGGCATGAAGTGACATGCTCCGGCTAGTGACTGAGCCAAATTCTGCTACTACAGTCAGGGTAATTTGATCAAATTCAGTTCAAGCATTCCTAAATTTATATCCCTTGTTCTTATTTTTTAAAAACAAGATTTCAAAATTCCCAGTGAAAACTCTGGAAATATCAGAGGGACATCCCAAAGATCAAACCCAGGCCGTGTCCTAAGGCAAGACTGGAAAGGAGGAGTTCATTCATATCTGAGCAACCTACCACAAAATGCTCTACCTCATGGCCACTCTGATAAAATGGAAAGAAGTTGGCCGGACAGTGTCATTAATATGCATTTTGTATTCATGAAAGGGTCTACCTAAGGACAGATAGAAATAGCAGAGACCAAAGAGAAGGGCAAAAATTGTACGTGCTGTTTGTAATATTTTTTTGAAAGGTAAAATCAGCATAATTACCTGTAAATCAGCAGAGCAAATACCAACCTTTTCATTTAGAATATATATTTTATGTATCTGTGTATGCATACAAGCATGTATTTATATAGGTAAACATATAAATATATCTATACACATATATACACACATGCATATATATGTATACCCATTTATACAGAGATATTGTGTTTGTTCTCTCTGGTACAGTGAACTACTAGAGGCAGCAAGACTAACTTCCATCTCCAGTGAGGTGACTGGATGCAAAGTCCTGCAGCATAAATGTAACATACTTTGAACCCAGTGTTGGCTGGAACAGAAATCTGAAGATCTCCTTAAAGTAGTCAATACAGAACAGCCTCTCATACACTGCTCACCACACTCCAGTGACAACTTGCCAACTACTGGAGTCCAGCAAGCAGCGTGGAATGGCAGAACTTCCTGCCACACAAACAGCCATTTATCAGACTATTCTCTGAAACAAAGTATTTTCTGTTTTCCCCCAAACTGTTAGAGCTCCCTTCCTAGTAGGATTCCTCAGAGAGTAGTCTCATTAACATAGAGCCATACTGTCAACAATTACTATAAGAAAAAAGGAGAGGCCTGTGGTTACACAGGACAGTCCTCGTGGCCACAGTCATACTTCCTCCATCCGGAACCTATCAGGCTGTTTCACTGTTAGAGAGTACCCCTGCAAGAAAACATAAGCCTATGCAAACTTTCTTGTTTCCCAGGAGGCTGTTAATTCTGAAAGAGCAGGAGGTTTTTCTGTTGTGGCATTTCTTTGAAAACATACCTGACATTTATATTAATTCTTCCTCCTCAGACTGCAATATAAACTCCCATCCTTAACTCTTACCGCGGGTTTTAGCCTTCGAGCTTACCCAGCCTTGCACGATACAGAGCTGGAGCAAAGTGAAAGGAAGTTCTGCAAAGCAACAGGAAAGCTATCACATCTTTGTGGAGTCAGCTTCTTGCTTATCTGTGCTCCAGCTCCCAAGAGAACAGGGTAAGCAAAAGTCAATAATCAGCGGGGGTGAGGAAGAAGACACACTGCCAGAGTGGTCAGGACTTTGCCTTGGGGAAGTCCTCCAGGAGCTCGTCCAGGGTCTTGAGTAGCCTTTCAACTTAGTGTGCAGTCTGTGACACTGTCACTCACAACTCAGGAGCAGCACCACTGCCTTCACAAGCCAAAGAATATGGTTTTCAATCACATGCATCAGACTGCCTGTGACTTCAAAATGAACTATTTCTGCTCATCAAGTCAGGGTCTCTTCATTGCCCTTAAGTCTTTTTGGTATTATTCACACAACTGAAAAGGAGAGAGCACTCCTAGCAATACAGGCTTAGGACTTTCTGCGATTTTCCTATCCAGAGTATAAGCTTTTGACCGTATTCTCACATGTATAATGCATACCTGCAATGAGATTAACTTGCAAAGTTCACACCAAAGTCCCTTTGCTTCCTCTTTCCTGTTTTACTGTCTGTGCTACTTTCTTCAAAGAACACTCTTCACCTTGTAATACACAATCTAGTCTCTCAGTTACTGCAGCTAGCTCCAAGGTAAAACCAAACTCCTCTGAAAAGACAAACACTACTTTACTAAAAACACACAATGAGAACAGAAGGCTAAATCCTGCAATATTACAACTCTTGCTGATGTACTTTTGATCACCTTCACCTGTTTAGAGAATTGAAAGGCCAGTATTGGAAGCTGTGAGTAATCAGCAGCCCATTAAAGGAGCTGAGCAACCTGAAGTCAGTCTCGTGGGGTATATGCAGAAGTATCCCCTTCACTCTGCAGGTTTGCAGTGTCTAATCCATTCCCCCCCACCCCCCGCCTGTCCTCTAGGCCTCTGCCAGAGGAACTGCACCACTCTGGCACTTGCTTGAAGATCCAGAGACAGAACCAGTTGCATCCCTCCAGAGGACAGCATCCTTAACATTAATACCTCCTTTCCTGTCTTCCCTGTTATTGTTCTTCTGTTGGGGCTCATACAGAACATCATCTTTATTTAGAGCCAAATTTGACAGGTAAAGGAGGTATAAAACACAGCCAAAGATGGGAGAACAAACATAGAGAACTTCTTTTTCCTAAAACCAACATTCTGTCCCAGTAAATGGTGACATTTCTATGTCACCATTGATATGGTGGATATGATCCACCATCCACCATCCATATGGTGATATGATATTAGAAAAAACCTGTCTTTAAATTCTGCAGCTGGATATTCTGCTACTTATTCTGTAGGATTCTTTCACCTACCATACAGAAATACTATTTCATGGCAAATCCTAGAGGATTTTTCTGTATGAAGTTACACACATAAATTCTGGTCTCATGATATTCTCAAGCAACCTACACAGTCTGAGCCACTTTCTCTGGAGAACAACAAATCAGTGCCCACTGAAACACAATCTTTTGCTTCCACTGTCCACAAGCAAAGACAACTGTCTGCAATACAACAAAGGGAACCCTTGGCAGAAAATCAGATTTCTGGGTAGCAACAAACATGACTCACTGCTAAGGATTATAAGAAACAAAGCCACAGGCTGCTGGACACCAATTCATTTACAAAAATCCAGTACAACTCCAAATGCATAGTGGAAAATTGGACTACCTCAATTTCTACAGAGGCATCAATCATTCTCTCACATATTGCTTATGTACACGCAACTCAGATAACTTTGCCCTTTTCTTCAGCTTTATCCTATTCCTATCCCATTTCTGTTACCAGTTTTGTTATTACTTTGATACCTTTGACCTGCCTGTTCTTGCCCAAAACAGCTCAGTTCCGAGCTTTGAATCATTTTCATGCAGATATTAGCTTGCTTGAATCTCACTCATCTCTTAACCGTAGACTATACCCTGCCCCCCTCCCTCTCCCTGGTTATTCAGTTAAGCACAGCTTTAACTTATATCATTTGAGTAGCTTTTAATGGGTAAGTGTTAATGGGCCATGGTTAGCTGAACTGGGCAACCCCTTCTGTGATGTTTTTACTCTCACCACTGATCACGCCTTTTCTATTCGATTCTTTATACAACATGTCACTTACTACTAGACAATTACTGGCAACAGGACACCAGATTGCTTTTAACAGCTATCTCTGTGAAAAATGTGAAATATCATTCATGCTCAACCAGTGAATGGGTTTCTGGATTGGGAAAGAGGAGGGGAGTTGTTACAAATTTATGGAATTAAATTCTCATCTCATTGACAGAAATCTTCTTAGTGATTATAAATGTGTGTGACTGGCTGGCCCATATTACAGCACCCTATTCTAATTTTAATGTAATTTTTCATTAAATTAATCATATCTTTGATACCTCTGTCCTGGTAGGATGATGAACTGTTTCATTTGTTAAGTCCTAATTACTGTGGGCTGGATTACACAGAACTGGAAGATTTTCCTAGGCCATTAGTTATCTCTGCAAACAAAAGTGTCCTGAAAATGCTCTAAGCAATATTTTAATAGCTTTTGTATGAAACAAATGGATATTAAAAGTAGGACCTTAATGTCTGTTTATACAATGGCTAATGCAATTGAGCAGCAGGGATCACATATTGCTCCCAGCTTCCAGGGCTGCAGTCATTCCACCTTGCCTACACAAAATGCCCAATATGCCACTGATTTCCCCACTGATGGAGGCAGACTGCACAGGTTTCTCTCTCCTGAAACCATTGCACCCTGGACTGTGAGTCTTGTATCGTACTGTATCAGTATTTGAACAAAAAATGTCCCAGGAATAACCAAGTATTACAATGATACTGGTCGGGAATTCAGTAGGTTGTACCTCTTTCCTGCAAGTCAATACTATGCTAAAGAAGATGCAGCAGAGCTGCAGTTGCAGAGGTGAGAAAATCAAAGATGTTAGTACCTGTGCTCATTAAAGGTCCCATATCTTTCCCATATCTTTATCTCACAGAAGTATGAGGAAGGCCCTAATGTAATTTCCAGAGACTACAGAGTTAAGAGAGGTTGAGATCAATACTCAACTGTGGAGGAAAAGGAGAGAAGAAACTTTATATGAATTATAGTTTTGTCCTTACGGTTACAATTTTTATGCTTTGCTTAAGGGAGAGCATATTACTATACAGAAATCTGCAGGAGACGCTGAGAGTAGGTTACTCTGAACTTGGAGGTAGCAGGCTTTGGCGAAATATAAAAGCTCAAGTCCACGACACGAGGGGAGAGAAGAGTTTCTTTATCAGACCCAAGGAAATTTGCCAGGGCAGCAGACTGAATTCTCGCAGCGCTCTCGCCTGGCCAGGGCAAACCTGCAGCGAGCCAGAGCCACTGCTACACAGAGCGGGAGCTGGAGAGCCGCCAGGCACTCAGCCTCGGAGCTGGCGCACTGTACGCTGCGCACTGGGCTGGCTCCGCCAGAAGCAAAGCTCATAGCAGGGCTCTGCGAGGGAGGCAAAGGCACAGGACCTGGCAGAACAGCCATGTCTGAATTTGAGCGGCCTGGCCAAGCACAGCCACCCCTTTCGCCCTTTGACAAGGGTGGCCCATAAGTGGGGCTCAGAACAAGTGGACAAATGGTGTATAGATACATTGACATTTCAGATCAGCCATAAAGTTTCCCTCAAAGCAGCCCTGATTTCCAAATCTGTGCATCTGGCTCATTCTCTACAAGGAAACCACAGCCCAAACAGCTGAATTTCAACTTTGCTTAAAAAAAACCCCTGCAAAACAACAACCCTGTATAAATCACCAAGGTGGCTGACATGCAAACGGGCAACTTTACATCTCTGATTCCATTTGTGGGGAAGCTGCTATGACAAGAACTTTTACCACCTTTGACACAAACTTTCCAGTTACAAACCATCATCTGTGTATTGCCATGCAAACCGTGCAGGTGCTTTGTGCAAGTCACTTACATTCACCATTCAGAAACACTGCCTTGAGTGCCCAAGCCCGCTTTTTTGTCCTTTATGAAGCACTGTCACTCACAAAAGCAGAGGCAGTGATTTTGTTAAAAGGAAGACCATATTTCTGAATTGCTTCTAGCACCGATTGACTCACTGATTTGAAGGTCACTATCTGAAGAGACTACTAAATGAGATTTAGGTACCAAATCTCCTCCTGGAGTCCTCACAAACCATCAACAAAAGAATAAAAATCATTATTCCAACACTGAGAAAACAGTGACCTTCACCATTTGTCTTCTCTGCAATAAGGCCAAGCCTAAAACAATCCTTCAACCACCCTTTCAGGTCATTACCATGTGTTTCAGAAAGGTGTGCTAAGTACTTTTTTCTCAAGTGATCTGTACAAAATATGACACACTGTCTTTCAGGGAGTTTTTCTAATAGCTTCTCACACAAGAGCTGTCTGATATGAAAAGTGAAGTGGAACATTAGGCTTTGTAAGTC
Organism: Apteryx mantelli; assembly: GCF_036417845.1. Taxonomy (NCBI): domain Eukaryota; kingdom Metazoa; phylum Chordata; class Aves; order Apterygiformes; family Apterygidae; genus Apteryx; species Apteryx mantelli. Next base: position 59,853,983 of record NC_090020.1, read on the forward strand.
AGTAAACTTCTGCCCTATGATGCATTTGTTCTATTGCTGCTATAGAAGTCAGCCAACTCACTGTATTTTAGTTTTCTTTCTTACCGCAAATTCTGCTGCTTGCAGCTTCCGATTACACAAAGTACCCTGAAGACTGTGTGTCACAGCTTCCTCCTCGTGTGAAAATCACAGGAACATTACAGACAAAACACAGATCAGCAGTTTTCAGCAATTAGATCTTTCTGATATTTTTCACTTCTCCTTCCTGTTCATATGTATCACTCTGCTTGCACTTGAAGCAGCAAATTTTTCAAAACCCTTTTTGCGCCTCAGTTGCATCACTTCCTGGCCCTACGACAAATGTTGCTGCCTGAACTACAGGGCTGCATTCTACATGCTCACAGCAGCTAACCGGTAACTTTGCTGCGTGTGGGTCCACAACCACAAAGCAAACATTTTATTAGGCAGTTAAAAATCCATTCAATATGATGCATATTATATTAATTTGAAAGAGATCACGGTATTGCAGTTCAAGGTTTCTAGACATACTGTTTCTTACATGAGAAAAAGCAGCGCTGACCACAGACATTATCTGAGAAATCCCAAGAGCTCAAGGAATCTACCCCAATATGGATGTTACATGACAAATTGACTTTTACAGTAGTATGAAATGTATGTAACCGATGGCTATGTGAATACAGAATGAAAATAACAACAAATGTAAAAGGAAGGAATACAAACCTTTAAAATCAAGAGCAAAGATTATCTCAAAGAAGCACTAATAGGGAAATTCCCTATTTGGGCAGAAATCTTACTAAATTTACCCAAGCTTTACCAAGGGTTTGTGTATTTGCAAATATGAACCACTACATTCAGAGGAACAAAATCATGGGGCCAGACCAGTCATTTATTATCTTATTTAATAATATATATAACTGCATATGATCACACCATCTTAGTAACATACAAATTATGGTTGCTAGCTACTTGGTAGCCATTTGTTTGTGAAAAGCCCCAGCTCAGGTCTTTCTTTCACCTCTGACATTTTCTGATGATCTGATATTTGTTAGCCTAACATTAAATTGACCTAGACTCCCTGTAATATTTACTTACATATGCTAAACTACTTCTGAATACTCTTAACCTATTCTACCTTTAATGGTTATCATATATTAATCCCCATATTATCTTATGTTAACTACTATACTTAGGCCTAATAAAAGGGTTAGGATTAAATGATAGCTCTTATCCGCAAGTATTTCCAAATGTGGAGCTGTGACTCTAATAGCAAATAAGGCCCATTTGAGTATCAATCTATACTGGAAAGAAATAGTAAGTTTGGGTCCAAATGAAGTGTTTTGGCGTTCCAAATCAGGGTGACTCAGAATCCCTTGCTCTGGAAAAAGCTCACTACTTTTTCTGTACTGTGATAGCAGCATTGACTTTCTTCACGTTGAGACACTCCTATCTAAAAAAGGTCTAAACCACAGCATTGTTATTTCTCTAAATTATTATCTCTCCTAAACTGCTCCTCATTGTTCAAAGCACTGCTAAACATTCTTCGTCTTCCACTCTGGAAAAGAGCGGATTTCAATGATGTAGTCCATTACAACCATTAGAAGCAGTACAGAATGATGTTCAGATCCTCCAGTATGTTGGATAAATGCAGGAATTTCATATTTCTCCCCCCACTTCCTTTTTGCAAACTGTAAGTTTTGTTCTTACTACTGGCCCCAGAGGGAAGGAAGGTCTTCTAGAGAAATATAAGGCGCACAGGCCCTGTAGCCAGATGAGTGACAAACCCTTTGTCATTACAGTGCACATCTGTGGAGGAACTGACTGTCTTCCGCAATCAATGAGCAAGTCCTTGGGGAAAGGAGAGGGAATTGTACCTTTTAGCACATAAAAATACAGGTGACTTTTATAAGCATGTGTGTATGAGTAAACTGAAAGTAAGCTAATACATAAAGAGATTGAACAAATTGTCATTAGGAAATTATTTTGGCCATAACTTTGTTAGTTCTCTAAAGGTAGTCTCTAGAATCTGCCTGTGCCTTATCAACAGTTGTAGCCAGATTTAACGCATTTGCTGCCTTACTTGCATTCCATGACAGAGCTCGTGTTCTTGACTTCTGGTTGCCCCAGGTTCTAAAGCATAAAATAATGTTCATTCCAGCCAAGTTCAGCCGTATTAAAGTCTGCTGCTCAACTGCTCTGTCCTCACAAGCAGCACCAGAACAACTCTGTGGGCTTCTTGGTCTTTGCAAGACAATTATGTAGGCTAGAAAGGAAAGAAGCATAAAATAAACAATAAACTGGTCAAATAAGAACAGAAAGTCCCTAAGCAGGATCTAGGAGATCACAGTGAAAACAAAAACATACTCACACACATACACGAGAGGCATTCTTATATCCATCTTTTTATGTTCATCTATATAATTGGGCAGAATATACTGAGCAGAAGCTTTTTCTTTTAATACTGTGGGAGGAAGTTGCTATAAAGCAATCAAAGATTCTCAGTGTGACCTTTCTGGGCTGATGTATGCTGTAGATATTCCCAAAGCTGACAGAGAAAGCGTGATTCATTTTCATAAATTACTGAAGCAAAACAAACTTTCAGCATCCAGAAATAAATATCACATTGGTAACTGTTGTATTATTCACTATATATGTGCTGATTGAAAACCTATGTGCCAAGCAACACTAAAATCAATGAGTCAAATGTTTATTCATGGCAACTCATGCCAGAGAGGCAATAAGGACATACATCCACATATACAGATATACTAAATGTTTGCAGGTGGCTTACTTCCTATTGGAGGTACCGTGCTTGCTTAGCATTTATTATCAGTTTGCTTTTTAAGAATCATTTACACTTTTTATTTTAAAGGTGGCATAAAGTCTCAGAATTTCCGTGTGTATTCTGAATATTCCAGTTATGTGCATGCTGGATGGGTGGAGAAGTCCAAAGTTTTAGCTTCTGTTCGTATTACTTTCTTACTTGTTTTAGACCACAGATTTGAAGAATATGACAAGGAGGTTTTCCTTCCCCACTGTCAGAGGTCCCCCTCATAATCCCCCTTCATAAAGTAACCTTGCTCCCAAAGCAGTGCCTGCAAACCGAAGTGGATTTTTTTACCAATTTAATTACAAAACAAGCTTTTTCATAAATGTAGGGTAACACACTTGTCAAGTCCAACGCCACTGCAAAACCAGGGTCTGCTTATTAGCACTCCTGTTGCCAAAATACAACAAAATCCATTTCTGATTCATTAAATATTTCAGATGCTTATAAGCACAGCAGTGCAACACTGATTTGCTCGAGAGGCCATTCTTGACACTGGAAAACAAGGAAGCAACAGTGTGACTACAATGACTACTGCAAGAGGCCAGAGTGCACCCCTCCTGTGACCGCATCCCTGCAGCTGCCCCAGAGAGGAGGCTGCCCGCGACTCCAAGCACACAGACGCGTGCCTGTAAAGATGACAGCCACAATTACTAGCAGAAATTACATTTTGCTTCCATGGCTTGTAGTTCACACCTCAACTGTTTCTCTTTCCCTCTGGTATTTAATTAAATTTTAACCTTCCTCTGAGGGGGGCTCCATGGAGCCTGGCAAAGTGGAGTTTAAAACTCTTTTTCAGGAAATGGAAAGAATTTCTGGAACAGGAACAGTTGCTTTGCAACTGTCAAGAATGAGGCTTCTCAGAAATCCTTTCAGTAAACGCTTTCTACAATTTTTAAAGTAACCTGGTGGCAGGAATGGGATTCCTGTACAGGCAACAAACAGCAAGGAGAAACAGCCCGGAGCCTGAAGCAGGATCCCGCTGGGGAAAAAGCAGGTTCTTCACATGCAGACGCATTCAAGGTGCAAGTGTGCAGCAGTGGCACCTTTTCATTAACTTCCCGTTGCAGATGTTTATTTTCTGCAATTCATGTCCTATTAAAAACCTCAGCTTGACTTTTACACTGAGTTGGCATCAGCGACTGTTAAATTTCTTTTTAGCTTGTAAACTAAGACTCCGAGTAGGTGTATTGCTACAGGAGGCTGTGACATGCAGGCTTGCATAAACCACGCTATTGCTCCAGGACCAGCAATTGTACATGAGAGCTGCAGGCTTCTGCCCCGTTCCCGTGCCAGGAGTCCCGTTGGCTGTGGTGGACAGCCGAGCCCCGAGACTCCAGCTGCCAAGCAGCACAGCTGGTGCAGACTGCTCAAGTCGCTGGGTTCGCACCACTTTCCCTGATCTCAGGTTTTTGAACCCGTATGTTGAAATACCTTTACCAGCTGAACTTTGATTAGGCTTATACCTTGTTACTGATGCAGCTGCTGCTATATGTGCTGTAAGAATGACCTTCCCCTGACTGCCTCTTCTCCTTCCTAATAGGAATAAACTATCTGAGGACAAGCATTGTCCAAGAGGTGCAACTGCTGCCAGTACTGGGGCTTCAGCTGCTTTAACAAGAGCAGAATAATTAAAGCAAGTCATTTTTACATGTAGACAAATCATCACTGGTGGTCATTAATGCAAGGGCCCTTTATGTTTGTAATGGTCAAGATGAGCAACTCACACTCCCGCTTGAATTTAGCTGTATTTTTTCTTGAGTCTGTGACTTTATCTGTAGCCTTAATCAAATGAAGCCTGAGTTCTGCATAGTACAGACCATGAAATGTCAGAGTAACTCCTACATCAAGCCTCCATATTACAGCTAAACTAGCGATATCTTCAAATGACATAGGATCAAACATACTCCTTGGTAATTTGTTCCAATGGTAAATTCCCTGGCTGGAAAAAAGTAATAATTTGATTTTTATTGCTAATATCTGGCTTCATGTTCCAGCCACTGGACCTTCATTATATTTCTGTCTGCTAGATTAAGCAATACTGTAGTAGCTGATTTGTTCACTTTCTGCATGAATTTATGGCCCGAGATCAGTTTGCTTTTTTGCCTGGGGGGTAAAAAAAGACAGGTATCTCCATCCATCAGAAGCACTGACATAACTTCTTTTTGGCTGCTTTCCCTTCCCTGTGGGTATTATTTTACTTTTATCTGGTCAAGTTACTCATCCATAACTCAGTTTCTATTAAACATTCAGCACATGGTTCATTTGCATTAGCTAGATCAACTGCAGTGATGAACAATTGCCCAACTGTGCCTTCCAGGACTCCTCGGCAGGGAGAAAGACGCATGTTGCACGGACTTCTTTTTTCTGTGCAAATCACAAAAATAAAGGACATGATCAAATGGTTGATCACAGCAGTAGATTCAAAAAAAAAAAATCTCCCAAGGATTTTTCAGGAGCTTTTACCCATTAGCCAGAGGGAAATGAGAATTAATCTACTCCTAGCAAGACTTTAGGAACTGGTTTGTTGTGAAAAAATGTAATCACACAGGGCTGGATTCAGCAGCTATACAACCCCCCCAAATTCAACATTTCAGTCTTCAAAAGCCCCACACAACCTTGGAGAAGCTGCTAGGTACCCTACCTTTCCACTAATAACATGACAGGACCAAATCACTTTCTGACACTATACAAAACCAGTCAAACCTTAACTGATCAGCACGCATTTGCCTTATCCCTAAGTCTTGACTGCATGGACAAAAGTGGTGTTTGCCAGTGAAACCCAACTAGAACAGTCAGCTCAATTAACAGCATTCAAGTGTACCCAAAAGAAGACGTGGTACCTCTCCCTTATACTTTATAGCCCAGCAGGTACTGTATTTCCAAGAGCACAGAAGTTCAGATCACATCTCTGCCTCATCAAGGCCTGTATTGGAGAAGGCACTGACCACGAGCATGCTGGATAGTCTGAGCCACTTCTCTCAGACACTGTGTCAAATGGAACTTGTTTAACAGGAAACATCTTAGATGAATTTTAAACTGTCTGTTAGAAACACCCAAACTCCACACTACCATCAGCTAACCTGGCAATTGTGGAAAGCCTCTAGGGTGGCTGAAGCCCTTGTCAAACCAAGTTTTTGTCATTCTTCCCCCTCAGCTGGACTTGAACCACCAAGAAGAACTCAGTAGCTCAGTTGTCAAGAAATCCAAAGTAGAAGATCATTCTAAACCTCTCATAAAGACAATAAACAATAATAGAATTACAACAGCATAGAAAATTGTTTTTTTCACATAGACTTACAGAATATCTTCCAGGTAAGTGCTCCAGGTAAGTTTTTCTTTAATATCTTGACTTCTTGCTATTTAGATTTATGAAGTGCTTCAGATGAAATTGAATATAGAACTATCCACTTAATGACCATAGGGAAGCAAAATGCTAAGGCTACTTAATTTTAGGATGACTCAGCTCTCTATGCCTTTGGCTCTTCATGGATGTATGACTTCAAGCCACAGATTTGTTGCCTTGGTTTCAAATGAGGACGACGTATGCAGTACAAGAAGAAATATTAGGTTTTTCACAAAATATATGTAAAGAGATTTTAAATATATCTTCATTTAAAAAAGCCATAAGAGAGAATTTCAAGATCACAACAGCCAATGAAAACAACAAAGATAATACAGTTAGCTGACTGTTTTGAAAATTATAATGCTGATATGCTCTAAAGAAACGAAACAGAGCCAGTGTTTGTTCTGTTGGCTGAGCGGGCTGACTCCTGCTCCAGCTCCATTTGCTGAAGCAGCCCGGTCCATGGGAGGGTGTGCTGTCTGCTTGCTTACGTGCCAACTGCCAGATGCTTTTCTAGTTCTGTTCTACCTTTGAGCAAGGCTGGAATCTGAGGTCTGGCAAAGAAGTAAATGATCTAAACATGCTTATGGTTTCAAAGGGTACAACTCTCCATTCTGCAAAGAAGTGGCATGAAACTTTACCAAATGCTGGCATTCACAGTCTAGCTCAGCAAAAGCTTGGACATAAGAATGCTTTTTCTTAAACAGTATGAGCAATACAGCAGTCAGAGAAAAGACTCCTCAACTAGCTAACAGCTGCATGCATTTTATCGCTGTTCAGTCCCCAAATCCTCCAGTTTTTCAATTAATTGAATTGATTTTTATTCTAAAGCATTTTTTCCCCTTTTAGGGTGATGTACATAATATTACTCCTTTGGACAAATCTTATTGATAGAGCTTACTGATATATGGCTCTGCCTGTAGCAAGCAGAATTTGGGACAAAAGATAGAAGGTTGGTTTGACACAAAAACAAAGGATAGGTGATAACTTTTCCTTGAAATACCACTGGAGCAAAATACGGAAAATCTCCTAGCTATGGAAGCTGATAACTGTTGTACCAGTTCAGGTCCAGAGTAGCTAAGCACATGTATATGTCCCAGTAAAGCCAATTAAATGGAAATTCAGCCATGCTCACATGTGTGACTGTGATTATCTTAAGAGTCTTTAGAGCTGCTATAGGATTCTGGACTCCATCACAGCTTAGAATAAATGACAGATAAATGATAAAATTTAACTGATATTTGTATCTTAAGGCAATAAATGAGCTGGAACTGCTGCAGTGGAAAGGTAAGAAACAACCATAAGAGACAAAAGCAAGCATAATATCCCTTGGAGAAAAGAAATACCTGACCCCTTCAATTCTGCCATTTTGCAAAGCTATAGGAGGAGCACTTTAACTTTTCTGCTAAATGAAAGCTCGTGTAATTCTTTGTGTACAGCTAATTTTTCCATGTGTCGGAGAATAATGCAGATTCCACTGATATTCTTCATCTTACTTCCTACGGCAACTAGCAATTTAGTGCCTAAATGTTTGGATGTTGTCATTTCTAACTGTATGATTTCCAATTCCTATTCAATTTGTGGATAAATAGTGGCTTGAAACTCTACAGTATAAGATGTAGTTGTCCTTATTTCCCAACCTGTTATGCTACAGTGATAACAATGCCACCTGCAACATCTCTGTGTACTCTCTAATCTCCTTCTCATCACCCCAGGCAAAACTTAGACTTACCATCCTTTCTGTCTCGGAGAACAAACTCAGGCAGAGTTTGAAGAGAAAAAAGGCCCAGCAATAGAAATGCTGCTGCCTTCAATTAAATCCTGATGAAGTTTCCAATTGTAGCCCAGGGAAGAGTCTTTTAAGTTAACTTAAACGTGTTATAGCAAACACTTCAGATGCAAGGTAGAAGTCAGTCACCAGTTTTTCACGTTAGCACATCTTTAAATTGGTTTCTACAAATAACACAGAAAGCATCATTAAAAAACATTGACCTGCCTTAAGCAAAAAAAAAAAAAAAGAGGCTCCTTTTTCTGCCTTCTCCAATGCAAACAGCAGTCGTCTTCTCAGTCCTTATTACCCCCTAGTCAATTAGAAGTAAATCTTCAAGATTTTTCAGAGTGCCTATTTCCTACAAGAAGAGAAATTAATACAAGCTCAGGGCATTTTCTCTTAAATGATCTTTGTTTTCAGAAGGTACTAACTCAGGTCTTGCTTGCCTTAATCATAGATGGCAACAGCGACCATGCTATATGCAAGCATTTTTCACTTAAGCAAATTTCAGCTAAGATACATCTGTGGTAGCTCTGTAATAAGAAAACACACTGTCTCTCTCTCCTTCCTCAATATGCCATCTGGCTCCTTCCCATCTCACTTGAGAAAATTTCTAGTCCAAAGTCTAATGGCCATTGCTGTTCTCCTCTTTCTAAGAAGAAGTACCACTACAAGGATTAGTAATCCCCAAAGAAAATTCAAAAAGTTGGGTAGGTTAGAAAAAGCAGGACAAGGAGAGCGTGTTCAACCCTTAGCTTGAAATGCTATTTTCAGTACAGATTTACCACATATTGCTAATAGATCACATTGTTCTGAAGAAAAAAAGAAAACACCATTTCTATATAAATGGAAATTATCACCACCACAAACTATTCAAGTTCTATAAAAACATCAGATACAAACAGATATACCTGAACTAAAAATCAAGGTCACACTATAAACAGCTAGTAACATGCCACATATACTCTGTATTTCCTGTCCAAATACTGTTTTCTCATGTTTACACATTCTGATTCAAATGCCCCAGCAATGACATAGCAGCCATGGAAATGCTCAACAAAGTCTTTTTTAATTACAGTTATAGACTAGATGTCTGATTTGTAGCCTTTCCTTTCAAATCCTTTTATTTCAACATCAAAGAAAATATGTAGTGAGACATTTATGTTTGTATTTGCTGTCCTCCTGACTCCATGTCCACCCTAATAAATTCATTAGTGAGACAAGTTGTACAAATGTTGTCTCCATGTCTCTTTTCTTCAAAGCTCATTATTTCTTCTTCTTTTTCATTTAACATTTTCATGTTAGAACACATTCGGCATTTTTGTTTATTTTCAGCCACTAACAAAATGCTGGGCTGGACCTGTGAGCCTCTCCTGACAGCCAGGAACAGCACTAGTGTCCTGCCCACACATCCTTCCCACACAGGAAAATTGCCCTTTGTCCAGGTTAAATGACAGTCCAGCTGCTCCATGCTGCCAGCACTGGGCAGAGCGGATGAAAGAAAGCCAGGATGTGGCTTCTTTCACAGAACAAAAACAGAAGGGACCATCTAACATGTGCAAACATACATGCGTTTCAAATTGTATTAAATAACTTACAAAAATAATCTTTTGGGGGAACAGTGAGAAAGGGGAGAAGAAGGAGAGGAGAGGGAAGTTTGACCTTCACAAAGGCCAAAAAACCCCCAGATAACTGCCTATAATCTAAGTTCCAGCTCAAATAAAACTTCTTAATTATCGTGGCATAAATGAGGTTCAGCCACTTCTCTCACAGAGAGAAAGGGGCTTGTGGATCATGCCTCAGGTCCACTGAGTTTCAGCAAAGACCTATCTATGCAGAGAACAAAGACAAGGAAGTCAAAGGTAAATAATAAAGTTGTTCCTCGCCCTCATAGTCTAATCACTTAGGGGGCCTCAGATAGCATCTATGTTGCTAATGGCAAAGTTAAAAAACAGAAAATGATCCAAAAGTTAAGGAATTTATATTTTGGCCATTCTTTTATTTGGAAACATTGGAAGAGGTTGCCCCAAGAGGCTGCAGAATCTTTGTCCTCAGAGATTTGCATGACTCTACTGGACAAAGCTGAAGCAACCCAGTCTGAATTCAGTGTTGACCCTACCTTGAGCAGGAGGTTGGACTAGATGATCTTTTGTGGTCCCTTCCAAACTGGACAACTCTATGATTTTGAGAACTTCCTTTCTACAAGCTTGGATACCTTCAACGTCATCTTTAAAAAAAGAATTACTAGAATTCATTAGGATACTTGCACTTCATAAAGTTGCAACTGTGCACAACTTGTACTCCCCTAACAAGCAAAAATATCACCATAATGTGTGATGCTACCTCACATTGTGTCACCTCTGCATCCACTTTTTCATCACCTAGGCAGTATGAACTGCCTCATTTCAGAGTAGTTAAATAAAATATATTGTTCAATCCAATTCAGTTAAAGTAGTGCAAAGTTGCATTTTGATTAAAATTATTTATTTGCTGATGGATTTTGATTTTTGTTTATAAACTTATGTTAGAGTGAACCACTCAGATTAAACAGTAATGGAGATGTGTATATGTGTATATATACATACACGTATAGAAATAAAAGTATATTTAACATATATAGGTGAATAATATATGTTATTTTATGTAATATATATAAAAATACAAAGCTAGTTTAACTAAATCAAAATTTTAAAATCTATCATTAAACTTCTATTTTTGTGTACAGAAGGCCTAGGCTTGACTCTCTGGCATCCTAACATTTTCTTTAAATAACCTCTTTCCACATGGGAACTTCCTACATTATTTATAAGTACTAATGTATGAACCTGTAAATACCGTCAATAGTTCATAATCTACACAGTTTCTATGAATCACATGAAGTCAGAACAGCCTTAGGGAGACATGGCAAGCCACCAAAGTAAGCAACACACACTTTAAAAATAATCCCCATTTATTTGAGAAACAGTACATCAAAGAAATGCTTGATCTGTGAATTCACAGACTTCATAAATAGTTTGATAAGCAATTAATATTGTACAACTAACCCACAACAGACATCATCCATAGGTTTCTAAGTGCTTAACAAGATGCTAGGTCATTGTTGCTCCCGTTTTACTGCTGGAACAGCTGAAACAGAGAAGTTAAATGACTTGTCTGAGGTCTCATAGGAAATCAGTGTCAGAAATGGGGGAAAATAACTCCTGACTCTCAAAGCCATTCTCAAGTCACAGAAGACTAAACCATGATTAAATGTATAAATAAAAGTTGAGACCAAAAAACTTACTTGCATTGTCCTTGGTACTTTCAACTCAAGTAAGGAAAAAAGATTTCTCATAGGTACAGCTGATCATTATTGCAGCAGTTTGCAAATTAATAAAATCAGATATTCCAAAGACATTTGTGGAAGGAGGCCCTCTAATAAAAGACAGATGCTTAGAAATGGAACAGTAGCATTGAGTAAGCTAGATCCCAGAGTCCCCTGGAACCATCAAAACTGAACTTGTTGCAGAACAATGTTCCAGAGAATCCCCCAAAGGGAAAAGGTAATTTTTGAGCTGCCAGAGTTTCTGCAGAAATCCCTGCACTAACACTTTCCTTATGCTGTAGCATGAGGAGCGTAGCAGAGAGAAGGCTGCAGGACTGCTTAGCTCCCAGGAGGACTGGCAGGGGCCCCTGGAAGCACAGGCTGTTTGGAATACAATTGCTCTAAAGCTGAACCAGGGCTTGGTCAGGCACACAGCAGCTTGGAATCGTGGCAGCACAAGGCCGTAAGGCTTGTAGAGGAAGCCACTTCTGCACAGGGTCTTCTTTTCTGCAATATGGCTATTTTTACAACTACTTCTGGATTTAACATGTTTTACATTTCAGCATAGCACCACACTGCTGAATGCTAATTAAAAATAGCACTAGTTATCCACTGTGTGTAAGTATACTGTCTTGAGCACCTACTGTCTTGACTGGGATTTCACCGGAGGATATTTCTACTGGAAGAGACATAAATTAAGAAAGACATCTGGTGTGGACTTCTACTTTAAAGGGCTTTAGAAACTGCACTTAGGAGGCACACATACTGCTTTCAAAGGATTTCAGTATGTAATACTGTTTCAAGCAATCACCATCAATTTCATAGGTATGGCACAGCATCTGAACACAAACTTCACAGAGGGAAAAACTAAGTGCAGAGATGAGCTGGGAAGAGAGAACAACACTACTTGTAGTGTGGTACCTAAGGATTTTTCTTCCCTTATATCATCCAGTCATATTCACAATGCAAAGACCTTTGTTAGCACCCACAAATGGGGAGCTTGGGACTTCAGGTCTCTAAGTCAGGCCACATGCCTCATTTGTTCTCATACTTTTCTCTTTTAGTTTTGTCTGGCAGCTGGGCTCTTCCAGTTTTCCTGTGGCAGCAGATATAGAGGTCTTTGTTTCAAACCTTTAAGGAAAAGAAAAGTGAAGAAAAAGGGGCCAAGCAAACAGACATGTTTCTTAGGACAGATGAAAACAAACTGAATGTGAAACACATTTCTGAAATATTCCATTAGGACAGACAGTGCTAGAGCCTCCAAAAGCAAACCTTATCCTTTAAAAATCCCCTTGTAGAACAATTACATGATTATTGTAGCAAGTTAGAGAACAGTTAATCAGAAAGGCATGATTTTTCATAAATAAATGACCAGGTATCCAACTCTCCAGAGCCCTGAACTTTATGCAGAATGAACATTTATGAACATTTAATTTGCTAGCATTCTGCAGTAGGTCAAGGCAGAGGAGCTTCAGGCCCTGTGCTGTAACAGTACACAGTACTGGCAGTAGGGATTACAGTGCTGCTATAGTGAGACATTCACAGAACTTCTATGCAGAAAATAGCTATCAGAGGATAAGTGAACCCACTCTTTCTGTTGTTCTGCCAGTTTTTCTGCCAAGCATTTTATTAGGACAGGGTCTACTTTGGAGTCAAATTTATTGGCAAACCAATGCCCATAATTCATAAGCCATCTTAATTCTGCAGCCCCATAGATGCACACGCTGCGAAGGTGGGTACCTGTGCATGGGGGATACAAATGGTCTTCAAGATAATTCCATTTCACCAAACGAGTTTTGCTTTGTAAATCTGTTATATCCTGTGCCGATCTTGGGATTTCCCCAGGGACCCCAGGAACACGTGCAAGAGTGGCCCAGAAATGTTCATCCGGAGAGTAAGTATCCCTTGACCAATCAAAAAAATCTTTTGCGAGAGAGCTTTCAAGGGTATATTGAATAAATGCTCGACTTAAAACAAAATAGGCACTGCCTACAAAAACCTCAATATTATGGGGTGGTGGATTCTTGGAAATGTTGGTTTTCACAGGCATCTGCATGTATTCATAAGGCACTTTCATAAGTTCATAGTGATAAGTAAATCGTTCTCTTTTGCTACTGCTTGGCTTTATAGTTTCCAGCATATTTCCCCCACTGAGTTTTTTCAGTTCAGTGACCAACTGGAAATTCGACCTCAAAGGGAAATCTTGGCCACACAAGTTAATAACATACTTCCAGGGAACTGAAGAGTCCATCAAATCAGACAAACAATTGAAATCTGCCTGCAGCCTTGAAATATGTGCATACTCCACCGTTTCCAGTTTTGATGCAATGAAAATATTGGGGAAACATTTAGCTAGATTGTTCATAGCAGATTTGAAACTTTTTGCTGCTTTTTGGTCATAATGGATGCAGTATATATTTTGATGGCCATACAGTGAATGTATAAGCCTTTCTACCATTACTGCATCTTTATGAACAACCAAAGAATAGGCTAATGGAAAATTCTCTTCCTCTGGAGAAACAGTTTTTAGGTGGTATTTCCTAAGTTTATGATACAGATGGCAATCACTTGTCATTGCTACAATGTCTTCATCATCTAAATCAATTATAACTTTTCTTCTTATCTCTAAACTCTTGCCAATTTCACTGGGATCTTGTTCATATATAGAAGAACAATTAATTTCATAATGGAAGTCATTTCTAAGATTGGAATACCTGCTTCTAACATAAGAAGAAGTGCTTAAGAAGTGCTCAACCAAATAAATGCCCTTATGTGGAAAAAAGAGTCTTTCAACATGGAGGAGTTTCAGCAGTGCAAGCAGCCACCCTGTAAAACAGAGGATCAGAATCTTCTTTCTTGTGGGACATTTGTAGGGACACTTATGTCTCTTCATTCTGTAGGAAGACAGAGATATAATTTATTTTAAATCAGGAACAATACATCAGAGGCAATCCAGCTTCTAACAAAGACATGAGCACACTGATCTGGCTGTAGCATAAATATCACCGTAGCAGGACAGGGCACTGGCAGTCTGCAAACAGTTTCTTCTGTTTAAATATTCACTATTCATATTCATGTTAATTCAAAAACTGGCAAAGAGTAGTTCCTTACTCAAAATTAGCTGACTGAAGGCAAGAAAACAAGTCAGATTTGAGATAGTATCCAACAGAATAAGTGTGTTGGAATAAGACTCCTACTGTTTATTTTCCAAACCTTTTTTATTTCTTATGAGCCACCAACTGAGGTACAGCAAACCCCTCTTGGGCAGAAACACGACTGTTCTCTGAGTAGGAAGGAGAGTTTATTCTTCTGAGTAACTCCAAGGAATCCAATGGGAGTAGCAAGGGAATCTTTTGTGAGTCTGCAGAGAATGCATGCTTAATGGTAGGTATTAGTATTTTTAAAAATAAAGCATTAAACTGAAAGCTTTAAAAGTCAGCCAGAGCATTGTCATTGTCTCTAGCACTGGGGCTGGGCCATGAACACGTCCAAGGGGAAAATGAACTTCCTTCCCATCCTCTCCTACAGGGTCTGACATGTCCGAAGACCTGTGTCCAGACTTCTGAGCAGTGATGCTAACCTGTCCTGAAGAGGGAGAGAGATGAAACCACAACACTTCCATCCACTGGAGGGAGTATATAACTTAAAGGCAGGAAGGGTAGCAGTGAGCAGTAGCACATTATCCTGTTCTCTGCTGTGTGGTGCAACTCTGGGCTGTGGATTGCAAAAGCACAGATACGGTCCCCCTTTTTATGCAACAGGGTATTTAATAATATACATCTCTGTGTAGCAACTTTCCAAATGAGGTGTTACTGCAATGAAAGCTGTATACAATGATCCTGTTTCCATGCAGTTTTGCTTTTTACAAGCTGAATGCAAACAGCATTGTTGCTACCACTGAATTTAAATTAGACCAGAATTCACATCCAGGTGCAACATCAGTTTAAAATCTATTTTCTCTCTTAATGGAACTGTTCATGCACAACAACTTCCAATATCTTCTTTTGAAAAAGAGCTGTTTCAAAGTGAAGGAAATACCTGCCCACTTTGCCAGCTTATGTTCAGACTTATTATTGGTTTTGAAATTTTGTAAGTGCACAATCAGCAGAAGTGTACATTTAAACTGCTGTAAATGTTATGCAATGCCATTACAAGACCAGAAGGGCTTCAATTCAAAACAGAGTGCTAAGTTCAGTAACAACATAGGTATTTGCAAAGAAAAGAGAAGATTGAGGAGGATGGTACATAGTCTCAACAACAGGAGAATCCCTAGACAGCCTACAGCTTGTCTCTAGATCTGTTCACATCATTCACTCCCTACCTCCCTCATGTCAGATGCAGGATAGGGGGCACAGACAGAGCATGGTGCGCTCCGAGGTTCCTGAAGTCAGGCAAATGATGATAATGCCATGGCAAAACAGCCCCCAGTCAGTCCCAGCATTTGAGCTGGGTGCTTGGATGGATCAGCACAGTCTTTCACCTTTAATTCCTGCAACAAGTGTAATGCAAATACCTGTAACATTCTGTGTCATATTCTCCTCAACTCTACTGACTTCAGTAGCAGCTATGCTTCCACATACAATAACAAAATGAGCCAAATATTTGGTCTTCCCTTCCCCCTTTCCTCAGTTTTACAGATGCGTTAAGTGGGAAAAATACTGGGACCACAAGAAGAGGCTCAGGTGTCTGCAGATTCCACATCTACATGTAAAATCAAGTATTGAGTTGCACGTGCAACACTTACCGTGAGACTAACTTAGGTATCTTTAAATGTCAGGTCTCACAAGCTGTAGCTGCACAATCAGAACTCAGTCTGTGAAGACTGAACTGTTTCATTAGTTCTCCCCCCAAAACATCTAAATACATCAGTTCTAGCCAATTACCATCTAACATCAAACCTTCCGTTCCTAGGCAAATTAACAAAAAAGCCAATAAGCCACACTTACCCATTTGAAACTAATCTAAACTTCTGGAGTCTGGTACAATCTGGAGTCAGACCAGGACATGCAAGAAATCACTTTGACGGCACTGAGGATTCCATCTTACTGTTGATGAGTGAAGGACCAATATCCATACTCCATTCATACCAATGTTTTTATAACACAGCTATATCACTATCACCACAGCGGTTCAGACAGTATCAGGCCATGCATGAAGGGCCTTTTGAAACTGAACCCTTAAATCCCATCCCTTAAGCACTGTAACATCTCTCCATCAGTGCAGTTTGCCACTACCAACACCCTGCTGTCCCTCCTGCTCCATCCACAGACTTATCACTTTAAATTCATATTCTTTGTCATTACCTTGCATTATCTAGACATTACATTGTCTAGGCACTCCACAGCCAGGCCAAGCACATCAGTCATTGTTATAAGGGCAACAACTCTGCTCTTTAGGCACAAAAAGTTTGCCTCAAATGAGGATGAAGATAGTTTCTGCAAGAAATGGGGATTTCTTGAGGAACTATGTGAGACTATGGAATGAATTTCTCAGGTTAGAAGGGTCCCCACAAAGGGTTAGAAGGTTAGAAGGGTCCCCCCCACTCGCCAGTTTTTGATCCAAGTGCAAAGCTCTTGTTTCTTAACACATGCAGCACTTAAAACAAAGCCGCACCCAGACACAGCATAGTGCTGTACACACAGTTCTCCCTGGAGCAGGGGGGAATGAATGGCACGCAACAGGCGATAACGGACTCACCTGGAATGACCTGACACGCCTGGGCAGTAGAAGAGCCTTATCTGAGGTAGCACTGCCCAGGCGTCACCTCTCGTTATGTTGTTCATGAATATTTTTTTCTCTGATGTTAACATCAGAGAAATTTTACTATATGCAGGATCAATGTTGCCTCTCTTGCATAAGAATTTTATATTAGGAAGGGAGCATGGCATTGCCATCTTGCCTTCTTTTGTAAAATGTTTGCACTTGCACTTCTATATGCATGTGAGAAGATTCCTGAAGAAATTAAGGGAGACTGATCACATCTTGCAGCCCATATCATATTGCACAGCTGGTATATAAACACTCACGGTGTCTAACCTGATCAGGGGACTTACTGAGTAGGATGCAAAGTACTGACTGATTCAGAGGAGATAAATGGGGTGTTCTTATTTATCCTTTGTGTGTGTAATGCAAGAACAAGCGATGTTCAAAGAAAACAGGTATGAAACAAATACGAGGGAAACACTTTCTTACACAACACATAATTATAGCCTGTCAGAAGGTATCTGAAAGACCATGACTCAGCAGGATTCAAGAAAGAATTAGGCAACTGGCTGGCTAATGGGAGTATCCAGAGTTACATTAGCCAAGACGTAAATATAGAGAGAAGGCTAAACTCCCTGAAATCATGACATAAGGCAGTCACGAGCTGCTAAGGGTTCTGACTGGAAATTTTTACCAACAAAAACTTTTATTCTGACCATTGCTCCGTTCTTTGCATCTGCTTTTATCTTTTGTTGGATCAGAATAGTGAACCCTAGTTAGACCCATGACAGCAATAACTGTATTCCACCCAGAGACTGGCTGGGTTTTCCACTGGCATATTTCTCTATCTTGTCTTTTCTCTCTCTATTTTCCTCCCTTCAAGAAGCTGTTTTGAGCAGCTTTATACGCCTTCAAACACTTCACATCATTTGGCTTTTGCAAACAGTGCAATTACACAAAAAGAGGTACAAAGTGGCAGAGGGGAAGAATGTCACTCTCAAGAAAGAGGTCAGCGACAGCCTCCCACCTCCCGAGTGCAAGAGCTGTGCTCATCTAAGCTAGGAGAACAAACCTTCCCAAAGGGGATCGAGTGAAGACTGAGCCTGCTGCTCTTAAATTCAAATTCTCAGTCCTTACCTCCAAGGCACTCCAAGCCAGGCTCAGCTGTGTCTGTTTAGGGCAGTGACACTGGGCTTGGGGAAGGACCAGAAAATACATTACACTCTTCAAGTGGGCAATGGAGCTCCACTCCACCCTACGCATGCCAATTCAGTGTGCACACCTTATCCTCTGGGAGGCTGTAGAAAAATTCCAAAGCTTTTGTACAACACCCATAAAATCCTATAAAACCCATAAAACGAGTGCATAGACTTTTTTTCCCTTTTCCTCAAACACTAGCTAAGCAAACTGGATTCTGACTTACCTTACAGCAGAGTAACTTATGGTTAACATAGTTAAACTGACAGGAAGCCCATAAGAAAGCAGGACTGTAGCCTTCCCCTGCAGTGATTGCTCCTTAGTCTCAGGAACTCAGACAGAATACTAAAAGTATTGAAAGTTATGAACAGAGCTATAGCCAGCTAAGAAGCTGGGAAGCACTGGGAAGGAAGAAGGCCAAACAGAAAGCAGAAGTGTACTAGAAAATGCACATAAGGACCAAAACTAGAATTAGACCTTGGTTTTTCAACTGACTTACAGCAACAGGGAAAGAGACAGTTAATATGGAAATACAAACAGATGGAATAATACATATATGTATGTGTATGCATATGTATACATATGTACATATTGGGTAGCACAGCAAAGGTTTGGGGAAGTGAAGTCAAGTACAGATGGATCACCAGGGAATAAACGTAGAAGACCTGTTACCTCAATATTCACTTCTTGCTGCTATCAGCTAGTTGTATAGGAGTTTGTCTTACTGGTAAAAATTGTCGCTCCTGCTTGCCACTTAGTGAATCTTATTCCAGCATTCTGTAAATACAAATTAACAGCTGGAAAAGCTGCAGAGTACCGAAAAATGTGCAAACCCCTACACCAGGCACATCATAAACATGAAAAGCAGTATTTGCATCTGTACACCATACATAGGTTACCTGCTTGGGTAAATCATATAGCACACTTGACACCAAGCTTGTGCTAGAGCACTTTTACACAGGTAAAAATAAACAGCACCTACAGGGCCAGAGAGGCAAATTGATGTGGTGGCTATTTCTCTAATGGTTTTTACTATACGGTTACTATAACACAGAAATGTTGAATTTCTACTGAGAGGCTGTAACCACTTGAAATGTTAACTGCTTGCAAGGTGAAACCCAAGGAAAAGCTAATTATAGGTAAATTAAAACCTGCTTTTAGGATTCTTTTGGGAGGAAAAAAAAAGCATTAAATCAGTTATAATTCTAGCTTGACAGACTCATAGCACTTCAACACAGTACCAGATACCCACTCTGTGGACTTCTCTAAATACATCTTTGGGAATGGCTAGTCCAGATTTGTCATGAGCACAGACTGCTGCATGTGGGATGTGTATCAGATAGGACACCTACTTAGCAGAAGAAAACAATACCCACAGCACCTCACTTCACCCCCTCTCCTTCCCACTCTAATCCAGGAGCAATCCTGGCTCCAGGAGTCTGTTCCTGGGAGTCGAGAGAGGGAAGAGACAGGAATCAGCAATACAGCACAGCCTCAGACTATTCACTTTTTTCTATGCCTGCCCTTCCAGCCAGGAGAACATCACCATCCTGTCCCTACCACTCCCCGACTCCTGCAAACAGAAATGCTTGAGAATTTTCACTGTCAGTAGCTCAAAGAGTGCATGAGCTCTAGGCCTTTACAGGCCTGTTTCCCATGTTGCTAGCCCCATAATGCAAGTCAAAAACAATCTCTGAAAAGAGGCTCTCCCTTCACAACTGCTGCTTACATTCAGAGAAAATGGATGAAGGCAAAGTATCCATCCCCCAAGTACACACTGCAGCTTCTTAGCCTTTTTAATTGAAGAGTATTTTCTGCCCCTGGCTGCAAAGATTGCTGTATTGAAGGTTTCTTTATTCATAAAGCCATGCAACTGCTCAAGATTCAATCACTGTACAGAAATGAATTAAGTAATTAGGAAGAGGAGCAAATTCCATCTGTAGGTGCTCAGGCTTCAGGTGGAAGAGCAAAGTGGTGGCTGAGAAGTGGTCCAGCTAAAAGCTTTCAGTCACAAACCACAGACATTAATTACAACTGTTCTGACTGATAGCAAGGCTCTATTGTACCTTTCGTAATATGGAAATTTAGATGGCTATCCCTAAAAGGGTTCAGAAAAGATCAGGTGTGCTGGTAACATCAGATGCAGTCTGAGGATCCCGAATATCTTGGCTACAACTCCCACTCTGTAAGCTACGTGAATAACTGTGATCTTTCATTACACTGGCACTTCTAAAAAACCCCAACCATTTTGCCTCAAGTCAATATATTTCTTTCAAACTTGAGAGAAACATTTTCTATCTTAGGATTTTTAATTTAAACAAAACTGAAAAAAGTTCTAAAGAGATCCAATTCTGAGCAGGAAAAATGTCAAAGTATATCAGAAATAGCAAAAATACATGTTTTGACTTCACAGAATCACACAGAATGGCTGAGGTTGGAAGGGACCTCTGGAGATCATCTAGTTCCAGCATATGTTTCAGCATAGATTATTGGCAAAACTATGCTGGATAAGAGCAATGACTATTTCTTCATTTGCATTTTTCATAATAAAAAAATTGGCTGAAAAAATGTTAAATCATTCCCTTATGTCAAAAATTGGTAAAAAGTAGTAGTGGTAATCCTGGTCTCCAAGACAAAGTCTAGGAAGAAGTGATGATCTGCCTGCCTAAAAAGCTCTCTTGCAGTTTCAACTGCATACTATATCATTTTTATCACATTCTGATCTAAAAAGACTGGCTAAAGCCACAGCACACTATTACAGAAGTAGCAAGGTCACTCTGGGTCAGGTTTGTAACTCTCCCACATTACTTAATTTGTATTATTTATAGTTCTGCAACATCAAATATCTAAGATGCTGTGGAAATAATAACAGCAATCAGTGTAAACTAGATTTAAATTAGTCTCGAGTGTACATACATGAAGTTTCACTGTTTTAATTAAATCACTGCAAAACTGGACCTTTTAAACTGTTGCATTTTCTGGGTGCTGTGCAGACAAATAAATCAGCATGATTCACCTGCTGAGCTGCAAGTCTGGGATAGCATACGATACCTCCCACCTAGCCCAACATCTCTTCCCTGGAGGAAAGTAGACCTCTAGAAGGCAAAAATGAGTAAAGAAAAATCACTGTCCCCACTTTGTGCAAGCTCACAGCCCTGGAAAGAAAAACAGGAGCTGCTGATGCTGCCTGTTGGAGGAGGGACAAAACAGTCAGATATTAACCTGCTGAGTCTGTACATTATACGGGATGTCCAAAGGCAAATTTCTGCTTTAAAGAGCCCTCCTGCAAGCATGGAGCATGCAAGTTAATTTACTGGGAACCACATTTGTTACAAGGCCTACATCCACTTGTAATCCTTCAGAATAAAGCCTAGTTTAAAGTACCACTCATATTGATTTTAGTGCATGAGAAACCATATACCCATACTGTGGTGTCGTACATTATTTCCAGTGGACTGCTTGGCATTATCACACAGTTTCTAGGAATATTTTATGGCAGGTACCAAAAATCAGTGTGATTGAACTTAATTACCTGTAGAACTTTCAAATTGAATTATGGCTTTTGAATTGGATTTGAAAAAAAAAAAACAGCAAAGAACTTGTCCTATTTTCTGATAATAGTACTATGCATGTGTGACTCATCTTGCCCAATGCTTGTCAGACCAAGCATCTGAGCTCCCTCCATAGTCAGTGGACAGGTATAAAGAACTGCAAAGAGCAATGAACTCCTCGCAGAAGGGCTGTGAGATGGACTGGGTGAGGCTTCCCCAGGAAAGTCACTGCCCCGACGACTATAAGAGCCAGAACAACAGCCTTAGACTGGACGCCCAGCTTTTGGGTCAGTGCCATAAGCTCTGCCAGCTCCACTTACAGTGGCACAGCCTAGTCAAGGGATTGCCAATCTGAAGTATTTTAGCAATTAGCAGCACTGTAGCAGACCCTGATCTGCTCTAACACAGCAATAATTCCTCTGCAGAGGCAGAGCAGCTCAAAAGAGACGTTCAAGAGCTACAGAGAAAGGCCAGCCTGGAAACTGCTCAGGTTGGTAAGAGTCTAGGACTTCTGGAGAACCGAGACTGCCAGCGTCCTCCTGCTCTGACTGAGGACCCACAGCTTTTCTATCAGTGAGCTTTGTTTCTCTTTGAGATTGCCTTACTAGAAAGGGTTAAACAGGAATTTAAACAACCTACAGAAATGGACAGATTTCCTCTGGCAGAGGAGAGAAACTCACAGGCTGTGAGCTTGTGCTGCATCTCTGTTTGAAGGCATGTTTCCACTTTATTAAGATCCTAATGATTTACATATGGAGGACTTAAGTCCCTGAGAGAGCCTAGCATTTTACTGCTGCTCCTCACAGTATTATTTCTGTTTCCATAAACTGCATGTACACAGAGTAACAGCAAATCCCAGTCTTTATAACTCAACAATGCCAACATCTTTTTTGTACAGAAGGAGTTTGCAGCTCCCTTTACTCTGCAGCAATAACAAATTACTGACTTTCACGTTCCTCTTGTCCTGCACAGTAAGTCTTACTGGCAACCCACACAATCAGTCACCTCTCATATCCCGCTATCAGCGGTACAGATTGGAAGACCATGAAAACCGATTGCCTTTCTTGCTGCAAAAAGATACCAGACCCCTCCATCACTGAAGAATCAGACCCAGCCCCTTCAGAAGCCTCTCCTCCTATTTGGCAAATGACTCATGTATGGCCATTAGAAACAGCCTGCTTGTGAATTAACCAATTTCCAAATAGCTATTCCTTTAAAGTAACAGCCACATTATTCAAGGTTTTTTTTTAACCCAAAATCAAAGAGCTTTGGATATTACCATTTTAACTTCCACTCTTTTTGCCTTCTCCTCATCTAGCAAAAACTCCTGCAGAGCAAAGACAACCAAGAAATCAGCGAGAGTTCAGAAACTACTTTTGATCAAGACCATGTGTAATTTTCAGGCCTAAAAAGTACCGGATTAGAAGTTTGGTTTAACCAGTCTGAGAAGGCAAATGTGTCATTGCACAAAAGTTACTTGTGCACCCTTCTTCCAACCTTTCCTATGCACTGTGGATGCATTTCCAGTTTCTCTTTGTTTAAATTAGCCTGCTTTATTAGGAGCTCATCTACCACAGGTTATTTGAGATTAGACAGAATTCTGCAATTCCCCAGCACTTTATTCCATTTCCTCATTGCACCTTTTCTGTTATAGCTTGTACTGCACTAAATGCAAGTGCTTCAGCCATTAACCTTGGAAGCTGCCAGGTAGATCTGTACAGCCCACAAGCCCTCTGGATGTTCCCAGCAGGGAGGAGCTGTCATGAACCACCCACGGTCCCTCATGGGAAGCCCAGAGTCGGAGCAGCTGAGACGCATGGGAAGCCTCTCCACTGGCAGAAGGGTGAAGATCCTGCTTCAGAGGGTGTTTTTTGTCTGCTGACACCACAGGGTTCTCTGTTCAGAACAGGCTGGCAACGTACAGCCCAGGGAAGAGGGAAGGAGGTCCAGGCACAGCACTGAAAGCAACAGAGTCAGCAGCAGAGTGCCCAGGCAGAGCTATCTAAGGAAGTTCATAATGTGTCTGCCTACAATAATCAATGTATTACAACTTTCCTGAGGAACATAAAATATGTATCAGTTACTATCCACTGGCCCTCTTACTCTATCCTCTGCCAGTCCTTTCTGAAGAATATTCTACTTGTTCTCTGAGTAAATACAATTTAGAGTTCAAGTTCCAATTACGTGGAGATACAGGAAAACAAAAGCCACAAACTCCCTTAAAGTGTATCCCTACCTAATTTATATTACTTTTCCACTTTGGTGATACCCATCTGAGAGGCCTGTGGCTCTCAATAGTTGCAAATGCTTTTTGGTGCCATGCCAGACGGACAGCTGGCAGGAACCAGCTCTTCATCCACATAGCTGATGCCAGGTCAGCTTGGCAGTGGTTATACCAGAGCATGGAGTCGCAAGGCACACTGGCTGCTCCCAAAATAAGGATTCTTGGAAAATTCAAGCAGTAAGTAGGCAATACTCTCTCCTCAGTGTGTCTGAAATACATAGCACCCACTGAAAATATTACTGTGGGGCAACATGATTTGGTGCTTGCCACACAGTGAAAGTTAAGCGAAATGGTAAGGTCTGAATGCAAGTCTGTGAAAGGAAACAGACACAGCAGATGCAGGGGAACTGGAGAGTGCCCACTGCATGCAAAAGCGCTTCTGTAGATGCACTGCAGGAACCAGGCTCCTCATTCATCATTTTTGTAAAGAAAAGGGAACAGAGGCTGAGAAAAGTAAGAGCATCAGAACAGAAATTGGGAAATGATGAAAGAGGAGAATGGAGAGAGGGATCAACAAGGTGCTTTCAAGTAGGCAGCATTCAAACAAAATGCAAACAGAGCAGCAAAACAGGTGCGTTGTCTGACATGCTACTCCTCCATCCCTCAAAGGTCCCTGAGGCAAAACCAGTATCTACACTTTTCTTTGAAAACCAGGATATAGTGTATTTCAGTACAACCAACAGTATTACCATCTAATAGCAGGAACGACAGGAATACTTCTCTGTCCTCTAGGCAAAAAGTCTTTGGGAAAAGACCTCCTCTCTTCTCTCCCTGATAAAAGATCTCTGTTTGCTTAATACACTCCTGCTCCTCACAGCAATGCAAATTTGGTTGCTTCCATTAACAGCTTTGCAGAAATAAACAGTTAGTTCCTTCTGTTTTTCCCTCTACTCCATACAAATCAAGTCAGTTGATAGGTCTCTGGGGGAGGTAGAAGAGACAATGTTCCCAGGAAGCTGGGAAAGGATAAAAGTAGTGATGAGTTTTGCTAAGCAATTTTTTTTTTTTTTTTGGGGGGGGGGGACTGCCTGGCTGAGGAAAACTCTCATCTCTAGTTGATTATTTCATGCTGCTAGCTGGGAAAGTTAATTTATTCATGTATTAGTATATACTGCTGCTAGCTGGTTATTTTCATTGCAAATTTATGTATTGATAGTGATCTCAGAGCTTCGTAGGAGTACTTTTTATTGGCATTAAATCTAGATAAGTTGATTCTATTGAGTTTGTCTGTTTTTCCACCCAATTTTCTGACTTGCATTTCCCTGCACTGGGTCACGCAAGAAGACAGCAGCAGAAGAGAGATGTGAACCTGGGTCTGCTGCATCCCCAGCTAATCTGGAGTTCTTTGCAAAAACTTTTGCTTGACGCTGTTCTGGTGCAGGCCTAAAAGAACGTCTAGGCAAATCCCTTGGTATGTCCCAAACTATTCTGTCCTGCCAGCTGGAGGATTTGCATCTCCATTAAAGCAAAGAACTGTTTAGAAAGCCCATGGATAGTCAGTCACAGAAACTCTCAAGACTGATTGTTTAGAAGTTGAGTATTTAAGTTTTCTAGACCTGACTTTAAGAGATGGGAGTATTTACACTTTCTAAGGACTTCAATGCACCATAAAGACAGGAGTCAGATAAAACAAACAAACAAACAAACAAACAGGTAAATAGAGTTTACTCTCTGCTAGTTTGGGCAACCTAGAGTTTTAGTGCTTCTATCCAACCCATGTGAGAGTATAAAACAATAATAATAATATGGTGGAGTGAGGGTTAACCTTTACCCCCAAACTGCTGCATAACATAAAAATCAAGCCCCAAGGGCCAGAACTTGTGTACATTGGCAAGGAGGATTAGTGTAAGAGAGGTGGAAGTTTCCTGCTAGAAAGGGAGGCAGGAAAAACTGCACAGTGCTCTAGAAAAGCTGCAGTTAACAGCTGAATATGTTTCTCCATTTCTCCAAACAATTCTTTGGTAATCACTTCACATCTCTACCAAGCTCCTTGCAGAAGCTCTTCTGTGAACCCTAACTGTAAATCACATACTTCAAGTCATTTCCTCCCAAGTCAAAGTCTTCACAATTCAAGTTGTCAAATCAGTAACACCATTTAAGTTTCAGACCCACCTCCTTGACTTTGCTTTAATATCTTTCCTTTGCAAAATTCTTTAGGATGCTTTGTCCAAGAAGAACCACACAGGTACAAGCAACTCAGTGGTTAAACAAAGTCTGATTGCCTGCTCCATCCTGCTGGTAGCCACAGCACTCAGGTTTATCTGTGTTTCAAGCGAGTATGAAGCCGTATGTACATAAGTGGCAGGGACAACATTATCGCCTGCAAAGATAGAAAAAAAAAGTATAAAATGTTAGCTGAAAAGTAGTGACAATTGAAGATTTGTATGATAAGCCACAGAAGGCAATACCTGTATAATAAGCACATATCTTTATTATGCTTACTCACATAGTATTTCTAAGCACCAAGAAGATGGGAAAAAATCAAAAGGAATAAATCATGTCAAAGCATCCTAGTTTCCTTCTACAACAGGGTAACAGAACTTGTGGAGAGGGAAAAAAGCACCAGATGTGATGAGTCTGTGTTGAAAGCCTTATTGAAAACAAGACTCACACAGCATTTTCACAAGCCAGCTGGGGAAGTGTAGAGTACACTGGACCTACAAAGCTGCTATGATGAGCTTCCATTCTCAGACACACCAACAGAAACGAGGTGACACACAGGGCCCAAGCTAGCAAGCTCAGCTGGATCCACACTGGGCCCTTGCAGGCCAGCTACAGGCGGAGTGGACCTGTTCTAGCAGAGGCCAAGGGCCCTCTCTCCGTTCACTGGAGCCTTCATTCACATGGTGTGTTGGTAGCCGGAAGTCCCAGCGACATGGCTTCAGTAAGAACGTGCTACCTGTGATCTTCAATCAGCCACAAAGACAGGGGTGAGAGCTCATTTCCTGAATCGGCTGGTTTCAGTCTCACGGATCCTTCGACTTCACGTTCAAAGACCTTCCTCATTCCACAGGATAAAATAGCTTCATTACTGAGGCAAGACCAGAAATTTCAGCTACCCTTATCATATGTATAGTCCTTGTGATACTTTTTGAAACTTTGTTTGGATAAGATGATCTGCATTGCAAGATCATGCATATACAAGTACCTTATATGGTATACGATGTCTTGTATATGGTGAGAAACATATTTTTGTTGTACAACTACACTTCACATGTTTAATGGTTATAAAGAAATTTGAGGAACTATAACTTGTACTATTCGTGTGTACCACAAACAAGTATCACAGTATTTTCCCTTGAGGAGAGCACAGTAGCTGTACTTCTTAGACGCTTACAAGTATTTATATGTTTCAAAGACTAAAAGAATT
Source organism: Apteryx mantelli (assembly GCF_036417845.1). NCBI lineage: Eukaryota > Metazoa > Chordata > Aves > Apterygiformes > Apterygidae > Apteryx > Apteryx mantelli. Next base: position 59,881,333 of record NC_090020.1, read on the forward strand.
CTCCTCCTCTCCATCCAGAGTTCAACCAAAGTATTTTGCATACCAACCTCGTGCTCATCATCAGCCTTTCAGTTCATATGGACTTATAAATTGCACATCTCTGTACTATGGAGCTTATTATACATGCATCATTCTCCCATTTGGCCAGAATAGACATAGCTGACTCTCATAATCTCCAAAGAGAGCTTTGGGTACTGCAGATCCACACATTCTCTAATATTCAAATTCCCCTTGGAACCAGCAATCCTGACATAGCTTGATGGACCTAGTGCAGTGAATTCGTAGGGCAGGAATAGTGTCCAAATTCCTGCTTAACATTTGGCGCTCCCTGTATGCATCAAACACACTGCAGCATGACAGTGGCTGACCAGGGTCAACTTTACACCTCTGTGGTGTCATGGGGGAAGAAACAGCTGACAATCGTATCAATATTATTAACTGATAAAAATTTAGGAACATGGAAATTACAGAGATTACAGAAACTTCCTACAAGATAAAAGCTCCCAGCACATGCAAAATCAGAAAAGGTCTTCAGATAACCGTGATACTTCCACATAAGATTTGGGCTGCCAACTCTTCCCTGCCTGAAAAACAAACATACAAAAAGCCCTCCATCAAACAATGCTGCACCACAAAAAGGCATGCAGATCAATCGTGTTCTGCATACATCAATCCAAAAGGAAAAGGTTCTTTATTAATGTCAGTGAATCCTGCCCAGGCCTGTGGGCTAACTTCCTGACATATTAGGCAAGCCATATCACTGTTAAACAGTAAGACAGAGCATAAGGACATCCATGTCTTTCAACAGTGATTAGGGCTGATTTGTACTCTGTCATTTGGGGCATGGAATGGCTACTTAATAAAGTATGTGTCTTTGCATAATGTGATTTGAGAACTCCAGTTTCTTCACAGCTGTCCTTCTAATACTTGAAGTAGAGAGACCTGCACATAGCATTTTGTCACGTTGCAAATCCCTGTGAACTGTTGTTCCTTTTTTAATTTTTCAGTGAGAAATCTGATGAGGCTTGACTTGTTGACAAGTTATACAAAACTTATCTCCCTTGCCAGATATGGTGCCCTGCAGTTTATGTTCCAGAAATGAGCTTTTTGTGACTCATCTGCTGCATCTCTTAGTTCCTATCCTATTGATATTTTTTGGAAAACCTCAAATACTAAATAGTCACTGTGTGACTTTTCATGCCTTTCTGTAGCTGTAATAGCTAGGCAGACACCACAAACTCCAGCTAAAGTCCTTTTAGCACCATCTATTAACCAGACCAAACATATTCCACCACAGACAGCCTGGAGATCATGCATCAGGACAGCTCCCACTCCTTACCATCTTTCTACCTAAAGTTGCATTGTTTGCTGCGTACATACAGAGTAACTACCAAGAATAAGGGCCTAGCTGTTATCTCAGTACCTCTTCAGTGTTCAATTCCTAGCTTTGAGCAACAGCTAACATGTTTCCAAAATCTCTGTTTTGCCTGTATCTACCTTTCCTGAAAGCTTTCTGCTGAAGTCTGAAAATGCTCTGTTTCTGTTCTGTTAATTGACATACAACTAACACAAGGAAGAACCATTCTCATAAATATTTTTCTTGAAATTTTACTGTATGTCGTGGACACCCAATTACACCCTCAACCATAGCTGGCCAGGCTAATCAGCTGACAGATAGACAAGATCTGTGTGACCAACAACCTTCGGACTCACATGTTTGTTCTCAACAAAAGTTTAACATCTTCTTGGCCTCTCTGAATCCTATACATTAGCACTCAGCAGTTTCTTTATGCCTAATGATGGCATCTGGCTTGACCCTTTGTACTTTTTGAAATTTACCTTTGGTTAACTCTTCCTGAGTCACCTGGACTACTTCTAAAGAATTTCAGAGATCTAGTCTAAGCCAATAAGCCACTTTAAAGATGATAACAGACAGTCTGGTGGCTAACTAGCACAATTTGCTCATATTAAGCCAACAAATAGCATGTGCCATACAGTTTATCATCCAGAAAGTCCAGGCAATCATAATTCAAGTGGACCTCAGTGTCCAGTCCCCTTTCCCGCATTCCCACTGTAATCTCAGCACAACAAGCATTGTGTCAACATGAACAAGGATAGCCAAGATTCCCTTACCACCATTACTGCTTTTCAAAAAGTTGTAGTCCTTTGTAATTGCCCATTTAATGAATCAGGCATCAAAGAAGCATTAGACAGTGTTGTTAATGATCTTTAAATGCCTTTACAGGTGGACAGCATATACAGAAATGCACAAAAGCTGGACCAAACCCCACCAGTCTCAGGCAGATAAGACCAAAAGTCATAGGTGCACAAATACAGTGGCCTTTCACTTCCCTTTCAATGACTGTCTTGGAAAGGCTATGTGTTTGAGAGGAGAGGCACATCAGATCCCACATACAGGGCCCATCCAGCCCAGGATGTTGTCTCAGAATACCCCAAAGCAGATGCTTGGGAAGAGGAGAAAAAACAGAAACAGTGCAAATACATCCCAACATTTTCTCCACATATTCTCTCAGCCTCCAATTATGGCTCAGAAGTTTACAAAGTCCCTGCATGGGGCTACATCTTTTTATTTTGGAGTGGCCAATATACTTTTCCTCCAGGAATTTGTCCAGTTGCTTTTGAATCCATGTAAATTTTCTGACATCCAAAAGACTGCAGGGCAAAGCATTCTACGGCTAACCTGGGTATCGTGTAAAAGAACGCCTTCTTTGCTTGTTTTGTATCTTCCATCTTTTAGTGTCATTTGACTGTTGTAATCTTGTTCTGAAAAACAGCAAACAACTGTTCCTGATTCACCACCTTCACTCCAGTGAGAAGTTTATCTACCACATTCCCACTCAGCCATTTCCCTTCCAGGCTATCAAATACAAAAACGTTAGCAAAAAAAAAAAAAAAAAAAAAAAGGAATTAAGCCATTTAATTCTGAGTTAAGGAAATTTACTTTAACATGCTGATTTATGGACTAGATGTTTAGAACAACTTAGGGGACATTCAAGGGAGCACATCCACAGGTGGGACACACTGGAATAACTAACCTCCAAAGCCATATTACATAAAACCTCAAGGAAAGCTCCCTTTAAAGTCTCCTCCACAAGCTTTCCTCTGGGACCAGTCAGTCAGGTTCACCCCATAAGGAGGCACAAACTGCTACTTTCTCTTCTTGAGGGAAATACGTTTTCTTTCTCAGTGTTTTGTTACTTTCATTTCCCCTCAAGAAAAAATACCTTCTTCCTATACTGAAAAAAGAGTAGGTGTACTTGGCGTATTAAATGAAGCAACAGATTAACAGTACGTTTTTTAGCAATTTCCTGAGAGATGACAAAACATCAGAAACTTCAGCCAACATCATAACAAATTCGTTTCGTTACAAAACCACATGTTAAGTTGATATAATTGACTGCTGTTGCTCAAGAAAAGCCTCCGGCTCTAACAGCTGTGCACACCTACTGCGAAGCAGACTATAGGTGCACTCGCAGCGTGTGTTTGCAGCCAAGGCACACACCTGCCGGCAGCCGCTTAAACCACTAGCGCTTTTTTTTTTCCTCCCTCCCTCCCTCCCTCCCGAGCCGTGAAATTCCCCCGTAAGTCCCTTTGCAGACACACGGCGTATTCCGGCGGAGCTCCCCGGCAGCACCCGCCGACGCCGACCCCTCTCCCCTCGCCCGCCCGCAGGCAGCGCCGCCGTCCGCGGCGCCGGGCTCGGCGGGCTCCTTCCCCAGCGGTACGCGCAGCGCGGAGCGCCGGGCCGGCGCGGACGGGCAGCCCTGCCCTGCGCTGCGCTGCCCTGCGCTGCGCTGCGCTGCCCCACCGCGGGGCGGCTCCCCGCCCGCCTGACCCCTCCCCGCTGCGCGCCCGCGGAGGGACGCGGCAGCGGCTGCCGCCCGCCCGCCCGCCGGCCCCTCCGCGGCGGCCCCCTTTTCCTCCTCCTCTCCAAACTCCGCCGCGGCAGCGCTGCCCGAGCCTCTAAGTTTGCGCCAGCCGCGGGGCGACGCGGAGACGCGCGGCTGCGAAAGGGAGCGGCGCGGCCGTGCGAGGAGGCGCGGGAGAAGCGGCGAGGCAGGAGCCGCTGCCCAAGCGCACCTCTCCGCGCGAAAAGTTGGGGCTGCGCGGAGCGCGCCTCGCCCCGCGGACCGCACCGCGCCGCGCCGGGCTCCCCCGCGGCAGCCCCGCTCCCGCTGCCCGGCGCTCCCCGCGCAGCGCAGCGCACTCACCGCGCGGAGCGGGGCCGTCCCGTCCCGGGCCGGGCGCGGGCGGCAGCTGCTGGCAGGACGCGCTGCCGCCGCTCGGAGCGGGAGCGTGGGGGGGTGGGAGCGAGCGAGCGAGCGAGCGAGCGAGCGTGTGTGTGTGTGTGTGTGTGTGTGTGTGTGTGCGCGCGCGGCCGCGGCACCCCATGACGTGGGGGGAAAAGGAGGGGCCGCCGCCCGGCCGGCAACCTGGCGAAGAGCAGCGCGGCGGCGGGCGGCAGCGCTGCGCTGCCCTGCCCTGGCCTGCCGGCGGCCGCCGCCGCTCCGGCGGGCTCGCGGCCCCTCGTCCGCCCGCTAACCCCGCGCAAACCGCAGCCCAGCGGCGCGGACCTGCCTGCCCCGCTGCTGCCATCGAGAAAACGGGGAGGCAGAGGAGGAAGCGCAGGACTAAACTGCTGCTTTGCAACAGCCGAGGCGCGGCGAGACCGCGCGGTGCCCCGGGCCCGGGCTGCCCCGGACGGGAACCGCCCGGGGACGGGGCTCAAACTGGGCGGGTTCAAGCCACTGCGGCGCGGCTGCGCCCTCGGGCCGCCGGCCGCGCTCGCCCTTCGCGGCAGTGCCTCGGCGCCTGGCCGTGGCCGCTCTCCGCCTGCGTGCCCCGGCGGGGGAGCCTTGCCGGGGGCAGCGCTGCCCTGAGGAAACGCGGAGGAGAGGAGCGGGCGAGAGCCGAGGCGTGCAGCCGCCCGGGCTGGGAGGGAGCCGCCGAAGCTGCCCCTCCCCTCCCCGGGCTGCCGCTTCCGCGGGTGCAGCGGGCTCCGGGCGGCGCGGGGGCGGCACCTGGGCGCCGCAGGAACGCGGCCGTGGCGGCGGCTGCCGCTTTATTCACCTAGTAGAAGCTGCGGGTCTGGATTTAAAGCACTGCTTATACTGAAATAAGCCCCCTCTGCACTGGAATATTCCAGTTCCTCAACTAGCGCCTGCCAAAGCCCAGGGTTTTGAGCTCGGCACGGAAGCGCTGGGGCGCTTTCGGAGGGCCTGCGCCCCTGCGGCACGGGCTGCCCCGCGACTTCGCAAGAGGCCTCCAGAGCACGTCTGCCCGCTCTGTTAGCCTAGACCTCGCAGTTAGCTTACTGCTAACTGCTTACTGCTTACCTGCAGCTGAGCACAGTTACGACAGCTCGGCTGATGGATACTGATTGCTTAAACCACTGTGACTGAATTATATTTAACTATATGTCTGAGCTCCTTCCACAGTAACATAAGCAAAATCAAAGGGACACATGCCACCTGGTGATTACACTGCTATATTGGTGTAACTGGTAAAACTTTCTGCCAGGGACAAAGCCAAAATTACATTACCAAGAGAAATAAATACATATGTATATGAGTTTCAAAGTTCTTTGAATACAGTCCCATCTTTTAACTGTTTCACCCCCTTCCTGTATCCCATTTAAGCTTCTATTCTTCTTTTTGTTTGTCTTGGCACACTTTGACTATGACAAAAGAAAAATCACTCCTCTTGTTATCACTTCCCCATTGTCTCCTCACCATGAACAGGTTCATTTCAAAAGCCACATTTTAGTCCATGTACTTCAGCTGACTGCAGCTTTTAAGTCTCTGTCCATGCTGTTAAGCTATTAAGTCTATGGAGCAATGTTTAAAGTTTCTGTATACATAAAGGACTTATATGCCTGAAAACTTACCTATTTTTTCCAGGTAAATTAGCGAATAAAAGATATTATTTCCATGTATAAAATTTATGTTACATATATGCTTAGACCATGACAACTCTAATACTATTTTACAAAAAAAAAAAAGCCAGAAACTTAAACATTCAAATTCCAGATGGTCTATATGATTTCCTACCTGACTGGTTATTTGATGACTGGTGACCAGAAAAAGAGTCGAGACCTCATATATAAGTTGTTCATTCTCTTAAGCATTTGAATATATTGTTTTCCCCCAATTAACATTAAGGTTTGAAAAACAGAAAAAAAATCTTCACTTCCGTACCATAATTATACTTACCAACTTGTTCCAAGAATTTATTCAAATTCCCATAGCAACATTACTCCGCTTTTTCTTTTGCTTCTTCCCCCTCCCCACTTTTAGTAGAATTTCCATAGGCACCACCATCAAAAAAACAACGGGTATTTGCATCTTACAGCACTTCAGATACCTTTCCAAAGCTGGCCTTTATTCCCACGTTTCTCTTACCTTATCTGTTCTTCCTAAATAATTCAGCTTTGCGCAGCAAGAAGGTGCAATGTTTTGTGCTGATCCTCTGCCTAGAGTGAATTTAGCGCTATCCGTACCTTTGTCTTTGTTTCAGTGTCTCTTTCCCCCTTGTCTCCCTTCCTTATGCCATTTCATAACCTATGGCCCCTGTTATTCAGGAGGTCAGATTATCACATTGGTCCCTTCTGGCCTTAAAATCTATGACTCCGTGTTCTGTTGTCTGCCTCCCAGCTGCTTATCTTCCTTCTCACTCCCATGCTTTTGTTTTGTGCCTTGCTTGCTTCCTCACTGGTATTAATCTTCCCACTGATTTTTTTTTACTCGATCTTGATGAAAAAAAAAATCAGTGGGAATATGAATCTGAAATCGTGGCTTTTGTTCCCTGCATCATCTCCTTCTCCTCTTATTCCCTATCTGGATATTAACAGCAGACAGAATGCCAGCTTTTTTGTATTCTTTGCATTGTATGTCCTGTTCTCCTTTATTCTGCTCTGCACAAAATATGCACTAATTCAGAGCCTAGGAGTAGAGAAGTGGTCTAATAAATAAGAGAACTGAATAATGAAAGGAGCACGAGGAGCTGGGAGCACCTAACCACTGCTGTCTGGCGTGTGAGCAGGGGCATTATTACTCTGCTGTACTTAGGATCAATGCTAGTTGCTTACCTTTGACCTGTAATAACAGCTTAAATTTTTATGCAGAAGTACACTTAGAAAGCACAAATTTAAACAGAGAAAACAAAACATCCTATTCATGATGGCATGACTCTTGTCATGTCTTAATTGGTCTTTACATTAAAAAAAAAAATTCAAGTAGGCAGAATTTGGAAAATTTATGCTTACAAGAAGATTTAGGAGGTAGAACCCTATATTTGTTAGTCGTATTAAAACAGATTATGTTGTTAAGCTAACACCTTTCTTAAGATGTTTACATAAATATTGAAAAAAAGTTATAATTTACTTTTACATGTAGTGTCAATAAGCGACAGCAGTTTTCATGTAACACTTTGCCTTTTTACCTCTTCACCCATCTTGAATCAATCAGATTTTTTGACACTGCATCTCATTATTGCCTTAGGTCACATAATCATGTTAATACAATGAACTAAAAGTATTACTGTCAAGTCCTTCCAGTTTTTATACATTAATTTTATTAAACATCTTATAACAGAGAAAAAATGTCAGAGAAACTCATAAATAAGTAATTTGGTAGTAATTTTAACAGTCAAAAATATGTCACTTTTAATGGGGAACTGATACCTTCTTCTATAGATGTTTTGAGCTATTTGAATGAGCAGTTCCTTTAAACCAATATGCCTTTAGGTTTGTTTTGCTGCAGCAGCTGTGAGAATGTTCCATTTTCTTTCTGCGTGGAACCTGACCTTTATTAAACACCTATCGCTCAGTAGTCTAACTTTTTTGGCTTCCTGGCAGTTTGCATTTTTTCACCCTTACAGTCCCATCAAGTAATGATCGCTCATGCATCCTAGGGCACAGCATTAACATCCTGCCCATCAGAACCCTCTCTCTCTTCCCTAAACCTTCTTCTGTTTAAGACACTAATAAAATCCCTGCAGAACAGCTCTCCCCACTTCAAATAGCTAGCTGAGCTTGTTATATACTGACAGGAGATATTCCTCATCCCATTCACTGGAGTTAGGAGGAGTAGGTGTGATTATTACATCTCTCCTTATAATCCAGAGAATGGAAGAAAGAGAACGCAATTTGAACGGAGATAATTCTCATGACAGTCAAATGTGTATAAATATGCTACTGAGGCAGATTCACATATTGTAAAATTAAAACAAATAGAAATCCTTCAGAGATCAGGGTGAGTATCTAAGACGTTTTTAGATTGAAAAATTCATTTACCAGAAATGAGCTCATTGTATTTCCTGCCATATGCTAGCACGTTTTCTGACTATCAGATGTATTTGGTTGGAACATCAATGGAATTTCCCTGTCTGAGCACTTCAATTGTTCAAGATTCTTCTTTTAACCTCTTGCAGCACATACCTCCTCTCAAATGTCTGCATATATCCCTATCGTGTAAAAAAAAGTTGTTTGCGATTTTCAAAGCTGCCCATCTTGATTTTTGCCTAACCTAACAGCTTATGTTATTACACAAACATTTGCAGCCATTTCCAATAGCATATGGTCAGGCAGACTGGTTCTGAAGTTACACATAAAAAGTGACTATCAGTGCTGATACCTATCTGCTTCCATGGAGGCTTGCACACTGAGCATGGGCAGCTATGAAGCCATGGAAATCAGTGGAGTTGCATACAAAATTATCAGCATGCAATACAATTCTCAGTGAATACCAGTGTCAAACAGGTCCTTGTCTACTTCTCCATTTCATAATCCTACAGAACAAAAAATCAATACTGACAGTTATCCTTACCTGCTACAAAGTACTCTCCAGTTCCTCATTTATCCAGGGAGTCTTTCAGTCCATTCTAAGTGCCAGGCAAATGATCTATCAAAACGATGGTAATAAAACATTTAATTCTAAAAGTTCAAACGTTTACTTTCAAGTGATGATGAAGCAAAAAACCCTCAGCACTCAAGAAGTCTTTAAAATCCAAAATCTTCACATTCTTTATAGAAATTCCAATGTTTTTCCATTATATGACATGGTAGAAACTCATCTTTATGTACTATTACTATCTCATTGAATAGAAGAAAATGGATCAGATTTTCTAATGAGTTGAACTGGACAGAAGAGCCTGTTGAAAAGGAAAGAAAATGATTAGAACGTTTATATTAAAATAATGGAAAGCAATTCCTGGCACTATTTAGATTAATAGCTCTTTAGAAGCATGTAAAGCATTACAGATCCCTGTGTCCTAGGAATCCTGTAACAACCATGTAATCTGTGGTACAGGCACAACACTGCACCCAGATTTCATTCAGACAAGGGCAGTATTACACTTTTTGGTGCCCAGGGTGAGAAAGCAATCCTTCTAGCCATTTCCAGCTATATAATGGCCCCCTGTGGAAACAGATATAAAAATGTAGCTCTTCAGTATTGCTTAAATTTCACTTTTATCTCCACAAATGGGTAAGCTTAGTATACATGCCAAAAATAAAGGAATCCCTCTCACCAGGCCCTTCCTACAGTCCAGAGTGGACTATATAAAGAGGGAGAAGCACACCTGAATACAAGAAACTGCAGGATTGAACAATGGGTATTTGCAATATTTAAATATCTGCTGGACCGAAGCAACTACTGCGATGCATAAACTAAGGCATTAGTGTCACTGCAGGAGAATTTGACCCTTGCAGTTTTCGTTTTCACTGTTAAAATCAGTAACAAAATAACAGTATAAAGATCCAGCAGTAACAAATATTACAAGACATTTTCTCCATAACAGCACAGAATGCAAAAGGTGTTTGGGTTTTCAGAGGTATTTGCTTTTGTTCATCTTTCATCCATATCCTTTACATTCCTTTGCACAAAACATCAGAGTAGTCAAGCTGTCAAAACCAGCCCAACACCGAAACTGTCAATGAGGACAAAACTGTCATATTTAGCAGCTGCTATCAAGAGAAGGAGGGTTGTCATGAAAGGGATGGCCTTTGCTTTTTAAAAAAACCCAAACAAACCAGTGTTCAGATAACATTCAAGAATTTTAAGAGACAAAATAGGGTAAGTATTTCAAGATGATTAGATCAGCCAGATCTAATCAGATTGTTAAAATGCAGACAAAGCATGTTTGAAGCTACACCACTTGTTCATTTAGCTTGCACTTATTTCTTGGCTACAATGTGACATTGCAAAAGTTAGTCTTTCTCTTTCATCAAGGTTTTCCAATTGTGTCACCTACACTGATTCTAGAATACAACATATGATGTTCATGCACCTGACAACACTGATAGGTCCCAATGGTTAAAAAAAAAAAAAAATCAGTGTATCTTCTCATGTATCTTCTTTTAAGTCTACATTTCATGATCAGTAGGGATTTGCCTGCCACTTCCCAATTTCAAGGATCTCACCACTCAAAGCAGCAGGGTGGTGAATTGGTGAATTACTACTGACAGCTCTGTGTTTAGAATCATAAATATACAGTCTTGCACAAGAGGATATACACTGTTCCATACCCATAACATTCACAGTAAAACATCTGGCTTCAGTGAGAAAAGGATTTCATTCAGTATCTTAAATCAGTGAAACTTCAATACACTCATGCCATTATACAATACACAATGGAACAAAAAGCATGAGGGAGATACAGTCTGATGTCTGGGGTGTATTCAAGTACCCCAGACTACGTCAAGCAAAGACTGACAGACTGAATACTTGTGTCCTGTCCAAGAGGTTATATTACAATGTTCCTCACACAAAGTCTTTACCCTTTATGAATAGTGGTCAGTCACACCAGAGGAAGTCACCTACATAGACAACCAGAAGTAATGTGTCAAATAGTATGAACAGGAATGCTTGGATGGGAAGCCACATAATAGTTTTAAGAACAACAGTCCCAGAAAAAATGATCTTTGAAATAAGCCTGGGGATTTTTTTTGATATATGGTGATTGATTGATATGGTGATATATATATTTTTTGATTTATGGCATAAACTGAGCTGAAAGGTTATCTTTAATATAGAGTCCGTAGTAGTATACTTGCTGCCAATTCCCATAGTAATTCCCATGACAGGTGTGACTACCCTTTTGGTTTGTTAAAAAAAGCTCTTTTTCCTCCTGAAATTTCCATATGCTGTTTCTAAGCACAGGAAAAATTCTTGGCAAAGTCTGAAGTTAATTTAACAACCTATTTTGAGAAACCATAACTGGAGAAAAGACATTCCTTTTTTACTTTTGGGAATGTTTTCTCTTCTTAATAGTGGCTTTTCAGATAGGAATTGTTCTAAATATATATAGATAAATAGATATATATCTTGACAACATGGCATATCATTGTTTTAATAATGAACTTAGGTCTAAAATTCTGCAATTAATTGCTGTGAAAATGCAAAGCTCTTAGATATTATCAGATTTCAGTAAATGTTTATACATTATAAAGCCTTTGAGAAGGTTTGCAGAGCACATTAGATCAATTGGCACAGACTGTGGAACTTGTAACCTCTTTAAATCAATAGCTTTAGACTTGTTTTGAGAACTCTGAGGCTGTGAAATAAACAGCTTCTGCTGAAAGAGCACAGGCATAAATGCTTTGCAGCCCAATCCTTAGCCTCCGATGTGCCTGAAAAATTATAATCTTTGAGCCCTTTATCTAAGAATCTCACTAAATAAATCTGGTTCACATTTTCTAGAACTTTTTAAAGACGAAGTCCTCTGCCCTGACTCCAAGAGTAATTCTTTACTTATGAACGATGGAAATGGGGAGGAAAAGTACCAACATGTAGGATGAGATGGCTACCTTCATTTGCTCATGGACATTATGTCTCCAAAAATAAAATGGCTGTATACATTTCAGCATGTCATTCCCTCCGTTTTTGTTCTGCTGATTTTTAAAGGGCTTTTTCTCTTCCTCATCATAGTGATCTCAAGCACAAACAAGCAACAAACTGTTAGGGAAGAAGAGGAGGAGTATTGCCACCAGAAAAAGCCATTATCGGTGACTCTGATCTCTGACAATGTACGAAACCGGACCTCGTCCTTTCAGCCCTCACTGCAATATTCTAACTCATTTACAGAAATTCTAAAATCAAATTTGACAGTGTAATACAGGTATGACTAAATAAATCTACTGAAATAACTTTTTTAGCAGTTGATGGGTCTCTTTGCTGACTCCTTTGGGTCAAATTCATGTTTTACCTTTTGGAATAAGATTTTGTAAATTACATGTCAACATTTTCCCTTATAATGAATCCAACTTTACCTTAGTGAATAATAAAAGTTGACAGCTGATTAACATCCTTCCCATTTTCATTTTTCTTTCTCGCTTTTTTTCCTTCCATCTCCTTCTTTGCTTACTATTATTTTTAACCTTTTAATACCTGCTTTGAAGTTTCCTTTCTCCCTTTTGACTTCTGTTAACTCTCATTCCCTTACAAAAGGTGGGCAGCTTACAGGCTGTTAGCAGTGGAGAACTGTTCCAATACTAGTGTGCAAAACAAAGCCTCAGGCACATAGAGAAAAAGCTTAGTCAGGTAGTATGCACAGAGAAAGGCTCTCTTTCTGCTTTACCAGCTTTGCTGTCCTGTTAATTGCTCTCAGTTTTCTGCCACCTTCATGAACCACAACATGAAGTATCTCTACAGTTGGTATTAATATCAGAATGAGCTTTTTGTATAAATCAGAGGAAAACAGGTCTTCCCTTGTTACTTTTTCCACCCTGCTTGCCTATACCTTTTCTGTCTTTGTTAGTATCTGTATTAGGCTAATAGTTCTGAAACCGTTCTAAATGTGTTTCAACTTTTGTTTTCATTTTGTTGTAGCTTTATGACACCTTGTTTCTGCAGTAGCCAAGAACCTGAAAATGGTATTTAAGGAGGATTCTAGCTAGTGGCACAAAAACACAAATTTCAGACCAGAATCTTGCCTAAAGGTTATTCACCAAAGATTGCTACTTCTGCGCAGAGCCACCATTCTCTGATCATTAAAATACCCCCTGAAAGTTCAGTTTTAAAACATACTTATACCATCTTTATCCTCCTTGCTTTTCCTAAATAAGAAAGTGTTGGAATCATCCAGAGATAGTTAAGAATTTTATAGCTTTGTTACTGCTGTAAATTATTTGTAATAGGGATTGAAATGCTCTTGCATTTTAACCATCAAAATGTTTGAGTCATTTACATGTATTAGTAAATCTAGTTTGAATACTTCAGTAATACAGGTAAAGATTATCCTTACATTTCAGAAAATGTCTAACTGATTTGTGATACCTGTGGCAAAGACACAGGAGATGTTATTCTTCTGAGTAAAATGGATCTGGTTATGTGCAGCTATCCAGAGGTAGGCTATACTAGGATAAGCAAACAAAAGATCTGAGAACTACACACTTAAAGATGACAGTCTCTGATCTAGAATTCCACAATATATTAAAGCAAAGCAAAACAAAACAAAACAAAACAGAGTCTTCTGAAAGCTTTAAAGTTTCCTATGGCTTTTCCACACTCCTCTCAAGAACCTAACAAAACAAAAGAACAGTTATAATCCAGGAACCGCAGTAGCTATTGACTCTGCAAACCAAATAAGCTCTTGGAAATGACAGTCAATGTCTCTCAAAAACAGCATTTTTAGATCCAGTGACTCTTAAAAGGCTGCCACTGATCTGAGGCAGACTAATTCTTCCCGTGCTAGTGGTGATTTTGAAAATAACTTTTCTTTCAGCTGTTTAAGAGCTGGTATCTTGAAAAAAGAGATGTCAGTGGACCAGTCATCATTACAAGACTGGATATTTCACTGACCAAACCTTACAACATTTTTTTTTCCTGAAAATGACTCTGCTTTTATCCAGGGCTCTCCACAGTTCCTGAACCACTTCATGCGATATAGATCTTCATTTCAACAGATTTTTCTGCCTGTGAATTCTACAGTCCAAGGTCTCTGTCTTTACAAATAGATCAGTAAGGGGTGATCGTTATTCTAAAAGTTAGATGTGCCATGCCAGCCAGACACCTAAAGTTAAGGTGTCCACCTCCTAAACAGTAGAGGCCAGCATGGACTGGTGGCTAATTGCTTTGCGACCCTCTGTGTCCTCCCCCACCCAGATTCTGAAAGTACCTTTTCCCAAAAAACTATTTTACCAGGTGGCCCTAAATTATGAATGCTGTATTTTTTAAATTACTATCTTCTGGAAAATCTGAAGGCTATTTATAATTTCTTATTAAATAATTAAATCATTTAAAATTAGAAATTGCTTAATGGATTAAGCTGACTGTAGATGCTTCATGGCACAGCTAAAATTGTGCCAGGAGGACTTAAACCACCTTCTGATACTCACCCAGCGTGCAGTTCTTTCCTTCACATATCAGATGCTACTCACCATGGATGATCTGTAGGTTCAGTTCATCATTTGCCTATATCTAGAATTTGTATAACAATAACTTGGAATTTAATTCATATGTTATTATTCTGTTCTCTGGAGTCTATATAAAATGCTAGATTGAGAAAGTAACGTTTCTTTGTCTACTCAGTAAAGAACAATAGTTCTTTCCTACAGAAAAGATTACAGAAGCAATAAAAAAAAATCATAGAGCAGAAAAAAAATTATATAACTAGAATCATTCTTCTCTGAACGTATTTTATCAACAGATCCAGAGTGACTTTTCTGTTACTCTCTACTTTTGAAACATAAAGATATGTCTAGATGGAAAAAGGATTTGCAAGTATGATTAGAGATCAAGAGTTCATGTCTTTTATTCTAAAACAATCTTATTTTTCTTTAGAATAGCTGGAATCTAATTCTTCCCCCAAAATTGAGAGTAGCATGATTAACATACATGCAAATACCAATCTGGAAATGTCTACAGCCTCCTCTAAAAGTTTATATTCTAGATTGAATTTATGAAGAAATAAAACAAAATGTAATAAAACAAGTACTTTTAAAATATAATGCCTAATTCCATTTTCCTAATGCAATCATTTTTACACAGCTGTTCAAGTGACCTTTCAGTTTCACAAATCTAAACCTGGATTAAGTTCATCATTCTGTTTAAATAAAAAATTATTGAGGTTTTCAACAACAACAAATGCATTCGTTAGTATCCTTTGTTAAAAGCTAGTAAGATTGTTTTAAAAGGATTACTGGGAGACTATTTCTTGGTATCACTAGCAGGCTGCAGTTTCCCATCATATGTTTCTTTCTTTTTAAATATATTATTTTGAATTATTGTCTACTCAATTATGCAATGATTCACTTGGATACTCATTTCAAAGGAAAATGCACAGTTCTCTAATATTATTTTGAACCATTTTATAAACTGTGAATTTAGTGTGTCAGGTTAGTGGATCAGACACAGTTCCAGGGCCAACCTTGCATAATTAAAAGAAGAGAACTTGCTTTAAAGTTCTTGCAGTTTATAAAACAATGAAGAGCAAATTGGAAGAACCAGATAGAAGACAAAGCAGAAATCAAGTTACAGCTCAGGTCAGAACAACTATTTGATACAAAAAACAACAGTTCATGTTTTTCATGCACTGGCACAATCTACAGGAGCTGTGACTCATTCAGTGGGTTTTATGTGCAGCCTCAGAGCAACTTTTAGAGCTTTCCCTCAGGTTATTATTGTGTGGTGATTTAAAAACTGAATTCTGTTTTGTTTAGATGCTTTGTCCCAACTTTGTTAAAAGTCACTCCTGAAAGAAAAGACAGAAGTGTGGTATAGTCTGAACGCTCACCAAGGTAAGCAGGATCATCAGGTAGTCTCCTACATGCATTCATTTGACACTACTAGAGTGCAGTGTCAAAAGTCTGTCTTTTCCTTTGGAAATGTTCCAAGCAATGTAGTAGCTGAAGCCACTGCCTCTTGAGGCTTGCTGTTTATCACATTTCCTTTCGTTTACTGTTTTCATAAGTAAGATAGGAAAAGATGGATGTGTAATAGGAAGATTATTTACAACAATTCTATTTGTCTCAGTCTTCTCTGTTTTCACAGGACCACCAAAGCAGATGAAAATGTTAAAGAGTAGTTGATGAATTAAGAAGATGGGTTGATTATCAAAGGATTTCTTTTACAACTTGTTTCACAAAGTAAAAATGCCGGAGTGCCAATGTTTAAAGCTACTGATTAGGGGTCATTTTGTTTACCTTTAGCTCAGTTTTCTAAGGAAACAAGGCTTCTGTACACAGCAAAAAGGGGCAACAGTCACAAGTTGCAACAACACAGACTCCAACTAGATATATGGAAAAAAAAATCACCATGAGCATAGTTAAGCACTGGAACAGGTTGTGCAGAGACGCTGTGGAATGTCCATCCTTGGAGACTCAGAATTTGACTGGACAAGGCCCTGGACAACATGATCTAACTTGGAAGTTAGCCCTACTCTGAGCAAAGAGGTTGGACTAGAGACATCCAGAGGTCCCATCTAACCTACATTAGTCTATAATTCTGTGTGATC
The DNA here is from genome assembly GCF_036417845.1 of Apteryx mantelli. Taxonomy (NCBI): domain Eukaryota; kingdom Metazoa; phylum Chordata; class Aves; order Apterygiformes; family Apterygidae; genus Apteryx; species Apteryx mantelli. The sequence continues at coordinate 59,897,806 of NC_090020.1, forward strand.
ACACTGACTGTCACCTAATCATTTTTGAAGCGATATGCCAGTTTCAGACAAAACTGACTTACAGATAAGAAATCACAGATATTGAATTACTAGAACTGAATTATTAGAATTGGCTTACATGACATGTAGCTCTTGGGAGCTTTTTTTCTTCCCTTTCCAGGCTCCTAAAATGTGGATTTTTTGGGGTTCTTGACAGCCACTTAGCTCAACTCCAAGTCAGTCATGGTCAAATGTTCATCATCAGCTTATGGTCAAATAAGAGTAGGTAGAGGATCTTGGAAAGGACGAGTGTGTTGTTGGTGTGAGCCTGTACTTCAGTCATGGCATGCATGCCAATAACATGGCATGGCATGTTATTGGAAAATATAGGGCTTTGTAAATTCTATGGGCAGAACTAATTGTTTCTTTATAAAGTACATAACTACCTGCAGCAAATGTCTGGAAGTTATAAGCACTAGAAAATATTCTAAAATATTTTGCCTTTATGTCCTAAAGAAGAGAACACAGTACGCATTCAAATACCATCAAAGATTCATTTTGAAGCCAGAACTCAAATAACAGCAGTACTTTGAAATACCTATGAGATGGAAAAATATTCTGAGTACAAGTATTCATCTACTATCTCACTTCGTTTCCAAAGTATGAAATATAAAGTATATATAGTATATCTCCCTGTCTTTTACAGTCACATATATGGGGACATTGTGTAGTTAATAGAATATTCTGCTATAGTTTACACAGAAAGGCCATTTGTCAGATGCTGGGTTTTTTTACACTTCTCCTCTCCCATGTTATTATTATTAGTATTATTGATGGTGATGATGTATTACTATTTCAGTAATATCCAACCCAAAAGATTTAGATATGCTTAGTCAGGCTTCTTTAAGTCATGATATTTGGATAAAGAAGCAAATTTTAAATTTGAGGTTCTTAGTCTGTGTCCTGATTTCTAAACTACTAAACTACATTCATTATCTTTCTCAGCTTTCCTCCAAAAACATGAAGGCAAGAATAGCAGGGTTTTCCAGTGAAAGGAGATTCTGAATTTTAATATTGCACTTATTAAAAGTGTACTTATTATGCTGTTATTTTAAGTGACTTCACTGAAATTTGAATATGAAAATTCTGACACCAACATCTGCTCTGCAAATGACATCTGCTATTCAGCTGACATCTGCTTCTTAATCCTTGTTTATTCTTGGCTATTTTTTGGTAAACATTAAATCTCTATTACATGTATCAGAAAACAGAGAGGGATAAATTCCAAGCCACATAATCACAGTTTCTTCTGCATTGCTACATATAGACAGCCTAGAAATACTGTTTATCTTCTTAATATTTAGTTCTCTCTCACACTTGAATAGAGTAATTACAGCTTTCTGCTAGCATGATTCTAGGAGAGACTAAAGACGAAGGCTCAAAGAGACATACAGGTCTAAAGTGAAATTTAGTTAGGAATTAGATGACTAACTCCAAAACTGTAATCCTTAAAACTTATGCTAAAAATCTGCATTGCTCTCGGACTTTTTTTACTTCATGGGCTCTTCAGTTTTTTGCGTTAATGTTCCTCAGGTGCCTAAAATTCAGCTGCTGTACAAACCTGGAGGTACCTGAGTCTCAACAGCCCTGAAAAGTTGGTACCTTTCTTATGCTGTCAGCACCCACAGAATAGGAACTCCTTCATCTGTCTTTCCTAGGGACCTTGATTTGGTTGGGGTTCTTATGACATTGCTTCCTAAATCAGGCTCTGTACAAAATCTCATGGTAGCTGCTTCTTTTTGTTAAAAGATGGTTAGAAAGAAACAGGACTACAGCCTGTATCATTTTATTTCAACTTCCTCATCCTCTTCTTACCACAGTGACCAGAACACTGAGCTAAGATATGGGAAGCTGGAGGGTTGGGAGGGGGATTCTCCTCCTCTAAAAAACGCTCAAATTATCAGGCCTAAGCCTTCTCTTTTAAAGATGCTCTAGGTTGTCTAGAAGAAAATACAATTCATTAATCTAGAAAGACAAGATTGATTCCTTAAAAAATCAGGATAAACTTTTACTTTATAAAATGCACACAGGGTATAAGCATACTAGAAAATTAAACAGTGCCTGGGAATGTCCCTGGGCAAGTGGCACAGAATAGCTCACATCCAGGCTAACAAACTCTCCTATGCTTCCAAGCAGGCTCGCTGCAGGCAAACTGCTCTTTGGGAATGTCACTTGGAACGTGCTAATTCTCAAACCAGGCCTGGAAATTGTCTGGGAGGTGCCTAAATGTCCACAACTGTTCTCACAATATAATGGTGCAGGTTAATCATCTTCTGGAACTTTTAAGGCACTGCTCAATTTCCCAGCATATATGTGGCCATATAGCATCTGAAATGGAACTGAAACCAAGAACACCTACTTTCCAGTGTGATCATCGTCTTTGGCACTCCCTCTCTCAAGTTTCCACATAAGGCTGATGATTAAACACCACTGTCATCTTAAACTATTTGCAAGAAAAAGTTACTGAAGCAGGGCAATGTAAACTCACCATCTGGATGCTCTTAGCCTGACACAAATACATGGTGTTTCGAACATCAGATTAGATATTTTAAATGAAGATATTTGAATTTATTTTTAGTAGGTTAAGAACAGACAAAGCCTGATACCCCCGCTCACATGAGGTGCACTGATTCATCAAGTTAACATAACCAGTCACAACCATCCAAAAGCTTTTCCAAGTCTAAGTGCCATTGGCTATCAAAGGGATCAGTTTTCCCTGGGAATACATTATTTATCAAAATTAAGCTAAAGTTCTGAAGTCTGCTAGGCAGTTCTGAAAAAGTTGCTCAGTGTCATATGTCAAATTAATACGCTCTGTTTCTTATGATTTGCTTATTTTTAGAGAATAAAATATCCCTCTAGTCATTACTGTTAGCTGGGCATAGCGGGATCTCCACCAACACAGATTATTTATTTTAATTTTAATATTTATATGTGATTAAAAATTATGTTTGTGTATCTGAGTTTCCATCACAGTAAACAAGTATTATATTAGGTTATTAAAAGCTTTATTTCTGTATATATTAAACTTTTTTAACATAAAGTTACTTAGCAACCAAATCATTAATAATTCTTCTCTTCATTCAACCACTTTATGGAAGAAAAGAAAGATATACTTTACTTTAAAGATCCAGTGTAATTTCTGTCACTATTTTTTTCAAGCGTGGGACCTGTGATAAGCATGCATGGAGCCCAGAAGAAATCAATATGCAATAGCGGAACTGTGGAATTTAAGCTCTTTAGAAATTGCTTTCTGCTACTTCCAGTCACGGTGAATATTAGATTTTAACCGGTACATACCCACAGGCTCTCTTTGTTGTGATGGTAATTCCAGGTCATTAGAAACAGACACTTCTTCAACAAGAAATTTTGACAGCTGTGTCCCAAGATATGTAACCTGTTCAAACAAATCTAAATGGATAACTGGTCATTTTAGTTATTTGTGGGTTTTGTGATAAGTGTAAAAATTTCACTTTTCTTTCAAAATTGACTTTATGCACTTAACAGTCTGATCTGTGTCTATCAAGATAAAGTGACAATTCTGCTAATTTGAATTCTGAATGAAAAAACATAACACATCTGGGAAGTCCTCTACACTCTGCGAATACTTTTGCAACATTTGTCCCTGGCACCTTGACATTTTGATGAGTTTGCTACTTTTTATTCTCTTAGCAGCTTCTCAGTTTTTTCTGCCAGTCTCTTAATCATTTTTAAAACTATTCTTTCAAAGCACCAACAACTCACAGAGCGGGCATTCCACATTTTCTCAACACTTTTGGGTAGTTTATCACACTACAGCTACACTTTTGGGGGGGCTATCTAGATCTTTGTTTGCTGCTTATCCATTAACTGTAAGAATTTGTTTGGTTTTTGTTTTTAATTTGGGCTTGTGCACTCTTTTGCTTTAAGAACCATAAGGAGATCCAAAAAGGTGAAAATATTTCCTGAGTGTTTTTACCTTATAAATAATATATTTGTGAGACTTATAATTCCAATTTGTTATTACTATTTTTAGGAGTAAAATCAGGCCTACCTTATTCCACACATACTTCCAGGTCACTGAAATATCACTTCCTAGTAGTTCTTTAACCCACTGAACTGGATTCTGAAGTATTCTTCTGTTACTGGTTTTGATCTTGCCATCCTCCAAGAGTGTGGCTTTATGACTAAATTCCTAACAAAGAAAAATTAAGAAATAAAATTGCAACTTATAAATTTACAATTCTGAATTAATATCCTTAAAACATGAACAAAATTCTGAAGGACCATATTACTGAAGAGCTGCAGCTAATTCTATATTTTGCTGAAGAAGTTCTAAAGAATCCAATGCCACTATCATAAGCTATGATATATAAAATATGATGATTTATTCCACAATGAGATGTTTTGGTCACAAAGATACCACTGCCAGAGGACAAATCCCCCTGTGTGTGAGATAAAATTCCTTTTAATAGCAAATGCTTATGAGAACGCTACTTACATCTTAGTTCCTCTTAGACATAAAGGAGCTATGAATATAATTAACTTGCAACAATGAACTCAGGAACTCACAGGGAGCAAGTCTGTCTACCAAGAAACTGTTATTAGAAATCAATCTGCCTTACATGGGTGGAACAAATGCATGCTAAAGTGAAATCCTGACAATGATTCAAAGAAGAAACATATATTTTGCACAAAAACTGCATTTCATTGATGTCAACAGACATTAAAATCAGAATTCCCAAATCAGTAGTTGCATCAGCTATTAAGCATAATCACCTAAATTTTTTAAGAGGAAACTGACAGCCTGACATTATGCAAAATTAATTAGAAAAGAATTTATTGTTATTCTCCCTTTGGTTAAGCAAAGCCCAGTTCTGCAAACACATATGCACCTCAGCGAGCATGGCTTACAGCTGTTCACCGTTCAGTAAATTATGGTTTTGTTATACTGGGCTCAGTTAGGCTAACATGGTTAAATAATGTTAAAATGAGTGGCTGATAAACTGCATCATAACTTAATATGGTTGCTGAGTATATACAAGTTTAAATAACTAGAATAAAAGAATGATCCATTAGAAAATACTGAATGATTTCTTACAGTATCCAATGGCTTGGCTTTGTATCTATAAGAATCCAAACCAAGATGTTTAACTCAAACATTGTGATGAACACTAAATCCAGCTCACAGTTTCACACTTTGGGTCTATAATGTTCAAAAACTGCATTCTTTCTGCCCAAAGCTAACTTTAGGTAAAGCTTATGTACTAATTGTATCTTCTTATCAAGTAGGTATCCACAACCATATAGGAGGAAGCTTTACTGATCTTCTCCTCTTGGAAATGCAATAGATATTGCCTCTGAACTTCAAACTCTACAAGGTAGTGAAGTGCTACCTACCAATACAAAAAATGAGTGCCATTTTCAGACTAATACAGAGATTAACTTTTCTATGCCCAGAATATCAATATTTCTATAGTGGGTTTTAAGTCCCTAAGACCCACATGCATCAAGCTGGCATCACAGATAACAGTCTTGAGAGATGACAGTAAGCATATTGAGTTCTTCATCCTTTAACTTAGTCATCTTGGCATTTTGAAGAATATTACATGTCCTTTAAAAAAAAGAAGAATGTGTATATATCTATGATATGACCCAGTGTAGAGCAGTTTGAGACCTACTCACAGTGTCTTATGTTATGGAACATGAGAACACATAAAATTGATAATCTCAGCAGAAAAGCATTCTTGAGCAGATTATAGGTGCAGAAAAGCAGTCTTTTCTACATTAACTACACCTGGAGAGTTAGCTGAAAAGAACCTTTCATGTTTGAATCAATATATTGCCCTGGAAATTAACTAGCTCACAGCTGGGAATTCAGTCAATAACAACCCTCAATAATTGCATCGCTCACTAAGCACTGAGGCAGTTCCCTGGCAGCTGCCATGCAAATCGGCTCTGTATTTGGAGGCACAGGGGCATCTTTTTATATTAAAAAGAAGTTGCTTTTTTTTTTTTTTTAACAGGTTTAGTGCATACCAGTGTGTAAACTATAGAACCAGCTGGCACATAAGCAAGTAACTTTGCACATATTCATGTCTATCTTGGCTCAGTGAAATCCTTGATGTTACATTTCTTGATCTGAGAGATTGATAATGCCTTCCAAGAATCACATTTAGTCATAAAAACCTTAACATCTTTCCTCCTTTCAATTTTAAAATCAGATATTACACAATGTTGACCAACCACTCTACTCTGTTTTTAGCAATAACAAATGTCAACAAACTGATATGCAAAGTTAAACACAAATTTTACATATGTAATATTGTGGGTGTTAAAATCATGGTCTGACAGATGATGTCATCCATTGTGGCATTTTCCCTTAAAACTCATAAAATACGATCTGCAAATAATAAATAAAAATTTTCAATATTAGGTGCTGAAGATACAGACTAAACTATGAGAACTGCTGTTTCTCCATTTCAGTATCTAGTATTTAGTCTCCATTTTTTTCATTATTTGTTAAAAGTAAAATTATTATTTCTCATCAATTACCTGAATTTTGAATTCTAAAACATTTTCTCCTGGTTTAATTCTTCCCAGTTCAAGTAGATCTATCAGTTGAAGTTTTTTCCTATTATTTCGTCTGTACTTCAATTGTTTTTGTTCATATTCCTGATTACTACAGCTCTGGGAAGAAGATTTCTGGTTGAAGTTTATTGAATAATCTGTATTTGAGACAAGACTTGTAAGCATTGAGTTGACATTAAATGATTCAACACTACTCTGAAAGATCATTTGCTGCGGAGTATTAGGAAGATTCTCTATGGATGTTGACACAATCTCTTGCTGCTGCTGGAAAGCGTCTTTCTTATTTACATATCTGTGTAGATCCTCAGCAGCAAGAACCCGCTCACAACCACTGGTCGACTGACAGACATTGTTACTGACGACAGCGCTTTGGGCTTCTGAAATATTTAATGTGTTCGTCACTGAAGGGGGATTGAGAGACTTGTTTCCTTGTTCTGCAATTGCTACACAATCGATGTCTTTTTGCTGTAAGCATTTTGTTTCAGTAGTGGAAACAGTAGGTTCTGAAGGCAATGTCACCACTTCCACAGCATTTGTCAACTTTGACATGTTATCAAAAGGATATTCTCTCACCCTGTTTTCAGATACCAAAGCATGATCAGAAACCTCTTTGCTTCTAATTGATTCTTTATTTGCTCCTGTCTCAGCCAAGCAGCTGTTTGGATGTTGGCTGCATTCCTGAGCTGAAAATCTATTTTCTAAAGAGAGATGTGCTTCTACTCTGTTTCCATTAGGCATGCTGGCACCAGGCCCTGTACTAAACGTAACTACATCAGGACACATGATTTTATCAGCAGTTAAATCTTGTCCTTTACCATTTCCATAGCAAATAACTGCGTCTGAGATCTGTTTCTTTGAATGTGCTGAATAAACTTGCTTTTCTTTTCTGTAATTTTGTATTTTCTGGACTAATTCCTTCTGATTCTGGGCAACAATCAACAGACTCTTTTGCCTAGAAGCAAGCTTAACTAATTGTTCCCTTAGTGCTCCTTTTTTAAAAGATTCCACAGAAGCCCTATAGGAAATAGAAAAGTAAAAGTAAAGACACCACAGCTATTCTGAACACACACAAAAAACAGTTTAGTAGATGTAATCCACAAAGAACAGGAATGTGCTTAAAGGTACTTTGCCAGCCTCCAAAATTTGAACAACCTTTTTACCACGTATAAAGCTTATGGTTGAAATCCCAGGCTCTATGCATGACAAACTGCAGTAGGCCACAAAGCATCAGAACTACAGTAATAGCCTTGTCCTCCTGTATCACCCTTAATTCACAGAATTGAAGCTTGGTCTATATTGTCATGGGCTTGTCTCTTATCACCACAGAACACATTTGTTCATTGAATTCAGTGCCTCTGCAGTACTAATTTGGATTCTTTTACAACAAGCTCTGGATGAGCTACTAATGGATGATATTATCAGAAATTTTGTAGTGTATTTACACCACAAAATATTTTGCGAAACCACAGTTGTAGTAATACCAAAAAGACCTTTGAGATGAGGAGTCAGAGTAGTTTAGGACACTGTATATTAGTTTGGGAATCGCTCTCCTGTCATGAGAATCTGCTCCATAGTTGAGCTGATCTCCCTGTGAGACTCATTCCCCAAGGGTCTTCCTCATGCTGGAAGGGAATTCCATATCTTTCTCCACTTCTTTTGGCACAAGAGCCACAAGTCCAGCATAATACCCTTTTCTTCTAATCCCTTTTCCTGGGACAGTTGATTGCACCACTGCTCTGGCACCTTGCCGGAGACAGAGGAGTACCAAAGGTGTGGGAAAAAGACTAGCAATGTGGCTTGCTTTTGACTCCACCCATAGCAGAGATGCAGGTAACACTATCCCAGTCTGGGAAAAAGAGAGACTGCTGAGGGGATCAGGAGTACAGCAAGACCATTTGGTGCAGAACAAGGCTGAGCAGGGCTAAATCACAGTTTGGCAATATTGGTGTCCACTGTTGTACCGTAAGATTATTTGCTATCACATGTATTCATAAACCTTGATACTGTGAGCATACCAGCATTAGGTTGATCTCTGAGTAAGCCTGGCCAGTATGAAAGCCTACTGAAGGCAGTGACACTCTGTGTACTTTTTCTAGCAGCATTTCTTCAGGGAAACTTTGTTACAGGCATACCTTGGAGATATTGCGGTTTCGGTTCCAGACCACCGCCATAAAGTGAATATCACAATAAAGCAAGTCACATGAATTTTTTGGTTTCCCAGCGCATATAAAAGTTATGTTTATACTATACTGTAGTCTATTAAGTGTGCAATAGCATGATGTCTAAAAAAACAGTGTACAAAATGTGACACAGAGACACAAAGTGAGCACATGCTGTTGGAAAAATGGGGCCAATAGACTTGCTCGACACAGGGTTGCCACAAACTTTCAATTTGTAAAAAAGGCAATATCTGCAAAGCGCAATAAAATGAGGTATGCCTATACTTTATTGCTATACAGATACAGAAGAAATTGCAAAGCTTCCTGATATAACCACAGTTGAAGAGAAAGTAAGAGGGAAAGATAGTGATGACTTGAATGACATAGGCAAAGTAACTTACAGCCACTAACAAATACAATGCTTTTTTTGGCTCACTTTTCTTAATAGGGAGATACATTTTAATATCCTCAAAGGAACAAACAAAAATGGAGAACATGTTGATGCCTCCTCATCTTCTGTACATTCACGTATCACACGACAAAAAGTTATATGCTAATTAGTTAAAAATAAAATGTTTGCCATATAAATAATAAAAAGGAAATATAATGTAATTTGGCATGTAGCTCATTACATTTGATGGATAGCTGTTGCATTAGCTGCAGGGCACCTGCATTACTTCGGAAATATTTATCACTCTGCTCTGGAACAGTTTTACTCAATATTAGAAGGCAGATACATTTTTATAAATGCTAAATTAATTATGCTGTCCTTGTTTCTTTATTTAGTCACTAGTTTGTTCACAAGGATGATTTGGAATCCTAACTTCTCTGCACATAAAAACCTCTTTTTTTCTTATTATCTGTGTAATCTATGCATCTTATCTCTTATAGCTGGGAAAACACTGTGTGACAAAGGTGTTTCAGTCTTTTTCACTCGGACAGGTTATATGGCGTGCTATGGAACGACTTGAAAGTTGCGCACTGCAGCTTTTACATGACCAAACAAATACTGCTCACATGAGGTACATGTAGGAGCCCTCATCAGATGGCCTAGCAGTATGTGAATACTATGCCATATTATTAGCTGTGCACTCATGACATGACCAGTCTTCAGGTAATCCCTCTCAGAGGAGACCAAATTAATTTCCTCAGCCAAGAGGCCTTTAAGATAGAGCAGCAGGAAGTTGACAATTCACATAGTCCCTGTCTTCTCCCAGCCCACATCTGAGGTGTCCTCACGCAAGACAAGGGTTGTGAGCACGCTGCAAGCCTTTGTTCGGAATCGCTCTTGAGAGCTGTTGCTTGATCACTCCCAATCTAGGATTGCTAAGGAAACAGCCCTGGAGACAGGGACACTCAGTGCAGTGTCTGAGTTGCTACTGCTTTCCTCCATGATGCTGCAAAAGTCATCTAACTGCTCAGCACCTCCACCCCCTAACTTCTGCTACAGGTTTTTCTTTCACCCTTCATCTGTGTTCACTACCTAATAGTGCTCATGGTGTGTACAGTAAATGATTAATATGAGTTAGCTAAATCCTGAATTTCTTCCTTGTTGTGAACTCTTATTGGAGGTAACTGAGGCTAATATGAATCATGCTTCAGCAAAATCTGAATGAAAAGCACATGGTTTTTCTTTCATGTTACCATATAGCCTCCAACTAATAACCTCTATCAGTGCTGCTTTAAAAAACAGATTTCTACAAATACAAACCTTGTATTCTACCTACCTGTATTTTTTAGCAAGGGCATCCCTTTCGGTTTTCTGTTTTGCAAGCATTTCATTCAAAGTATCTTGTATCTGAGACAGCTTTTGGATATATGCATCTGTCCAATATTTTGACATAACCAAAATGATGATGGCAATAAGAAGTAGAGAATAATTATAATAATAACATTTTTGATGCAGCAAATACACAGCCAAAAAATAAAATACTGTTATAGCATTAGCTGATACTCTCATGCATGTTAAAAGCTATTTACAAGTAAGTACTTTTAATGAAATTCTTCATAGGAAGAATGAAATATGAACTTATGTTAAAGATAAATAGCCCAAGTACTAGAAAATTTTGATGGGGAATAGCCTCATCTAGGAATTTATTAAGAGAACAGGACAGATAAAAGCACTGTCCTATGGCTGAAAAGCACTGAAACCTTTCCGAAAGTCTTTGCGTTGAAAGGAACTGCACAACATGACAGTTATATGAGAACTTACCTGCAGAGGTTGCAAAGTCTTAAGAAGGTGACTAAAATGCTTATGTTTGAAGAATTATAAAATAGTTTGATGAGCTTAGATTATTCCAAGTTAAATATGTGCTAAAAACACATGTACCGTAGTTTTACATAGTTTCAATTACATATTATAAAATGAAAATGGGTTATAAAATTTCCCTTGCTGTTAGCTATATTTCTCTGAAATAAGAACAGAATTAAAACTCTTCTTTAGATGCCCTCTTTTCTTAGGCATATAATGTAACAGAAAGCTTAGCAGTCATGACCAGGGGATACCACTAGGATAATATGCTAAATGCCTATAATCTAATTCTTGAAATTCCAAAACAAGAAATTAAAGATTTCTATTATTGTGGAAAATGGGAAATTACAGGACTAAAAATGAGATTTATAAAATCTTTCCAGAGAGCTGTTTCATAGTACCTACCAACATCTACTTATTTACTAAAATAGAAAAATACTAAAATATTGCGCTTATTAAAGCAGCTTAATAGAAAAGGCTCTACTATTTAGAGCAGATTGTATGGCATGTAAACACCTTGAGGTTTTTATTCTATACTGTAAAACTGTCAGTATTCTTCCATGGTCTTGTTCAGTCTCATCAGCCTCCTCACAAGCAACAGCTATGGTTTAACTTGAGAGATGCCAGATTACGAATGTTTTTGTCAGTAGTGGTTACGGATCACCATGTTCATTTCTCTCATGCTCCTAGACAGGAAAAGTCTGATATTTCTTATTTTCCTGATTTAGGAAATTGCATAGATCTGTTTCAGCCTTATCATGCACAAATGCTTCAGCTTTACCATGCATACAGGCCTCAGCCTATTACACCATCTCTCTGTTTGTCAAATATTTTTCAAGCAAATTTAATGATTTTAATTAGCAGGTCTTACTGCATAGATTTGACTTGGAAGCTATACAGCTGTACAACTTCATATTTCACATTTATTTTAAAAGGGATGAATTGACTATTTTAAATATAATTTGAGTAATTTGAAAGCTCCAAGCTATTTTCAGCTGGGAGCTACAGCAGATTCCACAAACACAATCACAGATCTGGGCTCTGAATAGTAGAAATTAACTTAGAAGTAGACTTGGCAGGGCGGGGTGGGGGGGAATTAAAGAAATTTCCTTCTGTCAGGGAGCAAAACTTTCATGGGCCAGAATTGCTCCAAACTACACTGCCATGGCTAGATGGCAAAGGCAGCCAGGGAGAGAGACTTTTATAAAAGGCCTTTCTGCAGCACGCTCTGCCACTTGAATGGTCATGGAACAGACACAAGAGATGCGAGCTGCTATGCAGCACCAGCATCGTGATCTCCTAGGAAGTCAGTGTCACTTAGTAGGCTCTTGAGACTAATCTGAACTGAGATTTGATAACTTAAGACAAATGACACCTCCAGGCACCAGCATTTCTGAAACTGCCCGTCATCTACAATGCCTGTCTTAAGATTTTTCTTTTTTTCCTCATAAATTACTTTAGGACCCTGAAAATGCAGTCACACTATAATGAAAATGCTGCATCCACTATTATACCTACAGACATAGGTGCTCTTGGCCATGGAGGAGCTCCAACAGAATCTCATGTACTCATCACTGAGGAGTGTTGCCAACAGTGGGCATTCTTGTCTAATGATCCCTTCTCATATGAGTAGGTTGATTCGAAACACACAGTATTTTCATGCCTCCAGGTGGCATGCTTCTTTTTTTTGTTATCATATCCATTCCTGTGTAAACTGGAAGTACTGTACATGTATGTGGGATTAAAATCTTATTCTCAAACTGTATTTTCCAAAAGGAGATGTTCAAATACAATCCTTGCAGTACTATTTTTAAAACAATGCCAGCAGATATTTACCAAAAGATTACTGAAATTGCTTGAATTTACTTCTACCTGCATCTTTGGAAGTTCTCAATTCAAGTAGCAACAGTTCTTTTTGCTTCTGTTCTGTAACTTGTATGGCAGCAACAGACTCATGCTAACAAATACAGAAATAATTGTAAGAGGTAGAGACAAGTGTACCACACAATACACAGGCCACGATGAATGGTCCACAGGATAAATATTGGTAGACTCAAGCCATTTCATGCAGGGGAGCAGCTACTGTGTGAAGGCAATGGGGCATGGTATGACAGTCATACAGAGTGCCAAGGGTATGTTCTGCAAGGGGCTGTCACGGCTGGGTTTTACCCAGGCATTTGAACTAGTCCACCCTTAGATCCCCACCTTTGAGCACACTGCAAGGATCAAAGAGTGAATTTCACCATGATAACATCACCTGGATAATGCAGACATACCCTAGAGTTATCAGCAAGAGCTCTCCTAATATACAGTTTGTGCAAAAATCTTTGGGTGTATTTCAAATGAAGATTAAACTATTTCTAAATATTTTCATTTTCATGAAGAAAAATCATTATGCTTCCAAAGAGCCATTTTGAAGATCTGATTAAAAACTTCAGGATTCCTGACCTATTTCCATTCACATGAGCAATAAAAAATGTACGTAAGTGTTGCCTACAATAAGTGCAAATGTGTAGGAATCATGAACAGAGAGAAGTAGCAACATACAAACTTACCGTATACTGTAAGCCACCGTTTATTCAGCATGATGCTGTTCTCTATATAGACTCTGAAGGGTTAATTATTTTAACGATATTTTAATATTATTCAGTCAGTAAATGGCATTATACAGTACTACACTATGAAACAGTATTACAAAGCTTTTCTATTTTCTATACTTACTGCACTGTATTTCTCACGTTGTGGCACCAAAGCTGCATCATCATTTTTATAGCAGTCATAACAAATAAGTTTTGATCTTCTTGACCGAGTAGGATGATTATATTTCCTCTCTCCACAATTAAAAAACAATAAATATAATTTAAAAACAAATTGCAGCAGCATAATAGGTTAAATCAGCTAATATAGGTTACAAAGATGCAATGGCAGATTACATAATGACAAAATATCTTGCATATGCAAATGAGATCAAATTTAGGTAGCCTAGGGAAATAGTCTTTAAAGTTACTAATACTATTTTCAAAAATACAAGGTTCATGTGAAGGGAAATACAGAAGACAAAGAAAATCTAAGGAGTCAAATATGTCCTTATTCCTCAGACTCTCTAGGGGGAAAAAAATCACATATCCTATTTTCTGACTACAAATAAATAACAATCAAGAGTTAATAAATTTTAAAATATCAGGGTCAGGCAAGATGCAGCTCTGCAAATCAGCAGCATTCTAAGTTCATTTTTTTCCTTGAGGTATAAACCTATGATTTGCATTATGGAACCAACATACCTGTAAGCCCAGTAGTTTTAAGAGAAAGTCCAGAGTCAATAGCACCATAAGACTTAAGCAGTTCTTTCATTTCATCATCACAAGCTTTATCCAAAGCAGTTTCGCCAGAATCATCCCTCTCATGGGGATTTGCTCCATGCTGTAGTAGAATTCTCACCGCCTGTTACATATTGCTTATATTGTAATTATTCATGTTGTGTACATATAATACAACTAAGTGTATTGTATCTATCATAAGACACAAATAATAAAGATTCAAATAAGATATCCTAAAATCTGTTACGTTTACACTCACAATTCAACAAACAGGTTTAACTGGCTTTTAACAACACAGATTTGTATTTTACACTTTCAATTTTTCCATTAAAATACACAAATAATTCACAACTTGTTAAATTTACCATCTTTAAGGCATTGTTACAGTGAGTAGTTACAAAACATCAAAGATCTAATTTAAAAGAAACCGGTAAACCGCATTATGAACAGAGTGCAGAAAAGAAGTGGAATTTTTCTCTAGGTATTTAATAGCAGTTCTGTTTTTCAGCTACCTGCACTGATGATTTCTGTCCTAATGCTAAATCACTTGTATATCTCTGCTTAATTTAAAAATGTGGAAATAAGATTAGTGGTGTCAGTAGAACCATCTATCTCTTAAAATTCAGCTCATACGAAAGTGTCGACAGGGTCAGAGCTTGGATGTTAAAGAATTTTCATATGCATGATTTCCCATCTTAGCATTTCTGCTTCTTTCTTATGTTTGTATTTTGGATTAGTGAGGAATATTCAGAGTGCTGGTAAGCATCAGAAAGAAAAGTACTTTACAGAAATTCAAAATCTCTTGTTCTGTCTTTAGACAAGTGAAATAATCAGTCATAACCTTCTCCACTGGTTTCCAAAAAAAAAGTACCGAATAATAACTTAAATATTTTCAAGAACCCTACTGACAGTTAGGTACCAGGCCTGTGAAATCATCCCCTTCATTTTATCCTTCCTCACTGAAAAGGTAAGTGTCATGAAAAATCAGTTCTTCTGACAGGAATAGAGGTGGTACGTTTCAGTCAATCTGGCATCTTCTTTTTACGCTCAGTTCCCTGGAACTCACTGTGCCAAAACAACTTTTTTTTCTTTGTTCATTCAAATAAAAGGCAGACATTTGGCTGAGCTCAAGGAGTATGTTTATGTTATCAGTTAAGCAGGGATCCAAAGCGGCTCCCATGACTAAGTTTTCTCAGCCCCCAAGCCCACGTTAAGAGGAAGCCGAGCCTGCATTTGGGAGGTCTCCAGGGTGGGGGAACCCAAGTGCATGGAGGCCTCAGCTCCACAGCCGCCTACACTGGTCTGTGCTGGGGTTGCCACAATCCTCCATCTCTGTCATGGGCCACACAGTCCCATTCCTTCCCTTA
Source organism: Apteryx mantelli (assembly GCF_036417845.1). NCBI lineage: Eukaryota > Metazoa > Chordata > Aves > Apterygiformes > Apterygidae > Apteryx > Apteryx mantelli. Next base: position 59,913,509 of record NC_090020.1, read on the forward strand.
CACTAGCACGGTTCTTAAACTGGTTTAGGGGGCTGATCTAAACAAAACCTTGTTTTCGTAGGATTAGTTTTTAGTTAGTTCAGCTCCCTGAACTAGCTTTATGTGTGATTACAGAAAAGCTCACGCCAGTGCAAGGAACGAGGTGTGCTCACATGTCCATGGGATGACGGGTAGGACTACAGCCCTTATTTTGGGGTCTGGATGGACTAGGCACAGATATACGAAGTACTCAACAGTCGAGCCTATCATCACATTCTGAATTTCGTTCTCCCCTCAGTACAGTATAGATTATTTAGATCTGATTTAAGGGGACCAGTTTCCAAGAGCACAGACAAAAAGCAGGCTACTGACAGCTTGAATTTACTCTCCAGCCTGCTCACAGGCTCTCTCACCTTGCAGTGTGGACTAGGCATATAAGTGACCACCCAGTTACGGTTTATAGTGATGTTTTCACATACTGTCTCTGATTTCTCTACATAATATTACTGTGCTAACTTACATAGTCTATTGCTTTGTACCTGTGAATGCTTTCAGACTGAGATTCAGGATGAGTCAACCCTACCCTTCCAAAGGAAACATGTTGCTATGAGGCAAGGGATGCCTTAGCTGAACTGCTCTGTGTCATGGCCCCGGTATACTACAAAGAACCACAAGATTTCCTCGAGGATATAAATCACCCATGAGTTGCCCTGCTGGCAGTCACAGCTTTCTGATTCCAGCTCTGCTCCCTTTCTGACTGCTTTCTCCTGCATAAATGCTCAACTTTAATACAGTGAGCTCTCTGAGTGCCCATAGACATCCCCCAGTTTTAAATATAAGAAAAACATATCAGATACAGTGTTTATTTATAGCAATGATTTTCTCTCATTCCTTTGCTAATATAATTTTGTTACATTCTCACTGAAATGAAGGAGGGAAACAACCCAGATAAACTAAATGCAGCTGCAAGACAACATCAGTAAGGCTCCCCCACGCAGGATTACTTTGTTATTGGAACTGTTCCCAGAAATATTTTTTGACAGCTGGCCCTTTAAAAACAACCGGTGGTAGTATGGCCACTGGCAGGTGGCTGTTGTTTCATGCACGCAATGTGAAGTGATCTTAAAATGTGTCCTTTGCTCTGATTGCTGAAAAGACATCACAATTTCTCCCATACTCTTAAAATAGAATTTAAGTTGAGACAGATTTCCTTAATAGTAAACGGAAGTATTTTTAAACAGGAATGCAGAAAATATTTATGATTCAGAATAATTTAACATAAGGGAAAAATTACGACAATGCATTTTTTAAATACTAGATCTGATATCTTCTTTGGTCATTGCATTACTTCCTTCATTTCAGTGGAGCTACTCCTGGTTTATGTAGTGTAAAGAAAAAAAAGGTTGTTTAAAAATCAGTCATTTTTCACTAACTATAAAGATTTGCCTCTTTTTCTGGCCCACAAAAGGCCTCTGCTCTCTTAGGGCAGTATTTTATTTTCTGATACATGTATTCAACTCCCATATGTTTCAAAAGGAGATGTATTCATGACAGCTTAATGAAATTCTTCTGACTAATGGTCTATTTTCCAAAATATGCAGGTGTGGGTATTACCAGAATTATTCATTAACTTTGGTCAAATCTGGCACACGTTTGTCTGAAAGGATTAATTTTTGAAAAAAAAACTAATGCTTTTCCTTAAACTCTCATTTTCTTTTTAAAAATAAGTTCTGTGAGGTTAATTATGTTTGCTTTAATTTCTTTTAAAGGGAAGATATCTACATCAAAACATCTTTTTGTAACTTAAATTGAGACTACTGAGGTTTTCAGTATTATTTAAAAAAAGCCAAAGTGTGTGAGAGTACCATGGGGAATTTCTGATTTTTTGGGGGGGGATTTGCCTGATGGACTGAAAAAGTCAACTAACTGTTGAAGAATAATTCTTCATCTAATTTTAACTACTTAAAAAAATATTGGTTTATTTCCTAAGTGCAAATCTACAATATAATTGTATTAGTAACTTTGACTTCCCATATTTAAACCAGGATTTTGCTTTGCTTGCCCATTTCTGGAAACCAGGCCCAAGAAAACTAATGTAAAAGTACTGTACCTCCAAATAGTTGCCAGAAACAGCATAATGTATTGGCAAAGTACCATCCAGACTTCTGCTGTTAATATTAGCACCAGCTTTCAGCAACTCTAAGATCACTTCAGTAAATCCCCTTTCGGAAGCTTCATGAATTGCTGTCCAGCCTAATAAAAGCAAGATGACATGTACAGCACACACCTGATTTGAAAAAATCCATACAGATCACTAATGAGCAATTATACATTTTGCTGTATTTGATGTACAACAAATGTCAGATACTGTCTTTAAGGTAGATCTTAAACAAAGAAATCTTGAAATACTGAGGTAAATTATTTTGTTTAATTCGGCTTATTTTAGAGAAAAATGTATCCAATACTAACTGGAAAAATACTGTTTACTTTTCTACTACATTGCTAAAAAAGAAAAAAGAAACAAAATAATAGAGTAGAAAGAATATAATAACTCAGAAGCATAATATTAATAATCTGATTTCTAATCCCAGTGACATTTTATGATATTAAGTCTGCCAGGGATCCAGAATGGAATACCACCCATTCTGAGACTACAAAAAGAGACATGAATGGTACATTTAGGAAGAAAGGGAAAAAATAATCTTCTCATTTGACTTTTAGACTCATTTCCGAAGGAAATAAGGTTTGTGGGACTGTGCCTCATGCACACAAATACATTGCCGTGCATAAGCATCAGGGCCCTCTTAACCCGCAGCTCCACTGGTCCATTTCCACCAGATTTCATGGCGGCCAGAGGTCTGGCCCACACCAGCTTTTCACACGCTCTCTGAACACACGCTCTTCAGAAGAGGGGCATCACCTGATCAATGCCCCTGCTGAGAGAAAGGCGCCATTCGCTCCGCCCTGAGACAGAAACCCAGGGAAACTGATATTTACTGGTTGTGCTTGTGCTCATTAAATTACTTCCTCCCCTCCTCTCCCTCCCCATCTGAAAAGTTTGGATCCAATCCCAAATTTATGTGTATATACACTTTTTCTTACCAATAATTCCACTCATCAGGTCAGAAAAAATTCAATTTCAAGCAGTCATAAAGACTTATACGACTGTCCACAGTATATCACACACCCCAGAGCTATATAGGTTTCATGTAAATGCTAAATGTGAGGAATGTGTGTACACATATGTCTTTATGAGCACCCATACCTATCTATAAAATCATCCTTGCTGTGCTGATCAGTATAATGTATGCCCAAGAATTCATGTTACTTGAAACAGTTTGTTATAAAAATATTTGAAATGGAAATATTTTTAAAGAAACAATCTATGCTTCTTATTCAATAAGTATGTAATAATAATGAAGAGAAGCTATCTTCCAAAGCATTCTGGTTGCATTGTTTCAAGAATCACCACAATTATGTCACAAATCAAGAGTCCATAATTATATAAAAATATATAAATTATATAAAACCATATAAACTATAAAAATAAGAAATTATATAAAATTATATACAAATTATATCAGAAAACAAGTCCATAAGAGAGCAATATTCAAACCTGCGTTGTCCTTTTCATTGACACAAATTCCAGATGATATTAGAGTTTTTACCAAAGACAAATCTCCTCTCTTAGCAGCAATATGCAGCTGATTTTCCCCTTTTGCATTTCTCTTCTTTGTCCAAGCTCTTGTATTATAGGCAACATGCAAAACTACAGCGTCTTTTCTGGATGACTCTAAACATATTTGATTCTTGTTAGGAACAATAAAAACTATTTCATTATAAACAAGGAATTAACCTTCATAACTCAATTGAATTAATGTAAATCTGTGCAATACTTCTGCCTTAATTATTCATTAATTTTAATTGACTACATCAAAAGGTTAAACAGGTACTGCATAATAGATCTGATAACTCATAGACCCTTTGCCAAAGAATTTACCGTTCAAATCTAAATGATTTAACAGGGGTATAATGGATTAGGGATCAAAAAAAAAGCTAACATTGAGCAGATTTACACTATATATGAAGGTAGCAAACATGTAGCATTTTTTCATGGACTCTTTTTAAAGTTACCAGGCATGACTGCTAGATATATAAAGCACACAGATAAAGGTTATTTATTTAAAAAACTATATAAAAGTGAAGACTTGACTGTCACCTCTTTCCCATTCCTGATCCTGCATTAGGGAAAAAATATGCTTCTATGCAAGGTATTTTTACAGCTGTGGCATGACAAAGCCCTATAAATTGAATACAAATCTTTGACAAATGTGGACTGACATAGCTCAGCTGCCTCTTAATTTAAACCTGTGCACGATTAAACTCATGATTCAAAATAAACTTGATTTAACCCTTCTCTTACAGGTTCACCAAAACAGACAATGTCTGCTTGAAATTTTATCATACGATCTTCAAAAAAGGGCCTAACTCTCAAAGTTCAAGTAACAGACATACAAAATTGTAAGAGATATAAAGAAGAGAACAGATTAAAAAAGCAAGGCCACTCACTGATTCAGTGTATAGAGTGAGGACAGGCCCTCATTTCCCCTCTAAAAAAACCTGCTACCAGAAAGACAGTGTGTGTAAATCTCAAAAAGCTCTGCCATGCATGTTAGCTTTTTTTTTGGCCCCATTCCTGCTTCTTTAATACTGTGCAATCAGATTTTCAAAAAAAATAGAATCAGGGGTTCTTTCTCTGATTTCTTGAAAATATGTAATTTGTCCAAAAAATGGAAATGTACAGTTTTACATAAGTGTTTTCAATTATTCATATGAACAATTAGTTGTTGCATTCCAAACTTTTCTTCTTCTCATCAGACTAGCCGTCTTCTCAAATATTTCCAGTTATCAGTATCTGTTGCTATCAAACATCATGCATGATTTGACAGCAGACTTTTTTTAGTTTACTCCTGCCTTTTCCAAGGTTTCCTTTAAAGTAAACTACTGAGCTTGTCATCCAGGGCTGTTTGGAAACATATTAAATACACACTGCAAGCATGTTAGAGACAGACCATTAGTGAGGATATATCCATACTAATTTTAAACTAGCTTGCTCGGGTACTGCTGCATTCAGAGCATGGCAGCATGGAGTTCAGAGCAGATTATTTTAACCTGCCAGAAAGCATTCAGGCAGCCATCTTTGCATGGTTGCACTTGGCCCACATTGTAGCAGCAACCATAAGAGCTAAAGACTTTCTTTTTAAAATGAAAACTGAGATTCTAGAGCATACAGAGAGGTCACATTATTGAACATACTCCTCCAGTTTGAGACCTACTTTTCTGTAAGATAATGTACTATATTTTGTCAAAAAGCTTTGGGGTCTGAACTCCCAAAGCAATCATCCGCTTGCTGGTTCTCACTTTTTGTCCCCTCTGATTCATGGGAGAATGTCCTAGGGACTCTTTAGAGAGGTAGGGGAAAAAAAAGGCACACAACAGCCCATTAAGCTAATGACCCTTAGCAATATTGGCTGCAAGTGAACAGAAATAATTGCAAAGTTTTCCAGTTAAGTTGTCATGCACAGCAGTTTTCTTCATGTTTGCTAAGAAACATTTGCAAAAGAGTAACGGGACATTGTTACGTGAATCATAAAGCAGTGGGTCTCTGCAGAGTGCATTGCCAGGTGGGTCACGAGCAGGCAAGATTAGGAACTTGGCAAATACAAAATCCAGTGAGTGCATGTACAAAGACAAAGCAGAGAGATTACTGTAGCCAGCAGTTAGACCTGATTAGACTGCCATATTTCAACAACTTCAAGGGTATCCTCCTTTAAACAGACACTTGAACACTTTGTCACTGGTTGATGAGCAATTCTTTCCAGAGCTCAAACTGTAAGAGAAGAACCAAGCTGTTTGTACCCTTCTTCTGTATGAGTAGGGCAGGAATGTACAGAGCCTAGAAGGTGACTGACTGTAGACAGGTGAAGGTGACACTGCGTATGTGGTCACTTAGGAAGAAAAGACTTTTAGTCAAGAATAGAATGATGTAAGGAAGACCACTGGGACGTGGGGACAATCAGATAAGATACAAAAGCCAGTTAATGAAGAAGAGGAACGAGACAGGAAAAAAGGAAACAGAAAACTCCACAAGCCAGGAAACATCATCCTGCCTTCCATTTTCCTCTGTTGCAAGCTGAATGCTGTTTTCCCAGTCCCCAAAGCTATTAACGCCTTCAGCTATACAAAGGGCTATACTTTCTCCCATGACCTCTCAAACAGCTACATTCTTCTGGGATGATGGAAATAATTAAATTTTAGCTGAATAAACTGTTACCTGAAGAATCTCTCTTCTGGGAAAAGAAGTGATCTGTGAAATGATATTCCAGAGAAGATCACAATGCAAGACCCATGTTTGGGATAAAGTTTTTTTAATTATTACTATTATTATAACTGTACTCATAGTAGACCAAAAAAAGGAAAAAAAATCCACATATAAAATACATATGGGTACATAAAATAAATACAGATACATTACAGATCTGTAAATAAATACAGACCTCAAGATGGAGCAGGAATAGACAGGAGCTGCAAAAATGAACATTTGTAGGGAAAGGAATCATTCTTGCAATAATTAGCAGCAGGCGATGATATTTATCAGCTATGCCGTGTTTTCTTTCCAGAGTGAAGTAACAAGGGATTCCTACAACAGGAGGAACCAATTTGGTGATAGGAAAGTTAGGTGCTGACACTGCCCAAAAATTGGAGAAGCTAAGGACAGTTAACAACAGGAAGCACCTGCTCCTTTCCTTCTCCCCTCCACTTCCAAAACCAAGGAGCTGGCAGCCAAAAACCAAAAGAGAGCAGAAACCTGAGATCGGTTGGAAACTAGTTACCACCTGAGGCAGGAAAAGGAAACAGCATTCTGTCCAGCTGAAGGCAGAAGAGGACAAGAAGACTGTGACCATCAAAGAGAAAAGGACTGGCAAGAATTTCACGTAGCTAGGGATGTCCAGGAAACTGTGGAATAGTTGGTCATGGCATGGTGAGTGGTACAGGGCAAGGCAGAGACTGGCTGATGACTCCCTAATTCAACATATAAGACTAATAAGCATCCATACAAAAGTCCCCAAAGAGAAGACAATCCTTGCTAGAGAAGACAGAAACAGAAATAATATCCTGCAAGACACAAACATTTTTTTGCAGAAGTCAAGCCAAGTATAGCTATGCAAGACAGGTTTTTGAAATCAATAGGACCACTCTACTGCTGCTACTTGTAGTAATAACACTGTATTATAAGCCTCTTCCTATATCACAGGCAACTTCAAATAACCTGAAAAAATGCTGAAAAAAAGAATGTCTAAAAGATCTTGTGACAAATCCTTTCTGTCCTGCAAACAAAATAAATGGTGTCCTATTTCTAGAATACTAAGCCACCACTATGAAACACGAGGCTTAGATGGTTAGACTGTCTCTGCCTCAAGAAAAGGGAAAAGCACAGTCCTCTACAGAACAGTCAGAAGGGTATTAAGCAGATAAAAAAAAAGAGAGAAATAAAGGAGCATCTCAATAGTATGCATGCAGAGGTATTTGTCCATATTTTGTGTGTGTGTGTAAGAGAGAGAGAGAGAGAGAGAGAGAGAGAGAGACTGTAAGGGTGGGTGTGCATATTTGTTATCAATACTGTTTTAAATATATACACTGTTACATACACTGGTTTTAAAAGAATTTAATGGATGTAGGAGCATGAATCCCATTGAGTTTCAAAATATATATGAACTAATGCTAGTACTGAGTTATAGCCCACTCAGAGGCAAAGTTTGACCAATAGAATACAGCAACATGTAACTGTAGTGCAAGTAAAATAGTAAATTTTTGAAGTAAATTTTTTTGCTGAATACACTTGAAAAAAATCAAATGTCATTTGCACACATATATACACATGCACCCAAACATACTTCTATAAACCTGTATCTTTAATATACATTTTATTATGCAAGTATATACAAAGCATACATTTACACTGACATTGTAGCTCTTTGAAAGGGCCAGTTTCACAGAGCTGAAACAACTATAAATAAAAACCAGTTGGAAGAAAAAAATCTCAGTAGAAAAGTATGAATGATAACTAGAAAATATTTCAAAACATATTCCACACTCAAGATAAAAAGCTATACTGATTCAAAAATTAATCTAGCTTAGGAATGGAATTAGAGAGCAACAGTAAATGACAAATGAAAAAATGGGAAGTGAATAGCAGCAACTATAAATACAGAGCTTTAGAAAACTGCAGTGGAAAACAAAAAAATGCAAGGAGAGAGTCACAGCCAGCTAAGACTTTAAGAAGATAGTATTTAAAAATGTATAGAACAAAAATCTTCCCCAAACTCATAATTACTATAGAGAAATGATAGAATTGTCTAAGATAATCAGAAAATACAAATACTCTCTTCTGTATCAAGGCAAAGTGACACAAAGTATTTCTGGCATCTAATGACACGTTTCTTTTCATTTCACACAAGTTAATGAGAATGGCAGATGACAGAAAGATTAATGTTTTTGAATCAGCAGTCCAGATACATTGCATCCAAAAGTTTTAAGAGAAGAGGTTTCTAAGTCTTAGAGTACTATGGAGATTCCAGAAAGAAACAAAATACACAAGAAGACTGTCAGCTTTATCAAAGAGCAGTAAGCGAAAAATACCTGTGGGTTATGATCAGTAATCAGTTGGATCTGAGCTTTATCATGATGGCAAGGCTAAAAGATAAATGCAAGTCTTAAACATAGGATGAAACTGCTGAATAGAAAGCTCCATGTGCAGGTGGAAGAGAATAAACTTGTCAGAAATAAATGCTAGATCCTTTATCCACATATAAGTAAGTTTGTCTGTATACCACAGCTAAAACCAAATATATCAGAACAATCAGAACCTATGATGATCTGTACCTGCTGAGGATACGGTGTATAAAATACAAGTGGATATACGTGTGCCAAATAAAAAGAAGGAGAAGAGAGCCAGATTTAATTCTATGATACATAAAATAGTTAACTAAGGACCTATTTGACATTATTTTGAGCTCTTAGTTATGATTCTACAGCCCCCTAAGTTATCACACTGAAAAGACCGATGAACATAGCATAAACAAAACACAGTAAGTATGTGCATTCTGTATAGAAGTTCTGGCAACATTTCAAGAATTTGAAACTCACTGGAGTATTTACTCCATATGCTATATATATTTTTCCACACTTTCTTGCATGTATACCAAAAAGTCTTCTTCCTATAAGTCTGGAAAAAAACCACAGTCTTTATAAAATATTACTAATCTTTCACCTGATTTCTTAGATGTTTGCTGTTTTGATCCTTGACTGAATTGTGATTGATTCAATGAAAGCTTGCTTTTACTGCTACTGGAACACAAATCTGTCTTTTGGCTTGTCTCCTGAGGGTCTAATTTTACTCTTTTAGTTTGGATTGCTTCTGTTTCAGTAAACTGTGAGAGCACATTGCTCTTTGCATTTCTTTCTTCTTTGTTTTTTTCAGTGCCTTCTGTTTGAGTTATTTCAGCAAACACTCCTTCATCTGTTGGTTAAACAAAAGAACTTAGAATATCTTACAGCACAACACTCAGTAATTTCAGAAATAGCAATTGATATTAAAAGTTACTGTCAAAATGACCATCTAGTCTAGGTTAAAATATCTCTGCAGTAACTCACTCAATTTTTGAAAATATTTTTAATATAATAAATACTTCATCCACTATTCACTGCATATTAATTTATTGAGATTGAATTCAAGAGTTCAAAGATTTTTTGTGAAAACATGGCCATTATTGTTCTTCAGTATTTAAAAAATTAAGTTATTAAGAATTTCATTCTAATTAATGTAATGAATATTGTGGTTGCATTTTGATAAATACAATTGGACTTGCATGCAGAACAGCCCCCAAAATACAAATCAAAAAGTAGTCCATCTGGCATGGTAGACTATACTACAACCCCTTCCATGTTTTTGCCATTTATTTATGGTGATATACATACTCTAGAGAGCCACAGTTGTATTTTTTTTAAATATAAAATTTATGAGTTTCTTGTGAGCATTCTTTAAACTAATTATTTCCAAACAAAACAAGGCATCTGTTTTCTGGGATGTTTCCTGCTCTGTATTTTGCATAATCTGAGAAGAATAAGGAGACTTCTTGTCTGCATTAATACCAAAATGCAAATCTGCTTTTTGGTTGGTCTCCTGAAGATCCTGTTTCTTTCTTTCAATTTGAAGTGCTTCCTTTTCATGGAGTTGTAAAGCTGTAGACCCACTCTCTGAACTGCTAGCATTTTCAGCTGTCTCAGTGAGAAACCCTTCAGTACTTTCTTCTGCATTAAGCAGGAGCCTCCTTCCCTCCTCTGGTTGTTGAGCTTTTTGTTCAACAGCGCTTAGCACCGCACTGATACAATTTATGGGACTTTTGGAAACACTTTCTCCATTGGTAGCTGCTAAAAGTTCATGTGCTAACAGTGTTTCTGTATTTGTTTGAAGTGTTTGTTCAGTACAGTTGGTTCCCTCCTCAGATACATTTGTATAAATGTTTTGCATCTCATTTGCAATAGTCTGTTGCAATATATCTGTGCTGTCTGAACCACTAAGATTTGCACATGATGATTCTGACTCATTTATCTGTAAAGAAATCTCTTTGCAACAGGGGCAAGGAGAGTTTTAAACTTAGAGCCGCTCCATTAATTTTGTTTCCATCAACATCAGATTTAACTTGATTTGTCAGGTTTTTCAAAGAAATAATTTGTTCTGAAGGTATCTTCATATCAGTATTTAGATTCCTGCCAGTCAAGCTGTCTTTGTTACTCTGCTTGAGACTATGTTGATCGCTATCGTAACTCTTGATTTCCTGCTGTAATTTCGAAAGTGATACACTGTGAGATGAAGTCAAAGAAAATATTGACTGAGAATCAGGTTCTGCTAAATCAGTAGTCTCAGAGTGCTTCACAGGCATTTTTTCTGCAGACACTGATGATGTGGGGCAATGTAAACTAGTCATCTCCTCCCCTATGACGACGGAAGTTGCTGTGCTTCCACCAGTTCTTTTCTTTTCTTCTGTAAATGGATTTTCATTGTTACCACTATTGAACCCATGTTCCTGTTGCATTTCTGTCTGATTTAGCAAGCTCAATTTTCCTTCAACATCAACTGTGCTGCAATAATTATGATCAGAAACATCAACATTGAAGCCCATTTCATTAGGTCCAACATCAGGGAAAACTGCTTTCTGTATTTTCATTGTTCCTTGGTTTGTAGAGGGACATAAAGAAGATACATGTGTCTCATGTTTATTACCTTTCTGAGTAATTTTACTCTTGGCGGCAGCCTCTGCCATATCAATAACAGATTTCTTTGTCTTTTTTGAATCTGAATTTATATCTTTCGAATTTTCTTCATTCAGTCTTCTGCCATCCAAATCCTGAAGAACTGTATTTTTTGTATATGTCACCAAATTTGTTTTTCTGCTTTGTTCATTTTTAGCAAAGCCTTCCTTTGATGCCTTAGTATGATCATGTTGAACTGTGCCATCTGAGTTTAATTCTGTCTACAGAATAACACATATAATTCATTTCACTTTGTGATAAACTGCTTTATTATATACAGAAAGAAAACTGCTCTATTATAAAATCAGTTAATTTCTTCTGCTTGTGCAGTTTTTTTAAGACAGCAGGAGAGAGAAATTAAAGAACTGACAAGCATACATGTAAAACTGTAAAAATTAATGGGTGAAATCAAAATATTACTGAAATGCTTTACATTTTTATTTATTTCTGAAAATTTATCTGATTTCAATTTGACATTCTGCCTTAAAAAAATTAAATCTACTTCATTACCATGGTCATATACCAGAGTTGCAATTGCACACTTCTGGGAAAACCTCTCTGCAATGATCTTAGCAAATTAAAAAGAAGAGAAAATAACACAGCAAAAATAGGAATAACTAATTATTGACAACTTTGCAACAAAACTGCTCTAATGGCAGATGACTACCTAGAATTCTCCTATTGATTACTTTGTATCTAGAGATAGAATCAGAGCACAAACATAGCAACAACTAACACATCTGTTAAAAGCCTCAGTTATACAGCTATCAGTAATATGTTTTCCCAATTAAGTGTTTATAACACTTTCTATTTGGAGAACGTTCTTTGTCAACAAATTAATGTTTTAAAGTGTAATTTAAGAGTAGACACCATGGAAGCTGTTATAGCACAACACTTCTAAGGACACTGTAGGTCATACCACCGTGAGTAACAGTGACATTTATCATAACCACATAAAACTTTAGCAAGCAAGAAAAAAGTATCTGTGCACTGCATTATGCATTTCAGGTATTACCAGTTATCAGTGTTCAAAGTGGAGAAAATGGGAGGGAGAGAACATAGCTTTAAACTCTGTGAATGCCAAAAGCTGCTGTGCTGTACACAAACAAGGTACAGCCAAGCAGCTAACCACGGTGCCTTGCCTTCCTGTGAAGCACCAGCTCCCACACCGCAGCGGGGTCTCACAGCAGACTTGTGCAACCCCTGTGCAAGGCAGAGCCTCCCTTACCCTTTCCTATAGAAACCCAGCACAACCAACCTATTGCACACAGGCAAGAAGCAGTTATTCTACCACTACGGTTCAGGCAACAGCTCACAACTTCAGTCAGGTTTCTGCAAGTACAAGGCGGCACCAGTGTACCGTGCTTGTTGTAAATTATCTCTGCAGCATTTGCAAAAGCTCAACAGGAACCACTGCCATGGGAGGCAGCTGATTGCCTCTGTCTTGCCTCTTCATGAGGCTGCAGCTATATGAGTAAGCATCAGCAACTCTTTGCCTAAGAATTTGCACAATGTTGAGTACCACCTTGCTTCAGTCCCTGCTGGGTGGGTATTAAGCATTTAATATGTTATGTGCTATTTTTGAAACACATTTCAGAAATACTCTTCTGGTTTAGTTTACTGAAGACTCCTAACAAGCCCATAACAGTTCAGCATCAAATTAACATCAGGGGGATTCCCTGTAGAGATGTACCTGGTGCAGATTTGTATCTTCTAAACTTTGAGCACTTAGCATACTCTCTGCATCCTCTCCAGCTGAAAAGAAAATGAAAGACAGAAAGAAACCAGTATTGACAAAGGACCATAATTTTTTGCTGTATACATATTGGATTTTGTTTCCAGAATCTTGTGTGAATAGTACCTACCACATGTAGCTAGCTGGAAAAAATAGCAAGGTCTAAGGGTTTTATTACAATACAAAACACATAAACATATAAAATACATATTAAAATCTTGGGGCTTGATCTTCATTGTAGAAGGGAACTTGCACAAACAAGCAGAGGAGGGAGTAAAATATGACTTTATGCTTCCAAATTCTTCAGAAGATTAGTGACCTGGGCACTTCTTTTTGAAATTTAGAGTAGCTACTACATTTGTCTACTTTGTAATAGGCTTCCCTGATCCCACAGAGACTTTTCTGAAGTCTGCAACACATGAAACAATAACCTAGCTTATATCTGTCCCTGTATAGCACACTTGGGCAGGGAAAGAAACAGAGTAGTTACAAGCCAGGTCACCACTAAGAAAAAAAGGCAGGGATATTCCCCAGTATCATTTTAGTGCCTTATTGGTGGTTTGCTTTAGCCTCCCAACTACCCTCTTTTTGTGCTGACAAAATGGCATGAAAAGAGCAGAGCAACTACCAAGATCTGACCCTAGATCTTAATATATTTAACCCATGCAAGTCTATGCATTTAGTTCTGGCCAATGTGTTCTTAAATCTAGACAAGCCACACCATATCTGCAAAAATCTGGCTCTTCCCCCTTTGTTATTTTGTACCCTGACATGAACCCTAACCCCAGCCCTAAGGCTAGCCCAGCAACCCACACTGGAGCCAGCCTTAAAATTAACAAGCTTTGCACAGTATGGCAACTCTTCCTCTGCCACTTCTGGGAATCCTACACGCCAGATGTTAACTCCAGCCCTAGGACTGATCTTAGTTCAGTGGACCCTGCCAGTCCTCATCCTAAATCAAGCAAAATTGCCTAGCTGTCAAGCACTGAGCAGGCCAAATCCTAATCCAAACCATAACCTTGAACATAGTTTTAGCCCATCAATCTCTGTCAAGCCCAGACTTCAGAAAATCTAGATGACCCTTGGCGGATGCAGCCCTAACCTCTAGTCACAGGACCTCCCAGGTACAGCAGCCTCTGACAGTCTAACACTGATGTTAACCTTGATTCCACTTACACTTGAAGCCAGAAACTGCTGCGCACTCCTTACAGCCCTGACTCTAAACTTATCCTGGGAACTCCTTCCAGATTTAACCATACCACAACCCACATGGGCTCATCAGTGCCCAACAGATCTAATCCTAACTCTAATCAAGGCTTCCTAGTACCCTTGTGGCACCTCTTTGTGCCAGCCCAGCCCCTGACCAAGCAGCCCCTTCTGAATCTTCTTCTCAGCTTAGCTCATAACACTGTACGAGATCCAGCTCTAACCTTAGCCTAAATGTTCGCTTACCTATCCCTTGTAAACTCAGCCTTTACCATAGCTCAGCTAAGGTAATACTACCCCTAAACTGTAGCTTAATCATAGCCCCAGCCCTAGCAACAGAAGTTAAGGATAAAGCTTAAGCAGTTAAGGTTTAGCAGCTCCTAAGATCTAGATCTAATCCTAGCCAAATGCCCTTGCAGGCTCCATTTTTAAACTTAATCTGATGGTTCCTTCTAAACCCAGTCTCTATGCCAGTTTAGAGCCAAATTCTATCCTTAGCTCTAGGCCACACTACAGTCATAGCCCAGCAAGTCCTGCCATGCCCCATCTTACATTTAAATAGGCAATACCTGTTGTGCTTCACATCTTCATCTCAAATTTAAAGGTAGCTCTAGCCAAAGAAAAAGCCGGACACCACTGTCTTATATACTTTGCCAATGTGCACAATTGTGCTGGTTAAGGAGTGCTCACTAGAACTCAGGCATCAGACAGTGAAATCCATGGAATTATTAGTTGTAATTAAGGAAATATAGTGAAAAAGACTTTTTGAAATTCTCCATTTAATAGTGACAAATATGCCAGAAGAGTTCATTCCTACCTGATATCTCTTCTGAATCTCTTCTTGATTTTGCTATATAGCTTTTAAGTAGTTTCCTCATAGACTGGTCAGAAGCTTCTTCTAATGCACACCTTCCCATCTCATCTTTTAATAAAGGATCAGCTCCATACCAAAGTAATAACTCTGCCAACTAGAAAAATAGGTTTTTCACATTGTTTCTCTTCTAACAGTATTTTCCATACTCCTTCCTTATACAGTCTTCTCTCTGATGTACTCAACAACATGAACTACTAGAAAGAAATCTAAGGCCTGTCCCAAATAATCCCTCCCTATACCAGTTAATACATCCCAAGCATTCCCTTAGATGCATCATTCTCCTAACATCTTATTCTTTTAATTTTTATAAACTGGTTCCAGCGATTAACATGATGCCAGTCTTAAGCCAAGGTCTCAGAAAACATAGGACAGGATTCATCTTCCCTAAGCTCTTAATTGGTGGAAAATAACAGGCAATTTTAGGGTATGAGTCAGCTTACCTATTTAAGATGCCTACTTTATGAGGAAATAAATTGTGCTCTAGGTGTGCCTATTTTTTTCTTGCAACTACAAATGCACATTTGGCCAGATGAAACCCACCCAGAGTGGGTATATTCCAAACTGGAATATACCTCATAATGACCTTCTTTAACTGCATCTTGTAATGGTGTTATTTGTTCACTTCCTCTAGCATTAACATCAGCTCCTGCTTTCAAAAGCTCGTTTGCTATCCTATAAAGGCCTTCCACACTTGCTTCATGTAGTGCAGTCCAGCCTATGACAGAGGAAAACAGGCAACTGAAACTGAACAGGAAACTGAAAAGGAAATTTCACATTTGGATAAAATATTTTGTAAAAATTACCAAGCAGACGATCTAAAAGTGCCAGCAGGATTTCAGAGATATACTAAAATGCTAAAAATTGTTGGATTTTACACTAAGTTGTATGAAGAAATGTGTATTAAAAGCTACAAGGGTTGGGAGATCTCATTCTTTTGCCAAAATTTGCACTTACTGAAGAATCAGGTGCTGTTATAACAATATTAATTTTAGACTTGATAGTTCTGTTGTGAAAGAAGAGAATAAAAATTATCCCACTCAAACCTTAGTAATTTCTTCCTGAATAAAATGTATATGCTCTTTTAAGCAGAAGATAATTTTTCATGATGTCCTTTTATCTACTAGGCCGTGGTGAAGAGGGTAAGTAAGAAAGGAGAAAATAAAGACCTGGAGCTATGTATATGGCAACATGCTTCTATCTTAGCAACACATATTGGCAATTAAAAACAGTAGGGCAGCATCTCCAAAAAATGGCTTTTAAGACTATCCAAAAATGGTTGGAGTTTCCAAAGAAAGCAATGAAAAATCCTTACTGAAATTCCATGTCCATTCCCAGCTCTATGGAATAAATCAAAACATCATCTTTATGACCCACAGAATGATTCTACCTCATGAAAGTGGTACTGAGGAAAATAAAACGTGGACTGTAAGCCTTTGAATTGGGCTTAGCATCGCCTGGCATCAGCTCTTTGAATAGTCATTACATGACAGTATTTTGTAGGGTGAGAAAAGGAAGTGAAAAAGACAAGGGACTTTCCAATCCCTATCCTCCAGCCCCAAACCACCATACCCTCCGGAAGACCATTATGATGAGCAACCTTCCTCTTCAACCATCTCCCACTACAGGAGGTTATCCAGGCCTAATCCACGTACTAAATATAGATTTAAATCTAGATTTAAAAATAAATTAAATTATAGATCTATTTACTAAATATAGATTGCTTATTAAGACTGTTCTGCCCTCATTAAGTGAAAATCTCTAATTTTGTCAAAAAGAGAAGCAAACTCCCGAGGCTCTCTTATTCACCACCCAACCTGAAATAATGTATATATGTACAGGAATTGGTTTATTATGGGCAAAGTAGGCTGCATTAGGTTGCCAAAAACCTTTCTACTATAAGGTGTTGCTCTTACTTGCCTGAAACTCATCTGTTTTAACCATACTGTCTAATACTGTCAGTGCTTCAATATGAATACTTTTAACAGCATCGTCTATAGAATATTTTATTTGTATTTTATAATGCCTTACAACTATTTCATTAATAAACTCTAATAACTTCACATTTTGGAACAAAAGCCTGAAATCTGGTAAGGAGAGGGGAAAGAAGTTTCACTTGGTGTAAGATATGGATAATTACCAGTGGAGGGCATTAAAGGAAGACACAGGGCACAGGGACAGAATATAATCATTTGAGTAGTAATTCCCAGCCCATGAGATGAAAGCACATTTCAAAATGGCACAGGTCTAGCAACTCTACTTCTTTCTGATTCCACCTCCCTCACTAGAAAAGAAAGAAGGAGGGTCAGGTCATCCTCTCATCTCTTCAAGGAGTTCAGTAAAAGCACGTTTTATGCAGCTGTGTTCCTTTCACACCAAAAGATAGCGGCCAGAGTCTGAGGGAATGAAGAAACAGCAGCCCAGCAAAAGGTGCAAAGGGAGAAAAAGGAAGCAGCAGTGAGGCCAAAATCTGGAAGCACTGCACATCAGCGCACTTCCCCCCAAAGCCTGCAGCTGAACCCATGATACCAACATTTCTCCGTTGTCAGCAGATGGCTTTGAAACCCATGAACAAAATCTTTTTCTCATTTACCTCTAACTCTCTGAGAGTCACTCTGATAGCTCAAGCAGCAAAGTCCTAAGTTATAAAGTCTGAATCCTGCTGCTGACCCAATCTGTAGGTCAGTATGTTCCAGAAGACAGAATTTCTAACTTAATTTTGGTCTGTTATACTCATGTGCTATGCAATAACTAACTGTACATCTTTTTTTTTTTCTGTTCCCACAGAACAGCTGTGAAGTCGTTAGCCACCGCGTGAGACAGACGTTCTAGGAATGAATCAAGGTTTTCTACCGAATGAGGCAGCTGAGACAACCAATTGATACTTCAGGGAAAGGTATTGTCTTTGCCGCAGAGCATCACATATAAAGCTGGATATGGTCAATTGTTTAAATGAAAATGTTCATAGCTGGCCATTGCTTGTCATTCATTTTTTGTGCCCAAGATGAAACAAAAATGCAAAATATCAAGCACCCACAAATTAACTGAATCAAAGTAGTTCTAAGCTATGAAGCCATGACTTTCTTTAAGATGCAAGCGGCAAAATCAAAGCCTCTGAAAAATTAAACTGGAAAATCTAGCTCTTGGAGTCTCAGGTTGGCCACCGAAACGGACAAAAGAAAAAAAAATTCTGTGGAAAACAGTTCATTGATTGCATAATTAAGGAACTATTTCCTGATGAGCATGCACAGGTTGTTGAATTAAGGCTAAGTAAACTTAATTTCAGCATTTCTTCAGTTTTTGAGTACTTACTTTTTCAGAAAAATTTTCTTTTCTAACATACTTTTATATATAAGGTCTATATATTTTCTCATGAACAGTTACCAAGTTAAACCAATAGAAATTTAATAATCTACTGACTAGTCAAAAAACTACAGCATCCCTCATTGCACAAATTTGTAATATGCACATTTATTACTTATATCTAGATACTTGTTTTGAAAACAGTAGATTACATTTTAACTACAATTGCAACTTACCAGCATAATCCTGAGCATTTACATTTCCACCAGCTTTTATTATATTACATACAAGGTCTACATCTTCATCAGCAACAGCTTTATGCAGTAGGGTCTCACCAAAAATATTCTTCCTATTGATTCTTGAAAGTGAAATGGGGAAAATAGGATTTACAGAATTCCTAATAGAGGCTTCTTGTCCTGAAAAATAATTTAAAAGGTCTGTTGAACAGAAAAATATCTTTCCTCTCTTACTTTGGCTTTAGTTTGCATTTCAGTCAGTGAACAAGCTTTCTGAAGAAAAAAAAAAAATCAAGAAAAAAAATTCCGTTTAATGAAAACGAATATATCAAAAGAAATGTTACCAATTAAATAATAATCCCTTTCAATAAAATATGCATTTTACCATGAATTCCATAACAAAAATCCAACTAAAGTTCAGCACAGAAGAATAAGACTTTTAAAAATGTTTTAAGTTTAGGCTTTTTGTTTTTTAATGATATTTTTGCAAAGTGCATTGTTTCCAACTGATTGATAAAATTGCTATTGTAGGTTACAATTCATTACAAGATTAGCATTTCAATAGCTATTCAGCTATTTAATAATTTCTCTTTTCTTAAAATCATATTTATCAGCGATTCTTTTGTACTCATTTGTTTTCAAGCCTCTGCCACATGAGCAAAGAGGATTTACACTAGGCTAGTGAATGAGATCAGCTCCCTCAGACTACCTTACCCCTTTGCTCCACCAGCAGCTCAGTTATTTGTGTAATGAGGAAAAAGTGAACAGTTGGGACAAAAACCTCATTAGCTATCCCACTGAAAATTATCCCTGCTTGGGAGTCAGAGGCCTAAATATTTAAAAAAATATATATAACAAATATTATTTTAATTATTAGTTTATTAAGTTACAAAGCAAATTCTATCTCCCACTATGCAGCCATTATAGTTTCCAGCTTTGGTGAACTGATATCTGCTATATAGATAAGCTGTCCCATACTTTGCCAGCAGAGCACCATCGAGCATCTCCTCATACTATGGAGAAGAGCATCTGTACTACTGCCTCTTCTAGAAAAGAGGGAGGGAAGGATGGCTTGCAGGAAAGCACAATGTATGGCCTAGGCACTGTGTTGATCTGCTAGTTAAAAATCTTGGGTTTGGGGGGACAACAGGCTATATTCACTGCTCTTCTCCACAATCAGTAGTAGCAGATGTAGCTCACTGGCCCTAAAACTCTACCCAGGTGGCAGGAATAGACATTTTGTTTTAAGCATTATATTAAAAACACATAGTTCTATTAGAGCTGGAACTCACAAAGCCTCATGTCTCTACTGCTTTGTACATCATGATAGACTGTGAGCTCAGATTAAATCATTCCCAACCTTAACCGTTTGATCCTGTGTAGCTTTTTGGAAACCAGCTGGTATGGATTTACCTAGCACCTTCTCAGATGGGCACATGAAGAGTCTTTTTCTGCTGCCTGTCTAATCTTGCAAGACCTTAATCATCCATGATACTACAGTCCCTGGTCAAAGCTGGCTGAAATCAGCCAAGCAGTTCAGGAAGGACAAAACCGTATAGACACATATAGAACAAGGGGCAGTTTTATGTTACACTTAATCCAATAACTACACATTGTAACTTCAAGAGGACTTACTCTGTCACCTCTACCCTGCCTTCCCTGCGTCAGACCCAGCAATTGGGTAAAACAAGTAGCGCTTGCTGATCCAAACAAACTTTTGTGGTGCTGTTTTTTGGTGAATTATCAAGCTAAGCTGACTCACAGTCTCTTGATTACTAGATCTGATGCAAAATGGAGGTAACCTTGTTAGACTGGATTAACATGAAGCTACCTCCACAGACTCACTCCTTCTGTAAAAATCATGCTAAAAACACCAACAGCTTGTTTTTCAAGTGGAAATTACTAAGTCAATTTGAAATACAAGACTGGTTAGTCATCCAACCTTAAATCTCATAAAAATGATGCTTCCACTGGGAATAATGAAAACCCTGTAAGAGAGAAGGGTTGCTAAATGGTAGTAGAATTATTCATATTTTATAAGGTCTATAACATAGCTGTTTCAGTTCAAATACTTCCAAACTTTGTAAGTTGTTTAAACAATTGTAGGTGCACTGATAAAGCCAAACTGAATGGGCTTAAAGAAAAAAACTTCTAAGATTCTTCTCTTGAAGAAAGGTTGGCTCTGGAGTGAGCACATAAGTGAATTCTGTATTCTCCCTCACACTTCCTGGGTGAGCCAGAGAATTTCTTTGCATGCCAGTTCCTCATCTTTAAAGGATGAAAAATAGCAAACTTTTTCTCTGACAAAGCATGTTGGAAGGAAGGGTACCTCAAAGAGTGCTTAGTGGCTGTGTTAGTGAAGGCCCTAGATTTAAAACAGACAGAATAACAACAGGCATTTAAAATAGAATAATCTGCTTTGTATAGGTCAATTCTTGAGGATGGCATTGCCTTAAAAGAGACGTTGCACCAAGAATACTAGATTACAGTATCAGGAGCTACATCTTCACTCTGTATGAATACATTTTTAGTTTTGCTTTTCAGAATACACTGTAAATTTTTCATATATAATATTATGTGATAAAAATTGCATCCTGAAGAGTTTCTCATGGTTCATAATAAGTTTATGTACACAAATCAACTGTTACATTGCTAACGTGTATATTTAAACAAGTGAAAGAAATTGTGTAAATTATCAATAATTTTAATTATAACAATGAATGTTTATAGCATCTTTTTTAAATAAATACATGCCACTATTTTGGAAAGGCTATGAATTATATTTGATTCAGTACACTTGCTCAAAAAAAAAAAGATAAATAAATATCAGAGAACATCTTACTAATTTTCTTTTTGATTCTTTCGCTTCTCCTTGTCTGCTCAGCTTTTCTATTCCCATTCAGAGTTATCATCCCATGACATATGTTGGTTTCTAGATCCTGCTTGTCTTTAGAAGTAGACTTCTGAATTTTTCTGACAAGAGATTTGGTTTAGAATCAACAAAAATATTATCTTCTCTATATACAGTAAATCAAGGTTTATAGTAGAGATAAAAATGTAAATATATTTAATTTTAAAATGAAATTTATAATAGTATACAAGTATGTTTGCTAACTTTGGTAGTACTGAAAAGAAGGTAAATCGGGGCAGAAACTGACTCTCAGATCTGTAAGTAAAATGTTAAAACCTTTACCTTTTGATCATTTAAAATCATTAACACGAGGAATGAGCAGTCTGCATCACATTTGTTATGTTAATACAAAGAGGAACTTAAGAATATTATGCATGATTTTGTCATACTCAAAATCCTTAGCTTTGTTTCTTGTTGTATTGCCATTGTGAGATATCCTCTGCTGAGTCTCTTGTAGTATTTGGTGACAACTGGAAACACCATCTCTGCACTTTCTTGAGGAGGTCTCTCTTAACTGCCTTGCTCTCCTTGATGTTGCTTTGGTAGTTTCTGCACACAAGTCAGTCTCCACTGAATGTGAACTTCCCTCCCCAGCGGGCTTTTCATGCGAGTTGGCAATCCAATAATCTGAAATTACTTCTTTCTCTCTCTGCGGATCACCCACAAGCTGTGACAAAAAAAGAAATACTACAAGTGACCAGTAAACAAACTGTTAAAAGAATTGTTGTATAAATATGAAGGGCTCAAAGTACATCATCTTATACATTATATATGTGCTCACAAACAATGGAAGAAAAGTAATCCCTCCATTCTCTGTGTTAAGTGATAATTGGAATCCTCAGATACCACAGACAGGTTTCCACAGAGAGAGGCACTCCTAAAGTACTGCCACATCATGTGGCACTGGGAGAATTAGCCAAGGGAAGTAGGATACTCAGAATCAAAACACAAATAATTAATCTAGCTTGTCTGACAGTGAACAAAAATTGTTATCTGAAAGTTGTTTAGTTGGACATGTGAAATGACTTAATAGATTCATTTTAATTCCCGATGGACATGAGTTCCTGTCCTAAAAAATTAAATGATGTTCAAGATGCCTTAAACTAGCCCATTTTATTCCAGTCTTGCACAAATCTAGAAACGTGCACAGCGTCAGGAACAGTGTTTCAACAGTTTCAGTAATTCCTAGCTGAGAAGTTATTTCTAAAAACATACCATCTTGATCCCTGAGCTATCGCCACCACAGATGAGATTTATCTCACTCAGCTGCAGCCATCTAAAAGTCAGACATCTAGATATCACTATGTATCCTGGTTCTCCCTACCATTCCTATCATCAGTGAAGAGGAACAGCCACTTTCAGAGACTGATTCATCTTGTCCTAAGGTGTGTTAAGGGGAGCCTAACTAGATGTTTATATATGTATACTAGATGCCTATCTCTAACAGTGAGAGGAATGCCATCCTAAGGATGAATTATCACAGGGTTGTTAACTTGAGTTACTCGAGTTAATTCTGTATTTTAGTCAACTGAATGTGAACATGTTGTTGAGTACCACTCAAGTTGCTGTAATGGCCTGGGTGCACATTAGCTTATTACTCACTTGAGTAGTGCTGAACGCTCTTAGGGCACACCCTCAGTGCACATGCAACATGGGCATGACTGCTCTACAAATTCTTTCACAGTGATATGGGAAAATTTGCCAGTGCTTCCTTGGCACATGGACGGAAATGGAGGATTCACTGTTTTTTTTTTAATTGACATATTCAGCAGAGAGGCTCCTGAAGGGGTGAACCGCACTGCTAGAAGTGGTCCCTCCTGGTCAAGACATGATGTACATTAACACGGCAGTTGCAGAAAACCAAACATTTCAGTGTACAAAACTATCCAACCAGTACTCTCCATGCTACTGCATTTGCTATAGAAGGGGGGTAAGAGAAAGCAAAGAAAACATTTCAAAAAGAAAAAAGTACAGCAGATGGCCTATATAGCATCATGCTTGCATCTATAGGACAATACAGGCTCTCCTCTTTTGGGTACCTGTTTCACCATTCAAAATAAGGATACTGTGAAGAAGCAAGGATGAGGAAAGACCAGGGAGAGCAATATAGTGTCAAAACACAATTACTAATAAATTAACCTGGAGTTTTTCCTCATTAAACTGCCTCCATACTTTCTGCCTTCAGCAAGATATCAAAAAGCTAAAATAAATTATTAATCAAAAAAGAGATTATGGATCCACATTCCCAAAGGACCCTGACTCACAATCTCAACTGCAACATTGAGTAAATCTATATATTAAGCTCCACAATCTGTGCTACAAATTTCAGAAATTTACACTTCAGAAATCTACACTTCACTGAAACAAGCTTTACAAGTTGCTATGGTTCTGAGCGAACAAGCCTAGAGAGCTTTCAGCACCCTGAAATTAGCTACCTGTGCAGCACATTTTATTACACATTGTGATATTCAGTTAATGTAACCAATAAAAGACTGAATTGGTTGATATTCTTTGGATGCTTTATGCCATCCTGTGGATGAAAAGAGGCTGTAAAACCACTTTAACTAGCTATAGTGGTTTATTGTTGATTCGCAGCACCAGATTACACAGAGACAAAGCAGAGCAGAGGATCTGATTCCAGATTTACAAGGGATGTCTATTGCACTCCATAGCACAAACATGGAGGTCTTTCTCTTTCCTTCACGATAACTTGAACAGGAAGAGATTATAATGTTGCTTTCATGTTCCCCTCTAGATTTTTGCATTCATCTCGTTGAATTCAAATGACCTGTTGCAGATCATTTTGCAGGACAAGACATATGTTGTGAACAGCACAGGATAAGAGACAAAATAGAAAGAAGGATCACAGCTTGTATCCATACATACTAGCATCTTGAGGGGAGGACATAAACATAAAACCTTGTCTCAGTTTCTTCAGTAAGCCTCTCATAGGCAGAACTAAACAACATAGACACTCAAAACTCCTAAACATACATGTAAAAAAATCCCCATAAGTCATCTTGCTGGTCTATAGGGAAGACACAGCTATAATTTCTTTTTGTAATACTTGCAAAGTGTTTGTACGCTACAAGTGACAGGAGCTAGAGATGCAGAAAACACAGCATACTACAGTACGGAAAAGTAAACAAAACAGGATAGGGTAAGAAACAGGTTGAAATTGGCTGGTTTATGCCAGTGTGCTATAACAGCATATCAGAATAGTGTTTTGGTACTTTCTTTGGAGAAGGTGTGAGACAAAGAAGATATATGGAGGGAACAGGAGATTTTAAAATTTCCCTGCTAATTCTAGCCATGGCAGTCACTGATTTAAAAGAAAGAAAGAAAGAAACAAACAAACAAAAAAATCCTTAACTTTACTAGGATTTCCTATCCCAGCAAGCTCAGCCATTTTTATACGAATATATCAAAACAGAAAAACATTACTGGACTTTTAAAACAAAATCAACTAAAAGATATTAAACATGTAAATTACTGATGCCAACTTGTTCTCTACTAAGATTTATATCTCCAAATAGTTTGACTATTCTATAAAATATTCTAAGATATACATAACTTTTTCAAGTAATAATTAACCCGCATATGTACTTGCTCATTTGCTGTCCTCGGCAAGGTAGATCCTGTTATGGCTTTTATTTCTTCCACCTGAACTGTAGGAAGCTGAGGCTCAAATGTATCTGTTAGTTGCGTACAGTCATCGTCTAGCTGAGGAATACTGGGTTCTGAATTTAACTGCTCTTCCTCAGTGCTAAGCTGCCTCTTGTTTGGCACTTCAGGAGTGACAGGCTGTACGACAGATCCTGACAAGGAGTTCAGAGCTGTCACAAGCTCAGCCGGCAGGGCATCGCTCTTCTCATCTGCTAATGCATCAATGGATAAGGCATGACCCTGACACTCTAACATGTCATGCAATGGGTTTATTGTTTTAGGACTCTCTGAATCACTGAGAGGTTTCAACAAATCACTAATTTCAAATTCACCCGTCACTATTCTCTGTTCAGAGAATGCTTCCATGAAAATCTTCCCTAAGGATGTCAATGAGAGATCTGTATCATTATTAAGGGAACGTTCTTTTACTGTGTTATCTGTGTCAATAATGGTCATGCTCGTTCTCTGGCAATCTTCCAAAACATGTGGAAATATATCTTGTGGCGTCTGTTCTTTTGGAACCATTATTAGCTCCTCCAGAAATGCATCTAGACACAGGCTTGTTTCTGGAGAAAGACCTTCATCACTTAATTTCTGTGAAATCTAAACATAAAAAACATTTACAAAAAAGGAATGGAACAACTCTTTCCAAAAAGCACATAATCAACATTCACTTTACAAATCATATATATACATATATATATAAAAATAAATAAAATTTACAATTTTTGAATAAAGTAAACTGCAATAACCTTAGGCTTTTTCTAAGAATTCACAAAGTTTCTTAATAAGGGTTAGACTGGGGCATCAGTTTCAAAAGCAGAGCACTTCAGCTGTTTACCTCCCTTGCAGTGAAAAAAATCAAGAACAAGACAGACAAAATGTGATACAAAGTCAAAGATATTATGCTATTGCCAATGACCTTAAGTGTTAAAAGGCATTAAAAATTTATGTCGTCCAGAAACAATGGAAATGGACATACTCACAACACAATATAAAAAGCAGTTAGTAAAACACAGTATGCTCTTTCAGTTTTGTTTATGTGTTGGTGTGGATTCCAAGGTATGAAGCACTTGTGCCTCATAAACTTCAGTTCAAAACCTTTGGAGTATCTTTGGGGGCTGCATGTCTGAGTTTCCACACTGAGAACAGAAGCACAAAACCATAACTGTTCTTGGAAAAGTAATACTTCTGCTGTTTTTCTAATCACTTCAATCTGCTTTCCAAGAGATGCACCCACTTTTATACCATTTAATACCTTTTTCTTCTTTTTTTTTAATCCTTGTTTCATATGCTTCTGCAGGAGAAAATCAGATGCCTCAGCAAGCCCAAAAACCTTTTTCTATATAATGTGTGTGTACATAACAGCAGTGTTGCTTAAGAGAATCTTAAAGAGATTTTCTTTCAATACATTTTTAGACTTTTGCTGCCAGCAAGTGGCAATATTGTGCAGTGCAAGAATTCTTTAACACAGCAGGTAACAAATTTTGATAAAGCTCACACACAACAAAACAAAAAGGGCAGAAACCTGATGTTGTTGACTCACATTCAGTTTGTAAGCCATTATAAATCCCTGACCCTTTGTTGAAAAATATTCCCTAGTTAGCTGTCTCCCATCTTGTACTTGTGCAGCTAATTGTTCCTTTTCCAGTACTGAGTACTTTTTACTTTGCTATATTGAATTACAGTTTATTTTTAGATCACTTTTCCAATTTGTACAGACTTTAAAGGACTGAGAAAAAAACCCACCATCATAAGCTTTCTGTACTTGAAGAACTGTGGTGTAAATGACATGTATATGTCTATTACAAATTATAAACTTATTACAAAAAAGGCTTGGTGCACCTATTGAAAAGCAGGTGAAACAAACATTTATGTTAATTCAGAAGGATCAGGCAGGCACAAATGGCTAATTCTGCAAGATTCGAAGCACCCAAATGCCAACTGAAATCCAACTCCCCTTACTTCAAAACCCCTACTCAGCTGTCACTGATCGATGAAGGCACTCAGAGCCCCAATGCTTAAGGTGCCTATGCCTCTAGTTGTCTGTTGAATAGGAAAGGAGAGCTGCTGAAGGAGGAGCAGGGCTGAGCAGCTGCAAACTGAACTGAAGCATCAGCAGGATTCTGAAACAGTTTTTCACTTATGGGCCTCCAACTGGTACATGTGGTCTCAATACACATATTGGATCAAGCCTCACTCAGAAGAGGAGCAGGATTCCCCCTCAATCAATAGCTCTGTGCTAAAATACCTGCATTATGGGAAACGCAGATTCAGGTCCATCCTCCAGCAGCAGGGCTATGCTTCAGACAACTCATTTCAAGAGGGTATTCCTAGCTAAGAATACCAGAGAGAAAAGATATCTCTTTCACATTAGATATCCAATTCTCTTCAGGGTTTGAACGACATCCATCTCCTGTTAACTATTTTAGGCAGCCCTCTGGTCAGCAACATAGCATCTGTAAATCTCATGTGTGAGCATGCTCACACTACTTTGAAAGCCTTGGTTCAAATCCCACTATCCTCACATTTCAACTACTCCCAGTACAAACCCAAACCAAGGTGCTTCTTAACAGGCGCAGGCAAAACAAACCCTGCTGGCCCTCTAACATCAGCCCAGCATCTCTTGTCTCCCCATGGTTGCCAGGAAGCATACACTGGGTATCAGCTGAGCATGGCTGCAATCAACTGCAGCCTCAGCTGATGAAGAAACTCTCACAGGAGAAAAAGGAAGGACTGTGCAGTCAAGCACAGATCTCACCTAAAAGACCCTTAAATGACTGTGGATATAAAAGGTGTTGGTTAATAAGCTCACTAGGCCAAATGCCTAGGCCTCAAAGCACTAGGATTTCTATACATATATTATGTCAATAAACTTCTGTATTTTCAGGAGCAGAGCTACAAAACTGACATATCCAATGACTCACTGCTGACTGTTAAGGGGTCTGTCCTGTCCTTCCTTCAAGTCAGTACATGGAAGCCTGCAATGGCTATTGCAGCACCTGCATCTTGGCAGTGCCAGGATCAGCCAATATGCAAAAACCATAATTCATCATAGCAATTAATTCCAACTTTCCTTCTCCAGCTTCCTAAAATATCCTCTCTGAGGATCTTCTCAAGGCAGTTGATTTGCAGTTAATCACAACTAATCTTTGTTTTCAGGACATTTAGATTTTGTTCCACTTAACCAATTCTGCACAATGGGAATGTTTTATTTTATAAATTTGGCATTGTAGTTATATATTTTTCAAAAAAAAAGGAACAGATTGGAGGATTTGGGATTTTGTGTGTCTGTGTGTTTATTTTAAAATAAGGGATACTGGATCATGTAATGCTATCTGCTACAAGATAACATAAAATTTGTTATACTGCTCTCAATATTTTCTTTGGTGAATTGTAGCAGGTTCTGTTTTTTCCCCAACATTAACCTTATTACCTTACTCAGGCTCCTTGAAAAGAAAAAAATAAAATTGATTTATATGGAATTCTAACTTATTTTATAGGTACAAACCTATGGCAGTAAGCAAACATTCACAATGCTATAGACTCTCCTTTATGTAGACTATTTCAGCAGATAATTACTCTGTACATGCTGAGAAATCTGTTCCACACTGGAATGTCAGAGTGGAAACACTGGAACTGGTACCCTGCTGTAAGCTAATGGGAGCTTTCCTAAGAAGCTGCAGACGGCAGCGACAATTACACATACTCAGTAAGACTATCTCCTTTCTCCAGACCCCTGCAGCTGATCTCACCAATGCTGCAGAAATTCTCACAACTGTATATGACATTGCAATGGGAGGTGGTAATGGCAGTCCCTTTTTGCTGCAGAAACAACAACCGAGCAAATTCCAATGACAGCTTCTTTGTCCAGCAACAATAGACCTGAAATTAGTGAACTGGGCAGGGATGAAGTGAGACCAAAATCAAAAACCACAAAGATGGCATTGTGGCTCACAGCATCAGTGGGATGAGACAACAACGCAGAGGTAGCAGAGCAGCTGTAAGTAGCATCATGGCTGCAAACAACAGCGTACAGACAGATGATATTAAGGCAAAGGCCAAGAACCCTTCATGAAATGCTGCTCTGCTGCCTGGAGATAGATCTGTTCAAGTCCCTCTCTGGTGCTTGGACTTCACTAACTTCAACCCATGAGTGTTGGAAGGGAATAGGGGAAAGGGGAAGCGGAGCATCAAAGGAACATTTGGTGCTTGGATGTTTATGTCAGCGGTTGCAGAACCTTCAGCTCCTGCTCAAGATATTTCTGGGTTGGATGTTTTACTTATTGATACATTGTTGATTTTTTTGTTACTACCTTTTCTGAAAGCTGTGGGGGATTCCCTCTCTCCAAGGTTTTCTTTGTTTTATGTACAAAGGCAATGTGTGCAAGCAGATAATTACTAAAACAATTCTTTGTGAGTTATATTAATAATATTCAGGTTGTATTAAGCTTATGTAAATTAGTCTTGCTATAGTTGCATCCTTCCATTTGCCTTTAACTATGCATCTCCACATCCTTTCTTGCACTGTACTGGCAGTTACCTAATCATCTGGTAAACTGGCTTGAAAAAATAATCTGGCAGAAAACTAACCTACTAAAAGAGGTGAACAGTGTCTGATGATCAGTTCCCCCAAACCTGCTTCACACTTGGCCTCAAACAAACCCAAAGGAAGCAGCAAAAACACATGGCAAGGAAAATGGGCCATACCACGCAACAGCCAATTAGATAGGCTTACACTGTGGTGGAATCATCCTGGATTCAAAATCACTGAGAAAGAAGCTGACATATTGGTGGGAAAGGCAGCTCTGAAGCTATTCCATCGCTTTTACGTGGTCAGCAGTATAACCCATCACTCGTGAGCAGCTTTAGGATTAGCAAAGAGAAGAAACAGAGACTGGTACTACCTATTTTTGGCCACAAGTGAGTCATCATATACAAACAGAAGGCAGTTACAGATACTCCGTTCCTCCTCAAAATCCTTCCTAATGTCTCTCCCATAATTTTCATTGGTGGGAAACATGCTGCCATCTGCAGCTTCTTAGGAAGGTTCCCATTAGCTTAAGACATAGCCCTTATGGATTCTGTCTCCAATGCTAATTCAATCAAATGATATTTTACATGCATTCAGTTGTAAAAATACACTAACCTTTTCCTCTGAATCTTTCAGAAATCCAACCACCTTGATATCTAAATCTAGGACAGTAAACAAATATTTCAGTTGTAGTATCACTGAATTTCACATTTGAAAGTTCTCATCTTTTCTAATAAAATGGTCCCTTCTTCCTGATTAATGCTGAAGTTTCAAACATTCTTAAAAACAACTGCATTCAAGTTCCCTGACAGGAACTGATAACGAGTTTTCTATGTAGGCTCTATTAATCACCAGATTATATTCCAGAGTTACTTTGTCACATTTCTTCTTAGCTGTGGTTTAGAGACTTGTGTTTCCAAAGACTATCATGCAATTGGAACTACCACCCATTTCAGAGGGTGAAGCCTGTTCCCTGCTCTTTGTAATTACAATGCAATTAGACAATACAGCTGAACCAATCTAATAAATTACAGAATGGGCTCAGATGGGCTGGTCCCACACCCCCTGCTCCCATCACCCTGTTTCGATTGATATTCATCGGACTTCCTGGGAAACTGATTTGGTGCAGTAAGCTGGAAGAAAACTAACCAGAAAGAAAAGTGAATTATCTACTGGGACAGCAGAAATTTGTTCAAACAGGGAGCAAGCAAAACAGATGAGGCAGCACTGCACTGCTGGGAGCAGAGATGAATGGAAGCACAACTGAAGTAGCAGCAGGTCATTACATCACAGCCAGATTTGGGAAAGGACTGGTAGAAGTTTATCTTAAAAATGTCTTTGATGCTTGGGAACGTCAGCAAGAAGCATGTGGGGACCCTCAACAACTGCTACTCACATTCATGCTTATCCTACACATCCATAAGGCACTTGGGCACCACATGGCCTGTAACTTTTACCAGAAAATTCTACAGCAATGAAACAATTTTAAAGTTGGCACCACTACCTTGAGAAAGCAGTTATTACTTCAGACAATTCTAACAGAATACTTGCAAAAACATAACTTGTATCCCAAGGCAACTATGAAAACTAAACAACTGTTGTAAAGGCCACATATAGCCAGATTCCAAATAAACCTATGTGGATACTCATCTTCAGCTTCTCATATGATTCTGCCACAGTTAGAGCAACTTTCAGTTTTGTATAAAATAAAACATACCTACAGAATTATTTTGCTGACCCTCTACTGCAGCATCCAGTGAAAAAACAGACTCAGAAATATTTTCAGAAAATGAGGGACAGTTTATCCAACTCCTAGGATTAAATAATATAATAAAAAGATTCAGAATGAACTGTAATCTGGTCAGCTTGTCTTAAGAAAATTTTTACAGTAGTTAAGATTTATGAAGCTTTGTACTTACGATTATTTGCAGGAGCAATTGCATTCATTTTAGACATATACTTCTCCAATTCAGAAGGATATGCAGTAACTAAGACTTCCAGATTTCCTAAGTTGAGCTAGACATGCCTTTTTTTTTTTAATTACTTATTTCTGTACTTCTATTTTGAATTCACTTTCTACTGAAACCCTTCCATAGTTTTAGATGAAAAGGTCTAATAAATCTCTTGAATCTCTACAAATTCTTGCCTTACAATTTTTCCTTGAGTAATCTACTGTCATTTCTGTTGCTTATAACCTTACACCATTAAAGGTGATACCATCAACTAGAACAAATACAGAAACAGTTTGACCCATACTAGACACAGAACTACCTCTGGCATAAACATACATCCTTTTCTAAGCAAGCAAGAAAACCTCTTCACAGTAGAGCACTGGAAATAAAATAGCATTCAAACAGGGCTATAAGGGAATTGTTTAATTACAGAATGGCTGAATGGAATGTGTGTGTGATGTATAATACTCACTGCAGTAGAGACTGAGATTGGTCAAATGCATTCGTCTCCAGAGGTATCTGATTTGAAAAAAGATTTTAACAGCTTAGTAAAACAAAGCATTGCCCAAATTATTTTCTCAGCATTATTATGTGCTTTTCTTCTTCTTTCTGTAAGTGTTTTGGGAAACTGAATTTTTAGATGAGATCTTTACATACCTTACTAACATGATACAAAAGCCATTCCAATTAAGTCCTTTTTTTATTTGCGGTATTTCCAAAAATGTTAGAAAATAAATCAAGATTATAAAAGACCAAACTTATCCAATAGGAAAACACACCTACATAATTAAGATATGATTGCTTTAGGCTTCAGCTGTTTTATACATCAAAAGACCAAAATACAAGTTAGTTTTATTTCAACTCCCAATTTGATTTTTTTGTAACAATTCCCTCTTCCAGTCAAACATTATAGGGTGTTGTTCCAGAGATTGTTTAATACACACCCTTGAGGAAAGAGAGAGACCCCCCCCTCCTCAAATGTGGAAAAAGAAGCCTTTATGCAAAGTCTAAGGCAACCTAGGAATGATTGAGATGGGCAAGTGAACTGCAGAATGGTTCTCTCCAGATGAGCTGAAGATTGAGGATTACAAGTAGACCATCAGCATACTGGCTGAGATTTCAAACAAGTTATTGACATACAGTGGGAAATGTGCAGGACTTTGAAAACACAGGCAAAGAATATCTTGGTGTGGGCATGAAATGATGACTTATTTGCCTGCGTGTTATTGAGTAGCTAGTACACAATAACAACAACCATTTTAATAACGATCTGAAGAACAACAGGTAGAAATTGCCCAGCAGGAATGATTGCTAAAAGGTTCCATGGAACAGAACAGATTATTTAGAAACAGCTTATGCAACAATTATTGACTAATTTAATTCCAAAATACAGCAATGGAATGGTCGGCAAGAAGTCATTGACTTTGCGAAGTACACCCTTTGTACAAATCAGCATGGATATTTACACAGAACCTTATCCAGAGACCAGCTGAGGTCAGGAGGATAGCAGTGGAACTAATAAATCTTTGCCTGGGTAATGTTGCTCAGAGAGACCTTTAAAGCTCAGTGGGCCATGTTTACATCTCAGGAGAAGAAGGAATACTATGTACTCTGTTAAAAAATTAGGCTCTAAGGAAAATCAGTGTATCACTCATACCAACAGACTGGTTAGGAGGTTTTCTCAAGTTATAAAGGTTATAAAAACAGCATTTGTGGCCACCGACAGTAAGTACTGGGAACAGGCTTTTGCCCTGCCCTCTTGCTCCCTCTAATAAAATTCCTGCAAACCTCAACTGATTTTTCCCATTTAAGCATTTTTACAGCCAACTACCTGAGGGGATTCTGGATGTGTTCAAAAAAAAAAAAAAAAAAAAAAAAAAAAAAAAAAAGACCAAAGCTTTACAGTTGTAAGTGCCACTCAACACCTTAGGAGCACTTCACCAAGCTGGGCAAGAAAAAAAAGCCTGAAAAAGGCAAAGGCACAGTTTTACAATCATGAGGCGTGCTTGAACAAACCATGGAATATGATATTAATGGAGACAACTTGACTGGTCAGTTAGAAAGGACCTGGAGGCTATAAAATCTGTCACTTGTATATATATCAGATCTACTGCATCTCTGGTGGAAGAAAAGCCTTACCAACATTCTTGTATGTGGTAGAATCAAAGTTAGGCCTCCATGTCCCAATCCCCCACAACCCACCTCAAGCCCAAATCAGGCCAAGACTCCTCAGAACAACTAGAACAGATTTCATGTTTTCTGAAAAAAATCACAGCCATTCTGGGCTGCATGATCCTCGTATCACATTACATCAAGACATCATATTCATATAAGATTGTTTCTGAGGGTGCAGCATGAGGACAAACCTCTAGGTAATCACATTCCATGTCAGCTCTCAGAGTGGTTGAAGAGCCACACTGCTGCAATCTAATCATGCCGGTATCTACAAAAACAGGCCAATACATTTCTTCACAGCCTTCAGTAAGATTTTAATTTGATGCTGACCTCACACTGTGGACAACCAAGCTGTCAATGGCATAATTTATAGCTCTGTCAAAAAGTAGAGTTACCCAAACTATTTGGTGAAAAGTATGAGGGGACTCTTTGCTTTTGTGACTTTCTTTCCGGGGAAAGGAGTATTATCCTTCTTAGACTTGGGAGAAGAATTCCTTTGAGCTTACAGTGATGCAGACTTAATTGGATTATGGACTGGCTACACTGGTGACAGCCATGAAGCCAAAGACTTAGGTCTGTCAGCAGATGGTCAGATCAACTGCCAGAGGAGAAAGGGAGAGCAAATGGACACTCTCCTCCTTCCCTCTGCCATTAGCAAGCTGTGATCAGTCAAGACAGCCCTGGGACCTGCAAACAGTGAAACAAACTTCTGTAGAAAACTTTTCAAATAAAGGTATCCCCTTGAACTTTTTCACCATTTTTTATGCTGCCAGTTGAACCAAATTTATCTGTAATTTTACAACCTTCTATAAAATTATTCATTCCAATAGGAGAGTGTCTTTTTTAATGTAACTGTTGTCATTTAGGAAGTGATTTAAGAATAATTCTTTAAAAAGCTCCTCCTGTACTGGAAAAAAGGATGTATACTTATTGATCCAAACTGGTGGATATACAGTATTGTAGGTAGATTAGACACAGATTTTAAAAGAAATTGAGTTAAAGAGTAGGAACCTGTTTGTTTCTGATTGTTACATGAGGATGACACATGCAGGTGGAAAGCTGACTGCTCAGTGGAACAGAAAGTAATCTTATGGGTTGGCTACAAACTGTGGCAAATATATTAAAGGGTGCAGATTATAGAATTTAGAATTATCATAGAGTAGAATAATTACCCCATCATCATGCAAAGAGGCATTTTATTTTGCATTTCAGATTACTATCTGTTTCTTTTTCAAGTAAACAATTCTCCAAAGATCAAATCACATCTAATTTGAGAATGAGTAACCAAGGGTGTATTCTGGAATCATTAATCCAGATGGTTATCTTTTACCTCCTGAAGGAAACATACTACATAAAAATTACACATTACAAAAAAGTTTGCACTCCAAGACTTCTTCATCTTTGTCATAGACTCGTTCTAAAAATTCGAAAGCTCATACCCTCATGAAATACCAGGGAAGAGACTTCAGTACATTCCTGGAGAGAATGTGCTACACATCTGGCAACTGTCCTCCCATAAAATCCATTTCAGTGGTAAGTCACCAGGCTATTTTGTGCATAAAGAATAGGAGACCCAGTGATTTTATTAAATATTAGTAGCTATGTATGTGTAGCAGAAGACTTATTACTTTTATACATACTGGATTTATCTGTTTTTCTTCCTTCAAAGTGTATGGATAATCATGAACTTTATGGATAAAACAGATCTCTGGAGAGGGGGCTCCTAGGAGAGGAAAAAAAAACAACAGAAAAACACAGTAATTAAAGGCAGTTTTGCTGTCTTATGGTTCCATAAATTTCTACATATCTCAGTAATCAAGGTATATGTATCTCAAAGCTCTGATATTCAACAAAATTAAGTGGTTAGTCAGTCTACCTAGATTTTGAAACTATAATACAGGAGATGTCAGAAATAAATAACACCAGCTAGGGGAAACATTTCTTTCACCTAGCATTCTGAAACTCTTTCTGAGTTCATATAAGAAATCAAGTCTTTTTTTTTTCTTTTAAATTAAGAACAGGAATTCTAGTAAGCTGCCTGACCCATTTAACTAAAATATTTGTATTCCTTTATAGAATTTTTTTTAATAACTCTACAGAGGAGGAACTTCTCGGGAAAAAAAAGAGAGAAACCCTTACATTTGGACCCTCAGGTTTCAAAGCTTCATCATTGTTATTGACATTAACAAAATACTCAACAAATTAACCTTAAGAGTAAGCAATTCTCATCATCAAATTGCTACCATACAAGTATGCATGAATATATGAATAATGAAATGCTAACTATCACAGACTAAATATAAAATACCACAGACGGCGTGCTAAAAATACTGTAAATAAACTATTATATTTACAGAGACAAAACAAAAAACATCAGACAAATCCTCACTCTCACAAACAGAACAATGAGTCAAATAAACATGCTTTAAATCTCATAGGCTGAATCTTGCCAAGTTTTAATTCCAGTGGATGACCATAGGTAAGTTCAAAGGGGATGGTTCTCTCCTTAGACAAGACTACTGAAAGACCATGGAAAGTTCAGCATCAGGAAAAGACAGCAACAGTGAAGATTTTCACACATTTCAGTGGGCTGTGGGTAAGATTTACACTACCTCAGAGTAGGTTGATATAAAATGGTAGTTTTGAATCCCCTCAGGTCTTTAAATTGGTAACACAAACAAACAAACCGTCTTGAAGCGCACTAAGAACATCCTGTGTCACTTACAGAGTAGGCAGTCAATGTTTGTATTGCCAGAACAAAATATACAGATATACAAATAAAATGCACTATACAAAGAAGTCAAGGAGGTACCAGTAAAAATATTACGCAACTACTGCACGTTTGTTTATGCAACCTACTTTTAAGGGAATTATTAGGGAAGATTTTATGGCTTTAATGAATGAACATGCATTTACACTTAAAATAATACACTTAAGTATACATATGTAAATGTTGCACATTACATTTAAAGAGAACAGATATATTTAACAATATTAAAGTTATTTCAATACTGTATGCTACTCTAGTTACATACGTCTACAATGTGTATATACATTTCATTTATTCTGTTCAAATACACACATGCATATCCAAATAAAAAGGATATCTCTATATATCTTTTATATGCTTCCTAAGCCTGGCATTCTCAGTTATAATGTGCAAGAAGAATAGAGCAATTAAGAGAAAACATATTTTTCAAATATTAAAAATGTGCTGAAAATTTTTCTAGAATACTAGCTAAAAAATAAAGACTTCATAAGACATTACATACAGTTCATGAAGGTGAAAATTATTTTGTTTGAATACTTCATGCGTTTAAATTTAAATATTATGGACTCAAGCAGCATTCAGAGAAAAGTGCATAGGAAAAACAACACAGACTTAAAAAGGAAACTCTCTTACCTTCATCAATTCTTACTTCAGTTGTTAAAGACACGTCCTTATTAACAAAAGATAACCTTCACACACAAAAAAAAAATAAATCCCTCAAACAGCTGTATCATCCTCTTTTCAATCCTGCAAACCCAAAGAACAGTTTAGGCCAGCGGAGGCCAAACTAACCTCCTTGCCTGGGACACCTGCTAACCTCATGCTAAATGAGTACA
Organism: Apteryx mantelli; assembly: GCF_036417845.1. NCBI lineage: Eukaryota > Metazoa > Chordata > Aves > Apterygiformes > Apterygidae > Apteryx > Apteryx mantelli. The sequence goes on from NC_090020.1 coordinate 59,951,056, forward strand.
TCTCTAATAAAAACGCCAATTTTAAAGCATCCCCAAACTGTGAAAATACACCTGATTTTGTAAATCAGTGAGAAAACCTCAAGTAGGGAAGTACATCGTTGCTTTACATATACTCAGTCTATACTGAGGCACAAATATAGCGCAAATAAAAAGTGAAACTGCTGGGCAGATTCAATTCTGCAAGAATGCAGAAGAAAATATCAGGAGCACCCTGAAATGAAAACTGCAGAGAAATAACTGCATTAGCAGTAATCTTGTCTGCTGATATTTTCTTTATTTGTATTTTCTCTGGGCAGGATTCTGATATGCTTAGCTTCCATTGACCAAAATGTTATTCTGTAGGGTCCAGCAGTATAAATGCACAGGCCCACAGGATGTATGCACAACCAATGGGTCCATTTTCAGAGCTGGCAACTGTTAATTCCAGGAGCATACAAAAACGCCCTAACAAAAAAAAAAGAAAAAGACAAAATAAACTAGAATACGTATTTGTGAAATAGTCTATTAATTATCTAAACCGGCTCTGCAGGGTCTCAGGGGCAGAAGGAGGCGATGCTCCTGGCTTTCTCGAGGTGATGCGGAGACCCCGCACGCCGCCGGCGGGCGCCGCCTCAGAGCAGCGCGGGAAGCGCGGCGCCCCTCAGCGCCGCTTCTCCCGACGCCACACCTGCTTTTACACACAGGCACGGCGCGTAGCCCCCATCACCTCCTGCCGTGGAGCTCCTCTCCCTCCACATCGCTCTCTATCACTGAGCCCTCCACGACGGTCTCGTCGCTATCGCTGTCCCAACCGCCATCCCGCTCCCCCATGGCGCCGCCGCCGCGCTCCCCTCAGGGCGCCGCCGCCGCCCGGCCCCGCCCCCAACGGCCCCCCTAGGCGCGCGGGCTCCTCCCTGGCGGCCATGTTGCGGGCGCCGCTCCTCGCCCGTCGGGTGTCCGCGGGCTCCCGGTCGCCGGAGGGGGGAGGCAGCGCGTCTGCGTGAAGCGCTGCCTCTCAAACACGCGGAAGGGTAGCGTGGCGGCTAAGAGGAAACCAAAGGCAGCTCTGCCCTTGGAGCCGTTGGGAAGGATTGTGTTCGCCGTGGATGATGGTTACCGCTGCATGGCTGCCTCTGCGGCATGGTGGGCCTGCGCCACGCACACGCCTGCAGCAGGGCTTTGCGCTTCTCGCCTGCCTCGCCTTGCCCGCTCTCCTGCACAGCCACTGAGCCTCTCGTCCAGCCAGCACTGCGCCTAATCCGTGCACTGCCGAGGCCACATTGAAGGCGCTAACTTCATCTGCTGTCCCAAGCACAGTACCTGCTTCATGTGTCTGAGATAAGGAACGTGTTAGATACACCAAATGATTAGTTGCGAATATTTTTACAGTGTTTGCAATAGTAGTCTTGGATTTAACACTGCAGTGGGTCTGTTGATAACACAGTGCTGTTTTCACTCAAGACAGACCTGTTCTGCTTCAGCTTTGCCTTCCACCTCTCTCCAGCTGCTGTGACAGTGCTGCTCCCATGGCTTCTTGCAGTGTGCAGAGGCGGGAGAGGCTGTGGGCAGGATACAGAGAGAAGTACTAATACAAAAATTGTTTATGACTGAAAGCTTTGTCATATGTTGGCACAACAAACTCCAAATCATAGTAATGACTCCTGTTCCCAGGAAACTTGATGATAAAATTACCATTTTTATCACTTGCCAAATTAGGCTCATCACAGAATATTCAGAAAAAAATGAATACTCGGCAAAAAGGATGGAAAACATAGCAAGATATTAAAGGTCACATTAAATTATGTACCAATTATATATATTTGTTGCAACTGTGAGCAAATTGATATTTTCCTTTGACTTGGTCATATCCAAATGCAATTACAGTAATTGCTGTGCATATCATCAAATTACTTCAGAAAACTTACTGGGAATATTTTACTCTTTTCAGGTAATAAAGAGGAGATACTTGAGAAGACAGGAGTGTTGAGAAAGAAGCTAGCAGAAAAAAACAGTAGTAAGTCATCAGGATTTAGACATGTCACTTTGAAGATGCAAGAATGAAGAGTATCTTTACACATTAAATGACTGAGCTGGCACAAAAAAATTTCTCAGTGATAACATCTACTTTGCTGGAGTTCTCTGGGAACTTATTTTAATCAGCTCATCCTTTCTTGAGAATTACATTTACATTCCACAACATTGTGCCATGTGAAGGTGCTTGAAATATTTCTAAATAAAATGGCACCTATAAGAAGCAGTTTTGGAAAAGCTGGAGTGTAAATTATCTTCACTGACATCCTGGCAGATTATATTTTGTTTGTATTTAAACTTGTTTGCCTAGAACTTGCTCAAACCTGGTGACACAAGCTGGCTACACAAAATAGGAACAATTAATTGCAACGAAGAACAGTATGTTGCATCTGATACATAGTAGGCAACACTTGCCCAAAGAGACCAAGGATCCCCCTATGCTTCACACACCAAAAATATTTGTGTGCATAGCTAACTCAAAGAAAGCATTTCCTATTTGACCAAAAGCCACAAATCCAAGTATATTGTAGTTCTTCTGAACGTCAAGAGATCCCACTGCTTTCTACAAGCTGCTAATCATAATGGCATTTTTAACGAGTCGGTGAAGTGCACCCACCTGGTAACTACAAGTGCACAGGGTGGGTTACATCACCGTGTGCAAATGATGCGCTGGAACAATAAAAGCTTAAAAATGGTGCCGTGTCCTCCCTCCCTCCAGTTTGCCCAGAAGTACACGGGCACCAACCCGCCAACACGAGGCGAGGCAGAGCCGGGCCGGTGCTGCCCTGCGCAGCAAGCGGGGGCTCTTGGTGCGCGGGGGAGCCCCGGGTCCCCGGCCCGGCCCGGCCCGGCGGGGGAGGGAGGGAGGGAGGCCGGGCCGGGCCCGCGGAGGGGCGACAGGAGCTGCGTGCCCGCTCGCACCGCAACGCACCTAGGGCGCGGCTGAGCTCTTCGGTCATCAGCATATGCAAATAAGCCGCATCCTGCTGCCCAATCAGAAAACACGGCAAGGGGAGCGCGGCGACCCATTGGCCCGCAGCCCATGGCGAGATGGCGTGTTCCCCCCTCCTGATCGAGCCTCGAGCTGTGCGGCGTTCGCCGGGCGGTTGCCCCGGCGACGCAGCGAGTGACGCGTCATGAGCAGGGCGTGCTGGGTCCTCGCCATTGGCTGCGCGATCGGGCGATGGCGGCGGCTGGGGTGTTGCGCCCGGGGTGTCCTTGCCCGGGAAGGAGCAGCCGCGTCAGTCTGCGGCGCGGCGCGGCGGGAAGCAGGAAGGTACCACCTGTCAGCCGCGGCGACGCGCGAGCGCCGGGGCGGTGAGCGGGCACCGGCGGGGCGCCGCGGTGGGGCGGGCGGGCCGGCTGTGGGGTCGCGGCCGCTGTGGGCCGCGGCCACGCGCGTTTCGGTCAGGCGCGTTGCGGACAGCCCGCCATTGCGACACAGGTTCTTGACGGCCGCGGGCGGCTCCGGGCTCTGAGGTGGTGTGCGGCGGGCGCGCCCGTTAGCGCGGCGCTTCCCGTTTCCTCGGAAACGGGGGGCGGCGGGGAGGGAGCGGGCCGTCACCGCCGTCCTCCGCGCTGCCCCGGGGAGCGGCGGCCTCGCGCCCACTTCGTCTGCCGCCCTTGGGGCGGGCGGGGAAGGTCAGAGCCGGTGTCCCGGGGCCTTTTCCGTGACGTCCGGGGGCCGCGGTCGTCCGCGGCACCTGCCTCCCCCGGCTGCGCTGCCCGCCGGGGGCCGGGGGCGGAGGCGCGCCGCGGTGCCCCCGCGCCGGGCCGCGCCGGCGGGGCGGGGAGAGGTGCGTGGCGGCGGCTGCAGGGCGGCCCGGCGCGGTCATGGCGCACGGCTGCTCCCCCGCCCGTGCGCGGGGGTGGTGGTGCTCCCGCGGGGGGAGCTCAGTAAGCGAGGGTCTCCTTTCCAAACACAGCTAGCTCTGCCTGACAGTCTGAGGCGTCCGTATCGGGTATACGTATCTCGGTTCCTTTATAATGCTGTAGCTATTGCTGAGTCAGGCAACACGGGATGGGAAATTTGTGCTGATCTTATAAACGGTATTGCAGAGGATTGCTCTGAGGTGAGAACTAAGTGGTAAATCTTAGGTATTTAAGCTGAATAGTCATACAGTTCAGTGGTCGATCAGTGCTCTAAACCGTTACATACAACCAATCTAGTTTGCCTTTTAAACTCTGGTTCAAAGTTTTTGAATGGGCAACAGTACTTTTTGTTTGTATTTTGTTTTGATTTCCAGACTGCATTGCTTTACTTAACGTTTTCCTGGCAATTTTTGATTGAAGAGGGAAGGCAGATAGGAAATGGATGAGATTTATAAGACTTTTTTTGGAACCACCATTCTGAAATTTAACAAAATAATGCTAATGATAAATTTTAGTTTTATTTTTAAAGATACATCTTGCTAATTTCAAGCTATAAGTCAGGTTAACCATGAAAATACTATTAACAGAATTAGGAATGTGAGCTGATCATATATGTTTTTTTTTTTTTTTAACAGCACTCAGTAGTGCAGTATATATACAAGATCTGTGTATGAAGTCTTCCTTTAAGATTTTCTAGAATGTCAGCTATATAGCAAAATAAAATAACGCTTGTTAAACATGAAGGCTTTAAAAATGTTTTTAGGTTAGAAGTTGCTGCCAGTCAGTGGAGCTCAGGATTAGCAGTGAGGCATCCTATATTTTTATATACTGATATTAGCAGTTAATTGTAAAATGTTGGCTAATAATAGATATTATGGGTAGTTATTTTCATAATCAAATTAATGCATCTTTCGTTCATGGATTTTTGTGAAGACATTTTACACTTATTAACACAGGAATTCTGTTTGTATTGCTTATAGATGTCAGAAGTAAATATCTGAGGAAAGATTTTGGAATCTTTTAAATCTAATATCAGTTTCTTATTTGCCAAAATAAAATTCTGATAGTTGAAATCATTAGGCATTGCATTATTAATTTTAGAGCTGGTAGGACTTTGTATAGTCATGTGGTAAGTACTAATTCTGATTTTTTTGGAATAAGCATTCCAAAGCATTGGCAATTTCTATCCATAGGCTATTGCCAGGCCTTTTCTATTCTTTGTGTTTCAAAATCTTTGGCACTAAAACATTCCTCTGGCTATGTTTTATTTCAGAATTTTAATTAAAATATGCCCTCTGTGCTGCTGAGGAAAGTCCATAATACTACTGTGGAACAGAAGTTTTGCAAGAGCATAAATTTACAAAGCAGTATATGCATTATATTGTACAGAGAAAAGCAAAGGATAATGTTGACTTTAAAGGACATGGCGGGGGGAGGGAGAAATAAAGCTTTCTGCCATGGAATGAAAGAATTTGTTCCTGAGGAAGGCAGTCCATAGTGTTGCCCCGAATGGTTCCAGTATTCCCATCAGTCACAAAAATGCTGCCACACCTCCTTTGTGGAAGGATCAAGAAAAATATATTGGTGCTCCTTATGCCTGTGTCATTAAGATTGGCAATGGTAGGAAAGCATTCTGCTGCTGGAGGTGATTCGTCAGAAACACTAAGCAGATTCATTAGTCCTCTGTGTTATTTTCTCCATTTGAATGACAGTATCATTTATGATATCCAAGCAAAAGGAATAATACTAGAAAGACAGTCTTCTTAAAGTCTTGTGGATAGGTTGTTACTTTTAAGATAACCTGAAGAGATTTTTATCCTCCTTGATGTGATAATTTGTAGAGGCCTCAATCCCCTATGGGAGTCTAGTACTACATTTGTGTGTGTAAATAATGAACAGACAGTCTCTATAAAGTCAGGTTATTATTTAAGTATCTTTTTAACTTTAAGATATATCTTAAAAATTCATCTTAGCGCTTTGGAGACTTTTGATTATAGGCTACGAGGAAAGAAAGCAAAATCTCAGTACTAATATATTTAAGAGATTTTATGGCACATTACTTCTATACTATAGAACATGGTTAAACATCCTTGAGTTTAGAGTCTAAAGGTATAATATAACACAGTGCAAATAGATTAGAGTGTAGTTTTTGTAACTGAAGGATGTACAAAACATCCATGTCTCCAGTTTCCTGAAGTAAAGGTGTGAGAGTTTCTGCTCAGTGTTTATTATCTATTAAAAGCATACAGGGATGATGAAATGCATCAGTAACTTGGGAATTAGTTACAGGTGCAAAAGAACTGTAGGCAGAATGCTGTATGTGAGGAGGATTCATATTTTTGAGATGAAGGAAGAACAACTGTCTTGAATGTGATTAACTTGAATCACTAAAGAATATTTAGCAGGAAGTAGAGAAGACACAATTCGAGAAAGAACATTGAAGTTACTGCTGTTGGAGTTGCACATGATGTGTTGGTAATTTATATAGGTAAGGTTAATCAAGATTTTAATAGGAAGAGCGAGTAAAGATATAGGATTAAGTGAGTGCTTACGTTGAGAGATGGTGCAAAACAGTAAGTTGAAGTTAAAATGGTATCAAGATTGTGTGGCAGTAGTGGATGCTAAGAGCTGTCAGCACTGATAGAGAGTAGCAGAGAGGAGAGTTAACTTCTGTTTGGGACTTGAGGTACTAATAAGAAATCCTTTTTAAAGAAACAAGGGAGATGTAGGAATTATGAGAGATGTGAAAACCTGTGGTTTGAGAAGGCAGGAGAGCAGATCGTATTCTATCTCAGAAGATTAGAAATAGGTATGCTTATAAATGGAAAGTAGATGGATGAAGATGTGATTCCTTACCCATCTGTTAATTAATTTTTTGTTTGCAACAAAACAAATTTAGAGAGGTGACTTGCAGGAAATTATAAAACTCTGTCCTTTATTCCCCAAATCCTCCTGCTTGCTTATGTGAAACATTCTTGTGTTGCAGGTTTTCTAGATTTAGAAAAACAATCTTGAAAATGTTGTCCAGACTGTTTCGAATGCATGGCCTTTTTGTAGCCTCTCATCCATGGGAAGTCATTGTGGGAACAGTGACTCTCACCATCTGTATGATGTCCATGAAGATGTTCACTGGAAATGATAAGATCTGTGGCTGGAATTATGAGTGCCCAAAACTTGAAGAAGTAAGAATTTAAAGTCGTGTTATAATACTTATTTTTAATCGGTGGATCCTGAAATTTCCCTTAAAATATAGGGCTTTTTTGTACAATAAGAACAGGCTGTGATGTATTAAAAGCAAAGCAGTTATGCAGAAATTCCTTTCTTTATTGCCTGCTTTTCCCATGCTGGATATTAAAGCTGTATGCAAATGGTAGTGAGCTACAGGAGGTTTTCATTAAATAGAATTTTTGGTTGCAGGATATCTAATGAACGGGAAGGATTTGGGTATTAATATTGTTTGCAATATTTTAATTTTTTAAAACAGAGGCTAACAGTGATGCTTATTCCAAATTTTAATTTTTTGCGCAGCTTCACAATCTAAATCTTGTTGATAAAGCTTAACAAGTTCCTTCGTAACGTAATAGCGCCCTAACTCGCTTTGTATTTCGAACAGGATGTTCTGAGCAGCGACATCATAATCCTGACAATCACCCGCTGCATAGCAATCCTTTACATATACTTCCAGTTTCAGAACCTACGGCAGCTTGGGTCAAAATACATTTTAGGTAGTGTACCTGATTTTCTATTTGCTCAATACATTTTAATTGTATTTTTAATACAAATTGGTAATGAATATTAGAATGTTAATACTTATATACAGAATTGGCTTATTTTATTTCTTTGCTAGACAGCCCAATAAATACTGGGGTTCTGCATAGATGAAAGCAATTTTTTATGAGAGATTGTATGGGATTATATAAACACTGGAAATGTAATTATTGAAATAACTGTTTATTGTATGAAATTGTTTAAGCCAGTTTTTATTCTTGCTGATAAAAAATGAGAGATTTATGGCTTTTATTTCTCAGAATATTAATTTGAATGCAGCATAGATTTTAAATATCCATGTAAAAACAGTGTTCACATCAGTTTACATACACAGAAGTTGAGCTACAATCTGAAAGATTAGAATTATTGATTTATTTGCTTCAGAAATGATCTAAAGGTATTATTTATATATAATTTTTCTGATTTTTTTTTTCTTTAGGTATTGCTGGCCTTTTCACAATCTTCTCAAGTTTTGTTTTTAGTACAGTGGTAATTCACTTCTTGGATAAAGAACTGACAGGTTTAAAGTAAGCAATGGATACTTATTCTGTATTTCTTGTTTGAAATGTTTTACTATACAATAAACCTTGAATGTGTTCTTAAAGTGTTTCTCTTATTTCAGTGAAGCTTTACCATTCTTCCTGCTTCTGATTGATCTTTCAAGAGCTAGTGCATTAGCCAAATTTGCACTTAGTTCCAACTCACAGGTCAGTTTTTTGTTCTTTCTTTCTTTGGTTGTGGGATTTTGGGGTGTGTGGGTGGGTGTGTTTGTTTTGTTGTTGTTGTTTTTTGTTTTTTTTGGTAACACAGCTTTTGGATTTAAAAATGTGAAGATACCCCAGGTGGAGAAACATATGGGTGACTACGATAGTGGTAATATATAAAAGGATTAGCTTTAGTCCAGATATTCTGTGTTATCTTTTAGCTAAATTAGTTGCATGTATGAATATTTGTAGGATGTCACCTTCCGTGGAAGAACTACAAGCATTGCTGTTTAAGGCGGCTAGAATTCCTTTATGAAAGTCTTCATTAGAGCAGTTATTGATATAAAAAAAAGTGTATTTGTAGGGCTTAGGAACAATACTTAAGTAGAAATCTAATGTTACAATGCATGTGCAGGGAAAAGCATATTTCTAGAGAAAAACTTAGTGGAACAATGGCATGTGCACATGTTTATATAGATACATTCATGCTCCAATGTAATTCACACAGCACAATATGAAGGATTAACAGTAAATTTAGCCTATCATACATAGGAGTGGTTATTTCCTAATATTTGAAGTTCTAAGATAAAGTATTTTGAATGAAATTACTTTATACCTCTAAATACTGTACAAGGTAATTGATCATAATAATTGTGACTGTATTACATATATGCAACATTATTATAATAGTATATTATATAATAATAAATTATTATATAACTATATTATTGTATAATAGACTGTAGAATTCTTTAAAAATACTTGCTTTCAAGGAAGTATTTCGCAAATAGGTTTTCTCACACGCATCTTCCCTACGCACATGCATCCCCCATGCACATGCTGCCAAGCAAAAAGAAAGAAGGAAAATCTCACTCTCAAGGGGAAGTTTCAGTGCTTTTTATGTACATTTCTGTCAGCTGAGTCTAGAGAGCAAGATAAAAATAAAATAAAATTAGGATATGGATATAGGGTTGCAAGAACTTTTGAGATGCTGTGATATAAGTGTGGGTTTGTTTTTTAAAAAAATACACGTGCACCCATGTGTGTATGCGCACACACGCAAACACGTGTGCACATGTGTATACACACACACACATACATATATATCTTAAAGTTTAGAGCTTAAAGCTTAATTAAAAGTCTGTGCCCATTGATTTTTTTGTAGGGGCTTAGACTACCCATCAGCCAAAAATGGAGACTTTCACAATTAAATAATCTTGTGGTATAAATAAGACTGTTGAAGTATAATAGCTTGTATGAACTGTAATGATTAATGCATATATTCTTTCACAGTAGTAAATTTCTCAGTGTGTTGTATAAAGCCTTACCACCATAATAATACTGAGTTTATTAATCGCAGTATCTGCACCCCTTATGATGAAATAATCCATATTATGTACTCTGAGGCCTGACTGCTTTTTTTTGCCTTGTTGGAAAGAAACTTGAAAGGAATATCAGAAACAAATTTGAAACATTATTTTGAATCCAGTCTCCTTACCTGCTTAACACAGTTTCATGTTTTCATTTCATAGTTTTCATCATAGAATCTACTTCTCCAAGAACCAAATCTTTGTGTATTTTTTCATTTTTGTCTTTATGCTAATGTGCAGAAATTTCACTTTTTAGGATGAAGTAAGAGAAAATATTTCACGTGGAATGGCAATTTTAGGCCCTACATTTACACTGGATGCCCTTGTGGAATGTCTTGTTATTGGTGTTGGTACTATGTCAGGTGAGTGATTAAAGTCTAAGGGCCTAAACCTTTCCATGTAAAAAAGACCATTTGAAAAACATTGGAATATTCAGGGTTTCAAATGATAGGTGTTATCTGTGGGAGAGGAGTGACTTAATCTATTTATTTAGCTATTTGTTTACCTTCCTAAATAGCTTATATTATTAACTTTATGCATTAAACTAAGTTATTGCAAAATGACTAGGACTAAACATGCTTGGTTTTCATTAATCTGCAGTGTCAATGTAATGGTTTCTTTCTTACTTTTGCAACACTTTAAATATATAGCAAGCCTGTTGCGTATTCAAAATTTTTGTTTTGTTTTGTTTTTTTGTGTAGGGGTACGACAACTTGAAATTATGTGCTGCTTTGGCTGTATGTCCGTTCTTGCCAACTACTTTGTCTTCATGACCTTCTTTCCAGCTTGTGTGTCCTTAGTATTAGAGGTAAGACCAACTTCAAGAGAGCATCTAACTTAGTGTTCAGGCTATGCACGTTTCTTCATTAAGGTATACGCCAGCATGTTTGTCTTCCTGTTGAAGTAGACAAGAGGACATGCACAAGAAAAGTTATAGTGGCTCAACTGATGGATAATAACTTGTTACCCCACTGTCAGTCTCAATCAATAGTGTGAGTTCTGATCTAACTCAAGGTAAACAAATCATACTTCAAACTAATAGCTGTCCAGGGTCTTTCACTATTTAAAGTCTACTGTAGGCTCACTCTCTTGTTGGTAAAGTCTTAATAATAAAACAAAAATGCAATGTTGAAGCTTGTTTATTGTCAAACGTGCTGAATAGGACCTATTTTTAAATTGTTGTCTCTGCAGCTTTCTCGAGAAAGTCGTGAAGGGCGTCCTATATGGCAGCTCAGTCATTTTGCTCGTGTTCTGGAAGAAGAAGAAAATAAACCAAACCCTGTAACACAGAGGGTCAAAATGATCATGGTTTGTGACTTTTTTCATCTGTATTTATGTAATCAGTAAGCTGTTCTTGTGCAGTGAATAAAGCTTTTGTTTCCTATAGACTTTGTATCCTGCATCCCAGTACTCTTGCTCATCTAGGTAATTCTAACCAACATCCTCTATACCTACACCTAAAGTCTTCCTGCAAATGCCATTTATGCTCACAACACTGGTTGCTGCTTCATGTGCCCTTCTTCCCTCCCTATTTCCTGTACAGCACCCTCAGCTTTCTCCTCTTAATTACTTGAGCAAGAGGAAGGGTGTGCTGGGACTGGTTCAAAGCTACTGGTCTTATGATAAGCCAGAAAAGAAGTTAAAGAAAATGTGATGAGCTAACATTGCAGCCTTCCCTTTACACAGGACATGATAGGGTGGGTTTCTTGTCTCCTGTGTGCTGCTGGTTTTCATGAAACTGGTGAAAGCTTGGAATCTTGGAGATCTTTCTGTTTGATTTTGTCTGATAGTCTTCCTCCTGCCCAAATAACTTTTGGTTGTATTAGCCAAATTTCAACCCGTGTGATTATAAAACACTTGTCTCTGTATGGAACCAGCAAAAGGTTGCGTATGTAAATGAATACACAACTGTAAAATGGTGTTGAAAGAAGTGTGGAACATCAGCCTTAGACTTCTGAGTCATGGGAAGTTAAAGTAGAAAATAAATGATTAATCTTAATAAGTTAGATGCCTAGTTACAGTTGAAAACTTAATGATTGTTTTCTGTTTGTTTTGTTTTTTAATACAGTCGCTTGGTTTGGTTCTTGTTCACGCCCACAGTCGCTGGATAGCAGAACCAGCTGCTCAAAACACTACTGTAGAGAACTCAGTGGGATTGGATGAGAATGCACCAAAGAGAATTGAACCCAATGTTTCATTATGGCAGTTCTATCTTTCCCGGTAGGTGCCTTCACAGAAGAGAAGTGTATTTCATTGATTAGGATGTATTCTCCAGCGCTGCCAGCGATGGTCTTAGGGTACAGTGCTGTTGCAAACCAGCAACTCTGGCTGCTGTAGGATTCCTTAGAACCTGAGATGACATGTTATAAGAAGTATTTCAATGGTATGCCATTCTTATGATCTTCTTAAAATAGTACGATTATGGTCAGGAACCAGCTGTTCTGGATGCCTCATAACACTGTCTTTTCCTGCTAGCATTGGCACATTTCAGACCAGACTAGAAAATAAGTTTTATGACAGCACAGGAGTTACTTATTTGTGCAGAATTTCTGACCCTTCTCACACAAGTGCAAAAGATAGTCCAAATCATTATTCTTTTTCCTTGTAGCTTTTTTTCTAAAGATAAGAGATACTGTGCAATTCAAATATGCTATTGGCCCACAGCTCTACTGAAGTGGAAACTGTGATTCCACATTACTTCAGAAGACTCAGCACTGTTTCTCTTAGTTTTTTCCCCCCTTCTAGCAGCTTAACTCACATCATAGTAGTCATGATTGGCAGAGGGTGGTAACTGAATCTTCCTGCTTCATAATTTGGAGATAGGTGTTAAATGAATTTGACTTAGCTGTTCAGTAGTGAATATTTCCAGTAATTTCTCTCACTGGGATTGCTTTTTTTTGTTTGTTTTTTCCTTTTACTAAGATTTAATAAAAGTTTAGGGATGACTGAAACTTCTTATGATGTTAATAATACAAAGAATGATTTCTCTACCCCAATCTAGCATACCTGAATATTCTGATATTCTGTTATAAAACATCATTTGACTGGAATTTCGATAACTGAAAAATGATGATCAAACACTGACCCTTTCTAAAGCAAAGGGATGTTAAAATGTTGCTATAAACTAATAGATTGTATATACTATGTATCTATGTATTTTATTTATTTTTAGAATGGCCAGTATGGATATTGAGCAAGTAATCACTCTTGGATTAGCCCTTCTTCTTGCTGTGAAATACATTTTCTTTGAACAAACAGAGACTGAATCCACACTCTCGCTGAAGAATCCCATAACATCTCCAGTGATGGTTCAGAAAAAGGTCCCTGAGAATTGTTGCAGGAAACAATCTGGACTTCTGAAAAACAATCAGAAATCTAACACAGTAGAAGAAACTTTAATTGCCAAAGATGGAAATGGTAATTTTGAGCATTTTATAGTCTGAACTTATTCCCAGATATTTATATCAAATAGTGAATTCTGTGCAGCATGTTGTATTTAGAACCAAAACTTAAGATTTTTATAAACTGAAGTTCATTTAATTGTTTTTATGCAGCTGAAGTCATAAAACCTGTATTAGCAGAGTCTTCAACCAGGGCTACATTTGTAGTTGGCAGTTGCAACCCTGTGGAAACCTCTGCAGTTCTTAATAGAAAAGAGGAAGAAATTGAATTGTCTAAAGAACCACGTTCTGTTGAGGAATGTGTTCGTATACTTGGAAATGTTGAGGTATGGAAAAAAACTTTTTTTTTTTTTTAAACCTCCAATGTAACTTCTAATTTAAGAACTCTTAAAATTCATTTTCTAGCGTTTAAATGATACTATTGATTGTGATGTCTTACCTCAGAGAACTATAGAGCTTTTATAACTGTATAAATGTGTAAATATTATGGCATAGAACCCTAGACCACTCTCCTGTTTTTTTAAAAAACAAACAAACTACCCTTTTAGAAGTCATTTCTGCTTGTTACTTTTTTTTTTTTAACAGATAGAAAATGTATATTTGTCTGTTTTTCTCAAGTTGTAAATAAATAATCTTTTATTATGAGTCTTCCCCCTTTACTCCCAAGATGAGAGAGGGGAAAAAAGGCAGCTTCTACATTCATTCATGACATACCAAGTAATTCAAGCTTCACTGTAAATCATGCATATGAGTGGGTGTTTGAATGAAAGGTTTTTGGCCATGTTCTTGCCTGCTATGAAACCTTATGTTGACAGTTGTCTCCTTTGGATATCATCTGATAATGGTCAAAGTAAAGTTGCTACCCTTTCTCATTTGGAAACATTTCAAACTATTTTCACCAAGACAATCTCTACTTTTTTTCCCCATCCTTTACATTTCCAGAAGGGAGCAAAATTCCTTACTGATGCTGAGGTTATCAGTTTAGTTAATGCTAAGCATATTCCTGCATACAAACTGGAAACCTTGATGGAAACTCAGGAGCGTGGTGTGTCCATTCGTAGACAGATGTTATCTAAGAAACTCCCTGAACCTTCATCTTTGCAGTATCTTCCTTACAGGAATTACAATTACTCTTTGGTAAGTAGAAGGCAGACAAGCAAAGTTCAGTGTAATATCATTTTCCAAATGTATGAAATATCTGCTTGAAATGATGTATATGGATTAGCAATGAGCTTGGTCAAAACTGCTGTGAAAATTGCAAATACAAAGCACTACTGTATAGTGCTTTGGATTGCTTTTAAACCTAAAAATTTTGTAGCTTAACCTAATTTTTGTAGCTTAACCAAAAGAACAATTCCTTACCAAGGTATGCAGTTGCCTTATCTCATAAAAATGGGATTCTGCTAACACTAAGCCTGCATTCAATTGAGTGAAAATGTTAGCTTGAGCTCAAGTTAAAATGGAAGCTTATTTAAAATTCATTCAACAGTATTAAATTAAAATTGTTTTAATAGTATTTAAGACTTAATAAGATTCAATAGATCTGTCAAATAATAGATTTTTAACAGTAGCAGCTGTTGATGGGTGTAGCTATAAATAGCTGACACGGATTAGAACAGTTTATTAATACTTGAAGTTTGATAATCATAACAAAATACAAAATTTTGTACGAAGTATTCCATTTTATTGATGAGCTGGTCATAGTAGAAGGAACTTAAAGCTTTAACTTGTTGAGGTGAAAGTTGCTTCATGGGTAGGGTTGCGGGTTTTTCGCTAAGATAGCTCTTTGTAGTGACATATATAGTGTGCTATCGTGGTACGTATAATCTTAATGATAATTTTTGTATTCTTGTAAGGTTATGGGAGCTTGCTGTGAAAATGTGATTGGATATATGCCTATTCCTGTAGGCGTAGCAGGGCCACTGTTCCTGGATAACAAAGAGTTTCAAGTTCCAATGGCAACAACAGAAGGATGTCTCGTGGCAAGCACAAATAGAGGTTGTAGAGCAATATGTGTAAGTAACTCCTAGAAAGAAGATTGACTCTTTAATTGCTTGACCAGCTTAAAAACTCTCTATAATACAAACATTTTATATGTCTTTTTTGGGGGGTGGGGGGAATTTAAGGCATGTTTTTGGTTTCCCAAAATCTAAAATTTAGTTTCAGTAATCTTTCTTCATTTCTGTTTTGATTTTAGCTTGGTGGAGGAGCAAGCAGTCGTATTCTAGCAGATGGGATGACCCGAGGGCCTGTTGTAAGGCTCCCCAGTGCTTGCCAGGCTGCAGAAGTGAAAGTTTGGCTTGAAAGCTCTGAAGGGTTTAAGATAATAAAAGAAGCTTTTGACAGCACAAGTAGGTTAGTATAATGGTTACTTGGACCTTATTTCCTGATTCAAGACTTTCAAGACCCTAAAAAGATCCCAATTGTACTGCTATGTACTGTAGTTTAGGAAATTACATACTCACTTTGTCTGTCTTGTGTAGCATGAATCTTAAGAAAACAGCAGTTTGTTGGGTTTTTTTTATTTGTTGCTGTGGTTATCTATCAAGGCTAGTAATAAATATTTTCTGATGATAAACAGTAAATGACTGGATCATAGTAACAAGTTGGAATTGAGCAATATTTGATACGTTTTTGTTTTGTCTAAGCATTTAAAATAAATGTATAACTCACTTGGACTTTTGGTAGTTACTACGCTAAAAGTAGTTTAAAGTTTGGAATCTAGGCTTTCAGATGGTATTAAGTGTTAATAATTAATATGCTAGGTTTCAGAAACCATAAACTAATGCTAGAGCTGAAATGTTAAGAAATGTAAAATAGTGTTAAGGATAAGTTTATTTTAAGCACAAGACTTTCTTCTGAGATTTGTGATTACCTGCCTTCTTTAGGAACATTTAGACAAGGATTGCCATATGAGTTATGTTTCTTACTAATCTTATGAGTGTCAGCCAAGGACATATCTGTATTTCAGTAAGAGTCACTCATGCTGCTGTTTACAAGCGGTATTTTCCAGTTTTTGTTTGCCTTTAATCTGCATGAATAAAGCTCTGATTTGTGGAGCTTGCACTGTTATGGGAGATAAAATGTTTTTTGCCCTGCTTTTAAAAAAACACAAGAATTTTCAAAGTCCTCATTTTTAGTTAGTAGTCGGTAGTCAGATATTTTGCAGAGTTCCAAGGGGTAAAATTTGTGTTAGCACTTCAGGATCCAATATTTCATGAAGTCCAGGGCTAGAAAAACATAAGGAGCCAGTGAAACATTTCACTGTTCGCTTTCAGGAGCAGTGAAACATTACGTTTGAAGGTACTTATCTTCAGAGAACTATGTGCAAGATAGCTGAAAGTTTATTTTTCCCACACTGAGGGAGGAAGAGTGCAGATAACTGTGTGGTTAATGGAGCCATCTATAATAATTTGCTGTCATTATGCCCTTAAAGTTAGTTTAAGCTTTTTCTCCTTGAGAATTTTAAGTAATCATTCAATTTTCTTGCAGGTTTGCTCGCCTACAAAAACTTCTCATCAGTTTGGCTGGTCGTAATCTTTATATCCGTTTTCAGTCTAAAACAGGGGATGCAATGGGAATGAACATGATTTCAAAAGTAAGGCCCAGTCTCTTTAAGTCTTCTATTAAATGTGGGGATTTGGGGTTGTTTTGTTTTGTTTTAAGAAAAAGTGTCCCACCCATCTGTGACTGCCTGGCATGTGAAGACAGAAAGAGATAGGACTTGCAGGCAGCACACATCTGTTTGCAGTTCTATAAAATGATAAAACTGTTCAGCTTTGCTTTACATAAACAAGAACAGGATACGAACAGTGAAAGAAAAAGGGTTAAAGTCATTTTGTGTGGGAGTTTTTCTTGTGTGTTTGTTTTTTAAAAGAGTATTCCTGATAATGTAGGACTGTTTGCTTGGTTCCTTTGGGCTGAAGATTTTATCCAGCAGTAATTAATCTGTTGCTGTGCTTATCAGTCCTTGTGAAGAAAGGATTAGGAATCCGATGAGTGGCAGCAAGTGCAGCCATGTGGAAGAAACTGAGGCATGACTCATAGTTTAAGGGGGAAAAAAGCCTTGTACTGTTTGAGATAAGACTTTGATACTGACTGCCTGTCATATGCAGAGTTTACTCAGAATAATTACATAAATGGGTCAGGCCATACACAGGCACTAAATATAGTTGAAATTTGACTTCCTAATGTATAGAAGCTCCTTCCCACTTCATCCAAAATGAATTATTTTCATGCCCGTAGTGTTTGACTTGGTTCATGTTGCATCTTCAGTAATGTGTGCGTATGCCCATTCATGTAGAATGTATGGACTCTCTGGATACATACTAGGAAGGACCAAGGGCTTATTTATTACAATTTATTATTCCCCGTAGTTGCAAGTGGTTAGAAAAACGATAGCAATGATGATACCATTTGCTCCTCTTTCAGATTCCTTCTGAAAACCCTGTTCTTTTTCTCAGCTACAGCTGATGTTCCAAAGTTTTAATCTAATCTTGCTGTTCTGCTGTCCTTGATTAATGTTTTACAACCATAATGAGATACTAGTCTTTAATGATATCTGTTTCTCTTCTAACAGGGTACTGAAAAAGCACTGGCAAAGTTGAATGAAGAGTTTCCTGATCTTCAGGTTATAGCTATTAGTGGTAACTATTGTACAGACAAAAAGCCTGCTGCCATAAACTGGATAGAAGGAAGAGGCAAGTCTGTTGTCTGTGAGGCAGTCATTCCAGCCAAGGTTGTCAGAGAAGTGAGTGTTTGCTTTATTTCATTTGTTTAAAAAATGCATATCTTTTACAAAACTGCTAACATACTTTACTTCATAAATATGAAATATAAGTTATGTTTCATGTAGGGATGATTTCTACATGTATTTTCAGACTATTGTTGTAGGATAAGTCATTTCTATTGAGAACATCTTACAGTAGATGTTTCTCCTTTTACTGTCTTTTCTAAGATATTGTGCTATGTATTTTCTGGTGAATGCTGAAGATGCTGGATCCCTCACTTCTTTCCTTTGAAAACTATTCTATTGTTTGATCTTACACTTAGAGTTTTGTCTGGCAGAACCCATTCGTTGTGATCGTTTTATTTATTTGTTGTCTCTTGCACAACCCTGACATTCTCTTTAAAGTTCACATGCCCCCTACTACAATGAAAACAGTCAGGCGCTTCACTTAATTCCAAGACTGCCTTAGTTGCTAGGATGACTAAATGTAATGTTTATAACTGTGCCAGTGCTAGTCCCTGGCAAACTTGTCCTACATCGTAAGTGCTATCTTAGATTCTCCTTCAGCTGAGCCGGCAAAATTGGCTCTGTGTCAGACCAGATTGGCTCTGTGTCTTGCCTGTTAACCTTGTCTCCAGTATTGGCCAAGACAGACAATATCCAAGGAGGAATTTAATACACAATACTTGTAATGCTCTTCCTGTTCCAGATTTTCTCAGTTGGTGCTTTTGTATACAATAGATTCCCACCTCCCCCCCTCCATGGTCCAGTTCCTTTTGTGTATCTATGTAAACTTTTAGCATTAATATCCCAGACAGAATTCCACAGCTCGACTACACCTTGTGTGAGGAACTTCCTCCTTTTTGTTAATATTATTTGATGATGCCCTAGTATTTTTATGGAAAGAAACAATTAACAAACTTCTTTTCTATAACTCTCAAGACTTTATAGCTCTCTAACAGAGCCCCTTCCACCTTCCTAGCTATCTCATTTTCAGACTGAAATGAACTAGCTTCTGTATGAGGAATGAATAACCAGCTTATCCTAGCATATCTTTGCCCATGTTTGTCACCTGTGGATCTTTTTCAGTTCTAGCATATCCTTTCCAAAATCTAGAGAGAGTTGGACACAGTATTCAAAGTGTGTTTGCAGTCTAGATTTATACATTGGCATAATTATGTTTTCTGTGTTTGCTTTCTATTAATTTTCTAATTGTTTGCCTTTTTGACTACTACTTCAGTGGAAGTGTCAGACCAGTATCTATTATAACCCCAAGATTTCATTCCAGAGTAATAATGGGGAGGCCATCATAGTTTAAGCAACTTTAGGCTGCTTCTTTTTTTTTTTTTTCCATGTACATCACTACATCTATCTGTATTGAACTCTCTATATTACTTTATTATAGATCCTTGTGCAGATCTTTGTCATCTGATCTCATTCTTACTGTACTGGAATTTCTTAGATTTTTTGCTTATGGCAATATTGTGTTTGTCCCCTTTGATCATTTTTATACTAAATTCAGTGTAAATCTCTTACCTGATGCTTTCAAAATACAGTCAGTAGGGTATAAATAGTCACTTAATTTGATATTACTGTGCAACAGAATGTTTATTTTCAAGTGTTGGTTTTCTGTTACAACTCTTCAGTTTAGTTCTGTATTATACAGAGCAAAATTGAGGAGGGTTTACTGTCTGGAGCAACTTGTGAGAAAAGCCGCTATCATGTCAAAGTGAATTATTGGGATTTTTTTTTGCTAAACTGTTTGTACATTTCATACTGAAGATAAATGAGTATTTGAAAAGGTGAGAGAAGGTAGTTTAATTTTCCTTAGAGGTCTGTACCTCTAAGGAAGTCCAAACCCTCAGCACTGACTTTTCTGTTGTTACTTGATAGGTACTCTCTGCATCTGAAAGGGTTTCCTTTGAACAAAAATAAAAGTAGATAAAGAACACTGAGTCAAATTCTATATGGAAGTGTACAATGGAGGCCTTATTAGCATGAAATAGAGTATTGTAACTGCTGCCTAAGGAAATGTGTAGTAAAAGTGTATCACTTTGCCTAGGTATTGAAGACTACTACAGAAGATATAGTTGAAGTTAATATAAACAAAAACTTGGTGGGTTCCGCTATGGCTGGTAGCATAGGTGGCTACAATGCACATGCAGCAAACATTGTTACAGCTATCTACATTGCTTGTGGTCAGGTAAGTTTTTCTGTACCAAGTCAGCCTTTCTTAGTTCAGTTAATTCTGAATTGGACACTTAGCTGAGTGGGTTTTTTTGCCTTCCTGATCTAAAGGATGCTGCGCAGAATGTGGGCAGCTCTAATTGCATCACTTTGATGGAGCGAACTGGTTCTACCAATGAAGACCTGTACATCAGCTGCACAATGCCTTCTATAGAAATAGGAACTGTTGGTGGAGGCACCAACTTGCTCCCACAGCAGGCCTGTTTGCAGGTACAAAGCAAGAAGTTTAAAGCAACTTACCTTCTTAAAGCAGAGCTCGCTTTCATGTTGTATATATTGTGCCTGAGTAATGTCAGAATGGGCCCTCTAGAAACTCCATGGACTTGAGATGAAAATTCTAGAATTACCTAATTATTTTCATGCATCTAATTTTTAAAGCTTAATATGCTTACTATTAAAAAGAGATTTAAAGCTAGTCAGTTGGATATAATTTGGTAAAACTTAAATTTAGCCTAAATATACTTTGGTTTTATAGCATAATATTTTAATTTTTCTCTCCAGATGTTAGGGGTTCAAGGTGCAAGCCAAGATAATCCTGGTGAAAACGCCCGTCAGCTTGCTAAAATTGTATGTGCTACAGTGATGGCAGGGGAATTATCACTAATGGCAGCTCTTGCAGCTGGGCATCTAGTCAAAAGCCACATGATCCACAACAGGCAAGTGCAAAACTTTGTCTTTCTCTGCTGTTTCCCCCTCTTCCACCCATACTGGAAGATTCAATAATAATTACACTAACAATTGTAGCATGTAATAGTAATGTATCATTTTAACTATCTAATATGGTCATCTTACTGTTTTTGTTAGGTCAAAAATGAATCTGCAAGACCTTCAAGGAACCTGCACTAAGAAAGCAGCTTGAATACTAAAACAGCTTTGAAACGAAGAATTGTTTTAGCAACTGACGAGGTGCATGGGAAAAATTAATGTAACCTGAGAAGTTTAGAATGCAAATCACCTTCAGCTCAATTATTTCTGTGGAGGATAAACTGAAAGATCAGTGGACTTGCGATCAGTGAAACTACTTACGCCTTTGACCTTCTTCAGCGGTTAGAGATGACTTCATGAAAGAAGTCCTCTCAGGGGTCTTGAACATGGCTTTAGAATTCTTACTCATGGTTTTCTGAAGGGTCAGTCCTATGTTTTTACAGGTTGAGAGTATTTTGACTAGTAAACTCCTAGTTGCTACCAAGGTGAAAAGTGATATAATGTACTTTGTATGTTTAAAAACAATTGTCTAAACTTGGCTAGAATACACTGGTCCTTGCCATCTTTATTTTCTGGTTAGCAAGGTATGTTTTTAAAGTGATGGCAAGCCTAATCACTTTCTATGAACTCCCAATTTTAATTTTGTGCACAGTTTAAACTTAAGGTTTAGGCTATAAGACAATTTTATGAGTCATATTAGTTTTATAGAAGCATCAGTCTATTTATAGTACTTAATTTGCTGCTTTTTCAGCTAAGAAGCATTCAATGTTTTAACTCCACAATTTAGGTTATTCCTTTAAGGAAAATTTGTGATGTACAGAGTGCTGAATTATTAAATATAATCCTTTACTGAAGTAGGAAAAAACAGTGTCTTCAACTGTTTTGTCATTTTGTTCAGGTAGAAAAAAATAGATTCTAAAACTAGTAACTCCAAAAAAGGACTACATGTCAGACAGTTAATACTTTAAGTAAATGCAGTTTGTTAAACTTCTTTTGATAGGAGTGGATTCAAACAACAGGAGTCAAGGACAGATGTTTACACTTCTTTTAAAAGAAATCTCTTAAAGTACAGTGTGTTTTGCATTCTCATAATTTTTTAGCGTTTCACACTTATTCCCCGGGAGTAAGTGTGTATCCACTACTTAAACTGAGATAAAATAAAGCCAGAAGATCACACTGTTCTTTAACACTATATTTTTTAATGTTTTAATTCCTTTTAAAACTTTTTTTGAGGGGGAGAGTATTTATTTTAAGAAAAACTCTTGCATTGTCTTTTTTTTTTTTTTAGTTTAGTTTTTATGAGAAGTACTTAGTAAAGGAATCCAGCGAAATGACAAGTTAATGACAAGTTAATGCAACAAACAGTTTTTGTATTAAAATACTGTACTTGGACCAGTGAAGCAGCCTCAGGTGTTCTTAATGTAATACAGGAAACCCGTTTTTTTCCTGGTTTGATTTGCCATTGGGAAGCTTGCTAAATGCATTGTCTTGTCTAGCTAATCACAGAAGGAAAACTTAATATGCTTGGGTGGTTTTTTTTTTTTTTGGGGGGGGGGGGCTCTTTAAATTTTCTTTTTAGTAAAAAAATTTACCAGTGGATTGGCCTAGCTGCATTTCTTACAGGAATGCAGTGGCATTTCTAAAGGGGTGACTAGCAAAGGTGCTCTTCTAATGTGCAAATTTGATACAAATCATGATGGGTTGTTTTGTAGTACATCAACACATTAATATTATTGTAATGATCTCATAAAACTAATGTGCAAGCACGAAGACATACTACATGCTAGATGCTATGATAGCATGTAACTATCATGAATGTTTATCTTCCTGCAGTATTGTTGTTAATAGCTACCATTTATTTAAGGAAAGGTGGAACTACTTTGTTTCTATGTTCATTCAGTGATCTTATTATTTAAAGTAACACTGTACTGGCAATAAATGGTGGTTCAGTGTTCATTTTGGTGAATTTAACTGACATTCTGTCTGGCAGAATTAACATTTTGTATTACTACTAAATTGTGTACATTTTGGTACAGACTACTTTTTCAGTTTCAGTAAATCAATGGAAAACATACTGGCTTAATTGTGATATTTTCAGCTTAATTCATGACTTAGTGACATAAAATAAAAGGGTTAAGGAAAATAAAATTGGACATGTAACAGTCAGTGCAGCAGGGATATGATACCAGAACTTCTCACGTTGTTTGCAGAAGCCTGTACACATTTAGTCTCCGTGAAGTAGAATTGCTCAGTTTGCCCAGATGGGAGAACTAATTCACTTCAGCATTAGTGATATCTTCTGTTGAAGCCCATTTGGATGTTTCTCCTATCTTCTGGATAAGAGACTGCCAAAAGTATAATTCAATAGTTATGTGTCCACCAAAAGACTTTCAGAGGTGCTTTTTATCTGTTGCTTGGTATCTGAATTTCTGCACTGCATTCACCAGAAAAATGTAATTCTATCAAAATATGTAGTGTTGTTTATATATTATTCTTGCAAGACAGGTTAACTCGGAAGTCAGTACCACCCGAAGAATTGTTTGATATTAGAAGTTCCAATAAGAACTTCATAGTGCATGCTAGCAGCTAATCAATTAAGTATTTAGTCAGTATGCCACTAAAAATCTCAGAAACTATTTAAAGGTTAGAGCTCTAGCCCTGGATCTTTGTCTTCAACCGTGTGCTACAGCAATGTAGTTAAGTTCCCATGTGTGATCTTGGTGATGTCCAACAACCTGTAATCCAACATACAGTGTAGTGTGGCTCCTTTTTCAGTCTCTTCTGTGATACAGATTTTAAGCCAGAATTGGAGGTCAGCATTTCATATGTGTTGAAAGTTTTAGGGAACTGAAAGATTCTTATTTCAATGCATACAGTGCAGTAGAATATTCCAACATCACTGCAAAGCTTGTGTAGCAAGACTGTTTCAGTACAAGACATCCTTGGGAAAACCAAACCAGCTGGCTGGAGTTGAGTTTCTAGAGCTGCAGCAACCTACATAATGTACTATTATAACGGGTGTAGTTTTTCAAATGTTTCAAAGCCCTAGGAAAAATTAAAAACAGTAAATCTGTATTTGATTATAACTAATTTGCCTGCTTTACCTAGGTTTATCTCCTTTCTTTTGTGTGTTGCAGTTCCTTTCCTGCTGTCATGCAAGTTTCAGATTTGTGAGGCTTTGAAGCTCTGCAACTCCAGTTGTACTGATTTTTGTCCACCTTGATTTTCCTCAGCCAGCATAGTAAGTTATCTGTTAAGTGTACCTTACCTAGTCTTACTGACAGGACTAGGGGCTTCTGCTCACGCAGGTAAAAGTGATGATGCAAATCACATCCATGTCTAACACAGCTAAGATAGACAGCAGAAGTTTGTAGCGGATGCTTCCTTGGTTATTGAATGGGTGAGCCTCAGCAAGGACCCCTGGCACAGACATTGCATACCAGTTCTCAGAGAAGAGCGTGACTGAACCAGCTAGTTCTCTCATAGAAGAGTCCAAGCCTGTCTATGCTCTCAGTGTTGCTATACACAGCATAACTTTCATCCTTGGTACTACTGTCTGCATTGCACATGTGAACTTTCCACATAATGTGGATACAGGCCTGAAAAAAGCTAGGGTAGATGGCTCATCTTCCCTGTCCTTTCAGCTACCTTTTGACTGGATTGAGAGCCCTTACTACTTTTAAGGTGCATGCTTTTTAAGATAAGTCAAGTCATCTCTCTCCATCCAATATATGAGGTTCTGTTGTTTTCCCTCCCTCGCTTTGGCTGTGGAAGGCTTATGCTGCACAATGACACCTGCTGAAACAGAGATGATGGTTTGGGCTTCAAATGGTGTGCTCATTACAGCAGCAGTTTCCCTTCTCCACAGATCCTCCCTTGCCTCAGGCGAAGTGCTGAGCAGATGTGTGTTCCTGGCAGACACATTTTGCCTTACCCACAAAGCAATTATGGTGCTGTGCGTTCAGTGAAACTTTGAGTACTGGCAATTCCACACTTTTTGTCTCCCCGCCTAGAGATTACTGCTGGCCCCAAGTGCTTTCTTCTTGTACCATATTCTTTGGTAGGAGGCCTGCCTCTGAAACCAGTCGTATCTCCACAGTGCTCTAGGGCTTTTAGAGTATATTATATAATGGCAAATTACCTAGGACTGCCCATCTTCACAACTGATCTTTGTTCAATCAATCAGCTTCTTAATCTACCACATGGGACACTAAGGACTCCAGCCCCAGCTTTCATAGGTCTTCCCCCAAAACAGAATCCAGTAACACTCCCACTAGAACTCCTAGGAAGTCTAAGGAGAGGGGGGGAAAAAAACCCACTACATCTTGGCAAGAGTATCTGCTGAGATCCACAACAGCCAAATAAAGACCAAACCCTCTTCCAGAGAAGAAGTGTATAGGTTAGTCCATCTTCATCAGACAGAGCACAGGGAAAAAAGTAACTGTGCCACAGAATTACACCAATGACCAGTCTGACCTAGAACCACCAGCTGAAAGACCAGACTGCAGCAAGTCTATCAATCAAGCTCATTGCAAGACTAGCTGCATGAATCTGTAGCTTCCAGCCCTCCAGCTGCTACCACAACATGGTTTACCAAATTGCTTCACATTTACCCTGTAATAAATTGTTGGGCTCTAAGAACAAATGGAAGGCAATCCCAAGGGGTTTGCTTTAGCCTGCATAATCATTAATCCACATACATTCTCAGAAAACAGGCCTTCAGTCACACCAAGGGAGGCAGTCACTCTGCTGACAAGCAGCTATGTAAATGTTCACTGAAAAACACACCTCACCCTCAAAATGAACGGGCAATGTTTCCACCCTTTTGCTCAGGTAGTGAGTAAAATGGGCAGGCCTACCAGAGACAAGGAGAGGCATCACTGTTAGAAGAGTTTCTGAATAAACAGAATAGCACTTTTTCAGGAACTATCTTGGGTTTCCCATGTGATAATTGTTTCTCTGCAAGTCTAATGAATTTGACAATCACTAAAGAAATGTTCTCATGGCAACTTCTTCAACATTTAAAATAAAGCACACTAAAAATGGTAATGTAAAATCTAAGGGACACATTCCTATAGAGTAAAAAACTAAAATGAACTTCAGCTCTTGTTTTGGTAATAAGAGTTTAAGAGCCAACTCTGGAAGCCACCATGGGTTAGGCTGGCCAGCTCTTTAAACCATCTCACTTGAAAATTTTCCTACTTTGCTAGATGGTACAGAATAAATTATAATTTGTATTATACTGAGGCTAGTAATGATTATAGGTCATCAGTTACATGATTTTGTTGTCTTCTGTTTCTGTCACTCTCTGTAAGCTTATGTATGCCCTTAACTTAAGATGGTCTCTCAACAATTGACACATCCTTGCTTGTGGTGAAATGAATAATGAAACATCCTTGAGTTACCTGCTAAGAAATGGAATTACTTAATGAATAAGCCCAGTATTGAAATTCTGTCAGCAACTTTTAAAAATTTAAATTCTGTAATAGACTCATTATATATTATATAGCTGAATGGAGTAATTATTTTTGTAACAGCCTTGCATGCAGATTTGTGGGGTGGAAGGCTTTTCGTTATGAATTCACCAGCAATGAATGGAAAGTGTTCTACGCCTACTCTGAAAGCAGTTCTGATACATAAAGGTGAAAAAAATGAGCAGTCAGGCCCAAAGCCTGTGAGATGGCTAGAAAAAGAGTCCAAGTTTTAATAATGAGAAAGAAAAAAAAATTATATCCAGCTTATATCTAATTGACCCTCCCTTACTGTTCACGCTATTTCAATGTACAAAGAAGGGCTGGATCACACATTTCATCAGACATTTCCCTTCAGGAGTTCTGCAGGGAGGGCTCTGCTCTGTGCACTAGAAATTTTGAGATACAGAGCTGAGCTAAAGGTCTGGCCCAAGATGTGTGTCCAGTTTCCCTGACACAGATGCTCAAGACAGACATCAAAAGGAGCTGAATAGAACTTTGGTAGGTGGCTGGGAAAAAGGTGTTTACTCTCTATTTCTATCCCAATTTTTCTCTATTTCTTCCATCTGTCTGACCAACTGTCTATATCTTCACCAACTGCTGAAAAAGGCCCTGTTTAAGGTACCTTCAAGGTATAATGGTGCACTTCAGGGCCTCCGAAACCAAGGCCCTAAAGCAGCCCCATAGCTATAGGACTGTGTCAGTGCTACCTTTGACACAGCTGGTGAGGGGATTTGGGGATGCTCTGTTTGTGCAGGGGGAAAAAGCCACTTGTGCTCACCTGTTTTGTTTAGTCTTACCAGCAGCTTGCCCAGTTTAGGGTAATATTTATTTTCTGCATTGTTTTGCATAGTTCCTTAGACTATGGGGTAGAGCTACTTGAGGTAGCTGCAATTAGAGAATTTCAAATAACGTGCATGTCAAAATAGAAAGGCAGACACCCTCTTCTTACTATCATTTTTCGCAAGCATTTGTGGTAATGTTGTCATGCACCTCTGCTAAGCAGAACCAGATGATAAACTTTATCATCACCAGAAAAAGGGGAAAAAATGATGTCTTATAGAAACTATACCTGCAAAACACTGAAGTGCATTTTTGACTCTTTTCTTTTTTACTTTTCCTAGCTATCTTTTATACGCACATGTACACACACATATATATAATTCTTTCATCCTAACTGCATTATGACCACATTAACTAAAGCTGATATGTATACAAGAGAAAATCTAATTCTTGTTCTTAGAAGCATAAGGAAGCTTTAAAACTATGTCAAACCTTTTGTTTACTATTTTCTTCATTTATTTCAACACAGGCATCTTTCAGCAATCAGGGCAATACGTGTGCTGTGCACACGCTGTGGCAGTTACCTGCAGTGTGGTTTCTTCTGCAGCAACAGCCAGCTCCCTGCTGAACTTTACTCTGCCCTTTAGGGCTGTACTCCCGACTAGCTCTGGTGTATCAGGGCTTAAACCAAACCTATTGCTATGGTGGTAGAGTACATTTTTGCAATTTCTCATTTGGAGGTCTTCAGCCTATGTCAATATTTATATTATTTATTTACGGGAGATGGGACACCACCACTGTATGGAGATACTAACTGATAACGGAAAGACACATTATACTGTTCACTTTCCATGTGGCATTGTTGCCCGTAAAGAAACACATAACTACGAAAGCAGTTATATGCGGTGCTTTATCCAGGGCCCGGGGTCTCAGGGACTCATGTCCAAAGCTGAGAATCCCAACCCCCGTTTACCTTGGTTACATATTTATAGTGTTTGGTTATATAACATCATTTCCATACAGTCAACATAGTTGCTAAGTTAGATATTTGATTAATAGTGTTTGGTTATATAACACTATTTTAATACAATCAACAGAGTTGCTATAGTATTCGGTTACTTAACATAATCAACAAAATTGCTAAGTTACATGATTGTTTCCCATTTACGGTTTCTTCAGTTACCGTTGCCAAGATTCACTTATCATTTACCTAGTTCATCAGACCGTACAGTTACCCAACACCTGTGATTATACTTTAATGCGAGAATCCCAAGTATAGCCTATTTTAATCAATATAATGTAACAGCATGAAGGGCTGCTACAAAAATGACACAGGGTTCAAAAATGACAAGGGTTGTACAAAAATGACATAGGAAGAATCAAAATAGCTCTGAGTTTGTGAACTGCAAGACTGAATGGAACTGATCCATACTGGCCGTATCTGATTCCTTTTCAAAATGGAGGCTTTTCCCTCTAGAAACAAGGTGGCAAAACCTGCAGTGTCCTGATGAGAAACTGAGGGGCCGGATTGCTGCTTGCTAAAACTGTATCTCTACTCGTAGTTCATGCTATCTACTTGCCTTACTACACAGTTATCACAAATACTGGAAAACAAGCCTCCAACAAGTTTGTGCGCTAAGGTCTCTGTTACTGTATCTTTACGTCGGTCAGCGCTGAGCAAAAACCCGCCTAGGTGCAGCTCTCCAGCCCACGGCAGAAAGCACAGTCACCCTGCATAACCGTAACAGGTAGTACGGGGCAAGCTGGGACACAGCTGCTGAAAGTTTTATACAAGTTACCTGCAGCTTTCACTGAAAGAGAAACCAAAGACGAGACTTTCTGCTTTTAGCTATAACCAGACTAGTGACTACACTTAGGAAAATGCCCCCCTCCCCCAAAAAATCAGCAAACTATCATTTTACATTTTCAAATAAATAAGATTAGTAGAAAACGGTCAATTACATGCAGCACATTGTGGATTATTTAAATTAAAAATATCAGTATACACCATAAAACGACATATTTTCCCTCATACTGTGCTGATTCTATACAGATGATCTTAGTTTAAAAAAGTAAAAAAAAAAAAAAAAAACCCTCAACTAATTCCCAGTTAGAACAGTGGGCTGCTTTATCCAGAGCACTAAAGAGGCCGGCAGGGGATCGCCAGGACACCTGGCTGCCCACAGCGGCGTTACCTGCTTTTTAAACTGCCTCTCCCGCGCCCCGTCCAGCCCGCGCCGCAGGGCGGGAGCCGCACTCGCCAGGCGGCCCCGCGCCGCGGCGACGCGCGGTAACGGCGCGACCGGCAGCAGCCGCCGAGCAGCATCGCGTCGCGGGCGCCCGCTCGGCCGCGCAGCCCCATTCACCGCCGCAGCCACTGCGCAAGCTCAGCTGGGGGCAGCGGCGTCCCCGTCCCGCCCCGGGCGACCCAAACCCCGTGGCCGTTGGGGCCAACGGCTGAGGGCCCCAACGGCCGAGATAGGGTCCAGCCGCGCCGCCAACCCCGGCGGAGCGGCCCCGCGCCGCGTCGCGCCTCGCGAGGAAGCGTCCGCGCGGCGCCGCCAGGCCGCGGGGGGGCGCTGCCACGGCGGCTCCGCCCCGCTCCGCCCCGGCCCTGTCACGTCGCGTCGCGTCGCATCGCGTGCGGCCTGGGCGCGGGCTGCGCAGCAACATGGAGGCGCCCCCAGTCACCATGATGCCCGTCACGGGCGGCACCATCAACATGATGGAGTACCTGCTCCAAGGTAGGCGCGGCCGGGAGCCCCGGGGGGGGGGGGGGCGGTGTCCTTGTCCTGCGGCCGCGGGAGAGCTGCTCGGGGGGGGGGGGGGAAGAGGGGAGGGGGGGAAGAGGGGAGGGGAAGGGGGGGGGGGGCCGCGATCCCACAGCGGTCGCGGCCGGGCAGGAAGCGCCGCTCGCGGCGGTGCTGAGGTGCCGCCTTTGCCCCCTGCAGGCAGCGTTTTAGACCAGAGCCTGGAGAGCCTGCTGCACCGGCTGCGCGGCCTGTGCGACAACATGGAGCCGGAGACCTTCCTGGACCACGAGCTGGTGTTCCTGCTGAAGGGGCAGCAGGCCAGCCCCTTCGTGCTGCGGGCGCGGCGCTCCATGGACAAGAGTGGCATGCCCTGGCACCTGCGCTACCTGGGCCAGCCCGAGATCGGAGACAAGAACCGGCACGCACTGGTGCGCAACTGCGTCGACATCGCCACTTCAGACAACCTGACGGACTTCCTGGTGGAGATGGGCTTCCGCATGGACCACGAGTTCGTGGCCAAGGGGCACGTGTTCCGCAAGGGCATCATGAAGATCGTCGTGTACAAGATCTTCCGCATCCTGATGCCCGGGAACACCGACAGCATCGAGCCGCTCTCTCTCTCCTACCTTGTGGAGCTTAACGTGGTAGCGCCCGCGGGGCAGGACGTCCTTTCTGATGACATGAGGAACTTTGCTGAGCAACTAAAGCCTTTAGTTCACCTGGAAAAAATTGATCCCAAAAGGTTAATGTGATTGAAAAGCTGGGA